>NC_064568.1:92471914-94971914 GCF_937001465.1 Orcinus orca | reverse complement strand
GGGCTTGGGGTCTCTCATGTGACTGCAGTCAAGATGTTGGCCAGAGTGACTGTTATCTGGGGGCTTGACTGGTTGGAGGACCCACTTGCAAGATGGCTCATTCGCTTGTCTGGAAAGTTGGTGCTGGTTGTTGACAGGAAGCCGCAGTTTCTTGGGCTGCTTGGGTATCTTCACGATGTGGCAGCTGGCTGCACTCCAGAGACAGCGATCCAAAACACCAAGGTGGAAGGGGCCATGTGTCAAGTGGCTTTGCCTCAGTCACACACCGGGACTTCTGCCATATTCCAGGGGCCACAGAGAATAACCGTGGTGCCGTGTGGAAGGGGGCTACACCAGGGTGTGGACACCAGGAAGTGAGTGTCCTTGGGCGCCATAAACTCCATAGTAAGGAGTTTGTTTTTGAACTGACTCAATAACCACCAGAAAAGCGACTGATTTATCCAGAAGAGACTGCAAAGTTCCTGGATGGGTCTGAAGTTCATACGAAGAGACTACTATACATTTAAAAAGGAAACTTTCCATTTTTCCTGGTCTACCCGTAATGATGGGGCTTGAGAAGCAAAGCTGATATCAGTTATTTGGAAAATCAAAGAAAACAAAAAACTTTATGTTTGCCCAGCGCTGAGTTGTGACTGATTAAGTAAATCTCCTGTAGGTTTTTACTCAAGTTCAGTCCCATGTTTGACAAATGAGTGTTTTTTTCTAGTTCGTTGTCTCTTTCAGTTCATATCTCTTATGCTTAGTTCTTGATTATTCATCTTAAAAATGGATGAAGTATTTGATCTTTCCCTTAAGGAATTTATACTATGGATAAGAAGCAAAAAAAAGGAAATGTCTTCTTTCGTCAAGACACGTCTCCCAGGCAGCACACTTATGATGGGAGGGGACTCGTATCAGAGGACAGTCCCTGAAGCAGGGCCCCTTCAAGTCCGTGTTCAGGGCTTCAAGCACGGTGAGGAAACATCAAGTTCCTCGCACTTCCTAACCAGCAGGCAGCCCGGACCCATCACGCTGGGACCCTTCTCCTCCCTGGGCAAGCCGGCCATGAAAGCGGAGAAACAAACCACCTCCAGAGGGGTTGCTCAGCTCACAGCCTTACTCCAGCGGCTTCTGGAGAATGGAAAAATCTGCCAGGACACTGGGGCTGGGGAACGTGTCTTCCCGAAACAGGATTCTCCTAACATACCAGAGCCCAGGTTTCCAGGGTAATTGAAACCTTTGGTATTAACTGGAGCAGGGCATGGGTTGGGGGAGGTGGGGAGGGGGAAGCCTTTTCCTGCCATTGCTGAAAAAGCTCACACTGTGGTTTTGGAGAAACAAGTAGTTCAGTGTTTGGCCTTGGACCTGAATGGGGGAGGGGAGTGCTGCCTGGGGAGGGGGCAGGGGGAAATGCTCTGTTCCGTCCACCTTTGGGGTTGGCAAGGGACAGACGGCTCAGCTTGGTGCATCGGGAAAGGAATTCCTAAATACTTGTTATTTTAGAACGTGTGGCTTTGCACCCAGGCACCCAGAGGCCCCGGCCTCAAATGCGTGTCGTGAATTCGTCCATCAGCAAATATCGTGACTGTCCAAGGCAACTGGCACATCCACTGAGATACTCAATAAATAGTGTTCAGTGACGATGGAAAGAAATTATGCAGTTTTTTTATATTATCATTGCAACACCACAGGGAGAGCAGAGCCGTCCAGTAGACAGAAGTGAGAACTAAAAATAAAATTCCTCATTTAGCATCATTTGCCTCCCAGTTGTATCTACCTAATAAGCACTGGGTGTCTGGGTTATGGTGAATTTAATCCTCCCTCCCCTCTTACTCTCCTTCCTTCCAAATAACCCCGCATAGGCCTGAGGGCTCACACTGAAAAACATCGAGACTACTGATTCAGAGAAACTTCCAGAAGAATACCCAGGGGGAGAGTGGACGATCCAGGGTACATCAGCCTAGAGCTGACTTCCCAAGGGGCTGGGGTTGTAGCCTTGGTCTGCAAACACAGTATTTAGGAGCCCTTCCTCCTTATGTTCACCAACTTGCCAACACGAAGCTTTTTGCAGGACTGCTGCCTTAGTTGTCTCATCTGTAAGGTGTGTATAAAACTTGACATATGTTACAGGGCTGTAAAATTTTAATGAAAAGATATCTGAAGTACCCAGCACAGCACCTAGAGTGAAAACCGTACCTTCTCTCCCTAGTCTCATCTGCAATACGAGTGAAATCTTTGCCTCACAAAGCTATGAGGGTTCGATGAAAAACGTATAAAAGCATCAAGTATTATATCTGATATAAGGAAGACTTAACAGGCTGAAATTGAAAAATAATAATATTTGCATAATAATAATTATTATTGTTGGTCTCCACCCTTTGTAATTTCAGAGAGGAATTTGAAGATTTTTGCTCTGATTTCTACACTCCGACCTCCCCAACCCCTGCCCTCACATGTCTTTTTTGTAAATTTTTTTGAGTCTTTGAAAGCTTGAGTTATGGACTTCCTTGCCCCAAGGGGAGTCAACAGATTCTCATGTGCTTCAGGGGCTGCATTTAAAGATACCTGGCAGCCCAACTTTTGCTTAGCGAGTCAGGCTCAGCTAGGGGAACTAGTCTTCACGTTGAATGGGCGGGCAGGACTGATCCTAAAGATGAATATTCAGAGTCTGCGAAGAGAATGGAGAGCAGAGGGGGAGAGGCCAAGTCACCAACAGTGGCAGACCAGGGCTGGCTCCCAGGCAGCACCTGGATGGGGACAAGCCTTTACACAGCTCCAGCTGGGTGTCTCCCCAGGAGAAGCAGCCTTCATGTTCAAGGCCTGGGGTGCCTCAGTGGGCGTCTCTATGGTACCTGGGCTTTGCCCGATGAATACAAAGCAGCAACGTTGCACAGCAGGCCAACGGCAATGCAGACAGTGACCCCCATCGACAAAGACACAGGACTCCCTGTTCCCTGCCTCCCCTTCGGTCCATTTCTACCCAATCTTGGAAGCCTGAGACCATAAGAATAATCCAGCAGTCTGAAAACTTCCTTAATAAAATGAGTCTTTCATAATGGAAGAGCGTTGACATTTCTGGTGGGCACAGAGGTGTGAGGTGGACAGCGTGACTGCTTGCTCACTAATATCTCATTAGATAGACAACAGTCTCCCCAACTCATCCTGCCATTGGTTCTGTTCCCAGGGTGTCTCAGGTAAGCAAGACACACAGCATGTTCCCTGAGGCCTAATTTCACATCACCTCTGTGATGGTTAATTTTAAATTTTAACTTGACCTGGCCCGAGTGCTCAGATATTTTTGGCCAAGCTTTTTTCTGGGTGTTTCTATGAGAATGATTTGGGGATGAGATTAGCTTTTGAACTGCTACACTGGGTAAAGCAGATTGCCCTCCCTGGTGTGGGTGGGCCTCATCCAATCAGTTGAAGGTCTGAATAGAAAAAAAAGGTGGGCCCTCCCCTGAGTAGGAGAGAATTCTTTCCTGCCTGAGTACCTTCAAACATCAGCTTTTTTTCAGCCTTCAGACTCAAACTGAAACATTCCCTCTTCCTGGATCTTCAGTCTACCAGCCTGCAGAACGGAACTACACTGTCAGTTCTCCTGGGTCTCAGGCCTTTGCACTCAAATTGGAACTCCACCATCATCTGCTCCAGGACTGCAGCTTGCCAACTCCTCCTGTAGATTTTGGGACTTGCCTGCCTCCATAATTACATGAGCCATTTTTAAAATAATAAATCTCTCTCCCTATACAGATGTGTATATCTACATACAGATAGAGATAGAGATAGAGAGAGAGATGTAGATATAGGTGTAGATACATCCTGCTGTTTCTGTCTCTCTGGAGAACGCTGAGTAACACGTCTCCTTTCACTCACTTCCCAAGTCCAGCTCCCTTTTGGTCAAACATTCTCCTTCCTTCCACGGACTGCACATATTTCAGTAATGCAACACTGGGAAACCCTTCAGAGAGTAGCCTGAACTTTAGATCAACTGCTTGAAATTACAACTCCAGTTCCAGGCCTGGGGTTTTTGTGCCAAATTCTAAGAAAAAGATAAATGAGAACAAGAGGGGGGAAGAAAATAGTATGTGATGTGAGGCCTTGATTGATGTGGAACAGCTGAAGGCACTCCTGGATGGGTCATCTTTTGTCCAGAAACTCACAGTCCCTGTTTGTTTTTGCACTTATGAACTGCTTCTATTTATATAGGTTACATTTTCAAAAATCAAAGGGGAGATCCATTGTGAGGAACACAAAGATCGCCTCCGAGCCGGACAGTTCATCAAGTGAGCAAAGACAAAGTTTCCATCACTACACATGCAACAAAGTCCTTGGAGCAGAAAAGGGGGCTGATTTCCACAGAAAGGTGTATCTACCTTGGAGCTCTCGGGGCTGGGGAAGCATTTCGAGTTTTCTTTGAAGCCTCGGTGGCTCTGTTACTAGGTTTGTCTCGAGCTTGTTGAAAAGTATTTATCAGAGGTCTTCTTGATCCTTCTTCTGTCTGACATGCCATAACTTTTATGACATAGAAAGAACCGAAATGAAGAAGCCGAGACAACTCAGAGATTATTTGCCAGTTCTCCCAAGACTGCTGGTCATTTACCCGAAGAGCACGCAGGATAATTTATGGAAGCACGATTCATCTGTAGGAGTGAAATAAGGCCCCACGGTCTGCGGCAGTCATAATGAACAAAATAGATCCCATCGTTATGGAGATGTTCCACGAGGGCTGTCAGCGTATCGGGGAAAATTTACTCCCTGTCTCTGGTGCTTGAGACAAATAATTCCACGAGATGAGAAACCACAAGAGGAGAGAGCAGAGCCTGGCTCTCTGTCTCCTCTCGGAAGTTTTGCTCTGCGTGTTTCTCAGCCTAGTATTTTGACCTGGAAACATTTACAGAACCCTGGAAAACAAGAAAACTCTCCACTTGGGTTTTTTTTTTTTTTTTTTTTTTAATGACAGTTTCTATGTGGCTACAAGAGAAGCTAAAATAAAATACTGGTTGCTTTGTAGAAACCAGAGATGATTTCCATTCCCTTCAGCCTATATAACTTGCCTCCTCCTTTAAAGAAATCCAGAATTCTCCCCAGTGTCTACCGGTCGTATGCGCCATCTACACTTTTGCCAGTTTCAGCAAACTCCGCCAGAAGTGTTGGATTCCTAACAGTATCCCCAAGGAGCCATCTCCCCTCACCTCTCTGTCTGGTTTTGTTACAATTTAGAAATGGCTGTGGTTCTTTGGACGGTGCCAAGGAGTTACATATTCAAGTCTCCAAGCCACCTACAATTACTTTTCTTGGCTCTGATCTGTACTGTTCTCAGTCCCAATGGTAATTTCACCATAAAGCATGTCTCTCTCCTTTTACTGTATTTTATTTGGAAGGAGGGGCTCCTCACCAGGAATTAGTTTCTCATTAGATGGCTTCGTCAGAAGCAGCAGCTTGCTTTGCTAGAGGAACCTTTCACAGATCAGAAGCGGTTATGCTCCGGCTACTCAGCCCCACGGATTTCTCCTGGCAAGTCCATTAGCCAGGTTCCCTGACATCTGGAATGCACCTGACTTGTCCCCCAAATTGTATGTATTGGCACTTTTTCTAGGCCTCTTTTTTAAAAAAATAACCTCCACAGAAAAGCAGAAGTGAACATTAATTTGTCTGGGAAACATTCCAGAGGAGAATGTAAAGGAGAAGATAGCTTGCTTTTCCTTTCCTCGATTTTCAGGAAATCATACCAAAAAGTAAGTAGCTATCACCAATCATTCATTGCTCAGAAACATGTAATTTACACCACAACCCTCACTGCCAGATTATCCAATTTACATTGCTAAGAGGGTAGATAAAAGAATTCTCTTCTCACATTTCGTACAAGAAAGAATCACAGTAGGCAAGGAGTGCGCAGTGGGCCTAGGCTGGTGACCTTTTTCTTAGAAGCTGAATAACTCCAACCCAAAGAGCCCTTTAACCTGGGTCTCTCTCACAGTTTCAGCATACATTTACTATAAAATCATAAAGCAAAACATAAAAAGAGAATGGCAACAGTAGAGTAGCTATGCCACAAACTCGACAACGATTATATATTCCATCTAGGACACACTTAACTCTCTAATTGCTAATTGCAATTTAAATGAAAACATGTGTTTTTTGTTCAATTCATCAACTACATTTTTAAGTGCTACCAAGGAGAGCTGTGATTAAGGCTGACTGCACCTCAGGGTTTTGCCAGCCCGGGGCTCAGGTAGTTATTGGGATGTCATCAGAAGTTGGAGGTTCTCAATGCCCATGTTGTTTCCCCAACCAGACAGCTCAGCAGAATGGAGAGGGGAGCGTCTGGGAGACACCGCTCGGGTGGGATTCTTCTGCACATCGTGTGCTGCTGTCTCCTATGAGTCTAATTGTTAAGACTCTGAGTTCATGGGTATCCAGCCCTATTTGGAATCCAGCTTCCTGCCAGCTAAAGATACTCAGTGAAGTTATAAAATTCTGACCAACCGGAGCAACCTCCCGCCAAAGGAGTCGGTTCTCTCTGTAACCCTCCGGCTCCCACGGATGCCATCCATCCCCCACGGGTACAAGAAAGATGGTCAGTAAAGTGATGTTTGTGAAGACCCCGTGTGACAGATACCATGTAAGGACAGACCGTCTGGCACCAAGCAGTTGCTCAGCAAACATCATTCTCATCCTCTTACCAGATACGCACAAATTTGATATGAAGAATTAAAAGGAAAAGGAAAAAGCTCATTTGCTCAGCTGTGCTTAGGGAAAAGCCAGTTTTAAATCATCAGTCTGGAATAGAGAATAGGTTTTAAGTACACCATTGTTATGTTCAATTAGAGATAGTAATTAGAAATGGTTAATTAAATGACATTTTGTTTATTTTCTATTGAGCTCACAAGAACAATCTGCTAATAGCTTATCAATCTTTAGAGCATTTGGGAGCCTGTATTTGTCCAGGTTCTCCACAGAGACAAAACCAATAGGAGATATATATATAAATATATATATATATATACACATATATATATATATACACATACATATATATATATATACACATATATAAAATTTCTTTTAAGGAATTGGTTCATGTGACAGGGAGGCTGTTGTCTGGTAAGCTGGGGACCAGGGAAAACCTATGGTGTAAGTTCCAGTCTGAGTCTGAGTCCCAAAGCAGGAGAAGTCTTGCAGGCCAGCTCAGAGAGGGAGAGAATTCTCCCTTCCCCAGCTTTTTTGTTCCATTGAGTCCTGCAATGGGTTGGATGGGGCTCATCCACATTAGGGAGGGCAATCTGCTTTACTCAGTCTACCAATTCAAATGTTAATCTCATCCAGAAACACCCTCGCAGATGCACAGAATAACATTTGATTAAATATTTGGGCACCCCGTGGCCCAGCTGACACACAAACTTCACTGTCACAGGGTCTAAGGTTATCTTACAAGGCGTGTAAAGCGCTGCCTCTATGGCATGTCATGGAACGTGTGTGGATTTGGAGCCAGGCATACCTACACTAAATCCCGGTTCCTCTGCGTATTTGGTCTGGGTTCCTGGAGAGCCATACGACCTCACTAAGACTCAGTCCTGTTATGGCCACTGTAGACAGTAAGTATCTGCTCACTGTGTTTGTCACGTGCATGGTTCTAGGTGCAGCCAGCGTGCCCCAGTCCCTGGAAGAGCCTAGTGCTGGAGCCCCCAGCCCCCGGCCATGTGGGCTTGGGGAATTAGGGTCGGTTTTCTGCTACTGTGACTATGACAGGAGCATTCGTAGCAAAGGACTAGTGACCTGGAGGCCTGGTCCAGTTGGCTGGTCCTCCATCAGCCACTCTCACTCACGTATTCACTTGCTCTTGTTCACCTGTTGGGCTGCTCGCTGACCCTGGAGGACTTGGTCAGAGCTGCCCAGCAAACTCACAGACTCAGGACACCCCAACTCTTCTCTCCCAGTCTCCTCCTGGGGTCTGGGAGATTCTCCTTTGGATCTGTTTCGATGCAATAGTGTTATGGTTGAATAGTGTCTCTCCAAAATTTGTATGTTGAAATCCTAACTCCCGATACCTCAGAATGTGACAGGAGATAGGGCCTGTTGAAAGATGATTAGATTAAGACGAGGCCGTCAGGGTGCCGTCCTTATATGAAGAGGAAACTTGGACACATAGACAGGCAGCCATCTACAAGCCCAGGAGAGAGGGCTCAGGAGAGACCACGCCTGCCCACACCTTGAATTCCAGCCTTCAGAACCGTGAGAAAATAAGTATGTGTTGTTTAAATCACTCAGTCAGTGGTACTTTGTTATGACAGCCCTAGAAAATTAATACAGGACCGTTCAAAAACACAAAAGATCTTTCCAGAGCAGTAACAGTAGTGGCCTCCCCCTAGGCAGCTTGATTGCCCAGAGGTCCTTGCATCAGGGGAACTGGACAGGGTGGAAAGGATAATGTCCTTCCTTTCAGTGGGGCAGGATTAATGACATGGGTTCTGATGACAAAAGCCCTCCTCAGAGACAGGCAGAAGTACCTGCCCAGGAATCCTCATAGGTGTGTCCTGGTCAACGATTAAAAAATTCTTAAAACAGAATTTGGTCAGAAACAGACATAATTCTTACTGATAAACTTTTGGATAAGTAGAATTTCAGATGGTGCATTAGTTTCCTAGGGCTGCCGTAACAAAGTACCATAAACTTGGTGGCTTGAACAACAGAAATGTATTGTCTCACCGCTCTGGAGGCAAGAGGTCTGTGACCAAGGTGTCAGCAGGAAGACTGGAGGAAAGTCTTACAGCATCCAGGTTGACTGCACTGCCCCACTCTTGCAGGAGAAAAGAGGTTTCGTTTCTGGAGAGATTTATCAAAGGAGCCTTGGGCTTGGGGACAGCAGACACAAAGGAAGGTAGGATGAGATGCACAGAAACAGGGAAATCAGAAAATCCTGAAGGCCTCAAATGCTTTCAGAAGCAAGTCACCTACAAAGGATCAGGAATCGAGATCACTAGTGAACTTCTCAACAGCAGTGCTGGAAGCTAGAAGACCAGGCAGCAATCAATGCCTTTGAAATTCTGAGAGGAAATTTTTCCAACCGAAAATTCTGTTCCAGTTAAATGATCAAACAAGTGCGAGGGTTAAATGGAGACAATTCAAATGTGCAATGTCTGAAACTTTACCTTCAATGCCTTGACACACGTGCTCCACCAAAACGAAAGGATAAACTCAAAAAAGAAGACATGGGGCCCAGACTTCCCCAAAAGGATACGGGCAAATGGAATTCCCTAGAAGGTGAGGAAGACATAGGATGATAGCCGTGCATCAAGTCTATAGAGGGTAGAGGACTCCAGGGGGGATATTTCCAAGAAAATCAAAGGATCTATTTTCTTGAGAAAACTGGTAGAAGTATTAGTTATAGGAACATTGAAAATTAAATAAAGAAACCAGACAATTATTTACTCCAGGAAAAACAAAGAGTTGTAGAAGAGAGAAAATATAATCGTAATATGCGATGATTAGGTATTTCCATTGTGAACAAAACTGACCATGAACTACAGTCATAATAATGTAAACATCTAATGGTAATGTAAACATCTAATAACCATGTTGGGATGATGTGGGGAGAGAACATGTACAGGTGTGTGTAGCCACGGGTATCTATGAGACTTTCCAGGAAAGATTTCCCGAGTATCATTTACGTAAGAAGTCAATAGATCATATCTAAATTGGAAAAATAAACAATAAGTATGATAGTTAGAAAAGTGGAGGTAAATACCAGAAATAACACTAAAAGAATTAAAATTGGTTGTCTTGGGGGCTTGGGGTTCAGAGGTGTGGAGGGCAGGGGAAAGGGATACCTTTTTCTTTAAATGACCTGTAGTATTCTTTGACCTTGTAAATTAGGAACATATATTACTTTGATAAAAGTTTAAATTATGATAAAATATTTTAAAGAGAAGTTTTGAGTATTCTCTTTTAATTTATGAACTATCTCAGCTCTGCTCACCAGCTGGCTCTGCTAACCCACGCCCTGAGGTGTTGAGAACTACCTAAGCACATGGAATTGACATTTCTTCCACCTGTGACCAGGGATGAGACAGTGGTGCTACTGATGGATAAAAGCTTTTAATTAAGTTTCCAAGCGAGCACCATTAAACAGTGAACAAGAACAGTCCACAGCTCTTTCAATGTCCTGTTTCACATCGGCCTGATTGAATAGTAGGGCGTTTATAGCTAAGGATACCTTTGTAGACCAAAAACTGAGAGATCTGGGGGTTGTTTATTTTTAATCTCCGTTTAGAAATCTAAAAGACTTTAAAACAAATCCAATTAAATAGTCTAAATTGTCCAGATAAGTGGAAATGATCTGCTTTCTCCTTCAACCCGCGTGACCATAGCGATGGGCTGTGGCCAGAGAGGAAGTGAAATCAGAGCAGACACCAGCTGTCTGCCCGGGCAGTGGCAGCCGCCTGCCTCCCTCCCTATTGATCTGCGGGTTTGGGCTGCTGCCTGGCCTTATCAGCTGGTGACATCAGTGCTGCCCTCTCCTCCTGTGAACCCAGAAAGTGCTTCTGAGGGCAATGGGCACCAGTTAGCAAAGACTCCGTACTTCCAGATAAAGAGCATGCTTGCAAGGAAGCACAGGCCTTGCTCCTTTGAAGCGAGATAGCTTTAACACTTAAAGAAAATAAAGGAGAGAACGAAGAGCCTCCCCCTCTACCTGATATCTCCCCTACGGAGCATCTTGGTGCTATTTTGACAGCCATGGATTGTACTGCCTCCTCTTAGAGAAGTTCCCAGCTCTAAACAACATGGAATATACATGTTTGTGTGAGCACATTTTATCTGCATTTACACCAAATCTTGAACAGGATGGAAAGCAGAAATCATCACTGGGAGAATTGGGTATTGTCCCTGAAATACACCCAACTTTGGCCTGTCTTTGAGTTTTTTTCAATTGACTTATATTAAAAATAGAAATGTCAATTTTAAAGATAGATCAAAGGTAATAAGTAAGTATTAGACATTTTAGTCAAATTCTAAGTACTTATGTGACATCGCATCCACTTTAAAATGTGCAGTAATTTTTGTGAAGCTAAAGACGGTCCATTTTTAGCCTTGAAAAATATTTTGGTCAGTGTCCTAGGAAAAAGATCATTTACTAAGTTTCCACGTCTCCAAAGTGGGTCAGCTGTGGTTTTTATGTTTGTTTGTTTCTGCTCAGATTCACAAAGTTCTTGGGATCCACAATATTGGGTAACTGAAGATGAGGCAAGAGAAATCAGATCTGAGATCCTGTCCGAATTACCCGACATTCTTCCAGGATTGAAAGAGCATCTGTCATCCTGAAGCGGCCTCCATCCCTTCAAAATCTGGCTTGAATTTTACCTCCCTGGAAGCCAGTTCTGAATATATATCCTACACCTTTGGAATGAAATCTTCACCATGTCCATTCTTTTCTCTTACATTCTCAGACAGGATAATATTTGTTTGTCCTCAATCGTTCTTTTGTTTACACAAATCTTTGCATTTTTCTCCCAGTATACACGTTATTCACCTACGCTGGAATGCAGTCTCTGAGACCAGCGTGGGTCTCCCCAGAGCATCTAGGACAGGACATTGTCCCCACGTGGCCCACACTGTTCCTGTCATCTGCCTCTCTCACTCTGAATGTTTGCACTAATGACCAAAATAAATTGATCTGTTCCAGGGAAACCACGATTTAAAATCACATGAAAATTTTATGCTTGGAGAAATAAATCATGTAAGGATTTGTTTTCATAAATACCTGAAATCTCATGTAAAAAGGGCATGCTTATTCTATAAAATATATTAGATTTTTTATAAGTCCCAACAGCTGTTAAATAAGCAAAACTACAATTAAGATAACAGCTGTGATAAATGGACAGTAAAATTCTTAGAAGTTTAAAAGAAACATGATAAATGGAAAGAGTACAAGATTAGGAATCAGAACACTGGCGTTCTCGATTGGAACATCAGCTTCCTTGTCTTAAATAAAGGAAGTGGATATGATATTTATGAACTCTGTAAACATTCCTTGTTTACCTTTTTTTGTAAAAGTTGTTTCTAAGCTTACAAAGGTGTCCTAAGCCCCTTATAAAATGACCCCTCCCTATTACTCCTCCCTGTCAGCCCCCTTCTGCATTTCTATACACCACATATATGTTCATGTACATGTCAAAATGCAGAGATATTTTTTGTACATAAATGACATCATAATACACATATTGTTCAGAGCATTACTCTCTTCACTTACTAAGTGACATCTTTTCCTTATCAGTACATTCAGATCTGTTCCATCCTAATGGGCTGCATATATATTCTATATAATCATTATACCGTAGTTATTCCTCTATTGAAAGCCACTCAAGTTTCATCTTATTTTTTCGATATTACATGTAGTGCTTCCATGAACATCCTAGCACATATACCTTTGAATGTGTAGATAAATATGTCTGCAGGACAGTTTCTAGAAGAAGAATTTCTGGGTCAAAGAGTTTGTGTACTTTAAATTTTGATGGGGTTTTCCAAATTCACTTCCAAAGGGTTTTGTCCTCTCACTGATGGAACGTGAGAGTGTCCATTTCTTCAGAGCTTTACCAACACTGTGTTATCATTCTTTTTATTATTTATTTATTTCTTGGCCTCTCTAACAGGTAAACATGAGATGTTTTAATTTGCATTTTCCTGTGTTTTAATTTGCATTCACCTGATTATTATTAAGATGAAAAACTTTTTATTAGTATTGATTTTTGTGTATCTTTTTCTCTTTTGCACATACCTGTATTGATTTTATCAAATGTCTCATGATCCTGTTGATCATTCTTGTTATGAACAAAGTAATCAGTAGTTGGATTGCGTTTCTTCTTCAGTTGTTTAACCTTCCCTTCCTCGATGAGCCTTCCCCCTGAACTGGAGGGCTCTGGTGAAATATGCATGATAGGGAACTGGTACAAAACCTAGAGGCTTCATCATCTCCAAAGAGAGACGGCTTTGTGCTCCTTTGTGTTTTTCCCTTTCCACGTTGTTGTAGATATCTGAATCTCTGCCTCTCTCTCCAGCCTCAGTATCTAAACTGGATGGTCTCCCTCCCAGATCCTCCAATTTATTTAAATAGTAGCTGCAGGAGCTTTGGTTTGGGAGCAAATTCCTTGAAGCTAGCCAGTCTCTGTGGGCCAGGAGGGAGATGTCTGGGACGGCCCCAGCTATTCTGCAGACAGGCCTTCTTCACTATTCACCTCACGTGTCACCTGCACAGCCCACTCCTGCTCTAGCTGGAGTTGACTGGCAAGTTCCTGAAGGGCTCTTACCTCTGAAGCAGCCTCTTCTTGCATGTGCTCTGGGCTCCAATCCACCCAGTCCACCTAATCAGATGGCTCTCAGCTCAGGACAATTTGCCCCCCGCCGCTCTCAAGGGGCATTTGGCAACGTTTGGAGACACTTGGTTGTCATGAGTTAGCGGCGGTGTCTCTAGTAACTAGTTGGTAAAGGCCAGGGGTGCTCATAAACATCCTACCATGCATAGGACAGTCCCCATAACAAAGAATTATCCAGTCCGACGTGTTAATAATGCTGAGTTTGAGGAACCCTCATCTAATCCCATTTACTTTCTATTTGAATGAACCTTTTCCTATTTCCCAATGCTTATAAGGCTTTACTCTTTTAAAACATATTTTTTGTCATTTCAAGGAGATTTGGTGATGGAGAACAAGTATATGCATGAGTTCAGTCTGCTATCATGAATGAGAATACAGATTCTATGATTTTGTTGATACACGTTGGGTCAGATTGATGTGAAAACCTTTCCTAAACACTCAGGTTCAAATTTCGTTCTTTAACTCCTCTTACTGCCACACTTTTGCACAACTGCCCTCTAAGTGAAATGAATGCATAGTGCAATCTTAAGGGGTGAAAAATTTGAAATTAAAAAAAAAAAAAGTAATCAAGATCAGTGATTGACTCTTGCAAAGTCTTTTCAGCCATTTATACTACAATATAATTATAGCAAACTGAATTACAATCCTGAAAGAGCTGTAACCTTTTCACATTGATACATAGGCACTGAGTGATGACTAAATGAAAAGAGGAAAAAATATGCTAAACAAATAGATAAATAAATACATAAGATTTTTGAACTGCCAATATATATGAAAGGGCCGCATGTCACAGGGGGAAATATGCCTATTTTGTCCTCTTGGTGATACTAGGATTTGTAGGCTGTTTGTGTTCCAGGGGTGTGTTTCTAAACTTGATATTAAAAAATGAGAACACGGGACTTCCCTGGGGTGCAGTGGTTAAGAATTGCCTGCCAATGGAGGGGACACAGGTTCGAGCCCTGGTCCAGGAAGATCCCACATGCCGCGGAGCAACTAAGCCTGTGCACCGCAACTACTGGGCCTGCGCTCTAGAGCCCGCGAGCCACAACTACTGAAGCCCGCACGCCTAGAGCCCGTGCTCCGCAACAAGGGAAGCCACCACAATGAGAAGCCCACACACTGCAATGAAGAGTAGCTCCCGCTCGCCACAACTAAAGAAAGCCCACATGCAGCAACGAAGACCCAATGCAGCCAAAAATAAATTTAAAAAATAAAAATAAATAAATTTATTTTTAAAAAAATGAGAGCACATAGATTGTTGGAGTTGAAAGGACCTTAGGGATCATGTGGTCTGTGGTGGATTGTGACATCACGGCCGCCATGATGCACACCCTATGGAGTTGCCTCCCATGTTGATCCGGGGCTCGGCCATGGCTCTTGCTTTGGTCGGTGGGACATCAGCAAACATAATGCAAGAAAAAGTTTGATAAGTGCTTATGCATTGGGGCATTCTCCTTTCAGAACACTGCTGCACCATGTTAGAAACCCAGGCTATCCTGCTGGGAAGACAACATGAGAGAAGACTGAGGCATCCTGGCTGACAGCCCTGGCTCAACACCAGACGCGTGATGAGGCCATCTTGGACAGCCCCACCTCAGCCAAGCTGCCAAAAGATTGCGTCCACATGAGTGAACACCAGCGAGACCAGCAGAAGAACCACCCAGCTAATCCCAGCTTGATTGCAGAACGGTGAACAAATAAATGTTGTTGGTATAAGCCATTGACTTTTGAGGTGGTTGGTAACACAGCAGCAGGATAACCGAAACACAGTCCAGCTTCTTCCTTTAGAGACGAGGCAACTGAGAAAATCATATTCTACAAACTGGCAAAATTTCCAGGCCAGCTCCTTAAGAGCCCAGGGTATTCCTGAAGGTGGCACAAACGATCCTTTTTCAACTACTCCCAACAACCACAGCACATCTGAAGGATGCGTTCTTGGTCTCACTATTGCAGGACAGGTTTGTACTTTCTACCTACCTCCCTAACACTCCTACCACCACCACAGGTGGGTTAAGAGGGAGTACAATGTGTGATAGTAACTTCTAGGCAGTAACAAATGACCTTTCTACCTGAGTTTTCTTCTTTTTTTTTAAAGTATTCACAAGTCCTAATCTGCATTAAAGAAGCATCCTTCCAGATGTTCTGAAATGAGGAGCCAGTTAGGTGGTGGGTCCTACAAGGACCCAGATCTCAAAGAGAATAAGAAATTATTTCTTACTGATGTTGGGTATGGGAAGGGTCCATCTTAAATTCCAGTTTTCTAAGCCAGGTACTACCCATCTCTGAGCACCAAGGGTTTTTCCCAGCCTGACATCTCCTGAATCACATGGCACAGAAATACTATTCTTACTCTAAGGATGACTGTGGGCTGGGTCTCATGGGACAACAAGTTTAAAGCATAATTTTAGACCCCAAGGAATTTCCAATCCAAATGGGAAGAAAGATCACATAGTCATAAGAACATGACATCAATAGAATGTATGTTTGTTTAAAGAATTATAGTCACCCTGGTTGTTAAATTATTGAAATACTTCCCTATGAATTACTTCTAGTCTCCTGAGAGCTTCTCCCCTTGTTCCAGTTTTCCTGGTTCCTCCTCTGGGCTCCAGGTGTCTCCCACACTCTGGTGATCAGCTGCAGAAGCAGTAATGCTCTGTACTGCAGGTTCCTCCAGGACTCTGCCCATCACTGCCCTGTCCACTGTGATGAGTCAGTGACCATGAAGTACAGGTTGTCAAATGTTTTTACTATCACCCTGGAGGCATAGCAATAAACTTGAGTTTCCTAATGAGTAATGGAGATGCCAGAGGTTGAATAGGTTCAAAGGGTGAGGGCAGAAGCACCATGACACTGGGGTGATGAGGGGACGTGAATTTTGAGCAATCTGGAAAGATGGGTGGTAGCAAATAATGAGGGAAGGGGCAAGACCCTCGATATGTCCAGTTCATGAAGTCGAATTAGGGCAGTCCAAGCACCAGCCAAAGGTTACCCAGTTAAATGGCTGAAGTAGGATAAATTATTTTGTAAAATAAGGATATAGAGGTGGATGAACAAGGTGTGTTCAAAGACGAGGGTGCTTCCTGCAAGTGAGATTTTTATGAAGAAGGCTAGCAGGTGATGTTCTTGAAAAGGAAGAAAAGAGTGATGGGCCAAAAAATGCGCACATTCCGGTGGTCCCTGGCTTCCCATGGATGCAGATCCATGGGAATAGAAGACAATAGATTGTGTAGTTTTTGCAATTCAGTATACTTTGCAGTAGAATCATACTATTAAAATGTTACCAGAAGACTTTCTTTGTATGACCTGTGTTCTTCAATATAATTAATAGCACTACTAAGTATACTGAACACTCAAAAAAGTCAAAATAAAAATACTGTATTCTCACACGATCATACTAACAGACAATATTATTTTTCACTGTTTCATTCATCTCTATAATTTCATGTGTAACTAACTATACAAGTTATTTCATACATGTAATTACAATGTTCACTATGCTTTCTCTTTATATTATCTCATGTTCTGCTGTAATTTCAGACAAGACTTTAAAAAATTTTTCATTTTAAAGCCATCAAAACTTTCACTTGAAAAGTGATCTCCAATTTGAGAAAGGTGGTTAGGGAATGAAATCCTAATAGATTTTCAACGACATTTTGGTTCTGCACATGTCCGTGAATGATTTAGCAGACCTCTGAGGAACTTTTTTTCTTAAAACACTATCTCCCTCATCCCTGTGGTTGCCATGGAATCCGCTGTGTGAGGGCAATGGGACAGAGCCCATGCCATGGTTGACTGGGCCACTGGTGGGGGCTAGAATCAAGCAAGGTCAATGAGCCCCTTCCCCGGGAATTCTGAAATTGAGGCTATACAATTTAAAACTTGGGAGCCATTTGTTTCCATGTTTTCCACTTACAAACACAGAAGAACTAGATTGTCAAAATCAAGAGGAACAGCGATATGAAGTAAGAGTCTTGTGGTATCAGAACTCTTCATTCTAGTTGTTTCTAAGACCCAGCCCTGTCCCGTTGTTAGGTCAGAGAAGTGGATTCAGATGATGCTAATGCATTCTCCTTATAGCAATCTAGTATGAACTGGTTCCTGCACTTTTGTCTATTTGTTCTCTCCGGGCAAATCATCACAACCTTGTAATTTTAAGAAAAATGTATCGGGGTTGAAGAAAACAAGTTTGGATGCAATTGACTGGGTAGTTCCATTCCTGGGAATTAATCCTAAAGAAATATTCCAACTCGTGTGCAAAGATAGATAGAGATAGAGAGAGAGAGAGAGAGAGAGAGAGAGAGGACAGAGCCAGAGAGACAGGTCATAAGAGCATTATTTATGATAGTGAAAAATAATGGACAACCTACATGTTCACTAAAAAGACACTGGTTAAATAAATAAGGATAGGATACATCTATATTATACAATCATGAAAAACGATGTTACATGTTTTTATCCGTTGAGATGGAAAGATATCCACACTATACTGTTAAAAGAAAAAAGGAAAGTCCTGCTTAAGAAAAGGGAAAAAAAGGTGAAGAAAACAAACCAAAAAGAAATATACAACATGTGTATGTACAGAAAAACATCTGGAAAGATATAACCAAAGTGTTAGCACTGCTCCCCGTGGGGTGTGGTTATGAACATTCTATATTACTTTTTGTGATTTTTCTGAATCTTAGCTTTTTACAATCATCATGCATTATGCTTACAAGTGTATAAAGCTACAAAAATCATACAAATTAAAAATTCAACTTCTGGTCTCGGTGCAGTACGTCTGCAGATCGCAGTCCGCTGATCTGCTTTCCCAGGAGACCTAGAGACGAGGGTGTGGAGAACACGGTGAGAGCGGTGTCGGGTTTGATCAGCTCGCAGAAGGCAAGCAAGATCGCAGGAGGCAAATCAGATAGCGGCAGTAGAGCTTGGGTGAGTTGGAGCTAACCGTCCACGCAGCCCACTTCCTCCTTGTCTCTGCAGCCAAGTGCTTGGCTTCTTTCTGCTTTAGGAAGAACACTCATACCTGCGCTGAGACTCGAACTCAAAGTGAATGTTCTTAGCCTGTGAGCCACCCCCTCTTAGAGGCAACTGTTAGGGTGATGATTTAACTAGAAGAGAACTTGCCAAAGACTCAGTTTGGGCTTATAGCTTCAAGAATAGCAAAGCGTCTGAGCTGTCACTCTACCTGCAAGCTCACCCAGTAGCCTGCCCTGCAACAGTTTTCTGGATGCTGGCTAAGACACAAGACCCCTGAGTCAAATGAAGCAGAGTTTGTTTCTCCAGCAGGCAGCAACCAGAGGATTAGCATTTTCCTGGCCAGCTCCCTGAGCCCCAGTTCCCACAGGATGCTGTGCAGAGGGCCAGGTGATGCCTACACATGTGGGGGGCTGCACTGCAGGAGAGGAACCCCAACTTAGGAAACCCAAAGCTTTTCCAGTAGGCTGCAGACAACCTGCTCTTGGCCCTGGAGGGAGATATTATCTTTACTGTACTGGATACATCTGCACTTTGCTTTGGAATGAGACATGACCTCTGTCTTCTGAGGCTGTCCGCTAGGCAAATACCTTTGAGAGGATGGTCTGGGACAAAATCTGTGGATGCCTCTGTTTACAAGACATGTAGAAATGTGAGAACCCTGTGGAGAACTGGCCCCAATGGTAGCCGCTGTTGGCTACTATTGATATGTTACTGTTTTCACATATTCTGTGAAAACAACCTCCATTCACCAATTTTACTCTTATTCAATTTTACTCATATTCTGGCCAAGGGGCAGAATTCAGCAGTGACCATGTGTGTTTATTCCTTTCTGAGCTGATAGAGTTATCCAGACCAGCTGAGGGGTTATTGCTGAATGGACCCAAGAGGAGAAAGATGGTTTCCCCCTAAGTCCCCAGTAGGTCAATGTTACGAATATCCTCCCTGAGAAGAAGTATCTGGCAGCACTTGAAGCTCTAATTCAGAATGTCCAAAGTAGGGGCTGAAAAAGCCAACCAAACAAAAACACACAACCTTAGGGTCGCCTCATAAGTGTCTAGGAAATTCCTTGATTTAAATATAAGGATATTTTAGAAATCTTAAAAGTAAACACGGGGTGAGTGTTGATTGAGAAGGGTCACTGGGAAACTTTCTGGGGTGATGGAAGTGTTCTGTTCCTTGATAGGGGTGTGGGTTACCTGTCTGTGTCATTTGTCAAAACTCATGTCATTCTACTCAAGACCTGGACCGTTCACCAGCTGTACACTATGCATCGATTAAAAAAACACAGGCGGCTCGCATGCTCACGACTCTCACGTACTCAGGGCCCATGAACTTACCATGGGACGTCAAATTTCTTGTTTTACATGCTTACTTTTTTCCTCCGTGTTTTACAAACTTAACATCTCCTTCTTCGTCATGTCACGTGTATTAATGCCTCTGCTGGACTGAATGCGTTGGTAGGTAGCGGTAGAGAAACTCAACTTAGTTACATAAATTCTTGTTTAAAAAAACCCAGCTCAGCACAGTTCCTGGCATCCAGCAAGTGCTCACTGGGTGTTTCCTGAAATGAATGACTTGAAATTAGTTAAAGAGTAAAATTGGTGAATGGAGGTTGAACACAAGATAGCAAAACCATGGGTCCAGAGTGTTTGGGATTTATTAGTATATTTTCTTTACCTGCTGCATTTTAAAGCCATCGTGTAGATAACCCAGAACACTGGAGGGAAATAAATAGGAGCTCTGTGTCTCATTTTCCATCAGGTAAAATGTTGGTCCTGAATGGCAGTGAGGGTCCCTCCTCCTTACCTTGATACGCCCTTTGTTCTTATTATAGAGGGAGGAGGAGGTAAGATTAGCGAAGAACAGAGCAATGGACACTGAAGGTCAGGGTCACAGATTACAGACAAAGAAGCATTTGTGAACCCCATTCTTGGGGTAATGGAGCTAGCACACTTTTCCTCTTTTCTTCTTATTCTAAACTCCCGGTCTTACCAGGCAGTCTGTCCTGGACACGTCTCTAATGAGAGGGATGGGGCGGTGGGTGGGGTAGTGGGGGAGATTGTGTCACCAGAAATACATGTCACTCAAGTGTCCTAGGATTCCAGAGCCTCTAGGTTCAAAATACAGCATGTGGGACTTCCCTGGTGGTCCAGTGGTAAAGAATCCGCCTTCCAATGCAGGGGACGCAGGTTCAATCCCTGGTCAGGGAACTAAGATCCCACATGCTGCGGGGCAACTAAGCGTGTGCGTCACGACTACTGAGCTCATGTGCTTCAACGAGATAGCCCAAGTGCCACAAACTACAGAGCCCACGCGCCCTGGAACCCACGTGCCAGAACTAGAGAGAGGAAACCCGCACGCCACAACTAGAGAGAAGCCTGCACGCCGCAACTAGAGAGAAGCCTGCATGCCGCAACTAGAGAGAAGTCCACGTGGTGCAATGCAGCACCTGCCCGGCAAGGAAAGATCCTGCATGCCTCTACGAAGATCCCGCATGCCGCAACTAAGACCCAATGCAGCCAAAAGAAGACAAAGAAAATAAATAAATATGTTTTAAAAAATACAGCGTGTTAGGTTTTTCTAACCCCAAAACTGACTGCTTAGACAGGAATGCCAGACCTGACAGGGCTTTTATCCAATATGCCCTCTGGCTCACTGCATACCCCTGGGAGGGTCCCTTACAAACATGCCTGTCTGCCCCAGGCTCTGTGAAATTTGGCCTCACCAAGTGTCTTGAGGGATCATCCCCACCCTCACCACGCTAGGCCATCAGCAGGTGACTTCCATCCCCTCACACTCCCAAAGCTGGTCGTCTTTAAGCAGTCATTGCAATACGGGCATCTATGCAAATGTGGCCAGAAGACCTTCCTTCCCAACTTCTGGCTGTTTCCAGGCCCAGAGCACAAAGTCTTGCATAGAAACAGCTCCGTCAGCTTCTATGTCCTCTTCTCATCAAGTCCCCAAACTAGTCCACACGTTGGGGTGAGGGACAGATGCCCTGCTTCTCCCCAGTTGTCCTTCTCTCATAAAACTCACACAAACACACGACTCCCCCCTCCTCCCCACAAAAAACCACGCAGAACATCACTCATGCAAACACATTCCCCATAGATCCCTGACTGACCAAGTCAGCAAATAACCCAACTAAATCCCAGGCAAGCACAATCAGGACTTCTGCTATAACTGGGGCACCTGGGCTTCTCCTAAAAGGAGAGCAAGGGGAGGCTGTCTACTCCGATCGGAGAAAAGGTTTTCCTGGTTTGCTTTGCTGGAAGGCAAATGCATCGACAGGACCTCAGAAAGCTTTGAAAGCTGCTTCTTTCTGGATGCCACCCCTACACATGCTGGATTATGATGTGCTGAAATTCAAAAGGCCTCGAAGTCATCTGAGCCCTAGGAGTCTCCCCAGAACTCACAGAACACGTGCTTGATTCCAATCGCTATTCTAGGTCCTTACAGGAAGTAGGTTCTCGTCACCCCCATTTTATAGATGAGCAACTGAGGTTAAATGAAAGAATAAGGCTCATACAATTAAAAAAATATGGAATCAGATTTAAACCCATGTGATCTGAAAGAGAGCTTGAGTTTTTAGCCATCCTACTGCCCTGTCTCATGGGAGGAGCCAGAGGCCCAGGGTGTAGGAAGAGGAGAGTAAGTAAGATGCTGAAGTTCAAGGTCATCAGAGGCCTGTCTGCAATCCCCACCACCACCACCACCACCACCACCAAAAGAGAGACGATGGCATGGGGAAGGATGGACAAGGCATTCCCTGGGACACTGTGACATCCACACTCTCAGAAGAATGAAAGGGTTTAATTTTGCCCAGTTCAACATCTAATTGAAAGTATAGCACGTGACCGGACAAGTGTGCTTAATTTGATTTAAGGCTTGCGTGGTTTGGGCTCTTTAAAGAAGCTGGAGGCAAAAGAGCTTTCCTGAGACGCCCAAGAAGAGCTCTGCTTGGAGACAGTGACTAAGAGCCCATCCATGTGTCTATAGCATGGGATGCACCCTCTGTGCTCCCCGCACCGAGTGCGTCACCCATAACTGGTGGGCAGGGAAGCGGGAACAGGGAAGGGCCTGGTCTAGCAGCATCAGTGGCTTGTATCTGTATGAGCATCGTCTCCCCCAGGAGAGAAGTCAAACAATGTTGTCACAACTACTTGTTTTCTTTTCCTTCTGCGATACTCCACAGATGAAGAAGGCAAAGAGTGTTTCAAGAAGAGGGAACAAGGGCTTCCCAGCTAGCGCAGTGGTTAAGAATCCGCCTGCCAATGCAGGGGACACAGGTTCAAGCCCTGGTCCGGGAAGATCCCACATGCTGTGGAGTAACTAAGCCCATGCGCCACAACTACTGAGCCGGAGCTCTAGAGCCCGCGAGCCACAACTACTGAGCCAGTGCGCCTAGAACCCACGCTCTGCAACAAGAGAAGCCACCGCAGTGAGAAACTTGTGCACCGCAACAAAGAGGAGCCCCCGCTCGCCACAACTAGAGAAAGCTCGCGTGCAGCAACGAAGACCCAATGCAGCCAAAAATAAATAAATAAAATAAATTTATTAAAAAAAAAAAAAGAAGAGGGAACAACGCATGCAGGTTTGGAGAGAGGAATGTGGAGCGAGGCCATGTGAAAAATGATGGGGGTCTGGTGAGGTTGGTGGGGCCTGGCAGATATCAACCGGGACAGGGAGGTGAGTGTGTGTGTGTGTGTGTGTGTGTGTGTGTGTGTGTGTGTGTGTGTGTGTGTGTGTGTGTGTGTGTGTGTGTGTGTGTGTGTGTGTGTGTGTGTGTGTGTGTGTGTGTGTGTGTGTGTGTGTGTGTGTGTGTGTGTGTGTGTTGTGAGACGCGTTAACTATTCAGGGTAAGAAACAGGTTTTCCAGACTCGGTCTCGATCAAATTCATGGTGTTTGTGTGATAGAAACTCTCCAATTCAGTTCTGCATAATAGTCCTAAGTAGTGTCCCCAACTCTATTTCACACTTAATAAAATAGGGGCACGCTAATACCAGCTATGGAGGCCTGTCCTGAGAAGGTCTGGTCCTTTGTAAAGCTGATGTCTTCTCAAAGTCCTACAGGTCCTGAGGTGAACCGATTAAAGTGGCCAAGAACACGTCCATTTTTAGGCAGAACTACCAAGACGTCTGTTATGGGCTGAATTGTGTTTCCCTAAATTCTTGTGTTGAAAATCTAACCCCCAGTACCTCAGAATGTGACCACATTTAGAGAGGTGATTAAGTTAAAGTCGGTAGGGTGGGCCTTAATTCCACACGACTGGCGTCAAGTCAGGAAGGGATTAAGACACAGAAACGCACAGGGGAAGGACCATGTGAGGACACAGCGAGGAAACGGCATCTTCAAGCCGAGGATAGAGGCCTCAGGATAAAACCAACCCTGCCCACAGCTTGATCCCAGGTCAAGCCTTCCAGAACTGTGAGAAAATGCCTTTCTGTGGTCTCAGGCCCCAGTTCCTGCGGCCCTAGCAGACTCATACAGATACCATCTCCCAGCCACATATCAGGACCCCGAGCACCCTGCCTCACGTCGGACCTGCATTAATAAGTCACCTCTCTCCCACACCCAAACAATCCTTCCTGTCACCTGAGGAGAGAGAGGGGAGCAGTGAGCCACCCTCGGCCCTCTTCTCCAAGTCCTCTAATCAAGAATAATCACAAGGGGGACTTCCCTGGTGGCGCAGTGGTTGAGAGTCTGCCTGCTGATGCAGGGGACACGGGTTCGTGCCCCGGTCCGGGAAGATCCCACATGCCGTGGAGCGGCTGGTCCCGTGAGCCATGGACGCTGAGCCTGCGCGTCCGCAGCCTGTGCTCCGCAACAGGAGAGGCCCGCGTACCGCAAAAAAAAAAAAAAAGAATAATCACAAGGGAGAGGAAGGAGGAAGGAAAGAGGCCCAATAAGACCCCCAGGTAAAGGAGGGGTCCTTTGAAGGAACAGAGGACACTACCGGTACAGGGCTGAGAGGCCTTTGTGGGGTCTGTGCTCAGACGTGCCCCAAGACACTGTCATAAGCACGGCTTATTTTGAAGGGAACGTGGGGAGAAGGAAAAGGCCCTCGGCCCCTGGAAGGACCACGCTTCATGTTCAGACAGCCTCAGAGAACTCTGGCGGAAGAGCACACAGCCAGGGGGAGCTGGGTTTCTCCAGTCCCTACAGCCTGGCCCACTCCCATTTCCCCCAAACAGACACAGATGCAGGGAGGTGGCCCCAGGTGCAGGAAGGCTCTGGAGGGTCAAGGCTCATTCCGGAGGTCACTCCATTTAACCCTTCCCTTCTGCTTTTCCCTGGGCTTCTCCCTGAAGCCCAGGAAGTTTGCCTGGGTGTGAGTTTTGTTTATTTATTTATTGTAATCGCATCCTGCCTTTCCGCCTGGGGCAGGCTGTGGGTCCACACACGGCAGCACCACCGGCCACTAAGCCAGCTGATGAGGTAGGATTCATTGGGGCGCGAGGCTTCTGATCCCCAACCTCTGTGGGCTTTTCTGTGGGTTTCCTCTCTCTCTCTCCCTGCGAGCCCCGTGTCTGTGGGATGCACCGAGTCTTTGCATTTGAAAGGAGCAGATGAAAGCCGCTCCTCTGAGCTGCCTAATTGGAGAGAATTGCAGTTTAGTGGTGAGGGGTGAGAGGGAGAGGGGGGCAGAGGGGAGGGGGCGGATACAAGGACACGGGCTCTTTTTGATGACAATGTGGGCCTCCCCACAATCATTCCTCTTCAGCTGCTGCCTCGCAGATGGACCCTTTAATTGAATTTTCCTTCTGGCCTGGGGGAGGGAGCCATTTCAGGCCAGAAGAGCAATTGAAGTGAATCCGATGGCTTTGGTTTCTTTTCATCGGGAGCTGAAGGGGCAGGTAGGATGGTTGTCAATCTTGGTGTTTTCATCCTAGCCCTACCGTCCTCTTCTCCTTTTCAGTTCACCTGATTTTTTTTGTTTGTTTTTCCTTTTCGAAAATCCCCACTCTGGGTTATTTTGCTACACTCTGGCCTTTGTCATCGGGATAAGCTTGGAGGAAGACGAATTAGAAAGGGAGGGTCGGCTTGAGTCCATTGGATTCAGCAGCAGTTGGTGGAGTATCTGCTGTGCCTGGGCCTGGGTTCTGCTTGGAGGAAGACCGTGGCGCGGTCAGTGCCTACCTTCTGAGAATTCATCCTCGATCAGGAAGAATCCTCTTTAAAAACCACAAAAAGAAAAATGCAACCAACAACAAATAAGCAGAACCAGTTGAAAGCATCGTAGAAGCCACAGCGTGAAGTTCTCTGTTGAGTAGGTGAGGGGCTAGGTGGGGGGTGGGGCAACCAAGAACCAGACTCTGGAGGTTGGAGGCATCGGGGGACATTGAATTTGGGCCACAGCCTGTAGATTGGCTTGTGGAAAAAGTACATGTCTAGAAGGCAGAGCACCCCTCGACCCAGAGAGTATTCAGGAGGCGAGAAGAACAACGAGGCCTGGTTCTCTGCCCTTGCGAAAACAGTGACGTGTACCTGTGATCAGGATTCAGCTGAGCGGACTGCAGAGGTCAGAGATTCCAGTGTGACTGCAGGAGCGCCACGAGGAAGACTGAATGTCTGCCTGTCCACAGCTTCAGTCATCTTCCCAGACCTTCATGAGATAAGCAATTGGGTGGCAGAGAGGGGTTCATTTGTTCATCATTGTTTGCTAAGCCTGTCCACCCTGTTTCTTACTCATTGTTAAAAACTGGAGACACAAAGTCGAGTATCACGTGGCCCCTGAGGCTCAGAGGAGGAAAGAGCTATGGAAGCACACTTAGGTCTATATTAAGTAGTATTTTACAGCAAGAAAATATATGAGTGGAAATTTGGGCTAATATATTAATAATTTATAACTAATTTATAACTAATAATATAAAGTAGTGAAAAGATGTGGCAGGTGAAGGCAAAGCACTAACTGCCTCGTTTAAGAGCTCTCCCCAGAAACGACTCTGAGCAAAGCTAAGTCCACAAACTCAGACACTCTGAGCAAAGCTAAGTCCACAAACTCAGACACTCTGAGCAAAGCTAAGTCCACAAACTCAGACACTCTGAGCAAAGCTAAGTCCACAAACTCAGACACTCTGAGCAAAGCTAAGTCCACAAACTCTTCATCTCGGCCCTCCGTGAGGCCGTGGTGCTTCCAAGCACAGTGGCCATTCTCTGGTGCTCAGGGCATAGTGGCCAAAGCACTCAGGGAAGATGGGTGACCAGGAGAGATGGGCCCAGAGCTGTGCTTCAAGAGAGGAAGAGGATTTGCATGGAAAGAAACACAAGGCTGCTCTGAGTAGCTCACTGGTGGCCAAGATGTAGAGGTGGCCTTGAGAAGGCACGTAGGGAGAGAAAGGGAGGTGTCAAGCCCACACGGGTGGGAGGACTGTGTTGTGTGTGATGGGGGAATGTTTAGGCAGGTGAAGTAGAATCATCGAGGCAGATCCTTACTTGCGTGAGGAATTTATCTATTCTTTAAGAAAACCGTAAAATCAAAACAAACAAATTAACTTTCAAGTTCCCACTCTGGCCAGTTGCTTTCCTACTGATTACTTATCATTGTCATCATCGCCTTCATCATCGTCACTGAATCCTCACGTAACTACCGTGTAGTAGCTAACATTACCTATTTTAAAGGGCAGGAAACTGAGGTTCACACAGTACAAGTCACGCAGCCAGGGTCGCACTGGTGACTGGTGTGGGTGGGACTCTCATTTACACACCACCTTCTACAGCAGGGTCATGACCAACATCCTCTCACCCACTCCCTCAGGCATGTAGGTATTTTCCAATCTTCAAGACATGTCTCAGCAAAGGCTGTCTCGAGTCCTCTCCTGAGAACCCCCAGGCGGCCCTGGAGAGGACATCCCAACCCACGGCACCAAACGAACCACACGGGCAAGTGCCTGGGGGTACGGTGACCAGCGGAGAGGCGGGCAAAGCCCTCCCAGCAGCACACAGGCCACTATTTTAACAAACAGGCGGCACCCAGGCAACCCTCCAAGGCCTGCCTGTCCTAATCTTTTCCTAATCACAGGACCATTTAAGTGTCTATTATGCCACCTGCTGTGTTAGGCACTTTGCATTCATTATTCCAATTAATTCTCACACCAACCCAGGAAAGTAAGAATTATGACTCTTGTTGTACACATTAGGAAATGGCGGCTCCAAGAAGGGGTTGGGCTGCGAGTCAAAAGCCAGTTCTGACCCCAATGACTGTGTTCTTTCCCCAGGCAACCCTGCACTTAGAGCCCCACCCCTCCCCCATGTCCGCCAAAGTCTTGAGTTCAGACTCAATAAACTTCTTTCCAGAGATCAGTTCCTGCCACCCACTGCTATCACTTAGCCTGCCTTGCCTCTTTAAAATACAAGAACAAAACCCTTCAATGAAGGTACGGATTTGTAAGGAGTTATACACACTGCGGGGACAGCTAGTGTGAGGGGGGCACCGGGTGGCCAGATCCTGGTTCGGCCTGGCTCTAGTGACCTGTGCAGTCACTGGGAGGAGGGAAGATCCGGTTCCTCCCTGCCGCCCAGGATCCGCTACCAAGGATCGTCCACTCAGCCATCACGCAGTAACGTTTGGAAACGGATGACTGATGATC
Organism: Orcinus orca; assembly: GCF_937001465.1. NCBI lineage: Eukaryota > Metazoa > Chordata > Mammalia > Artiodactyla > Delphinidae > Orcinus > Orcinus orca. Next base: position 94,944,003 of record NC_064568.1, on the reverse strand, counting down.
GAGAGTTGTTGACTGCTGTGTGCCAGCCACTGTGCTAAGAACCTCCCATGTACGGGAGACTCAAACCAGATTTCAGGGCAGTTTCTCAGCCTTGGCACTACTGACATTTTGTGCCAGATTATTCTTTCCTGTGGGGCAGTCGGGTGCATCGTAAGATGCCCAGTGGCTCCCCTGGCCTCTCCCCACTAGATGTCAGTAGCACACCCCCTCCCAGGTATGATGACCAGAAATGTCTCCAGACATTGCCAGATGCCTCCTAGGCAACGACACTGCCTGCACTTGAGGACCACTGTTCTAAAGTATAAACCGACGAACCTCTAAATGGATACAGTGAGACCAGGCACAAAGTCTGAAGGCAAAGTCAGCTTTGACTTAGGTCATCCCAGGCGTTCTGCACATCCACCCGGAGATCTGAGAAACAGGGTCACGCCTGCAAGCTGACCTTCCACAGAGCCAACGTGTAGCAATACGAGTCTCACTAATGAAAGACCCAGGACAGAATGAATGGGCCCCAAACCCCTGGACCTTGGGTTTCCTGAGTTGATTTGCTTGGGAACAGCAGGTAGTGGTCATAAAACCCTGGGGGAACCCTTTTCAAATCCGGCCTGGCTGCTAATTAGACGTGCAGTCTTGCAAAGTGACAACCTCTCCAAGCTCGGTGTTCTTGTCTGTGAGATCAGGATAACAGAAGCGGCGCTCTGTCACGTGGGTTTTTGGGAGGATTAAACAGGATGTTCAATATGAAGTTCTCACTCCTGTGCAGGCACATGAGCAGGCCTAGTAAATCAAAATTGCCTTTGCCCTCAGCCTTCTCTCACCAAGACAGAAACAGGATCTTATCTGGAACAAACCCAGTGGGGTGCATAACGAATTCCACCTAACAGAGCCTGTGTTATGAATGGGGGGTGGTACTTCCTCCCAAGCGTGACGCTCAGGCTTGGCATGATCCAGCCCCTCTGTGAACCTCCAAGTCGTCTCTCTGTGACCGGGTGCCCGGGCCTGTTGGATCGGGGCTGCTGTCGGAGGCCTCATGAAAAAGGGTGTGGGCCCCTCCGCAGGTGTCTGCTGTCCGATAAGCTTGTCAGCAGAGGCTTTTCTGCGCCTGGCTCATCTGTCAGATGTACAGGTGTGCCTGGGCTCCGCTTACACTCTTGAGTCAGGGTCATGGTTGCCAGGACGGAGGAGTTTTTCCCCGGGGATGGAAGCTTTTATCAACCTGAATAACACCCTGCTGCAGCCTGGAGCCCACGGAGGTCGATGAATAGGCTGCTCTGTGCCCTGCCTGTGAAAACCAAGATCCCACGTGCTTTGCGTGGATCGTATTGCTGTGTTCTCTGGGGAATCAGGTCGGGGAGGCTCTTGGTAAAGCTGCAGGTCACAGGGTTAACAAAAAAAAAAAAAAAACCAAGGAAGTAAATGCGAGCTACCCGGTAAGTTCTGTGTGTCTTAGAAGTTATGACTCATTAAATGAAGCCTCGGCTATGCCACGGCTGGGAGTCCACTCTTGGATTGCCTCTCATTTCCTTTCTCAGGTAGGCATTTCCTTGAATATCAATAGACAGAGACAGAGAAAATGGAATAAATGAAGATGATGCTCAAATGTGAAAATCTTTCTAGTATCTGCAAATTAGAAAAGTCATTTGGATGGAAGAGGAAGGTAAAGCTTTGGGCAAAATGGAATTTGGGGAGTAATTCAGGTTTCATTTATTCACTTCCTTGTTTCTCTCTTCCGGTCAGCAAGACCCCCTAAGATGCTGTGCATCGAGCAGCTCGCTTCTGCTGTCGTCTGGAGGGTGTTAGCTGCTTGAGTGGTCTCCCCAAGAGCCACAGAGGAAGAACCTCAGTACCAGCCTGCCGGGTGCAACCGCGTAGGGGGGCCTTGCTATGTGACGCTTGTGAAAATTGCATGATTGGAACATAGACTCAGCTGGGCTAAACTTCCGACAACCATGTGACCAAATCCCTGATACCACAGAATAATGCCTTTTGGGACTTCCCTGGTAGCGCAGTGGTTAAGAATCCGCCTACCAATGCAGGGGACACGGGTTTCAGCCCTGGTCCAGGAAGATCCCACATGCCACAGAGCAACTAAGCCCATGCACCAAAACGACTGAGCCTGTGCTCTAGAGCCCGTGAGCCACAACTACTGAGCTGCGTGCCACAACTACTGAAGCCTGCGTGCCTAGAGCCCATGCTCCACAAGAGAAGCCACCGCAATGAGAAGCCCCTGCACTGCAATGAAGAGTAGCCCCCGCTCGCCGCAACTAGAGAAAGCCCGCGTGCAGCAACGAAGACACAACGCAGCCAAAAAAAAAAAAAAAAGGATAATGCCTTTTGGGGTTAGTGGATGGTGAAACCTATCAAAGTGTAAAAGTTGAAAGTAACTTTTGTGTACCCCCAGTAAACAATGAGGCTACCCAGGATCCAGCTGAATATCATCTAATAATGAACAGCTCGGACTCCAGAGTCAGCCCTGGCTCCCAATGCCAGCTAGCCCACTAGCTGTGTGAGAGCTGTCAGCCTTCTTACCTATTCTGTGCCTCAGTTTCTGCGTCTGTCACAGTGGTCCCTGTGCTAGTTTCCTAGGGATGCTGTAACAAGTTATCACACATTTGCTGACTTAAAACCACAGAAACTTATTCTCTCACAGTTCTGGAGGAGAGAAGCACAAGGGCAACCTGTCAGCAAGGCCGTGCTCCCTCTGAAGGCTCTAAGGGAGGGTCCTTCCTCGTCTGTTCCAGATCCTGCTGTTTGCCGGCAATCCTTGCTGTTTCTTGGCTACAGGTTCATCACTGAGTCTCCGCCTCTGTCATCACGTGGCATTCTCCCTGTGTCTGCATCCTAATCTCTTTTTATAAGGACCACCTTACAAGGTCCACCCTAATCCAGTATGACTTCCCCAACTGCATCTGAAAAGACCTTATTTCTAAATAAAGTCACATTCACAGGTACCTGAGGGTAGAAATTCAATGTATCTTTTGGGAGACACAATTCAACCGGCAACGGTACCTCATGGGGTTGTCCTGAGGATTAAATAAGATAACGTGAAAAGAGCAACAGACCAGCGCCTGGCACATAGTAACACAAACTATTAATTAGCGTTATTTCTAAATTTACAACAAGCTTATAAGAGTGGGTATTATTGTCCTTCTTTGACAGGAGAGGAAGCCCTGGCTGGAGGTTAGGGAAACTGGTCTAAGCCCACCCAGATAGTGAGTGGAAGAGCCAGAACCCAAGAACGTCTTTCAGACCATTATTCCACGCTCCTACAATGATGTGATTTTCCATCATAATCTAGTTTCCTCTTACGTTACCTGTAAGACTTGCTTTCCAACCCTTGGGTTCTTCTCTCAAATTTTATTCACTAATTTAGAACCCAGATAGAATAGTACTATTCTTACATTTAATACACGTGTCATTAGTCCTTCATCGTGCTAAGTACCTTGCTAGGTTTGAGTACCAGGTACCATGCTTAGGTTTAGGACACCGAAGCAGACCGTGACATTCCTTCACTTCAAGACTGCAGATGAGATACTTTCAGAACTAGCCATTTATAAACAAATTTACAATGTGGTAGATACTGTTTTAAGTGCTTTAACAAATGTTTTAAAAAACATTTAACAAATGTTTAATAAAACACATTTAATTCCTTTAACAACTCTGTGAAGGAGCTACTAGTTCATTCCCATTTTACAGATTAGAATATGTAGGCACAGAAAGGCTAAGATCCCAAAGCTGGAATGTGCCAGAATGATCCAGAATTGGGACTTGACCTGGGTCATCTGACTTTAGGTTCCAGAGTCTGTGCTTTTATGTGCTGTGTCCCATGTGAAATGGATGTATTTAAACCTTCCTTGGATATTAAGTTATTTTTAACTTTTTAACATTAGAGACAATGCTTCAGTAAACATTCTTTAGCTAAATCTTTGTGCACATCCTGAGTTATTTTTCTTGTAGGAGAATGGCTGTGTCAAAGACTAGGCACGCTATTAAGGCTTTGTTACCTAACGTCAAATTGCAAGAATGAGGGAAGGAGTTCTCATGGAGAGAAAATGTGATCAGCAAAAGCATGAAATGGAAAAGCATCGTGTATATCTGGAAAATGGCAAACTCTCCAATCTGAATGGAATGTAAAGTGCTTGGAGATGAGAGATTGAAGGACTGCCTCTAAAGCGGTCTGGAGCCAGCCTGTGGAGAGGTTTGAATGCCACACTGTGGAATGTAGATTTTTTGTCAAGCAGCACTCCAAAACCAGCATCTGTTTCTAAACTGGGGAGTGAAATGATCAGATTCTGCCTAAAATCATTTAAAAAATAACTTCCTCTCTGTGAATTTAGCACAATTCAGTGCAGATGGATTGAGGGAGGAGGTGAGGAGGTAGTAAATATTTTACTTCTTTTTTAACATGGTGCATTCTTGAGATCATCTATTTTGACATATAGGAAATATAGGGAATAATACAAAGAATAATATAATATATGAAAAATATACAATAATTCTGTATTATATATTTTACATTATATATTTATGTGTAGTCTATGATATAAACTATTGAATATAATATATTTAATATATAATTATATATTCTGATTTTTTATTTGAATTTTATTTTATCTTTATACAGCAGGTTCTTATTAGTTATCTGTTATTAGTTATCTGTTTTATACGTATTAGTGTATATATGTCAATCCGAATCTCCCAATTCAACCCACCACCACCCGCCCCTGCTTTTCCCCCTTGGTGTCCATACATTTGTTCTCTACATCTGAGTCTCTATTTCTGCCTTGCAAACCGGTTCATCTTTACCATTTTTCTAGATTTCACATATATGCGTTAATATACGATATTTGTTTTTTCTTTCTGACTTACTTCACTCTGTATGACAGTCTCTAGGTCCATCCACATCTCTACAAATAACTCAATTTCGTTCCTTTTAATGGCTAATATTCCATTGTATATATGTACCACATCTTCTTTATCCACTCGTCTGTCGATGGGCATTTAGGTTGCTTCCATGACCTGGCTGTTGTAAATAGTGCTGCAATGAACATTGGAGTGCATGTGTCTTTTTGAATTATAGTTTTCTCTGGGTATATGCCTAGTAGGGGGATTGCTGAGTCATATGGTAATTCTATTTTTAGTTTTTTTTTTTTGTTTTTTTTTTTTTGCGTTATGCGGGCCTCTCACTGTTGTGGCCTCTCCCATTGCGGAGCACGGGCTCTGGACATGCAGGCTCAGTGGCCATGGCTCACGGGCCCAGCTGCTCCACGGCATGTGGGATCTTCCTGGACCGAGGCACGAACCCGTGTCCCTGCATCGGCAGGTGGACTCTCAACCACTGCGCCACCAGGGAAACCCTATTTTTAGTTTTTTAAGGAACCTCCATACTGTTCTCCATAGTGGCTGTATCAATCTACATTCCCACCAACAGCGCAAGAGGGTTCCCTTTTCTCCATACCCTCTCCAGCATTTGTTGTTTGTAGATTTTCTGATGATGACCATCCTAACCAGTGTGAGGTGATACCTCATTGTAGTTTTGATTTGCATTTCTCTCATAACTCGTGATGCTGAGCAGCTTTTCATGGGCCCCTTGGCCATCTATATGTGTTCTTTGGAGAAATGTCTATTTAGGTCTTCTGCCCATTTTTTGATTGGGATTTTTGTTTTTTTAATATTCAGCTGCATGAGCTGTTTATATATTTTGGAGATTAATCCTTTGCCCATTGATTCATTTGCAAATATTTTCTCCCATTCTGAGGGTTGTCTTTTGGTATTGTTTATGGTTTCCTTTGCTGTGCAGAAGCTTTGAAGTTTCGTTAGGTCCCATTTGTTTATCTTTGTTTTTATTTCCATTACCTTAGGAGGTAGGTCAAAAAAGATCTTGCTGTGATTTATGTCAAAGAGTGTTCTTCCTATGTTTTCCTCTAAGAGTTTTATAGTATCCAGTCTTATATTTAGGTCTTTAATCCATTTTGAGTTTATTTTGGCAGGTGGTGTTAGGGAGTGTTTTAATTTCATTCTTTTACATGTGGCTGTCCAGTTTTCCCAGCACCACTTACTGAAGAGACTGTCTTTTCTCCATTGTATATTCTTGTCTGCTTTGTCATAGATTAGTTGACCATAGGTGTGTGGGTTTATCTCTGGGCTATCTATCCTGTTCCATTAATCTATATTTCTGTTTTGTGCCAGTACCATATTGTCTTGATTACTGTAGCTTTGTAGTATAGTCTGAAGTCAGGGAGTCTGATTCCTGCAGCTCTGCTTTTTTCCCTCAAGATTGCTTTGGCAATTCAGGGTCTTCTGTGTCTCCATACAAATTTTAAGATATTTTGTTCTACTTCTATGAAAAATGCCATTGGTAATTTGATGGTGATTGCATTGAATCTGTAGATTGCTTTAGGTAGCATAGCCAATTTCACAATATTGATTCTTCCAATCCAAGAACATGGTATATCTCTGCATCTGTTTGTGTCACCTTTGATTTCTTTCATCAGTGTCATACAGTTTTCTGAGTACAGGTCTTTTACCTCTTTAGGTAGGTATATTCCTAGGTATTTTATTCTTCTTGTTGCAATGGTGAATGAGATTGTTTCCTTAATTTCTCTTTGTGATCTTTCGTTGTTAGTGTATAGGAATGCAAGAGATTTCTGTGCATTAATTTTGTATCCTGCAACTTTACCAAATCCATTGATTAGCTCTAGTAGTTTTCTGGTGGTATCTTTGGGATTCTCTGTGTATAGTATCATGTCATCTGCAAACAGTGACAGTTTTACTTCTTCTTTTCCAACTTGTATTCCTTTTATTTCTTTTTCTTCTCTGATTGCCGTGGCTAGGAGGACTTCCAAAACTATGTTGACTAATAGTGGCGAGAGTGGACATCCTTGTCTTGCTCCTGTTCTTAGAGGAAATGCTGTCAGTTTTTCATCATTGAGAATGATGTTTGCTGTGGCTTTGTCATATATGACCTTTATTATCTTGAGGTAGGTTCACTCTATGCCCACTTTCTGCAGAGTTTTTATCATGAATGGGTATTGAATTTTGTCAAAAGCTTTTTCTGCATCTATTGAGATGATCATCTGGTTTTTATTCTTCACTCTGTTAATATGGTGTATCACATTGATTGGTGATTGATATCTCATCCCTGAGATAAATCCCATTTGATTATGGTGTATGATCCTTTTAATGTGTTGTTGGATTCTGTTTGCTAGTACTTTTTTGAGGATTTTTGCATCTATATTCATCAGCGATATTGGTTTGTAATCTTCTTTTTTTGTAGTATCTTTGTGTGGTTTTGGTATCAGGATGCTGGTGGCCTCGTAGAATGAGTTTGGGAGCGTTTCTTCCTCTGCAATTTTTTTGAAAGAGTTTGAGAAGGATGTGTTTTAGCTCGTCTCTAAATGTTTCATAAAATTCGCCTGTGAACCCATCTGGTCCTGGGCTTTTGTTTGTTGGCAGATCTTTAATCACAGTTTCAATTTCATTACTTGTGACTGGTCTGTTCATATTTTCTATTTCTTCCTGGTTCAGTCTTGGAAGGTTATACCTTTCTAAGAATTTGTCCATTTCTTCCAAGTTGTCCATTTTATTGGCATAGAGTTGCTTGCAGTAATCTCTTATGATGCTTTGTATTTCTGTGGTGCCCATTGTAACTTCTCCTTTTTCATTTCATAATTTTATTAATTTGAGTCCTCTCCCTCTTCTTCTTGATGAGTCTGGCTAAAGGTTTATCAAATTTATTTACCTTCTCAAAGAACCAGCTTTTAGTTTTATTGATCTTTGCTATTGTTTTCTTTGTTTCTATTTCATTTATTTCTGCTCTGATCTTTATGATTTCTTTCCTTCCACTAACTTTGGGTTTTGTTAGTTCTTCTTTCTCTAGTCCATTTAGGTGTAAGGTTAGATTGTTTATTTGAGATTTTTCTTGTTTCTTGAGGTAGGATTGTATTGCTATAAACTTCCCTCTTAGAACTGCTTTTGCTGCATCCCATAGGTGTTGGATAGTTGTGTTTTCATTGTCATTTGTCTCTAGGTATTTTTTGATTTCCTCAGTGATCTCTTGGTTATTTAGTACGTATTGTTTTAGCCTCCATGTGTTTGTGTTTTTTATGTCTTTTTTCCCTGTGATTGATTTCTAATCTCATAGCGTTGTGGTCAGAAAAGATGCTTCATATGATTTCAACTTTCTTAAATTTACCAAGGCTTGGTCTGTGACCCAAGATGTGATCTATCCTGAGGAATGTTCTGTGCACACTTGAGAAGAAAGTGTAAACTGCTGTTTCCAGATGGAATGTCCTATAAATATCAATTAAATCTATCTGGTCTATTGTGTCATTTAAAGCTTGTGTTTCCTTATTAATTTTCTGTCTGGATGATCTGACCATTGGTGTAAGTGAGGTGTTGAAGTCCCCCACTATTATTGTGTTACTGCCGATTTCCTCTTTTATAGCTGTTAGCATTTGCCTTATGAATTGAGGTGCTCCTATTTTGGGTGCATATATATTTATAATTGTTATATTTTCTTCTTGGATTGATCCCTTGATCAATGAAATGATCAGATTCTGTCTAAAATAATTTCAAAAATAACTTCTCTCTTCTGAAAGAAGGGTCATTTATCACAATTCAGTGCAGATGGATTGAGGGAGGAGGCTAAGAGGTAGTAAATATTTTACTTATTTTTTTAACATGGTGCATTCTTGAAATCATCTATTTTGTTATATAGAAAATATAGGGACTAATACAAAGAAAAATGTAATATATTAATAATATATAATAATTCTGTATTATATATTTTATATTTACATATAAATATTACATTTATATTCTATGATATAAAATATTGGATATATTTAATATATAATTATATATTCTGACATATTAATAATATGTTATAAAGAATAATATAAAGGATAACCGCTCTTCTGACTCTGGATTTTTCATCTTCATGCACTTTTTTATACCTTCACTATGTACGTAAGTCTATATGAGCAGTAGATATGGTTTGTTGCCCATTTTTAAATTTTATATAAATAGAAACATACTCTGTGTATTTTACTGCAATTTGAGTCTTCATTCACCATGAAGTTGTTTATATTCGCCCTTATTAGTTAACACATGTGACTCTACATCATCTTTTTTTAACGGTGGTATAGTATTCCATTACAGGAGTATACCAGGATTCATGTTTTTATCTTCTTGATGGACATTTGGGTTGTTTGAGAATGTTTTGTTTTACAAACAATGCTTGCTGTCTTCTTGTTTACTCTGAACTGCAAAACAGAGAAGGTAATCAGAGTAACTCTTAAGTTCCCAAGGAAGGCATATAACTAGCCCCATTCTAGATTCATAAATGAGAAGTTAATTGATTTCATACACTGATGCCTGAGAACAGAAGGGGCTTAATTCTCTGCATAAATGTTTGAGAACGACTGCTGGGATATATCTTAGGAGAGGAACTGCTGTTGGGTTTGAACAATTTCAATTTTACTTGATGGTGCCAAATTGCTCTTCGAAGTGGTTATACCAGTTTATACTCACACCAACAATGGAAGAGATCCACTGCTCCATAGCCTTGCCAACAAATAGTACAGTCAGATTTTTCAAATGCTTATTGCTGTAAATGGGGTAAAAGAGTATCTCAGTGTTTTAAGCTGCGTTCCATGATTACTTCTAAGGAAAAGTTTTCTTTTTTGATTTTCATGGACCATTTGGGTTTTCCCGCTTCGTGAATTTCCTGTTCAAATGTTGGTCCATCCATCTACTTCTCAGTTAGATTGTCTTTCGTCTATCATTTTGTAGACCTTGTTTGCATATTCCGATAATAATCCTTTACTGGTGATATGCATCATGGCAAGTATTAAATAAAGTGACCTTTGATGATGAATTTTAGGAGGTTCTGAGTCCTGCTGCAAGGCTAATGCATGGCAAGAAGAGAGGTTTCCCAGAGGGACAGTCCACATGTGGATTACAATTAGTCAGTAGACAAACACTGCATATTTTCGATGGATTAGAGTCTGTGGCGGAAGGGCTGGGGACATGGAAATAAACAAGACAGAATCTCTGCCTTTAAGGGATTTGCAGTCTAAAGCAGCACGCAGACAAATGACCATCTAAATTCTATTACAACCCCATCAGCACCATCATGGTTAGCAAAACAGTATTACATGTCTTACCACAGTGATGCCACTTGAGGCTAAAAAGGATAAAATGTTTCTGCTGGTCATTATCCCATGATTGAAGGAAGAAGAGCACTGGAGAAAGCGTCTCTCCTGGGTGTCAGGTCCCATTTCCCAGTGGGGTGGCCAGTTCAAGGGTGTGGCCGTACCTGGCATCCTCTAGTGTTAACACACCTGGCAGGACCAAAGGCCTTCTGAAAATTACATTCTCTTAAGTATATATGTGTTCTTTGTTCCCTCACACCTCTGTAAACAAGGCTTTTTGCCTCTGTTCCTACCAAGCTGCTCCCTGCAACTGTGTCTGCGGAAAGACCGTCACAACAGCACTTGTCAGGAACTGCAACAGAGCAAGCCATGACAGCTGGTGGCACGAGGAGGCCAGGCATCTGCTTTTCTCTCTCTGCCAGGCCTCCCTGAATAATGTGAGGTCTTGTGTACACAAGAATGATGCTATTGATCTGCCAACAGTGGGCCCCAAGCTCTGTGTTGGTTTTTTTGTTTTGTAATTTTTTTAAATAGCTGGGGGTTGCATTTACTCTGGTCCGCTCACACACTGTCATCTCATTCTCCCTGGGAGCCAGGGGACACATTTACACTTGGTTACAAGTGCAAAGATCCCTGGAGTCCTTATGGGGAGAATGGGGGTTTTGGTGGTGGCCTTGTCACATACTAGCTGGGTGGCCCTGGGGAAGTCATTCGGCCTTTCTAAATCTCTTTCCTCACATGTAAAACAGGACAGTAACACCTGCCCTGTCTCTCTCGGTATACACATATAAAATTACTTCTTAATTGCTTTGTGTGCTTTAGAGTGTGAAGCAAATATGAGGGATTTAAAATTATTTGCAAAGACAGAGCAACTCTGCTCTTGACTGTGGAAGGCACAGTTCTAAGGGGTCCATTAATTGCATCTTGTGGTTTCTGAGCCGACATATCTGTGGACCGACACAAGTGGGCACAAACCCTTCTCCTTGGACAGCTGATGCACTCCGCCCTAGTGGGGGAATCTAAGGAAGACAACTGAGAATGCTCCTCAAATACGTAGAATCATGGACCATTAAATCCAAAGGGGCCTTCCCATCACCAGTGGAATGACCAGGTTGGGTTAAATTTGTTGCTCCCAAACTTTTTGTTCGTAAAGCATTTTTCAGCACACCCTTTCAGTACATGAGTATTTATTCATTTATAAATGATAGACATGTACTAATGCTGGTATATAATGTGCATTGTAAAAACATATACACAGTTAGAAATTTTGAAAGTTCAAAGGAAGTTCTAGTATGTTCTTCCTGCTGCACAAAGTGGACCCATTTTGCTCACCCCATGAGAGCGCATGCCCGTAACTCAGGAGTCCACTAGACAAAAGAGGAAACAGAGGCCCAGAGAGATGAAGCGATTTGCTCAAAGCCACACAGCTAGTTGGTGACACAGCTGACACACTGGTCTGAGTGAGATCGCTGCTTCCTGACAACGTGTGGGATCCTGGAGTTGACCCTACACTGCAAATCACTTGGGTGGAATTGTCACACTTATCACAATTTTTTCTTAGTTTATTCCTGATGCATTGAGGGTTTTTTTTTCCCCCCATCTTAAAGCTCTTTTTGTTTTTCTTTTAATTTCTGGGAACAGACCTGAAAGAGTGGGTATAGATTTCTTTCACATAACAATGTGAGAAATAATAGAGTGAGCGTGTATGTCACAGATGAAAATGCTATATTTATGCCTCATTGTAATCCATTCATTGCTTTATGGATCCGAAGTCCCCCTGGGAATGTCACAAATCCACATAATGTTCCTGAGCGCCGGATGTGGCATTTGGATCTCTGATTTAGCTGTCAGATATGTAAGATCACATGTAGCCAGACAACTCCCTGGGGACTCCACAGCTGCGAACACTGAAGAGCTGGAGTTATCCCAACAAGGTCAGCTTTCATTTACGCCCGGACTGCGCTCCCCTTGAGCTGCCCTCTTGCTGCCCCGTCTAATTTTAAGTGTGGCTCAGAGGGGCGAATCCAGGAGGACTCTCTTCTCAAGCCCAAAGGAGGTAACTTTCAAAGGAGTCACATGCCCTTAAGAGAGACAACAGTCATCCCAAGACAGCTGAGGCCGTCACACAGCTCCGTTCAGTACGACGCCCTCCCTCACCTGCCTTTCAGCTTCTCAGGCTCCTTCACACAGTGGCCTTGCTCTTAGGACCCCACGCAGGCCGTGTACGGAGCTGGGTGGATGGTTCTCCCCCTGGACCAGGTAATAGTCACCTCAGTATCCTCTCCTACGTCCAGACTGGCTCTAATCAGTGACTGATTAAAAATGTAAATGGACACAAAATGCATTTTAAAAGAAAAATCAGCTGGCGGGTAAGTTATCATTCCCTTCAACACCAGGAATGCACCAAGAGAAATTATTTTATTGAGTAAGTGCTTGAAGTGAACGGTCTCTTAATATTCCCTTCCACATCTATAGCAAACAAGACTGTAGACTCAGAAGGCCTGGATTTAAAATCTCCCTCTGCCTGTTAATAACAGAAGGACCCAGCACGTAAAGGGTCAAGAAATATTTGTTAAACTGTGCGAGTGATTTCACTTTGCTGTGCTCAGGTCTTCTCTGTAAAATGGAAAGACAACAACTGTTCTTCCAGGATTGTTACAACGATCAACACTTAACAAATATTTATGTAAATGAACAATGCAATAGAATTGAAAAAGAAACAAGAAATGTCTACATATTTTAATCAACTAGTGCTTTGCGAACCTTAAAAGTGGACGATTCCACAGCAGAGATTTCCATGAGGCCTCACAGCTTGGCACCATTTCCGGACGTGACAAGCCCGGAAGCCATTGCTGTCCTCTTAGGTCCCCTCCTGAGAATGATGAACTAAAAGTAAAGTATTGACTGGACTCAGGACAAGTGAATGGTCACTGAGTCACACCCTGCTTATCCACTGCTCCAAATCCTCTGGCCTCATCTCATAATGCCAGTCAATGACCCACCTGTGCAGGTTTCCTGCCAGGACAACCTCATTGTGCCTCACCTTAGGCATGTACCTCAGGCCCCCCACATCCACCCTTGGACACCTCTTACTCTAGGACGTCTGCAGAGCCCACCCTGTACCCACACGTACAAGCCAGAAGCGCAGGAGAGTTGAGAACTTATGGGACAAACCTTGGCCAATGGGGGATGGGAGCTGTCTGATGAACGGACGTCCCTTGAGCGAGCAGATCTGAGACACGTTCCATCAGGCTCCACAGAGAGTCCTGGGAAGTAAGCCTCCAGGTGTGACCAAATAATGACGCATCTCTGTATGGACTCTCCCTCCCTCCCTGTTTAGTGTCCATCTCAGCTCTGCTTCCTGGGATCCATTGCTGAATGAACCGCTCACCAGGCCTGTCTCCCACCCTTCTTCTGGGGAGCTTGGGTGAAGACACCACCACGTGTCAGGCACTGTCACAAGCTATCGCATTTTACCCTCTAGAGGGGCCAGCAAAGTACAACCCAGGTGCCACGCCTTGCCCACCTGCCTCCTATTGTGTATATAAAGTGTTATTGGAACACAGGCAGGCCCACTCATTATGTACTGTCCATGGCGGCTCTCAAACTACGACGGCAGGGCTGAGGAGTTGTGACAGAGAGTGTACAGGCCACAGAGCCTCAAATATTTACTATCTGGCCCTGTACAGAAAGAGTTCGCCAGACCCTGCTCCAAGCGTGCTACCTGGGCCACCTGCAGAAGGATCACCGTGTTAAAATGCAGCTTCCCATCCCCAGCTTCGATGGGTCACAAAGTCAGCGCCCACAGAAGCTAGGCAGGGGACAAGGTGAATAAGCGGGACCGGTCTGTCGTCTTGGCATGTGCACAATTCTGTAATATTAAAAATGAGTAGGAAGTGTTCTATAAGGAAATGTGCTCTCGCTCGTATTTCCTGAAACAGTCCGCTCTCGTTCCTCCTTTGATTTCCATTGTGATACAGACATAGAAATTGACAATGAGACCACAGTGCAGGCTGAATGGCCACCCGCACTTGGCCTCAGAGCTGGGCAGACAGAAGGTCACCCTGAAGAACCTACCCTGTATGCAAGGGGCAGCCTCTACTCAGCTCTAGGCAACTATCGCCAGGAGGAAATTGTGGGCCTTGGGGGCCCTGGATGCCAGGCCTTGTGATCTGTTTTTAAAAGAAAACATACTTTTGAACCTCCCCATTTTGAAGGTTGCTCCATATTTCTTTTTATTACACTATGAGTTAAACAAGGTGAGACTTCAGGCCAGGTTCTATCCAAGAGACATTGATACATTTTTTTGGTTTTCATTTTTATATTCTTTACCCCTGGCTAAGGTGTAATTAAAATAGTAATAATAAAAAAAAAAGTAGTAGCCGGGGCTGTTATTCCGTAGGTGGGCCTGGGTACAGCTGTGGCAATGTTGAAATATACCTGTGCCATTTGGTAAGCAGACACTGTCCCTTGTCCCATCCCCACCCTCAGTTTCCCCCATCCCCTCTGCCCATCTCCTTCCGGGAACCAGAGGACCCCTCCTCCACTGATTCAGAGACTTAAGGCCACCTAGGGCAGTAGACACCTTCTCTGGCTCTGGACCCGCCACCCAGAATAGCGGCTGAGTATATGTACTCTCCCGCTGTAACAGTCATGGCAGGGTTCTACCTATGGCCAGAGCTTCAGCTCTTCCATTTGCCCTCAGACAGATGGTTGGGTAGGGCAGGGCTGACCCAGCTGCGCAAACCATAGTTGACTTTAAATTGACCAGAGTCCTGATTCTGCATCCTTCCTCTTCCCTTTTTTGGGAACTCTGTCCTCTTCTCCCACCCCCAGGCTTCCAAGCCCTCCCTAAAGCTCCAAAAGAAAAATGTCACCCCACGCCCCCATGCCTCTTGTTCACTAGGCAATAAACGAATCCCACCTGCTCTAATGCACTGGGCTCAAACTTGAGTGCTGCTACCCATAAGGCACGTGGCTGTGGGCAAGTCATGTCTCCTTTCTGAACTCGAGTTTTCATTTGCCCATCAGGAATAATTGGCCCAAGCTCACAGGGCTTTCCGAGATTCTGGTAGACAAGGTGCGCGAAGTGGCTGGCACAGAGTGAGATTACAGCAAATATAAATTGGTCTCTGCCCCTGGCTCCTGGCACAGAGCTCCTAAACCCCTTGTCATTTCCTAAGTGATAAGAGCTCTGGGAGCATTTCTTGTTCTAATGAGACAATGCTGGGTGGCTCCTGGATGGAGCTAGTCACAGAATGACCAAGCCATGATTAAAAGCTGGGGATTTTCACCTCCACACCCCACCCTTTGTCCAGAGAGGAAAGAGGGGCTAGAAATGGAGTTAGTAACTGATCATGCCTACGTGAGGAAGTCTCCATAAAATTCCAATAGTATGGGGTTCAGAGAGCTTCCAGGTGGGTGAACACGCCCACAGCGGGAGCGTCACACACCCCAACTCCATGGGGACAGAAGCTCCCGCGCTCAGGACCCTCCCAGACATCGCCCTGGGTAACTATTCTTCTAGATGTTCATCTGTGTCCTTTATCACATCCTTTAATAAACTAGTAGATGTCAGTAAGCGATTCCCTGAGTTCTATGAGCTGCTCTAGCAAATTAATCAAGCCCAAGGAGGGGATCAGGGGAACCTCACCTTTACAGCTGGTTGATATGAAACGCAGGGGTAACCTGGCCTTGAGACTGGCATCTGAAGTGGGGTGGGAGCAGTCCTGTGGGACTGAGCCCTAACCTGTGGGATCTGACACTACCTCCAGGTAGACAGTGTGAGAATCGAGTTAACTAGCTGGTGTTGCAGGGAATTGTTTGAGGTGGGGGGAAGATTTCCACACATTTGGTGACCAGAAGTGTCAGAAGCGTGAGTGTTTTGTGTGAGTTGTAAAGGCGACGCAGGAGAAAGACTCATAGGAAGAAAAAACTAGGTGTTTCTAATACAGCACCCAACAAATCACAGACCTGTCTCCCTCATTCCTGAGTGTCACCTGAGCCAGGTCCTGTCAGTTTTAACTGGAGTCAGTTCCTTGAAGTAAAGGGAGCAAGCACTAATGATGAGTCCTTCCCTGGATCTCCACGGGGTCGGGGCGGGGGGGGGGGCGGTGGCCAATACGCTTATTTTATAACCCAAGGCACTATGTACCTCTCCACCGTGCACTTACAGAATTTTTAAATTATGTGTTTATTGCTACAATCCTTCAGTTGATATTTGCTTCTTCACTAACCTGTATATGTTTCATGAGGGCTGGGATCAGGTCTGTTTCTATCACATCCCCAGTTATGTAATGCAGGAAGGAAGGGAAGGGAAGAGAAGATGCCAAGTGTTAACAACCAGGTATGGGCAGGAGATGGTTTTTTGTTTTTTGTGGTTTTTTTGCAGTACGCGGGCCTCTCACTGCTGTGGCCTCTCCCATTGCGGAGCACAGGCTCCGGACGCGCAGGCTCAGCGGCCATGGCTCACGGGCCCAGCTGCTCTGCGGCATGTGGGATCCTCCCGGACCGGGGCACGAACCCGCGTCCCCTGCATCGGCAGGCGGACTCCCAACCACTGCGCCGCCAGGGAAGCCCAGGAGGTGCCTTTGATCTGGTCTTTCTCAGGACTCTGGCTCTCGTGATGCTGGCACTAGCAGAAGGAAGGGGAAAAAGGATCTTTAATTCCCTTCTCCTCCCTCCTCCATCCCATTCAGCTCCTAGCCTCATCACACCTCCATCTCTACTGGTTAAAGATAATCTGTGGGGATATTTGTGAAAATAATGGTATATGCATTTCCAAAGCCCAGGCATAGGAAGGGTAGGGGCAAAGAAGTTATAAAACCGGCTGAGGCCCGACCCTGCCCGTGCTTTCGCTGTTCTGAGGAGAAGAAATACGCTTTGGTCTTCAAGGGTCTAGACAAACAGAGGACTTTCCAGATTGTTTTCAAACTCTGGATATTGCACATGGATAGGCCCAACTCACAGGCCCCTCCAGGACACAGAGAGCATATTCCATCTGGATTTCTCTCACTCCAGGAGCTGGACCTGATATTCAGGTCCTAACCCAACCCAGACTGTTGAGCTCGCACCGCTGGTCCCATCTCAAGCTCGGAGATGACCAGTCAGCTTCTCAGAACATTAGCCTTAGCAGAGGTCTTTGCCAATTACCACCCTGAGCTCTCTTTAGCCTTAAGTTTCCCAAGGCCAAGCCCAGGCAGAAGAAGGTACATTATCAGTGGAGCCCAGTGCCTGTACCAGCCGGTCTAGAACAGCTTATTCCATTGTAAATGCTTTACGGAGATAAGTTTTTTTAAAGGGCAGGAGAATGAAAAGCTTGCCCCAATAAATGATTCACCAGGGTCATACAAGTCAAAAAAGAATTGCTTGTATCTCCAAGCCAAGGTTTACGGGAGCCTAAGAACTGCCCCATCACGCCCTCCTCCCCACAGTACAGCACAGTTTTCTAGCATCAGAATCAGAGCAGTTACCAGAGTCTGAGTAGTCACACCAATTCCTAGAAGTCAGCTTCCCAGTGGACCACACTGCCTAGAGACACCCTGCTAACTTCCATTTCACATTCACAATTTGGGACAGGATTTTCGTTCGGGGTTATCAATTACACAGGCCAGTGTTCTGTCTAATGCTGTTGCCGTTCACGAGCATTGACATATCGATGAAGACACAGAGATACAAAAGCAAGGCCTGGTCCTCTTTCAGCACACCTTATAGTCAGGGGGACACAGAATCAACCCAGAGATGAATAGCAACCTGGGGGCAGGGGCTGAGTTCCAAACGGGTGGAAGAAGCAGACCACTGAGGGAGTTCATAGGTGAGAGTGACCACTGTTAGGGAAAAAACTTCACTCCCGTGATCAGTAGTTACTGGACTGAGGCCAAAAGCCACAAATGCAGAGACAGCACTCCCTCAGATCTTCTCAGTGTCCCCACACCAAGCAGAAAGCCAAAGCTGAGTATAGCGTGTGGCTGAGTGAGCGCTGACGAGCGTAATCCAGGGGCCCCTTCAGTGTGTCCCTCTGCAGTACTATGCAAACATCTAAACAGTAATTGGAATGCCTTACAGAAGGTTTATAAAGACCTTGGGATCTCTGAACCACAATTTCCTCACCTAGAAAATCAGGAGACTGAACTGGATAAACCCAACAATGTCTCAGAGGCATGAATAGGGTTTTCTTTTTGTTTCTGACGATAAAAGTAATGTAGATTCTCACTGTAAAATAATTAAGACAAAACAGAAAAGTATAAGGAAAAAGGAAGAAAAAATTCTTCCAAGATCCCGTTACCTAGAAATAGCCGCTATTCTAAGACAGAGAATGAATGGGTGGATGAGTGAATCAGTAAGATAAGCCTGACAGTGGGCTCTGGTGCCATGATGTCCTGGAACTCAATCATCTTCTTCAGTAACACGAACATAGCATCACTCCTTGCACCTCTCTTTCTCATAGGAAAATCATAAGTGTAGAGAGGGTTTTGGGGGCAATTCAAAGGTCCTTTCCCAGATGTTTGGCACACAAGGAGACTTACATGCATGGAGTCCAGATGGTACTCGGAGAAACAGTTAAAGAGTCCTAGGCATGGTTGGATAGAAGTGGGGGGCAGCTATGGGACACTAGAGGGGGTACTACAGAGCAAAACTGTGGACACGGAAAGAAGTGTCTCAGTAGGTACGAAACTATAATATCTGGGTTCTAAGGGCACTAAGCTAAAGAGAACACTTGTTGGTGAAACTAAGGTGCGTGTCCATTAAATGTCTCCATACCAACCCAGGGAAACTTGATCCAGATGAATTATTATTAAATGGACTCAGCAGAGTGTCAGTGAAGTACAGCTCTCCCCACGTCTGAAAGAATTTGAATATCCTATAGACTAGGCAGGATAATAAAGAATCTGTCAGGATTCCTATAGAAGAGTTTCCTGTGTTACAGGACTAGGTGCCAAAGGTACTTTTCATTACCACAGACACTGTCGCTATTTCATCAGTCAATTCAGTTCAACAATTAAGTGGGAAGAAAAAGACTCAGATTGATTGTTTTACTTTTTTGTATGAATTGATTGTTCAACTCGGACAAAAATGTTGATCCCATTTTGTATGTGGAGACAGTCAATTTAGAAGAATTGTTCTTGCTGGCCTAAGCCAGGGGGGACAGAAATTAAATCTGACACTGCAGCAGAAGCTGGCATGTGGGAGAAGGTGAATGAAACTCTAAAATCCTTAGAGTTTCTCCCTCTGGTTCCTTGGCGTTTTACAATCTGGTGGCTGTGGCCGAGTGGTGTTAATTATTGAAAATTCAACAAACATTATGCCAACATTTGTAATTGGTGGTATTTTGATGGGGCAAAATCACCAAGTGATTCTCTCTGACCAGGTGATGCCGTGGATAATGGGGTGGTGATAAAAAGTAGCCCTGAGAGAAAGCTATACCAGAGTCTGGGATGGGTATTCTTCCCTTTGGACTCTCAGCCCTAACTAGGAAGTGTGGAAGCCAGCAGCAATTAGCCCTGTGACCTGCACTGCATTGGTGGGAGATGTTTGCAAGTGGAAGCATTCGTTGTAAGTGCAAACCACTGTTCATAACTGAGAGCTAGGTGAAGTGCACAAGAACTGCCTCTATGGATGTTATATATTAGAGGGTAATCTTGGAGGAAATGCAAAGGATAATGCAAAAAGAAAACAAGGAGGTTCAAAATGTGTTGTTTGGGGGGGGATCTGGGGGGGATTAAAACTGGAGCCAAGAGAAAGAGATTAAGAAAATGTGACATAGAAAAAGCCAAGGGGAAGAAATTCTTCATTCTCAGAGCTTTGCAGGTGGTATGAGACTTGTCCTGTGAAGGTGAAGACCAAATTTCCAGAGAAAAAAGTGGAACGATGAGGAGTGTGACCAACCCTTAGTGAATGAAGGGAATTCCCCAGGAGCTTAAGACAAGAGGCGCGTGCTATGGTGTTGGGACTCTCTGTTGAGGAGTGAAGGGAAGTCCTGTAGAACAGCCATGACTGAATTTCTTGGATCAAGTATTTGGGGTGTAACAGGAAGTCCTCCAGATTTTTTAAATTCACAAACCACATCCATTGTTACTGCTCTTAGGGGTATAAATAATGTCATTTGAAGTGATCAGAAATATATTTTTAAGGATTATAAAATTTTAAGCAAGAAACTGAAGGATTTGGAAGCCCAGGTGGTGTTTGCATTGATCCTTCAGATCAATATCTGGGATTTAGGAAGAGAGAAGTCAAGGAGGTGAGCAGTTGACTCTGCAGGCGGTACTGTGGGAAGTACCTAGATTGCTGGACATGGTTTAAGATGCCACAATGATGGACTCTTGGCTGAGAACAGAATATATCTCATGAGGACAGGAAAGAATTGGCCTGGAAACTCACTGATCCAATCAAGAGTGTTTTAATAATTCAAGACTGGCAAAATGTTGATAATCTGTTTAGAGTAGACACAGAGATATGCTGATTGCCTCTAGGAAAGGATGCTTGGCCCAGCTGCACAGAGGGTGGTTAGAGACACCCTCCTCTTGTTAACTCCTTCAGGTCAACCTTAGCGTCTGAGTCAAGGCCACATTCTTCTCAGGGTAGCCCCAGCCAGTGACTGAGCAAAACTGTGGTCCAAGGGCTTAGCCATTTAAACTCAACATGGGACTCCTTTAATGGGTAATTTTTGCTCCAGACCTCTCCACTGGGCTGGCAGAAGGGAACACATGTGGACTCAGGAGATCCACTTGGGTGCCTCTTGGGCCAACCTTGCTCAGTTGTAATTATGAATGGAAAAGTGCAGCAAGCTTGGAGGTGTGTGTTCAGCTGACATCTTTTAGCTGTTAATTGCTTCAAGGATACTAGAGGTCACAGTCTTCTCAGGATGGCCCCAGCCAATAGCCACCAAGGCCAAGGGCCTTGGTCCAAGGGCCCAGCCATTTCTGTCAATACAGGACTCCTCTAAAGACAATCTTGGCCCTGGGTCCCCTTGTTAAACTGTGACAAACTCTGTCAGGTCTGCATTACCATCTGACAGCTCCCTCTGCCCAGTCCTGCTTCCTCCCATTTCCTTCTGTGGGTGTCACTCCCCAGTAAGACTTTTGCTCTCCTAACTCCATCTCAGCATCTTCTTTCGGAAGGTTCAACTGACACACAGCTGAAGCCAAGAGATGTACATTAAACTTCGTTGTATTAGTCTCTCTACTTTGAAGTGTTTTTTAGTATTTTCACAATAAAATGTCTTTTAAAACGAAATAAAACTGAAAAGGGGAAAAAGAATGCCTTAAACGTAAAGTATAGATGAGGAGAAATAAAATGTCCAAATAAATCCGTAAAACTAATTGCTGTGAAAATCAGAAGATATTACATAGAAAAAAATAAATGAGTAAAGTGTCGGTGATATTTTTTTAACCAGAAAGCAATTGAGCAGGGGGGACAGAAAAAAATTGTTCTAATCTTAGAAGTCTTTTTTATGTCAGTCAGCAGAGCAGGAATAACAAAATGAACTGGGGATAACGTGAAAGAAATTCTTACAAGATAGGGCAATAAATATGAACTTGTTTCACCAAGCCTGGGAAAGAAGAGATACAGAATTGAAATATGCTGATGGAAGCATATGCTCTATTCGAGACAAACAGGCCTGTTAGAGGAAGAGACTGACTAGAGTCTATGCCAAGAAGCAGACATCTTTGTGGAAATCCATGGACCTGTGGATGGATGTGAGCTGAAGAGCCAAGAGATAAGGGTACGAAACTAGCAGGGATATTGTTGTGGTACAGGTAGGTCAGTGTTTCTTAAACCTGGCCAATCATTAACATTGTTTAGGGGACCTTCAAAATGCAATTTCTTCTTATGATTTCTATTAAATCATAAATTCTGGGGTTGGATCCTAAAATTTGTATTTTTACCACTCTCCAAGCAGTTCTGAGGATCAGTTAGGTTTGTGAATTTCTAATATACAGACTGGGCCAGTGGACCAAATAAATAAAAAGTGTAATATGTTCCCAACACAGTTTTTTTGTTTTGTTTTGTTTTGTTTTGTTTTTTGTGGTACGCGGGCCTCTCACTGCTGTGGCCTCTCCTGTTGCGGAGCACAGGCTCCGGACACGCAGGCTCAGCGGCCATGGCTCACGGGCCCAGCCGCTCCATGGCATGTGGGATCTTCCCGGACCGGGGCACGAACCCGTGTCCCCTGCATCGGCAGGCGGACTCTCAACCACTGCGCCACCAGGGAAGCCCCCAACACATTTTTTTAAATGACTGCGAGCATGATTCGGTAATGAAGGGGGATTTCAACTCTGTAAACATCTACTAAAAGCCTCACTGGGCCCAAAGCAGAGCAGCCTAAAACTTGCCTTGCTGTTTCCAAACAGATCAAGCACACGATGGAGAAATTACTGTCCTAGATTGAATTCTGACCTACTAGGATAAAGTAGTGTTTATCGAGGAGGATGAAAAAGGAGTCTTAGGGCAAAGGTCACTGAGTTCACAGACTGTGAGCCAACAGAAATGAAGACAGCATGATTCCCAGATAAGATTCATAGGTAAAGAAAAGCAAAATTCCGAGGCATGAGGAAGGAAGGTCCATTGCACTCAAAATGTTTCAGAAACTTCTCAAACATTCAAATCTCACAACGCAGATACAGGTAAGGCCAATGATAAAGAGAAAAAGAAAATCTGAAACAAATAACAAAAACCAGCACACAAAACCAGAAACAAACAAAACTAACATGCCACTCCATTATACTTCTAACTTTGGCTGTCCACTGGGGGACTTGAAAAAAATATATATATATACAAATGCTTCCATCACTCCCTGAAGTTTTGATTCCATTTGTGTAGGGTGAGAAATCCACATAAGTCATTTTTTTAATCTCCCCAAGTGATCCCAATATTCACTTACGGTTGCAAAACACTGCTCTGGAAGCTCAGATTTTTAAAGGACAGGATGGGAAGAAGGACACAAACTTAAGAAGCATGTGAGAAAATGACATAGACAGCATTTTATCATAATGAACTCAGGCTGACAAACAAGCAAAAAGGCAAAAGCAAAAACGAAATACCTTTCAGCTCTCTTTGGGACTAGCTGGAGATCAGGGACAGGATAGGCATATGCTGTTTGGGAAGAAGTCAAAAGATCTTAGAAGGCTGGAAATGAGTAAATATCCTTCCAATTTTCTAAAATGGAGAGAAAATGGATTCTGTAAACCATGGATGATTGAGCTCGATATGGATCTCAGAAAAGATTCCAGAATGTATTACTAAAGCAATGTTATAATAGGCACCCAAATGACAAAGAAGTGATTATAGGACCCAGCATGGGTTCACAAGAACACATCCTGTTAGTCCGGCCCATTTCCATCCCTCAGTAGGGGGGTTGCCAGATAAAGGCAATGTTCACACATTTCCATTCAGGCATCTGGACTACAGCAAAACACTTGGTGATGTCTCTAATGATATACTTGTGCTTAACACAGAGAAAAATGGGTCGGATGCTAGAACATTTTACTGGGTTATTAACTGTTCAGAAATCACATCCAAAGAATACTCGTTAATGGATTGATGTCAAACCTAGTGAGGGCTTCCTAGTGTCCTGGTGATCTGTCAGAGAAATAGTTCACAGCCCTGTGTATGCCTCAATATTTTTGATGGGCCAGAGTAATAAGCAAAATCTAAAGATAATTAGATTTAATAAGGTTAATAGGCTGGGACTTGAGTCCTAAAATCTTATAGTCCATGTAGAGGAGAAATTCAATATAAAGTCAGCTGACATTTTTTAAGAGCCTTGAGAACTTTAGTCAACAATTAATCCAATACCAGTTAAAAGCAATGTGGCTATTATAGTGAAAGTGACCAACTCTGACTCTAATAAAAGTAAAGAATCTATAATAAAGGGCAGCACTTTCATCCTGTACTGTGTGCTGCTCAGATCACACTTGGAATTTTGCATTCATTTCTGGGTTCCACATTTTAAAAGTGAAGTATACAATCTGAAATATGTTTCAGGGAGAACCCCAGCAAGGTGAAGGAACGTAAAACCAAGCTATACAAAGAACAAATGACGGAACCGTCTTGCTTATTAAGAGAAGACATAAGGGGATAAGATGCCTGGCTTCAAATAATTCAAAGACTGTCTTAGGGAAAAGAAATTAAACTTATCTTGTGTGTTCCAAAGTGTTTAAACTAGAACAAGTACCTGGAAGCTTTGGAAAGGCAGAAAGACTTTCCATATGTAGAACCAAACATGGGCAATAAGCTATCTGAAAATAAAAACAGTGCCCTCAGGAAGCTGAGTTCTCCATCACTGATCATGTTAGGGCAGAAGCTGGGTGCTCACTACAAGGGATGTTGCGCAGGAAAATCAGGCATCAGATAAAACTGGATGACCTTGGAGGACATTTAGATCCTGGTATGTCACGGCACTAAGAATACAGAATAGACTTGTACAGCACATTAGCACACTCTGTCCCTAGGGGAAGATGGGAGGTGTTTCTAGCTACAATGAGGGTGAGGGCAGAGTCTTACCATCTCCTTGGATAGGAACTGATCATCCACTGATTGGTACCCTCTCTACCCAGCAATCCAAAATGGTACAGTCCATTGCCCACCAGGCGATTTTGGAGTAGGAGCGACCCCTTTCCCAATTCCACCACGCCAGTGCGGCCCAAACTAAATACACACTGAAAACCAATGGAGATCTAAGTTGATCTTTTACCAAAGGGTTCAGGTGAGTATCCCAGAGCTGGGGCTGGACGATGATGGGGACCTGCACCTTGACTGAGCTACTCTTGCTCTTACACCAAACGGTGGAACAAACGCTCTCTCTCGGCCTTCTCAGAGAGCCTATGTGCACATCGTCTCCTCCCCAACACCTCCTGTCTCCTCTGGTCTTCCTCAGGTTCTCCCACTGTGTGCTCTTGAGGCCCTTCTCCCCAGATGAACTGCAGATTAAGCCACTGCACCCTCAGATTAACAGAGCCCTGTCTCTTCTTGCAGGTTGAAGATTCTGCTGCCTCAGGCTTTGGGTGGGTGTCAGTAGAATCTTCCTTTGAGAGCTCAGGTGTCTGCTGGCTCACTGGTGGAAAGAAGCATGAAAGAAGTGGAAGCAGGAGCTCTTAACGGGACACATGGTGGTGGATGAAGAGTTGACTTTACCTGTACCTTGATTTCTCTCTGCCAGCTGAACTCTGGCCATTAACCCTGGAAGGTCCATGAAGAAAATACATCTTCCACTGCAATAATCAAATTATCTCCCAAAGCCCACAGATTCAAATGTAGGAGTGCACGCATCTACAGACATGCCTCTGACTCATTCCTTGATAAATAATGGCTCTCGCCGTATTATTTTACGTTATTATTCATTTGCCTCTTTTCTGGCAGGGTCTTTAAAAACCATCAACTCCCACTGTATTAACCATGTCTTTTATTTTCTGTATACTGAGGCTATAATATCTGGGGACTTGCTGACCATGGAGGCTCTGCTCCTGTCAGGATTAGCCAGTTCCTAGAGATAGTAAACAACTCAGGGAAGCAGACTTTTCAAATGCAAACCAACCAATCCAGAACCCAGAGGACCGCCACCACCACCACATCCTTTATTGGGCTCTCACACTCTGGTCCACTATTCATCTACCCTGATTATCCCAGCGCCAGGTCCCAGACAACTAGGGACAGCCCTTGTGCCCCAGAACCCATCTGCTTACCTACTTTGCTCACTCTTCCCTGCGAAAACCACTATAAAGTCTATGCCTACATTTCTTCCCATTCCTTCGGTCTCCTAACTGACCCTGGTGTTTTCCCACATGGCCCTGCAGGCACACTGTGCCTCTTGTTTCTAAGGAACTGTGAATATAAACTTTTTCCTTCAAGACAGTTAAGTTATTTCCATATCTCTGTGTCTTACTAAATCTGGTTAAAACAAATCCTGGATACCCTTAAAACAACGAACTTAGCTCCCCGATTCCTCTTTACCCTTCTCTAGTCTTAGTCTCTGCACAGCAGCCAGAGGGAATTTCCTAAAATACGTACCAGAGCCCATCACTCCCCAAACCCTTCGGTCACACTTGGAATAAAATCCAAACTCCTTCCATGCCCACCCACACTGCAAGCTCTGGACCCTCTGCCTGCAGCCCCAGGTCCTCTGACTGAAGCCCCTAGCCGTCTCTGCTCACTCACTCTGCTCCAGCCATGCTGGCCCTCAGCATGCCATGCCCCGTCCCCTCAGGGCCTTTGCACTGGCTAGTCTCTCTCACCCAGATCATCACGTGACTTGTTTCCTCACTCTCAACTGGTATCTGTCCAGGTTTCAGACCTCCCACACCCACCGCATCTAAACAGTTTCCTGTATCTATTTTTCTCTACCGTTTATTCTGCTTTCTTTTTCATCATTGATCCAGCATCTGAAACGTATATTTATCTGTTACTTGTTTCTGGTCTCCCCCTCCATCAGGGCAGGCATCTTGTCTGTCTTGTTCATTCTCAGTGCCTGGAACCTCGCCTGGCTCTACAAATATTCTGTTGAACAAATGAGCCCAAGTTGAACCCTGACTGCAGGGCCTTTGAGGCAGAGCACAGAGGTTACTTTTCCTACCCACCCCACGCCAAGCTATCCCGCCCCTACCAGCTTGTGAAAATGTAAGAGATCGATTAGCTGTGTTTGGCTTCATCTAATCCAGGAAAACGGCACTTGTTTTTCCTGATACTCCCAGGCCTCTGGGTGTCCTGGACAGAACACCTTGGCTAATGTAAACAGCCTCCAGCTGTAGGTTTTATTTGAGTGAGAGTGTTCTCCAGGTATCTTGGTAATGAAACTGGGCTTTCTTCAGAGGTAAGTTAACCTTTGACTGCCCATTGGTTCTCTGTTCCAGGTGGGGAATTCCTCTCCACGCTGCCTGCTGCTTTGTTAGAACAGCCCCAGAGCACACAGCGGTGGGGTGAGCGGGGTGAGGCATTAAACCATCTGTCTGGAGTTCTAGATTAGGAAAAATCGTAAAGCCTAGAAGGAGAATGATAGTGAAATAACGGCCGAGTAAAGCCTGGGGAGTCTTGGTGTATAATTTATCCAGAGTATCCCCTAGACCCCCACTACCACAGAAATGGGCATGGCTGCACACTTATTAAATTAAATTAAATTCTGGATAAATTAACGTTCTGTGCTAGAACATTAATCACCCATTCCCCATCCAAATGTTCATATCAAATGGTTAGAGCATCCAGGCTATGATGGCCAACTCTGAGCCCCAGGAAGGAGAAGTTATAGTTAAGAAATATTCATCCTGAGAAGTTATTATAAACCTGGGATAATTTTTTAAGGCAAGCAGACATGAAAATAAATTGTAACTGTGCATTATAATTATATTACTAATTATAGCTTCTATTTACATTGAAAGGAGAAAACCAGCAAACGAGAGTGACGATGACAATGATGATGACAAACCCTCATCTGACACTCACTCTGCTCCTGGCGCTGTTCTAAGGGCTTTACATACAACAGTTTAACCCTCACAGCAGCCCTGTGAAGTAAGGACATTACCCCCATTTTACAAATGAGTAAACTGAGGCAGAGAGTGGTTAAGTCACTTGCTTGTGGTCACACAGCTATTAAGTGGTAGCCTTTGTACTTAGATCCAGGCAGTCTCTTGACCACTATGGTACACTGCCTCTCCCAAGCTCTTGGGGACACATCCCTAACCTCGGGAAGGGAACACCAGACTTGGCTCAACTACACATTGCGGGAGAAGTTGATCCTCAGAGGCAGGGTCACTGGTTCATTCTTTCATTCATTTCAACTCGTATTTCTTGAGCAACGTGTGCAGGCTCTAGGAGAAGGGCCTTGGAGTAGTCCAGGGTGGGCAGGTCTCTTACACCTTTGCTCTTTTCTGCAGTCTGTATCTTTTCTCCTTTTATACCCCCAGCAAATCCTTCCACAAAAGAAAAGAGGCCCCGCCAGTCAGATAAGAAGATACCGGAGCAAAAAGCAATGCACTGGATTCCCCACTCTTCTGGCCTCTCCCCACACACCCAACTCCACTCCGATGACAAATCCCAGGGCTGTGCTGAGGCATGACCGCTCACTTCTCTTCCCAACTCCGTGTTCAGTGACATCACGGCAGTGCCTTGAAATCAGCCACTGGGGGAGTATTTGCACCATGAAATCAGCAGATTCTACAAATCAAGGTGTGTGTGTGTGTGTGTGTGTGTGTGTGTGTGTGTGCATGTGCGCGTGTGCGTGTGTGCGTGTGTGTGTGTGTGTGTGTAGCGGCTTACCAGCCCACCACTCCACACATCACCAGCTGCCTCCCCAAGAGACAGAATGACGAGCCTCAAGCCCTTCCCCTCTTTCCAGTAACTGCACCAGGATAAGGCACAGCACACACTTGTCTTCCCCCGTGATTCCCTCCAGAGCCATTATCATCTGTCCAGCAGAACGTTCATTATGAACATTTTCACTCCGAAGAGGCACCAAACCACCAGAGTCAGCCCACTCACAACTTTCTCTGGTCACGTCATGCACAGACCCCGCATTTCTTCACATCTGCTGGCTCCTTCCCCAAATTCCCAGCTCCCAGCTCCCAGGCCCTTTCATCCCTCTCAGCACTGTTGGATTCTCTACTCCTGGTGTCAGTTAGAGTTAGACCTGCATTCGAATCTCAGCTTCATCACTGTAGATCCATTTAGGCTTCAGTTTCATCACCTGTAAAATGGGGACCATGGTAATGCTCAAGCTCATAGACTTGGTTTGAGGAATAAACTTGTAAAGGTACACAGAGCACACAGCAGTCCCCGGCATGAAAGTAGAGGCAGCTATTGTTACACACTCTCTCAGAGGCAACTCTGGACACTAACTCTCATAGGCTGCTGCCCCGCCCAGGGATCCTATAGACACAGGGCACGTGTGCCACCCACCTCCCCTCTCCCTTGATGTGCTCACATCGCTCCCTTATTCTGGAAGGCCTTTCCCTATCTGTTGAAGTCCTACACATCCTTCAAAACCCTACCCAACGCCTCTGCCGCAGGAAATCTTTGCTGCCCCTCCTACTTGCATTAAACTTTGACTTCAGGAGGCCACTGGCTGACTCCGATGGCAGCCTCACCTTTCCCCACCCAGTCTTCTTCACTTTGCCTGAAAGGCTGGTGGAACTCCACTCCTTTGGGCTAAGGGGCACAAAAGCATTGTTCAAAATGTAAATGTGCTCTGGGAGGGACCCGCATTTTCCCACGCTTGTGCGCTGTCCGGTATTCCTCAGCACCCACTAATTTCCTAGCCTCAGGGGTTCATAGTGCTGGAAGAGCTCCTAGAGGTCTCGGGCCGACCTGCATGTTTCACAGATGAAGAAACTCTGAGGCCTAGCAAGCCACTTAGCCCACGTCACACAGCTGGACTTAGAACCAGGATGCCGTGACTCCCCGCCTGATGTTCTGACCATCCCGCCAGGCTCCGGGAAGATCAGGACAAAGCCCAACGGAGGCAGGTTGAGGGACAACAGTCCGAGCGTGGAGGGTTTCCAAAGAAGGCTTGTGGGGCCTCCAGGAGGGCAGGACAGCCAGGGCAACATGAGGCCATGGGTCTAAGGGAGGGGAGAGAATCAGGCAAAGGGCTCGAAAGAGTTTCTGAAGCCAAAGTCCTGGAGAGCAATTATCTACCTGCCTCAAACTGTGGTCCATATTTTTGCAGGCTCCCTACCCACAACCTTGGCCAGGCCACACAAACGGCCACATGCAGAAGGCATCAGGCTGGGAGCCCGTCAACACTCTATTATTTAGGATGTGGGCTTTTTCCATTTCCTAATGGCTGCATGGGTTCCCGTCCTTGGAAGAATTCTGAAGTCTAAAATAGCCACCACCAACTCGCCACCTCTCCTGGGTCTCTGTTCCTTTACTCTGCTGTGTGTTCCTCAGCTTCAATGTGCTTCTCACTACTTGTAATTTTTATTCATTCATTCATTCATTCATTTTCTTATGTACCATCTGCTCCCCCATGAGAAGAAATGCTTGAGGATTAGGACTTTATCTTTTGCTAGTATGTACTAGGTGCTCAGTAAACATTGGTTGAATGAATGAATAAGAGTCCTAGCCATACCATATTGTTAGATATTGGTTCTTCGTACTTGCTTGGGAGCTTCCTTCTGCTGTTCTTTTTCTTTCTTCTTAAGACTGATGCTTGGCTCAATCATTTTGATCCTGCTTTCCTAATGCAAGCATTAACTTAAGTACTGGTTTAGCTGCATTCCCAAGTTTTGATTTATAATATGTTAATTATTCAGTCCCAAGTATTTTCAAATTTTCATTAGGATTTCTTTTTTGACTTATAAGTTATTTGGAAGCCTGTGTACGCTATGTGTACGTGTTTACTGTCCATATGAATGGGGGTTTTCTACATTTAACATATTATTTCTAATTTATTTGTGGCTTGAGACTGCAATATGGGTGAGCACAATCTTCTGAAATCCAGTTTTATGGCCCAGAACTTGAGCAATCTGCATTACTATTTCATATGTTTTGGGAAAAAAAGTATTTTCTCCTACAGCTGCCATGGTCTATGTAGGTCCATTTGATCAAGGTCGCTAATTGTGCTGATCAAATCTGCATACATCCCTTCTTCTGGATGGGTTATTATTTATTTCCTTTTCTACTCCACTTTTAGTCTCTAGCTGTTTGAAAGCTAAAGGCTTTGGTCTATTCTTTAGTATTTATTTTTCCTTTTACATAAGATAAAGGACCTCATATCTCTTTAACTGTAGTCAAGGCTCTCCCATCTTACATGCCGTCGTTCTGTAAATATTAGCTTCCCTAGCCTAGATTTCCACACAAACTAGACATTATTTTATAGTTTTAAACAGTCTTATTTAAATGTACCTGCATCTTTGCTCATCATTCTTACTGGTATCTCAGAACTTTCACCTTGAATGATTTTCCTTCTTCCTAAAATAATCTTTCAGAATTTTCTTTGGTGGCAGTCTTTCCATGGTAAACTCCATCAGATATGGTTTGTCTGTAAATGTCTTTATTTTAGCCTCATTCTTAAAAGGTAGTTTTGCAGTGAAGTATTATAAATTGGCTAGTTTTCTCTAAGCACATTGAAGATACAGACCCTTTGTCCAGCCATTTCCACCAACGCTGATGAGAATCAGCTATCAGTCTAATCGCCAATCCTTTGTAGACGATCTGGCTTTTCTCACTGGCTGCTTTGTAAAAACCTTCTTTTTTCCCTTTGGTATTCTGTAGTTTGCCTGTGGGGGGTCATGGTATCTACTTCTTTTTATTTATCTTGCTTAGATTTAGGGGCTTCCTAGAATAAATATTGGAGTCTTTCAATAATTCTGGAAAACTCTCAGCCATGATCTCATCGTCTCTTCCCCATTTTAATTATCTCCTCTGGAACACTGATTAGGCAGAGGTTAAACCTGTGATGTCCAAAATAATAGTCACTAATCACAGGTGGCTGTTTAGGAGATTTCCATCAACGGAGAAAATTCTACTGGACAGCATGGCAGACATCACCACTCTATTCTTGTTTTCTCTTAACCTTCCCTTCGTATTTGCCAAATCTTTGTCTCACAGGACCACAGACTGAATGATTTGTTTAGATTAATCTCCTGGTTCACAATTGCTCAATTTCTTGAGTCTGCTTTATCATTTTTTAAATTCCAACTATTATATACATATATTTGTATCTAGACTAGGATATATGTCATAAATACTATATAAATGGTAAAATAATAATAAGCATACCTAGTGGTGATTCTAACACAAGATTTCTTCAAATTACATTTGGGTGTGTGTAAAATTTTTTTCAGCCCACAAATGTCGTGTGAGCTCAGACTGAAAACTCCCATGAGGGTTGGCTTATGGTTACAGGTTCTCATGGGGAACCTGGAACCTAGGTCCTCTACCCAGCACCTAGGGTTGTGACAGACAAGTTTTCTAGCTGTCCACTTCTGTGTGGTAGAATTTATTTCCCATTAATCTGACAGTGACTGTAAAATCTCGCTCCCAGCTTACCACGGAGGCGGAAGACTTGGCGGGTTGACAGTGTTTTTCTATGATATTCCTCACTTTGAGGAAGCCCTAGACTTTATGTCCTTCCCCCACCCCGTGAGGCCATCAAAGCTAACCCTCAGATCTCAGGGCATCGAGGTTTGGCAGTTAGTCCTGGAGAGATTTGGTACTCATCTATTTTCTAATGTCATTTCTTTTACTTTGCTGAAAACTCTATAACCTGAGGAAAATCATCAGACAAACCCAAGTTGCAGGCCATTCTACAATATACCTGACTAGCACTCTTCAAAACGGTCAAGGTCATGATAGACAAGGGAAGACCAAGAAACTTTCCGGACCAGAGGAGACGAATATGATGTGACAACTCATGCACTGTGGTACCTGGGCTGGATTCCGGAATGGAAAAATAACTGGCGAACTTTGTATAAAGTCTGGAGTTTAGTAACATACCAATGTTATTAACTTAGTTGTGACAAATGCAGCATAATGTAAGAGGATAACCTCAGGGAAAACTGACACTGCAACTCTGTATTATCTTTCCAACTTTTCTATAAATCTAAAATTATTCCAAAATAACAAGTTTATTTAAAAAGAAAACTGACGATTTCTTACCGTCATTCCAGCTCAGTAGTACCCTTTAAAAGTGTGTCTTTTTTAAATCAGTGTTTTAGTTGTTTCATCTGGGAGCGAAGGGCATCTGCCACACCTACCACACTATGGGAAACAAAGCCCCTCGGGGAAGAAGAGATCAGAATCACAATAACCAAATGAGGCTGTTTTAATAAATGACATGTTATGGAAGTGGGGGTAGGGTGTGCTGAAGTAACCAGGACCCAGAGGGGAAGAGATATTTGAGAGAATACAAATGGTAGCAATTATAGAAAAGTAAGATCCGCTCACATTTATCCCTCAACAAAAACAGTTACCTGCTCCACGTACATAAAAATGACATGAGGCAAAACATATCAATACTTCTCTTGAATAGAGTTTGTTAAGGATTGAATTGTATTCCCCCCCAAAAATTTATATGCTGAATTCCTCACCCCCAGTACCTCAGAATGTGACCGTATTTGGAGACAAGGTCTTTACAGACCTTGTCAAGTTAAAGGAAAGGTCATTAGGGTGGGTCCTAATCCAATATGACTGGTATCCTTATAAAAGGGAAAATTTGGACACGAACGCATGCACATCATGTAAAGATGAAGGTAGAGATCAGGGCGGTGCATTTACAAGCCAAGGAACGCCAACCCACCAGACGCTAGAAGAGAGGCCTGGAGTGGATTCTTCTTCACAGTCCTCAGAAGGAACCAGCCCTTTCCACATCTTGACTTCACACTTCCAGCCTCTAGAAGTGCAAGACCGTAAGTTTCTGTTGTTTAAGCCACCCTACCTGCAGTTCTTTGTCATGTCAGCCCTAACAAACGAAAACTCTATGTAACGTCTTCTAGGAGAGACAGTCCACCAGGGTCTGCTGTGTGGAGCTAGCTCAGACCACATGTTCTTTAACAGTCTGGAGGAACCTCGAGGGGATAAGAGGGTTCACTGGCATCTTCTGCAACATTCCCAGAATTGGGCAATGTCCTCTTCTATTAATATTTCAGTTTCACAGAGAGGTCCTAGAATACCATCAATTCTTCTCCTTCAAAGTGCTCTCCTGAAAAAGCATGATGCTCTTACTGACACTGCACTTAAAAAGTGTTCTGAAGTAAATCTACAGAGCTCTCTGGCTACTCACATCCGGAAACTGGTTAACCAACAAGGATATAAAGACACAGAGAGATGCTCTGGCAAGGTGGCAGAACAATTTGTGCCAGAGATTAGAATAGCATCCATGCTCCATTGCAGAGCATGGTCAAGGGCCTGGCTAACCTCCAACAACTGACTCTGTCAGTCCCTGGGGTTATGGGCTGGTGGGTAAGGTCTTTAGACCAGGAAGCTCCTATCGACTCTTCCAGTTCAACAAAGCCCAGTTTGAGTCTGTCAAAGTCAAAAAGAAAAACAAGATATCGGTTACCCCAAAATTCACCTAGCAAGGACCCAAAATCATGCAGAGTAATAGAGACTTGCTGGAATCTCAGAACCCCCCAGCAGAGCAAACGGAATATGTCCAGAACCAGACTCAACTTTCCTAAAGAAATAAGATAGACCTTTTCTCTATTGTCAGGTATGTGTGTTCCTTCCATTTCTTTTATATATTGAATATAACCTCACACGAGTCCATCTCAGTAAGCCAGCCCCAAAGTCTGATGAGTCAGCAACCTCAACCAACGATGTGTAAGTGGACCTTGCTATGGAGAAATACAGTTCCATTTACTGTGATGAATGGATTCCTTTGTCAGGGTTTTTTCAAGTTTTTGAAGATTTGGAAGAAATTTTGAAAGTGGAACCTATAACATCAAGGCTTTCTGCAGTTGAAAGCAATTAACCACACAGCAGTTGTAAATAAACGTAAAGAAAACAGCTGTGCCATCCCACTACTGGGCACATACCCTGAGAAAACCATAATTCAAAAAGAGTCATGTACCGAAATGTTCATTGCAGCTCTATTTACAATAGCCAGGACATGGAAGCAACCTAAGTGTCCATTATCGGATGAATGGATAAAGAAGATGTGGCCCATATATACAATGGAATATTACTCAGCCATAAAAAGAAACGAAATTGAGTTATTTGTAGTGAGGTGGATGGCCCTAGAGTCTGTCATACAGAGTGAGGTAAGTCAGAAAGAGAAAAACAAATACCGTATGCTAACACATATATATGCAATCTAAGAAAAAAAAAAAAAGTCATGAAGAACCTAGGGGTAAGACGGGAATAAAGACACAGACCTACTAGAGAATGGACTTGAGGATATGGGGAGGGGGAAGGGTAAGCTGTGACAAAGTGAGAGAGTGGCATGGACATGTATACACTACCAAACGTAAAATAGATAGCTAGTGGGAAGCAGCCACATAGCACAGGGAGATCAGCTCGGTGGTTTGTGACCACCTAGAGGGGTGGGATAGGGAAGATGGGAGGGAGGGAGACGCAAGAGGGAAGCGATATGGGAACATATGTATATGTATAACTGATTCACTTTGTTATACAGCAGAAACTAACACACCATTGTAAAGCAATTATACTCCAATAAATATGTTAAAAAAAAGATATTTTATAAATAGAGAATTAAATTCAGTGATGTGTCCCAAAGACTCATTAGTGTCTTACATTAAAAATGTTACTTTACCTCTCCCCAAATTAATTATACTTTAAAATGCTTTTCGCTAAATAAAAACTAAAAAGAAAAAGGGGGTGCATTAAAAAATAAATAAATAAGATGAGATTTGAGATCAATATTTTTTACCACATCTCTCAGGATATAATACACTATACCTTACATTTTTATAATTCTAATATTCCTATTAGTAATAATATCTAGTATTTGCTGAGCACTTAACTATGTGTTAACCACTTGACATGAATAACTATTCTTGTTCTTCATAACTATCTTATGAGGAAACTGATACACAGGTTGTAAAACACAGAAAATCATGCAAAAGCAGATTTGAGGTTAATTCTAAAATCAGTATTAGATATTACTTAAGATTACATCACCTTCCACGTATATGGCTTCCATGTATATATAGCTCACCAGTACAGAAAAAAGGCAAATTTTTAAGCATTTGTTTACCTTTAAGAATATTGGACCGATTGATTATTTATTTCAGTCCTTCTAACATTACTCTTCAAAGACAGTCAGTGTCTATTTCTAGAGAATAATTCCCCGTATTAGTCAGAGTTTGATCAGGAAAATGAAAGCCATTCCAGGTATTTGGTGTAGGAAGAGGTTTAATAGAAGGAATTAAGGCAGAACTATTGGAAAGTTACGGGAGTAAATGTCAGGAAAAATATTTTCAGGAAATTCAAAACAGCAGAGGTCAAAAGTCTACCAATGATCTCAGCTGCCAACAATACCAAAGTGAGAGATTCTCAGGAGGATGCCCAAAAGCCAGTTGCCTGAAATTTGATGCTGCTGACAGGCCTCCCCAGCGCTACAATGAAGAAAAATGGCTGCTCTTCCTCTGTCTTCCAAACCTTTTCCTGGAGCCTCTAATGGGCAGACTCTAGCTGGAACTCTGATGGCAAGGAAAAAAGTAGTTTCTAGGCTTTGCCCTGCTACAGTGCAAGCAGAATTGAGAATGTCAAGGATGGAACTGAGAATCAGTAACAATATCAGGTAAATGCTGCTCTTTGGATATTCCATGTCCATTCACAACCTTTGGCCCATTGTTAACCTTCCAAAAATAATAATATCAAGGATGCATTACCAAATAACATAAATACAACTATTTCTCTTTTTTTACAAAAAAAAAAAAAAGAAAGAGAAAAGAAAACAGCTGTTTCACAAGTTGAAAAAATAATGTAATTTATCTCAACGAAGGCAACAAGATTAGGTAACAACAGTATTAATAACCTAAGTTCAAATGTTATCTGTTTCAAATTTTAATATGTTTGTATGGACCTAAAAGACTTGGTAGGCAAACGTTGTGTGAATTTCCTAAAAGTTGAAAGCAAAACAGTTTTGCCACCCTACCGATAAACAAAAAAGAGTAAACTGGCATAATACCCACACAAAAGTGTACCACAGTGAACTTTCAAATGGAAATGATTAAATACACTAAAATAATGAGGCGTCTGGGGCCTCTGGGTCCCACAGGTACATATTGTGGACACTACTGGTTTGCCCTCCCAATTTAAAAAAAATGTTTGACCACGGGTTGTACTATTTATGTATGCACGTGAAACATGCATGCCAAAAAAAGTGTTAAGCATGAGGTTAAAGAACAGATAGAAATTCCATTTCTTAAATTTCCATACCACTGTGTGAAGCTCACATTGCCTTAGATAAAATTATCCTGCACACAGGCAAGTTGGACTTGCCCCCCATATCTAATCTAACCTTAGACATCTACGCAGGAACTCAGTGGAGGAAAAAATGGATTGAACTCTAATATCCCTTGGGTTTCTAGAATATAGAAGCATGTCTGGTGAACAGTAGCAGTCCCGGATGGAGGCCAGGTAGAAAGAGAGAGCAGTGGGTCTTGGAGAGGGAACTCACACTAAAGGGCTAGAATGTTAGACAGGAGGCTGGGTGCTGGGGTAGAGGTGGAAGTGTGAGCTGATGGAGCCAATTACGTCAGCTCCAGGCAGGTCTACTGTGAACCTCCTGCTGATACAATGTAGAGCTGGGGGAGGGAGCATTCTCTCTCCTACCATGGTGACATCGTCTGGCCGGATTGACAAAAGTCTCCTGAGAGCTGGTGGAGGTCTCTGCTTGATGGGCGCCCCGCCCCATCCCCGCAGGTCTGTGAGGGCTTGAGCGGGAAAGTCAAAGCTCAGCCACACCAGGTTAAGAGGTAAGTCGTAACACAGAAAGGTCTGAGCCCCTCCAGTCCCAAGTGTCCCAACATTGGAACTTGTCTCTCACCTCCCAAGCGTGGTGATGTTGCAGCTAAGGGACGTGCCCAAGCTTCTCTGCCTTTGGGAGCAGGGGGGCCTGTTTTCACCACCAATGGTACCTCTAGCTGCACCAGCAGTGGGAGAAATATATTCTAACTTCAGAGTGACCACCTAATGGAAACTTCCAGCTCAAAACTCTTGTGTGGGCCTGGTTTGGTCAGTAATGGATTCATAAATGACCAGAACTGATTTCTGGACACATGTGAACACCCCCTAGGGATTCTTAGAAAAACACTGAGAAAAGAATCCTGGAAGCGATTCATTTTTCTGCAGCCAGGGAGGGTGTATTTATAACCCTGGTTTCACTTATGTGAGCAGGCGAGTAAGGCTAAGAGGTTCCTGTTAAGCACCAAGACTGTCCTGCTAGTGCCACCAGATGAAGTGTGAGGACAGTGCTGTGAAATGAAGCAACCAGTTCTGGCAAGCTCACCAGATACCCCGCCACCTGCTAGAATAAATAACGTAATGGCAGCTAGTACAGTAGCTTTCATTTTAGAACAGTACAAAAACATCTGTAGGGAAAATAAACAATCCCATGCCTTGGGCGAAAGAGTTGGACCGGGTGAGTACGGAAAGCAAGTAATCAAGCTGCCTGCTTGGAGGCGCCAACACACCCGTTCTTCCCCTCTCCCTGCCAGAACCTCACTAAAATGCAGGCGAGAAATAGAAGTGGCTCAAACCCACATGGCCAAAGAGACCTGGAGAGGAGATGACGGTGCAAAATTGATGTCAACAAAAACTGAGAGCTGAAAGGTAGATTGCAGCTGACTTTGAAGCCCAGGAAGAGCTGAAACTTAAACCTGCAGCAGAGAGAGCCACAAAAACTGTTCTCCCCTAAAGAATCTTGGAAAAACCCAGCTGGGTTTCAGGCCCCTCAGAAGGCAGGGAAAATAGGAGGACTAGTTGGAAGACATTGTGAGTGGCACCAAGATCCCCAGATTCTGTCCCTGACTTCATGCAGTCAGATGACTGTCCCCCTCCCCACCCTCCCACTGCCTCCAAAGACTGCAAGTTTAGAGAGGTTCAAAGAGACAGACTTTGGACTCTGAACAGCTCAGGGCAGATGGAGAGCCTTACTGCAAAAAGGAAATGTAGGTGAAAGTTTACACCCCGAACAGTGAGGTCCCCAACTTTTCCTCCACCTTGGTGGGTAGAAGATTGGCAACCAAGGCAGAAGACTGGAGTTGAGCTGTCCAATATGGTAGCCACTAGTCAGAATAAGTGGTAGCTATTTAAGTTTAAATTAAGTAAAATTAAACAAAATTAAAAATTCACTTTTTCAGCCATACTAGCCACACCGCTAGTACTGAATAGCCACGTGTGACTAAAGGCTACCACACTGGACAGTGCTGATACTGAACATTTCCATCACCACACAAGCTGGACAGCACTGGACCAGAAGAAGATCCCTCTGAAGAAACTGACCAGGCTGAGAGAAAAGACCTACAGAGACTGACATTCGTTGATCACCCAGAGAGAAACGCAACAGTTAACAAGCTCTACTCATGTAAACAGAGCTTCCTACCAGAAATTTGGTGACTCATCCTTAAACATAGATGGCAAATATGAATGACCAAAAATTTGAGGAAAGTCCTAACCATGAGAGACAAAAGGAGATAATATAGTATGTTGCATCCATGAAAGAAAAATAGAGAAGTATAAAAATATGATAGGCAAATAAAAAATGAAATGGGTTAGATGGTAAAGTCTCTTAGAGTGCCAAACAAAAAAGAGTTAAAAAGCAAGAGGGAAAACTTGGGATAATTAACATATCTGTCCATGAGATTCATCTTTCAATTGGAAGGATTTCCAGCAAAAGAGAACTGGGAAAAACGGGGGAGGAAGAAAATTACCAAAGAAATAATAAAATGAAATTCTAAGAACTTTCCAGATTGAAAGGGGCCACTGAGTGTCTAGCACTATGGGTAAACCAAAGCACATCATGACATTCTGAAAACTGGAGATAAAGAGAAGTCTTCCAAGTCTTCCTGAGAGCAAAAGCAAGTCCCATACAAAGGATCAGGTATCAGGATCACGCTAGTGTCATCAAAAGTGACACTGAGAGCTGGAAGACAGAACGACACCTCTAAAGTGCTAAGAAAAAATGAATTTCAACCTCAAATTCTATACCCAAGGGTGAGGGTAGAATAAAGACATTTTCAAACTTGCAGTGCATCAAAAATTTACTTCTTGTGTCGGTCAGTGCGGAAGACAGAGGGCTCACTCAGACTGGGGAGAATTCACTGTTTACAAAGATACGGTCAGGGTTAAAAGAATTCAGCCAGGAATGGTGAGGTACCCTGAGGCCGCCCAGAGCAGGGAGCTGTTACAAAGCTAAGTTCCCAAAACTGGAGTGAGCTGCAGCCACCTGACTGAGGCCGCGGCCACCACCAACTCACAGCTCAAAAAGAAGTGAGCTGGAGAACAAACACCCCTACTTCCTTCTCCTCGTGCTCAACTTCCGTATCTCCCATTGACCAAAGTCAACTGGAAGCCGGAAGGCAAAGAGACTACTGAGGCAGTCTCCATACATGCCAGCCTCCCGGGGCACAGAGCAGGCGCAGAGTGCTCTGCAGTGACAACTGGAGAACTTCCCTCTATGTACTCTTCCTCAAGAGGCCACTGAAAGATGTGATTCAGTAACACAGGAGAGTAAATCAAAGAAGAAAAAGACACAGGATCCTAGAAACAGAGACTCTAAAACCAAAAAGGGGTGGAGGGGGGTCCCAGGATAACAGCGAAGGAAGTCTCAGAAAACATCTCTGCAGCCTCCCCAAAGAGCAAAATTCCAAACTGGAGAAGACAGAGTGCTCTTGAGGAGTGGTGCTAAGGAAAGAAAGGTGAAGACTAGTTGGCACGTTTAGGACTTAGGAGAAGATAATCCGCTTTATCAGCCAGTTAGGAATTAATTAATAAATTAACTTAAAAAAAATAAGCAAGTGGGGAAAAAAAGGCAATTATTAGCTCCAAAGAAAATTAAAAAGTTGTATAGAAAGGAAATGTAATTATGATTCACTACAACATACATTATAGTACAATGTAGTGAGCAATATTTACATAGCTGTGGTAGGCAGAGTAATGGCCACCAAAGATGGTCACATCCTAATCCTTAGAACCTGTGAATGAAAGGGACTTGCAGGTGTGATGAAGTTAATCTTGAGATGTGTAGATTATCTTGGAGGATCCAGCTGGGCCCAATGTAATCACAAATGGGAGAGGGAGGCAGAAGGGTCAGAGTGAGAGGAGATATGATGATGAAAGTAGAGGTCAGAGTGATACAATATGAGAAAAACTCAATCTGCCATTGCTGGCTTTGAAGATGGAAAAGGGCTCCAAGCTGAGGACTGTGGGCTGCTTACAAAGCTGAAAGAGGTGAGAAACATATTCTTCCCTATAGCCTCCAGAAGGAGCGCCGCCCTGCCAGCACCTTCAATTTAGCCCAGGAGGACCCATTCCAGACTTCTGACCTCCTGAACTGTAAGATAATAAATTTGTGCTGTGGTAAGCCACTAGGTTTGTGATAATTTGTTACAGCAGCAATACAAAACTACTACAGTAGCCATAGAAATACAATCAAATATTATTTAATTAAAAAATTGTGAAGAATCTGTGGTAGTTTTAAAATATGTCCACAAACTCTTGGACATCCCTCTTCTCAGAAAGGCCCAATTGTCTTCCTTTTGTGATTCACTTCTAATGAACAGAAGGTACTAGAAGCAATGGTATGTGACTTCTGAGGCGAGGTCACAAAAAACATTGGAGTTTCTGCTTACACTTTCTTGGATCACTCATGCTTGGGGAGGCCACTTGCTGTGTCATGAGGAACTTAAGGAACCTGTAGAAAGGTCCAAATGGGGAAGAACGGAGGTCTCTGTCCAACAACCAACATTAACTGGCCATCCATGAGAGGATCTTGAAATCAGATCCTTCAGCTCCAGTGAAATTTTCAGATTACTACAACTTTATGAGAGACCTTGGGCCAGAACCCTCAAATTCCTGACCCACAAAAACTGTGAGGTAATAAATGTTTATCACATTATGGCACTAACTTCTACAGTAATTTGTCATGCAGTAGAAGATATCAGATACATAATTCAATTAGGAGGATAAGAGGAGGGAAAGAGTGTGTGTGTGTGTCCGTGTGTGTGTGTGTGTGTTGATGTATGGTGAATGGAGAGCGAGAAGCTATACAATTAATTTTTAAAGAAGAGAGTCACTAGTAGTATAGAAAACTGAAAATCAGAAAATAGAGGCATACACATATTACTTAAAATACAGAAGAAACATCTGAAAGAGTGGAATGTGTTTGCCTCAAGGTATCAGGAGTTGACAGTGTGGGGTGCAGTTGAGTCTAATCACAACAGTAAGTGTTATATTTGAATTGTAACCTATATACATACCATACTTTTATAAAATAAAAATTTTAAAAAGCAACTTCCACGGACCTCCCCACAGGATCTGGCGTCACCTTGCTTGGAGAGAAGTATGCTCCCAGCTCTTTGATTCAGTAAGAAGAGTATTAAGAGGGAGTATTCTGAGATGAGGGTCCCAGGATCCTAGGTGGAAAGACTCCAGGAGCAGATAATCAGAGCTGGACGACCCAACCAAAACAGGTCATAAGGTTCATGAGATCCACAACAGCATGGAGACTAATCTGGAGCTAGAAATAAAGACTAGGGCCCTCATGCAGAAAAGAAGGCCAGGAGATGTCAGACCAAGCATCAGAATCCTTCCAGGACCCTGGGGAAGATGTTGATACTAATCAAGCTGAACTGGACCAATTTAAAAGATGGGCTATCTTAAGCAGAAGGGCACTGGAGAAATGCTCAACTGGTTTTACATATGCTTAATGGACACCTTATGTAACTAATGACAAATCCACAAAGTGGCTCTTGTAGTACTGCATTAATACATTAGAGGATGTTAATGCACTTCCTTCACTGAAGACTCTGTGCTGAGTGGATTACTTTAAGCAATTCACCTTCAAATTGTAACAGTTGCCATCTACATCATCGTCATCATCATTATTATTATTCCACTTACTATAGTCTTGATATCATTTTATAGGGGACATGTATTTTAAATTGTTGAAATAAGTCTTGGAATTCATTGCTAAATGCCCAGAAGCACTGTCTTCTGAATCAATGCCAGATTCCCATAAAATGAATCACCAGCACCGTAAGATGTTTAGTGTCTTATATGTGCGATCCTCCATGACTGCCAAAATCATGATCATCATTACGATAATCTGCTCTAAATCGTGTATCTTTCCAGGGCAGCTTCTGCCATGAGAAGTTCATGGTGGTCTGCTGGGAAGAGTTCCTATAACCCTCTGCCCCATGTCATGAAGGAATTGCTTAGCTGGAAAAAGAGTAACAATACTGAGGTTTTGGAGACATTGCTTCCGTTGGGTGGCCTCATCATTCACAACTGCCTGAGGAAGTGCAGACAAGAGAACAGGGAAGAGGCCACCCATACTGAAGGGAAAGTGAATCCTGGGGTTGATATTCCTTATTTGCTTTACACGGCTCTTGGCTTTCACTTGACATGCTTTTTGTCTCTGGTCATACTTTAGTCATTTTCCCCTCTCTCTTGCCTCATTAAATCCTGCTTTTCCCAACCCATGTGTGATGCTTTGGTCTCTAATCTTGCCTCTCAGATCTGGCTGCCCCTTTCCCCACTCCCCTGACCCTACTTTCTTGCCTCTTCCCAGCTGTACCTCTCTGCTTTTCTGGCACCAAATCATCACAGTATGTCAAACTATGTAAATACAATGACATTTGGAGGTCCTCTTCCTGTACCCCCACCTCCACCTCCATGTCTCCTTCAACCCCAGGAATTCTTTATTTCATTACTCAAGCCAGCATAACCTAGTATGCCGTTTCCAAGCAGACATTCGTCCCAGCCAGGCTGGCTCAACCCACTAGCCTATTCCTGTATCTGCTAACATCTACTAGATGATTTTTAAATACAAAAAATACATCTCCCTAAAGGCCCTTGGTTCATAATAAGGATAAAAGTGTTAATTTATTGCCAGAGAATTAGGCACCTTTCAACAGTAAAGCCCCAAGTCAAGCCATAAACTATTTCTACATTGCTGTGTAGACAACAAGGTCTGGGCAATAAACCCATCAACTATCAGGGAGACAGAAGAGCAGAAGGACGGTTCCCGCCCTTGACAGGGCCTCATGTGAGTTTAGGAAAAGACCCAGAAAGGCAACAGTCAATTACACCAGGCATCATCACTCACTCTAAAGGTCTTCAGAAAAGTCACACACCTACCGGAAACCAAGAGACAGGCTGCATATTCAGGATGGGAACGAATCATGGGAAGGAAATAATCCCTGTAATGTGGCTAAAGGAGGGATCAGAAGACA
Organism: Orcinus orca; assembly: GCF_937001465.1. NCBI lineage: Eukaryota > Metazoa > Chordata > Mammalia > Artiodactyla > Delphinidae > Orcinus > Orcinus orca. The sequence continues at coordinate 94,899,995 of NC_064568.1, read as the reverse complement.
GAGGGAAGATTTGGTGAGTCCACCTTCAGAAGAGGACAAAACACCTTTGAGGCTTCCACTCGTGATCCCAGAGGGAGTTTAAAATTATATACAAGGGATCAAGACGATAAGAACGTCGAAAGATGCTGAATTATTTGCTGCTTCTCCGTCTTTGTGATTTTTCGGATGCTGTTTTCCCTTTGTGATCAGTAGTAAAAAGCCTTAAAAACAAAAAGCCCTTTTGTGTTTGTCTTTGGAGGGTATTAAGGCAACAGACTCCAAAGGACAGTGGCAGCTTCTGAGGGAGAAGGAAGTGGCTTAATTTCCTGGAGCCTCAGCAGAGGGGGGAAAAGGAGACCATGGGGAGATGAGTGGGATCTCAGGAGAAACCCCAGAGCTGCAGGAGAAAATACGTTGTGGAGCTCCACCAAAACTGGTGGCAGAATGTGCGGCTCTACAACATCCCTCACAGCACAGCACGAATGATCCAACTTCCCGCTTGGGTCTTACTGCTCCTCTGACGAGCGCTGCTTTTGGCTGGAGATTGTCTGAAGCCAGCTGGTGGCATAAAAATGCTACAAGGCGGTCACAAAGCACCGAGCCGATCTCCCTGTGCTATGCGGCTGCTTCCCACCAGCTATCTACCTTATGTTGGGTAGTGTATACATGGGAGGGAGGGAGACGCAAGAGGGAGGAGATATGGGAACATACGTATATGTATAACTGATTCACTTTGTTATAAAGCAGAAACTGACAAAAAAAATTTTTCTAAAAATGCTACAAGGCCCACCACCCCTCCCGGCTGTTGACTGTATTCCTCCAGGACTGTTACAAAACCATCAAAATGCACCTTAAACCTAAGGCTGGGAGTGGTCTGTCCAGGGCCAGGACGCACGCCCCATCTTCACGGAAAAATCACTGAGTTCATTAAGTGTCTCGCTTCACAACCAGCTCTAAAACTACAAAGGGGCCTTAGAGATTTTTTAAATATAAAAGATAGACTATTCTAATGGGACAGCTGCATGGTGTAAGGGTTAGGAGGACTGGTTTGGGAGCCAGTCTGCCAGTGTTCAAATCACAGCTCTGTCACTTACTGACAATGATTTCTGATTAATCATCTAACTTCTCTGTGAGCCAACTGCTCATCCACACAATGGAGACAGGACGAGGACCTCCCTCACGGGGTAGTTTGCTCAGGAAGAGGTGCACCTTGACCTGAGCCTAAAGGAAACGTAGACCACGTATAAGTGAAGAGATATACAGGAGCACGCCAGGCAAAGGGGTCGGGCAAAAGCACAGTCGAGTCTGAGGCAGGAGACTGACAGACCCCATGTGGCATCTTGTGACTTTTGTGACCCTCCATGCTTCCACAGGACGCACAGGTTGTGGAAATTATATACATGCCTCTAAGGCTGGGCTGGTCCTTCTCCCAGGACACAGTGTGCCTCACAAACAAAAGAGGGAAACTCTCGTACAGAAGAATGATGAACAGGTGGCTATCTTTGTCCTTGGGTCCCATCTTCTTTCACGGAGTGCTCAATGAATACCCTTGGGAGATGGCAGAGCACAGGACCACTCAAGGAGATGGTCCTCGTTCAAAGCCTGCTCTGTCACAGATTGAACTGCACACCCTGAGTCTCAGTTTCCTGAGAGACCAACACGATTCGGCTACAAAACCATGCAGACCCACAAGCCAGTTGTTTGCAGCTCCTCAAACAAACTCTGCCCTCTCCTGCCACTTTGCCTTGGGGGATGCTGTAGTGGAGGTGGAATTTGGGGATCCAGGTCCAAGGATGTCACCGTGTGAGATTTACTATGTTACAGTGCTGAGCATGTCACAGATGGCCAACACATACATAACGACGCATCAGAGCTGTGTCTCTGAAACCTGGGCACGACACTCATACACGCACAGAACTCAAATCTGCACCAGCAAACTGCTGGCCAGTTTTCCAAAGGACCAGAAACTGCTCCCAACATCTCAAGGGGAGGCTGATAATTGTACACAGAAGCTCCTGCTCTCACATGCACAATTACCCGGTTTTCACATGCAAATATCCATCTGCACATGGTTTCTTTGGTAAATGCCAACTTCAAAGGTGCAATCCAGGTGCCCAAATTTGAGAACTTGGCATAGAGAGGAGCACGCAAGCTTCGAGTCAGTGATGGCCTGGGATCATCATTATAATTAGTTCCAATGGATGTGTCTGTCGTTCAGTAACAATGGTGGATGATTCGGTCTCGCTGCCTCATCTCGTTGCCCCCTTCCCCCACTCACCCCTTTTATAAGAAAAGCCAGCCACGTCTTGCTTAACTGTCCTCCCACCCCCATCCACACTCCCGCCTTTTAAAATGAAAAGCCCAGATGTGGGTGACCCATCTGTAGTGTGTGTCACGTTTTTAGCATCTTCTTTATTTAGAGCTGGGAGAAAGAGACTCATTAGAGAGGAAGTCCACAATGAAATTAGGAAACATTTGATCAGACCATTGTCCCAACACAATACGTGCAATGAGGGAAATGCTGGAGTTGGCTGCGAACCCTAACTGTGTTTCAGTCTCAGTGGCTTTCTCATCCTGAGCTGACCAGAATGGGGAGCTCGACAGCTCCCTGGGCAGAATCCAAGCTTCTGGAAGTGGGGAGCACCATTAGGGCAGGCAAATTCTCTCTCTCTCTCTCTCTCCTTTAAAGACTTTGCATTTTTAGAAGAGCTTTAGATTCACAGGAAAAGGGAGAGGCAGGTACACAGATTTCCCATCTATTCCCCGCCCCACACATGCATAGCTCCCTCCCCATTACCAACATTCCCCACCAGGGTGGGACATTTGTTACAGCCGGTGAACCTGCGCTGACACATCACTATCACCATGGTTTACACTACAGTTCACTTGTGGTGTTGTCCAGTCCCTGGATATGCACAAAGTATGATGATGTGTATCCACCACTGTAGTATGATACAAAGTATTTTCACTGCCCTAAAAATCCTCTGTGCTCTGCCTATTCATGTCTTCTTCCCCCAGCCCCTGGCAACCACTGATCTTTTTACAGTCTCCATAGCTTTGCCTTTTCCAGAATGTCATATAGTTGGAATCATACAGTATGGTACCTTCTCAGATTGGCTTCTTTCGCTCAGTAATATGTATAAAGTTTCCTTCATGTCTTTTCGTGGCTTGATAGCTCATTTCTTTTTAGCACTGGATAATTCCATTGTCTGGATGGACTACCGTTTATTTAGCAAATTCTTTTTTCCCTGTGGCCTCACTCTGCCGTGGAAGTTGAGGCATCTACTGCTATGGCAGTTAGGACACCCTTGGCCTTCACCAGTGTCAGTCCTTCCCTGTGGCCTCAGCAGAGGCATCTACAGGGACCCAGTGGTGAGGACTAACTCATCCCAAAGCATCTAGCCTTTCCCTCAGCTTCTTGGCATTTAAAGGGCAGAGGTTTCCTGCTGGGGACCTTATGTCAAGGGCTCAATACATGAAAACCACTCTTGAACTCCAATTCCATTTCTGGTATCTCAACTCACTTATTAAGCAAAGCAGAAGGTCAGAAATATACAGACTCCAAAACAGACGCATTGATGACACCTTTCAAGCTCTGGGTAAACCATTTTTCTACAAGGATGTCCAGTCACATCCCCAAATACTTAATCTGCACTGCATCAAAATCAGCCTAATTCTACATAAGGAGAAATTAAACCACAAAGAAATGGACCCTAGAGCCCTGAGTTAAGACTGAAAAGACTTGATTTCAAAAAATGAAAATGGGCTCCAGCCCTGACTCAGGCACTAGCTATGGGTCATGAGGGCCTTTAACCTCACGTCTGACAGAGTTCAGACTAGTTGTCTTAACTTAGAAGGTTGTTGTGAAAGTACAATATAAAGACAGTTATTAAAGCAATCAGGAGGATTAAAACATCATATTAAAGTGTTTGGTTTTATACTAACAGACCACACAGTAAATTCTCTGCCATTTGTGGGATTAGAATTCATCTCCTACCTGCTAAATCCATTGCTTCTTCATCTAAGTGACCTACGAGATTTGCCATTCTGAAAAGACATGGATAATCCGTTTCTTGGTCCAAGTTACAGAGCACAACATTTAGCACTGAATATAGGAACTTGAATAGAAACAATTGACTAAATAACTCAATCCATGCCCGCACTGAATGATACAAGCTTAGCACCTGGCACATAGCAGGCACTCAATATATACACTTGCTGAATCAATTAATTAATGAAAAATATGTAGAGAAAAATCCTACTGAAAACAAAGGCAAATTTATTCAACAAATACTTGTATGAGTGAATACCTAATGTGTACATGCCTTTGCTGTTTAGCTAATGTGTAAGTTGAATCAGAACTCCTTTATCCATAAGTCAGTTCTCCATCAACTTTCTCTGTGTAGAACTTTGGCGAGCACCACCAACCATCACTTAGAAGAGCAGGGATTAGACAGAGAAGCATACAGAAAACAGTGAGAAGTGACAATGGACAATAGAGCAACCAAAATGAGGTGGCAGGAAATTTGGAAACAAACTTACAAAAACTACGAGTTTGGGGTAAATATCCCCATACGTCTCCATAAACCTTGGAGGCGTCGTATTGATTTCTTTGAAGACGCTGTAGTGTACAAGTCCAAGTTTCTTTCATTATCGCATTAATCAAGATAACGCTGAAACTAAACCCTTTCTTAGTAACTCACCATGTGTTATTTAAAAGGTGGAAATATCTGTGGCATACTTTAATGGAGCCTTATGTTAAACACAGAGGATGCATGAGGGGTGGTTAATCATAAAAGCTTCTTTGTTTTTATTTTCCACTATTCCTTTAAACCGGTTCTATGGGATAATGATTTCACTGTTCCTGGATGAAACTTCAGGAAATCTCCATGACTTTTCTGGTTTTCTTAGGTAAAGTGTTAGAGTCAGGAGACAGGTACCAGTTTCTTAGGCAAAGTCTTAGAGTCAGGAGACAGGCACCAGTTTCTTAGGCAAAGTCTTAGAGTTAGGAGACAGGTACCAGTTTCTTAGGCAAAGTCTTAGAGTCAGGAGACAGGTTCCAGTTTCTTAGGTAAAGTCTTAGAGTCAGGAGACAGGTACCAGTTTCTTAGGCAAAGTCTTAGAGGCAGGAGACAGGTACCAGTTTCTTAGGTAAAGTCTTAGAGTCAGGAGACAGGTACCAGTTTCTTAGGTAAAGTCTTAGAGGCAGGAGACAGGTACCAGTTCCTTGTGCTTTCTGCCTGCAGAAGATGCTTATCAACCCTAAGTGGTCCCACGGAAGCTCTTCCATGATTTGGACGCACTGGTTGCCTTATTCTAAAATCCCCCTTATAAGATCAGTAGGAACTTAACCACAGCCTGGGTGAGGGGATTCTGGAAGACAGGCATAGAAGTTGTGAATAAGTTTCCAGACATGTTCTTTCCACATCTGTATCTCAGTGCCCTGTCACACACCTTGCTTTGCTCTCCGATATCTATGATATCTTTTGCCTCAGTCCAAACTTCCAAATTAACATTTGATTACATTAGAAACTTTTCACATTGAATAATATACATTGGGGAAGGGAGTTAAATCTTTAATAAGATAGCCACTTAACACACAGAATTACTCATTCACCAAGGGGTGTAGGTAGGTGGTTTTTGTGATTTTTTTTACTATATTTGGAAACATCTGGATTTTTGATGAAATGTTTCCAATTTAAATCCAGATGTTTGAGATCATGTAAGTAGCCAAAAGTTGGAAAAGTAAATTACAGGATAGCAAAAGAGCCCTGTTTTTGCTATCATTATTTAGATGTGATCTGACCGCATATGGAATTATATATCTGAAAATCTGGATCCAAATCTAGATTTGGACACTGAACTTTTCTATACCTGGAAGAAGCTACTTATGCCTCTGAACTCAATTTCTCTATAACCAATAAAGAGATTTATGTACTGTGTTGTGAGAATCCAATAATGTAAGTAGCTAACCCTATTGTGAAAAACTTATATTTTGTTTGGAATACGAACAATAAAAATGCAGTTTATGCCAAAGGATTTGTGTTGGTTTTACAACATGTCCACAGATTTCTTTCATATGCCCCACTTCAAAACGTGGAGCGTAATTCTCCTTCCCTTAAGTGTAAGCTGTACTTAGCAACTGACTTTTCATCAGTAGAATGTGGAAGAAGTGACAGTGTATGGCCTCCAAGATTATGACATGAAAGGCAGTGTGGCTTTCTCCTTTCTCTCTGATCACTCCCCCTGGGAGAAACCAGCTGCCATGTCATGAGGACACGGAAGCCGTCCATGGAGAGGTCCACATGGTGAGAAACTGTGGCCTCCTGCTAACAGCCATTAGGAGAGTCAGTGGACCCTTCAGCCCCAGTCAAGCCTTCAGATGATAGAAACCCCGGCTGGCAGTGTGACAGCAACCCCATAAGAGACTCCAAGCCAGAACCATCAGCTTATCCACTTTCATATACCTGACCTGCAGAAAGTGTAGCTTTAACCCACGAAGTTTTAGAGGAATTTATTGTGCAAAAATAGAGAAATAATATGAAATTGATCAGATTTTCTATTCTATTACGAGAATCAACAATACTCAAGAAATAGTGATTTAAAAACAAACAAACACGAATGTCACTTAGAATAGAAAAAAATATCATTTCCAGATTTTTATCATTGACGTTCTACTTAAGAAACAGTTCTTGAATCTGGTCCGTTTAAACCACTAGCTCATTGAAGGTACTGTGTATACGCAACACATTCACATGATGACTAAAATCATTTTTAAATGCATGGTAAAAGCACAGATATTCACTCCTCTAAACCGTGCTATGTACGAGGCTGATGCTAAAAAACTTCTTAACAGTGCACCCAAGGCTACTTCTAGATGTTTCTTGTATTGGCTGCTTTTAAAAGGGCATCAATTTGCTTTTTATTTGTCTAGGGACTTGTTTTTTAAAGGGAAAGCATAAACGTGTTTATTATAAAGATAAACCTTACCTTTTGTGAGAATAAGATCAAAGAAGTTGCATTTAGGATACTAAATATGCTTATGCGTCATAGATGATCAGGACGCCACATACCTGCAGGGAGTTTATAGTTGCATATACTTCTCTCATTTAATCTCGACAACCCAAGAGAGCAGGCATTATTTTCTCATTTTGCACACGTAATGGTGCAAAAACTATTAATGTGAGAATCCTCTAGGACGTACCTCCTCTTCCAGACCACCAAAGGTAATCCTCTATGTCTAAGCTCAATTTCTCCTTTCCTTTCCCCTCCTAAAGATGTAGCATCTGAAAAGAGGCAGATGTTGCAGTGCTGGGGGTAGGCATGTGGGGGTGAAAGAAAGCCTCAGCAGCTACAATTAGGAGGATGGAAGAGAGGTTCTTGGAGAGGAAGATGTTAAGGAGAGAGAGAGAGACACTGGAGCAGCTGTGGGGTGTGAGGGGGGAGGGATATTTTAATGTATTTTATGGACAGTGTATTTGGAGCTCCTTTAACTTCATTTGAGAAATGTGAGAAATTAATAGAATTTGTTTTAATTGCATTTGCCTGTTGAACTGTGCTTTTTCAAAACATCACTTTAAAACTCCTGGGTTTTAAGGTGGCACACTGGAGAAAGTTCAGGTGCACAGAGTATAAATGACCTTCTCAAGAATCCAGACCTTCTAATTAAATCAAGTGTTTTTCCCACTTTATCACTTGGCCTCCTCATTCATTCATTCATGCGACAAATAGCAACTGCTCACATAATAAACTCCAGGCGCTGTCTTAGGCCTTCAGGAAATAACTTGGCTTGAAGCTGCAAAGACTGTCATTTTGAAAGTCAGCAAAAGAGTTAGAGACCTAAATTCAGTCACCTTTGGGTCTGATTGTTCCCATGTTTGGAATAAACAACCTGGGTGGACTCCTTAATTACCCAAATGCAAAGCAAACACCCATCCATTATTCAGCACTAAAGCTGTGAAATGACAGTAATACCATGTTTTAGAATGAGAACAAAAGCCTTCTCTAATTGTAAATTTTTACCTCTGGTTCAGCCAAAGCTTTTGTTGATTTTTTTCTTTTGTGGTCGTTCTTTTCATTTTTTCTTTTAGAGACTGAATGGCAAGAATATGCCTTTTCTCTATATGGAGCTGGTGTATCCTGTGCCAGTGAATCTTTGTTTCTCTTGAGGAGAGAAGGATGTTCAGGCATGATCCTAACTTTAGTATAAAAGAAGGAGGACTGTGAAAAGGGCTCTTTGTGGTTCAGGCTGTACTAGGATGTGAGTGTCCTGCACACTGTGTTATTTAAGACCAGATAAAACACCTTGGGAAATCCATCAGTGTTAGAATACAGTGTTCCAATGTGCCAGCCCCATTGGGTGTATTCCAGCTGCCTTAGAATATATAACAACAGCTTGGGAAGGAGCCCCAAGCCAGGCTGAAGAGGAGAACAATGTACAGCTCTCTGTCTTCTTATTCAAGTTTCCCATATTCCACTTGAGAACTTCCTCTCTCTTGATGCTCCCTCCTCTCTTGACTTCTAAAATACCACTCTTTTTTGGTTCTCCTCCCACGTCACTGGACGGTCTTCTGCAAACTTCTTTTCTGGCCCTCATCCTCCACCCAAGTTCAAATACATCAGGACTTGGTTGCAGACCTTTCTTTTTTCCATAGCTGCACTCTCTCCCTCGGCAATCTCATCCAGTATGGGGGCTTTAACTACCATCTGTATTTTGATGTCTCCTAAATTTATATCTCTAACCCTTACCTTTTCCTTAAACTCAAAACTTACATATCCACTGCCTTCCCAACATGGTCACTTGGATACCTAATAGGCACCTCAAATTGGAGGTCTAAAAAAACCATTGATTTGGCCCCAAACCTATTCCTTCACCAGTATCCCCCTTCTAAGGAAATGATGCCTTTACCACTCATTAGCTCAATTAAAACTGGGAGTTAAATTGAATTCTTCTCTTTTCTCCTGCATCCATAACTGATCAGAAAGTTGCATCCGTTTTTATCTCCAGTACACACCTACCCCTCTCCATCTGTACTTCCACCTCCACGGTACCAGTCTATTGCAATAGTCCCCTACCAGTGGCTCCACCTGACACACTGCTGAACTATTCCACTAGTCTTTTCAGCAGTCAGAGTTATCTTTTAAATAAAATGTATCAGGTTATGACCCTCTTTTAGTAACATCTCCCTCTGCGTTTGCTCTAAACAGCAAACTCCTTTCCATGTCTACAAGCCTCTCCATGATCTAGTCCCACCTGACTCTCCAAATTAACTTCCACTTCATACCACTCTCCCACTCACTTCTGCCACAATATCCTCCATTTAGGGGAAGGAAAGCCTCGCCGCCGCACCGCCCCCCAAGCTAGAATAGTGGTAACAGCACTGTCCCAAGGGGGATGAATGGTCCTGGCCTGTTGGGAGACGACAGCCAGAACTCAGTGAAGATCTTGATGAAGGGCAGACAGAGGCAGCACCACAGCCTCATCTCAACTGAGTGCCATGAGCGTGGGACACCATGAGATGCTCTGAAAACACTGGAGAGACCAGGAACATCAGAAGGTGGGGCAAGGCTGCCACCAATAAGACAGAACTCTGATTCACTGTAATCTACAGTATTAACGGAAAGGTGACCCCACCACTTGGTGACAATCACTTAAGACATTCAGTTTTTGCACCAATGAATCAGACAGAGCCTCTGCCCCCCAGGACTTTTCAGCCTAGATGGAAAGACAGACAGGTAAACAAACAATTGCAATACAGTGTGATAAGTGCTCTCACAGGAATAGATGCTAGTAAGAAGGATGACACAAAGGTAGCTGTGGGTGATGCTTGCTCCAGTGTGGCACCAAGCAGACATAGAGATCAAAGGATTATTCTCCTGTGGCTTGAGTTATGGCCCCTTTGGGCTTTTCCAGAGAAAATTTCCAAATGATCAGATTTTAGATTTCAATATTTTCAGGAAAAATAGACCGGTACTATGTTTACAGAAACAAAGGAGACCATCTTTATTAGATGAAGCTCTTGATTTAAAAGTGCCACTGAAAAATAGGAGTTTGCAATTTTTACGGAAGAGAATAAAACCCATGTAAGTTGAGCTATGATTTTTGTGTACATTTTTAGTGCCATGCCAATTTTATTAATATTGTTTCCTTTGGGGAGAAGTATGTTTTTCATTACAATCCCTGAAAACTAGGGATCCAGCAAAGGGAGCAGTGGAGGTACCTTAATAACTGTAGTACAAACGCTGTCATTTCGAGAGTGGCAGGAAGGCAGGCACAGATCAACAGACAACTGTTCCACAAACCAAGAGATGCCAGCAAAGTCTTTGCTTTTCCTCCTCCCCTCTGTGGTCCAAACAACACATTTGAGTCTTATGCCAGTTTTCCCCTTTTGGAAAAGTTAAAAAGGAAATTTCATCCTGAATATCTACGGTTTTTCCAAACACTATCAGAGAGATAAACCATGATGTTTTTCCTAACACCGTCGGACAGCAGTTTCTAGACTCACCTCCATTTCCCCACCTGCCCCATCCCATAGCTGTCATAGTGGAGTAGCCTTCCCAATATACAGTATCATTTCAATACACCAACCATCCACTAACGATAAGGAGCACAATTAGAGTAGTTTTCTGGAGGCAGGAATCAATAGCCTGGCATATGTGAACCCAATTAGCCATTGCTAATTAGAGCTCTCAGACATTAATCAGATACCACGTATGGGGCTAATCAACAAATGTGAGAAGCAAAAAAAAAAAAGAAAAAAAATCTATCGTCTCCCCTTGAATTCTCCAACCTGTTCACCTTGAAATCAGAGCCAGAGACAGAAAGCCTTGCAGAAGGTCGGCATGAACTAGGCTGGGAGGCTGTGCTATTTCACGGGTTCCTGAGTCTCCTGGAGAGTGAGGCGGACGTGACGTCATCAGGATCCTTCTTACACAAACACAGGCTCCATCCTGCAGCCTGGACACACTTCTCATTGACTCCATGGCAGTTAAGGATGTATGCCAGGTGCAGGCTAGACCCAGAGAGGCAGACCAATACTCCTAGGCCTGAATGATAAATAAAACTAAATGCTTGCTAACTAATAGATTATTCATGAAATAGCCCAATTGCCATCATGCTACGTACTTGTACTCATACAATAATTCCTGTGTGTTTAAATAATGAATGTTAGGTTTGTGTCTAGTAACACAAATTGCTGATTAATCCGTATTCAAATCAAACAGTGCTTTATATGAACTCTTTGAAATACTGTACTAGATCAGCTTGTCTACCTCAATTTAGGAATAGTTTCTATAATGCTAATTCTAAGGCATGCGATCGAGCCCTTTAATTTGACAAAATCTTACGGGATAAACCAGGCTTGAATAAAGATTCTGCTGACAATGCTGCGCAAATCCAGATGTGATTTAAGATTTGTGGAAAATATTAAAAATATTTCCAGCAACTATGCCCTTAATTCCTGACATTTTTTTTTTTTTTTTTTTGCGGTACGCGGGCCTCTCACTGTTGTGGCCTCTTCCGTTGCGGAGCACAGGCTCTGGATGCGCAGGCTCAGCGGCCATGGCTCACGGGCCTAGCCGCTCCGTGGCATGTGGGATCTTCCCGGACCGGGGCACGAGCCCGCGTCCCCTGCATCGGCAGGCGGACTCTCAACCACTGCGCCACCAGGGAAGCCCCTTAATTCCTGACCCTTTAATGCTTCCAAATGTTACCTTGCAAAAAGCTTCTTATTGCCAACAAGCTCTTTCAAACTTATCACAATCTCCTTTAAAAAGACATTTTGCTGGGGCTTCCCTGGTGGCGCAGTGGTTGAGAGTCCACCTGCCGATGCAGGGGACGCGGGTTCGTGCCCCGGTCCGGGAAGATCCCACATGCCGCGGAGCGGCTAGGCCCGTGAGCCATGGCCACTGAGCCTGCGCATCCAGAGCCTGTGCTCCACAACGGGAGAGGCTACAACAGTGAGAGGCCCGCGTACCGCAAAAAAAAAAAAAAAGACATTTTGCTAAAAAGCCACATGTGTGCATGCTATCATTATATTATTATTATTATTTTAGAAATAGAAAGTCAGCTTTAAATAAACCCAAGTCCCAAAAGGTTTACTTGAGATTTGAAATTCACAACCTATAAGAATTGAACACTTTTTATGCTCTAAGAGAGCATGTTTTTCCAACCATTCTTAACATTGTCAGTTTTAGACTTAAGTAGTGAGATGGAAATGAAATTCCTAGAATGTAATTATAGGGCAAACTGAACAGCACTGGAGGAAGAAACAATATAAAACAGTAAAAATAAGCATGGAATCAAATCTTGCTTGAATCCTAATTCACAACACATTAGTTGTGTGGCCTGGACAATTATTTAATGTCCCTGAGCTTCCCGAGGACAGTAATGTCCAAGGTCATAGTGTGGTTCTGAAGGTGGATCTGAAGCGATACACGTGAGGGCTTGAGACAAGTCTTCCTGGAGTTAGACTCTCAATAAGTGCTAGTTCCCATGGCCTCTTCCCTTAATGCTGGTTCTATGGGACATAATGTTCTGGAAAGTAAGAACTGCATCTGTATCTTCAGTGCCTGGCACTACGGTGGCGCATATTTGACTTAATAAATCATTACTGAGCCAAAATTAACTGCCAGAAAAGCCACCAAAAAATATTTGGGGGACAATGTAAATGTTTCTTTATCCTCCTTCCCAAAAGTCAATAGTGGACAGCATCTCCAAGGCAGTCATTTCCAGAAATCAGGGGAAAGCTTCCAGGAGAGCCAGAGCAAACCCCTCCTGCAATTTCCAGTATTGAAAAGTGTGGTTATTAAAACACAAAACCAAACCAAAAGACTCTCTTTTACTTCTCTGGCCCCTTTCTCTTGTAATTTTGGGGATAGTCATGCATGGAAAATGTCAGGCAGGGCATACAATGCAAATACGATAGGTATCCAAACTATTGATTTTATGAGCTATAAAATATGAGTGTGGGCAGATGGTTAGTGAACACACAAGAGTAGAGTATGGTGCACAGATACTGGAGAAAGGGCAAAGCTTAGATGAGGGACATTGTTAATATCTGATGTCATTCTTAAGATAAATACATCAAGTGGGAAATACCACAGTTCAATGCCTGGAGTTTGGATCAGGGATACACCATGGGCTTCCAATGAATTCAAGTGTTGGGAGGATAAAGGGTACCTACAATGTGTCTTAGCCATCAAGGGAGAGGCAGTGCACTCATAAGCAGGGCCAGGAGTAGAATGTCAGACACTTACTGAAGGGACCGGCCTTAGAACAGGGGCATAGAATATAACCGAGAGCATGTCTTCCTAATTAAAAATCATATTTTCATTTCTTAAAGTAAGCAAATTCAGTGTGATGTAATTTTTTAAGTTGACTCCTAACATTTATATTGGCCACATGTTGTGATGGTGGCAATTAAAATTTGAAAAACTCTATAGAAGCTAGGAATGTGTTACTTTATCATATGTTGACTATTTAACATATTATTTAGCATTTTCTCATATCCCACCAAATCTCACTGTGACACTTTCTGCAGGAAAATTGGGAAAAAAGATGGCCCACCAAAGAGATCTCTCCTGCCAAGTTCTACATTACTGTTGGTCTCAGATGAACTGCCTTTTTTTTTTTTTAACAATGATTCTTAATTTAGTCAATCATAAGTCTTTATTTATAACCAAAGAAAATCTAGATTGAATAGTTGGCATCATCTCTTCCTCTGTGTTTAGGAATTAAATCTCTACCACTTGGAATCAAATTCTTAATTCCAAAAACATTGGGAGTCTCCAGATGAGCGAAGGCCTCGCCCAGGGACTGTAGAGGGTGATAGAAATTCGACCGAGTCACACGCAGAGCATCTGGCAGCTAAGCCTTTGCTACAGTGGTTGTTCAGTCTTTATTCAAATGGATATGGGCTCTGCAAGCCACTTTGTGTTCTAGAAGAAAAACAGCAGATGCTGATGCACAAGGAGAAAGGGCTGAATTTTTCCTTAAAATTCTGAGCCTCTGAATTCATGGTTTCATCCCCAAACCCCTTCTCCAGGGCCACCCCTGCCAGAACTCTATTCATTAGACTCCATCATTCCAAGTCAGTTCAAATACACAACCCAAATTTCCTGTAATGAGGGGCTTCTGAGACACAAACACTGCACAGCTGCGCTGAGTCTCAAGTTATCATATTATGTTGGCATAACTTTAAATATTAAACAATCTTCCCAGCCTCTGGTTATTGTCACTCACTATGGTAGACATATGTCATATTATCTGCCCCACATTGTTTCTCATTTTCTGACAAGAGCACCCCCTTTTCCTGTAGGTAATTATTCTTCCGCCACTCCATATAGTGCCGGGGTATCTGGGAGATAATGGCTTCGCCAGCACAACCAGCAGAGACCTTCCCTAGATTTTACATGTGGACACTGAGAGAAGAAAATCTTGTTCTTTGAGTGCCATTCACTGCAGCTTCGAAAGCCTGGAGCTCTCTCTGCAGACTTACCCACCCCACAACTAACCCTTGGCCATTTGAAGGTCAACCCAAAAGATCAGTAGAGAGACAGGATGACATCATCTAAATACGTGGAGCCAGGTGGGCCTGAGGCCAGCTCGACCTCTAAACTTCCAAGTTACACTGGCCGTTATAAGACCTTTGGTAACAGCGTCCTTTCTACAACACGTACATTTTTTAGTCCACAGACCCCACTTTTAGGATCCTCAGCTGTTACTCAACACTTCTCCAACCTACCAGGCTGGGTTGAAAACTTTCTTCCCGTGCACCTAAATACAGAACATTGGTCTTTTCTTCTTTTGGTTACATATCCAGCCAATTTTATTTCACAATGGAGTGTTTCTCACCAATTTAGCTGCTATCCTTGGGGATCTGTCCCCCTGGAAAGTTTTAGTGAAACTTTCTTCCCATTAAGCCATTGGGTTCTTGCTTCACTTCCCTGATATAACTGTGTCTAATTATACTCTCTAGATTCTCCCTTCCACTACTTACTCTGCTGTTCTTATTTTCTTTCTTCCTTTGCTGTCTTTTCTTTACCGTCTCCCTAAAGCAGGAGTTCTTAACAAGGTCCATACACTATCCATCAATGGGCTTCCAGGGATTTCTCAAAGTCTCTTGAAATTATATTCAAGTTTTACATGAATATGCACATATACATGTGTTATCAATTGCTGTGTAACAAATTACCCCATAATTTAACAGCTTAAAACAACAAGCACTTACTATCTCGCAGTTTCTGTGGGTCAGAAATCCAGATGTAGCTTAGCTGGGTCCCTCTGCCCCCTCACAACGCAGCAGTCAAGGTGTCAGTCTGGGATCTGAAGACCCTGAAAAAGGAAAATACACTTCTAAGCTCACTCATGATTGCTGACAGGATTGAGTTTCTCATGGTTTGTAAGCTGGGGACCTACCAATTCCTTCCCACAGGGGCAGCTCACAACGTGGCAGCTGGCTTCCCTCAGAACCAGATGAAGAGAATAACAGAGGGCGAGCAAGACAGATGTCACAGTCTTTTGTGATCTAATCTCACTAGTGACATCCCATGTCTTGTGCTGTATTCTATTGATTAGAGGCAAGTTGCTAGGTCCAGCTCATCCTCAAGAGGAGGAGGTTACACAATGATGTGACAGTCAGGAGGTGGGGATCGTTGGAGGCCATCTTAGAGACTCCTGCCATAGTATACTGTGGCAAGGAAGATAATCCACATCTTTCAGCATATTTTTTTTTTCCTGAATCAACATTTGTATTCTCTCTTTATTTCTGTCTCAACCATCAGTTTTACCCAGAGTCTTCTACATTTTCACAGAGTCACTAGAAATCATCTCTCTGAAACATGCTGGACTCAGCCCCCCTTTCACAACAGTCGTTATACCCCCTTTTCTTAAATTTTTATGATGCAAATAATCTATGTTGTCACCCATCCCCATCACACACACTCACACACCCACACACACACGCTTTAGTCCAAGGTCACTTGATGAGCAGTGGAGTGTTTTGATCACACAGGACAAGAACCCTATCTTGTAGAACACTGGTTCTTATACTCAGACTCCTTTACACTCTTAAAAATTATCAAGGCCCCAAAGAGCTTTTGTTTATTTAGGTTATATCTATTCATAATGTACTGTGTTAGAAATGAAAACTGAGAATTTTAAAATATGTTTATTCTTTTAAAAATAATAAGCCCATTATATGCTAATAAATATTTTTATGAAAAGTAAAAATACTCTGTTTTTCTAAAACAAAAAAATATAAAGAGTGACAATGTTTTACATTTTTAGAAATCTCTTTAATGTCTGGCTTAGTAGAAGACAGTTGGATTCTCTTATCTGCCCCTGTACTCATACTTTACAAATATGTTGTTTTGGTGTAAGTATATGAAGAAAATCTGGCCTCATATAGTCATATAGACATGTCAGTGTGAAAAGGAGTATTTATGTAATTGTAGATTTTTTTTAATACTAAACCAAAACTTGTCAATGATAGTTTCTTAAAGATTATAGAATGTGAAATCTGAAACTCTATCAATGACTTCTTTTCACATTCCGCTACATTAATATCCATTAAAATCTTACACTTAAAATGGATTTTTTATCAATACATGATTTATCATGCACTGGCCATTTGAAAAAAATATATCGTATTCACTGAGCTACACAGACCTCCCAAGTGTTGGCACATTTTGATACAAAATATCAAAAAATCACAATTGTAAATATCACGACCAATCTCATGAGTCTTCAGGTATTGGAGAGCAGACAAGTTGCTTCATGGTGAAGAATACGAGTTTTCCAGAATTCTAAATTTCACCAAATTTTATAATTGGCTATAAACACCGTCAGTTATTTTCCTTGAAGTAACGGGCCCATTTCATTCACTTTTGAGAAAATATCTGCCTAATACCCAAGTCTAAATAGTCATAGTTCGTCTGTCAGTTGTTCTTTCAAATCAAAATCGTGTTCCATGAAAAAAATGGGCTAGTTCAACTGAAAATGAGAGCTTTTCCTTGAGACAACCATTGTACTTGATACACAGCAGAATGCTTGATTCATACTTTCTGTTTTGTCACATAGAATAGTACAAAGATGTAAAGTGGTGAGATTTAATACAAGTAATAAGTTTTACTGCTTTATTAAGGTTACTTTTGAGCGACACTGGCTTTTCTTTCCTCGGCCAGTGTGGGGAAGTATACAACCACCACCAGTGCAGTCTGGGGCCACTGCCTGGAACTGTCTGAAGACACCAGCATTTTACCTACCATTGCTTTTGCATCAACAGTGCAAATGTCAATATATTGAAAAGAGCAAATAACATCTTAGTATTATTATGGAAATAGTTCTGACATCATGAACACATTCAAAGTGACTTGGCAACCCCCAGGGATGCATGCACTATACCTTGAAAACCATTGTTACAGACGGTTTTATATTGCTTTTTAATCCTAACACTCATTATTACAGTGAAGGAGCCGAATGTGATATACTGTGTACTCACTTCTGCTTATCTAGATCTGATGGGAGAAGGCAGTCCTATAATAAAATTACCCTTTTGATTTATTGAGCATGACCCATCCAATATTTCCCAAATGTCACTAATTCACAAGTTTTGTCAGAGAAACGTAGTCAGTTTTTAAACTTAAATATTTAAAAGAACCTTTTATCCAGCTGAAAACAAGTATGCTATCTTAGCACAAACAGAAGAAGTATAATACCTTTAAAGTAAATATATAAGGACTCAAATTTTTGAAGAACCTTTCATCGAGAGAATTACCTAAAATCATTCCAGGTACCAGCACTGAGAGCTCACTTTTGAAAAGATGGCAATAATCCCTTCCTACCTTTGAGCTCTTTCACTTTGCCAAATTCCATTATATGCAAATTTATTTCCATATTTCTTTTAGATTTTTATATCTACAGATTGCAAATCCCTCCTGTTGGGGATAATTTTTAAAAAGGAAACTGGGGATTGGGAAAAAAGAAAAGGGAGGTAGAACAGATGGCAGCAAAGGAATAGAAGTTTGGGCACGAAGCTCTGGGTGAGATAAAGGGAGAGCAGCACAGGAGGAGGGTGGAGCCTCTGCGTTGCCCTCTCGGGTCTGGTGCGGCATGGCGGAGAGGCGGAGGTAATCGGGACTCTGCTAAAATGTTCTTCCATGTGATGAGAGCTGAGCTCTGGCATTGGAAACCAAAAATGCCTACCCAGCTGTGTTAAGTAAAACTTGCTGCAAAATTTTTCCATCTGAAAAATCCAAGCACCTTTTGTGTCTACAAGACCAAGGCTGGATTTGGGACATGAGAATAACCAAATCTAAGTTATAAAATCAGAAGGGCATTGAGTATTTGGAAGAAAGGAAAGTGTAGGTACCCATGCGTGCACACACACATACACATACGCATTGTCTCTTGGTGTGCACATGTTCGACAGTGAATCAAAATAAAATTGAAAGCATCTTGTAAATGTGGGGAGACGAGACCATGCAAAGTCGCCTTTAAGCAAAAGAGTGTAAATGGAAATTAATAGTATAATGTCCATCATAACCCATTCAAGTTGTGAAAATGCCTTTCATATGTTTATTTCTCCTGCTATCTTTATTGTTTAGTGTCAACAAATATTTCATAAAGTATTTATGAGGACTTTTATTGGCTCACTTGTTATCTTGGTTCTTAAAAACTGTCTTTGCCGGGCTTCCCTGGTTGGCGCAGTGGTTGAGAGTCTGCCTGCCGATGCGGGGGACATGGGTTCGTGCCCCGGTCTGGGAAGATCCCACATGCCGCGGAGCGGCTGGACCCGTGAGCCATGGCCGCTGAGCCTGTGCGTCCGGAGCCCGTGCTCCGGAACGGGAGAGGCCACAACAGTGAGAAGCCCGCGTACAGCAAAAAAAAACCAAAAAACAAAAAAACTGTCTTTGCCGTAAGGCAGTGCTTTCAGGTTCACTGGAATATATTAGGGCTGATGGCTGGGAAAGGTCCTCAGCTCCGTTGCCTTTTCTTCTATGAGAACGTCTCTGCTTTGACCTAGTTTGCATGTTAGTCTTCCCCCTAAGATTTCATCTGAAGAAAGGGCTCTGGTGCTATAAAAGACACATTTTTAAGCAAGAAAGCCAATGTCATAATGTCTAAAGTCTCTTGAAAATGAAGAAACACTACATGCCAAAAATATATGTGAAATAACATACAGAGACGTGAACAGGCACGTCAGAAGGAGGTCACCCAAAGAGCCAACAGGCATATACCAAGTGCTCAACTCCATGAGACATCAGGAATACACAAATCAAAACCACAGAAACGATGCCACTGCACACCCACCTGCTAAATTAAAAAGATGACGATACTAAATTGCTGGCAAGAGAATGGGAAAATGGGAACTTTCACTGAATGCTGGTGGGTGTGCAAATAGGACAACAAATCAGAAAAGAGCAGTATCTACCAAAGCTGAGAACGCATGTACCCAGCAATCCTGCATTTGTATTCCTACAAGTGTGTACCCAATGCAAGGCACTGGCAAAAATGGGAAAGAAACAAAGGCCATCAACAGTAAGGCAGACAGTTAAATACTGGCATATTCATACAGTGGAAAACTAGACAGCAATGAAAAGGAATGAACTGCTGCCATATATAACAGCAGCAAAGAAAAGCAGCTAAGCATAAAAGAGAGCATGGGGCTTCCCTGGTGGTGCAGTGGTTGAGAGTCCGCCTGCCGATGCAGGGGACATGGGTTCATGCCCCGGTCCGGGAAGATCCCACATGCCGTGGAGAGGCTGGGCCCGTGAGCCATGGCCACTGAGCCTGCATGTCTGGAGCCTGTGCTCCGCAATGGGAGAGGCCACAACAGTGAGAGGCCCGCTTACCACAAAAAAAAAAAAAAAAAAAGAGAGCGTGTTGTATGATTCCATTTATATAATGTTCAAAAGCAGGCAAAACTATAGGAATGGACATCAGGATAAGAGTCATCTTTGTAGGGAAGGGTCTGGGGTGCACATGGCGGGGGGTTGGTGTACTGGCAGTGTTGTTTCTTAATCTGGGGGTTGTCACCCAAGTTTGTTCCCTTTGTGAAAATACATCAAGATGTATATACTCTAGACATCTTTGTGGCTTGTGCCCTCGAGTTGTTGTATTTTAATAAGAAATTTACTTGAGAGAAAAATATGAAATGTCCTTTTCAATTATGTAGAATTTCAGGGTCCTTTCCTGTCTCGGTATTTCTGTGAGCCCTCCCACCACCCACATCCTCATCCCACACTTTTTTTTTTTTTTTTTAGTTTTCTTTTCTAGATTCTGGACCGATTTAAAATTAGCTATTTTTCAACAAGGTATATTCTAATGGATTGTTACTCTAAAAGCAGAAGAGCATACTCTCCTCATCCTTGTACACCTGCCCTGAAAAGGTGGCTTAATACACTAATTCAGTACATGTGTTTGAGCACTTACCTGGGCCAGGCACTGAGCTTGGCTCTGGAAAGGCACGGGTGAACGGGGCAGACACAGTGCTGGCCTGGGGGACTTTACTGTCTAACAGGGGAAATCTGCCGTTAAAAGCAGTTGTCAGAGAGTGTGTTAAATGCTGTGGTGAGTGAAGGTCAGGTGCTAGGGGGCCACACAGCAGGGCTCATGTCTCTTCTCATGTCTCTGGGACCACATTTCTCTCCCCTAATTTGAAGGCCAGTTGTACTTACCGCTAGTACCCCAGAGTGTGCTTCCTGTCGTTAACCTGTCACCTCTAATTAAGCACGGGGAATTGGTTTGATTGTGTATCTCCTGTTGGATTTAATTCTGGGCAAGAATTAGACCTTTTAAAATACCTGATGAGGGGAGGAAGGAGGAAGTTGGAAGGAACATCCATAAAGAAAGAGACTTTTCAGCAGAAAAGATGGGGGGCATTGCTGAGACGCAAACAGAAGCAAGAAGCATCTCTGCTGCAGAAAGTCAGAGGGCAGCAGCCTGAGGATGGTGGCCAATGGTCGTCTCCCAGAGCTTGGGTCTGTAGGCACTCAGGACCCGTAGAAGGAAGGTTCTAGAACCACCTGCCTGACTAAATTCAAATAAGAAAAAAATTACTCTGACTTAACTTTTCTACTAAGGAAACCAGGATATGCTTGGGGAGAGAAGAGGATCACTCCAGAAACATGTCTACAGCATTAGAAACCTCCTGACACCTCACCGGCTGTAGCTAATGTCTTGACATCTTCCTACCATAGGGATTTAAGAGACAGCGCAGGGCTCACCTGATAAGGTACGTGTAAAGACCTTGCACAATGCCAGGATTCCCAGCAGCAAAACACTAACAGCTTAAGCTCCAGGAGAGACAAAAATGGGGATGTAGGAGGAGGGGGGAGAGGGAGGAAGGAGAGAGTGAGATTGCTTGCCACAGCAAGAAGGCATCAGAATGCTGAGAAATAAAGGGAAGGGAAAGGTGATGGGAGGCGAAAAGTGATGCTGCCTTCATTTCTTAAATTACCAGGGAATGAGCCTAATTACAGTTCTCCATCTGGTAACCTAGCTAGAACATTCTCTAACCAGCAGGGCCCCCATCAAGCTGGGACTATTGTGGTTATTATTATTATTTACTGCGTGGTAATACTCAAATACCTAAATTACACAACTAATCCCCTTAACTGCCACATTCTTTTTGTTTGTTTGTTTGGTTTTTTTGTGGGTTTTTTTGCAGTACGCGGGCCACTCACTGTTGTGGCCTCTCCCGTTGCGGAGCACAGGCTCCGGACGCCCAGGCTCAGCGGCCATGGCTCACGGGCCCAGCCGCTCCGCGGCATGTGGGATCTTCCCGGACCGGGGCACGAACCCGTGTCCCCTGCATCAGCAGGCGGACTCTCAACCACTGCGCCACCAGGGAAGCCCTGCCACATTCTAAATAAATGCTTTCCAGAATACCATCTCTCGTTATCAGAGTTTACAACTAATTATATAGTACCCCAGGTCCACCTACCTCTTTATCATAATATTCAAAGCAATTACATTTTTTAAAATACCCAAACTCTAGGCATCATGTCTTCCCATGTAATAGAAATGTAAGTTCCTCCAAAGATTCTCTGAGTTGTGGTTCCTGCCTTTGCATTGATCCTCTGTCACGAGCAGCATGAATGCTGGTCCCCTAACGAGCAGTACACGCCTCGGAAGGCAGGTGCCTGTGTGGCAAATTAACCCCACTTTGCAGTTCCGGAGGCTGCAGCCCCGAGACCCGTTCTCCAGTGCAGGCGCCCGTGCTTCCATCAGCTTCCTACGGCAGGATCTGTATTCATAATTCATGCTTCTCCTTTGGTTTCCTTTCCAGGTCTCTCTGGGCTGGTGCTTAAGCAAAATCTCTACCCACGCCAGGCACGTGTTAGTCCTTCCTCAGTTAATAATTAATAGCAATGATCATAATGATCACATTTTTAGAGACTGGTTATCTTCTGTCCTTCATCTAAGGGTCACTTCTTCCTTTGCTTCAAGGGGTGCTCCTGAGGCACAGACGCGACTCAGACATCCCCAAACATCAGTGGCTGAATTTTATGTTGCAGTTAACAAAAAAACCCAGAGAGCTTAGAGTGGAAATGTGTTATTTTGCCATCAGAATCCGATCAATCCTTCATGAAGCAACAATGTTACATTTTGCTTTGAGAGTCCCCACCGGACTCTCAGCTCTTGTCCTCAGTTGAACACGAGTCTATCCTCAGGCTACATGAATGGAAACCACCACCCAGATTAAACCAACAAGCCTAGTCTGTATCCTTGCTACGCCAAGTATGGTCCTTGGATCAGCAGTTTCAGCATCACCTGGGAGCTTATTAAAAACTCAGAATCTCAGGTTCTCACCCGAGACCTTCTGAGTCAGCATCTGCCTTTTAACAAAATTCCCAGATGATTCATATGCACGTTAACGTGTGAGGGGCTGGGGTCAACACCCCCCTCACAGTAATTGTCTCAGGGATGACACATTAGGCCAATTAGGACCAAGGGGATCCAGTTCCCAAACTTTTGTTATTAGTCAGGAAAGTAGCTTCTCACGGTGACTGTATTTGAACCTACAAGTGTGTATCTTCCAGTTGCGGGCAGCGCTCTTGCAAGCAGTAAGGGAGAGAATGAATGAAAATCAAGCCCACACAAAGGAAGAGAGAGTGACCAACTAGACCCTCAATGACACGATGGAGCCTGTCTTGACCTGTGCTAAAGGGCACATCTGTAACAAGACTGTTTGGATACCTGAGACACACACCTGTTTTTTTTGTTTTTGGGGGGTTTTTTTGGCAATAAAGGAAATACAAATCTGGCTTTCTGTCACTTGCAACCAAAAGAATCCTAAATGATTCAGGGCCCAGCTCCCAAAAGAAGTTATCCTCTGCCCAATCACCAGGGCAGGCAGTTTCTGACATTCTAAAGGCAAGTCGAAGCTTGTTTTTTTTTAACTTGGCCTTTCAAAACACCACCTAGGTCAGGCCTTTAAAATATGCACCACCACAGTGGAAGGAAAAGTCCACAGGCCGAAGGGTACCAAACTGCTTAAAGGTTTCCTTTCTGCTTTTAATATACTAGATGCGACCCCTGCTTCCCCTTCTTCTCTTAGAGATGAAAGACTTCTTGGAAATGCAGGCACGCAGCTGTCATCTGGAAATGACAGCCAGGCTGGAGAAGGTTAATGCTGTCATCAAAGATGTCCATCTTCTAAGTTGGTTAAATGGACTTTTCTGGTTCGCCTGACGCTCGTTCTTTTCCCAGACTGCCCAGCAACTCAGTGAAGTGTTGTTGCAATTTAGGTGCCTTTGCCCAAGTACTTTGGGCATACAGTTTTCCCATGTGTCCCAGGTTTAGCAAAACCCAACCAAAGATGGGCCCAGCATAAGCCAGAGGAGGCAGGTCAGGACGGACACTTCCTCTGCAGGAACAAAGAGAAAGGGACACTAGAGTGTCTGTCAGAGAAAACTTGTTCCAGAAACGAAGGTCCCAACTGCTTGCTTCCACTCACTCCATCAACCTCCCAATCCTGCCAGCGCTTCGCAAACAGTAGCCCACATGCCACGTGTCTCAGCATGGCCTGGGGTGAGCCTTACCGCTGTGGGCCCCCGGGCCTCATGACTCCTTCTCCAGACTGTTTGAGCCCCGAATTAATTATTTCACTGGAGCTGGAATTGATGTGCTTAAATAAAGGTCCTTTCTGACTCTGAAATTCAATGACCCTGTCAAGACAAAAGGATAAGACCGTCGCTGAGAGGCGGGTGTTAAAAGCGCACGGTCAACCTGATGAGAAAGACTTGCCAGGATGGGAAGAGGGAAAAGTAGTCTTGAGTCAAGTACACGCATTAGTTGATTCAGTGAGCTAAGCACACAGCCTTGCAGTGAACGAAACACGGAGCCAGGAGGTTTTATGGGATATTGAGGTGTGAGTGTGGAACTGGAGAAAAAGCAAAAAGTGACTGAAAGAAAACAAAAAGAGAGGCTCCATGCAACTCCCATGGCAGCTCCTCACCCACCAAAGCTCAGACACTCCAGGAAAAATCAAGTACCTCCCTGGACAAGTCAGCAGGGTTTATGAAACATCTTCAAATGCAGGAGACTCCAAAACCTACTGGCAGACTGTCCCAAACATTTCGGGGCATTTTTGCTTTGTATTTTGGAAGAATTCCCAGATAATATTAGTTTTAAAATTAGATTTGTTTCTAAGACATGCTTAAACAACTTAACCTTTTACCTGGGCCAGCATGAGAAGATCAGAGCACAAACACTCATTTATTCTATTGGGAGAGCCACCCTCCTCTCTGTTCTGCTGTTCCTCTCAACACAGCTCTGCTCTGAGAAATGGCCGGAATGTACAGATTGGGAACACGTGGGTTTATCTCCCTAAGATGACGCTGCCAGTGTTCTACGTGAGGCAGGCAGCTCTTCGTGTGCCAAGAGCAGCCAGATGAGAACCAGAAAGCCCTGTTCCCTCACTCTTCAGCAAATGTGACAAGAACAGTATATTAGTGTCCTATTACTGCTGGAACAAACTACCACAAACTTAATGACTTAAAACAACAGAAATTCATTCTCTTAGAGTTCTGGGGGCCAGAAGCCTAAAAGGGAACTTGTGGGGCTAAAGTGAAGGTATGGTCAGGGCTAGAGCCTTCTGGAGGCTCCAGGGGAGAATCTGTTCCTGTCTCTTCCAGCTTCCTTTGGCTGCCAGCATTTCTTTGCTTGTGGCCACATCACCCCAATCTCTGACACCATCTTCACATTGACTTCTCCTCTCCGGCAGTCAAATGTCTCTGCCTCCCTCTTATAAGGACACTTGTGATTTCTGTTGACCCTTGAACAACACAGACTTGAACTGAGTGGGTCCCCTTATACACACATTTTTCTCCCATAAATACTACAGTACTAACGATAAGAGGTTGGTTGAAGCCACGATGTGGAACCACAGATACAGAGGGCCAACTATGGGACTTGAGCACCTGTGGATTTGGGAATCCAAGATGGGTCCTAGAACCAGTCCCTCAGGGATACTGAAAAGATGACTGTACTTTTGGGGCCAACTCAGACAATCCAGGGTAATCTCCCCATCTCAAGGTCCTAAGTGGAATCACATCTTCAAAATTTCTTTTTCCATGTACGATAATATTGACAGGTTCTGGGGGTTAGAATGTAGCTATCTTTGGGGGCCATTATTCAGTCTACCACAATGAGATTTGATAACTGAAGAATGAGCTTGCTGGGGCTGGGGAAAATACAGTGTCGGCACTTTCTGAAATCCAAGAGCTTGCCCCTCTATGACCTAGAAGAGCACATTCAGGCAGCTACACTGGCTCCATCTCATCTCACAGAGCTGGAACATTTTAACTCTCAGAGTCACATACATGAAAGTGACAATGGTTGTAGCTTGGAAACAATTCCCCCCCCTCCACCTCGCCATTCACTTGTACTGGCCATGTTACACCTTTAGTTTCTTCTGGACACACCTGACCTGGGTGAAAGAAGAACAGAGTTTATGAGCTTCCTTTACGAATCGGTTGAAGACACTTCCAAATCAAAACAAGCTGACTCGAAATTTCTTCCACTGCTGCTTATTTTCTGAGATGGAGCCTGGTTTGACAGGAGTTCCAATAAGGGATAAAGGCAGAAAAATCTGCTTCACAAGTTTTCAGTGGATGCCGAGAGATGCGTCTTTTTATGTGCATGAAAGGGATGGCTTAAGACAGTCTGACTTTGTGGCCAGAGCAGGCATTTAATTATGGGGTTTTATGTCTTTTTATGTTTGCCTGGGAGAAGAATTCTTTGTAAATCAATGACATTAGCCATATGAAAAAATTACTGATTCTTTGAACTGAATTCCCACAAAGTAAAACAGAATCCAGTCTAAACACATTTTCTGACATCCTGACATCATTTTACGACTGCACCACGTTGAAAACTTCAGCTGGTGTTCAGGCGGTCTATTCCTCGCTGCCTCGTGATCTCAAAACCACAGGTCAATGTAGGAGCTGAAACCATTTAAGTCTTGTAGGATGAAGTTCCCTAAGCCCCAACATTTCCCATTTCTCACGTCATTGCTGCCACTCCCTCTGGCTCTGGAATGCATTGGTTCCCAAATACTTTACCCCAGAGGATCTTCCTGCGAAATGTTGTAGATTACCCTGAGCACTGACAGCCAACAGGTATCCCTTCCTTCCCTCCTCCATCGAACCTAGACTTCCCTGCAGGTACTTTTTAAAGTCTCAATGGATTCTCTGCTTCTTTTCCTCTGTCTCTCAGAAAGCTAGACCGTGCTTCAACCTCTCTTCTATTCTAGATCTTTCTCCCTCAGCAAATCTTCTAGGCCCGGGATATTTATTTACACAATCAAATAGCTTTACATGGTGCCAGAATCCCACCCTGTAGAGCTGATTTTTTTTTTTTTTTTTAACAGCAGCTTTTGGACATTCAAACATTTGGAGAAAGTTAGAATAGAAAAAGCCCGGAGGTAGCATAATCCCTTTGAGGTATTGACAAGTAAAAAGTGGATCTATTTGGTTGAAGAGGAGCCATGGATTTCTAGCAAGACCAGTTTCAGCTAGAGGCTAATAAACAATCCTGCAATTTATACTACTACACAGAAGGGCAATGTGAGGAGAGTGAATTGGAGAAACAAAGTCCATCCCTCAAAATTCCGTGACCTTAAGCACAAAGTTGCTCCAGAACTGCCCCAGCAGTCTGAAAGGCAAACAACATGGTTACTTTTTTTTTAAGTCTATAAATGTGCTTTACCTGCCAGCAGAGCTGTTAGAATTTAATAGGCTCATACGGAAGCTCAGGTGTTTTGAAACACCTATTACAAGGGTTGTTTTCAAAACGGACTTTTGCCCAATCAAAGGCAAGGGAAATTAACCCTGTAAGAGAAACAGGAAATTGACTGCATGGATTTGACTTTAGTGACATAGGCTAGAAGGCTCTGAGTTGATGTACACATCCTTTAATGGAACTCGATCTCCGCAGGTCTGTTGGCTGTGTACAGAGAAATACTTTGTTCGGACCTCCATATGACACCACTAAGTGGAGACCCAGATCATGAGGGACACCAGAGGAGACCCATCACCTGGTCCCCCTTTCACAGTCACACCTGGTCTGTGTGTGGAGTGGTCACTATTATGGAGGCACATATGGTGGCCTTGAGGCCAACAATGAATGTTCACAACAACCTTGTGGGTTGGTACTGTTATAATTATTCCTATTTACAAACAAGGAAGTTGAGGCTTAGAGAATCCAACCTCTTGCCCAGTCACAGTCAGAAAGTAACAGAGTTGGGGTTTGAGCCCAGGGCTGTCTGCCTCAGGAGACATAACCTCTGAGCACCATTCCCCGGTAAATGTCTAAGGATGGTTGGACCGTGGGATTGCTGAGGTACCTGCTGGCCATTTCTCCCTGATTCTTCTGATTTGTTAACAATTTCTCCCTCCAAAATGCTGTGTTTTCTGTGCCATTTCTGTACTGCAAAGCACAATCTCACCCCCCACCCCACTCTTCCTCACCGGATACCACCCTCTGACCTTAAGGTGAAGCATCGATGCAGAAACAAGCCCAGTGCTCAACATGGAATATAATAAAGGCCCCAATGACTGCTGTGCTCTTCTTTGCCTTCTTATCTGATTTCTCTGCATCCAATACCCCTTTCCAGCCTCCCAACAACCCATAAGGTAGGACTATTATTACCTCATTTTACAAATGAGGAAACTGGAGGTGCGAGACGTGAAGTCATTTGTCCAAAGTTGCATGAAGAGTTCATGGCAGAGGCAGGATTTGAACCTCGTTCAGTGTGACTTCACCACCTACATTCTTTTGCCTCCACTGCTCTGCCTTTCTAGCTCCTAGAGCAGGAGAGCGAGGTGTGCACCCTGCCGGACCCGGCAGCCCAGCTCCTCCCAGCCAGCTGCTGGGTGTCGTGAGGTGTTAGCTCACCGCCCAACTCCGAGGGGAGGTTCCAGCACACACGGGGAGCCTTTGCCTGGCAGGCTTGGTGGTTCAGAAACACAGCTCTCCCTGTCTGCAGTGACACAGCCCTCCAGTTAATTTACAACAGACATCGTGAAGCTTTGGGTGCACATGCTGGTCAGGGACTCGGGTGTCCATTCGTGGCACATGTCTTGCCCTCCGCGGCTCAGCTGTCCCAGGACTAAGGGAGGACCCTTGCCCCACAGACGGATGAGCTTCCTAACGCAAGGCGGGCAAACTAAGATGCCAAATCCTTGCACAGAGGATACCTGGGTGCTTCTCCTCTCCAGTTCAAATGAAGCCCAGAACATGGTACCCTGGACCAGAGGTCATGCGGACCACATGGCCAAGCCTCAGGGTCGCAAAGGCCTCCAAGGTTCACTTTTGGCCTTATGTCCAAACGAATATAATGAGGTTAACCAACATGATTGGAATACGCAGCAGTGGTCCAACAACCTGGAATTTAGATCTCATTACAAGGACACACTACTTTTAATGTACCATAAATGATAGTTTTAATAAATCCTATGATTATCTTGTTTTTAATGCACGTGCACATCATTGGCTTTGGGGGCTAAGAGCATTCATTTTTTATCAGGGGGCAGCAAACTTTTTCTGTAGGGCCACTTAGTAAACATTTTAGGCTTTCTCGGCACATACAGTCTTTGTGGCATATTCTTTGTTTTGGTTTTTTTTTTTTTTAAATGACCCTTTTAAAATATAAATTCCATTCTTAGCTCACAGGATGTTCAAAAATAGGCTACAGGCCACACCTGGCCTGCAAGCCATAGTTTGCCATCCCCAAAATTCAAACATATAAACTACATTACGACCATTTTACTATACCTTCATTTATTTATTTTTTTATTTTTTTGCGGTACGCGGGCCTCTCACTGTTGTGGCCTCTCCCGTTGCGGAGCACAGGCTCCGGACGCGCAGGCTCAGCGGCCATGGCTCACGGGCCCAGCCGCTCCACGGCATGTAGGACCCTCCCGGACCGGGGCACGAACCCGTGTCCCCTGCATCGGCAGGTGGACTCTCAACCACGGTGCCACCAGGGAAGCCCCCTTTTTTTTTTTTTTACTGGATGCCTCAAAAAGTTATATAAGTGGCTGGAGTTGAGGTCCACCAGACCCCAGCTAAACCTCAGTCCATGGAAATATGAAGTAATCAGCAGGAGGAAGAGCTAGGAATAAGCGTAACAAATATTAAACTGTGACTTTTATTACTGCCTTTGGATGAATCTTTGGAAATCATCCATCTTTCCACTTAGGTTTCCCCATCTGTACAACGAGTGTAATAACATTGGCATAGATCCTGGGCAGTAACCAATAGGTTACTTGTGCTCCTGTGGTCTGGCACATTTCTACTCAGAAACTACAAGTTTTTAGGTCAGTTCCTACTCTGTGGCTTTTCAGTGGAAGCATTTACTATTTCCTTTGGCAAGAGGAGGAAATTGTTGATGGGAAGGTGAATAATCCTGGGTCAGCAAAATACTTTAGAGTCTGAGGAATGGCACCAGCTCTGTAACTCCCGTTCCAGGAGTGCTTTGCTCATTGTGCAATGACCTGGGGTTACCCTAGATGACCTTTAACCACACCAGGCTTCCCTCTGCACTGACTCTGCTCCTCTAAACAGACCAAGGGCATTGGAACCAACCTCATCACCCAACTGGTCAGGAATTTCAGAAGGTCTGGCCCAAGTGTGCCACAGCAACTCCATCCTCCCAGGTGGATGCAGAACAGTGAGGCAACCTCAGGGACGCAGGGAGCACCCTGCAGAGCAGTGGTCCCTGACCTGGGAGCCAGCAGACCTGGATTCGAGTCTCATCTCCATCCCTAATCAACATATTACCTTACGAAATGTCTCAATCCTCTGAACCTCACTGGATAAAATAAGGGCTTTGAACTAAATGGTGTCTAAGAAATGTCTGCCCCTAACTGTGTACGTCCCATTAAGTTAACTGCTACCACCCCACCCCAGTAGATGCCATTAATTCCTACTTCCCAAAATAGTTCCTGAGATTTGAGATTTGTTCTCCTGTCTTCTCCTTGGCTGCCTTGTGAATAAGCCGTGTCTTTGCTGCAAACCTCGGATGTCTCAGTGTTTTGGCTTGCTGTGTTTCTGACAAAGGGAACCTGGCTCTGATAAATCACCCAGCAAAGAAAAATCCAAGACACCAGTCAGATTTTTACCACAGTTGCCTACGCCGTGTGGCTGACAGGGTCTTAGTGCTCCGGCCAAGTGTGAGGCCTGAGTCTCTGAGGTGGGAGAGCCGAGTTCAGGACCTCCGGAGACCTCCTGTCCTCACGTAATATCAATCGGCAAGAGCAATCCCAGAGATCTCCGTCTCAACGCTAAGACCCAGCTCCACTCAACGACCAGCAAGCTCCAGTGCTGGAGAGCCCATGCCAAACAACTGGCAAGACAGGAACACAACCCCACCCATTAGCAGAGAGGTTGCCTAAATCATAATAAGTTCACAGACACCACAAAACACACCAGCAGATGTGGTCCTGTCCACCAAAAAGACAAGACCCAGCCTCATCCACCGGAACATAAGCACCAGTCCCCTCCACCAGGAAGCCTCTACAAGCCACTGAACCAACCTACCCAATGGGTGCAGACACCAAAGACAAGCGGAACTATGAACCTGCAGCCAGGGAAAAGGAGACCCCAAACACAGGAAGTTAAGCAAAATGGGAAGACAGAGAATATGCAGCAGATGAAGGAGCAAGGTAAAAACCCACCAGACCAAACAAATGAAGAGGAAACAGGCAGCCTACCTGAAAAAGAATTCAGAGTAGTGATAGTAAACATGATCGAAAATCTTGGAAATAGAATGGACAAAATGCAAGAAACATTTAACACAGACCTAGAAGAACTAAACAGCAAACGAGCAATGATGAACAACACAATAAATGAAATTTAAAATTCTCTAGAAGGAATCAATAGCAGAATAACTGAGGCAGAAGAACAGATAAGTGATGTGGAAGATAAAATAGTGGAGATAACTATTGCAGAGCAGAATAAAGAAAAAAGTATGAAAAGAATTGAGGACAGTCTCAGAGACCTCTGGGACAACATTAAATGCACCAAGATTCAACTATAGGGGTCCCAGAAGAAAAAGAAGAAGAAAGGGACTGAGAAAATATTTGAAGAGATTATAGTTGAAAACTTCCCTAATATGGGAAAGGAAATAGTCAACCAAGTTCAGGAAGCACAGAGAGTCCCATACAGGATAAATCCAAGGAGAAACACGCCAAGACACATATTAATCAAACTATCAAAAATTAAATACGAAGAAGAACTATTAAAAGCAGCAAGGGAAAAGCAACAAATAACACACAAGGGAATCCCCATAAAGTTAACAGCTGATCTTTCAGCAGAAACTCTGCAAGCCAGAAGGGAGTGGCAGGACATATTTAAAATGATGAAAGGGAAAAACCTACAAGCAAGATTAGTCTACCCAGCAAGGATCTCATTCAGATTCAACAGAGAAATTAAAACTTTTACAGATAAGCAAAAGCTAAGAGAATTCAGCACCACCAAACCAGCTTTACAACAAATGCTAAAGGAACTTCTCTAGGCAGGAAACACAAGAAATGGAAAAGACCTACAATAACAAACCCAAAACAATTAAGAAAATGGTAATAGGAACATACATATTGATAATTACCTTAAGTGTAAATGGATTAAAAGCTGGAGCTAAAAGACACAGACTGCCTGAATGGATACAAAAACAAAACTCATATATATGCTGTCCATAAGAGACCCACTTCAGACCTAGGGACACATACAGACTGAAAGTGAGGGGGTGGAAAAAGATATTCCATGCAAATGGAAATCAAAAGAAAGCTGGAGGAGCAATTCTCATATCAAACAAAATAGGCTTTAAAATAAAGACTATTACAGGGGCTTCCCTGGTGGCGCAGTGGTTGAGAATCCGCCTGCCGATGCAGGGGACACGGGTTCGTGCCCCGGTCCGGGAAGATCCCACATGCCGTGGAGCAGCTGGGTCCGTGACCCATGGCTGCTGAGCCTGTGCGTCCGGAGCCTGTGCTCCGCAACGGGAGAGGCCACAACAGTGAGAGGCCCGCGTACCACAAAAAAAAAAGAAAAAAAAAGAAAAAAAAATAATAAAGACTATTACAAGAGACAAAGAAGGACACTACATAATGATCAAGGGATCAATCCAAGAAGAAGGTATAACAACTGGAAATATTTATGCACCCAACACAGGAGCACCTCATTACATAAGGCAAATGCTAACAGCCATAAAAGGGGAAATTGACAGTAACACAATCATAGCAGGGGACTTTAACACCCCACTTTCATCAGTGGACAGATCAACCAAAATGAAAATAAATAAGGAAACACAAGCTTTAAGTGATACATTAAACAGGATGGACTTAATTGATATGTATAGGACATTCCATCCAAAAACAACAGAACACACTTTCTTCTCAG
This sequence comes from Orcinus orca, assembly GCF_937001465.1. NCBI lineage: Eukaryota > Metazoa > Chordata > Mammalia > Artiodactyla > Delphinidae > Orcinus > Orcinus orca. Next base: position 94,867,108 of record NC_064568.1, on the reverse strand, counting down.
GTGCTCATGGAACATTCTCCAAGATAGACCAAATCAAGCCTTGGTAAATTTAAGAAAATTGAAATCATATCAAGTATCTTTTCTGACCACAACGCCATGAGACTAGATATAAATTACAGGAAAAAAAATGTAAAAAATACAAAGACATGGAGGCTAAACAATATGCTACTAAATAACCAAGAGATCACTGAAGAAATCAAAGAGGAAATCAAAAAATACCTAGAAACAAATGACAATGAAAACACGACGACACAAAATATATGGGATGCAGCAAAAGCAGTTCTAAGAGGGAAGTTTATAGCAATACAATCCTACCTCAAGAAACAAGAAACATCTCAAATAAACAACCTAACCTTACACCTAAAGCGATTAGAGAAAGAAGAAGAAAAAAAACCCCAAAGTTAGCAGAAGGAAAAAAGTCATAAAGATCAGATCAGAAATAAAAAGAAATGAGGGAAATGATAAAAAAGATCAAGAAAACTAAAAGTTTGCTCTCTAAGAAGATAAACAAAATTGATAAACCTTTAGCCAGACTCATCAAGAAAAAAAGGGGGAAGACTCAAATCAACAGAATTAGAAATGAAAAAGGAGAAGTAACAACTGACACTGCAGAAATACAAAGGATCATGAGAGATTACTACAAGTAACTATATGCCAATAAAATGGACAACCTGCAAGAAATGGACAAATTCTTAGAAAAGCACAACCTTCTGAGACTGAACCAGGAAGAAACAGAAAATATAAACAGACCAGTCACAAGCACTGAAATTGAAACTGTGATTAAAAATCTTCCAACAAACAAATGCCCAGGACCAGAGAGATTCACAGGTAAATTCTATCAAACATTTAGAGAAGAGCTAACACCTATCCTTCTCAAACTCTTCCGAAATATAGCAGAGGGAGGAGCACTCCCAAACTCATTCTACGAGGCCACTATTGCCCTGATACCAAAACCAGACAAAGACGGCACAAAAAAAGAGAACTACAGGCCAATATCACTGATCAACATAGATGCAAAATCCTCAACAAAATACTAGCAAACAGAATCCAGCAGCACATTAAAAGGATCATACACCATGATCAAGTAGGGTTTAACCCAGGAATGCAAGAACTCTTCAAAATACAAAAATCAATCAATGTAATAAACAATATTAACAAATTGAAGGAGAAAAACCATATGATCATCTCAATAGATGCAGAGAAATCTTTCGACAAAATTCAACACCCATTTATGATAAAAAACCCTCCAGAAAGCAGGCATAGAGGGAACTTTCTTCAACATACTAAAGGCCATATATGACAAACCCACAGCCAACATCAACCTCAATGGTGAAAAACTGAAACCATTTCCACTAAGGTCAGGAGCAAGACAAGGTTGCCCACTCTGACCACTATTATTCAACACAGTTCTGGAAGTTTTAGCCACAGCAATCAGAGACGAAAAAGAAATAAAAGGAATCCAAATCGGAAAAGAAGAAGTAAAACTGTCATTGCTTGCAGATGACATGATACTATACATAGAGAATCCTAAAGATACTACCAGAAAACTACTAGAGCTAATCAATGAATCTGGTAAAGTAGCAGGATACAAAATTAATGCACAGAAATGTCTTGCATTCCTATACACTAACGATGAAAAATCTGAAAGAGAAATTAAGCAAACCGTCCCATGCAACAAAAAGAATAAAATTAAGCAAACCGTCCCATGCAACAAAAAGAATAAAATACCTAGGAATAAACCTACCTAAGGAGACAAAAGACCTGTATGCAGAAAACTATAAGACACTGATGAAATAAATTAAATATGATACAAACAGATGGAGAGATATACCATGTTCTTGGATTGGAAGAATCAACATTGTGAAAATGACTATACTACCCAAAGCAATCTATAGATTCAATGCAATCCCTATCTACCAATGGCATTTTTCACAGAACTAAAACAAAAAATTTCACAATTGGTATGGAAACACAAAAGACCCTGAATAGCCAGAGCAATCTTGAGAAAGAAAAACGGAGCTGGAGAATTCAGGATCTCTGACTTCAGACTATACTACAAAGCTACAGTAATCAAGACAATATGGTACTGGCACAAAAAAAGAAATATAGATCAATGGAACAGGATAGAAAGCCCAGAGATAAACCCACGCACCTCTGGTCAACTAATCTACGACAAAGGAGGCAAGAATATACAATGGAGAAAAGACAGCCTCTTCAGTAAGTGGTGCTGGGAAAACAGGATAACTGCATGTAAAAGAATGAAATTAAAACACTCCCTAACACCATACACAAAAATAAACTCAAATGGATTAAAGACCTAAATGTAAGGCCAGACACTCTAGAACTCTTAGAGGAAAACATAGGCAGAACATTCTATGACATAAATCAGAGCAAGATCCTTTTTGACCCACCTCCTAGAGTGATAGAAATAAAACCAAAAATAAACAAATGAGACCTAATGAAACTTAAAAGCTTTTGCACAGCAAAGAAAAACATAAACAAGACAAAAAGACAACCCTCAGAATGGGAGAAAATATTTGCAAATGAAGCAACTGACAAAGGATTAATCTCCACAATATACAAGCAGCTCATGCAGCTCAATATCAAAAAAACAAACAACCCAATCCAAAAATGGGCAGAAGACCTAAATAGACATTTCTCCAAAGAAGATATACAGACTGCCAACAAACACATGAAAGAATGCTCAACAACACTAATCATTAGAGAAATGCAAATCAAAACTACAATGAGGTATCACCTCACACCAGTCAGAATGGCCATCATCAAAAAATCTACAAACAGTAAATGCTGGAGAGGGTGTGGAGAAAAGAGAACCCTCTTGCACTGTTGGTGGGAACATAAATTGATACAGCCACTATGGAGAACAGTATGGAGGTTCCTTAAAAAACTAAAAATAGAACTACCATATGACCCAGCAATCCCACTACTGGGCATATACCCTGAGAAAACCATAATTCAAAAAGAGACATGTACCACAATGTTCACTGCAGCACTATTTACAATAGCCAGGACGTGGAAGCAACTTAAGTGTCCATCGACAGATGAATGGATAAAGAAGATGTGGCACATATATACAATGGAATATTACTCAACCATGAAAAGGAATGAAATTGAGTTATTTGCAGTGAGGTGGATGGACCTAGAGTCTGTCATACAGAGTGAAGTAAGTCAGAAAGAGAAAAACAAATACCGTTATGTTAATACATATATATGGAACCTAAAAAAAAAAATGGTTCTGAAGAATGTGGGGCAGGACAGGAATAAAGACGCAGACGTAGAGAATGGACTTGAGGACATGGGGAGGGGGAAGGGTAAGTTGGGATGAAGTGAGAGAGTGGCATGGACATATATACACTACCAAATGTAAAATAGCTAGCTAGCGGGAAGCAGCTGCATAGCACAGGGAGATCAGCTCCGTGCTTTGTGTCCACCTAGAGGGGTGGGATAGGGAGGGTGGGAGGGAGAGGCAAGAGAGAGGGGATATGGGGATATATGTATACGTATAGCTGATTCACTGTGTTATACAGCAGAAACTAACACAACACCGTAAAGCAATTATACCTCAATAAAGATTTAAAAAAAAAAAAGGTTCCTACTTCCCAACGAAATAAAGGGCAGCAAAGCTGAACTTGTCCACACCCTCTTCTCTCCCACCCTCTAAACGACTGACTCCTTTCTCATGTTCCCTGCCCAATGTCATAAAAAGGAAGTGAGGTGTCTTTTCCTCTGTGGCTAAGTGCCCCCTTCGACCCCAATTCCACTCTGTCCCCCCAGTCTCAGGATCATATTCCTGCCGCCTGCATCTGCACCCTCCCTCTCTACCTGTCCCCTTCGCTTGTGTGGAAAAGCATCCCAGTAGCCCTATTCCTAAACCACCACCATGAACCCCCCATGGACCTGCCTCCCCTCAAGCTGATGGTTGAGAGCCACCTCCAGCAGTTCTGGCAGGGGCTCCTGAAGCAGGGGAACTTCCCCACTATGGCACAGAGCCCTTTAAGGAAGGGTCCCTGAAGAGTCTGCTTCTCAACCCAGTTCACCCCAGTCCTGCTGAGAAACATGGCTGGGGGTACCCTGTGTTCCTCGTTTCTGAATCTCAGAACCTGTCCCGGTGCTTGGCATAGAGTAGACTCCTCGGCACGTGTTTCAAGTTACAGGGAAATGACAGCACTGAGGGAGGAGGAAGGAATAACCACTTCTGGAAAACCACACCTCACCTCTGCTTGGGAAAGCTGGCCCCTGAAAAAAGATCCTGCTTTATTTCCCCACAGCGAGCTGGGCTCCTTAGTTTTTAATCTATTGGGAATCCTTATTACCAGCCTAGAATGCAGGGCTGGATAGAAAGAAAGGCTTAAATGGTTCTTTTATTTTCTGGCCATTTTCCTCTTTTGCCTCTCTCTTAAAAAAAAAAAAAATAATAATGGGAGGGAGGGGGCAATTAAGGAGCTGAGGTTTTAAACCTTCCCAGAGGTCAAACAAATTGCATTTTTGCTACAAAGAGGGGGAGGGGGAGGGGAGGGGCAGATGGTAAATCGGCCCTGGAGACCCTTCCGTGATGTCTTTCACTGGGCCCCCAGCTGGCGAGACTGCAGCAGCGCGAGGGGCAGCCCCTCCAGTGGGCAGATCCGATCGCAAATAGAGAAACAAGGCGTGCCAGCAGGAGCCTCACCGGCTGGGAAATTATTTCCTAATAAAACTACAAAGGGAAGGACGATAACTGGGCACTGCTGACAAGTATTGTTGTCTTGTATCAAAATCTCTTTATAAACCTGTTTGAAGAACAGAGCTGGCTTCTCTTTGAAGTCCCATTTCAAAGTCTCAAAGCCATTGACTTGCAGGGTTCCCAGCTCCGGAGGGGGCGGCCAGGGAAAGAGAAGTCAGAGGAACTTAGCAAACTCTGGGCACAAACCGGTACTCGTGCTCTGGGACGAGGTTTTAGTTAGACTTCCCGACCAGGCGCGTTCTGCGGATGATCTCATTTAACACTGACGGCCCCGGGAGGTAGACAGTGTCGCCCCCAACTGACAGATGAGGACATGGGGGCCGAGCCCCCAGCTCTCAGGCTGACTCCAAACCAGGCTCATCCTCCAGCCCATGAAAGCCCGGCCTCTCCTCACCATACGTGGGCCAAGTTGCCACCCAGACCCTGATGGCTGGTTGCGTTGTTTCAGCAGCACCAAGCGAAGGTCAGGATAGAAAAAGAAAAGTAACAGCACAGGTTCTGTCTCCCAGCAAGCTCTCAAGTTTAGACGACACAGGCCTTCTACACAGGCCCTACGGACACAGAGAGAGGATCCCTGCCTCAGTGTTCCCACACCCAGGTGGGAATCAGGCCACTAAGGGGCACAGACCAAGGCCCTTCCTGGAGGAAAGGAAAACCTCCTGTTGCCGCCGCAAGGGTTGAAGTCTATCCCCCCTCCCCCAACCCGTACCTATGAATGTGGCTTAATTTGGAAAGAGGGCCTCTGCAGATGATCAAGTTAAGATGAGGTCAGCAGGGTGGGCCCTAATCCAGAATGACTGCTGCTCTTACACAAAGGGGAAACTGGGACACACAGACAGACAGGCACAGAGGGAAGATGAAGTGAAGAAACAAAGAGAAAGCCACCTACAAATGCCCACAGGCACCAGACGCTGGGAGAGAGGCCTGGACAGACTGTCCCTCACAGCCACAGAGGAAACAACCCTACCGACCCCAGCCTCCAGACCGGGAGACAGTAAGTTCGTGTTGTTTAAGCCACTCTGACTGTGGTACCTGGTGACGGCAGCCCTAGCAAACGAATACACCTACCAACCTTGGACACACCTGCAAAGGTCAGCAGAAGAGAAAAGCTGTGCTGTTCCTGGACTGGAGCCTGGAGAGAGGAGAGCATATCCCTGCAGGCAATGCTCCTTCCTAGAGGGTGGAAAACAGGGTAGTAGGGAAGACCTACCCACACCTGGAACCGGAGAAGAGTTATGCTCCCGGCCTGGGGTAACGGCCACTTACCCGCCTCCAGTCCTGCCTGTGTCCTCACCAGCCTGCTGTGTCCGTCAAGTCCCTCTTCATCCGGAGCCCTCTCTCATCACCTGCCCCCAATTTCTATCTCCTTTTATCTTTCTGCACCACCTTCTCCCCAGTACCTCTCTCCAAAAGCAGGTCCATTAGTTCTCCAAATCAGTGGTTTCAAAGGCTGGGCCCTGAACCAGAAGCATTAGCCACAGCTGGGTAGAAATGCAGATTCCTGGGTCCCACCTGGAACCTGCAGAATCTGAAACTCCGGGGATGGAACCCAGCAAGCTGCTGTCAGGACAGCCCACGACATCCTGATGTTTGAGAATCACTGTTTAGAAAAGTGGCCGGCAGCTAAATGTTGTTTTTCCTAAGATCACAGTCAAAATACACTGGAGTCAGGAATCAATTTCTTGTACAGACATGGGCATTTCATCATAACCATATTCCAACAGTTATCCAACAGTTAACTGTTGGAATATCCAATATTCCAACAGTTCATCCAGCTGAGGTTTAAGGCAAAATGATGACGTTTTCTTTGACGAGGAGGCCACCTTCCCCACCTTCCCTCTTTACGCGTCTCCCTGAGGAGGTCCTGGGCCCGGTAAAAAGCTGTCCCCTTCTGATTTACCAGCAAGGCCATGGATCCTAAAACCCCTGCACTGTCAACACTGAGCTCAGGACTGAGCTCGGGGGTCTCTCGCAAGGTATGCATGAGACAAACAAGGGGAGTCCTCTTGTCTCGAGGAGATGAAGTTTTCATTGTTAGTTCTTCTATTTTTCTAGTATAAATTGGTGTGAAATTCTGTCCAGACTCGCTAGCCACTTTGGCGCTCCCTCCCATGCACATAACCCCAGGAACGCTCGCCCGGTGTTGGGACGCTGTTCCTCTCTCTTCCACTTCGGTAGGAAGGGGAATTTGTTGGCAAGACTATTTCCCTAACACAGGGCCATGGTTGCTAAATACTCTGCAGTTCTTTTGCCTCGTCATCCAAGCCTGGGAGGGGGGTTGGGGGATCGGCAGAAGACAACTGTCTTCAAACATCTTTTCTCCCAGATTTATACCTCGGAGACCTCACACCCATCAGGCAGCCTTGCCCAGCACGGGTCTCCTGTGGACCCTTTCACTCTCTGCCTGGCTCTATTATAATTTTCTTCTTTGCCTTTACTGCCACTAGACACATTCCATCTATAACTGGGGAGTTGTTTGTGGTTTCTGGCGTCTCCCTCAATTAGAATGTCAGCTCCACGAGCTACTGACGTGGATGGTTCGTGGCCGTTTCCCCCAAACCTGAGCAGACACGTGTAGGTGCCACGTCTTCCCAGGAGGCCCCGTTCTCCCTCCCCTAAGAGTCCCTGCCCATCCCACTCTTGAAGAGCAGACCCAAACCAACACCCTATTAGTAATCTCCCCTGAAACAAAACAGCCGGCAAAACGGAAAGCTGCTGGGAGGAGCGTCCCTCAGGCCTGCGCCACCAGCAGGCTCCCTGCCACAAAAGTAACCCAGCCATCAGTTTAGCACAGATGCCACGTTGGGACTCATAAACACATCACCTCAGCCGGCTTCTCGGGACTCCGCTGCCAAGGGAGCAGAGGCCAGTACCCCGGGCCGACAGAAAGACGTGGAAGGAGGAGGCAGGGTGTTGGGACAGGCATCTGCCGTCTCGGCAGGTCTCGCCTTGGCATAGAATCCTTGAATCCCTCGTGCCGTGCAAATGTGGTGCCGAGGAGGTCACTGCCTTCTGCCGGATTACTACCTCTGACATTTTATTCATAATAATTACAGAGCCTTTCCCCCTTCAAAGTGCTTTGCAAACAATAATTAATTAATTAACGCTCGTAACACCCTGGTGAGGTAGCTTGGTGTTATTCATTTATCTCTACAGTATATTATCATCCACTGTGTCCTCCCTCCCCACCAAAGCCGGTGAGCTCCTGTGCTGTGTTTCTGGGCCATTCCTCCCAGTTTCCTACTTCCGTATTCCACTCTGCTCAGCAACGATATGCCTCGGGGTTTGCCAGCCGTGCACACCCCTCTTCAGCCTGGAGACTCGGTTCGCTACAAAGCACCACCCCACTCGTCTGAGTCAGAGCTAAGGCCGTGGATTGTATTGTTTCCCTCCACGCCCGGAACTCCCACCCCCAACACCTCGCATTAACTCAATTCTCACCTCTCTCTCCGCCACCCCCTTTCATTCTCTCCTGTTCCTGCCGCACTTTCCCCATCTCCAACTTTGTCTTTTTTTTATGATTCCAGCACAAGCAGAGCTCTAATCCCCATCTTTCAGCTTGTCCTCGCCTCTGTGCTTCCTTCCGTCTCTACAATTCCATCTACCATTGGCTCACCATTCATTCTCCTAGTTATCTGGATTTTAATTATGTAAATTAGACTTCTCTGAGGGGTGCTTAAAGGAAGGCTAACATTCAACTCCTCTCTCTCTCTGCTCCAACGCCTCATTTTTTTAAATCTCATTTTCTTCCTGGTGTGTACTGCTCTCTCCCTGTCTAATCCCGTCACCCCACAGCCCATCCCTTTATCCTGTGCTTATTCCACCCCAGTCCTTGAGTGCCGACTACAGGCTAGGTTCTGTGCTAGAGTGCGGGCAGAGGGAGAAGGCAACGAAGATAAACTAGAACCCAGGCTTCAGCCTCAGAGAGGATGAGATAAGCACTGCAGTAGAAGGCTCTGAGAAGCTCTATGGGGATTCAGAGGCAGTGATTAATCGCAATTCTGCCTATAGGAGTAGGAAGAGGGGAGGGGTCACAGAGATCGTCACAGAAGTGAGGACACTTGAAAGATGAGTGGGCTGGAACTTAACTGGCAGAAAAAGAGGGAAAGGGTGTCGCAGGCGTTGGGAACAGCGTGAACAGTGGGATGTAGGCACGGCCTTGGATTACTCAGCTTCTGAGTAATATGGCTTGGATAACCCAGCCTTTGATTTCACCTTGGGCCATCTGTAGGCAGGTCCTCCCCTGCCACCCACTGAAAGAAGAGGGGAGGGGAGGGGAAAAGATGAAAGTCACAAGCATGGAGGGGGCAAGGATTTTACCAAAGATTTTATAGGGACAGAGAGCAGGGACGATCCACATCACATAGCAGGCAGCGTTTCTCTCCAAAAATCTCCCCTCCACATTTCGTCTTCCCCATCTAAAGTCCCTTGGAAACCAACCCAGATTATTCTTTCGCCGGATCACACAGCCTCCAGGGCCCAAATCGCAAATTTCCCCAGGCCTGTCACACACTCCCTTTCACAACCGGAGATAGTTTACTCTCTCACTCTTCGTCTCTTGCGTGCTCTCACTCCCTCACCTCAACTGTCTTCTTGGGGATAAACAAACAAAAAGGAGCTCTAGGTATTAGGATCTTGGCAGATTGGGAAGAAGAATTATAAATATCAAATAATTTCTTCCTGTGATAAGTAATTTAGTCATTTTTATTTGTTGAATTACAAAGAGTCTGGTAGCATAGTATGTGGCTAAAGCATTGTGTGTGTGTCTGTGTGTGTGTGTGTCTGTGTGTGTGTGTGTGTGTCTGTGTTTGGCAAGGAGAGTGGACCTCAAACACCAGGCTAACAAGCTTGATTGGTTTCTGCAGGCACTGAGGATTGTATTCGCTTCCTACGGCTGCAATAACAAAGTACCACAAACAGTGTGGCTTATAACAGAAATTTATTGTCTCTTAGTCCTGGAGGCTGGAAGTCCAAAATCAAGGTGTCAGCAGGATGGGTTCCTTCTGAGGGCTGCAAGGGAGAATCCGTTCCATGCCTCTCTCCTAGTTTCTGGTAACAGCTGGCAATCCTTGGTGCTCCTTGGCTTGTACATACATCACTCCAATCTCTGTCTCCCTCCTCACCTGGCCTTCTCCCTGGGTCTCTGTCTTCATGCATCCATCCTCTTATGAGAACACCAGTCACGTTGCAAACTCCAATATGACCTCATCTTAACTAGTTACATCTGCGATGACCCTATTTTCAAATAAGGTCACACACTCTGAGGTTCTAGGAGCTAAGACTTCAGCACATCTTTTCGGGGGACACAATTCAACTTATAACAAGGCTCAATAGCAAGTTTTTAAGTAAACCGGGTAGTCACCTGAATAGATCCACAGGTAGTCACCTGAACAGATCCACATCTAGTCAGAAAGGCAATGGGGCTGCAGCAATGTGGAGGACAGATAAGGTGTCAGAGAGACTGGAGGGGGAGGCCACCAGAGGACAGTGGGACCATCAGGCCTACAGCTTCAGCGTTCCTTGCTGTGCACCTGCACCCATACAACCCTCCGAGCAATCCCCAGTCTCATGCTCTCCATCCACCTCTCAGCGAGTCTCCAGAGTTATAAACGGTCCTATCGAGTACAGTCATTGTGGGGTGCATTGCTTCTTGACACCTATCCATCCTGCAGAACTGCCACTGTGCATCCTTTGACCACCATCCCCCCATTTCCCTCGCCTCCCTGCTCCTGGTAACCACCGCTCTACTTTCTGCCTCTATGAGTTTGACTTTTTTAGATGTCACATATGAGATGGTGCAGTTTTCTCCTGTGTCTGGTTTACTGCACTGAGCATAACGTCCTCCAGGTTTACCCATGCTGCAAACGGCAGGGCCTCCCCCTTTTGAGGCTGAATTATATACATAATAATATTTATATGTACATAAAATCAGGTATCTCACATCTTCTTTATCCATTAGATCTGTCGATGGACACTGACGTTGTTTCCACGTCTTAGCTATTGTGAATAATGATGCAATGAACATGGGAACACAGATACCTCTTCAAGACACTGATTTCACATCCTTTGGGGTATGTACCCAGAAGAGAGGTTGCTAGATCACATGGCAGTTCTAGTTTTAGTTTTTAAGGAAACGTGATACTGTTTTCCGTAATGGCTCTACCAATTTACATCCCACCAGCACTGTATAAGGGTTCTCTTTGCTCCACGTCCTTGTCAACACTTGTTATCTTTCTTCTTTTGATAACAGTCCTCCTAACAGGTGTGAGGTGCTATCTCCATCTTAACCATATTTAAGTGTACATATCCACAGTGTTAAGTACATTCAGGCTGTTGTGCAACTTATCTCCAGAACTCTTCATCTTGCAAAACAGAAACTCTACCTGTTAACAGCTACCCAATCCCGCTATGACCCAATGGCTGGCAACCACCATTCTACTTTCTGTCTCTATGACTTGACTGCTCTATGTATTCCCAACCCCCGCCTTTATTATTGTGCATGATTGTGTCATGAGTTTAGCACCAGAGTCTACCTCTCCAGTGTGCAGAACATTTTTAGTTTAAACTATCTTAGTCCCACTCTGAGCTCCCATCCTGGGGCGGTGGTAGAAATTCCAGTATAGTCATCACTGGGCCCACCTGCTCAGGGCGGGTGTGCAGTGACCAGGCCTCCTCCATCACCAAAGCACTAGGGAGTCCCCTCCCCTCACTGGTCATCTCTTCTTGGTCCCCAAATTCCCCCGTTGCCCCAACCCACCTGGGTCTCCAGGGCCAGCGGCTCCCGTGCCTCAGGGTCTCATCTGGGGAGTCTGGGGTGAGGCTGGGATCCCCTGTGCCTTGCCAGCCCCTCTAGGTCTGCTACACCCGCACCTTTGTGATCTTTCCACATTTCCTCACTTCTCTGCCTTCCTGCCTCTCCTTCATCACCCTCAGAGCCCTCTCTCACTCAGCCTCTTGCCCGCAGAATCATGTCCCTTTTCTCCTGATGCCCTCGAAGGCGTCCTCTCTCTCCCCTTTACCCCTGGGATCCCTAGCAACCTTTCTTCAAAGAGCCTGGGAATTTTACAAAAGCCTTTGACTTCAAGCAGCTTCTGTTTTCTGCCCTGAAAATATCCTGAGGCAAGGACAGCAAAGCACGCATCTACCTGTTGATCTGAGGGAACGTAAAAATAGAGCAAAATACAAAACAATCACTCAAAGTCTCTTTTGCCATATTTATATGTTTTCGTGCTTTTCTCCCTGCTAGACTGGACACACCTTTAGCACTGGATGTCATCTCCTCTTTGTATCTCTAATATCTCTGCAACCAGAGCAGCTCTCAATAGACAGTGTGGATACAGAGGAATGAGGGTAACGCAGGACTTGCCAGCCCCAGCTTTCTCTCCCTTCAATAGGCACAGAGACGCACCAAAGACCCACTCTGTGGGCTCAGGCAGAGGATATGTAAGCGTAATCCTACTACCTACAGTATTTATTTTATCCTTGGGTTTCCTCAACTAAAAAGGTGTGCACAATTCAAGCTTTTTTAAAAATAGAAAAATATATTTTATTTTAAAATCTGGGTCATTGGGAGAGAGGGCGGGCAGAGAAACAATGATCTCCTCACGCTACAAGACAGCGTGAACGCTCTGCTCTCACAGTACAGCAGGGAACTACTTGTCTCCACCCTCAACCCGCGCCCCCATGCCCAGTACTAACCCCGGAATGGGAGAAGAACGCACCACGTTCATTCTTCTTATGGGGCCCTGCTCTGGGAAAGAGTGACAAGAAGGAGAGGAGGGAATGGATTAACAGATAAAGGATTTCCTGTTAAAACTGGGAGCAAACCCCGGATGCACAAGGGCATTAGATTACCCCTTAGCAATTGAAGACCTGCTCTTTGTCATGCCCAGTTGAGAGTCCGGGAAGCCACAGTCTTCTGCAAGCTTGGCCAGCTCAGATGGAAAGAAAGCTATGTGGTGCTCAGATCTCGCAGGAAACCTCGGCTCCTGCAGTGGGGCAGCGTCCAGACGGGGCTCCCTGGTCTGGCCATCTGGAATGGCCAGCTCTATTTACTGACCCCAATTCATCCTCTCCTATTCACTTCAGAGGATGCCCCATGAGGGAAAGAGACAAAAAGCCATCAGGGGGATCTGGGGGAAGGGAGGGAACTGGCTAAATAATTAGCCCTCTAACCTTCAAAGTACTCTATAATCATTAATTAATCCACCCAACTGGGATCTATGGGCAGATGGATGCTTACCGACCGCCCTGACACACCCATTGCTAAACGCAGCCTGGGGGCTGAGCAAACGCACACAGGAGCCAGTGGTGCACCTGACGGGGTGTGGGGATCAAGACCACGATGCTTTGGCTCCAGATTTGCTGTTAATAATAATCTTTGGCTAAAACCTGAATGAGGCGACAAAAGGGAGCCCAGAAGACTTTTGAGAAAGAATTCACCCTAAGGCTGGGGGAAATAGAACCAGTGGGTGGGCTTCCACTCCAAAGGCCAGGAGTCAAGGGTGTGATGGCCCTGAGTCTGCAAGGAGGCTGCCCCCACGAGAGTGTATCTGAGTCCTTGCTGGGCATCTCCCTGAGGAAGGAGACTTCTCCTGAAACCATGAGGACCACTGACGGGTCCCACCAGCAGCCTTAACAGCAGCCGGCACAGCCTTGATCAGAACCAAGGAAGACGCCCAGGGAAGATGACCCAGACAGACACGTGTGTTTGAATTGCAGGAGCCAACCCGCCCCGTCCCTCTACTGTGGAGCCTGCCACAGGGAAATCTGTCTCTCTGGGGGTGATTCTAGATTGTTCTGTCCACACCTTTTTACCAGGTCTCCCATCTACCACTGTGCAGTCCCCACAATAAAATAAGGTTTCAGCCTAATATTTTTTCACCACATATGAGCTCACACTTCCAAATTCTCTATTTTCACCAATGCCTAGAAAGGACAATGAGTGTGGAGACTGAGACGTTGACAAGGAGAGAAACTGCTAATTTCTCAAGATTCACGAGGAATTATTCATCCCAGCAAATTCACGGAAATGCCCGGCCCCCAGGCAGGTATACCCCCCAACTCAAGTTCAATGTCTTAAAGTTTTCTGGACTTAAGGAGAGTGAGTCATACCAACAAAACCTACAAGAAACTGAGATGTAGCATCAAAGTGAATTATATTACAATCACTATCATTACCGGACCCTTATTGTGGAGGAGGCATTCAGCAGAGCACTCGTCAATATTATGTCTTATTCTCCTTATTCCTCTCGCTCACCCTGTGACATGGGACTCTTCCCACCCCCATCTTTCTCAAGCAGATACTGAACTTCCCAGAGTACAAGACCCTGCTCCAGTCCTCCCCTACTGTAAATGGGACAGCTGGTCTTCAAGCTCACGAATGACTCCCACGTCCAAGTTCTGACCACTCCTCTGTGCTGCCAAGACAAGTGTTAAGTGCCAAGCCCAAGAGGTCCCCAGGCCACCGTGTCCCATGTCTTCCGCCTGCAGGCAGGCTCTGTGGAGAGTCAGATTTTCAGAAGGTTGCTCACCGTTGATGCAATATAAAAAGGGGAAGCACTGTGATTTGAGAATTTCAAGGCTTCCTCCATTTTTACAGCCCTCTTCCCACTGCGGGTACCTGCCAGGCCATCCCTCACAGAGCAACCGCCCTCTTGCACTCAGGGGGGTCCTGTCCAGGCTGCCTTGTGAGGCTCTCTTTTCTGTTTTTCCATTGAGGGTCACCACACGCTTCTGAGGAACTGGCTGACAGCACAGCCACATTCAGGCTTTATTCCTGTTGTTTGCTGCTCGTCTGTCTCTTTAAGGAGTCTTTGCAAACCTAGGTTCTACAATAATCTGTGCCAATAATGGGGGAGATGCTGCATGATTCCACTCATATGAGGTACCACAATGGGCAAATCCATAGAGGTCAGCAGGGGCAGGGAGCAGGGAGTGTTAGTATTAAATGGGCACAGAGATTAGGTTGAAGATGAGAAGTTTGGGTACAGATAGTGGCGATGGTTACACAATGTTGGGAATGTATTTAATATCACTGACTTGTATGCTTGTGAACGGTTAAAATGATCAATATTATGTTATGTATATTTCACCACGATAAAAAAGAAATGAAATTCTAATACATGGTACACATGGATGAACCCTGAAGATATTATGTCAAGTGAAATAAGCCAGACACAAAAGGACAAATGCTGTGTGATTCCTTTGCATGAGGTACCTAGAGTGGTCCAAATTCACAGAGGCAGAAAGTAGAACGGTGGTTGCCAGGGGCTGGGAGGAGGGGGCAATGGGGGGTTATTGTTCATGGGGACAGAGTTTCAGACGGGGAAGATGAAGAAGGTTTGGAGATGGATGGTGGTGGTGGGTGCACAACAACGTGCATGGCCTTGATGCCGCTGAACTGTACACTTTAAAATGGTTAAAATGGTAAACTTTATGTTACATATATTTTACCACAGTAAAATTTTTTGTCTTAAATGAGGGGGAGGCTGCTTTGTCCAGCACACCGTCGAAAGGAGTCTCCCCAGAGCTGAGAGACCCAGGAGTCTTCCCCCTCCACTAGCCTCCAACTTCTGGGAGGGGCTCCCGATTCCCGAGGGATGGAAGGGCGTAGCCAGGCAGGACCCAAGGCCGAGAGCGGCACAGCTCTCATGGGCTCCAGGAGCCCCAGCATCTCTGCAGGATTGGCTGTGCGTGGCGCCCCTCTTCCAGGGCCGCGAGCCCCCGTCTCCCTGGCTCAGTGTCTGGCTAAGGAGCTGTGTTCTTGGAGGTTGTCAGGGAACTGCTCTTGGCGAGTTTATAGCTCCAGAAATCTTTGTAATCTTGTTTCCATTACCACCATCCCTGCTCTCAGAAAACTCAATATTCCCAACTCTCAATTTACAAACAGATAAACCCTGATTGCAATTCTTCAGGGTTCTTTCCCTGAAAATGAGCCTACCTTCTATTTAAGCTACAACAATAAATACCCAGACTCCACTCTCAAGAGCATGCACTTCTCGTAAAGTAAGACACACTGACAACTCTCCTGGAGCTCCAAGCACGACGGTCACCATCACCTATCCCAGCCCGGAGAAGGCGGCAGGCATGTCCACATCCCTCCCACCGCCGGACGACGACCCCAGCAAGAGCCCAACTTGCAGTCTGCAGGCTCTAGCCCTCCTCAGAGACATGTAGAGCTGCTGAGCATCCCCTCTGGAAGAGCCCTGAAAGCCCTGGTGAGAAAGGCACCCCACCCCTACCCGGGGGCTCCCAGTCCCCCAGCAGGGGAACAAGGACCACAGCAGGTGGCATGTGACACCAGGAGCCCTCAGGGCCCGGAAGCCCACGCAGAAATTTACCCAGGGATGCCAGGCCTCTTGGAAACCCAGAGCTGGCAGGGAGGAGGGGCCATCCCAAGACACCGCGTTCAGACTCCGCCTGACCACGGCTTCCTGATAGCGGCGGCCCCAAACTGCACCCCTCCACCCCCGGCTCGGGCTCTCCCGCAGCAGGTGGAGAGCTTCAGAGTGCTGGTTTTAGGACTGGAGCTGTCGGCTGGAGAGACACATTTTAAAATTCATGACCTTTCCTATCAGGGTTCGGAAATGGATCAGACTCCAAAACGAAAGCTGAGTTTATTCTTTTACTGGTCCTGGCGGTCCCCTCCCATCTCCCACTTCACCCACCTTTCTGCTTCTTCCTCCTGGAGTTTGCATTGTCCGCCAGGATCTTTTGCATTGATCCCAGTTTTAATCCCACCTCCCCCGCCAGAAGCCAAAGCAAAATGAAACTTCTGTTTCCAAGCAGAGCGTGTGCCGCCTGACTATACAAGGTATCTCCCTCCGTTAGGTGGGTCAGGGCCGTGGAAGGTGAGGCTGCGCAGCCAGGGTAGAGCAGGGGTTTGAGCAGAACGAGAGTCGGCTGGGGCTGTGGCGATTGCCTTTGCCCAGGAAAGGCATGGGATGGGGGCCCACCTGAGGCTGGGGGAGGTGGGGCCCAGCTCGGGCCCAGCAGACGGGCTGGCAGCCACCCGGCGCCACAGACCCTGCCAAGGAAAATTAAAGAGCAACGTGTTTGCTTCTTGCCACGAGGATAAACAACAACAAAGACTCTCTGGGTGGAATTCGTGCCTTGCCATTTCAGTCAGCTGTCCTCAGCTGCCCCCTCGCGCGGTTGTTCCTCTTCTTGGGCCTCCACGGACAGCGCCCACACCTAGCATCCTAGTTTATCCTGGGAGTCAGGAATGATCAACCTCCTCCCAGACTCGGCGGCCACTGAGAAGGTCCACGGACTTTACTGCAGCCCCAGGAGAAGTAAATGGAAGAGAAGCAAAAGCTGCAGCTGCAGGAGCCTTGGCCTAGGGACAGAAATGACATGTCCCAGCCAAGATGAGAGCAAGCATTTCCATTTCCGGGGAGGAATGATAGGTAATACTTTGCCAGAGTGTACCTGTGCCGGGCAAGTTCTAAACTCTGTAACTACATCAACTCATCCTCTCCTCACGTCCACCTTATGAGGCAGATCTCAACAGCCACACATGATGGTTAATTTCAGGAGTCAGCTCAGCTGGACCAGCGTCTCCAGGTACCTGGTCAGACAACCAGACTAGATATTGCCGGGAAGGTAATTTTTATACCAATGAGATTAGCATTTAAGTCAGTGGACTTTGAGTAAAGCAGGTTACACTCCATCATGTGGGTGGGCCTCGTTCAATCGGTGGAAGGTCTTAAGAGAGAAAAGACTGAGGACCTCCTGGGAAAAGAGAATTCTGCCTCCAGACGGCCTTAGGACTCAAACTGCAATATCAGCTCTTCCCTGGGTCTCCAGCCTGGCTAGCCTGCTCTGCAGATTTCAGACGTGTCAGCCTCCACAAACACTTGAGCCAATTCCGTAATTAATTCCTCTCTCTCTCTCTCTCTCTCTACATACATACACACACACACACACACACACACACACATCCTATTGGTTCTGTTTCTCTGTAGAACCCTAATACACCCCACTTTACAGATGAGGAAACTGAGGCACAGAGAAGTTAGCTCCCTTGCCCAAGGTCTCAAGGCCAGTAAATGGTGAAGACAGGATAGGAATGCATCCTGCCTGGCTCCAGAAACCGCTCACCTCTCCCAAACTGCTGCTTCTCTCAGCCACATCTCCATCAGCAAACCAAAGCGGGGAGGGAAACGTAGTGGAAAATGCGTTCAAGTAAAATGGAGCTGGTTCCGTGGACTTAGACAGGACAGACTTTGAAATCAATGAGATTTGTTTTCAATCTAGGCTTCATTTTGATGTCTGTGACTTTGAGCGTAGGATGGAAATCTCTCTGGGCCTCCATTTTACTAATCTGCAAAGTGCCATAAAAACTTTACAAGGGGGCTTCCCTGGTGGCGCAGAGGTTGAGAGTCCGCCTGCCGATGCAGGGGACACGGGTTTGTGCCCCGGTCCGGGAAGATCCCACATGCCGTGGAGCGGCTGGGCCCGTGAGCCATGGCCGCTGAGCCTGCGCGTCCGGAGCCTGTGCTCCGCAACGGGAGAGGCCACAAGAGTGAGAGGCCCCCGTACCGCAAAAAGAAAAAAAAAAACTTTACAAGGTTACTGAGGGATTAAATGGGATAATTGTGTAGGCATACAATATTTCTATTATGTGAATGAAATCACATGGATTGTCTGATTAGACAACGGCTCCAGACTCAACTGTTTTAAGCCTTCCCTTGCTTGACTTACACGAGATGCAATCTTCTACAATTAACTCTCTCCCAAGTATGTTTCAGTTCCTCAGGGGCCCTGACCTGAGTCCATCTCAGGGGCAGGGCTCCCACAGGTGGAGGTCACACCCACCTTGAGTTACTACCTCTGATCTTAGCAGCTGCCACCCAGAGCACAGCTGCACCTACTGCAGGTCCGGGCTGTGTTCCAATGTAGGATCATCAGTCCCAGACTCTCACTGCCCTTCCTCCTTGGGCTTCCCGCTGGGCCTGCTAAGCATCTCAGATACCTTGCTCGTGGGGACTGCTCACACAGGGCCCTCCCCTCCTCGTCTCCTATCCTACCCACCAGTCTATACTGTCTGTCTCTGCATGCCCACAGCCTAAAGGTGAACAGGGCTCATGCATTTCTCTCTCAGGGGAAACACACATGCACAAAAGGATATACAGGTAGAGGAAACTTCACCGGCAACATTTCTGTGACAGACCAAACCAGGCCAAAAGAACAAGGAGCCTTGCTTGTCTGGGGTAGTTGTTTTGTTGTGTTTGTTTGCCTTTCAGCTTTGTTCCCCTTGTTGCTTCCCTTATACGTTGGAGACATTCCATGGCAAAATTCTTGACCTGCGTTTGCTTATTTAATTCTCCCAACACCTCTGTCGTACCGTTATTGTTCCCACTTTATGGATGAAAAAAATGAGGATCAAAGGAGAGAATCAACATGCCATTGCTTCACAAATAGTGCCAGAGCCTAGGCTTGTCTGGCTCCAGAGCCCTCATCCTTAACCACTATGCTGCCCCTTTATAATGGGTATGTCTATCTATCACCAACAAATATTAGTTACTTTCTTGGGAGGCAAGAGACATTACTTCTATCCCAGCTCTGTCTATTAGAAGTCAAATGACTTTGAACAAGTCACTCAGTCCTTCAGGCTCAGTTTCCTCATCAATAAATGGAGAGAAATGGAATAGAAGAAGCAAATGGTCTCTTGAAGCTCTCAACATTTACAATTCTAAGAATTAATGGCCAGAGAGCCTAAACTAATACATTTACACCATGTCCTCTTCAACTGGTACTCAGCATTAGGGAAAATTCTTAGAAACAGAAATAAACAAAAACATTAGGTATAAGCCAACTATTAGATTTACAGATTATGTTGCAAAATTTATTGTGCTCTTTTTTCTTTGAATGGGAACATCTAGATCTAGGATATATAGTCATAATACTGTGGAGATACGAGTTATTACTGACTGGCCAAACACATGCCCAATTCCAAGAATCTTCTCCGAAACCACATGCTTGACAACGCTTATACTTAAATCCCCCCTTCACCCAATAAGCAATATGGAAAAACATCTGTCTTTTTTATTTCAAAATAAACATTGAGAATTTCTCTTTTTAAAATGGTGAAAACAATCACGGAGATAAGTATAACAACAAAGTCTTGGAGAAGAAATAAAAGAGAATGGGAGAAAAACTTGATGTGACATTGTCTCTTTGTACTCACCCTGTTCCTTCTGGCTTAATGCCACCTCCTACAGCACAGAATTGGAACCCAGGGCAGATGAAGTCTTAGCCCCCTGGATGGGTAAAGGCACTTCCCAACATTATCAGGGAGGAAATGTTGGGGATGCCTGTCAGCCCACTGAAATCAATTCACGTGAACACACACATTGCTCCTTTTTATTCCCTACACCTGGGCCTTGGACACTTTCGCCCTAACTCGATAAGCAGTTTATAATTTTGATTAGGAACGCCAGTGCATCAATCAGAAGGCACTCCACAACCCACTCTAGTGCACACACTCCAGAAATCTCTCTTCTCTTTAATTTTTCATTTTCAGCCATCTTTAATTCATTCATGTATTTATTTATGTATCGCAAATGCACAACAGAAGTGTTCCCATAGGGGCAAATTCCAAAAGAGAGTAAACCTTCATTTGTTCTCTCTACAAATATTTACCATGGGCCTACTACGTCAGGAGGTGCCTGTACAGAAACAAAAAAGACAGTCGCTGCCTTAAAGAACCACCTGAAGGGGTCAACCGGGCGATCACCTCCTCCAGGTTGCCTTCCCCAGCATCCGGGTCAAGACAGAGAAGCACCCCCTCAGGGTTCCATGGCATTGGGTCCTTCACATCCATGACCTGCATCCCCTGGAGCGTAAGGCAGGCTCTCCTTGCTTCAGATCCAGTGGGAGAGTTTTAAATAGGACGCATCTCACCACATCCTTGGACAAAGCATTGCGATAACGATGATGACGATAATGAAGACATTGATGATGACATAATGAAAAGAAATGTAATCCCCTTTTCTAGAAGTACTGCTTGCCTATCTCCTTCTGCCCCAAGTCCCTGGATGTGCCTACCTGCACACTTAGAGGGGCATCTGAGAGGATGCCAAGACAGCAGTGTGATGCCAGTTTCTCGTGGGCACTGCTCTCTGATGTGTACCATCCTGACTAATGTACTTCAGCTGTATCGGAATGAAAAATGAATAGGAAGTAGATCTTGCTGCTGAAACATATGTGTCAGAAAATCATTGAGTATTAAATTACAGCAATAAAATGAATCAGAACTAATTTTGCAAATTAAGATCCAATAAATTTTTTTCATAGCCACACCTTTTCTTTAAAACAAAATATAGCAAAATAAGATTGAGCCTAACAGTATTAAACCTGAGTGTAAGGGGGGTGGGGTGGTGTGAGAATATGTATAGAACCAGAAGTTTCAATATGACAAACAGATTAGCATTTTGGAGGGTTGGGGGTGGAGGTTGTCTGGCATGTGTGCCGAACAGCATAATGATCAGGCTTTGAATTGACATACCTATGTATTTTACATGTAAAATTTATGTATACTTATTCCCCTTCCTCTCTTCTGCTCCCTCCCACTCACCTGCCCACTCCCAAGACAAGGTTCTGCTGACACAAGAAACTAGTAAATTTCTAAATTTCTGACAACCGCTTATTTTTAGAAGAGACTATCACTGTCGGTCAAATTAACTCTGAAGCTATAAACAAAACTTTAGAGCTGTGCCTGATCTGGAGAATAACAGGATATCTCCCTCCACCCTCTAGCCGGAGAAAGAGGCTGTAATTAGATCATTGTCCGGAATCGCCATAAAGGGGGCGGGGCGGCAGACATGCTCCCTTTCAACCTTTCCAGGGAGATCTCGGGGGCAGATGTTAATTAATTCACTTCTACCATCTCCTGGGAACAGGCTTGAGCACAACACCTCGTTCCAAAAGGGACACTGAGGAAAAAGTTGAAATGCCCTGGCCAAGGACTCACAGACAGGGTCCACCAAGAAGAGGGAAAAACAGGATTCACCCCCTGCTGTCACATTCCTCCAGGCTCAGGCTCTGGCAGAACTGCGGGAAGCGGCTCTGCTCTACTCCACCCGTGGAACCAAACTATTTATAGCCACACAATCATTATAAATTACGCTGTTTATAACATCGAACCTTGGCCCTGCATTAATTAAAACTGTAAACTGGCAGCTATAAATAACTCTGTTATATGCTCAAGTGTGGCTACTGACTGATACTTCCTCAAATTGTGACAAATAATGACAAGTTTGTTTAACAAACATCCCACTGACATTCATCTGATTTTGAGTAAGCGGTGCTGTTTTTTTAATTTGGTCCCTAAGGGCCAGGGTCTGGGGAACTTCCTTTATTCTTTCCCTCCCTCACCTCCTGCACCAGGAGACTGTCCTGTGTGTAGCTGTTTCCCCCCCCTAATCACTGGAAGGGATTTGGGGCCGTTTAAGTGGAAGCTTATTAAATCCACTGCTTCTCTCACGGGATGGTTCTGCTATAGGGGCTTTGCAAGGGTCTGGGGAGTTTTGTTAATGACACAACAGCAACAGAGAGGGGGAGGGGAATGTGGGCCAGACCTGGTGTTGGATAAAGGTGGGGAGGCATTCGGAAGGGAAAGGCAGATGTGAACGTCGGATTGTTGGAACCTGCCTGCAAGGGAGACCTGAAAACCTAGAAATGGGGGAAGTGAATCGATAGAAGACAAGACTCTGGACAGAGGGATTTACCTCCCAAGGCCTGACCTGAGAGACCTTGAATAGTCCTAGATTGGGGTCCCCAAGGCTTGGGTGCCCTGTCTAGGTGAACCGACAGTGGTGTACGTCAGGAGTCACATGGGACTTCAGAGCTCCGGGGGGCCTTTGGGATTGTCTGCTGTAACCCAGTCATTTTACAGGTCGGAAAAGTTGAGCCAAAGAGGCTCCCACAACTAGTTAGTGCAGAACTAGACTAGAACTCAGCTCTCTGGGCTCCGGGGCGGGGGGGGCGGGGGGGGGCTTCTCCCATCATCATTAAGGTAATTAATATATGTAAAGTGTTTGGAACCGTTCCGGCCCTCCGTGAGCACTTCCTGAGTGCTAGCAGTTGTGGGAGTGGTGCACATCAGCCCGTTCTTCTGACCGTTAGACTCTGTATTAGCTCTTTAAAAGGAACTCTTCCATGGCTCCCCACCTTCCGTGTTCCACGTCTTCTCTGTCTGATTTTGTTTGGTTTTTTTTTTTTGCGGTACGCAGGCCTCTCACTCTTGTGGCCTCTCCCGCTGCGGAGCACAGGCTCCGGACGCGCAGGCTCAGCAGCCATGGCTCACGGGCCCAGCCGCTCCGTGGCATGTGGGATCTTCCCGGACTGGGGCACGAGCCCGCGTCCCCTGCATCGTAAGGCGGACTCTCAACCACTGCGCCACCAGGGAAGCTCCTTCTCTGTCTGATTTAACCCCTAATTATAACATGTACACAAGCTCACCTCCCCAGCCCCACTTTTCCCAGTCTATCCGAAACAGAGCTTTCAGGTCACTCTCTGGTCCCAAGCGCAGGGCCCACACCTGAGTGAGCAGCTCCATAAATGTCTAACCTCAGGTGCTTCACCTCCTTCACCCTATAGCCTTGACCCTGCCTCTTCCTCCACCAGAATAAAAACCCACCCACTTGTTTCGTTGGTTCGGTGTCTGCCAAGTGTGCTACAGACTTCTCAGGCTGGCTAACGACATTACAGGTCCCACCTACTTCTCCAGTCCACATCTATGCTTTAGCTCAAAGTGGACTCCTTGCTCCTCCCAAAACATACAGCCTGAGTTAATTTCCCCGTTGCCTTTGACAAGGGAGCCCTCCCTTTACATTTCAAAACCCTGACCTTCTTTCAAGACTTGTTGTAAATGCCTAAGGTAGTCTTTGCTGATGGATCAGGCAGCTGTGACACCCTTTCCTCGGAAGTCCCATTACCCTTATTTGTGTGTCTCTTTCAACACCAGCCTGTCTTAATCCTGCCTTGCAGTTACCGTGCACGTGCTTATGTTTAATCCTCTTTCCTACTGGTAAGGGGAACTCTTTCTTAATCATTTTGGTATCTAGCATAGTGTATATTTAGAAAAGGGTAAAACATTTAAAAACTCCACTTTCTAAAAGTGCAAGCAGAAACAAAAAAGACTTTGAAAGTGATAAATAACATATCAGCTAGTAAATATTTGCTGAGATGTGTAAATAAACAGCAAAACCTATCATGGGTGCAGGCGTTTCACGGCAGCCCAGCCTCGTGCCGTTCCAGGAAAGCTACCTAAGGGATGCCCACTTGCAAATGGGCACGTCCTCTGTGCTGATGACAGATGCAAATGCTTGCAAGGTACCAAGAGAACCGAAAATGAAAAAGGCCAAACAACTGGGCAACCCGGCAGTTAAACAAGCTGGGGGAGAAAAGGGGTAAGTATCTAATCAACCCATCAGTCAGCCGCCCTCAAACATTTATTTAGAGCCTGCCTGCAACCTACCTGACATAGAACTACCAGCAAAGAATAGATGTTTTCAAACAAACAGACTCACAGAAAAGGAAATCAGATCTGTGGTCCCCAGAGGCTGGGGTGGAGAGAGGGGCAATTGGATGAAGGTGGTCAAAAGATACAAATTTCCTGATGTATGTGAGTCAAATCATCGTGCTGTACACCTTAAACTTATACAGTTCTGTATGTCAATTATACCTCAATAAAACAGGATTTTAAAAAGAATAGATGTTTTCCCCACTTTCTAGAATTGTCAGCTCTACCTGCTACATTTTTCCCCACTCCTGAAGCTTTTATAACACTAAGACCCATGGAACCCAAAGTCTCTGGTCAGCCCCCAAATTCTTATCTCTACGATGAGAGCATTCGCCAAGCTTCCCCCGGCCTCCCAGCGGGTTCCACATCCACGTGCATGTCAGCCCTGGCCCATCGGCCCCCTGCAGCCTGCCAGGGCCCTGGGTTCTTTAAGGCCCCCTTAACACTCCACGGACACAGGACAGCACTCACCATGTCAGGACTAACCCATCCCCGGAGGAGAAGCAGGTAAGAAAACTTTCAGCTGACAAGCTAACCACCAAAGAGGAAAAGCACAAACTGAACATTCCTACGAGAGTCTTCTTTCTTCCTCAAAAGTGACACAAGAAGGAAGGCGCCAGGCAGGACAGAGGCTTTGGGTCCCTTTGTGCGATTCTGTATTAACACAGTCACACTTTGCTATGCAGATGTCACTTCCAATAAACACCAGGGCTTTGCCGGGCTGGGACTCTAATTGAGGGGATTGTTACTGTTGCTGAATGGCTGGGGAATTAATTAATGCCGAGCCAACCACTTCATAAATGCCTGCTTTGTGAGCGGTCCCAGCATCCTGGGGACCACAACTCCTGTGGTCAGCGCAGCCCCAGGCCTCTGTGTCAGCAAATGATATTTATTATTGCCGTCAGCCGCTTTCTAAAACCACCAGAAGGAGGCCTCACCTGGAGCCTGGTGGACACAGCCAACCATCCTCCCATTTCTCTAGGGCTGAGCACGCAGTGTTGGAAAAAGTGCCCCCGGACTTTTCATGCAAGACCTGACTTAGTTTTTGAAGAAAGGCTTCGTTTGCAAGTCGTAAAGACAGGAACAGGCACGCAATCAGATAAAAAGCTTTTCTCAATCCACTCTATTCCTCATTTGGTTACTTGAGGTCTACGCAGATACAAAAACAGAGGCACACACTCGAGCTGGAAACACACACACACACACACACACACACACACACACACACACACACACACACACACACACACACACACACACACACACACACACACACACACACACGGAGAGTCTCTGATCTGCATTACTCCCAGTCTTCACCTAATTTAAAAATCAGCTCCAACTTGAATGCAGCAAATGGACTCTTCAGGTTAACTTACTTCCTAGGAATATAGAAGGGAAAAAGGAAGTGGTGAGCCAACACGCAAGCTCTCTGCCTGATACATACACACCTCACGGAATGCACACGGGGTGGGCGGTTTTATTTTTCCCCCAGAAAATCAGTCCCCGGTTCTGCTGACATCGCATGTCCAGGCCCCACGTCTGTTTTTGCTGTGGTGGCTTTGTAGTCCCCTCAGTCTAAACTGCCGTGGATGCAGTCCTGAAAACTCCCTTTAAAATAAAAAAAAAAAAAGTGCCACAATGCTAACAGTGGAGGAATTGAGGAAGTTTTTTTTCTTTGTACTTTGTTGTGATATCTAAATGATCTATGATCTACGGTGAGGGTATATGTTTCATACTCAAGAAAAAAATGCATGATGTAAAAGAATTATTTTAGGTTCATAAAATCTCTCAAGATCCTTAGGTTTTCTTTGGCGGCTCTATCCGATTTTTGTGGAAGTAGTGTTCAGGTCTTAAAAATTAGCCTGGGTCATAAAACAAGGAGACTCTGACAGTCTCCGAAACTGGATCCCTACACCACTGGTTTCTGTCTAAACTTCGTGGAAAAGAAGTAATGGAGAATTTATCTTTGGAAACTTCATTCTCCCTTTTCCACGTTCTTATCCCTCTTCCCATGCCTTTGCCACACCTGCAGTTCCCATCACTTTGCCTCTTTTCCTTTGGGTTTTTCCTTACTATTACCTTAAACACACTCTGCGGAGGATAGGGTCCAGTATCAGTTATTTATACCTTAATATGAATTAAAATAATCAGCATTTATTTGGTTCCAATGTTAAAAGTGCACATTTGCATTTTAATTCTAAATTCAGTTGTATAACGAAAGGTATCGGCTAGTAAATGGAAGAGCTCACCACCTCCCTGCATCTCTAAAATCAGACATCTAGGCTCCTGGCTCCGCTGTGAGAAAGGCAGTCCCTGGGACCAATCACAGAGCTGGCTGCAATTAATGCTTCCACTTTGGCTATAGAATATTACCAGTTAATATCCCTATCCCTTTTGAAGTAGCACACACTCCAGGGATACTGCTAAACGTGGGAATGGCTGAAATAATGCACAGTCTGGAAAATATTCACAGGCCCCAGGCTTTTAGAAAACTATCTTCTTTATTCTTACTCAGAAAATTATATTTACCAAACTCATATGCTGAGTATGCATATTTAATGTCTGATCAAGGAAAATGAGCAATGTTTTTGAGTGCTAGATTTTAGAAACAGATGAGGAAACTGTATCCCAAAGAAGTCCAATAACTTGCTCAAGGTCATCCACTGGTCAAGGGTGGGCTAGAACAAGAAAAGAAGGTTTCTGATTCCTAACCTGGGTTCCTCTTGTTTCAGCACATCATGTTTCAACCCACCCAATTCAAGTCCCAGACAAACCTGACTACTTCACGCTGACGGATGACCCTCCTAATGTTCTCCCCCTCCCTTTTGGGGAATTCTTGGCTAAGAAACGAGGCTGAATGAGCAAACACCACGTTTCTGACCCTCCTGAGTCTTCTCTACCGATCAGATCATGCTCTGCAGATAAAAGGCCAATACAGAACAAAGGAAAACTTAGGAAGAAACAATCATTTGTCATTGCTGCCTTTTCCATCATTCTGATCCATATAACTGTGGTCGACCCCTGGTTATCCACACACTGTCCACGACCTAGAGAGACAGAGATGGGGCCACCAAGGGACCACCCAAGGACCATCCTCGAGGCAGAGTTTCCCAGTGGAAGTCCACCTCCCAAGCCAGAAGGGTGAATTAGTGGTGGTCTTCTATTATCACAGGTGGTAATCAAGACTTGACTCTGCACCTGTGGTTGGCTCTGGGGTCACCTTCCACCAGGCCCCAGGTGGACAGCATCTTGGTCCCCCGGTCATCGTGTACCTGTATGTTTGCCACACTGCCCTGCCTGCCGTCATCTAAAACCAAACTAAGATCGTGACCTTGACTCGCCAATGTATGCCGCATAAAGAATCTCAGTACCAGCCATTTATAGATTTGTTCATTTATTCAGCTAAAATATGGCAAGTGGTTATCGTGCACCAGGCACTGGGCCAGGCTCTTGCTATGTAAAGAAACAGGACACACAGCTCTTGCTCTTGACAAGCTGATGTGACAATCAGAGAGAAAGGGACAAATGACAGAGAGCCAAGTTAATTTATAACCAGATCAACAAAGGCCTCTTTCCTCTTTAAGACTCAGATCAGACATCGCCCTCTTCAGAAGGCTTCCTGTTCATTCGCAGGCAGCGATGTGCTGCTGCTGCTTCTGTGCCCGGATAATATCTGGATCGTTCCCTGACACCAACATTTCTCATATGGTTAAAATTATGTCTCTGTACATCTACTTCATTCCTTGGATTGTGTGTGAAAGGGGGAGGGTGGAGGATGGAGGGAAGAGAGGCAGAAACTGTTATTTACCATCTCCAAACACCACAGTATCTGGGACTTTTCAGATGAATGAATGAATGGGTAAATGGATGAATGAATGAATTCATTCCCAAGCTCTCTTGCCCTCTGGATTTCCTTGACTCAAGTGTGTGTCCACTAATTCAAACAAGGAATAAATTTCCTCGTGGCTCCTTAATATGTAGAGTGTGTTTATTTCCAGTTCGTTACACAAACCTGCAAAATTTGGGGAAGTGAAAGCCTCATCTTAGCCAACAGCACTATTTTGTTGTCTTTGTGTTTCTCCAGGCACATAACCACAGTATGTGTGAGCGGGTGTGCGTGTGGGTGTGCGTCGATCCTGCCCATAATCTGGTGGCATCCTCAATAACAGGTGTCCCTCCTGTAGGTCTCAGTGGTGATGGAGGGCAAGGAGGGGTGTGCCAGGAAGATGGGGAGATGCCGCCTGCCAAAGCCGGTCACATTAAATCTTAATGCTCATTCAGGGCCTGTCGCAGGAGGAGAAATCTGATGAACACCCGTGTGTCGGGGTGGTTATAGCATCTGTTAAATGGCTTGTTAATGTGATTTTTGAGAATTTTACACAGAAATGATACTGGCTACAATCAAAGCAAGGCAGGCCTGGCTCCAAGACAGCTCCTACCAAGTACTGTCAGCACTTCAGGCCAGGTGGGTGGGAGTTTTGCTGCTACCTGGCCTGGCCTCCTGGCTGTCATTCTGAGCTTTCTCTCTCTGTATTGTAATCTTTTTTTTTTTTTTTTAAGAAAGGGCTAGCAATCTCCCCCAAAAAGATACATAGGGTCATAATATTTGCCTGTTCTTGCACTGAAATAAATATCTTTTACACCAGAAATAAAGAGAGTTTGAAAACAATCTGTCACTCTCATTTCCTTCCATGAAATAAAGAAACATGACATGAGTAGTTAGGTCAGGTGGTACCAGAGTCCAAAGAAAGTGAAAAATCACTGAAGAACAGAGCACAGTGACACCCAAGGAGCTTCCAGCAGCTCTTTCCCTTTGGTTTTCTAGAGAGTCTGGAGCGCAGATGACGGAAATCAATACTCAATGAGTCACCAACACTAACTAACCATCTGCTTGGGCAATGGACTGCCTTAGCTGATTTGGGGGACAAAAACGGAAGTTACATGAGTCTCGTCTACAAGTAACTTCTGACTTAAAGAGGACAGATAAAGCTAGAAAAATGAAATTTTGTTATTGTACAGATAACTGACGGAAATGAGATTCGGGGTATTAGTAAAACTCCTTAAGATCCTTTTACAACCCTTGCTCATTCATTTCTTCAACATTCATTCGCTGATGCCCACACTGTACCATACTATAATCACGTAGCCCTTAGGAATAAATCTTCCATGTACACTTTATTTCATTCTATTCTATTCCATTCCGTTTGGGGGAGGAAGGGGTATATATCAAAAAACATTTCATATTGTTTTGAATATCTCAGTAAGAAAACCTTTCTTCAGGATGAATGTGTTTCATTAATATTCGGAGAGCAATTATAGACTCTTAGCGTTATAGACTCTGGAGGTGATCGAGCCAACCTCGTAGTGATGACAAAGTTAATAAGTTCCTGAGCCACTGCACGGTGGGCTGGAGCAATAGCTCAGGTCTGCTGATGGTCAGTCCTGCACACCTTCCCCCTCCTCGACCCCGCCCAACTGCGTAAAATTCAACTGCCCCGCGTTTGTCTTCAGTAACAAGAAACACAGGCTGCTCTCTCTGGCCCGGCCCTGGTCCGAGCACGTCTCTGACATTTCCTTGCCGTGTGCTGCTCTGGTCTCTGGAGAAGGATGCTTGGCTCTCCAACGTATGCAGCCCACCCCTCCCATGTGCAGAGTGACCCTGGCTGGGCGGCACAGGACATTCTGGGGAACAGACGGGCCAAACCGGCCAGTTATCCTTGCATACTTGGGATGACTAAACCCTCCCTGCCTGGGTCCTTTTCTTTCAACCTCTGGTAGTGGCAAAAGATGGCTTCTCAAAGGCCTGGCTTAGAGAAATGGCAGTCCTCTCCCAGACCCACACTCTGCTTCTCACTGGGTCTCCTCTCTCCTCACACGCAAAGCCTGGAAATATTTTTCTGGTCTATCGAAGCGCGTAGCCCAGCGCGCGCTCCAGGTCTCAATGACACGACTGCAGTACATGATAAGCCCCTGCTGCCCCAACTCTTTAGCCAAGGCTGAGATTTTCTTCAGTTCTTCACGGCCTCTGGAAATTCAGATCCGCCCTCCCAGCCTCTCTTGACAATCCCGTCCCTGTATCCGAGGCTCTGCCACCAGGAATCCTTCAGCCAGACTCTCTGCCTCTTCTTTCCAGTAGAAGCCCAGCTCTGTGCGCTGGTTTTAATGGCTTTTCTTGAAGGCAGGTTACCCTCTGGATTAGTTTCCTAGAGCTGCCATAACAAAAAATTACCACAAACTGGGGGTTTAAAAATGACAGAAGTGTCCTCTCTCACAGTTCCGGAAGCCAGAAGTCCAGAAGCAAGATGTCAGCAGGGCCACACTCCATCTGGAGGTCCGGGGGGGTCCTTCCTCACCTCTTCCAGCTCCCTGTGGCCCCAGGTGTCCTTGGCCGTGACGGCATCACTCCAATCTCGTCCTCCCTCTTGGCGCGGCCATCTCCTCGTCTCCTCTTCTCTCTGTGTCTTCTCCTCTTCTGCCTCTTTAAGGACACTTGTCACTGGGTTTAGGGCCCCCCTGGATAATCCAGGGTGATCTCATCTTGAGATCTTTAAACATAAATACCTCTGAAAAGACCCTTTTCCCAAATACGGTCACATTCCCAGGTTCTCAGGGTTAAGATACGGACATATCTTTCTGGAGGCCACCGTTCAACACACTACACCCTCTTCCAGGGATGCAGTTCACCCTAAATCAGAGTTGAAACATCGTACTTCAGAGTTATTGAATGATTCAGCCAGTACGTCCTGAGTGTTGCTTAGGCCCTGGATGCTGGATATTAGTTTGCCACTAGAGATACAAGATGAATGGCTCCTGCCCTCTAAAAGTTCGTAATCTTATAAATCAGATAGAAAAGCAAATAGATCATTATAACACAACATGGAAAAAAATGGAGAAGTCCCATCACTCAAGGATCCCATGGCCCATCTTCCCTGATAATTCCCGTATTCCAAGCAGTGTCGCTCTCTTTTTGTTCATATGCCACTGAATCTGCTTAACCAGAAAAATGAAAACTGATGGAGGAAGGGGAGTGTCAAGGAGGACAAGGGAGAGGTCTTCCCTGGAGAAATTTCTCTCAGCCACAAATATGTCTGTCTGAATATTCAAAATAAGGGCAGACATCTGGTAAAACAGTGCACTGGAGGCGCAACGTTTCTGAAGTCTGAGCAGAGAGCATCTCGGAGTCAGAAGTGGCTCACCCGTGGACAGAAGTGACGGCGCCCTGAAGAGGCTTCTACGTATCTGGGCGCAAATCAACAACTTGGATGGGTGCCAGGAAGCGAGCACACGCTTCCACTGTTGAGCTGTTCAAGCATTTTAATACTTTAGCTCTGCGGGGCCGTATCTGCGCTCCCATGTGGAGCCCCCCACGTTCGGCGCACTAGGTAGGAGATGGCCTGGCTTACAGACAGGGAAACAAGGCAAGCGCTTCCCTCCACTTCAGACCAGAGAACCCCAAAGCCTGCTGCTAAATGTCCTGAGGGGCAGGGGATGGTGGCGCGCTAGATTACTCAGGATGATGAGGAAGCCATGTGGAGAGACATCAAACACACACCTTGTTATGTGCTTCTAGAAGACTCCTATTTCACAGCAGAGATTTCTTTCAGTAGCAAAGCTTTCCACAATTTAGGAGGCAAATGGTGGATAACATTTATCCTTGAAAACTGAAACATACAGATATAAAGGAGACAGGCAAGTAGGCCATGTGCAAATTGGCTGGAATATTGTGAGTCAGAAATAAAACTCAATTTTGTTTGCTAGAGTGACTGCTCTGTATTTTTTTTAAAAAATGTAGTATCTTAGAGTAAAATGACTTTTCTTCTGATTTTTTTCAGAGCTGAGACTCCATGAATAAGACATAGACAATCACCCTAAGCCAGCCCTTATCTATGGTTCCCTGCTATTATCTTTGAGAAAAGAATTATGTCCTGGAAGAGGGTTTCTAAGAAAATTGGCAAAGATCCACCGGCTGTCCAAAGAAAGTTGAAAGCACAACAGCAAAATTTTCTAGAAAGCTATGCTTTGGTGACTGTGCCTGGTAAAGAACTTTTTCAGCCTGAGGTAAGCAGCAGTTAGAAAACGCTCTGTTACAGATTCCAATCTCTGCTCTAAAGAACGACTCGTGTTAAGTCCTAAGGGTAATATTTTGACAAATAAAAATAATTGTTATATCCTCAGTACTACAAAGGAGAATACCTCCACACACCTGCTCGTACAGCTGAGAAATATTATGAAGGGGATTGACCTGGCTGACTCCCAGTTTCTCCCCGCTTATACTTTAGCTAAAAGAAGATGATTTATGCTGACCTTCTTCAGCTCTTAAAGATCAGGGTGACCCCAGCCAGATACTGGGTTCCATCATGCAAGTGAGTTTGCCACAAAAATTCATTCTAACCCATTTCCCCTTCCTAATTCTGTCTACCTGAAAAAGCAAGAAATTCCATCCTTCAAAGAACAGAGAGAAATGCAGGCGGTGAATCACGTCTACAGATCTCATTTAGGAAAATGTCAGCATGAAGTACTGTTCATCAGCCTAGGGTGACCAGCCCACAGGGTCCTGCTGCCCCATACTGTGTCCACTGTGTCCCTCCACCTCCCACTCCTGCCCCAGGACAGCGGTTCCGAATCTCAGGTTCACCAGTGCGGCTGCCACCTCTCGGACAGCACTGCCCTAAGCAAGATGTGGGCAAAATAAGACCAAAGTACAAGAGGGTCTATTGGTCAGTCCATTTTTACCTTATGTAGCAGGTTAAATGGAGGCCTTCATAACGATAGGTCCATGCCCTGGACCCTGTGAATGGGACCTTATTTGGCAAAAGGGTCTTTGCAGATGTGACTAATTTAGGAATCTGGAGAGGAGATCATCCTGGATTGTCCAAGTGGGTCCTAAATCCAAGGACAAGTGTCCTTCTAAGAGTCACAGAGAGGAGAGACACATGGAGAAGAAAAGGCCATTGGAAGATGGAGGTAGAGATTGGAATGATGCAGCTACAGCCAAAGAATGCCTGGGGCCACCAGAAGCTGGAAGAGACAAGGAAGGATTCTCCCTTAGGACCTTCCAAGGGAGCACTATTCCCTGCCAACGCCTTGATTCTGGACTTTGGGCCTCCAGAGCTGTGAGAGAACACAGTTCTATCGTTGAAGGCCACCCAAGATTGCGGTGATTTGTTACAGCACTAGGAAGCTCATACACCTTACTTCATTTTCAAGGACAAACGACATTCCCATGATCCAGAAGGCCGAGTCACACTATTATCAAACTCACAGGTTTGAAATTTGAAACCTCACAAATTTCTTTCATTTTATAATTGGTCATATCTCTCAGACTAATCGATTAGTCAATAAACATACTTCAAATCTACCAATTTGCTGTAGCAAGAAAAAGACAACTGAACTAGAAAATAATGCTAGACATATGTTTCAGACTTTCACTAATATACATTATAAACATACATGTGATACATCTTTGAGGTTGTCTGTCCTTGACAATTTAATCTTCTTTTTCTGAAAATCACACCTCACATCCACAGACTTGAGCTCCAAGACATGTTCGAATCACATGACTCCTTTCCACTCGCCATTAGACTGGTTATAAGCGACTGGAGCAGGGATGGACCTTGACCCCAGCTGGACCAATCACACTGTCTCTCCTGGGAATTTGAAACTGAGATGAAGATCGCCAGGCTAACTGGGCTGGTTGGGTGCTAGAGGAGAGATAGATAAACTCAACAGCTACAAAGTGGCCATCTTCCTGCATTTTTACAGATAGAGAAGGTCAGTCTGGAGAGGGAAAAATGGGACAGATGCCAGAGAAAAACAAAGATCAGAGATACAAAGAGAGTCCTCTCTGGGCTCCTCCTGGCTCCCCAGGACCTCATGATATTCTCTCAAGGAGCCCCAGAGCCCTTGGATCCTGTGCAACATTCCAACCTCCTCCCTATACCTTCTTTTTTGCTTAAACCAGTTCAAGCTGATCTCTGTTGTTAGTTTCCAGGAGAAACTTGATTAAGATGGAAATGAGTACCAGCAAACTAACGAATAAAGATTTACATTTTACAATGGATACATGTAGAGATCAATTTATCTATCTATCTACAGATATCTATGTATCTTTATCTATATACAATACATACAACACTCCTTAAACAGGCACAAAGTACTTTTGGATATAAAAATTTAAGGAATCCTTAAGCATTGCATCCCTGTCTTAAAGAAACTGTTAATTTTATTCCACCCATTACTCATTAAATTAGAATTTAGTAGGTGTTTATTGCACACACACTAAAGAGGATTCTGCAGCGTTCTCTGAAAGTCCTTTCTCCCCCTTGAAGAACTTATGATCTAATTAAGAAGATAAAATATACACTGTGACCTAGTGCCCATATTTCACCTTGTCATCATTACTAGTAGTTTTCAACTTTCATAAACCGAAAACTCTCTACCCCGTCCACTCACACAGTTTACACTCACTTCTCTCCACCAGTTTTTGTATGCCAGATTCAGATCTTTATAAATCAGCTGAAAAATGAACATTTCGAGCTTAGTGCATGGCGGTGCTGTCAGCCGAGAGTTGAGTTTTGTCAGTGTTGCCATTTTTATCTGCACAGCACTGTTTCTGCAATTATTTGAAATTTTTATTGCACTTTGCCCCTATGGCTTTATAAAAATAAGTGGAGAAATGGAAAAATGAACGCACTTAAACGTCATCCTCATAAACTTAACACAATCAAGACAAAGCTAGAAATAGGGCAGCCCAATGTGGCTAAACACGCACTGGGTTTAAACTGGTGAAGGAGAAGAACAACACTAAGGAGCTCTTGTGAGATGCCGTAAACATGTCTTCAAAGAGTGGATCCGAAAGCAGAGGTATGACTAGAGACTTGATCCTTTTCACAGCCTGTTGGGGACGGAATCCCTCCTCTTCTATTGTTCGACTTTCACACATCCCTGTGAGATGGAAGTTTTCAGCAAGGCATCGGGGATAAAAATAGGAAAACGCCTGTGGACCAACATAGGTCAGTAGGGTCTTGAATCTGACTTCCACTCCTATCTGTTAGAAATTCTAAGAACCTCCATGGAAAGGTAAGGAAGGCACTTGTCTTAGGCTAACTCACTCTGCTGCTCTCTCCCCAGTTCATTTATTACGCCTTCTAGCTATAGCTTACAATTGGAGTCTTGATCTAGCCAGTGGTTCTCAACCAGGCAAGAGCCTTCTGCCCCCCCAGGAGACACTTGGCAATGTCTGAAGATACTTCTGATTGTCTTAGGGGAGGGTGGGGCTGCAGCATTACTGGCAGGTAGTGGGCAGAACTCAGGGATGCTGCTAAACATCCTACACAAGACAGTCCCCCATCACGATGATTATCTGGCCCCAAGTTTCAAATAGGGCTGCCAAAGTTGAGAAAACCACCAGCTCAACTCTGCTCTTAATTTAAGAATTAATGTTTCTATTTTAAAACTCCCTGAATCCAATTAACTACAGGCAGACCTTGGAGATATTGTGGATTTGGTTCCAGACCACCACAATAAAGCAAATATCGCCATAAAGCAAGGCACACGAACGTTTTGGTTTCCTGGTGCGTATAAAAGCTATGTTTACACCATAGTGTAGTCTATTAAGTGTACAATCGCATCACATCTAACAAAAATGATGTATATACCTTAATTTTAAAATATTTTATTGCTAAAAAATACTAACCGTCATCTGACAAGGCGGGGTTGCCTCAAACCTCCAATGTGTAAAAACCGCTGTGTCTACGAAGCACAATAAAGCGGAGTGCAATAAAACGAGGTATGCCTGTAACCTCTGGATGATGGCTTTTTCTAATTTGCGTGTGAGAAGGGACTATGCACATGTGAATGGAGGCGGGGGCGGAACGGAACTGAATAACACCCATCACTTACTGAGCACGTACTATGCGCTGGCCACGAACTGTTCTAAGAGTTTCACATACGCGACCACATTCAACCCTCATAAGAGCCCTATGAGGCAGGTCCACTACGATCCTCATTTTACAGATGAGACACCCAAGGCTAAGAAAAGTTAAGAGAGATGTTTGAGGTCACAGAGGTCTTAAGCGCCAAGCCAGGACTGGAATAGAGGGAGCCTGACTCACGAGCCAGACAAACAGGCTTGGTAGTTGAGTGAAAAGACAGAAAGGCAGGTGAGGCTCCAAGGCAGCGTGGATGGGAAAGAGGAGAGGGGGGACTAGACAGAGACACACGTGGGGAGATCGGCGGGGCAAAAATAGGTCCACAATGGCCCTCCTGGTTCTTGGTGCTGACTCAGGGGCAGAAGTTGCAGTTCTGAGCCATCGGACCTGAACTTGGGGTCACGCTGCAGGCCCACTGTTTAATGTTCTCACACCGTGGCTCTCTCATGGCCTGTAGAGAAGAGGCATTTTCCCCCTGTTCAGACTCGTTACATTCTGTTAACCCAGAACCTGTTTTGTGCAAAAGCTGCAAACGGTGAAGAGAGCAGAAAGCATGTGATATGTTTCAATATGCAGGAATAAGATGCTGACCAGCGAGGTTTGTTTATGAAAATCTTTATGTGGGGTGAAGGCCAACTGAGCTTATGTCAGCCGGTTTCTGGAGAGGCCCTGTTTTCAAGATCAGTCTGCCGTTTGTCTTCTTTACTGAGCTGACAGAGGACATTCTGGAGCATACATTATGCCAGAAACATCTGTAGTACAGAAAATCAACAATGAAGGGTAACAGCTCCAAATGGGGTTAGTACTTTGAAAGG
Organism: Orcinus orca; assembly: GCF_937001465.1. Lineage (NCBI taxonomy): Eukaryota > Metazoa > Chordata > Mammalia > Artiodactyla > Delphinidae > Orcinus > Orcinus orca. Next base: position 94,830,088 of record NC_064568.1, on the reverse strand, counting down.
CTTTAATGTGTCAATAGATTAAACTGCTATTTTTATCCAAGGAGGAAACGAGCGGAAGTAAACCAGTTTAAAAAGAGCAGAACCAGCCTACTCTTTCTGCCAAGTTATTTTGCACACTCAGGAGGACACAGAGTCGGTTTTTGTTTTGTATTGTTTTTTCTTTTAACCAGGGTACTCGGGCCGACTGTTTTTCTTTATTTTTGTCCCCCACTTGGATGCATGCCTCTGGATGAGACACGATGCAAAGGGGTTTGCCTCTGATGAAGAACTGGGCACTTTATATGCCTTCCTCTGTAAAAACCCTGGAGTGTCACAGGCATACCGAGATGTAACGGGAACTAAATTTGTCACCAAAGCTTTCATCGGGATAACAAGAATAATAACAATAACCAATTGCTAAGCACTTACTATGGCTAGGTACTTTTCATTTGTTATTTCATTTAATCCTCACCTCTCTATGAGCTAGGTACTATTATAATCATCTGCCTTTTAAAATTAAGTTTTATTAAAGTATAACACATATATAGAAAATTACACACATTTTTAAGTATGAAACTCAGTACATTTCACAAGCTGAACACACCCAAGTAATCACCACCCAGAACAAGAGACAAGACACCTCCAGCCCTCTCATGCCCCTGCCCAATCACACCCCCTCAAGGGTAACCACTTGCACAATTTTGAATAACAAAAATTTGTTTCACCAGGCTTTGAACTTTATCTAAGTGGCATTAAACAAAATGTACTCTTTTCTTTCTGGCTTCTTCCCTTCAACATTTTGTTTGTGAGATTCATCCATACTGTTTTGTGTAGTTGTGTTACGTAATTGTATTGTGCGTTGTGTGTAGTTGTAGATTTCCCATCCTCACAGATGTAGACTATTCCATTATATGAATATGCCACAGTTATTTTTTCACTTTGCTGTTGATGGGTTTTATGTCCATTTCAAGGCTGAGGTTAAAGCTGAAGGTTAAGATTGAAGATTAAGAACACTGAGACTCAAGAGGTTAAAAATAACTTGCCCAAGTTCACAAAGCTAGAAAATGGTGGATCTGAGATTCTAACTCAGGTTAGCCTAACTCCAAAATGTTAGGTTTGTAGGGACGTCTCTCTGATGGGTGGAAAGGTCTTTTGTATGAACAATTTGGGAGGACCACTGGAAGAGGATATTTGAGTAACACAACACGATGGAAAACTGCCCACCTCTACAGAGCTCTTTGCCTTTAGGCATGTCTCTTTACCTTTGGTTCCCATCTAACACTTCCTCCCTTTTTTATTACTTTGACTGACTGTTCCAATAGCTCTATTGAGATCTCAAGCATTGTGGGACCTCACTGAGTTGTAGAGACAGGAAACACACAACTGCACCTGAGACCTAGAAAAAATGTTGAGTGTAAGATACATCCTTAGAGAAAGCAGCCACTGAAAAGGTGAAGGCTTCAATGGATATGTCAACAAAAGAGGGACTGGGGTATGCCCAAATTCAGTGTGGACATGCACACATTCGTGGGTCTTCTCCAACCCATGTGCTGGCTCACTCTCCTCCCCTCTCTAACATTTCTCCTACAAATAGTTTATTATGCTGTTACCAGGTCACTCCTACGGTGAGCATCAATTTGGCACATCCAGTGAACTGATTCACTATTAGGATAATTGTATCCTAATTGGCATTCATACTTTCCACATGTTTTTTAGGAGGAAAGGAAAAGGAAAGAAAGAACAACAACACTTTCAAGGAATCACGTTAACAATAAAGGAAACATGAACGCTTGCTCTCTTCCTAATATTATGTCCTCTTCAAATGGAAGGGAATACAGTGAAGAGATGCCATTCAGCCCAGTAAAGAGAGGGAGCCTCTTAGGCAATCTTTTTGGTCCCACCCTTTGGATCCTTCTCCAACCTCACAACCAGAAGTGACTAGAGACACAGGGAGACCAGCCATAGAACCTACAGGAAACTCAAGGAAGACTTTCTCACTCACTGCCTCTCAGCCTAGCTCATTGGTGTTTTTCTGCAAACAGGCACAGAACTGACACGTGTCTGCTAGATTATTTAGCCAGTTTACAACAAATCATGAGGCTAGTGCACAATTATTGTGGGCCAACAAACACTGCTTGTTAAAATGACAGAAATCACTGAATCAGCTGAGATATGGGCCAGTTGTTTCATTGATAAAAACACCATTGGGGTTTCCAGGTATTATTCTAGAATAAAACCACCTTGCTTTGCAGAGTCTCAAGGATCCTTTTCTTCTCTTCTCTATGCTCCCCTGAAGGAAAGAAGAGACACTGGCACTGGCCAGCTGTATTGGTTTGCTGTGGCTGATGCAACTAAGCACTACCGATGGGGTGGCTTGAACAACAGAAATGCATCATCCCACAGCTCTGGGGTCTAAAAGTCCGACATCCAGGTTTTGGCAGAGTTGCTTCCTTCTGAGGGCCGTGAGGAAAGATGTGTTTCATGCCTCTGTCTTTGGTTTGCACGTGGCCATGTTTATGCTCATACTGCATTCTCCCTGTGTATGTCTCCATATCCAAATGTTCCCTTCCTATAAAGATATCTATCGTTCTGGATTAGGGCCCACTCTAATGACCTCACTTTAATTTGATTGCCTCTGTAAAGACCCTACCTCCAAATAAGGCCACACTCTGAAATACTAGGGGTTAGGACTTCAACATATGAAATGCAGGGGCACCCAGCTCAACCTATAACACTGACTCCTACAAAGGTGTCTTTGTCTCAGTGCACCATCAGTTCAGCTCTCCCCAGCATCTCTAGGGTCCACACTCTGTGTGCTCTGGCCCCAACCAGATAAGCTTACTGAAAAAAAGGGAGTGAACTTGACATGGCCCCAGCTCCAAATTCTTTCTGGTCTTCTAGTATCTTATCAGCACAGGGAACGATGTTCTGTTCATCAGGGTCTCCTGAGGTCAGAGGAGTCATGGATGCCCATCTCACTTCGGGTTTGGTCTCCCCCACCCCCTTTCACACACCTGCTGGTCTCACCACCAGACCTCTCTCATCACTTCACGCAGGCTCTTCCTTCCCTCCCTTTGCTGACACTGCTCTGGCTCCTGTCTCCTCTTTCTCTGCCCTGTGAGCAATCTTTTCAGATCTCACTCAGTTCATGTCTTCCGTGACAGGTGCTTTTCACCCACATCATCCGAACATGGAGCATCTTGTTCCAATTTGTTTTACATGATTTGATGAAGGAAGGAGGAAGGACATTTTCTCCTTCCCTCTGCAATGTCTCAGTGGCTCGCAAGAGCTGTCACTGATATCCCGCTTCCAGATCTCAGTTTCCTGGGGCCATGAAGTCTTCTTCTAAGTATCTTACCTTTGAAGCTTCTGCCAGGCGAGCAGAGATTGGACAGCTCGATCGCACGGATCTTAGACTGATGACTGCAAACATCCAGGAGATTTCACCCACGGTTAAATGAGAGGAGAGAGAGTCAGGACTTGATTTTCACTCTCCTGTATGAAAACATCACTTTTTAGAGATCCTGTTTTGTCTCTAGTGCTATTTCTAATGGAGTCTTTTCTTTCAAATTGACTTTTAATTTTGAGAAGCTACTTCATCTCCTCAGGATCTCATAAAAATTCTTCCCATTCAATTTGAAAGCAGAATCAAGTTGCTGGAAGTCATCATATGGCTAGAAAGGAAGAGGTATGCTGTTGGGAGTGCCTTGTAAAGGGTTTAAAAATATAACATTTGACCTTATTTCTTTAAAAATGTAAAACTTGAGGATTTCTTCTGAGCATTTGGAAGCCCTCATGAACGGATGGGTGGGGAGATGTGTATCAATTAGGAGACCTCAAAACCACTGGTAACACCTGGCTTAGTCTTTCCAGGGAAGGAATACCTTTCCAGTGAAAACGCAGGTGCTAAGGGAAGCACACTCTTTCAAGATGGAAATCCATTTTTTACAGTACCACTTGCTAACAGACCCAACTATTATCCCCAACTAACTGATGAAAAACTGCGAGAAAGACAGATCAAGTATAGGCACGCACCTAGCCCCATGCCTGAGACATAACTCTCAGTACATGTTAGGTTAGGCAAATCCCAATCTGTGTTGAAAAGTCAAAGGCAAAGAAAGAAAGAAAAGACCTATTTCCTAAGCCAGTTAAGTTCAATTCACTAAATAGGCTGTTTTTTTATACCAAAATGCAAAAGTGCCTTACACCAATGAGTAGATATGATCAAAAAAGATATGCGTTCAAAATATTTTGACTCCTACCCTTGTATCAATAGTTCCTTTGTGTAATAACAATTTCCCACATACTTCTTACATGATGACAATGAGAGTAACGTGCAATCTGACGGGCAAAACAGAAAAGTTAAGATGGTTGCAGTATAATGTAGAAGAGTATGTAGGCAAGCCACTTAATCCGGTCTTGGAGGGGAGAGAACTGTTGAAAGGAAGTGCTATCTCAGCTGAGGCCTGAAGACAGAGGGATTACAATAATCTAGAAGCAAGATGAAAGTGGCCTGTACAGCGCATGGGCAGCCAAGATGGAGAAAAGTAGTCAATTTAGTGAGATTTTAGGAGAAAGGATCTACCAGACTTGGTAGGACTGTTTCCTTTGTGTCTTCCAGGTCATGGTACTGAAGACGGAAGAGGAACAGATGGGAAGGTGATTTATTTTACAAAGCGACTAACAATACACTAATACATCTGCTTTGTCCATCTCTATTTTCACATGTAGCAGGCTTGTTTACAACCAAGTAAACAGCAGGTGTGCAGCAGATTTGACTCAGTTGAGTCTTTTTATACCAATAAGTCCCTTCCACTGTCTCATTCACGCAGCCTAGCTGCTAGACTGGATACCTGAGTTGAGAGTGAAATTCTTCTATCTCCTTTTAAGCAGGAATCAGAGGCTCCTTTAGTCTACATGCCATGATATGATGACGAGGCGTGCTCAGGTTGAGCAAACACTCATTTGTTCCGTGTGAATAAGACATCATTTATGTAGCAACTTCTGCCTGTTAGCTACTGGAGATTTCCCAAAATGGATAATGCCCCTGTTCTTGAGCTTCTACAATGGAAGAGAAAAGACAGAGTGTGGTGAGTGACATAAAACAGGTGTGGACAAATTCTTGTGAGAACAAAGTGGCGGGCACGTGCTTTGAGCCTGGGCTTGGGGAACAGCAAGGAGGGTGCTCCCAGGGAGAAGGTAGCAAGGAGGCTTCACCTACATGAATCGGTAGGAGCCGCCCAGATAGGCAGGCGCACGTGTGCATTCCAAGGAATCAAAACATCCTGAACAAAAGGATCAAAGTGGGAAAGGGCAGGGAATGTTGAGGAACAGTAAACAGACCCTGTGATACAGCCAGAGTGCCCAGGGTCACTGAGGAGAGTGAGAAGCAACCTGAAGGGAAGACAATAGGAAGGGCTGTGAATGCCAAAGCAAGGGGAGCCATGGACACACTGGGGGGCCATGAGCAATTGTCAAGCAACAGAGTGAGGTGACCAGCCCTGCTCTCAGGAGCAGCGTGTCAGTGGCAGATTGGAAGTGAGAGAGATGAGTGTTGGGGACACCAGCTAATCGACTCTGAAGCAGCCCTACCAAGATCTGAGGAAGATGTGAAGCAAGGCTTTGACAGCGGCAAGAGAGAAAGGGAGCAAGGCCAAGTGACATTTCTGCAACAGGATCTAGAAAAGTTGATGACAAACAGGATATCAGCTGGAAAAAAGAGAAGAGAATCTAGAGTTTCTGCCTTAGTTCATTCGGGCAGCTGTAACAAAATACCATACAGGTGGCTTAAAAACAACAGAAATTCATTTCTCATAGTTCCGGAGGCCAAGATGTCCAGGGTCAAGGAACCAGCAGATTAGGCATCTGGTGAGAGCCTGCTTCCTGGTTCATAGATGTCCCTCTTCTCACTATAACCTCATGTGGCAGAAGAGGGGAGGGAGCTCTCTGGGGTCTCTTGTCTAAGGGCACTAATCTCATTCAGGAGGGCTCTACCCTCATGACCTAATCACTTCCCAAAGGCCCCACCTCCAAATACCATCACAAAACCGCTGTGATTAGGTTTCCACGTACAAATTTTGGGGAGGACACAAATATTCAGAGTAAGGAATAAAGGGAAGGGATGAAGAGTTTTCTAGAATTTGGAGAGTAAGAGTCTCTGAATAATTTGGGGGGAGGTTGGGATAGAGAGTCAAGTAGGAGAAGAACCAATTGCTGTTTACTCTGTGCTAAGATTCCTTTTTTGATGGTCTTTGAAAATGTGAATATAGGATTTGGGTTATTTTTATGTTCCTTTGGAGGCTAGACAGTTTCCCAAAATTCAGCAGTCCCTTCTAGACTGGACCACATGAGTCTATTGTTTCTCTGGGTTACACTGGGGCAGAGTTGCTTTTAGAATGAGGATGAGTCCTTCAGCTATTGGAAGTGTGTAGACTACCCGACAACAGTTATCTGCATATATGAGGTAGGGGATGCTTTTGGAGGAAGAGGGTGAAAAATAGGAGGATTGATGGCAGAAGGTTGGGCTGTGCCAGGTTAAAGAAAACACGAGGAAGGACAAGCAAACAAAGGGGGCCTCAAAAGAGGAGTCATGAAGTGTAAGGGAAATGGAGCGGGCACAGGGTCACGGAGGTCAAGAGAGAAGGCATTTGGGAAGGAACACTAGAACCTCTGGCTGGGAACCGCAGAAGCCTGAAATCATCACCTTCTGTGGTGCCCAAAATGAGGTGTAGATGCCTGTAGTTTTGACCCTCTCTCCCCTGGGAACAGTGCTCTCCTCCTTCGGGCATCCCTCTTCACTCCACCCATGTGCTTTCAGAGGAATGACCATGTTGTAACACGATCTCACCCCCTAATCCACAGCAGACAGGCACGGGTACCTATTCCAAGCTAGGCCAGCAAGGCCCTTTCTCTAGGATTATTCTGCAAGGACACCATTGTTTCAGTCTCTTTCCAATGGCTAAAGCTGTCATTCAGAGGGTCTCAAGCTTTAGAGTAAATAAGAATGAACTACACAAGAAGTCTTCTTGAAATTCAGATTCCCAGGCCACTTCCCCAGGGACCCTGACTCAGTGGGTGTAGGGTGGCTCACAGGCCTGATGTTGACCCTGCTGTTCTGTATCAAACACGGGCGCTGCTGTGGGCCAGGCTACGTGCAGCGTGAAGAGAAGAGACGGCACAGGGGGAAGAGATGAGAGACAGTTCTGGGTGTCCTCCACGCCCTGCCCCCAGCTCCAACCCTATCACTGGGTCCACATCCCAGATTTTATAACAGAGGGTTTCTCTTTGTGGGAACCAGTTCAAACGGTAGTCCCATCACCTGCAACCACAGAGTTCCAACAAGCTCAGAATTTGTAGGCAATCTTTTCCCTGAGTGCTTAAGAGACAGAGGGCTCGTGGACAATCGTCCCTTGAAACACTTGCATGCGCACCCAAAAAACATAATGTGCACCGCGAGAAAAAGCTTTGCGTGTATATTTTGTGTGTGTGTGTGTGTGTGTGTGTGTGTGTGTGTGTGTGTGTGGTGCTGATGAGAAAAAGCAAGCAAGATGATCACGTACAACGCGCTACCGTTGCCACCTTCATCTGGGTGTGTCTGCTGTGGTGGGCTTGAACCTCAGCCCACGAGGGCCTCCTGCAGCCCCCCACCCTGCCTGAGGGGAAGAAACTTGGTCTCTGTTAATTCTGGAGCCTCCTTTCCCCTGGGCAGAGCATTTCACGTGGAGCAAGATCTCGTAAGCGGGGCCGGCACGGGCCGGACGCAGGTGCAGAAGGCAGCCATCGGCCCACAGGTCCACCGAAAGCCTGCGCCACTGTCCACCAGGCGTTTCCCCGTCCTCGGTTCACAGACAGGTGAAGGGCAGGGGGTCTTCCTGCTCCGGCCCGGGCCACACAGGGCCATGGAAGTCTCTGCAGTGTGTGCTGAGGCCACCAGTCAGCCCCTGGAAGTAGGAGGCAGGGTACCTCTCCATCCAATTATCACTTACCCACTGTCTTTACTCCTTTCTTATCGCCAGGGAAAACCTCGCCTAGATTTGGGGGTAATGATGGGTGCAGGGACCCAGGCTCCCCTCCTGACATTTCTCCCTAAGGGTGTAGTCCTCTGAAACAGGTGTAAGACAGCAAAAAGCAGGCAGGCCATTCGCTCTCCATTCAACCCCATCCTTCCCCCCCACACCCCCCACCGAGGCGAGGAGCATTAGGTGGCCTGGCTGCTTCCGAGGAGGGAGGAGCTGGCAAAGGGAGAATGATGGGCTGGGGGAGGGAAGGGATGGAACAAAGGTTAACTTTTCAAAACCATTATCTTGGCAGCAGATCCCGGCAAGGCTCCCCGTGCCTGCACGCAGGCAGGAAGTGCATGTGCATTATTAATTCACCTGGACATTTTTATCCTTTCCAGCCTGTGCCCCCGGATCTCTCTACTCTCTGCCACACTGGTTTCCTCAAGCCCAGAACTTGAGCGGCTGTCATTCCCTGGAAAGCCAAGTTCAGTAGTTTGAAGAAAAGGACATGCCAGTCCCATAAAGGAATGATATATGCCAAAAGGTACTGCATTAGGCTCTTCATTAACTGGAGGGCGAATAAATTTATGAAAATCGTGCGTCAGTTAATCCACTCCTTAGAACAATTAATGGCTAATTAACACGAGGATGAGGCTGAGCCCTCTGTTCATCTCCACTCACTCCTGAGCACCCACGTGCAGACACGGGATCCAGGGCAGAAAATGGGACTCACGTTGCCTCTATACTGTGTATTACCCTCAGATCCCTGGCGGCATCCGAAGATGGGTTGGACTAAATGTAACCTTCTCTTAATATCGGAATTTCCGCTGAGGGCTCATGCATTTTTTTAACTTTTTTTTTTTTTTTTTTGCAGTATGCGGGCCTCTCACTGCTGTGGCCTCCCCCGCCGCGGAGCACAGGCTCCGGACGTGCAGGCTCAGCGGCCATGGCTCACGGGCCCAGCCGCTCCGCGGCATGTGGGATCCTCCCGGACCGGGACACGAACCCGCATCCCCTGCATCAGCAGGCAGACTCTCAACCACTGCACCACCAGGGAAGCCCCATTTTTTTAACTTTTTATAAAAACTTATTATGAAGACAGTCAAACATACGAAAAGCATGTCAACATCAACATCAACTACCTTCAACAATTATCAATACATGGCCAATGTTATTTCATCTATGCACCCCCCTCTCTGGGTTATTTTAAAGCAAATCCCAGGCTTCCTATTATTTCATGTATAACTATTCAGCACATGTCACTAAAAGAGAGGGACTTTTTAAAACATATTAGCAATACCATTACCAGACCTAAAAAAAAATAATAATTCCTCAGTGTCATTACATTTTCTCATGAATCTTATAGTTTTTAAGTTTGTTTAAATTCGGATACAAACATGAGCTCGGCGGTGTAATTGGCTGGTGATACTCTTAAAACCTACAGGCTCCTCCTCTACCACTGCTTATTCCTTACAGTTTTTTGCTGAATAAACTATGTCGTGGGCTCTTAGCCTTTGACACAGTCTGGATTTTGATGATTGCATCCTTGTAATGCTGGTTAGTGTGTGTGTGTGTGTGTGTGTGTGTGTGTGTGTGAGTGTCTCACATCTCCGTGGAAGTTAGATGTAGAGAGTTAGTTCACACCAGTTTGGTTTTGTTCCGGTTCGGCAAGAATTTCAAAGGTGGTGGTGTGTGCTTCCACTGGGAGACACGTGAAGTCTGGTTGTCTCTCTTTTTGTGATGTTATCACAGCCACTGGTGATTATTACCTACAGCAGTGTTTCTCAACCAGGGGGATTTTGTCCTCCCAGGGAACATTTGGCAATGTCTCGAGACAGTTTTGGTCATCACAGCTAGGGGAAGAGATGCTACTGGAATCTAGTGGGTGGATGCCAGGGATGCTGCTACAATGCACAGTCCCCCCAGCACAGAGAATTATCTGGCCCCAAATGTCAATAGTCCAAAGTTGAGAAACCCTGGCCTAGATCCATTTACTCATCTGGGGTTGCAAAATGTTATATTTCTAATTTCATCATTCATTTTTTTAATTTATTAGCACTAATATTGGTATAAAGAAAAACTTCCTAATCAACTATTTGATTTCCCCAAGGTAGAATTCATGGAGTAAATGTAAGCTAATGTTTAATTCTTTCATTTACCAGTTTTCAAACTAATAAGGTAGTTTCCTAGACTCTTCCAAAGGTGACCAATAAAGATTTTTTCTTATAAGAATCATGTATAAACTTGAGCGCATAAAGGGACTGGGTATGTTCCAACAACTACAGTGATTATCTTTACTGATGCCTAAATTATACCTTCTTTGGACATATGGAGCTTATTCAGGGGGGTTTCTGAGTCTTTCTGACACACCCTTGCAGACTTTAAAAGTCTGCTTGCATTTCAGGATGACAAGATCCTCTAGGGTCATCTTGTGTACAGTATTTACTTTCCTGGACTGGTATCAGCCACTTCTCCAAGGAGCCCTGGTTCCTTTCAGTGGTAGTTAGCAATCACCATCTAATTATGCATGTTAAGACATAAATAGCCCTTGTAGCATTTTATTTTTCTCTAATGATGGAATTTTTTGAACCACATTTTACACATGGAAATATTTATACAGTTGACCTTGAACAACACAGGAGTTAAGGGCGCCAACCCTCTGTACAGTGGAAAATCCAAGTTTAACTTTACAATCGGCCTTCAGTATATGTGGTTTCACACGCATGGATTCAACCAACCCCAGATCATGTAGTACTGTAACAGGTAGTTAGTGAAAGAAATCCACGTATCAGTGACCCATGCAGTTCAAACTCACGTTGTCCAAGGGTCAACTGTACTCAGGAGAGTGGTTTCACCCCAACTCAAACTTAAAGCAAATGGAAACTTTTGAAAGCTGGCAATACACCCACCCCCATTTCCAGATCCTCTCTTTTGGTCAGCAGGCCCAGGAATGGGACAGACTGTCCTGAACTCCCAAATGAGGATACAATGACAAAATAGGCTGGATCTAGGGGGCCAAGAAGGCCTGGAAATGCCAGAGTTGTTCTGAACTCCGGGCCTCTGGTCTCTCCAAGACTAGGAATTTCCCAGGCCCCTTCTCCTGGGCTGCAGATGGAAGAACAAGTCCTCCAGGCAGAGGTGCAGGCGGGCCGGGGAGACCATGAGGAGGGTCAGCCCCGCCAAAAGTCTGGAACCTCTTCAATATCACAGGCCAGGTACAGAACTTTATATGAACAGAGAGGCTATGGAATAGCACGCCAGAGTACCATTCACACTTAGAATATGTGACCTTGAAGAAGTTTCTACTTGTTGCAGGTCCCTCTGAGCTACATGAAGACCCCAGGGTGCAGAGACCTCTGGTCCTCTGGCATCAGGGCGTTTTAGGAGAAAGAGTGAGAAACACTGTGAGGCAATTCCAAACACATTCTGCTGCAAGAAAGGGCTTCTTACTTTATTATAAATTTAGGTAGCCTAAATTATATTGAAAAGTCAGAAAGTATGTCATTTGTTTAAAGTCAAGAATTCTTTTACAAAGGGAATTGCTATCTCCTAATTTCTCTTTTCTTAGAGTTTAATATCTCAGAGCCGCCTAGCTCAAGTTTAAGCTGAAGCATGTCAGGTTGAAAGCAGCCTTAAATCCTTTCTGGAACAAGGTAGGAAATGATACAGAGACAAAGATAGAGAGAGATAGAGATAGAGAGAGATAGAGATCTTGCGGACATATACATTGTGGAAACATACCTGCTGTCAGAAAAAAAAAAAAAAAAAGAAAGAAAGTGCCTGAATTTGTTTTAGCCCTGCAGCCACCTCTGAGTGAGCCCGGTAAAAAACTCCTCTGCCCAAGTGATGAGACCAGATTAGCGTGCTCCAGCTCTCATGTCCTGTGCTGAGGGAATTAGAAGGGGCTGATGGTGCTGGAACGGGGCTATTTTGCATTTCTCAGTGACATCCTCTAATGAGCTGACAACGCGGAACACCAGGCTGCTGTCTTGGAGAAATGAAAACAATCCAGTGGTCATTTCACATCCTATCATCCTAATGACAACCCATGAGCTGCCTTCTTCTTGCCTTTGATTAAAATACACGGGACCTGCCCAAGGAATTGAGACTAAGATGCCCAAGAGGGAAAGAGACCAAAGAGTGCTGCGTGGAGGGAAGGAGGAGGCCTCCCAGGGAAAAACACATTTGGGAAAGTCAGAAAAGTCAAGGGTAACTAGGCTCGGTGTTGCTTGAAACTTGGCACTCTTGGAAATTGTCAGCTACAATGCCTGATTGACTTTCTCCAACTGAGCCAATGAGGGATTCCACCAAAGAGATCCAGTGCTATGTCGTGGCTCGAATGTGGTTCCATCCCCACAGCAGCACAAGCTATAGGGGTGATGCTCCGAGGTGGGAGTTCAGCTGGCGAGCACCGGGACAGCTGGACCCATTAAGATACGGAAACGCTGCACACTAGCGGCCGAAAACCCCTCCCCAAGCCCATCTCCCACACACTACCTCAGCTGCCCCCACCCTCTCCTAAAACCCCTGGTCTCACCCCAAAAACCCAGCAATTTCACTAAACAGGCAAGGCTTGGCAACAGAGGGTGCCTGCCCGCACCTGGATTCAGTGTGGTAGGCGACTTCCATTCTGACTGGTCCAAGTCCGGGCCAGACCCATGATTAAACAGTCATATTCCATTAGACATGCCCAAGAGACCGCCCAGCACCACTGAGCCTTCTCAGGCCCTGCCAACAACCCACAGGGGTGGGCCAGCCGCTGCAGGACTGCTCTGCGCCGTCTGCCCCTAGGGCCTGCTGCCCACACGATGCACTCCCCTGACCCTGTGGAGGAACAAAGGAAATGAGAGGCCTGGGATTGTCCTGGCTCTCAGAGGACTGGACAACCTTCTCAAGCCCGGCAGGCTTATCACTGGGACTTTTTACTGCCCTTTTCTTGTCGCCAACCCTCTTTAAGCTTCCTAAATTAATAATGATGAAGCTCTTTCAGCTGTATCTCCAGTCTGTTTTTGATGATTTCCATTCTCTGGGGCCTTTTTCTCCCCTCTTAGCCCTTTACCCCTCTCTCCTTCATTTGTATCCATTCTCAGATAATCACTGATTAGGTCATGGAGGGAGAGGGGAGGAAAGACAATTAAGAAAAAGAAAGAAATAGCCATTTGGGTATTGCTGAGTCAAAGGTCTGGATCAGAAACAATATGAAATTTCAAGGGCTGTTTCCCCAGTGAAAGGACAGAGGAGGAAGAGGACAGAATATCTCCGAAGGGTCACGCATAACATCTAGCGCACGGCAAAGAAGAGGGTGAGTGTGGAACACCCTCCAGGACCAGCACTTGAACCTGGGCTTGAGCTTGCCTGGTAGAAGCAGGGGAAAAGTTTCCCTCTAAAACAATCGGTTTATCATAAACCAATAATCCTCTGCTTTGGGATAACCATCTATTCTTTTTCCTTAAGGAGAAAGAACTACCGGGTTCAGCAGAGTTGTTCCTCCATCCTACCCCCACAGTATTTCTGCATCATTAGATTTTTCTTATCCCACTGAAGAAACCCAGAGAGGAAGCATTCCAAAAGGCCCTGGGCTGCCCACCTGGCACGCAAGAGTCTCTCTGTGCGGCATCAGCCTCGGGTGGCAGCCAGGGATTCCGCTGTCGACCTTCCAACGGAGGGGAAGGGCTGCCAGCTAAAGTAGAAAACCAGAATGTCACAGAGAAGTGGGGACGTATTTATGAATCACTCACCACTCTGCTGTAAGTTTTAGCGTCTCCAATTCCACCCAGCACAAGAGAAGTATGCTGGGTGGAAGTGTGCTGGGTGCGATTGTGTGTCAGAAGCTGTGCAAGCTACAGGGAACCGTAGAACAGCAGAAGACACTTTCTCTCAGGGAAAAAGCTCATTGTTTGGCTATGAGATGGCTAAAATTAGCCAATCTGTAAAACACTGACAATAATGACTATCTCTTTGTGACAGGCACAAGGCTGTGTGTTAACCCAATCTAGCTCATTGTCTCCCTGGGCACACGTCTAGACCTTTCCCAGCATTCCCTGCAGTGCCCACAGGAATGAGCTCTCGTTAGCGGGAGGCAGATAGGACGGCTGAACGTCACTTCCAGGACTGTCCTCTGAAACCTCTCCCACTGAGATCTTTCCTGGATTGTCTCTCGCTCTTTAGCCAGCAGGATGCAAACACCCAGCAGAGGACTGAGAGGCCCTACAGGAAGTGAAACCACTAGATGAAAGATTCTGAGTCCCTCAGAGACTACAAAGAACAGAGCCCCCCAGCCCAACAGACACACACACACACACACACACACACACACACACACACACACACACACACACAAACATGGGCCACACTGGCTATGAGATGAACAAAAACTAACCTTATTGCGTTAACCCACTGAAATTTTAGGGTCGTTTGTCACAGCAGCTAATGTTACTTACCCTATCTAACACACACGTGGGTTTCATTAACAGATAGAATGAGAAAATATATTTACAGTGCCTGGTTCTATGCCTGACATAGAGCAGGTGTCTGGCACTGTGCCAGAAACACGGTAGGTAGTAAATAATTGAGCTTCATTTTGCAGGACCAGAGCGAGGATTCCACTAGACGAAGAGGAGGGGTCAACAAGTAGCACGACCCAGAGGCATGAAGCCACACGACATAGCCAAGAGAATACAAACAGTTCCCACAGCTGCAGGTAAAGATACACCAGGGCAAGCAGATACTGGTCAGACACCAGAGCAGAGAGGCCAGCAGAAGTCAGTTCTGGAAGACCCTTTATCCTTGGCAATAAGAAACTAACAAAGTGTTCTTTTTCATTTTTAACAACTTGAGACAGAATTCAAATACCATACAACTCGTCCATTTAAAGTGTATGATTCGATGACTTGTTTATTCATGGAGTTTTGCATCCATCGTCACACTCGGTTTGGGAAACTTTTCATTACCCCAAAAAGAAACCCTGCGTCCCTTAGCTGTCACTCCCCAATCCTCCTCCTGGGTATGTGCCTAGAAGCAGTGAAGGGTTTTTAAAAGATCACTCCCTGACCTACCACTGCCCAAGGCCTGACACGGCGCACGCATGCACGTGCACACACACTTCTTTCATCATCCTCACGATGTAAGTGTGAAGACCAGCCCCAGGGACCTTACACTCCCCACCAGCTGAACCACTCAGGTGCCTGCCCCTGCACACCAGGCCCTGGTTTCCCGTCTCTGCAAGAAACACTTGAGGAAGCTTAGCTGAGCCGGCCTTGGCCTCAGGCAAATTCACACCTTTGGCTTCTGCTTCCTGGTCCCTCCCCCTCCAAAGACTCCTTCCTTCCCTCCCTCCCTGTCCTGCCATACATCCCTTTCCCCTTCCCTCAGAGGGACAGAGCCTAGAGGCGATCAACAACGGCAGGCCACCGTGGTCACACCTGCAGAAGTCCCTGGAATTCTCTCAGAACCCACGTGCATGGAAGACAGTATTGTCCTCGTGTTATTGGGTTGGCCAAAAAGTTCGTTCGGGTTTTCCCCAAGACATTACGAAAAACCCAAATGAGCTTTTTGGCCAACCCAATAGAAGTGGGGAAACTGAGGTTCAGAGAGTTCAAGTACTGTTCCTAAGGCTGCACAGCAGGTGAGTGTCAGAGCCAAGCTTCCACCCAAAGCGTGGAGACGCGGGCAGCATTTAGGACCGCTCTCAGCAGTGTGAACAAAACTTCCAAACACCAGCTTAGTCAGATGGGGATGGTTTCTTCTCACCCAGCAAGAGGTCCAAGTGAGGAACTGGAACAGCACATCCTTAGCGACAGCCAAGTCCCAAGCTCCTTGTGTCCCTCTGCTTTGCCATCCTTAGTCTGGGGCTTTCATTTTCATGATCAAAATTCCTACTCTAGACCTTGTGCTTTTTTTTTTTATCAGAAAAGCAAGAGCTCTCCCAGAATCTCCATTCAGTAGGCGTCTCTTCCATCTCATTGTAACATTCCTGCTACAAACAAAATTAGCATTTGTCACCAAGGGAAAGAGGAGAATGGGTGCTGGGCAGGGAAGCAGCCGTGCAGGCTCTGAGCAGAGTCCAGACCCTTCGGCCTCTCACATTCGATCTGCAGTGGCTGAGGCCTGCTGCCCACCACCTCCTCCGCTCTTCAGCATGCGCTGGGCTAAACCACAAGGTGGGGCCTAGAGCTTCGGGAGAGAGGAAAGCCTTTCTAGATCATCAGCGTGATCAGCTGAGTGCACGTTCCCACGGGCAAGGGAAGAGGTTGCTCATTTCCTCTGGTTCAGCGGAGAAAAGTCCCCACTTTGGAAAGAGTTAGAAAGCCCTGGGAATACACCGGCCCTCAACTTTCGAGCACTCACAGCTGCTGCAGGCCTTAATGGAAAAGGATCTGATGCACTCATTTCCAGGCCTGCCACAAAGCCCTTCTGCAGAAACTTCAGACTCTCAAAAGGGCTCAAGAATAAATTATGCATTAATCACCATCTGAAGATGAATGGAAAAGATCAGACACATATAATTTCTGGCAGCATTAACCTAGAAGCTGAGGGTTCGGGGGCTGGAGGGCAAGAGGTGAGATGGGAAGAAAAGGAGCCTCTCGGGGGCACTGACTTTACCTAGATCCATCTATCTTGTCCTCCATTCCCTCTGGCTGAACATGCCCACGTGACTGAGGAAGGTGGATCATGGGATATTTTCACCAAAGAAAAGAGCCTTCCTTGCAGGGCTGAATGCTGAGGCCTGGTCCCCTGGAGGTTATGACATGTTGAACCACTCCTCCCACATCTCACACTTCTGAACAAGATGTGATGTGAACCTCACCCACGGTGCCTTCTTCCCGGGCCCAGAATGCTCCCTGCTCTCTGAATATTAAACCTCTGAGAAGCCTTGCTAAGCATCATCTTGGGTTTTTAGCAAACACCCTTTAAAACCGAGACCCTGGGGGGAAAATGTTCCATGCAAAGTACTATGTCATGGAAGGATTACAGGCTTCAGGGGCAGCAGCCCTGGATTCCAGACCTGGATTCTAGATTCGCCATGAGCCTCCCTGGTCCCTGGTCATCAGTCAGTCTTCTCGTCCATAAAATGAGGGTTGGAATTAGTGGAGACTAAAGATCACTTCTGGCTCCCATTCTATGTGTCTAGGGATGGACTCAACGTGGTATTTCCTTTTTGTATGAATTTTCCCAGAAAACGTGAATTAATCAAGGATATTCATGACAATGACATCTGAGTGACTACTATGAGCTCTGGCAAAGTACTTCAACCTGGTAACTCTCAATCCTCACAGCAATCCTCTGTGGAGTAGGTGGGTATCATTAACAGCTCCAATCTCCTGATGAGGTGACCAGGCACAGGGAGACAAGTAATCAACCACTCCGTTTCCACTGGGATGTCTTAGAGGCATCTCCGATTTAGCAGGTTGGAAACTGAACTCCGGACTCCCCCACTCCACCCCAGCCAAACCTGCTTCTCTCTCCATCTGCCCCTGCTCAGCAGATGGCAACTCCTTCCTTTCTCATACCCAGGCCAGAAGGCTTCAAGTCTCTCCCACCTCCAATTCATCACAAATCACGTCAGCTCTGCTCTCAAAAAATAACTGGAATCCACTGTTTCTTACCACTCCCAGTGCGACTACCCTAGCCTACGCCTTCACCGTGTGTTGTCTGGGCCATGGCAAGAGTCTTCTTACTGGTCTCCCATTTCTAGCCTCTGTTCCCCATCACGTGCACACACATACGTGCACACACACAAGCACACGTGCACACACGCACACACTGAGTATTTTTTATACCACAGCCAGCATGACCCTTTGCAAATGTAAGCTATGTCATTCCTCTGTTCAAAACTTTCAGTGATTTCCCATCTCATTGAGGGTAAAATCCAAAGTCCTTACGCTGGCCTGCAAGGTCCTCCAAGCCCTCCCCCACCCCACCCTCTCTCCTCCCCTCCCCTCCCCCCCACTCTTCCTTCAGCGCACCAGGCATCCTCCCGGCTCAGCCCTGGCCAGCCGCCCTTCCCCAGATATCCCAATGGCTTGCTTCACCACCTCGCTTCCGTCTCTCCACTGAACCGTTTCTCTGACTAAATAAAACAGCACCTCCCTCATCTGTCTGTGTCCCCCTAGCTTGGTTTGTTTTTCTCTTTAACTCGCATCTCCACCTGCCATAGTTTATATTATTTGTTTATTTTCGTGTCCTTCTCCCCCTACCAAAGGTAAGCTCTGTAAGGACAAAGGCTGCGTGTTCACTGTTAGGCCCCCAGGGCTGAAAGAGTGCCTGGCATTTTAAACAGTCACTCAGTGTGACCTGTGGTGGTGATCATTTTGCAATGCATAAGTGCATCAAATCAACATGCTGGACACCTTAAGCTTACACAGTGTTATATGTCAATTATACCTCAATAAAGCTGGAAAAAAATAAACCATTCAATAGATACAGGTGGCCCTTGTTATCTGAGTGTAATCTGTACCTGAAATTCCACTGGATAGGGAATTTGTGGGTAGCGGAAACCCATATTCTATTACATTAAAGGGAAAAATAAATAATGTGTTCCCTATACCACCTATATTCCTAATCACCTATAAAACAACCCACTGTGGATTTCTGCATGTCATTTAATACACCAATTACCTAATTACTTGACTCTTAATGAACTCATTAGTGAATATGCTTGTGTGCAGTATGCTACAATACTGAAAGAATTACATTTTCCTTCTACACAGAAAGGAACTATATACTGTAATATAAATAAACAATAAAATGATTTGTTAAAGGTACATAATGAATGCCAATATAATTACCAAAACAAAATAAACAGGTTTCTTTTAATTACCTTTTTTATATAAATTTGTGGCTGCGTTGGGTCTTCGTTGTGGTGCGCGGGCTTCTCATTGTGGTGGCTTCTCTCGTTGCGAAGCACAGGCTCTAGATGCACGGGCTTCAGTAGTTGTGGCGCACAGGCTTCAGTAGTTGTGGCTTGTGGGCTCTAGAGCACAGGCTCACTAGTTGTGGCGCATGGACTTAGTTGCTCCGCGGCATGTGGGATCTTCCTGGACCAGGGCTCAAACCTGTGTTCCCTGCACTGGCAGGTGTATTCTTAACCACTGCGCCACCAGGGTTTAAATGCTTACTGACTCAAGGCAGAGCTGGCCAAGTGAGACGCAGAAGTTACTGAACGGCACAACTGTGGGGAGAGAAAAGTCAAAGTGAGCTGGGGAAGGAGCAAGTGAGACCATCCAACACCCAATGCACAAACACTTCTTAATCATGGAAGCAGTAGGCAGTCTTCTCTTCTCAGCATTCAGGAGTCTGGAAATGGATGGATAACTGTGGATCATCGCCCAAAGTCACAAATGAGGCAGCAGGGTTTTTAGAAAAACACTAAAAACAGGCATCTGTTTTAACTACTATGTAACTATATAATTTATTATCCACACTGGGGACAATTTTGAAAGTGAAAAATATATTTTAAGAATTTCAAAAAATATATTTTTAAGCATTCATAGATTGACAAGTTGGTTTTATTATAATGGTAGGCCTATAAAATAATTCCAGTGAAAAACTATTTTCAAAAATAAAATCATTTCTAAAAATAAAACAATCAATCTGTATCCATTAAAGCAAAACATTTTAAATTATTTAGATTGAGTAGTCTAAAAGGTTAAAAATAACATAAGCAGAACAGTATTCTTATTTCATAAACATTTATTGTAATAAGTTCTAGAGTCATATCTATATCTACTGCTATGCTACAGGTATTTTTCTAAAGAATGAATTTTTAATATATATTTCTATTTTTTCATAAGATTGCCTTCAATCTTTTTCAAAGTTGCATTTCATAGTTTATAAATTTAAAGTTGCTGGGACTTCCCTGGCAGACCAGTGGTTAAGACTATGTGCTTCCACTGCAGGGGGTGCAGGTTCGATCCCTGGTTGGGGAACTAAGATCCCACATGCCTCGCAGAGAGGCCAAAAAATTGTTGACACCATCAGTTTGAGATAGGCTGGGACCTGGGACCCTTTGCTGCAGTGCTTGCACCTGGACAAACATCTCCTTGAGCAACAAAATACAAAGAAACTATAAGGGACTAAAAATAACTGCATGCATGGTCAGTTGGGGGCAAATTATGGAAACCAAGATACAAAAAGAACAAAAAGACCAACTGCCACTTCTGAAGAGCCCGGAGCAAAAGCAGGGTGTCAGGAGCAAAAGCAGGGTACTGGGCATGCCCCCTGCACTGAACACCACCAAAGGGGCGGGCAGACCTCCTAAGCCACCCCTCCAGCCCGACCCCTGGACCCAGCCCTACCCTCACCCCATATAAGGGACCAGTTCAACAACCCCCATCCCCCTGCCCCCGGTGAGCAGGGGAACAAGCAAGGAAGGGAATCTGTGGCTTGTTTTAGCTCCCCCTCTGCTGCAGCAGGGGTCCCAGTAAAGCCTTGCATGAATTTCTCATCTGGCCTTTTATCAATTTCTAATGACTGAGGAGGCCAAGAACCCTGGCTGGCAACAAATTGACTCTTCTCAGTTGACAGCAGTATTTCTAATTAAGAAAATAGTCTTTCTACAGGTGCTGAGATATCTGGTAAGTGAAGAAGTAATTCTGATAAATATTCTCAATTCTAATTTTTTTCTTAGTGAAATGTGTTACTATTTCAGTTCAAATCTTTTCACAGGTACCATTCTTTTGTCATTCAGGGAAACTGTGACAAATATTTTATGAGACAAAACTCATCAAGTAAGTTTCTCTATTTATGATTTTTAAAAATGTTTTGCCAAATTTAGATGCTACACAATCACAGAACTTCACAATTTCATTCCATTCCAGTACATAATATAAATCCATCCAGTTAAACATAAAAGCTCCATCAGAATTTTCTTCCTGTAAGATATTTCAAAGCATAAGTATTTACTCTCAAATTTAAAATTATTTAATTTCTTCAATTCCTTCTTTGGTTTTGTAGGTACAAATTTTGTTTTCAATAGTTACAGTTTCCTAAAAGCTTCCAGAGCTGAAGTCTTTTGGCTCACCATTCCTTGAATACTTGATTAAAAATTACCAACTTATTTTAAACAAAATGCAAACAAAATTTAGAGTACTAGTTTGTTTAAAAATATTTTTTTAAGTAAAAGGTCACTATGTATTGTATTACACTTCGGTTGATTTACAAAGTAGCACTTCAAAGGCTGAACATTTCTAAAATCTAAGAACATGCAGAAAAGGAAAAAAAAGCACATACTGCCAGGCTGAAGCACTTTTTAATTCGACATCAGCTCTATCACAAATATTTTGTAGCTCAGTTTCTCTGTGTATAAATAAAAATATTTATAATGTCTGTCAACTATAGCTTCTATTTTGTTGGTAGACTATCACAGCTTGTTTGGATGCAGTTTTGAACTATGAACGCGCTACATCTAATTCCAAATACATTTCTGCTCCACAGATTTCTTAATTTAGTAATAACACTATTTTTCCCATTATGCTGTGCTCCACGAAAAATCTGTATTTTTAGTACCACCACTATCTTCACTGTTGAATTATTTTTAAGTGAAGTGATAAACTACAATAATGTCAGATGCTATATCTTTGACAAAATGATCTTTCAAAAGCTTTGAGTCCATGAATTGGATTGAAAAAAATAATCAAACCATTATTTAAATTAACTGGCTTTTTCTTGAAGAAACTGATATAAAACTGCGTCATTTAACTGTTTGTGACATTCTTCTTCTGCTAGTGGAGCCATCCCACAAATATCCCTTTACTTTTCCTATGTGCACAAGAACACAGGAAGGCAAAATTAAGCAAAATTAACTTGTTAGAATAATCATTTTACCTAATGGAAAAGTCATACTTCTCAGAGTGATATAAAAACACAACCAGGCATAACTGTCTGAAAAAGTTACTAATTTTTTAAATAGATGGTGATGCTTTTTCACAAGACTTTGTCTTCTGGGTTTACCTGTGGTCAGTGATATTACCACAGCCCCCAGAGCAGCTGGCAAATGTTAACAAGTTTCACATTCATCAATACTCTTGAGCAAAGGATATCAAGTACTGAATTTTTCATTAAACATGCACCTTTTCCCAAAGCTCAGTGCGGCAGGAAGGGTTTGGTTTGGTGGTGGGGGGGGGGGGGTTCTCTCTTTTTTTTTTGGTAAAAGAAGTATTATCACAAGATAAAAACATAGATTTACACAATGCAATAGATGGCAAGCCACTGAGGTGGCAACCACGAGAGCATTCAGACCATTCTATCTACACTCCACAGTGACACCGACCTCTCAAACTCTGTTTCCAGCAGGTGTTTCACACCCACCCAATCCCCCACGTCTCATGCATCCTTCTGACTGCAGTGACTCAATGTCCTGGTGGCTCCAAGGTCAGCCCAGGGCTGAGGCTCATAGCCCAAGTTGCCAGCAGGGGCAACAGCAGTTGAATGCATTCAGACCGACGTATCCACCAACCATGGATCGAAAATATTTAGAAAAAAAAATTCCAGGGGCTCCCCTGGTGGCGCAGTGCTTGGGAGTCCGCCTGCCGGTGCAGGGGACATGGGTTCGTGCCCCGGTCCGGGAAGATCCCACATGCTGCGGAGCGGCTGGGCCCGTGAGCCATGGCTGCTGAGCCTGCGCGTCGGAGCCTGTGCTCTGCGACGGGAGAGGCCACGGCAGTGAGAGACCCGCGTACCGCAAAAAAAAAAAAAAAAAAATTCCAGAAAGTTCCAAAGAGCAAAACTTGAATTTGCCACACCTGGTAAATATTTACATAGCATTTGCATTGTATTTACAATTATTCACACAGTATTTACATTGTATTAGGTATTATAAGTAACCTAGAGATGATTTAATGTATATGGGAGGATGTGCATAGGTTATATACCAACATCTACCCCATTTTATGTAAGGGATTTGAGCATCTGTGGATTTTGGTATCCTTGGGGGTCCTGGAACCAATCCCCTGTGGATACTGTGATTCTCCCATCATTAACTACAGAGATCAGAAGGAATTCCTAGTCCCTGGCCACTCGTATCTGAGGGGAACAGGCTCTCTCTCAGATCCTTCCAGAAGGAATCCATCTTGCTGACACCTTTCCTGGCCTCCAGAACTGTGAGAGAATAAACTTCTGTTGTTTGAAGCCACTGACTGTGGTACTTGTTACAGCAGCCCTAGGAAACCAGGATGCTCCCTTCACTCCCAGAAGTCCCAGTCTTGATTTGCACGTGGAGAACCACATCTCTCTGGCTTGGCAAACTGGTCCTTGCAATTTTTAAAGCTTTTGGACAGTTCTGGAACTGACCTGGCACAGGAATGATTTGCGCATCTTCTCTCATGACACATTCCACTTTACTGTCCACTCATCCAAGGGGAGGTGATGGGGATGTGGTGGGTCTGGGTGGTGAGGGTGACAGGTTTACTTCTGATATGTCACATCTTCTGGGTGACATCAAGATGATTACACAGAGCTATGTAGGCTTGTCCTTAAATCCTGCAGCGCCCACCCCTGCCCGAGAGCCTACTCTCCCTTAATACTTCAATAAAATAGCTTAGTCAGACATCCATGAATTTGTAAAATGTCCAGGGCTTACATTTTCCAGGTCATTTTTTAAAATTTTTATTTTATATTATAGCATAGTTGATTGACAATGTTGTGTTAGTTTCAGGTGTACAGCAAAGTGATTCAGTTATACATATACGTGTAACTATTCTTTTTCAAGTTCTTTTCCCATTTAGGTTTAATCCAAATTCCTGTCTCCACTCTGGATGCCACCCTTCATTATTTCCTCAAAGCAGACTTAATACCAAAGAGTAAAGTGAGGAAGAGTTTACTGAAGGTTTGGGAAGAAAGGAGAAAGTGGCTACATAGCATGGAATAGGAAACAACCTAAAACTGAATACCAGGCACCATTCTTTTTTTTTTGCGGTACGCGGGCCTCTCGCTGTTGTGGCCTCTCCTGTTGCGGAGCACAGGCTCCGGATGCGCAGGCTTAGCGGCCGTGGCTCACGGGCCCAGCCGCTCCGCGGCATGTGGGATCCTCCTGGACTGGGGCACGAACCCGCGTCCCCTGCATCGGCAGGCGGACTCTCAACCACTGCGCCACCAGGGAAGCCCCAGGCACCATTCTTAAGAGACCCTTGGCCATCTTCCTCTCCTGGCTCCTGGTCTGCTCTCTTTCTGTGCTCATTTTCCTCTGCGCTCCTTAGAGGCATTTCTCCTCAAGGACACACAGGCTATTCAGGTGTTATTCCAGGTCCAATTCCTACCTCTGATGTCTCCTCCTTGTGTAATCCGGAAACATTAATTAACCTTATGTGTCTCAGTTTCTTCATTTGAAACACAAGTATAATATTACTCACCCATAAAAGGAAATAAGTATTGACACAGGATACAGCACTGATGGACCTCAAAAGCATTATACTATGTGAAAAAGCCAGACACCAAAGGTCACATACTGCAGGATTTCATTCATAAGAAATGCCCAGAGTAGGTAAATCCATAGAAACAGGAAGCAGATTGGTGGCTGCACGGGCTGGAGGAGGCAGGAATGAGTAACTGCTCAATAGGTATTACAGGTTGAATTGTGTCCCTCAAAAAGATATACTGAAGTCCTAACCCCAAGTACACCTCAGAATATGGCCTGATTTGGAAAGAGAGTTGTTTTTTGTGTGTTTTTTTTTCTGCAGTACGCGGGCCTCTCACTGCTGTGGCCTCTCCCGCCGCGGAGCACAGGCTCCGGACGTGCAGGCTTAGCGGCCATGGCTCAGGGGCCCAGCCACTCCGCAGCATGTGGGATCTTCCCGGACCGGGGCACGAACCCACGTCCCCTGCATCGGCAGGTGGACTCCCAACCACCGCACCACCAGGGAAGCCCGGAAAGAGAGTTTTCACAGAGGAAATCAAGTTAAAACAATGTCATTAGGATGGCCCTAATCCAATATATGACTGGTGTCCTTATAAAAAGGGGAATCTGGACACAGAGACAGACACATAGAAGAAAGACAATGTGAAGACACACAGGAAGAATGCCTTTAGCAGATGGAGGCAGAGATTGGACTGATACAGCCAGAAGCCAAGGACCACCAAGGGTTTCTGGCCACACTAGATGCTGTGAGAGTCAAGGAAGGATTCCATTCAAAGTCTCAGAGGGAGCACAGCCCTGCAGACACGGCTGATTTAGGAGCACCAGCCTGCAGAGCAGTGAGACAATACACTTCTGTTGTTTTAAGCCATCCAGTTTGTGGTACTTTGTTACAGCAGCCCTAGGAAATGAATACAGTGGATACAGGGTTTCCTTTCCAGGTGATGCAAGTGTTCTAGAACTAGATAGCGGAGGAGGTTGTACAACATTGTGAATGTTGCTGAATCGTTCACTTTCAAACTCTTAATTTTATGTTATGTGAATTTCACCTCAACACATACACACAAGTACAATATCAATAACACCTATCAGTTGTGAACATTCAATGAGTCAGCACGCAGGAAGCATTTAGAACAGTCCCAGAGACACAGTAGTCGCTCAAGAGAAGTTACATAGGGGCTTCCCTGGTGGCGCAGTGGTTAAGAATCCGCCTGCCAACGCAGGGGAGCCCTGGTCTGGGAAGATCCCACATGCCGCGGAGCAACTAAGCCCATGTGCCACAACTACTGAGCCTGTGCTCTAGCGCCCGCGTGCCACAACTACTGAGCCTGTTCTCTAGAGCCCGCGCGCCACAACTACTGAGCCCGCGCGCCACAATTACTGAAGCTCGCATGCCTAGATCCCATGCTCTGCAACAAGAAGAGCCACCACAATGAGAAGCCTGTGCACCGCAATGAAGAGTAGCACCCGCTCGCCACAACTAGAGGAAGCCCGTGGGCAGCAACAAAGACCCAATGCAGCCAAAAATTTAAAAATAAATAAATTTATATAGAAAAAGGAAGTTTAGATAATATTACTATCTTCAAGTCTCTCTCCAAACTTCCCACCTCTAACCATCAAATAATGAGCAGCAACTAATCCCCCCAACCCTGTTTTCTCCTTATGCACAGCATTTGTGCTCTCTTCTTCCAGACCAAGCTGTGTGAGTACTAAGTCTGAAATGCCTTCTCTTTATACACAGCCTGACCCCTCAAGTCATTTTCCCCAGAGTTTCTCACCCACAAGATGAATGGTACCTCCCACCCACCTACCACCCCTACCACCAAGTATTCAAAAATTAGCAGCAGAGAAATTTATTAAAAAATGGAAATTATTTCCATCCCAGTAAAAGGCTGCATATAAAAATGTTCTCATTTCTCTGCTACGTAAGGTCAGGCATTTTCAGTCCTCACTCTTGGGGGCGGGGGTGGCACATAGGGAGGGATGACTTATGGGACCCAATCACACTCTCTCCACCTGCTGCTAGCCAGCGTTCCTGTAGGCCATGATGGCAGAAGCCAGGAAGGTGGGTTACCCTACAGGAAAATCTGATACCTAGCCCCAGGGCTCTGGGTTCCATAATCAAGTGAGTTTACTGTCCTGTACTCAGTTCATTCCAGGAGAAGAAAGTCCTAGTGGGTGGGTTGCCAATTTATTAAAATAGTGCAAGACCCAGAAGAACTAAGGTCTTGATTCAAGAGTATAAAGAAATCAACAGATGAACGGTAAGGAAGTCCAAAAGGGAGGGGATATATGTATATGTATGGCTGATTCATTTTGCTGTACAGCAGAAACTAACACAACATTGTAAAGCAACTGTACTCCAACAAAAATTTATTAAAAAAAAGAAACCAACAGAAAATGACTTGCTGACTTTAAAGCTGTCTTGCTTTTCACCCCACCCTGCAGAATTACAGAACAGAAAGACAGAAAGCTTTGCTAAGCACTGAGAAACCAGCCTTTGAAAGATCTGACGCTTTGTGCAAGTGGGAAACTGATCATGGAAGAAAAGGAAAAGAAAAAATTGTGCAAGCCAACTCGAGCAATGAAAGAAAAAAAATCAAGGAGACATGTAAGACCACAGCAGCCAATCTGAATCAAGCATGCCATAGATTTGGGGCAGGCTCTTTTGAAAATAGGTGCCTCAAATTACATTTCATAGAATTGTTGTTAATGCCCTACAACTTATCATAACATGCTGCATCTTCAGAAGGCCCTTTTTTATTACTAATGTTTTATTGTTTTTATAGTATGCACCCTAGGAGAGAGTATGTAAGAATGAAAATGTATCAGCCATGAATCCAGGTGGTAGCGCAAAGCGCTGGTTTGAATGATTCTGTTACAAGCTAGATACATATTTATGCCTGCGATGCTTTCTTCTTCATAAATATTTTCTCTGGTGTCTCCATGGTCTCCCCTATCCGTTTAGGGATCAGTTAACCCCACAATCAAACACTATTGGGCGAGCCAAGGAAACAGACAGCTGTTTCTCAAACAATTGCAAAAGGAGGAAATATGTGCAATTCTCATCACACTAGTAACAGGT
Source organism: Orcinus orca (assembly GCF_937001465.1). Lineage (NCBI taxonomy): Eukaryota > Metazoa > Chordata > Mammalia > Artiodactyla > Delphinidae > Orcinus > Orcinus orca. The sequence continues at coordinate 94,802,676 of NC_064568.1, read as the reverse complement.
TGCTGGGAAAGGATACCCCTTCCCTTTCATCTGCTGAGGTTATCAGAAAAATCGAGGCTACATTTAGGAAGAAAAAAAGAGTCCTTACTGTAAGACAGAGCAAGTGAGAAATCTTATGAGTCAAACAAATAATGATGGTATAACTATCAAAATAATTGCAGTCACCATTTACGGAGCACACAGGCCAGGCTTTGTGCTGAATGGTCTACATGATTTATCTCATTTAAACCTTCCAGCCACCCTATGGGGGTAAATGTCATCATACCCCTTTCAAAGACGAAGCAGCTGAGACTCAGAAACCATTGCCAAACTCATAAGCTGTTAAGTGGAGCCAGCCCTCCGATTTAGGTTTATCTGATTTGGAAGCCCATGGTGTTATTTACAACGCCCCTTGCCAAACTGAAAGTCCTCACATGCCCAAGGACAATGCTACCAGTTCTCTCCAGACGATTCTTATTCTTTTTGTCAAAGGATGCAATTTTTTGGCATAAATAATCTGTAGTTTCCATGGCTGGCATTCCCATTGTGGCCACGTCTGCTTTTCTGAAACTGAGAGAGATCATTTCCTTCTTGCTACCCAAGGTAAGCAAAGTACACTTGGTCTTTTGGGATTAAAAAAAAAAGTCAACAGATATAAACAGGTGAATATAGTTACTGCGAAGACAAACAATAAAAATGGACCCCTGGATGGAAACATGATTGCCCTGCGGTCAAGACATAATAATTGCTAGAGGGTTAAAGAGAAGAGAAAGAGGACGGAGGAGAAAGATGAGGAAAGCCAAGAGACCCACTCAGAGCATAAGATAAAGGCAGAGAAAAGTAAACGCTTTTCTTGCATAATTAAAACTGGGATCTTACAAGATACAAAGTTAGACACTGAGTAAATTATATATTTCTAATTTCTCTACTGAAGCGCCATGGGCTAGAGACAGCCTCCCAGGTATTAATGGAAAAGTCTCAGCATGGTGCTCCTAATTTGCCGCAGCGTGCCAAAATTAACAAAATAAGCTCGGAAAACCCGCAAAAATGGCAAAGTAAACTCCTTTGATCAGTTATTTCTCTTAATGGCAACTGTTCTCAATCTGATCGCCACCACCACCACCACCACCCCCGCTGCCAATGCACCACCATCTCAACATACACACGTGTTCAAGCGTGCACGTGTGCGTCACACATACAGAGCGAGAGACAATTGTAAGAATATTTTCTGGATGGCTTGCTTTGCCTTTGAAATGTGTTTCATTATTCTTTAGCGAAACGTAAGGCATGTCATCATCCTGCTGACAAACTAAGGCCTAATGACCTGCCACACTTAGCAAGAAGGAGCCATTCAGATCCTTAGACAATGGAGATGCAGCCTAAGACAATGGAATTCCACTTCCTCTTTGGGCAGCTTTTGTTTCATTCCATTTCTTCTAACTGGGTGAAGAGCAGGCGTGTTAAAGGCCAGCCAGGCTTAACACTCTGAAATAGGCAACTCACTGGTTCCTGGGCCAACTCCTCCTTACTCAGAATCTCCAAGTCTCCTCACTTGCCCCTTTCAAAACCTCTCCAACGTCTAAGACCTGCTCAGATGCTCCTGGTGGGGTGTAGATTCATACCATCTTCGCAGCAAGCCATTTGGCAGCGTGTATCAAAAATCTCAAGAATATCCTTTTCTGTGAATCACACAAAAATATAATCCACATCAAAAACGTATGCACAAAAACTGTTACAGAATCATCTAAAACAGGGAGGCAAAATACAGTGCCCAATTACGGGAGAAAGCGTAGCTAAATAATGATCCACCCATTTATGCAAGGATATTTTTATCATTAAAAGTGATTATGATATGAAAAGAGTTAAAAAATAGCTACACATTTATTTATAGTATAAACTCAACTATCCGAAATACCACCCACAGAATGAGGAGAAATGCCAAGTGTAGTTACCTCTAGTATAGACGGTGGAATTATGATTATATATAAAATAATAAAGGAAATAATATATTTTCTCATAGCTCTCTTTTCCTTTACTGTCCAGATTTCTGCAATGAGTGTTAGTGTCTCCAAGGCAGGAAGGCGTAGTGGTTAAGAGCAGTCTCGAGTCAGAAGACCTGGGTTCATAGCCTGAGTCCACCACCTATGGGCTGCATGACTTTAAGCAGGTTACTTAACTCCCTGGAATTCAGTTCCCTCACTGATAAAATGAAGAGGATTTTATTGTTGGAAGGATTAAATGAATTAATATACAGACATACCTCATTTTATTGTACTTTGCTTTACCATATGCTTCATAGATATTGCACTTGTTTTACCAATTGAAAGTGTGCGGCAACCCTGTGTTGAGAAGTTGATTGGTACCATTTCTCCAGCAGCATTCACTCACTCCCTGCCTCTGTGTCACATTTTGGTAATTCTAGCAATATTTCAAACTCTTTCATTATTATATTTGTCATGGTGATCTGTGATCAGTGATCTTTGATGCGACTATTGCAAAAAAGATAACTTGCTGAAGGCTCAGATGATAGTTAGCATGTTTTAGCAAAGTATTTTTTTAATTAAGGTGTGTACATTGCTTTTTCAGACATAATGCAATTGCACACTTAAGAGACTACAGTATAGTGTAAACATAACTTTTATATGCACTGGGAAACCAGAAAGAATTTGTGTGATTCGCCTTATTGTGATGGTCTGGAACTGAACCTGCAAATTTCTCCCAGGTATGCCTATGTGTAAGGTGCTTAAAACAGTGGCCTAGAGTAAATGCTCAGTAAACATTACCCATATTATTAAACATTTATTGAGTGCTTGTTGTGTGCCATGTTGAATGTTAAGCGCTGTGGATAAAAAGATGAGTATGTTTGATTTCTTGTTCTCGAGTAGGGAAAGCAGACATGTAAACAGATACCCACAATTCACTGAATAAGTTCTGTAAGGAAGGGAAGATACAAGATACTGTGGGAGCAAAGAAGAAGGTCCCTACCCTGCCAGGGCAAGAATTTTTACTACCACTGGAATTAGAATTCCTCAAATAGTTTCAGATTCTTCTGTTACTTCATCTTTATATATTTTAGGCAACTCAGTAGGGAGTGAGTATCTGTAGGGTAACTGGTATCTTAAGTCTATAGAGCATTTTATAGTTTCCAGACTGCTGTCATTTATACCATCCAAATTCACTCTCACATGACACCTAGAAGGCTGGCTATTTTTCAGCAAGGCTTAGAGAGGTGAAGTGGGCTAAGGCTCCTCAGCTAATAAGGGACAGAGATGAGACACAAACTCAGGTCCTATGGGAGAGAACTGGATGTCATACCAGAGATGTTGCAGAAAGGACTTCTCTGTCAGTAGAGACTCAAGTTTTCATTCGTTATGCTCACAGTTTCTAATACTACATGAGAACAGAGTCATAAGAGAAAGAAGTAGGAAGCTAAAGATCTCAAAAGGAGACTTTGAGCCAGCCAACCATATGGTTGTCTACACAACAAAGTTAGGATCTGAAAGATGCACCCTGTAAAGGTCTCTATTTGACAAGGAGTCTCCCGCACCACAAGGGCAGCAAAGGGGTTTGGTGCACCAGTGAGCTGGTAGAAGATGGGGAAGGCCAAACACGAACCCCTAGAGAGAGAAGGTTTGGACAAACTACCACCAAGAGCTCAGACTTTTTATAGGAATGCTAGACTGAGATACAGACTATTTGTTGATCTGGACTACTGACCTTATACCCCCTCATGCCTACTAATTCAATTTAGGCTTTCATCTGCTGGCTGCCTTTGAGCCTATCATTCATCCATAAAATTTTCTTTTATGTACCCAGCTACTGAGAAGCAGGGTAATCTAAAGGAGATAACAATGAACTTGGAAGCCAGTGACCTGAGATCAAACGTAGTTGAGCTATTCATTAGTTGTATGACTTTAGCAAGAGACCTTCACCTCTGTAAGCCTTGGCTTCTTCCCTTATAATATTAACATAAAAATGTCCATCTCTTAAAGTTGTTGGCAGATTAAATGAAATATATGTTTCTGAAGCATTTAGCAAAATGGCTTGGCTCATAAATATTACTTATTCCTCTGAATAAGGGAATGGATACTTGGTGCTAGTCAACGACGTCATCAGCATCACAGGGTAGTCACGTGTCAAGAATCACAGGGTCCTGACTGCTCGGCACGCATGCCGGTCAGCTGGACTACAGCTAAGTCACCAACAGAGACATTTTCCACTGGAACTAGAGCCTCAATACTGAAGGGTTTCCTTTTTATCCAATTCCCATGGCCTTCACCCAACTGAATGGATTAATCCCACTGTTTTGAACATCTAGGTCAATAGTCTTCATTGTTGTCACAGAAAATTGAGAGCTGCTCTAGGATAAAAATAAATCTCTCCCAAGACCTACATTTCTGTATGGAGTCTGAGATGTGCTGAATTGCTCTTGATCAACACATTTTTCCATTCCCAAAATGGGTCTTCATACAATAACAGCCACGCAGACTCTCAGAGATTTCACCAACCATAACTCTATGCACGATTGTTGTGAATGATGAAATATGATTAGGAGATTACAGTTCTGGTGTTTTATTTTAAGGGAACTTAAGGAAAATGAATGAACTGAGCTATTTTGCATTTTTCAGTAGAATCATTTATAGGAGTGGGTAATGGAGAACTCGAGACTGGTGGAAAAAAAAAAAGGCACAAATAATGTTGCCACTTCACAGCCTATCAGCATAGTTCATCTGTGCCTCCTGTCCTGAACAGTTGTGCAGTGTTGCTGTACATGGTTCAACAGCTGCTATTTGTTTCTGGCATCTTTATTTCAGTGCTGGATAAACTGCCCTGGAATTTCTAAAAAATTACTTTATATCTAAAGGTGTAAAAAAGACAAGATCTTTATCATAACACTTCACATTGTGCTTTCTATAAGTTAGGCCACTTACAACAGTATCTCTGGGACTTGAGTAATGGACTGAACTCCTCTGGCAGGTACAGGATGTTTCTTGTTTTATATCACATCTACTTTACAATGAACTGTACTGTGGCAAAGTTCAAGGTTCTTAGAAATCTTGTTAAAAATAAAGGTGCTTTCCTACTTTCAAATATCTTTTATTGTAACAACAGTGCTTTGGCATTGCTAACTTTTTTTCTGTCTTCAAGTCCTAGGCTTATAATTCTGACATCTCTCCCATGGAGCTGGCAGTAAAGCAAAATTCCATACAGCCTCTTTTATTTTCCCACTGATACTATTATAAAATTAGAGGTGCATTTCTATGAAAATAATTTGGCCCTGAAACATAATCAAAAGCACATTTAAGAATGCAACACATATTTTAAGCACATGTTTTAAAAAATAAAGATAACTTGTGTTGAACAACATTCAAAATAGCCGTACAATAAGGGGAAAAGCACTGGACTTGGGTTTGAATCTAAGCCCCAACAGTTACCAGCCGTGCGATTTGGGGCGTGTTATTTACCTTCACAGAGTTTTGTTTTGTTTTGTTTTGTTTTATTGGACTAAATACTTACTTCCTGGGGTCATTATAAGGATTAAGAGGCACAGAAGTATAATATCTAATATATAATACAGGTTTAATAAGCATTATTCAAATTGGATGAATGACTAAAAATAAGCTATAAAAGTAGCTACATGAAGTGGTAGCACTGATAAAAAAACAAAACTGATTTAGTTTCTGAAGATTTTTAAAGTACAAGCCTCACATTGCCCGTATTTTTAAAATCTTGATGGACGTTTTCACAAATTACACATGTAATACAATACTGGACAAAACAAAACATTTCAGAAAAACGTGATAACAAGTAATGAAAGTTTCTCATAATTAATGAATCCGTAATTTTTGAGCCTGGATTCAAACCCAGGTCCAATTAAGGTGGCTATCTACTCTGCCTTGCCTGAACCTCTGTCAGTTTACGCCTCACATCCTGGCATAATAGTGCCTCTTGCACAGTTAAACTGTCTCAGTATATGGACAGTACGTTTCCCCTCAACGCATAACTTACCTCCCCAGAAGAACCACCCCCTACAGCTGGGTGCCGTGCCCTCCATCTCTCTGCTCCTCTTCATTATTAGTTATCCTTAAAAAGCATTATTTGCTTGTTTTCCACAATTTATTTTATTTTTTTTAATTTATTTGTTTTATTTATTTATTATTTTTTACTGTGTTGGGTCTTTGCTGCTACGCATGGGCTTTCTCTAGTTGTGGCGAGCGGGGGCTACTCTTCGTTGCGGTGCGTGGGCTTCTCATTGTGGTGGCTTCTCTTGCTGCCGAGCATGGGCTCTAGGCACGCAGGCTTCAGCAGCTGTGGCTCACGGGCTTCAGTAGTTGTGGCTTGCATGCTCTAGAGCACAGGCTCAGTAGTTGTGGCTCACGGGCTTAGTTGCTCCGCGGCGTGTGGGATCTTCCCGGACCAGGGCTCAAACCCATGTCCTCTGCATTGGCAGGCGGATTCTTAACCACTGTGCCACCAGGGAAGCCCCACAATTTATTTTAACTTTTCCTCTTATTACACGGATTGAATTTTTATAGAAACGTAACTCCCATATGTGTTAATTTTCCTATTTGAAATAAGACTGCATAATTTTGTTTTAATTGCATTTCCAAGAAGACATGCTAGTGAGTAAAAATGAAACATAATACTAGTTAATGCTGACTTTTTAAAAGTTCCGTGAAAAAGGTAATTTTACTTGAGTTCTGCTCTGTAAATCTCATCCAAGTGAGCACAGATGCAGAAATAAACATTATTCAAATAGGTGAAGTGTAGTAAAACCTCACTAGTCTGGAATCAAACAATCTGGAATTTGAGATCATTTGGAGAAGATGTGAACTGAGGTTTACTCTTGCTTAAGAAGTCATTTCTTCCTGACAATGAAAACGAACATTTAAAATAAGATTTTAGGGCCAAATGTTTAAGAGATCAAGCTGCATGTTATAAAAGGGTTATAAAAGAAAAATATATGATTTAGTCTAATTTGACTTAAAGCCTGAGCTTGAAATTTTTTTGATTATCTATTGCACGATTCTGTAATTCAGGTTATTCCTTAAATTAGAAGGTCTATTGAGGTGCGAGGGCAACCTCTTGATTAGCTACTCAACACCCACATCCACGTCCTTCTCCTTTGCAGCCCAGATACATTCCCAGTCTGCTTTGCAGCCCGTGGTGACCCAGTTCCAGCCAAGTCCCTGGAGGTGGAGATGGAAGGGAAGGGCACAAGGTCTTCTAAGAAGATTTGCTGCCTGCTCCCCACGTTGCCTGCCTTGGATGTTTGGAGTTGCAACTGCATCTCACAAACATGAAGGAAAGGCTAAGAGCACTGCAGAGACACCAACTCGAATAATGCTGAGCAACTAAACCAATATTTTTCTCATGTAGCAAAAAGTCTGGAGTGAGGCAGCTGCCTCACTCCAGACTTTTTGCTACATGAGAAAAATAAACCCATATTTGTTTAAGCTACTGTGAGCTGGATGTCCTGTTACTCGGGGACAAGTGCATGCCTAACCAACACAAGGGTTTGGGGGCCCAGGTTCCTAGGAGATGTCGGTGCCCACAAAGGCAAAGCAAAAGCAAAACTATGTACAGACCAAAGTCATGAGATGCCTTCCAACTGTCAGTGCACAGATGGAAGCAATAAGGTTGACTCCAAAGTAGACTCCAGAACTCCACAGACACACACACACACACACACACACACACACACACACACACACACAGTGCAGGGGGCTGAGCATTAGCTAATTCTTAATCAAGAATTCAACAGAATCTTGCTGAAACAAGCCTACTTTACTTTAAACTGATGTTTCGTATCCTTCTAAAAAGTGATGTGGTTTCCTTCAAGCCTTAAAAAAACAAGAGTAGTTCCTCTCGAATCAAGTTAGCCTTTTAACTTCAATTTGGACTCCACTATTTTATTTTGAAGTAAATATTCTCAGAACAGCTGGCAAAGCTATGTTCAAATATAAATGTTAAACATATTCCAGATGTAATTCTTTTTATTATTAACTGCCATTCCACGAAGTTGTGGTAACAAACACGGGTTCTAGAACTGGAATGCGTGGTTCCCAACCCTAGCTCTACCACATACAGACCCTGTGAACTTGGATTTGAGCTTCCGTGCCTTAGTTTTCTCATCTGTAAAAGAGAGAGAGTTTCTCTTTAATAGAGTAATTGTTATAAACTACTGAGCTGTACCATGTTTTAAGAAGTGCATGGAGAGGTAAGCACTCAATAAATATTAGGAATTATTACGAGTGCTTAAAAGTTGATTCTATTTCTTATATACAAATACACACGGGCTTCCCTGCTGGTGCAGTGGTTGAGAGTCCGCCTGCCAATGCAGGGGACACGGGTTCGTGCCCCGGTCCGGAAAGATCCCACATGCCGCGGAGCAGCTGGGCCCATGAGCCACGGCGGCTGAGCCTGCGCGTCCGGAGCTTGTGCTCCGCAGCGGGAGAGGCCACAACAGTGAGAGGCCCGCGTACCGCAAAAAAAAAAACCAAAAAAAAAAACACAGACTATGCATGTATGTATATGTACATTTGTAAGTATGTGTATGTACAATCGTTTTTGTTTACTCTGGATTCTCAAATAAAACATGGAATAATTTAAAAATTGGATTATCCAGTCCTTGTAAACCTAGACAAACCCTAATGAATAAATTGTCCTTAATCTCTTTTGCCTCTATTTTTTAAAATTCTGTGTGCTCATTTGGTAAAAATTTGTGTAATTTGTGTAATGGAACTCTAAAAACCATTTACTCGTATTTCCATGAAAAACCTGAAAGAATATGGGTACTTCTTGAAAATTCTTGGGCTAGCTCTCTTGAGCATCAACTATTACTATCTCTCCATACCACCCATTATTAGCAAACATATGTTTTGGGTTGTGTTTGGTTGGATTTTGTCTTTTTATCTTTTCCCTTCTTGCAAAATTGTTGTACCCTCTGCCTGCTTCTCAATGTCTTCATCTGTGCCCTGGGAACCCTTTCCATTTCTAAGTTTAAATACGTGACCTGTTCCTTTGTACCTCTTAGCCACACGCTCTTCTTAATACTTTAACTCTGGTTGCTTGAACTTTAGCTCATCTGAGAATACAGGTATTAACCAAGTGGGTTGCCTCTAAGGTTCCCAGTCTTTCTTCTCCTTAGCGAAAGAGGTTTGCTTTCCCCCGCTGCATACCAGCCTGTTCCAAGCCACCAGCACCCCTCCATCTCCTCTGCTGAACATGTGTCTCCGGGACTTGCTCCTCCCGTGGGGCAGGCTTACTGCAGCCTGTTCTCTCCACCCAGCCTCTTCTTCCCATCCCAGCATCTGTCATCCTGAACGCTCCCACTGCAAGATCGCTATCTTCCAAATTGCCTTCCTGAGCTGCAGCTGCCACCACTCCTAAGCCGTGGTCAGTGTCAGGTCTGAGAGAACTGTCCCCTCGCTGGCTTCCCTATCTCCCACATTAAAAAGCTGTCATCATGACATTTCACTTGTCAGCAACATGATGCATGAATCAGATATTTCCTTTTACGCTTTCATCTTTGCCACATGTAAGAATTAGTGTCTAATGACACAGAGGCGAAAAGTTAATGGAAATTTAATTGAAAAAACTACCATCCCGGCAGGAATTGAACCTGGTGGCCTCAACACAGAAGGGAGATATTTCATCCACTAGGCTCTGGAGTTTGGTTTAGCATGCTTGGGTATAGATGGTATCACTATGGTAAACAGATAATTCCCTTATTTTCCTAGTATTACTTTGGTCAACAGAATAAAGAAGGGAGTGGGTTCCGATTTAAATGTCAGGGCTATCCACTTTCAAGATTCCAAACAGGGGAGTTTTAATGAAAATAGGATTTAATTTCCTGTAAATGTTTGAGTTCTTCAACCCTAATATATAGAAATAATGAATATTTATGCATACCTTCCTCTAAGTTAGAGCAGCATTTAGTCACTCCTGCCCAGAAAAACTCCAGGAGAATTTTTCAGGGATTACGAGTCACACCTCAGATTTTTCTAGAGGAAATAATATTATCTGAATACTTTTGTCCCTCCTTCTTTCATATTTTTCTCCAGAAGCCTAAATCATGAAGAAATGGACAAGGTACACAATTCTGATGATTCAACAGTAATGGAATCCTGTAGGAATTTAGACCATCGGGCTATCATTACATATTTTTTTAAGAATAAATTAATTAAGCTTAATAAATATGCATGATCCAGATTAACCTAGAGCTTTCACCCAATCCGCAACACTCAAGGTTGAGTGAGGTTTCCTGAAAGGCTGAGAGAGGTATCTATCCTCAGCCCTTGGTTTGCGTTCAGCATTTTAGAACATTTTTCTGTTTCCTTGTGCCTGGTTAAGTGGCTGTATGCATCACAGTATGTAATTTTAACTAACTTAACCTTCAAATCATTGAAAAAACTGCAAAAGATTCACAGAAAGAAACCACAGATTGAAAGTACTGCCAGTAACACCAGCCCCAACAAGCCATGAGAAAATGGCAGAGCCCACAGCTTTCACTCTTTGACAAGCTCTTCACCAGTCACACCACAAGTGAACAACATGGACGCCTTCATTTCCAAAAGGTCAACCAATAAAAGACCTCAAAGTTATTTTTTTAAAACTTATTTAAAATAAGGACTGACACCCGCAATCATTAATGATGAACCTTGCATTAAGCGTCTATTATGACTTGAGACATTAGCCAGTGATGGTATGAAATCTTGATGATTAGCAAGACATTAAAAACAAAGCATGCAGAACTAGAAAGCAAATGTCTGCAAGTGTTTTAACTAGGCTTAAAGTTATGTGAAACCCAACCAGTATTTATAAAACTTGATTAAGCTTAATAATAAATATTTAAAAGCCTCTCTTTTGTGAAGGCAAAAATGGTTTTTTGAGTTGCTAACAAAATTTTTTTTTTGAATTTTATTTTATTTTTATTTATTTTTTTATTTTTTTGTGGTACACGGGCCCCTCACTCTTGTGGCCTTTCCCGTTGCGGAGCACAGGCTCCGGACGCGCAGGCTCAGCGGCCATGGCTCACGGGCCCAGCCGCTCCGCAGCATGCAGGATCCTCCCGGACCGGGGCACAAACCCGCGTCCCCTGCATCGGCAGGCGGACTCTCAACTGCTGTGCCACCAGGGAAGCCCCTATTTTTTTTTATATAGCAGGTTCTTATTAGTTATCTATTTTACACATATTAGCATATGTATGTCAATCCCAATCTCCCAGTTCATCCCACCACCACCACCTCCACCACCCTCTGCTTTCCCCCCTTGGTGTTCATAAGTTTGTTCTCTACATCTGTGCCTCTATTTCTGCCTTGCAAACCTGTTCATCTGTACATTTTTCTAGATTCCACATGTATGCATTAATATACGGTATTTGTTTTTCTCTTTCTGACTTACTTCACTCTGTATGACAGTCTCTAGGTCCATCCACATCTCTACAAATGACCCACTTTCGTTCCTTTTTATGGCTGAGTAATATTCCATTGTATATATGTACCACATCTTTATCCATTCGTCCGTCGGTGGGCATTTAGGTCGCTCCCATGACCTGGCTATTGTAAATAGTGCTGCAATGAACATTGGGATGCATGTGTCTTTTTGAATTATGGTTTTCTCAGGGTATATGCCCAGCAGTGGGATTGCTGGGTCGTATGGTAGTTCTATTTTTAGTTTCTTTAAGGAGCCTTCATACTGGTCTCCATAGTGGCTGTATCAGTTTACATTCCCACCAGCAGTGCAAGAGAGTTCCCTTTTCTCCACACCCTCTCCAACACTGCTAACAAATAAAAATTATGTTGCTGAAGTATTTTTACCTTTACTTCATCCATGTTAAATTGATTTGCATGTATGTTTTATAAAATACATACTATATTAGGACCAAAGCACATATATGTGTGCACAAACATGTTAGAGTAGGTATACTTCTATTGAGAGAATATGGTCAAAAGTGTAATAATGGTCATGTTGAATCAAGAAAGTTGCTAGATCTCTGCTCCAGTGAGAATGCAGTAGCAAGATTTTTTTTCCCCAGGGATCTAGGTCTTTTCGTTTTTCCTAATGACAGCTCTGAGAACTCAGTACTAAATTTACTATTCATGCCTTTTCATCTAAATGTAAATCCCTTACTTTTCCTTATGGCCTACCCATCTGGCTTAGGGGTTAACACTTATCTAGAATCAGGCAGACCTATGTGGAATCCCAGCTCCATCATTTGCTAACTGTGTTATTAATCTCTCTGAACCACAGTTTCCCCATTTGCAAGACAGATATTACAGTACCCATCTCATAGGTTGAGACAAACATGTAAAATACTTAGCACAGTGTATGGGTACATGGTAGGAGTCTATTAAATGTTAGCTACGGTGGTGGTGGTGGTGGTGGTTATATCATCATCAACATCATCACCATCATCATTGTCATCATCCCCCTTAAAGGCCATCAACTTTCCAGCTACATTGAACCACTCACTGTCTCCTCCTGAACGGCTTTCCCTCCAGCTCTCTGTGGTCAAATATTACCCACGCTTTTCAGTCCACTTTACGTACTCCCTGCTCCATGAAGTTTTTAGTAACACTGCCCAGCCAGTGAAAGAAAGAGCAACTTTGTTTCTCCTCCACATCACTTAATACTTTGTTTGCATCTCACTTGTGGAACTTAGAGCTTTCTATCTTGCATATAGCATAGACGACGTGTGTGCATCTAGATCATTTGTATATATGTCCTACTGCTTCACAGTGAGTGAGTTTCTTGAGGATGGGGGTCATTTTCTATTCATATGTGTCCTTCCCAAAGCACTCAGCATTGAACCTTGCCCTTAGTGACAATCAATAAGTATGAATTGGGGGCTTCCCTGGTGGCGCAGTGGTTGAGAGTCTGCCTGCTGATGCAGGGGACACAGGTTCATGCACCGGTCCGGGAAGATACCACATGCTGCGGAGCGGCTGGGCCCATGAGCCACGGCCGCTGATCCTGCACGTCCGGAGCCTGTGCTCCGCAGCGGGAGAGGCCACAACAGTGAGAGGGCTGCGTACCGCAAAAAAAAAAAAAAAAAAAAAGTATGAATTGAATTAATTAATTAATATTTCTGTCCACTCAGTGCAAAACATCTGCCTGAAGGCAAAGGCCGAGCAATGAGGAGGCTCAGCAGGTAGTAACTATTTCAGTCTTCATGCCTCCAATCCCTGTCACACACTACAGTTAGTGAGGTGGTACCAAGCTTATCCAGACATGAATGTGAACCTTCCCTTCCCTCCCATTCTCCACCATGAACTTGGTGACCTTGGAGGAGTCATTAACTATTCTAGGCATCAGTGCCCTCACTGGTGAAAACAGGGAGTTAGATTAAATACCTCAAGACCCCTCTGATTGCAAATCCAGTATCTTATATTTCAGACAATGTCTCGGCGCCAGCAGAAACAGAGGTATGAGAGGAGAGAACTAAAGCATAAAAGCCACTGAGTATCACCTGAGCATCAAGACTGAGGCCAGCAAACAATAGAAAGATGGCTGTTAGGAGCAGCGTTCTGGTTAAATTTAAGGTTAGACCTAAGGACAAGCCCATCAGGCCAAGAGCAAGATTCAAGATAGAGGCTAGAGCACGGATAGGCATTACTCAGGGCCTGTGGAAACAAACAACAGCAAAACATAGTCCACATCAGGTAGCTCCAGATAGAAATTTTTAATATAGGGATCTTGCCACAAAGGTGTTGGAAGAGCTAAAAAGAAAAAAGGATGGTGAGGCAACCCAGAGATTAGCAACGGCAGGAAGCCACTACCCTTTCTAGAGCTAAGGAAATAACGAGAGGAGGTGATGTCACCAGTGCTCAGGGCTGGGGAGGTCCAGCATGAGAGACTGTCCTGTAAGAGCCACAACTGCAGATAAGACCCAACTACCCCCAAATACACCATCCCAAGCAGAAAACAACAGGGAGAAATACCTTGGCTTCTCCCTTTCTCTTATCTTCCAATGACTCTTATTGGCCAAACTGAGCTGTAAGACACTTGGCAAGAGAGTCTGGGGATGTAGTTTATATGGGTCAGCCCCATGCAATACAAAACAGAGCAGGAGAAAATGAGAAAGGGATCTGAGAGCAAACAGACAACTAAGCAACCCAGATGGTCTTGGAGCTAGCTTCAGAGATGATTTTTCCAGAATACACTCTCTCTTCATCTGTGACTTTGAAGTTCCCAACCCTAGATGCTGCCATCACACCTTGCTGTGAAGTGTTGATGCTTTGGAGTAACTAAGAAGAAATGGTCTGATAAAATGATGTTTTGATGTAAAGACCCTGATACATAACACTCAGTTGTATAAGTTCCAGAATTCTTCCCTAGATGCTTTCTGACATGTGCTGTACTTGTTTATAACTGGAGCTTTCCCAATGCAGTGCACGCCAGAAGAGAACACAAGGTGCGTTTTTCCAAAAGGACATTGAGCTCATTGTCTTAGACAATATTACATCCCCACGTAAACTATGGATTTAACATTACCAGTAAACCCATATTCCAGTGATAGGCTGATCCTTCCAACAAAATCATAAAATCCATCAGTGTGTTTTCCTGCTAATGAGAATTAGGAAGACACAAGCTTTCCTTTTTTCTTTTTCTTGTATTTCAAAATGACATTCATTGATTTACAGCTGGCATTTGTGAAATCTACAGTAAAATGACATCACATGCATAGTTAACTTGTACATCTTCAACTATATCCATTCAGGGGGAAAAAGCAGTGTGAGCAGTGGGGGGCACACAGGGCAGCGGGAAGGAGAGAGAGGCGGAGAGGGGAAGTTTTCCAATAACATGAGCAATTCTACCTACCTTCCTCTCAGTGAGCAAATGCCCTGGAGAACACGGGAGAGGAGCGATGTGCATCTACGCTGCCCTAAATCAATCTTTGTTCCTGCTTATCTCTCAGAGCCTCTTGCTAATGTTTAAGGATTTGGCACTGAAAAATTAAATGTTGCGTACGTAGTCTTTAACTGTATACGTATTTTGTATATACTATACATACCAATGCTATAAACTACGTATACTGCATGAAAATGGGCAAATTATGGGTGAATTTTTTAAAAATATAATAGCTTCTCACCCTCCATACTGACTTTAGAACCTAACCCTCCCATATGGTGTGATTCCAATGCATATACACTGGGATTGAAAATTCATCTGAGAGGTTGGCAATGGTGCAGGAACAGGGAAAAGGAGTTTTACAGTCTACAAAACAAGAGCACTAGCCTTAGCTTCAAAGGGAGAGGGGGGAGGAGAGCAGCACTGCTGAAAATGAGAATAGCTTCAGGATTTATCCTCATAGGGTGTCCCCAGGATGTACAGATACTGTTTTGAGTTTCCTCATATGACTAAACCGGTTACTTCCTTCTCTCTGCCTCAGCTGCCTGTCTCAGGAAGTGGGGCAGAATATCCGCTTCTCGCTTACTGTCACAGAAGAATATATAGTGATTAGTGACTAGACCTAACTACTAGGTAATCCATCCACCAATGCTGAAGTGCTTGGCACTCCGGAGAATCTAAGAAGACAGCCAAAGTTTCACTGGAATAACCCACCCTGGTTCTGTTCTCCCCAAAGAGGGCTGAACTTTGAGGTGCAGGGACAATTATGATAGCGTGAATGTCTCTTTGCCTGAGAAACATCACAGTGATACTCTTACTTAATCCAGTGCATCAGCAGAAGGTTTTTCCCAACGTTAATCCAAGTCCAAAAGGCTTCACTTGAACGGCTTCAGCTTCCTAATCTCAACTGAGTAATATCCAAAATACATACACAAACAACCAACCAAACTGGAAAAACCTTATGAGCTCCTGCAGTCTGAAAAGCTGCCATTAGTAATAAGCCCTCCTGCGCTCACCCTGCCCTGAACTCTGGGCCCCCTGCTGCGTTCCACAGTACAGCTCTCTCTAACATGCCAGGTTAATGCTGAGAAGGGACTCAAACCACAACGGACCAAAAAGCAAATATTTTTGCCCAAAGCTAATGTAGCAAATTACATGCAAGATCTAAACTCCAAGAACCTTTTAAATGGTGCAAGTCTACACAAACACATAGCATCCAGTTTGCCAAGACTTAAAAACTAAATTAAATCTAAGTCAAGTCCCGCTGGGGAATTTACAGAACCAGCGAAAAGACCAGGGTTCTGGTCTTGGCAGGACCGCTGGCTTACATCGTCCCCCAGGTGGCTAATTTCTCTCACTGGGCTTCTGTTTGCCTGCCTACGAAGCCAACATTCTGCTCTGAGAGCACAGGAACGAACAGTACCGTGAGTAGGTAGGCAGGGCACTCAGAGCTCCATGCTAGAAAGACGTCTACGCATGCTCAGAAATTCCTCCACACACTCTGTTGCCCTAACTGGGCTGCCGTGGACAACTGTGTAATCTGTGAAGTGCTAGAGGGCACGGTAGGAGCTAAAGTTAGGCCTTTTTTCCACCTTGAGCAGGGCTTCCTCCAACTGGAGGAAAGGGTCTCATCTTCACACATGGTGCTCTCCGCCTCCAGGCCCAGTCAAAGGTGTTGACTTCTTAAAATTCCCTTAAAGATACCCAATAGATAGTGGCCCAAGCCCTAACCAGGAATGGAGCAACTAACAAAGTTGACGTCATTTTGCAGAAAGCCAGATGAAGGAATCATCTACAAATAAAGCTGCTCTGGTGGAGTCCCATTCACCATGAGCGTTTGTGGTCAGAAGGCTGGAAACAAGCAGAGACGTTGGACTGAGAGGCCCCTTTGCACCAAGGCTACATTACCGAGCATTTGGCCGGGTTCTCCATGTCCTGCTCCTTCACCTGCAGCTGCCACCCCAAGGAGCAACGCAGGTGAAACTGAGGAAGCTCGTGTAGAGAAAACAAGTGCAGCAGGAAAGCTGGCCACGGCGGCGCGGCATAAGAAAGCCTGGAAGCTAACTGGCTGTGTCTGGCTTTGTTTTGCTCACACACTCAGCTGGACACCAGGCAACAGCAGTGCTTATTTTTTGAGCACTTGGGGGGAAATGTATTTTTTTACGTCAGTGTGCACCATCAGTTCTGCATCATTTTCATTCCTGATTCTCTTTATGTGTAGATCTCAAACTGTACTTCAATGAGGCATTTTCATCCTTGTGTATCAGTAGGGAAATGAGTTACTGTCAAGGATGATTCACATATTTCCAAGGATCCTGTGGCTACAAATGTGACCCTGAAAAACCAGGAGAGTAGACTATCCTCCAGTGCCCGGGCAAGAGCTCCAGGGCCAAGAGCGACAAGCAGCTGGTCACCAACAGAAGGCCCAGGGGCCTAACCTAGATTCAAGTGCAGAAGTCCAGCAACGAGGAAAATCTCACACACATGACATGCTGGCCAGACACAAACAGTCATCCAGGCCAACACGCAGATCTATCAACAAACTTTTATTTTATTTTATTCTTTTAATTCTCATGGATTCTGAATGTTTCTGAGCTGGGGAGAATGAGGAGGAAACGTAAGAGACAAAAGAAGGATATTCCTCACTCCCTGACATAAGCCACTCTCAGGAAATTACCATTCACGGTTATACCTCTGACAATGAGTCTTTTTTGTTAGCTCTATTCTTTCCTGTAGTTCCCTGATTTTCTACCACAAATGAGCAGTTTCTAATAAGCAAGAAGTGGGGAAAGTACCCTTCATTATCTAAATTTATTTGATTCCTAAGTTCTGACAGTGAGTATCTGGACACTGATTTTGGAGAGGAAGAAATCTATTTGGTTCTGAGTTTCAGAAAACAAGAATTGAGATTTCAGAGAGGGATGGATTTATCTGAATCAACTTGCTTCCTAAGTTCTGAGAGGGAAAATTTGGATGGCCACGGGTCAAATAACAACAGACACCTACACTGAACTTTGAATAAATAACCCTTTCCCACCCCTTTCCACACATAAGCACCAAAAGTCCACTCTGACGGGCAATTTTGCAATGTCTATCTCTGGAAAAGTTTTATCCCACAGTACTTTCTTATAACAAAATTTCATGCACATTTTGGTTGCTTTTTAAGGTAAGGAAGTTTCTGAGGTGAGTCACAGAAACAAAGAAATCGGGGACAACACAAGTAAGGTAGGTTTCTCTGTCAAATTCACACAATGGAAATACCTGAGTAAGGATTATGGTTTAATTAAAGTAAACATGTGTTCTCTCAACTACTATGTCAATGATCTGAGATCCACAGGCAAAATGTGTTAGGCAAATATGACGTATGATTTCTTGGCCTCAGCCCACAAAGTCTTCACTCGTGACTTAGACAAATTAAATAAGAGAAAATCCTGGCCAAACCCATGACTACTGCAGACTTTCTATGCCAAGGAAGTAGAACTCATCAAGACACTTGGAATTAGGAACTAGGACTTCGCCCCACACACAGTACCAAAAAGGAGAGCTCACAGGTGTCGAATGAACACAGTATTGCTAATATCCCTCAAGAAAAGATGCAACCAGAGAACCAAAATGTTTTATACAAAAAGTGGAAGGAAATCAGACCCCTTGAAGAATTCTTTCCCTTTCTTTAATACCTTCCAAATATATTTGAACTTTGTTTCCTGCTTGGACTCACTTAATTTCTGCTGATCTACTTCACGAATGTGAGTTACACTTGGAAACACAACTCCGGTTGTGGTTGTGACTCACGTGGGTTGTGACCACGCACTGGGCTCATGAGCACCTCCAATGATTCCCACAGCACCGACGTCATTCACTCTCCGTGCTGCCCACCTCCCTGCCGGCAAAGGGCCACATTACTCAGCACACAGTGACCCCTGACTCAGTCACTGTGGGAGGAGACTATCATCCGAGCCTGTGTGAGTCTAGGAGAGAAAGATCCCGAATGGCTTATGAAGACTGCTGGGACTTGCCAATAGCTCCACTCACAGGTTAATTCTCTCTTCTTCCCTTCTTGTGCTTAAAAGTGGCATAATTTGTAACTTGTCAAACAATACTGGCTTACTTCCAGTTACCTGGACTCAGCACTCCATATTCCAAATCACAAGTCTAAGTAGATGTGTTTCCTAAGTGAGTGAGGAGTGAGAAAGGACAGATGCAGGAGTAACTGCCAGGGCTGACCAACACCTCGTACTGACACACACAAACTTCTCTGAAATTCTAATTTTAAAATAAAAACAGTCCCCACTTGTTGGAACCTAATGTTTAGCTTCATAACAGCCCCAAGGAAATGTACTGTCATTCCCATTTTACAGATGAGAAAATCATGAGTGGCAAGTTGGGTAAGTTGCCCAAGATCTCACAATTAGGCAATGATGGAGCTAAGTTGAATCTCTGCTCTTCCAATCTCTAAAATTTAACAGAAATAATTAAGCTAAGTATGTTTAATAAAATAAGTTTGGATAGAAAAAAAAATCTATAGAAATTTGGAGAATGGTTTGGTCCAAGATCTTCTAAGTCAGTTATCTTATCGTCATGTTATTCATGCTACTGTTGACAACCTAATTCAACCTAACTTCCTTTATGTAGAGAAATATCAAAGAAAACATTCAGCACTCTGCTTTCTTCTTAAATAACCTCCTTCCAGCTTCCCTTATTCTTCTTCCTCTCAGCTCATTGCCATGTTGGCCAACAAGGTCTCCCCAGGACCTCATCCGCACGAGGCTGCCTCCCCTCCTGACCTCCTAACCCAGAAGGCTCTCCTCCCATCCCTCAGAATCCACCCACCCAAGTCCGGGCAACCTGTGTTTAGCTATACAAATGCTGCCTTCATCAGCAACTGACACTTCATCCTCTGAGACCCTCCCTTCAGGTCGGCCCCACCAACTCCCAATCTTTACCTCTTGAATCACAAAACACACCTGGAGAAGGGCCCACAACCCCCAGACCTGGCCCACCACAGGCTCAGAATGGGCTCAATACAGCTTGGTCCTGGCACATGCTTAGTAATCCTGGTATCTGCCCCTCACCCACCCCCTGGCTCCTTTTCCCAATGTAACTATTACAGACCTTCTCATCTTAATACCCATATCCTGGCCAAATACCCATCTCCTTTTTCACCAAGAGTTAGACAACTTTGAGAGTCAGCTTTGCCTTTGAGTTCCCCTTCACCTACCATAATTCTTTTCTTCTGCCTGTTCCCCTCCCTCTTCCCTTTCCTAAGGCCTATTGCCCTTCAACACTCCTCTATCAACCTTCCCCTGAAGTCCTGAAGCACACCTTGTTTGTACCTCTTATTTGACTTTTAAGGTACAGTTGCCAAGTATTTCTTATCTTTTTTGCCTTTGAATCATCTTTTAATACTTTAAATTGCACAAAACAACAGTCTGACTTATCTTTTTGTGTGCACATATCCTGTCTACCCCACCGGACTGGGTGCCTTCCAATGTTCTGTCCTTTCCCATCTGCTCACCTCCCTCTCTAATGACTCCCTTGGAGAGAGCTCATCCACTTGTGAAACACCACGTATGCTACACATGTTTGTGCCACCAAGCCCCTGCTCGGACTGCCCCGGCCTGAGGGTCCTTTCCTCTTCTCCTCTTCACTCTAAACCCACACTCTTTTCTCAAGGCCACTTCAAATTCCAGTGAAGCCTTCTCCAGCAAACATGGGTCCACAATTATCTGTTCTTTCTCTGAGTTTCTATAGCATTCCCGACTATACACATTTTAATGCTTATGTGTATTCTTGTTTTATTGTGTCTATGAGTGTGTAGCTTCTATTTCCCTAAATAGATTGGGAGCTTCCTGAGAACAGTAACCAAGTCTTTGATTTGAGATTTCCCCATAGAGTACCCAGCACAGTGCTACGTACTCTGAGAGTACTTATCAATTACCTCCTACCTACATACATCCTCCATTGTTAAAATATAGCTCAGATTTCTTGTTTCAAATATGGCACAGTAAAATAAGGCTGTAGTAGCTCTAAATTGAGCAAAATTGGAACCAAAACTGAGCAAAATCTAAGCCCTTGGAGTGAGGGGCTTTATGTGCTTAAGGCTCTCCTTTCACAGGACACCAAGTTCAGTGACACTGCAGACAGCACCCAACTTCACAGGGTTATCTTGTTTACTTATTTGAGCCCAGAAATACAACACCTTGAAAGAGTCTGTCTGAATCAAGAATTCAGCCCTCATTTGCCCAAGTGGAAAGTTGCATGTAGCCAAGCAAAGCTGACCTGATGAAAGCCAGTGTGTTCAACTTCCTTTCAAATCAGCAACCATAATCGCCACTAGCATTTAACATGGCAGCACCAATCACACCTGTGTTCTGGGGCCAAGAACAGTGGCCAGCTCACTATCTTCTGAAACCTGGGTGGCTGAAATCCAAGGCAAACAAGACTGAACAGATGAATCACAGCAGTGAGAATTGTGATGTGCCTCTGTAATCCAGGGAGCCTCCCCACTCCAGCAGGGCAGGGTGTAACGTGTAACAGGCTGGATTTAGGGTCGATTCAACCATCAACCCTGGAAAGTTGGGTCTCCACTTACCACTAATGTGAAGAAATTCTCTTGCCTCTTCCTGGTCTGAAAATGTTGTTACTCCTCCTGGATTGAGGAGCTAGGCTTCCTCACAGAAGTGAAATGTGGCAATCCCCTCAGCAGACCACCTTGCAGAGACAGTCTATACACAGATGACAACGAGCCAACAACCAACATTCCCAGGCTCTTTTGTTACAAATTGAGGTCCACAGCAGCTGGTAACCATTTAGAATGTTCCATAAAGTTCTCAGGATAGTATTCTAGGAAGGCAGCCCCTCAACGTCCATCAGTCCAAAACCCAATCAGAGTAGAGAGCAAGGGGAAAGTTGAGATACCACAGACTCAGCAGCTTCTAAATTTTCTTAGTTTTTTTTCTTTTTTTTCCAGGTCTAGCAATAGCAATTGGGAGAAAAGAAAGAAAAAATATAGCTCACTGTTCAAAAGTACACCCAAGCCCATGAACAATAGGGATGCAGACACTGCCAATTCTGCTGCCCCTCGCAGAGCAGTGGAGAAAGCACCTGTATTCGTTTTCCTATGATGCCAGCACCCTCTATAGGATCCTCCCTGAGGCCTGAGGACAGAGTCACCTGGGCCTGGGGCACCTCTCAGTCTTACTCCTGAGAGTCTAGAACTTCAATTCATTCATTCACTCAACCAACATTTATCAAGCATTTACTATGTGTAAGGCAAGTGCTCTGAAGCCCAGGATATGCAATCACTAAAGCAGGAAAACTCTGTGCCCTCCTGGATCCTATATTCTAGTCAGGAGGAGATAGGCAATTGACAAACAAATACATAAGCTATCAGCTGGTGATAGGTGCTATGGGGAAAACAAGGCAGATTAAGAAGGATAGGGATCCCCCAGGGGTAGGGGAACGTGGCCTACGCCGGGTAGTCAGGGGAGGTCTCACTGAAGAAGTGACATTTCACAGAGACCCTGGGTGGGTGAGGGCGGGAGGGGGTGTGTGGCAATGAAGGAGAAGCCGTGCAAAATCGCAGGGAGAGTTTTTCAGGCAAAGGGATCCTGAGGCTGGAGAAGAGTTGGTGCGTTTGCAGAAGAGCACGGGCCAGAGGGGCTAGAGGAGAATGAGCAAGGAGGCCAGTGAAAGGAACAGATACAAATCAGCGGGGCGGCAGCCAGCCCACCTATGACCTCAGCAGCCGCGTTCAGGACTTGGGCCTCGACTCAGCATATCAGTCAGGGCCCAGTTGGGAGACAGAAGCCATACCAGTTATTTTAGCAAATATTAATTAGAAAAAAAGTCAATAACCAGGTAACTGAAAGGGTGAAAGACAGCAACTGCGGAAGCCGTCTCCACTCCTAGGGCTGGGCGAACAAAGGGTGATTAAAACTTGGAAGCTCAGAAGAGGGTCCCATGGGGCTGGAGTCCAGACCCCTGCAGACGGGGAAAATGGCAACTGGCCCTGATGTCCCTGAGCAAGCACAGTGAGATTGAGACAGTGGAGTGTGAGACAAGTGGCAAAGCGGATTTAACCACTGCTACAGGAAGGAGCGGCCTCTGCCAGTGTGAAGCGGCAGGGCTGGGGTACCACTCGCAGGAGATGGGAGCTGACGGGAAACCCACAGAAAACAAAACAGGAGGGAGCAAGTCCCTTCTCCCTTCTCCAGGGTGCGGTCTCCCTCGAGCACCTCCTACTGGCCGAGCCCCACAGGCAGCCAGCTGGCCAAGGAGAAAGGTGGGTTCCAGAGGCCCCCCTCAGCAACATAAAAGCAAGTGTGGAAGGCTGGGCTTGAAGCTGAGGGGCAATAACTTCATAACTGACACCCCTGAATGGGGCAGGAAGGTAGCAAAGGATTTTGAGCAAAGGGGTGGCAGAAGCTGACTCATTCTGACGGTGGTGTTGAGGACAGACAGTGCGAGGGCAATGACAGTGGCGGTGGGAAGAGGCGGTTGGATTCTGGAAAGCGTTAGTCCCGTTGGATTTGCCAATGACGTGCGTGTTGGCTGTGAGAGAAGGAGGGTAGTCAAGGGTGACGCCCACATTTTGCCTGAGTCACTGAATGGAGACACACCTACGGAGAGAGGGGAGACTAAGCAGGAGGACGCTTAGGAAAAGGGAGGGCGATCCGGAGCTCTGCCTGCGGCAGGTGCCTGTTAGAAATCCAAGTGACGGCATTGGGAGGCAACTGGATAACCAGGCCTGGAGTTCAGGGGAGGCTCTAGGTTAGAGGTGTAAAAGTGAGAGCCACCCACCGTACAGATGGATTTTAAAACCGTGTGGCTGGATGAGATCACCAGCAATGTGTCAGCACGGCTCGGAAGGCTCAGTGGCTAGAAGCAGGATCTGGAATCAGGATGACATGGATCTGACTGCACCTCTACCACCGTGCATACCCCTGGGCAGCTCTCCATTCTAAGCCTTGATTCCCTCATCTGTAACATGGGGGTGATAATCACACTGACTGCATTGGGCCTGTGTGAGGATCCAACACAGCAAAGTGAGGGAAGCCCCTGTACCAGCGCCTGACATGCATTCTAAGCTGGAGGATGAGGCAGCAGTCGACTTTATCCTCCTCAGTGAGAAAACTAAGGACAAAGGTCCGGAGGGGACTGGAGTGCCTCCTCATGTACGTGGGCATGAAGGCGGAGGAACAGCTCCTCTTACTTGTGAATAACTGGCCGGGGACAGCCATCAGATATGCACAAAAAGGAAAGACAGCTTCACAAAAGTATTCTTAAAAAAAAAAAATAGCAATCCTTTAAAATGCCCAAACTGAGTTTGCAGGGCAAGAGCAACACAGACACAGAATCCTTGCTGCAGGATGAACTATTGGGACATCAGTGTGTGCCCGTGGTGAGCCAGGTGAGCTGCAGATGAGTCAGGCTGAGCTCTGCGTCACGACACTCGGCCCCCACACAACAGTCACCACTCACTCCAGATCTGCCTGGGAACGGAGCCCCGGTCTCCCATTAATTGCTCACCTCTCATTAGGCATTCACACACGAGGCAGGCGTTTCTTTCCAAGCGCTCAACTGCAGGGTTATGTAAGGTTCTACTGTATTCCTGGCCCCAAGACTGAGACCAGCTGCTTACACAGGGCACTCCTTTCCTAGGGAGTAGGTCAATTCAGGAAACCAAAGAGCAGATCACAAAGCTTAGAAAATCCAGCAGTGGAGTGACAGAGGCTGTCTGTCCTCAGGGGCTGCTTTCCTCAAGCGCAGTGAGCACCCTGCCTGCTGGACCCCCAATGTGAAATCACAGCTGCCCCCCCTCTACCCCCAACCCCCGGTGTGGTGGACCTTTTAACAAATCTCTCCACCGTCACCTCGTTTGATATCAAAGCTCTTTACATTGTTCTGCTTACAGCAGCCTTTCCCACCCAAGTTCCCAACACTTTCACAATGTAAGAAACTCAACTGTCCGGGGATTATATTCCAAACAGCTGTTCCTGGATGCTAGGACAGATCCATCTGGAACAGTGATTCTCAACCCAAGCTGCAACTGGAGTCTCCAGGGGAGACATTAAAGTGCTGATGCCTAGGCTCCACCCAGACCAATGGTTATGGGATGCACTGTGTCCCCCCAAAATTCGTATGTTGAAGTCCTAGCCCCAGTACCTCAGAATGTGACCCTATTTGAGATAGGGTCTTTAAAAGGTGACTAAGGTAAAACGAGGTCATTAGGATGGGCCCTAATCCAGTATGACTGGTATCCTTATAAGGAGAGGAGATTAGGGCACAGACGTGGACAGAGGGAAGACCACGTGAAGACACAGGGAGAAGATGGCTGTTTGCAAGCCCAGGAGAGAGGCCTCAGGAGAAACTAAGGCTGCCAACACCTTGATCTCAGACTTCTAGCCTCCAGAACTGTGAGTCAATAAACCTCTGTTGTTTAAACCACCCAGTCTGAGGAACTTTGCTATGGCAGCCCCAGGAAACTAATATACCAACTGAGTCAGAATCTCGGGGAATGGGTCCCAGGCATCAGTATGTATTAAAGTTCTTCAAGTGTTTTGACCGTGCAGCTGCATTTTAGAATTTGCTGTTCTAGACTATAAAGTCCCTCCAGTCTGCTAAAACTAATGCTGATCGGTTCACTAAGGATGCATCATAAGTGATACTTGGTATAATTTCCTTCCCTCCCTCCCTCCCTCCCTCCCTCCCTCCCTCCCTTCCTTGACAACAGCGAACAGGACAGATCACAGCCCTCACCTCAGCCTCAAGCTCAGCATAAACGAGGTGCCATCTGACACCCTTCCATTAAGATCAGAACCACTGGGTGGCTTCTAAGAAAAACTAACCAAGCCGAGGACCCAGAAGAGGGCTCTCGCCTGAGGAAAGACTCCAAGTGAGGGAGAGGCTGCTTCAGAGGCGAACAGGGAAAAATGAGGCAGCACCTTCCCTCTTCGGAGAATGCGCAAGTGCAGGCGGAGACAGAGCTGCAGCAACTGGAGACAGACCTGTGCGAACGGCCAGGCCTCACTTTTCTGCCCCTGGCTGGTTCAGAATAAGCCACCAGCGGTGACCTGGTCACTGCACCTCTTTAAATAAATAAGGATACCAAGAGGGACTGGAGAGGGCGCAGACCTCCTCTCCTGCCCTGTGCCTCTGTGTGCCTGCCTGTAACACAGACCCGGGAAACCTGGACCTCTGAGCACCGCGCATGGGAAGGTGAACCGTCAAGAGTTTTAATCATTCTCCTTCTCAACACAGAACCTTAACCTGCGTTTGTTTCCCCAGCACTTGTGTGCCATCCCCTCCCCCCTTTTTTATTCATTCCTGAAAGCTTCTATTATCAGTCACTGCATGGGGTAAATTTTCAAATCAGCAGTCAGAGTTTTTAAGCCGCAGGACTTCTGTTACAGTCAAAGGGAGGCAGGTGACCAACGTGGAAGCTGTCTCAAAAATCCACTCACGGTTTATTTCCTTAGTGTTCATTCATTCATTTCCATGGCCTTATCAAGGCTGAGTTTTGATAAAGGCTTCTCCAAGGAAGGGTCTATCTTTCACAGACGGTTCAGGGCAAGAGGGGTGCGGAGACACTGAGGCACGAGAGAGAAAGGGAGGAGAGTGCGTCTGCACGCAATTTTTCTTGTGTTGGGTTTGGGTGTCTGGGTCTCGCGCCATTAACTCTAGCTTCCCTTTCCCGAATCACCTAAGCGTCCTTCAAGGATGCCTTCCACCCACTGGCAGGTCCATCCCTGTACAGGAGGTCCTGACCCACATGCCAGCAGCTCCGGGGCCCCCTTGGCTCTGCCCGTCTGCCACATGGGGGCGCAGTCTTGGCCTCTCCACTCTGGTCTCCTAGTTTTCCCTCTGATCCAGCCATTTGGAACTCGGTGCCTGACCTCATTTTTACACCCAGACCCTGCCTTTTACATGACATCTAGAGGTTAAGGAAACCTCCCTATAACCTCTAGGCCACCCAATTCTAGGCCACTGAATGTCCAAAACCTTCCCTGCAATTTCAGCCAATTTGGGGGACAGCCCCTCTGCTTCTGGTCCCCATACCTGCACATCCTGTTTCTGGGCTGCATCCTGGTGACCCCCTGTCTTCAATCCCACTGCTACAAAACAATCACTAAGCACCGAAGACAGGGGCGCAGAGGGAAGACCTACATCAGCACAAATGAAGACTCCATGCTATGTTCTCAGATTCCTCCTGGCAGCCCCACAGTCTGGGGCAGGTGGCAGGACTGCGGGGTGACCCTCTTTCCTCTGCCCCTCTCTGGCCCAGCAGCCAGCTTGCTCCAGGATTTCCCCCAGAAACTTGAATCTTCTTCCCTCCATTATGTAGAGCAGCTCAGGAAAAACTTGCAGACATGAGCGCAAGTGGGCGCAGGCTTTCTTCGAGGCACGGCTCGCCTGGGGAAACGCCTGATTCAGAGGCCGCCTCCACCGAACAGGGTCCTGCCTCCACCTCCACCTGACGGGAGAAGCAGCAGCCGCGTCAAACGAGAGCCGCCCGGGGGCCGGGGAGCTGCGCCGAGAGGGAGACGACGCTGTGCGGTGAGCAATGGGCCCATCGGGCCTCGCAGGAAGCTGGGTTGTGGGCTCAGCCACAGCCGCGGCGGCGGCAGCTGAAGCAGCTTGGGGGAGCGGCAAGGCAGCCAATGAGGCTGGAGGAAGCGAAAGTCGTGAGGTGTGGAACAGGACACAGGAAAGGCTGTGGTAGGGAGCGGAGGCCAAAGCAGGGAAGGGGCGAGATGGCCCCAGGAGACCGGGCGAGGTGCTTTGGAATGAAAGAGGCACCTTTTCCCTGCCGCTGCCTCCGCGTCCTCTGCTTGCTTCCTTCCCCGTGTGTGCAGGACTTCTCTGCTCCTTATAACCTAAAACCGTGGGTCCAGGGCCTCTGCTCTGCACAAGCTCTGCTCGCCTGTATCAGAGCGCTCACTCCCCAGCTGCCCATCCCCACCCCACCCTGCGGCGCAGGGTCTGCTTCCTACTCAGACATACAACCCCATGTTCACAGCCTCGAGGACACAGCCGCCTCTCAGAGTCTGCTTTCCTTCCATCTAGCCCACTACACTACGCCTATGATGTGAGCCTAATTTCCTACCATTCCTCACAGGTCATGAGGCAAAAATAAACACTGTATAAAAATATATGCCCAAATACTGGACTTATATACGCTACCAAATGTAAAATAGCTAGTAGGAAACAGCTACATAGCACAGGGAGATCAGCTCGGTGCTCTGTGTCCACCTAGAGGAGTGGGATAGGGAGGGTGGGAGGGAGACGCAAGAGGGAGGAGATATGGGGATATATGCATATGTATAACTGATTCACTTTGTTATAAAGCAGAAACTAACACACCATTGTAAAGCAATTATACTCCAAAAAAGAGGTTAAAAAAAAATATATATATATATATGCCCAAATACAAGACCTTCAACTTTCCTCCTCCAGGTTGACAAACAGCAAGGGGCAGTTTAAACTAGAATATCAACTGGTTCCCACGGAAAGAAAGCTGAAAAAGATCTTGTTGTAAAAACAAAAGCTGTGATTCCTTCCCCCATGGACTTGGGCAGCCATCCCGTCACTGCAGCCACAAACTGGAGAGCTGGGGGACTATTTGGGTCTCCTGTGTTCAGAAGAAATGTAGAATGGGCAAGCTTGCAAGTCCTCATGTCCAGTACAAAAGCGAGGAGCTTTCTAGTTCTACCATAGCCATTCTCCACAAAAAAAATCTACGGAGGAGTTGATTCTGCAAAACTCAGAGAGGGAGAAAACGGATCAACGAAATCTATGCAGCAGGGACCAAGAATCCCTACAACCTGGGTGACCCTTTCCACTGAATGGGGCCGACGCCAAATAAGTGTCAGCCTTTTGCCTTCTGTCAGAAATGCATCAAGAGAACAGATTTCAGCTATTTTTTCTGAAGGAGACCTTTCTTTTCTGTCTTCTTGCTAAAAATTTTTGACTCTGTTGATAGCCAATATGTGAATATAGCTTATGTAGGTTCACGTCACATGGCATTTATTACATAATAATAATCTCAATTGCGTCTCAGCTTCAGAAACTCAGATTATTATGGTGGGACGAAAAGTACACAGACCCGTTCTGTACCACCACCCTCTTTCCCTACTCCCCATTAACTAGAGAGGTCCTGGAGGCCACTCTCCAATGGAAATCAACCACATCCTCCCAAAGTGAGCTGTGGAGGTGCGACCTCTCATGGCGGACCTCTATATTTCTTCTGACCCAGCTCACAACCGAGACTATGTTCACACCAGTACAGCCCCACAGGCATGCCCACAGGCCAGGTGTACACCCATCCCTTCCTCTCCCACTCAAGGAAGTAAGTTAGAACGCAAGAATCTAGGAGCAGCATTTCTAAGGGGGCTCACTCTGGAATGCGTTGTAATTCACCAACAAAATAAATTATTCAAAACTTTGATATTTCAACAATTATGAGTTAACAAATTCCTTCCCACGTCCAGTGTAGACACCGTGGGTTGAGACACTGATTTCCAGACCCCTAAGCAGCCTACCACTATAATTGCTGGTGTCTGACTACTGAGCGAAAAGAATAAATGCTACTGTTCACTGGCTCACGGAAGATCCCAGCACTTTAGAGGGAATCAGGTCACCTCTCCCTTCCTGAGAACACATTCACAAGACAGACAAAGTCTCCAGTGACAACAGCAAGTGTATGATTCCCCAATAAAGGCTCTATCACCCTCGAAACAAAGGAAATAGGATAAAACATGACAGCCTTATCATCACTATGGATGGTGTTTATTTATTTTTTGTGGTCTTGTATACTTTCTAATCCCCTTAAAATGAACATCCAGGGCTTCCCTGGTGGCGCAGTGGTTGAGAGTCCGCCTGCTGATGCAGGGGACACGGGTTCGTGCCCCGGTCCGGGAAGATCCCACATGCCGCGGGGCAACGGGAGAGGCCACAACAGTGAGAGGCCCGCGTACCGCAAAAAAAAAAAAAAAAAAAAAAAAAAAAAGAACATCCATTACTTTTTTAAAATGTTATGTTAAAAAATGAAATATTTTCAACAGCAGGAGTGGAAGATCATGTGATTTGAGGAGATTCTACAGGGCAATGAGAAGAAGGGGAATTCTAAAAATATCTCCAAAGCAGGGGTGGGGTGGAGAAGGGAAGATCAATCACTTTTTACTAAAAGATTCCTTGACTGCCTCCCAGTGTGACAGATATTATAACAACACTCCTATGCTCTCAACAAACCAAAGACACCTCCTTCTGAGTGTCTATAATATGAGACATGACCTGGAGGATCTAGTATTTCAATACATGTTTACAAGTCGTCTATCAGCTGAGCTCCTATGAGTGAAAGGCACAAGCTTCTAGAAAAAGCATGTCCCAGAACTGGAAATGAAAGCCGATCAAAGGTACCTATGCCACTAACCAACGCCAAAACCTATTTAGTCACTGAGAAAACAAAGGCTCGGGTTATTTCCTCCCAACTGTCTGGGCAGCAGTTAAGTGGCAATCAGGGGATTAAGATGCTGACAATTCAGAGGACCACTGAACGGCTTTTCCATACAACTCACCATTTCTCGTGCTAGAAGATGTGAGCTTTGAGGTTGGGTGGTGGCCAGGATAAAGGGAGGAGGGTAGCAGGAAAGGGGAGGGACACATACATGGAGCCAGGTGGTCACTACAGGAAGAACAAGAGAAAGAAAAAGAAAATGGAAGCAGCTAGAGATAAAAATGAAGGCAAGAAGTCTAGCGTTCCTCCTTTTACCAACGGAGGGAAGATGATCTAGGTCTGTTCTCCAAACTCATCAGGAGCCGGAACAGTCACGAAAGTCAAAGGACAGGGGAGGCCCCAGGGTGACAGAGACTTTGCAGTGAGAGAAAACACACAGGGAAACCAAGTTTGCAGACATTCAGGCAACAAAGCTGGGGGAAACCTCCACAATCTCGCAGTCTCAGTCCTGTCAAATGACAAATGCCTCTTTTATGTAAGGATCAAACAGTGTTGGAGGCAGTAACATAAGCAAAACTTCAGTGACATTGATTTTGCATGTTCGTACAGTTGCTTCTATCGACTGCCGGAGAGTTTCTTCACCTGAAAACGGTGATTGTGCAGCTCACTTCGCAGCCACATACAGGCCAAGAGGAACAAATTCACCCAGAGACCTTCTGACAGCGGCACGCTGACACTTCAATTACCTGATAACTGCAGCAATGTTTTCCTGGCTGAGCAGGAAAACTTCAAAAGAGCTTAACCTTTTTTCCTCTCCAGCTTCCTGCAACCTTCCACCTCCTTCTGCCTTCACGGCTGAGTCTCCACAGGAAGGCTGTTACCGACACACAAATAGAATACAAGAAGGGGTCCAGGCCTAAATTCAAATCCTATCTCCACTGTTTACCAGTGGCCTGACCCTGGGCATGTTGCCTAGATGCTAATGAATTTCAGTTTCCTCATCTGTAAAACAGAAGTTGCGGTGAGAAATCACATAAGAACTCTTTGGAACACATAGGTGCTGTGATGATTCACTGTAATGCCAATAATAGCGAGTGAATAAGGATTTGGCTTACTCTAAAATCTAAAAGGAAATGCATTTCTTCTCACTTAAAATGCTCACTACCTCTTGAGCAGGTTATAAGTAGCCAATCTATCTTTGGCTTTATGTAAAAATAGTCTGCTCCAATTATACTGAAAACTTCTCAAGGGAAAATTACTGTTTAATCTGCTAACATCATCCTTCCAATATAAGCAAAACAAACAAACAAAAACCAAACAAATAAATTTTCTATGTTCAAGAAATAATTATAGATGATTAACATGATGATAATGTTAAAGATAAAGAAAAATATGGTAGAGTCAACACCCCAAACTTACTTATAACAGGTTTGGGGTTTTGTTCAGTCTAAAGATGGCAGCAGAGAATATTACAAATACCCCTGGGCTCCACTCTGCTTTACACAGATTTCTCTCTACTAAAGCAGCTGGAGTGCTTTTACTGCATTGGTTTGTTTGCCCCTCGCTGGAATGGGAGCTCCCGCGGGTAAGATCTACATCTTAGCCATCTTTGTATACCTGATGCTTGGCACAGAGTGGGCCAGGATGGATGGGCAGACGGTCAGTCCACCCGCACTGGCAGGCAGAATAAGATACAATCTTTTTTTTTTTTTTAATTGGGGTATCGTTGCTTTACAATGTTGTGTTAGTTTCTGCTGTACAACGAAGTGAACCAGCTATATATATATCCTATATCCCCTCCTTCTTGTGCCTCCCTCCCACCTCCCCCCATCCCACCCATCTAGGTCACCACTTGAGCACCGAGCTGAGCTCCCTGAGCTATACATCAGGTTCCCACTAGCTATCTGTTTTACACATGGTATTGTATATACATCAATCCCCAATTCATTCCATCCCAATCTCCCAGTTCATGTCACCCCCCCTTCCCTCTCTGTATGACAGATTCTAGGCCCATCCACATCTCTACAAATGACCTAATTTCATTCCTTTTTATGGCTAAGTAATATTTCATTGTACATATGTACATCTTCTTTATCCATTCATCTACCAATGGACATTTAGGTCGCTTCCATGTCCTGGCTATTGTAACTAGTGCCGCAATGAACATTGGGGTTCATGTGTCTTTTTGAATTATGTTTTTTTCAGGGTATATGCCCAGTAGTGGGATTGCTGGGTCATATGGTAGTTCTATGTTTAGTTTTTTAAGGAACTTCCACACTGTTCTCCATAGGGGCTGTATCAATTTACATTCCCACCAACAGTGCAAGAGGGTTCCCTTTTCTCTACACCCTCTCCAGCATTTATTGTTTGTAGATTTTTTGATGATGGCCATTCTGACCGGTGTGAGGTGATACCTCATTGTACTTTTGATCTGCATTTCTCTAATAATTAGTGATGCTGAGCATCTTTTCATGTGCCTCTTGGCCATCGGTATGTCTTCTTTGGAGAGATGTCTATTAAAATGAAAGCTATTTTATAAGTCTATATTATACTTGTACCAGTTAAGATTAAGCTCAGATGCAACTATCAAAACCCTAACAAAAATGGCTTAATCAAAAAAAAAAAAAAAAAAATGGCTTAATCAGGGCTTCCCTGGTGGCGCAGTGGTTGAGAGTCCGCCTGCCGATGCAGGGGACACGTGTTCGTGTCCCGGTCTGGGAAGATCCCACATGCCGCAGAGCAGCTGGGCTCGTGAGCCATGGCCGCTGAGCCTGTGCGTCCGGAGCCTGTGCTCCACAACGGGAGCACGCGTACAGAAAATAAAAAAAGTCTTAACCAAAACAAATGTGTATTTCTCTCCTACACAGAAGTCTAGAGGTGGTCTGTCTACAACTCCACAGTGCCAGGGACTCATATGCCTTGAATTTGTTTCTCTGCTCTGTGTGGCTTTCATTCCCAAGTTTACATCTTGGTCCAAGATGGCTCTGAAGCTCCAGATGTTATCATCGCAATCCAGGTAACAAGAAGGTGGAAGACAGGTATGCATGGGTATTTGGGAAGCAAAATGGATGAACTGTGTCAAAGAATGCACTTTTCCTCTCAATATCCATTTCTCCCCTTTTCAATAACAGAATCTCAATTTTCATTCTAGTTAATTGCCATCCACAATAAATACTATATTCCCCGGCCTACCCTGCAGCTAAGTGTGGCCATAGAATCAAGCTTTACACAATAAGATATAAGCAGAAGTACTGTATGGAATTTCTGGCAAGTTCCTCCTCTTTAAAGGGAACACAGATATGATGGCTGGAGCTCTAGCAGCCATCTTAGATCATAAAAGACAAAAGCTACATTCTAAGAATGACAGACTAATGAACTAGAAGAAACCTGAATATCTGAAAACCTCATGCAGGAACTGCACCAGCCATGGACTGCCAACTCTGAACATCTTTTATGTAAGAGAGCAATAAATTTTATCTTTTCCATGCCCTGTTATATTTCTGTCTCCCATGAAGCTGAATCTAGTACAGTACTGAAGAAATGTTTTTCTACCAGTTTCCAGCATCATTTTCTCCACCAACAGTGGCCATCACGGAATGTTCTTTCTCTATCTTAACCTTTCTCACAGGGAGTAGGAAATAAAGGACACATAGCTCATAACTTTTATTTTTGCAAACTGTGATGATTTTATAACAAAAGGAAATAAAACATGAACTATCAACAATTCCCTGTACAACTACTGTGAGATAAAATTAAAAGAATACACCTCCAAAATCGCAGAAGCACTTCCCATTGCTACATAACATCTATGACCATGTTTGCAGTGTGTACTTGGTAAGGAAGAGAATATATCTCTAGGTAAATGGTTCTTTGTGTGTGTGTGTGTGTGTGTGTGTGTGTGTGTGTGTGTGGTACGTGGGCCTCTCACTGCTGTGGCCTCTCCCGTTGCGGAGCACAGGCTCCGGACGCGCAGGCTCAGCGGCCATGGCTCACGGGCCCAGCCGCTCCGTGGCATGTGGGATCTTCCCGGACCGGGGCACGAACCCATGTCCCCTGCAACGGCAGGCGGACTCTCAACCACTGCGCCACCAGGGAAGCCCGGTAAATGGTTCTTAATTAACTAATATACTTTTAAAAATAAAGTCAGCAGGAAAAAATCGTTATTATTCTATATCAAAGAGGCAGGTCAAGACATCTTTGCTACCTGACGTAAAACTCAGTTGAGCAAGATTACTCCACTTTAATTCTCATAAATCCCTGCAGTAGAAGTTCAAGGCACGTACACTATCAAAACAACGTTATAAATGAGCTGGTGCACACACACCGTGAACACTAAAAATATTGTCCAGACTGACAGTTGTCTTCCCTGAGATTCTATTGGAGTTATGCCTATTGTAATAACCTCAATTCTTATTTTATTTTATTTATATTTAAATGAGTTCAGTTCATCCACAAGTATAGGATGAAGAAATTTCTAAATTGACACCGTGGAGAGATTAGTAAGTTTTATGAAGACGGTGCATTGGTAGCTTCTTTGAATCTTTCTGCAAGGTGATGATATCTGGCCGCCAATGATCACTACAGATCCTGCGGTGGAGGAGAACGACTGGTGTACCTAGAGTTTACTTCAGAGACCTGGATTCTTGTCCTAATTCCATTTCCAACACGTAGTGTAAATCTGGACAAATGTCTTAATCTCTTCAGCCTCTTTTCTGCCAAATGAGAATAATACCAACTTTAAATAATTTTGATGATATTCAACAAACGTGAAAGCAGTTTATAATGGTAAAGAGTTGCATCAATATATTATCTGTATGTCTGTATTGGTTAGTAATGTTTGGACTCTAAGTAGAAACTAATCTGTGTCGCCTCAAGCATGTGTGTGTGTATATGCAGATATGTGGGTGTTTAACGTATATAAAACGTTCTGGGAGAAAAGGAAACAAATGGTTAAATAACAGCTCCCCTTTGGAGTAGGGCATTTATTTTTTTCCTGTGGATACTTTAGGTGGTAGCCATACACTACTTTTAAAATTAAGAAAAAATATGTACCGTGACTGAGGTTTTTTTTCCATGATGAAATGGGAGGGGGCCCAAGCTAAGGGATTTGGAAGAAGCAAATCTTTTACTTCTGTTCTTTTAGTGATAATAATGAGTCCCCGCATCTACAGTCCTGAAGGCCCCTACCCACGTGATCCACATAACTCCCACTTTAAATGCATGTTAATGCTAGGCTGGCCCCCGCAAGACAGCAACAAGATTTAGAAAACAGAAATACTTCAAATTGCTTGAAGAAGCCCCTGAATATTCAACACACGGGTTCTTCTGGCATTAGGGGCCAGCAGCACCCATGTTCCCAAGGACAGCCTTTTTATTCAGGTAGCACCACTATCGGCACAGTCTTTACTGGAAAGCAGTGTGTGCCCTCCACGATTCTGCCAGTGTCTGCTACTTCGCTCCCTCTCCTTCACCCTCTGTTCTATAAATACTCCAACACTTTCAACTAAAGCCCCGTAGAAAATTTGGAGGTGGTACGCTGAACAGGTGTTACGCCTCTGAATAATACCTAGTAATCAAGAACCCCCTTGCCCTCTATTCTCCCACAAATTAAGGCAAACGCATTTACCTTTGTGCAAAATAAATTACTCCCGCTTTCTTCACTGGGGTCTCCAGTGTCCACCATGAACGTCCACGGCTCCAGCTTCTCCTGCCTCATCTGCTCTAAAGCCCCCAGGACAGGCGCCTATAGAGTCCAGAGTACCATCCTAACAACAGCCGCCACCTCAACCCATACGTCCACCTCCCTCTAATGCCATCCAGGGGGCTGCTCAGGGGGAAACGGTCCGGGCGAAAATGATGCCAGAATGGTGCCGCTACAAAAAGCAGTATGACAGGTCCTCAAAAAACAGAACTACCAGATGACGCAGCAATTCTACTTTTGAGTAGATACCCAAAATGACTCAAAACAGGGTCTTGAAATGATATTTGTATACCCATGTTCATAGCAGCATTATTCACTATAGTCGAAAGGTACAAGAGCTCAAGAGTCCATTGACAGATGAGCGGAGAATCAAACTGTGATCTATACATACAATGGATATTATTTAGCCTAAAAAAGGCAGGACATTTTGACACCTGCTACATGGCTGAACCTTAAGGACATAATGCTGAGTGAAATAAGCCAGTCAGAAGATGACAAATACTGTACGATTCCACTTGCATGAGGTACCTAGAGCAGTCAATTCACAGAGACAGAAAGTAGACCAGTGGTTGCCAGGGGCTGGGGGAAGGGGGAATGGGGGTTATTGTTTAACGAATATAGAGCTTCAATTTTCAAGATGAAAAGAGTTCTGGAGACTGATTGCTAGACTATCTGAATGTATTTAACACTACTGAGCTGTACACTTAAAAATGGTTAAGATGGTAAATTTTATATTATGTATATTTTATCACAGTGTTTTTCAAAAAGGAGGCCAGAAACTTCTATGTCCTCCTCCAGAGCCATGAGCACCACACATGCAGCCCACCTGGGCTCCCGAAAGCCCAACCTCAGAAGGCCAACCCAGGTCACACTCAAATCCTGCCATGAGCAAATTCCTTCCAGCAAATGGGAGCCTTTCCGTCACTGAACTTCTATGACCAGATAATGAAGAACTAAATCTCAGTCCCAAACTCTGTTGTAGAAGAATAGTTTTAGACATAACGAGGTCCCCGTATGTGTAGAACTTTAAGAAGCTGCAATAATGTTCTGTTTCTTGATCTGGGTGGTGGTTACATGAGTGTGTTCAGTTTGTGATAATTCGTCAAGCTGTACACTTAGAATTGTGCATTTTTCTTTGTGTAACTTAGACTTTTATTTCTTTTAAGTTATTAAAAACCTTTTTCCATCCTACTTTGTCACTGCTTGCTTTATTCATATGATCCTTGGTCTCTCACAAGATAATAGAGAAGGCCTCACGA
Source organism: Orcinus orca (assembly GCF_937001465.1). Lineage (NCBI taxonomy): Eukaryota > Metazoa > Chordata > Mammalia > Artiodactyla > Delphinidae > Orcinus > Orcinus orca. The sequence goes on along the minus strand of NC_064568.1, from coordinate 94,765,424 downwards.
GAGCCTCGCAGAGTGCCAGGCTTCTATTAAGAGCTTCATATTTGCCTATTGACTTCACCAAAATCTGGAGATCCAGGAGATATCAGAGGGAAGAGGCAGTGCACAAGGCAGTAGGATGGTTTTCCAAACTCCTTCAGTATCAGGGAAACAAAAGCTTCCTGACCCCAAAGTCACAAGTTAATAAAACAGCCAGGGCAATCCATACAGGCTCAGAGACAGAGGAAAGTCAGCTGTGCTGATGAGAAGCCACACCCTGGGAAAGTAACAATTTTGATTATGAAAAAGATACACACAGACACAGAGAGACACACACACACCCCACCAAAAGCACAATATCAGTAGAGCCCAACTCCAGCCTTCCCACAAGAAAAATTAACATGATGGGGTGAAAGTTAGTGCCTGTATTGACAAGTGGCTTAAACCAGAAGTGACAAGCTGAACACTGTGAGTCCATGACGGCTGATTCTCAAGGAAAGTCAAAGTGTGAGCGAGAGTCCCTTGGTCTTGAAAATGCTGATGACTCCCATTTACTCCAAGAAACACAAGGGTTGGTCCCAAAGCAGAAAGGCTGGAAGCAAAGGACCTTCAAAGCGGTAAGATGGGAGCCCGCAGAACCACTGGTAGGAGGGTGTCAGTCTGAGCCTCCAGCTGGAGACCTTTGGACTCTGAGACGCTAAGCCTCATGCACTGCGAGGTGGGTGGTGAGGTCTTTTCCATTTCGGCTGTTTCTCCGGGTGCCGGAGGGCAGAGTCCCATCTGGCAGGGCTGGGCTGTCGTACCAAACAAGAAGTCACCCCCCCCAGGAGTCTCGCCCACGCTCTGCCCTTGTCCCTCTGTGCCTGGGTGGAGAGGGAGGCAGGCGATGGAAGGAAGCAGGGGGAGGATTTGATGCCAGGGAGGTGACTAAGGTCTGATGCAAACACTATGCGTGCGTGGGACTCGTGAGACAGACACGGAGCAAACGGGTGTTCTGGTCACGGGGCAGGGGAGCCCGACGGCCCCCAAAGCTCATTAGGTAAAATGTGCATTCAATGTCTAGGTCAGTCTAAGGTGGAAGGGGAACCAAGATGCCCTCAGTTCTCGTGTTTCTCTCTTTCTGGTTTCGTCCTATTTGACAAATCAAATGGAATCCCAAAGGAGAAGCACGGGAGGAGGGGTGAGGCCTCCTTCTTCCAGCAGATTTATGGCATGCTAGACGCAGCTTGCGTCTGTCAGGCCAAAATGGTGAGGGTGGGCTAACAGAGTAGAATTACAGCTTCCTACAATGGGGAAAGTTAAACAGACAAGCTCTCCTAGCCCGAGGAGAACGAAGCAGAGGTCAGTGCTGCTGCCTTTGAACACGAACGGCCCCTTCCCGTCCGCTCCCTTTCACATGTGGCCTGGCAACAGTAGCAGACAGATGCGACACAAAGACAGACACACCTGATTAACCATGAATACGACAGCTGTCGTTTCCCCACCGCCGCCGCTGCCCACACCCGGGCTCTTTTCCGCTGAGTTTTTTCCCTTCCTTTCAGCAAGTGTGAGGAAATTAAACCTACCATTAAGACCCACGTTAGTGGGAGGGTGCCAGCGGTAGGGCCTTTGTTTCTCCGCTCATAGACTTGTGATAGGTGCCTTCTGATTTGTCCTTTCATCTGAGCAAGAGTGGGAGCCTCCGCCAGCTCCAGACCCAGGACCCACAGGAAGGCCAGCGGCGGATGGGATGGGACGGGGCTGACTCAGACAAGGAGGGAGAAAGTGGACTGAAAGCGGCGTGTTTTGTGCACCTGAAAGTGCGTCTCTCCACACTCCTCACCCTCCTCCTCCGTTTCATTCTCTTGCCTCCAGCGGCCAGATTTCCCTGCTGCTAAAAACACCCACCCTTGGGGCTTCCCTGGTGGCGCAGTGGTTGGGAGTCCGCCTGCCGATGCAGGGGACACGGGTTCGTACCCTGGTCCGGGAGGATTCCACATGCCGCGGAGCAGCTGGGCCCGTGAGCCATGGCCGCTGAGCCTGCGCGTCCAGAGCCTGTGCTCCGCAGCGGGAGAGGCCACAGCAGTGAGAGGCCGGTGTACCACAAAAAACAAACAAACAAACAAACAAAAAACATCCACCCTTAAAACAAACTGGCAGTCAGGAATGTACCCATAGGAAGTGGCTCAACGCAGCACTGTCTTTCCATGAGAACTTACTTATTTTGCCCTATTTTGAGCTGGACTTAACAAGGAAGAACCAGGTTAGGTGTTTGGGTCTGTTTTTTTGGCTTTTTCCCCCTTCTCTTAGGTAGCCAAATCCTTGAATTTCCAGTTAACTTCCAAGACCTTGAGAATCAGGTACAGGAGCAAATCTAAGTGTTGACAGGTGAATGATTTCTAATGACGTAAAGTATAATGTGATTATGGGAGCTTCCAGAAACCTTTGCAATGGTAATTGCAGCCTTGAGTGTGAACCCTGAGTTTTCTTCAGGATTTTTGGGCGGTTTTTTGGTCAATCTTGAGTTAATCATTTGAATTCTGTAAGCCTGCATTTCTAGACCTTGAAATGGCTCTCTCAATTGTCAGAAAGTTCCTTAAGTATTTGCAAAGAGAGACTAATAAAAATGATCAGAAATCACTCAGCAAACATACGGCCTAATAACATAATAATGGGGTGATAACTGGACGATTTAACTCATCCTCACAAAAATTCAACAAATATCCCCAGTTTCCTCGTGAGTGGAAACATGGTGGAATAATCGAAGCCTATCATCGAAGGTTCCCTGTTTCTAATGAAGCCCCGAGCCCAGTGTTTACTTCTGACTTCTCCTAAGAACTCATGGAGATAGTTCCATCAAGATAATCAGGAAAAGGGCTAACTGAATCGCCTAGAAATTTTTGTTTCAGGTAACACAGTAAAAGTCCCAGGAGCCATGTTTGTGTAGGACATTGGGATTTGTTCTAGAACACAAAAGTAGCCTACAGTGGTTGGTAACTTCAGGTTCATCTTTCATCCAATTGATGAAGAGCCATACCCACTATTAAATCAACTGAGGGTGTCTCACCTCAGAGCAATCCGAAAAGACCCTGTTCGCTCTGCCATCAAGACCATCTCCACAGCTCTTCTTCTATTATCCAAATATCTCTTTTTCTTGCTTCACAGCCCACAGTTTAAGCAGAGTAAGCCTGTCTGTTTTCAATTCTTAACTTTTCACACACACGGCAAATGAGAGGAACTTCTGAACACTGCGATCATCTGGCTGATGAGCAAGCTGTTTTTCATTTCTGGCAACAAATACTCTTGGCTTATCTTGACGGGAAGAAAATGGATGAAAATACACTCTGGTTGGATATCATTGATAGCATTTGTCATCTTTGCAGCTAAAAAAAATTAGCTTAGAAAATGTTTCCCTCGGTATTGCAGAAGATGGCAAAAGAACTGACACCACCACTGAGATGCCAGTTGAACTGAATTCATAAATGAGGTAGCCTACTGTGATCTTTTTCATAACAAACACAATATCTCATCATGAAGCGGGAGGAGGACCGCACCAGCAGTGAGGACCTTTGGGGCCTGGACTGGCAGCCCCGTGGGTAGACACAGTACCTTTAAAGGTTCACTTAACATGTCTGAAACCTGTCCTCCTTTGTATTAGTTTGCTAGGGCTGCCGTAACAAAGTACTAAAAATGGGCAACTTAAACAACAGAAATGGGGCTTCCCTGGTGGCGCAGTGGTTGAGAGTCCGCCTGCCGATGCAGGGGACACGGGTTCGTGCCCCGGTCCGGGAAGATCCTACATGCCACGGAGCAGCTGGGCCTGTGAGCCATGGCCGCTGAGCCTGCGCGTCCGGAGCCTCACAGCGCTGGAGGCTAGAAGTCCAAGATCAAGGTGTTGGCAGGGTTGATTTCTCCTGAGGCCTCTCTCCTGGGCTTGTAGACGGCCATCATCTCCCTGTGCCTTCACATATGGTCTTCTCTCTCTATGTGTCTGATCCTAATCTCATCCTCTTATAAGGATACCAGTCATATTGGATTAGGGCCCATCTTAATGACTTCACTTTAATCTGATCACCTCTTTAAAAACCCAATCTCCAAATACATTCTGAGGTACTGGGGGTTAGGACTTCAAAACATGAACATGGGAGGAACACAATTCAGCCCCTAATACCCTCTGAGGGACTCATTTAACTGAAGAAGCTCAGCTCTATCTCAGCTCTGACAGATTCTGAGCCTATGGCCTGGATCCACAAATGAAGTGAGTGGGGTAGTCACATGGCATCCATCTTGCCATGATTCACTCACAACAAAACATGGAGGAAGTAAAACGAATGGGCACTTCACTTGAAAGCAGGGAAGTCCATATCATGGATTCTAGGGGCTGTGAGAATCAAGATGCCACCTCTCAGAGGAATCAGAAAGACCAATAAACGAGATTACTTCCACTCTAAGGTGAAAGTGTTTTATGACTGCACTTTCTCACCCTCATTGACCATGCCCATTCACCAAAGCCCAGAACAAAAGGGTTTTTCCCTTATAACATTTAGAAACAGCAAAGAGCAGGGGAATGAATCATCAAACAAGCAGAACACTCTTCCTATGACTCTTTTACCTAAGTGAAAACATTACTTCCTGAAAGAGTGAAAAGAGAGAAAAGTGGCAGGAGATGACTAACAGAGGTGACTGGGCTGATACAAAGAGCTTCAGGACAGCATGAACTTTATGAACAGGCAGGGTTAAATGATGAAACGAAGGTGGGCGAGCACACTCCCTCAGGGAAATGAGGCTTGGGGGGAATTGTGAATAAGAGGCTCCCCAAAGAAGATGTATGTGTAATTTATAGTTCCACCAACGTGCAGCAGTGGGTTGGGTAGGATGGTCCTAAATACCCTGTGACACATATTTACAAAGAAACTGGGTGGCTTTATTTAGATGACAACTTCTTATTCATCATCCCCTCTTGCAGCACTGCTCAGTCATGAGCCACGTGCTGGCAGTGGCCGGGAAGTGATGAGAAGGCCAGCAGCTCATGACTACGGAGTTTCTTGGAAAAGATGTAGCTCTGCGTCATGGCCTGTGTTATGAGTTTATTTGCATCTCCCAAAAAGATATCTTGAACTCCTAACTCCCAATACCTCTGAATGGGACCTTATCTGGAAAGAGGGTCACTGCAGATGTCATTAGTTACGATGAGGTCATACTACAGTAGAGTGGGCCCTTAATCCAAAATGGCTGACACCCTTATGAGAAGAGGCTAAACTTGGGCACAGAAACAGATATACGGGAAGAATGTCATGTGATGATAGAAACAGAGGTTGGAAGGAGGCATCTACAAGCCAAGGAATTCCAATGATTGCCAGCAAATACCCAAAGCTAGGAGAGGCAAGGAAGGATTCTCTCCTACAGGTCTCAGAAGGAGCAGGGCCCTGCTGACACCTTGATTTCAGACCTCTTGCCTCTGCAAGAGTTTCTGTTATTTAAGGCATCCATTTTGTGGTACTCTGTTACATGGCAGCCATAAGATACTAAAACAGCCCATCACACACTGTGGTGAACCCCACAAGATTCACTCCACATGTTCTTCTGCTCCATGGCTTCTAAAAAAATACTCTACCGGGCTTCCCTGGTGGCGCAGTGGTTGAGAGTCTGCCTGCCGATGCACGGGACGTGGGTTTGTGCCCCGGGCCGGGAAGATCCCACATGCCGCGGAGCGGCTGGGCCCGTGAGCCATGGCCGCTGAGCCTGCGCGTCCGGAGCCTGTGCTCCACAACGGGAGAGGCCACAGCAGTGAGAGGCCCGCGGACCGAAAGAAAAAACAAAAAAAACAAAAAAACTCTACCAAAGGCCTCCACTTTCAGGAACTTGGCTTTTTTCCAGTTTTTAAAAAACTTTATTGGTCCTCCACCTTCTTACGCCAACATGTTGCACAAACACTCAGTAGATCAGAGCTGGAGACAGATTATCTACCTGTTGTAAGTGATAACTTCTGTAATCTCAGCTTATCACTGATCATCATGACCTTGGGCAAGTCTGTAGGACTTTGTCTCTTCATTACAAAATGAAGGACTTGAACTATAGTAATTTCTAGTCTGAAACACTGAAGACCATGACCCTTCTTTTTCTTCATTAGTGTTTTACACTCCAAGATGATAAATGAGAAAGGGAGCAAAAATGTCATTAGTTTCCTTCTCTCTTGTGCTTAAGGTCTTGATACAAAACTTAAATGGAAAATATTTGTTGAATAAACTGTTTAGTAAGTCGCAAGAGGGAAGAGAAAGGATACCAGTTCAAAGGAGATGTTTCAAACTGTAGTAAGTAATCAGCCAACATTTACTGATGCCTACTGAGAGACTGAATATATTGATACAAATTAACAATGGCCTCATCATATATAATAGAGTTCTGACCTACAATCTGCAATAACCAGCCCAAGAAAACAACACATTTTCTACGGTAACCAGTCCAGGAAGTCAGCCTACTGTGTCAGGGTTATAGAAAGTCAGCAACAATCCAGGAAGCCAAATAATAACCCCTGTAACAACTGGGCCAAAATGACCAGAACTTAGCAACTGACAGCTTTCGTAATTTTTGTCCCTTCCAACATAGGACCAACTAGAGAAAATCAAATACACACCCCTAACTGATCCCATGGGATGCCCTGCTTCCAGTTACCTGCCTCCAGCTTCCCCAGGCCCACGGTCTCCAATCAAGACACACCCGAAGCCTTCCGTTTTTTCCCTTATAAATCTTTCCCACTCTTCTTCATTTATTTCCACACTAAAAAATGCAAATAAATCCTATGCTGGACTCTTGCCAGATAGGGAAAAATACAAGGAGGTGTAAGACATGGTCCTTATACTTAACAAACTTTAAAACACTGGGATTTGAGATAAAATGCACGGAGAACAAGAACAACTACCACAACAACTAAGCAAGCAATAAAATCATTCAGGAATAATCATTCTCAAGTGCAAGTTCCAGGCAATGAGTGTAGAAGTCTGAAGGAGAGAGATTACTTTTGGCTGGGGAAATCAGATGTGAACTGGATTTCAGTACACAGAAAGGAATTATTCTAGTAAGTGAGTCCCCTTGCTCACATGATTACTTAAACTTGAAAGTTTGTGGTAACAGGAAAGAGCCCTGGCAGGAAACGTGCTTGTTCCACGACTACTTTGTCACTAAAGGAGGGTGATTTTTGGGGAAGCCCCCTCCTTTCTCTTCATAAGCGCCAACTGAGTCAGGGCCTTCCCTGAGTCACTCGGACTGTAGACAGGATGAGCTCAGCCAGTGGCCTCTGTGTTTCCATTCCAAATCTCTGCCCCAAATTCAGGGCTGCCCACCAAGTGTAGATGTTTATCCCCACCAGGCAATTGCTGAGGGCCAAGCAGAGGAGCCCTCTCTGATGAGACTTTAGGGAACCCAATAAATAGGACCCCGCTTTCCTGCCCAAGTTCTGGGTCAATTAAGAGGCATAAGTATAAGACAGATCGAGGTAAAAACATCACCTTTTTTTTTCAAATTGACAAAGTCTTGGTTAGAGAGTGTGACTTCAGGTCTGCAAACTTGTTAATACTGTACCACTGAACTGAAGCCCCCTGGCCAGCACCAGGCAGTGCTGGAACGCAGGTAACTTTGCCACATGAGGAGCTGCCCCTTAAAACTTAAGGCTTGAAGGAGCAGAAAATGTTCACTTTCTCCAGGCAATTCCCATACGGAGAGAAAGGAGACAGTGAGACACGCATCTTCAACTGATTCTCCCAGACTAACCATTTTCCTCTCCCTCCAATGAGGTGAAGGAGATGACGGAGAGAGCGAGCCCAGGGGATTTACTCAATGGAAGCATGTTCCCCTGGAAACAAGAGGAGTGGGGAATAAACATTCCTATGTAACACCTACAACAGACAGGGCTAAGTCTCTGCAGGGTTGAAGTCTCTAACACACACACACACACACACACACACACACACACACACACATACACACACACGAGTACATGCTCACATGTGAGCACACATGGCTACCAATGCTGCGGTCATGTTTTCTAGTTCTAGAATTTGTGACAACTTTTTTTTTTTTCTTCCTTTTACGGTACGCGGGCCTCTCACTGTCGTGGCCTCTCCCGTTGTGGAGCACAGGCTCCAGACGCGCAGGCTCAGCGGCCATGGCTCACGGGCCCAGCTGCTCCGCAGCATGTGGGATCCTCCCAGACCGGGGCACGAACCCGCGTCCCCTGCGTCGGCAGGTGGACTCTCAACCACTGCGCCACCAGGGAAGCCCCTGTGACAAGTTTTAACTCTAAGGGGAACAAATGTATTCATGGAGAAAATCTCCCAAGTGACGGACTGCCCTCAGCATGACCAGTGTTAAGTGCCGACCCCTAAGTCAGGTGTCCCGAATCCCCGTCCTAGTCCTGGCATTAAGTGGCTCTATAATTATTCAAGGTCACTTACCCTCCAGGTGCTCTGTCCCTGATTAGGCACTGGTAATCATGGCACTTGTCTTGCCATGTGCGTAGGATGGGAGACAAAATGAGAAATGGTCGCTAAATAACTCAGCTCCATTTCCCGGAGGCACTGAGGCTGTCCCATATTAAGAGAAAACAGTAATGCTTTTCTTGAAATATGGAATAAACGTGGAGCAGCCTTCCGTCAGCACTTCGAACATTTTCAGCACTAGCGAATTCATCCAAGAGTGGACCTCACAAAAGAGAAACAGAAGACAGGGGTGGTGGAGGCCCCTGAACCTGTAAGATTAAGAGCTGGGTGTTTCCCACACAATTTGGATACATACCCAGGGATTCAGTAACATATCTGTGATTAATTACACAGATAACTCTGAAAAGCTGAGACAGGTTCTCTTTTACCCTCAGGGAAATTTTATCTGAATCATTCCTTAGGAACAAGGGACTAAAACACCCCTATTCCAAAAGTTATCCATCGGAGAATGGTATGATTTTGAAAGGGCACCCAACTTTTTCCCCTGCAGTTTCCTGAAGGAGAATCACTACTGTGATTAGCCCTTGGTCATGACTTCTTTGCAAATTCTTTGCAAATTCCTTGACAACAAATTGACCTTAGACCTAGTTTGAGAAATGGTGGGGAGAAAGGAAAGGAGAAATAAAGGAGAAACGAGGGTTGAAGAAGGAGAGAAGAAAGAAGGGTTAGTCTTGCAAATACAAGACAGGAAGAAAAATAAAGTGCAGAATTCTTCCAATTCCTGATTGGAATTTCCCGACTTGCCCCTGAAAGGGGCTATAGAGACCTCAAAGGCAGAGCTCTGTTTATTGGTAGATACACAGAAACGCTCAGTAGGAAATGTAACTTCAATTGGAAAGGTGTAGAAGGACCTGCGTTATTTCATCTTGTCATACTATTTCTCCACCTGTTATTCTCTCTACTCTCCACCTCCCTTTCACATGCTTTCATTCATCACAAACTAGGAGCCAGGCGCTGTGACAGGTGCTACAGACACAGAGGACAAAGGCTACTCCCTGTTACCTTCTGGGAGATTTGGGCCAGGTAGGGGAGACATGAGAACCGTGTTCTGTTCCAATACAGTGAGAGAAGTGCTGAAGTAGACACAAACAGAGGGCATTCAAGAGCCCAGAGGATAGGGCTCTAACTTAGCGAGTGAGGTAAGGGACCACAGGAGGGGTCCTCCGTTGGGTTCCCCAAAACACAGGCCCAGAGACAGATTCGTGTGTGCAAGGTTTCCGGGAGACTGCTCACTTGCGAGGGAGGGAGGAAGACAGGGCCAGGCAGAGGAAGAAGTTTCGCTGCGATGCTGCTGCCAAAGAGGCCTTGGCTGACCCCCCAGGGAGCTCTAAAGCTGGGATTGCCTTTCAGAGCTGCCACTGACTGAGGCAAAGGGGCCAGGCCTTGGAGCGGGGCTTCGACCCCTCATTAGATGTGGGCCGTCCCAGGGGAGAGGTGTGACCTTAGGCAAGGCTGCTCCCTTGGGCCAAGGACAAATACAGGAGAGGGATTTATCGGTGAGGCAGCAGCAGGCAACACCCGGATGCTGAGATAATGAGCATCTCAGGCCTGAAGGGGAGATGGGCCAGCATCCACTCCAGGAGGCTTTCCACAAGAGACCGGAGCTACGTGTGGGAGCATGCCAGCGCTGGCAAGAAGAGAAAGTGGCCTAGGAAGAAAGAACGGCGATGCGCAAAGGCAAGGGACCTTCAGAAAGCACTGCACATGTGGAAAACGACCATCAATTCAGCAGAGCCCTGAGGAAGGCTGGGAGGCAGGGCCTGAGGAGAGGAGTCGGGAGAGGTGAGCCAGGAGGGTGGGCAGCCAGATCATACGGAGCCCCACTGTCCACGCGGAAGAGTCTGGATTTTGCCTTGGAAACAGGGAGAAGCCAGTGAAGGGTTTTCAATACTGTTTACAAAGTTGTTTTCGGATTTATACTCATAAAGTTTGGAAAATGAGTTACGTACAAATGATAAAATACACCCATAATCCCACCACCCAGAGAAAACCATAATTAACATTTTGATGGTTTTCCTTCTGGTATTTTACTATTTATAGATATATGTATCTAGGCAAAAAGAAAAAGGTTTTCAAAACGTCAGATTATACCATAGGTACAGTTTTGTATTTGCTCTTGTGATTTATATCATAAGCACCTTCACATCATTAAATGTTTTCCAAACATGTGATTTAAATAATGGCATAGAAGTCTATTAATTGGATTTAACTAACGCTTTCCTTATTGTTAGTCTGGTTTTTTTCCAGATCTTTATCTACAACTCTTATTATATCCCTAAGATAAATTTCCCAAAAAAAGGAAATAACTGGGTTAAAAGATATGAACATTTTAAGATTAAGGACACCAATAGAAGGTTTAAAAGATAAAGCTGGATGCATAGAAATTTATTGTTTATTTCCTTTATGTTCTGTTGACTCACTTATTTGTCTTCAATGAAGGACAAGGAGAGAGGTCCAAGCAACTAATGGGTGTTCCAGTTAATGGAAGGTTCATCATGATGATTATGAGGTTGTAACACGAACCCTCCGGGATCCCATTCATGCTCTGACACTACTGGGGTTGCAGAGATCTGGTGGGCTAGAGCCTGTGCCACATCTAACACTTAATCTGTCCTGACCCTCAACCAATTGGAGTATTCAGATTCCATGTTTTCCTTCCTGTTGGAAAAAATCCACATGTCCAAAGCCCAACGTTAGATGACCTTTTCCCACTGAAATTCTCTGACTGTATCTCTGCAAATGTTCCTTACAAGTGAGCTACACTATTAGCAGCACTTTCAACACGATGCTCTTTCTCCTAAGGCAGACAGAAGGAAGAACCTTTAAGCCTTCTATTGACATAACAGAAATTTTCCAAATGCCCTCAAATTTATCTTTATTTGTGCTGCTGCCTATAAATTACTTTCTCATGGGATATGGTTTGAATTACAGAAACAATCCCCCATTCCTTCCCCAGGGTTGCGGAATACTTCTTTTTGATGTTCATATCCTAATTTTAATCCATATGTCATGTTCTGTTGATGGTCCCTGGAGCTTACATCAGACATAATTCTTGGGCAACAGGAAGTTAGGTTCCGGTAATGTGACCGGTTCTGTTTGTTAGGACCCTTCTAACAACAAGCTCTCTCTAAACAGCCTTCCTAACATGTGTTTATAATCACTCGGAGCTATCTCTGTGGCACTTGAGTTGCCTTCCATCTGAAGTGGCCCTTGCGGTAGCACTCATTCATCCAGCCTGCCCCTGGCTTTGCGGTTTTTTTAACCTGGCATCTCAGGGGGCAGCATGCTCTAACTGAAAGAGGACCAAGCTCGTATCAAGAGGCCTAGATTCTTGGCGAAGTTCTGCCACTAACAATCCAAGTGACGGAGAGGAATTTGCCTCCCATCTACCCATCTCTCGGAAGTGTCGTGAGGATAAAACAAAGTAATACTCATCAAAGTAGAAAACAATGCACACACGCTTGCCTTGATGAAGGTGGCACAGTCAGTTCCGGGACCCCCCCTCGGATACCGAAGTCTGAGGATGTTCAAGTCCATTATATGAAATGGCGTAGGGCAGTGGACTCTCCATGTCTGCAGGTTCCACATCTGAGAATACAGAGGGCTGACTGTATTTTATTGCAGCAATCTCATTTATATGAATGGAGCAAGAAATAATATAGTCCATAAAGAAAATGTATTCATTCAAAAAATGTATTAAGCCTGCCAGGGGTTAGAGCAGGCACTTGGAGAAGCAAGAACTACAGAATCCAGTCCATGCAGTCAGGGGGTTCAGAGAGGGGCTGGAAAAGAGTATCTGTGGCAATGAGAAGGACCTTCACGGATGTGTGTGACATGATGTGGAGCCTAGAGGAGGTAACGAACCCTGCTCGGGGGAGGTCAGCACCAGTCCACACGTGATGCTTGAGCGAAGTCCTGAAGGACGAAAAAGACCACGTCCAGGCAGATAAATCAGGAAAGAAAGCATCACTCACGAAGACCCTGAAGAAGTAAAAGGACACAGCACGTTCAGAGAACAGCAAGTCCATCCGGGTGTGGAAGCGCAAGAGTGTGTCAGGACGTGGCAAGGCTGAAGACGTGTGCTCCTGCCGCTGACGCTGCATTTGTCCTCTGGGCAGGACAGAGCCAGTGACGAGCTTTAAGCATGGTTGTGTTAGTCACGGTCCAGGCAAGAAGCATATGGCACGCTGAATTTGGTAATTTAAGAAGTGTTTACAAAGGGATTGCGTTCAAAGGTGTGGGCGGGGTGTAGGGAGACCACAAGGGGTCCTGTTGCCATCCTTAGGCCTGAAGGGTGAGGGGAGAAACAGTAAGAAACTTGGAGGAGAGAGTCGTGTAGAAAAGCGCCATCGGACAGCCTGGGAGCACCCATCGAGGGATGAAGTCGGTGTGTGGGGACCTCCAGGGAAGGGGTCGGGGAGGTAAACGACCCTTCCCACTGCTCCCACCTCCCGTCTGACCAGTGTCTTCCATTGGCCAAACCCAGCCTGAAGCCAGAGGGCAAAAGAGCTTTGGGGGAAGAAGGCAAGGTGAGAGGGATGTCTCTGCAGGGACAGATGAAAGCTATCTAACACCAGGCAAGTAGCACCAGACTGGAATTTCATGAAGCTCTTCAGGCGGCAATATGGAGAGAGGGAGCTAGGGAGAAAATGGGAGAAGTAAGGCATAATCCAGGTGAGAAATGATGTGGACTTGACAAGGCAGTGGTGGCAGTAAGGAAGGGGTGCAATGGCTTCAGAGAATGTTCAGAAGGTACAGTCCAAAGAACGTGATGGTTACTGGCTGGTATGTCTCCAAAGTCCTTTCTCAGACATGTACAGCTCATCAGGCAACAAATAAAACAACAAAGAAACCAGACAATTCTGGGCGATGCAGCCCATTATTTCTGATGTCTGAGACCTGTCTTTCTTCAAGCAATTCATTTTCGTGGGGGTACCAACGCCTTGGATTTGGAAGCCAAGACTTTAAGTGGTTCCGTCCTTGTCAACTATCTCGATATCCACCACCTGAGAAGAAATGTGGTGACCGTAGTGGGCCAAGTGGTGGCCCTTAAAAGATATGTCCACATCCCAGAACCTGTGAACATGACCTTATTTGGGAAAACGGTCTTTGCAGATATAATTAAGGATTTCAAGATGACATCATCCTGAATTGGCCGGTGGGCCCTAAATGCATAACAAGTGTCCTTATGAGAGACAGAAAAGGAGAAGACGTGGACACACAGAGAGAAGAAGGCCGTGTGAACACGGAGGTAGAGACTGGAGTTAAATAGCCACAAGCCCAGGCACACCGGAGCCCCCAGAGGCTGGAAAAGGCGAGGAAGCAGTCTCCTCTGGAGCTTTCGGACGCCTTGATTTCAGACGTCCAGCCTCCAGAACTGTGAGAGAACACATTTCTGTTTTCTAAGCCACCCAGTTGGTGGTAATTTGTTATACAGCAGCCCTCAGACAAATACAGCAATGAACCAAAGAAAACCATATTCTGATGGCATAAGAGTATATACGTGGAACGAGGCCAAATTTCATCTTTATTTTTTTCCTGTGTCAAACCTGTTTGGTGAGCTGGGGTAGTGCCTGGCTGAAAAAGTAAACGCTTTAAGTTGACTAAAGCCAGGTAGCAAAGCTCTAAAATTCCATATTTACACCCCCAGATGTGCAGGTGTGACATTCACGGCACAATCGGGTGAAACCAGCTTATCTACAGACAACTTCTGCAGTTCACCAGCCCTCATAATCACCTGTGCCCAAAGCAATCTTGCCAAACCACCAGATGAAAAGTCAGCTCTGTTCAGCATTCAACCCAACATGTGCCTTTAACTTCAGCTGCTAAAACGTTTGCCCCAGAAGCAAAACACGAGGCCTGCACTTGCTTGTTTGATGTCACACATCCTGGATTCTGCAGATGACCCAAGTGAAATAAAATCTGCATTAAAGACAGGACATCATAGCCATTTTAAAACATGTTACTGAGTATGTTTATCACCTTTCACTTTACCAAATAAGCTTCATGCCTTTATGGGAAAGAACTTCTGAGACACTCTAGCATACAAGAGATGGCTAAAAATATTCCAATCTGTTGCTTGGGTGTCTACGAATATGGTGGCATCACTGAACAAACCAGAGAGCCCAGGAGTAGGGGCAGGTTTGATGAAGTGGGACAGAAACATGATGGTCACCATTTTGAGGGTGTTGGACGTAAGATGCCTGAGCTCACGAGGTTTAGATTTCTGGTAAGCAGTTTTAAATATGTCTGAACGTAAGAGTAAAGTTTAAGAGGAGATTTCAGATAACTGTTTTCCCCTGTAAAAGCAAGAATTCTTTTTTTGTGGATGTCGTTCTTTCTAAACACGTTAATATATAAATCACACATAGAACTGAATTTCCCTTCTATATGGCTCAAGGTTTGCTCCTTCTCACCAAAAGCAAGATTTCCATTTGAATCCACCTTGCCCCCATGCAGCCGACTGACCCCATTCCTAGATCCCAGAGTGCATCCTGTTTAGTCTAAACCTCTAAGGGTAATTCCATCCTTCTTGTAGAGTTGAAGATCGGCCAGGTGACTCAACTCTGGCTAACAAGATGGAAGGGCTAAAGCCTTTCTGGAAAAGGAGGTTCATTGCTTTTCTGCAGAAGTACTAGAAACCAGCTCCCTCTAACTCACACTCTCTGGTCATGATAAGGGGGCACTGGCACTAATGCTAGTGGCAATCATCCTATGCCCATAAGGAGAGTCAGCCTTAGGATCAAGTCCGTGCTGCACACACAGAGATGAAGACAGCCTGGGTTCTTACACTCAACACTGAACCACTGGATCAGTCCTTCCTGAGCCACTTAGTCCACTTTCACATTTTCTATTAACCGCCAATGCAAGCATCCTAACCCATTCAGGTGTCTCCTGATCACCTTACCCTAGACCCCTCTAGTGAGGCTCCTGTCACCTGTCACTTGTCATTTCTTGGTGACAAATGAGACCACATGGGTTAAAGCCCCTAGCATGGAACTCAGCACACATGAGGCCCTGGGTAAGTGTCCTGTCGGCTTGCTTCTCAGCTTTGAGCACTATCTCGCCCAGATCCCCACCATTGTTTCTGAAATGCTTTGTGTGCCAGGATCCAGGTCCAAGCAGACCTCCAGATAGCTGAGTGGCTAGAAGCCTCGCTACCTGGGAGGACTGCACCTGGGAACTCCGTGACCCAGAAAGAGCAGCGAATCAGCCACCTTCCTTATTCGACTGCCACCTTGGCTAGTCACAGAGATCCTTACTCTTCAAGGGATTCAAATACGGTGGGATAGCATGAACGCCACCATTATAAGCTCAGTAAAACTTGGTTTCTGATCATTCACAGCCAGTTCAAGATATTCACACCTGAGTCGTCATTGCCAGTATCCATGCTCGCATTGCAGACATGCAGAAAGACTGATTAATAAAGAATTCTGATTGCTACAATGTTTGTAGTATCACTAAAGGAGAAGGCTGACACTCTGGCCAGTAACTTCTTTTGAAAAAGAGACCTCTGGATTTCCCCTCCCTTTACCCTGAATGCCTTAGTTCTGGGATGTTGGCCCATCCGAAGTTGTATAAATCTTCATTTAGAGGTGTGTCTCAAACTTTGCTGAGCTATAACACTGCCCTAGAATGGCCTGTTCTATAACACATCCTAAAAAACCTTCCAAAAATGGCTCTGTTTTTGTCCTTTGGTTAAAATTCATTTGAATTCGATATGTGAATCTTACAGTACTCTCATAAGACACTTGAGTCCTTGGGGTATTGTGGAAACAAATGCTGAAAATACTGGTCTGGGAACACCAGCCTGGGTGGAAAGTGGCCTCCCCATCTTGCCAGTGACTCACTCTGGTGACTCAGTGCTTGTCACACTGTAGCTCACCTTCCTCTGCCTCCCTGGAGGGAAATTAGGGATTCATTAGATAAAGGGTACAAAGTGCTTTCAGTTTTCCAGATACAAGTTAAGTAAATAAAAGGCAGTATCATCTCCCAGATGTTAAGGAAGGAGAGTGGGGAGGAGCGAGGATAGGATCTTTCTTTCACAAAGGTGGTAACTAAACCAAAGGCCCCTGCAAAAGCCGAGACCTAGAAATGTCATTAAATGGAGAAGATTCCGATTACTGCTTTAACTATCAAAAATTTTAAATTTCCTGCAAACTTTAAGAAAAAAAAAATCTTGATGAGCTAGCCCAAATGCCTCTGTCATATATATTCAATTCCCTTTCTCCCTGAAAGACTGAAGTATCCAGTAATATTTTAATATCTATACTTTTATTTCTTTGCTATATAATCACATCAACTTGGACTCAAGGCAAATATGTGAAATTTTCAAACATAAAAAGAAGCCAGGTTACTCACCGAAGGGAAACCCTGTGTCAACCTTCATTACCACATGCCAAAAATGTCAGGCAAAGGCACTAATTTACTCAAACCAAGGCAAAACTAGCCTGCCAGTGCTCAGGAGTTGCTTCTCAGACACGCGCAGTGTTAACAAAGTACTGAACCTTAAACTCATTTGGAAAATGAACTTGTGAATTTTTTTCTTAGCAAATGCCACTGGCTGACCCTGCCTTCAAGTCAAAAAGCTGAAACTCAGCTTGTCTTGTTTCCCTTGAGAACTGAGTTCTAAAGGCCACTAGTTTCAATACATTTTGCCAGAAATAACTTGAAGGCACTTCTGAACAGGCACCAAAGCCCTTGTAATGATGTAGTCATTTTAAATTAACATCCTAACTTAAAATAACCTGATTTTTGTTTGTGACCAAACTTCATATTGGAACACCTCCGTGGAGGTGAAATCTAGTGCATTCACCCCAGGCAGGGCATTTACTGTCAAACAAGAATTGGAACAGGAGGTTTAAGTTCAGATGCCAAAAAACCAAGGCGTTTCTGAAAAGAAAGGCTTGTCTACTTTGTCAACCAGTCTGGGATGAACCTAAGCCTTGGTTAGGTAAAAGAACCAATGGGTGAGTCTTCCTCTTCCAAAAGATTCCCTTTTCCTGCAAACATCTGCCAGAAAGTAGCAACTTGGAAGAAAAATATAAAGAGAGAGCAAAGATTATTTGCAAGCCAAAAACTGGAAACAACCAAAATGTCCTTCAATAGGTAAATGTTTGGAATACTACTCGGCTATAAGTGGAAATCAACTATCGATATACACAGCAACTTGGATGGAATTCAAGGGCCTTATGCTGAATGAAAAAAAAAGCCAGTCTCAATAGGTCACATCCTGTATAATATCATTTGTATAGTATTCTCAGATTAGTGGTTGTCATAGGTTAAAGATGGTAATTATGATTATAAACGGGTAGCTTGAGGGAGATCTCCAAGGTGATGGAGTAGTTCTGTTTCTTGATGGTTACAGGAATCTTACACGGGTGTGATAGAAAGGCACAGAACTCTCTGCACACATTGAACGAATGTCAATTTCCCAGTTTTGATACAGCACTATAATTACATAAAAGGTGACCTTGGGGGAAACTGGGTAAAGCGTATATGGGAACACTGTAATTTCTTTGCTATCACTGCAACTTTTTATAAATCTATAATTGTTCAAAATAAAAAAGTAAAGAGAGAGAAAAAAAGGAACAAGGGAGGAAATAGAAGAGAGAAAGGAAAAGAAACAACTTGGGATGAATACTGACAACTCCAGAGATGAAAAGCGACAGGGAAGACTTGGAGGACGGGACGGTAAGAGTAACTACTAGAAGTTACAGTCAGGCAGGCGGACAACCAGAAACTGTTTGGATTGTAAATTATAAATGAACTCAGTGGACAGAGAAGGTGGAAGATCATTGAACTGTTACCCCTGAATGATACGGATAGAAATGAAGCACAGTGAGCAAGAAGACTGAGTAACTGGCAGCAGGAGCTGCAGGAAGGGCCGGTGGGAAGACAGGGGGAGGTGCGGGGGGTGGTAATATAGCAGCTGATATTCCTTAAGATGTGACATACGTCAAACGAGAGAAAGAAGGATGATTGGGGATGATCCTTTCATTCTAGGTATGGCCCAGAAAGAAACCTTGGGAAGGAAGATGTGCCAGAAATCAGCAAGTTAAGAAGAGGCAAAATCACTGGACTTGAGCAGAATTACTGACCAAATAATGTGAGGTGATCAAAGAATATCACAGCCAGGTGAGTCAGAAGGAGAAAAGAGCACACTCAGTTTTGGAAAAATGACAGAAAACGGGTCTTCAGGGAAGACAAATGATGAACAACAAAACACAATGACTTCCGGAAAGGCGTTTTCTACGTGGGTTTAAAAGCCAACAACAACACACCCTGAACTTCCCAGATTTATTTAACAAGTATCTTTGACAGCCTAGTACATAGCAAGTATACATCAGCCTGATTTTTATTTCAGAAAATATGACCTTAAAATGACAGTTCATGTAAAAGTAACACAGGACTGCAGGAGGATGAATTTTGTAAGGGAGGAAAGAATTTACAAGCCATCTTTTGGGCAAACATCTTGGAGTCTCCCAGGGCTACGGACCAGGATCAGTAAACTTCAGTCTCCCGGGGAATAAGCGATAAGATTAAAATCAAGAAATTAATATAGTAATTCTAAGATCTTTGAGATTTAGTGTGGTCATAAAGGAATTCTTATCACATGGGGAAAAGTGAAGTTTCTGATTGCTGCAAGAGACAGTGGGAAATTCCAAGGAGGAAGCCCCTAAGAAAAGAGAAGGAAGAAAGATGGCTGTCCACTCTCCATGGATGAAGAAGCTAAACAACAAAATACTGGTTTCTCTTCCAGCTACTGGGTAAATATCAACTCAGAATTCTTTGGACACACTCACTCAACAGTGGGGAAAGAACTGATGTCATCCTGAAAATGTGGTTGGACGGGAATCCATTTCTCTCCACTACCTCCAAGCCCAACCTCTAGCCTTAGATAAGAGGTCAGCAAATAACATAAAAATTAAAAACCCAAAGCACATGGTAAACTTGGCCAGATATTATTCCCTGATAAATTATGTTCCTGTGGCAATACAGAGAAAATCTCATTTTTCTTAGCAGTTTTACATGAATTCCTTGCAAGGAGCAGAGACATGCATTTTTAGGAGGAATGCTTTGATAAACCTGATCGAAGGCTGGGTGCCCAGGGCCTGTGGGTGGCTGCAGCCAAGGGCTGAGAGAAGTGAGGAATGGCTACATGTTTCTGCAAAGAGTCAAGGATTGGTGGAGGGGGAAAATTCTCTAAAATGGAGGAATTGAGAAGCTGCTGGGTAGAAGGTTTAAAAGACACAAAGGCCAACAGCAGAGAATAGACTTGGGAAGAGACATCTAATGGCAATTGGGGGCATGAATCCTAAGCACTGTGAGATGTAAATCCCCCCTTAGTCTTCCTTATGAAATCTTCAGTAAAATCTGCATTCTCTGCCTTGAGGAGTGGATTTTCATTGAGGGAAACATGAAGGAGAACAGAGCTCTGCACAAGGGCAAAAACATAGGCTGTAGCAGTTACCTATTTATTAACTATTATTTAATTTAAGGTATGAAGAACCAGAGGAAACAAAGCACAGGGGAAGGAAAAAGCCAGGAGAGATTGTTGGTTGAGTACCTCCTTTTACTAAACTTTTGAATTCTTGAGGCACTTACTTTCTTGGTTTCAAATCAGGCTCTGTGGGACAGGTGTGGTGGCCTAAGGTTTACTGTGTGGGTATCATCTCACTCATTCTCTTTAAACCCTCAAGCAACATTAAGAACGACAAAGAGCCTTTTCAGCTCAAATATCCTTTTCCCCTCCCAGCATCTCAAAAGCCTGGTCACCCTCCTCAGAAACAAATTTAGGGTCTTAAGGAGATTACACACATTTCGTTGTTCTGTTGCTGCTTCTTCCTGTGGGTTATCATCTGATTACAATCTGAAACAAAAACGCAAGGCACATGGTTCCTTATCCCCAACCACACAAATATTAACTGATCAGAAAAAAAATTAATAACACACTTCTCCCCCAGCTCATCTACGATTTCTCTAAGTCACTTTTTTTTTTTTTTAATGTTGTCCTCTCTCTGCCACAATTCTGCCTCTTGTTTTTTCCTTATTCCCCTCCTCCAGGATATAATTATTCTCCCCGTTCTCAGAAGAAACACAGCTACAATCATTTGCTACAATAATTACGAGTGTTAGAGGTACCCTGAGCTAGGTGATGCTAGGCTGCTGGGTGAGGAGGGCTGGCAGTGTCAGGTGTTACCCAGTGTGGATACTGAGGCAGGGGTGACCCCATCAGAGCAGAGAGTTGATTATTTTCCAGTTATTGAAGGGCCTTATTCTCCTTGTTCTCCCACACAACACCTCCAAAATCCTCTCTATAAAGTATCTTTCATCACGCCTTCTCTGCTCAAAAATTTGTCAGTCATCCAATCCACAAATACCTATTGATTGTTTCTCCCAGGCTCTCCCTCCTTGACCGTCAGTCAAGATGATGCTGGATTTACCCCAGCAATAAAAGACCAAGGCAAGCGCTGTGCCCACAGGCCTCCGTGCCTGTCAGAAAGCTTTCTTTTTCAGTCCCTCCAGCCTTCTCCCCAGCTGTGCAGCAGAAGCCCCAACTGCAACAAGTCATCACAAAAGGTTATGGATAAGGAAAACCGCAAGAAGCAGTTTTCTAATACTCTTCTGCTTTTCTGTAGTTCATGAGCCAAACTTCCTGCTCTAGCACCACAGCCTCTCTCTGGCCTGTGGCCATTCCCTTCCTGTTCTGTTTTCTCACCAGGTCTGATGCTGTTCTGCATCCCTCAAGCTGCGAGCACAGCGCTTTGCAAACACTTGGGCTCACCGTAGACACAGAGTCTGGATTTGATTCCTTCTAGGATCCCAGGTAGCTTGACGGGCTTGGTTCTTAGGCTTTTGAGGCACCTGATGGGTACGGCTGCCAGATTTGGCAAATAAAAATACAGGACGCCCAGTTCAATCTGAATTTCAGACTCACAATGGCAATTTTTATATGTTCCTTGCAATGTTTGGAGCATATTTATACTCAGAAATTCACTGCTCATCTGAAATTCAAATTGAACTGGGCATCCTGTATTTTATCTAGAAACCCTACTGGTGTGTCACCCGAAACTGAGCAAGGGAAGTAGTCTATATATAAAGTCGGTGACATCTGGGCCACAGAGATGGCTTCTGCGCAGCACAACTCATAATCCCTGACTCCAGGGAAGACAGAAGGGGAAGGGAGGATATATCAGAGTTGTCTGGTAAATTACCATATATGAATAATCTGGAAAAGGGGCGCTTTGTCCCACTCTACTGAGTCAAGGGGGCCGATGGCATTTTACGTGATGGTGCAAGACGGGTTGAGCAGGGAGGTGTGGAGGCAGAAATGACTGCGGAAGAGTGACATACAGCAACTGCTGCCCTTCTAAGAAAGTGATTTCTTCCACAAGGGTTCCCACCGGCTCTGCCTCATAAACACGTCCTAAATCAATGTGGAGTCGAGGCAGCCAGGTGGTCCACTGGGCTCCCTGCAAAGCCATCCTGTCCACTAAGTCACCCCACTCCCCAGAGTCACAGCCTCAGATGTTTTTAGACAACAGAAAAATCCCCATGGCCGGAAGTGAGGAGCATCTCCAGAGATTCCGGGCAACTCCCACAGCATCCCAGAGAACTGGCAGCCTGTCTTCTACCCAGAGAGTGAGGGCACTTCTTCTTTTGTAATGTGATTTTTTGGCTGGAGAGGAAGTGTTAGGCACCCTGAGATGCTCTGTAGAAATGCAAGATGATATTGTATTGTATTAATGTCACTTAATGGTAGCTGTCAATGATAGTGATGGAATAAATATGGAAAAGGAAATTACTGTAATTGATTGACAGTCTGGAATCTTCCATATTCGACCTAATGAGAGAAACCTATGAGCAGCAGCTTCCAGTGCAGGCTATTAAGGCAAATCATATGCACCGTGCTGGCATGCTGAATTATGCAATGCCATGTGAACGTCTAATCCATTTCACCAGGCTTGTCTCTATCCGGAAAAAAAATATTTCACTGACATGCTGATTAGTATATTAGGAGAGTCTAAGAAGTTTGGTGGTACAGTAGGTGCCACTGTGGTGTTATTAAGTTAGTTCTGAACAAGACAAACAGCTCCATGCAGCCATCAAAATCACTACGTAAGTCTACAAGATAACTTTGTCAAGACTGATGGGAATTTACAGAAAAGTCCTGTGATATGCGGAAGGAATTAGCAAACAGATAAGGAGCACATCATTTTTCTAGAAAACCACTGTCAAGGACTTAGTACCCATGCAGAACCAGACACCTGCCAAGACATCTACAACGTCTGCACGACCGCTTTCTCAGAGGCTCAGAAACTTGTGGAAAGTTAGAACCAGAGGTAAGAGGTCAAGCAAACGACAGGTACAAATAAGGTTTAGGGCCTTCTTTGGGGACCCCATGGAGATTTAAGTATTGCCCAGGCATCATCAACAACCACCAAATATTCCCGGTGGGAATATACTTTATGTGAGAAGAAGTCTGTGGGGACAGAAGAATGAGTTGCCCGTTACTTACATGTCCCAAGAACTCATAGCTTTGAAAACTCCACAGCCGTCATTTCTTTACTCCCTGCACATATCAATTCTTAAAATTTGGATCAATAGAGGAAGCACCTAGACTCCTAACTATGTAACCCACAGCTTCCTACGAGTCAATTGTGACCTGGCTGCTCACGGGACCCCGAATGTCCCCACATTGGAAAGCACTGGGATAGAAGAAAAAGAAGGAGAGGGTGTCATACACTGCAGTTTTCCACTGGTGGTCTCGAGATAGTCTGAGGTCAGTATACAGATGAACTTTTTATCTAATTCCACAAAAATTTTTTGGATACCTTTTATGTTCTAGGTACGATGCTATACCCTGGATATACAAGCACTGCTCCTGTCCATATAGAGATTATATTCTAGTGGAAGAGGCAGATATGAGGTGATAATTACAAGGGGATGTGATTATTACGAGTGTTACAAAAGAGGAAGCTGGGGTATATGACAGGCGGACAGACTTAGTCTGGGGGGTTAGCAAAGGTGTCATCAAGGAAGGGGTGTTTAAGTCAGGACTCCGTGTTTTTATTTTTTTAATTTTAATGATCATGTAGTAATACAATGTATATTAGAGAAAATATGCTTGACAAACTTATGATCTCACTGTCACATGTACTGATGTACATTTTTCCTTTTCAAGTAAACCAATTTAAATTAAAAAGTGAGTCGATTTAAAGAAAATATTAAGCAAAGAGTGATGCAGTTGGTGCTCAAATATGCCACAAATTGTGCATTTGGTACGTGAATGACTGAAGTTTGGGAAACCTGTATGAGGGAAGGTGACAAGAAAGATGAGGGCCCGCTGGGAGGGAGGGGCCTCAAGCAAAGAGCTGAAATAACAAAAGGAAGGTAAAGAAAGGCAGACAGAAGGTTCCTCAATGTGGTTTCACATATATCGGTTCATTCTTTCACCATCACCAGTTCCCTGTGGTGTAATGTATTCTCGCTGAATTTTCTATAGAATAATTGAAGCCCTTGCAAGGTTAAGTAAAACACTAAAGGTCGTCCGGCAAATTAGCAGCAGAGGTAGGATTACAACACAGGCCACCTCTCATCCATTTGAGAACAGTGCCTCTTGCCTCCAAAGTTCCAAGTGTGCCGCAAGATGGAAGATGAAATTTTACATAAAGCAAGCTACGTAAAATAGAGGACTTCTAAGGGAAAAATAAAGGCTGCAACTGTTTTGAAAAACCTAACTCTATTATTTATTACTGCATGTCCTTTGAAATGACTCAGTCTCAGGGTCCACGTAAAAGCTTGTGTAGTGTTTGTTCTGTATCTTTTTTTTTTTTAATTTTCTTTACTTTTGTGGCTGTGTCGGGTCCCAGCTGCGGCACGTGGGATCTTTCCTTGCGGCGCGTGGGCTCCTTGTTGCAGCACACAGGCTTCTCTCTAGTTGCGGTGTGCGGGTTTTCTCTCTCTAGTTGTGGCGTGCGGGCTCCAGGGCGCGTGGGCTCTGTAGCTTGCAGCATGCGGGCTCTCTAGTTGAGGTGCGCAAGCTCAGTAGTTGTGGCATGTGGGATCTTAGTTCCCCGACCAGGGATTGAACCTGCATCCCCTGCACTGGAAGGCAGGTTCTCTACCACTGGACCACCAGGGAAGTCCCATTCTGTATCATTTTAAGGAAGAGATAGGCCCCTGAAAAGCAAGGATAGGGAAGTCCACATCCCATCCAACCCAAGGTCTGCCTCTCACAGATACAAAAGGGCATTCCATGGAATGGGCTTGGGCTTGTCCTTCTTAACGTCAACTTTATCGTTGGGTTTTCCCCTCCTGGCTCCCAATTATCCAATAACTCAGTAAAAGGCAACCTGTCATCCGTCAAGCTTGAGTTCCTCTTAAACCATGGGGAAGCTAGTTCTATTTTCCAGTCTCTATCAATCTGGGTTTAATGAATTCCACACCCTACTCCTCACTGTATGAAGAAAGGGTGCTCCCCCAAAAGCTCTTCAAGGAATCCCATGCACTCTTGTTTCTTGGTCTGAAACAGTCTGGAAAGTCCGGCTGCTGTTAAATTCACTGCCCTACCAGTGCCTTGTCACCTCTCCCACCACATTTCATGGACTCCGTCTTCCTCCCCGCCCTATCTTCTTCTCTCCCTGACCCCAGGCTTTCACTGATTCCCAGCTCTGGGCTCAGGACTCATTTATCTTACCAGCATGTACATGTGAGCACCTACTCTGTGCCAGGCTCTGCTCTAGATCCTGGGCTTACCACACAGTCCTGCTCTAACCAAACTCTTGTTCTAGTGGGAGGAGACAAGCAGATAGACTAACAGGTTTTTAAAAATCAAATAGTGATGATGCTATCCATTGCAGGAGTATTTTTTAAAAACTGATGTGAAAGTGAATGAACAAGTGGACACTTTACAGTCCGGAAAGCCACTCTGAGAAGATCACATCTGAGTTGAGATCTAGCCCATGGGAAGAGCAGGGGGGAGCATTCCAGGCAGAGGCCACAGGCGAGCTAGGGGGAAGGGGGGCAGTTTCACAGAACTGAATGAAGGCTAGTGTGGTGCAGGAATTCTCAGCGGGGCCATCAGTGGCTATATTGTGTAGGGCTTTTCCATGCATTTGAAACTTTCTACCATCCCTGGCCTCCCCTCCCATTAAATGTCAATAAAGCCCCTCGTTCTAACTACCAGCCACCCACCCCCACTTCTCCCGGTGCCATTTGGGCAGCCACAGTGTTGCCCCCGTCAAGAAGCACAGTGACTTGGGTATGAGCACAATTCAAAGGGAGGCCCTAGAGGAAGGTGGGCGCACATCATACAGGCTTTGTAAGCAGGTGTATTAGTTTCCTGGGGCTGCTGTAAAGTACCACCAACCAGGTGGCTTAAAGAACAGAAATGTATTCTCTCAAAGTTCTGGAGGCTGGAAATCCGAAATCAAAGTGTCTGCAGAACTGGTTCCTTCCGAGGCTATGAGGGGGAATCTGTTCCAGGCCTCTCTCCTGCTTCTGGTGGCCTCAGGCACCCCTGAGCTTGCTGCTGGCATCCTCCCTATGTCTTCACATCATCTTCCCTCTATACATGTCTATTTCTGTATCCAAATTCCCCTTTTTATAAGGACACCAGTCACACTGGATTAGGGCCCATTCAATTATCCCATTTTCACTTGATCATCTGCAAAGACCTTATTTCCAATAAGTTCACATTCACAGGACTTCAACATCTTTGGGGAAGGACAGAGTTCAACCCATAACACAGGGTAAGGAATCTGGATTTTATCCTAAATGTAACCCCTTGGAGGATTGTAAGCAAGTGAGTGATGTGATCTGATTTCTGCTTTCAAAAGATCGTTCAGGTTTATATGTGGTGAGTGGCTTACTCGAGACAGCAGGGAAAGAGGGAGACCAGTTAGCACAGAAATCCAGGCCAGAGATGATGCTAGCTTGGAAGAGGTGTCCTGATTCCTGTGGTCAGGTCTCTACAGCATTTAGCCAGGCGTGGCCTCCCAAAGAACTGACCAGGAAATTGACTCATCCACCTGGAGAACCTCTGCTCGGCGAGGGTAAGCAATCTGGGGACAGTCCACCCGAAGAGGTAAACTACAGGCTGACGACCATCCACCTCTGTGTAGAGACCAGAAAATGACTTGGACGGATTTCTGAGTGCCGAGGGCAGAATCCGATGGTATTTCAAGCATCCTTCCAACTGCAGGGGTACGTGGTGCTAATAATTCCTACATTATAAGTCAAGGAACTACATCTGCCACCTTCAACAACCCAGGGCCATGAGCAGGCAATGGTGCCCCTGCCTCATCACCCCATTCCTCTCTTGGGTCCACAACGGTACCTGCCGGGGTCGCACACCACCACTGCCTTTTCAGAGCTGTGCTGAGGATACACATCACTTCCAATGAATTAATACTTCCATCTCAGTGAACAAAAGCAAGTTAACTCATGGACAGTGTGGGCTACCTTCCAGGGTTTTTCTGCTGACAGATTAAAGAGTGTGTCAACACGGCTTTATGTTAACAAATATTGCAAAGCAGAAACCTTTGTTGGTTTCGTTTTGCTTTGTTTTCCTGGTTTCATGGTAGTGTTGGTGAACCCACACCTGCATCCGTACAAAGGTGGATGGGCCATGTTACGTCAGCCTCGCTGGGACATCTTTCGGGAAGGACACAGTTCAACCCATAACACAGGATTAAGGAATTGGATTTTATTCTAAATGTTAACCCCTTGGAGGATTTTAAGCAAGTGAGTGATGTGATCTGATTTCTGCTTTCAAAAGATCACTTGGGTTTATGTGTTGAGGGCAGCTTATTCGGGACAGGAGGAGAAGAAGGGACACCGGTTAGTGTAGAAATTCAGGCCAGAGATGATGCTGGCTCGGAAGAGGTGTCCTGATTCCTGTGGTCAGGTCTCTACAGCACTTAGCCAGGCGTGGCCTCTCAGGGAATGGCAGCAGGACATGGACTCCCGCCCATCTGGAGAACCTCTACTCGGTGAGGGCAAGTCCACCCAAAGAGGTAGACTGAAACTTGAAGACCATCGGCCTCCCTGCAGAGATCAGACAATGACTTGGACGGGTCATTGTGACAGTGTCAGCAAATGTCAGCAGTCAGTGCCTCACTCTGACTGCTGAATCAGCCCAGAGAGCACAGCCAGGTGAGAGGGCGTGTAGTTTCTTTATTATGCAATTTGGGGTAATGACCTGGCTGTTGTAGGGTGGCAACCTAACCTGTCATAAGATGCACTTTTTTTTTTTTTTTTTTTGCGGTACGTGGGCCTCTCACTGTTGTGGCCTCTCCAGTTGCGGAGCACGGGCTCCGGACGCGCAGGCTCAGTGGCCATGGCTCACGGGCCCAGCCGCTCCGCGGCATGTGGGATCTTCCCGGACCGGGGCACAAACCCGTGTCCCC
Organism: Orcinus orca; assembly: GCF_937001465.1. Classification (NCBI taxonomy): domain Eukaryota; kingdom Metazoa; phylum Chordata; class Mammalia; order Artiodactyla; family Delphinidae; genus Orcinus; species Orcinus orca. The sequence continues at coordinate 94,737,559 of NC_064568.1, read as the reverse complement.
TGCATCGGCAGGCAGACTCTCAACCACTGCGCCACCAGGGAAGCCCCTGAGATGCACTTTTAAGTGCCTGAATTTTAATTTCAGTATCAAAGGAGGAAGATGGCAATGGAAGGGCTGAGGGCTAGGAGAGCCATTTGGCAACTTATCACAAAAAGTTAAAAAAAAAAAAAAGAAAACAGGTGTCTTTTAATTCTTTAAATAAGGCACTAACTCTGGGCCTTCTCTCACTCTCCATTCCCAGTGGCTGCCTGTTTACAATAGTGATCAATTGGCTAAACGTGATCCAACGTCACTGGATGGGCAAGGGTACCAGACTACCCTAAAGAGGGGTCAGCCAACCATGGCCCACAGGCAATTCCACTTCTGTACAGCCTGCGAGCTAAGAATGGTCCTCCTACTTTTAATGGTTGCAAAAATCAAAATAATCACTTTTTAACACATGAATCACATTGCATGACACATGAAAATTAACATTCTATGAAATTCAAGTTTCAGTGTCCATTTCAATAAAGTTTTACTGAAACACAGCCATGCTCCTTTGCTTCCTTATTAACTATGGCTGCTTTTGTGACACATCAGCAAAGCTGAGTAACTATGTCAAAGGCCACATAACCTTTGAAGTGGAAAACGTTGACTCTCTGGCCTTTACAGAAAAGGTTTGCCAACTCCGGCTCCAGAGGCTTCGGGAAGAAGCCCACTGGATCCTGGCATGTGGTCGCCCTGCATTTTCAACCAGTGTCCTAACTCTGTGTGAACTACTGTTTTATTCATTTGAAAATATATATTGAGCTCCTACTATGTGCTGGGCTCCTACTGTGTTCTGGGGGTACAATTGGGAACAACAGCAGAGCTCAGAGTCCAGTAGAAAGGCAGGTGTTGATGTGGTGGCCTGAAAATGTTCAGGTAAATTGGCCTCCTGTTCTGAGACAGCAAGTAAGACACGGCTAAGTATAGATTAATGACTGATTTGGGATTTGGAGGAAATGCTGACGGTAACAAGGAGAAGAGGAAGAGAAAAATCACCTACTTCCATTTCCTGAACACACCACCCTTCTTAACCTTCCTCAACCCTTTACTGTACCTCTGCCTGGGGTGAAGCACAGAAAACAAAAGGAGTGAGGAAGGGTGAGGATGCAGAGATAGGGAGGGCCAGGCAATGCAGAGACTTTGAGGCCGTCTGAAGGATTCTCTGGCTTTACCCTAAGAGCAGTGGGAAGTTGTACAAGAATATTCTTAGCAGCACTGTCCCCAGGAGCAAAACTCTACAAGCAACCAAAAGACCCATCCACTGGAAAATGAATGGGTCTTATGAATGGCACATTCATAAGACGGACTATTATAAAGGAGTTAAATCTACCGCACCTATATGCAACGATGTTGATGAATCTTAGCAATACATTATTAAATGGAAAAAGCAAGTCCCAGAAGATAACACATAGAATGTTTAAAGTAACTAAACTTTAACAGGGCACTTTTAAGGAATACATGTAGGTAATAAAACCATATTTAAATAAAGCAGGAGACTAATTAAATACAAGGCTCAGAATAGTGAGTTGGCAGCATTATGGGATGGAGCTCAACACGTAAGTAGATGAACATTCTTGTTAATGTTCCAGTTCTGTGGGCAATGGATTCATAGGTATTTATAATATTTTTAAAAAATGTAATTGCAATGAGAAGCCATTAAAGCAATTTATAACAGAGGATGACATGGTCTGATCTGCAATTCACACAATCTCTCTGGATGCACTGAGGAGACTTCTTGGGAACAGGGCAAGAGTGGAAACAGGCAGACCAGGCAAGAAGCCACTGCAAATGGACAGCAAGCCTGGGCTCCGACTAGGGGGATGGTGGCAGAGATGGACTGTGTCATCCCTTTGCTCCAACTGACCTGTTGTCCCTTTTTACATTTAAAGCATCACTATTAAAGAAACAGCAACTCAACACTGCATTAAATGGATGGTACGAAAGGCAGATGGACAAGAAAATAAATCAGGAGAGTCCCTTTAACCAACAGACTTCCAAGCCTTCCCATTAGAAACCGTGTTATCAGATGAATAAACATAGACTACATCTGGATGAGGATTTGGAGACCATTAGAAGCATTAGCAGCAAGGCCAGCTAGCTTAGAGGAGCTCACAGAAAACCCTCTTATCTCCTGGAAAAATAAATATGAGAAAATCACAACAAAACTACACCCAAACAACAGCTGCCCACCCTCCCAGAGCAATTTTCTCCCCTCACTTGTATTGTATCTCCCTCCCACCTCCACGAATGTACTGAAAATTCTCCGAAGTACCAATTCTGGGAAACTGATTTCCCAACTGACACGTTTACTTTGGCTAGCCTCTCATTTGTAGATGCAATCTGAGGTACAAGGGTCAAGGCTAGAGCCCAGCAAAGCAAGTGACGATTGTGACGCCCATTCTCCAGGAATGCTTTGCAAGGTGAACAGAGGGCTGCCATCTTCACCAGGCAACGGTGAGGACATCAAAAGGCAACGAGTTTTAGCCTTTTCAGGTTTAGGCTGCTCTAACTCTTACACGTTCTTTACTACGAGCAGTCCAGGAAAGGGACCCTCACTGGCTAAGGGACATGGGTGGGTGCTGACCTGTGACTCTGACAATACCAGGCCCATGAAGTGTTGGCTGCCCTTCCCTAAAAAGCAATCTCAAAAGATACCAAACAAGTTACCTACCTTAGGTGTACCCTATTCTTTGCATCATTATCAAATGGTCCAAAACAACTTCTCTCCCTACTGGTTTCACTGAGCAGAAGCCAGTGAACTCTATTCTTGGAGGTGACAGACTCTTGTTTTCACACCCTGGTGCATCCAGCACAGCCCCCCGCTGAGCTGAGGACAGGCCTTATCCTCTGCAATGCTGAATGGCTTCTCTTTGTTTTCAGTATCTGATTACTTGCTGGTTATTACGCTTGTAAATCAAACAACTTCAAGGAGAAACAAAAGCAAGTTAATGGGTCAACTGCCCTTCTGCCCACCACGTCCACCACGCTCCGTCTCCTTTACCAACAGACCCCCTTCTCTTCTTCCCTCCTCCTTCCCCAAGAAATAACAATGACATTATTTACAAAACAGCTTCCAAAGTGTCAAGCTTTAAAGCCTTTCAAGTGAGTTTTTTGACTCTGGGGGTGGGGGGTGGTGGTGGGGGGATGTAAGATAAGAATCTGCCCCTCAAATGATATGAATAATAATAACAGTAATCTTTTAAAAACTGCCTAATGGCAAAGGCTGTTAAAGCCCTAGAGAAGAACAAATTTTTAATTCTGAGAAATTCAGAGGGTGGTTGGTTGAGACATTCTCACACATGCATGCTCCAGTGATGCTGGGGGGGTGTGATGCTCACACAAGAGCTCCCTGAGCACACGCTTACAGGCCTGGTAGAAATGGGAATTATGCACACTGGTAACCCTGGCGACATACAGTTGACTCATTTACATCGAAAGGTGAACACATTTGCCCCAAGTAACAGATAAACATATTAACGTGGATTGTAACTCATAGCGCTGCAGAGCTGGGAAGGGTCTAGAGATCATCTAACCCAACTTGTTTATGTTACGGAAAAGGAAACTGAGGCCCCAAAATCCCAAGTTAGTGGCCCTGCCGCCCCCAGCAGCAGAGCTGGGGCTCAGATGCTGCTTTCCTGGCTCCCAGTCCAGTCTGCTTTTCTCGCAAGCCCCCACTTGCCTCTGAACTTGAGTGAAACGATTCTGTTATCTTACAACAGACAGAAAAGCAATGAGGGAAACAAGATGAAAAAAAAGAAAGAAAGAAATTGAAGCAGAGAGAAAAGGATGGAAGAGATAGAGAGTGACAGAAATTACAGGAGGAAATCTCTGTCTGCCCCTATCTGTCTCCATCTTCCTCTGTATCTGCCTGATCCCATTCTCTTCTGTAACCTGTCTCCATTCTGTCCTCCACACATTGGCTCCCAAAAGAGCACAGCATTATTTCATTTCTTCTAAATACTTCTGAGGAAGGCCTGCTCATGGGCAGCAGCTGGCGGGGCTGGGAGCAGTCAGAAGGAATTCTCCAGGACTTCTGTGCCTCGCCCACCCCATGCCCACCCCCTACCCTCTCCACTGCCAGCGAGGACGGAGGTCCTATCATGTAGGCCTCCAACTGTGGCTCATGGGCACCACCTGAAGCTGGTAAAACTGCAGAATCTTGGGCCCCACCCAAACCTAAGGGACCAGAATCTACATTTTAACGAGATGCCCAACTGATTCATGGGGACTTTCAAGTTTGAGAAGCCATGACGTGGAGAACACTGGAAATGTTTCTTCAGAAGTACACCTCCTTCAGTCACAAACTTTCTTCCAGGCCCAAGGAGGAAGACAAGTCAGAGATTTTAAAGACTGAATAAGATCTCCAGTCTTTTAACTGGTAAAATCCATCCTGGGACCCGCCTCAAGAGCAGATACATTCATTTTTCCACCGTTCATTCCATGGCACTTGTGGCTTGGTCCTTTCTCCCCAGACTACTTGTCATCTGTGACAAACTCTCAAGAATTCCTATAATAGGTTGGGTTTTGCAAAATCCAAAGGGATGTAGATTTCCAATATTTCCAGCCACTCCTGAATCAAAAAAGTATAAACAGCAGGCAGGATTTAAATACTGTGAACTTGCCAAATTCTGTGGCAAAGCAGATCTCCTTCCACGCCTTGCTGACAAGGGGGGACTCGGGTGGTACCACGTTGGAAGATGTGGATGGTTCCGCTGCTTAGAGAAGGCAGCCAAGATTTTCTCATGAGTAGCCTTGTTGCAAAATCACAATAAAAATTAACAGGAGAAAATTTCCAGGTGTCACTTCCCATCAGGGAGTAACAGACAAGAAATAAGATGCATCTTACATGAAAGCATTTCCAACTTTGAAGCTGGTGAGAGAATATTGACTTAAATCTTTCTTTTTCCCAAGTGTGATGTCATCCCATGTGTCACGTTAACAACTGTTAAATAATCCCTTTGCCACCATCGGAGAATAATAGCCCTGCCCTGTGATCTAAATAGATACGATTGTGAGAGCTACCTTGCTTACACATCTTCAGTTAGGCTGCTCTAAATAAGATTTCTGAAATACAACAGAGGAGGAGAAGGATACACATAAAAGTACAATGAGTAAGCTTTAAAGAGAGAGAGAGAACCAATTCTAGAACATGCATCCTATGGAGAGACACTGCCAATGTGCGATGTGTATAAAGCATTCTACGCCCTTCACAGATTTTATTTCATCTGCAGACTTTGCCAATCACTTTCACATTTATAGCTGCGTGCAACTCTTCATAATGCAAAACCTAAAACAAAGGCCAAAACTTCTACCCTAGAGTATCTGAATTCTGTTGCTTTCCCTTCTTTCTTACACTCTCTCTCTCTCTCTCTCTCTCTCACACACACACACACACACACACACACACACCACTGCCATACTAAAACTCTCCTGTGCCCACACATGGTGCCACGCCTCAACACACAGCCTCAGCCACCACGGCTGAAAGCAAATCTCACTCCCACGTTGGATTCCCCCTTGTCACGTGGAGACGTTAAGCTTGGCTTCTGGATTACAAATACTCAGAGGGAAGAAAAAAGCTTCAGAATGAAAGCAAAACCCCAAAGTTACTGCTTCACTCGTTGCAGTGACACCATAACAGGACACACACACACTCACACACACACTCACACACACACACACTCATGCCCACACAGGTTTCCTGTGCCTTCAGAGTTTATTTTTCTCTATTTTTTTGGAAGGTTGAATCCAGTACCACAACAATGAAAGTCTGAAGCAGTTCTAATCTGCTTCATATTTGAGCTGGCTCCAGGCAATGCAAGTAAATCGTTGGTGAGTTCCATCCTGCTATAAAAATCAGCGGACCTGAGCTTGAAGTCTTCTTTTCATAATGGGCAGGCTGACGGTGGCCACAGCCCAGTTCTAAAGACGTGGGATATTTTGTCTCTTCACAAGAAGTCTGGGGGACACAGCGAGGAAACATACTTTAAATAAGGAATCAGCCCTCTGAACTGGAAGGCAACCCAGGGAAGGGAGTGTTTGGTTTTGTGGTTTCAAAACCAGTTACAGGGCTTCCCTGGTGGCGCAGTGGTTAAGAATCCGCCTGCCAATGCAGGAGACACGGGTTCAAGCCCTGGTCCGGGAAGATCCCACATGCCGGGGAGCAACTGAGCCTGTGAGCCACAACCACTGAGCCTGCGCTCTAGAGTCTGCGAGCCACAACTACTGAGCCTGCGCTCTAGAGTCCCCGAGCCACAACTACTGTGCCCGTGTGCCACAACAAGAGAAGCCACCGCAATGAGAAGCCTGCGTACCACAACGAAGAGTAGCACCCTGCTCGACGCACCTAGAGAAAGGCCCGCGTGCAGCAACGAAGACCCAATGCAGCCAAAAATAAATAAATTTATTTTAAAAAAAACAAAAACAAAAAACAACAATTACAGCGCAGGGATCAGGCAGCATCCCAGCTCCTCCACCAGACTGCCTACACCAACAAGCTGGGTGGGGCTTTCCTAGATGCACCTCTTTCTTGAGAACGAGGGGACAGTCTATAAGAAGGCTCTTGATAGTAGAAAGGATTCCTTTGAAAAAGGACATCTTTTATTTCCACATCTGTTTCTTCTCACAGTACGGTCTGCAGTCACATCAGGTCTTACAACATATTCTGAAAAATAATTTGGCACTTTCCTCCTGTAAGTCTGAATACATAGAGAGAAAAGGGCTTATTTTTACTACCTCTTTCAGCATGGACATGGATGGAGGGAACACTCCCCAGCTGCCTCTATGTAAGAATCTGTTATAAACAGAAAGGGGGTGAATGACTTTTGATGGGAAAAAAAAAGGACACCGCTCCCAAAGAAAAGGGTGTTAATTGAGTGTTTTCAAAAACTGCAAATCCCTGTCTCTGCTTAAAGCAAATGAGGCATCAATGCTGCAAAGACCACACTGGGCCTGTGGCACAGAATGTCTCCAAGTGGAAGGAGAGTGAATGGCCCCTTCACGTGGCTATGGAATCTTCTGAAATGGTCAGGTTTGGTCTTCAAGTTCAAGCTACTGGGACATGGAATGAAGCAACGGTGGACACTCAGTCACAAACAACTTAAAACTTTAACATGAATCCCCAAAAAAGGAAGAAAAAAGCAAAGAGACCTTTTTTTCTAGCTGCTAAAAAAATGACCTGTCCTTGCTCCTGGCCTTCCTCTCCTCACATTAGCCAGCATCAGTGGGGTGAGCTCCCTGAATGGAGAGGTAATCAAGCTGAAGGTGTGCTGCCATGGAGCTCAAGTCACTGAAGGAGCCATACAACCTCCATCACCACATCCTGTACTCCCTGGCTTATCCCCAGCAGCAGACCTCCCCTCCTTCCCTCTCCTCCTTGCCTCCAAAGCTCAAAGGTAAGGGAAGTAACATCTGCTACAAGCACAGCCCAGTTTTTTGTTTCCAAATATAGTGCTAAAGAGAAACTTAAAATGAAATCATGTGCAACGAAATGGCCCTTGTGAAGGAAACACCAGTCCCATACAATGAATGCTTTGTACCACCTGCTAATGGGGAAGGGGAAGATACAAAAGCGACAGAGGGATTGCTTAAATGGACAGGTAAGTTTCCCAGACAGTGTCAAGGAAAATACCTTGATGAAATTAGAAAGTTAAATTCTGAAACTCGAAATGATATGAAAATTTTAAATCCTTATCACATTACATCATAATTAGATATAACATCTAAGTATTAAGTTAATATAATTTAAAAAGCTTCATTTTTAAAATGTTTAAGTGCATTTTGTTTATTTGTTTGGGGTTTTGGTTAACTGGAACGCTCCAATATGCTGTCTGGCTCAAAAGTAAAGGCCACTGCATCTTGTAGGACAGTAGAGCCCTCGAGCTAGATTTCTCAGAAAGTACTTCAGCCTCCCCCTCCATTCGGTTCACATGACTATCACCCTTCCCAGGGATGCTGCCCCACCAGGAAGGGGATTCTACAAGGCCCCGAGTTTCCTGAGGCTGGACCTGACCAAGCGGGAGCAAGCTGGGCACCGAGAACTCCCTGGTCTACCAGGGCGACGTGGGCTGAATGTTTGTGTCCCTAAAGCTCATCCGTTGAAGCCCTAACCCCCAGAGTGATGGTATCTGGAGGTGGGGCATTTGGGAGGGAATGAGGTTTAGACGAGGTCATGAGAGCGGGACCCTCATGATGGGATTAGTGGTTTTATAAGAAAAGGAAGACAGATTCCTTCTCCCTCCCTCCCTTTCTCTCTCTCTCTCTCTCTCTCTCTCTCTCTGCCCTCACCCCTTGGCCAACAAGAAAAGGCCACGTGAGGACACAGTTAGAAGGTGCCTGTCTACAAAGTCACCAGAACCCAGACCTGCCAACATCTTGACCCCGGACTTTCAGCCTCCAGAACCATGAGAAATAAACATCTGTTGTTTAAGGCCCCCAGTCTGTGGTACTGTTGCAGCACCCCAAGCTAAGACACATCTAGCTCTGTCCCTCCCCCTACAGTCAGCCAGCTTCTCCAGAGGTCACCTCTAAAAGTAATCCCCAACTGATCTTTACTTCCTTCCTTCTAAAGATCACGGGATTAAGCTTCTGACTTCTGGGAGGGAAATACAAAAACAGAAAGTGTGTGTGTGTGTGTGTGTGTGTGTGTGTGTGTGTGTGTGTGTGTGTGTGTGTGTGTGTGTGTGTGTGTGTGTGTGTGTGTGTGTGTGTGTGTGTGTGTGTGTACACTAGGCAGAGAACACCCTCTCTTTCAAAGACCAATTAGAAAAATATAACAGCCACAGATGTGCTGCCATGAACATCATTCCGGAGAGAGGTACACTCCCAGCCTCTCTCCAACTGCGCTTGGACTCCTCTTGAGTTATCTTTCTAACATGTGTGCTGTCTGGTTCTTATAAATATCCTCTTGAGGAGGGTGAAAAGGTCATCCTGATTCACATCGACAAAGACAAGAGGGCATTTGGCTGAGCTTGTCTCCATCAATGATCTACTTTTGAAACCTCCCAGCCACAACAAGCCTCTTTGTTATTGAAGTGAGATGTTTTTGAAACATGGAGCCACAAAAAATATACAAAGTCTGGGTACATCCAGACACACAAAATTCTTGCACTTGACAATGCAGTTACATTTCAATGAAGTTAGCGTGGTGAGAGCTGGCAGGGCAGAGAGCAGAAGGATGGAGTCCAAGTTGAGATGTAATTTTCACACTACGTTCCCCCTACTTGTCCCTAAATAGGGCCCATTTCCACACACCTGGAGATTGTAGCTCTAGACTACACTAGGTATTAAGCCTTGGTTTTCTCAAGCTTTCCCAAGGTCGAAAGCATCATGACAGATGCTATTACAATGAAACCACAGTTACCATGGCCCCCACATGCTGCAGTAGAACATCGAGGTATAAGGAGGAGAAGGTGTGGTCCAGAGAAGGAAGCTGAGAGAAGAGAATGTTGGACAAGAGAGAAGTGCTGAGGAATGTGGGGTGTGTGTAGGCCCCAGTCCTCCAGGGAAAGAAAGGAGAAGGCTTGCTGGGTAGATGGGGAGACTGGGGGAAGATTAAAAATAACCCTAAGTGGACTGGGCCATCAGAAGTTTCTGGAATGTACACAGGAGGGGGTGAGGGAGAAGATGTAATTCCACAGACATGGGAACATTTGCTGCATCTTCTAGATGATCCTGTCGCTGGACATGAGGCCCCACAGGCTATGTCCTTAAGAGGGACAGTCAGGGCCTTAAGAGTGTCCAGTCAGGATGGTTTTATCGGGTCAGATCTACTGGGAATTACTAACATCTTGTGTGACAAAAAAGTAAAAGTAGGGCATGAACTCCAGGGCAGGGACCATGCCCCGCTTGTCCTGTGTCTACAGCACCGTGTCCAGCATTCACAAGCCTTCAGCTCTTGGATGCTCTCAATTCTCTCTTCTCTGTGGCCCTGCAACTCCCCATCTCCCTGTTCTCTCCTCTATATTCTGATTTTTTTTAGTATGCAAGAATGGCCTTGTTTCTGCCTGCAAGATAACCTGAGTGCTCTCCAGACCCACTTCTCTCTGCCTCCAAAGATGACTGTGATGGTGGTCATTGATCCCCAGATACTTCCTGACTTACTGGTGGTTAGCCTGAGTGCTTCCTGGTGGTGAACCCTGAACCATCACCCAACTCTGATGGTTGCTCTTTAAGGAATTCCTCACTGGCAGGTCAGGGAAACCTTTCTTTAACCTTAGATGTGGAATGCTGATGGATATAATCACGCTTGATAGCTCTGGGCACAATTTCCTCCTTGGTCCATATGGGGCCCTTCTCTTGTCTGACTGTCTTTCTGATTCTGTTTTATCTATCTTCTTTGTCTCCATTTATTACCCCATTAACTCCTCCCCATAGGCGATTATTCTAATGTGTTTAACATCCATCTTTTTGTCCGTATCCCCTCTTGCACAGTGTTTATCACTCTTCGGTATAGGTATACTTTTAACCTACACAAATGGTTCGTACTGCACTTTTTATCCGTTTCTTACTTTTTTCAACCAGCATTATGTTTTGTTTTAAACTTAAAAATTTTTGCAATTTTTATTGGTAAAAATGGTATCTCATTTTCCTCTTTAACATGTTTCTTTAGGAGTTCAGCTGAGCATCTTCTCATGCAGATCTTAGATTTTTACATATTCTTAGTCAATTTTTCTATTGGGTTAATTTTTCCCTATTTATTCATTTATTTTTAATAGATCTTTATTGGAGTATAATTGCTTCACAATACCATGATAGTGTCTGTTGCACAACAAAGCAGCATTATGTTTTTAAGAGAATTTGTGTTTCTATTGTACATTGAGTCCATTGCTTCTAATCGCTGCGTGGCACTTAGATGACGTTGATCTACCGTGTTTTACCTGGTAGTTCTCCTGGCGACTGACAGATAGTCTCTAACTCTCAGTTAACACAACAGTATGGTAACTTATTGATATGAACATCCTTACATATTTCCCTGTCCAGAGCAATGTGAAAATTTCTCTGGGATATACACCTAGCCATGGAATATCTGGGTTACAGTTTATGCAGATGTTTTATTTACCTCAGTAGTGCCAGATTACTCATGAAAATGGCTACAGGTCAGTCAAGACTCAACTGGAGGTGTATGAGAAATCCTAGATAACCCAAATCCCACTCTCCACCATTAGCTGACATCATCCATTTTTCTTCTAATGTTTTCCAGTTTAAGTTCATGAGAGCGAAATCTCATTGTCCTTATTTGCATTTCTCTGCTTATTAATATATATGAGCATTTCTTTATGTTTATTTCCTTTTAAGTTTTCTCCTTCCTAAAATGCCTGTTCATAAACTTTGTTTTTCTATTGGAGTTGATTTGCAGGCCTTCATTCTGTATTCTACATCCTTTGTCATTCTGAGACATTGCAAATACCTTCTTCCATTTGAGTCTGTGTCCATCTTTGAGTCCTCTGTTCTATTTGGCGTATATGTCTGTAAATACTATTTGTATTACTACAGCTTTGTTGAATGTTTTACTATCTGAATATATAAGTCCCCCATTTCACTTTTGTATTTCTCTTTATTATTCCCTTACCTATTTGTGAATCTTTCTTCTTTTGTAAATTTATTGAGATCCTGAAACATAATTCAGCTGGAATTTTGATTGACAGTGCATTGAAATTATATATTAATTTGAGAATTGCAAACTTTATAATATTAAATTGTTCATCCAAGAACATGATATTTATTGATATTATTTTCTTTGTCTTTTATTAGAGTTTTAAAGCTTTTCCCCATGGAGGTCTGATGTAATCTTGGTTAAATCAATTTCCAAATATTATGTTGTTTTTGTTACTATTGGAATGGCATCTTACTTTTGTAATATATTTTCTGGATGAGTTAAATGTGAAAAGACCAGGATAGCCATAGCAGGAAGTGAAATTGTAACTCTGTCTAACTTAATTATTCCTTCCCACTGAGAAGGGGAGACGGTCTTCCTGAACCTAGCCCCTGCAAGGAGAACACCCCATCTGAAAGCTCTACCTCTCACATTTCTCACTCTCTCTTCAATCCCCCTTGTTTTCCATAGTCCTCTTCCAGTCTCCCAACATGGAGCACTCACTTCTTTTCTCTGTAAAGTCCAGCCCTCTCAACCAGTGGAGGACTTCTACCCCTTGATTCACTCTTGCTTCTTGCAAATGCTCAACTGCAGCTGATACAAGCGGAGGTTGGGGGCATGAGCAGAGCAGGGGATGAGCTCCAGTTCTGTGAAGGAGAACAAAATTGGGTGTCCAGTTCCAGTTTAATATCTTAATCACCACCAGGAAGCACTCTGGCTAACCACCAGCTGGTTTCCTTAGTAATTGCAAAGAAGACCTTGCCAAGTCAACACTGGAGACATCAGAATGTTATTTCATGTGAAGAAAGGGCACTCCCATAGTAAATGTGACTTTGACCTTGCCCCTTTCAAAATAACGAGCTCTGGCATGATGGTACGATGGAGCCTTTTCCTCTTTCCTGGGCCAACGTATATCGCAACAGCCATCTCAGCAGCTATAAATGGCTCTCTTCCCATCATCCTCAATGGACAGCACTAGCTCTGATTAAGTTTTCTGGTTTTCCGTGTTTTGATGCCCAAGAGCTCTCTCGTAGGTGGGGTGAATGTGAAGGAGCAGGGACAGTTTAACCTACCACAATGTCTCCTGACCCTAGCAACACTGTGGAAATGATGGGATCCAAAACTTCTGTTCTCTCTGCCATTCCAAGATCAACCTAGAAAAGACTACACCCTATAGATAAATTTCTACAGGCTTTGAGGGGGCAGTGGTGAGAATACAAAACATTCCAGGTCCCAAGATGTCAAAATGAAGTTTAGTTGCAAGGGAATTTGATTGTTTACAGTTTTACCAAATTCCCCGTTACTTACATGTAAGCTGGGGTTGCTCTAAACCTGAAGAACATTCCCCTTGTTAAAGATATTAGCTCCATTCATTCCCACAGCTGTTCAGTGCTCCTGTGCCTTCAATCAGACCTTTCTCCCTCTTTTCCCCTCCTTTAATCAGAGACTCTCAACTGTCCACATTCAAACCACCCCTGGTTTGAGAACCACTGAATTAGAGACACAACTTCAAATTGTAAAGTTTACAGTGAATTTCAACAGGATTTAAAAAGCCAACCCTTTCAGGGCCCTTTATATGCCCTTGTTTTCACAAGAGAATTCACCACTTCCTGTCCTAAATCACTGTGTACTACCTCGGGGCAAACACACCCATCATACCCAATTAGGCAAAGCCAGGAATCTCAAGGAATCCAATTCTCTTCTTCTTCCTTCCTCTCTTGTGCTGAACTGTGGCTGAACACAGCACTTTGGTGCTTAATTATCCTCAGCCTCATGGCTTTTCTTAAATCTGCTCACACTTTACCTCTGCACTTAAGTTCAAAACCCAACGGTCAGCTCCACATGGAGGATGCACGCCTGGTAGATTTTTTTCTGGTCTCTACTCACAGAGAGGTCCTGCCTCAGGAGTTCTCAATACATATCCAACTAACAGGATGACTCAATTTCTAAAACTTTCATGCAACCCTTCCACTTAAACCCAGTTTCTTGAGCGAGCCATTTCATTAATGGGCAGGGAAGAACCAGAGACAGAAGCCGTGTTTACATGTGTATTTTAAGTCAGTGCGTCCCTACATTTCCTGTATCCCCTGAGTTTCACCTTTTCTCTTTGAAGAGAGGATTCCTTTTACACATTTTACTGTCACATAAAGATTTACTCACACCCAAGTGTGAGGGGGAAACACACTCCAGCCTCCATAACGTGTGCCCAAGGAGCGATACTGTAGCCCCGAGGATTTTTAAGCCCCCTGATGAACAAACCATTCCACGTTCACACAGAGAGGTGCATTATGTCTTCAGCAGCCTGCAAGGGAGAGGCCCTGCTGAGCGGGATGGAGAAAGTGCTGCAATTAACTGGGAGAGTTGAATTGTTAACATTCTCTCCACCATGTTCCCAGCACAGGGCTCCTGATGGAACTACTGGAGAAAATAACCAAATAACGGGGAGGGGGTGTGGAGGAGAAAAATTTCTCATTAAAACCCCCATCCAGCCACTTTAGCACCTCTTTTTCCCACAAAGCATTGCTTGGAGGGCAGAACGCTACACCTGTTGCACACTATTATCGTAACAGGTCTCTGCTCTGTCCTAAAACCTGAAATTATTTGTTTTCCTTGGGAAATTTTTGTGTGGGGTGTGTGAGTTGAAAAGCTCATATGCTGGATCCTCAAAAGAGCATATGTTTGCACTATAGTATCTCAGACGATATGCATTTCTGTATATGGGCACACATATATTCATACCGAGACAGACAGATGTGTGTGTTTTATACAACAGAACCAGGACTCATAACACATACCAATTTCTGTCCATTTCTTGTTTTCTTTCTTTCTTCATGTTGGGATGAAAAAGAATTGGCTATTTCTTAAAAGTGGGCCTTAGGAAACCTCTCTTCATCCAAAGATGGCTGTGATAGCAGACGCCTCACCTATTAGATTGTATGTGCTGTCCTCCTTTCTGGAACCGCCCTCCACCCTCCTGCCCTGGTCACAGGGAGCTCCCAATTGTCATGTCTGTTCAACATGGTCCCTTAGCCCCAGCCAAGCTGACTGGGACAAGAGTAAGAACCAGACCCATTCCAGACCAGTGAGAATCTCGAGTTACAGACCCTGGGACTCTGGAATAGGAATTAAGGGGTGGACGCCAAGGTGTGTCTGTGTTTTCCACCATGTGGACTGAGGTGATGATGAAATCATCCTGCTGAAAGAAGGAGGAAAATAAAACAAGCATACACAAAGAAATGGAAAAGGAAGATACAGGGAGATGGCTGCCTGGGTGCCCAGTGGCCCAGAGCATCCTGCCTCTGGGGCCAGCCTGTCAAGGTGATTTCTGAACTCATGGAGCTAAAGTCCTTTCACTGATGTTCAGGGCCAGGGAAGAAAGGTCAGGAGAGAAAACCCCGCTGAGGACCCTAAGAAGGGAATCTTCCTGGGAGAAACACTCCTTTGCTTCCTCTATTATTCCTACCTCCTCTAACAGTGAACTTCTGGCAACAAAACATATCATCAAACACATCTTACTCCGGGTGAAAGTATCAGCGTCTTGTTGTCATGATGAAATTTAACCCATATCAGAGTAACTACTCAGAAACTCCATGTGCTATATACTTAAACGCTTTTACTGAGAAACCTACAAATATAAAGCGTAGGAGGAAAGGCCAACTTTTTTGTGAACATACCCAAGATATTCCTAAATATTGATGTTTACAAAAGTGAGGTCATTTGAGTGACACTGAAAGGACTGGCTGACCCCCAAATGATCACCCACCCTTTCTAACTGCCACGCTGCTACCTGCAAATTCCATCATTACCATCATTCCTCTATATTACAATCAGTCCTCTGTTTCCAGAAATTTCCGCTTAAGGTGTAACTATCATGTGGAAGGTTTTACACACTAAACCAGTGACATAGTAGTACGGATTTACTCTTCAAATTAGCTGCTTGATCTTTTAAAAGCTTGAGGATCTGGGCTGTCAGATGGTAATCTTTAATGGGTGAGAAAGCAGATTCCCCTCATGTTAGAGAGAATTACGGAGTCTCCACCATATGTCTGAGATTCTCTTGGTGATACATAATGAACGTGACCTGTTCCTTCCTTAAGAAACCAGAGCAGGCAGACACATAACAAGTACAAGACATCGCTATATATACAATTGACGTGCATACTTGACACAATAAAAGCACCTGGGATGGGATGGGGGAAGTACGGAGTTTCATACATAAAACATAGGTTGGGCTGAGTCTTGAGTACAGGTAGAAGTCCATCAGGACACCAGCCTGTGCACACAGGTGGCATATGCTAAGGAGACCTTCAGCATGAACTTGATGTGGCTTTCCATCAAATAGAAGTGGGGAGAGGCTGCAAGGAGTGGATGAGATTGAGATTACTGGGGCTGTATCATAAAGGCCCTTAACGTATACAAGGGAATTCTGATTTTTTTATCAATATACACACCTCTGGAATCTTTGCTAACTCAATACGCTAGCTGCCAGCCAAGGTGAAATTAGTGGAGCTAACTGGAACCATCAAGAGGGCTGTTTCTGAATTCTCACAAGAATGCAAACGGTGCTCAAAGGAAAGCCAGTGTGCTCTTTCTCTCAGCCCTTCCGAGTCCTGGGCCCCAAGCCCCAAGGTCACAAGTACTTTCTCATGAATTTTTCTTTCTCTCTTGTTTTGGTTATTATAGGGGTTATTACAAATATATATAGCTTCCTATTTACAACACTTATAGCCCTATTTCCAAAATGACTGACGTTTAGGTCATTTTATGGTTAATACTTAAGGGTTTTTCTGTATTAAAGCTCAACTGAGTACCTCATTCAGGCGTGCTGAGGCCCACATCTGTGTGATGCTATCCATGGCTATATCTGAAAACATAGCAAAGTTCATGTTAGGGTGAAAAGCTACTCATTTTTGCTCATAATCAAAGGATCATTTAGGGCTATTCAAAACCAATCTTTGCAGTACATTTTGGAGAAGAAAAAATGATTTTTTTTAAAAAAAGGATACCATGGACAAAGCTAACAAGCAACAAATTGAAAGCAGATATTTGCAATGTCAAAACCAACAAGGGACTACAATCTAGAATACATATAAGTAACTCGGGACTTCCCTGGTGGCACAGTGGTTGGGAGTCCGCCTGCCAATGCAGGGGACACGGGTTCGAGCCCTGGTCCAGGAAGATCCCACATGCCTAGAGCAACTAGGCCCGTGCGCCACAACTACTGAGCCTGCGCTCTAGAGCCCGCGAGCCACAACTACTGAGGCCCCTGCTCCTGGAGCCCATGCTCCACAACAGAAGAAGCTACCGCAACGAGAAGCCCGCGCACCACAACGAAGAGTAGCCCCCGCTCGCCGCAACTAGAGAAAAGCCCGCGCACAGCAACAGACACCCAATGCAGCCAAAAATAAATAAATAGATTTATAGAATATATATAAGTAACTCCTGCCAACCCACAAAATCCAGGCAGCCATTCTAGAGAAAATCTAGCAGTACTCAGACAATGTAAGGGCATACACATTCTGTGACGCAGCAAACCAGCCTCTGAGTCCTAGGGCACATATGCCACGAATTCTTGCTAGTCAATAAGGGGACGTGTTTAAGGATGTTCACCTGTGTCTGTGATGGGGGAGTGGAGGCAGTCACTGTGGGAACAGATGAGTGAAACAGGGAAGAGGCGCAGAGCAACGAGGATGCCTGTTAACGTGCCAAACAGAACGAGCAAGAAGCAGAGTGAGGTTTCCTATGCGCCATTTACGTAAACGCAGAACATGTGTTCACAAAACAGAAATCCATGTTCTACAAGAGTACAAGCAAATAAAGTAAATACATACAAACACATTAAACCGATGGCCTATGGAGAGGACAAAAGTGGGGGTGGGGAACGGGAAAAAGGAAAGCATGCCATCCATCAAGAGATGGGCCTTCTTGAACAGACCAAGGACCACAGTGTGCTGTGACCGGGACTCCGCACCTGAGGTGTAAAAACAAACAAAAAGGGGCAGGGGTGCCACCGGGGCCTCAGGTCCTTGAAGAGAGCATGCAGTGGGCTCCCTTCTGAATCCCCGACAGCAGCCAGCCCCCATGTCTTATCTTTGGGCCACGTCTGCTAGTTGGACAATAGCTATTTGACTGATAGATGCATAAACAAATGGGGGAATAAAAGGCATAAACAAATCTAATGGAGGGTGGCCAGGAGACATGGAGCCACTCTCCATAAATAAAGAATGATTGATGCTCTCTACATGCCAGGCACCATGCTAGACCCTGGGAATGAACTGAATGATGAGACAGGCCCTGTCCTCCTACAGCTCTGCTGAGTCAGGGAAATGGATGAGTTAGTAGCAGTGATAACACTGTGTTGATGGCTACGATAAAGATCAGCACAGGGGACTCTGGGGTCAGTGAAGAGGGGCTCCTAACCCAACTGTGGAAGTTCAGGAAGACATCCCAGAAGAGACTGATGCCTGTACTGAGTCCCAAAAGATAAGTAAGAGTTATGCAAGCAAGGAGGAGGGAGGGAGGGGTGCATAAGAGGCAGTAAAAATCACATATGCAAGGAGGCCTGGGGTCAGAACAGGTATAATAACTGATACCTGTTTCAGAAGGGCCTGTCTTCCCAGCCTTAAGATACACCACAGCAGTTGCTTTAACAGATGAAGCTGCACAGCATTTATTAGTGTTCTCGAGGCATCTTTATCAAACCAAGAACTGATCCCTGGGTAAGGAAAGAAAAAGCCTTCAATTCTCTTTTCAGAGCAAGCAGATGTGCACACCCAAGTCGATTTTGCCCAGAGCTGTCCACCAGGAGACAAGCACTTATCACTGTCCTGTGAAATCATCTCAGTTGGACTTAAGAAAGAGAGAGAATTCTGAAGAGAAAGGCTTTCAACCTGCCAAGCTAGTTCACCTTTCTAGAGTTTTCCTTTCATCACATGATTATAATCCTTCGTTTATATATCGGCAAGGATGCTTACACCTGACACACTTGATACGTCTCACTCTGGAAATGTTACCATGTGTATGTAGGGCTTTGAGTTTGTACTGGCTTGATGAGCTAGAACTAAGAGGCATACAAATGCCAATGCTAGAAACATCTTCCAGGGGTTGAATGTGCATCAGCGTCCCCTGCAGGGCTTGTCAAAACAATGCAGATGCCTGGGTCCCACCCAGTGGGGCTGATTCAGTCGATCTCAGCTGGGGTTTGAGAATGTGCATATCTAACAAGTTCGCAGACAAGCTGATGCTGCTGGTCTGGGGACTGCATTTGAGAACCACTGAACTATTCTAATTTTACTGATGAAGAAACTGAAACTCAGAGAATGTAGGGGAAAGAAAACCTACACTTCTCCTCCTGTGTCTCTCCTTTACTCTCACACGACTACCACACGCACACCACTTCTGACACCAGACGTGTGGAGGTTTTTCCCATACCAAGGAACTCCACAACACCAGCTGGGTGTCCTACAACTTAATTCTGACACTCTCAACCTGGAGCTAGCGTCAGATCCCACAGGTTAAGGACTCAGTCCCACAAAACCGGTCCTCCCTACCCCACTTCAAATGCCAATAGCAATGTCACGGGAGCTTCTGACCCATCGGCTGTAAACCGGAGACTCCCACAATCCCCTCTTCAGGTTTGATTCATTGACTAGAGCAGCTCACGGAACTCAAGAGTCTACTTTACCAGTTTAGGATGAAAGGATATGATAAAGGGCATGAATGAACATCCAGATGAAAGAGACGCATAGAGCAAAGTATGCGGGAAGGGGCACAGAGCTTCCATCCCTCTCCCTGGGCATCACATACCACCCACCCCCTGTACCTCCACGTGTTCACCAAGCCAGAAGTTCTCTGAACCCCACACTTTGAGGATTTTTATGGAGGCTTCCTCATGTAGGTACCATCAATCATGAGCTCCATTTCCAGCTCCTCTCCCCTCTCTGGAGAATGGGGGAGTAGGGCTGAAAACGTGCAGCTTCTAATCAAGGCTTGGTCTTTCTGGTGACCAGCCCCTATCCGGGAGCCCACCAAGAGTCCTCCCATTAGAACAAAAGATACTGTGAACACCCAGGAAATTCCAAGAGATTTAGGAACTCTGTGCCAGGAACCGGGGGCAGAGACTAATATATATTTTTTCTATTATCTCACAGCAAGTGACATACATAAGATCACACAAATTTTTGGCGACCCAATCCAGGTCTTAAGAGAATATAGTAAATGGGAAGTAGAGCTACAAAGATTTTTGAATGAAGGCCATCTCGATTAGTGGCTCACAGGCACATATGAGACATCTTATCTGGTTCTTACAACCCACACTCGACAGCACTTGGAAAAGATAAAAACGTGTTCCTGCAGATCCGCTCACAAGAGCCCGCCCCACCTGTCGGCCTTCAGTACCTACATGAGGATGGCTGCTTCAGCCTCCCACATCCCCTGAAACCCTCTGAGGCACAAAGGAATCACTGCCAGCCTCCCTCTCCCATTGTGCCCCTGCCATCGCGCAGGCGGCTTTCAGGGAGAATGACGGCCATGGCAGTTGGAGGACTTGCAATGCTTTAAACAAATGGGGGAAGGAGGGAGAACCATACAAAAGCAATTGCAGGCCTGTTGACCAGCGAAGGCTTAATGGGCTTAGAGAGAAAGAGCAGGAAGTCTGTGCTTTCACTCTCACTTGTCAGCATCGTGCTGAAGAGTCTCGATGGATAAAGATTCTGGTTTGTCACCCTTGTTTTGTTGTCCATGCACCCTGATTCTTTTTATGAGGAATTTGACGGGAGAGGAAAAGTAAGTCATCAGTGGGGGCCCTCGCCATCAGCAATGTCAGTTATTGAGTTGGAGGCGCATTGTTTAGGCATTAGGAGTTCAGAGGGCAAGTCTCTTTGACTGGTTATTACAACTCTGGCCCAGAATGCTCTGGATATCTAAAACTATTAACTGAGATTTCATAACCAAATTATTTCTAATGGACCTCATAATGATCTATGATTACAAAGATGGAAACAACTTGCTTTGCAAGAAGCATGATTTTGAATTCCACCTAAAACAGTAGTCCTGTCCCATGAGTAGTTCTGTTCAATGAGATGTCACAAGAAAATGATCCCAGCCAGGGCTGCTAAAGAACTGCTGTTACTTTAATGCTACGAGTTCTAAATTTGCTTTAGGTTTTCTTTCAAAGCTGCTCATATACGAAATTTTTCTCCAGAGGTTTTTGGTTACAATATGACTTAAGAGGAGGATTTAAGTATTTCATTCCAAGGAATCCTAGTTTTAGGTGACTAGCTGGTAACTAAGTAAGCCATGTAACAATACACATTTCATTTTACCATAGAGCGGTATTTTGTGAAATATCCGTGGACTACTATTTAGGCCAATTTGCAGCCCAATTTTGAGAGCTGATATTTGGTGGATAATCATGCAGGTCTGACCACTAGCCTGAGCTACAGCTCACCTGATCTCCTATGGCCACCGCTGAAAAAGGTGAAGGAATCAGGACCAATTTGCTCAATGCACGAAGGTCTTACGTGTTAGAAGCTAGGGCTTCCAAGGTTCACTCCAGAAGGTCAAATTCTCTTTACTGCGCCTTTATTTCTGATTTTAATAGCCTAGTTCAGAATTTTGAGCAGTAGAGGCTCCCAGAACAGCAGCAGGCACCACGATGACCCACTGCCTCGTACTGTGCTATAGAGAGAGTTAAAACCTCCCTCCAAAGTTAAATCCATTCCTGTGGTTTACATCCTTCACCCTGCCCTCCCTGACCACAACAGAGTACACACAGGCAGAACTCTGATGTGATTTTAGGTTTTCAAGGGTCAACACCTGACCACCCAAGACTTGTGTAAAAATGCCCCGTATAAAATTCTTTACACATTTGTTTTGAAATTGTGGGAATGGCTGATTTACTCCCAAAGAACGTTTGGAGATTCTCAGAGCTATGCAAGGATCCATAATTATCAACAATTGCTAAGACAGCTTAACCCTTATGTAAAATACGATGCATACAAATGGGTTTATCTGGAACCAGTTCACACTGTTGAACTTGAGTCTGATACGGGTTTATCCCCAGGCGGTGCTCAATAACAGACAGTAGCAAACACCTTGGCTATAATATGTCTTTCTATTTGGTTGGTTTGTTTTTATATCTTTGCATGTTTAAATAGGCAACGGGAGTGCTAATTAAAATGCAATCATGCAGATAAATTATACCACGTTTCTAAAAGGTAAAATGAAAATCCTTTTGATTTCAAAATACTTGTGATATTCAAGGCAAAAACACAGTGTGATACTGAATACAGAGAAACCTTTCATGATGAGTGCATGTTTAAAACCAAACTTCTTTTTTGTTTTGGGGGTTCTTTTTAGATGTAACAAATTAATTATGAGTAATTTCTTATGGGAGTCAAGACTCAGGGTTTCTAAAGCAAATGTTCAAGCTGTAGGTCACTCTGAACAATTTGTACTGTCTGTCTTCTGCCTGTAAAATGGGAAATGTAATGTGTATTTCAAAGCCTACTTTGGTCTAGGAGCAAGGGCAACCCCTAAACCGGTGATCAAGGCTCCCCCAGTGGATTTTCTGTTCCATCTACAGCTTGCCAGCTTTCAGGGGAACCTCACTGCAAGAACCAAAGATAAAAACAATATGCTGATATCCAGCAAACTATTTCATCTCTCTAAGCCTCAGTCTCCTCTCCTGCAAAATGGGCCACAGGAAGGCACTGCTAACTGCTTTTGAGATTAGAGACTGATTTGAGAATCTGATGAAAGCCATTCCCACTGTTCCCAAAACAGCAGGTGTACACATCCCCACAAAACCGTACCCATGCATCCAATGATCCTCTGATGCCTGTCCCTGGACCTCCAGTGAAAAACTCCAGGTCTTTACAGTGTTGAGATTCCACATTCTTCTTCCAAGACCTGTTCTGGGCTCTAACCTGCTCCTTTACTTACTGTTCTCTGCAAAATTAATCTTTCCCCCCAAAAAAATCATATAAAAATTCATCTTTGTTTCAGTATGAGGGTATTTTGCCCTGTATACCATTCACAGTCCTGGATATAACTAGAAACCATGTAAGCAATACAACTAGTTGAGTCTAACTGAAAGCGTCAGATAGCCTGGGAGTTCTTATGCACCCACTCTCTCCTTTTGGAAGGCATGTTTTGATACTTTATCCTGGGCCTTCCCTTCAAGGTCACGGTTTCACCAGCAGATTCCCACCGCGGTACATTTGCAGTCCCAGGCTCAGACCTGCTCAGACCCGCTCTCAGCCTGCTCTGGTGCTGCCTGCATGCTGGGTTCTCATGGTTCCAAAGCACACCCTGAATTGTCCTCTCCTCTTTCCAAGTCTGTTCTAGGACAGCATTTCCCCTGGAAAGTATCAGAGAACAATGTGTTCTGTGGCCAAAGGAATCTGGGAAATTCTGCATCTTGGACACTCCCAAAGCATTTTCTCATGTTAAAGGCACTGAGAAGTCTTCATAAAGAAACCAACTTAATTTTGTTGACCCAATATTTTTAAAACTTATGTGATCATAGAATAATTTTTTTCCTATGACATTATTGGAAAATAACACTTAGAGAAGCTCAAAGAGCTGGTTTCTACCACATCCTCAGTCAATGGACTCTCAGTAAGCTTAACCTAGATTCTGTTTACCGGCTTCATTGGTCATTCCTTTCAGCTAAACATCTTTGGTCTTTCCCAACTTTGCTTGCTGGTGTTGTCAGGCCACCTGGGTCTATTCTCTTCCACCAGCAGTTCATAGCCACCCCCCTTTTTGAAACTCACAATGCACATTTGCATATAAAAAGACAGACATCATCCTGTCCAGGAAATGGCTCTCCTTGTCTCTTCTTCAATAGAGACAATGTTTAAATAGAGTCTTAGCAATTTGGAGCTGAGTGGGCTTTAGAGATCCCCCAGTCATTCTTCTAACTTTATAAATAAGAGAACAGACCTGAGAGGTTAATTGACTTGAGAGAGATAAGACAGGAGCCTAGATTTTCTGATCCCCAGTCCAGTGGCCCTAGGAAGTGGCTTAAGCTTCCCAGAGGCACATGAGATGGATTCACACCAGAGAGTAAATTTACTAATTTACAATGAGGAGTGCCATGTGTCTGGCACAAGACCAGTTATCTAGAGAGAGAGAGATCTACCCAATGAGTAAATTATAGTTGGATGCTTCCTAGATAAGCGTGGGCTTAGAGAATGAAGAGTTAGACTTTTTCTAGGAAATGATGTACTGGAGAGAATACTGGACTGGGAGTTAGGAGGCTGATTCTAATTCTAATTCTCCCACTACGAGATCTTAATGTCACTGGGCTTCAGTTTCATCATTCAATAAATGGTAGGAGATTAGACAATTATCTTTACATCCCGTCTAGCTCCACACTTTAAGATTCTGTGAGTCTAAGTTCTTTCCTTTCAGTTACTCTGCCTTTATATTTTCAGCATCCCTTTTTATATGTTAATACACAAACCCCTAGCCCTTGGTCTGAGTGTCTTTCAATTCACAATCATTCCGTTTGGGGAGTGGGTCCTTTTTGTCCTATCATGGGCATTAGATAAATCATCTCAAGATTCTCGAATAAAGGGCTCTTTGAACAAACAAACAAACCAGGTATCCACAGCGGCTGGCGGACCTAGAATAAATATTAACATCCCCCTCTCTTCCTGGAACCCCTGTATTAATGTAGTTCCCCACACTCACCAATATCCATCCATTCTCTTTCTACTGCAAGACCTAGAGCTCCCAGGGAAGGCAAAGCCGCATTGTGAAGTCTAGACGCCTCCGTCTGGTAGTCTCAGCAGCTTCCTGCAACACCAAATCAGTGTCATTAGCTACAGATGATTATGGCAGGGTCCCCTAATTCAAGTCTGTGATAGTGCCTTTAAATCACAACAACTACTAAATTGCTTCACTTATTTAAAGAATGTCCACTGCCCCTGGGGCCTCTGGGCATGGGCACAAAACACTGCTATCAGGAGTCGTCCACGGCGAATCTCAGCAATCAACTAGCTGCTCATCATCACACTTTTACCAGCAACACCAAGTACATCAACAAGGATGAACTATAAGAAACATATGGGGCTTCCCTGGTGGCGCAGTGGTTGAGAGTCCGCCTGCCGATGCAGGGGATACGGGCTCGTGCCCCGGTCCGGGAAGATCCCACATGCCGCGGAGAGGCTGGGCCCGTGAGCCATGGCCGCTGAGCCTGCGCGTCCGGAGCCTGTGCTCCGCAACGGGAGAGGCCACAGCAGTGAGAGGCCTGCGTACCGCAAAAAAAAAAAAAAAAAAAAAGAAACATATGATTCTTGTTCACACTTACATAAAATAATGACAGTGCTGTTAGTAATTAGTTACCAGATCCTCGATTGCTTTGTTCTTTGGCATTAGTAATATGCCACTTGAAGTTTTACACCAAATTAACATTACCCACATTCAACTGCTTCCAACCCCTTGAAAATGTGTAATCCTTCTTCATAAGCAAGACGACGTGCCTGAGAGTAAGATAAGCACTCTGCATTGGTTGCTCCCAGCCTCAAGAGTATGTGGTGTGTGACCCATTTTGGTACAGGACCATACTGTTCTGACACTTAGCAACTGTCCTTAGATATGAAAGATTATTTCACTATGTGAAACTAACTCACCTGTCTATGAAATAAGTTTTTTAACATGTAACTCTGTCAAACTACCAAGCCTAACAGATTAAAGTGAGGGAAAGCAAACTGAATACAACCAAGGCACTTACTCAACTAGGACTCATTTTGCTTCCACCGTCAGCTCGTACACAGAAACATAATGTCAGAGTTTCAGGGATCAGGTTTGTAATCAATGCTGCTAGGTCCCTTAAATTCAGTTTCTATTTTTTCTATTTGTAGAAAGTGAATGACATCTGTTGAGAGCTACACTTCCTATGACGATGACTAAGGTGGCAACTATATGAACCACTTCCATTTTAAAGGGAAAAAAGTGCTTTTGGAAGAAAGAGGATTAGTGTTGACCAGACAGAATCCCAAAACCAGCACCCAAATTCTGTTCCAAAAACGTGGGCATCTACACTGTCAAGAGAAAAAACTGTCTCTCATTCCACTTGGAGTAACTACCCTCCCTTTGTCTTATAAATGACCCTGTAGACAGTGTTTATATATAATACCTAGAGATTTGTCTGTTTTCCACTGACACTATAAATGAAATGTTTTCAATTGACACTGTAACTAGAAAACTGGATCTAAATCTGCTAACTGGTTAACACAGCCTTATATGATCTGGAGTCTTGAGGCTTCATTTCCAAATCCATCTGAAACTCCCAGATCTTTGACTATCCATTTCCAATTGAAATATGAATGTGTCAGTTAGCTATCTGGCTGAGAGAGCACACGCTGAATCCAGAAACTCCAGATTTTGCCACAGGATTAAATATTTTATATGCTATAAATGCAGATCCTAGAATTATATTTAATCTTTTTCTTTCCTGTATTTGAATTTAATCAAATGCAATGTTGTTCTCGTTGTTGATTAGTTAATGGTGCTGTCTTTCACGTACGGAAGTTCTGATTCATCAGCAGAAAAACATGCTCTTGAGTTTTTCAACTAGTAAAGAGAGATTCTGTTGTTATTACCCACCATTTCACCAAATTCCTCTTGCAACCATATGACTGGTTGGACAAGCCCCTCTGTTAAACTAGAAGAGAGGGTTTGGGTGTTTTTTTTTTCATTAAGTAACATGAAAGAAGTTTAAATTCATGATCTTTCATTCTTAATATCATGGTCTAATAAACAGAACTAACTATCCCAGATATTATAAGAATGTGATCCAACATTTATTGGGGAAATATTACCTTATGTATTTAGTTAATTAATATATTCTAGATTCTAATGTTTTCACTATGTTGCAAGCAGAAAAGAACTATAGGATTGGTAACAAATGTTTTGCTCCTGCAAGTAATTATTTCGCTTAAAACAAAATACTCAACTTTTTTTTCCCCTTCCACAATGTGGATTCTTCAATCCTTTTGGATAAAAGGCTTAGATGATCTGTTGTCTCTAGCCAGAGTGACTGCATATGTTCAATAATATATCAGTTTCATCAGCTGCCACAGAATAGGCACACATGACAATAAATCATTTTGGGAACTTCCTGAATCCCAGCCAAGTTGTAGACAATAAAAGATCCTGCTTGTAAAGGCAGCTATAAAAGTTAATTTCATACAGGTTCCCCAGCACGCATGCTACAGTTCAGTTCCAAACAGATGTGGTCTTGGAATAGCAATGGAAAATGGCATGAAGCATTTCTGCTAACTTTCCGTATCAGGAGATTCAAATATTTGGTGTTTTGTGTAACCTTCGGTCATTAATACATTGCAGCAGGTATGAAAAATGAATTCTTCAAGCTTTTCTAATGTTGTTTCCAGTCTGAACTATTCCTCCACATTGGAAAGATTATCCATCAAGCCAGACATGCAGAGACTGAGAAAATCCACCCAGAAAAATAACGAAGACAACAGCAGACATTTGGGGCTACTTTCGGAAAGAATCTCTTGAAACAAGAACTTTTATTTATGTCCTTATTTGCTTTTGCCTGTAGATGCCCTGGCAGATCGCTGCAGAGACAGCTAGCTACTCCACTCAGCCACGGAGTTAACACGAAGAAGAGACGTGAAGGAAAGGAAAAGGCTGAACTAGACAATGGACGCCCAATTACATGAACTGACTGAAAATGTCCCTTCTGTCAAACATTGCACTTGGTCCTTGCTCTTAACTATGGCCACTGTGAACGCTTGCTTTCCCTACCCCTGCCGAGGACCACTGCTCAGCCTTGTTCATTCCTAAGGTTCCCCATGATACGAGACTAAAATCATGTTTCTCCCAGTTTCAAACAATAGGTCGAATGCTGGGAAGTTGCATGTTTGTCTGAATATTTATAATTTGATCCATTCTCTATTCAGGTCTCAGTAGCAGAGCTCCCTATTAATAGTTCTCTGGAATTGTCTTGCAACAATTATGATCAATCCTTTGGTTTATCTTTTGCTGGAAAGGGGATTTTCAAAATGTCAAAAAGATATACCCTCTCTACAAAAGCCCTGCTGAGCTTGAGAGTATAGAGTACACCTGGAGTCAGAGAAATTGTAGAACAATTAAGTGCTGAGGGCTGAATGAGGGTGTCATTAACATATTAATCATACACCTGAAATTAATTAAGGCCGACCAAGGGATTAAGGTGCTCCAGGCCAAAAAGAAAAAGAAAAAAAATGGATTGACGATGTTATATAGCAGATAGTTATATAATCACATCTTATGGCAGCAGATTGCTTTAAAATTACAAATGACACTTTCCATCCATTGGCTCATATGAACATCAGGCCAACCTCATAAATTTGCGAGGGATTCTTATTTTGCGGGTTTGAGGAAACAAGCTCAGTGACATTAGGTGACAATGCCAAAAAGAACAAAGGAGACAAAGGCCACAATCCCAGGGTCATGGCCTTGAAAGGGCAGTAGACTAGGAGTTCTACCATGGCTCCAGGGGTACCACACACACTGCGCTCTGGGACTGTGCTCCACGGAAGGCACAAATTCCTGTAACAGCTCAGCCACTGACCAATGACTTTGGCAAGTCACTTTAACTCTCGGGCCTTTTCTCATCTTTAAAAGTGAGGAGGGTGAAGTAGAAAAGGAACCCTAAGTTCCCTTCAGAGCCGACCTTCTACACGCGTCCTCCGGGGGGAGGTGGCAGAGATGAACTGTTATTGGCAAGAGGCACTAGGAACCACGCTTTGTGGGCCTTGGGTTAATGGTACCCCTGCCCCTCTGCCATGTTTTATCACAAGTACTTTGCATTTTCAAGTACTAGATACGACTATGTCAAACCATGGGTGGGGTGGCCTCAAGGCCAGAGGATATTATTCGTTCTTGTACCAGAGTGAGAGACAGAGCAGAAGCCAATGCAGCAAGTCAGGAAGCAGAGAGGCAAAAACAGGTCAGTCTCACTAGCCCCTGTGCAACTTTCAGTTGGTTTCACCTGGGGTTGGTTCTCAGTTTAGTGGTTGGTTTTCTTGGAACTAATAGCAAACGGTTTGTTTCAACAAGCAGGGGAGAAACCAAATACCTGGACCGTGACTAGCCTGACCCTAGGCCGACTGTGGTGTCTCTCTCCAGAGTCAAACAACCTCCGCTTTCCACCAGTGGCGCTGGCGCCACAAGCAAGAATGGATCTCACACCCAGTCCTATCTCTAGTATCCTCCTCTTTCTCTCCCATTTTGCAACTTAGAACACAGCAGGTCTTCACTGGCAGGCTACCAGTGGAGTATTCAAGGTCCCAACTGTTTAAACTGTAATCTGTGGCATTGAACAGAAGTAGAACTGGCTTGATGTCCAGACTCCACAATCAGAACGATGCCTTCATTCAGCAATCCCATGAAAACCATAGTCCTGTGTCTATAATACCTAGAACATCAATAGCTTGTAGAAATTATTCTCTATCATCGTCTGTTGTCATCAGAACATACCCATTTACAAGATAATAGAGGTGATTTTCTTTTATTTTACTTAATGGGTCAGCTCTCTGGAGAAAAATTGGTATTCTATACGGTAATAAATAGTACTTTAATGTCATAAAGAGTCCTTATCTGGCACCCAGGGCATAGCCTGCTACCTGGCAAGATACGGATCATTGGTTTTCAGTCCATATTACTTCCTAGAGGGTGTGGGCTGCAAAGGAACTCTTCTTTCTATATTCCAGTGTTTGAGTAAGTCTCGTTTAGCCAACAGAATGTCCTAAACCAAGACCAGGTGGTTTTAAACAATCTTTGCCCTCAAATGCCTTCCAGCACTCCACAGAGCAGCATGGCGAGGTAGGAGTCCAGCAGTGGGCTTCCCATTCGACAAGTAAAGAACCTACCACAGAGAAGAGATGAGCCATTTGTCCAGATCACATGTGTCCAGAGACATACTCTTGGCTTGCAGACTTTTTGCTCTGTATTAGCAGCTCTGGGTGACAGCCATAAGAACAGTTCAAAGGAAGGGCCTTTCGCATTGATCATGGATTTCCTTTCATCTTGGAATTATTCTGTAGGTAACATGATAGTGCCCTGGGCACTTCCTTCAAGTAAATAAACCTAGAGAACATGATAATCCTATTTGAAACACTGTCATCCATATACAAGACTTCAAGGTGGCTTCTTGTGGAGGAAGAAGGAAAAAGTCATACACAGGTACTGTTAGCCACGAATCTTCCCTGGTGTTTTCACAATCACTGGGAAGAATTTTTTTTTCATTCCAGTTATAAAATTTATTTTATTACCAATCAATTGCATAAGCCTTATACCTAAGAAAGAAAATGAACCATGGACACATCTAAAGACAACTTCAAATACTTTAGAAAACTTGTGCTATCTCAAAAGGAGACTAGGCAGAGATTTTTCGAGCCCCAATTCAACCATTACAATAAATTTTTTAGTTTTATACTATTAGTAGTTGAGCTTCAAAATGCCCAAATTGATATCAGGCCACTCAGAGTTATTTAAAAGTAAACTGCCAATTCATAACAGTAATAGTCGTAACAGCATCTAGCATCTGTACCACGCTTGAGAGTACTGATCTAGAGCTTTCACACCCATAGCACATTTCATCCCCACCACCTCTCTAAATTGGTTACTATTATCTCCCTTTCATAAATTAACACTGTGGCCAAAAAAGCTCAGAAATGGGACTCATACTCAAGTCTTCTGAATCAAAACCAAAACTCCTTTCATTTTACCACAAACAAATCTCAGCAGTGCCAGGTCAATTTACAATATATATTGGGAAATCTTAAGTTGAATAAAGAGCAATTCTACATTTCTGAAATTGTACATGCACTAATTTTAAAATGAGTAAAACACCATCATAAAAAACAAGAGGATTAAGTCCTGAACATGATGTATTCAGCAGTTCTCCTTAAGATTTAACACTTTGCACAATGCCATACCCATTTGTAATGTTTTCCCAACAACCAACCAAAATTACTTTAGTTCTCTAGGGCAAAAATCTCTTGGCTCTCCCAAGAGTTTGCATCTGCACCTCGTAGGCGGTTTCATCATCTCACTCCATCTCTGTCTCTAATATGCCTCCAGAGGAGGAGACTTCAGATTCTGGATAGAGCTCTATACTGTCAACATCTGTAGGATTACAGGTGGTTGGCAAATAGGATTCAGCAACTGCTGCTTCTATTTCCTGTAACCTCCTTGGAAAAGGGAAGGAAAGGGAAGCCTCTTAAGGAAAATTTAGCTTAGGTACTATATCAGAGGCTACATGTCCACCGACATTCATTCTCTCCATTTTAATAATGCAATTCCTAAGTTGTACCTGTGCATAGCCCCTCAACTGGAGACTACACTTCCCAGCCTCCCTTGCAGCTCGGTGTGGCCATGTGATCACGCTGCAGCCAAAGGGACATGAGCAGAAGGATAGATGCCACTTCCCGGCCACTCTCCTGGCTCTTTCTCTCCCTCCTGCTCACTGAAGCTGTAGCCGCTGCCTTGCCTCCAGCCCCCACCTGCTGACCACTGGACTGTTATGTAAGAGAAAAAGAAATTGCGATCCTATTTACGTCACTACATTTTGGGATCTTTCTGTTTTAATAAGTTAGCCTGTGCCCTAACATTTTTAATTACAGGGGCTCAGGACCGCATCTTACAGTACCTAGCAGGGCGTACACCTAAACTGTGAATTACTTGGGTCTCTTGTTCAAGTGAGCGTTCAACTTTATGTCAATCAACTTACTAATCAGTTAATATTTTCTGAGTATGTGCTCCATTCAAAGCATTCTGCTTGGCACCAGAGATATGACATTACCCAGCCCACAGGAAGTTCATCATCTAGCCACCAAGACCAGAGAGACACAAAACTACCACAAGTCAGCCCTGTTCATCGTTAATCTCCACACAAGTGGCACCAATGGCGAGTGTACAGCCATGCTTCTTCCACCTGCACTAGTAACGTTCTTCTCTCCTGGCCTGAGAGGCCTCCCAATCTGTAATAAGACTATGGCGTTTCAATCTGTTTTCCCTTTCCCAGATCACTTAATTTTCCTCCACCTCAAATTTTCCAATTACCAGATGGTCCCAGTGACTATCCACATCCTCACCCCTTTCAGACGCGAGGCTTCCCAACCACTCCATTACGTGTTCTCTTCTCTGACCTAAGGCACGAGGAAGTTGGCCTAGGCGACTGCATATTTTGTTTGTAGGCCATGCGCTATTCATGTTGGAGATAATCAATCACTCGGCGCCTCTCTCCCTGCCACCCAAACAGCGAATCTTGCACTGCTGTATTGGCCCGCGAGTTCCCACCTGCTGAATGACTGCTTTCCAGGAGCTGGAGAAAAGTGGCTGTGCAAATTGGCCTGGATTCCCCAGGCACCAAAGCTAGAAAAGGAAAAAATAATCAGGCCTGAACAAAATCAGGAGACAGACTAATGAAATGAAGGGGAATATAGATTGACTCTCATCGTGTGCCATTGGTGAGTCTAGAGCTGTTTTTTAAAATTAATCAAATGCTTTTGTTGTTCACTAAAGCCAAGGGTAACATCTGCTCACCATATTGACCAACATTAAAACACACACACACATGTGAAATGAAGTTTCACCTACGACGCTGGATTAATTACATCCCCAATCTAGTTACGTGGGGGAACTGGAGCAATTCCTCAATGTCAGTTGATTCTGACAGCAATCTCCATCTACCTTTAAGGGAAACCGCTTGAAATACAGCTAAGAGAGAATTTGTTTTGTGTTAGAAGAGCTGCCTGACCACTTACTACAAGTCCAACTTACCCAGCATACTTCATGTGTGAAAATGGGATAGCAATGCAGGGTTTCTCTGAAAGTCACTGATAAATGAAAAAGCCTAGCATGCTGCCTGACCCAGAGTAACTAGTCACTAGGTTTAGCTCAATCAGAAATGGACATTCAAAGAATGCTAACATTTGTCCTAAGATGAAAGTGAGAACCTAGAAGGAAGGGCTGCCAGGAGATGAAATGTAAAAACTAAAAAAACTGATTCGTGGGAGGAAACCAATATCCTCTGAAAAGGAAAGATTTCAGAAAACATGAGAAAAATGGCAAAGACACAGCATGAAGTGACAGAGAAATGTGTAGGAATGCTCTGAAAGCAGAGAGGATCTCCAAGGACATGAGCCCAGGAAAGAGGAAGAATAATACACTAAAGTATTCCATGAGCCGGACATCGGAGCAGTCCAATCCCAACAGAGACTGTGATTTTCCACCACAGATGAAGGAGGGACCTTGTGGAATTTCCCCAGTGATCAAAGTTGAAAAGAAGCAAAAGGAAAACCTATAAAGGGAATTGGAGAGAGATATAAAAGCCTGAATTAAATGGCATTAAAAATAAGATAAGATTCTATATCCCTGCAATTTGCCAAACTGTTGTAGAGCTGACCCCAGGAGACTTCCACGTGTTGTAGTAAATCACTCTGGATGCTGACTGAACATGTGTGGTGTTTCAGAGGTACCAGCTTTGGCGAGGGGTTGGGGGCTGCTGAGGGCCGTAACCTACGTTGTATGAGAGAAAGGAACAATGATTCCAAGGGCACAAGGGTGTGGCCGTGGGAGCTTCCATGTCTCACCCCTTCTCCAGTGACGCCCCAGATTCTGGTCTCCAGGCATCCCCTGAGCCTGTGACGTCACTGGACTTGTACATTTCAAACCCCTTTTCTCACAGAGTAAAGAATTGGGACAGCCGTACATAGCAGGTAGGTCACGGTGGAAACGTCCACCTCTGGGCTGGTGGGTAAATAGCCCACAGAACAGAGAAGTGTCTCCTCCAAGGGACTCAAGAGTTCCTGATAATTTGAGAGGAAGAGAAGGAAGAAAATCCTTCCCCGAACCCCTGAGTTCAAGGTCATGTCCACTACCACCATAACGTGTGGTTTTACTTTGCTTTCTCTCAAGAGGCAGGCGGAACTCCTACCCCATCCACCCCGCCAGTGTCCAGCTTGTAAGCAGAGCTGGGGGCACCTTCTCAGTGCCCATGCTCTGGGGACACAAGAGCAAGGCAACTCTCAGCGCACTGAAGCATGATGCATGGTTTCCCCACCAGGCGGTCTCCAGGTGGACACACCCGCCCTTCCCTTCCATGTGCCTCCAATCCTGCCCCCTCTCAGCACCTTGCACCCCATCCTCCCCGGGCCTGTCCTTAAATCCCACACCCCGTGGAAGAGAAGGGATGAGGGAAGGCAGCACCGCAGCAAGCAACCTAAAACAAAGCCAGGCAAACTGCGCTCTGACCCCTGTGGGGCGGCCAGACGGCCCTTCTTCTGCCTGGGAACGCGGTTCCCTCAGAGAGCCCCAAGCTCCGAGGCAGCGAGAGCGCCTGCCACGGAAGACGAACCTCAGCCTCGCTCTCACTGCCCGATTCCAGCAGGGCTGGAAGACCTCGGTGCACCCTTGCTCCTCTGGACCCTCAGAAAGCTCAGAGCCGTTTATTTGCCTTTGCTCAATCTCCCCTTTTTGCCACCAGGACAGTGTGAAGTCTGGAAATCTGTGCTCAGCACAAGACAAAACAGAGAGAGGAAGAAGCCAGCACAAAATGCTTTCTCCAGCGCGCCGCCTGGGGAGCCAGGCCCTGACTTTGACATGTGCTGGAGGTGTGGTGTCCAAAGTAAACCTTTGAACTAATTTTTTGGAACCTCCAAAAAGACCTTGCACATCAAAGGGGGATCTGATCCCTGCTCCGTGCGTTGCAGGCATGGTTAAGCATTTTGCATGAATCAACTACCTTCTGAAAAAGAAAGGAAGCCCAAACTCAAAGCACATTGACAGCCCTTGGACCCAAATGTGGCCCCGAGCACATGCTCACCACATGGCTGTACCCCCCCCGCCCCCATTCAGTGGAATCAAACCCTCCAGACACGCCCCGGGGTCCCCCATCGCACAGCAGTCATGGCAGAGCCTCTCTCTGCAGCCTCCCAGTTCAGGATACAATGGGGCCACTTGTGGGAGCAGCCTCGTGCCCCTCGCCATGCCTACCTCAAGGGAGCCCGTGTGAGCTCGGACACCAGTCATGAGGACAGCCCTGCAGGGCCGCCCCCCTCTTCCCCAGACGCCAGTACAGGATGCAGTTTCGGGCTGAACAGGGAGTCCTATGTGAGCTCCCTGGCACCATGCCCAGACAGCCACATCTTCTGCCGGCACCAGCACTGGTGGGCACAGCAGAGAATTCCAGCCCCTGAAAGGAGGCAGAACAGGGAGTGTATCCTCAGTCTTGAGATTCTTCTGCCTTCTGCCCTCCTGGAATTAATTCAGTTCACCACAGGCAGCTATGGTGATCAGCAGTGGATGAGCTGAAACTCAGAGGCCACAGTTGCCCCAGCAGTTCCTAGAAATTGTAAGATATTTTCTTCTTGACCAGCCTGAGGAGGAAAGCATTTTCAGGCCCTTACCTACCAGCTGTGCTATCTACAGCCCCACAGCTGGACCATCATTGGAGGGCAGCAGGGAATGGCCCTGGGAGGCCACTTGTGTCCTTTCCAGCCCCTAACAACTTCAACCCACTAACAGCTTTCAAAGAGCTGGGAAGATATCCGACCTTATCATTTCACTGGAGGCACAGGAAACAGTTTGGGGGACAAGATGCTATCATTCTTGGCAACTGTCTTTTTTAAAGTCATTTTCTCTGGTAAGCAAAGTTCTAGGTTCAGGAAAAGGAAAAGGGGTTTAAGACTGCTAATGTAACCTGACAGGTAACAGTCTTAATTAGCAGCTCAAAAACTGCCCACATTCTGTGTTTTTAATTAATAGGCACAATTTCTGTTGAGTTCTACTTCAATAGGAGCTATATAAAACCAATGAGTGGGTGACATTATTCCATTCAAAAAAGAACTATAAGAAGAAAAAAAAAAGCTGAATTAGGAGGTACAGACAAGACAAATGAACTGTTTCTCTGGGCTCTTCTGTCATAAATAAACATTGTTACCTAACACCTCTTGCTGGAAACACTTCACCCCATGACCAATCCATCCCTTGAACCCTTGAACCATTTTAACACCTTGTCATTTTGACCCTTGAGTCCAGACACTGGGGATCCCAGCCAGATACCCTCATTCAGAAAAGACTGATGAAGCGTGCTATATGCCAAGCACCAGGCAGGTACCAAGGATGCTAAGATGAAAGAGCTGGTCCCACTGTCCAAGGAGCTCATAGTCTTATAGAAAATAACCAAATAAGAAAAAAAATGCTGTATGACTGAACTATAAGCATGCTGAGCACAGAAAGGCTGTCTTATTTATTCTTGTATTCCCACAATCCAAGCAAGGTCCAAAGAGCGTAGGCAATTATCAGATGTTCGTCAAGTGAACACAGGGTGAATAACAGGTGCTCCATATGTACAGCAGTGGCACAAAGGAGGGATGATCAACTCTGCTAGGGTGGGGTTTACCCAGAGGTCAGTTATCTGGTGCACAGAGGCAAGACCACACCAAGAGTTCTCCACGTTCTAACTGCTCAGAACCCAAGCAGACCACTTGTTAAATATTTTGATTATTATCCATAGGGAGAGAGGTGAAACCCTGAAGCTGGGTCTTAAAGACCAAGTGGGAGTTTCCCAAACAGAAAAGCTGGGAAGGACATTCCAGATAGAAGCAGCAAGATGGACAAAGCCAAGGAAACCCGAAAGGTACCAAACAAGTTGGGGTGTTCTGAAGAGGGAGGCTGGGCTGACGCACACAGGAGCCAAATCCTGCAGAGCCACATGTACCGCACGCAGGTGCGCAGCCTTCACTGGAAGTCTGCGATCAGAGAGAGACCTGAATGAACCACTTTGACGAGAAGAGAGACACATCTGGGAAAAGACAAGTTGAAAGAGCTTGGAGATGGACAAGTAGAAAGATGTGAGGGGTTGGAACGAAGACACTGGCAGTGGGTTAGAGGGGATCCGTGACTAATGGGGATATCTGGGAGGTAGGCTGTCCTCAGACAGAACTTAGGAGACTATTAGAGGCGAAGGATGAGAAGACAAGAGTTTAAAATAACTTCCATCCTTCTGGTTTGGGTAACTGGGGAGATGGTGGTTCTACTAAGACGACAGGACACAAAGGAGCCCAGGAAGTCTGGGGCAAGGAGATGATGAATTTCTCATGGTGAATGTTGCTTTTGCCATGGAGCAATCTAGAGTTCCAAAGCTCAGGCAGAGGATCTGTCCTGGAGAACTGGACCTCTACTGGCCTAGGATTTGCATGGGGTTTTCTTCTACTGTCTGGTGCAAACACAGACACACCCTCCAAAAAAATTCCGGATGTCATCTCTGATAAGAACATTTCCATGTTTGAGATAAACCTGATACTAATTCAGAAGACACCACAGAGAGCAGTGCATAGAAAGTAGCTGTGACACTGACGAGTTAGTTATGACAAAGCAGACTCCAGCAAGACTTCCAAATAGGGAGAAATGTTCAAGCTCCATTTCTCGTATATGTTCCAAAGAGCACAGAAAGAAACCTCAGTGCTCTCAGTAACCTCAAGGAACCTTTTCTCCCTTTAAAAAAGAAAAGGAAGGGGCTTCCCTGGTGGCGCAGTGGTTGAGGGTCCGCCTGCCGATGCAGGGGACACGGGTTCGTGCCCCGGTTCGGGAAGATCCCACATGCCGCGGAGCGGCTGGGTCCGTGAACCATGGCCGCTGAGCCTGCGCGTCCGGAGCCTGTGCTCCGCAACGGGAGAGGCCACAACAGTGAGAGGCCCGTGTACCGCAAAAAAAAAAAAAAAAAGAAAAGAAAAGAAATAATGATTTTAAAAAGAAAGAAAGAAATCTTCTTAGCACACGTCATCAAAGCCTTAGTCTCTGCTCAGTTGCCCAATCAATCTGAAGCACACAGGGATGGTCCTACCAGACATCTACCTGTTGAATTCTAAAGAAACCCTGAACAGTCAATAGATGGACTACCTTATGATCTCCTTCCCTTTCGATATTTCTTCTTATAATCCTGGTTTCCCCAAGAACCAAGCAAGTCTTACTAAAACTTCACATCAATTAACCTACCACAGATTCAACAAATCCACTCCTATCTGGAGCACACTGGAATTTCCAGGTGGAGAATAAAACCCAGGAAAAGATCCAAACCTATATGGCTGTAGCATAGCCAAAGGGATCTTCAAGATCACCCTGATCTTCCACCAGATCTGCCTATAAATTAAGTCAGTCCTATTAGTCTCATTTTAGTACCTGACTGGGGCTCAGAGAGAATAAGCAACTTGCATGAGATGATACAGCAAATTGGCTTTATGATAAGAATTCCCAATTACAATGGCCAGGAATTCCTGTCATTTTGAGAAGTGAGTTCTAGGCATCCCTGTGAAGAGGGCAGTCTGTATAGGTTATTACTGGACCCTAAGGCCAGATCAGGTGAGATGCCCAGAAAGAGGCACAGTGAAGGGTTTACAAGATCTTGTGTGTTACAAATGTTAGTTGATACTCATTATTTGTGGTAGTTACAGTCTATAAAATTACTGGACCATTGCTCCTAGGGGAAATGCAAAGTTAGGCTCCTGAGAGCCTCTGATCACAGCATTAACCGGTCATCAACTAATCAATACAGAACCTTGTTTTATGTGTGTTTCTGCTTAAAGACACCTCATTCAATATATATTGTTGATTTGTTAACACCGAACTCACGGCCAACAGCCCTATAGCTCATGCCTGAATGAAGATTCTCTAACACGTGTATTTAAGTCACAATCACAGCCTTCTTGCACTTAGCAACACTAGACATCACTTCAACACTACACTAGGGGACCATTTTAAGTAGAAAAATCACCAAGAAAAAGCACCAAACTGTGGGAAATGTGGCACTAAATACACCACGAGAAGGAAACCTGTTCACAGTACTAGAGCTGAAACCAGAAGGCAGAGTGTGGCCTTGTTCAGCCTCAGCTAGAAATCTGTGCGTTGGGTGACTCAAATTTTTCACCACTCTGTGCATGTCCACAAATGACTGTGAAAGTACTATAATTATTGATTTGGGTGGGGGTTATAAATAAGTTTTAGCCAGTAGGTGAATTCGCAAATACAGAGCTGTGAGTAACGAGGATCAATTGTAGGTTGTACTGTAACTCTTTCCTGTAACCCAGCTATTCTGCAGGGAATTTTGGCTAGATGTTTAAACACATCATCATTTAAGTTCAAGGTCATTCAAGCCACTTTCACTTGGGGGAGGGGAGTTTAGTATATCCTTACAACAAAAATTAAAATGAAGAAATGATCAACAGGGTTATTTTTAAAATGCAGTCTATTTTAAATGCTTATGTCTGACAAATTAATGCCTTTAACTCGCAACACTGATATAATGCAATGCAACTGGCACTACCTATAAGATAATTTTTTAATATTAATTCATAGATCATCACAGGCAGTATGGTCTGGAGGAGAAACACACGTTTTCAGTTATATGTCAATCATCTTTTACTTTATCTGGATCTTTCTGTGTCTGTGACCTCATTTGGAGAGAATCCCAATGTCTATATTTGAACTCCTTTGAGAACATGTGGCTCCAGCAGATGATTTTCCTGACCCTCCCTGTGATGGGCTCATAAGTGAATAATGATCCAGGTCTCTTCAAGGAGTCGGTCACTCCCTTTCCAGTTCACAATGCAATTAAAGGAACCTATTATTCTATCTTCTGGGTGACTAGCAACAGAGGCCCTAGGAAGGAAAGAGGCCAGGACACAGTAAAGGAGCATGTTAAACAAAAGCCACAGTTCAGACTGTCCTTCCAGGCTGTGAGATCTGCCCCAAGTCACTTTCTGTCTCCAGGCTTCAGTTTCCTCAACTGGAATTAGAAGATGTTTTAGATCAGTGGTTGGCAAACATTTTCTGGAAAGAGTCAGCTAGTAAATATTTTAGCCTTTATGGGTCAAGAGGCAAAACCAAGGATATTTGTAGGTAATTGTTATAACAAGAAAGAAAATTAATGTCCACAATTTTTTTCCAACCATTTTAAAATGTAAAAGCCGTTCCTTAGCTCATGGGCTGTACAAAAACAGGCAGCGGACTGGACTTGGACATTGGGGTGTAGTTTGTTGACCCTTCTTTAGATCCCATCAGTGCTGCCCAG
This sequence comes from Orcinus orca, assembly GCF_937001465.1. Classification (NCBI taxonomy): domain Eukaryota; kingdom Metazoa; phylum Chordata; class Mammalia; order Artiodactyla; family Delphinidae; genus Orcinus; species Orcinus orca. Next base: position 94,697,843 of record NC_064568.1, on the reverse strand, counting down.
CAGAAGTTTCTGTGATGATGGAGATGTTCTCTACCTGCACCATGGCTATTGAACACTTGCAATGTGGCTAGGGTGACAGGGGAATTGAATTGTTAGTCTTATTTCATTTCAGTTAATTTAAATTGAAATAGGCACACAGAGCTAGTGGCTAAGCACAGCTGCAGACCTTTCCTCCATTTCCTCAGGCCCTAATACTTCACGGCTCCACAGATCGCTGCCTTCAAGAGCTTCTGTTCTATGAAGTTGGCAGGTGCGGACAAGCTTTGAAGATTTTGCCCTCGTTGATTACTTTGGCCTGCACCGACTTTTTCTTCTCTAGTTTTCTACCATGTCTCTAGTCTGCCATATCCATTCGAATGCTAAATTCCAAACTGGGCAGGGAGGTACCCCAAGGTGTCCCAACAAACTCAAGGGATGCTACAGAGTATTTTAAATTTGAAGAAACCACACGATACTCAACATTTATCTATCTATACTAGTGCAAATGACTACTAGTGCAACATCTATCCAACAGTTCATACACAATGACTAGTTTGTAGCTTCATCATTAGATAGAGCTACATTCCTTTTGATGAGGTCGTATCTTTGCAAAGTTGGGTTTTCAACAGTGATCAAAAGCAAGGCACGCAGTGCTGCCTTAGTTCACTTGCACTGCTATAACGAAGTCCCATAGCCTGGGTGACTTATAAGCAACAGAAACGTACTTCTCACAGTTTTGGAGGCTGGAAGTTTGAAATCAGAGTGCTAGCATGGATGGGTTCTGGTGAGAGCTCTCTTCCAGGTTACAGACAGCCAACTTCTCATATTGTCTTCACATGGTGGAGTGAGAGAGCTCTCTGCAGCCTCTTTCTATAGGGGCACTAATCCCACTTATGAGGGCTCCACCTTCATGACCTAGTTATCTCCCAAAGGCCCACCTCCAAATACCATCACACTGGGGATTAGGGTTTCAACATATAAACTTGGGCGGAGAGGGGGAGAGAGGACATAAACCTTCAGTCCATTGCACATGCCCAATCTGATTCCAAGATTTTCTTAAAGTACAGCTTCTTTTATCCCTTTCTTTCTCTCCACCTCAAAAGCTGTGCCTCTCAATTTTTCTGATTCACAAAGCTCAGCAACTTGACAAAATTCCTGCTACCGATGAGTCCTGACAAGAACTAGGTGAACTTTCTCTGCCAAAATCTGGCTAAGGCAGATTCTGCCTAAGGCTTATGAGAAAACTTTATTGAAGTATTTGACAAATGTAAACTGGGGTCCCTTAGCTCGTCATCAGGAGCAACTGTTTGTTTTATTTTTAGAGGCTTTAGGAGAAGCTCTTATTTTGTTTGTCTCTTCAATGGTTAACCCAGCATTTATTCCTGTTTTTGGAAGGAATGGAGAGAAGCCTGGTTCTGATACTGATCTACATTCTCCCTGCCCGGGAATAAGAGCCCATTACATGATCCTCCCTGCCGGCGAGCTGCCCTTTCTCCACTTGACCTGCAGACACAGTGAGTTAAAAAAGTGACCTGTAATCTTTATGATGTTCTTTCCAACTCCCGGGTTTCCCTGGTGTCCGGCTGCTGCCTACATAAAAGGCAATGAACCTAAACCATTAACATTTTTTTCTATGTTGACTACGGGGGAAAACTGGGATACAGAGCAAGTGCCTACAGGAAAAAAATATATATAGTCTGTGCCCTGTTTGTCTCTAGAACCTTGATCAAGAACCTGAAATCCAAGGTTTGAGCCATGTGAGGAGTCACCTCTGCCAACTACTGAGGCAGCTCAAGGGCTTTGTCCAGTTTTGTGGGGAAACGCCTACAACTAGGGCTGCCGTTGCATTCTACCCCCCACCCAAGAGAGTGGGCCACACACAAAACCTTTCACCATGGGGTCAGGTTTTCGGGTATTCTGTCTTTCAACCTACAATTTCCCTTGGTTGAAATTCAGCCCACTTTACTTAGTTACTCTCTACTCTTTCATCCTGGGGGAAAATCTCTCTTTTCCACTGAAAACAAAAGAAGATCATAAGATCCATTTTACCAAAAGTAAAAAACTCAAGTCCTATTAAAACACTTCTGAATTTTGGCAAAACCCACTGATGGGCTGGTGGTGACAGAGTGTCAGGGGAGGTATAAACCCAGCAGATTCCTTCTCTACAAAAACAAAGTGCTTATATTTAAAAAGCTAAAGGAAAGCTAGATGACCTTCTCACTCTGAAATTTCATGATTCTGTGGATAGTTCTGAAGGATTTCATAGGCTCTCTTTGCTACATGATGGTGGACAAATTCTATAAATTTCATTTCCTTAATTTGGCTCAATTTAGAAATCTACTGTGGGCCCAGAAATATGTCAGGTGCTGGAGATATAAAGATGAATAAGGCCCAGTCCCTGTCTTCAAGTAACTCAAAGAAGAGGAAGGAAACAGATGCATAAAAAATAACTCTAAATGTCCTCCAAGAACAGGGCAAGGGAGTCAAGGAGGAAGAGGAAGGAAACAGATGCATAAAAAATAACTCTAAATGTCCTCCAAGAACAGGGCAAGGGAGTCAAGGAGCTCTAAGGAGAAGATGTTGCCTGGAAGATGGAGCACAGTTCTCCTGGAGCATTGGGTACCAAGGAAGAGCATCTCAGGAAGAAGGGAAGCATGCACATGGGATAGACACGTGCGATGCATTCAAGTAAAAGCAAAGGTTAGCCTTTCTCAGCCTCTTATCTCCCAACTCTGGACTTCCCCTCCAATCCATTCTTCACTTCAAGTCAGAGCCATCTTCCTAAAATGCACCTCTCTTAAAACCCCTTGGTAGCTACTCTTAGCATGGTTTGAAATGCACTCCATAATCTGACCACTCCTTACCTCTCCAGCCTCAACTTAATCACCCAACCAGTCCTCTGTGCCACCACTCTGTTCCCACCACGGAGCCTATCCTACTCCACTTGCTCTTCCAGGACGACTTCGCTTAAGGGTGCCTCCAATAAGACGTCTTTCTTGACTCCCAAGGCTGGTTTAGGTTTTTCTCTTAAGTATCCCTGAGTATCCTGTAGCACACATCAGACGGTTGTATTGTAATGTCTGTGCCCCTGCACAGGACTGTCAGCTACTTAAGGTTAAGCACTCAATAAACACTTGTAGAAGGAAGAAAGGAGGGAGGGAGGGTGAGAAGAAAGTAGAACAGAATCCTGGAAAAATCTCAAATGTAAGAAATAAACTAAAGAAGAACTAAGAGTCAAGGAAAAAGTAATGAGAACGATGCGGGGCAAGAATGGTATCATGGGAACAAAGGAGAAGAGAACTTTCAGGTGGAGTCTCTTCTTATTGTAAAAGAAACACTCTAGAGAAATCAGGTAGCTAATGATTAAAACTGGGTTCTTTGCCCTTCTTTTGTGCCACGGGCCTCTTTGGCAGTATGGTGAAACCAATGGGCCCCTTCTCAAAATAATACTGTTAAATATATAAAATACAATATATGCGATAAATTACATTGCAATACAGTTATTGAAATATTAAAACATTGTATTATGGTCATATATGTGCTTCTTTATTAATGCATTAAGTAACAAGATCCAGCAGTAGGTCCAGAAACCACTGCAATTTCTCAAGAGCAATGAAAGACACAACACTTCATGATATCTACCATAACTGTACTGTGAAAGTGAAATATCTTCGGATATTATTAATACTACTGTGGTTTATTCCCTATACTCACAGCTGAAAGAAATGCTAAATTTCAGTTAATGGTTAGTACTTTCCCCACCAGAATTCACAGACCCCAACCAAGTCACCAAGTTGGCAATGAGGTCCTAGCTGACCTTTGCCTGAGCAGTTTCAGGCAAGTGGAAGGGGCAAAAACCAGAGTGAAAACTAAGTGACAAACGAATGAGAGATGAGAAGAGGGAGGACATGGTTATAGGCTCCTCTTTCCAGACGTTTTAGTGGCCAAAAGAATGAAAAGGCTTGGAGTAGCGTGAAGGAGAAGAATGTCCAGGGGACACAGCAACAGAACAGGCCTTCTCCTTGGGACCCAAAAAGTAATGTCAGGAACAAGGCTAAATCACTGTTGGAAGTAGTCCCCACATCGTGAATAAAGGGCAATAAATCAGGACACGGAGTTATCAGCACTGTTTTTACTAGTGTAGGGAGATGGTGAAGATGTGCACAGGCTTAGAGGCAGAATTGCAGGGAAGAAGAGACAGTCAATGCCAGGGGATTCTTTTTCTCTGAAAAATAGCTATCATTATTTGGAATAAAACAGATAATGGGCTGAGTTTGGAGTTAGTCCGTGATTTCCACTCTCCATGTACTGCTGATTATAGAAAGGACCATAAAAAGAATTCTTCTAGTCTATGGGGAAGACAGAGTCTCCCAGAAACCTGCTCCAGATACAGCTTTACTTGTACAGATGTGAAATGGTCTCAGGGCAACAAAAGTTATTTAACCTAATCTTTTTCTGGGTCAAGATTGAATACTTTCAAAAGCAGTTAATGTCTGAGGCATCAGATGCTAAAAGAAAAGAATGTGTATATGAGAGACAGAAACAAAATTCAAGAAAATGGCAGGACAGACCCAACAGTTACTAAACACAGAACATAACTAAAACAAAAATAGAGAAAGTCTGGGTTTCTTAATAACCACCCTTTTTGAGCCAAAGGAAAAAAAACAAAAAAGGCTCCCGAAATCCGATGAGCTGTACAGTAGGAGCCTTCGGAGAGTTTGGGGAGAAAGTGAACAGAAGGAAAGCTGTGCAGATATGCAAATACCCTATTCAAACCCAAGCTTTGCTTTTCCTGCAACTGAGGGTAATTAAGTAGTTAAAGAGCTGCCTTTGAGCCTCTGCTCCTAACAAACAATCGTGGATTTGTTGGCTAGTTGACTTCATCTGGCCTAAGCCAGATCAAGATAAATCAAATTAAATGTCCACTGACACAAAACCCAGAGCCTGTGTGACACTGGGAGCGACTATACAGCTTCTGTGGGTGTGCAGCTCTGTACCACGACTGGAGCTCAGGTGTTGCTAGACATGAGACTGAAAGAACAATTGTACCCCCCTGTATTCCTCACTGGACATCGTTTATTATGCCTCCCTGTGCAAAGAGCCCAAAGCCCTTTCCAGAAGTGACCTCCATTAGCCTCAGCCACACTTCCCTGAGCCCCCCCAGCCGGCAGCCAGACTGTCTCATCAGCCCACGTTCCAACCCCAGAGTGAGTGGGGGAAAGGACTATATTCAAGGTCACCCAGCAGGTGGAGGCCAAGCCTCGGGTAACACTCACCCCTAACCTTGGGTCTTATCGGTCACAGCACTATTTATCTCAACCTGCAGCCAGGGATATAGCATTAAAAAGAGCGCTTTTCCAAGAGCGTTCAAGGTCGTCCTCTGTGGGACCAACCTGGAGGTCTCCGAGAAGCTAACACAGGGCTTAAGGGGAAAAGATCATATTTTCCAAACCTAAGTGCTTAGGGTTCTAACACCCCACCTTCTAGCTGCGTGGAATAAACTAACTCTGGATTCCTGGAGACAAGATGAATTGAACACGATATAGAAACCAGAGAGTTACACGCTTCTAAGGAGTATGAGATTCCGTCAACCACCAGCTTTGGGGTAACTCCAGATCTCGGGGAGCAAGTCTCCAGCGTAGGGCAGCTGTGCTTTGCGCCAAAGAGCCCCTCGGAACCGTGGCAGCTAACCGGGGAGATTAATGAGCGCCCTCCAGCACTCTCTGCTCCATTTCTGATCAGGGTGCTCTGCAAAAAACCCAAACCGGGCCCGTGAGCCATGGCCGCTGGGCCTGCGCGTCCGGAGCCTGTGCTCCGCGACCGGAGAGGCCACGGCGGTGAGAGGCCCGCGTACCACACCCACACCCACACCCACACCCACACACACACACACACAGAAAAACCCAAACCAGGTGAAGCTTCTGCCCTTAAGAATGTGGCTCGAGGCGCGGGGAAACGGAGCCGGGCCAGCCAGCTACCCGGCGGGGCCGCGGGAGGAACTTTCCCAGGCTGGTCACAGGCACCGGTTTCCAGGCCAGAGGATCCCCGGTGAGCAAGCCCTGAACTCTGACCTACCTGCCGCCACAGGTTTGCCCTGGGCGCTGCCCAGTAACTATTTGATGCGGGCCCACAAACAGTCTGATTCTCTCCTGTCAAGAGCGCAGCTGGGAGAGGAAAGGAAGGGCCCTGGGTGGGGACGGGTGTCTGCACTCACCTCGGGGGCCCACCTTCTAGCGTTTTCTCCCTCCGGCTCCGCGGCGAGCTTCCGCCTGTCGGTCGACCAGAGGCCTGGCACCCGCAGCCCCGCCCCGCCCCCACGCCAACGGCGCCTGCGTACCCCGCGCTCCTTCCCAGAAGTGCTAAGAACCGCGCCGCTTTTAAGAGGCGTCCTCTGTATCTACGAGTTTTGCTTTCACCTGAAGCCGAAAACACCTTGACCAAGTGAAAATGCCCTTGAGGTACTGCAGGTCAAGGCCTCACATGGAATGAGAAGAACGAACAGAGGCTCTGGCTACCCGCCAAACACACAGATCATGAGGGACACCGTTCAAGTTGGAGCAAGTGATCTACTAGCCCCCCTTACTCCACATTTAGTACCTAAGAACTTCTTTAGTTCTTAACACGTGACATTGAATCCAAAGGGAACCCTTCTTTCACCATCTGTTCTTGTGAAATAAAATGAGACATCTACGAAAGGATGGCTAAACGTGCTTTATGAGATCCTTTCTAAAGAAGAGATGGGGGTGGGAACCTCCACATCACCAAGAGAGCTCTTTGCCTCCTTCAGGCTCCTGCCGAGTCCAGCATCCAGTCACCACCGGAGGCCACCACCACGGCTTATCTGCTCGGCTCCTACGGAGGCCCAAGAGCCCTGAGGAAGAAAGAGTCACGCGCAGCTCTGCTCCCAATGCGAGATGCCCATCCAACAGACACCTCCCTGCTGCCTTGCAATCCTTTGATTCCTGCCCATTTCCCCTCTGCCCCACATCCCCCGGGGGCTCCAAAGCTCCTTCCACACCTTCTACCCTTGCCTCCAGCTCCAGCCTGCTTCTCTCTGCTGACCATACCCATTTTGTCTTGTGTCCCTCCAGCCCAAGAAGTACAGAAGACTTCCTCCACTCTTAAGATAGCCACCCCTCCTTTAGCCCCCTAACACCCAATGGACTTCACATCCATGATCATTCTTTCTCCACACCTTTATTCTGGCCCTTTCTACAGCAGTTGCCTTTCTGCCCTGAACCATGTCATTCTTCCCCTCCTAGGGTATAGGCATGGGGAGTTCCCTTTGAACTGCTTCACCTCCCTCCTTCTCAGCCGAACTTGTAATCTCCCCTACCTTACATTTTCTTAGCACTCATTTCTTCCTTACCCTAGGCAGTCTGGCCTACACCACACAGCAGCCCTGAAACCATGCTCTCTCAAATGTCAGCAGTAATTCTCAACCACATCCAACAACAACCTTTTCTCACTTCTCATTCACCTTTAACTCTCTGAAACATTTCACACTTTGGTAACAGCCACCCCACCCCCCAGGTGTCCCCCATTTTGATTTCTGTGGCACTCTGCCCTCCTGGGTTTAACCCCCTGGGTGTTTCCCTTCTGTCTCCTTTATGGGTCCTCTTCCAAAGGTGGGAGGAGGATGAGCCATCATCAAGGCTCATCCTTGTACTTTTCTCATCATTCGCCTTCTCTGAAGTAGCCCATGATCCTCACTGCTAACAGGACAAAGTACCAATTCATTAACCTAGTCTTTGAGGTCTTCCACACGACCCTACCCAGCCCACCTTCTCTCCAACCAGGCTGCTGGCCTCATCCCTGGAGCACAGGCTTTGATCAAGTCCAAGCCTCTACCTGGACCACATCCCTTCTACATTCCTCCTCTCTATCCAAATTTTACTCCTATTTCAAAGTCTAGCTAAACTCTCATCTTGTCTCACTTCTATTATTAACACAAAGAAAACCGGGAAGGTATCTTTACCCTTGTAAATCTCCTCAAAGCCTACAGTAGACATACGGATGCCAAACAAAGTCAAGCAAAAAAGGTATTAAACAATTTATTTAATAAATATACTTAATCTACACATTTAATAAATATACTTAATCTACACATTTAATAAATATACTTAATATATACATTTAATAAATATACTTAATCTAGGCATCCTTTTGTCTTGACCGTCACAGCAACAAGCAAAATGTAGGACATAGTTTTTCTTCAAATATTGCTTACTTTGCGAACATTAGTGATCATAAAGTCGATCATTATATATTACAGTTTTCATTTCATAGGTTTAGGTTGACAAATTCAGTACTAAATAGACCAATTTGTTCCCCCTACTTCTTGGGATTAGGGTAAGTGGTCATTAGCTAGTGGCAGTGTTTCACACTTGACTACGTGGCCTCAATGGATGGCTTTGCCATCGAGGTAGTTTATCTGAAATGGTGATAAGCAGACGTTTCCTATTTTACAAAATAGAGCTCTTTGTTAAAGCATCTAATTGTAAACACCCAGTAACATCACACCAAACACTGTGTTTAAAAGACGACACTGGGGGGCTTCCCTGGTGGCGCAGTGGTTGGGAGTCCGCCTGCCGATGCAGGGGACACGGGTTCGTGCCCCGATCCGGGAAGATCCCACGTGCCGCGGAGCGGCTGGGCCCGTGAGCCATGGCCGCTGAGCCTGCGCGTCCAGAGCCTGTGCTCTGCAACGGGAGAGGCCACGGCAGTGAGAGGCCTGTGTACCGCAAAAAAAAAAAAAAAAGACAGCACTGGTGTAGCTTACTGTTAGAGAAAACAAGCACCTAGGAAAACGATAGCTCTTTTTATTCATCTTTGTTTATAACTTAATCCAAATTTTTATTCTTATTTCACACACTGATTGAAATGTCATTCTACAAACCACATCTGCTGTATCAGAAACAGCTAATTATCCCCCAGTGTGCACTCCCTGCTTTAACAGGTGAACCCCCAACGTTTAGCTGGCTATGGCCCCGCCTGCCTTTCTGCTTGATATGGCCATGACCATGTCTGGCCAATAGGATCGAGGAGAAGTGTCATGTGCATCTTCTGCGAAGTATCTAAAGGGAAGGATTGTTCCCTTCTTTCTCTTTTCTTCCTTACTGATAATTAAATGCAGCTGAATAACTTGACCCTACAAACCTATTGGCCGCTGAGGGGAAGCACGTGTGGGTGATGGGGGAGTAACCCAACAGAAGGAGCCTGGTCCTTGATTTTTACAGGACACACTAGCCCTGCAATACGTACCTCCAGAGTTCATTTCATGAGAGAGAAACAGATACCTTTTCTATTTAAGTCACTGTTATTTGGGGTTTTCTGTTATGCTCCACTAGACCTAATCCTAACTGATCTACCAAACTGAGAATCCAAACTTATAACTCAATCTGTAATTTCCAGAAAGTCCAAAACAAAATTCTGCCCAATATATATGTACGCAGCTTTGCTTCCAAAGTCCAAAACCAATTCCTTTCTTCTTCTTTTTTTTTTGTATATTAAATGGGTCCATGGCTCATTTCAACAAAATAGGCCAAAACAGTATTACTATCTTTCCCCATCCTTGTTCCTTTGTGACTTTCTTCACCCAATAAAAGAGAAACTGAGTGGTATCATAGAAGGTGCATGCAACGTGCAGTATGAGAAGTTAGCTCTCACCTCTGCCCTTTTTCAGCCATGTGACCCTGAATAAATGACATCCGGTATTCAAAAAGCAAGGTGAATAATTTCCATTTGAATCATTCAAAATCCCCACTGGGGTTGCTGTATTTAATGATATAAATATGTTAAAGAGCCTGGCAAGTGTCTGACGTGTCAGAGGGGTTTGATAAATGCTTACGAAATCTAAAAAAAAAAAAAAAATTCAACCACAGAGCAAACAGCTCCCAAGAAATTGACTTTTAATCAATAATTAACAACTCCTCTTTTAAGCAGAGAGAAAAACGGTGTTCCTCACAACAGGTGTCAGGATCTTCTGTACACGGCTGGATGCTGAGGCTGTTTACCTTGCAACCTTAGAGGTGTGAAGTCCAGCTCCCCCATGGGTAGTAACGATTCATGGGGAGTCCAAAACAAAAGCCGTCATTTGGTGTGAGTTGAAAGGTACAGTAGGTCATCTGCAAAGATGGCAGCCGACCACCCTTCTCAAGGGTGCCCCACATGTGTGCCCCACTCCACACAGCAAGAGGCAGATAATTTTCCCCTCCCTGTGACTTGCTTTCACCAATAGAATGCACCAGAGTAGCATTTGGTGAATTACAGGCCTAGACCTTAAGAGGTATTGCTGCTTCTGTTTGCTCTCTTGGAAGCCAGCCACCAAGTAAAGAAGCTTAGGCTAGACTACTTATTGAATGACGAGAGGCTCCTGAAGGGAGGTCATGTAGAAGAGAACCAAGGCCTCCCAACTGACCACCAGCGTTAAGACCCCAGACAACCACCCTCCTGGATGTCCCAACCCCAGCCAACTCCAGAGGAATGCACCACAAGTGGCCCCAGCTAACATCAGTAGGAATAGAACTGCCTCGCTGACCCACAGAATTGTGAGGAATAATAAGTCGTTGTTGCTTTAAGTCACTGCATTTTGGGATGGTTTGTTACACAGCAATAAGCAATCGATACAAAAGATGAGCGTTATCCCCTATGGTGCTTAGAACACAGAACACAGGACCCACCACCTCAATGCCTCCTTCCAGTAAACCCCCAAGCCTGTAACTTCAATCAGAGAAGCTGCAGTCTCAGCTATCCCAGCTTAAAGGCACTTACTGAGCCCTGCATACCCATGCTGTTTGAGGTGACTGCTTTAGTAGGTCCTTTTATTATTCTCTATCTCTTGTGTATTACCATTAAAATGGCAAATAAGAAACAACATAAGGGAAGAATTGTGAAGATAACCCAGGATCCAACAAAGACGTTTCTCCCCACCGTTGGCTGTGCCAAAGCGCTACAGTTAAATTCCCATTCTCTAATCCTGAGAGAATTTCTCGTTACTAAACTCTAGAGTAAAAGAATGATAGCTAACATTTATTGTGTTCTTACCACGTGTAAGGCACTGTGCCAAGCTTCAGAAGTAGGATAACATTTCTTTTTTTAAACAACTCTATGAGGCAGATTCTATTCACTCATGTATCAAAGGTTAATCAACCAGGTACTGTTCCAGGTACAGGGGGATACAGAAATAAACAACATAGACAAAGACACTGCCCTCGTGGAACTTGCATTCCAGGGTTGGAGAGAGACAATAAATAAATATAGGACGGTGAGAAATGCAAACTATGGGAAAACACAAAGCAGAATGTAAGCCTTCCTGATCAGGTGATATTTGAGCAGGAAATGAGGATGTTAGCCCTGGAGATGGATACGAGGGAAGAACATTTCAGGCCAGTACAATTCCCTGAGATAGGCATACACTTATTGTGCTCTAAGAATAGCAAAGAGGTCTGAACAGCTGGATCAAGAAGAGAATATTTAGGGCTTCCTTGGTGGCGCAGTGGTTGAGAGTCCGCCTGCCGATGCAGGGGACACGGGTTTGTGCCCCGGTCCGGGAAGATCCCACATGCCGCGGAGCGGCTGGGCCCGTGAGCCATGGCCGCTGAGCCTGCGCGTCCCGAGCCTGTGCTCCGCAATGGGAGAGGCCACAACAGTGAGAGGCCCGCATACCGCAAAAAAAAAAAAAGAAGAGAATATTTAGAGGTGAGGCCTGAGAAGTAGCGAGGAGACAAAGCAAGTGGGGCCTTCTAATCCCCGGCAAGGACGTTGCCTTCATGAGCTGGGAAGGCACAGGCGAGTTTTGAGCTCACCTTCTCAAAGACTCACTCCGTCTACTATATGGTGTGGGGAGGAGGGACTGGTTAGGAGGCTAAGGCAATAATAATATGATGATGATGACTTAGACCAAGGTGGCAGCTGAGGACATGGTAAGAAACAGCAAGCTTCCAGAAATATTTGGGAAGCAGAGAGAGCCCTACCACTGTTAGCATTATTACGCCTGTTTCACAAACGAGGAAACGAAAGGGAGAGTAACCTGCCCAAGATGATATAGTTCGCACCCTCAGAGCCAGAACTCAACGCAGGGTTTGACTCCAGAGCACATCCTCTTCACCTCACTGCCCTACTGCCTGACTTTTAAAATCTCTGAGCTTCATAAGTCAGAAATTTCACAGGTCAAACTGTCCCAACTCTACCCTGATCCATCTACGCATAAAATAGAAACAGGCCAAGCCCCAGCCCAGTACCAGTTCAGCAGACTGTTGAAGGAGCACTGTGCCCTCGTGCCTTAAATAACCCCTCCGCTTTACGTGAAACGAGACTCAAAGCCGCGCTCTTGGCTGTGGACAAGCTTTTGGCCCCGGCCACAGCAGGCGTGACTAATTCCCCAGGATTGCCTAAACTCTGGATGAATGGTTCTTCTCTGTTGAGGAGGCGGCCAAACAATTCCTCACAACGGATGACCTAAAGAGATCAGAATGACAACGTCACAAAACAGTCCTAGAGGAGACTTACGAAACCATATGTTTTTAAGTGTTCAAATAATTTTATCATCACCTGCCACTCGGTAAGTTAAAAAGTGAGGCGGGGAAAGAAGCTTTCCACTAACAATTTCCATGAATTGGAGAGTTTTCACTCTCTTACTCTACTTGGAATTTTCTTGCTCATCAAAGTTTACATTGTGATGCAGTGATGATCCAAATGTGTTTGTGCGGGTGCTTCTTAGAAGAAATGTGTATATACAAAGGCCCTGACACAAAAGAACACATCACGGTAAGTCATCGGATGGTCATGACCTTGACGCACTCCATTTTGAAATTAGAAAAAAAAAAAAAAACACAACCTTTTCTTATTAAAGTCTTGTTAAAATTCTCTAACATAAAATAGTTTTCATTAAAGAAACCAAGACCCCTTCCCCCGATTTCAAATTTCCTATCAAAGACAAAAAGGCCTTCTCTGACTCAACTCTCTCTCTTTCTCTCTCTCTCTCTTTTCTTTCCAAAACAGAGGACTCCAAGATTTTCAGCTGCAAAGCCTTGGAGACCCCTGAGGTTCAACTGTTAAGAACACCAATTTCCGACTGAGGAATCACATGCAAAGAGAGTGAAGGATAACTGACATCACAATTTATTGCCCCAAAAACAACCTTCCCAACTCAAAGCAAAACCGTAAGTATTGGTGAGAAAGACACTGCCTGTTAACTGGCTGTGAAAGAGTGATTTACAATGCATTTTCCCTCACAGTAGAAGGCCTCTTGGCAGCCACAAATACAGGTTTTGTGCATTCAGAAGGAAAGCTTAGAGGAGCAGAAGAGAGTAAAAAGGATACTCGGCATGGGAAGTGTGCCCTTTTCCACCGCATTTATTCCATAAGGTCACAGCACTAAGAGCTCTTGGAAAATTTCTCATTAGGAAAACAAACTTTCACCATGATAAGGACAAAAACTGAACACTTTCTTTTTTTTTTTTTCTTTTTTTCCTCTTAAGTAGTTTCATATCCATTGAAATCTCCTGCCCGGCACTTACGGCTTACAGGAAGATAGCCTTTTTGCACAAAGGAGGAAAATGCTAATACAATTTTAAGCCACAGAATGACATGACCTAACGTTGCCAGAGATAGATGATGTAAACTAGCATTAAATTCTTGTATCTGAGGGAGCTGTCGAGCATTACAGCTAAAACAACACTGTAAGATAAGCAGGCGTCTAAGAGGATGCTTTCCTGACATCACCCGGAGAGAGGTTAGTTCAAAGAGATTGCGGGAGGATCTGGGAAATCAAAAGGGTGGAAGGACAGAAAAGGGGTCTGGAGGAGAGAGAAACTCGCCTAGTGACCAGACCTTCAGAGGAACTGCCTAGTAAGAAGCTCTACCCTTCTTCCTACAGTCCCCACCCTGGGTCACAGATTCCTGGAGTGCACTGGCGTGGGAGCCCACTGAGCCTTCTCCCCAGACCTGGAGAGCTTCTAACATGTTTGCCTTAGTTCTTCCAATCAACACAGATGCCCCCGATGCAGGAGCACAGGACTCCTTTCCCTCCTGAGACAGACATGGTCTCCAAATAGGATTCATCTTTGGGAATTAGTCCATTTTAGGACTACTGGGACATGGCTGGATATTAAGAGAAAAATGGGTGTAGGTGACAATTTTCTTCACAGAGTTTCTTTAGCAGACGTGAGTGTGTATAACCACAGAGTGAAAAGGTATGGAATCCAGAACAAAAGAAAAGGTAGGGTTCAAATGCAGTCTGTCTTTAAGCAAGTAACTTAAACTCTGGGTCTTACTTGTAAAATGGGGCTGGAATAACTATATCAAGGACTTGCTGTGGATCTGACAGGAGGCTCTTTATCCCAAGTGCCTGGCACAAGGCGCCACTGAGTTGGGACTCAATGCATGGGGGGTGCCTCCCGTGCTGAATCGCCCGATTTGATCCCCCTAAACCCAGACGTGGGGTCAATAGGGCTGAGTATCCATTGGCTATGCTGACTGTGCTGAGGCTAAGAATGAGAAGAAAAAAATACGTATATCTAAGGAAAAGAAATAGATCGTCCCCTGTCAAGAAGACTAGATTATATAAAGGGAGAGGGAGATAGCTGACAGCCCATCAGCACACCAACCATGGGCCCTGACCATGCACAGGGTTGCCACCCAAAGTACAGGATGCCCAGTTACCTCTGAATTACAGGTAAACAAGGAATAATTGTTTAGTATAAGTATATCCCAAATATACATACGCTAAAATTTTATTTGCTGTTTATCTGACATTCAAACGTTCCTAGGTACCCTGCCTTTTTTTTTTTTTTTTTTTTTTTTTTTGCGGTACGCGGGCCTCTCACTGCTGTGGCCTCTCCTGTCGTGGAGCACAGGCTCCGGACACGCAGGCCCAGCGGCCATGGCTCACGGGCCCAGCCGCTCCGCGGCATGTGGGATCTTCCCAGACCGGGGCACGAACCCGTGTCCCCTGCATCGAAAGGCGGACTCTCAACCACTGCGCCACCAGGGAAGCCCACACCCTGCATTTTTATTTGCTAAATCCGGCAACCCTGAGCACCCAGTGCATTGGTCCACCAAAGCAATTTGGAAAGAGATCCAGAAAATTGCTTGGAAAGTCAGAAAAAGAGAAACTCAGGCGGCCCACCATCCACTTTGCACACATTGACTCCAGGATGTCGCCCCCCATTCCTAGACAGGATCAAGTGTCTGAGGAATGGAGAGTCTGTCTTCCACTAGTCATTTCCAGCAGTCAGGGAGTTAAAGACACAGGTTTCATCATCATTGCAGCATCACTAAGCCTCCCAGGGACCCGGGACACAGCTCACGTTCCACAGCAAGAACCTGGGCTTTCTGCACTCAGATGATTGTTTTTCTCTAGACAATGTATTGCATTTACCCTAACTGCTATGTCTCTTCCCACCTGAGGATATAAGTAACACCCCCTCCCCCCCAAACCTCATTGGGTC
Source organism: Orcinus orca (assembly GCF_937001465.1). Classification (NCBI taxonomy): domain Eukaryota; kingdom Metazoa; phylum Chordata; class Mammalia; order Artiodactyla; family Delphinidae; genus Orcinus; species Orcinus orca. The sequence goes on along the minus strand of NC_064568.1, from coordinate 94,682,412 downwards.
CTAGGCTGGTCCTCCCATCACCCAAGATATAAACCACATCTGCAAGTTGTCAGTAGCAATTCCCCTTTCCCCAAGGCCTGTCCTCCAGGCTAAGCTGAGGAGGGTGTGAGAGATGAAGAAAATCACATGGGAGCCATGAGGCCTTCCATTGAGGGTCCACAGTCATGGGCTGAATGGACACACAGGAGAAGGCCTTGGAACGCTGCAAGGGCAAAGTGCAAACGAATACACCGTAGACAAAGTCGATTTGAAAAAACTCAGCCTTCGGTCCTCTAGGCCACGGGAAATGTCCCACTGTTTGTGACATGTTCGGACCTCCCCCACTCAATAAACATAGTCCTGGGGAGATGAACCCAGGACTAGTGCAGGACAAAGAAACCCAGGGCCCCAGCAGCAAGCAAGACAGTGGTTTGTTAGCTGTGAAGAAAAGACCAACTCTTGAATTTCCTCCTTCCTGCTGTGGGAATACATCGTTGATGAAGCCCATCCCATCACCCATGACCCACACACATCACAGAGCGGAAGACGCCAGTCTGAGAGTCCGAGGAGGAAGGTTCGGGGAGGAACTTGCAAGGTCAAAGTGACCACCTGGGGAAGTCTGATGACTTGACACGTTTAAAGCATTCTTAGCCAGTCTGGAAGGAGTAGAAGCAGAATGAAATGGGGGCGGGGGGTCATCCGAGGGCTGTGGAAAGAGAAGGGCCATAAACTTGAGAGTACCTCCTGGAGTTTTACTGAACGGCCTGCAATCTCCTGGGGCACAAGTTATGAAAAGGCAAACGGGCAAGGAACCAGCCAGCCAAATACAAAGGGAGAGGAGTGTGGAGGAGAGGTTAATTGTGGCCGTCAGAGATGAGTGGCTACACGGGGAGCTTCATTTAAAATTAACGAGGCATTGGTTGCATTTTATAGGTCGTGGTAGGAGCAGAATGGAATGGCTCCTTGGAAACTTTTCCTGACCAATCCCTTCAGGCCAAATAGACAGACACGGGGTCTCCACGCCAAGAAGCACAAAGGGACGTGGATGCCAAGAGCCAAGGAAAGGAGAGGGGTCCCATCCAATGAGCACGGGCCAGGGTCAGTCCAGGAGAGGTCCTGGGGGAAGGAGAGGCCATGAGGCCCTAAGGATCAGCATGGTTGCAACTTGAAGCTGAACCTCTTGCTCTGCCCTGAGATCACATGCAAGAAACAAAACCCCAACACCAGCTGAGTCTGGGCTTCTTCATCTTACTATCCCCACCCTCAGATGTAGAAACAGTGTGAACAGGGGAGGAGAGAGGCTTCTTGCACTCACCCAGGCAGCGCCAACGATTTGGCATAGATGCTGCTAGAATCTAAGTTGGGATGGGGGGTGGGGGTGAGGGGGGACTAGCCTCTTGGTGCCTCTATCAGGATGATCCTAAATCATAAAACAGGCTGAAAGTTGCCTCCCCTGAGAAGGCTCCCCTAAAGTGCAGGTGGAGGGAATTGCTTCTTCCTTGGGTGCATTTTGTTCAAATTTCTAGCATTTCATTTTACAGATTTTCTTTTTTTTTTTTTTGCCATTGCTTGACTCAGGAATAAGAACTTTGTCTCATTTATCTTTCCCACCATGCAGAATAATGAAAGCTTAATAAAATTGTCTGTAGGTAAAGGAACGAAAAGACAGAGTGAGGTTCTAAATATGGTAACTAACCAGAGATGGGGATGAACCAGAAAAGAGGGCGGACTCAGGGGAAAACAAAATGCACACATCCTAAAGGTGCAAGCTCAGAAGGAAAGAGCATCATGGTAATGGGAAAGACCTCCAGGAATATTCCAGTGGAACTGGGAGCCTGGAATTGCAAGCACTGGGCTGGGGAATGAAAGAAATGAAACTGAAATAAAAAGACAAGGTGCCTATCTCTTCTTATAGGATCAAAGTTTCCCAACACCAGGAAATAGAGGCTCATAAGACTGTCAGGAATCAGAAATCATGAAACATTCACAGCCTCATCTAGCCCCAAATGCTTTGGCCCTAGCGCCGAGATGTCTAAAATTGTAACTAACTGTTTACCAGTCGATTTCTCATCAAATCCACCTTGTAAAGAAACCTGAAATAGTGGGAGGGAAATACTGACATGAATCAACCAGCTTATCTTTTTCCTCTCTAAAGAAAATAGCTTGAAGAGTGTTCAAGTGATATCCACAGTCGAGAGAACAGGAAACGAGTTGTTCTGAAGAGACATCACAATTCAAAGTAAAACTATAGATACAAAGGACTAAATTCCAAGCGGCATACCGGTCAACCTTTCTTCTCCTAGGAAGACTCCTCTAGGACTGCTTTGGAGATTTCAAGCACAGACCCAGTGGCCAAAAAGCCATCTTCCTCTTTATTCAGTTGTGGTTCCATCCGCACAAAAATATACACATTTTGAACCTCCAGGGTAAGGAAAGAATGTCTCATGTATCTTTTGCAAACTTCCCGGCTTCTTAATAAAGGGTAGGCTTATGGTAGGTATTCCAGGCCACATGACCAAGGCACAATGAGGACGGAAAAGATAAGCAATTCAGGACTATTATTCTGAGTGTAAAGCTGAAAGCAAATAGGAGTTGGATGGAGAAGGGCCATACAGGCCACTTAAAAGGCTTTGTCTTAACTCTGTAAGAAATGGGGAGCCATTAAGGATTATCATGGAAGGAGTCCTGAGTCCTTCAGCTCAGAGAGATGATTCTGCAGAGGGTAGGTTGAGGGCAACCAGCCTGGAGGCCACTGTAATAGGTCAGGCAAGGGCTGATGAGAGCCTGAGCTGGGCCCTGCAGTATAAGGGAGGAGGGGGAGAGGAGGGAAGGTTGTGTGGCGCTGGGCTAGGCACTGCAGGGGACAGTACAGTGGATCACACAGTCCCTCCCTTTGGGCTCTGGGGAGGGGCCTGACTGAGTTGCCGGGGATGCAGATGCCATCATTAAGTTGGTTGATTGACCTTGGAAGCCAGACTCACCTTGTGGGTGACAAGTGGCACTTGCTTCTTAAGCAAGCGAACGTCCCCATTATCAACCATGTTGGGCCATAAAGAGAAAATGAGAGACTTTAGACTTGGGGAAGGTATCAAAGAGAAACTGCACCCAACATCTGTTTAAACCAGCAAGACAGAGCGTATTCGAGCTACTGCAGTAGGGGAGAGAGACTTCAGGGTAGAACTGAGCTCGACTCTAAATCCGGCAAAGACAGCTGGGGATTTATAGCCAGTGGGCAGAATGAGGGAGTCGGCGGTTGGAAAATCACTCAGAGGAACTCGATTAGATATCAAGGGTTGGGGGGATTCTCGCTAAACTGCGCTCAGCAGGCCAATGATGAGGCTTAGTCCAGGAGAGTGTTCAAAGGAGCCTGACTAGAGTTTGGTCAAAGTGCTCTGCTCCACAGGGCAGAAGGCCCACCGGAAGGGCCCCAAGACGACTGCACAGATATGCAGAGGCAGCAGGGAAGAGGCAGGTGGGAATCTGCTGGAAACTAAGCAAGGACCTGAAGCCAGGTTCAGGGCCTCTGAACCCTGAGAGAATCCACTGCTGGGGTGAAAGGAAAACATGAACGTGGAAAAGTGAGCATAAGCAGGGAAAATTTCATGATAGAGAGAAAAAGAGACCAACAGAGAAGAGCAGTGAAACCAACAAGTGTCGATTCATGTGTCAGGTTTAAATGACAGGATCCCACCAGGAGAATTTGCGGAACAAGCTGGCAGTCACTGGGGATACCCACAGTCTATGAGCGTAATCCTGAAAGAGTCACTGAACTTCTTGCCTCTGGGTGTAATGGGGGTCTCAGAGTGATTGTGGATAGACCATTACAAGAAATGTGACCTTACTTTATTCTCTAAACTGGGGAGATAGGCCATTCTGGCTACTACAGACTTTATCTATATAAAGGTCCTATGTTGCAGGGACCAACTCTACTAAAACAGATGAGAAATGTTTTTGTTTGGGGGATGGGAGAAAGCAAAGTTATTTCTCTGAACTCAGAGAAATATTTCCAACTGGGGAACCCAACAGATTCCTCTGTCCACCCAGACCCCTGACATCAACAAAACAGGGCTTGCCCAAGTGACTCTTCCAACTTTCTGCCAGAGAAAGCTAAACTTACAAGCTAAGAGCTCGGCTTGATTCAATTCAGCATGTTAAAAATCCCTCCCCCACTCAATTCCCAATTCCTCTTGGCTTTATTATACATGATCAAGTGAGTTTGAATGAAACTGTCTCCAAGTCCTCATTTTTATTTCATACTGACAATATTATTTTTATCAAGTTCATATTTCAAGAAGCTTTATTTTTCTCTGACTTTCCTGAACCAGAGGAAATTATCTTGTTCCTTCCCTTGGGTTTGAAAGAAAACCTTTCCATAACTAATGTTTATCAGCAGTGCAATTTCTTTTGCAAGAAATTGAAACCCCCTTGACATAGAAAGGAAAAGGACACCAGAGCTGGGATGATAGACTGACACCAAAAAAACCTTAAGGGAAAGGGAAGTCCACCTTTCCAGAAGCTCTGCCCTCTGCGTGCCTCTCTGGGCAACACGCTCGCTTGCAGAGTCTAGCCAAGAACACTTTCAAAATGTGTAACAACCAGTGCAGCCTGGAGGCTGACCAATCAGAACAGAAAAGGGTGCCTGGCTGGATTCCTGCCGGGCAGGCTTTAACCCTTTCACTTCTGGATGGGGGAGAGGGGATTTCTAGGAAAGCACAGCAGGTGGTATATTATGCACGGTTCTCCAGAAAAAAAGAACCAATAGGAGATATATATATATGTAATATATGTATATAATATATATATATTTGATATATATACAGGCATACCTCGTTTTATTGTGTTTCGCTTTACTGCGCTTCGTGGATAGCGTGGTTTTTTACAAACTGAAGGTTTGTGGCAACCCGCAGTGTCAGATGATGGTTAGCAATAAAGTATTTTTTAATTAAGGTTTGTACATTTTTTTTTAGACATAATGCTATTGCACACTTAATATAGTTTAAACATCACTTTCATACGCACTGGGATACCAAAAAATTCGTGTGACTTGATTTATTGCAATATTTGCTTTAGTGCAGTGGTCTGGAACAAAACCCACAATATTTCCAAGGTGTGTCTGTGTATATATAGAGAGACAGACATGCAGACAGACACAGACAGAGAAAGACACAGAGAGACAGACAGAAAGAAGGAGAGACATGGTGAGACAGACAAAGAAACTGAGACTTCAAGGAACTGGCTCATGCAATTATAGGGGCTGACTTGTCCGAAATCTGTAGAACAGGCCAGCAGGCTGTGCAGGATTTGGTGCTGCAGGCTTGAGGCAGAATTTCTTCTCCAGAAAGTCTGTTTTCACTCTTAAGGCTGTCAACTGATTAGATGAGCCCACTCACATTATCAAGGGAAATCTCCTTTTCCTAAAGTCAACTGAGAGTAGATGTGCGCCACATCTACAAAACACCCCACAGCAACACCCAGAGGAATGTTTGATTGAATAACTGATACTAACAAGAGTCTAGCCAAGGTGACATGTGAGACTAACCAGTGGGGTTGGGGGCAGTAGGAAAGGGGGTCACTCAGGGGATTTGAGGTAGCTGCTATTCACCACCCCATAGAGGAGTATTTTAATATTTTAAATAGTAGCCCTGGTGTCCTCCCTAAATGGAGTTTCTATGAGAGCTCATTGCCCTTTTGTAGTTGTAGCTATGACTTTTTCTCCTGGTTCTGTGCATGCAGCCTCACAAGGGTTCCTGGTGAGGAAAGCAGAAAGAAATGGAGCAGCCCCATATGGGCTCCAGGAGCAGTTTCTAGGAGAGGCTGCTCTACAGGGAAGGATGGAATGTCAACACATCTGGTTTTCATGACAAAATTCAGCTCCCCAAATTCAACTCACTCCCAGGCCATTTGGGGGAAATGGCCACCATCACCCTAAGAGGAAAAGCAAATTTACTATCATCATAACAACAACTCCTATTTATTGAGAACCTGCTGAACAATGTGTCATGAAACCTTCAATAATAGCACGTAAAGGATAAGAGTATCCCTCTCCTCCAGATAAAAAAACTGAGACTTCAAAAGATCAAGTAGCTTATCCAACATGATCCAGGTAGTAAGTGGGAGAGCTGGGATTTAAACCCAGCTCTGTTCAATTCAAAGTCCATGCTCTTGGCACAAAATTATGGAAGCAAATAGAAGTGCTAACCAGCGAATGGTGAGTTACTCTAGCACAGGTAGTCTGCCCAAGGTTAAAGACCAGCAGTTTCAACCAGAGTGGAAAAGTAGTTTTCATTGTTGCTGGTTCATCTCTGGTAACTAAAACTCAGACACTATGGGTAGCGCTAATTTTCCAGAAGATCCGTGAATCCTTGGTTTTGCTTTGGTCCTGACCAACTCCCATTTTCTTCCAGTTCCGTGAGTCCAATGCTGAAATTTCTAACAGGATGCTAACTAGTTTTGATACCCTAACACACACAACTTCCTATTAACAACGAAGTCAGTAACTAAAAATTTATCAGCATGTTTTGCTACTGTATTATTCTGAATGACATCCTCCTTGCCCCCAAAGCAATAATACTTTGATTGCAAACTATTTCCCTAACCAAATATACTCCTTCCCACAGAGAACCGCTACCATGGAAATCTATATGATAGATTCATTTTTGTGGCACTGCATATCAAATGTGACAACATAATTTTGACATTTGGTAAAAGTGCATCTTTGTCTACATCCTCATAAGAAGGTTGCCTAATAGTATTTTCCCCAAATGTTCCTACCGTACATATTTTATGCTGACATCAAAAAATGGGGGGGGGAGTTATCTTACTTTTCATCTTGCTTTTTGACTTATGATTTTTAGACACCTGAAGAGGGAGTTTTCACAAAGTTAAAAAAATACCTGCAAGTAAGGTTGTGATGAAAATGATTTGCAACTCCTACAGCATATTCACTATTATGAAGTCAGCACTAATGACCAAGCTCCCCTTTGCAACACCTCCAGCCACGTGTGTTCCTCAACGTTCTCCCTGATGCCAAACTCCTCTGGAAAGATTACTCTGAATGGATTCATGGGAAAGAAACTGGGCTTATTTCACTCCAAGAAATTGGAACCACATATAATAAAATAATGCCAAATTATGCTTGGAACTAGGATATGCTTGTTTCCGATTTCTTGTGACAAAAGAGTTCCAGATTACAACCAAAGTGTACAATGTGGAATAAATCCTTTCTTATTTTGGGATATTATAAATATCCCTAGCACTGTGTAATTTGCAAAAGGAATTCTTAACTTTGCTCAGTCTTCACTATATTACTGTTCCCTAAAGGGCAGGATTTTCTATAAAAGGGTATCTTGGACGTCATCCAAAGGTGTTTACTTACTGAGGCTGCAAAAAGGGCTTAGTATGAAATGGTCTCTTAGTTGATTCCAAAGCATGAAACCCAGGTAGTGTTTCATAGGGAGACTCTAGTGAATTCCTTTTAAATATCTACTGAACTCAATGTTAACAGCTTACTATTGACAAAATAATCTGTCATTTTACTCTCCACCCAAATGAACATTGCCTCAAGGTTACTTCTGTTTTAATCTCATGTATGAAAAACAACTGAGAGGGGATACCTACTTTCTGGTAGATAGATGAACTCTTAATGCCTCAAAAAGCATATTTCAATCAATGATTTTTTAAAACATGTGTAATTGAAGGTATTGATATGTTCAGTTTCTATATCCTGATTCATTCTCTAGTATTCCTTGTCATTATTTTGAGCTTAGACAAAAGACCAATTAGAAATGATGTCCTCCGTTTGTTTCTGCCAAAATATTGACAGAGAAGCTCTTTGACCTATACCTATGTTAGGAGCAATGAGAGATAGAGACATGCATTATGATGGCCAGGCCTTGAGAAGCTTAAATGCCATTTAAGATGACATATGCATTTGCTTAATGATTATTAACAATGCAGACCAAAAAAAAAAAAAAAGACAGTGAGTACTCTAGTGTATCACACATCTATCCATCTATCAGTCTCTTGATCCATCCATCAATCCATCTTATTGGTTTTTTTCTGGATTTCAAGGTAAGTTACAGACTTACCCCTAAACACATCAGCATGTATATCATCAACTAGAGGTCAATAAAACAAAAAATGTTGAACATGACCAAATTTGGGGATGAGAAAAACTCACTGGTGTCAGTGGGAAGTATAACATGCAAGAGAAATGCTCAGAGGCTGGAGATAGTCAGGGGGGCCATTCCCAAATTTCCAGAGAGAGATGATGAGGGCCTGGACCAGGGCAGGGATGGAGGGGGCAGAGAGGAGACAGTAGAATTGACAGCTCTTGACAACTGGTAAGACATGGGGGGCAGCATGAGGAAATGGGAGGAATCCGAGGTAACTTCCAAATTTCTACCGTGAGCAACCATGACTTTAGGCATCTGAAATATATTTGGGGGGAAAAGTTGTAGGTTGAATTTTGGATGTCGTTTTTTTTTTCCCCCACACCTCACAGTCTGTGGGATCTTAGTTTCCCAACCAGGGATGGAACCCGGGTCCCAGCAGTGGAAACACGGAGTCCTAACCACTGAACCACCAGGGAATTCCCTGGATGTAATTTTTAAATACCTATTAGACACCCAGATAAATGAGCCCAGTAAACGGGATAGAGAGATCTCCGTTAGAGACACAGATTGGAGAGTCAGCAGTGTTTGTGTGGTGTGAAAAGGAGACTGTGCGGCCAGGACCAAGAATAGAGCTTAAGGCGGCATGTGGATTCAACGGGCAGGCAGGGGAGGGATGCCCATAAACGAAACGGAGAAGTAGCTGGTGAGGAAAGAGAAGAACCGGGGAGAATAAGGTCTTGAAAATAAGGAAAGAAGACAGTTTCAAGGAGATGACCTTGTCAATGGCATAGAATGCTGAAAAATCAAGAATGATGAGGGCATTGCAGAGTCTATGGGGCGTAGCAACTTGGGAGTTGACAGCGATTTGCAGAAAAGGTTTCATGAGGCTGGGGAAATGGAAGCCAAATTTCAGTGGGTAGAGAATTGAATGGAAGAAGGAGTCATGGAAATAGTACACGGAGACTCACTATTCTAGGTAATTGGGCATGAGAGGAAGGAGAGAGGCAAGACACACACGTTTACAGGAGAGGATGAGGGTCGTGGGAGGATCAGCCTTACACACAGAGTACCTTGGCCACACATAAATGAATGCTGGTAGTATTTAGCTGACGCTTAAAATGCACGGCCTTAGGTTGACAACTTTTATTGTACGTATGTGTTATCAATACCTCCTTGGTCAGTCATAAACTTCCATGAACAAGTGGACCATGTACTGCACTTGTAGTCTAATGGAACGTAAAAGCATGACCGTGCCAGAGACCATTTACTACAGCCCCTGATCTATGGTTGAAGACTCTCAGGCCAAAAGACAGTGAGTCACAGAAGGTCATGCACGGGATAGTTGGTAAGGAACCACCCAGGCCCTTTACATGGTGTTTTGCAGTAAGGAGAAAGGTTTTGTTGTCCGACACAGTCGTATGAAAATTCCAGTCTGGGAACCAGCTCAAAGGGATAGCCCTGATCAAGTGGATTTCCTTCCTGAGTCTCCTAGCAATGTGGCCATCTCTAGCTGGGAACAGTAAAGCCAATTTCCACCTGTGCTCCCAGATTGGAATTGATGTGTTGGTATAAAATTTCCAGGCAATGTAATTTTTCAATTCCTATCACCTCTCTACTTTGCTCACATCTGCCTGTGGGAGTATTTCATGTTGCTTCAGGGGGACAATGTCTGATTTTCCTGGCCTGTCAGTAGCAGACACAGAGCAGAGCTTCCGAAAGAACACTTGTCTTCAGAACCCCACATATGTCCAGGAAGAGTATTCTCTGGGTTCATTTTGGATTTCAAGTGATGGATGGATATGGGCCAAACCTTTTAACCTTTTCAATTTTCTACTCCTGCTTCTCCAGCTCCCTCGTCAACTTCCTTTAATTAGCTCCACTTTAAGACCTTTAGAATCACCTGATGTCAGGCAAATGTAGTTGCCCTGTGCAGAGAAAGAGAAGTACGAGGTAACCCACTTTCAGGGCAACTGATTTATTACACGCAGAGAAACTTCTTGTTAGCTTCCCAAAAGTTATCTTTTCTCTTGTTATTTGGAAAGCACAGTAATTTTCCACTTATTCTCTACTGATGTAAAACAGATTTGTCTGACTCTTAGAGGAAACTCTATTTTACACTGGGGTGTGTCTGTGTGTGTGTGTGTGTGTCTTTTTTCCTAGTAGACCGCTACAAGCACTTGGCTGTGCACAGCTATATTGGGCTTGGTTACTGCACTGTACTACGTTTGCAAAAATGTTCTTTTCTAGAAAAAGCCTCCACAAGCTAAACTAATAACATCTGCCTTTCCCAAATGCCTTAATTGTATTGGCAAAAAAGCATCTCTTATTTTTTAAAGCCTACTTTCACTGGATCGTTGAAGCAGCACAATTAAAAGGATAATGACAATGTTACCCTCAAATAGATTTTCTTAAAATAATTGCTTTCCCCCACTGAGCGCTGGCACGGTGCTAGTGAAATTCTGCCAGGGTCAGCAGGTTCTTTGATGTTGCCCACCAGAAGACTGTCTCTTGCTGACCCCCTCTCTTTTCTTCCTCATCCACACTCACCCCAGTTTTATTTCACTATTGAAACTTGTTTCTGTTCTTGTATCACAGCCCCTTTCTTTTTTTTTTAAATGGTAAATAGGCAGCTTTCTCAATGGGCCAGCAGTTGCTGCTGCTTTATGTTGACTTGATGGAAATCTTTTTATTCTGGGAGTCAAACAAACATTGATTTTGAGAGCATCACCATCCCAGAAATTGATGGGTTGGCCACAAAATCATAGGTCTTCATATTCTGATGCTTATCTTGGGTGAACCTAAGAAGTGTGGGGATGCGCTGCATGAAGAGGGAGCATCCAGTCCTTGCTGGGAGGGGACTGGAGTCAGGACTGGCCATGCTGCCTACCTGGGCTGTTCTTCTGGGGCAGGGAGTGGAGGGGAGTCTGGCTTGTGGATGGGCGTGGGTGAGGCTGGCATGAGGCTGTGGAAAGGAAGCAATAGGGAACTGAAGCCTGTGTCTCTGAAAAAGGAAGGCTTTAGAACCAAGTCCGAAACATCAAGCCACAGGCGTGTGGCAGAGAACTGAGGAGAGGCAAGATAGAGAAAGGCAGGGATTCCTGGAGACAAATCGTGCAGATGGAGAGGGCATTTTAGAGCTGCTCTCTGCCCTCACTCTGGGCAAAGAGGAACCTGTTTCAAGAATCAATTTAGGGCTTCCCTGGTGGCGCAGAGGTTTAGAGTCCGCCTGCCGATGCAGGGGACGCGGGTTCGTGCCCCGGTCTGGGAAGATCCCACATGCCGCGGAGCGGCTGGGCCCGTGAGCCATGGCCGCTGAGCCTGCGCGTCCGGAGCCTGTGCTCCGCAACGGGAGAGGCCACAACAGTGAGAGGCCCGCGTACCGCAAAAAAAAAAAAAAAAAAAAAAAAAGAATCAATTTATATAGGAAAAAATTGGACCACATGTTCATTGTTTTATTTTATGTCCACCTCAAACGGAGGCAGCCCATCAGCTAACGCAGGATATACTTAATCTCTGTGAGAACGCAGTAGCTGCGTATCACTACGCACACAGTCAAAATGCAAGACATTAGCTTAATTCTGTTGACATTGGACTTCCGTCCAGGCAGTGTCGTTGGATACACAGACCACCTCATCGAACCTACCCAGTCAGTGAACTAATTAATGGTTTATATCATGTAACATGAAGTTTTTCTCTCTTTCCCTCTGTTTATAATGATATTCGCGACACACAATCAACACTGTGAGCACCTGCTTTCTCCCTAAGTGATGCATGGAGGATGGATGGAGGAAAATTGAAACACTTTTCCAATACCTTACCTTTTCAACCCATTTGTTTACAATTTATCAACCACTTATAGGTTACAAAGAAAATTCACCACAATGTATTCCTTAGAAAGATGATGCAGGGAGTTTGAGAGAGAATCACTAATAAATTGATGGTGAAGTGCTTTGTTAATATAGAGTGCTATTGAAATGCATAATGAGGAGTGGCCCCCTTCAAGGTCACGCGCCGAAGAAGAGGCTAGAACTCTGGATGCCTTACTCTTCATACAGAGTAAGATGCTGGCATACAAACCTGAATAGAGTTGTTTTGTTTTGTTTTGTTCTGTTTTTGGGGTGCGCGGGCCTCTCACTGTTGTGGTCTCTCCCGTTGCGGAGCACAGGCTCCAGATGCGCAGGCTCAGCAGCCATGGCTCACGGGCCCAGCCGCTCCGCGGCATGTGGGATCCTCCCGGACCGGGGCACAAACCTGTGTCCCCTGCATCAGCAGGCGGACTCTCAACCACTGCGCCACCAGGGAAGCCCTAGAGTATGTTTTTAACCCCACTTGGGTACTCCCCAGAGGAGTCGCCACTCATTTCTACCCAATAACCTGGGTGAGGTTAACAAAGTAAACAAGAAATAGAGCAGTGCTTCTCAAGCTGTAATGAACAAACAGATCACCTGGAATCTTATTAAAATGAAAGTTGTGATGCAGTAAGTCTGGGGTGGGACCTGAGACTCCGCATTTCAAATAAGCTTCTAGGTGATGCCAGCGCTGCTTGTCCAAAAAGCTTCTCCAATCCGAAACACTTGGAGAAGTCCATAGGTTCTCTTAGTCACTAGGATTTCAACATGCTGGAAAAGACCATCTCTGAAGGATACAAAATACAAGATACAAAAATTAAAACATCCAGGTAGGAGTGCCTTGAAGGCCACTGGAGATGTAGAATTGGAGTTTAGGAAGAGAGTAGGTCTGTGGATGTTTCGAGAACCATCCGTGTCAACTGATGCCATGATAATTCCATCGATAGATGATAGACTGATAAATAGACAAAATATATGGAGGACCTCAAACTTCTCAGTTCATAGCACACTATCATCATTGGCTCATGCAAAGCCCCATTTTTGTTTGATTTTTTTAATTATTTCATTCATTCATTCATTCATCCTCCCCACCAAAGCAGTGTTCTCATGTGTTTGATGTGTAGCCTTTTATTTTGATAAGTCTTCTTATATCATGTATCTCATTTTGTGCGCATTTTTAAATTGAGGTATAACTGCATACAGTGAAGTGAAATAACCTTAATTATACAGCTTGTTGAAGTTACACACATGTACACATCTACGTAACCAGCACCCAGATCAAGACATAGAATATTTTCTGCAGCTCTGTACACATATTTTTAATTTATGTAAGTGCCACTGTCTAACAGAATCATTGTGTTTCATACCTCACTCCACAGCACAACATTTTCAAGGTTGATGTATGCGTCTGTGTTTACGTATTTGCTTCTACTTCAGAGCATCCTCTTTGTGCATCTACCACACTTTATTTAACATTCCCCAATGAAGGACATCTAGATTTACCACAAATAATGCTAGGACAAACATCCTTATTTGTGTTCTCTTATGGACCCAGATGTGATTTTCTTTTCTGGGATATATAACCAGAAAAGCGATTACTGAGTCTTGTTGTGTATACATACCTATTATAACTAAAAGTTGCCAGATTGCCTCCCCAAATGGCTCCACCAATCTGCACGTACAAATATTTTTTTCTAGAGTCAAATTTATATTTCTTGTGACTGTTCATTGTGTTAAACTGGACTCAAGGCAGCCAGGTTTTCTCTTTTTTTCTTTTTGGCCGCACAGCTTGTGGGATGTTAGTTCCCCTACCAGGGATTGTACCCATGCCCTCAGCAGTGAAGGCACAGAGTCCTAGCCACTGGACCACCAGGGGATTCCCAGCCAGGTTTTATTAGAGTTATATTTACATTTTGCCTATGACTGCCAATTGATTCATTCACTGATTAACTATTTATGGAGCACCCATGGTACTCCAGGTACTCTTCTAGGGGCTGGGAATAAAGCTGTGATGGAGATAAATTCCAACCCATATGGACTTTACGTTATAGTAATTAAAACATTAAGTGGGTAGAATCGCTTAGGAAGAGAATATAGAGCAAATAATAATGAAAACTAAGGGCAGAATTCTAAGAAACATCAAAAGATTAAGGGGTAAACAGCAAAGAAACCCTGGAGGGAGATCAAAAATATTCTGAGAGGTCGCAAGAGAACCAAGAGAAGTAATGACACAGAAACCAAAAGAGAAGAGAGTTTCAGAAAAGTCCAGTCTTCAAGAAGAAATATGATTAGGAGGTGACTCGTCACCAAGAAGGCTTTGGCACAAATCACTGATGGAGAATTGGAGAACGTGGGATAGTACACACCCTATGGTACTCAGTCATGACCCCTTGGACATGTAACCATGTCCCTCACCCAAGCCCATGACCTCCACTTTTCTGAAAGCATTGGGACCCTCTTTTCTCCCCTTGGTGTGCATTCTTTCCTACGAAACTCTTCCCCTCAATAAACACATCTGACTTTTCCATCTCTCTGGACAAGAGCATAAATTTTGAATTCTGGTATAAATACTGCTTATTGATCAAGGATAATATTTTGCTGGTTATTCCAAAGAGTTGGTCTCTCATCCTATCTAAGAATTTTGCAAATCTGTGTGCATTTATCAAAATTAGTCTGCAGGATTAAAGACGATGGAAGAGTGAGGAATAAATGGAAAATTGTTTTCTGGTCTGAGAGTTGAAAAGATAGCTTCAAATGTCATATTACTGCTTTGACGTAGGACATAACTATGACTTTGTCTCACTGCTTTCATTCATCCCCATAATCATTATATATCAGGTACATTTGATTTTTTTTCTGTAAAATGTCTGTCCCGTGTGTTCAATCCTTTGTATTCTCACAGTTCTCCCCCATGACTTGGGCGTGATCCTCATTGCCTCGGGCCTGAATCATGCAACAGCCTCAGGACAGGCACTCTACCTCACCTCTCCCATGCTGAGCATCACCACAAGGTGGGACACTCCATCCCCAAAATCATCAGTGCTTTCCCACCACGTCAGGATGACTCCCACGGGCCAGATTCACAGCCCTGAAACTTGGATTTCCCACTGCATCACAACTGTAATCCTCTGCTCCAGCCACACTAGACTGCCTTGACCTTCCCCAAATACACTGTGCTCTTCCAATCCATCATTCTTGTTCCTGCCATTTAGTATGTTTGGAATTCCCTCCCTGCATCCACAGTCCATCAGGTCCCATATCCTTCACCTTCCACTGCTCTGTCCAAACTCCCAGAACGGCAGCTCTTAGACTTTCTGGTTTCAGGACACTTTTACATACTTAAAAAGTATGAAGGACCTCAAAGAGTTTTTACTTTATGGATTATCAATTTACCATTATATAAATTAAACTGAGAATGTTTAAAAATATTTAGCAATTGTTTCTAAAAAACCATTACGTATTATCATAAAAAATATATTTTATGAAATAGCTATCTTCCCAAATGAAAACAAAAGAGCGAGAAGAGTGGCGATGCTTTATATGTTTGCAAATCTCTTTAATGTCTGGCTTTACTGGAAAGAAGGTTTCTCATATCTGCTTCCACATTCAATCTTTTATGATATGTTGTTTTGGTTGAAGCACATGAAGAAAATCCAGCCTCACAGGGATTGTACTGGGGTAACGGAGGGGAATTTTAATAGCCTTTGCAGATAATTGTGGACATTCCTTTTTCATAGTAACCAAAACTGGAAAACTCATAGTTTCTTAAAAGTTAACTCGCAGTGTGGAGTCTGAAACCTTATCAGTAAACTTTTCTTACTCTGTTATATTAAAATGTATTTGTTTATCTTGCACTTTGAATGGATCTTTTATCTAGT
The DNA here is from genome assembly GCF_937001465.1 of Orcinus orca. Classification (NCBI taxonomy): domain Eukaryota; kingdom Metazoa; phylum Chordata; class Mammalia; order Artiodactyla; family Delphinidae; genus Orcinus; species Orcinus orca. The sequence continues at coordinate 94,666,593 of NC_064568.1, read as the reverse complement.
CATTATTAATAACGTCAAGCATTGACCATTTGGAAAATATTGGTTCTTGAACTTATGCAGAACTTCCAAATGTTGATACATTTCATTAAAGAATATATTTTAAAAATCCCATGCATTCACATCAACACCAGTCTCATCAGAAAAGCTTCAAGTATTTAGAAACTGTCAAGCTCATGATGGTGAATACAAGTTTTCCAGAATTCTACTTTTTACTTGAAAGTTCAACTTTTCTAATTGGTAACAAAAATGCCAGTTGCTTCCTTTAAAGCCATAGGTTCACGCTGTTCATTTCCAAGAAAATGTTGGGCAAATACCCAAGTCTGAATAACCATAGTTTATCTGTCCGTCATTGCCATAGGCAGAAATAATGCCCTCCCCACACCAAAGGTATATTCACTTCCCAATCTCTGGAACCTGTGATTATTTACCTTCTGCAAGCAAAGAATGTGATTAAGTTAAGGCTCTTGAGAAACAGGGCTCATCCTGGGTGATCCGGGGAGCACATACACCAAGGACAGGTCTCTTATAAGAGAGAGGGAGAGAGAGATTGGAGACAGGACAGGAGAAGACATAGAGACACAAAGAGGAGAAAGCGGTGTGAAGATGGAGGGGGAGATGGGAGTGATGCTGCCAAAAGCCAAGGAACTCTAAGGCATCGGTCAAGGCACGCCACCAGAAGCTAGAAGAGGCAGGGGGCAGATTCTCCTCCAGAGCCTCCAGAAAGAATGTGGCCCTGCCAACACCTTTGGACTTCTGGCCTCCAGAACTGTGAAAGGATATATTTGTCATTTTAAGCCACCAAGGCTACGGCAATTCGTTAAGGCAGCCCTAGCAAACTATTACAGTCATTCTTGCAAGTAAAAATTGGTGTTCCATGAAGAAGGCTGCTAGTTTAGCTGGCAACTCAAACAATCACACAGGTGCTTTTCCTCCAGATAGTCATGGTATTTCAACACGGACCTCAGTGCCTTCCACACACTTCTCATTTTATCACTCCAGATATTAAAAAGATATGTACTCAAGAACTGAGATTTAACAAAACTAGTTATTTGTAATGCTTCATCAAGGATGCTCTTAACTGAAGCTGGCATTTTTTATACGACAAGTGTGTGGCGGTCAAGAATACCGTAACTGCTGGCATAGCGGGTGTCACTGCCTTAGCTCATGCCAAGGCACGAGAGTTTTACCTACTCTTACTTTTGCCCAATCAGTGCAAAATCAACACAGAAAAAAGAAAAAAAAAAAAGAAAAGACAGATAACATTGTAGCATTATTATGAAACTTGTTTTGACTGCCAGGTTGCCCTGAAAGTGGCCCCTCCTGGCCTGTGGTCAACATTCGTGAACTGTTGAAGCAAATTTAGCAAGGGACTAATTGTAAAACATAGGTGGTAGTGGCAATCACTGTACTTGCCTTTACATTTTTCTTTTTTTCATTTTTGTAATGAAACGGTGCTGGGGTGGGGAGGGGAGTTTTGTGTACATGTAAAAAACTATAAAAAAATTGTTAGCTCACTTTCCGTTGCCAAAACTAAAGGGTGAAGCGACTAGCCCTGACCTGCTGTGCTCTGGCTCAGGGCTCCCTGTCTGGCCCCATCACATCCTCTAACCACTCTGGCCACCCGATGACCTGCAGACACTGGACAGCTTGGAGTCATCCACACACACCACGGCCTTTCCCATCCCCACGTCTTTTCACATGCAACTCCTTGAGCCAGAATGCAATGTTCTCCCCCCTCCATCCCTCCTTGTGCTCCAGGAAAAATTTAATTTAGCCTTCAAATGCTGGCTCCAGCACTTCCTCCCCTGAGGAGCTTCCCTCCCCAAGGAAGAATGACTTTGGGGGCTTCCCTGGTGGCGCAGTGGTTGAGAGTCCGCCTGCCGATGCAGGGGACGTGGGTTCGTGCCCCGGTCCGGGAGGATCCCGCATGCCGCGGAGCGGCTGAGCCCGTAAGCCATGGCCGCTGGGCCTGTGCGTCCAGGGCCTGTGCTCCGCAACGGGAGAGGCCGCAACAGTGAGAGGCCCGTGTACCGCAAAACAAACAAACAAACAAAAAAACAACGAATGACTTCGGGGTTTCTTTCTACTCCCAGAGTCAGATTAAAGAGCAGAGCAGCCAGGCATCTGCCCAGGACACTCACAAACATGGTCAGATAAACATCACTGGAATAAATTAGACAGATTATGTTAGTTAACTCAGGTTTCCACAGGCAACTCTTTATGGAACAGGTGAAATATAAATTAGGAATGACTGTTGAAGCACACGGTGATCCAACATGGAACCCCTCTGCCTCCACACCAGCCTGCCTCTCTAAGAGTGTCTGCCCTGGACAGAGAAGCCACCCCAAACAAACACAGGCCATTTCTGAGACACCTGCCTTAAGTCATAATTGGAACTCGCAAAAACTCTGAAACAAAACAATGCAAGGTAGGGCAGTATTTACCGGAAATAGGTGGGTCATATCACTGTATAAAACTTAAAACACTTTAACATGCCTCCCCCAAAGTTGCCTGCTTTCAAAAATTGTAGTTCCAAAAACGTTAGCTCTCCTGGTACATTCAGTGTCTGTCCTGAATCCCATACGTCGAACAAGAACAAAAAGGTGAACGGTTTTTATTGCTAGAGAATCCTCTCCACATCCACACTGATTATAGGTTGAATGTATATTAAAGGAATATCAGTTTGAAGCATGTCAAATTATTAGTGTCTGGGATGTTTTCAGCCAGTCCAAGTTTCTGGCTTCCTCTTACTTTACCCATTCGTCCATCGCTGCATGGTTTCATGGTAACTTAATTGTTTTGACTTCCATCTTCCCACTTGACAACAAGCTCCTTGAAGGCAAGGACTGCCTTTGTATCCCAGGGTCTAGCCCAACGGCTGGTACCTGAGACATACTCGATAACTGTCTGTTAACTAAGTGAATACTAATGGTGGGGGAGGCCTTGGCACATGCAAAATTTCAGACATCTGGTATACAAACTCCACATACAGTACCTGCATTGATAATAGAAGCAGAAGTCCCAAAGAGAAAACCCAGCTCCTCTGGTGATCCGCTTACTGAATCAAGTATTTGTTGAACGACAAACACCAGCAACTCGCCAGCCTCAGAGCTGAATGCTGGGGGAATGCAGGACAAAGCAAGGTTCCTGCCCTTCTGGAGTGAATAATGCAAACTCCGTAGACAGCTGTGAAACAACTTGAGAAAGATGAAGTGTGTGGAGTACCATAAAACAAACGCTGGCAGAGGCCCTTAAGGGGACCCAGAATTTGAATGTAGGATGCTGCAGAAACCTGTTCCTTCCTCTATTGTATAACAGTTGAATGCAGACAATGGAACCAGGGAATCTGAAGCCCAGAGGTCCAAGTAAGCTAATAGACCATGCAGTATGGGACCACCACCCACCCCCCCAAAAAATCAAGTTAACAAGAGAGGAAAGAATTCTAAAAGGCATTTATATATTGTGTATCCAAATGTCTATTCAAGAAAAAACAAATGAAAAAAAATCTCTTTCTGGGCCAACGGACTGTTTGTCGGGTTCTAAGGTAAATGTACCATTGCCCACAGCCAGGAGAGACTCACACTAAAAACAGTCACCCTTCGTCAAGTCACTTTACGTTTGTTACCTAATTTAATCGCCCTAACACCTCTAAGGATTACAGTCCTTAGACCTGGAACCGGGGCCCCTGTTCTGGGACCCACACCCTGGAGGTCCCATTCCTGCTCTCCTCCAGCCACGCCCTTCCCATGGGGTGAGAGGCCAAAGCAAGGTGCCACCCAGAGCCCTCCCCTCCGTCCGCACCCACATGGTGGCCAGATGTAGCACACACAGGATGCCCCGTTCAATTTGCATTTCAGGGAAACAGGGAAACATTTTTAATAACATCCCGCACTTGGTATATGCATGTCTCAGAAGAGTAGATTTCTACAACTCTCATGACTGAGCCAGATGCCCTCATCCCTGCCCACCCCTGCCCACAGGTGGAAGCAATCACTGCCTCCTCTGAACACCCGCTGGATTTATCTGTACTTTTCTACCCCACAGTACAGGACTGACCCTCCCGTCCACTCTCACCTGCTCTACTAAACAAAAGCTCTTCCCTGACAGAGCCCTGTCTTAGGAGGGTGCCCGCATCACACATTCGTCCACTAAGGTGTTTGAGCCTTGTCTGCCGAAGCCTCCACCTTCCTCACATGCTGGGGTTCACGGCAAGCTGGAGTGAGGTCCGTGCATGGGACGCCATGCCCCTCGGTGGCGGGGAGTCACTGGGAGCCCCGGGGGCCTCCTCCCTCTGTCTGCATCCTGTCCCCGAGTAGGATGGCTTTCCAGAGCATCACTGAGGGAAGTGGACACACCACAGAGCTGCTTCCCTTCCCTCTTCCCCTCGTTCTGAAGGATCCTTAACCCTCATCGGGGAACATCTGTCCCATACAAATCTGTCTCATTTTTCTTTCTGAAATGATATCAAAAACCAAACTATTTAAATCAGCAAGAACCGTAAGAGCTGGCAAGTTGGAGTAGTTACAAGTCAATAAGAAAAAGACAAAAAATCCCCGGTAGGTCAGGCCATACTTCACATCATTCACAAAACGTACAAAGAGGCAAAAGGGCATTTGAAGAAAGTTCAAACTCATTATTCAAATAAATGGCAATTACTTTTCCTTTAAAATGGCAGAAAAAATATTTAAATGTTTAAGACGCGGCTTTGGCAAGAGTGCATTGAAACGGGCACTCTTTCGTGTGCTGCCAAAGGAAGTGTAAACTTGAAAAACGTCTCCAGAGAGAACTTTGTCAATTCGTATCCAGAGCTTTGAAAATATTCATAGTTTCTGACCAGACTCCATTTATAAAAATTTCCCGTGAGAACACAACAGATAAGCACTTGAGTTTTCACAGCTGCGCTTTTTAAAAAAGAAAAAAAAAAAAAGTGTGAAACAAATAAATGCCTAACAACAAGGAGATGACTCAATACAACTTAGAATACACGTATAATGAAAAATTGTTGCCGTCATTGGAAACCGAGTTCTCAAGCATATTCCTGACATCAGAAAGCACTGTATTAATTGGAACAGGCTAGGTTATGCTGCAGTAATAACTTCAAACTCTCAGTAACTAAACACAGCAGATAATGTTCTTCTTGATCACGTTTCACGTCCAAATGAGATGAGGCAGGCGAGGTTGGGGGGAGAGGAGTTCTCAGTACAGTCAGCCAGGTCCCCAGCGCTCAGAGGACCATACGACCACCCTCTCAGCAGGGAAGGAGACCCCCAGATGGTCCCACACAGGCAGTACATGTTCAGTCCAGAAGCGACACCCTCACTTTTGCTGGCAGCCCACCTACCTGCAAAATGGGTGAAAAAATGTAATCCTACTATGTGCCTGGGAAGAGAAGTGAGCCAGATACGGAGCAGCACTGAACGTTGCTACCATTATAATTATGATACAATAGTAAGAAAAATGGAATACAAAATTGCATTTTTAACACAATCTCATTTTAGAGAAATATTTATGATACTTTCATATATGCATGTATAAATGCAGAAGATCCTTATAATAAAACAGGGACCTGGGTTATGAAATTATAGATGGTTCTGATTTTCCTCTTTAAACATGTTTGAATTTTCCAGATTTTCTATAAAGAACACATTAATTACTAGGGGGAAAAAGTTTGTGCTTCAGTATTACTCAGGCTATCCTCTATTTTCTTGCCTTCGGAAAACAAATTTTTCTTTTCCCTAGTTCAGCAAATTCCTTCAGTCTCAGCTCCATCTGTAAAATGGGAACAATGTTACTTGCTCATCTTCTACCCAGAAGAGAGCTAAACAAGAAGTATAAATGTTCATCTAAAGACATTTGCATTCAGGGAAAAAAAAATATGTTCATAAGACACAAAACATTACAATGCTTCCCTCAGAACTAGGAATACAATTGTGTCACTCTACGTAGGAGATTAAATAATCTCTCTCTGCCATTGAGCCAAAAGATATGCCTAATTCAGTTGCTTATTCCCTAAGGAAATAAGAACCCTACCAAAGAGTTCAGACCTAGGGTGAAAAAATAGATCAGAATATTCATCCTCATGAATGAATTCAACGGCATGGATTTTATGACTTGGTTACCAAGTTCACTGTTGATATCCATTCCATACGCCTTCGTGGCTAACATGGGCTCCAAGAGCGTCTGCCTTTCTCTGAATCTTCTTTGTTCCCATAGTCTATCAGACAAACCAACCCAAAATTACTTTACACCCTGTTTCAAGTACTGATTTCCAGGGTTCTAGGAAAGCAGGGACTCCTCCCCACCCCTTGGTTCCTCTCTTGTAACCCCCTTATGACCTAGCCTAGCACCAGCATAGCCCAGCACCGCTTAATAAAGAGTTGCCCATTTGAGCCAATCCCTTTAGAGGAAGAAGTCACTTATGGGTGCGATCCTGGTCCCTTCCTCACAAGCACCTAATGCCGTGTCTTTAGGCTCCCGCTGGCCACCGTCCATCAACTGACAGACTAAACCCAACCAAAGAGACACACAGATTAGACATGGGAGCAGAGTAGAGCATGACCCTCAGGAACCAAACTGAGATTCCATTATTAAAGAAAAAAAATCACATGCTGTATCTATTCAAAGAGAAAAGATGTCATTTTACAAGCCTGTCAGCCCATCTTCCAATGAAGAGTGAAAAGAAAATGTGACTGAAGAAAATCTCAGAGCATCAGGGACAGATGCAACGCTTGCGTTTGGGGTCTTTTTCGTTTTGAATATGCCCCACTGGCCAAAGGTCTCCACAGATGTGAGGAAGAGTTAATTAGTGGCAGCATCACCATTGTGGCATAGTTTAACTGCTGATATGACAGAGATTGGGAAGAAAAAAGAGAAGGATTATCAGGAAACAGAAGAAGTTTTCATTAATGGTGTCTCGAGATGTCACTTCTCCTGGAACAAAGTAAGAATGACCTCGACAGGTAACTGATCCCATGCCACATTCACTGCACATCTGCTTAAGATAACTTGCTTTATCCAGGTGGTTCCCAACTTGAAGGGGAAAAGTGGAAAACATTGCTAAGGTGACAGGACCATTCTCTGAGCTTCATCACATACCATCTCTGCAGACCCAGGGACACAGAGCCCAGGTGGGGCCTTGCAGGGTGATAGGTGGATGCAGCAATTTTACTAATGCATTCACACTGGCCTCAGGCTGTGCAAAATTGCGTGTGTTTAACGCAGGAATCACAGCCCTACGTTAAAAATGATTACCAACCCCTTTTGACTTCCTGGTTGTAAGTACGAGAAATAATCATAACGTTTGGCTCTGTGACTGATGGATACCATAAATCACACTGTGTTTTCAGTCTAGTGGTGTCTGCCACAGTGCTAGGAGACCACAGCAACCGGCATCTTTGGAAGAGATAAAAACAAGACAGCTTATAAAGATATTTTGGAGGAAACGGCTTACCGGGAGCTGGAGGAAACGGTCCTAGCCACAAAAATCTTTCAACATCCTTCTCCACTGGGGTGTGTGGGCAGGGGGCTGTCACTGGTCTTCCTCCACCATCTTGAGATCCACCCTCCCCAGCCAAACAGCAGCACCACTCATCGCATCCTCCCTTGATAGGGACACAGCACCACTTATAAAATCAACATCACTCTGCTTTTGCCTAGCATGAATTATTACTCTCCAAAGATAGCAGGAAAAGTTGTGAAGGGAGGACTGATTTATACTGCCTCCTGGCACTGTACTGGTTTGGGGAGATCGTGGAGAAGAAAGTCCAAGTTCACTAAGCTAATCAAGTAGCATGTATTTGAGCTATCTCATAGCCCTACAGGGACCACTATTCAGCACACCCAGCCACTCTGTCCTACCACGTTGCTTCCTTTGTTTCCGATCTACCTCACACCAATAACTCACTTCTGGACCTCTGCAACTGCTGGCTTCATCCTAATGCTGAATAATCCAGACAAGGTTTGTTTACTATATTAGTTTGCTAGGGCTGCTGTAACAAAACACCACTGACTGGGTGGCTTACACAACAGAAACCACTGTCTCATCGTTTATTTCCAGTTCTGGAGGCTGGAAGTCCAAAATGATGATGCCGGCCAGAGTTGGTTTCTTCTGTGACCTCTCTCCTTGGCTTGCAGACGGCTGTCTTCGCCCTGTGTCATCCACGGGGTGTGTTATCTATGTTATTCTATGTCCTCATCTCTTCTTAGAAGGACTCCAGTCATATTGGATAAGGGTCCACCCACATGACTCCGTTTTATCTTATCATCTCTTGAAAGACACTATTTCCAAGTAAACTCACACTCTGAGGAACTGGAGGGATAGGACTTCAACATATAAATTTGGGGGTGGACACAGTGCAGCCCATAACACTTGTTTTTCCCCTAGCATCACCAAGCTCAGCATTTACATGTGTGTACACAAACACACACACACACACACACACACACACAAACACACTTTATATTTTTCTGTATCTTGCTCAGAATTTCCAACTAGTATGGTGGGAGCTGGGAGGGATGAGGGAAGAACTCAGCTTCTTGTGGCTCAAAGGAGTCTCACTGGAGTAAACCAGTCTCTTCCAGTAACTGCTCAGCTTTCCAGAGTGTCTCCCCTTCCCTGAGGACTCACCCACCCCCTTGAGCCAGGCCTGGAGGGAAGGAGGGCCTGGGGTCATGCTCTCCTCCAGTTGGGCCACTGTCATCGCTGCTGCTGTTGCTGCAGTGCCCCAGGCCAGCATGACCCCATGTCTGTTCTCCTGGCGGGGTGCCACCCTGTCACTGCCCCGGGGCCCTCGGCCTTCCCGCTCTGCTGACTGGGCCCACCTCAGCTCTCCCTGCACCGAGGTCTGGCTACAGCTGCCATTAGATCCTCAGCTTCATCAATTTCCCAGCCCTCTTCTCCCCCATTGGTGACGCCCTCGGCAAGCTCACCGAGCCAGCCCCTCTGCCACCGTCCCCGTCTCCCGCTGAAATGCCCCCTTTCAGCAGCAGGAGGCCAGGGCCCAAGGCTCCCTGGACTAACACACCACATGCCCTTTTTCTTCTCCGTAGGGCCGGCAGCACCACAAGAGGGGCTCTTTCGAGCTCTGAGCGTGGAGTGGAAGTCCAGGCCCTCCACACTGACTTCCCCTCAGCTTATCTGGGGTGTGTTTTCTACCTGCCATCCCTTACCTCACACAGTTGCCCTCACCAAGAGGCTTGAACTCGAAGGAAGAAACAAGAACGTATCTCCTGTTATTCCCTTTCTTGCTCCCTCTCTCCTCAGCTCAACTTCCCCAAACTGGAAGGACTTTCCATTTCCAGCTGAATGGGAACTTCACTTATGTCACAGTCTCTCTTCTCAACATCATGGTTCGAAATAATAACACTCTATCTCAGGCGTCCAAGGTTCACTCTGGACATACAGACGGAAGCTTTTTGGAGTTTGGAAAACACTTCTCTCTCTCAGCAAAACATGGATTTAAGACTCTCTCACTTTTCACATAACAATTCTAACATGAAACCCAAAGCTGAGCCAACACTCTTTATTCTGGGTGGTCTGCCTCCCACTTCCCCCTGAACTGATAGATTCAACCCCATGACATCCCCATAGCAAGGAATGAAGATACATTGATATGTCGGGAATACAGTTCCTGTTGCACTAGAGACTGTGACACAAATATTCTAGTACATCGTCCAGAACAAGCTGATTTGTTCAGGGCATTTGTTGATCTGGTGATCACTGCCATTTTCCTTAGCAGACAGACAACTAGGGAAGTAATGCAAAGAACCATCGGATTTGTTCATTTAGAATTCATTGGCAGGGGCTTTCTCTGGTCCATAGATAGAAACCTTTGGCACCCAAAGAGCTAAGGCAACAACACATAGCAATTGTCTTCCCAGGAGCAGGAAGGTAACTGCTCTCCTTGCTATTTGCCCTTATCTCGTTTGGGACCAGTAAGGGCTGTGGAAACTGGCAGAAGAAAAGCCTCGGAAAACTTCCAGTACAGAAGGATCAGACTGGCTGGATCCCTGACAATGACATTAAGACAGAAAATCTGACGTAGAGGCAATGCATGGTGGGTAACATGCGAACTAGAATCAGACTGCTTGGCTTCGTGTCCTGACTCACCACCTTTCTACCTTGGTCATTCCAACCAAGTTACTAAATCCCTATCGGTCTCCTCATCTGGTGTAGTGTTGTTGCGAAGCTTACAGGAGTTAATGGAAGTAAAATGCTGGAACCGTACTGACACATAGTGGACTCTCAGTAAATGCTCGTTGTGGGGAAATATCAGGTTGTAGGAAAGTGGTCATTATGAATAATATTAATAGCTAAAATTTATTGAGTGCTTATAATATGCCAGGCAATGTTATAAATTCCACACATGTGTAACAGGGGCTAAAACATCATTATTATATGAATATTTGTAAAGCCTTTTTTCCATCCCTTCCAACGTCTGTCCACCCCCGCTTCCACTAGTAAAATTCTGATTTGGTTCACTTGCCATTTCCCCATATCCTCAACTTGTGGGCTTTAATCCACAGATTGGGGGAAAATACTGTAGGGCAAGGAGATTCATATTTGAAATGAAGAGAAACGCTGGCAAACAAAAAGAAAGACTAACTCTCAGAAAGTATGGCAGGGAAAGCAGGAGAAATTTTAGTTGGCAGTTGAGAGTGGAATAAAGAGAGATTTTCAAGTACAACTACTCTCTGTTGAAAGTGAGAGGTGGACAAGTTGAAGGCAGATAATTTTTTTTTTTAAGTTTAGCTATTTCTTAGGCATATACTACCCTCTTGGAATTTTCTTAAGAAACTGCAGTAAGGGCTTCCCTGGTGGCGCAGTGGTTGAGAGTCCGCCTGCCGATGCAGGGGACGCAGGTTCGTGCCCCGGTCCGGGGGGATCCCGCATGCCGCAGAGTGGCTGTGCCTGTCGGCCATGGCCGCTGAGCCTGCGCGTCCGGAGCCTGTGCTCCGCAGCGAGAGAGGCCACAACAGTGAGAGGCCCGCGTACCGCAGGAAAAAAAAAAGAAAAAGAAAGAAACTGCAGTAAGCACTTGAATTGCTTTTGATTAAGCTTCTCTGTTAACTTGTTTTGTTTTTTAATCTGATTCTATGCAAAGACAGGACCACATAAGAAGCTACTTTTATGCAGGTTATACACACACTCTTTCATTTTATCCTCACAGCAACCCTGTGAGTTGGATACTATTATTATGCTTTGCTGGAAGAGAAAACCAAAGCGTAAAGAGATAGCTCACAGTCACACAGAAAGCACCAGAGCTTGAATTTGAATCTACATAGTTTGACCTCAGAGCGTACACACTGACCATTGTGCTACACTAACTGATCGATTATCCCTTTTAGCCTCTGCATTAAGTCGTGCTTCCTCAGTCGTCCTGAGATTGTTGTCAAAGAAAAATAACTCCAGGTTTCTTCCCAATACATAATGTTTCTGTTCAATTAAAAACAAAAGTCGAAGTGTGTGTGTATGCGCGTGCGTGCGTGTACCTTTGATTTAATTAAATATTTACATTGTTTAAAATTCAAAAGGTATAAATGAGATAACACAAGGTGTCCCTTCTAACCTTGTTCCCCAGCCATCTGGTTCCCCCTCCCAGAGGCAAACAATGTTGTCAGCTTCTATTGTTTATTTTCAGGTAAAAGCATTACCAGCAAATACATTTCTCTCTCTTTTTAAAATGATACCACAACATATTCAATGTTGAGCACTTTGTTTCTATTTATCAATATATCTTGGAGACAATTCCATATTGGTCTAGAAGGTGTGTCCTCATTTTTCTTTACAGCTAATGATAATGTTAGGATGCACCATCATTTACTAACAATTCTCTAACTGTTGGACATTAGAATATTTCTAAATGCATACTATTGTAAATGATGTGACAGTGAATACCCTTGTATCGTACATAATGTCATTCTGCATGTTAGTACAGGCATAGTATAAATTCCCAGAAACAGAATCATTGGGTCAAAAGCCATGTGCATATGTATTTTTAATAGATACTCCCAAATTGCCCTACATAGATTTTTTTTTTTAACAAAGTACATGCCTACCAGCAATGGGTGAGATTGTTTGTTTATTTTCCCTTACCCTCTCCAGCACAGTGGATTATTAAACTTTCTGGTCTTTGCCCATCTGATAGATGAAAATGGAAAATCCATTTCTTCTTTTGCCTCCGGTTACTTGAGTTTAAACTATAACTTGCTGCCCACAAACCCCTCCATTCATTCATTTAAATAGTATAAGGCATTTACCACACATAAGGCTCTATCCTAGTCATCCCTTTGCCCTATAGAGCAGAATCTCTCTCCAAAATCATCTGTGGCTTAAGATTCTTCCAGATAACTGGGATTTGAGTAACTCCTGATATCTTAAACATAGCATAGCAGAATGATTCTTGGGGTTTTGGAGGAGCAAATAACACATAGTCCTGCCCCAGTTCTCTCCCCAATCCCCATCCTACCCAGCTTCAAGTTGGGACCAATCAAGAGACAGCCACAGGACAGATGGAGATGAAAATATCTGCTTTGTGTCTGATAAAGCCGATTGGAGCCTAAAGCTTAGTCCCAGAAACAGATGGGTTTTCTAATATCTTCCCTGAACCAAAAAAAACCATAATTAAACCCACATACCCAGTCACAGACAGGCCTGGACAAGGGCAGGCTCTTCGGCAGTAATGGACACTTATTATAGGGCCTTGGAGGAGAGTGGGTTTCCTGAGGACAGCCTACAGAAGGCTTGGCCACATGGGCCACCCAACCAGAGCACCACACGTGTTACCTGTAGCCACACAAGTGTCCCTCCCCTGTATCTCTCCTCCTGAGACAAGGAACTTCTCACACCCATGCAAATGTAAGGAGATGGGGATAAGAATTCTCCACCAACTGTATTTAACCTTCAGCGATGAGATTATCAAGAAAATGGAATCTTTATGTGTGTGGGGGGGAAGTTTTTTAGTGTGAGAAGAATGAATAATGTATTCATTATTTCATTCAACAAATATTGATTGAGAATTTACCTTGTGCCAGGCTCTGTGCTAGGATGTGGGATTATGAGGTAAATACAACTCAGATCCTACCTTCTATAGAGTTGATATTGTACAAGAGAGATAACCACATAAATAAATCATCCTTATACAAACTCTAATTGAAACATGGAAAAAGGACCTTCACAGGGAAGGTGCCTTGAGCTGGGCCAGGAAGGATGAGTAGGGCACATCAGCCTTGTACAGAATGTTATTCTGCATAAGGTGTCTTTAGATCAGCACAAGGGAAGGCTGTATCAGGAAAAAGAAAAAGAAAAAAAAAAAAAAACAGTTGCAAAAGTAGAGAATGGAATCAGGTTGTATTTGGGGCCTGGAAAATATTTCTGTGTGTCTAGAGATCTGGGCAAGGAGGGAGACAGGGTCACAGGTGCTGTAAGATGAGGCTGAGAAGGTGCCCCAGGTTAGACTGAGAAGTTTTTGCCAGCCACACTCAGGAGCTCATGCTCGATTTTTAGGCCATGGAGAGCCTTTAATGCCTTTTGAGCAAAACTGCCATGATCCAATTTGTTTCAGAAAGATCACTCTGGCTGAAAATAAGGAGGATAGATGTGAGGGGGGCGGCGGTGGAGAGAGAGAGAGATCAAAGGCGAGAGGGCCAGTTAAGAGTTAACCAACTGGCCCAGTAGAAGAGGCGATAGAACAAAATTCGCACGCAGGTGACAAAGAAAAGTAAAGAGATTCAGCAGACATTTCACAGGTAGAATGGTCAAGATGTGGTGATTGACTAGACACAGGAGGTGGGTGGTAGGGAGTCCAGAGCAAATAGGTGTCCGATCTGAATGGCGAGGCCATAACTGAGACCGGAAACAAAAGAGGAACAGGTCTGGGGGGAAGAAGGAAAATGAGTTTAGTCTGGGATACGTTACAGTAGAGCTGCCTGAAAGATATCTTGTAGGATGTATCCAGCAAGTGCCTGGAAATAAAAGTCTGAGCTCAGGAGAGAAAGCAGGACCGCCAAGTCTATTGCTACATGAGCTGTAGAGGAAGCTGTGGGAATACGGTAAGAGCAGTCAGCCGAGAAATCAGTGAAGCCTGAGAGAGAAATGGGACAGTACAGGAGAGCCAGACAGGCAATGGGCATCTGGAACAGAGAAGAGGTCAATGGAGGACATTTCAGTGGGGAGTGAGGGGGCTGGGAGACAAGGAGAAGGGAGGCCCCCTTCAGCGTATCATGGAAAGGATCACATTCTTCGTCCTCCTAGATGCTCAAGGCCACACTGCATCTTCAGAGGGAGCAGTTTTCTCATCTGTGCTTGTCCTATAACATTCACTCTTCTAATAGAGGCTCCCTGGAAAACTGGGTGACAGAGAGAAGGATGAGGATGACCGCTCAGCAGAGGACCAGCTTTCCCCCACATCCCTCTCTGCAGGAAGTGTCTCCTCCTTTGCCATAGAGTGAAGGATGAGAGAGCTGGCGTGTCTGCAGGAACACCTTCCGACAAAACCCTGCGAACGCTCTGCATTTACAAACATCAGAAGGAAATCTAATATCCTTGTTTACGGTTTCTCACCAGCGAAGCCCATTCTATCTGACAGTGATCCCTGCCAGGCTCCTTCCTGCCCTCACCATCTGCCCCAGTCAACAACCTGGCCACCCTCTAGGCTCACCTTTCTCCAGTCATCAGATCTTGGCAAAAGCTCGTCCACGTGCCTGGAACATCCCTGTTCCTTCTATAAACTTTCTACTGATTTCTTCAAAACCATGCTCAATCCTAATCAGTCCATGAAGCTTCCCTTTTTTTCTGAGTATGAACTCAACATATGTCCTTTGGCTAGAGAATTGGTCCGTTAATTTTGTTGGTGTTGTTACAGAAATCATTTCATTTGTCATAATTACTTAGGGGGGACCAAAATAACCAAAGCTAACCAAAAGCTCTGCCTGGGGAATTGCCTGGTGGTCCAGTGGTTAGGACTCCACACTTTCACTGCCAGAGCCTGTGTTTAATCCCTTGTCGGGGAACTAAGATCCCACGAGCTGCGCAGCGCAGCCAGGAAAAAAAAAAACAAAAAAAAACCTCTACCTGTAAGTATCAAGATTTTATTCCACTCATTCAACGGAACCAATATTTACTGAGCTCTTACTTTTTATGTGCCAAGCACTGTGCTCCATGATGGACAATTTTTTTTTCATTTATTATTATTTTGTATACATATATATATATTTTTTTTTTTTTTTTTTTTTTGCAGTACGCGGGCCTCTCACTGTCGTGGCCTTTCCCGTTGCAGAGCACAGGCTCCGGACGCGCAGGCTCAGCGGCCACGGCTCACGGGCCCATGCGGGATCTTCCCGGACCGGGGCACGAACCCGTGTCCCCTGCATCGGCAGGCGGACTCTCAACCACTGCGCCACCAGGGAAGCCCGATGACGGAGATTTTAAATAAAGGAAGGTAAACAAAGAGAAAGCATTCATTACACAGACCAAGAAACAAACCTGGGCCTCTTTTAGGAGGTGGAAAATTTACATCTTAACTACCCCCACTGCCTTTTTTGATAGATCTTGCTAAAGTAGATGATCCTCTCCCCTGCTTTTTAAACAGTAGGAATGAATAAAGCCTGAAATATTTTTATGTTGTTTTGGGTGCATCATATTGGACATCCTGTTTTAAAAGAATAGCTTTTCTTTTTTAATTAGAAAAATAATACGTTCCTTGTGAAGACTGAAAATGATTTTTCTAATCACCCATGGTCAAACCATCCTAAAGGCAACTGCTGCTAACATTTTTGTGTATCTCTTTCCAGGCTGTTATCCAATCCATTTGTAAGGAGTTTTGCCTTAATAACAATGCAATATATGGAACATAAAATTCATAGCTTGCTGTCTTACAAGTTCGCGTTACAGTATAGACAGTTTCTAGTAAGACCCTTTGCTGAGCAGTGTCTTGTGGCAGAGTAAACTAAGACTCCTCCCCTCCCACTTGCCTTCTTCATTCTCCCAACACAGGAGTTCTAGATCAGAACTACTACACAGTGCTTTTTAAAAGCGTTTGAGGGCTTCCCTGGTGGCGCAGTGGCTGGGAGTCCGCCTGCCGATTCAGGGGACGCAGGTTCGTGCCCCGGTCCAGGAAGATCCCACGTGCCGCGGAGCGGCTGGGCCCGAGAGCCATGGCCACTGAGCCTGCACGTCCGGAGCCTGTGCTCCACAACGGGAGAGGCCACAACAGTGAGAGGCCCGCGTACCGCAAAAAAAAAAAAAAAGCGTTTGAGGGGGACTTCCCCCGTGACACAGTGGTTAAGAATCCACCTGCCACTGCAGGGGACACGGGTTTGATCCCTGGTCCGGGAAGATCCCACATGCCACAGAGTGACTAAGCCCGTTCATCACAACTACTGAGCCTGCGCTCTAGAGCCTGCAAGCCACAACTACTGAGCCTGTGTGCTGCAACTACTGAAGCCCACGCACCTAGAGCCTGTGCTCCGCAACAAGAGAAGCCACTGTGACGAGAAGCCTGCACACCGCAATGAAGAGGAGCCGCCATTTGCCACAACTAGAGAAAATCCATGCACAGCAACAAAGACCCAACGCAGCCAAAAAATAAATAAAATAAAATAAAAGTGACTTAAAAAAAAAAAAGTGTTTAAGGAAACAATTTACAGACAGAAACCCTAAATGGAAAGACCTTATAGTTTTGTAGATAGTGACTCCAGTCTTTTTTGTATAAAGGTTGGGGGAGCTGACAAGGTTTTCGTACAGTATTTTCTCCTTCATTATACTGATTTTTGTATAAAAATGTAACTTCACATGTCTAACACATATTAAAAATATTAAATATTTTGATGCAAAAAAAGAAAAAAGGGCTGCCACCAGGAGAGAAGTCCGGCCCCTACTGTTTCCCCCACTTCTCTGCCCCCTCCTACCTCTGTGCAGGGGAGTAAGGGCTCACCCCACCCTCTGTTATGACAGCAGAAGCTTGAAAGAGCAGATAAGTGGTGGCCACTTAACAAATGCCTGAAGGTGTGAAATATGTAGGCCCCAAGAATTAAAAATTGAGACAGAGTCTTCCCCACTTCCACAGAGAAGGATTCCAAGTCCCAGGGAGCAGAGTCTGGAACCAGGAAATCCTAGACAAGGAGACAGGAAAACATAAAAGGGAGAAGTTGTGGAAAGTGAAAAAGGATGCCCCAAAGAGATGGGGGGCATCCGTGTGGGATACCCTCTGACTAGCGGGAGTGTCCATTGTCCTCCAGAATCACTGGCAGAAAGTGGTGATAGCCTCTTGGAGACGAGGCTGTACTAGCCGAGAGGGAACATCTCTGAAGGCTGTCATCCAAGTGGTGACTACAACGTGCCCCACCTTGAAGGCCCTCAAGTTCCCATCTTGCCCATTTCCAGACCATCCTTGGGGACAAACCCCGCAAGACACAAAAGGCACCTTCCGTGTGGGTTATATTTGTAATACAGTGACACCTCTCTGGACTACCATTAACCAGGAAAGAAAAGCATATCCCTGCTCCCTGCCCAGGACACTGTCTCACTTCCATGCACCCCAAGGAAGACACAGGCTGCTTATAGAAATGTGAAGGATAACTACTCCTACATGGAATAGCCCCAGAATGCCACACAATTAAACTCCCACTGCTCTTTCTTAACCATCAGTGCAGTGACTCCCAACCTTGTCTGCACATTGGAATCACCCAGGTAGCTTCCGAAACTACCGATGCCCGTGTACCCACCTCTGAAGATTGTGATTTTTCCATCTTGGGTGTGGCCTGGGTTTAGAAATTACTAAAGATGCCCAGGTGATGCTGATGTGTGTCAGGCAAGTTTGACAACTACTGCTTTAACGTCAGGTTCTGGAATATCACTTCTCCTTGTAGGTGGTCTATAGCCATTGCTTGGGACAGCCCATGTCCACAATTCTAATCCTGCATGCTCTGGAAATGCTAGCTAGAATATATCTAAAATAAGGAGAAACAAATTTGGAACAATGCAAGTATCATGCATGAACTGTAGAATCATAACTTTTTTTTTTTAAGCATCAATGTGTCTACTCAGAGAACCTCAGCTTTTTTTCAGGAGAGCTGAGCTGGCTGAAGAAGTGGCCACCTGGGGCTTCCCTGGTGGCGCAGTGGCTGAGAATTTGCCTGCCAATGCTGGGGACACAGGTTCGAGTCCTGGTCCGGGAAGATCCCACATGCCGCGGAGCAGCTAGGCCCGTGAGCCACAACTCCTGCACCTGCGCGTCTGGAGCCTGTGCTCCGCAACAAGAGAGGCCTCGACAGTGAGAGGCCCGCGCACCGCGATGAAGAGTGGCCCCCGCTCGCCGCAACTAGAGAAAGCCCTCGCACAGAAACGAAGACCCAACACAGCCAAAAATAAATTAATTAATTTTTAAAAAACTCGCTCAAAAAAAAAAAAGAAGTGGCCGCCAGATAAGCACAGTTTTATAGTATCTCTGTACGTGTGATGGGTTATGTACTTATATATGCATATGCTTATAGCTATTTAGCCTAAGAGTGATGAGTTCAAACTACAGTGGCTTCCCTGATTGTTTAGGCAGTTTGAGAGCAGGTATCATACCGTTACTGAGTCACTGTGTGGCATCTTGAAGAGAAACTTTACACTCAAGAAGTTCCCAGTAAATGTTCAGAGCGATCTTGAACACTCCTGTTGCTGCTGATCCTCCCAGAGCTGGCTAATGGGCCAAGGAAGAGCCACAACTCTTAAGTGACAAGGCACTCCTTTCCAAAGTGGTGTCTAGGGTCCTTCTTGGGGAGATCAAGTAAGATATCTTTCCAATTAAAATATTCCAGACGAGCACTATTACTCCTTCCTTAGGGAAAGCACTATTAGAAAAGCTAAAAGCAGTGAGTTCACCTCGCAACTGCCCTTTAAAGATGAAAACAATAATTTTGGTCATTCTGAGCAAGAAGCCGCACAAGTTCTCTGAGCAATCTTGAGAGACCTGGACCAGGGAGAGAGCTGGTCCTCAGAGCTCCTGGCTGATGCAATCTGAGGCCATTCCCCAGAAGACATATCTCCTCACTTCTCAGTTTAAGAAAATAAATTAAAAGTTCAGGAAAACAACCCTACACATTACACTAATTGACTTAAGAGACAAAAGACAGATCTAGCCCGTGATACCTCAGCTCAGAATCCAGCAAAGACCAAAGCATCCACGAGAGTCTGGACGCCACCAGTAGAGGGTAGGTATGTTCTTTTGGTGCCATTGCCACACGCGCAGGGCAAACCAAAGCATTCTTGCCCTCTGCCTTGTCTTTCTTTCTTTTTAACCTTCTTTAAAAACCGATTTTTCCTCTTATAGCAGAGCCCTTCATAGAGACTCTCTAGTGATCTATTTAATTAACAGAGTACAGAATCCAATCTCAGTTGTTTCACCTCGGTGTGCTACAGGGGATCCCCCAAAACTCTTTATGAAGAAATAACTTAAAATGAATATTTGGGATTCACTTTGATCTTAAATAAAATACATCATTTGACATATCTGGGGAGATAGATCAATTGGTGGAGGACGGAATGGTGTTCTTTGTTTTTTTTTAATGAAATAAATAAGGTAGTGCAAGACTCCAAAAGAATCGCAAGTGCTGTGGTGTCATGACACAAATGACCCCTGTGAAAAGGGGGCCTCTCCACAGAAGGATTCCCACCTCCTGTGGAAAGATCATTCTGAGAACAGCCTTTTTGTAGAAGGAAGGAATCCTCTGGCCATTTTCCTTCCTGAACCCTCTTGTCTGTTTTCTTTCTTTCTTTTTCCTTTCTTTTGGCTGCACTGTGTGGCTTGCAGGATCTTGGTTCCCCGATCAGGGATTGAACTTGGGCCCTCGGCGGTAAAAGCCCGGAGTCCTAACCACTGGACCACCAGGGAATTCCCTCTCCTCTGTTTTTCGAAGTACTGTGTCTTTAGTAACCACTCTGTCCTCTGGACGTTCTTGATTTCCATGGTACCACTCTCTCCTGGCCCCTTCCTTTACTTTCTGTATGCTCCTTCACTGTCCAGCTCATGGGCATATTAATCTCAAGAGGTGGGCTCCTGGGGCCCTGTCCTTGGCCCTTTTCTCTTATGTTCTCCCTGGGTGACCTAAAACACTTCCATGACATCAACCGTTATCTGTAAAGTGATGACTTCCAGATATATGTCTCCACTAGTCAAGGTCTACATGCCATTATTTCCTGGACATAGACTGGCCGTCGTAGAGATCCCTCAAACTCAATGCACACAAAGAGAAGTGCGTACTGGTTCCTAAATTCCCCTTCCATTCCTTGCCTTTGCAACTAGCACCATCATCTACCTCATCTGCCAGCAACACATCAGAGCTCGTCCTCCAAGCCTTCTGCTCACCCCCTACACCCAATTCATCAACATTTGTCTCAGTCAGGAATTGCTTTTGGCCACTGGCTGGAAATGGATGGAAATCACAGTGGCTTAAACAAGAAAAGATTTATTTATTTTTCTCATACAGCATGAGAGTCAGACCATCCAAAGCTGGTACGTTGGGTCCACCATGTCATCAGGGCCCTGGACTCCTGTGCTTCTTCTCTGCCATACTTTTCACAAGGCTCCCATCTTTAAGAACACATCGTGGTTACAAGATGGTTATTCCCAAGTTCTAGGCAGAAAGAAAGATAGAGAATGAAGAGAATTAAGGCTCTTCATTTGGTTCATATCTCATTAGCCACAAAGAGAAGGCTAGAATGGCTATTAGTAAGGCAAGACAGAAATCCGCGCCACCTTTTCTACTTTCTTAACATCTTTCAAATTCATCTCCTAATATACTTGGTTCAGACCCTCATCACTTCTCCTGTAAATTTCTTCAATAGCCTCCTAATGAGACTCTTTGCCCACCATCTGTGCCCCTCACAGCCGTTCTTCACAGCACTGCCGTCACTATCTTTCTTGAATGTGAATCTGTGCCCTGCTTAAAATCTTCCAGGGGCTCCCCTTTAGCCTTCAAGGAAAAGCCCACACTCCTTGCTGGCTTTAAGCCCTTCCAGATCTGGCTCAAAACCACTTCTGAGCCTTCATTCTCTTCTCCCTTCCCCCAAGCTCTCAGCACACTTTTTCATCCCAGAACATCTCAGTTTTCTCTTGCCAACCCACCTTACAAGTGCTTCCACGCTGTCTGCATCAATTACACATGAAAACGAAGACATTTTCATGTGTAATCAACAATTAAAGATTTGAGGAAGTGGCTGCACAGCAAGACCACCTGTTCATATGGTGGAAAACAGTCAGCAAAATAGGTTTTCTTACACATGTATAAAGATCCTGTTTAAAACACAACACACCTGCCTCCTCGAAAGCTACCTCTCCGGGAAGAAAGATGTGGGAGGATTTTACCCATCACTTCCTCAATAGTCTAATTAGTCCAGACCTCCACACATCTAAGAGGAGAAGGGAGAAATGCAACTTCTTACTTGAAGGGTCCACCTTGTCAGCTGAGACACCACTAGGGACATGAAAGCAGACCAAAGAAAAAGCGAATAATGATGAAAGAAAACGTGAAGAATGATGAAAGAAGAGCTGTACCCTAGATACATAGAAACTCCTGCAAAATACATTTACCACCCTGGATTGAGGCCTGAGATGTGTGGCTTGTGGGCAAGAACAGAGAGAATCAAAAAAAAGCAAGAGGCTAGCTGAAGCCCAGTGTGATGGTGCTTTGCCTGGTTTTTCTAAAAACTAAGCTGCTTCCTGCAGAAGCCGGGGGTGGGGGGTGGGGGGAAGAAAATCACAGTCAAAAGTTACCGCTGGGCAGACAGAAGTGAAGGTAACACAAGGTGACGTGTGTGCGTGTGTGTGTATGATGCCCTGGGCACAGCTCCTCTGGCTACTGGGAAACCCCTATGGAAAGTGGGACCCTGAGTCTATTTTGCCATCTGCTGACTGGCTCCTTCCTGGGATCCTTCTGTGGACCTTGTTCATGTGAGTTCAACGGTGTCCCCTGTACTGGAAATAACTGCTGCCCACAGGGAGCTGGCCCATCGCCCCCACTAGTACTAACACTAGTACTAGTACTAACAACTAGTACTAACTAGTACGAACACTTGGCAGCTCTTTCCAGCACACACGTCACCAGGAATGAGGTTGGTAAATGAGTCCAGCATTCTGGAGAAAGAAATACAGTGACCACCAAGGCTGCCTAGTGACAGAAACTGCTGAGGACCCTTATCTGCTCTCTGTCTATTTATGGGACTGTAGCTCTGTGGGAACATTCTTAGTGTTGGCAAAAAAACAAACAAACAATTAGGGATCTTTGTGTTTCAGTGACATTTCCTCTTGACCAGTTATTGCTTCTTCACTCTGTACTCTTCAAAGAAAAAAAAAAAAAAAACCATCTTTTAGGCACAAATGATTAAAGAGAAATACAAGGCAGAGCAAGAAAATTCCAAAATACTCTATTGCAACCCAAAGCAATTTTTATGGAAGAGATTGGATAAATTATGAAAGGAAAATGAAGTAAGTGTTTAGAAAAAGGGAGGTTGAGTCACAATATGGGGAAAAAAAAAAGAAAAGAAGAGCACCACCCAGTCTTAAACTTCCCTGCTATTCACATAGCCTTCGTAGTCACAGGTTGCAGCCATCTTTGTGGATACCTAGAAAACTGGCCATCAAGACTAGAATAGCTTGGTGTGATCTGGGGTGAGGGTCATCCTCAAAGGACCACCAGCAGAGCCCCTGATGGGTGGGTGCAGCCCTGGAATTGCCCATCCCTTTATACCCCCTTTATACCATTCTCAAGGCCTGGGATAGCTTGAAGTTGGCCAGCTCAGCTGGCCAAATGCACTGGCCACGTGATTGGCTTCACGCCCTTCTTTTCTTCTTGTCATGTCTAGCTCCCCAATATTCATCAATAAATAACACGGCAAGGAAGTCCAGCACCTTTAGAGAGAACTAGTGACCTGCTCTATCTAGCATACAACTGCCTCATTTGACATCTCTTATTTGAAATGGACTTCCTATGGTTATGAAGATAACTCGCCAATCCATTATCTTGTGCTTGGAGGCTCTTTGCTTAGTAGTAAGGACTTGGATCCATCTTCATTCATCTTTGGCTATGCCAAGGTCGTCAATGGAATTGCAGTAAAAAAAGACTTAGAGTAAGTAACGCAGCAGTCAGTGACACAGTTAATCATGTGTGCATCTAACAACAATTCTGGAACAAGACCAGGTACAAATCAATAAAATACAGTAGACCTGGGAGGTTTTTCCTCTCCCTTCTGCAAGCTATCCCCTGCTACGTAGAGAAGAAAGGTAGAGATTGCACATGTTTGGGAGAAAAATATGAAGGCAAAGACAAACTTTGGTACCCTCAGGTACCGAACCCCCTTAGGTGTTTCTAAACTTTTAAGTTGCACTTTTGTCTCTCACACATTTTTAACCCAGTTAGGTGAACTAGGCAAATGCTACCGTCCCAAACTGGGCTAGACAAAAGGCCCTATGTCTGTTCTGAAGTTGAGGGGCTCATGGAAGGTCACCAGCTCTTGATTCCCAGCTCAAAAGTGACAGGCCAGAGTTGGGTGAAAGGCAGCTGCCTGGGAGCAGAGGCAGTGACCAGAGTAATAACTGTTCTCCCCTTATTCAATGGCAAACAGATAACTATCCTCTTAATTTCTTTGTGTCCCCTGGAAAGATTCTAATCTACTCACTAAAGTATCTGTGGTTTGGGCTGTTGTTTTAAAGCAAAGAGTTCATGGATGAAGGAAAACTGGGGAATTACGTCAGCCACACATTTTTCTTCCGAAATTGTTGGGAAGGAGAGTAGATAATCATCAATGAATATGGTATGTATACACACCATTCCAAGAATTTTACACTTCAATTTGTTTTCTAGTATGGGTTGCCCAAACCTCCCCCAGGGAGTCATTTATTAATACTTGACTCTCCAGAGAGAATAGGAACAAAGCAGGCAAAATTGCCATGCCTGAGGCAACTTCTTTTAGGATTGAACCAAGCACTGATGTAAAACTCCAGGGAGTCTCACAGTTAAAACCACCTAGGAAACTGAAAGAGGGGAGAAGCTCTTCCTTTTTGCTACCATTGACCACATTTAAATTAGAAAACCAAAGGAATTCTGTACAGCAAGGCCTAGAACACTTTGGGGACAAACGGACGTTTGCTGGAAGTAATCGCACGCTCGTCTCTTGAGCACCCATCGCTGAGGTTTGCGGTGACACCTCTGCGTCATTTCATGTGCGTTCCTGAGAGTTAGCTCTAGTACAGCACAGAAGGCACTTTCTTTGCAGGGGTGCAGTCAGGGATGGGGAAAGTAGACTCGGGGACCATACTCAGGGATATGAATTCCAACTCTTTGCAAATTGCTAAAGCTGACTTGCTTCCTTGCACAATCCAAAGAGAAGAGTTAGAGGCACGTCCACCCCCATTGGCTCTGACATGACTGCGGGAAGTTACGTAAAGACTTCTGAGATGACTGGACGCCAATTATGATGCTGCCAGTGTTTTCCACAAAAGCTTTTCTCCCCCTGGTTCAGCCCCAGTCACTCTGATGAAAAGGCTGAGACACAGAGAAACATCACCACTGCATAAAAAGGTCATTTGATCCTTGACGTCCCCAGTCTTCCTAGTGAGAAATGACAGCAGTAACCATTCATAATGAGTCCTGTTTTCACTCAGCTACATCCTCTAGGCTTTCCTGAAAGTGATGTGGACCCTAAGCATGGAAAGTTCCAGACTTAGGGCTTGTTTTCAAAAGAAATCAGATGTGCGGGCTAAGTAAGGAAGTGTTGGGCCGCAAAATACATCATCTCCCAGGAAAGCCCCTTAAACTCAGCCAGAATTCTCTCTTTATTCACCTGTGGTATTTCACCAGAACTTGTAATCATTCAGTGTTTCTAACCATTAGACAAATGTCAGGTGGACAGAAAAGAGAAAATATATAAAGCTACATGCCATGCCAGGTGAATAATGGGTTTTTTTTCTGTGGCTGTTTCCATAAATTTAGCCAACAGATTATATCTTCCTTTTCTTTTCCTTTTAAAAGCCAGTTCTGAGTTTTATCTCCATAGCATCCTGTCACCTAAGGAGTGATAAAGATTTAAGGGGAAAAAAAAATCCAGTTCAGATTGGTTTTCTAAATGCAAGTGATGATGACCAAAGACTTTAAAAAAAAGAACTCATTTCTAAATGATCTCATCTTTCTACCTTGCACACATATCACTTAATTCAATACTCTCCAACAAGCGCATACATTCGTTACCTTTCCCGCACTTCCTCTATTGATTACCATAGGTCATCCTATTAAAAGGAAATGGATGAGCCAGGATATCTCACTTTAATTTTTAAATCATAATAGTTTGTGGTGAGAGTGAAGTAGAGGCCCATCTAAGAAAGGAATAACCCCAGTAAGTGGCAATTAGGAGAGCAAAAGAGAAAACAAAGTAGAATTTCCCTTGCTGATCTTATCTGTATTCTGTTGGGAGATATTCTCTCTCTCTCTCTCTCTGTCTCTCTGTCTCTCTGTCTCTCTCTGTCTCTGTCTCTGTCTCTCTCTGTCTCTCTCTCTGTCTCTCTCTGTCTGTCTGTCTGTCTCTCTCTCTCCACCCAGCCTTAAAACCTAACAAGGCTGGTAGATGGAAAAGCTAAACAAACTTCACCTGCTCTTGAATATTCAAGTGAGGATACTTCCTTTCAGTAAGAGATGCATGGCAAGACTTGAAGGCCAAGGTGGCCCCACTCCCTCCCCATCCAGGTGTCCCCAGGGAGACATGAAGAGGCCCTTCAAAGGTCGCCCTGGGTGCCCTCCCGCCACATGGCACCAGCCTCCAAGGCAAGGCCATCCTGGGGTGACTCAGTCAGCTTTAGATGTTGAGATGTACAACCATTTTGTGCTTTTGAAAACTACAGATATGACAAACAGAGCACAGTCATTCTTTGACAAATTGTGTCATTTTCTACACAAATCAGGGCTTTAAAACCCTGGGAGGGTATAAATGGGAGCGCGGAGCAAGGGTGACAGGATGCGGTGAGTCATCGCAACTTCCTGCTAATCACAGGAACTGACAAAAGCTTGATGTGTCTCAGATTTGGCTGGGGGTTTCCTTCTCCGTTCAGCCTCAGACTTCTACGGCTTGCCCCTTCCTTCTTTGTATTTCTCCCTATGTATCACTTTTGTCTGAGATCCTTGATAGTCTATAAATAAAGTCATTGTGTTACACTGGACATGGGGTTTTTAAATGTCAGCATCCTGTGCGCAGCCTTCCATGATGAGATAACATCCAGTTTTTCTAACTGCATCCCTGTGACCCCGAACTAACTGAGATGTTCAGCTGCTAACAATTGTCTGAACGGTGCTATTTTCATAACTCTGCTATAGGAGATGGGAGAGCAGCGTTAAGGTAACGGGTAGAATATTCTTCAGGGTTTTCCTCAGATTTTACTTAAACTTGTAGTTTCTGTGACCTCTTAGACTAAAAGAAGAAGCAAGAAGGAAAATTGGGACAGAATGTTAATCTGCAATTCAAGAAGCAGGATAATAGGATTTTTTTTCTCTTTCTGAATCAAATTTATTGTTTCTGGTTCCCACCTGCCTGGCTGGTGGGAAATGCAGTCTCAGTTGTTACTGGGGCTTCTTTGCTGCCTCTGTGGCGTCATGAGTTCCACGTGGTACCAGGACCGGGAGGAGGGAGGAAGAGGGGGGAGGGAGGTGCCAGGAGGCTGAGCTGGGGAGGCCGCCATCACGACCAACAGACCTTCTCTTCCTGCTGCTGTCGTGAACTGGTGTTAAAACTTATTCTGACACTTGTTAAAAATGACAAGGAAAACTTTATTCAGGAGACAACTGCATTCAATAAAGAAAAGTGGGGGGTTAAAGCCAAGAAGAAGGAGGGGTGTGGAGGCAGATGGAAAATTACTAAGAGGAGACATCAGGTGTAAGAGGGGATTCTGGCTAAACCAACTTGATAGGATTCTTGCTGAAGACAAACCAGGATGATCAGATACCAAGGATGGAGGATGAGGCATTTGATCAGATATGGAAGATGATCAGGTATTAAGGGTGAGGGTTCTCTCTAAACTGTCCTAACAGGATTCTTGCTAGAACTGGGCAATGCAGGCCCAACAAGGATAGACACTAAAGCCCAAGGTCAAGGTCTAGCTGGCTTAAAGGAGCTTGACTGTAGTTTAGTCAAGAAGAGAGACTATCACTGGCTGCCTGACAAGGTCTGGACAATCTATTCTGAAAGGACTTGGGAGATGCCCTCTTAGAGTCACTGTGTCCACAGACTTACCCATGGCTAGGTGAGACCCACCCCTAACCATTGCTCTATAGCAATCAGCCACAGTCCTTAGGAGGCCCTCGGCATGAGAGGGGCCCAGGCCCTTCCACACTTGGAAAACCCCAAAGTTGGCCTTTCCTCTTAGTTTTATGGAATTTCCCACTCCCCACGCACCAACACTGAGCCAGTGCAACTCCTCAACTGCAAATACTTTCCTTCGCCCCCTTCTTCTCCTGGACTACCCAGTTCAGCACTTCTCAAAGGGTCTTTAAAACAAAGCATTGGGTAGGATTGTCTTCTGGGTACCAATAAAACGTGCTTTGGCCTCGTGACACAAAGGCTTGGTTTTGCAGGATGGGGGAGGTGAAAATACAACAGGGAGAACAAAAATTAATCTCTCAATAAATTATCCCTCCCAGTTATCAGTGGAATGACCTAAAAACATAATGGCTCTGTTTTGGATACATGTGTTTTTCTATGGCAATATTTTATTGCACACCTGCAAATACCATCATCTCATCTAGATTGCTGGTAAAACTATTTCAAGTTCAGGATATTTTTTCCAAAAACATCAGATTTCCAAGTGTTGTATCCCCTGAGAAAGTTGCCAATACTGTACGTGTGAAAATGCCTTGTGTCCTGTCAGGGACGTGATGAGTGTGGAACAACCCCTGGTTGGCTCTGAATTACACCCATCATCTGATTCAATGGGAGGGAAGGAGGAAAGAGAATGAACTGTGTTTTGGGGACGGAGCCTCTCAGCTAAGAAAAGGAGTGAAGATGGCCCCCTTAGTGCTGAACTCAGACAATTCCTCAGAGGACAGAACTGCCAGATGAACTACAGGATACCTAGTTAAATCTGAATTCCATATAACAGTAACAATTTTCTTATACGTATGTACATACCATACAACGTTGGGAACATACTTATACTAAAACTTTTTCTATTGTTTATCTGAAATTCAAACGTAACTGGGCATCCTCTATTTTTATTTGCTAGATCTGGCAACCCTAATTACAGAGTCCTTTTCTAAGCACCAGCTTAGGCAATTGATAATATGGACCTTAAGCCTGACGGAGGGCGCCATGTTTAAAATCGTGCCCTGAACTAGACACCAAAACGTGTAGGTCAAATAATGCAGCAAATCACCCTCATCTCTTTGGCTTCCGGTCCTGCGTGGCTTGTCTCAGTGGCACTGGGGATGCCACTGTCAGGGATGCCACACCCCGAGCGACAGGCAACAAGGCCTCGCACAGGACGAGCGTTGGCTGGGAACATTTGTTTGCTTCGTAGGTTCCTCTTCAACGTCCAGTCCCAGGCCCCGACTCGGACCCCCTGCTCTTCTTTCCTCACACTCCTTTAAGAGAACATTTTTCCACGCTCACAGGTTCAGTCATCTCCTCGGAGTAGATCTCTGTCTCCAAGGCTTTAGGAAGCAGCCTGCAGTTGAGTCCCACTTGGGTTTCTCAACCTTTCCTTAAACTCCAACAGCCAAAGCAAAACTCATCAGCCTTCTTCCCATCCAGCTCGTCCCCTCATCTTTGGCACCTGGGTCTCTATGGGCCCCAACCCTGCTGTCATGTTTAACACTTTCTTTCCCTTCCCATAACAATCAGTCTCCAAGTCTCAGTACTTTTTCTCTGTAAGTTGTCTTTTGCATGTAGTCCTTCCCACCGGGACCACATTCACTCAGGCCTAGCCCTCACGTCTCAAATTACGACATCCCCAAACCCGGGCTTTCCTCTCCAAATCTGTCTCGTTCTTGTTTCCATGGCTTCCAGCTTCCTGCAGCGTTAAATTTAAGCTTCTTTCCCTGGCTCTCATGGCCCTAGTGATACAGCCCTACCCTCCTAGGAACGTAGGCTCCTATTCCCAACACATCCCTTCTCCAAGAGCAAGGCCCCGACCCCGCTGTTTCACGTCCACCCCACTTCACTCATTCCCACCTAGAACGTACTTGCCCCTGGCTGGCTGACACCTGCCCACCCCTCAAACACAAGGGCAATTTCTTTTCTCCTTGTGGAGATTTCCTTGTCTAATCCAGCCTGCCTGGATCTCTTTCTACAATGTCTTGATCTTCCAACAAAGTGCTGTAGGGATAAAATGATGACATTTTCTGATAACGAGAATGGAGGTGCCTGCCTCCCTTACCCAGATCCTGGCTTCCCTCTCTGAGTAACCTCCTCAGTGGTGGGGCTCAGAATGCGCTACCCCAGAACATGGCAGCTCGGCAGAGTGAATATTTTAAGCTGAAGGAGTTTGAGAAAACAGCAGAAGCAGGGAGATTACTCTGACAGCCCCCTGCCTTTCTCCCCTGAAGCAGGTCATAAAACCCTCATGTGAGAGGTGCCCCACCACCACCACCACCACCCCCCCACCGCATACCTGGAGGAGAGGAGCGTCCTTATCTCTAAAACAGAGGGACACCGAGAAGAATCTGAAAACATAGGCCTGGCTGAATGTCCCCAGTTTACTATCCTCACCTCATACCCTTTGTCCTATAACACTTCTCCACGACTGTCCACTTGTCATCAAACCTGGCATAAGAACACACGGTTTTAATTGCTTCTTTGAGTCTTCATTTCCTTACAAAGACTCCTGTATCACATAAAACTTACGTAAATCTCATTAACTTCTCTGTCGGTTTAACGTTCAGCCCCAGCCAGGGACCCTAAGAGGGTCGAGGAAAACATTTTCCTCCCCTACATCAGTTTCCTCTTGGTTTGACAGTAATTGACTCAGGAGAAATATCTTCCAGGTCCTCAGGCAAAGTCCCTTCCAGACCTAGGCCACCAGTATCTCCCACCTGAATCCCCATATCTTGTGTAACATACACTACAAAAGAGCTTCCTGAAGTTCATTCTTCCCTTCAGAATGAAAACAAGAAAAATCTAGATTGTACGCATTATGGTAAAATCTTCCTAAGTGTTAATTTAATGCATAAGAAGTCCTTACGGCTCTTTTCTGGTCTTAGCAAAACATTTTTTAAACGTTCTTATTGTAGTTTTTTGCACTGGTCAATGCTAAAAGCCAACCCTTTGAGGAAGTCTCAGTTTCCTGATTTCTTACATCACAGTCTGATTCATACTCTGTCTAATTAACACCCTGATGTCCTGTACTCACTGCTCTGTTTGTCCAGTGGCTTCCATCAATACCTACACATGGTATACCAGGGCAGGGTACATTCTGCAGAAAATCCATTTCAGATAGAGTCCTTAAAGCCCACGGTGAATAAAGTTATGGTTGGCCTAATTCCAATCTTTCTTTTTGAAATTTGGTAAGGATCAGCATCTCCATAAGAGTTCTAATCCTTTCCAATTTCATAGATATCCAGGTGGAACAAATAAAGATGTTGATTCTAAACGGCCATTTCCCTTGAGACTGATGGGTTGGGACTAACTAGAAAGATGAATGGAAACTGTTTCAAATTCTGTCTGAAAACGGGTAAAGTAAAAACCATATTTGTAAAAACATTTAATAGACCAATAACTAGCAATGTGGTTTTAATGGTATCCTGGGAACTTGCTCTAACCAGCAAGAGGAATCCTGTAGAACGCCAATTCCGGCAGGACCCCATCCAAGGAGGGTCATTTATTGAAGTAACTCTGGGTACAGAATGGAGGGGGGCAGAGACCAGAGGCAGTGAAGCCAGTTAGGAAACTCTGGCAGAGGTCTAGGTGAGGTCACGAGGGCCCCAAATAAAAAGGAGGAAAGGAGGAGGGGCTCCCAGATGTAACTGGTGAGGGTCCACGCTCTGGGGGAGGGGCAGAGGCCAGTGAAATTCGAGTTCCGACAGTGAATTTGACCTCATCTGTACCCACAGGCTGGCAGAGCCTGGAAACATTCATGTTACAAACAGATCCAGGCCCGCCGACCTAGCACCTTACACGACAATCCTCAGTTTACGTAGGTTTCTCCCTCCCTGCTCCGAGAGCTCCTCAAACATAGGCTGCCATTCACGTCTCTGTTCTCAGTACAGAGCACATGAGCAGAGTAGGTGCTAGGTCTACATTAGCTTATAAACAGCTGATACGCCAACAGGGCTCTCACTGTCACACAACCGTGGAACGCAGTCCCCTGACCCTAAAGCAGCATGACTACAAAACTCCAGCCTGAGAAATAAAAATCCACATGCCTACAGTGGGAGCCATGAAGCCCAGGATGACGCTGGGGCCCACGGAGGGGCTGGGCCTTTCAGTTACGACCAGCAAAATGCCTCCACGTCTCTGTTCCTCACAAAAGAGATGCATTTACACTTAGTAAAATGGGCTGCGTGGCCAAGAGCCGGCAAATTCAAAGAGGAAAAGAAAATTCTTTTCCTTTCAGGGAGGGGGGCGGGGAACATGTTAATTAACTATTTTGGAGTCCAAAAATTTAAGCAACAGCCATGCTTGCACATACGTCCACCCCAAGAAAAAGGAAATCCAGCAATAGCCCACACTGGGAGATGTGGCAACTGATCCAGCTGACCCAAGAGGTCACTCTGTCCAGAGTCACTTGGACCAGAGACTTGTTTAAAATGAGGGTCTGAGAGGCACTGAGGGAGGAGCTAAGGAAGGAAGCACTGCGGCAGAAAGGTCACATGGAAGCAAACAGAGCCACCAATTCAATCCGCTGCCTAAACTCCACGAGGAGAAGCAAAGTTTGCCAGGACAGGGAGAGGTGCAGGCAGCCCGGAGAAGCCACTCTTTCCTCCAGAAGGTCAGCCAATGCCCTGAGTTAGGGATTCCCAGTGTCCCTGAGACAACACAAAAGCCATCATGTGATATGAAACCTTTGCAGCTGACAGAGCGCAGGACAACGTCAGTGTCCCGGGCAAAGGCTGCAGAGACTGCTGCCCCGTCGGTTTGCTTGGCAGGCTCGCGACATAGGGGAATCCCTTTAATCCCAGTGCTGTACCTCCGGCCCCATGATTCACGGTCACGCTGGAGCTGGGATCTCAGCAGTTAAAGCAATTCAGACCCACTCTTGGTGACGAAGCTGTGTGGGAGCTGGCCTGGGAACGGGACGGAGGAAGAAGCAGTGAATTAGAGAGGCTTGCATTTTTTTTTTCTTTTTTTTTTTTTTTTGTGGTACGCAGGCCTCTCACTGTTGTGGCCTCTCCCGTTGCGGAGCACAGGCTCCGGACGCACAGGCTCAGCGGCCACGGCTCACGGGCCCAGCCGCTCCGCGGCATGTGGGATCTTCCTGGACCGGGGCACGAACCCGCGTCCCCTGCATCGGCAGGCAGACTCTCAACCACTGCGCCACCAGGGAAGCCCCGAGGCTTGCATTTCTGATCCATACTGTCCTCCTTCCCTCCCCACACATTTTTTTTTTTCTGCCAGTCATTGATTTTTTTTTCACCGCTCTAAAGGAGGCCCATGCTTCCGGCCCCTGGTCCCTTGCCCCCCGCTACTGATGACCAGGAGCAGAACAGTTCCCAGACCCAGGCAGGGTGACTCTTCCAACATTCAAAGGCCACAGTGGCCTGAGTCCGCTGCCAGGATCAGAGGGGGCTCTTTTCAAGATCTGCAGAGAATTGTTTCCAAAGCAAGAAGAATAAGAAATATCTGTTATAATGCTTAAAGAATTTTAAAGCAAGTGTTTTGCATTCCAGCTTACTTTTCTAGTCTCAGCATTTGCAAAAAACCATGTATTTCCAAATACTAAACTATTTGGCTTTTGACTTGAAAACGGCCTGGCAATATTTTTCTTAGGATCTATGTGGTACAGCAAGTGGTGTATCTGCTCATCACAACTGCACAAAAAGATTCAATAGTCCACAGGAGCTGGGACAGGACAAAGAAGCACAGGAGTATCAATTCCAGGTCTAAGTGAGGCTGGCTCTACAGACAGATATGGCTTTAAAGTACACCAACTTTCCAATCACCCACTGAGTAGGTATTTTCGAACACTATCGATGAAAATGATATAAAGATAGATCAGTCATGGTTCCCGCCCTCAAGGACAATTTATCCTAGTCTTTAAGATCTTACACGTGTATAAAGGACTAGGCTAGAAAGCAGAGAGGAGAAGTGTGGTAACAGACATTCAGGAGACAGACGTGCTTCAGGATGTGGAACGGCAGGAAACTGCTCTAAGTAAGGGAGTTTCCAACAGGCAGGCCTAAGCTGAGGACAGGAGAAGCCTCTGGGGAAGGGCAAGGTCTGTCCATTGGACACCAGCCGCCAATCCCTGTACAAAGACCCTCTTGTGGCAAAACAGGGCCACACAGAGAACGGGAAATAAACTCTTCTAGTCCAGCTCCCTTTGGACCACTGCCAGCTTCCTAAAAGGAGAAGAGGAACTAAAAAGCAGTCGAAAAGCTCTGTCACTGTCCTGGCAGGGTGTGTCCTGGTATGGGGAGATGGGAGATTGGTAATTCCCCACCCACTCGCCCGCCCACTCTAAGCCAGGGCCTCAGTGAACAGAATGAAGAGGAAACCACACAGGCTCCTCATTCATGAGGCCTCCTTGAAGGAGACAGAATACACCTAGAGCAGCTAGATCAGCTGTGGAGGTGCTGGTTCTGGTAGCCGCATCACTGTCAAGGCCGTTGACAAACACTGAGGGACTCCCCATTGGTCCCCACCCCTCCTACCAGAAGAGCCCACAGCACTGGAGTCCCAGGTATGAGCTGCTGGGTGAATCAGGCAGCCACTGCGGGTCCTCCCCCGGGGAGAGCCTCACAGCCCCGCTGGATGGCTTGGAGAAACCCCGGTTACTCCTTAATCAGCGGGTTAGCTACAGACTACGTGAAGGGTTGGGGAAGCACGGCGTTTGGACGCCTGGATCAAGGAGACGCATGCATCCAAAGGTTTCACACAAAAGCATTCAGCGAGGAAAAAAATCAAGGAGGAGAAGAAAAGGGGCATTTCTGGGAATAAAAACCAATTAGATCACAAATACACACACGCACCCTCATTGTTTTTTTGCCTTCCTTCCTGCAATTTTCCATACTTTTTATCAGCTCAGGGACAGAGCTTTGACGGCCCTCCAATTTTTTTTCCCACAGCCCAGCTCTCTAGGGCTCATTCATCACAAATTTCAAAGGACTGTTAAAGTTCTTAAGTCATTCTAAATAGGTGTAGCAACCCTCACATACCTGCTCCTGTGGAATACCTGTTCCCGCGTCTGTCCCGTCCACCGTCCCTATTTTAAATTCACCGCCACACACAGCCGAGGTTCCTTTCTTCCTCTGCAAAGAGTTTCTCCTTGTTGTTAGTCTCCTGGGCTATGAAAGCTGGGGACAGATCTCCTGTCAGGGCAGGACGGAGAGGCGGGGAGGGCAGACTAGGGGTCTCTGGCCTGAAGTAAGGGCCTCCTTCTGGGATAAGGCAGGTATTAGAGGCTGCAGGTGCTTAGAAGGGAGTCAATGTCATGTCCTGCTCTTCGAAGTGTGGTCTGGAGCCCAGCAGTGTCCGCATCACCTGTGAGTTGGTTAAACAGGCAGGATCCCAGGCCCAGCCCCAGAGTGACTGAACCAGAATCTGCATTTGAAGGACATCTGGGTGAGCGGGTCTGAGAGCATAGTATTAAATAACAGACCCTCCACCTAAGCTCTCTCTTTTAATCCTTAGAACAACCTGATGTCTTATCTCCTTTGTACAGATTAAGAAACTGTGGCTCAGAGAGGTTAAATAATTTGCCCAAGACCACACAGCTACTTTGTGACAAATCATATGTTTGAGCCCCAATCTGGTGGATTTCAAAGTCATTGTCTTTTCCTCCACCGCATACTTGAAGTTGAATTCAGAGGGAAGAAAGGGAAAATCTAGCAACAGGCCACACTGGGAGATGTGGGAAGGCATGCAGCTAGGCCATTATCTGACCATCCGTCAGCAGGTAACCAAGGCTGTGGGCTAGGGACCAGGGGCAGGAATCCGTTTCTGCAAGCCACAGAGAGACCGGCATGAACAAATCCAAACCCCAGTTCTCAGGGGTCTGGAGCACTGAGCAGGGGGCCGCCGGGGAAAGACCTGTTCCATCTGGCATCAGGAGAAAGCACAAGCCCAGTAACCAGTACTGGACCCAACTCAGGAGGCAGGAAGCAAACTGAGGTCTGGTGGCTTCGTGCCAGAGCATCAAACCAGAGCTCCTTGAATCCTTCCTGCCTTCAATCAACCTGGGCTCAGAAGGAAGAGGCAAGGGATGGGTGCTCCCAATGGGGAAGGGGCTCTGAACAGATGCTGGTTGAAGTCACTTCCTTGCTGGGGTGAGGGGGGTGGTGACAGGTTCCCAAAGGCACGGGCAGCTATTGGGTCTTTGCTACACTGTGGGAAACGGCCTCAGCATCTGCTCTCACAGGCCAGGAGGGCCGGGCAGAGGTTGCAGGGCTCTGCGAGGGGTGAACCCAAGGTGCTATGGGAGCACCCCCCTCATATAGTCTCCAGGGAGCCCCTAGCCCTCCCAATTTACCACAAATGCACAGTCTCGGTTTTAAAGTGAGACCCTCCATGCATATCTGTTTGTGGTTGAGCAAAAGTTACTGAAAAACTATTTCTTCCTTTCTACTGAACACCCAGAAAGCAGCAGAGGGATGGTTGAAAGCCACATGACAGCCGTTTGGAAAAGCTTTTCAGAACTGCTTTTCTATTTTTCTGTTTTGCAGGCTCTGGGGGTCCACTGAGACTTCCACAAACAAGCAACGATCCCGTTTCTTAACCTTTGGCCAGTCTTCCTTTCAAATGCCAGAACACATGCCTCGGGCAGAGCCATCACGTTCTGAGGCTTTTCTAAGGCACGGGTTGCAATAGCCCCCAGCTGGTCTTCTGCCCCATGTGTCCCTCATGTTGTCACCAGACAGGTCTTCTTAAATCAGCACGTTCACCCTGTCACCCCCTTGCATAAGGACTTCCACTGCTGGTGGGAGCAAGTCCGAACTTGGATTTGCTTTTGAGCCCCTCCATCAGCGGGCCAGCAGGTCCACTTCACCCGGGAATGCTTGGCATGTCCCTCGCCCAGAGCAGATTTTACCTTGGCCAAGCTCCTTGGTGCCCCTGAGCTTTTCTACCGCAATTGCTTCCACCAACAGTGCTCTTCTGGACAAGCCAAATCGACACAGTAGTGAAACCTAGTCAAGGCCAAAGTCATACGGCAACAAACCCACACACTGGGTGGCCTCTACTCAGCTGTGAGTGTTGCGTGGAGGTTGGGGGCACGGCGTGCTGGTAAATGTTCAACAACAGGCTCTCCAGGGGACATAGGTATGTGCATATGTATACAGACACAGGTCTGTTACACACAAGTAAATTCCCTATAGCCAACTGATTCTCACAGACGCTTCCACTGATTTTCCACAAACTCTCATGTCTGTTGCCAACCCTAAGGTTGTCACTGACGAACAAGGATATTCCTGACACATATGCTGAACAAGAGGAGAGCAAAATGACAAAGATCTATGTCAGAACTTCACTCATTTGTCCATGATAAGAGCAACTTCTCTGCAGAATCAGATAATAGTCTTCAAATACAGGAAGCATATTTTCTCAATTTTCTGTGCTATCACAATGTAATGGCTACACAGAGGCACACTTTAAAGTTTTATCTGTGTTTTTAACATTGTCCACATCACTTTCTTAACTGCAGGCCAAAGGTCAGCAGACTTTTCCTCTAAAGGGACAGATAATATTGCCAACTTTGTGAGCCCTTTCGCCCTTTTAGGGTGAAAGCGGCCACGGACAATACATAAAGGAGTGAGCACAGCCACGTTCCAATAAAACTTTTACAAAACCAAGAGGGGGCCCAGATTTGGCCCACAGGCTGTACTTTACCTACCCCTTGTCTAGACAACCAAGGAAATGATGAATCAAACCCTTATTTGTGGGGTGTGTTTACAAATCAGCCTACTCTGGTAGATTTCAAGCTCTCAACAGGAAGTCAAAGAATGAGGAGCTAGGGGAGGGGGAGTGGCAGGGAGCGGTGGGAGGGGCACATGGTTCCACAGTACAGTGTTTCCACCTGGATTCGCTTCCTGGGGCTGTCTCACAGAGCACCACAGATGGGGAGCCTTCAATGACAGAAACTTAACTCTCTCAGAGTTCTGGAGGCTGGAAGTCTCAGACCAAGGTGTCAGTGGGGTGGGATCCTTCCAAGGGCTGGGAAGGGTAATCAGTTCCAGGCCTCTTTCCTACCTTCTGGGGATTTGCTGGCCACATCTTTGGCATTTCTTGGCTTCTGCAGCATTGCCCTGATCTCTCCACATTCACACGGTGTTCTCTCTGTATGTATGCCTGTGTCCAAACTTTCCCTTTTTATAAGGACATCAGGCGTACTGGATGAAGGGACCACCCTAATGACCTCATCTTAACTAATACATCTGCAAAACCCTACTTCTATATAAGGTCACATTCTGAGACTGGGGGATTAGAACATCACATATAAATTTGGGGGGACATAATTCAGCCCGTAAGACCACCAAACAGCTACAACAGTTGTAAGTAACCTGCAAAGCATAGATAATAGAAAACTGTAGCAAATACCAGGGAAGTGATGAGTTTCAGTTGTGATTACCTTTGTTTTAATGTAGTTTGTTAAATTGTAAGTTTATATAAGACTTACACCGTTTAATTTATAATCCTAATAGATGGGTTTAACAGCTGGCTACAACATTCCTGAAAATGTATCCATCAACCCTCTCAAGCCAATAGAGTTGACTGCAGCACACCACTGGTAGAGGGGAGTGTGTGCTATGGACAGAGACCCCAGAGGGGTTATGTCCCCTCCAAGGCCTAGAACAAGGGAAACCAACCCTCAGGCTCTTCCCTTTCCATCCTGCATTCATCTCCCAGGAGGAACCCAGTGAGAACACAGTGTAAATACCAGTCATTCTCCGCACCCCTCTGGCCTTCTTCAGTCACCTCAAATCCTCAGCTTTGCTTGGCCAAACCTAACTCCCTTGCTCCAGAGAGAAGAGGATGGGCTCTTTTCGTGCTAAGCAGGGCTTATGAGACTTCACATCACTCTGGTGCCCAGGCTCCCTTCTAGGCCACATAGAATCCTTCCATCGGCTAAAAGCTTCTCCGACCAAGCACAGTCAGTCCACACGAGTCTTTCCCTTTGCTGAATTCCTATAGAATATGTTTACATCTGGCATCATATTATCCTCTAGTTGATTTCTGTATGGATCTCTTGATTCTCTATTTAATTTATAAAATTTGAGAAGAAAAACTGGATTCTTTGCTATTTCTCTTAGTCCCGGCCCAGGGCTAGACAGACATAATTAACAGGGACTTAATTAACGTTCGTTACTTACATAGAGAACAGCAAATGGTAGTCAAAAAGCAAGTTTATCTTAGGCCCGGGTTGGAAAGAACCAGCCTTTGGTTCAGGGAAAGGCAGAAATGAAACTCAAGGGTATCAAGCATTTCTACTCACAAGCTTCAGCAAGTTTGAAAAGGAGTGAACAGCTGAGACCAATGAGAGGTCTCCTGACTTTTCCTCACCGTGGATATGCCCAAGGTGGAAGTAGTGGCCAGCAGCCCATGAAAGACTAGAAATTCCCTGAGTATGAGTTCAGCTAATACTCTCTGTCATAACCAACATGCTACAATTTCTCAGAGGCTTAACAAAATATAGAGTTGTTAAATTTTTCTTACATAAGCTCCATGGTAGAACTAGTGGTGGGGGGCAGGGGACACAGTGGGGAACAGAGGAGTCAGACCTCGGCTCACACAGCCACCGTGGACACAGCTGGCAGGGGCTCTTCCACACCTGGGTCCCATCCCCTGGCCCTGGGAGTTGACATCAGCCGGCATTCTAGGAAAGAATGCACATACGGGATCACTCAGCAGGGGTTGAGGGACAGATCTGGAAGTGGTTTCATCACTTCTGCCCATATTCCATTGGCTAGAACTCAAGTGGTCGGTCTGATGATTCCAGCTAGATCTATATGGACTGGGAAAGCAAGAACGCTACACTGAAGGATGGGCACACAAATCATTGAGGGGCTGGTGCAAAATTTTCCCTAAAAATGGGCCTGGCTAGGGCTTCCCACAACCCCTAACAAGGAGAGACCAAGGTGGAGGCTTAATCAACTCTGATACACAGGGTTTGGCTTAGAGGTCAAAAAGGGGGCCAAAGTCAGAAATCATCCGTGGAAATTGTCCTAAGCCAGGAAAGAGCCTTATTTAGCTGGAAAAGGTCATTTAATAAATGAGAATAGACT
This sequence comes from Orcinus orca, assembly GCF_937001465.1. NCBI lineage: Eukaryota > Metazoa > Chordata > Mammalia > Artiodactyla > Delphinidae > Orcinus > Orcinus orca. Next base: position 94,627,203 of record NC_064568.1, on the reverse strand, counting down.
TGATATCTCAGATTCCTTCCAGCCCTGGAAGAATCCATATCTTACTTCCATGTGGCTGGAACACCCTTCAGTTCAAGTGAAATGGCAAGAACTGTAAATAATCTCACAGCTTCACGTGATCTCCCTTCAGACGGTTCTCAGTTGCACGGAGCCAGAAACCAACACCCTACTGAGGAGTATACCGAGCAGTATACAGAGGTCTCCTGACTTTTATGACTGAGTATACAGGCTCAGTCTTTAATGAACCCTCAGGAAATTCATCCTGCAGACCCAGAGATGCCAAAAGCTATCGGCATTCTAACGGCATTCTCCACGCTTCAGCATCTCAGAAAGGGAAACTGATATCCAATTTTGATTTTCTGGACTAGGATGGAAACTTGACTCACTCTTTGCAAACAGTCTGGAAATCCACTGGACGGAGCCATCATGTGACTTCAAAACATTTACCACCGAGAGTCCCCAGGAATGTGATGCTCTCAAATTGTTTCTTCTTTATGAGCCATGAAACCAGAGTTAGAGAAACAGCTAAAGTGGGGTGGACACATCAATAGAATAAGTTCCTCCAAAAATGCCAAGCTAGGAGATAAAAGAGCAATGAGAGGAGATAATAAAATACGAAGCTTTAAACAGTATCCATATGTGGAAAGAAGTGGAACTGAATTAAGAAAACGGTTGCACCGTGTCCCTTGAAGGGAACCAGAAAATAAAAATAAACATTCTCACACACCCTCCAAAAACAAAAATGTATATGATGAGAATATTGGGCTTGACAAATCCTAACCCTGCAGTTTAGAAACTTGAATATATTCAAACTGGTTTTACATTAGAAGGGGAGAAGGAAAGAGATAGAATCAGGAAGACAAGCTTTATAGGAAAAAGATACCAATTTTAGAGCTGCTTTACTTACCAACAGAAGACGTGGAATGCCTGCAACCAGCTCAAAGCAGACAGATCACCCAGGTCCTGGGGAGAGCAGAGATTAGATATTTATTAGTTGAACAACACACAACAGCCTTATAGGAGACCACTGGGTGGGTGACAAATGGCCTCCCTTCTGAAATACTCTCCTCTTTTTGTCCCAGCAGAATGCCAAGAGTAAAACATAGGCTTTGGGTGTCTGAAAAAGATGATGAACGGTGTGGCATCCTACCATGGCTTTACTTTAGACATATGAAGCTCTCAAAACAAAACCTAAGGGGGAGAAACCGAATCAAACAACTCAAAGTTCAGCCTATGCTTAAAAAATAAAACCAAATAAAAATAAAACTCCGGGGCTTCCCTGGTGGTGCAGTGGTTGAGAACCCGCCTGCCAATGCAGGGGACATGGGTTCGAGCGCTGGTCCGGGAAGATCCCACATGCCACGGAGCAACTAAGCCCATGCACCACAACTACTGAGCCCGCGTGCTACAACTACTGAAGCCCGCGCACCTAGAGCCCATGCTCTACAACAAGAGAAGCACTGCAACGAGAAGCCCGTACACCGCAATGAAGAGTAGCCCCCGCTCGCTGCAACTAGAGAAAGGCCATGTGCAGCAATGATGACCCAATGCAGCCAAAAATAAAGAAATAAATTTTAAAAATGAATAAATTTAAAAAAAAAAGAGGCTTCTGCTCCTTGCCTTAGGGCAGAATAGTTTCTACATTGGAAGGAGACAAAAGTACACCACTGAGGTCATTACATTGGTTGGTCTCCAATAACCTAAGCCTTCTGATATTCACAACCTTGTGTAGATTCTTCCCACATTGATGCTGGGCATGGCCATGTGACTTGTTTTGGCCAGTGAAAATGGGCAAGGATGGCATAAGCAGAGGCTTATCCTTTTGGAAGTGATGCCTTACTTATACTTGGAAGCCTGGGCCACCATGTGAAAAAGTCTATCTAGCCTACTGGTGAGCTCAGTGGAGAGAGAAATGCCTAAAAACACCCAGCTCTTCCAGCCAATCCAACAGAGGCACGAGACCTGTGAATGAAAAGCCATCTTGGATGATCCAGCCCCATGGAACAGAATAAATGACCAGATGAGCTCAGCCCAGATTGCAGAATTGTGAGAAATCATAATTTGTTACTATTTGAAGTACTGTTTGAAGTAGTGTGTAATGCAGCAATAGAGAACAGGGACAGCTTCATATGACAGGAATTCTAGTCAAATGCTCATGATCTTGGGGATTAAGTGGACTTTAGCTCACTTTAGCTCAAATCTTATAACTACCATTTACTAGGTGTGTGATCTGGGGTAATTTCTTTAACCTATCTTTGTCTTCTTAATGATAAAGTGGGTCCCTGTGGCTTGCTCCCCAACCCTAGCATCCAAGCTTCTCTCTGCTAGGGCAGCCAACTCTCCCATAGCTCCAGAGGTGGACCAAGATCTAGGAAAAGCCAACTAGTGTATTCCACTTGACCACAACAAAATGGGCCAGGGCTAGACTTGTGACCTAACCCAGTCCAATCAGAATGAATCTTGGGACTTCAGTGGATGACATGAATATTTTTTGTCCTGGAAGCTAGGCTGAGGATGAAACTAACACTCACAGCAGGAAACATCCAACAAGAGGAAATAACAGAAAAAAGGAGCTTGAATCTAATCAAAATGTTCCTGAAGCTAGGTTCCTTGAACCTAACCAAAATGTTGAAATTTTTAAGTCTTGTGAGCCAACAAACTGCCCTTACTGTTAGGATTTGTTACTTGCAATCCAAAGCATCTTACCTGAAACCATGGATACCTAGTGGTTTTTCTGCCTGCCCCCCCCCCCCCCCGCATTGCTTCTTCCAGAAATACTACTCTCCTTCTTTGGGGGAACTGTTCCTCCCCCAAAAACACATATTTCTAAAGGAGGCTGCCAATTAAAGCATACCCTAGCATTCCTTCCCAAGCCACAAGGGGAAGTATAAGCCCCAACAAGACCAATCAGAGCCTCCCCCTAATTTTAGGGACTGAGGAAGTGAGATGGCCCCTCTCCGGTAGTGAAGCTGAGATGCCTACTTCTGCTTTGGGAAGAAAGTCTTCTGAGAGGAAAAAACCAACTAAGATGAGTGGAGAGTCCTGGAACATTCCAGACCAGGCTTCCAAATGATCCTAAGGCTATCTTCCACCTAACCTTCAACAAATCGACTTTGTAAACCAATGAATTCCCCCACCCCTCATCCCTGCCTCTTTGGGTGAGGTGTGCTTCTTTCTCTTCTTTGACCAGGACTCCTGGTTCTGCCTTTACAAGCTGAAGCAGTCACTCAGAGGCTCCCAGGGACAAGTCACAGACCTCTCTACCTTCTGTGTGCTAAATGAAGGGGTTGAATGGAACTTCCTAGGGTTCCTTTTGGCTGTATTCTGTGCCTGAAGCCCTCCCAGTCCGCTGTAGGCCTCTGTGGCCTCCAGGGAGGACGAAAACAGTACCCACTTGGACGATGTACAACTTTTCACATACCTTTCTCTTTCTTATTAGCATATCCCTTTTTTTTGTTTTGTTTTGTTTTTGTGGTACGCGGGCCTCTCACCGTCGTGGCCTCTCCCGTTGCAGAGCACAGGCTCCGGACGCACAAGCCCAGCGGCCATGGCTCATGGGCCCAGCTGCTCCGTGGCACGTGGGATCCTCCCGGACCGGGGCACGAACCCGTGTCCCCTGCATCAGCAGGCGGACTCTCAACCACTGCGCCACCAGGGAAGCCCCAGCATATCCCATTTTTGTTACACATAAATATTGATTCATAAAGTTAACAGTGACTATTCAGTGTGCATAATAATATCCACCACTTCCGTTTATTGGGTGCCCATTTGGTGCCAGGTTAGGTGTTTCATGTATTGTTTCCAATCCTCATAACCCATGCATAACAGGCTTCTCCAGGTGTTGACCACAAATGAAGGCAAATGTCCAGGCAACCCCTCACATTTCAGAACTCAGGTCCCTGTTCATTCCTCATCTCCAAATATTTCTGAGAATCCCCTGTTGTGAGTCCTAAGACAATTACCATAAGAATTTGCCCCTAGTTCCCTCCCATGAAAGAGTCTCAAACTTCCCCCTTCTTGTGTCTCTCTATGGATCCTCAAAAGGGGAGGGGGCCCCCAGTTGGAAACTATGCCCCAATGCCCATGAACAACAGAGTGGATGAAAATGTTGTGCTATTCAATACATTTACTCAACGGAATATTAAGCCACAATGAGAGTGAATGAGCAACTTGCACCCACAACAGTATGGATAAAGAGCACAGACACACAGCTGTGCAAAGAAGGAGGACACAAAAGAAAACACAGGAATGATCCCATTAATATAAAGATCAAAACGGATACGCTTTAGCAATCCCACTTCACTTCCAAAGGAAACGAAATTACTGTCTTGAAGATATACATGCACCCCTATGTTCATTGCAGCATTATTCACAATAGCCAAGACATGGGAACAACCTAACTGTCCATCAACGGATGCATGGATAAAGAAGATGTGTGTGGGGGGGGGGAGGGGGTGTATACATATATATGTGTGTGTATATGTATATATATACATACATGTACACCATGGAATATTATTCAGCCATAAAAAAGAAGGGAATCCTGCCATCTGCAGCAACGTCTGATGAACCTTGAAGGCATTACACTTAGTGAAATAAGTCAGACAGAGAAAGACAAATACTGTGTGATCTCTTTTAGATGTGGAATCTAAACAAGCCAAAATCATAGACCAGAGAATAAATGGTAGTGGCCAGAGGCTGGGGGGGATTAGGGGGGTGGTAATGGGGCCACGTAGGGCAATGGGTACAAACTTCCCGTTACAGAGGAAGAAGTTCCCAGGATCTAATGTACAGCATGGTCACTACTTCTAACAATACTGTATCGTGTACTTGAAAGTTCTTATCAGAGTAGGTACCAAATCTCCTCACCCTAACAATAGCAACAAAATGGCACTTATGTGAGGGGAAGGATGGGTTAACCAACCTTACTGTGGTAAGCATTTCACAATATATATGTGTACCAAACCATCACATTGTACACCTTAAATTTACACAATGTTATATGTCAATTATATCTCAAAGCTAAGAGAGAAAAGAGCCCATTAAAGTGGAGAATCATTAAAAATGATACGCACATTAACATTTTAATTAAACCCTAAAAATGTACTTACATACACCAGTATTTTGATGTTGGGCTAAGCCTTATTTACTTTTTTAAATGTGGATCCCCTCATTGGTGCTCTAAGTTGGGTTTTTTGCTTCAACCATAACCATAATGCATTATCTATGATTTCTAGTGTTGGCTTCTTGAAAGCCAAACAAAAGTTTAAGGCTACTTGCAAAGCAATCTCAGTGTAGTATCCCTTGAGAGTTTTATTCTTTTTCCCAATCTTTTATGCTTGTCTCACCCACACTAACTTTGACGGCAATTTTTTGCAACCACCTTTGTCTTTACCAAAGCAGTCAGTTTAAATTTCATTATACTATACATAGAAAATTGTAAAGATGCCACCAGAAAACTACTAGAGCTAATCAATGAATCTGGTAAAGTAGCAGGATACAAAATTAATGCACAGGAATCTCTTGCACTCCTATACACTAACAATGAAAAATCAGAAAGAGAACTCAAGGAAACACTCCCATTTACCACTGCAGCAAAAAGAATAAAATACCTAGGAATAAACCTACCTAAGGAGGTAAAAGACCTGTATGCAGAAAACTATAAGGCACTGATGAAAGAAATCAAAGACAACACAAACAGATGAAAGTTATACCATGTTCTTGGATTGGAAGAATCAACATTGTGAAAATGACAATATTACCCAAAGCAATCTACAGATTTGATGCAATCCCTATCAAATTACCAACGGCATTTTTCACAGAACTAGAACAAAAAATTTTACAATTTCTATGGAAACACAGAAGACCCTGAATAGCAAAAGCAATCTTGAGAAAGAAAAACGGAGCTGGAGGAACCAGGCTCCCTGACTTCAGACTATACAACAAAGCTACAGTAATCAAGATAGTATGGTACTGGCACAAAAGCAGAAATAGAGATCAATGGAACAGTATAGAAAGCCCAGAGAGAAACCCACGCACATATGGTCACCTTATCTTTGATAAAGAAGGCAAGAATATAATATACAATAGAGAAAAGACAGCCTCTTCAATAAATAGAGCTGGGAAAACTGGACAGCTACATGTAAAAAAATGAAATTAACACTTCCTAACACCATACACAAAAATAAACTCAAAATGGATTAAAGACCTAAATGTAAGGCCAGACACTATAAAGCTCTTAGAGGAAAACATAGGCAGAACACTCTTTGACATAAATCACAGCAAGATCTTTTTTGAGCCACCTCCTAGAGTAAGGGAAATAATCAAAAATAAACAAATGGGACCTAATGAAAGTTAAAAGCTTTTGCACAGCAAAGGAAACCTTAAGCAAGACAAAAAGACAACTCTCAGAATGGGAGAAAATATTTGCAAACAAAGCAACTGACAAAGGATTAATCGCCAGAATATACAAGCAGCTCATGCAGCTCAATATGAAGACGACAACAACAACAACAACCCAATCCAAAAATGAGCACAAGACCTAAACAGACATTTCTCCAAAGAAGACATACAGATTGCCAACAAACACATGAAAGGATGCTCAACATCACTAATCATTAGAGAAATGCAAATCAAAACCACAGTGAGGTACCACCTCACACCAGTCAGAATGGCCATCATCAAAAAATCTAGAAACGATAAATGCTGGAGAGGGTGTGGATAAAAGGGAACCCTCTTGCACTTCTGGTGGGAATGTAAATTGATACAGCCACTATGGAGGACAGTATGGAGGTTCCTTAAAAAACTACAAATAGAGCTACCATATGACCCAGCAATCCCACTACTGGGCATATACCCTGAGAAGACCATAATTCAAACAGACACATGAACCCCAATGTTCACTGTGGCACTATTTACAATAGTCAGGACATGGAAGCAACCTAAATGTCCATCAACAGATGAATGGATAAAGATCTGGCACATATATACAATGGAATATTACTCAGCCATAGAAAGGAACGAAATTGAGTTATTTGTAGTGAGGTGGATGGACCTAGGGTCTGTCATACAGAGTGAAGTAAGTCAGAAAGAGAAAAACAAATGCCGTATGCTACTGCACATATATGGAATCTAAGAAACAGTATTGATGAACCTAGTGGCAGGGCAGGAATAAAGATGCAGACGTAGAGAATGGACTTGAGGACACAGGGTGGGAAGGGGAAGCTGGGATGAAGTGAGAGAATGGCATGGATATATATACACTACCAAATGTAAAATGGGTGGCTAGTGGGAAGCTGCTGCATAGCACTGGGAGAGCAGCTCAATGCTTTGTGACGACCTAGAGAAGTGGGATAGGGAGGGTGGGAGGAGGTGCAAGAGGGAGGAGATATGGGGATATATGCATACACAGAGCTGATTCACTTCGTTGTACAACAGAAACTAACACAACATTGTAACGCAATTCTACTCCAACAAAGATGTAAAAAAGAAAAAAACTACATCTCTCTTTTTTCACACATATTTCATCAGTTTACAAAAATTTTAACTCAATAAAGCAATTAGAATAAGAGGGAGGAAAAAAGATAAAAATTAGGCAAAATGAACCAAAGGCTTTAGATGTCAGGATGGTGGTGTCCTTGGGGAGGGATGACAGGGGGCTTGAAGTACCATTTGTACTTGAAGTACAAGTGGTACTTCTGGGTGTTGGTTACATTTTGATTCTTGATCCTGGTCACAGGCTGGGATCAGTCTATAAATGTTCATTGAACTGGATACATGGTGGGTGCATTTCCCGTTTCTTTCATATACTCCAATGAGAAGTCTTAAAAAGATGAAAAGGGAATGTGTTATTCTGGTATCTGGCTGTAGATCTGGGCTGCCAGCACCCTGATTCCTCATCGTCATGTACAGAGCTTTAATAAAGAGCCAACACTGCATTTGGGCCACCTGGTCTACCCAGCCCACAGAGGTCCTGGTTGCCATGCCTGGTCCCTCTGCTGCGGCTGCTTTCTGAAAGCCTTACACTCCCAGCCTGCCAGTCTCCAGGATTTACCTCTCTCTCTCAATAGGGAGAAGCCCTTTCCTCCTCAGATGTCTAACTCTTTTGATGCAGGGGCAGCGGGCCTCTCATGCTATAGTGACTTCTGTTTTATCACCCAACTCTCTGAGAAAGCTTTCCCCAAGAGAGTTGATTATGTTTCCAGTAATAAAGAGCCCCTATTTTCACCACTGCTTCTCCTGCTCTGGGTGTGCTGGCGCTGTGGAAGGCAGTTAGTTCAATGAGAGCCATGCTGTGTAAAGTTTAAGAGCCTGGCTCTCAAGCCCAGCTCTGCCACTTACCAGCTGTGTCACCTTGGACAAGTTACTTACATTCTCTGGACCTCAGTTTCCAAATTCAAAAACTGACCTCCTTCATCGGGGTTAGGAAGATTAAAAGAGCCCTTACGCTTTAATTGCTTAGAATGGAATCTGACATATAGTAAGATGCTTTCAGCCAGTCTTCAATAAGTAATCATTTGTCCCTACCTGCAAACTGCCTTTTATCGCTTGTCCTGCCCTGCAGTCCATCAGCAGTGTCTGTTTATTTCTGAGCCCTGGTTATAGGTGAAGTTCATGTTCGTTCATAAGAAACTCCAGGGGCCCATGCAAACCAGAGGATGGAGCTGAAACTCCATCTAAGGGTCCCCTAACATTCTATGCCAGTTAGAGAAGTTTTATCTACACAAAGTGCACAAACAACCTTCCTGAGTGGGCCACCTAACTCAAAATGCTGGTATTGCTGTCTTAGGTCTGAGCCAGGCAGGACACCATCAAACTCCTAATAACCCTGTGGAATAGGTAACGGTGCAAATGTATTGACCTCGGAGAGGTTGAACAACTTGTCCAAGTTGACGTGGCAGGTAAAGAGCTGAGTTGCATTTGAGCCCAGCTTTTTCTGACTCTAAAACCCAGCCTTCCCATTAGGCCATGCTGTCACCTCAGGCACCAGGCACTGTGCACAGCAAGGAAACGAAAAGCACTATTTACTTCCCATGAATTATAATCCAGTCGGGGAGGTAAGACATAGACCTGCATCAGAAGTTAACCACCAGCGCAGGCCATAGATTATTAGGCCTAAACGCGCAGGGACCCTTGTTTAGTAATATCGTCATCAGTCAACCATCTGAGGTTGGATATTTTCTTCGCCAGAACAAAGTCTCCAGAAAACAATCTTTAGATCAAGCAGAGAGAGCAACATCAGTCATTGGGTCCAAAGGGTCATAACAGGGCTGGAAAGGATGGACAAGCCACGCATCAGAAGTTGAGTAATGATGGAACCAAATTGACTCTAAGCCAGGCGCCGAGCAAAGCACCTTCTATTCTTTATACCTGTTTTGGGGGTCCTCACAACCCCCCCCAAGATTCAGTGATTTGCCAGAAGGACTCATACAATTTGGAAAACCTGTTTTAGTCATAGTTACCATTTATTCTAGAAAAAGGATACAGATTAAAATAAGCAAAGGTAAAAGGCATATAGGGCAGAGTGCAGGACAGACCAGGCATGAGCCTCCAGATGTCCTCCCCCATTGAGGCTGCACAGACAGTGCTTAATCATCCCAGCAACAACGTACGACATGCACAGAGTATCGTCAACCAGGGAAGTCACCGAGCCTTGGTGTCCAGGGTTTTATTGGTGGTCGATCATGTAGGCTGGCTCAACCTAGCTGCTCAGTCTCCAGCCCCTCCAGCATTCAAACTGCAATGGTGTGACCCACGGCCTCCATCATAAATCATACTGTTAGCCTGAACTATCTGGCGTGGCCTAAGGTCCCAAGTAAACAGACACTCTCAATTGCCAGGATATTCCAAGTGTTTAGGGGTCATCTCCCAGGAGCCCGACAAGGGCCAGTTTCTTTGGAACAAGGTTTGAACACTCCAGACCTGCTGAGTGAACCTTTTACTGCAAGTCCCATTTCATCTTTACAGTAATCCTATATATCAGTACTATTATCCTCATTTGGCAGATGAGAAAACTGAGGCTTAGACAGTTGAACCCAATTGCAAGGTCACACACTAGTTAACGGAGGAGCCAGGGTTGCATTCCAAGTCCATCTGGCTTCAGAGCCCATGTCATGCACTTTACTCTGCTGCTGCCCTGTTCATGTCTTACTGGTCTCAAGAGGGACTAAATAAAGCTTGTGAATAATTCTGTGCTCTCCCTTCCAGTGAAGAAAGAACTAAGCCAGGCTTAGTTCCATAGGTCTGGACTGTCTGCCTGGAACAAATCTCTGTCCTAGCACTCAGCACATGGCATCGCTTATCTGTCCCTCCCACCAAACTCTGGAGGCTCCAGAGGAAGGCTGTGGCAGGAGCCACTTACTTGCCTCAGTGTACCCTATACCTGGCACGTGTACTGTGAACACAACAATTATCTTCTAGCTAAACTAAATGTCTTCCTGATGATTACTTTGAAAAACTGTCTTCACAGGTTAAAGACAGAATATTTAATTCATATGATTGACAACTACAATTATAAAATAGCAAAATTTAGGATCAAAAGGCATCGATGTAAGAAAATAAATACGGCTAACTTTGGACCACTAAAGAAAAAATAAGATAGATGATTTTCAAAAAGTGAAAGACATGCAACTTTGACGCATGTAAAACATGAATCAAAAACTTATGTAATCCACTAATGAGGGACGATTAGGATAGAAGAGCTAGTTCAGAGGAGAATTCAAGGAACAGAGGTTTACACAGTTAGTTTAAAAAAAACTGGCAAAATTACTTTCTTGAGTTAGAGGCCAAACTGGTTAATGACCTACAGGACAATAAAACTGTAAGCGTTGAGGTTGTCTTCTCTGCCATTCAGAAACCATTTGTACTAGAATGAACAAAAGTCTCTAGGTTAACATGTAACTTCACAATGTCTGAGCCCTAAGCAAGAGAAAGTAATAATTCAAGCAAAAGTACATTCTCTAGTGAACTAAATAACCCTCGGATGGGCTTGTTGGACAATGTCCCAGGATGACACTGAAAGTCTTAGATAATTTTTCTTAATAATTGATATAATTTTTAACATCAAAATAGCTTAGAGTTTCACATCAACAAACCACATTTAGATTGATATCTTCAGATTCTCTATCTTAGGTCTAAAGCAATTTGCAAACAACTATTTTGTCATTTCCCAAGCTTACCTGATGGCAAACAGAATTTCATATTCTGTACTGCGGGTATAATGTTAAAATGCAACACATTAAAAGACTATTGCCAAAGCAAACAGAGGCATCGACTGCCAAGGAAAAACAGGGATTATCAAAAGAATACCAGCTAAAGCTCTATCAAAAATAGAGCCCTCCAAAAATACTAATCCTCTAGTATTATAGTTAACTATTTGTTTAAACACATTTAATCCATCAAAGATACTGTTTTGATTGTCACTTGTCCTTATGAATAAATGGTAATGGGCTTGAATTTCCACTACACTTTTTAGACTCTTTAGAGTCCAATAATTGCTATTTTTTGAAAATCCAGCAGAGGCTGTTCTGAAGTTTGTTTTTCACTATGCATGAAGAAATAGTTTGATAAGCAGCTCAGTAGTGGCAATCAAGTTTAGAGAGCAGGCTTAGGAAAGAGTACTTTAACTACTTATTAACTTTAAAAATATTGCAAACCCTTTAGAAGAATCTATTTACATAAAATCAATGCAGTAATTAGAGATTATCCTTATCTTTTCATTAAGATAAGTCCCTGAGAATCTCAATTCTTCACTTTGTGCCAGTCCCTCATCTGGCTTCATCTGGAACACCTGGAAAATGCTTTAAAAATAGAAACACATAGAACTCAACCCACTCCTGAGATTCTGTTTCAGTAGAAGAGCCCAGGAACACACAGAGGAAAACTCCACCAACGAGTATGACGCACACCCAAGTATGGGGACAACTAACAAGAAAGGACATTTTCCTCTGGTGGCCTTTACCATATGAAAGGGCGTCCTTGGCAATATTGGCTCCCGGAGACTAAAGATAACTTAGAAAACATGTAGCCTGATATACTTGTAGAAATTCTCTCTGTATGTTCTACAATTCTGACTTTTAAATGAAGGGGGCTGGACTTAGCCCCCAGATAGCTCTACTTAATGAGCTTTTACTCTGTATTTTAACCTTGCATTTCACAGAAGGAACTCAGGTTCAGTCAACCCTATCAAATGTTGGACACTGAAGCCTAAGTCCAAGGGTTGGAAAATGTTGGTCCATGGACCAAATTCATCCCTCTGCCTGTTTTTTGAAAATAAAGTTTTTGTTTTGTTTTTTTTTGCGGTACGCGGGCCTCTCACAGTTGTGGCCTCTCCCGTTGTGGAGCACAGGCTCCGGACATGCAGGCTCAGTGGCCATGGCTCACGGGCCCAGCCGCTCCGCGGCGTGTGGGATCTTCCCGGACCGGGGCACGAACCCGTGACCCCTGCATCGGCAGGCGGACTCGCAACAACTGTGCCACCAGGGAAGCCCGAAAATAAAGTTTTATTGGAACATAGCCATGCTCATTCATTTATATATCATTGTATACCTCCAATGTAAAACACTAAGAAGGACACAGTATCACTTCTGTGGTTTTCCTACCAGATATGCAGAATCCAAATGGAAGCATGAGAAAACACCAGATAAAAATTAAGAACATTCTATGAAATAACTGGCCTGTACTCTTCAAAAAATGTCAGAGTAGTAAAAGATTTTTTTTTTTTTAATGAAAAACGATTCCAGATTAAAGGACATAAGACGACATAAGAACTTAATGCAATGAGTGATTCTGGACTACATCCTGAGCAAAAAAGGACATTATTGGAACAATTAGCAAATCTTGAATAAGATCAGTAGATTACGTAGTAGTATTATTAATGTTAATTTTCCAGTTTTGATGACTTACTACAGTTGTGTATGACAATGTCCTTATTTTTTAGGAAATTCATTCTGAGGTATTTAGTGATAATGGAGCAATATATTTGCACCTTATTCTCAGAAAAAAATAAAAACATGTATTCAATAGATGTAGTAGTGTGCTGGTGTTCAATAACCAGCTTGTCAAAAACATGTGCAGTATACACAAAAGTTCAGTACACACTTTACCGATAAAGAACCCATAGTATACAATTTACAAAAAAAAGTAAATATGCAGTACACTTTGTTGTAAATTCTATACAGCCAGTTGCTTCTCACAGAATGCTTTTGGTGATTTTTGCCAAACTCTTACGCCTGCACCCAACTTGAGGTTGCTACTCACATTCAGCTGCAGACACACTACACATTAACCTGCATTATCATCAGCATCTCGTCACTTTCTTAAATCTAGATAAACAACAAAAAAAGTAACTCAAGCCCTGATTTGTCTCTACGAGAGCTCACTAGATGCAGTTGGGATGAGATGAACAGTAACACTCCACGATATCATATTTCTACTATAAATAAAAGAAAATCACCTCCAGAACACAGACAGTAGTAAAATAATCAGAAAAAGATGTTTTGAGTATGGATCTATTGTGTATTTATTTGAGTTTGGAATGTGGAGGAGGCATTGGTCGCTACAACATCTGCCTCTTTACTTTTACTCGTTGTTTTTAATATTGAATTGTAAGCTAAAATAACTTAATGTTTAACAATGGCCATGTTAAACAACTAGCTCACAAAGGTCCAGAAATTTTATCGATGGGCTCTTTCAAGCCAGAAAAAACTGGCCCCAGAACACCACTGCGAGAGAGAGCGATGAAGCAAACATGGTAAAATTTCAATATTCCGGAGATATGGGTAGAGGGTATATAGGAATTCTTTCTACCATTCCTACAACTTTCTAAAATCTGGAATCATTTCAAAACTCAAAAGCTTAGAAAATCAATCAACAGAACCAATTCACGGAGGTATGCTGGTTCTCTTCTTATATAGACATGACACAAATTACATCATTATGGCACTGCTAGGAAATGAAAGGGAAAAAGTGCCTTCAGGGAAAGGTGAGAACCGACTTTGCAGGGACCATCCTCAAGTCCCTCAGCCGCTTCGTTAATGGCCCATTATTTTACAGCGAGGTCAGTTCAATTTCTCTCTGTTTAAGTTTTCCCGCAATGCAAGCAAAGTGTGACAAAGCATGTATATACGAAGTACCATGGGAGCATGGTGATTTCTGACCTTTCCTCCCCTTCTCCTTCACATACCTTCACCTGTTCATCCCTGCCCTCTATTTATGAAAGAAGCAGAATGACAAGAAAGCATGTGTGATAAATGACAGTGGGTTAGCATGCAGCGAGCAGGTCTCATCGCCCTATGGGGCATCTGTGTTTCCTCTGTAAAATTGGAATGGTGGGTCTGGTCTCTTCCCAGTCTGACATTTTAATGTCCTGTTTTAGACATTAGTGTCCAGACAGCTTCTATACCACCTACGATAGTTGCCCCTACATCACGGTGGCACGCCAGACTTCACCCCTCCTTCCTCGGCTGGAACATGGCCATGCCTTGATGTGAAGCAGCTGTCCCATGGCGCAACAATGCAGGGCAGTTTGGGACAGGAAGTGAAAGATACCACATCCTCTTGAAACTGCAAGGAAAATTTATTAGGTCTATTATCATGGCTTCACAGTTGTTAAGAAGTAGCAGTTGGGCTCTCCTATTACGAGGCAGTTAGAGGGAGGCCTTGGTTTCTGTGGTGTCTGCCTCTTGACTTTCATCTGGAGAGGAATGTCATCACCCACCCCAAAGCTTGACCGGAAAACTTCTAAGACAATCACTCCGAAAGCCCCCAGAGGGTGGTCATTGTAAATATGTATTGAATGCTTGCTATGCCATTAGGGGCTTGGGTGCACATTAAGATGAAGTCACTAAGATTCTGCCAGAGCTCTTAAAATACATAGAATCAGAGGACTTCCCTCGTGGCACAGTAGTTACGAATCCGCCTGACAATGCAGGGGACACGGGTTCAAGCCCTGGTCCGGGAAGATCCCACATGCTGCGGAGCAGCTAAGCCCATGCGCCACAACTACTGAACTTGCGCTGTAGAGCCCGCGAGCCACAACTACTGAAGCCCGCGCACCTAGAGCCCATGCTGCACAACAAGAGAAGCCACCGCAGTGAGAAGCCCGCGCACCGCAACGAAGAGCAGCCCCTGCTCACCGCAACTAGAGAAAGCCTGCGCACAGCAATGAAGACCCAACGCAGCCAAAAATATATAAATAAATAAATAATTTTTTAAAAAAATAAATAAAATAAAATACATAGAATCAGAGAATTCTAGTAGCCTTGGAGTTCATTTCACCCAATCTGACAACTTGGTTGGAGACAAAATACACACACTGGCAAAGACCCCTTGCAGTTCAAGGCTATAAATTAAAGGCGTCAGATGCATGCTAGGGATAATAGTGCAGGAGGGCATAGGGAAGGGGTGATTATGGAAATCTTCAGGACACCCTGCTCTACCCAAAGAGAGGAAGCTGAGGAACCTTGCCTTCAAAACCTTAATTTCCAGAACAAGTCTTCCACCTGATGAAACAAGAATTAACAGGCAACAAAGATAAAAGGAGAAATGGGCTCAGGGTCTTAGGGCCAGGGAAGGAGAGGAACAGGTGGAAGTTAAGGGGGAAGGTTTAATAATATGAGATTCCATTGGTTCAGTGAAGAAGGTCCTCATCTTAGAGCTGACTCTCTACACATACAGGTTTATAATCAGAGGCCCCAAAACAGTAATCAATCTTCAGCCCGCAGCAACACAGACTTGGTGCATTGGAAGAAGGAAGTAGGGCAGAAGTGTCTGCCTTTGTTTTTGGTTTCTGGGTTTTGTTTCATTCTGGCCTCCCTACATCTGTTTGTGTGCTTAGTCCAGCGCCCACTGCCCGCCGGACTGTTGGCCCCTCTTCCTCCTCTGGTTTCTCCCCACTACACTCACCTTCCTTTTGCATCCAGAGCTCTAGATGTAGGGTTCAATAGGTGCATGGCAACCAACAGCACTTACACTACATCAGACATAAGGAGGAGAGCCTATTTGGCAAGCCACCAAGCTTGGCTCTCTCGGAGGTTCTGGAAAGGGAGATAAAATGTGCCTTTGCAGTGAAATGTTTGCGGACTTTGTATCAAATTCAAGTCGCAGACAGCCTGACACAAAGCAGAATCCTGAGTCCTGCTCGCCGCCAAGGCTGGCCTCCCACTGTGGAGGTGAGGAATTGTGCAGCTGGCCTCCGGGGGTCTACGGAGAAAGAAGGAGTCGCCAGGAGGTCTGGAGATGGGGCCTGTTACCCACCCACAGTGGTCACACAGATGACATGTGACAGAGGTCCACGGGCGCTGCCTGGCGGCACCCCGCCTCTGCACTAGCCCGTCCTGGGGTAACTGGCCAGTCCACGCAGGTCAGGGCCCTCCAGTGTTCGGTCGGCAGCGACTTGTTTACAAATCTTCCCCATTTCTGAAGTTTAGTTAACAGACTCCCACTGGAGCACCATGAGGGTCTCCCAAGCACATAGTCCAAGGTTAAAGCCCTCCCAACCTCAAGCTTGAAGGAAGCTCTCAAGTCAGAAATAAGTCATGGAGAGACCAATAGCAATTACAGCTCCACGCTCCCTGAGACCTTGTGACAGTCCACTCAAAGGCAGGGCTGAGGCTGACCTCAGGCACCTCTAGTAGAGCAGCTGCTCGGCCTCAAAAGCCAGCATGTCATCTTGCCTCCAAGTCATCTGATGCTGGCTTCTCTGTCCCCTGTCAGATCAGGTCCAGGTCTAGATAAAACCCAAATATCCCTTTCCCTCCCAGTTTTTGAGCTCCTGTAGTTACCAGGGATTAAACCAATTCATGTCACCCTGCTCAGATTAAGATGTCACCCTGTAAAACTGCAAAGACGTTACCTGTTCTTGCTTTGCAAGTTAATTTTTCAGGAAGAGCTTGCTTATGCCCAGCAAAGAAAGATCTGAGGGAATCACAGTGGGACAGGTACGTTATGTTAAGAAAGCTGAGGAAAGGGAACTTCAGGAAAAAAAGAGTGAGACAGGGAGACAACTGGATAACAGGGAAACAGGATAAAAGAAGAGAAAGATCAAAGCAGAATTAGCGTGAAAAAGTGGCACAGCTAAGGACACACTGTTTACCTCTTGCAATTTTTGCTGGAGTCAAACTTTAAAACTGAATAGCCTCCCAACAGCTGCTACATCTCTCTTCCCTTTGCTTGAAGTAGCATTTGGAAGAGACTTATTCGCACTGTGCTCTCAATAAAGCATATTAGGTGATGTATCTGTAAGGCTCAGACCTTGAACCGCCTCAGTCTACACTAAATCAGCCCTGACTCACTCCTTCTGCAGATTCAGAGTTGCAGCCACTTCCTAGGGCAAAGGTGACCCTCTGGGTGGCCTGCACTCTCATCCTAATTGGTATCAGCCGGCCTTTGGGGAAAGAGAGTGGAATGGAGGCATAGGAACACTATGGATGGCAAAAACTATCTGCTCTGATTAAGAAAACAATTCTCTTTACAATAGCCTCAAAAAGAATAAACTATTTAGGAAAAAGATTAACCGAAGAGGTGAATGACTTGTAAAACCACAAAATGTCACTGAAAGAAATTAAAGACACAAGTAGAAAGACATCTTGTGTTCATGAATTAGAAGACTTAGTATTGTCAAGGTGCCAATACTACCCAAAGCAGTCTGTAGATTCAATGCAATGCCTATCAAATCCCAATGACATTTTTTGCAGAAAAAGAAAACTCCACCCTAAAATATATACAGAATCTCAAGGGACCCCGAATAGTCAATCTTGAAAAAAAGAACAAAGCGGGAGGTCTCACAATTCCTGATTTCAAAATGTATTACAAAGCTACAAAATCAAAACAATGTGGTACTGGCATAAAGACAGACTTATAAACCAGTACAACAGAATAGAGAACCCAGAAGTAAACCTATATTGCTTCTGTGGTTAATTATCTTCAGCAAGGGTGCCAATACCATTCAAAAGGGAAAAGACAGCAATCGATGGGAAAACTGGATATCCACACGCAAAAGAATCACGTTGAACCCTTACCTTATATCAAATACAAAAATGAACACAAAATGGATGAAACACTCAAATGTAGGACCTAAAACTATAAAACTCTTAGAAGAAAACATAGGAGAAAAACTTCATGACTTGATTTGGCAATGATTTCTTGAATACGACACCAAAGACAGACAAAATTTAAAAAAGACACATTGGACATATTTTTGCATCAAAGGACATTATCAAAAGACTAAAAAGGCAACCCCCAGAATGGGAGAAAATATTTACAAATCATATATCTGATAAAGGTCTAGTTTCTAGAATGTATAAAGAACTCAGAACTCAACAACAGAAAACGTGATTCAAAAATGGGCAAAGGACTTGAATATTTGCAAATCACATAACTGATGAGATTAGTATCCAGAATACTTCCTCAAAACATAGAATTATCATTTTTAAGTTTAAAACTTTTCATTAAAAAAACTTTAACTGTCTGTCTTGCTACATTTGATTCAGGGGAATGAGTTTTAGCTCATCCTAAGAAACTTACTATAAGCTTGTCACTCCCTCCAAACCCGCAATCCATCACTCACAGCTTTATCAACTTTGCTTGATCCAAGTCTCATCAACAGCTGCTCTCCAATCCCTTCCACAGGTAATCTTGTCTCATCTCTTCCTGGTCCTCATACAGGGCATATCCTCTGGTCCAACCAAGGCACTGTTCCCTGGTCTTTCCTCCAGTTGTGCCAACTACCTAATATACCCTCCTTCTAACCCATTCAACCTCTTTCCACCCTCCTCCCAGACCGGGCTCATGTCCCCACCTCCTGCACAAAGACTACACCAACTACCGGCAACCCACATCTCCCCATTCTCTGAGGTCCAACTGCACCATCGTCTGAACGCCACTTTATTTGTCTAAGAGCGATCAAGTTCTTTTCACACTAGACTAGAGATTAGGTCCATCAGCTACTGCTCTCCAGTCGACTCATTCACAAATCTTGCCTGGACCACTAGAGGGTGAGTTTCTTACGGATGATTCTACACATATCTTTCCATGCTTCCACACATGAGATAGTACCAGGGCCAACATAAGGAATTCATTGGTTTTCATTGCAAATTTAATAGCAAAGTGGGTATACTAATGAAAGAACTTTAAAGTCTTAGAGTCTGAACAAAAGTTCAAGAGTTGGAAAGTTTGACAGATGTTAACTAGACATCGTTGTGGTCATCTCACAATATAATCAAATATCAAATCATTGTACACCTGAAACTAATATAATGTTATATGTCAATTATATCTCAATTTTTTTAAAAAAAGCTTTGGAGAATTTGAATGTAAGCATCTATTTATGCAAAATTCCTCCTGGTACTCCTTCCATCCCCCATTCTAAAAAACAAAACAAAACCCCCATAAAGTGAGTGAGAAAGGGAGAGGCATGGAATCAAGATAGGTGTTTTGAAGGAAAAACTGCTTGGAGTTTGTCATATTTCATTTGAATTTAGTCTGAAGGCAGTAATGTTAACAGTGTTAGCAAAGGAAGAGAGTTTAAGGACAGAAAAAATGGGCTAAGAATCCTTCCTTACAGTTTGGGTTAGCATACTTCAGCTTCATCTCCTGCGACAGTAACTAGACATGCTGGTTTTAATCCAGCCATCCTCCAAGCAGCTCAGAAGCACAACTGGGAAACCACACCCTGGACTCAGTGGGCTTCTACTTCTGACATGGCCCGTTCGGAACATCTGATTGAATTTGGGATTTCCAAATGGAGCAGTCCCCTCTCCGATCCAGTGGCTTCATACTGAGTAAATATAATTATGTGTGATTTAAGATTTTTTTTTTCAAAAGGAACCAACTCATGAAAATTTCATAGAAAGGAAATAGAAAATCAAGGGCAGGATGTAAAAAATGTGAACAATCATAGAAGCAAATGTGTTAAGTGGGAACTTCCTAGAGGGTTTTTACTGTCTCTGGTTACATATTCTACTTATCGCCAAAATTGAGACTAACAAGCTTCTGTTTTCCTTAGCAGATTTCCTGAAGGAAGCAACCAAAGGAAGCGGTGTTCAGCGTGTCCCTGTGGAAGCTGCTCCGGGCATATTTACCCCTGTCGAGCCCACCTCAAAGTACGGCTAATACTGGATCAATCCTGAAGGGTCTGGCAGCAACAAAAGGTGTTGACTACTGCAATGAAAGACCTACTTAACCCAAGCGCTCTGCACATAGACATGCTTTTGCCCCTGCTTCTGTTTGTCCAGCATCCATGCCAGGTCAGGCCCTTCAAACAAGCCCCTAATATCCCCAGGAAAAAGGCAGGGCAGGCCCAGGTGGGAAAGGGCCCACGTTTAGACATCCACAGTCTATCACGCCAAAGGGAAAGCAAGGAAAATCTTTAACCAACAACCAAACCAGGGCAACTGGGCTGGAAGGCAAGCAGCTGAGGTGTGCAAAGGGATCCAAGGGGCTTTCTCCACTCCAGTCGCTGCTGGAAGATTAACTTTCCTTTGCTGCCTTTCCTCCTTCAGAGTCCTGCCTCGCTAACACTGGCTCAGAGGGCTCTTCTGAAGGCTGTGGTACTGATGACACTGGGTCTGTACAGAGCTCAGAGCTGGTGTACACTGTTGAATGGCAAATGATCGGAACATGAGAGGTAGACCAGGCAGTTTTTACAGCACAGCCAGCTTCCGTGGTTTCTACTTTATCTCCCAGGATTTTTGTTTAATGAAAAGAAAAGATTTTTTTTTAACAGGATGCATGTTCCTATTTTATTTCCTAAAGATGAGTGAACTTTTCAACCATAAGAATCCCTTTTAGGTCAGATAATGTCCTCAACTACCACGTGCTAGTAACTGCATTTTAATTTCCTTTGATGGAGAAAACACGCTGACAAAGGCTATTGTAGATCATGTAACTCTATAAATACGTATAATATCACAACAGCCTCTACAGACATTTGAAAAACTCACGTAGAAGACATTTTCATTCGCCACCCCCCTGCCAATGCTGCCCCTCTGTTCCTGTACCTCCTCTTCAAGGATTAACCTCACAGGTTGTCCTAGGCCAGAGCTCACAGATCCCTGAACTAGCTCTCAAGGCAGACAGAGATTTACGGGAGGAGAATATTATTTTGCCCGTAACTCATCTCCTCCCCTCTTCTTAACAGCAGAGACCAGAAATGCAGCAGACACTAGAGGTAGCAGGGCTGGGGCAGTCAGTCCCGAATGCACATGGTTTCCCAGTGCCCACCGAGAGAGCAACGGCTAAAAGGCCTAGGAGACTAAAGGGTTGAATTTTCAGTGTTGGTTTCTCAAGAAGAGAGTGACCAACTGAAATCCGAGACTCTCCATTTATAAAACTGGGAATAGATGGCATCATCTGTTGAAACAGCCAAAGCCTGGAGCTGGATGTTAGCTACCCCAGTGGGTAAAGTAAGACCAAAAAAAAAAAAAAAAAAAAGGTTCCCTTCTGCCAAGCATTCTTTCTGACATCTATCAACACAAATGTTGGCTATTGAAATAAAAAAGGCAAAAATGTTGGTGATGCAGTCTCTTGTCCGGTCTTAAGCAGGCAATCAATTAATATTTAACGACTGAATGAAGGAGAAAAAAGTAGCCGTGGCCGCCACACACAGGACAACACAGGCTGTCCGAGCGTCCTCACACAGGTTCTGTACCTCGGGGCCTCTGGACAAATTAGGTCTGCAGGTTGGGCGAGTCGGGGCCACGCCTACGCTCACTTCCCATCTTTCATCCAGGCAGGTCCCAAAACACTTGTCTGGCCTAGCTGATGGATGGGTCTGGAATGGCCTTGTTTGCCGTCCGGCTGAAGCGCGGCAGCTGTTTAACAGCCCTGCAAGTGACCCCGGTCAGGGCTTTCAAGGCAGGAAGCGCAGAAGAATAGAGTGTCCACTTAACGTGACCACAAAGGCAGTGGGAGGAGGGACTTCCTCCCCTTGGAAGTGGCCGGCAGCCGGGCACTCTAATGACATACACACAAACTGGGGAGGGGGGAGCACGGGGAAGGGAGGGGGAAGGGACCAGAATTGCTCCCTGGGCATCCTAGCTTGGCCCTCGTTCCCCTAGAAGACATAGGAGCGTGGGGCCCCTGTGAGTTGCACGCAGATCAGGAACATCGAACCTCCACCGGTGAGGCGTGTAACAACATCCCGGTCTTGACCACGCTCTGGCTCTTCCTCGTGGCTCCTTCACTTGTCCCTCTTCTGAGGAACTATCGTGTTATGTATCTCCATAGTCCATGGAAGCCTCACACAGCCTGGAGTCTCTTCTTGGGCCCTGCTCCCCCTGGATGCCCCACTATTCAGCGGCTTGTCACCCCACATCCCAGATGTCACCACTGAAGGAAGGAAAAAAAGGAAGTGAAAACACTGATTCTAAAACATACGTGCACCCCAGTGTTCATAGCAGCTTTATTTACCATTGCCAAGATGTGCAAGCAACCTAGTTGTTCGCCAACAGATGCATGGATAAAGATGTGGTGTGTTTATAGATACACATCAAACAGAAAGAAATTCTGCCATTTGCAACAGCATGGATGGACTTGGAGGGCAGTGTGCTTAGTGAAATAAGTCAGGAAGAGAAAGACAAGTACTGTATGTTACCACTTATATGTGGAATCTAAAAACACAACAAGCTAGTGAATAAAACAAAAAAGAAATGGACTCACATATATAGAGAACAAACTAGTGGTTACTATTGGGAAGAGGGAATGGGGGAGAGGAAGACAGGGGTAGGGGATTAAGAGGTATAAACTATTATGTATAAAGTAAATAAGGATATATTGAACAACACAGGGAATATAGCCAACATTTTATAATAACTATAAGTGGCATATAACCTTTAAAAATTGTGAATCACTATATTGTACACCTGAAACTTATATAATATTGTACATCAACTATACCTCAAAAAATAAAACAAATTAAACACACACACACACACACACACACACACACACACACACACACAAAGAAAAAAAAACGGAAGCCCACTTCCAGCGGACTCTCATTGCCCTCACTGGTAGCACTGACACTTGTGTAAACTTGATGGGCAGCAGGAAGGTTCCACGTAGAACTTCTCCTATTGGTGCACATTTTCTGTTCCCTCTTCCTCCAGCCACCTGCGCCACGAGGCACCCCCGAGCTTTGCGCCTTTTCCCAGCCAGGTTTAATGAAAACCTAGGAGATACTGGTCTACCAAGGGCTATGGTTTCTTGTTGCAGAGGCAGATGGAGGAGGGTCCACGTTTTGCAAGACCAGAAGCTGGTATAATTTTTAAAATGCAAAACATATAGAAAATTATAAAAACATATTAGGTGAAGGGTCTGGAAAGAGGCTAATGCAAGTGATGGGCCCCAAAGCCTAAGTTTCCTAGTAAATCTGCATCTGGGTAGATGTAAGTACATAAACGCTCTTCTCAAGTTTCAGCTTCCTGAGAAGGTGCCAAGTCAATCTAACCCAAATCCCAAGTAGGTACTAAGGAACCACTTACAGCAGTCAGGAGGAGGCGCCCTCTATGTATCTTTCTTCTTTATTTTGCTTCCTCCCTCCCACTTAAAAGCTGTACAAATGGACACAGATATGTACTAAGTCTGAGCCCTCCTAGGAGAAGCTGTAATGGGTCCACCTTGACTGGTTGGCAAATGAACCCAGCCTCCTGATGAGCTCCTGGCTGGAGCAGGCAGCCTAACGCTGAGTCACCAGCCCAGGCAGCCTTGGACAAGCACATATCCGGGGCCTCCTGAATGCACTGCGCCCAATGAGGAGCTATGAAAGGTCAGTGAAAGCGGAAATAGCAGTTAGCCCTTTCCTCCACGTAGGAGCTAAAACTCTTGGCCCAGGGACCGTGGAACTTGGCAACGCTTGGTCATGCAGCACTGTGCTGGGATAATGTAGCATGGCCTAATGGGCTTAGGCCACAGAAGAACTCAGTGCCCGGTGCTGGAACTAACTGTGTGATGTGGATAAGTCCGAACCCTGTGCTCTGGGCCTTGACTGCTTCCTCCATGAAGCTACAGAAGCAAGCCTGCCTGAGGTCCCCTCTCACCCTGTGAATTCACAGGATTTCCATCTTGGGATTTGCTCTATTTATTTGAGCCATCATATTCCGCATACAGTCACCAAGACCTGTACCTCACCTGTCCCGGCTTCCCAGGCTACCCTTGCCCTATCCCCACTCCTGCCCTAAACAAGACTTCTAGCCCATCAAATTGTGTATGGAAGTGGGAAGACAGCTTTCAGTGCTCCAAGATGCAAAAGGGCATATGGAGACATGATAGAGAAGCAGGGACAAGGGAACGGGTGAGAAAAAAAAAGACCAAGAGCCCTCCTCTTTTGAGGAATATGTCCTGTTGGTTCCATGATAGCTATTGTACCAAAAAAAAAAAAAAGCAAAGGAGCCAACGCCCTTTGCAGAGGCCGGTGCCAAGGGTAAGAGGAGGTGCCCAGGGAGTGATAACTTCTACCAAACCGGATGGGCAGACTCCTGTGATACCAACCGGCCAAGGGAAATAGTCCAGGGCACGGTCAGCCTTAGCTAGTTTCCTCCAAACTACAGTGAACTCAGGTTGTTCCCAGGCCCCCAGTGAGTCCCCATTTGCCCCTAGAATTGCATCTGTGCTTCACCACTGCTCATCAGTCGTAAACCAAGTAAGAAGGGCCCAGTTCATTTTTGCTCCAAGACCCCTACAATCAGGCTGCCTCCCAGCAGGCCTGGTCTTCCTCAAGCCCCCTTGCATCTCACGAGATCCTTTCCCCTCTTGCCCTCAGTTTCAGGACGACCCTTCTCTCTTATGGCCCAGTGGAAACCTTCCTGTCCCACAGCCGGAGCCTGTAACACTGTCCGGACGCAATCTCCTCTCCAGCATCCTCATTCTCAGGTTCCCTCTGGCTCCTTCTCTGGCTCTCCTCCCCTCGCCCCTACCCAGCCACCTCAAATAATGCAACTCCTTGCAGAGGGAACTTCAGGGTGTTTAATAAACAATATGGATCATGACCCTGTCCTGAGGCCCCTGGTGACCAAGCTTCATACAGAGCTGATTTCAGGGGCTAATATTAGGTTGAACCATATGAAATTGACGTTATTCAACCATGTTGACATCCAAAGAGAATGACAATTTCGTGAGCTTCAATCTAATAAAGGAGGCTGGTATTCAAATATTAAACACATCTTCTCTGACTTCCCACCTGCTCTCTTCCTGAACAGTACATACAAATTTGGAGGTGAGATGGGCAAGCGGTGTTTATTGCTCTCTGCGAAATGCAGTGCTTCCCAATGGCAGGTAATTCCGCCCCCGCAGGGGATGTCTGGCAAGGTCTGTTGTCACCATGGGGTGGGGGACTGTTAGTAGCATCTAGGAGGCAGAGGCCTGGGAAGCTGCTAAACAGCCTCTAATGCATAGAACAGCCCCCACCATAAAGAATGGTCCTGCCCAAATGTCAACAGCACTTACCGAGGTCGAGAAACTATGCCACCAAGTGTCACTGGGGACCCAGAGCCTTAGCTGTGCAGTTAAGTAACTGCGTTGAAAATATCGCTTTATATGCCATAATGGGCGGGGTCAGCATCCTCTGTTCTGAGGCGGTCAGAGCTGCAGCCTCCGGCTCCTACAACCTGCCTCTGATCTATAACTGCCCTCCCACCCTCTGGCCAGGACCAGCCACCTCTCAGAAAGTCCTTCCTCTAGTTCTGCTCCGTAGCCTGACATGATGGGCATTTTCTGAGGATCCCCAATCCACAGTCCAAGCCCCTGAGTTAGAAACTGGACTCAATTCCTAAGCTCTTGGAGTTTCCCTGCAAAGGACAGGCGGTCAACCCATTCCTCCCGTCGGCTTCACCCAGCAGCATGCAGAACTTACCACAGGGCTGCTGCAGCCGGGCTGCTGAAACCACTGCCCAACCTTCCAAACCAGAAGAGAAAGCTCCCCGTGGCCAGCTGTGGTGGGCTCACGTTGTTTCCTGGAAGAGATCGTGTGTCGCTCTCGGTGACAGAGAAGAGGCTCCCCAGCGCAGTATCACTTACCTACCCCAGCTGCCACTGCCCACCACTAGGCAATGCACTGAAGTCGAAAGAGGCTGAGTAAATACAGCTCGTTTTCACTGTTCGTGAGCTATATTTGCTCTTAATGTGCAACCACCCAGCTCTTTCCAGCTCTTTCTGCTTGCTGAAAGTCTATACAAGGCTGAAGCACACTCACATTTATTTATGAACTTGAACCCAAGGTACAGCCACAAAAGTCACCTACTCAAAGAAATGGAAGGAATGTCGAGAGTCATCTAAACAAGGCTAAATCGGAATTTCCAAAAATAACACAGTTGGCATATTTTGCTCCAGAAGATTCCTGATGAAAGACATTCCTTAACCTCCCTGGAAAACCCACCCTGGCATCACGTGAAGCTCTGAGGCAGAGCCCTCTTCCTCCTGTCCCAGCCTCTGTGGCCAGCTGCAACTCAACACTCAGCAATAAAATGGGGGGAATATTTTTGAAAATAAAAACAGGGGACATATGATCCTGTTCCAATCCTTAGCCTGTTCTCTGCTTTTCGGAATTTAAACCCTGCCTGCCGTTCACCAAATGACAGAGAGTGCTGGCAGATGGGGCTCAGAGAGACGGCTGAATGTGTTTTAATGGAACCATTAGGATTATGTCAAAAGGTGAGGAAAAAAAAAAAGCATTCGTCAGGTGAGGAAAAAAAGGCATTCGCCAGCAGAGAAAATAAGCATTATTCTGCCTAAAAGAAATATAATGTGTTCCATCTCTCTTCCCCCCACTCCCTTTTCTGCTTCCTATGAGAAACTCATTCAGCAGGAGAGTCCCTGTTTCGTGCATGACAGGCAAATGCACGGTATCTTAAACCAAGCATTGTGGGCAGAAATATCTGTAGGCAGAAAGAGGATAGCCCATTGGAACAGGGGAAGCCAGACAGGATCAGTACAAGTTTCAGACAAATGCAGATTTACACTTCGACCTTACTTTTGACAAACCAACCAACCATCATATCCTCAATGCCAGCATTAATAAATAATCTTTCCTCCGTGCTGCCTAATTCTGGCTATTAAACCTTGGGACTACACTTAAAACTCGGAGCAGAACAGAGACCTTCACTTGAACCAGAAAATGTTCTATTTCTGATTACTTTCTAAGACCTTGCTCAACACCGCTGAGGGAAAGACAGGACTAAATTTGCTCTGTGATTTTAGCAGGTACAGGTGATTTAGTCATCCATCCCAGGAAGAGACAGTTCCCAACAGCCTTTGCTTCTATTTGGGGCTTTGTCGTAGTAACAGCAAAAGCAGCTGGCATTTGTATGGCTTTTCACAGCTTACATGGCAATTTAACACACGTTTCTTCCACGGGCTCCTCAAGGGGAGAAGAAAACCCACAATTTCAGTGAGCTTCCAAGCCCCATTTTACAGATAAGAAAACGATCCAAGAAATTAATGAGAAGAGCCTGCCCGCGACTGGCTAGGCTGCACAAGTCGTGACAGCAATACTGTGAGGACACCCAGCCACCAGGAAAGTGGCTTCTCCTTCTCCCTCTGGGGGTCAGGGACCTGCAGCAACAGCTAAAACCCAGACGTCTGCCTCTGCTGACGGTATTCCTCAATTCCAGACATATGACACTGCCTGTGTGGTGATTTACTCTAAAACATTTTAGTATCCACAGTGTGATATCTGTGTGTGTGCATTCATTGTCAGCTAGCGGTGGTTAGATCAAGAGTCCACCAAAGTTGCTGCAAGTGTGCATCAAAGAGCCTCATGAAGATGTACACCAGAGGACTCACGATTAGCACCAAAGATTAAAATTTGTCTTTCTTTTTTTGTTGTTGTTTTTTTGTTTTGTTTTGTTTTGTTTTTTGCAGTACGCGGGCCTCTCACTGTTGTGGCCTCTCCCGTTGCGGAGCACAGGCTCCGGATGCGCAGGCTCAGCGGCCACGGCTCACGGGCCCAGCCACTCCGCAGCATGTGGTATCCTCCCGGACCGGGGTACGAACCCGTGTCCCCTGCATCGGCAGGCGGACTCTCAACCACTGCACCACCAGGGAAGCACAAAATCTGTCTTTCTTTTGCTGAAGCATTTAGTGTGCAATATATTGCTTGAAAGGAAAACTGCTCAGATACTACCAACCAGTATAAAGAAGGCAAGAAAAACCTGTAAACCCTAATCTTAATATTTTAGAGGCAGCACAATGAGTCCTCAACTCTGCTTTGGCCTGCATCTATCTATTCACTGGGGACACTGTCACCTGATCCCAAATCAGGGCAACTGTGTCACTTCACAGTGAACCTGTGATGTGACGTGCTTGTCCACGTGCCTGAGGACAGAAGGGACCGCTTCACCCACCTATGGGAACTTGCTATCAAGCGTTCAGTCTTAGACTTGGCTTTCAACTTGGCGATGAGGCCAAGGGGAACAAGCTATCCAACCCTGACCCGTCGCTAATTCCAAAGGCAGCCAATATCGCCCAAGTGAATCTGACAGTGGCTGAGCTTCCATACTGACCGGCTCACCTCCACTGTTAGGGACCATCCTGTGTGCTAACTGTGGGCCCAGGCTCTGTCCATGATGCAGAGATGAGTAGAACAGGCCCAAACCTGTATGGCCTGGCTCCCCCGGAGAGAGGATAAGGCAGATAGGTGATCAGTGCCTGAGGGGAGGTACAAACACATGTTAAAAATGTTCAGATGCTGGAGAGAACACGCCTGCCCCCCACCTACATTCCTGGCCCCGGTGCCCCGTCCCACACTCCAGGGCAAACTGCAGAGAGAGCGGGCATAGGCTGCGAAAGGAAGCAAGAGAAATTTTCTCATGAAGTAATAATTCATTACCTGAAGAAAGAAAATCTCCCAGCCACAGAGACTGGTGGTGGAGGAGAAGCTGGTAGCAGCAGAAAATACCCCTCAAGAACAGAAGGGGTTAAGAGTCGATCAGGAAAGGAAAGAAACAACCGCAGCCACTGTTTCCCATCTACAGTGCCCCGCACACCTCCTCCAGAATTCACGTCACATCCAAGGGCTACCTGCCACGTAATATCTTTCTTTAAAATCAAGTCACATTTTATCTTTATTCTCACGTTCAATAAAATTTTGACACCAACCGTGAATTGAAAACCAGTATCACTTGCCATAAACAGAAGAGAATCATGAGAATAAACACAGCGAATACAATGTTATGAATTCCAGTTGATGATACAAAAGGCTGGGAGCCTGGGCCTTGCTCCCTCTTTGTTTCACACTGATAATGAAGAAGATGAAAACTGAGGAGAAGAACTGGAGGGAGAGAGTGTTCAAGACATTTTAGGACCAAATTGAGATTCTTCTGCTGCATCAGTGGGCATTAAACAGCTATGAAAACGTAATGTTTTCTGGCTATGCAATTCGATACATCATTTAATGCCAAGTGTGGGTACCACCTACAAACATCTCCCACTCTTCAGGAAACACGTTGTCCCCCCAGGGCTGTCAGGCAGGATGACCTTGAACTGATCTCAGAGGACCACCACTCAGAGAGGGAGAGTTCATCATCACCCACAATAACCACTATCAAATTTTGTTTTCTTATGAAATGCAAGGACTATTTCGATATAATGACATTTATTCTTTAAAATAAGTACGGGGGCTTCCCTGGTGGTGCAGTGGTTGAGAGTCCGCCTGCCGATGCAGGGGACACGGGTTCGTGCCCGGGTCCGGGAAGATCCCACATGCCGCAGAGCGGCTGGGCCCGTGAGCCATGGCTGCTGAGCCTGCACGTCTGGAGCCTGTGCTCCGCAACGGGAGAGGCCACAGCAGTGAGAGGCCTGCGTACCGCAAAAATAAAATAAAATAAAATAAAATAAGTACGAAGTCAACTTTTAACCCCGGAAATCTCCCTTTAAGATGATCTCCAACCCCTTGCAGCTGTAAACTCTTTGATAATATATAAATTGATTATATATCAATGGGGGCAGGAGAGGAGAAACCCCCATGAAAGTGTCATTTTTCAAAATACCTGAAAACAGGCATTATCAACAGGAGTTGACAGTGGCAGGCAGTTAAGCAGAACAAACCCATAAGGAAGAATTGGCAGAATGAGGACAAAAGCGTACCTTCTGGGCATGGCCAGTGGCAGAACCAATCACAGATCAGAAGTAAGATTCAAATCACAGTCTCCCAGAGGTAACTGGATGCCCAAACACTGGAAACTTTGCACTTGGCTTTGAAACCTTACAATTCCCTGGTGCCCACTACAGATAAGGGAAAGGTCTGATTGCCCTCTGGTCAGCCCGCTGAGTGCTGGGCCAGGAACTCCACGTTAGAGGGAACACACCTAGAATTACAAAGTGAGGTGTGCCTCAGGTAAATTGCTAACATAACGGAGAGGCACACAACCTCATCTCACATCCCATCTCATACCCAAACTCAGGACCTGCACACACAGACTCACACCCTCCCTCCAAACTGCATCTCACCCTCTTCAAAACCCCACCACTCAGACTTCCATGGTGACGCAGTGGTTAAGAATCCGCCTGCCAATGTAGGGGACACGGGTTCAAGCCCTGATCCGGGAAGATCCCACATGCCACGGAGCAACTAAGCCTGTAAGCCACAACTACTGAGTCCATGTGCCACAACTACTGAAGCCCACGCGCCTACAGCCCATGCTCCACAACAAGAGAAGCCACCGCAATGAGAAGTCCGCTCGCCGCAACTAGAGAAAGCCTGCTCACAGCAACGAAGACCCAACACAGCCAAAAATAAATAAATAAATAAATAAATAAAATCCCACCCCACCCCCCCTGCAGTTCTCAACTGAAGTCCTGTGTGACTAAGACACAAATTGGTTAGGACCATTTGTATTTATTTAAATGCTTTTACTCAGAGTGACATATTCAGTTTTCATTTACCAGATCTTTTCGGCAGACCTAGTGGGAGCCAGGGGCTGTGTTTAGGGCTGCCTGGTGTCCTCAAAGACTTCCCAAGCTACAGAGAGGTCTTGGTAAGGTGAAGGGGTCTAGAATAAGCCACGGTGGCATAAAAAATTACTTTGGGCTGAAGTCATTTGAGTTCCTGAAATCCCTTATCTACCTAAAAGCAGAGCCTTCCAAGGAATTCAATTGTCATAAACTCCCTCCCCAGAGCAAAGCTAATCTTCTGTTCTCCAGAGAAGTCTGTATCACACCTAGACAGACACGCACAAACTATGATACCTCCTGCCTATTCTCCTAAGGGCTCGTTTATCTTTCCAAAAAGTCATTTGCTTTCCCATAAGTGACCTTTCTCCCCTCTCCCTTCCGAGAAGTTCTCCAGAAGTACTCCTCTGCCCCTCCCCATCCCCTATTAAGATGGTATGTAAGCCCCAAATTCTAACCTCCTCCTTAAGTCCCATTTCTTTGTGAATTCTCATGATTATATATATAATTAAATGGCTTTTTCCCCCTCTTGCTAATCTGTCTTTTGTCAGTTTAATTTGCAGGCCCCCAACCCTGAATATAACAGGGTAGAGGAAAGGTTTTTCCTCCCCAGCGCAGGCAATAACCACACAGGACAGTTGGTGCAGGGAAGGCCGGACACTGGCCACCTTCAGCCTTCTCACAAACACCTCCGTGGCTATTGCACACGGGAGAGCACTGCACGTCACAGCACCTTACAGTAACTGCAGGCTCACGGGGGCCTCCAGGACCACAGCCTTAGCTAAACACAGGCAGGGAAGGCTGGACGCGACAGAAAGGAAACGGCTCCACTTGAAACAGATGGACAGCACGTTGGGAGCCTTCTCTCGCGAGAGGTGGTGCCACGCATTCACCTCAGAGGCGCACATGACCAGCCAGCCCAGTGGGCCGCTTGTCTGGGGCTGTAAACAGAGAATTTCTGCTCTCCAGTCTGTCAGGCCAGTACTTTTTGCCCACATGAGTTTAATAGACTTTAAAAAAGAAAAGAAAACCGGAAGGGGCCACATGCGTGCCCTCCCCACCCGGCCTAGGAAAAGTGGGAGTCCCTTCTTCTCCTTATGCCAAAAGTTGTTTTGCTGGGAGACGCGTCTTTTCACCAAGCCTCTAGGCTCTTAGCAGCCAGGGTCACACAAAGAGAAGCACAGAACAAATAAACCAAAACAGCCCACAGAGAACAAGGATAGGAAAGCCCCCAGTTGCAGATGGAGCCAACTTCCCTCCTACCCCCCCATCCCTCCCCCACCGACCCGCCCTCCCCTGCTCAGCCCAGCGCAGCCCCTAGTGAAGCCGGTGAGGACAGCTTCCTCCACTACCAACCCCTGCGTCAGAACGGCGAGTGTCAGGCAAAAGAATAAATCCAGAGAGCTTGTCTCTTTTCGCCCCTTCTTAAAATTACTAACATCCACTTAAAAGAAAGGGGGCGGGAGTGGGGTGCGGAGCTCGCCCTCTTTGCAAATTGCTTGTGAAGCGAGCATTGCTTATCACAACAGGTGCACCGGCCACTCACAAAAAACAGAGGCAGAGTGGAGCTGAAAGGCTAAGAAATTACTTGTTCCCTTTGTCAGCTGCTCCTACAGGCCGTGCAGAGCCTGCTTAGGAGGGAGATATTGTGTCCCTGTTTAAAAAAAAATAGGCGGGAGAAAGGTTTAAGGTTGCCAAGAGCTAAGAGAAGGGGAGAACAGTGTTGGAGGTGGGGGAGGCCACGGGGGTGGGGGAGGGCTCCTTTCGGAAAGGCAACGGCGCCTGAGGCTGGATTTTAAAAGTCTGTCCCAAACTTTCCGGAAAACTCTGGCAGCATATTCCAGACCCCCCTAAGGAGGATGGAGACAAAAATGACACCCAGGCTGGTTAAAACACGTATCAGGGTGACCAGAGCGCAAGGTATGTAGATGATGTATATAGTATGCCATAATATATTACATATATTAAATAAAATCAGATAAAAAGTATTGCTCAGAAACCACCTTATACAGCAGGCAAGACAGGGCTGGTTTAGTCATTCCTTAGGAGGGACTATGTCTTTGAAGCTATGCTCCTCAACCAACTCTTCAGACAAGCAATTTACTTTTAAATTAGAGAGTTGCCTGCGTGGCCCTGGCCAAGCGACCTCCAGCACCCAAGTCCTCTAGTGTTCTCGTCCTATGCTCCCAAGGCTGTAGAGAAGACCCAGTCAGCTTCCCCCCAGCTGAGTCCTGATCGATCCAAGATCTGTAAGATTCGGATAAACTGAAATTTCTTCCCCTGGGGAAAGTTGCCATTATCATCTGGGAGATTTATTTGTTTTGCTTAAAAATAAAGATAGGGCAGTGGAGATTACGACAGAAGAATCTGTCGCATTGTTCCACATACGTGATCAGAAGACAGGGCCACAAAACCAGCTGGGCCTCTAAGTCTTGCAATGATTCTGCCATTAAAAGGAATGACGTAGATCTGAATATAGGACTTGAAAGGGCAGCCACGATAGATCATTAAGTTAAAAAGAAAGCAGGACTTCCCCGGTGGCGCAGTGGTTAAGAATCCGCCTGCCAATATAGGGGACACGGGTTCTACCCCTGGTCCAGGAAGATCCCACATGCCACGGAGCAACTAAGCCCGTGCGTCACAACTACTGAGCCTGCACTCTAGAGCCCATGAGCCACAACTACTGAGCCCACGTGCCACAACTACTGAAGCCCACGTGCCTAGAGCCCGTGCTCCGCAACAAGAGAAGCCACCGCTTGCCGCAACTAGAGAAAGCCCGTGTGCAGAAATGAAGACCCAACACAGCCAAAAATTAATTAATTTTTTTTAAAAAGCAGCAGGAGCAAGCGTGAATCCCATTTTTGTTTACTGCATGTCAATCATATTTTCCTTTAATCTTGCAGTGAATTCTGAGAACCAGAACCCCTACACACAGGCTTTGGACACTGAGGATACACACCCACCAACACCTCCCGAACATTCTCCATTAACTTGCCCTGACTATTCCACCGTCTCCATTAGCATAATGTCACTATTCCTGCAGACTCTAGTCAGGAACTTCCTGAAAACCCCATTAACTCTTCAGTGGAAAACAGACAGTATGAGCCCTAAAGTGTCAGACCCCTCACCTCAAAATCCTCACCTTGCTGTTCCCACCAATCCTGGACTGTGGGATCATGAGCCTTAGCCAATCTTAACCAAGTCTCTGCACTGAAAGACGTGCCTTGAACTAAATTTCCAATTCTCTGTCCATTTCAACCTTGCCATTCCCTCTGGAGACACTGCCAAAGCTCTAAATGGTGTTTCGCTCACCTCGGGAAACACAGGATGGGTTGGTGACATTTGGGAAGCCTGCGTTCAACTGAAGGAATCTAGAATATAGCACTGAGAAGAGGGGTTTGGAGTTTTTGTTGTCCCACTCCCCCCACTCCCAACTCCAGTTATCTGCCTAAAAGCATAGCCTCCCAAAAGAATTCAACTGTCTTAAATCCCCTCCTTGGGAGTTTCAAAACCAGTGAAAACTGACTCATCACTAGAGACAAGAAGCCCAACACTGGGATAAGAAATTACATGAATAGACATTATCACAAAACTATCATATCTCCCATCTATTCTCTTAAGCGCCCATTTCTCTTTCCTAAAATTCATTTGTTTTCTCATAAATGCCTTTCTCCCCCCTCCCCTTCTCCTATTAAGATGGTATATAAGCCCCAAATTATAACTGCCATTTTGAGTCACATTTTTCTGTAAACACCCTCTTATGTGAATAAAAATCTGTCTTTTCTCTTGCTAGTCTGTCTTTTGTCAGTTTAATTTGCAGACCTCCAAGCACAGCACCTAAGAGGGTAGAGGAAATGTTTTTCCTGACATGACAAATCAGAAAAACGACATGCAGAAAAAGCCTCTATCCACGATGACAGTTAGTAAGATACTAGTACATATCAAATCACTAAAGTCAAACTTACTGAACTCTAACTGAAAACAGTAAACGCTTGACATTCAAAAGGGATATATATTCCCAGATCTCCATGACCCAAATATAATTTCTCCCAGGAGAAATTATGTCTGCTTAAGAACCATATTCCTTAGACCTATTGGTCTACTGCTACCACCCCGTTGGTAGCACAAGCAATTACATTTCTTTCCAGAAGCTTTCCTTCTAATTAACAGACTTTGTTTTAGAACAGTTTAGATTTATAGAAAAATTGAGCAAAGGTTACAAAGAATTCCATTTGTTCTCCACCCTCACCCCACACACAATTTCCCCTATTATTAACATCTTGCATTGGATGGTATATTTGTTACAATTAATGAATCAAGGTTGATACATTAATATTAACTGAAGTCCATACTTCAGTCAAAGTTCCTTAGTTTTTACCAAGTGTCCTTTATCTGCCCCAGGATTCCATCCAAGAAACTACATTACATTTAGTTGTCATGTCTCCTTAGGGTTCTCTTGGCTGTGACAGTTTCTCACATTTACCTTGTTTGTGATACCTTAATAGTTTTCGAGAGTGCCTGTCAGGTATTTTGTAAGACATCCTTTTGTGGGAATTTGTTGGCATTTTTGCTCAAGATGACTAGAGTTATGAGTTTTGTGGAAGAATATCACAAAGGTGAAGTTCCATTTTCATCACGTCACGTCCTGGTACATACGATCAACATCACTTAGCACTGTTGATGCTGACCTGGATCACCTGACTGAGGTGGTGTTTGTCAGGTTTCTCCACTGTAAAGTTACTCTTTTCTTCCCCTTTTCCAGACTGTACTGTTTGGAAGGAGGTCGCCACGTCCAGCCCACACTTACAGAGTGAGGAGTTAAGATCTTCTTCCTTGAAGGCACAGAACTTACATGAATTACTGGGAATTTTTCTGCACAGGAGATTTGTCCCTTCTCCCCCATTCATTGATTCAATCATGTACTTCATGTATTTATATCCAGATGGACTCATCGATATTTATTTTATCCTTTAGGTTAGAATCCAATACTCCTTGATGTATTTTGTGGCTCAAATGTTCCCACTTTGGCCATTGGGAGCTCCCTTGTCCCTCTCACACACCCCCATCGTTGTAGTGGGTTTTGGTGTTTTCTCGTGTGTTTTGTCGCGTTTTGTCTAGCACTTCCTTACTTACTGGCACTACAAGATGCTCCTGGTTAACCCTGTATATTTTCTGTTCCAGCCCTAGAACCAGCCCCTTCTCCAAGGAGCTCCAGGGCCATTTTTCACAAAGAAATTGAGTTTCTGTCACAATTCAAAAGAGTTAGAGTGCAAAGACGAGCAGAGAACAAAGCTGAATGGAGAGGCTGATGAAAGCTGGCTGATGGATCTGCAGGGCACCGTCCTTTGCGCGGCCTATTGCTGCCCACACCCCTGGCCCCGCAGACTGATGACACGCGAGTCAAGTTCATGCCTCAATTTTTATCTTATGTTAGTATTTTTCAGATGAAAGCATTTGTACGGAATTATTTTTTAAATTTATGCCTCAGTAAAACTACAACACGCTACGGGGTCATGGTTTGTCTAGAATTGTTTGGGAATAGCTAAAGCCACAAATGTTAAATTCAGAGACCCCCAAAAATCACGACCTCCCAGCCATTCTAGCCTGTGGTCATGTCCTGCATCTCACTGAAGCAACATCCTTGGGCGTGAGGGCAGCACCATGTCTCTCCTCTGACAAACTGTTCAGTCTGCAGCACAGATATTGTCTTGCTCTCACTTATCTCATCTCCAAGTTCAAAGCCACTTTCCCAATTGATGGGTTTTCAACTTTTTAGCAGCAGAGCCCTTTTTCCATATGAAAGCATCATATAGAAAATTTTAACGCGTGAAAGTAACAAAGGTGATTTTGTTAATACGCTTTTCTTTCATAAACTCAAAATAACAATATTTACCTAGTATAAAGTCAGTAATAACAACGGTGTTTTGATGAACATATTTTTTAATTGGGAGTCATGGAAAACAGTGGCAATCTTCCATCAACCTTATTATCCAGTTTATTTCTGTATTTTGTTTTAGATAGCAAATATCAAGAAATTTTTGATTAACGAGGATTTGTGTAAAAACAGACCACATTTGCAACTACTCCCCAGTTTGCCTTACGGTCTAAAGATATTCTTAAATTAAATAGAGGATGCAGAAGAAGCTGCATTATAAAGTCCACACAAAAATGCATTCATTTGAAAAGAATGCCCAGCATCACTAATCATTAGAGAAATGCAAATCAAAACTACAATGAGGTATCACCTCACACCACTCAGAATGGGCATCATCAAAAATTCTACAAACAGCAAATGCTGGAGAGGGTGTGGAGAAAAGGGAACCCTCTTGCACTGTTGGTGGGAATGTAAATTGATACAGCCACTATGGAGAACAGTATGGAGGTTCCCTGAGAAATTAAAAATAGAACTACCATACGACCCAGCAATCCCACTACTGGGCATATACCCTGAGAAAACCGTAATTCAAAGAGTCATGCACCACAATGTTCATTGCAGCTCTATTTACAATAGCCAGGACATGGAAGCAACCTAAGTGTCCATCAACAGAGGAATGGATAAAGATGTGGCACATATATACCATGGAATATTACTAAGCCATAAAAAGAAACAAAATTGAGTTATTTGTAGTGAGGTGGATGGATCTAGAGTCTGTCATACAGAGTGAAGGAAGTCAGAAAGAGAAAAACAAATACTGTATGCTAACACATATATATGGAATCTTAAAAAAAAAAAAATGGTTCTGAAGAACCTAGGGGCAAGACAGGAATAAAGACACAGACATAGAGAATGGACTTGAGGGGGAAGGGTAAGCTGGGACGAAATGAGAGAGTGGCATGGACTTATATATACTACCAAATGTAAAATAGACAGCTAGTGGGAAGCAGCCGCATAGCACAGGGAGATCAGCTTGGTGCTTTGTGACCACCTAGAGGGCTGGGATAGGGAGAGTGGGAGGGAGACGCAAGAAGCAGTTGATATGGGGATATATGTATATGTATAGCTGATTCACTTCGTTATAAAGCAGAAACTAATACACCATTGTAAAGCAATTATACTCCAATAAAGATGTTAAAAAAAAAGTAAGAACATTGACAGCTACAAAAAGAAATGCATTCATTTGACAACAAATGATAACATGTTGGTACTCCATTTTTTTAATATTTGGCATTGTATACATATTGTTTTTCAGCACATATTTTTAATAGCTTTTTTTTTTTTTTTGCGATATGCGGGCCTCTCACTGTTGTGGCCTCTCCCGTTGCGGATCACAGGCTCCGGACGCGCAGGCTCAGCGGCCATGGCTCACGGGCCCAGCTGCTCCGCGGCATGTGGGATCTTCCCGGACCGGGGCACGAACCTGTGTCCCCTGCATCGGCAGGCAGACTCTCAACCACTGCGCCACCAGAGAAGCCCTAGCTTATATTATTATTTTTTTTAGCTTATATTATTTTTAAATGAAATATTATAATAAAACATTTATGGACCCCTTAAGTGCCTTCCCAGAACATTAAGTTTGTAAAATACTGCTAGACTCTGGTAACTGTATTTTCCAAAAGTCCCTCCCCCTCCAGATAAGTGACTTAGCTGTACTATTACTGATTCTCCTTATTTGGCATTATACAGCCCATTTCCTCAGGCTCTATTAAGTGACGGAATTCTTGCTAAAGCGATAATGACTGGTATCCTACAATTGGCTTCGAATTACACCTGTGTTTTAGTAATGGCCTTTGAATTTTTAAAGAAAGCCTTATGGAAGAATTTCAGACAGTAGGGCATGCAATGGGAGACATTTTCGAAAAGACAGGCTTTTCCCTATTATGATGATATACAAAGCCAGTAATAATTATTATAATAACAAACAATTAAGAAATATAGTGCTAACTACAAAACAGGCACTACTCTAAATTATTAGTGTCTTGCATATGTTAACCCACCTAATTTAATCATTGTAACAAACGTGTGAGGTAGGTATTATTATCATCTACATTTTGCAGATAAGAAAATTGAGGTCCAGGAGAAGTTAAAAACCTTTCCCAGGCTGCACAGCTTGTATGTAGGAAAGCTAGGATTTGAACCAAATCCATGCTCTTATTAAACAATATACCGCCTCTGGACACCATAATTTCTGTAGTCAGTGGACCCACAGCACACTTACGAATTTATTCTACAAATTTATTCTGCCTGTTTGCAGAGTGCCTGTTCACGGCCAGGTTCTCTCTTAGATGGTAGAGGAATGCATCAAAGCACCACTCCATACGTGACCAAAGCCCTCTACCTTCCTTTTCAACCTTAAGCCTCCCATCTGCAGCTCCCACATTTCAGCTGCAGCGGCCTGTGGGCCGTTTCTCGTCACACCCTTATGCTCTCCAGCCTCTACGTGTTCACTCAAGCTGCAGCTAACACGCCTCTCCCCCTCCCGCTACTCTGGTGAAGTTCTTCTTCTTTAAGGCCCAGCCCCAACCCTACTTTGTCCATAAAGTTTCCAGAGCCCCTGGATGAATTTCTCTCTCCTTCCCTTGCATGTATATATACTTTTCTCAGTACTTCTATTACAGCAGCTCTCATGGATGGTGAGCTTCTTAAGAAAAGAAGGTATGTCTTTTTCATCTTCTACATCCCCAGCATTTACTTATATGTATATATTTTTAAGTAAATATATATTTAAATTCATATATATCATGATATTCACATATATATGTAAAATATAACACTCGAATATGATGAGTGCTCTAAAAACGTCTGTTGAAATGCATGAACAACATATGCTGGCTGCCCACTGGGAAACTAACCACAGCCTAGAGAAGACATGGTTCCTGTTTTCAAGGAGCTTATGGTCTAACTGCAGAGTCTCTGGAGAAAAGGACAGCCACAAATCACTGATAGGTACACAGTGAGATGGGGTTAAAACATAGCAACTAGACTTCAGAAGACCCGAAATGTAGTCCTGGCTCCAACACCACCTGTGTGAACTTGGGCATGTCGTTTTATTCTTCTGACCTTCAGTTTCATCCTCAGAAAAAGGCAGATGGGATGGTGTAAAGGTTCCTCCTGGTTCTAGGAGCTATAGTGAGTCTACGAGCAGACTGGTGATCACCAGAAATGCTTTCTGAAGGAGGGCATCCTATAAGAGAGGTGGCAAACCCTAATCTGCGAAATGCCTCTCTCTTTGGCATCAAGAAGCAGCCAACTGCGATACACGATGAAATCAATAAAATTCGGAAGAGGACCCTCTTGGGAAAGTATTGAAGTAACAAAGTGTTGTGATGACAGATCAAAGAAAGACGGGAAGGTCCGAATGGAGCGCAGAGGGAGAGCTGGGAAGGAAGAGATGGTTAGGGTTTACCCATCTATGAATCTGGCCACAGTCACATCATCATTAGAATGACACACTCCCGCACAGCAGAAAGACTGCCAGGCCTGCCTTTCACTTAGACTGAAATCTCGCCCAGAGCCATCCAACTGCTCTCACTCTGATTCCCTGAATACTGGCTGAGCAACGTTCTAATGACTGGTTTTGCTTTCCAGTTTCTGGTGTAATGAGATGGAGGAAATTTTCCTTCTTTAGCCGCTGGAATCGGGCTTCCTCTTGGGGACGGTCCTATATTTACCAGGAAGAAGTCCACTGATTAACCACATGGGTTGAGGTATGAGACCACAAGCAGTAACAATAGTGCTGACCTGCCTTCTAAAGAAGTTGGGTCTTACCACCTTAAG
This sequence comes from Orcinus orca, assembly GCF_937001465.1. Taxonomy (NCBI): domain Eukaryota; kingdom Metazoa; phylum Chordata; class Mammalia; order Artiodactyla; family Delphinidae; genus Orcinus; species Orcinus orca. Next base: position 94,586,609 of record NC_064568.1, on the reverse strand, counting down.
GTCCTTTATTTTGTGAGCATTTCAATGGGTTTGGGTCCTAAACTTGACTGTGAGTTTGGTTACAAGTGAATTGCTCTGCTTGATAAAAAATGTGAAGAATTTGAAAATTACAGGAATATCCAGGTGAGGGGCTGGGAGACCAGCCAAAGAGCTTGGGCAGTGGGTGGATTAAAGGGACTTTGGAGAGAACAGAATATTTAACGGGAATTTTAGGTTGTTTGCTGTTGAGTGTACGATTTAAGTCTCCTCCTTCATCTCCCTCTCAGAGAATTCACTGAAGTCTTTGCTGCTCTTTTGAAGAAACCTGAAGAGGTTCTAAACTCTGCATCCAGCCTGGCGCAGAGGCTGCGTATAGAGCCACGTAATCGAGAGCAGAGGGGAAGAGTAGACGTCTGTGTTTCCCCAGGAGGAGAGAGGCTGGGGCAGAGAAGCCCTGGGTCATCGTCATAAATATAGCCCCAACGTAGAGTAGCTCCTCAGCTGTCTGTGGCATACATCACCCTGGTGGGAGTGAGGTTAAATTGCATCAGCCTCTCAGAGGGTGATCACCACTGGTGAAGTCATGAAACAGAGTTTCTACACTCACCCAGCTGGGGGAAAACCAGAAAAGGCAGAAAAACCCCATGGCCTTACCATCCTCAGTGCAGTCTTATTCATTATCCCCTGAACGACTCCAGGGATCTAAAGTCTTGTCGACAGGTGCCACACTCATACTCCTGAATCGTGACCTTGGTATACTGAACCACAAGGCTAGTAGAAGACGGTAACTGACATGACACCCCGTAACAACACCCCATAACACCCCGTTCAAAACTTGTACGTTCCCCCAACACGATTCTTCTCATAAAACTTGCCCATCTTTTTCAGAGCAAGTCCCCTACTGTAGCTTTCTAACTGGTACTAAATTGATCAGTTCAACAATCCCCTCCCCCCGCCCCAGCATCACCAGCAGCAAAAGGAGAGTAATCGCTCCCAAAGCAATCGATCTGTCCCCAGAAGTCACCTCAGAATCCAGGAGTCTGCTCTCTAGTTTTGCACGTAGACAAGAACATCAAAGCACAGAAGACAGAGAAAGAGATCAGAGCTGGAATGCCCCCACCTGCACACCCTCACATCCTGTCCCATCTAAATTACTAATTACTTTAAGAGAGTAAATGAAATGGCACAGGGGAGGGAGTAAAGGCCAAGAGAAGACGGTAGACACTGGATACCTCAGAAGATCTAAGCCTCTGGCTTTGTGTGTCCCTTTGGCAAGGGAGGACCACACCAGCCCAGGCCAACAGCAACAGCAGCTGTAAAGAGAGAAGCCGACTTCAAGGAACTACAACAGGAAAGAAAAAAAGGGAAACATAAATCAAAAAATCCCCAGGAAGGATCAGATAGTGCTTTCCTGAGCATGCTCACAGTCCCCTGCCCGACTGTCTGCAAACTAGCCTTAAAGACAAGTCATGATAATATAAACCAGGTGTTTTAACTTCCTACCATAATGGCTGGCAAGACCATCAGTGGAGAATAATAATAACAACAACAACATCTGAAGTGCATCTGGGTTTAAACACATAGCAGGCATCTTTTTTTCTTTCTTCTCCAAGTAGGTGTCTGTTCTGCATTTATATTGTGATAGCATCAAGGACACAAGGGACCAAAGGACCAAGGGACCTTCTTAGAAACAGCTCCCCCAGACTTGAGAGTAACACTGATGTTTTGTTTTTTGTTTTAAAAGAAAGAAAATACTGATGACAGGAGATGCTGCTTCAGGGAGGCAACTGGAAGTCTTAAATTCTGGGAGACAGGGATGCTCGGAGGTGACCCCAGGCAAACATAAAAACTAGAAACTTAGGAAGCACCAAAAATAACCTTCCCCTGATACATCCTCTCAGGCTGCCCTCTTCCATAAAAATAGAGCTCCCAAAATGTCCTTGGGAACACAGGCAACATTTTTTCAGAAGCAATACCTCAGGATTGAATAAAAACCCCTTCTCTTTTTTGGAGCAGTGTCTCCAATTAACCTGTTTGAGGCTGCAAACTGAGATTCTTCAAAGAAAAGAGGAAAGGGTATGGTAAGAATTCACCAGTGAGTCACAGCGCCTCACACAATTCAACTAAGGCTCAATCAGGCTTCAGAGGGACCCAAACTGGGAACTGGAGAATAGAGTCACACTTTTAGTCCCTCAGCCCACCTCTGTCTCTTTCCATTTCTCTCTCTCTGCATTTCTGCTCTCGTCTCTTCTCTGCAAACAAGTTTCCTCTGCTCGCTCACCTGAATCCTAATCCAGAATGCCGACCCCTGGCCTGTGTCTCCAGGACCTTTCAGTCCCAGGCCCTAGAGCCCACGGGAACATCTCAGCACAAATTTCCAGGAGACGACCTGACTATGGCTTGGTTCACTTGTTTGGACCAAGCCATACAAGTCACAGGGCGCAGGCCAAGCCTTCCAGCCAGGGGTCCCCCCCGGATCCAATCAGCCGTGGCCTATTCCAGTCGAGTGGTCCTGGGTAGGGAAGGCTTCCTCAGAAGCAGACATGAGAGGAGGAAAAAGATTACACTGAGCAAGCGCCTTCGTTTTTATTTACTTGACCACTTCCCTATTTATATCATCTGCGCGATACTATCTCGTCCCTAGTTACAAGCCCCATAACAAGACCACAGGACATAGCGCTGGGTTGCGTTTTTGAAAGAGACCCTTTTGTAATTTCAAGGCCTAGGACACAAGCCTGAGACCCACAGCCCCGAGCTTACCTGGCCATAACGCAGGAACACTTTCTGCAAGAGTGGGAACCTCTACCCCGTCTCCTGAGGGTGCCCACAAAGCTGAAAGCACTTCTGGGTAAGAGGCCCAACGGCTCTGGGGAACTGAAAAGACTCAAGGGGTCCCACAGCCCAGAGACAGAGAGGTACGGCGAAGTGTTGCTCACTAGGGCTGTTCCTGGCCCACGGGGCGGAACCACATTTCGTGGACTGGGACAGAACCACACAGTGTTAGCAGCCCCAGCCACGGCCTAGGAAGTGCCCACAGCGCCCAGACACTGCGACGATGACAACAAATGACAACCATCCCCCATGTGCTTCTAAATGCCCTCCTGTGGGAGCACCACCCCTGGAAGAAGCCTGGAACCAGATGCCACAGGGCAATTCTCTAGTTTGAGAATAGCTGTGCCCTGGGAGAAAGAAAAGGAACAGATTTACGCCCATCAAAAAAATTCAGGCTTGACCTGGGCAGAAAGCTTTTTGGAGTCAACTGTAGAACACTATAGCAAATTGCAGAACATGGCTATAGACATTTTGGAGTTATGAGGGGGGGTGTGTATCTGGGTATGTCTTTAATAAATAAGACAACCATCTTTCTAAAACAGTTTAAGTACAACCCCGCATAGACATAAGAGAATAGATGAATTGACTTCTGGGGGCTTAAGATTCTACCCGGAGAATTGTTAGTGAAGAGTCTAAGAGACCAGAATTAATGTCCCATATTCTGTTAAAAGACACGTAATAATATCATTACTGACAGACACAATTACACATTCTAATGAGGCACTGTCACATGTTAATAGTAGTTATGGTCATTTTAAAATAATTAGCAGTAAGGCATAGACAATACATAATTACCGTATGCAAATACATTACTGTCCCGTAAGCCGGCACGCAGTGTTGCTGCAGACTTGCTTAGAGGAACCTCACGTTCAGAGCCAGCTTTGCCCACGGCATTCCTCAGCTCCTTATTGACTTTTCCGTCCGCGTAGTCCGAGCCACAATCCCCCATGATAAGAATAACCCGTAGCCTTCTAAATTTCCCCAGAAACATGGTCAGTTGGAGTTTGCACAGCTACCAGGAGGAAATTAATACAGGAGCCAAACAGGTCTCGTTCTGTCTGCTCACCCACTCCATCCCCACCTGACACTTCAATCAACTCAACCTGTTTAAAAATAAATTTGATTATATCAGGAAAGAGAAGCAGCCCAAGGCTCCATGGTCACTCAGAGCAGAAACTCCAAGGCACTGCCTCATTTTTCGGGAGTTTGGTTCTCGCATGTATTATTTCTCTTTATTCCCAGTCCCAAAACAAAGCCCAGGGGGTAGCGGGAAGTACCTTGCCACTAGCCGAGTGCGTTTGCTTCCTAATTCCTTCAACGGCTAGTTTGTGAATTGGGGCAAATATTTAACTTTCCTGAGGCTTCTGCAAGGCAGTAGAATGGGCCTAGTAAAACCTTGCCTAGTAAAACCAGGAAGAGGACTCTGATCAAATTTTATGATGAAGAAGGAACCAACTTAAACCTGCACAGCAAACCTCACTAAACAACCTTGTTCAGTGGACTTCCCCGGTGGTCCAATGGCTAAGACTCTGGGCTCCCAATGCAGGGGGCCCAGGTTCTATCCCTGGTCAGGGAACTAGATCCTGCATGCCACAACTAAGACCCGGTGCAGACAAGTAAATAAATAAATATTTTTTAAAAAGAGAGACAGATCTGATTACAAAAAATTTTCTAAAAAAGCAACCTTGTTTACCTTACTTCTCCTGGTCACCTTCCCATAACTTGCCTCTCCCACCCAGAAACCCAAAACCACTTGGTCTTTGTTTTAGCATAGAAACCTCCCCTTTGGGTTACTCATCACCGGGTGCTCCTATGTGTACATGCACACTGCACATGTTAATAAACTTCAGTTTGTTTTTCTCTTGTTCATCTGTCTTTGGCCAGTGTCATTTACAGAAACCCAGCTGGAGAATCTCTAGAAATTCTAATCTGAAGCACTCTGACTGCTGCAGTTTGGGGTGTTTAGTCTGACCATTCAGGGAATCCTAGAAAACCATAATACTTGCCACTGCTGGGATACCAGTTGTTCTGAGTCATTCATATGGATGCGCAGACTGTCAGAGCTAGAAAAAGAATCCAGATTTCTCATTTTAGAGATAATAAAACTGAGGCCCAGATAAGTGAAGAATCTCATTCCTCAAATAAGAAAGCTTTCTCCTGAAAATTGCCTCCTTTATAAATCCTCAAATGAGTAGGTGATATTCGACTGCCGAATGATACTGCAAGACAGATGAGCATTGATTTAAACGCTGCTATCTGACAGATCTGGCCATCAATCATAACATGACATCTCAGGAGAGCCATCCTTTAGAAAAGGACTTGGGAATAACAGGACCAGAATTTGCAGCTGAACCAACCGTGCATCATAGCTGTCCTTTCCCCAAGTGCTAAGGTCCTGGGTCTCAATCCGAAGTCTCTGTCAGAATCACCTGAAGGGTTTACTGGGTCCATCCCACAGTTTCTAATCGAGAAGGGTCTGGGGTGGGGAGCGAGAATTTGCATTTCTAACCAGTTCATGCTGGTGCTGGGGAGCTGGTGCTCCCAGCTCCTACACGTGACCCCTACACGTTTAATTTATAGAAATTTTAAGAAAATGGTCATTGCATTCGTCAGTCTTTTATATAATGCTATGGGCTGAAAAGTGCCTCCTACCCACACGCCACCCAAACAATTTCACATGTTGAAACCCTCACCCCTAGTACCTCAGAATGGGACTCTATTTGGAGATAGAGCCTTTACAGAGAAAATTAAATTAAAATGAAGCTATTTGGTATGCCCTAATCTGATACGACTGGTGTCATCACAAAAAGAGATTAGGACACAGACACAAGAGCGTGTGAGGACCCAGCAAGAAGGCAGCATCTACAAGTCAAGGAGAGAGGCTTCGGAAGAAAGCAGCCCTGCCGAGACCTTGATCTTGGACTTCTAGCATCCAGAACTGTCGGGGGATACATTTCTGTTGTTGAAGCCCCCCAGTCTGCAATATTTTGTTACGGCAGCCCTAGCAAACTAATACACACGAGAGGCAGGATGGCATGAAGGCATATATCATACTAGGAACCGAGAGATGTGGGTTCCGGTGTCAGCCCCGCCTTTAGGTAGAAAGATTCTTCCCCTAGACTCTCCGGACCTCCACCGCAGCTAGCAAACACGCTGTCGAACGGGGATAGTGACCTGTGCCCTTTCTCCCACACGGGGTTTTTGTGAAGATTAAAAAATGGGAACTTATGAGAAAGCGTTTTCTAAACTGCAAAATTTTAGGCTCTGGCTCTGCACAATTAAAAAAAAAATCCAAAACCTAATTATCTGTTTGCAGACACTGGAGAGCTGCTAAACTCTCCAGAAGTGCCAGGATCCAGAGGGGAGAGAAGCTCGTAGAAGTGAACCAACACTTCATTTGCTGGGTTTTAAGTAGTTTTGAGCCAGAGGCTGAGAATCATTGCAGAGCTTTTGGCAACCCCTCAGGACTAGGGAAACACAAAGTGGAGTTGGAGCCAAAATGCCAGAGAGAAGAGAGAAGCAGAGAGCAGTGCGCCTGAGGCTCTGCACTGGTTTTGCCCTCCAGTCGTTTGATAATTCTTAAACTGTGAAGGCAAAAAGCTCAGAGACCCAGCTAAAAGCAGCTGGAAAGCTCAGCGGAGCTTTCAAGTCTCCAGGTGCTGGGAAGACAAAGATTCGAGTTTGGGATCCACCAAGAGGGGGGCACTGACAAAACTCCAGGCTGTCAGCGGGATCTGTGTGTGCCGGGAGGACCCAGAGGCAGGATGAACCTTGCAAAGAATGCAGCCCAGCCCGAAATCTGTTTGGACACTGACTGATTAAAGTAACATGACACCTCTAGCTGCCTCCAAGAGGAATGGGTGAACCTCTTTGGAAGAAGGGAATATCATTCAGAACCTCTACAGTTTTTTTGTTGTTTTTTTTTTGCGGTACGCGGGCCTCTCACTGTTGCGGCCTCTCGCGTTGCGGAGCACAGGCTCCAGACACGCAGGCTCAGTCAGCGGCCATGGCTCACGGGCCTAGTCGCTCCGCGGCATGTGGTATCTTCCCGGACCGGGTCACAGAACCCGCGTCCCCTGCATCGGCAGGCGGACTCCCAACGACTGCGCCACCAGGGAAGCCCCGTCTCTACAGTATTTTATCCATACTGTCAATCAAAAGATGACCAGGTGAAACCGTGGGTAATTATTAGTCACGTCCATTTCACCTACCTTCGCTAATCAAGGTCGTTTGATGGCTTGCACTTGGCCTGAACAATCAATAAGATGTTTGCCGGAGGTGTTTTCCAGGAACTTGGAGTTAGCTGTGTCCTGTTCCAGAGAGCTGGTCAAGACTGAGTAGGACCGCCCACCCTCCAACTGGGCATGCGTGAGTGTCCGCCCGGTGACGTGGTGACGTGGTGACGTCAGAGGGCCCCCCCGCACTCTGCCCTCAGCTCGTACTAAAGCCTACATATTCCAACGTGGGGAGGCCCATAGCTCACTACGCCTGCGCAGAAGTGGATTACACACCTTTTCCAATCACCTTTCCTCACGCTCCCATCGCTCGCCTAGCCTCAGAGCGCCCTGCCTGCTTCTTTGTTCTTTATCCCAAAATACCTGCAGCCCCTTGCCTAGCGAAAGGCGGCAGAAGGTATATCTGAGACTTGTTTTCCCGTCTCCTTGGTTGGCTGCCCTGTGAGTAAACCCTGTCTTTGCTGCGAACCTCGGCGTCTCAGCAATTTGGCTTGCTGCGCATCGGGCAAAAGGAACCTGGTTCCGTAACAAAATTCAGGACCAAGAGAGAAAAACAGACAATAGAAGCAGTCCCACAGGTGGCTCGTTTATGACCCTGTTCATCTGTGTGATGACCAGACACAAACTTTTAAAGAGCTGTGGTAATATATTCAAGAAAAGACAGGCGTAAACCAACTCTACTTCAGTGATTTTTTAAAAAGAGAGACTTTAGTCAAAGAACTGGACTCAATAAAAAAGAAACTAATGGAAATTATAGAACTAAAAGATACAACGGAAGTTAGGAACTCGATAGATAAGTTTAACAGCAGATTGTACACATCTCTAGAGGGTACTAGTGAACAGGAATATGTCAGTAGAAAACATCTAGCCTCAAGTTTAGGGGGCAGAAGGGGTGGAAACACAGAAAAAGAGCATACAAGACATATGGGGCATACGTCCCCTAAAAAGATTTAACCACCAATGTAAGGTGGTTAAGGTCAATGTCATTGGAATCCCAAAAAGGACGATAATGGGTTAGCAGCAATAGTGGAAGAGATAATGGCAAAGAATTCTCCAAAACTATCAATAAACATCAAGTCACAGAATCCAAAAAATAAAAGCACTACAAATCCTGGCAAGGATGTGGAGAAAAGGGAACCCATGTGCACTGTTGGTGGGAATGTAAATTGGTGCAGCCATTGTGGAGAACAGCATGGACGTTTCTCAAAAAACTAAAAATAGAACTACCATATGACTTAGCAACTCCACTCCTGGGTATATATACTCAAAAAAAAAATTAATTCAAAAAGATATACACAGCCCAATGTTCATAGCAGCATTATTTACAAATGCCAGGGTATGGAAATGACCTAAGTGTCCATCAGCAGATGAAGGGATAAAGAAGATGTGGTATATATATATATATATATATATATATATACACACACACACACACACACACAATGGAATACTACTTAGCCATAAAAAGAATAAAATAATGCCACTTGCAGCAACATGGATGGACTTGGAGGGCGTTATTCTAAGTGAAATAAGACAGAGAAAGACAAATGCTATATGATATCACTTAATGTGAAATCTAAAAATTACAATAAACTAGTGAATGTAACAAAAAAGCAGACTCACAGATATAGAGAACAGACTAGTGATTATGGGGGGAAGTGGGAAAGAGGGGAGAGGGGAAGGGAAAGAGGGAGGGGGAGAGGGGAAAGGGAGAGGGGAAGAAGGGTTATTATGGGATTATATGCAATCATGTCTGTGAAACTTTTGAAGATTGTGAAGCACTATAGAATTTAAAGAATCATTCAATTAAAAAAAAATTTTTAAGCACTATGAATCCCAAGCAGAATATAACACAAAGAAAATAGTGAAAAGCTATACAAGTACATATAAAGTTTTGTTGTGTCCTAATTACACATACAGACTGGTGAAAAAAGAAGAAAGTGTTGGGATTGTTTGTTAAATCCAAAGGGTAAAAAAGAGCCAAGGAGTAACAGCCCCCAAGAAAAGGATGTCACAACCAATTGAGTAACAAGCTAATACTAAGTTATTCTTTGTAGATGCTAATTCCGTTTTACTGGTAAATTGTTGTAAACAATTAATTAGTATACATAAGGTACTTGGAACAGTACCTGATACATAGTAAAAGATATATGTCTTTTTAAAAAAAATAGTAAAAGTAAAGTAAATACATATTGAGTACAATGTATGTTTAGGACACTCTGCTTAGGACCTCAGTTAGAGAAATACCAAGATAAGAAGCAGATATTTTAATCAAAACAGGGATTAAAAATCTAAAATTTTCTAAAGCAAGGGTTCTCAACCTGGGGTCCTTGGACCCTCAAGGGACCCATAGACAGAGCTCAGGGGATTCAAAAATTGGCGGAAAAGAAGATTTTTTATTCTTATTTTCCCTCACTTCTAACTGAAATTTAGCATTTTCTTCTATTCTGAATGTAAGCGACAGACCACAGTAGTATGAGCAGTAATGATGACTTTGTCACCAATAAAAATCACATACAGTTTTTTTAGATATCACAAAATATTGTTTACACATTACTATTTTGGAATCATGGTGGGTGTTAGATCTGCCGCTAGGTCTTGTCTGACGCACTGATAGAGGAGCACATATATCACTATGTGGTAAATTTGGTTTTTAAAAATATTTTTATAAATGTAGCTTAATATAATTGGTTTCCTTCGTAATTCAGTATATTTTTTCCATTTTATGCACTTAAAGACATTATACTGAGAAGGGGTGCAAACATTTCAATCACCTGGCAAAGGGTCCATGACGTTTAAAAAAAAAGTTTAACAACCCGGATCTAAAGGAACATTGATCAGTTTCTCAAATTCTCAAAATCAGTTCCTCAGAGTCATTTTACTTTATGGAATGTGAAAAAGGAGAGACTTTAATTCCATAGAAGGGAGAGGGTCAAAAGCCCCCCAAATAATTAGGAGTGATTGTACTGACCAATTAGCCTAAAGGATCAAGACAAGGTAAATGTAAAAGAAGGTTTTGTTTTTCGGCTCGTAATTCTGAATAATTCATGAAACTGGGTCCCTTGATTTACACTGTTAATGCTATTTCCCCCTCTCATTTCCCCTTTCCTCCTCCTTGGTGTGCCTTTTGTGGAAAGCACCTCCTGCAAGCAGCCACCAAGACAAGCTTCAGCAATCAAAACCAGGTGTTTCCAGCTCTCAACGCCGCCCCCTTGTCCGAGGATCCTCACACTGAAGAATGTTATCCAACCAGGAAGACCCACTGATAGGCATATACTTGGGCTTTTCCAACATCTTATCAGTCCCTCACGCCCACCCCAACCAAGCCTAACTAAGACCTCAGGATAATTACCCAGTTCAAAGCAAAGAGCTCATCCACCCTATAACTGAGGCTTCTCTGCTTTACGTACCTCGAGTTGGCTTCAACTTTGGGCTCTAAAATGTGTATATGTATATATATGTAATTTCTAATCAGGAAAACTTCAACTGATCAAAAAAATGTATGAGGAATAGAAAGAAAGCAATGCCTTTTCACCACTGTCCCTTTATGTCAGCTTCTGAATATGAAGGTTGTATTAAAATTAAAATTTTCCTCATAAATGAAATAAGCTCTTCTGCATCCAATAAGACACTAATTCCTAATTCCTAAGTACACACAGATTCGTAGCCATGTTTAAAGTGTCTATATGAAGAGATTAAACTGTGACATAGAGAATAAAATATAATGGAATAGTAAGATTTATTTGAGTTGAAGATTCGATTGTATGTGTTATTATGTGAGGAAGAGGGAAGAACTGACCTTTTATGAACACATCAACCTAAGGCCAAAGAAGCCCAGAAGCATGCTGAATTTGGGGAAAAATCAGCCAAAAACCATCCTCTGAGATGTAGCCATCCATCCTTCTTTGGTGGTGGCCCTCAAAATTGTCCCCTCTCCATTCCCTTACCATTGCCATGGTGTATGCTCATCGCTTCAGCCGTGGACCCCAGCATCAGGCTCCTACACAGTCTTCCTGCCACATCCCTCCTCAAAATCATCCTTCGCCAGAAGGAGAAGTGCTGTCTGCACCCAGTGACAGGGCCTCCCAGAAGTGAAGAGAAGCCTGGGCTGCTTCCATTCTTTGCAACTTCCAATATATTATTAAAAAGAGGAAGAACAAGAAGGAGGAGATAAGAAAGAAAAGGAGGAGAACGTACAGCAGAAAGTTAACAAAGAAAGTTTGACTGCTGTCTTTTTATAAACTATTGAGGTTTTTTTTAATTAATTAATTAATTTGTTAGCTGCGTTGGGTCTTCATTGCTGTGCACGGGCTTTCTCTAGTTGCAGCGAGCGGAGGCTACTCTTCATCAAGGTGCACGGGCTTCTCATTGTGGTGGCTTCTCTTTGTTGCAGACACAGGCTCTAGGCACACTGGCTTCAGTAGCTGTGGGATGCAGGCTCAGTAGTTGCGGCGCACGGGCTTAGTTTTTCCGTGGCATATGAGATCTTCCCAAACCAGGGCTCGAACCAGTGTCTCCTGCATTGGCAGGCATGTTCTTAACCACTGTACCACCAGGGAAGTCCCTTGACTGCTATCTTTAGAAAGACCTGCTTGCAGGGTTGGTTCCTGGCTGGCATCCGGGAACTTGGATTTCTGGGGATTCCCACCATTCCCTGAGAAGAGTGGCTCATTATGCCTGAATCAGTTATACAGTCAACATGGTTTATGCTTTCCTTCTGGGGGTCTGGAATTTGGGAACATACCAGTCAAAGGGGCCTACATGACCAGCCCCCAATGAAGACTCTGGACGCTGGGTCTCTAATGAGCTTCCCTGACAGATGCCATTTCACACGTGTTGTCATGACTTTTTGCTGGAGGAATTAAGTGCATCCCGTGTGACTCCACTGGGAGAGGACTCTTGGAAGCTGGCGCCTGGTTTCCCCCAGACTTCATTCCATGCACCCTTTCCTTTTGCCAAGTTTGCTTTGTATCCTTTCACTGAAATAAACCATAGCCATGAGTATGACTATATGCTGAGTCCCGTGAGTCCTCTTAGGGAATCACTGAACCTGGGGTGGCCTTGGGTACCCCTGGCACAGAGAAGAAGCAGGAAAGTGATACTAAAAAAGGGAAGCCACATTGCGGGTTATCTTCAAATGTTTGTTGATGGTTTTTAAATATCATTTTACAAATCAATTCATAGATCATATATATAAAATAATTGTGTTATTCATGCGATAATTATAACATTTATAAAACATACACATTAATTCATGGTGCACTAGAAGCAGTGTGGTCCCGTGATGAGCCCAGAGGGCCTCTGGTGCCTGGTTTGCAAGCCTTTCTCAGCTGGGGAGCCTTTCATGAAACTCAGGAGAGTAAAGTTCCTCCAGTTAAAGACTTGCTCAGCTTCTGCCTTTGAGGCCCCCAGGGAACTCCTCAGAACCCCAGAACCTAGAGAAGGACAGACTGAAAATAGCTGATCTGACTTAACCCTTTCATTTGGAGGTGAGAGAGCCCAGGCTCAGAGCAGAATGAAGATTTGGCAATGAATTCAACCTTTCCTAAAGCATTTTTGATACCAACAAAGAAATGAATGAAAGCCTTCTTTATAACCTCTCCTTTTTTACCTTCTCTTAGTTTTTTTCTAGCCTTGCCTGTGCCCCTGGGCTCTCTCCCTGCTCTTTCTCCTGCAGGATCTCAAAGAATGTGCTGCCACACACAGCCGACATATTCAGTGGGCAAACTTCAGGGCCAGCCAAGTGGCTGCCACTCCCACCCCTGGGGTGCCCAAGCCACAGAAAGCTAGAACTTGCAGAGGGGAAGATCGAGTGCCACGGAGCATGGTATGACCGTGTGAGTGACCAAAGGGTGACCATGGGAGGGACGTGAGACCCATGACTCAGACCTAACCAGCCCGTGACCACAAAACAGTGTCATACAGTCAGCCCTCTGTATCTGCGGGTTCCACATCTGCGGATTCAACCAATCGCAGATCGAAAATACTCACAGAGAAAAAAATTTCGGAAAGTTCCAGAAAGCAAAATTTGAACACACCAGCAGCTCTTTACATCACATTGACATTGTATCAGGTACTGTAGGTAACCTAGAGATGATCTGAAGTATATGGATGTTGTCAGTAGGTTATATGCAAATACTACCCCATTTCATATAAGAGACGAGTATCCAGGGGGTTTGATATCCACCAATACCCCAAAGATATGGAAGAATGACTAGACTTCCTTCTTATACCCAAACCATCCCAGCAGGAGCCTCACTGTGCTTCACTGCAGGAAAGCACACCTTTCACCAAGTTCCCATTCCCAGATCTCCTTGGGAATCCTCAGGGACTGCCCACTTGGGCCACAAACTTGTCCTGGTTGTCCCTTGCCATCCTAACCACCGTCTGGCTCTAGGAGGGCCCTGAGCGACCTCTCTGCCCTTCTTGCTGTCCCGAAACCTACTCTCCAGGCAGCTGCTGCTGCCCTAACCTCACCCCAAACCTGGCTCCTCTTAATTCCCCCCAGTGTCAGTTAATAACGGACTGTAACACTTGAGACTTTATCAAAGGCCAGGGCATGACCAGAGAATTATAACTACAAAAATCTAAAACTAGATTCTCCATATGGCTACTGTTCAAGTCCATGGGCCCTGGGCCCAGAACTGTGATCTTAACTGCTGGTCTGGGGCTTATCTTTCAGGAGTCAGTTCTCCCCGTCCCCCGCAAGGAGTCCCGACCTCCCGGAGATCAAGTAGAGAAAAGATTTTCCTACAAAAAAAAAAGTCTGCAGAAATTTATTTTCACCTACAAAGAAGACAAACTTTTAGATCATTAGCCTGTCTTGTCTCACGTTTCTCCATTTCTGGAGGAGCATAGAATTACTATATGATCCAACAATCCCACCTCTGGGTACGTATGTATCCAAAGACACTGAAAGCAGTGTCCTGAAGAGACCCCTGCACTCCCGTGTTCACTGCAGCATTATTCACAATAGCCAATGGATAAACAAAATGTGGTATATCCACGACATGGAATATGATTCAGCCTTAAAAAGGGAGGACATCCTGACATGAGCTACGACATGGATCAACCTTGAAGACTTTATGATATGCAAATAAGCCAGTCACGAAAGGACAAATGCTGTGTGATTCCACTTATGTGAGGGACCCAGAACACATTCAAAGAGACAGAAAATAGAATGGCGGTAGCTGGGGGGCAGGGGGAGGGGAACGGGGAGCTACTGTTTAGTGGGTATGGAGCTTCCGTTTGGGAAGATGACAAAGTTCTGGAATGGATAGTGGTGATGGCTGCACAATCATGTGAATGTACTTAATACTGCTGAACTGCACACTTAGAAATTGTTAAGATGGTAAATTTTATGTGCTTTGCTACAAAGTTTTAATTAAAAAACATAAATACAGGGCAGGGGGTGGGGACGTCAAAGTGGAGGGGAGGACCGCCTTGAGGCCGGGTCTCAGACAGAAACCTCGTACCAAATACATCTATCCTTCTCATAGAACATGAGGTTTGGGGGGAACTTTAAGTCACGGTACTGGGGAGACTCTTTCCAATGGCAAAAAAGAGAGGCAAGTCAGGTTATCTCAGTAAAGACACATGGGGAAGGAATGAGTGTGGAAAGCTATAGATCAGCATCGTCCAGCAGAACTTTCTGCAACGCTGGAAATGTTCCCTGCGCTCTGCAACACGGGGGCCACGTGCCACCTGTGGCCACTGAACACGTCACGTGACAAGTCTAACGAGGAGCTGAAGTTTTCATTTCATTTTAGTGATTTCAAGTTTCAGTAGCCACACGTGCCTGGTGGTTACCCGGGACAGCACAGATCTGCACGGCCACAGACCTCAGGCCCTGTCTGGAGCACACAGAAGCTCTGGCGGGTCAGTAACAACCGCAGGGGCTCAGTTCCAGGCCAGCCCCTAGGGCCAGGCTCCACCAGTGTGGTGGCTCAGCCCTGCCCCAGCTGCTCTGCTCCCACCTCTATGAGCTCAACACACCCTCGCTTGTGTGTCACATGGCTTTGTCTACCTCCTTCTGCCCAGTGTTTTCCCTGGAGAACCCTCTAAAGTAGGCCACCCCACCGTCTCCCAGCATCTAGTCAAAGCCATCTCAGTACCCAGCAACTCGTCACTTAAGAAGCATCTTGTTTAAGCCTTTGGACTGTTCTATTGCGAAGGTTTTTCTTCATGAGAGACTAAAATCCGTCAAAAAGGAAGATCTCGGGGCTTCCCCGGTGGCGCAGTGGTTGAGAGCCCGCCTGCCGATGCAGGGGACGCGGGTTCGTGCCCCGGTCCGGGAGGATCCCACATGCCGCGGAGCGGCTGGGCCCGTGAGCCATGGCCGCTGCGCCTGCGCGTCCGGAGCCTGTGCTCCGCAGCGGGAGAGGCCACAGCAGTGAGAGGCCCGCGTACCGCAAAAAAAGAAAAAAAAGAGGAAGATATTGGACAAATGCCTAAAAGTGAAAAGACTAGCAAAGTTTCCCGTCTTTCCATCATTCTCTGCAACACGAGGTGAGCCAATGGGTCACTGCAGCGCAGACCTGGCTTGCAGGTGGGGGGGGTTGGCCCGTAAGAGTCTCCAACATTGAAAGACTAGGATATTTCACATGAAAATCCAGACTGCACACCCCCTTTCAGAGATGGGAAGCCCTGGCAATGTTGGGGCTTTGGGCCTACGTTCTGGTCCAGCAGCCTCTGGAACTGAGTCACTGCCCCCAGGAACCACTGAGCGCGCGATCTCCATGTGTCATGGTTCCCCACAGGCCTGTCCACTCATCCCCAAGATGGGCCTGGCTCCCAGAAGCATTTGCATTTGAGACCTTCCTTGGAGAGGAAGAACTGAGCAATCACTTTGAAAGGATCCATCATATGTCTCTCTCCCACCCACAGCCCACCTGAGGTCAGAGAAAGCCTCATTCCTCTTTATCTTCCCGACACCTAGAGTAAAATCTTGAACGTAGTAGGTGCTCGTGATATATTCATTAAACCTGAGATCTGAAAAAAGAAAGAGAGAATTCTGAATCACACAATGTGCCTAACTGGGTATCTAACCTAGAGAGGATTAGTGGCCCAGATGTCATGGTTGGAACAAGAATCACGTCCCTGAAACATTGCTTTCCTCTAAACTGTAGCTTACCTGTGGTCTCAAAGGACATTGTTACGACAGGGTCATACATCCAGGGTGGTCCTGCAGCCTGGACCCCCTAAGGTCAACATGCTAGCAAGGTTCCAACACAGCAGCCTTCCCTGCAGGGGGCCCAGCCTTCTCCAGAGCCCACAGCCACAGCCCATGCGAGAGAAGCCATAAAAGGTTGTGAAAGCTATTTTTAAACTTCCAAAGACCAGACTGTACATTGATAATGGGAGCGTCTAAGTGCCCTGGTGTTATGGCCCCAGTCAGCACGCCATCTAAATGCTGAAGATAATAATCTTGCCTTTAATAGTAGCCCCTTGAAAAGAGCCCCGTTCAATGCAGTGCTGCATTAAATGGAAGTGCTTTTGAATAGGCTAGGCTTTATTTCTTTATGAAGAAAATCTCTGTGAATCACCATCTTCCTGCAGTGACACATTCGCGTATCAACTGGATGCTTCACTGGTTTTTTTGTGTAAGCTGAAGCTGAAAATATTTCACTAAATATAAATATCCCTATATGGTTGTAGGTTATTTTCTGTCTATTTTCTCCCTCTTATTCATTCCCTTTCTCTGGCCGAGCTCTTACACCTACCATTTAGGAGCTATCTCTTCTTTTTTGTACCTTGTCTAGTTTTCAGCGTTTGCTGAAGACTTAGTGTAACCACTGAGTGCTCTTAATGGTTTGGGGATCCTGGCCGTAAATCTCAAATAATAATAATTACCATTGACTGAGCATGTACTGGGCGCCAGGTTCTAGATCAGGAACATACTCTTTTATGCACGAAAATATTCCATTTTTAATCGTAGAATTAAAATGTCAGCAGAATGGAAGCTGTGGCCAAATTATCAGCCAATTATCAAATAATGAGGCAAAGCCAAGAGATAGGCAGAAAGAAGTCACATTATGTTAACACTGTAAGAGTTGCTTGGTCCTAAGAGAAAAGCATTTTGTGAAAAAGAATGCAGGTTTATTTTCAGTTCAAAGGTCCTTTGGAATTGGACAGAAGAAACATTTCTGTTACTGTAAGAGCTAAAGATATACAAAATCCGATCAATTGATCACCATGGTGGGGCCCACGGACTGTAAATAGGCCTCCATGTGTTCCATCAGGGTCACAAACAATAATGTACTCAGTGTTCCACCTGAAGTCTCTCATCTTCATGAATCAAGGGTCTGAGAATGTTTCCCCAAAATGGCTTGAAGTGCACAACTGTTTCTTTAGTGGGTCAGCACCTTCTAAATCTTCTTAGAAAGATTTAGAATTTAGCATAGAAACTGCTTATATTTTTCTGTTAGGGAGTAAGTTATAGATATTTTTGGTGTTTGTCTTATTCTGTTCAGGTTACTATAAAAGATTACCCCAGACAGAGTGGCATATCAGCCAGAGAAATTTATTTCTCACAGTTCTGGAAGCTGAGAAGTCCAAGATCAAGGTACTGGCAGATTTGGTGTCTGAAGAGAACCTGCTTCCTAAGGTTCACATACAGCTGTCTTCTGGCTGTGTCTTCCCAGGTAGAAGGGGTGAGTGAGCTCTGTGGTGTCTCTTTTATATGGACACTAATCCCACTGAGGAGGGCTTTACCCTCCCAATCACCTCCCAAAACCCCACCTGCTAATACCATCATATTGGGGTTGGGCTTCAACAGATAGGTTTTGGGGGACACAATGTTCATATACACCTTAGCAGTGTTTTAAAATTTTGCAAAGTTTAAGATAACATGGCCAATAAGAGTGACAGTTCAGCTTTGTAACTGCGATTTAGAATGTGTAGTTGAATAATTGATTCAGGCTTGTGATCTTAAGTTGAAATCTTACTGTTTATACAATATTGGAACATTTAAGAGTACTTAAGTTCCACTATATACATTTATTAGATTTAGAAACATTACTTAAATGTTTGAAAATTTTTTCAGTCAGATAATTTAAGGACTTAAGAAATGTGACATGTTAAATTTATAAATGCAGTTTAAAATACATAACTGATATTCAATTAATTGAGCTTATGATATAGAACAAACATAATTCAAAGGCCATTTTAAAATGACTGTTAAAACATTCTAGGATAACTAGAATACTAAGACTCTTAAAAACTTAAGAAGGTGGGACAGAGTGAGAGAGTGGCATGGACATATATACACTACCAGATGTAAAATAGATAGCTAGTGGGAAGCAGCCGCATAGCAGAGGGAGATCAGCTCGGTGCTTTGTGTCCACCTAGAGGGGTGGGATAGGGAGGGTGGGAGGGAGACACAAGAGGGAGGAGATATGGGGATCTATGTATATGTATAGCTGATTCACTGTTACAAAGCAGAAACTAACACACCCTTGTAAAGCAATTATACCCCAATAAAGATGTTAAAAAATAAAAACACTTAAGAAGGATCTAGATTTCTGAATTTGTAACCTCAGTAAATAAAATGTTAATTCATAACACTGAAATAAACTACAGAATTATCTTTCATATACAAAATAAATAGCCCTTGAAGACATCCAAAAACTTAAATGCAAAAGATCGATATTTGGGGCCCAGCTCCTGACATCTAAGACGGAGCCTACGGATTCGCCAGATACTATGCCAACAGCGTGAGAAATTCCTTTTTCCACACATCAGTGTCACACCAAAATCCTCCCCCTCCGACCCCCTGAGGGCGCTCAGGGCCGTGGATCTGAGAGTGAGCCTTCCACACAGAAAACCTGTCAGAGGCTCCAGCAGCAGCATTACAAGTTCCCAACACCTTTCTGGAAGGAGAATTCCTTCTCCAGTGCTCAGGAATCAAAAGTTTTCCTAAAGGCTGGGGGATGCGTAAGGCTCCTGGAGATGAAAAAGACTAAGGAGATAAGCAGGTTTATATACCTGCCTGTATCAGGAAGGAAAAACTTTTCCTCTACCCTCTTAAGTTCATATCCTGGAGGCCTGCAAATTAACTCACAAAAGACAGATTCACAGGAGGGAAGGAATACAGATTTTATTAATATTTCATGTGCACGGGAGTTCACAAAACAGAAGTGAAACTCAAAGCAGTGAGGCGACCCAGGGGCTTCCATACCATTTTAACAAAGGAAAGGGGGTTTGGGCTTCAAGGGATGATAAACTGTGGGAAGGTGACTAGGAAATATAAGGGGGAACTAATGGGAGATAAGGATTATTTTAGTAAGGTATGTTTGTACAGACTCATCTCAGAGCCAACTCTGTCTCCCCTGATAAGTTGCTCTCCTCTTCCTGGTATGAGAGAGGGGGACACCTTCACAAAGGAAAATTCATGCTGCTTTTAGGCAGAAAAGGGGAGGGAAGAGACATCTTCCTGCATCTGCTGATTCTCAATTGCTTTCCGCTCAAAATAATCCTTACGTCAAAGTGGCATATTTGGGGTGGCATATCCTGATCCCCTTCACCTGGTACATTGTAAGGGTCTAATGTGTATTTACTGAATGTATGAAAGACCTAAAAACTCCTTCGCCAACGCCCAACAAATATTAAGCACGATACGGAAACCTGACTCACGTCGTGGTTATTGACACAGAGTATGGAGAAGGCCACAGTGCCTTCGTGTGGATCTCTGCAAGGGTTAATGACTGCTTCTTTGAATCTCAGTGTAGCAGCTGCAAATGACATCAGATTTTCTGCCACAATGGCTTAAATCAAAACAATGAATCCATCAAGAGAAAGGCCAAGGCAACCATTTGGGGCTCACAGGGAAAAAACCAGGCAGAGGGGTCCAAACAAATGAGATTGGGAGAGATTTTCACTGGTGTATGAGAATACCTGAAAATGTGAACGTTTCAGGCATTTTCACAAAAGAGTAACTGCCTATCTCACTGGGAAAAAGACATCCAGGGCAGACGTCAAGAGGCACAGGTTGACTGCACTTCGGCCCAATGAGGGGCCCTGACAGAAGGTTGGGAATTTGCTTAATTAGTTTGAGCAGCAAATGCACGTGTACTTCCTGAGGTCTTTGTCCTCCAAGGTCCTCTCATCAGGTAAAAGAACTGCCACATGGTTGCAATCATCACATTCCTAATAAAACACACGTTCTGGAATATTCAATAGTCCTTTTCCTAGAGACACCCAAAGCCTAGGAAACAAGCTGAGCCTTCAGACTTGCAGCGGGAACAATCCTGACATGTTGATTCTTCAGTGAAGCTCGCTGAGGAGCAGCTGACAGGTTGTAGGAATGTTTCTGCCTCTCGGTACCCTCCATGCATACGGATGCGGGCGTAGCCTAGTGCATGACCACATTTCCACCGGCTGTCTCAGCAGTCCCACAGACCAAAACCCGAGCGAAAGAATGGCAATGTAGAGTGTTCTTTTCCAGAAAATCTCAGGACAGGTATTTTCTTAACTACTCTGGGCTTATCATATTCAATTAATTCCCTACGGCCAGCGAGTTCACTTTCTGTAATAACTCTGAAGAGACCAAGGAAGTGATGCAATCCTACCGCCTTCTCTCTCAACCACCTACAAAGCTTTCAGCTGCTGCACTCAGCAGCCCTTCCCCAGACTCCAGAAAGCGTGAGCAGCCCACGGGTGGGTCCCAAGGGCGGGAAGGAAAGTGATGGAGGGAGGGAGCAAGGGTGGTAAGGGAAAAAAAAATCACATTTCTCTTGCAGAGCGAAACAGATGCCCAGGTGGTAAACATAACTTCCAATGATTTGCCTTAAACCAGCCCTGAAATTTAAAGTTACTGTATTTCCTCAACAGACAAACAGGGAGAAGATCCAGTCTGTAAATAACAAGGACTTTAGGCTCTTAAATTTGGGATTTTTATGTGAAATGCTACCTTTATCCCAGCATTTCCTCTTTGTTGTGAAATAAGCAGCCCCTTATCTTGAATGCTCTGCAGCCCCTCCCATAAAACACAGCACCGGGCCAGAACGCACTTAAGGACTAGGGTTCTCAAAATGTGAAACTAGGACCACTTGTTTTGGAACCACCCGAGCAGCTTGTGAAAAATGCAAATCCCTGGACCACCCCCCACACCCACTGAATCTGACTCTCTGGGCCTCTGCAATTTTCACTGGTGCCCTCAGAGGGGTCTACTGCACAATAAAATTTGAAAACTACCGATATAAAAAGTATATCATTCTAGGGCAAGGGTCATGGAGTTCTCACAAGGAGGAAGCAAGACATTTACTGTTTTCACCTGTGGGAGTCCCGCCTCCGATGCCCCTGGGGAAGATACAGATTGCTTCTCAAAGTGGAGTGGAAATGCAGATTCTGATTAGGTTGATTCTGCTCCTGTAGCCCGAGGTGAGGTGGAGAGTCCATATTGCTAATAAATGGACCAGGAGCTGCTACCACCACCACTGCTTTGAGTACCTCTGGAAGATTCATTTATAATCCCAGGAGCCTGAATTAGATCAAGAGCATCAAGAAGTCCCTCAAACTCAAAACCCCTCTTACCAACAGCCTACCAAGCAGAGAATTTTAGACCACCAAACTCCCTTTTTTTTTATTTATCTTTTAAATTTTATTTATTTATTTATTTTTGGCTACGTTGGGGCTTCGTTGCTGCGCCCGGGTTTTCTCTAGTTGTGGCGAGCAGGGGCTACTCTTCATTGCAGTGCACGGGCTTCTCATTACGGTGGCTTCTCTTGTTGTGGAGCACGGGTTCTAGGCGTGGGCTCAGTAGTTGTGGCACGTGGGCTCAGTAGTTGTGACTTGCGGCCGCTAGAGCGCGGGCTCAGTAGCTGTGGCGCACGGGCTTAGGTGCTCCGCGGCATGTGGGATTTTCCTGGACCAGGGCTCGAACCCGTGTCCCCTACATTGGCAGGCGGGTTCTTAACCACTGTGCCACCAGGGAAGTCCCCAAACTCCCTTTTAAAATGCAAATATTCCCCCAGAAGCTTTTCAGTGTGACTTATTTTAATCAGACTGCTATCTCCTTGGCCTGAACACAGGCCCACACAGACACTGGAAATTTTAACTAGAGGGGAGGAAATAACGGTAAGGGGGCCTGAATAGGATCTGCCCTGAGGACCTCGGAGAGAAATAGGGCAGCAGAGGGTTTTTTGCTCCCACAGGAGAAAGAACAACAGGTGTGAGTGGGCTGCTGGGTAGAAGAGAGTCAAATTCAAATTTGCCCCAGTTGCAACAGTACAAATCTTAATAATAGGAAGCCTGCTGTCTGCCAAGCACTGGGCAAGGCCCTGGGGATGGTCACATGGACAAGAGGCAGCCCTGCTCCTGCAGCATTGGAGGCCCAGCAAGTTGGCCTCCAGATGGGATTGAGGAAACCGCCCCCTGCCACGGTCTCAAGCTTCTGGAATGGTGCCATTGGTTGCTGATACCAGCCCCAAGCCATGGTAGGGCAAGATCTTAGTCAGTACTGGAATGTTCGAAAACAATGAAGAATATAATAAATGCACAAGAGCCAGCCTAGGTTACTGTCCATTTGACTCCCATTGATAAAGCCTTTGAAAATTACAATTGCTACCTGCCAGCTAACACTTTGGGGTCTGCAGGCTCCATTTTAGTCATGAGAGTTCATCAAATATCCAGTCCTTCTTTAAGAAAAATTTCACACATGGAATTCCCCATAGAATGATGACAGTAAAAGAATTTAAGGCAATTAATTTGGGCCATTTACGTTAAGATTTTAAATTAAGAAAAAGTCATGTCAGGGAGGGACAAAAGCTTTTCCTCTACCTTCTTAGGTTCAGTATATGGGGGCTGTGAATTACATTGACAACTAACAGATTCACAGAAGAAAAGGCATGCAATTTTTATTGATGATATTTTTATGCACACACGGGCCTCAGAGAAAAGAAGTGAAAACCCCATTTTCACAAAGAATGATAATTGTGGAGAATGGAATAGAAAAAGGAAAGGGTGTTTCGGCTTCTAGTTGTGATAAATTGTGGGAAGGTGACTAGGAAATATATGGGGGAAACTAATGGAAGATAAGGGTTATTTTAGTAAGGTCTGTTTATGCGGATTCACCTCAGCCTTGACACTCCTCCTCCAGGGCTGAGTTGCTCTCCCCTTTCTGGTACAAGGAGGGCACCGTTCTCACAGGAAATTTATGTCTTGCTTTCAGGCAGATGGGGGAGGGCAAAGAGCTTTTCCTGTGTCTGTTGTTTCTCAATTGCCTTCTGCTCAAAATAATCCTTCTCCCCAAGTGACATATTTGGGGGTGGCATATTCTAATCCCCTTCAGTCATTAAAATCTTCTCTGTACCGTATAACTCAAGTTCAAAACCCTCAAGCTATTACCCGGGTTATGAGGGTGACTCAGCCTCCCTCCTTCACTCCCAGACAGAATCAATTTGTCCAGCCACCCTGCTCCAAGCCCCGGCTTTCTCCCACAGTGCACCTGGGCCTTCAACAGCCTTCCCCAGCTCAGCCAGTGCCTTCCCTGTCTTGTGATTTGTTGCATATCCAATAACCACACCACGTTTTTCTTAATTTGATGAGTTATAAGGTGACGTCTCCACTCCTGACCCCCTCTTTTCCCTCCCCACCATCATGACTCGGCGAACTTGCCTTATAACAGCTTCATCCTCCCCAAACGCGCTACAGCCCTTGCTGCTTTGGAATAAGTTCAAGTCCTCCCTCATCCACGGACCTTATGGAAGTCATTTAAACTTGCTACATCTAGTTCAACTTACAAATGGGAATAAGAATATCTACCTCATAGAGTAGATATCAGGAATGGATCAGCTAGTATTGCAAAGTGTTATGTAGTTATGTATAAGGCTTAGTTAATTTGGTATGATGGAATCTGTTTAAGGTTTTAGATGTCTTTCTTAACGCCCTGCTATGTTTCTGGTGCTGTTTGAAAGGATTTAGAGCGCTTACTATGTTCAAGACAGTGAGCTAGACCAGGAGTCAGCAAAATCAGCCAGTTACTTTTTTTTTTTTTTTTTTTTTTTTTTTTGCGGTACGCGGGCCTCTCACTGTCGTGGCCTCTCCCGTTGCGGAGCACAGACTCCGGACGCACAGGCTCCGGACGCGCAGGCTCAGCGGCCATGGCTCACACGCCCAGCCGCTCCGCGGCATGTGGGATCCTCCCGGACCGGACACGAACCCGTGTCCCCTACATTGGCAGGCGGACTCCCAACCACTGCGCCACCAGGGAAGCCCAGCCAGCTACTTTAGTATAGCCGAGAGCTAGGAATGGTTTTTACACTTTGTAGTGGGTTGGATTGTTTCCACCTAAAATTCATGCTCATCAGGGGCTTCTGAATACAACCTAAGAAATAGGGTCTTTGCAGACGTAATTTGTTAAAGATCTTGATATAAAATCATCCTATGACCCCTAAATCCCATAACTGGTATCCTTTTAAGAAGAGGAGAGGGCACAGGGATACACAGGGAAAAGATCACATGAAAACAGAAGCAGAGATTGGAGTGATGCAGCTGTAGAACAAGAACATCGAGGATTGCTGGGAGTCACCAGAAACTAGTTGTCTTTGTTTTAATAATTTTGATTTGTAAACTTTTAGACACCGCTTGTTTTTTTTGGCCACACCAGGGACTGAACCCCAGCCCTCGGCAGTGAAAGCACGGAGTCCTAACCCCTGGACCACCAGGGAATTCCCATAGACGCTTTTATTATAATCCGTATTTTTGCCTTTTGCTTTTAATAATTTTGAATGTGGGGGTAGGGAACCTAGGTCCAGAGAAATCCTGGAGAGGCCAGTGGACCAATGTGGGGGACATAGCAGGATGTTGGGGACACAGAACTTGATGGGTCACCATAGGACCATGGCTCGGGGGCCCAGACTTTAGCACTGTCAGCCCTCGGTGGTGGACTCAACCTTCCTTGCAGATCCCAGCTGCGGGAAGGAAAAAGCCCCCATCTCTAGAGTGGGAAACAGGGTTCAGGAATTAATGCTCCCTTTCAAGCCCCCTTCCAGTCCTGCCCTCTACCTACACCCACCCCTCCTCTGACCTTTCCCTGCCCTGGGCCCAGAGCTCAGCCTCCACCATTCACCCCCGAGGGCATGTATCTGATGGTTCCATCTCTGTCTCTCTACTCTCCTTCAGAAGACGTTCTTGTTACCGGGGTGCTGGCCTCTAGGAGGTAGGGGAGCCCACCTTGTTCCTGGACACATTGGACAACCACTGACTAATGCTCTGAACTTGGCAAGTCTTTTAGCCTCGCTGAGACTCAGAGTTCCTGCAGGCAGCGTGGGTATGATAAGGCCAGTCCTAACAGCTCCGGAGCTGTTTTGAGGACCATGTCGGATGACCTGGGTTAAAACCTCTTACAAATCATAGAGCCCAATAATGAAAGAGACTAAGAATATAACCTGGGCCCGGCCAGACCTGTGGATTCAACTCTATTGATTGTTGCAAGTGTCGGGGAGCACATGCACTGAACCAGCCCAACATGGCACCTGTAAGAGGTGGGCGTGTTAATGCTGTTGACAACAATGAACGTGTTAGTAGAGTTCACAGCTAATCTAGCCGGAGGCCATAGACAACAGCTATGGCTACCCGGCCCACCCATCTATTCCCAAAGCCTCCCACTCGCCTATGGATTTAGACTGCTCTTTGAAAAATGGATTTTTTTCTCATTTACCACCAAATGAAATCAAATACCCCTCCCTCTTTAGTCTGACAGCAAGCGATCCTGGCTTTGCCGGTCATGGCGGCAGGGTCTGTAATTTGTGTGGAGCACCTGGACGGCTAGCTCACACCTGTGCCATCGGGGCAGCGAGCACACTTGTAACGTAAGAACACAGCTCTCTTCTAGATGAGACAACGTGCACGGGTGTAAGGGGAGGTGTACCGGCAAGAGAGCGGCTGTTAGGAGGAAAGAAGATGTGCCTGTCAATTTCTCTCAGCTTCTTGGAACCTAAGAAACAAATCATTCAACTTCCAGATCCATTTCAATGATGCCAGCTCAAATAACACCCATTTCCCTCACGTTTTTCTGTGATGAGAATGGCCAAGTAAAGCTTCTGAAGTAAATCCTTTCGATTTTCAAACAAATCCTGTTGGCATTAGGGCTCGCCAAGACAGCCTCCCCTGGGAGTCAATTCTCATTTCTCTGTGTTGCTAATTATTATCATAATTGGCATTAATAACTTGCATTTATTGAGTGATTATTACACACCAGGCAGTATGTTAAGAATTTATGTTTGGGGCTTCCCTGGTGGCGCAGTGGTTAAGAATCCACCTGCCAATGCAGGGGACATTGGTTCGAGCCCTGGTCCGGGAAGATCCCACATGCCGAGGAGCAACTAAGCCCATGCACCACAACTACTCAGCCTGTGCTCTAGAGCCCGCGAACCACAACTACCGAGCCCGCGTGCCACAGCTACTGAAGCCTGAGTGCCTAGAGCCCGTGCTCTGCAACAAGAGAAGCCACCCTAATGAGAAGCCCGTGCACCGCAATGAAGAGTAGCCCCTGCTCACCACAACTAGAGAAAGCCCGTGAGCAGCAACGAAGACCCAACGCAGCCAAAAATAAATAAATAAAATAAATTTATTAAAAAAAAAAAAAGAATTTATGTTTGATCTTCCCAATGACCTGATAAGGTATGTACCATTACCTCCGTTTTACAATTAGGAAACAGGGGCTCAGATAAGCTGTCAGTTACCCAAGTTCTCACAAATAAGACGCAGCAGAGCTAGGATTTAAACCTAGGTCATCTGTACTAGTTTCCTGTGGCTGTTATAACAAATTATCACAAACTAGGTGGCTTTAAACAACAGAAGTTTATTCTCTCACAGTGCTGGAAGCAAGAAATCCAAAAACAAGACGTTCGCACAGTTGTTCCCTCGTGGAAGCCTGAGGAGAATGGGCCCCATGCCTCTCTCCTGGCTCCTGGTGGCAACGTTGTTGTTCCCTGGCTGGTAGATGCGTCACTCCAGTCTCAGTCTCTGCCCTCACATGGGTGTTCTCTCCATGTGTCTCTCTGCCTCTTCCTGTAATGACACCACTGATTGGACTTAAGGCCCACCCTCATCCAGCATAACCTCATTTTTTTTTTAATTGTGGTAAAATATGTATATAACGAAATTTGCCATTTTAGTCTTTTTTTTTTTTTTTTTTTGCGGTACGCGGGCCTCTCACTGCTGTGGCCTCTCCCATTGTGGAGCACAGGTTCCGGACGCGCAGGCTCAGCGGCCATGGCTCACGGGCCCAGCCGCTCCGCGGCATGTAGGATCTTCCCGGACCGGGGCAAGAACCCGTGTCCCCTGCATCGGTAGGCGGACTCTCAACCACTGCGCCACCAGGGAAGCCCCATTTTAGTCATTTTTAAGTGTACAGTTCAACAGCATTAATTACATTGACCATCACCACTGTCTATTTCCAAAGCTCTTTCATCACCGCAAATAAAAACTCTGTACCCATTAAGCAACAACTTGTTTCCCTCTCCTCCTAGCCCGTGGTAAGCTCTATTCTACTTTCTGTCTCTGTGACTTTGCCTATTCTAGGTCCCTCATATAATAGAATCATGCAATTCTTGCTCCCTTTGTGTCTAGCTTATGTCACCTAGCATAATGCTTTCAAGGTTCATCCGTGTTGCCGCATGTATCAAAACTACATTCCTTTTTATTGCAGAATAGTGTTCCATTGTCTGGAGAAAGACATGTTGTTTATCCATTCATCTGTTGATGGACACTTGGGTTGTTTCCACCTTTTGCCTATTGCGAATAATTCTGTTAGGAACAATGGGGTACAAGTATCAGTTTATTTTTTCAGTTCTTTTGGGATATATACCTAAGAGTGGAATTGCTGGGACAAATGGTAATTATACGTTTAACTTTTTGAGGAACCACTATACCATTTTTTGCAGCAGCTGTACCATTTTACATTCCTACCAGCAATCCATAAAGGTTTTAATTTCTCCACATCCTGGTCATTTATTATGTCCAGTTTTATTAGTATTATTAATATAGAGTACAACCTCATTTTAACTCAACAAATTATATCTGCAAAGATCCTATATCCAGATAAGGTCACATTCTGAGGTTTGAGTGGACATGAAGTTTGCAGGGATGCTATTTAACCCAGTACATCATCTGTTTCCAGAGTCCACACTCATGAACCCTAACAATAATACCTCAAAAATATATTTAGTCTTCACAACCCTCCAATGAGCTAGGTACTCTCATCCCCATTTTACAGATGGGTAGTTAAAGCTGACTGTTGAGGTAATCTGCTCAAGATCATATATTCAAAACAGCTGCTTTATCTACCGCCCCATCCTACTATCCTCCTCATATTTTGTATGAAAACTGCAGCCACCCTTTAATCAAATGACACTTTCTCACTAATACCTTCATTGGCCCCACTCTGGGGTGGGTCAGGAACTCTACTATGTCCTTTTCTAATAACTGGATACATTTGCTGTTATTGCATTTAGCACATATCCATATAATTTTATGTTATTTTTGTCTATTCCTCTTGGTTAGGAGCAATTAGCTTTATGATTATTATTATTCAACGTGGAAAAGGCAGAGAGGGGGTGGTCTTGAACCCTTTCCAAATGTGGTGACTAGCATTTCCCAGGTTTTATTTCCATTTTTATTTAAAGATACCACTGCCTGGCATCTGATCAAAGAAAAATCTAGGAAACTTATCGAAGTTATCAATTTTTCTGTACTGTCCAGCATGAAGGAAGCCCAGGTGAAGAATTTGCTTCATACCTTTAGCCTTTACGTATTCCTCAGTTGAGGGCCACGTGACGTTAGTCCTCTGATTCTGTGCCTTTGTAACGTGCTCAAAGTAATGTTTAATCCTCCAGATTATGACGTTTGTAATAAACCTAAATGAATTTTTCTAAAAAAGTAAAAAGCATTTTCTCAGCATCCTCCTCCTTCTTGTGCATGCTATTGGGAAGAACTTGAAGAGAGTGCAGTGCTGAAATTTTTAATTTCAGAGATCCAAAATAATGAATGAGCCACCCTCTTGGTTGTATAACATACTCAGAGTTATCATCAAACTAGTAATATTATAAATATAATTTCCCTTCTCTCCCTCCTTTATTACCTAATGTACAGCTTCAACTCCTATTAAGGTCTATAATTTTTTCACCTTTATATGATTCTAAGAAGTAGCCAACTGCCTCAGCAACCTTGAGGCTATTCCCAAAGCCCTTAATCAGTCCATGAATAATAAAGGCATTATCGGTATGTATATACACAGAAAAACTCAAATATACTAATAACAATGAAACTATCATCATACAAAGCAGAATGAGGAGTTACTAGACAAAAACTATGACTCAGTTCTATTTCTAGCATTGGTATAGAAGAGACGCTTTCTAAACTAAAGCAAGGCAATTTTGATCAAATCACTTAAAATCCTTCCTTAATTCTCCTTCACCTAAAGGAATCAAGTCCAAAATCCTTAGTGTGGCTCTACTGTCATCTCCCATAGGG
The DNA here is from genome assembly GCF_937001465.1 of Orcinus orca. NCBI lineage: Eukaryota > Metazoa > Chordata > Mammalia > Artiodactyla > Delphinidae > Orcinus > Orcinus orca. The sequence continues at coordinate 94,557,090 of NC_064568.1, read as the reverse complement.
CAGTCCAGTCTTAGAGCCCCCTAATTACCACATGAAATTCAGTGCCTATAATGTCCTGCTTTGTCCAACCGGTGACCTCCTATTTATGCTTTGAGACCTAATTCAGAATTATCATCCCCCTAGGAACTTTAATTGCATAGTCCTCCATTTCTGGATAAAGTTATCTGTGCTTTATTCGTATTTCTATCGCAATTTTCATCATGTTCTATAATCCACTCACCTGAGAACTTGAGGGCAGGAATTCTGTTTTATTCATCTCCATGCTCCCAGTGCCGGACTCATAGTAACTGCCTGATAAATGTTTATCATTATGAGTCGTTCATTTGACTGCCTCCCCCCAACCCCTTTCTTGATGTTCATTTTGTCTGTTTGGAAGTTATTTTTAAACATAGCTCAGGGAACTTGCAAATTTGTAAGCCCAAATTCTTTACGTTCTCAAATCTTTTAAAACCTCATAGCAATACTGGGTATTCTAGAGGGAGTAACCTCACATTTAATCCCCTGTTCAGGCGCGACAGGACGGTGTCCCTGTGCTTTTGCAAAAAGCAAGAATTGCATTTATTTCTCCAACCCATCTTGCTACCAACCATTCACCTGTCATTCTCTGAATGTTCACCTTTGTCCTTGGAGTTTGCTCTTGAGTAGCTTAAAGGAAACCACTCTTCAGAGAGAAAAATAAATAAGACCAAACAATTCAAAGACCCTGACATTCTTGGTGAAAGATATTGATCAACTCTCCTAACCAAAGCTGGATAATCTTCAGAAAATGGAAACATCAATGGAAAAATAGACACTGCAAGGCACCAAGGGAATATGGCAGCGACGGGGGGAAAGGTTAAGGCAAGGAGGGGCCAGAGCCCTTCATCAGGCATTTCAGGTACACAGGCTGATAGGTTTGCCTGGAGGACAAGGACCGGCTTATATTCCTTCTGTCCCTCTCATCAGCAACAGACCGTCACAGGAGCTAAGACATGTTACTCACTAAAAACCCACTAGTCAAATGGAAGTAGTAAGTCTCTAAACTAAGCTTTTGGTAGTGAGAGAGAAAAATCAAAGATGAATAAGAAGAGCAAATATTGCTAAAGGAAAAACTTCACTACTCAAAAAAACTGAACGGGGCTTCCCTGGTGGCGCCGTGGTTGAGATTCTGCCTGCCAATGCAGGGGACACAGGTTCGTGCCCCGGTCCGGGAAGATCCCACATGCCGCGGAGCAACTGGGCCCGTGAGCCACAACTACTGAGCCTGCGCGTCCGGAGCCTGTGCTCCGCAGCAAGAGAGGCCGCGACAGTGAGAGGCCCGCGCACCACGATGAAGAGTGGCCCCCGCTTGCCACAACTAGAGAAAGCCCTCGCACAGAAACGAAGACCCAACACAGCCAAAAATAAATAAATTAATCAATTAATTTTTTAAAAAAAATCATTGATTCTAGAAAATGTTTTAAAAAAAAACTGAATAGCAGAAACTACAGAAAGAGACTTAAAAATTTTTTGTATATTAGTGGCATGTGGATGAAGCTAAAAGATAGTCTCTGAACTGAACGTTCCTGGCAAATAATTTGATTGTGATACGAACATTAAATTTTGTTAAAGTAGAGACCAATACCTTGACACTGCATAGGTGGGAGGGAGCAGAGAGAAAGGGTGCGTAAGTCCACGTGCAGACTTGTGCAAGGTTCTGAGAAACGGGGGCTGGCGGGGCTGAAGATCTGGAGGGAGGGTGCTAGAATGGACGGGCATCTGGGGAGCAATGCGTGGGTCCTTCTGACTTCAGAGGGACAAAGTGATTTTCTTATAAAATGGGTTAATTCTATGAAAGAAGGGGGAAATCTAATCTAGTTATTTTGCCCAAACGGCTGGGTCAACATCTGAGCCATGGCCAAGTTCACTCAAAGTGACCTCAGACAGTGGACCTCAACTACTTGGGTTAACTTTCCTTAGAATCAATATGGAGGTTCAAAATCCTAAGGTTTTAGGGCCAGTAATATGAACATTTCTCCCCTAATTTCACCAAGTGAGGAAGAGCAGTTCTAGCAGACACTTACTTCGGGAATCCTTTCCCAAACATCCCTTGATCTCCACTGATGCCCCCTGAGCAGTGAGAAGTAACAGGCTACTGCAAACTTAGCGCAGAACCGTGATGTGAAAAAGGACATGAAAAAGGACAGGATCGCGGTTCCCTGACCAGGTCTGTGTGACCTTGGGCAAAACTCTGGGTTTCAGCCAGCTCCCCACTCTGCAAAAATAAGTAAATAAATAAAGAGGAGAAAAGAGTAGGACCTAGCAGGGGAGGAGGAATGAATAAATGATTGCTAAGCACCTTGGAAACCGAAGCGCTATTTAAATGCAAAAGAAACTGCAGGATAACAACTTCACTTTGGCAAGAACTGTCAACTACAGGAGCCATTAAAAGTCACAGGCTATAAAACAGGCAGTAAAGTGGGCTTTGTTCAGCTTTGCCCTGCAGAATCATATAACCTTGCCTGAAATTCACTGTTTATCTCAGCTCAAGAGTGATCAGACAAACCACAGTTCATCCACGACCAGAAAAGCCCAGGCAACTCAAGAAGAGAACTCTGCCTGCCCTTCAGCCCTTACCTACCCTCAGTCCCACGACGGTCCCGCCATCCCCTGGGCACCCACGCGGTCCCAGGTACTCCTGTGTGTGACATCGTTCCAACTAAACAGCCCAGTGAAGGAGGTATCATTATTGCCCTTTCAGAGGCAGACTCTAAAGCTTAGTCCAGTTAAATAACTTGCCCAATATCAAACAGTTAGTTAAGGGCGGGGGCAGGAAATGAAGGAGGTCTGGTTCTGTTGACTGTCTTTCTGTGACAATGACAACCTTGTGTCCCTGCCCCCAGTCCAACCCCCACTAATCCACTCTGGTCACGTCAAAACACCAATGCAGCATATGGTCGTTGGGTTACTGGAGCACTTAGAGCAAACTCCTGCCAAAAAAGCAAAAGAGAACATCAACTTCTTTCATTTCCACAGCTCCTTCTGGAACTTTCTGGTTTGCTTGAAAGTCTCTGGACTAGAATTTAGGGAAGGGGGGATGGGGGAGTAGATACATATTTCGTGCTCTGTGATGTCATCCTGAACTTCTAATCCTGTGGAGAATGTATTGAAAAAGGAAAAGGTATATATTCCTGAAGCCAGTCTGAAATGTTAGCAGGTCAGGGATGAGCTCCTCCAATCAATTGGATGGAAAGGACCAGGTTCCCAGGTAATTAACAAATGAGTGAGAAAATTCAGAAGGGGTCAGATGTGTCCTTCAGGCTGCCCCTGAGGACTTCAGAGGGCTTCTTGCCGCCATAATGCAAAGCCCGGATAGATTAGAACTTTGAAATTTCTGTCATTGCACAGGACTGCGGTTGGCGTGTCTTCAGAAGGGCGTGCACACTGATGAGCTAGTCAGAGGTATCCCTTTCCTCCCAAAGTGGAGTGGGGGGGAAGAGTTTGGAGGAGTCATCCGCAGGAGTCAGAGTTGTTTTAAATCATCAATGTCAAGTATTTTTAAGAGGCGGAAGAGGCGTCTGCAGGAGTTCCTTGCAAAATACGGCCATTTGTTGGTTACCTGGGAAGGGAATGATGTAAAAGGATTAGGTGACCTAAAAACAGCTGGGCCAGGTGAGGGCAGATGGCAGAAGGGTTCGTGGCCCTTGGGGAGGGCAATGAAAACCTAGACAAGAGGACAGACAAAACCGAAAGGTAGGAGGGGGTAGTTTGATGCTGAGTGGCTGGGGAGATGAACAGAAAAGGAAGCTGAATCTCAGACGGCAGATCTAAAATGCAGCAGCTGCTACAGTACAAAGGGGAAAAAATAAAAAAAGAAGAAGGAAGAAGCAATTTCAGACCAAACGACAAATAGAGTAGGATCTCTGTAAATGGGCTAAGAGAGGATTATCCTACTGTCAACAGAGTTCCTAGTGGAAGGGGAAGAAACACTGTCCTGATAAAGGCTCTCATTTATGAATACTGACCCTGTGTCCTATCTTTTAGCCTTCAGAACAGCCTTGCTAGATATGTATCCTTATATCCATTACACAGGTAAGTAAACTGATCTTTGAGGAGAAGAGGCTGACTTCCCAAGAACACAATGTAGCCTAAAACAGGAGCCAGTCAATGAAGCACAGGAACAAGAAGGAGAGAAACATGAAGGAAAGAGAAGGGATGTCAACACCGCGACCCAACCTCAGTGAAAACAGAGCGGGCGGGGCGCTCTAGACATAGGGCACGAAGACAAAGGGAGTGCTTGTCAGGGATGCTTCCAAGCCTCAGCGGAGCAGCCTGAGCACTCTGATCCCACACAGATGATCCTTCTCAGCTACAGAAAGCTGTCATGAAATTAGCTCACCCTGAAATGAAGTTTAATTGTTCTACAGAAACGTTGGCATGTTCCAGCCAGGAGCAAGAGAGCTTTGTTATCAAACGATTGACTGGGGTGGAGAAGACTCCAGAAAAGCAAGAAAGCAAGATAAGGGCCAAGGAGATCAGGACCAAAAAAAGGAAGCTGGTTTTTTTTTTAATTGGATAAAGTTTCCAATGACTCTTTTTTCCAAAGGACTCTTTGGAGGTCAATAATGAGGCGGGGACCCAAGACCCAGCCCAAGATGCAAAACCCAGAGTAGCAACGCTGTGAGACTGCTGCGTGGTACCATTCCAGAGGGACCCTTACAGTGAGGGGCCAGAACACACTCCCCCAGAGCCCGGTATTCCTCTGTCTAAGGTCACGTAGTCTAGGAGTTTACAGCTGTGTATTTGAGACTCAGTACTTCCACTTACTAGCCGTGTGATCCAGAGCAGCTTACCTCATTTCTACAAGCATCAACTTGACTATCTGAAAGGGGGAGTGTATTATTTATCCATTGCTGTGTCACAAATCACCCCAAAACTGAGCAGCTTAAAACAACACTAGATATTTATTATCTCTCAGGGTTGCTCTGGGTCAGAAATTTGAGAGCTGGGCAGTTCTGGCTCAGGATGGTTTCTAGGACAGGAGACAGATGCTGGCTGGGGCTGCAGTCATCTGAAGGCTTGCCCAGGGCTGCAGGATTGAGGATCCACATCTAAGAGGACTCGCCCCTGGCTGTTAAGGGGAGGCCTCAGTTCCTCTACACGTGGCCGCTTCATAGGCCTGTTCAGTGGTGATCCAAATGAGAAAGCCACGCAGAAACTAAAACTGTTTGATGACCCAGCCTCAGAAGTCACATTGCATAACTTCCGCCACATTCTATCTGTTAGAAGAGAGTGGTAAGCCTGACCCACATTGAAGAGGAGGGAAATCTGGCACCATCATTTGAAGGGAACAGTGACAAAGAATTTGCAGACATATTTTAATTTCAGGGGAAACACCTTCCTTCATGCTACACGTATTTACTGTGCACACACTGTATAGCATCATATTAATGCTGGAGTTACCACAAACGATAAGAATGATTTCTGTCCTCAAGGGCTTTATAGGCCGTTTGAGGAATACACGTGAGACAAGAGTGAAACCCCTCACACTGATTAGGATGCTACTAACAAAAAGATCTGGAAATAAAAGTGCTGGCGAGGATGTGGAAAAATCAGAACACTTGTGCACTGTTGGCGGGAATGTACAATGGTGTAACTGCTATGGAAAACAGTATGGAGGTTCCTCCAAAAAGTAAACAAAGAATAATCCCAGGATTCAGCAATCTCACTTCTGGATATGTAACCAAAAGAATTGAAAGCAGGGTCTCGAAGAGGTACTTGCACACCTATTCGTATTCATAGCAGCACTACTCAAGATACCCAAGAGGTGGAAGCAGCCCAAATGTTCATTGATGAACAGAAAATCAAACTGTGGTATATACAATGAAACATTATCAGCCTTTAAAAGGAAGGGAATCCTGTTACATGCTACAGCATGGATGAACCTTGAGGACACTATGCTAAGTGAAACGAGCCAGTCACAAAAAGACAAATACTGTGTGATTCCACTTATCTGAGTGATCAAAGGTGGTCAAATTCATCGAAACAGAAAGTAGAATGGTGGTTGCCAGGGGCTGGGGGAAGGGAGGAAGGGGGAGTTATCATTCAGTGGGTCTAGAATTTCAGATTTGCAAGAAGAAAGAGTTCAGGAGATCTATTTCACAACAACGTGAATATACTGACTACGGAACTGCACACTCAAGAAAGGTTAAGATTGTAAATTTTATGTGATGTGTTTTTTATTAAAAATTTTTTTGAAAAAGAAAAAAAGAGGAAAGTACAAAATAGTACATCCAAGTACAAAACTGGATGCTGTGGGGTCTCGTCGGCCACCTACAGTAGTAAGAGTTTTCCTAGAAGAGGTGCCTTCCTAGCAGAGCCCTGAAAAACATACTAGGAGCCTGTAAAGGGAAGTGAGGTTTTCAAGCGGGTGGACCAATGTCGTCCAAACATAGTCATGACTCATTAACGAGTCACAAAATCAACTTAGGGGGTCCTGTCCAGCATTTTTACCTAAATGGAATAGAACAGCATGTATCAGAGTGAATAGCACGCAAAAAGGATCTTTTTGTAGAGCTTTTGTTTAATTTATGCGTGTATCTCTGTATATCTATGAGGTGAGGAACAAGTTATGATGTAAAATATATTTCTTATTGTGGGTGGATTAAAAACACGCTTGAAAGCCACTGGATTAGAGTACAAGATGAAAAGAGGCAATGGCAAGAGATAAGGTTGCAAAGGTATATCAGTCAGGATAGAGGAGGTTCTATTGCAGTGACAAATGGCCCCCAAATCTCAGTGGCTTAGCACAAGGGTTGATATTTCCCTAATGTGACTCATCCACTGAGAATCAGCGGGTGTTCTGCTTTTTTTTTTTTTTTGCAGTACGCGGGCCTCTCACTGTTGTGGCCTCTCTCGCCGTGGAGCACAGGCTCCGGACGCGCAGGCCCAGCGGCCATGGCTCACGGGCACAGCCGCTCCGCAGCATGTGGGATCTTCCCGGACCAGGGCACGAACCCGCGTCCCCTGCATTGGCAGGCGGACTCCCAGCCACTGCGCCACCAGGGAAGCCCATTGGAAAGTTTTAAGCGAGGTGATCATACTGGTTCTTTTGAGAGCTCCCTGTGTCAGCAGAGTGCTGAGTGGATTGGGAACCAGTGAGGTTGGTCTTCTCAGCCAAACCAACTGTCTTGCTAAACAGGCAAAGGACCAGCACTTCCCTCCCCAGGAGCAATAAACCTCAAAGCCCCATCTCAGAAATTAAAGGTAAGAAACACGACCTAAGAGAGAAATGTAAGGGCCTCCATTTATCATTAGCTGAGACAGCAGCCCCTTTACGAAGTGAAATGTTCAGGTGCTGTGTGATGAGGTGATCATATTTGTGCATTAGCGGAAAATCATATATGTATATACACACACACACGTATACTCTGTGTGTATATATATACGCATACATAGGCATGTATATATATGTAATTTTTGAAACTTGGCTAGTAGCTTGGAGGTAACTTGGGAGAAAATCTTTGAAGGGAGTGGGGACCTTGTAGAGGACACAGGAGGAGTTCTGCTTGGCACTGAGGGCCCATTGAAGAGACGGCCTGGGGACACCCTCCTCAGCGGTCGGCATGGGACGTCCACCTGGACAGCCTGGCCCTCCCCTCTCCTCCTTCGTTGCACCCGCCTTTCATCCAAGGAACCCGTGGAGAGTTATCCATCCAGACAATACTTCCAAAAGGGAGAGGAGGGAAGGGAATTGCTAGTGCAGACAAAAATGGAACCCTAGCTTTAATTTTGACAAGATAAGAGCGGAGGGAAGGACTAATAGCGAGCAAAGACACACAGTCTCCCATTGTAAATGGCTGCAGGAACCAAGCTGAGAAGGGCTGGAACAGATGAGCGGGTCTCAGGCACTTTAGAGGAAGGGTAAGGCCAAGAGCTTCGGACTCAGACTGACCATTTACTAAATGACAAAGGCAGGACTAGAACCCACTCCCCCATTCACACAGCAAATAATAATGGAGTCTCTACGATGTGTTAGAAACCGCTGCAGGGGCTAGAGCCACAGCAATGAGCAAAATAAAGACAGAGCCCGTCTGGGGCTTATATTCTAGGCGGAGGAACAGACACTAAACACATCAATATACAGTAAGGTAGATGGTGGTAAGTGCTATAGAGAAAACAAGCGGAGGGGGACGTGGGAGCAGGAAGGGGGTGGCTTTTTAATGTAGGACGATCTGGGAAGGCCTCGAGATGAAATGACCCAGATTTCCAGGCTTCATACTATGCATGTTCTTAGTTTTTCAATCTTATATAACTACAGCCCTTTTCTTCAGTGCGTTTCTTCTTTTCTTTTCTTCTCTTTTAGCATTTGGAGCAAAGTGTGTGCAGAACGGTGGTTAGACTGTGGATTTTGACATCGGTTGTCTGCTTGCTTGTGAGTTACAGCTCCACCTCCTAGTTCCTGTGTGACACTGGGCAAGTTGTTCGATCTCTCTAGCCCTGGGGTTTCTCTGTCTGCAAAGAGGGGGAAATGATAAATTCCCCACGGGTTTGTTGTGAAGATACAATGAGATCGTGTATGCAAAGTGGCTTTTACTACACTAGCAGGAACAGGAGTGGCCAAATTAAGGCTCACAAGCGGTACCTCTTCTTAGGAGCACATTCTGTGTGTTTAGGTTTTAAGAGTGGGTATTCCCAGGCCCTGTCCCCAGGAGCACCGGCTCTCTGAGGGCTACTCCAGTGAAACTCACTGATTTGCCTCTCTTCACCCACACTTTGCCCTGCTCCTCCTATAATTCTGGTGATACACGAAGCCTCATCAAATTAAAAAGGTGCAATATTTTCAAATTTTTGCATCTCTGATATCACCATGCATCCTAGAGTTGATGGCATCTTATAATTGACAGACTATTTTCTTTTGTAGTCGTATATTAAAAAGAAAAAAGTGATCTGAGAATCGATGGTGCTTTCTTATGACAAGTATAATGATCTGCAATAAACCACAGCCAACTGGTACTGCCAGAGTTCCCATTGTGACCTAGGCATCAATTGTTTTAAGGAACAGAATCAGCAGAGCACATCAGAATGAAGAAAGGTTACTGGATCCAGAGTCTATGAAATCCTCCGAGTTTTTTCGAGTGGTGACACACAGTATGTCCAATAGTGAAAGGTCCAAGTGGTGCTGGAAACTTGGAGAAAGTTCCATTGATGGGATATATCACCATGCCAGAGACCTGAGCTTTTTATTCTACTCACTCCTAAGTGTTAACTTTTAAAAACTTTTGAACCTACAGTTCCAAAAATAGTATAACAAACACCCACATGTTCCTCATTCAGATTCACCAATTGTTACAAGTTTGCATATTTGCTTCCTTCCTCTCTCTCCTCTCTCTCTTTCTGTCTCTCTCTCTATACATACACACACATCATTTCAATTATTTCTATTTACTTTAAATTGTTTCTTATTTTCAGCTGAGTCATTTAAGAGTTTCTTGCAGGCGTCATGACTCTTTATTCATAAAAACTTCAGCACTTCCAAGAACAAGGGCCTCCTGCTACAAAACCGTACTGCAATGATCACATCAGGAAAGTTAACACAAATACAACACTACTATGTAATATCCAGCCCACATTTAAATTTTTCCAGTTATTTCAAGAATGGCCTTTCTAGCTGGACCAGTGCTCTTGAAATGAGAGGACATTCCTGCAGGGTTTTTTTGTCTGTTGGCTTTTTGCAGTTTTCTACACACTCAAGTAAATAAAAATGTTCGCCTGCCAACTAATTCATTTGATGAGAGAAAAATAAATTCAAGTGCCACTAGAAATGACAAAAAGGTAACAAGAATTTTAAAAAAGGATAATTTATAATTTCTCAAGATATATATACTGATTCATCCATTTTCAACTGATCTAGATCTATACATATCTACTCTCTAGCTAACCATGTTCAGTTTTACTAATTGGTACAAGACAAGCTTTCTAAGAAGTGGATAGCAGTATCCTTAGATTTCTTTCTGAATTACTTTTAAATTAGTTAAAGAAATTAAATTTCTTTTTAGATTCGTAGTCTGATTCCTCAGAAATACCACCATGTTTAGACTGTGGGCTCCTTTAGGTTAAGCTTACGGATCGTGTCACAATCATCTTTTCATCCTTAGTAATTATATCGCAGCTGGTACATAGTAGAAGCTCAATAAACGATGATGTGAATGAGCAAGTGAATGCTTTTTCTGGCCATTCAGAGCAGGTTCTGCCCCCCTCCACATCTCTGCCAGTTTGCAGATATGAACTCTGTGCCCTTTTCCAGTTTGGCTGCAGTCATATAGAGAAGAGAGTTTAATAAGATGATACAGAGAAAGAAGACCAGACCTTGGTCCTTCCTCGGCAGAGGCAAGATATTATTGGAATCACAACAAATCTGAATCATGGCGAGTTTTAACTGCAAATAAGATACACAGGGACACTGGGAATCCACAGGAAGTGAGATTATTTGACCTGCACACCTCCATGCTTCTTTGAAATACTAGAAACTTTGTGTTAGGCAGCAGGTGGTGAAAGCTAGGGCGGGCTATAAACCCTTCTTTAAGAAAAATAGTCCACTCACTTTCCTTCTGGGCTTGAGGGAAACCCTCATTCTTGGACCTGTCCCGCTAGATGAGTGAGGAAGTAAAATGCCTTCTCTCAACGTGAGATGAATGCCTTTCACTATAAAGTCTCAAACATCCTTGGCTCAGGGTCTGCCTGTTGTCAAATGTGGCTTCTTATTGATTAAGGGAAGAGGAAAGAAGAGCAAGGGAGTTTTTGTTAAAGGCACCTTCAATCTGGTATCAGCTTATCCTTGAAAGAATCACACTAGGTCGACACATATAAATAAATCAGAACTATATGGATCAAATATCTCAAAGCTACTAAAGATATACCATGTGCATATATATATGTAAGAAGTAACTTCTTGTTTGATCCACCAAATGTACTCCCCCAACATGCTCTGAGCTGATAACTGAAATTCTCTCATTATAGACATACAGGCTTTCAGAGGGTCTTTTTTAATTCCTTCTTTTCCATTTATTTTATTTTATTTTTGACTTATTTTGTTTATTTATATACTTCAATTTATTCAGTAATATCTAAGTTCATGAATACTGGGAAAAAAATTCAAGCAGCTCAAGATGAAAGCCTTCCTGTTTTCTTCTCTCTAATTCCTCTGCCTTTCCTACAAGTGTCTGTTCTCACAGGTACTGCAATTCCTCTAGCTCTTTCTCTGGACGTTTACATGCACATGAAGCAATAGAAACATGACAAGTATAGGGGACCGTACATACCACGTGCACTATTCTGTCCCTTACTTTTTGCTCTTAATGTGTCTTAGAAATCTTTCTTCATGCAAGGAATTTCAAAGGTGACCTGAGCCAATGCCTTGTAACAGGGCTCCCCAGGGCCCTAGGGGTCCTGTAGGGGGTCCTCACAGGCTGCCCCAAAGAGGAGCAAACAGAACAGCTCCAGGCTCCTGACCCTGCTCTGGCCAAGGGGCCTCCCATTCAATCTTCTTGTCTTTGTTGATTTCCAAATAAATTTTAAATTAAAAAAAAATTTTTTTTTAATTTATTTATTTTTGGCTGCTTTGGTTCTTTGTTGCTACGTGCGGGGTTTCTCTAGTTGCAGCGAGCAGGGGCTACTCTTTGTTGCAGTGAGCAGGCTTCTCATTGCGGTGACTTCTCTTGTTTCGGAGCTCGGGCTCTAGGCACGTGGGCTTCAGTAGTTGTGGCACACGGGCTCAGTAGTTGTGCCTTGTGGACTCTAGAACTCAGTAGTTATGGCGCCTGGGCTTAGTTGCTCCATGGCATGTGGGATCTTCCCGGACCAGGGCTCGAACCCGTGTCCCCTGCACTGGCAGGTGGATTCTTAACCACTGCGCCACCAGGGAAGCCCTCAAATAAATTTTAACTTAAATTTTTTTTTAATATGTTGCTTTAAGAAAGGGGGTGAGAAGAACTGATCTAGTTCAGTTCTGCTGTCTGTGCCTTCTGCTAAGATGTAAATGCTTCTGAACAGAGTCAGGCAGTCTCAGATTTCATTGGCTTATTTGTTTTTTTTCTGAAAGCAATTTTAAGGCAAAAGTGGAGAGTAACACTGAATTGCCTCCATTTTCCCAATGTGATCAGTCTTTAGAAGGCTAGAGACAGAGAGGATTGGGAAAGGCCAGGGATGGAAGCAGACAGATTCCCTGGCCACTTTCTCCCTCCTCCAGGAAGGAAAATAGCCCATGTGTTCATCTTGGGTCTTACATATTTCTGTGTATATGTCACTATGTATCATCTGTACAACCAGAAAATCACTACCCGTGTGCCCCTCGAATCTTCTCTGGCTTTTCTCTCTAAATCTTAGATTCTAGACCTTTCTGTTCTGCTGGGTCCAAACCCAAAACCCCTTGAATGGTCAACATTGTACTCATATCCGGAAGGACTGGGAAAACATCTGACCAGACAGGCCTGCTCCAGCCTATGGGAAACGTTCTTTCTGACCCAGGTAACCTGATCCTCTGAGAAATCTCTGAATCAAACAGAAGCGTAATAAAAACCATCGCTAAAAAGCTAACATGCAAGAGGGACCAGGAAGTAAAGTCCCCCCTCTAATTGTCAAAGTGCCTGGTTACTTGCAAAGGCAAGTGGTTGGAGCACGTCTCCTCAGTTGGAAAACCCAAGCAAGTTGCTGAATTCCTCTGAAGCTCAGCGTTCTTTTTTTTTTTTTTTGGCCACGCTGTGCAGCATGCAGGATCTTAGTTCTCCGACCAGCGATCAAACCAGTGCCCGCTGCATTGGGAGCACTGAGTCTTAACCACTGAACTGCCAGGGAAGTCCCTTGAAGATAATAACTATTAATCTCATAAGAGATTAAGTAGAGTAAGGAGTAATTAGATGCTGAAATTCTAGCTCAGTGCCTGACACAAACTATTATGGGTTGAACTGTGTACTCCCTAAACACATATATTGAAGCCCTAGTCCCCAGAATCTCTGAATGTAACCTTATTTGGAAATCAGGTCATTGCAGATATAATTAGTTAGGTTAAGATGAAGTCATACTGGAGCAGGGTGAGCCCTTAATCTAATATGACTGGTGTCCTTACAAGAAGTGGAGAGGAACACACAGAGGGAAGACAGCTCTGTGATAACAGAGGCAGAGTTTCTTCAACAAATGGTGTTGGGAAAACTTGATATTCACATGCAAAAGAATGAAGCTGGACTTAATTAACTCAAAATGGATTAAAGACTTATACATTAGAACTTAAGCTATAAAACTCCTATAAGAGAACAAAGGGGGAAAGCTTATGACATTGGACTTGGCAATGATTTCTTGGATGTGACACAAGAGGCACAAGCAACAAAAGCAAACATAGACGGGACTACACCAAACTTAAAAGCTTCTGCACAGCATAGGAAACAGTCCACAAGTGGAAAGTCCAGAATGGGAGAAAATAATTGCAAATCATTTATCTGATATGGGGTTAATAGCCAGAATTTATAATAAAAACAACAACAACAAGTAACTCAATCCAAAAATGGGCAAAGGACTTGAACAGACATTTCTCCAGAGAAGATATACTAACGATGAACAAGCATATAAAAGACGGTCAACATTACTAATCATTAGAGAAATATACACCAAAATCAAAATGAGATATTACCTCATACCCTTTGGTTAGGGCACTTTCAAAAAAACAAATTATAATAAGTGTTAGCAAGGATGTAGAGAAATTGGAACTCTTGGGCACTGTTGATGGGAATGTAAAATGCATTAAATGCAGCCACTACGGAAAACAGTATGAAGGTTCTTTGAAAATCCAAAAACAGGATTATCATATGATCCAGCAATCCCACTTCTGGATAGATCCAGAAAAACTGAAAGAAGTTTCTCGAAAAGATATTTGCACCCCAGTGTTCATTGCAACATTATTCACAATAGCCAGAAGGTGGAAGCAGCCCTGATGTCTGTTGACAGATGAGTGGATAAAGAAAATATGTTATATACATATAATGGAATATTAGTCAGCCTTTAAAAAAGGAAATCCTGTCATATGCTACAATATAGATGAATCTTGAAGGCATGATGCTAAGTGAAATGTGCCTGTCACAAAAGGACAAATACTACATGATTTCATTTATATGAGGTATCCAAAGTGGTCATACTCATAGAAACAGGAAGCAGAATGGTGGTTGCCAGGGTCTGGGGGAGGGAGATATGGGGAGGGGTTGTCCGATGAAAAAGTTGATGAAAAAGTTCTAGAGATCTATTACACAACAACATGAATATAGTTAGCACTACTGAACTGCACATTTAAAAATGGTTAAGATGGTAAACTTTATCATCTTTATCATTTACGTGCTTTTTACCATAATGCAAACGTATGTACATATATAAATGCATATATCTATGTTCTGTGAATCCACCATGATTCCTTAACAATAGTATTAAATATAGCCATTTAAATGAAAATTACTGGAGATTTTTTTTTTTTTTTTTTTTTTGGTGGTACGCAGGCCTCTCACTGCTGTGGCCTTTCCCGTTGCAGAGCACAGGCTCCAGACGCGCAGGCTCAGCGGCCATGGCTCACGGGCCCAGCCGCTCCGCGGCATGTGGGATCTTCCCACACCGGGGCACGAACCCGTGTCCCTTGCATCGGCAGGCGGACTCTCAACCACTGCGCCACCAGGGAAGCCCATTACTGGAGATTTGATGCTTAATTTTTTAATTTAATAAATCAGAATTTTAATAAACAATAACATTTAATGTCTAGTCATATGCCTTTAAAATATGTAAACGAGCATATTAACATGGTTGATTCTTACAGTATCTGATTTAAAAAAAAAAAAAACCTATGAGAAACTATATACCCTGACCATGTTTTCATAATAGTATTAGCTAGTATTCCCTGGAAGCTTACTCTGTTCCAGGTACTATTCATCTTTTCATATCAATTAATTCTCACGTCCATCCTGTGACATGGGTATGAAACTAAGGGACTGAGTGTTATAGTGATTTTCCCAAGGTTACACAAGTACTGGACCCAGGCTTTGAACCCAGGCCGACTAAAACCAGCATCTAATCTTGTCCCCCAGGCTGTTCAGCCTCTATCATAAGCTCTGTCCCTGGCTTTCTCCGTATGTCACTGTAGACACGGCAGTGTGAGCTTGGGTTTAGAGTTATCCATCCACCATCCCCAGGTGAGGGGAGTCGAGAAGAATGATGTGGTCAAGTTACCATTTCACCATGTGGTGTTACAATCCAATAAACCCTAAATCTGCTGCTCCCCTGGCCCCTCCTCTCCTGGTAAGTAGCTCCCCAGTGGGCTTGCCTGTGGGACATACTGGCCTTACTTCAGACCCCGGAGAAGGCACGCTCCCTCAAGAAAGGCTTCGAACAAAAATGTGGCTCCTGCCACTTCAGAAGGAGGAGGAAAGTGTGCATAAATGAACATATTTACAGATTTGATTTGAACATTCAATTTCATCTGTATGTAGCATGTGTTTCATTATACAGGCAACTGAGTTCTGCTAAAACCAAGGCTCCAGAATGCCATTCCTGTCTGCGTAATTCTGTGAAAGACGTTCCAGAGCTCTGTTCCTCCATGCATCGCCACAAAAATAGCGGTATGTATACATACATATGTATAGACATGTATAAGTACAAGGTAACACAGCATGAATATAGAAGTGGAGTAGGCAAGCACATGTTTAGCCAGGCTTCTATTCTGGCTTCACCATGTGCTAGTGAGGGGGCGCATAGGCGAAGTCCTAACACGCTGACACAGACACACAGAACCCTAAACAGAGCGGTCCCTCTCTGCCTACAGGATAACGGTGATGAGGACACATGCATCCACAACGAGGACTGCATGCTTCCATCTTTTCTGAACACTTGGCCCAAAGGAAGTGTCACCATTTTTCTAACTACCTGCCAAGATCCCAGCCCAAGAGAACCTGACAGTTTTGTCCACCACCCTTCCTCCAAGTAGCTCAGCTAAGCAGCCTTCCCTCTGTCTCTGTCCTGCGGCAGATGTTTTGACCTCTCCCCCTCCCCTGGCTGAGGGCTTCCTGCAGACCAACAGCAAAGCCGTCCCAGAGAATCAGTGGAGAGACTGTCTGCAAAGCAGCACCATTCAGCCCAAGGAAGGGTCCCTTTGAGAAATAGGAAACTGTCAGGAAGGTGGATAGAATGAATCTGATTTCCCAATATTTTTTCAAATAAATGGAGTCCAGTTTGCCTCAGCTATAATCCAGGCATAACATTTATATGAGAACATAAAATACTACACAGCTGTAAGTAAAACAATATGTGTGTTCCTGAATAATAGTGATACCACTTGCCAGTAAGACTATATTTTGACCAAATAAAAGATGACCTAAATTTGACTCAGTGGGATGGGATTTACTACATGATTGCTTCTTGAAAATGAAGGGATAGATAGAGGGGATTTCCTGAGGGTAGAAGGAAATGGACAAGGGGAACAACAGAAAAATAGGATGGAAAGTTGTATGATTAGGACTTGATTTGAGAGCTCCGATTGTATGAAGAATAAAGGGCATTTAACTTTAAATGTGCAGTGTGTCCCTCCCAAATAAAACCTCCTTTTGTATCAGACATCCATATTGCAAAGTCCCACGTGGGCCAACATCGAACACATAGAGAAGCGAGTTTTCAGCCATAACGGGAGACCATCATTATAAACACCCCGCTTTACAATGGTTTTTATGTATTCCTCCACTTCTTCCTTCATTCACATGTATGATCACTTAACATATATGCCTGTGGACTTAATATGGAACAGACTCAGCAGGAGACAGCTCTGCCCTGAGGGAGTTCATAGCCCTGCGGGAAGGAGGAATGGGGCCACTCCAGTCCCGCGTGGTAAGGGCCATTTTAGGGAAGAAAATCTCCACACAGGGCGCTGTTCCGGTGCAAAGACATTCACAAGGGGTCCTAAGATCACACGCAACAGGGCACTGAGTGAACCAGAGGGACCAAAGTGAATAACGCTGGAGCTGAGTTCTTAACAAGGAAGAGGAGAGTAAGTCAGAGAAACTGGGAAAAAGCAGAGCAGCAAGTTTCATCCAAATCACGAACAATAACAGGTCAAGGTCCATGTGCACGGCTTTTACACACACTGTCACAGTTGATCAACACACAGACTGTTCCCAGATGCTTCAGTAAGTAGATGCATTAGCCAGGACTTAGGTATGGCTGATGTAACAAATCTGAAATAAGAGTGACTTAAGCAGGTAGAAGTTTGTTCGTTCTCACGGAACGGTCCAGGCTTGAGAGCCATCAAAGCTG
Organism: Orcinus orca; assembly: GCF_937001465.1. Classification (NCBI taxonomy): domain Eukaryota; kingdom Metazoa; phylum Chordata; class Mammalia; order Artiodactyla; family Delphinidae; genus Orcinus; species Orcinus orca. Next base: position 94,539,804 of record NC_064568.1, on the reverse strand, counting down.
TCTGGCAGCTACGAGCTCGATAACAACAGTCCTTCTGGTTCATGGCTCCACCATCTTTAGGATGTCGTATTCAGACCATTCGGTCCATTCGCATCTCAATTCCAGCTGGAGAGGAGGGGAGAGGTAAAAGGGGAGGACACAACATTCTGCTTTAACAGCACTGCCCAGAACTTCACTTCTCTCCACATGCTATTGGCCAGAAGTCGGTCACATGACCACACCTGGCTACAAGGAAGCTGGACGTATAGTCTTTATTCAGGGCAACCATGAACACAGCTATAGATGCATATTGCATAGAAGAAAGAGAAATGATACGAGGCAGAAACTAGACATCTCTGCCACCCCGAATGAGCCCTCTTCTTCCCATCCTGAGGCAGACACAGATTTTATTTCATTATTATTATTTTTTTCTTTTTTTGCAGTACGCGGGCCACTCACTGCTGTGGCCTCTCCCGTTGAGGAGCACAGGCTCCGGACGCGCAGGCTCAGCGGCCATGGCTCACGGGCCCAGCCGCTCCGTGGCACGTGGGATCTTCCCGGACCGGGGCACGAACCCGCGTCCCCTGCATCAGCAGGCGGACTCCCAACAACTGCGCCACCAGGGGCGCCCAGCCACAGATTTTAAAAGACTTCCCAGGAAACCACTGGAAAATTTTGTACACAACCACGTGCGCACACACACACACACACACACACACACAAATGTATTACACAGCTAACAATAAGTTTTTCATTTAAAGAAGGAAGATAAAAACTGTAGAACTTTATATCAGAAGATACTGTAGATTAGACCCAAGACTGTGGCCCAGAGGTTGGGGCAGATTCTCTCTACAGGGACACACAGAGTGGAGGAATCACATGAAGAGGTGGGTGATGCCCTCCATCACCTCCCCCTCTCCTGACTTCTTCCCCTGCAACATTCTCCCCCTTAGTCTCACCTCCCCCATTGAACCAAACATGACAGAACGCATTGCCCTGGTAAGGAGAGTGTGCGTGAGCAAATCAGGATGTGCAGGCTGTGACAGAACCAAAGGTACATCACTGTAAGGGTCAAAAGAACCAAGCTACTCCCAGCTCTGGTTAATGAGCTAAATAAACTGCAGCAAGTTGTTTAATCTATTCATGCCTCAATTTCCTCAATATCAAAAGGAAATAAAAATACTTGCCACACCTGAAGACAGTTTATAGAGAGAACCAACAAAATAGAATATATATATATATTATTTGTATTATTTTCTGTTGCTGTGTAACAAGTCACCACAACTTAGGGGTTTAAAACAACACCCACTTGTTATAGTTTCTGTAATTCAGAAGTCTGGGCACAGAGTAACTAGATTCTCTGCTCGGGGTCTCACTGGGTTAAAATCAAGCTGTCAACCAGGGCTACATTCCCATCTAGGGTTCAATCTTCTTCCAAGCTCACAGGTTGTTGGCAGAATTCATTTCCTCGTGGGTGTAGGACTGAGGTTCCTATTTTCCTCCTAGCTGTCAGCCAGGGACCACTGTCAGGTGCTGGAGGCTGTCCATAGTTGCTTGCATCTGGCCCCCATCAGCCAGCATCAGCCCTCATAGGCATTTCACATCACGCTTGTTTGTTTCTTCCAAGTCAGCCAGAGCAAATCTCTCTGACTTCCTCATTTACAACCAACCAGAGAAAACCCTACTTTTTTTTTTTTTTTTTTAAACGCTGCTTTTTGAAAGGGCTCGTACGATTAAGTCAAGCCTCCCTGAAAACCTACCTATCTTAAGGTCAACTGATTTGGCACCTTAATTATACTTGCATAATCCCTTTTCTGGAGTACCTAGATTTGTCTTTGATTGAATAAGTGGGAGATGGTGTATATATACCAAGGACCAGAATCCTGAAGGGCCATCTTAGGATTCTGTCCTTTGGCCCCCGAAGATTCACATCCTTCCCAAATGCAAAATACGTTCACCCTCTCCCAAGGTTCCCAATAGCCTCATCCCATTAAAACATTTTCTTTGGGACTTGCCTGGTGGTCCAGTGGCTAAGACTCCACACTCCCAATGCAGGGGACCCGGGTTCGATCCCTGGTCGGGGAACCAGATCCCACATGCATGCTACAACTAAAGATCCTGCATGCCGCAACTAAAGATCCTGTGTGCTGCAACTAAGATCAAGTACAGCCAAATAAACAAACATTAAAAAAAAAATGTTTTTTTCTTTTTTTTTAATAAGCATAAATCCTGTTGCTTTGTGAATCTAAGTATTCCGCTAAGGATCTCCTGCATTTTCCAAGCTGACATCACGGTACTCTACCTGCTTGACTCTTTTCTCTAACTCAAGGATTCTTGCTGTGCTATTGTATTCTTATATCTGGTTTTCTCCAGGGACGTTGCAAGGTACTCCACATTCTCTCTCCTTTTTCTGTCTAAATTGACTGTATTCCAAGTGACGTCCTTCTGTCGGCATATGTTTAAGCTGGCTGAGATAATGGGCTCCACTGTCTGTATGCTTTTCCGTCCCCTGGCACATTTTCCACTCACCAGAAAGATAGTATGGGCTCGTGGCAAGAGGAAAGACTTTGGAGTCAAGTCAGTATAGATTCAGATTTTCTCACCAAGCACTTTTAAACTAAACATGCTTGTTACTTAGCCTCTCCCCATACCCACTTCCTCCTCTGTACATTTGGGATGATACCTACCACACAGGGCTATTGTGAGAATTCAGTGACATCATATTCTTGAGAATTAAATGATACAACGTTCATAGCATAGAGCAGGTGTGAATTCGAGACCCTTCGTCTCTCTCCCATCTCCTACCCCACATCATTACACCCCTTCCTTTCTCCTTTCCTTCTTTATCTTCTTTCCACCACCAACTCAAAGAACATCTAAAACTGGTGAAGCAGTAATGACCACAGTATATCACATTAAAGGATAACTGCCTTGTAATTTTATCCAAACATTCCATTTGAATGCCAACATGGTAAGTGGGTTTTGATGCCGATTTTCTCCATGCAAGACTATTGTGGAGACAGTGCTATTCTCTCATTTTCCTGACACCCATTTTTGTACTTTACTTTAAAAATGTGCCAGGGGCTTCCCTGGTGGCGCAGTGGTTGAGAGTCCGCCTGCCGATGTGGGGCACACGGGTTCGTGCCCCAGTCCAGGAAGATCCCACATGCTGTGGAGCGGCTGGGCCCGTGAGCCATAGCCGCTGAGCCTGCGCGTCCGGAGCCTGTGCTCCGCAACGGGAGAGGCCACAGCAGTGAGAGGCCCGCGTACCACACACACAAAAAAAAACGTGCTTGGACTGTGTTCTCATACTATTACCACACTCTAACAGATTTGTGCTCCTTAGGAAAGGAGGTCTGGTCTTGAAAGTGTTCCAGATCTCTCCCTTATCAAGATGCTTAGGATAAAAGAAGGATTAATGGTCAGAAGTAACTTAACGGAAGAGCTGAGGCTGACCAGAGGGAAATGTTAAGGACGCCTGGCACAAGTGAGCACTTTCTGGCAAACTTCTGAAAGTACTGAAACAAAGGGTCAAGAGTCATCTGCTAAGTGAAATGGACTTAACACAGGAATTGTCACGAGGCTGTTTGTTTTTTTTTTTAATGCCAGTGCGTGATTCTAGCTTGGTGGTGTTTTGTGCAAATGTGATGTTGGTCATATGAGAAGGGTTTCAGAAGCAAGTCTCCTTGTTAACATTTCTAGGCTCCAGCAATCACCAGAGCATAGATACAAGCACCACTTCTGGAAAAAGAATAGAATTGTCAACCAGTGGCCTCCAGTCCCCTGCTCCATAGGTCAGATGCCTTCTTCATCGTGGGGCTGTGAAGCAAGGATGTAAGGGAAAGGATAACACTTGCACTGAGTTCTCAAGATCAAGACAGAGAGAGCTCATCGGCACAGGCAGATCACGCCAAAGTCAAGCCCCCTTCAGTGGAAAGGCACATCTATAAATCATTAGAGATTCAGGGTGCCTGGAAAGCTACTCTATCCACTCAGTATTATAGGCAGAAGGCTTGCATTTACCAGATGCTTTACAACTATTTTTATGAAGTATTACTCATAATACCCCGGGAGATAAATGAACACTATAATCTCCATTCTATAACTAAGGAAGCAAAGAGCCATGGAGGCATTCTGGAAGTGAGTAGCAAGCTAATGTTGGAAACATGGGCCAAACTCACCAGGTCAATGATCTTTCTAGTGAATAAGTTTGCCTGGTAGCAAGAATGGTCTTAAGTTGATGTAAAACTAGCATATAAGTTTAAAATCTAATCCAGAGCAAAACTGAGCTTGGTGAATTGTCGCTTGGAATTTAAAAGGAGATGATCTACTCCCCACTACAGTACAGGACCGTTTGAGCAACATCAAGTATATCAGGTGAGGGTACAGTCACAGTTGCTGTAACGAGGGGACCCTAAAACACAGTGCTGTAAACAAAGACATAATTTTATTTTTGCCACTTATAATAGTCCAGAGGTGGACCTTGCAAAGCCAGAAGGGCAACTCTGCCATGCTCAGTACATGGTTTCCATCATTTGAGTCCAAGGTGTCGGCTCCAGTCTCACCATTCCCAACCAGCCGGAAGAGGATGGGGACCAGGGCATGACACAGAAGCTACACCCGCTCACACCCCATTGGCCAGGGCAGTCACTTGGCCATACCACGCTGCAAGGGGGGCTGGGAAATGTAGTCTGGCTGGGTGGCTAAATGCCCAGCACAAACTTTAGAGTTATCAAAAGAAGAGAAGAACGGATACTGATAGAGAAGCAGTGGTTATGGTCTCACTACACTTAAGAGGCAAAGATACAATCCTCAGACCCAGTGTTCCATCTTCCCTGCCCCAGCAGGGGGGAACAGAGCAAGGTCAACCATGAGGTGATTAAGAAGAAATCTGGTGTAGTGACAGAGGCCTGATATTAGGACCCAGAAGAGCTGAGTTCTGCTACCTGCTCTGTCATAGGTAAGCTATGAGATCTTGGGCAAGTCATTTGAATTCTGGGTCTCAGTTTCCTCATCTATAAAATAAGAAATTGGACCAGGTAATATCTGAGGTTACCTCTAGATCCTACACTTAATGATGTCAGAGTAGAAACTTAACAGGGTACATTTTCTAATGTAACATATCCCCTCAAGTTGACTAATAAATGACCAGAACTTACATCATGACAAGTTTTTAGTCTTAAATGGAATATAGAAAATGAGGCCACTTTATGAAAATCATGGCATGATTTAGTATGTAAATGAGTTTTATATGTTCGTAAAGTTTTTTATCTGATCAAAATAGTTACCAGTCCTACTCATAGGTAACACACACACACACACACACACACACACGAACAACAAAACCAAAAAAACCCTCCATTTTATCTATAAGCGTACATTACCATGAATACCTTACCAAAGTTAATTCAAAGCACTTTAGCTTGCACTAATCTTCACAGTTAGTGCAGATATGTTTTACGTGTACTTTCCTCAGTTATGTTCATATAAATATCTCCCATTAATGTGGCAGTTTGGAAGTTTGGCTTCTGGAAATAGGAGATAACTGAACTAGAATTCCCTATAGAGTCTGCTGAACACTTTAAACATATTCTTACCAGTCAACAACCATCATCCTTTGAGTGTCCTTTGAAGCTAATTTTATTGAATACCATAGATGAAAGAGGTGATGGTAGTGAGATGTAACCAATAAAGTTGTTGTTCTTGTATAAATAGTAAATGGCTCTGAAACTATTTCTGACAATAGTGATAGAAAATTAATGGAGGGCTTCCCTGGTGGCGCAGTGGTTGAGAGTCCGCCTGCCGATGCAGGGGACACAGGTTCATGCCCCGGTCCGGGAAGATCCCACATGCCGCGGAGCGGCTGGGCCCGTGAGCCATGGCCGCTGAGCCTGCGCGTCTGGACCCTGTGCTCCGCAACGGGAGAGACCACAACAGTGAGAGGCCCGCATACCGCAAAAAAAAAAAAAAAGAAAGAAAATTAATGGAAATGATATGTTGCCTTCCAAGATCTTGAAGGCAAAAGCATATAAATGTTATTTTATTAGATTATTTTTATAAAAGTCTCACTGTTTATCATTAGATAATAATCACGTATCGTGTGCCATGAATGTTTCCCAAGTGCCAGCCATTTTCCGAAACGCTCTTATGTGGATTTATCACCAGCTTCAGGAAGGTGTGTCTGTCTCCGTCTCCTCTGGCAGAATCTGAAAGTTGCCTGCCCAAGAGCTATTCTCCCTTTCTTCCCTAGAAGTGAGCCCCCATTTTACGTGAAGCTTCAATGTACCCAACTAAAGCACTACTTTACCAGCTAACTTTGCAACTAACAGTGACCAATGGGATGAAAAACAGAAGATGTTGAGTCAAGCTTGCAGAAAGGCAAGGAGACAAACTAAAGGCATGTGCCCCTTTGTCCTTTCCTATTTCCCCTGCTGCCTGGAATTTAGAAGAGATGGCTGGAGCATCAACTGCCTTCTTCTAAGTTACGGATGGAAACCACAAACCAGAAATGACAAAGGAAAAAGTTAAAAGAAACCTGGGTCTGTGGTAAAATCATGGAGCTGCCATCCCAGCCATGCCTGTCTACCACCAGATTTATTCTATACAAGAGAAAAATAAACTCATATGTGGCTGAGCCACTATTATTTGGGATTTTTGGTTTATACTTTTGAACCTAACCCTAACCAATATACCTTTCCTCATTCTTATATATAAGAGAATTGAGGCTTAGAGGCTTGCCTAAGATCTAAGAGCTAGGCAAATGGAGAGCCAGGATTCAAGCCTAGGCAATCTGATTCCAGAAACTCATGTCTCTCAGAGTCCACATTTTCTTTAGCTTACTGACTAAGAAAGAAAGACACAGCATTTGTCCATTCACTTCTATCTCACCCAACACAATACTATAAAATCACAGAAGTGACAGAAGGTAAAAGGTAGATGGTCTAATAATCCAATATACTAAGACTATTGGATGGCTGAGTAAGCATATAATTTATCTGCTACATAAGTTAATGAAACTGATGTAAAGACCAATACTTAATAGTGAAAGTCAACTTCCCTCGCACACCAGACTTCATAAAAGACCTCTCAGGACGCCAGTGATGCCATACAACTAGGCCCTGTATCCCCCTCCAAGGACAGGCATATCTGCAGGTATGAAGCCGTCTTGCCAACCCAGGCCTTCTTTACAACAGACTCGGTCTCGTTTCCTGGACTGTGTGACTCATGAGAAAAGAAAGGCATAAGTTAGCAGTGATACATAGAAGATATTCTGTACCTGCAATTAAATAATGGTCATGCATGTAAGAGCTATGTTTCGCCCACAGGAAAATACCAGGGAAGCACAGTTTTTCCATTTGAAACCACACTCTCCCATGACCTCAGATGAGAGCCAAGAGCAGCCAAAGTCTCATGTATGGTTTCAACGCCCAAAACCAAAGTGAAATTCTACGGTATCCACCACATTTCACTGTACTGATTACAATGAACCCCAAAGAGTTTCATTAAAATTAAGGCCTTTAATGATACAGGAAATGTGGCCAGATGGCAACATGAGCCATCCTGTCTTCCCAGAAATTGTGGTAATTGACATAGGCTACCACCTAATCAAGAGAGTCAGCCTGATCCTGAAATCGCTGAAAGAGACCATGACCAGTTCAGAGCTTTGTGCAGAAAGACCAAAATTCAGGGGCCCGCTCATATGAAAACAAAACAACCATGGACCGAAGACCTCAGGAACTGAATCTGGGCTTGGGGGGCTAAGGAAGACTACACATCTAGATTATTCTCTTTTCCCTGGGCAGTTTGAATTGCACTTCTCAACTTCTGTGCCGAGTATATGTTTTACCCCTCTAGATCCATCTTTTCTATCCTAGAGGCTGATCTGTAAGGACCACATCAAACTCTGGCTTCTGGGTGGGTCTGGCCAGTGGGGAGCCCAGCAGATGATGGCAGGAGGAAGCCAGTGTCACAGTCAGCTCAGGCTGCCGTAGCAAAATACCACGGACTGGGTGGCTTAACCGAAAGAAATGCATTTCTCAAAGTTCTAGAGGCTAGAAGTCCAAATCCAGGTGCCAGCCAGTTCAGTCCCTGGTGAGAGCTCTCTTCCTGGCTTGAAGAAGGACACCTTCCTTGCTGTCCCCACTTGGCAGAAAGAGAAAGACCCAGCTCTCTGGTGTCTCTTAGAAGGACATTAATCACATCAGATCAGGGCCCTCCCTTGTGACCTCATTTAACTTTAAATAGCTCTTTATAGACCCTATTCTAAATACAGTCACATTGGGGGTTTGGGCTTCAACATATGAATTTGGAGGAAGCACAATTCAGTCCACGTCAGTCATCCTAGCGGGACACTGCGACAGAGACGGCTGAGCCCCTCAGCCGAAGTTCACAGCTCCTATCAGGCGGGCCTCTTCCTAGAGCTGTCTCTCTCCAGGTTTCCGTAACTTCTTCCTTATCTCACTCCTTCCATCCTATGGGTCACAATGGCTCCCCACAGGTATCTACCCCGGCATCCTGCACTCTCCCTTAAGGTTTCCTACATCTCTCCACCCCGCCCTGCGATTACAAACTCTCTTCGCACAACCCAGTTGGAGTGTACTTTTCTTTCCCTGTCCAGGTACCAAAATAACTTTTGAGCCAGTGCAAATAGGTATGTGGAAGTCCGGAGAGGCCTGGAATGGGAGTGCGGGGACCTTGGAATTTCAGCAGCACCCCAGCACTCACACACTGCATGGCAGGACTATAGCACCAGCTTCTCTGCCTCTTGACCTTCTTGATGAAATGAAGGGCTTAGATGGTCCCTAAGATCCCTTTTAGCTATAAGATCATTCTACAGATCTCCTTCCTTCCCTGCCCTTCTTTCCTCCTCTTCCTCTTACGACCTCTTTTCCTTTCCACATATATAGTACCCACCCGCCTCAACCCATACCACACAAATCCCAGTGTCAACTGATGAAGAATAGACGACGATAACGTTAGAAAGTAAACAAGGAAACCATTTCTTTTCTCCTCACACATCACAAACTGAGAACCACTATGAAAACAGACTCAGGAAAATTCCATTTAAAATATTAATATTGACTTAAAACTATTTGGCAATGTGATAGTTGGCATAAATTACAACTTCATAGTTAAACAACCCAGGCTAAAACTGTTTGTGAATATTGACATGCCCAAGGTTAAGGAACTATAAATAGGTCCCTGGTCAGCTAATTCTAAAACAATCCACCCTGGACTTCTGTTAGCATTTAATTAACACAAAACTGCAACAAATGCAGAGCAATGTTGCAATCTGGTGTCCAGAAAAGAATTCAGCCAACTTATGGTTGTCAGGCACTTGTGTAACTTGAGCCTCTGATGAAACCGAGCTCCAAGCCTTCTCCATTTCCAATTTTGTAAACTACAAAATCAGCTGCTGCCCAGTGTGTGCATAAATTAATCCCCAATTTTCCATACAAACTGGGTGTGTACTTCAATGACCGCAGTTAAGGTTGATCCTCAGGATGGGGTGGAAATGGACATAGGCTCTGCAGCCTTCTGCCAATGGGAATTTGGGCAAGTTACAGGAGTTCCCTGGGTCTCAGTTTCCTCATTCATAAAGCAGGGATAAAAATGCCTACCTAATCCAGCAATTCCACTTCTGGACATCTAACCAAAAGCAATGAAAGCAGGGTTTCAAAGAGAGATTTGTACACTCCTGTTCATAGCAGCATTATTCACAATAGCCAAGAGGTGGAAGCACCCCAAGTATCCATCAGTGGTTGAAGGGAGAGACAACATACGGTATGTCCATATAATGGGATATTATTCAGCCTTTTAGGAAGATAATCCTGCCGCCTGCTACAACATGGATAAAACTTGAGGACGTTATGCAAAGTGAAATAAGGTAATCATAAGAAGACAAATACTGTACTTAGAGGAGGTGCTTAGAATAGTCAAATTCATAGAGACAGAAAGTAGCATGGTGCTTTCCAGGGGCTGAGGAAGAAAGAGTTTTGTAAGAAGAAAAAGTTCTGCAGATCTTTTTCACAGTAATGTGAATATACTTGACACTACTGAACTGCACGCTGAGAAATGGCCAAGATGGTAAATTTTATGTTATGTTTTTTACCACGATTTTAAAAATGCTTACTTCATTTAATCTTTGAGAGAATTAAATGATGTAAGTGACAAGGCCTGGCACACAGTAGATGCTCAATGTTCCATCTTTCTTCGCCTCATTTGACTGGCTTATAAATTATTTCAAACACTAAAGAGACTCCTAGCATCCAAAACACATGGACACGGGTAGGAAAGGGGGATCAGGCCCCATCTTACTTTCCTTACCTCCCTTTTCCTTCTTCGATTCTTTGAAGCTGGGCCAGGTCACCATCCAACTCAAAACCTCAACGTACCAGCTCGAGGCACAGTTTGTCACCCATTCAGGAGGTGCCTGTCACCTGTCACCTACTACCTCCAAGCTGATCTCTGGGACCCCAGAAGCATGCCCTGCCTCTCTTTGTTCCAGAGAGAAAGGTCCTGAGACAAGTCCTTCTGTGTTCTGCTGAAGTTTTTAAAAAGTAGCAGTATATTTATTCATTCACAAAGCTAACAGTAGATGCCTCCAATGTGCCAGGCACTGTTCTAGGCACCGGGGTATGGCAGGAAACAAGAAAGACAAGGTACTTGCTTCCACAGTAGTGCTTATCTTCTACTGGCTTCTTTTGGGGGCGCATACAATTTGTCAGTTCCCACCCCTGTGCCTCTGCCGATACTGCCTGGAATTCTCTCCCTGCTTCTCCTTTCCATTCAAATAATAACCCATCTTTTTAGAGCCCAGCTCAAGTCCTCCTTCAAGTTCCTGATCTTGCTTCTGCATTCTCCTTTCCCTAACAGCTCTTGCACCTAGATCCTACCCCACATCATGCAGTACTGGGTCATACTGCTCTCTCAACATGGCTTGGGATTTGATCTTGTTTCCTAACTAGATTATGGCCCGCCCGATAGTCAAGGCCATATTCCCTCGCACCCCTCCCCCACAGGACATAGCACTCCTTAGCTTCTCGGATCTCTGGGTGTGATGTGGAACAGTTCTTCTTGGTGCCAGGTGGGCACAGAAATCTGTTTCCTGCAGCCGTGTCTATAAATCCCTGCCTTCCTTAAATTACATCTAACTCAATATGCTAAAATAACTTCTATCAGAAGTATAATTTATGGGATAGGGTTAAATACATATGTTTAAAAGAACATCTATATTGATTTTTCCAAAAAGTCCAATATATATTCACAGGGGAAGAAAACTTTCCTCTACCCTCTTAGGTTCTACAATTAGGGCCTGAAAATTAAACTGACAAAAGACAGATTAATAGGAGGAAATGTTTATTTTGTAGGTATATGGGATGTCTTACAGAAAAGAAATGAAAACCCCAAAGAAGTAGTTAGACCTGGGGGCTTATATACCACTTTAACATAGGGCAATAAATTGTGGAAAATTAACTAGACAAAGAAAGGGGGGTGATCGGGGTTTCTAGGGGTTGTAAATTTTAGGAAGCTAAATATATAAAGGGAAATAATTAAAGATAAGTGTTGTTGAGGAAGTTTTGTTATGCAGACTCAGCTTAGTGCCTTTCCATTGATGAGAGTCATCTCTGGTGATTCAGGGTCCCCCTCCTCTTCCATGTATGGGAAAAGAAGACAGGTTTATAGATGAAATTTATGTTACCTTTTACAAAGGGAAATTTATGTCCTGCTTTTGGACAGAAAGAGGGAGCACAGAGAGTTTATTGCCTTCAACTCAAAACAATCCTGTGGCATATTGTGGGGTGGCATGCTTTAATTCCCTCCACGTGTAAATGGCAAGGGAGGATGGGGACTGGCAGTGACAAGAGTAAAGATTAGGCAAGACAACAGGTTTGTCAAAAGATTTAGGAAATGTTTGCATAACTTCATGGAGAGTTGAAAAGCATTACTTAAAACTAACCTCCCTCAGTTCTTGAAGTTTGATTTTAGAACCCATATTTTCTTGTTGTTATTTTTGTTGTTCTGGGTCTTTCTTAGGAGGAGACAAGAAGGACAACTTGACCCATAGTGGTAATGATGCATAACAGCAAAAAAATAACTCCAAGGAAGCACCTCAGGCATAAATATCTGTGCGCAATTATGCAGCAAACAATCCTCCGTTAGCTATGGAAGACACAGACTACATGTCTTCAACGAAACAAAAGATTATCAAATCAATAATAATACTGTCGCTTTAGTAATGTGTTACTACCTAATTCTAGAAAAGGAGAAGTAAATTTACCTTTAGACATTCTCCATTTCAAAGTACTAGTGTGCAGCGAGAACACTGGATTGAGAATCAAGACTTGTATTCTAGGGGCTTCCCTGGTAGCACAGTGCATAAGACTCCACGCTCCCAGTGCAGGGGGCCCGGGTTCGATCCCTGGTCAGGGAACTAGATCCATGTGCATGCCGCAACTGAGAGTTCACAGGCCACAACTAGGAGCCCGCGAGCTGCAACTAAGACCCAGCACAACCAAATAAAAATAAATAAATAAATATTTTAAAACAACAACAACAACCCAAAGACTTGTATTCTAGACTGTGGTGTTCCAAGGACAATGGTGCTTCAAGGACAAAGGACGACCCTGCCTGAAAAAGTGTCAGCGTTACACCCCCTACCGGACTCCCCAGCATGTTGCCATGGTTACGAAATTCCTGAGCCCAACTGGGTGACGGGACCTGTCCCAAATAAGGAAAGGCCTCTGCCTTGTACCACTCCCACGCTATAGGAAGAAGGCATATGTGCCTCGACCAATCGAAATTTTCACCTCAGACCATTCCTTTGTTTTCTGGCTGTAAAAACTGACTAATAGCACATGTTCGGGCTCGACTCTCTCAGACTACTAGGAAGTTAGCCCGCTGTTCAGGCAGCGGCCCTTCCCTCTAATTCTATCTTCTTTACATTCTGCCTTGTGTCTGGAGATTCTTTTTTTGTTTTTCCTTATTAGTTGTCTATTTTATACATATTAGTGTATATATGTCAATCCCAATCTCCTAGATTTTTTTCCAACCCGCATTCGGACCACAACATACACCAGTGTTGTCCAGTAGGAACATAAAGGGAGACATATATGTCATTTTTAATTTTCTAATAGCCACACTAAAATGAAGCAGGCTAAATTAATTTTAGCCCAATCTATCCAAAATTCATCATTTCCACATGTCATCAATATAATTATTGAGATCTTTTACATATTTTCATATCTGGAGAAAAAGATTGTCCAAAATCCAATGTCTGTTTTACACGTACAACACATCTCAGTTTAGCCACACATCAAGTGCTCAACACCAGCGTGTGTCTGGTGGCTACAGGACTGGAAAGCTCTTCTCTAGACTCTGATTCCTTCAGACTGGCTACATGACCTTGGTTTTAACCTCCCTGTTCCTAAGTAACCTCACTTCAGATTGAGAGGGAGAAATAAATGTCACCCAAAGTTTTTTCTAGTTTAAATTCTGTTGTGTCCATAACTTGTACACTAATGGAAATACAGCCATCTCCCAAATTCCAAATGTAGTCCATGACATTTATTAATAACATGCTACTTTTTAATGTCAAATTAATACATGTCCATTGTAGAAAAAGTTTGAAAACTACAAAATAGTAAAAAAAAAAAAATCTATAATCTCCAAACATATCTACTATTAATATTTTGATAAATTTCCTTCCTGATTTATTTATTTTTTTAACTCAAGAAACAAAGTTGAAACTTTGGGAAGCAATTAATATATTGCTATACTCTTCCTTACATATTTTAGGAACTTTTTAAAAGTCATGTAATTTAGTTTCCAAGAAGACAGATCTACCTTGTATATACTTTTTTCTCTGCCTCTTTTTTCTTTTCTTATTGAGCTATAATGGACATATAACATTGTATGTTTCAGATACACAACATAATATATATGTATATATGGCGAAATGATCCCCACAATAAATTAACATCCATCACCACATATAGTTACAAAAATTCTTTTTCTTGTGATGGGAATTTTTAAGATCTCCTCTCGTAGCAAACTGCAAATATACACTACAAATTTGTTCACTATAGTCATCACGCTGTACATTAGGACTTAATTTATCTTATAACTGGAAGTTTGTACCTTTTGACCACCTTCACCCATTTCATGTTTTTTTTAACATAAATTTATTTATTTATTCATTCATTTATTTATTTATTTTTGGCTGCATTGGTTCTTCGTTGCTGCACACAGGCTTTCTCTAGTTGCAGCAAGCGGGGGCTACTCTGTTGCCATGCGCGGGCTTCTCCTTGCAGTGGCTTCTCTTGTTGCGGAGCGCAGGCTCTAGGCACGTGGGCTTCAGTAGTTGTGGCTCACAGGCTCAGTAGTTGTGGCACGTGAGCTCTAGAGTGCAGGCTCAGTAGTTGTGGCACATGGTCGTGTATTTTTTTTTTTTTTTTTTTTGCAGTACGCGGGCCTCTCACTGTTGTGGCCTCTCCCGTTGCGGAGCACAGGCTCTGGACGCGCAGGCTCAGCAGCCATGGCTCATGGGCCCAGCCGCTCCGCGGCATGTGGGATCTTCACGGACCAGGGCACGAACCTATGTCCCCTGCATCGGCAGGCAGACTCCCAACCACTGCGCCACCAGGGAAGCCCTCCCTTCGTGTTTATTTTTGACGTGAAAAGCATCCAAATCATTTTCTTTCAAAATCAGTTGGTTATAGGGATCTTTCTTTGATCCCTCATGTCATTTTTGTAGCCTTTTGTTTATTTCCATGATGTATCTTGGGAGTCTTTAGTTTCCATCAATTTTCTCTCCTTTCTTGTCATCTGTATGCAAGATCACCTGGGTCTACATGTCTATCTGGGGTCCTCTCTGGTCAAACTGCAGAGGCAATCCTCTCCAAGGGATGATTTCCTAGGCAATGCCAGCGTCTCTCCTTAGGTAAGAGTAACCAGGCCATCGATGGGTCAGCTTGACAGCTTGACTATCAAGGGTTGCAAGGACTTTGGATTAGCACCTCAGGGCAATGGTAATATTTAGTCTGAATTGCTTCCCCATCCTTTCTGAAGGTTTTTTTTTTTTTTTAACCCAGCAATTAGTCAAAATGTAGGCACTAAAATAACGATTGAATACTTAGCATATTTATCTGTGGGAGTTGTTGGATTTTATAAAGCCATGAGAAGAAAATAGGGTTTATCTCCCTTAAAATGGCTCCCTTTTTTTTCACTTCTGATTCCTTTCTGTCTTCCAGGAAGGAGAGTGTGTGTGTGTGTGTGTGTGTGTGCGCATGTGTGTGTGTGTGTGTGTGTGTAATTGTCAACGTGCACAGCCGGAAGAGGAGAAGAAATGGAATTAGAGGTGAGATGAGTAACCACCCTGGCAGCAGGGCGCGTGTTAGCGCCCCACACGTGGGCCCAAGCGCCCCTCCTACAGCCCCCATCCGGACAACCCCCCACTCTTTGATATGCTAATCGTGGCTGTGGGTCGGTTCTAGCTGGCAGGAGAGCAGAAGCTTTCAGAAGGCTGACACGTTACAAAGCTGCAAACTTCAAAGCCCGCTTTAAAAGGGTCTGTTCTCATCCAGCAAAATAAGTTTGCTTTTTACAATGCCTAAGAGAAAATCCCAACAAATTAGAATGGAATCTTAAACAATGAAGCAGGCCCAACTCAGAAATAAGGAACCAATTAATGCTATCAACATGGCTTCTATCTGTCCTTAGGACTTTAATCACTTCAAGATGAGTGCATGCATCTGATTAGGGTCCTCTGGCAGCTCCCTCCTCCGTCAGAGCTCAGTGAAAAAAATGAACAGGGGGCTCGGAGGCTGGAGTCCAAGATTTGGACTCGTCAGCGGGTCCCACTCTACCTTGAACCAGGTTGACGTGGTTTCTGGCGGAAAGTCCAACAGAGTGTAGGACTTCAAGGAATGCAATTCCTGTCTTTTAAAAACACATATATGATTTGTTGGGGTTATTTCAACTCCCAACAAAAATCGAGGTACCTCACCAGGGTTGGCCCTAGAAGTTCATAAAGTACCTGCTTTCTCCCATCATCTTATTTTGTGACGTGTCAATCCAGGTTCTGTTACCAAAGGCGAGTTCACGTCCCTGGTGCACAATGAGGCCAAACCAACCGAAACGTCAGAGTTCGGAGCAGAGAAAGGTTTATTGCAGGGCCCAGCAAGGAGAACAGGTGGCTTGTGCTCAAAAACCCCAAACTCTCCAATGGTTTTTGGGGAAATTTTTTGACAGGCAAAATTTGGAGTGAGGGCTGCAGGGTGTGTGACTTTGTTCTGATTGGTTGGTGGTGAGGTAACAGGGTGGTGCTCCAGGGATCTTGTGCTCAGCCTGAAGTTACCATCCTCCACCTGCGTGGGGCCTTAGTTCCTGCAGAAGAACTCAAAGATGTTGTTATGTATATCCCTTGAGGAGGAACCAGGACCCTGCTTTAATCGCTTCACTATAGTTTCTTGATCGTTCCTCCTTTGTTTCTGCATTCCCTTACCCCTCTGATTAGCAACTGTTTGACTCTGCCTTTGGAGCTCAAGGAAGGTCTAAGAGGCAGAAGCATATTTCCTACAAAGTGGTGGGGGGGAGGGATGACACAGAAATGATTTGTACCTGGGAGGGCCCCACAGGGTCCTGCTCGGTTTCAGTTCTGACCCCAGTCTACAATTCTACCATTTTTTTAACTTTATCGCTTAGGCTCTTGAAGACTATTTTAGTCTTTGTCCTAGCTGGTTTGGGCTACCATAACAAAATACCACAGACCAGGTGGCTTAAACCACAGAATCTATTTTTCTCACAGTTTTGGAGGCTGGAAGTCAAAGATCAAGGTGCTGGCAGGATTGGTGTCTGATGAGGACTCTCTCTTTGGATTGTAGGTGGCCACCACCTTGCTGTAGCTCATAGGACCTCTTCGCTGAGTGCATTGGTGGGGGTTCCGGGGGTCTCTGGTATCTCTTCCTTCTTTTATAAGGACAATAATCCTACTGAATTAGGGCCCCACCCTTATGACCTCATTTAACCTTAATTATCTCCTTACGGGGCCCTGTCTCCAAATACAGTCACATTGGGGTTAGAGCTTAAAAGGGATCAGAGTATGCCACTCCAAAATATACCACTTTGTCATAAGGATTATTTTGAGCTGAAGGTGACTGGGAATCAACAGATGCAGAAAGAAGCCTTCCCTTATCGGACTAAAAGCAGCAAGTTCTGGGAAATAAGGGGTGAATCTACTCCCGGAAGGGAAATAAAACCTACCCCAAATCCCTTCTCTACAGGAGTTTAATGGCCCTGAAAGAGACAGAAATATCACTCAGACCTGTATAGACAAACATTATCACAAACTTTCTTACCTGTCCTTTGTTCTCCTAAAAACCCATTTGTCTCTCCTAAAGAAACCTATTAGTTCTTTCCATATAAGCCTTTTCTCCCCCATCCCTTTCACCTACTAAGTTAGGTATCTAAGCCTCTAGCTTTAACCGTTTAACCAGCCAGCTACCTGTTTTGTTAACTCCCCTATGCAGAAGAATAATCTTTTTGTCGTGTTTATCTTTGTTCATTTAATGTGCAGGCCTCCATTTTTCAGAACATAAGAGGGTAGAGAAAAAATTATTTTCTCCCTTACAGGCTTCAACTTATGAATCTGGGTTGTAGGTGATGGGGGACAAAATTCAGTCCACGGCAGTCTTCAAGCTTCCTCAGCTACCCTTATGCATACTTTTGAGGCATGAACACAGCAAGCCAGGGGAAGAGCTGTGTCCTTGAGGAGAGAAGGGGAGGGTGATGCGGGGTGATGAACTCTGACCAAGATGGCACGTGCCTGCCTTCCTCCCTCGGCTGTACCTGGGGTCTCTACTACCTCCAGGCTTTCCGTTTTGATCTTAAAAGGACCGTCTTTTCCCACTGGCTAATGGGTATGACATGTGTGTTGACCTGTATGAGTTGGGGGTGGTGGAGGAGGGTGAAGAGGAGTTGTCCCGGCTTTGAATGGGAGCAGAACATGCCACCCCAAAACATGCCTCTTTGGCATATGGACTATTTGGAGCTGATTATTCTTGAGAGACTGCAGACACAGGAGAATCTCTGAAAACAGTAGTATTTACCCTTTTGTAAGGGATATTTACATTTACAAAGGAATTCTCCTCTTTTCAGGGTCTCCCTCATTCTACCAGGAAGAGAAGGATGACTCCAAATCACAAGAAACTTTTATCAATGGGGAAGGCCCCGACCTAATTCTGCATAACCACTTTCATTCTGCATAACAACCTTACCCTTGTTTACTGGGCTTAACGCCTTAGCTGGTCTCTACCCACAACATCTTTCTTTTGTCTTTGGCTGAAGACAGTTTTTAAGGTGGTGGCAGGTGGGGGAGTTTTATTCAGTTTTCCTGGGTCTCTCTTATGTATACATGTTTTTAAATTTCTGTTCGTTTTTCTCTTGTTAATCTGTCTTTCTTACAAGGGGTCTCAGCTACGGAACCCAGAAGAGTAGAAGGAAAATTATTTTTCACCCCCTACAGTTGGAACAGTTCAGGACAGCCCCACCCTCCAGGAACCCAACAGCTCTAGAGGCACCAGGCAGCTGCAGTTCCACAACTTGGTCTCTGCCTGGCACTGGCACTAGATGGTGGCGCTGGCAGCAACAGAAAATGGTTTCCGCCTCCTCCGAGGTCTGATGCGGCCATCAGAGGGGAGCAGAATATGCCACCCCGTCCCTCTTTGGTATTGGGATTATTTTGAGCTGGTTATTTTTTTAAAAAAACAGCAGACACAGGGGAAGCTCTGAAAACCAAACAGAAGGGTAGCCCTTTGTAAGAGACATTTTTTACATATGTAAGAAAAATCTCCATTTGTGAAGGCAGGCGTCTCCCTCTCTGCACGCGGAAGAGGATTACTAAATCTCTACAAACCCTTATCAATGGCGCAGGCAACGACTTAAATGTGCATGACAGCCTTACCCTTGTTTACTCTGCTTTTCCTGGGAACCTCCCATAACAAGTCTCCCCTCCCCACCCAGTATCTTCTTTTGTCTTTAGCTGGAGGTGGTGACTTGGGCCATTTCCGGGAGTTACTCAGTTTTCCTGGGTCTCTCCCGGGTCTACAGGAGGGACACAAGCGATTACACTTGTTTATTTTTCTCCTGTTAATCTGTCTTTTATTACAGGGGGATCTAGCCAAGAACCTAGAAAGGTAGAGGGAAAACTCTTTTCCACCCCTATACTATATACAGCAAGATTAACTGCATTTTAAAAACGCACAGAAAAAAATACTGGAAGGAAACAGAGCAAATGGTTTTCTTTCCCATGTAGACAGCAGCCTAAATAATTGCATCCTCTGAGATTTACATAAATCCCACTCAAGCCCCCTCTCCCAGGTCCAGAAGGAAGTCTGGGATGCTTCCCCAGGTCTCCTGAATTCCGGAACGCTCGGCCTCTAAGACGGGCGGCTCGGATGGCCCGTCCCCCTTCACTTTCAGTCCCACCAAGTCTCACCACCCTCAGCTCTTCTCCCCGCCTGGCCCATGGCTTTGGGGGTAACAGCCTTCACTAGAGGTGTGGGGAATGGGGGTGGGGACGAGGGCACAGAGGAGGGCGCCCGTCTCCTCGTACCGCTTCAAAGTCCTCCAGCACCCCCCCCCCCCCGCCCCGGTGAATTTCTCCCCCGCCCACATCAACACAGTCCTCCGCCACCGCCTGTCACACCGCAGCTCCGCCCACCGATCCCTCCTCGTTCTCCGGCCGAGCTACCGGCGTGGGGGACCGACCCCCTTGCCCTTCACCCTCGGAGTGTCTGGTCCAGGGCTCTTACCAAACGAAAGGCCACCTACTCCAGAGAGGAGTTCTGACGCTCTCCGACAGGCAGAAGCAGCTGCCCGTGGGCTTTGGTTTAAAGTCGCATTTTTACCTTTACTACAACTATTTTCCAAACTTTCCCGACACATTAATTTCAAAAAATGTTTGACATTTTTGTTATGAAACACGGGAGGAAATAATCCACAACGGATGATAGCACACACGCAAAATAAAAGGATTAGAACCAAAAAAATATTTTTTTTTTTTAAAGTGAGAGTTCACATATGGACCCGTGGTTCTCAATCCGGGATGATTTTGCGCCCCTAGGGGGACATATGACAACGTCCAGAGACCTTTTTGATTGTCCTAACAGTGGGGTTGAGGGTGCTGCCTGCAGTGGGTACTGACAACCCCCCAGCAAAGAACTTTCTGGCTCAAAATGTCAATAGTGCCAAGGATGAGAAACCCTGCTGTAGGTTAACAAGCATCTAAAGAGAGGAACAGAGTGACTCTCTCTTCTCTGTTTAAAGTGGGATCAATTAAAGGAAACCATTCCCTTTGTTGACAGAATAACAACAGCTAGGAATTACTGAGAGTTTGCTCTGTCTACAGCCAGACCACCCCGAGCACGCCACATCCCAGGAAGCTAAGCAGGGCGGGGCCTGGTTAGTACTTGGATTGGAGAATTTCCTCTGCCCCTAACAACCCTATAAAGCAAGTAGCTGTTCAGTTATCATCCCCTTTCTAAGCATAAGGGAACCAAACTGTGGCCAGGAGGGGGTAAATAACTGGCCAAGGTCACACAGACAGTGTGATAGACCCAGGAGAACCCGAGACAGAGTAGTGCAGGCACGGAGGAAATGTGCTAACATTCACACTTTGGTCCTAAACTTGCCACACAGAGATATTTCCTGCATTTCTACCCCACTGCTGAGCAAACAGAGAAGGTGTTAAAGGAAACATGAAGCTTTGGGCGCTAAACTTCATCCCAAAATTGTGAATGGCAATTTTGTGTTTTGTAAATGGAACTTCCAAAGTGTGTTTCATTCAAGAGGCTTGATTTTTGGCCTTTAAAATTAATCAATCAGGGAATTCCCTGGTGGTCCAGTGCCATGGGCCAGGGGTTCTATCCCTGGTCAGGGATCTAAGAATCCAGAAGCCATGCGGCGTGGCCAAAATTATTTTTTATTAATTAATTAATTAATCATATTATCAGTACACTGTATATACATATGTATGTATGTATTTTTTAAATACTTTTAGATGTGCATTTTTAAATATGGTGCGAGAAAGGGAGGAAGGCCCAGATGGCTTCACTGGAGAATTCTACCAAATGTTTAAAGAAGAATTAACATCAGTTCTACACAATCTCTTCCAGAAAAATAGAAGAGGGAACACTTCCCAATTCATTTTATGAAGCTAGTATTACCCTAATACCAAAACTAGACGAAGATAGTACAGAAAATGAAAACCACAGACCAATATCCCTCATGAATATACATGCAAAAAATCCTTAGCAAGATATTAGCAAATAGAATTCAGCAATATATAAGAATTATTTACCATGACCAAGTGGGCTTTATTTCAGGGATACAAGGCTCATTCATATTTGAAAGTCAATCAATATAATCTTCACATGATCAGATCCTTCAATGAAAAAAAAGCTTTTGACAAAATTCAACATCCATTCGTGATAAGAAATAACAGAAAAATAAGAACAGAGGGAAATTCCTCAACTTGACAAAAAAAGTAACCACAAGAAACCCCCCACAGCTAATGTCTTACTTAATGGTGAAAGACTGAACGCTCTCTCCCTGTAGTAAGGAACAAGGCAAGTATGTCTGCTCTCATCACTTTCATTCAACATAGTGCTGGAAGTTCCAGCCTGTGCAGAAAGCCAAGAAAAGGAAGTAAAAGGCATACATTTCAGAAAGTAAGAAATAAAACTCTCCCTGTATGCAGATGACATATAATAATTGTCTGTATAGAAAATCCCAAGGAATCTATTTATAAAGGAAAGAAAAAATAAATAAATTCAGCAAGGTTGTATGATATATAAAATAAATATACAAAAATCAATTGTATTTCTATATATTACTAATGAACATGTGAACACAAAATTTTTAAATATAATGCATTTACAGTCACTCAAAAAAAAGGTGTAAATCTATTTTACACGCAGCTGTATCTGAAAATTAACACCGATATTTTTAAAAATCAAAGAAGATCTAAATCAATGGAGAGAATTATATTCATGAATTGAAAGACTCAATATAGTAAAGATGCTAATTCTCTCAAAATTGATATACAGGTTTAATGTAATTCTTATTAAAATCTCAGATAATTTTGTGGATATAAGCAAGATTATTCTAAAATTTATATAGAAAGGCAAAGGAACTAGATTTTGGAAAAAAAAAGAGAGAGAAATCTGTCTACTTGAATTTGAGACTTATTATATAGCTATAGTAATCAAAACTGTGTGGAATTGGAGGAGGGATAGACATAAAGAGCAGTGGAACAGGATAGAGACTCAGAAATAGACCCATACAAATACACCAAACTGATTTCTGACAAAGATGCAAAAGCAATTCAATAAAGGAAAGATAGACTTTTCCCAAATGGTCTTGGAGCAACTGGACACCCAAAGCAAAAAACAGAACAAACAAACAAGAGCCTTCACTTAAGTCCCACACCTTTCTTATACAAAAATTAAATCAAAATGGACCATGCTTTAATGTAAAAATGTAAAGCTATAAAACTTTTAGAAAATAACATAGGAAAATAGTCTTTAGGGCCTAGGGTTATGGAAAGAGTTCTTAGATTTGATACCCAAAGCATGAGTGATAAAAGGAAAAATTAATAAACTGTACTTCATCAAAATTGAAAACTTCTGCTCTGTGAAAGACCCTCTTAAGAAAATGAAAATGGGGACTTCCCTGGTTGTCCAATGGTTAGGACTCCACACTTCCATTGCAGAGGGCACGGGTTTGATCCCTGGTCAGGGAAATAAGATCCCGCATGCTGCAAGGTGTGGCCAAATAAATTTTTTAAAAAAAGAAAAGAAAAAGAAAATTTAAAAACTAGCCATAGAGTGGAAGAAACTATCTGCAAACCACGTGTCTGCCAAAGGACTAGTATCTAGAAAATATAAAGAACACTCAAAACTCAAGAGTAAAAAAACAAACAGTCCAATCAGAATGTGGGGAAAAGACCACAAAGAGACATTTGACCAAAGAAGCTATGCAGATAGCAAATGAGTATATGAAAAAAATGTTCAACATCATTATCCATTAGGGAAATACAAATTAAAACCACAGTGAGATATCACTATCTCAACCCATCAAAATGGCTAAAATAAAAAATAGCGACAACACTGAATTCTTCTGAGGATGTGGAGAAACTAGATCATTCATATAATACAATGCTGGTGGGAATGTAAAATAGCACAGCCACTCTAGAAGATAGTTTAATGGTTTCTTTAGAAACTAAACACAGGGGCTTCCCTGGTGGCGCAGTAGTTGAGAGTCCGCCTGCCAATGCAGGGGACACGCCGGCGGGGAAGATCCCACATGCCGCGGAGCGGCTGGGCCCGTGAGCCATGGCCGCTGAGCCTGCGCGTCCGGAGCCTGTGCTCCGCAACGGGAGAGGCCACAGCTGGGAGAGGCCCGCGTACCGCAAAAAACAAACAAACAAACAAACAAAAAAATAAACACAGACTTATCATATAACCCAGAATTGCACTCTTGCTCATTTATCCCAGAGAAATAAAGATTTATGTTCACACAAAAACCTGTACACAAATGTGTATAGCAGCCTTATTTGCAATAGCCAAAACCTGGAAACAACCCAGGTGTCCTTCAATGGGTGAATGGTTAAGCAAATTGTGGTACATCTATGCCATAGATATGATTCAGCACTAAAAATAACAGACTATTGATACAGGCAACAACCTGGATGAATCTCCAGAGAATTATGCTGAATGCCAAAAGCCAATCCCAAAGGTTACAAATTATATGATTCCATTTATATAACATTCTTGAAATGAAAAAAATTATAGAAATGAAGAACAGATTAGGGGTTGCCAGTGGTTAAAGAAGGGTTAGGGGCGGAAGGGAAATGGGTATGGCTATAAAAGGGCAACCTGAGGGATTCTTGTGATGGAAATGTACTCTATCTATCTCAACTTTCAATGTCAACATCTTGGTTATACACTGTGTTACCATGCAGGGGAAACTAGGTAAAAGGTATAGGGGATTCCTCTGTATTATTTCTTACAACTCAACTGCATGTGAAACTATAATGATCTCAAAATAGAAAGTTCATTTAAATAAACTATATTTTAATTATAATATAATAAACTATATCATAACTATATAACTATATTATATATAACCTTTTTAAATAACTGGATATCTTTATGGAATTCACCTTAAGCTTTTCAGAGAGCCGTAATTTGAAAGATAAGCTTTAATATGGTCTTTAGGAAAAGTTATGAACAATACAAGCCCAGAACAGACTAGCTCCTTGATTAAGGCTAAAAAGTACTCATTGACTGGAGGAGCACCCCTAAAATGTGACCAGGAGACAAGTCGCCCACTGTCCTGAAGAGCAGGCACCTGTAATCCATGTAAGATAAACTGTAGACGTAGAAATTGTAATGTGAGAAGAGAGTGGAAATGGAGGAGGGGATGTCATAATGACAAGTGCAAACAGTCACCATGGAGTCTAGAAAGAGCTGGAGGGTGAGACACGAGGTGTTTTTCCAGCACTGACCAGGACAGAATACAGCTGGCCAACACAAACATCCAGTCCACTGGGCAAACATATTCCTGGCTGAAAGCAGATTTTTCAATTGGGGCAGTCACCATGTGATGAAAATACACCCTCTAGGAAATCCAATTTCCTTTGCTTGGGTTCTATAGTCATCAAACAACCTTCTGATCTTAATTTGATTTTTGATGGTTTCCTCACTAGAAGAGAAGGAGCTAATGGGATCCAATCTGTTAAATGATTATGTGTTTTCTTCCCTTATGACCCTCCCATGGTTTTTTGGCATTGAGTATTTTGTTCCAAATTGTTTTCTCTCTCAGGCATGATAGTAGTTTCCCTCCAACACGAATATAACCCCCTTGAGCAAAGGGACTGAGTCAACAACCATTTATTAAGCACCTGCTGTGTGCTTGGAACTGTGCAAGGAACAAAAGCAAAATGCAGCCGAGATATGATTTGCACCCCAGCGATGGCTAATTTCCTGGTGGTCCTTTACCAGCTGAGCTGTTAGTTGTGCCATTATGGCTAAGAATGTGGGCTTCAGAATCAAACCAATGGAATTCGAATTCTGGCTCCAACATTTACCGTCTGTGTGAGCCTGAGCAAGTTATGTAACCACTCTGACCCTCAGTTTCCTCGTCTATAAATCAGGTAGATTTCACAAGTTGTTGTGAGGATTAAATGAGTTAATCTGAACAAATCATAGTACCAGAGGCATAGTAAGCATTCATTAAGTGGGAATTATTATGACTCTGCAATCATTCCCACAGTAATAATTTTCAATTCTGTGAGATTACACCTCCCTCTACTGCCCACCTAACTTGCCTGGCCACCCAAGGTCCAATTATTTCCAGGCATCTGGGAACATCAGGGAATGCAGAGAGGTTCTATAAATCTACCTTGGCTGTCACTTGCCACCAACCAGCAACTGACTCATACCATTGCTCTGTCTTTTAGGCGCCTTCACACCGGCTCCTCCTACCCTCGCCATGCTGCCTCCCCTCCTCCTGAAAATGGTCCACGGCCTGCCCTCATTCCTCACAGTGCTGGCTGGGGCCTTGACATTCATGACTCGACCTTCAGAAGGCTGGGGGTAACCAAAGGGACCTACACCCAACTCTGAGTCTGGGCTTATCACTAAGTTTCAGAGGCTGCCTCTCTTCCACTCTAAAAAACCGCACCATCTCCAGGCCCATAGAAAAGGGGGGGCCGGAGGGGTTTTGTCCTGTTTTGTTTCATTTTAAACAGAAACTTGATCTCAGAGGCAGCCCTGCCCACCAAGAAGACAGTCCTGTTCATTCTGCAGGCTGTTGAGCCGCACGTCTCCAGCTCCCCACGCCCAAACAGGCTTTGCTTTACCTGCTTAGGACCACGAGGCCCAATGTAAGGGGAGTCAGCCCTCCAGGGACCCCCGGCCCCCCTGTAGCAGAAACAGCCTGTTGCAGCATCCATGCCCATCGTGATCTCCTCCAGCCACCGAGGTTTCAAGGAACCTTGAGCTGCTTTGTTGATGGAGATGTCCTACCACACCTATCTTACATCATTTTGCCCAGCATAAAGCACAACGGCTGCATTGGCGGCAAGAATGGAGAGACAACCTTTCCACGTGTCACAGCCGTGTCACTCTGCCAAGTGTCTGAACAGAGTCCTGAGCAGGACAAATACCAATCGGACCTCCCAAAATAATCGAAAAGCAATTCAAATCTGCTGTTAGGCTTCTTTTTTAAAAAAGTAAACACTAACGGAAAATACAGCAAAACCTATTTAAATCCTCTTTGCCCTCCTTTCCTGGGCCACTGTCCCAGGATTTGCCCCTTCAGCTATTCTTTTTCTCCCCCTTATGTAGCTCTTTCTAGAATAAATCTGTCAAGTCTTCCTCTATTCATCGGCCTGGATGCCGGCAGCCAAGCTGGCAGAAAGAAACAGAATCTTGGGACTTCCCTGGTGGTGTAGTGGTTAAGAATCTGCCTTCCAGTGCAGGGGATGTGGGTTCAATCCCTGGTCAGGGAACTAAGATCCCACACACATGCCTCAACTAAGGAGCCCGCCTGCTGCAACTAAGACCTGGTGCAACCAAAAATAAATAAATGAAATTTTAAAAAGTAAAATAAAAATTTTAAAATAACTATATATATAAGCTAATTCCATATCTTTAAAAAAGAAAGAAAGAAAGAAACAGAATCTTTCCACAAAGTTCAGAGGAAACATATGCCTGCAGAGCTGTGTATGTTCCTGCTTTAATTTTTGTTGTTGTTGTCTCTCCCACATATTAGGTTCAACAGTTTTCCCAACAGTTATCATTAAGCACATCTTGTCTCCCATCAACATGGCTATATATTCACCCTTGAACTTGACCAACAACTCAACAATTGCTTTGTTTTACAAAAGGAAAATAAAACGATTTTAAGAAGGTAAAGGAGGCGAAGAGAATGAAGAAGAGAAGACGAACAGATAAAAGAAAGCAGGTGAGGGAAAGTGAGAGAGGAGAGGACAGAGCCACCAGCCGGGCGGAGAGGGGGTCTGGCAGACAGTCTGCTGCTTCCCCAGCACGTGCTGGTGATCCCAAATAAGATAAGCTGTGGATGACAGGGCGCTTTCTCAAAACACCTTTCTGAGAACACCTCCCACAACGCATCAAAACAAATGAAATCTACCCTGACAGTATCTTCTTAACACTAGGGGCGAACGTACATTTGCGTAATTCAATTCAACAAATACTGGTTGAATATACATAGTATTATATAAATATGTATCAACACATATGAGAACTAAATGAAGAGAAGCTGGTCAGGATCAGGCAGTGGGGGGGGCCCTGATGGCAGGCCCCCTCAATTCCTGCCGCAGGACTGTGACATCTGACTTTGGAGAACAGATGTTACTGGAGTGCCTGCCATCACATTATTCACCTAGCACTCGCCTGTGCCCGGCCCTGATCCCACAGTGCAGGGGATAAATACAATCTGTGCTCATGCATTAAATCAACATGCATTACACACCACGGAAAATACTTATACGATGTAGGAATTGCATCTTTATTTCCAAACACATGTGTTATGAAAGTCTCTTAAGGAGACTGGGGAACCAGAGGGCAAGGTTAGCATTTTTGACGAAGGAAGAAAAGGTTTTGAGGTGCGCGGTATGTGAATACTTAGGTTGAGTGAGTGACTTTTCAGATATTAGCAAATACCTTTCTAAACTCAATGACTTTTGCAGAGAAAAAGACATGCTGTGAATTTATTTATTTCTGAATCTGCACTGACGGAAAAATTAAAAAGTGCTCGATATTAGCATGTTCATGCTGCCGAACAAAATGCCACAGACTGGCTGTGGCTTAAATAACAAATTTATTTTCTCACAGTTCGGGAGCCTGGAAGCCCAAAATCAAGGTGTCAGCTGAGTTAGTTTCTGGTGCGAACTCTCTTTCCGGTTTGCAGATGGCCACCTTCACACCATGTCCTCACACGGTATTTGCTCTATGTGATCACAGAGAAATTGCTGGTCTCTCTCTTCTTATAAGGACACCAGTCCTATTGGATTAGCGCCCCATCCTTATGACCTCATTTAACCCTAGTTACTTCCTTAAAGGTCCTGTCTCCAAATACAGTCACACTGGGCATTAGAGCTTCAACATACAAATTTTGTGGGGTGGGGGTGGTGTGGGGGGGTGGGGAGGAGATGCAGGGGGGAGGGCGGGACACACAATTCAATCCCTAACATACTCCTAAGTGCTTTCAACTAAAAATATTGCTTATTTAAATACCTTCTGAAGCTAACATCTATAGATACATTTCAGGAGTACCAAAGTTGAGAGTGACAAGCACAGAATGAACTTAATACGTGTTGCTACTCTGACTGTAGGTTGGTGGTGGTGAGAATTGTTTTGCTTTGCTTTTTTTTTCCCCCATTACTTTACACTGACTCTCTTAACTTCTCAACGTCCAAAGTTCATTCATGCTAGGCTGGGAGCCCGCTGAGAACAGAAGGCATTTCTTTTCAGCTCCCTACAGAGTCTGGCACATACCAGGAGCTCCATAAACGCTTGTTGCAAGAATGCACGGCTCCTTGGCTTGTAGACGTGGGGTTGGGAGGGGGAAGTTCATGAGAAGGGCCCGAGTGGGTGGAGGCAGGCTGAGAGGGACCCTTCTCTTGATCTCCCCACCTCTCTGGAAGCTGAGGAAGAGAACCCTCTAAAATGAGCGGCCACCACGTCCTAGGGAGAGAAGACATGATACCCTAAGTCAATTCTCTGAGCACTGTATGCTCGGAGAACGTTGACGCATCAGTTGGGATGCATGCTCGGAGGATGTTGACGCATCAGTTGGGTAGTTAGTACAACCCAACTACCCTTTGGTTCCCCTTGCCACACACCCAAAAGGTGCCAGGACCCAGGTCAGAGGTCATAAGAAACAACCAGCAAACATTACTAAGTACCTGCTCTTCAGTAGTTCCATAAATACTTATTGATGACATATTTTGTGCCAGACACTGTACTTGGCCCTGCAGACACAGAAGATGAATAAGACACTCTGGTCCTCTAGGAATAAGTATGGAGGTATCAAGAGACATGACAATGCTGAAACTGCTAGACTGCTGTGCCAGGCTTCTTCTTACCCTTGACAAAGCATCATGCAATAGCTGGTGGTTCCCCAGTGTCTGGAAGTAAAGACCTATCCTATGTGTGTTCCCCTGAGCCAAAGAAAAAGTTTTTCATTTAAATTTGACTTATTTTTTACGGCTGCCCATTGATTTGCCTGAACTAAGAGGTATAGGTCTGGACTGTTCCTGCAATTAGCCAGAGGAAGGACTGAACGAGATATCCAGCTCACAGTGGTATTTTAACACTCCTGCTCATAAGGCTTAAGGTGACAAACGACAAGGTTAGTATGAAGATCTGCCCCCAGTGAGAGGCCATCAGGCAGCTGACAGGGAGCACAGACAAAGGATTAGGTACTCGAGTGGCAGCTCAGCTTGGTGACCTGGCCTCCCGCCAGGGCCACCCTCTCTGGTGGTTAAACTGTCCAGGACATCCCCCTTCTCCCACCTCCCCCCAGACACAGCATCATCACTACCCTGTACGTGAGATTATACTGGGCAGGACGTTGTGACGACTTCCTTGCTTACCCTGTCACTAAACTGGCCCAAGTAAAAGTGACTCTGTCCTTGATCTTACCATGGACGTCACATGGGAACAGCACAAACACACAGACCCTCCCACGGAGCCAACAGATTTTACCAGCAACCCCAATGTGGGAGATAAGCCTTAAGCAAAGAATTGCAGCAGAGTGGGGCAAGTATCAGGTTGAACTCAATGCGGTTATCAGTGCTGGATTGGTTTTGCCCTACAAAGACAGACATTTCAAAGGGAGGCACAAACTATTGGGCGTAAGATAGGCTACAAGTACGTATTGTACAGCACAGGGAATATAGCCGATATTTTGTAATAACTTTAAATAAAGTATAACATTTAACAATTGTATAAAAAATAAATTTTAAAAATAAAAATTCTTTCAATTTAAAACATTTTGAAAAACGAATTTCTGTGGTTCAACCTAATGTCATAATACCTAACTCTTACATAGCACCTCCAAGCTCTTTACACACAAACTCACTTCATCCTCATAGCAGCCCCGTGAGAAGGGGGCTGAGTAAGTGGCAGCTAGGAAGTGTCAAGGATACAAATGCAGGCAGCCCAGCCCCAGAATCCACACAGGATGAGCCAAGATGCTCAAGAAAAGGCTTCCAGAAGGAAGTCAACCCAAGAAGACTTGTGCCCTCTGACACCCAGCATTGCAACAAAAGGCCTTCATGTTGTTTTAACAGGGTCGAGTTTGTCCGGCCAGATGTTATCCCTAAGGGTTCAATTCACACCACCCAAACTCACATCGGGTTCACCTAATAAACATCTGTTACATAAATGCCTGAGGGAGGAAAAGGATGAATGAACAATAGCAGAGAGCAAGCATGTTCATTTCCATGGAGAAGTAACAATGCCCAAGCACCCGGATCGCTCAGGTGTGCAGAGTCGGGGCAGGCAGGAGCTTCTGAATACATTACCTGGTGTCATTTCAAAAAGGCAGAAAATTATGGAAAATGTTATCATTTTCATTTTACAGGTGAGGAAATGAGCTGGGAGAGTTGACTGAAGCCCCCTGCCCCCCTGATTCTGACCACACTCTTCTCAGCCCTGCTTCTGCCTTCCAAGATGCTCAGCAGTCCCTCTTCCCAGGGGAAAAGCTCACTTGGGAAATCCAATTAAGAGGATTCAACTGCAGAAGGAGTCCAGGTGCAGTTTAAGAGGAGTGGAGGCCTTTAGGAACCACTTCCAGCCATAATATCCTGGTCCAGCTTTCTCCACAACGCAGCCGTACACCTACCCACGAGAAAAGAACACCGAAGTCGGTGGTCAGGGCATCTGCGCCCTAGGTCACCACTGGAGAAGCTAGAAATTGTCATTCCCTCACTGTGGCACCGTTTTCAATATTCCTTATCAGCCACCAAAAGCTACTGCCATTACAACATTACCTCATGATGGGCATATTACAATTTCCTAGATTACATCTTACCTGACGTGAGTTACATCTTAGGGTTGTTGCTTCCTGGCACTTTAATTTCATAAGTACGCTATCTCCAGATCACAGAGGAGGATGAGTTACAGCCACTTCTATCCATTCTCTAAGCCTCATTTCCAGAAACTAACATTTTCTTCCCTTGGCCTGGATCCCGGGGTGTACTATGTGCCGGTTCTATTGCTTTCTATCCATTAACCATAATAAGTAATGATGATGTTCTTTACCTCGCTTATTTTGTTTTCTTTTTTTGGTGTTTGGCATGAGAGGAACTACAGGCAGAATCTGATTGTGTAAAATTGTCATCTTTTTGCAAAGAATCCTTTTCTGAGAGACGGTCATGAAGCTGATAAGGAATTTTTCTTCTTATTGTTCTTCATTTTAATTACAGGGATTAGTTAGCCTATAGAGAGATACCAAAGATAGAACTCTACGCAACATTACCAGATAATCATCAAGGGTTAATAAATATAAAGGGAAAAGAAGGTGTTCTTACCAAATGTAATAACTTACCCACATTTTATATCCTACCCCTGATGAGTCAGACAAAAAAACTTCAAATAGAGCACATGATGGGTGGATAAGGCACTTAAAACGCTGTCTATCTGACTTCCCTCCACTGCCAGATGGCAAGATTCAGGAGTGGAAGAAAGGGAAGGAGATGGGACTTAACTCCTGAGGAACTCCTCGGTTCCTCAGGAAATCCACCTCCTTGTAGTACATGGCAAACCATAAAGGAAAAAGAACGAAGTGAAGGAATAGGCAAGTTGAGATGATTTAAAACCATGAGTGTAAAAGCATAATTGTGTTGAGTCTCTTCGTAGGGCAAACAGCTATTTTCCCTGGGGGAGGACCTTCTATAGAATCATCTTTCCAGTCCTAGGCCTTCGTTTCTGCTGTGCCTCTATTGGCCCCCAATTTAAGCCCTTTTGCGGTTGACTGCATAGAAGTCACCATTCCGTTCTTCATACATAAAGAAGACGTGTTAAATGATGGAAAGGGTGTAGAGAAAGGGAACCCTCCTACACTACTGGTGGGAATGTAATCCGGTGCAGCCACTATGGAGAACAGTATGGAGGTTCCTTAAAAAACTAAAAATAGAGTTGGTATATGATTCTGCAATCCCACTCCTGGGCATATATCCAGGAAAAGCTCTAATTTGAAAAGATATATGCACCCCAATGTTCATAGCCGCACTATTTACAATAACCAACATATGGAAGCAACTTAAGTGTCCATCGACAGATGAATGGATAAAGAAGATGTGGTACATATATACAATGGAATATTAGCCATAAAAAAGAATGAAATAATGCCATTTGCAGCAACAGGGATGGATTTAGAGATTATCATACTAAGTGAAGCAATTCAGAAAGACAAATATCATGTGATGTCACTTATATATGGAATCTTAAATATGATACAAATGAACTTATTTACAAAATAGAAACAGACTCACAGACATAGAAAACAAATTTATGGTTACCAAGCGGGGAAGGGGGTGGGGGAGGGACAAATTAGGAGTTTGGGATTAGCAGATACAAATTACCATATATAAAATAAACAGAGACTTCCGGGAAGATGGTGGAAGAGTAAGACGCGGAGATCACCTTCCTCCCCACAGATACACCAGAAATACATCTACGCGTGGAACAACTCCTACGGAGCACCTACTGAACGCTGGCAGAAGACCTCAGACCTCCCAAAAGGCAAGGAACCCCCCACGTACCTGGTTAGGGCAAAAGAAAAAACTAAACAGAGACAAAAGGATAGGGACGGGTCCTGCACCAGCGGGAGAGAGCTGTGAAGGAGGAAAAGTGTCCACACACTAGGAAGCCCCTTCGCGGGTGGAGACTTCGGGAGGCGGAGTGGGGGAGCTTGGGAGCCGCGGAGGAGAGCACAGCAACAGGGGTGCGGAGGGCAAAGCGCAGAGATTCCGCGCAGAGGATCGGGCCGACCGGAACTCACCAGCCGAGAGGCTTTTCTGCTCGCCCGCCGGGGCGGGCGGGACTGGGAGCTGAGGCTCCGGCTTTTGTCGGAGCGCCGGGAGAGGACTGAGGTTGGCGGCGTGAACACAGCCTGCAGGGCGTTAGTGCACCGCGGCTAGCCGGGAGAGAGTCCGGGGAAAAGTCTGGACCTGCCGAAGAGGCAAGAGACTTTTACGTCCCTCTTTGTTTCCTGGTGCACGAGGAGAGGGGATTAAGAACGCTGCTTGAGAGAGCTCCAGGGACGGGCGCGAGCCGTGGCTAAAAGTGCGGAGCCCAGAGACAGACATGAGACGCTAAGGCCGCTGCTGCCACACCAGGAGGCCTGTGTGCGAACACAGGTCACTAGCCACACGCCCTTCCGGGGAGCCTGTGCAGCCCGCCACTGCCAGGGTCCCGGGATCCAGGGACAACTCGCCCGGGAGATCGCACGGCGCGCCTCAGGCTGCAACATCACGCCGGCCTCTGCCGCTGCAGGCTCGCCCCACACTCCGTGACCCTCCCTACCCCCCGGCCTGAGTGAGCCAGAGCCTCCGAATCAGCGGCTCCTTTAACCCCGTCCTGTCTGAGCAAAGAACAGACGCCCTCCGGCGACCTACACGCACAGGCGGGGCCAAATCCAAAGCTGAGCCCCTGGGAGCTGTGAGAACAAAGAAGAGAAAGGGAAATCTCTCCCAGCAGCCTCAGAAGCAGCGGATTAAAGCTCCACAATCAACTTGATATACCCTGCATCTGTGGAATACCTGAATAGTCAACGAATCATCCCAAATTAAGGAGCCCTGTGGATGAAAGGCTCTTGGTGCTGCAGCCAGGAGTCAGTGCTGTGCCTCTGAGGTGGGAGAGCCAACTTCAGGACACTGGTCCACAAGAGGCCTCCCAGCTGCACATAATATCAAACAGCAAAAATCTCCGAGAGATCTCCATCTCAACGCCAGCACCCAGCTTCACTCAACGACCAGCAAGCTACAGTGCTGGACATCCTATGCCAAACAACTAGCAAGACAGGAACACAACCCCACCCATTAGCAGAGAGGCTGCCCAAAATCATAATAAGTCTACAGACACCCCAAAACACACCACCAGACGTGGACCTGCCCACCAGAAAGACAAGATCCAGCCTCATCCACCAGAACACAGGCACTAGTACCCTCCACCAGGAAGCCGACACAACCCACTGAACCAACCTTAGCCACTGGGGACAGACACAAAAAACAACAGGAACTACGAACCTTCAGCCTGCAAAAAAGGAGACCACAAACACAGTAAGATAAGCAAAATGAAAAGACAGAAAAACACACAGCAGATGAAGGAGCAAGATAAAAACCCACCAGACCTAACAAATGAAGAGGAAATAGGCAGTCTACCGGAAAAAGAACTCAGAATAATGATAGTAAGGTTGATCCGAAATCTTGGAGATAGAATGGACAATAGAATGGACAAAATGCAAGAATCAGTTAACAAGGACCTAGAAGAACTAAAGATGAAACAAGCAACGATGAACAACACAATAAATGAAATTAAAAGTACTCTAGATGGGATCAATAGCAGAATAACTGAGGCAGAAGAACGGATAAGTGACCTGGAAGATAAAATAGTGGAAATAACTACTGCAGAGCAGAATAAAGAAAAAAGAATGAAAAGAACTGAGGACAGTCTCAGAGACCTCTGGGACAACATTAAACGCACCAACATTCGAATTATAGGGGTTCCAGAAGAAGAAGAGAAAAAGAAAGGGACTGAGAAAATATTTGAAGAGATTATAGTTGAAAACTTCCCTAATATGGGAAAGGAAATAGTTAATCAAGTCCAGGAAGCACAGAGAGTCCCATACAGGATAAATCCAAGGAGAAATACGCCAAGACACATATTAATCAAACTGTCAAAAATTAAATACAAAGAAAGCATATTAAAAGCAGCAAGGGAAAAACAACAAATAACACACAAGGGAATCCCCATAAGGTTAACAGCTGATCTTTCAGCAGAAACTCTGCAAGCCAGAAGGGAGTGGCAGGACATATTGAAAGTGTTGAAGGAGAAAAACCTGCAACCAAGATTACTCTACCCAGCAAGGATCTCATTCAGATTTGATGGAGAAATTAAAACCTTTACAGACAAGCAAAAGCTGAGAGAGTTCAGCACCACCAAACCAGCTCTACAACAACTGCTAAAGGAACTTCTCTAGGCAAGAAACACAAAAGAAGGAAAAGACCTACAATAACAAACCCCAAACAATTAAGAAAATGGGAATGGGAACACACATATCGATAATTACCTTAAATGTAAATGGACTAAATGCTCCCACCAAAAGACACAGATTGGCTGAATGGATACAAAAACAAGACCCATATATTTGCTGTCTACAAGAGACCCACTTCAGACCTAGAGACACATACAGACTGAAAGTAAGGGGATGGAAAAAGGTATTTCATGCAAATGGAAACCAAAAGAAAGCTGGAGTAGCAATTCTCATATAAGTTATATATATATATATATATATATATATGTAGTTTGCTTGAGTGCAGTGTTTTTTGTTTTCTGTACTGAATTCATTAGCATGGGTTGGTATAAAATTTAGCATAGGTCAATATGTAATTTGTAAACTAATAAGGTCTTAAAAGTGAGGAATTAAGTCTTTTAAATTTAATTATTTATTGTAAAGAGCAGAATAGCATACATAAACAGGTGCCTAAGGAAAACTTGTATTCTAATATGGAACTCTCATGAACACCTTTTTTTTTTTTTTCTTCTAACGGTATGATAGTAGGCCATTTGATTATTTTTATGGCTTTAACTTTACAACAATGAAATATTCGTGAATTTTAAAAAGTATTTTTCTTTATTTGATGCGGGTGGGATACTGGAGAAATGAAAGCTCAAACATCTATTGAGGAATCCATACTTGTCTATATATTGTGTACTTTTATTTCAAGAACTGATTTAAAATTCCTAAAAGGATGCTATAATAAGTTATTATGCCATTTTACAGACTGAATTAAGTAAATTTCAGGGAGGTATGAAACTTGCCTAAGGCTATCCAGCTACCAAGCGGTAGAAGTGAGAATTAAATCCAGGTATACCTATAAAAAAAAATAAAAAAAAAAAGAAGGCGAGGGCAGCACCAGGGTATGGGGTTGTTAGTTTTATAGGGGTGAGTAATTTCATACGCTGATGAGTGGGAGGAGTATTCCAGCTATTTTGGGGAAGGGGTGGGGATTTCTAGGAATTGAGCCACCGCCCACTTTTTGACCTTTATGGTCATCCTTGGAACTGTCGTGGCACCTGTGGGTGTGTCGCTTAGCTTGCTGGTGTGTTACAATGAGTGTATACTGAGGCTCAAGGTCTAGTGGAAGTAGACTCGTCCGCCATCTTGGACCTATTTTGTTCTAATCAGTTTATGTTGTGTCCTCGGGCTATGTAATTCTTTTTTTCATATTGAATATATAATATTTACCAGAGTATGTTTTAATAATTAATACATGATATATTGTATAATTAATTTATATATCATATATATAATGATATCTATAGGTATTTGTTCCAATAAGTCATTAAAAATAAATGAATATTCAAAAAAATAAAAAAATAAAAAAATAAAATAAACAGAAAGTTCCTACTGTATAGCACAGGAAACTATATTCAATATCCTGTAATAAACCAATAAACCATAATGGGAAAGATTATGAAAAAGAATATATATATGCATAACTGAATCACTTTGCTGTACACCAGATATTAACACAACATTATAAATCAACTATACTTCAATAACAACAACAACAACAAAAGAGGATGTGTTACCTCCCACGCCTTGGGAAAACTAGCAGTCTTCGATGCCTATTTTCCTGAATGGATTTGCAAAGTTTCCTTTAGCAATCTATCTTTACATATACATCCTAGGAGTTAGCTACTGGGAATAAAGTTATGATGGCTAGATTGCGTCTATTATTTAACGTCCTCAAGCTTTTGTGGCTGAATTTGGATGAAGGGATTAAATGCTAAAAATTACAAATCATAGCTTTAAAAAATAATAATAAGACTGGATTTAAAACAAAGCAAAAACACCCTCCAGACATACAAAATCTAGTGCGGGAAATTTGAGAGAACAGTGAGTAGAGTATAGTCATGATTGGAGATGGCCTGGCAGCACTGAGGACCCAGCTGAACGTGGGAGACCATGCACTTGAGGCGACCAGGCCCCTGTGTTCTGCGTTGTTTGCACGCAGCATCCATTCTCACCTCCTTCCTTCTCTCCCACAGGACAGGGCTGAAGACTAACAGCCACATTTCTCAGACTCCCTTGTAAGTAGAACTCTGGATGTGACTGAGGCTCTGCCAATGAGATGCCCCTGTGTGGTGCTGGGAAGGTGGGGGGAAGGCAGAGGATGAGCCAGCTCGGCAGATGTGGGTGTTTCCAGCACACTCTACCATCCGGTCACCAGCTTGCTGGGTGTGAGGTGGCAATGCATGTGACAACAAAGGTAGCAATTCCTTCCAATTGAATCCCAAGTATGACTGTGAGTCCAAAAGCCCAGTGGTGCCCCGACCTCTACTCCTTCACATCTTCACAGTTTTATAAGAACCCAACATTAAATCCACTTCTGCTAGAGATCTCTAGAATGTCTTCCATCTCCTGCATCAAATCCTGATTAATACGTGTGTTTCCTCTAGGGCCAAAGCAGTCAAAGATTACGAGGCTGAATAGTTGGACTGATCTTGGATTAGTATTTTGCAGGGCAAGTTTAAAGGAAGGAAAGGGGAGAAAGCATGATTTGAACAGCATTTCCCAAACTATGCCATGAATAGCTTTGGGGATTTAAGAGGTACAAGCACATGGCATTAAATAACATTGAAACATGTAATAAGAGAGTTATTCCCTTTTCAATTCTCTTTTAATCATTTAGGGAGAATTCTTAGGTTGGGACTTGATTTCTTTAACACCTCTCTAATACCTACTAATCCCCTTTACTTGCAAAGAGAATAGGCACAGAGCCTTTGATCAGGCAACAATCCTTAGCTAGAATAGAAAGACTCTGTTTTATTTTCAATATACTTATTTACAGAGTTGTCCTCCCAGTACGGTAAGCAATAGAAGTTTCCCATTTATGTTAGTGAGAAAAGTGTCTTTTTAATTTCTACCTTTTATTTTGAAATCTTTAACAAAAGACAGAGGGTTTCCCTGGTGGCGCAGTGGTTGAGAGTCCGCCTGCCGATGCAGGGGACACGGGTTCGTGCCCCGGTCCGGGGAGATCCCACATGCCACGGAGCTGCTGGGCCCATGAGCCATGGCCGCTGAGCCTGCGTGTCCAGAGCCTGTGCTCCGCAACGGAGAGGCCGCAACAGTGAGAGGCCCGCGTACCGCAAAAAATTAAAAAAAAATAAAAAAGGACAGAATAGCACAGTGAACATCCATATGCCCACCACAGGGATTGTACCACTGCTTTCTGTTTTTGTTTTTAATTTTTGGCCATGCCGCTCATCCTGTGGGTTCTTAGTCCCGGAAGCCCCACCCGCTGCAGTGGAAGCGCTGTGTCCTAACCACTGGACCGCCAGGGAATTCTCTACCACCGCTGACATTTTCCAGATCTCCTTCATCTATAATGTCTTTCTTGTTCAACAATGTAAAAGTAAATTACAGACTTTGAGGCACTTGACCCCTAAAATATCAATACTTCAGCATGCAATTCCAGAAAACAAGAATATTCTTCTACAAAATTATAGCCCTTATCACGCAAAACAACATTAATAATTCCCTCAATTTGTCCAGCCCATGTTCAATTAGGAGCGTGTTTTTTTCTTAAATAAATTCACTTCTAAAATGTGAAATGATTTAAAGAAAAAACAGACAACTAATAGTAAACAATAATATAGGTATATATAATATAATAATATAGGTATACCTAAAATATAATATAGGTATGTGGTTATGGAGAAAAGTGTCATGATGGGGAAAGTGGGGTGATGGTAACAATAGTAAATAATAATATGGGTGTTATGTGGATATGGGGAAACATGATGATGGTGGGTTTTAAAACTTTAGGTTGAAAACTAATTCCTGGGGAATGGTAAAAATGATGGAACATGAGATTTAGGCTTTGTAGGAAAAGGAAATAGAACAAGAAAGATGCTAATAGGTTGGGAAGAAAGTAAGTGGGCCAAAGAAATAGAAGTTACTCCTGGTCAGAGAGTAAGTGTGCTAGAAGAAAAGAAAATGTAGGGGCTTCCCTGGTGGCACAGTGGTTAAGAATCCACCTGCCAATGCGGGGGACACGGGTTCGAGCCCTGGTCCAGGAAGATCCCACATGCCGTGGAGCGGCTGGGCCCATGCGCCACAGCTGCTGAGCCTGCGCTCTGAGGCCCGCGAGCCACGGCTACTGAGCCCGCGTGCCACAACTTCTGAGCCCACGAACACAACTACTGCAGCCCGTGCGCCTAGAGCCCGTGCTCTGCAACGGGAGGGGCCACCGCAAGGGGAAGCCCACACACCACAACAGAGAGTAGCCCCCACTCGCCACAACTGGAGGGAGCCCGCGTGCAGCGGCGGAGACCCAACGCAGCCAAAAATAAATAAATAAATAAATTTAGAAGAAGAAAAGAAAAAGTAAAGTGAAGGCATAATGAACACCAGTGTAATTAGGGGTTACCCCTGGGAGTTGTGACAAGTGGTGACTTGTACGCTCTATGACGTAGTAGATGACCCTACAAGCTCTAGAGTCAGCCTACCTGGTTCGAATCCCAGTTATGCCACTATTTGCTGTTGAACCTTGATATAATTACTCAAAATCTCTTTGCCTCAGTTAACTCATATACAAAATGGGAGGGAAATAGTAGTTCTTAGCTTGTATGCTCTTGTAAGGATCAAATGAATTAATACACTGTAAACCCTCCCTAACACACAAGTGACAAGCATTACCCCCAAAATTCAGTGGTGTAAAATGCGGGTTTCTGTTATGGCAAAGTTAACGAAAAACAGTATTTTTCAGTGGGTCTGTGTGGTCATGAAAACTACAAAAGTAAAGCTAATAAAATATGTAATGTATACAACTAACCAGAAATGGTGCCTCAAGTACTGGGGCAGGGTGAGGGGAGGAAGTGACACAGTGGTGGGCAATCAGAAGTGGACAGGAGGGGGGGACTTCCCTGGTGGTCCAGTGGCTAAGACTCTGTGCTCCCAATGCAAGGGGCCCAGGTTCGATCCCTGGTCAGGGAACTAGATACTACATGCTGCGACTATAAAAGAAAAAAGAAAAAGATTCTGCACGTTGCAACTAAAGATCCTGCACACTGTCGACTAAGACCCGGCGCAGCCAAATAAACAAATAAAGTAGATTTTTAAAAAGTGGGCAGGAGGGCAGGAAATTTGAATTTCAAAGTCAGCAGAAAGGGGGAAGGGGAGGAGTCAGAAAAAGGGCGGGATTAAGGTCAAGGTTAACATCAGGACTGTGGCCTATAAAGGGCTCTCCTCCCCAAAAGAATAAAATTTTAATCAACCTCCATAGGAGAACAAGGGTCAGGCAGAGAACAGGAGACAATTACCAATAGCCAATTGTGTTTTGTGGGATACTGATTTATCAGTTGGTTTTACTATATATGTCAAGTGCTGAGAACAGGCCCTGGCATATCAAAAGCACTGAATAAATGTTCAGTATCATTATTATCATCTCTCTCTTCTCTATTCCCACTATCTCACCCTATTTCAGGTCCATGGTACCACTGGGCTGGTTTAGGTTAGTTCTTCCTAACTAGTCTCCTGTCCTGGGCAGGGAACTCATAGAACCCACCAGGAACTCCCCCGCTTCGTTTCCAAGTGTCTTCCACATCCCAGCCCTTCCTAGAGCTTCTTCACACAAGTTAATATGCTTGGTACCGTGGTGACCACCACTGACTGGACCAGGTGGGCATCTGACACAAAGGGAACTGTTGACAGGCTGGTCGACAGCCAGTGAAGTTATATCTGCACAACAGGGGTCTCTATATTAGCCTGTGGTTGACTGGTCCAAACATATTCTTCAATCTAGAGAACTGAATGCAGGATGGAGAGAGGGCCAGTGGGCACAAAGGAAACAGATACAAAACAACACAGAGACAAGGCAGTAAGCAGAACTTCTGAGGCAGGAGAAGCCGTGAGTAAGCAGAGTATTTACCACCTCATCTCTGGTACCTACTGAATCTTTAATTAAGAAATTTAACACCTTGGTCATAGCACTCTTCTCTGGTCCTGCTCCCAACATTATCTAGGGCAATGTCAAGGTCCATGTGGATATTCAAGGTCTTTGGGTCTTAGAGTTTTCCAAATCCAATGACTTTCTCTTTAAGTCTCTTTTTTCCTCCAGCACAGCATTAATACTTCCTAAATCTAGGAATCCCAGAATCCCAGAATTTTAAAGGCTGGAACAGACCTTATAGATGTCACTCCTCTCAACAAACAAACAAAAAAATTAATTGTCTTCCCGTGGTTATGACTGTTCAGATCACTTTTCTGAAAATAACTATCTTGGAATTCCCTGGCAGTCCAGTGGTTAGGACTCGGCACTCTCACTGGCAAGGGCCTGGGTTCAAACCCTGGTTTGGGAACTGAGATCCCACAAGCCACATGGTGTGGCCAAAAAATGAAAGAAAATAACTATCAAAAGCCGTATGAATATGGCTTCCCTAGTGGCACCGTGGTTGGGAATCCACCTGCC
Organism: Orcinus orca; assembly: GCF_937001465.1. Classification (NCBI taxonomy): domain Eukaryota; kingdom Metazoa; phylum Chordata; class Mammalia; order Artiodactyla; family Delphinidae; genus Orcinus; species Orcinus orca. The sequence goes on along the minus strand of NC_064568.1, from coordinate 94,498,028 downwards.
AATGCAGGGGACACGGGTTCGAGCCCCGGTCCTGGAAGATCCCACATGCCACGGAGCAACTAAGCCCGCGAGCCACAACTACTGAGCCCACGTGCCACAACTACTGAATCCCACGCGCCTAGAGCCCGTGCTCTACAACAAGAGAAGCCACCGCAATGAGAAGCCCGCGCACCACATCGAAGAGAACCCCCCACTCGCCACAACTAGAGAAAGCCCTCGCGCAGCAACAGTCAAAAATAAAATAAATTAAAAAAAAAAAAAAGGCCATGTAAGTATATACCTTTGCAACCAGCAATTCCACTTCTAGTAACTTATCCCGTAGAAAGTAATCGGACAAGCACACAAAAATGATATGATGGAATATTCACTTCAGCATGCTTCAAAACAGCAAAAGTTTGGAAACTACTTACATGCGTAACAAGAGATTTGGTTAAGTGTTACATACAGCCATTTGGTGGGACACTGGTGACTGAAAATTGGAATAGGGATTATAAATTTATTAACATAGAAACATGTTCTTGCATTATTATTGGGTCACAAAATGGGGTGTTGTGATTTCATTGATTGGAAAATATTTTAAATTTGTTTACATAAACAGAAAAAAAATGTGGAAGGATTTTATAGAACTTATATTTACATGGCGAGAATGTGGCAATTTTGCTCCTTTGCTTATGTGTAACATCTAAATTTCTTCATTGAAAATACATTTCTAACGAAATAAAAACAAAACAAAAATCCTACCTAAGGCCCAGAACTGGTGACATCCCTCCTATAAATTATGTAGAGAGAAGCCCATCAGAAATGTCAGCCCCCTGCTGCTGCGTGTGGATGTGTTTATATCTGTCTTCACAGCAAGCACACACTCACATTCGTGTCTCCTTGCTCTCCCTACGTGATGGGAAAGACCCTGGAAAGCATAGCTGCCTTTCCCTCTACAGTACCAGACTTGGGGTCTTACACATTGTAGTGGGTTATATGTCCATGTCCCAGAACCTGTGACCGTGACCTTATTTGGGAAAAGGGTCTTTGCACGTGTAATTAAGTTAAGGATATCGATATGAGATCATCCTGGATTATCCGGGTGGGCTGTAAATCCAATAAGAAATGTCCCCATAAGAGATAGGCGAGGAGACAACACAGACACAGAGGAAGAGGCCACATATAGGTGGAGGCAGACACTGGACTCGGGCAGCCACAGCTAAGGGACCCCTGGGGCCACCAGAAGCTCCAGAAAAGGTGAGGAAGCATTATCCCTTAGAGCCTCCCTTAGAGCAGAGCACGGCCCCGCTGACACTTTGATTTTGGACTTCTGCCCTCCAGAACTGCGAGAGAATACATTTCTGTTATTTTAAGGCACCCAGTTTTTGGTGATTTGTTACAGCACACATAGGAAACTAAGACACACATAGTAGGCATTTTGTCAATATTTGTGGGAGGACAAAAAAGAATTGTTTGAAGGGCTATGTCCTTTGTTCTAATAGCTTTGATTCAGAAAGAAAGACAATCTCATTAAAATACTTTTCTAAACCCTAGTTTCTTATGATCAAATGTGAATTCTTCCTCCCACCATGTATTTTAAAGGTAACCAAAATGGCAAGTGTTACTTGGTGATCTCCTAGCCTTGATGTGAAATGCGGAAATAAAAATAATTGACTCACCCTTACAACATGGAGACCCAGGTTCCCCCCATAATTCCTCAAATGCTAAGCTTCTTATTTTACTGGAGTGTGACTTCCGTATCCATGGCTTTGCTCCAACTTCACCAAACACTGCCGGTAAAGGCTTTAAAGGGACAATGACAGAGTTGAGAGGTTGAAAAATTTGACCTACTTTTCTCTTCTGTCTGTTCTAAAAAATCCATGTCATTTTCTTCCTGTGATTCAACTCGATTCTTTAATCCACATTCACAGTTCCTTTCCACGGAGGGCATAATTTGGCCTCATGTGTTTGCTTTATGTTTTGTTTTTGAATCAAACGCTTCTGTGCTTTGATAACCAACAGTCAGGAGGAGAAGGAAATGCATTTTTCTTCAGGTTTTAAAACAAATAGTGTTGAACACTCCAGGGATTATCATGTAAAACATGGTGCAAAGAAATGTGAGTGGAGGGGGACTTTGAAACCTCATAAATTGCTCGTAGGATGATATCTGCTCTGGATGACAGAAAGCATCAGTCTTCAAGGTCGCTTCTCATCCATGTGATGTACAACTGCGTATGGTTCCAAATATAAGACAGCCCCTGCGTCAGATGCCAGCGTGGGGAAGGAACACACAGAATGAATCCACACGGAAGTGCACGCAGGGCCGGTGCTGGACAAGATTGCAGATAACGAGGGATTTACCCACGCCTCTCCACCCACCCCCGCATCCCTCTCCCTGCCCTGTTGGTTTAAATAGGGGCTTCTCTCTGACCCAGAGATGATCGGTGACTTCAGGCTAGACCTTCTGAGATGGAGAGACGTTCTTCCTCCCCCTCCCCCTTCCCAAGCCAACCCCTCCAGGTTCCTGTCCCTCTGAGCCTGCACTGTGTTGGGGGCTGGTCTGCAGAGGGCCCGGCACAGTTCTGAAGAAGAGGTTGCAGGAAGCATTTCTCACTGGGCTTGACCTGTCCATTGGAGTCTGCTAAACTAGAGAGCAAGTCCCTTTCTTCCCCTCAGGTGAAGTGAAGCCTTGGCCTTCTCGCCGCAGAGAGCACACGGAAGGGCCTAGAAAAAAGGGAAGCCTTTGACTCTTGTACCAACCAGAACTGAAGGAATGCCTACAGCCCGGGGAGGACACATGTGGGTAGCCAGCCTACTCAAGGGAAGAGAGACCAAGCAGATACCCGCATTCAACCTGGATGATAATGGCAGGAGAAGGTATGGATTCTTCTTCTAAGGCATAAATTACATTTTAATGGTGGCTTTCAATGCCTGAAAAGAAGAAAGACTAACATGGGAATGTTGACCAGTGGTCAGTGTGGGAAATATTCTTTAAAAGAAGGGCTGTAAAAATGCTTGTTTAAAATCACATCAACCCGTAGCTCTTACTCACTATGCACTAAAGGGTTTAATGAATGGATGGCTCTGAAAAATATTTCTCATACTAATTGGAAAATTGGAATACACTTCCCAATTTGCCTCCCTCAGAAGGACAGCAATGCCACAGGACTGTCAGTATTACAAATCAGCTGGGGTCACGCAAAAGGATGGTATCCCATAGGCTGACTTGATCAAATGGCATAATCGATCAGAAAAGGGGAAAGGACTATCTGAGTCCAACAGGAACACAACTTTTGTCCAGATGTGGAAAACCAAACTGGCAGATTGGAAAGACTAGAATTAGCTCTCCCCTGGTGTGGCAGGATGCCTGGATCTGATGACAGCTGTTATCCTGAAAGAGTGGCAGGTACACTGCAGAAAGAGGGGCTTTCCCTCACTCTATGGAGAGCAAGTTTTTCTGTGGATTAATCAGGACCAAAAATATTTCAGGAGAAAGCACACCCCAGCGCCTTGAGTCCCTGCCTACCGTGGGCCTGTAGGTCTCGCCCTTGACGCTCAGTAGGGTCTGAATGGCAACTGGATGTGGTCCAATGTTTTCTTCCAAGGGAACATAATTACAAGATACATGGTATAAACCTCTGACCCATACCTCAGATCTCAGCACATCCAAGTTACAGGCCCTTTACTGGTGTTTGAAATAGCGTGCTGTATCGCCCCCGTCAGATAAATTCTCACCTTTCTTTTAGGCCGCCTTGGAGCTGAAATCAGCTTTATATTTCACCATATGGACCTAGAAGCCAGCCGATTTTCGGGCGGGGGTGCGGGGAGGTGAGAAGGGAGCAGACACACGAAGGTGAGAGGCCAAGGACAAAGGAGAGCTCTGAGAGTGGGTTCCTGCTTGTGCCGCTCCTGGCGGTTGATCCCCATCCTGCCACTGGGGGCCAAGAGGTACCCCATCAACTCCCACTCTCGCTAATGCTGGGTTTCTGCTACGTGCCGCCCCAGGGGTCCTATGGCCAAGTCCCCACTTGCACTGAGTCCTGTGAACACAAGGGCAGTGTCTGCCTCGTTCACACTTACGCGCTGAACAAAGTGATGTACAATAAAGAGCAAACATCTGAAAATCCTCAGAAGACATGGAAAACAGGAGGCTTGTTGGAGTCTTGGATTGGGAGTCAAAACCCTGTGTAATCATTTTGTCTCTACCACTATATAACTGTGACCATAGATAACTTACTGAACCTCTCTGGGCCTCTGTTTGGTCCTAGAAAGGCCATAACATAACACAACATAACATAACCTAAAACCTAACATTAAGTGTTTGGCACACGTTAGAAAGACATTTTTATTATTTCCCTTGTGTTCCCCATATTTTCGTAAAACATGTAAAAATTTGTAATTTTAAATCTGAAACAAACTGCATATGCTAATCCCTTTTCCCGTAAGATAGCCAGTATTACCATTACCATTCTAGTAAAAGCAAAAAAAAAACCCCTTAGCATTTCAGTTACGCTGTGCCCTCTTCCCCCCAGATAAATGATGCCGTTTCTGTTAGACATCCTGAAGTATTGAAAAGAGCTTGAGGACTCCCATCACTACACTCAGGCACTCCAGCCCTCTGGATATCCCGGGTGGAAACCATTTCACTTGATGACTAATAAACTCTAAAATTCAATTATTCTGATAACTTAATAGATGCCTGCAAATTAGTACAACCTGAAGGAAGCAGGCTGGACACCTACGGGAAAGTTTAGATTCCCCTTATACGTAGAATCTAAAAATTTGCTACAAATTTACTTATTTGCAAAACAGAAACAGACTCACAGACGTAGAAAACAAACTTACGGTTACCAAAGGGGAAAGGGGGTGGGGGGATAAATTCGGAGTATGGGATTAACAGATGCACACTACTATATATAAAATAGATAAGCAACAAGGATTTACTGTATAGCACAGGGAACTATATTCAGTACCCTGTAATGAACTTTGTATAATGGAAAACAATCTTTAAAAAAGAATATAGATATATCCAAATATATACGTATACCTGAATCATTTTGCTGTGCATCTGAAACTGACACAATATTGTAAATCAACCATACTTCAATTAAAAAAAGAAAAGAAGAGAAGGGCACTTTCAGTTCTCAGCAGTTTGAGCGTTGAATACCACTTTCAAATACATTACTGTTGTCGTGCTGATAACATTTGCAGGCCAGTAAACTATTCCTCCATCTAATAATTGACTAATAACATTTACTGAGTGCCTCCTACGTGCATACTAAGTACTTTTCTTCTATTGTCTCAATTACCCTTCCCCCTTCAATGCCAGAGCCTTACATGGTAGGCACTAATATTTCATCACCCCCATTTTCCAGATGAGGGAATTGAGGCACTAAGGGTAGAGCTGGGATGACACCCAGACTGCCTGACCCCTAACCTTTTTCTGTTATTGTTCCCCGACCAGGGATCGAACCCGTGCCCCCTGCATTGGGAGAGTAGAGTCTTAACAACTGGACCGCCATGGAAGTCCCTGACTCCTAACCTTTATGCTACACTGCTTCTTGACATCCCTGTTGGCTGTTAGATTACCCTGTTTGAAATCCTCAGTAGCATCTGTATTAGCTTCCCAGGGTTGCTCTGACAAATCACCACAGACATGAAATTTATTCTCTCACAGTTCAGGAGGCCAGAAGTTCAAAATCAAGGGATCTGCAAAGTCGATTCCTTCTGGAGGCTCTGATGGAGACTCCCGTTCCATGCCTCTCCCCTCACTTCCGGTGGCTGCCAGCAATCCTAGAGTTCCTTGGCCTGTGGCTGCATCCCTCCAGTCTCTGCCTCCCTCTTCACATCTCCTTCTCCCCTCTGTGACTCTGGATCTCCTTTTCTGCCTCTTAGAAGGACACCTGTTGTTGGATTTAGGACCCTCCCAATCCAGGATGATCTCACCATGGGATCCTTTCCTCAATTACAAAGGAATTCCTCAATCTACAAAGACCCTTTGCTAAACAAGGTCACATTCACAGGTGCAGGAGTTTGGCACTTGGACATATCTTTTGGGGGACAGCCACTATAGCATCCAACAATCTTCGCCTCAGTCTTTTCATGAGTCTTATTTTCATACAATCCTGTGGTTCTTTTTTTTTTTTTTTTTTGCGGTACGCGGGCCTCTCGCTGTTGTGGCCTCTCCCGTTGTGGAGCACAGGCTCTGGACGCGCAGGCTCAGCGGCCATGGCTCACGGGCCCAGCCACTCCGTGGCATGTGGGATCCTCCCGGACCAGGGCACAAACCCGTGTCCCCTGCATCGGCAGGCGGACTCTCAACCACTGCGCCACCAGGGAAGCCCCTGTGGTTCTTTTTTGAAGGATGGTGGTAACTCCTATGTCCCAAAACGTAAACCATACAAGATTTATCACTCTGATTACATAGATGTGACAAATTTAAAAAAGAGAAAGAAAACAAGAACAGAGAATATGTAGAAATGATAGAAGACATAAAAGCATTTATTCAATTAACAATTGTTTAGAACTCTGGGTCAAGCACTGTGCCAGATGCCAGTCCAAAAAAAGAAAGACATGGCACCCTCCCTGGGGAAGCCTGAGGTTCAACTTGGGGGGACAAGGACTCAAGGGCAATTGCAGTGCAATTAGAGAAGTGGCGTCAGGTGCATGGAAAGGCTTGTGGGATCACAGAGAAAGGAGGAGTTAGCGTCCCCCGGGTCAGGGTGAGGCTTCCACAGAGCAGGTGACATTTGAGCTGCGCCCTGAGAAACGAGTGGGAGTGTGCCTGGGTGGGAAGGAGCCCAGGAAGGGCATTTCAGGCAAAGGACTGAGCAGAAGGCGAGCTGCAGGTGCTGGAAGAGATTGACAAGTTCAGCACACAATGTGCAGTTTGTCACCAGGCCCCGTTTTCATCCCGTCAGCCTTGGCACCAAACCCCTCAGTGACCTTACATCATCTAAGACATACAACCCGAATCCGGCCCCCGATAACGCAGCTCAAATCACTTCTTCCCAACATGAAGCCCGTGCTGCAGTCCTCCTGTCCCCAGTCTGTCCCTTATAAGGAGTGACGGCTCCTGCCCAGTGGCTCCTAGGATCCTGCTGGAACTGCCACATGAGGGACGCTCCCAAGTCCCATCCGTCTACAAAACAACCATTCTTGGAGATCCTTCCCACTGGCCCAAATTCCATATAAACCAGCTTTCATTAGTAACATCTAAAGGCAATTCTTCAAGCTCAAAAAAATTGGCCTTCACATATGGAGCTGTGTCCAGAGGGTGATGACACAGCATCTTTCTAAGGAAACAAAAGTTGGCCATTGTCAACCCCAGCAAGCCAAAAAATATGTTTTGTCTTTGAGATGAACAAGGAGAAAATGCGGGTGGTGATGGTACAAAGAGGATAAGGGTCTGTTATCTTTTACCCACAATTCTGAAATTCAAGGTGCTCCCCAAACCACTAGTTACCTCCTAACTCACTGGGTGTCCAGGGCTGACCTGAATGGATGTGAGCCTATTAATAGTCTGTCTCTTTCACCGTGCAGTCTGTGCCTTTGGCTTCAGAGTTAATAAGATGCTTGATTACACAATGCTGCCGGACCTCTACCAGGGGTGTTAGGTAATATTCTGCGTCCTGAAACTCACTTGGCTCCAGGGATTTGGGATGTGAGACTGTGGGCCTGTGCTTGCTACATCCTGTCGCAGGTGGTTTTAATGATCGTGTTCCCTGGGGCTGTGTTTATTCTTAGCTGGAGCTCACTTGAGGGATAGCCTGGTTAGGGTCACTGACAAATCTTTGTCAGGGGCAGGTAAGATAGACAGCCTCGGTGGAGCAAAAGAAGCAAAGCCAGCTGGAGAAGAGAGCTGGCAGCAACAAGCCTAACTCCACCCCTTCTCTGGGTCTCAGTCTTATCACCACGAGGCCATATATCAGCAAGTGGTCTTGACCAGTGCAGATTGAATTACACAAGATGTAAATAACACAAGATGTTGAAGGACTTGGAACCTCCACCTCCTGGCCCTGCCTCACATCACACCCCCAGATGTCTTGGGTCCACACATACCCTCACAGCTTCATTAGAATGATCGCAGCTCTCTGAAGGTCAGCCACTTAAGACATCAGCAGTTGGCTTCCCTATGCATGAGGGCCAACACACACGCACACGCACACACACACACACACACACAAACACACAGTAGGATTTTTTAACATAGGCACGTGGGCTTATGTCCCAATTCTTCTACCTGCCAGATTTGTGAATGGGAACAATTTAACTCATTCTCACCTGCTGCATCATTTAAATGGTTATAATTATAATAATTGCCTCTGACTCTTCTTTTCAGTGTCAAATAATAAACTAGACGTGATAGTCCCTGTAAGCAGTAAAACGATATACAAAATGTCATCACTGTGTTCATTATTATTTTTAAGGTTAGAATATTAATTATACTGGAATACTTATTCGTTAAGGCAATACTTCTCAAATGTATTATCAGGGGGCACTGATGTTCCAAAAGATGTTCTGCTATTAAAATTGAACAATGACGGTCTTTCTCACCCTCCAGGGGAAAAAAAAACCCCACTCAATCAATGACAGAATTTTCTCAATACTAAATTTACCATCAATTAGGTTTTTCTTAAACATTAGGGTCCAATTCTACTTGTCTTAAAAGTCCTATGAGTCAGATGAGACTCATGTGTTTAAAGAATAACTTGTGCTTAAAGAATTACTCTCCGGTGCCATTTTACAAAGAACACCTTGCCAGGCAAGATGCTGAGTGCCGAGGACGCACATATGAATACAAGGGTACAATTCCTGTATTCTAGAAGCTGAGTGGTAGGAGAGAGGTGGTGTGAGTGTAGAGAGGCGAACAAGCAGTTGTATTAAAATAGAAATAAAATCAGAGACACTCTGATACCTGTGTGTAAAGGTCTTACCTGGGCACAAAGGAGGGAGTGTTGTTCGATTCTTGGGGATAGAGGGTGGATTCAGGAAATGCTTCACAGGAAAAAAAATGACACCCAGGGCCAAGACTTAGGAAATGTTGAGCAGTATCACACTCTCCCACGGCCCCATCGCGTGGGCTCCCTACGGTGAGGCTAGTTAGTGGACTTACCAAAGGACGTTTTCTTCAGCAAGATTCACACTCTGGATGCTGCTTTGAAATTCAACATTTTCTAAGTAGAAACCCCATTACCGCAGAGCCTAGCAGTCTGAGTTACAGCCGGAGTGCAACACGAGTGGCTAGACAAAGGTTAATTAAGGCAGTGGGTTTGAAAGGACAAATGAATCTTGACGTACAAACATAACAAATGTGTGTGTCTAACACTAATTAGCAATAAAAAAAATACTTATCTTCTAAATACACAAAGCACATATTTTCAGTGACAACTCATTCTACGCTTAATCCCCACATAAACATATAGGTCAAAGAATGCTTGGGTCAAATCTGTGCTTTCATTCCCTCCGTCCACATGGGCTTCACTAACTAGCCCACAGTGAGGGGAAGAGAGTCCGTATGGGCCCATTTCGGGGAAATGCTCATTTGCAAACGGGCAGATGAACGCCAAGGACCACCTCTCCACTCATAAAGCAATCTGTAAATGTGCAAAGACTTCAAAGGCAAATTAGTATTTATATGCCTACTCCTCTGCATTTTTGCTCTTTCCATTTTAAGGTAGAATGGCTTGTGTAATCCCTCTACTGAAGACCAAAGAGTTTGTACTCAATCTAAATTGAACTAAACAGTCCTGATTCTGCAGAAAGAGTTAAGAGAGCCCCAACTCTGAGTTTAGTGAACCAGTTACCTAATTAATTAATTATTCAGGGAGTCCCCCGTGTCCTGAACACCGCTAGGTATTGTGTGCTGGTCCTTCCTCAGAGAGGACTTCCCTCACCACCTTATCAAAGGTACAACCCCACACACACATTCTTTGCCCTCCTCCTGCTTTATTTTTCTGCATCACATTAGCCATTTCCTAACTTTGTATATAAATGTGTTTTTTTTTTTTTCTATCTTCTCCACATGCAAAGCTCCATGTGATGGAGACTTTGAGAGTTTTATTTAATTCTGTAAATCCAGTCATAGAGTAATTCTTAGTACATGGTAGGCACTCAGTAAGTACTTGTAAGATGAGTGGATGAATGAAGTTGAATGAATAACTCAAGAACAAAACAGCCCTGGGCCCCCTGGGATTGGTCTCTCTGTTTGCAGGCCAGTCCCCTCACTGTTGAGGACCGAGTCTCCTCGATGGGGAGTCTTCCAAAGAAAGTGTTTCAGGGAGATGCCACCCCTCACTGTGTGGGGAGGTATAGCCGGTGGCTAGAGCTGCAGATAAACATAAGAAAAAATATACTGAGTCTGAGGCTCTCAGAGAGGCTTGGAAGAGAATGCCCAACCAGTGGGGAGAAGAGAGGAGGCTTTGCGGGTGGGGATGACTCAGCGACCTTTGTCAGGACATGATTTTTAACTTTCCACCCACAGACACTCTGGGTTGGCCAGAGAACGCTTGCTAAACTCTGACAAACTGTGCCTACAACTTGACGATTGTTCTCTTTCTCCCCACTCTCTCACTGCCTTCTCCTTATGCCATTGTGTGCATTGTTTCTGAGAAGTCTGTGAGGAATAGCTGAGCAACGGAGGCAAACACTTATCGCTGTAAGCTAGTGCAGCAGTCGACCTTTGTGGATTACATTCCCAGCATCATTTCTCCTTCCCTTTCCTATAGGCCCTGGGTCTGGGTTGGCCATTGGGATCGACTCTAGAGGTGAGATATATGATGTAGGGTAAGGGAATCAGCATTATTCCTTCCCCCTGGCCACACAGATTGGTTCAAGCCAATGAGCTTCAAGAAAACATTGCTGGGGATTTGTGAGAATGAAGTTTCTTAGTTCTTTCAGTGACACCGTTGTCCACAGATGGGAAGAGGGAGGCGTGTAGTCCAGGATTTATAGGCAGCCATCTTGTGACCCCGAGGTAAGCTAGCCTTGAGATGAAGCATAACCACAGAAGACAGATAGGAGAGAATGAAATAAACAGGACCTTTGGTGACATTACTGAGCTAAAGGAAAATTGCTTAGCTCTGGGTTTTTCAGTAGATGCACGTCAACATATTCCATTTATTATTTGAGTCAGTTTGAGCTGTTGGCGAAGCTGATAACTGCCCAACTCACACATAGGTTCTGATTCTTTTTCCCAATTTAAGGTCAACTGGGGGAGTTTGTCTTAAAAAGTGAACTCAGGGGAAGATAAATTTTTCATTTCCCCAGCTTTTATTATGGATAAACCATTTGATTTTATGACTTGTTTGGGATGAAATCCTGTACACTTGCATATTTTGGACTCAGAAAGAGATCTGGAACTTTGAAACTGAAATATCCCACTCATAAACTGACAATCAAATATCTTATGCCAAAAGATTCTTCAACATTAACTGGTACTTATAAAATATCCTTTGAAATACGGCTATCTAGAGAAGTTAAATGTGTCTGGGGATTAGAACAGCATTTATTCACAGTCTCTTCTTATGCTGGTTGAAGTGTTTCTAATTGATTTAGACGTGTGGAATGTTTGAGATGGGGGGAACAGGGTGCCGTGGTTAAGAACAAGGCTAATTTGACCAAGTTCAATCTCAGGCACGTTAGTTAACCTCGTTTTAGTGGATATTGTTGGTGGCCCACCCAGCATCCATGTCCCCCCTTCCGCTTTCCTGGCGGAGCCCTGATTTTTTCTCTGCCATGCAGCCAGTGTGACTCGGGGGAAGCTAACGACTTCTCTAGCTCTGGAAGTGGGTCTTGATGTATCTAAACCAATCACAATGTTTTTACCCTCCTCTTCAGCTCATGATACATGACACAGATCAGGCCAACAAAATACAAGGGGATTTGCCCCCAGAGTTTCTAGGACAGTTCCTCTAAAAGAATTTCCAGAAGCAATTCCCTCCCTGAGGTATAACGTAGAGAAGAAGAAAGCCAGGTGCCCTGACTGCTGCTGACGGCCAACCCTTAACCACGAGGAGACACAGCCTTAGGGATAAAGTCCACACTGCTGATGGCAAGGTGGAGAGATGGAAAGAACATGGATCCTTGAAGTCAGTCTTCTGGACAAATGATCACCCAACTCTAAAGTCCATTCTGCCTTTGGACTTCCTGTGAGCTGTGTGAGCCAAGAAATGTCCTTATTGTTTAAACCACCTTGAGTTGGATTTTCCATTACTTGCAGCCCAAAGCACCCTCACTGTTAAGCTCATTAAACCCTACTGCATAGAAATGTTGGGTGGAGTAAATTTGACAGTTCATGTGAAGTGCTTAGCAGAATGCCTGGCTCATATAAGTGCTCGATAAATGGTCACTACTATTATCTAACCTCTCTTTTTACAGATTACTTGCCCAAGTTACTATAGATGTCCTATAAATTTTGTGAGATTAGTCCAAATGCATCAAACCAGGAAGAGGGCCAACTCAACAGTCAGATGGTTAAGTCAAGAAGGTTGATGGAACTTCCCTGGTGGCGCAGTGGTTAAGAATCTGCCTGCCAATGCAGGGGACACGGGTTTGAACCCTGGTCCTGGAAGATCCCACATGCCTCGGAGCAACAAAGCTTGTGTGCCACAACTACTAAGCCTGTGCTCTAGAGACCGCGTGCCACAACTACTGAAGCCCATGTTCCATAACAAGAGAAGCCACTTCAATGAGAAGCCCGCGCACCACAACAAAGAGTACCCCCGCTCGCTGCAACTAGAAGAAGCCTACGCGCAATAACAAAGACCCATTGCAGCCAAAAATAAATAAATGAAGAAATTTATAAGAAGGCTGATAACCCAAGTGCCAAGATCCTAGAGGCAGAAAAATGTCAAAAACCAAAAAGAAGGGCTTCCCTGTTGGTGCAGTGGTTGAGAGTCCACCTGCCAATGCAGGGGACACGGGTTCGTGTCCAGGTCCAGGAAGATCCCACGTGCCGCAAAGCGGCTGGGCCCGTGAGCCATGGCTGCTCAGCCTGCGCATCCGGAGCCTGCGCTCCGCAGCGGGACAGGCCACAACAGTAAGAGTCCCGCGTACAGCAAAAGAAAAAAAAAAAAAATGAAGTCTGGGGCTTCCCTGATGGCGCAGTGGTTAAGAATCCTCCTGCCAATGCAGGGGACACGGGTTCAAGCCCTGGTCCAGGAAGATCCCACATGCTGCAGAGCAACTAAGCCCATGAGCCACAACTACTGAGCCCATGTGCCACAATTACTGAAACCCGCGCACCTAGAGCCTGCGCTCCACAACAAGAGAAGCCACCACAATGAGAAGCCTGCGTACCACAACGAAAGAGTAGCCACTGCTCGCCACAATTAGAGAAAGCCCACACACAGCAACGAAGACCCAACACAGCCAAAAATGAATAAATAAATAAATTTATTAAAAAAAAAAAAAAGTCTGGTTAGACAAGACTGGAATCAAATACCTTGCAAATGGAGTGAGGTAGGGACAGAGTGGATCTGCAGGGTACCAGGCTCCCAAATGACAATTCCACCCTGTCCTAATAGGTCCAGCTGGGGGCTTAAATGGAAGACCCTGCAAGACAGCATGTTAGCAGCAGAATCTAGTTAAGCACAAAGATCTTATTCTTGTGCCCTTTCCACTACATTAAATTCAATTCCAGCCCATGGGCATTTATTTTTGTTACATTCAGAAGAATCGTCCTAAGTTACTTATAGTTATGGAGTGCAAGAGGCAAAGTGCCCACTTCCAACTTCAAAGTGAGTTAGTGGTTATCCTGGGGCGGAGGGGAGATAAACTGGGGTGTTACATCTACATTGCATATTCCTATAATGACTGAAGTATCTACAAACATGGCAAATTTTCTTTTTGTGCATCAAGGAAACTGGTCCATTTGTTTAATAAGCATTCATCAGTCCCTGCTCCTGCCCCTTTGAATTAGGATGAGTGATTGATTGGTGAAGAGCTACTCCTTCTTCACACACAGTTTTCTGGACCACTCCAAAGCCCAGGCAGCATTCCTAGGCCTGGCCCCTTTGTGTGGCCTTCCCAATGCTCCCACCTCAGAACACTCTGCATTGCCCTCCTGAGCAGCTGGACCACTCCAGGAAAAGCGGGCAAAGTGGCAGCCCGCACAGACAGTGTTCTGAGCTACCCAAGGACACGTGTGGCAGGAAGGCTGATCCCGCCGCACCTGTGGAAGGCTCGGGTGCACACGTGCTGTTCTCTGGGCACACTCCCCTTCGGTCAGGTGCCTTCGGCTCACTGACGTTACAGCCACACAGGCCAGCCCTGGTCAGTAGGGCGATGGTGGAAAGCAGCTTTCCTCCCTGTCCCGGGCCCTGCTCCTTGACTGGTGGGACATTGTTCCTATTTCCCGCTCACCCCGGCACACCCTATCATTGGGCACTTCCCCATCTCCCAGCCTCTCTCTTCTCACACCTGCTCTAGGGAAGGATCTGACAAGTTCAATCCCATTCAGGACACCTCAACAGCCTCATCCATTGTTTCCTTTTTTTTATTTTTTTTATTTTTTCGGCTGCGACTCACAGATGGCAGGATCTTTCTTCCCCGACCAGGGACTGAACCCACACCCTGGGCAGTGAAAGCGAGGAGTCCTAACCATTGGACCACCAGGGAATTCCCTCCGTTGTTTCTTATATGTCTCTGGAGGAAACTGCAGCTAGATCCAGTCACCAGCCACAGTACAGGATTATGATGGGAATCATGCAAGCCTCCTGGCATATTAAGGTGTCTTAATTTCCACCAATAAGACTCATTCCCAACTCTGGGTGTCGTTTTGATCTTCCCAGTCACCCTGGTGACAGGAAGTCTCCTAGAAGGGTTACCCACTAAGCTGACTCAGCTCATACTTTACAAACCATAAGAAAGAGAATCTAAGTGATAGAGTTATTATAAAGATTAATTGAAATAATTCATGGAAAGAGAAAACAGAATGTCCCAAGTCTGGTGGCTCAAAGCCAAATGTATCATTCTATCCCCTGCCCGAACTGGGGAGTTTTCCTGGGTTACCCTCGCTCTGCAGAGAATGGCAGTGCCATCTACCCAGTCACTCCACTCACTTCTGCTTCCTTGCTCTCCCTTCTTCCTCACCCCCACCCACTATTGATGACAATAGTAGCGACAGTGACACAACTGAACATAATGTCAAGCACTGTGCTAGCACAGGCTTTGGAGCTGGGCAGACCAGAAATCATTTAAACCCCAGCTTCATCACTTAGAAGTGGCATGACTTCCTGTGAGTCTGTTTCCTGTAAAATCAGAATAAAAATAGTACCTACCTCATAAGGTGTCATAACGATTAAATTTGTCATTGATATAAACGTGCTTAGCCCGGGACCTGGCACACGAGTGCTTAAAAATGGTAGTTATTAGCATTATTTTCTCCAGTCCTCACAAGAACCCTATAGAGTAATGATCGTTATTCTCATTTTAAGGATGAGGAAATTGAGGAGGCCAGGAAGTGACGTGACTTGCTGAAAATCCTTGTAGCCTATAAGAGACACAGCGGGGATTTTCAAACCCAGTGTGTCTAGTTCTAAAACCCAAGTCCGGGATCAGTTACACAATTTGTAGAATCAGGTACAAAATGAAAAGGTGGGGGGGCCCTTGTTCAAAAATGACCAAGAATTTCAGGACACAAGAGCAGAGCATCGAACCCAGTGGGGGGCCCCTCCCAGTCATGCCCATGAGGCTGGCCCTGCTCTAGCCTCCCAGTCGGCCCAGTCCTGTTGATTCGAGCTTCGCTGGATTCCGTCCCTTCCTTTTACTCCCTCTGCCCTGGTTCCAGCAGCTCACACCTTCCTGCTGCATTAGCCTCTTACCTGGTTTTTCTGGCCTCAGCCTTGTCCCTGCCAACCCATCAACCACCGACTATCAAAATTATCTTCCCAGAGAACAGCTCTAATGATACCCTTCTCTTTAGATATTCTCTAATCACTACCCTTTGCTTAACAAAATAAAATCCAAGTCCCTTAGAGTGGCATTCAAGGTCCTTGACAGTATGACCTTTGTCACATGTCTCCCCTGTACATTTTTCAGACCTGTCACACCAGATTATTCCCACTTGCCTCCTTGGGAACTTTTGCTGGGCTCTTTCCTCTCCGCTGACAACACCCCTCAATCATCTTTGCCTATTACGATCGCACAGTCTTTGAAGGACCAGCTCAAATGCTATCTCCATCACAGAATCTTACCTGACTTTCCCAAGGGGAATCCCTTTCTCCCTCCCCTGGGCTTTCTTGGGATAGTTTTATGCCAGTGATCACTGTATACCTTGTATCAGGGTTAATATGTGTCCAGGCCTTGGGAATTAAGCTGATTCAAAAAACACCCTGGGCCTTTCTGGCTGGGTGAATTCAGCAAGTTGCTCCATGGCTCTGGGTGGGAATAGTAAGGATTCAATAAGATAATACAGGTCGACTATTGTCTGTGCCTAAGGGACACACCACAAAAGTCGTTAGTGGTCCCTTGTCCTTACTAAGAACCATTTCTCATTCATCTCCCTCAATGCCCGACACAAGGCCTCACCCATTGTAGCCAAGTGAATTATTTTGCCCAATTAATTAACCTACCCCTAAGTTTCCCAGCTCTACTTGTGCTTCCACTTAACATTTTAAATGCTCACACCAGCCAAAACCTACGCAGGCTGCCTGTTCTAAATAAAATCTTTATCTACCTACGTTCATTAATAATTATGTTTTGTTTTTAACATAGGGACTGGTTTATATTAGCATCCACAGGCCCTGAGAACATTTTTTAATAACCAGGAGTCATGAGCTGGGACAATTCTGCCTTCAGCAGGCCAAATTTAAAAAAGAATTATTCCCACAAAAGTTTCTGGATCTCTTCTCCACCTAAGTTATACTGGCTCTTAACATTTGGAGGCAGAAAAGCTTTGGTTTGAGTCAACCGGGCAGCTTAACTAATACAAATGAAGAAGGCTTTATTTCCTGGGTTAATGGTATCAGCCCCTCCCAGGGATGCAAGGATGCCAGTGGGGGAGGGAATTTCCCTGAAGGCAAAACCACAGGGTGCTATTTTGAAGGAACCTTCTAGCGGGGGATTCTGGTCTTGAGGTTGCTGGAGGTTTACGCTTCTTCTGAGAGATGATCTAACATGAGATAGTGCCAGGTGTCTGCGGCCAAGCTTCGGCCACAGTGCCATCCCCACCCAGGACCAGGAACACGATGCTGGTGGTTAGGCAGTTGTGGAGAAGCCCTGTGATCTGCAACTATGGGGGCGGAGGCAAGAGGGAGAAAGGGGACCCTGGTAGTGCTCTGAGGTCCACCGCTTGCGGCCAGAGGTTGCCCGACAGGCACAGCAGAGACGTTTCAGTGCCAGAACTTCCAGATCATCTAATGCATAGGGATTTTACCAACCCATACTAAACCTGCCCGTTCCCCCTGGTACTTTATGGGCCTGACCTATGATGAGATCGGGTGTCCTCTAATAAAATGTCACCTGATGATTCATGAGGATAAATAATGATGTGTGGTTTTTGATATTCAGAGATGCTTGTCCTTTCGTCAAACAGGAAGACAGCTTTGCTTTTCTACTGGCCCAGGCCTATGGGTTTCTAAGCCCTTTTGTATCCTGGAACATTTTGTGTGAGAACTTGGCAGCAGAAGGCCTGGCCTCAGTGAGTGAACCTGGGAGCCCATGTGTACAGACTTCCCAAAATAGAGACACAAAGAGAGCAGAGGCCTCCTGGGCTTGGCCGGCTTTCTAAGGCAACAGAGGTGTTTGTGGTCAGTTTGAAAGAGCATCTGAACACCCCTAGACCCTACAGTATTAATTTCCTGGGGCTGCTGTAACAAAGTCCCCATGCTGGCTGCTTTAAACCAGCAGAAATTTATCCTCTCAAAGTTCTGCAGATGAGAAGTCCAAAGTCAGGGGGTGGGCAGGGCTGTGCCCACTCTGAATGCTGGAAGAGAGAATGGGTTCCAGGCCTTTCTCGTAGCTTCTGGTGTGTCAGCAATCCTCGGCATCCCTTGGCTGGTAGATGCATCATTCCAATCTCCGCCTCTGTCTTTACACGGTGTTCTCCCTGAGGGTCTTCAAATCCTCTTCCCTCTACATGTGTCTGCGTCTCTTCTTTTCTTATATGGATACCAGTCACATTGGATTAGGAGCCCACCCTACTTTAGTATGACTTCATCTTAACTAACTACATCTGCAATAAGCCAATTTCCAAGTAAGGTTGAAAGGGAGCAGGACCTTGTGGGGCCCTCCTGGGTACAAATCCTTTCTGTGTTCTCTGTTTCTTGTTTGTAAGGAAATAGGCTTCATTCAGCCGCCTTGACCTTCCCTGAGTTCCAAAGGGCACATTCAAATAATTGCTAATCAGGGAAGGGAGGGGATGCAGAAACAAGGGAGGAGCAGTCAAGAAACAATAGTGCAGGGACTTCCCTGGTGGCGCAGTGGTTAAGAATCCACCTGCCAGTGCAGGGCACATGGGTTCGAGCCCTAGTCCGGAAAGATCCCACATGCCGCGGAGCAACTAAGCCCATGCACCACAACTACTGAGCCTGTGTTCTACAGACCGTGAGCCACAACTACTGAGCCCGTGCGCCACAGCTACTGAAGTCCGCGCACCTAGAGCCCGTGCTCCGCAACAAGAGAAGCCACCACAATGAGAAGCCTGCGCACCGCAACTAAAGAAATCCCGTGCGCAGCAATGAAGACCCACCACAGCCAAAAATTAATTAATTAATTAATTAATTTAAAAGAACAAAAAAGAAACAATAGCGCAGCCTTGGGGCAGGGTCCTGGTTCCTCCTCAAGAAACATACATAACAGTATCTTTGAGCTCTTCTGCAGGAACTAAGGCCCCACCCAGGTGAAGGATGGTGACTTCAGGCTGAGGGTAAGGTTCCTGGAGCACTGTCCTGCTACCTCACCACCAACCAATCAGAACAAAGTCACACACCCTGCAGCCCTCACTCCAAATTTTGCCTGTCAAAACTTTTCCCCAAAAACCATTGGAGAGTTTGGGGTTTTTGAGCACAAGCCACCTGTTCTCCTTGCTGGGCCCTGAAATAAATCTTTCTCTGCTCCAAACTCCGACGTTTCTGTTTATTCGGCCTACCCCTGCGTCAAGCACACACACTTGTGTTCGGTAACAAAAGCCCCGCCCTCATATTTCATCTAATCCTGATCCCCTCCCAAACACCTCATCCCCAAACACCATCACACTGGGGGGGGGGGGGCGTGGTTAGGGCTTCAACATATGAGTTTTCAGGGGACACAAACCTCCAGCCCATAACAGACGTCAACATATCTTTTGGGGATGCTCTGGGTACCCACCCACCTGAGCAGCTACAGGGATCAGCAGGGACAGAGGTTCGAGGTCTCTGAGCTCAATCCTCCAGTGGGAGGGGAGTCACAACCCCTAACACAGTGTAACAGGGAAGAGCTAAATCGGACTCCATGCTGCATCTCTTTCTTTGACTTTAACCTTTGCTTTTTGTTGCTTTTGTGATTATAATGATACATGACCTGGCTCAGGGAACCCTGCCCCTCTGCCTGAATGTTAAACCAAAGTGCCTTTGTTCAGGGAAACATCCTGACCCTGTCCATCTGTGGATAGCTGCAAGAAGGAAGAAATTAACACATCCCCTCCCCAGGAGATGTTTTGCAAGACTGATGGCCCTTTTTACTTTACTTCCTCCCCACCTCTCCCTCTCTATTCTGCCTTTTTACTTTATTTCTCTCTCTGATTCTATAAAAGAAACTGGCATCCAGACCCTGATAAGATGGTTATTTTGAGACATTAGTCTGTCATCTTCTCAGTCTGCCGGCTTTCCGAATAAAGTCATATTCCTTTCCTCAACACCTCGTCTCTGATTTACCGGCCTGCCGTGCGGTGAGCAGAACGAGCTTGGACTCGGTGACAATAGGAGTTGGCCTCCTCAGATCAGTCCTTTAATGATCCAGCCATTCGATACTGAAATCTGCGTGGGGTGCACCCCAGCCTTTGGGAGGAGCAGGGCTTAATCCAGGAAGGTCATCTCCCTGCTTCTCTTAGGAAACAGCACCAGCTAAAGCAGAGGGATCTGTCTCAGGGGAATGCCGGCGCAGGCAGTGCTCCCGGAAGCTGCTACGGTCTCCTCGATTGGAAACCACCCTCGGGGGCACAGCCTGGCCAGACGAACTGATTTCCCTCCTCAGAGGCCCCGTCACAGACCAGTGCCCTGTCCACACTGTCCACACGAGTACTGCCTGTTGAGGGGATGCTCCACAACTGTCCACGTCATACTGACAGTCCCTGCCCACGGCCGCCACCCCGAAGATCACGTGACGGGGCTGAAGGCCTTCCCGAAGGACGGGCTCTCTTGGCTGGGTCTGCTCTCCAGCCCTCCCTTCTGCCCTCCCTCCCCCAGACCCCAGGTATTTAAGTAGGCGCGTCTTTGTTTGGAAACACTGTGCTCGCCCCTATTAATAATACATCGAGAGGCGCCCGTCTCCAAGGAACTCCAAGTGATTCGCAGGCACTATCTAATTAGCCCTCACCCAAAGCCCTGCTCCAGCAAAACCATCGGGAGCAGCGGCTGATTCAGAGCCGCGAAGGGATGGAGACCTCCTTGGAGCGCTCCGCGAGAGCAGAAGGCACAGTACTTACTCAGGAGCTGGGGTGACACGACTTCCAGTGGAGAGACTATTGTAAAACTCACCCCTTGCTCCCCCCAAATTGGGAAACTGGGTCTGGGGTTTTACAAAACCCCAGAAGGGCATTCCTTTACTACCTGTACAGGTAAGCCACCACGCCGAGGACACTGCCATATGCCCGTCAGGGCCCTCAAGATGAATACCCTTGTCACACACTCACTCTCTGCTCTCCCATCACTGGGTACCCACCCATCGCTATTACCACCTACTGAAAGTGGGAGGGGGAACTGGAGGGGAGCAGTCAGTGTGACCCATTGGGGGTGCCCATCTTCCCCTGAATTCTCCCCACCTTCCCACCTCACATACTGCCATGTCTAAAGTACACACAACAGCCAGAGTGCTCGAGACCCATGAGGTTAGGCCCCTCAGCCTCCCCCCAGAGAACCAAACGGGCCTCGCACACATGCTGGCATCCTGTACGTCCAGTTAACTGATTTACCCTCGGCACCTGGCTCAGTGCCTGGTTCCCACCTTGAAAGTATTCAATGCATATTTGGGGATATATAATGGGAACACTAATTCCTTTATCCTCTCAAAAATCCTCAGTGGACGATGGGGCTGGAATTTTTATCTGCACTTTACATATTACCAAAATGAGGCTGAATTGACTGGGGGATTTGCCTGGGGTCCGACAGCTCACAGGTAGCAAAACCCTGAATGGAACCCAGATCTTCATGCTTCAGGAAGCAACCTTCGCCATCATACCATGTTCCAGCCCACCTGCCCCTCTTGGAGAATTCAGAGTGCTCACTTTACCAAAACCTTTACAGAATTAAAACTATATATCATCTGTGAGGAAATAGACCGCTGACACAGTGGGAAATAAAGGCACAAATGAGAGAGAGGAACATTTTCCCCCAGGAGACTATTTGGAAAATCAGAACCATTTCTATCATCCTACATTTGCGGAGAGTAGCGTAGGGTCAGGTTGGTGAACAGAGGTCCAAAGGCAGAGTCAGCAATTGCCTTCCCAAAGCTCATTCCAGAACTGACAAGTGTTGATGTTAAGGTTTTACTTAAGTAGAAGTCAAAGAAAAGTTACAAGAATTCTTACACAGCACACAGCAGTTACAAATGTGCAATGTACTTGCACATGCATTATTTCATTGGACCACATAAAGACTCTGCATGATGAATACTGTCATCCCTATTTTTATAGTTGAGAAAACCGATGCTCAAAGATTCCTTGCCTAGAGACGCATAGCTGGCAAATTTCAATCACACTCCAGCCCAGGTGCTCGGCCTCTAAGTTGGTGCTCTTTCCAAGTGTATCACAGCCACCCCTTAAATCCTTCTGTTACGATTGCAGAAGTATCGCCTTGAGTATTTGTTGATGACCTATCTGCATCGGTTCCTGCTGTGTCAGACGTCATTGCTGTTCATCGACACAGCTCTCCTCTCTGTCCAGGCCTGCAGGTGGACTGCACTTTCCTGCCCCCTTGAAGGCAGACATCTAGTTGGCTTGCTTTCCCCAGTGAAAAGTGGGCAGGAGTGGTGCCTGGCGTTTCCAGGTGGACACATGTACCTGCTGGCGCTGGTCTCTCCAGCTCTCCCCCGCACCACACTCACAGTGAAAGCTCCTGCCGAGACTGAGCCTCCATCAGCCTGGGCCTGGGAATGACCCCCCTGAGCAGGGCCTTCCTGTTGGATCTGCATCAAATTTGAGCAAGAAATGTCTCTATTGTTTCAAATCACTAAGATGGGGCGTTTGTTTACTACTGCAGCATAACATGTTCTGTCCTGACTGACACGCTACCCAGAATTTCCTTTGGAGAATCTGCCCAGCATCCGGGAGTCTTGGGTAGGACTGAATCTACCCCCAGATCTAAGGAATAGACTCCGATTGGCATCTAGCAATCCATAAAATATTATCCCTTGGGCCACAGTGCTTGGTTTAAGTATGGATGATAACCTAGGCCCGTGCCAATCAACTCTTAGTATTTATTTAGAGCAGTTCAGGGACGAACCAACCCGTGTGAAAGTAAAACCTGTTCAGCGACTATGGAAGCAGTGCTATCTCTCCCTCGACAGCAAGCCCCTAATGCTTTGGATGACCGGCCTGCCAACGAAGGAGCCCTGCATGAGGAAAAAGGTGAACCAAGGGCAAACGCAAAACCTGCAGATTGTAGACAGAAAGAGCAGAAGCCCAGCCGGCGCTGGACCTTTCAGAGATGAGCCAGGAAGTCCCCTATTTGCTAAGCCAGTCCAAGGTGAGCTTTTTGACTTGAAATTTAAAAATAACCGTAGCAGACAGTTTTGAACAACTCCCTCCTCAGAATAATAACCCACGGATATAATGATATGTAGATATTAAAGGTGTTTCTACAATCAGCCCTGCATCTTTTGGGGGCTTAAGTTTTGACTTTTGTGAGGTTGTAGATATTCCTTAGAAAGGCAACAGAAGTGAGTTTTAGAGTCAGAAAGGATTTTAAAGAACATCTGGTCTAACGGCTCATTTTATAGATGAAGGGCTGAGGCACAGAAGGTGCAGTCACACTTCCCTGGACATCCTGCGCCACCGGCTCCCACTGACCTCTGATCCCACGGGTGGTAAATGGTGCATCTCAGGTCATTCTGGGGATTAAAAGCAGGTAACGTGCATACAGCTCCCAGCATTGGGCCTGGCACGGTGTGGATAATCAACAATGGCTGACTGCTTTTTATCAGTGACTCACATTTTAGTATTGAGGGGGGTATAAATAACTGACACTCCCCTATCAGTTATTAATAGTATAGAGAGACCTCGCCCAGAGCCCGGAAGGAGCCAGGCCCTTGAGCTTGACCCCGTAAGCAGCCACGGCCATCTGCAGAGAGGTGGGTTGACCCCGAGTCCCCGCCTGGAACTTGGGGTCATTCAGGGGCGTAAGTCAAGCACCCCGGGTGTCAGAGTTCCTTCTCACGAGGATCTGGCACTCGAAACTGTGTCCTAAGGTGACCAGGCGTTCCGGAAGAAGCCGAGAAGCCGTGTTGCTGAGATTTTGAGAAACATGGGGCACTTGCTGCTCAGAATAGGCAGTCCCTTCACAGAGAAGTGCTGAGCACAGACACCCAGGGGCCCAGCCCCCAGGAGACGAGGCAGAGCAGGCCCAGAGTAGGGCCAGCCTTGTCAGTAGCGCCTGCGGGACACTCCTGAGCGCTCTTGGAAACACCTGGTAGAGATTCTGCAGGGGCTGGAGGTCCTGGTGAGCCTGCAGGACAAGGGCCCATGATGGGGGAGCAGCTGCAGCAAGTCACAGGGGCCTCACATCTACCAGGGGCTGCAGAAGCTCATGGAGACACGGGTCCCAGCGTGCAAGGCCCAGCCCTGATTTAATAAACAGCAACAGGAGTGGAGCTTCTATCTCCCGGGAGCAGGC
This sequence comes from Orcinus orca, assembly GCF_937001465.1. Taxonomy (NCBI): domain Eukaryota; kingdom Metazoa; phylum Chordata; class Mammalia; order Artiodactyla; family Delphinidae; genus Orcinus; species Orcinus orca. The sequence continues at coordinate 94,474,023 of NC_064568.1, read as the reverse complement.
AGCTCAGAAGGAGGAGAAAGACTCCGTCCTAGCGAAGCCCAGGCCTCCGAAAGCAACTGTGATCATTTCCTGTCTTATTAAAATCCAGCCCTGCAGAAGGCTTTTGTTCTTGGGTCCTGGTGTTCTCAGGTCTTGGATTAAATGAGCTAACTAATGTAAGCCACCCCTTCCCTGTTCCTGGCACAAAATGAGCATGAAATAAATGGCAAATTCCCTGCTTCTCTTCAAAGTGTGAATCTCATCTGAAAATTAGTGGGACCACATACACTCAAAGGGTCATCCGAAGAGCAGAGGCTCTTAGGTGGGTTCAGGGGTTGGAGACGGACCCTCTCCCTTTTAGCTGTGTATCTTTCATTCTCAGTATTTATAAGCTGGACATACTGTAACCTCTAGGCGACCTTACCCTTCTCACTGCGAGGATTAAATGAGATGGAGAAAAGGGAAAGGGTTTTATCAGACACAGAAGGGCTGAAAGGCCTTCACCTTTCCTATCAGCCCAGTGCGTCTCTGAGGTTGGCGCACAGAAGCTGGCAAAGCTCCTTCCCTGGTCCCGTCCTCTCTCTAACAAATACGTTTTTTTAAGGAACAAATTCATGGGACTTACCTGATCGCCACTTTGCTCGCGCAAATCATTTTTCCAATCTAAATTCAGTAGCAGCTGCGACAACTGTAAAATGACTTCCTCTTCTCAATACTTTGCTTCAGTGACAGGAAGAAAATGAGACAAACTGTAAGGGTGTGCTCCACACTTCACTCCATATTATATAAAACCCCAATACAATAATCCTTCGCAATTGTTTCCACAGTCAGATGGGCCAGAGGGCGGGGGGAGGGAGGAGAGCAGCAAAGCTGGGAAGCCCGTGATCGAGGGGCAGCAGCTCGAGAGGCAGTGCCCAGGAAGGGGCAGAGGAAGACTGGCCTAGGTCATAGGTCGCAGGTCAGGGTGGCCATCGCCTGCACCCCTTCCACAGCCACGTATTCTCACCCGCTGTCCACATCCTCTCTCTTCCCTTTCAGCTCTGCAAGTCCACGCTTAGGAAGGTTCTAACAGAAATCTGGGGTCTCAGCATGGAGTCACCATCCTCCACCTGGGTGAGGGCCTTCGTGCCTGCAGAACAACACAAAGACACACGTCAGATTATTATGTACATCCCTGAGGAGGAGCTAGGACTCTGTTTTCTCGCCGAACGGTTGTTCCTTGACTGTTTTTCCTTTGTTTCTACATTCCCTCACATCCCTAATTAGTAAGGGCTTGAATCGGCTCTTTGGACCTCTGGGAAGTCCTGAGAGACTAAGTACTGTTTCTACAAACTAGAGTGTGCGTTGGGGGGAGGGACACGCGTGGAGGGGCTTTTGTACCCGGGAAGGCCCCCTTTTTCTGTGATACTCCTCCATGTTGAAGGGAACAGGGGGTGGGACAAGAAAGGGAATGAAGTTTTGGGTAGAGAGATTAATCACAAACTCAGCAGAGGAACTTGGTTTTAGGGGGACTCCCGTTTCACCGCCAGCTTCAGGAGAGAAGGGCTGTTGGGTGCACGGGAACTCCCTGACATTCTTTTGACAACTTCCTATAAATTGATCTTTATTTCAAAATAAAAAGGTTAAAGTAAAAGGCACCAGGTTTTTCTCTCTGTTGTTAGAGCATCGTATCCTCCTTCTCCTGTAAGCCTTCTAACGCTTGTTCATTCTTCAGAATCAGCTCAAAGCACACACTCGATAAATGTTTGTTAACTGAGTGAACGAATGGTCCCTGTTATTTCTGTGATAAAGAAAGAGGCCGTGGAATCAATAAACCAACAAAATTTAGCAGTTAACAGCATGCACTTGAAGTCAGGCTACCTGATAGAAATTCCAGTTCTATGGGCTCCTCTAGCTGGATGACTTTCTGAGTTTAGTTTCCCCAGCCCCAGTAGGAATAGTACTGACACCATAGGCTTGTTGGAAGGATGAAATGAATGCACTGTGATACAGTAGGAAATAGACATTTCATCTTCTCCCAGGCTCCTGACACAGAGCTTCTAAAGCCTTTGGAATTTCCTGAGTGATAGGAGCTTTTCTGGTTATTCCTAATAAACCCCTTTCAACCATACCTGAGTTTATGCTAATGAGGTGGCATTTGGTGGGCCCCTAGATAGCTCCGGGGATGGAGGCTGATGGCCAGAGGATTGGAACTCTCAGCCCTACCCCCAACCTCCGGGGAAGTAAGGAAGGCTAGAGGTTGACTTCAATCACCAACGGACAGTGATTTGGCCAATCAAGCCTGCATAACAAAAACCCCTAAATGATGGGTTCTGAGAGTCTCCAGGTTGGTGATCACATGAAAGTGCTGGGAGGATGCCGTGTCCCCATCCCCTGCCTTACGCATCTCTTCCATTGGCTGCTCCTGAGTTGTGGGTTTTATACTAAACTGGTAACAGTACTTAACTTTTCCTGAGTTCTGTGAGCCATTCTAGCGAAGTATGGAACCTGAGAAGGGGCGGGGGGGGGGGGGGCGGTAGGAACTGTGATTTATAGCTGGTTGTTCAGAAGTATAGGTCGTAACCTGGGCCTTGCAGGTGGAGGGAGTGAGGCAGGCAGTCTTGGGGGGTTGAACCCTTAACCTGCGGTGTCTTCACTAACCCCAGGTGGTTACTGTTAGAACTGAATTGAACTGTAGGATACCCAGCTGGTATCTAGAGAGTTGGAGGGTTGGTTGGTGTGAGAAAAAAAATCCCATATCTTTGGTGTCAGAAGTGTTGGGAGTGGAAACAGATGAACTTAAAGTGCTTAAAATAGTGCTTACACATGTAGTAAGGTCTCAACTCGGTTACTATAATTTTTTTTTTTCTTTTGGCTGATCTGGGCAGCATGCAGGATCTCAGTTCCCCAACCAGGGATTGAACCCAGGCCCCCTGCAGTGGAAGCACTCAGTCTTAACCAGTGGACCGCCGGGGAAGTCCTTTGGTTACTATTATTAACTGTATGTTGCCTTTTCTGACCTGTCTCCATCCTTATTCCCATCCCTACCCCCCTCATGAAAACTCCAAACATCCTGTGCTACCCCCGAACCCAGCATCATCTTATCCCGTGTCCCATTTACCTACTGCTGTGCAACAAACCGCCCCAAGACCAGTGGCTGAAAGTAATGACACCATTTTTTTTTGCTCATGAATCTGCGTTTGGACAGGCTCGGTGAGGACGGCTTTTCTCTGCTTTTGCCGGCATCAGCTGGGGTGGCTTGGAGGCTGGGGACTGGGATCTTAAGCCATATTCACTCACATGCCCTGTGCTAGACACAGGCAACAACTGGGACCGTCACTGGGACTCTCGATCAGAACACAGGCCTGTGGCCTCTACAGGCGCCTTGGGCTTCCTTATGGGGGCTGAATTCCAGGGACAAGTGTTCCAACAGGAAAAGAGCCAGGTGGGAACCATATCACCTTGAATGACCTAACCTTGGAAGCCACACAGTGTTACTTCCTCCAGTCTATTCATTGAGGCCATCACAAAGGTCCTCCAAGCTCAAGATCAGAGGAAATAGACTCCCCTTTTGAGGAGGCAGTGGCAGGATCTGAAAAAGCATGTAGGACCAGAAATAATACTGTATTAGCCATGTCTTTTATTTTCTGTATTCTGATGCTTTGATATCTGGGGCCTTGCTGACCTTGGAGAGACTGCCCTCCCAGGGTTAACCAATTCCTAGAGATAATCAACAACTTACCCGCAAGTGCACTTTTCAAACACACACCAGCCAATCCAGAGCCCATACCCAACCATCCCCCTTATCAGCTCTCACACTCTGGGCCACTGTGTACCTGCCCTAATCACCCCAGGGCCTGGTACCAGACCATGAGGGCAGCCCCTATGCCCCAGCGTCTGATGAAATCATTCAAACTAGCCACTCATAAGCCTGTCTTTCCTGCCTCACGGTTCCTTCCCACAGAAACCACTAGAAAGGCTCGGACCCACATTTTCTCTCTCCCTCTGCCATCTTGATGACACTGGTGCTTTCCCATGTGGCCCCTCGTGGCAGGGCTCGCACCCTCCTCTTGGAATCTGTGAGTATAACAAACTCTCTTTTCAGTGGTAACTATCCCCTGATCTCTTAGCTATGCCTCAGATTTTCTATTAATATACCATATTTTAGAACAAATACTGTGGCCATTTGGGGGAAATACAATCTTCCACACTCTGTATTATAGTTGATTATGTACTTGCCTTTCTCCTCACCTTGACTTTGTTCACACAGAAAACAGACCTTTCTTTTATCTCCTTATCCCCTGCGCCCAGTACATAGGAAGTACCCGTTAAATGTTTGTTGACTGACTAGCTGACTGAATTTTTGATAGCCACATACCACCTTTGTCCTCCTTATTTAGTGTCCAAAGAGAAAGGATTCTGCAAATTCCTTGACACACCCTCTGCCACAGTGGTTGCTTGCTCAGGCTGTTCTCTGTCTGCTCCGCCATGCTGAAGCACACGCACCCCAAAATCACAGCTCCTGTCACCTCTGCTTCGTGAGGTTTCCCGGGATAGAACAAGCCTCCTCTGAGTCCCAGGGGTTGGACATGTGAAGGCAGGGTGGGAACCCCTGAGGTGAGTCTCATCACCAGAAGCCTGCACTGGCAGTCAGAACACGGGGAGAAGCTGGTCTCTGAATCACCTGCAATTGTGCATGCACACAGCTGGAGTACCCCTCATCCCGGCAGCTCAGTCACGCTTTGTGAAACTAACTTAGGGAAATTTCTCCAGTGCTAAAATCTCCAGGTAGTCCCCACAGCAAGGGAGTCATGCCCCCCAACTGTCCCCATCCCAGAAAAGTGGACAAAACCGCAAGACTCTGCATAGACCCCCAGGACAGCACCTGGATTCGCTCTGGCAGAGGGGGCAACAATCAGGAGAAAGGCGAGGGGATGCTCCTCCATCCTTTGGGTTTTTGGTCCATTCTCCCACTCCTCCTGTGAGGGCAAAGGCTTTGCAAAAGCGCCAATACATTCCTCCTCAGGCCCAAACGGTGCATGTGGGGAAGAGAGCACCTTAGAGTGGTTTATAGCAAGGCGGGGAGGTCAGGAAAGACGCCCCGCACCTCCTCCGCCTGAGTGTCAAATGCTGGAATCCATTTGACAATCAACAAAATCTCTGGGCTTCCCTGGTGGCGCAGTGGTTGCGAGTCCGCCTGCCGATGCAGGGGACACGGGTTCGTGCCCCGGTCCAGAAAGATCCCACATGCCGTGGAGCGGCTGGGCCCGTGAGCCATGGCCGCTGAGCCTGCGCGTCTGAAGCCTGTGCTCCGCAACGGGAGAGGCCACAACAGTGAGAGGGCCGCCGCAAAAAAAAAAAAAAAAAATCTCGTTTTATTCCCTAACAGAGATGAGATTTAAAATGCAAATACTCCTGAGAGAAACAACAAATTGGCTTAAGGTCAGTCAGTGCTTAATCCGACAAATAGCCCTGCTTTGCGAGCAGATTGATTGAGGGGCCGGAGGGGAAGCAGAGAGGAAACCCAGGGGCAGGTAAGGAGGGCAGAAGAGTGACTCTCTGCTTCCTTCCCGAGGAGGCTTCCTTCCTTCTGCCAAGACCTTGTCTAACCATCTTATTCAGAGCTTTCAGTAGCTGTCAGAAAAGCCATTCCAGCTCACACCCACTACAGCCCTCAGATCCCATTCTCCAGGTCAGCCAACTCACCTGAGGCGTCTGAGTCCTTCCCTTGCTCAAAGTTCTCTGCAGAAAAATGTTTTTCTCATGCATAGAGGGTACGACTTTTCTCAGCCAAATTTCAATTTTTTTTTTTTTAAAGAAGAGGTTGGGGGTAGGAGTTTATTAATTAATTTATTTATTTTTGCTGTGTTGCGTCTTCATTTCTGTGCGAGGGCTTTCTCCAGCTGCGGCAAGCGGGGGCCACTCTTCATCGCGGTGCGTGGGCCTCTCACTATCGCGGCCTCTCTTGTTGCAGAGCACAGGCTCCAGACGTGCAGGCTCAGTAGTTGTGGCTAACAGGCCTAGTTGCTCCGCGGCATGTGGGATCCTCCCAGACCAGGGCTCGAACCCGTGTCCCCTGCATTAGCAGGCAGATTCTCAACCACTGCGCCACCAGGGAAGCCCCCAAATTTCAATTTTTAAATGCGATATCATTCACAATAGCCCAAAAGTGAAAACCACCCAAGTGTCCATTAACCGATGAACGGATAAACAAAATGTGGTATAAACATACAATGGAATATGATTCAGCCTTGAAAAGGAATGAAGTTCTGATCCATGTCACATTATGGATGAACTTCTAGGAAATTATACTAAGTAAAATAAGCCAGACACAAAAGAACCAAAATTATATGATTTTACTTATATGAGGTGCCTGAAGCAGGCTAATGTATAGAAACATTCCACTCTAGAGAGTACAATGTGGTTGCCAGGGTTTGGGGGGAGGGAGGAATGGGGAGTCATCGTTTAATGGGTACAGACTCTCTGTTTGGGATGATGTAAAAGTTCTGGAAATGGATAGTGGTGCTGGTTGTACAACCATGTGGATATACTTAATACCACCAAATTGTATACCTGAATGTGGCTAAAATTTAAATTTTATGCTGTGTATATTTTACCAAAAAAAAAAATTTAGGGCTTCCCTGGTGGCGCAGTGGTTGGGAGTCCGCCTGCCTATGCAGGGGACACGGGTTCGTGCCCCGGTCCGGAAAGATCCCACATGCCGCGGAGCGGCTGGGCCCGTGAGCCATGGCCGCTGAGCCTGCGCGTCCGGAGCCTGTGCTCCGCAACGGGAGAGGCCACAGCTGGGAGAGGCCCGCGTACCGCAAAAAAAAAAAAAAAAAAATTTAAGCAATTACCGCTCTCCCAGGCTATCACTTGTCTTTTCCCCTGTGCTCTGTCATCGGCTGATTGAGCACCACCAAGCTGGGAAGAACCGTGTCCAGGATCAAGGAGAGTCCGGCGAGGTGAAACTTCTGACCACGGAGAGGCCAGTTCTTATGCCAAAAACGAAGACTGGTCTGTTTCCACACTATCCCAGAAACACACCTTGCGCAGCCTCCCCTCTGTTACATCAACACTTCCATAACCACCTTTTACCCACAAGCTCAAGTTCTAACTCCTTAGGCCAGAGTTCGGTACCCTCCCATCTGGCTCCAGCCCAACCTTCCAACTTCCCCCTCACTACCAACCTCCACAAACTGCTCCGACCGTCTGGCCTATGCCCCATTCTCCAAACACACCTTACAATTATGCCACTGCATCTCCTGCCCACGTTTCAATGTCCATCCTGAGCCCCAGCTCCTCAGGGGTCCCTCCTCAGCCGTTCCCTTCCACGGAGACACAAGCCCTTCCTGAACTCGGGGCTCACGGCATCCGTCCCTTTATTGCTCGGTTATACAACAGAGGCACTGGTGGTGGTAATTAGATTCTGAAGATTCAGGCTCTAAGGAACTTTAGGAGATGATTTCGTTTGACTCCTTTAATACATAGCGAGGACACAAAGCCTGAGCAATGACTTGCCCGGGGCCTCGGCACGCCTTAGTGGCAGAGGAGGGAAGAGAATCCCTGTCCTGATATCTACTCCATCCTCTCCTTCATAGCACCACGTGGCCTCTTGGAACTATTTTAAATGCGTTAACCTCACTGTTGTCCCCAACAGGGTTTCGAAGCTACGTCAGGGCAGGCAAGGACCACACTCCTTGTCATTTGTGTCCTCACAACACCCAGCACTACGAGGAATGCAGGATCTTAGTTCCCCGACCAGGGATTGAACCCGTGCCCCCTGCAGTGGAAATGTGGAGTCTTGACCACTGGACCGCCAGAGAAGTCCTGAGCACGGTCTTAATAATAAGTCCATGTTGAAACCATAAAGATGTTACTAGGTCATCCCCTTAACCGCTCTGGCCTAAAATTTCTTTTAACGGTTTCTTAAGAATAAGATCTTTTTCTGCTCTTCCAGTTTGGAATCTCTTCCTTATGAGTTTTCTAAGAGTGAGTTAGGCAAACCAAAACAAAAGCAGGTGGATAATAACTGAAGAAACATAGCCAACTTTTGCAACCTCAGAAGCACATTCAGTTTACGTCTTAGCCTGAACTGTGGACCCACCATAAGTCGAACCAGACATACTTGCTCTCATTTTATCTCCACTTTGCAGGCAGAGAGCAGCCCTGGGTTGGTTCACTTTGTCTATTTCCTAGACCATTACTCCATCGCTCTTGCTGTCTCGGCTGTGTGGGCATTCTCTCAGGTGGAACATACAGAGGGTGCTTTTCCCTCCACACAGCTCTTAGAAAGAAAAAAGGAAAAGAACAAGGAAATACAGCTTCACCTCACTCGTGATAGAGACAGAACCCTCTTGGAGGGCCCGGTATCATCTGCTTAGGGGGTGAGTTTGCAGATGTCTCATTACCTAAGGCAAAGCCTGGATCTCCTCCAGCAAGCGAGCTCCCCTTTCTGGGAGCCTGTTCCCTCCTCCAACCTAATGGAAGCCATCAGAGCAGGATGTGGCTTTTGGCATCACAGACCACAGAACCCAAAGGTACTGGCTGCAGGGAGGGGGCCCATCAGCACGGGGGTTAGATGGTGAGGGGGAGAGAAAGGAAACCTGGGGAAAAGTTCTGAACGCTGAGTAACTTTGGAGAGGAAAGATGAGGGAGAGAGACCCAGATCCATAATTACAGAAGCCTCGTGCAAAATTTAATTAAAACTTGGGCGGAAACAAACACCAGAAACAAGTGTCATTCATCACCTTAAAACACCAACGAAGGTAAATGTTGCCACAAACTCAGGCAAAGAAAGGGAGCAGGCAGGAAGGAGGGGCGATCACTCTAGATATCAAGCAACTCGAATTACCCTGAAGGCCCCACCAGACACGTGCATTAATCACCGTTATCCCGGCTGCACACCCGTACGGCGCGCTCCAAATGACTTCAGCCCATGGAGCACGCTGGACTGGGCTGGACCGGGCTGGACGGAGGGGCAGGGAGGCAGGCCCAGGGGAGCCCAACTGGAGGCGGCCATGTGGCACCCCCGGCTCTCCCCAGCCAGGCAGGAGGAGAAGCAGGAGAATTAGATTCGGGCAGGTGAGGGAAACGCCCAGCTCTCCGGCCAAGTTCCTTCCTGCTGTTGCTTTTTTCCTGCATAACAGGCTTCAGGGTGATTCTCAAGGATTGGGCGAGCAGGTCCAACTGCTAAACCCTTGCTGTTGCTGGGTTTCTCCTGTCCTGAAATTCAGAGCGGAGCGCGAAAGAGAGCAGGAGGGAATGGGATGGTCGGGGGGGGCGAGGGGGGGTGTTGCAGTGGGGTGGGGAGGGGACAAAGTGAGCCTTTGACTTTGTTTCCTGTGCGGCCCGGGCTCTGTCCACCCACACGTGAGTCCCCAGGGCTGCTCACAAGCTGAGCCTCTTCACAAAGAGGGACTGGAAAGCAGCTCAGCCTTCCCGGCTGGGAGCTATTTGCACTTGATGAGAAATTTCAAGTGGGAACCACCTGAGTCTGTGCCTATGTGAACGAGAGTGCATTCGGAGGGAACAAATGATTTACTAGCGGGTCCTCCACAAAGTCTCCTTCCAAAAGGGAAGGAGCTTCTCCTCACCCAACCTCCACTCCCTTATCATTAAAACCTTGAACGGGTAGAGTCCATTTGGTCTCCCAAGCCAGCCTGCAAGGGAGTCACAGCTAATCAGGTGACCAGCTCAGGTCCTCCAGGCTTTCTCTGAGTACAGAATATGTATAAACTGGCCAAGTGGACTGCAGACCACTTTGATGTTAAACAGAGGGAAAACTCCAAAACAGCTAAAAACGGTATTCCTGTTGAACTCCTCATGTCCTCTCTACAGAGCAAATTGAAAACTCACACAGCCGAATAACGAACGATTACCATTTCAGACACTTAGACCCAAGTGTTTCCTGGAAGAGAGAATGGCCAGTCTCGCCCTCTGCGTTACTTGCTCTGATTAGAGGAGACTGTCTTTTGAGCAGCTGCCGGGGCCGGATGCCGTAAGATCGCAGCATACGCCACCTCACTTAATCCTTGCAGAACCTCTGCGAGGTCCATATTTTCATCCCATTTTGAAGATGGAGCAACAGAGCCGTTAAGGAACACGCCTCATATATCTTGGCCTATAATGGGGTTTCACACTCTGGTCTCTAGGGTTCCAGAGACCTCCCTGGAAGACAAAGCTAGGGTTGTTTCCCATTCTCATGAATGAACTCCCCTTACTTGGGAACGAGGTGCTTTAGGTGGTTGACATAAGTAAACTTTTCGGATATCCAAGACCTATCCCTGTAAAGCCAAATCTTTTTAAATGTTTAATCTGTTTGAAATAGAATTTTTCTCAAATATTATTGTACACTCCCATGGCTTACAAAAGAGATCATTCCTAGGAAATGTCCAGAGGAATGATTCCTGGGCAGGTAGGAATTCCAGCCTTTAGGTCCTCAGAGATGCCAAGGAAGGGCTATCTCTTGTGAGCCAAGAGGATGATTCCTGATCAGGTGGGGAAGAGGGGTGTGACCTGGGTACAGCCTCACCCCCGAGGAGTAAAAGAGACAACCAGGAAGATTTTCTGAAATGGAGTCAGAAAACCAGCTATGGATCGAGAAGTAAGAACCTTGTAAGAAGATTCTGGCATCCGTATTGTCCCGTTCCTTCCTGCTAATAAATGGTAAAATAACCTCCAAAACAAAACAAAAATTTTTTTAAAAAATTAAAATGTGGGGCTTCCCTGGTGGCGCAGTGGTTGAGAGTCCGCCTGCCGATGCAGGGGACACGGGTTCGTGCCCTGGTCCGGGAAGATCCCACATGCCACAGAGCGGCTGGGCCCGTGAGCCATGGCCGCTGAGCCTGCGCGTCCGGAGCCTGTGCTGCGCAATGGGAGAGGCCGCAATGGTGAGAGGCCCGCATACCGCAAAAAAAAAAAAAAAATTAAAATGTGTATGAGCCAAAATGTTAACAGTGGTGATAGCTGGGTGATGTTATGAACCTCATCCTTCTTCCTTTTTGCTCCAAGCCTCCATTTTAACTTAGATCAGAGAGGTGGATTGAGTACTCAGCTTTCAGGCAAACCTTGTACCCAAAGAGCATGTGGAAGGGAAGACAACATCCGACTCCCAAGCAATGTCACTGGGATCATGGATGTTATTTTGTTGTGTTCATACGCTGTGTCCATAAACCCGGACCATGGGGAGGTTTTGGAGTCAGGAGGAACCTACTTGGAATCCGAGCTCTGCCACTTAACTAGCAGAGTCACCCAAGACACTTCACTTAATCTCCCAACCTCAGATTCTCTGTCTGTAACGTGGGACAAACGTTACCTACTTCATGGGATGGTCATGAGATCCAATATTTCATGGAGAGCACTTTTCATTCAGGGAATGAATACACTAAAGGAAGAGATGCATTCATGAGAGCAACGTATTTTGCCTACGTTTACAAAGAGGACACCTTCACCTGCTACCCTCTCACATTGTCAAGTTAGACTTCACTGAACCATAAAATTCACGGTGAGATGAATCTACTCCGGACACCATTGTAAAGACTAGTAGCAATTACCGAAGTGCCAAGAGAAACTGTAAGTGTCCCTGTGAGGCTGGTGCCGCAGCGTGAGGCCATATTAGGATAAAGCTACCAGGCAGAGAATCAATGTGAGTTAAGCATCCAGTTAAATGTATGCGCTGAATGCTTTCACAGGTCTTAGCTCACTCCATGAACAGAATAGCCTCATAAGGTTGGTATTATTATCCCCATTTTACAGAAAGTTTCAACAGCGCCCCACGGTCACAGAACTAATAAGTGGCATAGCCGAGATTCATACCCAGATCTCACTGACACCGAAATTCCTTCTTTATACGTTGTTTCACGTTGTTATCTATTTTCGTAATCAGCTTAGTTACGAGATTTGTGTTAATAGTACCCAGAGCATTATTTAAGGCTAGACAATTCCAAGGAAGTTTTTCAACGGTTTATGACCCATGGATGAGTGATTCTGAATATTACTGGTGAAATGCAATTTCTTCCTCCATCTGTCTTCCTCTTTCTGGTTGTGTCTCTGTCCCTCTCCCTTCCCCCCCACCCCACTTGACAGTATTCCCATCAATATAAAGATAAGATTATAAATCTAAGATATTAGTTCAAACTTGTTTTTTCAATTTAATGTATGAGAAAGAGAGAGAGTGTGTGAGAGAATGAGAGTGACAGAGAGATTATAAAGACATATCCTTTAACTTCTGTTTACCCTTGGAATTTATACCAAAAACCATTTACCCTAAGGCTAAGGTCATACGTGCAACGCTTCTGCTGGTACTTTAGCCAGTTTCCCAATCAGTGTGTTGGAAGCCTGGGTCACAGTGGGGATGGTGATACCCTCAGACCTCAGGGCAGCCAGGCGGAGCCACAGTGCCAGAGTCCCGGGATGTGTCACCTCCAGCCAAGAGCAGCCTTTACCGATGGTTCCCTTTCTGATTGAGTCCCTCCAAATGAGAAAGGTTAGGAAGCTCTGCATGTCTTATGTGAGGAGCCACACATCAGGCAGAAAAATCATTTGATAGAGGAATCTGAAACACTCCCCCGAAACCTAAGGTGTCCAAAGAGGTCACTGATACTCAATCCTCTTCTGGGAAAAATACGGGATAGAGAAAGAGTCCAAAATCTAGACCTGGAATGTCACCAAACTCACTGTGTGTCCATTCCCTCTCCGAGTTGGACCTGACACTTTCCAACATCCTCCGTCATCCTAATTTCCTGCTGAAAACATCCATTCATGGTGAAGGGGCAGCTCAAGGGGAAAACACAGAGTCAGCTGTTTTCTCTTCGTCTTTAAGTAACTTAGTGGGAAACCGGCCATCTTAATGAAACCACAGTTTGACTGATAGGTGCCACCATGAGTGATTGGTGTTGATTCGACCTACGTCTCAGCCTGCCCCACACATATTTTGTTCTCAAATACCCACCAGACACAGTGTGTCTGACATCGCTCTGGCTAATGCAGGTCTCCTGGAAGCTGCGGCATCTTATCTCCTTCCACACAGAGCCTCGGGCCTTTCCAGGGAAGGGCTGCTACAGTGGGGAATGAGAGCAAGATATGACTTGCTATTTTATCTTCAAACCGTAAACACCACTTCCGTGAACAACCATTTCTACAGCAAGCAGCTTACCTCACTCTCTGGACCTCAGTTTCCTCTTGGGTAAAACAGGAACAACACCCATCTCAGAGGGCAGTTGTGTCAATTAAATGAGGAAACCTCTGGGTCATGTTTGACACTGAATAACAGGTCGGTGGGCTCCTCCCCTTTCTGGCCTTGGCCAGAGTCTTCTCCACAGATGCTATGGTGTGAGGAGTCCCATGATGCCGCAAGTCATGCAGCCAAAGGATCCTGGACAAGAAAGGGTCCAGCCAAGGTCACAAGCATTTCCGGGAATGGGACCAGAAGCAGAGGTAAGACATTTCAGTGAGAGAGGAGTCAAGCTACACACCGAGCTACTAAGCCTCCAGCTCTTAGGCAGTGGGGACTCAGGAACGCTAGTCTAACAGCCTTGACATGTATATTTTTTAATTCCACAAATTCAAATGAGATCGACGGTGTTTGAACTCTCCCCACACATGCCAGGGAATAATTCACTTCAGGTTGGACATGTGTCCCTACGACTCCAGTATAGACAACAAAGCAAAGCAGAGATCAGAAGTGAATTTGGGTTATGGCTAATACAGAATACCCGCTGAAACACTGCAAAACGGACTGACGTGCGCTGTTTTGGCTCTGTACATATGTGCTTGAATCTTCCTAAGACACTAAAACTAATGTTTAAACACATATGTGTCAAAAAACACAAAGACGGGGCTTCCCTGGTGGCGCAGTGGTTGAGAGTCCGCCTGCCGATGCAGGGGACACGGGTTCATGCCCCGGTCCGGGAAGATCCCACATGCCATGGAGCAGCTGGGCCCGTGAGCCACGGCCGCTGAGCCTGTGCGTCCAGAACCTGTGCTCCGCCACGGGAAAGGCCACATCAGTGAGAGGCCCGCGTACCGCAAAAAAAAAAAAAAAAAAAGAAACACAAAGACGCTCATTCTCTTTGATCTAGTCTCTCTCTGAGAATTTGTCATGAGGCAAATTCAGTGGCTCAAGCTAGAAACCTGAACATCACTTGGTGAGAACACTGCTGCAGGCAAGAAATGGGGACACAGTGAACCTCGGTCCAGCCGTTCATGGTGTTTTTTGAAATCCATATTATAATGTGAGAAATGCCTACAATATAACATTAACTGAAAAGGGGACCAAATGTTAAATATAAATCTGGTTACAACTCTTTTTAAAATAAGCACATGTAAATTAAAAATATTAGAAGGGGGGGCTTCCCTGGTAGTGCAGTGGTTAAGAATCCGCCTGCCAATGCAGGGGACATGGGTTCGAGCCCTGGTCCAGGAAGATCCCACATGCCACAGAGCAACTAACCACCACAACTACTCAGCCTGCGCTCTAGAGCCCGCGAGCCACAACTACTGAGACCGCATGCCACAAATACTGAAGCCTGCACGCCATAACTACTGAAGCCTGTGCGCCTACAGCCTGTGCTCTGCAACAAGAGAAGCCACGGCAATGAGAAGCCCGCGCACCGCTACAAAGAGTAGCTCCCGCTCGCCACAACTAGAGAAAGCCCACGCACAACAATGAAGACCCAACGCAGCCGATAAATAAATAAATAAATAAATAAATCTATTTAGGACTTCCCTGGTGGCGCAGTGGTTAAGAATCTGCCTGCCAACTCAGGGGCCATGGGTTCGAGCCCGGGTCCAGGAAGATCCCACACGCCGTGGAGCAACTAAGCCCATGCGCCACAACCACTGAGCCCACGTACCACAACTAATGAAGCCCGCGTGCCTAGAGCCTGTGCTCTGCAACAAGAGAAGCCACTGCAATGAGAAGCTCATGCACCACAACGAAGAGTAGCTCCCACTCGCCGCAACTAGAGAAAGCCCACACACAGCAATGAAGACCCAACGCAGCCAAAAACAATAAATAAATAAATAAATAAATTTTTTAAAATAAATAAATCTATTTAAACATATATATATATATATATATATATATATATATATATATATATTAGATGGGGGGAATTTCCTGGTGGTCCAGTGGTTAGGACTCTGGGCTCTCACTGCCGAGGGCCCAGGTTCAATCCCTGATTGGGGAAGAAAAATCCCACAAGGCGTGCAGCGCGGCCGGAAAAAAAAAAAAAGATTAAAATATATTAGGAGGAACTATGCCAAACATCAATAGTGATTTTCTTTGGGTGGTAGAACTATTAGAATATTTTTCTTCTTTTAACTTTTGCTAAATGTTCTGGCTTTTTAAAAATTGCAGTGTTATTTACCTACAATAAAGTGCACAGATTTTAAATGTACAATCAATGAGTTTTGACAAATATATATACCAATATCCAAAAAGAGTCCTCTGTGCCCCTTTCTTATTAATCTACCTCTCTGCCCAATAGCAACCGCTGTTCTGATTTCTATCTCCTTAAATTAGTTTTGTCTGTTCTTGAACTTCATATAAATGAGATCAAGTGTGTAATCTCTTGTATGTGGCTTCTTTCACTCAAAATAACGTTTTTCACATTCACCCAAGTTGTTGGATTCCTTTTTACTCGCTGAGTAGTATTCCAATGAATGGATATAACACATTTTGTTTACCCATTTCCCTGTTGATTGACATTTGGCTTGTTTCCGATTTTTTGCTATTAGGAATAAAGCTGCCATGAACATTCTTGTAGATTTATGCTTTTATTTCTTTTGAGTAAATCTCTAAAAGAGGAAGAGAAGAATTGCTGGGTTCTATATATGAAAATAGTTTTCCAAACTGATTGTACCATTTTGTTCTCCCATCAGCAAGGTATGAAAGTATGAAAGTTCCGGTTGTCCCACATACTCTCCAGCATTTGGCATTACTGACTTCTAATTGTTTACATTATGGTAGATGCATGGTGGTACCTCACTGGCTTTAATTTCCATTTCCCTGATGACTAACAATGTCAAGCATATTTTCATCTCCTTATTTGCCATTGCTGTCTCTTCTCTTCTGAAGTGTCTGTTCACTCTTCTTTCATCTTTAGTCTTGAGCCCCACTGGCCAGGCCTGCTCCCCTGCCACCTCCAAGGCATCAGCCCAGCTGGACCAGTGAAAGGTATCAGGGGTGGACATCCAAAAGAAAGCCAAGAGCTATTATCAAAATGTAGGGTGGGGACTTCCCTGGTGGTCCAGTTGTTAAGACTCCGTGCTTCCACTGCAGGGGGCACAGGTTCAATCCCTGGTCGAGGAACTAAGATCCTGCATGCCATGTGGTACAGCCAAAAAAAAAAAAAAATAGGGTGAATGGATCTGGGTGGCCCCAAATGACAAATTCCCATCACATCCGACTTCTCCCCCAAGCCTCCATTCTGCCCCATTTAGGTCTGTCAAGACTGCAACCATCCTTCAAAGCCCAACCTAATCTCCGCGTCCTCCAAACAAATTTTCCTTGTCCCCGCTTGCCTTTCCACCACTACAGAAGATTGTTTTCCTCTCTCTTGTGGCAGTTCTCTTACTCCACAATTTATTACCAGGATTTGTGCACTTGGGTCTCGTTTGTCCTACCACATAATAATTTTTTGAAATCAGGGTCAGTTCTGCAGGAACTTGGCACCGTGTCTTATGCATAGCAAAGCACACATTCATTCATGCATCCGTTCAGCAAATATTTATGGAGCATCCCTTGCGTGCCAAGCCCAATGCTAGTGAATGGCATCTAACAATGAACAAGATAGACACAGTCTCTGCCCCCGTGAAGTGTGAAGTGTGAAGTTTTATGGGGCATAGAAACAAGCAAACAGCCAAGAGCAGCTCGAGGTGGTGAGCACTCTGATGGGGTTGGGGGTGAGAGATGGGGGAGGATACAGAATAATACAAGAGTGTACTGGGGGCAAAAAGGCATGAGACCTGAGAGATGAGCAGCCGAGTGAACAAGAGTTCATGGAAATGTATTTAACATAAAGGATTTAAATTAAAAATTGCCAAACGCTCAAGGAATGGTGACCACGGCCTGCCAAGCAAAGAGGGAGGAATTGAAGATATCTCTTGCCCATTTCAGAGATACATGCGATGGGTGTTTCAATTTGCCTCTGACATGCTTTCACACTGCGTTGAGATTTTTTTTTTTTAAGCAGGGAAAGAGCTGTTTAGGAAGGTAAGGAGCAAGAAGCCCCCAGCAGGAGTAAACTCCAGGGCACAAGCACCCAGCATGAGACCCGTAGGCACATTTTCTGCTTGTGTGCAAAAGCGTGGGGAAGAGGGAGAGGCGGAGGAAAAGAGTTGGAAAAGAGGTTACAAATTGTGAAGAGAAATCATGGTGTTTCTTTCTTTCTTTTTTTTTTTTTTTTGTGGTACATGGGCCTCTCACTGTTGTGGCCTCTCCCGTTGCGGAGCACAGGCTCCAGACGCGCAGGCTCAACGGCCATGGCTCATGGGCCCAGCCGCTCCGCGGCATGTGGGATCTTCCCGGACCAGGGCACGAACCCGTGTCCCCTGCATCGGCAGGCGGACTCTCAACCACTGCGCCACCAGGGAAGCCCCACGGCGTTTATTTCTAAATGACAATTCTTTATCTTCCTACCCCAGGCCTATTTGTTGACAAGCCATTCTGTCAAAATGTGTTGGTCAAGGGAAGGGAGGCCCGGTGTTCTGGCGGTGCACTAGGCCTTGATCTTGTCTCTGTTGGAATCCAGGAGGCTCCCCTGTGAGCAATCAGCCTCCTGATGGGCAGGAGGCCCCTCTGGGAATGTGGATTTGACAAGGCTTGTCAGAGCTGCCAGGCTTTCTCCTTCTCCTGTTCCTGCCCTGGGAGGGGAACAGCTCCGTGGGCTACGCCAGTCCTTCGAGGACAAGAGCTAAAACCACAGCGAAAAGCTGCTCAGACATTAGCGGGGCAGACGCAAAAATCCGTCATATAAAAAAAATATCTGGATGAACAAAACAGGTACAGGCCAAGAGCACAGTGTATCTTAGGGCTGTGGGAACAGCCTATGGGGAACTCAGTAGAGTGAAGGACCCTCTCTCTCTCAGATTCCCTATCACCCAGCATAAGTGAACTAAAATTGCCTGAGAATCAAGCAGGTGGTAACGGCCTCTCTGGCAGATAAAGGTTAACTGAGGATAGACTTTCCCCTGAGGCTGTGACTCTGTCCTGCTCAGCTCCACAGTGGGAGAAAAGAGGTCCAGGGACAGAGAGGTGCTGCAGAGGAGCCCTGGCCTAGAGGAGGCCAGGTGGGTGAAGGGACCCTCCTGGACCCTGGGCCTTAGTGACGAAGGCCTGGCCTTGCGTCCTTAGCTTCCCCAGGTAGACCAGGGTAGCCAGAAGCCAGAACGTGATTTTCATAGGCCTCTCCTCTGACTCCTGTTTAGTACAAAACCAAGGAGGAATGGGGGGCAGAGGGGAAGAGGCAGAAGGAAAGTTCAACTGCCACATGTCAGCAGGATGGGTCCTTAAGGATTTGATGAATGTAGGAAGATTCGAAAAGATCTCAAGCTGCAAACAAATGTCTTCCTATTTTCTCCTTTATACAAACCCAATTCCTCTCACAACACACACACACACACCCCCCAGTCCCAACTCATCTGTCCTGAAGATAAACATGCTTTCTTTAAACCCTAAAACCTGTCTTCCATTAATTCTGCTTCTCAGAGTGAAGCTTTCCCTGGTGACTGATTACAGAAAATTGCTTATTTCAAGAAACGTGGAATCCCTCCTGCAGACAATGGCTTCCATTCTGGTTTCAGGGACTTCTGCACTGATGCGAGCGACCAGCAAGTGCTTTGAGGGGATCAGAAATGGGGGGGAAGAGGGGAGAACGGTTCACTCGAGCACCCTCCCAGTCACATGTGCACACACACACAGCCCATCCCAGAAACCGCACCATATGACACAGATACATTGGGGCTTCTAATTACTTCACTGTCTAATTCATGCTAACACAGCAATTAGCGATAAAGCTCAAAACACTCATACACATTAGCCTGATGACATTTAATTATGACATTAGATGTATTGAGATATGTAGCTTAGCAAGTAATAAGAAATCTACATGTATGGCCGATCTAAACTGCAATGTAATAAAAATAAAGAAAAGCCATGAAACCCTCACGTTGCCAAAAGAAAATGGTGTAATGGGTGCATTTTTACGTGAAATATGCCATTTCCAGAGGCTAAGAATCCGGTCTCCTCGGCTCAGAAAACATAGCTTGGCCTTTAGTTTTGAAAAAAAGGAAAGGGGAAAACCAAGGTAGACGGTACTTCATTATTGCTCCATGCCTCTGCGTATCCATCCTCATTGTCAGTCCCTTAGACGTCAGCAGAAGATACAGGGGGAAAAGTGACATTGTATTGCCAGGATGGTCCACGAGATGTGCCATTTGCTTATGGTTTACACGGGGCCCGTTCATGAGACATGATTAATAGCTCAGCGGCACTGACAAAAAGCACATAAATCTGGCCATCCGCGGAGTAATTGACACACTGCTCGTCTCGCAAATACCTACAGTGCTCGCTTACCGCAGGCCGATCCCCAAGTGGCCATTCCAAGCAGCTGATTAAGCAATGCACAGTTGCTGACACTTCAGTTTGGGGGTCCGTTCCTTATTGCACCCAATTAGCTGCCACATAAAGCCCTCCTCCCCCATATCAACCTTGACCAGGTGTTAGGACCAGCTGAGTGAACACAGGCTACCACGGAAATTCCACCGGCGCACTCACGCCCTGACAGAGGAGCCCTTGGGGTGGAAACCTCAACCCCCGAACTCCGGATCAAGCTATCCTTTGGGTTAGCTTCCCAAACTCCCCTGCTTTGGTTCCTCACGCCCCGAGCACAGCGATCTGCTCCCCAGCCCCGAGCAGTAACCACTGTTACCCGGGTCTTTCTTCTCCTCCCTCCCACCTCATCCTCCTTTCCAGCTCATTATCCATCTTCACTTTCCACATTGAAATCCAGCAGCCCCACGTGGCCGTGATATAAGAACTTGAAAACTCCAGCTCCCTCACCCCACCCCGTTCCTCCGATGTCTCCCTTTCTATGAAAACGTTTAAACAAACAAACAAACGATATTGACATAGCACAGGAGCCACTGCGGAGATTAAAGATTACATAATGAACCAGTTGCAAAGCGCTTTGAAAGCATAAAATGCTGTAGGAGTAATTATTATCATTGTTATTAATCACCTCAGTTCATCACATATAGTAAACGAGATAATAAAGAAGGGATTCTTAAATGCAGTGTCAGCAGCAAGACCTATTTATTACAATGCTATTTGCTTGGGTTCCATTACAGTTATAAAATTTTACGCTCATCTAGCACTTTCCATCTAAGAATGTCAAAGTGCTGTACAAGCACAGGCTCTAATTCCACTAATCCTCCCAACACTTGGGGGGAGGGGGGCCGCAGCAGAGAAAGGCCACCTCCACTTGTGGAGCTCGCCATCTAAGCAGATTCCTGTCCATGGCTGGGGAGGACTCCCTGCTGAGGGCTGCACCTAGAAACTTCCAAAATCTGAAAAAGTTCTTAAGTGGTCGTATCATTTTTTTAAAGCACAAATAATGTGTCAGATAGACACATGTACTGAGGTCTGAATTTTTTTTTCTGTGTGGGGATGACGTAGCCACTGTCTTGTGAGTAACCCACCGGCCTTGATCCCACCATTTTGGCCCATGATTTCTGTGTTTGCCACCAGAGTCTGAAAGAAAATCGTCTATGTCTTACTGTAGGTAACATTGCCAGCCGGGAAGTTTTCATATAGGGATGATGATGAATGATAGTAAATGAGTGTCTACCTTGAGAAATACAATGAAAACATTGTATGTTGGGACTTCCCTGGTGGCACAGTGGTTAAGAATCCGCCTGCCAATGCAGGGGACACGGGTTCGAGCCCTGGTCTGGGAAGATCCCACATGCTACGGAGCAACTAAGCCCGTGCACCACAACTACTGAGCCTGCGCTCTAGAGCCCACGAGCCACAACTACTGACCCTGCGTACCACAACTACTGAAGCCCACGCACCTAGAGCCCGTGCTCCGCAACAAGAGAAGCCACCGCAATGAGAAGCCCGCGCACCGCAAGGAAGAGTAGTCCCCGCTCGCCGCAACTAGAGAAACCCCCCACCCAGCAGCAAAGACCCAAGACTGCCAAAAATAAAAATAAAAAATAAATAAATTTATTAAAAAAAAAGTATGTTGTCAACATCTTGTCCTTTTGCCAGTGTA
Organism: Orcinus orca; assembly: GCF_937001465.1. Classification (NCBI taxonomy): domain Eukaryota; kingdom Metazoa; phylum Chordata; class Mammalia; order Artiodactyla; family Delphinidae; genus Orcinus; species Orcinus orca. Next base: position 94,452,784 of record NC_064568.1, on the reverse strand, counting down.
ATACTCATCTGGGGAAAAAAACAGCTGTAGATAACTGTTATACAACTTTTACAGTATTTCTAATACTTTGTTGTAGGTTTTGGTTTAAGTAAATGGATAGTTCCAGCTGTAGTAATAATTCTGCCCTACCACTAATAAGAGCAGAACAAATTACTTACACTCCTGGGATTTGGCATCCTTACACTTTTAAAAGTGTGTTATGACTCCAGAGCAAAGTATCCACAGCTCAGAATGTGTGCGAGGTGATCCAATGTGGTCCAGGAAGGAAACAGATTTACTTTATTCTGTTTTCTTTTCTTTTTCTTTTTTTCTTTGGCCGCACAGCATGCAGGAGCTTAGTTCCCCAGCTAGGGATTGAACCTGTGCCCCCTGCACTGGAAGCTTGGAGTCCTAACCACTGGACTGCCAAGGAAGTCCCATTTGATTCTATTTTCCGCTGAGTGTCTGTGTCAGTCCTCTTCCACACAACAAGCAGAAATGATGTCAGGCTCCCCACGTAGTTCTTGACCACATTTCATTGTGACCAAAGTGGGCTATGAAGCATTTTCAGAAACCAGAGAACCTTAGCCCAAGGTAACGCTGCTTTACGTAAAAAAATAAAATGGAAGACTCCTTGGGGTGAATTGCCCACTAAAAAGATTTTCCTCCAATTCTAGAGTCGAAGACCCAGCTTTGTGTCCCAGCTGCACACCCAGGGGAAAGTCCTCCATCCTCCAGGTGTGACTCCTTAGCCCTACCTCACAGCCCAAATACAGCCCCACCCCCAGCCAGGTCAGAGTAAAGGCCGGGGTTTCTGACTCGAGAAGATAAAATCCTTCTCACCTGCCGCCACCCCAATCCGGCGCCTTGCAATTAACGTTTGTAGATTCCCAGCATTCCTTAAGAAGACTTTTCACAGTAACCAAAGTTGGGGTCTGCAAGCAGCAGCAGTGGGGACAGAACAGCAGGAGCCCTGGGACAGCAGGGAGGAGGCAGGGGTCCCACAAACTGGACCAGCAGTGGGCCTGAGGGGCAGACGAGGGCACCGTTTCCGAGCCTTTATCGGAAGCCACTCAATGCCACACCTTGGCAATTTATAAACACCCTAGCACAGCACTGCTGGGTAGAAATACAATATATGTTGTATATAAAATTTAAACTCACACGAATCTGGGCGCTGGTATGACACGGTGGCCCAGGAGCACAGCCGCAGCAAGGGAATGCTGAGGTCCAAGAGGACCAGCCCAAGGTGGCCTTAGCATGGCTCCAGCAGCCACGGCAAGGCAGCAACCCAGAGGCAGTGATGCTCAGAAAGCAGGCACCAGCAGAGATACAGGAGGATGGAGACCGGCCGGACACTACCGGCTGGGAGGTAAGCAAGGGCAGCCAAGCAGCGGAATTTACCCTCTACCCTCAAGCAGTGAAACCTACGGATATTCAGGTCAGATAACGTGAATGGATCACAATTCTGGCTTAGGTTAGATACGAATGTCAGACACTTGGAAGCAATCTCTGGCTCTAGCCTCGTTTGAGATTAGAAGGCTTTCTCCTAAAGAAACCGGACAGCTGAGCAGTGAAATCCACGGCCTGCCTGCAAAAGCCCACAGGAGATGGAACTTGGCCTCTGCCGGAAGTTCAGCGGCCTTTCCTTGTATCTCCTTCCGCGCTCTGTAAATCAAAGAAAGCAAAGCGCCGTAAATCAAAGAAAATAAGACTCGTGTGAAATAACGTTGTTTTCGGGACACAGTGACTCCTGAGCCGGAGAACTTAAGACATGAATTTTCCATATTCTGGGTGATGGAAAGCAGGTCAGGCAGGGCTAATAAACAACACAAGAATAAACAGCTTAATTTCTCTTTCAAAGAGAGAGAAAGCAGCCTAGCTCGGTGGAGAATCTCTATCACGTGGGTGAAATTTCACTTGTGATGATCACGTTAGCGCTGCACAAACCCCCAACCTCCCACAGAGACGGCGCATCAGAGGTGAGCCTTTCCCTTCTTATCGCTGAGGAGCCCACGCTGGGCCACTACTGAGCTTGACAGACAATAACAATAACAACAACAAAAAGCCCTGCCTGGAAAATTATTATTTTTATACACGATACACATCCGTTTGGTAGACAGTTTCCAAAACATCCACCAACCCACAAACATGTTCTAGAGTTTCGTCCCGTTAGATGCAAGTATACCATACCCTACGGGCACACAAGGCTTGTCCAGGCCACTGTGGTCTCACACAAACATCATAATTAGTAGCATACTTGCTTCTCTTAGCGTCAGCAAAGAAGAATAAGAATGGCAGAAAGAAAGAAAAAAAGAAAAATGGAGTCCCAAGTAGAGAAATCAAAGTTGGTATACTTTTGAATTCATGCTTATGATTCAGATAATACACATGATTATGGGAAATGTAGAAAACACAGATAAGAGGGAGGGAGAGAATTTGTTCCCTGGTCTAGAAACTAACATATATTTCTGCATGATTTATTTCAAAAGATAGGTTGGCAAGATACAGCTTCGCAACGATTACCTCGAAGTTCACTAATGCAGAGAACAAATTCATCATTCAAAAGTCTCTCACCAGGAGCTTTAATGAAGAGCATGATATCTGGTGTGAAGGACCCACTGCAGTTTTCTTGGAGCAAGAGCCGCACGTACATAATAAAAGGTTTGCTTAGAGAACTCACTTTCATGGTCTTCATTCCAGACTCTCAGAGCAAAGAGAGTAGGAAAAGCAAAGAAAGGCAATGAAAAACAAGAATATTTGGAGTGTCAGTACTTACCGGGGCACCAAAAAGCCAGGGTCCCCTGATCTTCTCCAACAGCTCCTACTCCATAGGCCAGGGAGGTAATTTCAAGGACGTCGCAAGTGGTTTGCAATGCCAAGTAGTTTCCAACAATAAGGTAATTAAAAGTATAATGACTATCACATGAGGCTCATTAAATTCTTTGATATTAACAAGGGGTCCTCACCCTTGTAAGTTTAAGGGTCATTCCTCCAGGCTGTCTTCCACTCCTAAGACTCTGGTGCTTAAGTCATCTACCATCCAGGTCCTAAACATCCTCAGCCAGAGTGTGCGCCAGGAACCTTCTCTACCTATGTGGCCCCAAACACCTCACCTCAGTTCAGGGCCTCAATTTCTCCTTAACACTGTCATTGTCATAATGATAGTAATAAGTGACACAAAGGGAATGTCTAGCCCTCAGAAGTAATTTGGGGAGTAGTGAGATTATGTGTGTCAATTCCCTAGAGACATCCATTTCCAAAAAGGATGTTACTGTAAAGATGTAGAGTTTTCTCAAGAAGTCCAACTATAACCCCTAACTCACTACTCGCTAAATCTGTTATCCAAACTGATTCTCAATCACAGAAAATCTACTGTAACTCTGCCAAATGGATACTTTCTCACATGGAATTAGGTACTCAAGATGCATGTTTTCTATTTCCACTGTCTGCCATCAGAGTGTTATCTAGTTATCTAATCACAGATTCTCAAGTTGTAAAATGGATTAAAAATTCACTCCATTAAGAATGTTTGCAATTGTTTTTAGGGATGCTATAAGTTTAAAACTTTGTTCAAATTATAAAGTAATATCACATTAATATTTACCTTTAAAGATAATGGAAAATAAGTATATGAAAAAGATCTAAAAATATTTATTTAAAACATACCATACCATGTAAAAGAAATATCTATTACATTACATTTCAACCCATGAAAGCTAACCACGTCAACTTAACCCAGGGAATTGCTGGCCAAAGATAGTACTTTGTTCCTAATGAGACTCCAACCAACAGAAAATACCAAAATACGATTTGGTATCAGAGACTTGGGTTTAAATCTCAGCTACATCACTTGCAGATTTCCATATGAGTCAAGTCACTTTCCTCATTTCTAAATAATAATATTCACAGGTTGTGAAAAGGATTGAATGTAATAATGTACGTGGAAGCAAAATGCTATGGAAATACTAGCTGTTATGTTAGTATACAACCCATTATTCTTCCATCCAGCTAGTTAGTCAAGAACCACAACTTCTTCTTTTGTTGAAGTGTAGTTAATTTACAATGTTGTATTCGTTTCAAGTGTACAGCAAAGTGATTCAGATATATATATATATACTTTTCCAGATTCTTTTCAATTATACATTATTACAAGATATGGAATATAGTTCTCTGTGCTATACAGTAGGTCCTTGTAGTTTATTTTATATATAGTAGTATATATATGTTAATGCCAAACTCCTAATTTATCCCTCTCCCACCCCCTCGATATCCCCTTTGGTAACCATAAGTTTGTTTTCTGTGTCTGTGAGTCTATTTCTCCTTCATAAATAAGTTCATTTGTATCATCTCTTTTAGATTCCACATATAAGTGATATCATATGACATTTGTCTTTCTCTGTCTGACTTACTTCACTTATGATAATCTCTAGGTTCATCCCTGTTGATGTAAATGGCATTATTTCGTTCTTTATTATGGTTAAGTAATATTCCATTGTATATACATACCACATCTTCTTTACCCCTTCATCTGTCAATGGACGTTTAGGTTGCTTCCATGTCTTGGCTGTTGTAAATAGTGAACCACAACTACTCTCAACTAGAGTAAGGTGTGGGAAGTGGGGTACAATTACCCCCCAGCCCTACTAAAAACATCTGTCAGCCTCTGCACCTCTCTTACCATCCAAAAAACCCCACTGAAAGAAACAAAGGGTAGTCCCCCTACCAAAAGAGGGTTCTCATTATAATAAGTCCATTAATACTGGCTTTGCAGTTGACACCTGCTAAAACATTTTTTCATGAAAACCCAACATCAGAATCATATGGTATGTTCAAAAATACCTCTCTGGGGCTTCCCTGGTGGCGCAGTGGTTGAGAGTCTGCCTGCCAGTGCAGGGGACACGGGTTCGTGCCCCGGTCCGGGAAGATCCCACGTGCTGCGGAGCGGCTGGGCCCGTGAGCCATGGCCGCTGAGCCTGTGCGTCCGGAGCCTGTGCTCCGCAACGGGAGAGGCCACGACAGTGAGAGGCCCGCGTACCGCAAAAAAAAAAAAAAAAAAAAAAAACCCTCTCTGTTTAGAAGTTCTTGTGAGAATTGCCATTTCATGTCCTGAAAATAAAGGAAATAAAATAGCACGTGCATGTGGTAAGCTTTTCATAATGTATAAAAATATTGAATCACTATGTTGTATACCTGAAACTAATATAACATTGTAAATCAATTATACTTCAATTTAAAAAATTAAAATAAAGATTTTTTAAATAACACATTTGATACAACAAAATTATTCTTCTCTGCTTCCCTGTTAGCATCTGTCATATTACCGGCACCATCTCTGCACTAGGTATAATCATGAGAGCTGCATGCATGACCATTTACCTGCCTGACTGGAGCTGAGTGAACTCCTGGGTGCTCTTCAGCGTTGTAAGGGAAGAAAAATTGTTTCTAGGTAACTTTTTTTTTTTTAATCAACATTAAACTCTGGATTTTAGAAAATATAGAGACTCCAAGGTCAAACATCTTCCCTTCATAACATCTTAAACATATGTTATCACCATTTGAGTTACAATCAAATTGAGCTGCTGGAGGGTAATGTAGGGCCACTCATCTATTGCAGCTTTTCATCTATTGATACAAAGAGATTCTCATTGAATGCTTTTCTATGCAGTTTTTTCAAGTTTTTTTTTTTTTTGGCTACAAAAGAAATGTGATCATTATAAATACTCAAAAGTAAGAGAACTTCACTCATAATCTCACCAACCAAAGACAACCATTAACATTTTGCCACATAATTTATGGTCTTTATTCTATGTGTGACTATAAATTCCTTAATGACAATACAATATGCATATTGTTTTTCAATCGTTTTCCTTTTTTAAAATATTTATTTATTTATTTTATTTTTGTCTGCGTTTGGTCTTTGTTGCCGCGCGCGGGCTTTCTCTAGTTGCGGTGAGCGGGGGTTACTCTCTGCTGCGGTGCGCGGGCTTCTCATTGCAGTGGCTTCTCTTGTTGCGGAGCACGGGCTCTAGGCATGCGGGATTCAGTAGTTGTGGCACGCAGGCTCAGTAGCTGTGACTCATGGCCTCTAGAACACAGGTTCAGTAGTTGTGGCACCCGGGCTTCGTTGCTCCACAACATGTGAGATCTTCCTGGACCAGGGCTCGAACCCATGTCCCCTACATTGGCAGGCAGATTCTTAACCATTGCGCCACCAGGGAAGCCCTCAATCGTTTTCTTCTTAAGGGTCAACATTGTTCCCTGTCACACAAGTTTCTTCAGCACTACTTTAAATGATAGTATAGTATCCCATGATGTAGATTTATCACACGTTATTGAACCAACCCCCTATTGCTGGGCATTTAAGTAGTTTCCAAATTTCAGTATTATAAACAATGCTGAGCTAGACATCCTTGCAGCTAAAGCTTTGGGTACACCTATGACTATTATTTTTAGGATAAATTTTACAGGCAAAATTACTGAGTCGATCAGCATGCCAAAGTTTAAGGCTTTGACCTGTATCTGTGCATTTTTGTTTCCGAAAGCAAGATTCCATGGTCTTTAAATAGGCTCAGTAATATTCCATGGTACATATATACAATGGAATATTACTCAGCCATAAAAAGGAACTAAACTGGGTCATTTGTAGAGACGTGGATGGATCTAGGGACTGTCATACAGAGTGAAGTAAGTCAGAAAAAGAAAAGCAAATATTGTATATTAACGCACATATGTGGAACCTAGAAAAATGGTACAGATGAACCAGTTTGCAGGGCAGAAGTAGAGACACAGATGTAGAGAACAAATGTATGGACACCAAGGGGAGAAAGTGGTGGTGGTGGTGGGGTGTGATGAACTGGGAGATTGGGATTGACATGTATACACTGATGTGTACAAAATAGATAACTAATAAGAACCTGCTGTATAAAAAATAAATAAAATAAAATTCAAAAATTCAAAATAGGCTCAGAGATATCAAAATTACAGTGTGACTGTTATTCACAGAAACTAATCAGTGACTTAGTCTTGCTTCACCTCTCATTGATGGACAGATTGGGAGCACTGAAGTGGAAAATGTGTCATTTGACCAAACAATTATTTAACAATTTGTCAAGAACCTATCATGTCTGGCACATAGCAGCTCCAAAACCAATGTTTCTTTTTCTTTTCTTTTCTTTTTTTTTTTTTTTTTTGGCCACGTCATGCAGCATGTAGGATCTTAGTTCCCTGACCAGGGATCAAACCCACACCCCCTGCACTAGAAGCTCAGAGTCTTAACCACTGGACTGCCAGGGAAGTCCCCAAATCAATGTTTCTTAAGCAAACCCTGAGTCCCCTCTCTTTAGGCCTTGTGCCCCATTCCTGCTTTAGAGGAGTTTCTGCATGGTCTCTTAGCATCCTCTGTATAGGAAGAAATACTGTAAGTTTCCTTTGGCCAAGCTGACCCCAGAACCATCCACATAGACACAAAACCAAAACAAACATCTAAATGTTGCCCAAATAAGTTTCCCACACAATGTCTTAGAACCAGTTCTTAATACCACCATAGGGAACCATTCTCCACATGCTTATATATAGGAATAATGAAACAATTTTCCTTATATAAATTCTCTTGAACCAAAAGTTCAATCATTCTCACCTTTCTTGATGAAATACAACTGAAAAAAAAATAGACTATTATAAATAAGAAATTTTTTGGCCAATATTTCAGAATCATTTCTAATTTAAATGCCCAATTTGTCCCCTGGCTGTTCATGTAACCACACCTCTATCACCCTCAAACTGCTCTCCTAACATTCCTTTCCCTTCCTGCTATTTCCAAGAGGTCAGAGGGGAAAAGTCAGTAGAAAAAAAAAAAGAATCATGGAAACAGTTCAAGACTTAGGAAATTTTGACATCTTTTCCACAACCATCAAAAAATGATTTTTAAAAATAAGTACCACCCTGGACATCCCTTGACACCATTCTTTCCTCAAAAAGCATAATTTAACACAGAAAACATTGTCAGGGGCTGTAGAACAAGTTACTACTGAATGGCTGTTGAATGGGACACATTCAAAAAAGTAATCATTGCTCTGCAGTCGACACCAGCAGTGCGTGAATTTGGGTAAACTTGAAATCACTCACTTAGCTGTATCTGGGTCATTGCAGGACTCTGAGCTTAGAAAGAGAACTGGGTTATGGCTCTTGTGTAGCTTGAGATTCACATAGGCCCACAGGAGCCACACACCCATGACTAGGCACCATGTTCTCAACCCAGCGAGGTGCTGAGGAACCTTGATGGGCTCAATTGTGAGCGCCTGGGGGGACAGAGTAGGTGTTACTCCTCCTGAAACCACTTAGCACAGGGCCTAACACTGTGGATGGATGAACTAAAACACTATCAGAAGTTGCACCCTCCGGAGGGTAAGTTTTCCAATGCTGAAACATGTGTCACGGCAGCAACAGTGAAAACCATTATTTCCTAAGACCTGAAGTTGACTCGATCGACCACTAGAGACCAGGAAAAACAACAGAGCATTAAAACATCTTCTTTGGGGCTTTCCTGGTGGCGCAGTGGTTGGGAGTGCGCCTGCCAATGCAGGAGACACGGGTTCGTGCCCCGGTCCGGGAGGATTCCACATGCCGCGGAGGGGCTGGGCCCGTGAGCCATGGCCGCTGAACTTGCGCGTCCGGAGCCTGTGCTCCGCAACGGGAGAAGCCACAGCAGTGAGAGGCCCACGTACCGCAAAAAAAAATATTCTTCGAATGTAATCGTCTCTTCCTTTTTGCTGCCTTCATGCCTAAGAGCCTTAAATTTGCCTGCCCACTTTGCTACTCTCAACTCATGTACATTTTCACCCTGCTGGTGGCTCTCCAAAACATGCTTTAAATCCTATTTTCTTAGGACTCAATTTGCAGGAGATGCACAAATCCAGCAAATCTGTGTTTAAATCCCAATTAACCCCCATGAACCTTAATTTCCTCATCTGTAAAATGGAACAGTTTCCTACATCAAGTTATATAAACTACTCAACGTGGGGCCTGGCACAGTGCTTAATAAATAGGATTTGGTACTTTTATTATTAAAGACAGAGGAATCCAGCAATGTGGATTCATGGAGGAAGTAGAAGGTGAGGGAGCCTATTTTTTTTTTTAATTGAAGTATAGTTGATTTACAATATTGTGTTAGTTTCAAGTGTACAGCAAAGTGATTCAGTTATATATATATGTGTGTATGTCTATATTCTTTTTTTTCTGATTCTTTTCCATTATAGTTTAGAGGAAGCCTCTTAAAAGTAGCTAAATCAGATCCTAATTTTTGATCTAGGCAAATTAAACTAATCATAATAGAATGGTGACAGGTGTAATGATCTGTGAGAAGGAAATCACATTTAGCTAGGATGGCTAATTATTTAGGTTAAAAATCAAAATTTTACTGGAAAAAAAATTCATGAGAAAAAAATAGAGAAACTCAACACAGACTCTCTTCTCTCTCTCTCTCTCTCTCTCTCTCTCTCTCTCTCTCTCTCGTGCACACACACACACACACACAGAGCTTTCAAGCATCCTTGAAGTCGATAAAATTGTGACCCTAATACATTAAGAAAAATGCCCTAAACCAGCCAAGAGTGAAAATAAACATGACTGAGCAATAAATTGGGATCTCCTTCACTCTCCTTCTACCTCCCACATGCTTGGGTTTTGCAGGGAAACAACACAGTCCATATGGAGGCTTCAGCATAATCAAGACACACACACCCCCGCCCCACCCTCTCTGCACAGGTCCTCCCCCAGGTGACTCCAGGCCCAGGCGTCCAGGGGCACGGTATAAACATTAGCTGATGCAGATGGAATGAGCAGATGTCTGGCGTCCCAAGCCCAGGCTGTAAGGGACAGACAGTGAGAGTGAGGAGGGGGGCTCAGAGGTGGGTAGGCACCCTGTTTCACTGCCCATTCCCCTGATCCCTGAGTGCCAATGATGGGAAGAAGTGCTCATTCCAGCAGGTTGTGACCCCACCTTGTGCCTCTCCCGAGACCACGATACCCAGACCCAGACAGAGCGTGAGTCAAAGCAGCTTGGAGGTCACCTAATTCGATCTGTCCATGTGACATGAGAACACGGAGGCCTGGGGCCTTTAAAGGACTTGACCAACCTCATATACCAGCTTCTTACAAAACCAAAAACAGCTTCCAGGTCTCCTGCCTTCTAGAGCAATCCTATTTTTTTTTTTTTTTTTTTTTTGCGGTACGCGGGCCTCTCACTGTTTTGGCCTCTCCCGTTGTGGAGCACAGGCTCCGGACGCGCAGGCTCAGCGGCCATGGCTCATGGGCCCAGCCGCTGCGTGGCATGTGGGATCTTCCCGGACCGGGACACGAACCCGCGTCCCCTGCATCGGCAGGTGGACTCTCAACCACTGTGCCACCAGGGAAGCCCCTAATCCTCTTTTTTTATACTCTACTGCTGTCATAGTTTGTTCAAAGATCATTCATCCAACTTCTCATTAAATCCTCACTGTGCGCCAGGCACTGGGGCCGGCGTTTGAAACAACAAGATTCTTCCATGGCAACAATAAAAGATCTCTCTGTAGGTGCTGAAAAGAGAACAATTACTCTGAGAGCTTCTTGCCCTTCAACATCAAACAATTGGTAAGCTCCTACTGTGTGCCAAGTTCAGTACTGGGTACCGAAAAAGAAAGAAATGGATATGACACATTCCTTCCCCTCCTTGGGGTACTCCTAGTTGACATTAGATTCCACTGAAATGAATAAACAGAGGAGATTCAGACCATGAATTAACATGGAATAAACACAGATAACAAATAGACAAAATTAAATATTTAGATTATGTATTGGCCAGGGGTTAAGTGGATTAATGGAGTGATGAGTTGGGCAGAGTTACGGGATTTCCATGTTTAGACAGGGTAGATTAGGTTGTCTAGCATATGGAAATGTAAACCGAAACTGCTATAATCAGCATTAACACCCTGTATTCATCTCTAGAGGTGCCTTTCTGTCAAAGGGTGGAAGGTGCAGGACAGACTTGTCTCGCCCATCTTTATGACATCCTGGTGAGTCAGAGCCAGGGCTGTAATTCCCAGGCTCCGTGAGGACACAGAGTCGGGGGGCGGGGGGGGAGGGAAAGCCAAGAGCCACTAGAACGGAGTCCTGGCTCCTCTGGAGCACTTGGGCGATTCAGACAGGCACCAACACGATGACCTGTTGTAACTCAGCCCCTTTGATCTTCTACCTCAAAGGAGGAGAAATTGTGAGCTACCTGGTAATTATTTCCCAAGTACTTCAAGTATATGCTTTGGATTCTCTATAGAGCATAAGTTTCTTAAGGGCAGGGACCTACCTTGAATGCCTCCGTCCCCTGCAGCTCTGGAGATGCAGCAGATGTTTTATGTATTCTTGCTGAATAAGTGAATGGTCAAGAGGAAAAAATCGCACAAGAAAAGTGAGTGCTTGGGAGAAATCAGTTGTAGGGCCAGTGAGGGTCGGAAGAGAGCCGAAGGCCAAGGATGCACCAACTCTCTGGGGGAAACGGTGGGTGAATTGACAGGAACTGAAGGAGTAGTGGGTGGAACAGGTGGTCCAGGGTCAGGAATCAAGTTCGATTGTGCTGTCGACCAGGCACAGTGCCCGCTGCCCATTCATTCCCTGCCCTGCACACTTCCTACCCCTGTGAAGCTTGGTCCTGAAACAAGTCTCTACCCGGTTAGGGATTCATTTAGACGCCCCTGAAATCACTTGCTTTACTCCTCCTTCAATGGATACAAAAAAAGGTTCTTGAAGACCTTGCTACTTTGTTTTTCTGGATAGAGGAATCCCATGACCATATTCTCATGTGTATCCCACAGGTACCGTTTCTCAAAGAATAATGAAGGGCAGAAGCATTTGGTTCAAGCTCCAGACTTGTGCTGCTCCTCCTTGTAACTTTTCTCCCAAACCTGACAGCCACTCACTATACAGATAAATTGGAGAGTCTTTTTCTAAAATTATTAGCTTGTTGCTCCTTCATAGCATCATGCCTTTTAGACCACATCCTGTCTATCTTCCCCGTCCCCGATATGGACGAGTGCTAATTTGCAGAGCAGTCCTAAGAGAGGTTAGACGTGGGTACAGTGGACAGGTCTGGGTTTGACTCTGGGTCCTGCCACTGTGCCAGCACTATGGCAGCCTTCTAATGGAGTCTTTTGATTTACAGACAAGCTGAGGCCCAGGGACATTAAATAACCTACCTTTTGGGCTTCCCTGGTGGCGCAGTGGTTAAAAATCCGCCTGCCAACGCAGGGTACACGGGTTCGAGCCCTGGTCCGGGAAGATCCCACATGCTGCGGAGCAACTAAGTCCATGAGCCACAACTACTGAGCCACGTGCCACAACTACTGAAGCCCACGTGCCTAGAGCCCATGCTCCACAACAAGAGAAGCCACTGCAATGAGAAGCCCACGCACCGCAAGGAAAAGTAGCCCCCTGCTTGCTGCAACTAGAGAAAGCCTGCGCGCAGCAACGAAGACCCAACGCAGCCAAAATAAATAAATTAATTATTTAAAACCCTACCTTTTTCTAATTTTTTTATTTTTAATTTTTTTAAACAAATTTATTTATTTTATTTATTTATTGTTGGCTGCGTTGGGTCTTCGTTGCAGTTGGGGGCTTCTCATTGCGGTGCCTTCTCGTTGTGGAGCAGGGGCTCTAGGCGCATGGGCTTCAACAGTTGTGGCACATGGGCTCAGTAGTTGTGGCCCACGGGCTCTAGAGCACAGGCTCAGTAGTTGTGGCTCACCGGCTTAGTTGCTCCACAGCATGTGGGATTTTCCCGGACCAGGGCTCGAACCCGTGTCCCCTGCATTGGCAGGTGGATTCTTAACCACTGTACCACCAGGGAAGCCCTAACCTACATTTTAAATGAGGCTTTTGTCCCTCACCTCCAAAAAGAGAGAACTATTCTAGTCAATGTCAAAAGTCTATTCCAGCTCCATGCTTTTGACTGCAGTTTCCCTGCTTTTAACCTTCTTCCCTGTCATAAACTGTATCTTGTGAGATGATAAGGTAAGGAACCTCACCTGTCCCTGCTGGGAACTGTTCCAATCTTACTATGCTTTGCATTCAGACAAATGCTGCAGATTGTTGCCAGGTGTGGGCAAACAGGCTCGTGACCTTTATACACCCTCCTATTGGGCGTGCTCTGCCTCCTGCTTCATTTCCCTGTTTGAATACCCTTTATCGCCACCCTACACAGAATGGAACTTGATTCCCAACCCTGGACCATCTGTTCCACCCACTACTCCTTCAGTTCCTGCCAATTCACCCACCGTTTTCCCCCGGAGAGATGGTGCATCCTCGGCCTTCGGCTGTCTTCCAACCCTCACTGGCCTTACAACTGATTTCTCCCAAGCTCTCACTTGTCTCTGGTTCATCCTCATCTAGGTCTTCAAAGTAAGTGTGTCCATTACTGCTTCCCCCATGCATTATTTTGCTCAAAAAATGAGAATGTAACACAGATCCCTGAAGTTCTAAGGGAGACTCAACCCTTGAAAAACTGACATATATATTGCTGTCCTGGTGAGTCAGTAAAAGAAACTGTTAGTCCAAAATGGCTTTGGCCTTCTTTGGCGATCTGAGGGCAGTATTTAAAGGATAGGAGCTGGGAAGTGCCTCAACAGTTAAAATATTCCCTGAAAATACAAACTGGCAGACCGAATTCATTACTGTGGATTCTTTTTTTCTTTTAAAGTAGAAAAAACATTTTTCAAAACTCGGGTTATGTGCTTTAAACATTGTCCTGACATCTGTTCTTTGAAAGCACAATAGAAGGCATGCATTCAACTACAAACACAGATAAAATATGGAAACGCAGTTCTGTATTTCTGGGCTAGGGACATGCTAAGTAATAGGGATTTGCATGACTAAGCTTCTACTATGCTGACATATGCAAAATTCAGGAGCAATCAAATCAGTCTTCTTAGCCTGACAATGTTTAAACGAGAAACAGCCTTCACCCTGGCTCTGAAGACTTCGTGAGCTCACAGGAGAACCTGACTGCACCTAATTAATAGCAATTTTAAAACAGCCCTATCTAAATATTAAGTCTCCTAAACTAATAGTGATGTAGGCAGGGATTCTAACTACAGGAACAAAAGGTCAGTAGAGATTAGACCAGGGCAATGGGGCACAATTCACCTGAGCTTTGGCTCAAGCTGATTTTTAAGATCTCACCTTTACTTGCAAAAAAAAAAATAAATAAATAACAAAATTTTTAAAACCTGGAACCGAATGAATATATATTCTGAAACTTATTTCATGCCAAGTTTTTGTAGCAACATTTTTTTTCTGTTCCTTTAAGATGTGCTACCTTGTAACAGTAAAGAATTCTCAAAAGCTTAGTCAGTTAAACCCTGCTGTGACAGCATCTGTTTTGTTCTTTTTTTATATATATATAAATTTATTTATTTATTTATTTTGGGGGGTGTTGGGTCTTCATTTCTGTGCGAGGGCTTTCTCTAGTTGCGGCGAGCGGGGGGCTACTCTTCATCACGGTGCACGGGCCTCTCACTGTCGTGGCCTCTCGTTGCGGAGCACAGGCTCCAGACGCGCAGGCTCAGTAGTTGTGGCTCACGGGCCTAGTTGCTCTGCGGCACGTGGGATCTTCCTGGACCAGGGCTTGAACCCGTGTCCCCTGCATTGGCAGGCAGGTTCTCAACCACTGCACCACCAGGGAAGCCCCTGTTTTGTTCTTTTCAATGACAATAAAAGTGGATTAGAGGTTCTAACCAAATTATTTTTCCCAAAACATCAATTACCTACCCAAAAGAAGACTCAGATTTTGAATTTCCTGAATCAGCCTCAATTTCAAATTTTCTGTTGCCAGGGACTTCCCTGGTGGTGCAGTAGTTAAGAATCCTCCTGTTACCCATCAAAATAGACCAGTCAGTGAGGACAAACACATTGTATGAGCACCCGCAAAGCCCCCATGGCACCCATGCGTCATCCACTGTCTGCATTTCACAGATGGGGTCCCCACCACCTCACCATCATCTCAACCCAAAGATCATGACGAATGGTTCTTCAGTTATCACAATGCTTTTATTTATTTATTTATTAGTTAGTTATTTTTGATGGAGGATCATTTTTGTAAATGTTTTGAGAACTATTTTATGATTTCATTGTTTCCCTACTGCAAAGTTTAATCTCCTAGATAAATACTGTTTTACTGTAGCAACATGCTCTGAGCACCTGCTAGACATTAGCCATCATGCTAGACTCTTTACATATACATCATCTCATTTATCTCCCATCCCTGAGAGATGGGTATTAGAAGTCTCATTTTATAGCTGGGGAAATTCATCCTCAGAGACTTTAAACAACTTGTCAAGCTCACTTGGTACTAAGTGGTTGAACTAAAAATTTAAAACAGGTCCACTTACTCCAGAGCTGTTTTGTTTGTTTGTTTGTTTGTCTCTACCAGACCACACTAGCTCTGAGCCTTCTCCCAGGCCCACAAATAGCCTTACGATCACCCACCTGCTTCAGGTTCTACTTCCCAATGGACCATCATGACTTTCCCAAATAAAATAGGAAAATACCCTGTGCCAGGGCCTTAATCCTTAATCCTTCTCTTAACTTCCATTTGGAGCCTTCTCAGAAAGGAGAAGACTGTAGGGTCTAAAGCCTCAAGAATATGCCTGATCTTTGATTCATCTTAATTTTCCAGATGTCTAATGAGAGTTTCATGAGCCATCTCCAATCCTTTTGGAAAAACTTCTCTAACAAAGAATTCTCTATTCCTAGAGGGCTGAATACAGCTTCCTTAGGGTTTAAGACACTATGGACATTAAAAAGTCTTACCCTTTCCTGGAGGGATAAAAATCTCTAAAGGGGTTCAAGATGACACTCCCCCCTTCTCATTCAGAAATTTTCCAGGAATTCACTGAGAATTTCCCTCATCCCTGACACAGGTGACATCATTAGGTCCACTAGTGCAGGGACCGTGAATTAATTAAATCATTAATTTTAGATCCTATGTCTTTCAAGTCAAGTGGAAGTGTGCATGGCACAGATTGGCATTGCACCAGAGGGCAGGTAGAATTGGGTAGCCAGGGAGAGCTGGATTCAAAGTTGACTCGGCAACTTAAAAGCTGTGACACCTTGGGCAAACTACTTTACTTTTCTGAGTCTCAACTTACTTAACTGTAAATACTAATAATGTAGTTGATCATAAGGCTGTTTGAGGATTAAGTGGGATATCCTATAAAAAGTACCTGGCCGAAGTTGCTATTCAATAAAACGAATGGGAGTCCTCTCACGAGGTAGAGGATTTCAGAGTTTATTCCTTTCACTCTCTGCTTTATTTCGTCTGAGAAGAGTGATGGGTAGGGGGAAATCCCAATCACTTTTCTATTTCTCTTCCCATCAGCTAGCAATCCATTTTCTGGCAAACAGTCAGGTCCTTTCCATCTTAGTCAGGCTGAAAGCCAAATAATAATAATCAAAAAAAGAACAGCTAGAAATCCATCTAGGTATCATTAATTCTTCTAAGGTTATAAATTGGGCCAAGTATGGGTCAAGCTAAAATTGTGTCATTCTTCTGGGCTGATATGTGGAGCCATGTCTTGATTACATTAATGCTTATCTAGATGACCTCTTGTTGTGCTTCCAAAACGGCTCAGAAGATAGACATTCAGGCTGTGGTTTGCCCACAGCTGTGTACATCATCCATCCACCTCTCAGTGACACCTCATCAGTCCTCTCCATCGAACTCCTATCCTACAGTTATTCAAATTCTACATGTAACCCAGACCATGCTTTTTCTTTCTCTCTGTCTCAGAGTTACCCAGATAAAGAAAACTGCTTTCCAAGTCTGGGTTCAAATCCAGGTCAAAATGGTACCTTTTCCCCTCCTCACCATCCCACCACCAAGCCCCTCTCGAGGCCCCCAGGACTGAGCATACAGAGCTAGGCATGGGGTTGAATGATTGAGTGAATAAATGAACAATTGTTCCAGCAGGTTTGGGCACCATGTCAAGTGTGCTAGGACACAGGCCATCTGCTTTGTATCTTAACACCACACAGTGTTTCTCTTAGTCATTTCTTTTAGGTCCCTCCAAGCCCCCCAAGCACCAGTGTACTTAGAGTCGTTCAATAACACCTCTTAGCCAGGGAATTCAAAGTAGTTCAAGATGAGTGACAATAATTAACAGTCCTATGAAATGATGTCTATGCACAAGGGGAGAGAATTGCAAAGGTAAAAATAGAACTCAGGTGTCCTTACCCCAAAGACATTGCCTAAAGGATCAGCTGCCCACTCCTCGGAACTGCATGGACGACCTCCACAGCCTGTGTCCTGTTATTCCACAACACACACCTTACACTCAGACACTCTAGTTCTTGCTGCTCAGACTGTGTGTTTGGACCATCAGCAGGGACTTGTAAGAAATGCATGACCTTGGGCCCTTCCCAGATGTACTAAATAAGGATCAGCCTTTTAACAAAATCCTCAGATGATGAAAATGCTGCCAGTCTGGGGATGATACATGCTTTGAGTAGCATGGCTCTAGATTACCCGTCATCCTCTAAACAAGTCCCACATGGTCATACCTCCAAGCCTTTGCTCTTATAATTCCTTCTGCTTACAATACTCTTTCCCACCTTCTCTCCATGAATTCTATGCAACTTCAGTTCCTCTGTAGAAATCATTAGAGCACCCATCTTAGCACTCAGCAAAGAGAGAGCCTGCGTATCACACTCTACATAAGCATTCTTAACCACCTGGAATTGTAATTAGTTGTTTATATGTATTGGTCTCTCCAGCAAGATTGGGGACCATGTTTATTTATCCCCCAGAATATGCTATGTGCTCAATAAATGTTCATTGAATCAACATTAACACTAGCTCCATGCTCTTTGTCATTTTCACATCTTCAGTAGATTCCAGAAGAAGCCATGTGGCTTATGTGACATCCCACCAAATTTTAACTTGTGCCACATTTAGCATCCTGCAAATGCCCATGTGCTTGCCGAATGGTGGCCCATCTTGAGACAGAAACGTAAGGGATCATGTATCCTATTATATGTTATGTATGTCCTCACGGATATGCTGAAACAGAATAACTGTCTGCTGTTGATCATCTTCGGCAGGGAATTGTAACTTGCAGAGAGTAAATGTGAAAGCTGATCTGTAACCTATCGCTAGGAGCCTTAATAGTTCAAAACAGGCCCTTACAATGTTTTTCTTTGCCAGTCCAGGAGCCCACGACAACAAGCTGTGTGGGTAGGTAAGTCGCTATTCTGGAAAAAAATATTTAAAAACACACTTTGAAAATGGAAGGCATTGAAGTAAATCGTAAATTTGTCTCATTATTTCCTGTTTCTTACTTCAACCTCATTCATGACTATAACGGCTTGGTTTGAAAATTCTACTACTATGGTAATTTCCTCCTTTCTCAAGGCCCCAGCCAAACCCCACTGGAAATGAAAGAACTGAGCAGAGAGATGGTTGAAATTTCCCATAAGCTGAATTTTTTATTACGGCGACTGCTGCTTTAAAAGCCGGTCGTAACACATATGGCTTACAAATTATTGCCTCATGTAGGGAAAGCAAAATGCCTTTTATCCAAGTAGACGTGCACTTGCCCAAACCCTAAGGGGAACGTTTACACGTTTAGTGTTGAGATCCTGTAACGGCAGAGGTGCTGTTGAAGGTACCACAGGTAAGCCTGGGACAACACATATACATGCCTTCCTCGTCACTGTGTGCTATAACTGTCCTGGACTCCAGGGATATATGTTCTGGGGATCAGTCACTGACAGTATATGACTAACAAGAGTTCTAGAATTTTAGGTTGAAGATGAACTTCAAGGTCATTTCATCTGATGCTTGAATCTCTTAGGTAACATCCCTACCAAGTGGCCATCCAGCCACGACCAGAATACCTCCAGTAACAGGGAACTCCTTGCCTCCCAAACACTTATGTCCCTTCAGTCTGGTCTCCACTTGTTTATGTTCCATCTTTTCCCGTGCGGGAGCACAAGAACAGCGGTTTTAGGATTCGACTATCATGAGAAATCAGGTCCGGTGGTTTCCTAACTTCGGAACTGTGGGTTCAAGTTCCAAATTCCAGGGAAGCAGAGTCTGCTTAGCCTAACTGGATACCACTCCTTGTCTGGAGAAAGGCCAGAACCACTGAGACCACATGCAGCGGAGATGGGGGAGTCCTCCAAAGTAAAAGGAGGTGCTGGTCCCAGAAGAAGGAAAAAGAATGCTAGACTGAAAAGAAACAGTCAGATGTTTACAAACTCACATTCCTGCTTTTGCTCAAACCTGGAATAACCTCTTCAACCTCCAGACAATTCTAACTGGCAGCCCGGATCCCAGCTCCCGTCCGCTTCCCGGCTCTCACTGCATCTGCCTTGGTGTGTAGATACCCACGTGCTTGGACATCCCATTTCCCTTACCAGACTGTAATTACTTGGAAACGGAACCAAATCTTGTAGCTTTTTATCCACCACAACACCTACCTACAAAGTGTGTGCTTACATACAGTTGCTGTTTTCCAAATTATGTTTTCCAAAACAGCAGAAAATGTCTTAACTTCAAGCAGATGTACATCCAGAAAGTAGGGAGAAAGGAAATTGTGAATTACCCTGAGCGCTTAAACTCCTTCCTTTTAGGATTTTATGGCATGTGGGATTTCTACTGGTTAAGTAAAGATTTCTGTTTCATAATAGTAGTGTTAAATTGAAATATCTCAACATATTAATATTCATCCTCTGACATTTTAACTACCATTTCTATTCTCTCATGCAGTCAACAACCAGTAATTGCATCAGGATTCAGGAATAGAAACGTGAGCATGAGATTTCTCTCTGCCAGGAAGGAGCTCATCATCCTTGATAAGTCAGGGGTAGAAAAATAAATCGGGAATTCCAAGATGAGACTCTGTACACCAGAGATACAGACTAGGTGCCTCTCTGATCCCCTAAGTCAGAATTTCTCAGAGCACATCCTCCACCTTTCTGCAACAAACCCACTCCTGGAACTTCTTACACCGCAGACCCCCAGCCCCATGCCTGACCTATAAAATCAAGCACTTAGCCTAGTGCTTGGGGTCCAAGATTTTCTAACAAGCTCCCCAAGGGGGAATTTCATGCACATCATATATTGAGAGCTACTACGCTAGTGATAAATTCTTGAGATTTGAGTATGCAGAATATTATAATAGGGATATTCCAAAGCCAAAAATAAAACCAAAAAACCCTGTTAAAATCCCAACAAAACAATATATAAACTCACACTAGCTTATCATCTGATGAAAGGAAACTTCCGTGCAGTATCATACTCATTTTCCATGGCTTACCGTTTCCCAGCATACATTGTTCTATCATTAAACGCTGCAGGAGAAGGATGCCCTGCTTGACAAGAAGAGTTTTCAGACTACCAAGTGACTGGAATGTTACCTGGTCCAGGTGTTGGTTTAGGAGGCTGCACCAGACTTCAGCACATCGGGTTGCATTGCGGTTCCTGTTAACTGTGACCTGCAGTATGTGTCATCCAATCATACGTGGACCCCATGACAGGTAGGTTTTTTCTGACAAAGGGAAAGATGCAGCAACCATATGTGTAGTTGAGCTGGAAAATGTGCTATTGGCTCAGTCAAAGGTTAAAGAGAAGTATAATCTCACTTCTCCCTTTTCTAAAAGCCATAATAACGACCAGAAACTTAAAAATAAAAAAAAATAAAAAGTCTGTCTTTCTAACAGCAGGCTGCAAATGTTCAGCGGGCAATGGAACAAGCCTGGCATGAGAGCTCTAAGTTTTAGCCCCACACTGCCTCGTAGCAGAAGTGGAAGGAAGTCGCCCACCTCTGTACCTAGTCTCCTCCTCTGTCCCTCTGGCAGCATCTGCCCTACCTCCGGGGTTTTGGTCGGATCCGTGATTCGTGGACACAAAGGTATTTCATATACTCCAAGTCAGGGCTTCTTACCCAGGGGTCCATAGGCCCCCTTGGCCTGGGCTTCAGGACTTTAGTGAACATCCTGACGTTATAAATAAAATCGGGTTATGTATAGGCACACGTGCTTTTTTCTGGGGAGAGGGTCCGTAGCTTTCATCAGATTTTCAGAGGAGTCTCTGACCTAAATTAGTATCCTGTTCCTCTTTTCTCTGTAACTAATTACCGAGTGTTTGTTGAGCCTTTACCATGGGATCTGTCGTTAGGGGTGCAGTGAACCCCCAATTCTCTTCTAACCTTTGAGCCGTCAAGGAAGGTTTACAGACTTTATATCGGTTTGGGTTGCACTTTATAGGAGGGAAGGGGTGAAGGTCACGCACCGAGAGACGCCTGGGAAGCATTACGTCACCTCTGGGGGAGTCTAAACCCCCAGGATGCTCTCCCCGGCCTCCAACAGGGAGGAGTGGGAGGCTATCGTGGAGCCTGTTCTGTCAGTGCAACGTGTTTTCCACTCCAGCAACACCTAACATATGGCGTGTGCACTGATGCTGATGAAAACAGTGATTCATCCTTAATCCTTAAAAAAAAAAAAAAAAGCAGTCGACCCTGTGTGGCCTTGGCTCTCCTCCCTGAATGCCCTTCTGTTCTCCAAAATGTCTGTGTTGTCACCTGCTTCCACCTGATCCTGTCAGCTCCCTGGTCTTACTCTAGTGCAGGCTCCCTCCAGCCCTCTA
Source organism: Orcinus orca (assembly GCF_937001465.1). NCBI lineage: Eukaryota > Metazoa > Chordata > Mammalia > Artiodactyla > Delphinidae > Orcinus > Orcinus orca. The sequence goes on along the minus strand of NC_064568.1, from coordinate 94,431,135 downwards.
ATCTCTGTCTCCTCTTTCCGTTGCTCTTTCCTCTGCTTCCTCACTGCCCATCCCTGAGATTTCTGTTGCATACCCTCAGCCCTCTCTGTAATGTAAGGACCTTTCCGCTCACTCCCTTCCTGGCCCCACTGTCCCCCACCTCACACCCCTCCCATACCTGGTCTATGCTTTACCTTTACCATCCTCCCCTATCCCTTGCCCCTTGGAAGGAAAACCTCCCTACCAGGGGGAAGGGAAAGTAAGAGGTGAAGGAAGATGCAGGAAAAATTGGGTTATGGGATAAGGAGGTGAAAGGTGGGGGAGGAACGTTGCCGGATGAAAACATTGAGAATCACCGACCTTCTCCTGCCATTTTGATTTACTTCGCAAGGTCTTTTGTTTGGTGCCCAACAGGGCAGAAGGCAAAGGTGTTACATTCTGGGAGAAGACCAAACCTCACCAGTCTTGTAAAAAAGAAGAAAGAGAAGAACAGAGGGACAAGAAAAAAGAGAGGGAAAGCGTCAGGGGATAACAGGGAGTGAAGGATAAGAACATATAATCTCATAGCTTAACTGTGTTTAAACCAAAGCAGACCTTCATCAATGGGTGGGCAAACAGGGATAAAAAAGAGTCATATCTGGAGACAAAGGCAGCCAATCATTGCCAATGAGATTTGGGATCAGGGTAACGTCAAATTATGCAACCAGGTGTGTTCTAAACATTTGTTATTGGTAGGGGCTCAAAATACATTTTCAACAAAAAGGCAGTATGATTCAGAGAAGTCAGACAAAACCGAGCGAATCTGGGTTCCATGTAACCTTGGTCAAGTCACAACCCTTCAGAGCCTCAAATGAAGATGAGCATACCCTCTTAGAAGTATCTCTCTAGTGCAGGATTGTTGTGACAAATAATGATATGTCTTAAGTACCTTGCATACAGTAGATGCTCAATAAATTATGGTGGTTATTATTATTACTATCATTAAAACTCTGCTATATATAGCAAGTTCGAATCACAGGGGAAAACCGCAATAGCTAATAACCTACCAGAAATATAAAGCACTGTCCTAAAAAGACCGTAGAAATCTAACCACTGTGCACTGCACAATTCTTCTAGAGGAGAATGTCCAGAGTTCAATCCCCAGCAGTAGGAGTCAGTGCTTCTGCAAATACAGCCTCTGTTGGAATCTGCACCAGGGTAGGGTGGAGAGGGTGGGTATCCAGTAGGTTGGGAGTAGAGAGAGAGTCAACCTCATAAGTAGTGGTCAAGTGTCTAAGCCTCAGATCCTCATCTGTAGAAAAAGGACAGTAATATACACTGTATACAAGTTGGAAGATTAAAAATTGACCAGTGGGACTTCCCTGGTGGCGCAGTGGTTAAGAATCCGCCTGCCAATGCAGGGGACACGGGTTCGAGCCCTGGTCCGGGAAGATCCCACAAGCCACCGAACAACTAAGCCTGTGCACCACAACTACTGAGCCCGCGTGCCATAACTACTGAAGCCCGCGTGCCTAGAGCCCGTGCTCTGCAACAAGAGAAGCCACCGCAACGAGAAGCCCGCACACCGCAACGAAGAGTAGCCCCCGTTCACCACGACTAGAGAAAGCCCGTGCACAGCAACGAAGACCCAACGCAGCCAAAAATAATAAATTAAAAAAAAAAATTGACCAGTATACCAAACCTGTGTTTTCTGGAACGTAAGCTCTGTAAGATATTAATAAGTGTTATCAAAATAGGAAAATGCTGGATCACAATAAGGTCTCATATGTAGGCAAATTGGCAGTATCTACCAACATTGTAAATGCACATACCTTTTGGTACAGCAATCCTGCTAATGAGATGAGGGGGAGAGATTCAACTGATTTCTTATTGCAGGACATCTTCAGACAGGAATGTGATTTAAAGCTTTTCCCAAACGTATTTAAATCCAGGCCCCTTTTCTTGTAGAACATCTCCTGGGACTAGTGTTCCAAGGAAGACATTTGGAAACACTAAATTAGATCATGCATGTGCGAGCTGGTACAGATGGTACTCCATAAGCCTTTTATTTTCTTCTGATGGTCCCAGGATTAGCCCTAGACCTCCTATCCCATCACCACCATCTGTTCCTATGACCAAAGTCTCTCGTCTCCCTAGTCAGCTACGGAATACGATATGGTCCAATAACTTCTCCCTAACCTCCTGTCTCTGAAGTATAGAGTCCCTTGGAAGTTTTCTAAGGCTCTTCACTGCTTAGAGCAATAAGAAATGAAGAACAAAAACATTTCTCCTCCAATTCCTTTCTCTTCATTCACTTTGTCTCTGTATGGAATGACAAGGCCAAATACAGTTTAGGTATTAAAGGTAAGCATTGAAGGTCCAAAGTGAAACTCATCTACTTTGCAAAGAAAAATTAGGTAATATATCCTGGGTCCTTCAACAGAAAAGGTAGAGGAGCTTGTGAACTAAAACACAAATCAGAACAGAGGCTGGAGAACCAAGAGCCGTTGAAGTAGCTTCGGGAGTGAGCTTCCCTTTCCTTTCTTGAGTCATCATTAGTCTTTTCCCCTAGGATCTGATGGGGTGCCAGTGAGAAAATGTGGGACTGGTCAAGGAAGGGAGGAGGAAGGCAGGGGAGTGGTGGGTTTTAAAAAGGGAAGACCCTGGGCTTCCCTGGTGACGCAGTGGTTGAGAGTCCGCCTGCCGATGCAGGGGACACGGGTTCGTGCCCCGGTCCTGGAGGATCCCGCGTGCCGCGGAGCGGCTGGACCCATGAGCCATGGCCGTTGAGCCTGTGCGTCTGGAGCTTGTGATCCGCAACGGGAGAGGCCGCAAGAGTGAGAGGCCCGCGTATCGCAAAAATATAAAAAATAAAAAGGGAAGACCCTATATGCTGTATATGACAGAGCACTGGCAAATGGGTGGTGCCCACGCAGAGTAGGCCTGAAATCCCTGAATGAATTAATTAATGGACGAACCACCAACCAACTAGACATAAATTGAGTACAAATCAGAAAATCATAGTGTCTTCAGATTAAGAAAATAAAGGTCTTGGCAAGAGTCAGATCCAGTGGAGCAAGGCTGCCTTGGTTGACCAGCTAAAGTGTTCTCTTGAACACCTAACTGAATCGCTTTTGTTCCAAATCCTTCTCAAAGGCACAGAATCCCAGCAGGTGCTTGGGGGGAAGGTCATTCTTCCAGCAGCATTTGTCGATAGACCTGAATTTTGCTCTAATCTGCTCAGGGAGGCTTTCTCTTCCTCTGTTTGGTTTTTCCTCCCCTCTGAGCATTGCCTCATCTCTACCTAGATAGTAGAGATCTCCACCAACTAGCCATCAGGGGTTTGGCACTGTGACTGTGGAATCTCTTCTATTCCTTGAATATGAAACAAACACAATGGAGACTCAAAGTATTGTTATTATCTATTATAGACAGAAAGGAGGAAAAGAAAATTTAACTGTATGCACAGCCGAAAACATCAATATTTACAAAGGACTCCAATTACCGTAATAATTGTTGTGGAGTACCTTATAGAAGACAATGGAATGCCATACAACTGATGAAGGATGTACAAAATCTTAAAAGTACATGCTAACTCTGACACACACAGATAAAAAGGAAAGGTTGCTTAGCCAAGAAAGATAGATTTAAAAGTCAATATATTTGTTTAAGTAAAATATTACCCGGAAGATGAATCTTTAACAAGCAGAATATGACCAGCATCTGAAGCCAAAGATAAAAATTTTCAATTATTCATTGATTTGAATTATGAATACAAATTCCCCTTACATTTTACTGTAAATAATTGAGAGTTAACTTGAGATTTAAAGTTTTTTCAGAACAAAGGAGTGAGTTTAACTCAAAAATTTAACTTATGATAACTCTCTGTTAAGTACAATTACAGTGGTAGAATTGAGAAAACTAACATAAGGAAACAAAAACTAATACCAGGAAGAATTGAAACTTGAATGTGTTTATGGGTAAATGAAAGTCACATTTTCCTAATTAAGGATGAATCTAAGGGGGACTTCCCTGGTGGTCCAGAGGGGAGGACTCCGAGCTCCCAATGCAGGGGGCCTGGGTTCAATCCCTGGTCAGGGAACTAGATCCCGCATGCCGCAACTAAAAAAAAAAAAAAAAGAGATCCCGCACACCACAACAAAGATCCTGTGTGCCACATCTAAGATGGGGCACAGCCAAATAAATAAACAAATAATTTTTTTTTTAAAAAAAGGATGAACCTAAGGAATACAATTCTGATTGAAAAAGCAACACAGGCTTCTCCAGAACCTGCTCCATCTTACATTTTTTTCCTCTAAAAACCTTTTGATCTTAGTTCCTCTTCTCTACAAAAGATAACATCTACTCTTTCAAATCACTTCTGTTAGTTAAGATTAAGGAGTTGAAAGGAAGGTGATCCTGGACAATTCTGCCTCTAGCTGTGGCAGATTAATTTGTAACAGACTAACACTACCCCTAAGAACAATTGAAGAAAATGGAGATGGGGAAGAAGAGTCTGTTTGAGGGCATCAGAGAGGTAAAAAGGCACCTAGGACCTGAGGGAGCAAAATTCCAGAGGGCAGGGAATCTTTGGTGTGAAACTGGTATCTGTCAGCTGAAGCTAAACAAGAAAAAAAGAAAATCTACAGCCTGGGTATTATCAGTTGATGCAGCGATTTCATAAAAATGTCTAATTTCAGCCGAATATATGTTTCTAAGCAGCAATGAGAAAGGCATTACCAACCCTTCCAAGTGAGCACTCCTTGGATATTAAACCCAGCCTTCGTCTGGAGCTGTCAGTTGTCTCCTGAGCCATAATCAGAATTGAATACTTTAAGACCTTCACAAAACAAACATTGTTAAGTTAACTCGGTGAATAGCCAAGTTGACCAAAGGTAAAGAGTCTTACAACCAAAGGCAAGAGAAAGTCATTGCAGGTTGGGTTCCCCAGAGGCAGATGCTGAGATGGAGTCTGGGGTATAAAATGTTTATTTTAGGACCAGCACCTATGAAAGGAAGATGGGAAGAAGGAATGGGCAGAGGGGGCCAAATAAAGTTTCAGTTTACAAGGCAGGGAGTTTTAGAGTAAAATAGTACCCATCTGAGTTGTCCCCCATTGGGCCAAAATAGCTACTTTATATCCTCTTCTATTAAGTCATGGGAGCCAGAATATGGCATGACCTTGCGCAAGGTGGCTCTCTGCAGATAAAGCAGACTCTGGAAGAGCTGACAGCTGAGGGCTTTCTTCTGACCACACTCCCTGCAGCTGAGCAGCAAATCTTTCCCTGAAGGAGGAGCTAGTTCCTGCATTTCCCTATTTCCCAGAGCAGGGGCGGCCAAGAAAACATAGCACACACAGGATACTAATGGCGAATGGAGTCAGGGGTGGTACCACCCCGTGTTCATTCATTCTATATTCCCCAAACTTTCACTGCTCACTTATTCTGCACCTAGACCTCTACTAGGCACTGTGGCTCTAGAAAGGAGGCTCACACTCTCCCTACCCTCAAAGGACATCCATCCACAGTGAGCACTCTAAGAGCGGAAAGAACAGCGCAGGGGGGGTGGGGGGGTGCGGGGATGCAGGGTGCTGTGCAACAGGGAGGGGCCCCTCACCCAGCTGAGGTGAGGAAAGGGGGCAGGAATCTTCTCCATTTCCCACCCAAGCGCCTCCTGGACAGGAGTGTCTGCTGTGTAAGTAACTAATCATAATCGGCTATCTATGGGGAAGCAGACCCTGGTTGTTCTATGGAAATAGCAAAACATAAGGAGCGAAGATGACTTAGCTGTCATCCCCAAGAGTCAGATGAAGGCGAATCACCGTCAACCTCCCTAGGCCTTTTTTATTCATCTGTAATAAAGGGGAACTCTATTTCAAAGAAAAAAAAATTCCTATGACATGTGTTCACTGTAATTACAAAACTTGGTCAGGATTATATAAAATCTGAGCTTGGTTCTCCCAGTTGTGGAAGGCTCAGGAAGTTAGATTCACAGAGTCTACAGAAGGAGCTGAGAAGGGGGCTATTTTTGTCTGTTTTTCTCATAGCTGTAGCCCAGCTTCTACAACACTGCCCGGCACAAATGGGAAACTCAATATTCCTTTTTTTTTTTTGGCTGCCAAAAGCTTCATTTCCATTTGGTCCAAGGCTTGGGGGAGGGCTCCAGGGTAGTTAAAAGCTGCCTAGTGGCTGCAGAGAAGGCTTCAGGCCTTCTGACCACAGGGGCTCCTCAAAGGCCGCTGGGTTTCAGAGGTTCCTAGTCATGCCTGAGGGTGAGCCTTTCAAAGGGCTACTGGCCCCACCCAGCCTGAGGACCAGCCAGCCTGCGGAGGTTGGTCAGGTGGTCACCCATCTTCTTGATGAGTTTCACCTGCTCATACAGGAAGCCGCTCTCCAGGAAGTCGAGGTGAGGGTCTGTGCGGGCAGAGCCCAGGGCATGCAGATCGAAAAGGGCCTGGTTCAGGTCCTTCTCCATGAGCATGGCGGCTTCCATAGCGTCCTGGGTTTCACCCCACTCATCTTGAGATGGCTTCCGCACGTCCTGGAAGAGGGCAATGTCGCTGCACTGGTTTTGTATTTTCAAGAGACGTTCAGTGCCTTGGCACTTCTTGGCCAGTTCACGGAAAAAGTGGCCCACACTCTGAAGAGCCCCATCGTCGTGGTCGAAATAGAAGCCCAGAGAGAGGTAGGTATAGAAGGCCTGCAGATGCAGGTTGACCAGGCAACCTCTACCTTGGTAGAATAATTCTGACGAATCTGGGAGCTCAGGGTTGATTGGTAATCAGGAGTTAGCCTCAAAAACTGGTGTTGGTTGGTTCCAGTGGCCGAGGGTAGGTGAGTGGCTGATTCCAAAGGTTGCAACTGAAAAAAAAGCTGGAGGGCGGTCGGAGGCTGGAACAAGGGGTATCCCTTGGTACGTTCATTCTAAACACTGTTGAAGCAAGAGACAGATCCGCAGGCCTGCCGCGCGACCTGTCGGAAACTCAATATTCCTCAGGTCAGTTAGTGAGCAGCAGTATAGTCACTTCCGGCCCCCTCCGTCTCCACCACCCCCACCCCCGCCAGCCTAAGCCCTCCTTCCCCACCCCCCCGCCCCCTGCCTAGGACCACCTCTGAGCTAAGGCTGCGACTGGGACACCTGCAAGTGGCTTCTCCAAGTGGCCAGGGCTTCCTCACAGTGTGGTGGCTGGGTTGCCAAGGTGAGCATCCTGAGAGACAGGGAGCCACACAGAAGCCACGTGGCCTTTTGTGACCTTGCCTCAGAGGTCAAACACTGTCACTTCTACTGCATTGTATTTGTCAAGGCAGCTACAAAGATTTTCTCAAGTTCAAAGGTAGGGAACATACCTTCTCAATGGAGGAATGTCAACAGCACATTGCAAAAAACAAAAACAAAACGTGTGGGGTGAGAAAGATATGGCAGATTGCATTTTCCGAGGGATATATATATACATGCCATGACACTCAAGCCTTCCCCTGATTTTACATTATCAGACATCTGGCACTCTGCCCTGCACATTTTCGTGCAGTACTTAGGAGCTCTGCAAGGAAAATATGAACAGAACGGCTCTCCTTCCCAGGACTGGGGGACAGGGGTGCAAAAGTGGGACATTAGGAATGTTTATCTCAGAAGGTAGAGGACTCACTTGCGCTCTGGGTGACTTGGGAGCAAAGCCACACACAACTGTCATCACTATCACCTGTGTCAGCATACTATTTCTGTCCCTTTCACTCCTCTCTTTCATTGTTTATTTGTCATAGGTGTTTATGTTATAGGGAATAAATATTGGGAAAGAAGACATTATCGTACATTGCTAAGTCTCCACTTTCATGTATTTATGCCAATGCTTGTGGCCTCATTAGGAATTTTAAGCTGAAGTCACTTATGCCGGGTGGCCCATTTGAGAGGAAGTGAATTTCAGACTAGGTCAGTACTCAGGCAGTCATTCACCTCAAAGTCAGGGTACAATTCAATTCTTTTTGATATCAATGGATGTATTCTTTAACCAGAGTTAAAATAATCTAAAACCATCTTCCAACAGTATGATTCGAACGAAATAACATCCAGCGTGCTTAGATTGGAAAAAATGGCATTATTCAATTTCCAAATACAGTAACTCGAATGATGAATTTGAAGAACTCGTTCTTGCTTTATTATTGGTACGGCTTCATAACTGTCCTTTCAGTTCTCTTTTTCTTTGTGGGAAGATGGAGGAGGGGTGGCTAATGCAAAAGCAGAGGCAGCATCTTATTTACGCCATAACTGCTTTCCTGTGTCCTAAACCCTCAAGAGGGCTTTCTGAAGAAAAAGGGGTGAAAAAAATTAAACCTTATCCAGTGGAATTTACAGAGCTAGAAATAAAACAGCCTTAAAAGTTGTAACAGATACCTTTTTGGTTTATAACCACATTCTCTAACATCTGTTGAGGGACATTTTCTGACCAAAGGGTCTGTCAGTATCAATAAGAAAAGATGTGTTCCTCATTGTTCTAGAATCTACGGTGTCTAGGGTTATTGAAATGGATATCTACTGTAGTTCATACCGGAGGATGGAGAGGGAGATTACAGACGGAAGGAAAAGGGGACGTGGATTACAGTGTGGACTTGCCCCTGGCCTTGCTTTGAACTCTCCCTGGCTTTTTGGAACTTAACCAAGATCAAACAGGCAGTTGCAGCCAGCCCAAGGCCTCTGGTTCTCTGTATAAATTTAGGAGTTGATTTTGAGGTTAAGATTATGAAGTTTTGTGGTAACTTTAAACTGGAAAGTATTGCGTTCACCTTTTCTATTCCCCAAAGAAAAAAGAAATGCCCAGCCATGTAATGAAACTCCTTTCAATCTGACCATTGTGTTAGGAACAGATTTCACACTGAGCGAATCTTTGCAACCAGACTCAAATGTTTCCCATTAAGGCCCTGCACGAGTATAAATGTGCAAGGGCCCGCCGCAGAGTGTGCCATTCTCCAAGCAAATGCACACACTTGGTGACTTGGATAGGGTATCAAAAACAGATCCACTGCTGAATACTTGTTTGCACTTCTTATTGCCGTTGCTTAGAGCCTAGACAATGAGAAAGAAAACTCCCTCAACCTCTTGGTGGTGGCGGTGGGACCTACCTGATTAGGCAGAACATGTGTGGGTCAAACTGTTGCAGCCTTAATGTCTGAATCAGAATTGCTTGCTTACGATGGCTACGCCGTATCTTACTAGGATCCTTCACAGTTTAGCAACTTTTGCTTCAAGCTAAAATAAGTGCTAGGAAGTAGAGTTTAAAATGATGCACAGAGTTTTAGACTATCAAAACAGGAGATTCTATTCAGAAAATGACTTTGACTAAAGCTGAAGAAAACTACAATACATTAACAGAAAGTTTCAATCTGTTATAAGATGGTTCTTAGTTTGACTTTTTTTTTTTTTTTTTTTTGAGGTACGCGGGCCTCTCACCGTTGTGGCCTCTCCCGCTGCGGAGCAGAGGCTCCGGACGGGCAGGCTCAGCGGCCATGGCTCACGGGCCCAGCTGCTCCGCGGCACGTGGGATCTTCCCGGACCGGGGCACGAACCTGCGTCCCCTGCATCGGCAGACGGACTCTCAGCCACTGCGCCACCAGGGAAGCACCTTTATTTCGTTTTTATATAAAATGATTCCTTTCCTTACTCACACGGAATTTTCCTATGGAAACATGGGTTTTGTGGAGAGTAAGAAAGGTATTTTTTACAAATGAATGCTTTGTATTCACTAATCCCATATTTTTTCCCATATTAGTTTCTTCATGGATTTCTACAAAGATGGTATTTTATCAGGTTCTTCTTCTTTTTTTTTTTTTTTTTTTTTAAGAAACACCTTGGGCTTCCCTGGTGGCACAGTGGTTAAGAATACACCTGCCAATGCAGGGGACACGGGTTGGAGCCCTAGTCCGGGAAGATCCCACATGCCGCGGAGCAACTAAGCCCGTGTGCCCCAACTACTGAGCCTGCGCTCTAGAGCCCATGAGCCACAACTACTGAGCCTGTGCACCACAACTACTGAAGCCTGGGCGCCTAGAGCCCGTGCTCCTCAACAAGAGCAGCCACCGCAATGAGAAGCCTGCGCACTGCAACAAAGAGTAGCCCCCGGGCTTCCCTGGTGGCGCAGTGGTTGGGAGTCCGCCTGCCAATGCAGGAGACATGGGTTCGTGCCCTGGTCCGGGAAGATCCCACATGACGCGGAGCAGCTGGGCCCGTGAGCCATGGCCGCTGAGCCTGCGCGTCCGGAGCCTGTGCTCCGTGGCGGGAGAGGCCACAACAGTGAGAGGCCCACGTACCGCAAAAAAAAAAAAAAAAAAAAAAAAAAAGAGTAGCCCCTGCTCACCACAACTAGAGAAAGCCCATGTGCAGCAATGAGGACCCAACACAGCCAAAAATAAACAAATAAATTAATTAATTAAAATTAAAAAAAAAAGAAACACCTCACTTAAAATAAGCAAAACGTTTTTATTCACACAAGTATCTTTTACTAACTCTACCCAATTTTAGAAGCTTTGTAGGCTCCAAAGACTATCATGATTAACCTTCTTCGGATGAAACTTTAAGGATGTGCTTTGAACCCACAGAAGAAATTAAATGCACAGTTAAGACTGATTTTCATCATCAAGTTGCAACAGGGAATTGTCTTTAAAGCCATCTTCTGCTGCCTTCATTAGAGTTTTGATCTCTTGCTGCAAATTTATATTCCTTTGTGGGTTTAAGGCAGATACTGGATATCCTTTTAACCTATATTTACTAAGCAACCTATTGATGAGTCTCATTCTGCCACAAATTCATGAACGATGTTCCCATGACCACCCTAGCGGGAGTCTTAACTGAATACAGCATCTTCAGGATAAGTGGCCATTTGTCACAAGGTAAAGGCATTTTTTTTTTAATCGTGAAAGTTAAAAACACATACCACTTTGACTTTTTTACATTTTGAATTGTTCCACAAGCCCCAATCAGCCAGCAAATAAAAAATGTATGCCAATAATAGAACACCCGAAGAAACGTCTGTGCTCCCCCCGCCCTTTTCCCTTTCCAAAAAACCTCTCCCAATTTAGGACCTTCTATATGTATCTGAGCCAAGTTCCTGATTGGAAGAAATTCTCACCTAGAAAGAAGGAGGGACAGTTTCCCTGGTGGTTGTCAGCTTTATTCACTACCTCTCTGTTCGGCCTCACAGGGGAACTGACCCGCCCAAACTCCACCTCTCAGGCCCCCTTGCCCCTGGCACCCAGCCCCTTTCAGTCAGTGGGGGCACTGGATGGAGACTGGGGAGCAGGAGGAAAGGAGAAGTCAGAGAACTTTCCCCCTTCATTTCTGTTTTAGGCAGCATCTTTGGCCGAAGCTGCCCCCCCCGCGGCTCTCCACAGGGCAGCCTCGCATTGGCTGAACTGAGTTGGAAGCCAGTTGGCAAGGGAGTCTGGGAAATGCCTCTGCAGATCAGCCCTTTGTGCAAGGTCCAGAGCAGATCAGGGGAATTATGGGGCCTGGATCTGAGAACAAACAGCCAAATGACCAGCCCAGAGAGCTGAACTAAGTAAGACTCACTGGCATCCTCTCTAGCTCCGTAGGCCAAAGAGCGACAGTTGACTCCAATTCATCCACTCAATATTACAGTGCATTGACCAGGTGTTAGGAGTTGTGCTAGCTTCTTTTTTTATGTTTGTTTGTTTATTTATTTATTTATTTTTGGCCGTGTTGGGTTTTCATTGCTGCGGGCGGGCTTTCTCTAGTTGCAGGGCGTCTTCCTTGCGGCGCGCAGGTTTCTCATTGCGGTGGCTTCTCTTTGTTGCAGAGCATGGGCTCTAGGTGCGCGGGCTCAGTAGTTGTGGCTCGCGGGCTCTAGAGCGCAGGCTCAGTACTTGTGGCACACGGGCTTAGTTGCTCCGCGGCATGTGGGATTTTCCCCGACCAGGGCTCGAACCCCTGTCCCCTGCACTGGCAGGCAGATTCTTAATCACTGCACCACCAGGGAAGTCCTGTGCTAGCTTCTAAGAATGCAAAGATAGAGAACATATGGTCCCAGCTCTCACCATCTTCTGTTCGAATCCCAGCCCTATTCCCTTCTAGTTGGCTTTGGGCAGCTGACTTGACCACTCCAACCCACCACCTCCTCTGCTGTGAAACAGGGAAGATAATAGTATCAACTTCCTAGGCTTTTTTTTTTTTTTTTGGCTGCATTGGATCTTAGTTGTGGTACGTGGGCCTCTCTCTAGTTGTGGCATGCAGGTTTTCTCTCTGTAGTTGTGGCGCATGGGCTCCAGGGCACATGGGCTCTGTAGTTTGCAGCTCGAAGGCTCTCTAGTTGAGGCGCTCGAGCTCAGTAGTTGTGGTGCATGGACATGTGGGATCTTAGTTCCCTGCCCAGGATCGAACCAGCGTCCCCTTCATTGTAAGGCAGATTCTTTACCACTGGACCACCAAGGGAAGTTCCTCAACTTCCTAGGATTGTTGTAAGGGTTCCATGAGATCGCTGCTTACAGTAGACATTCAGTGAGCATTTGTTGAATAAAACTGTGCCTAGTGAGCCAGACACTTAATAAGTAAAACGAAGTTACACTTCACTGATTGCCTGCCCTGTGGCAGACACATACGTACATTACTGTAATGCCTACAACCACTAGCAAGGTGGGGTAAACAAGCAGTTTCAATACAATACGGTAAAGCGCTACAACAAACGCACCCACAAGCTGTGCTGGAAACACCATAGGCGGAGAACCTGTAGAGACCTCACAGAGAAGTTACAGAGAATTGCATCAGAGGGAGAAGGGGGCAGGGCCCAGCGGGTAAGGACTTCGTAATAATAACAATAGTAACAAAAGCTAACAAGGATTGAGAACTCACCCTGAACCGGGCCCTGAGTGACAGTACTCACTGAGTCTTCCTCCATAGATGCTCCCTATCAAACCCATTTTATAGAGAGAGAACTCAAGTTTAGAGTTCTAAATTATGTCACACAGCTAGTAAAGGTTAGGGTCAGGATCCAAACCCAAGAGTGCCTAACTCCAAAGTTGATGCCCTGAGGAACAGCAGATGCACTCCCGGCTGTAAGGATGGATCGTTTTATTGAGTTAACTAACACAGCAGCCACAAAGGACAAATCTGTGTGCTAACATCCAACAGACTGTAGACTCCTTGGGGTAACTGCGCAAGGAGAGCTTGACACTGAAGGTGCTTAATTCTTTGCGGAGTCCAGCTGCACAGTCCCAGCTCAGCGGAGGACCAGGGAACAAAGGGCTCCATCCTGGGGTGGGGGAGAAGTGGCTGAGGGGAACATGTGTTCTCTAGAAGTAAACTGAGTGGCCTTGAGAGATGAGTTAGCCCTTTCAAGACTCCAGGCTAATATTTGGTTTAATTATCTCTTCCAAGGTACTGAAGACACTCTGTCTCACAGAGCAAATTTATCTTTCAAATGGAGCCACTGTCCAACCTACTTAGGTATCAATTCTCTTGTCTTTTCTTTAAAAGGCCAGTTGCAGGCAACATCACTATTTTTCTGCTTAAAAGAAAGTGGGGAGAGGTCCTTAAAACCTCCCAAGATGGCTTTTAATTAAAAAATACTAATCCTTATTTTTCCTATTTCTCCAACCTTCTGTGCTCCTGGGGGTTGTGGATGTGGAGATGAGATATTTTGCAAATAATAGTAGACCTTTCCTTCGCATTTCAGAGCCGTTCAATTATAAACACCGCCACCTGCAAAGCTGGAAATCAATTCAACTGCAATCTTCTTTAAAGCGTTTTCAATGCAGCTGCTAACCTGTCTAGATGTTTAACTTTCAGGTTTCAAAACCTGTCAGTTAAAACTTGCTTACTGTTACTCCTTTTCTCTGAAGCTACAAGCCTGAAGAGAAATTATATAGCAAATTGGAAACAAGGAACTAAGACTTGATAGGAACACAAAAGGCCCGTGAATGGGCTGTGGTACAAGAAACTACAATCCCTGCTCTGGAAATGAATGAAGATTAGAGGGCTCGTCTACCCGCAGCCTCTAATGAGGTTGCGCCTTCTCGGTTCTGAAGGCAGCAACCGATCCCTTCACAAGAACACTTGGGCTATTCCGAGAAAAAGACATTAGTCAAACCTGTTGTTGGCTGAGTTTACCAGTCAATTCTGTTGAATTGTGGCATGGGTAGCATGGGGTGGACGCAGCTCATTAAAAACTCCATTCGGGAAAACCCGAAGGCAACAGGATAGTCATTACTGAGCTAATTCTATTGCCCTGAAAGAGTTAATTCAACTCCTAGAGGAAAGCAATGTACTTTCTATTCCCCAGGATGAGCCAGCCTCTCACCCAGCTTAGCACAATGAGACTGTTTTTCCTCAGCCCTCCCCTCTACTCCGGGCTGAAGGCCCTCTGACAGTTGACAAGCCCAAGATGGGGCTCACCAGGAGGGTCTCCTCTCATTCCCCAGTACAGGCCCCTCTAGGCCTAAGGGCTGGCCGGGTAATGCTGAATAAATCCGTGCACGCAAGGAACAAGCACGAGGACAAATCCCTTGACTCTGTGTCTGGATTCTAAACACCTACCCAGATTCTAACAGTGTAGCCAGATCAATCTATCAGCAGGAGTCGCTAAGAGATGCCTGATTTACATGCACCCTCTGCAGTGTGTCACTGGGCACAGAGTGCCCTGTAAGCGGTTGTGCACAGGCTCTAGTCCTGGCCCGACGGAGAACAGAGGCCATCACCCGCCTGGACCACAAATATCCTCACTGAGAAAGAGGCACAGAGGGCCAGAAGTGTTAAATGATCCACACGTTCCCTTCTAGATACTGCTTTTTAAAAACGAATTTATTATAAAAAATGTCAAACATAGATCAAAATAGACATAATGGTCCCCATGTACCTATCACCCAGCTGCAACAATTAATAACTTACAGCTAATTTTATTTCCGCTGTACCCCCAGCAAGTCCCCCACCAGGTTATGTTGGAACAAATCCCAGACTTCCTATCACTTCATCCATAAATATTTCAGTGTGTATCTCTAAAAGATAAGGACTCTTTTTTTTTTTTTTTTAACAAAACACAAAGCAATTCCTGCCTCTAAAAAAAAGAAAACCCCTTTTGACACCTGCTACAACATAGATGAACCTTGAGGACACTGTGCCGAGCGAAACAAGCCAGTCACAAGAGGACAAATTCTGTGTAATTCCACTTACATGAGGTTCTTAGAGTAGTAAAGTCATAGACAAAAGTGGAATGGTGGTGGCCAGGGGTTGAGGGGAGGTGGGAATGGGGCGCAGTTGCAATTCTGCAAGAGGAAAAGAGCTCTGTGGATGGATGGAGGCGAAGGTGGCACAACAATGTGAATGTACTCAACACCACTGAACGGGATAATGAACTGAAAAATGATTCAAATAGTAAATTTTATATTGTTTATGTATTTTACCACAAGTTTTTTTCAAATAGTAAATTAAAAATAAAGCCCTTCACATCATAAACGATCCATTAAGCGTTTAATTATCTCATAAATGTCATATGTTTGTTCAGTTTGTTTGCTTGGATCAGAATCCACACAAGGTTCACAGACTGTGCTTGGTTTTCAGTTCTTATCCGTTGTCCCTCCAACTGTTTTTATTTCTTTTTTTCCCACTGCAATTTATGTATTGAAGAAACTTTTCCTAGAAAGTTTCCCACAATGCAGGTGTTTCCGTTTGCATCCCTGTGATGTCCTCTGTTCTGTTTTCTTGAAAACTGGAAGTTGGATCAAGAGAGCAGATCAGAGAGTGGCATGGACATGTATACACTACCAAATGTAAAATAGATAGCTAGTGGGAAGCAGCCGCATAGCACAGGGAGATCAGCTCGGTGCTTTGTGACCACCTAGAGGGGTGGGATAGGGAGGGTGGGAGGGAGGGAGACGCAAGAGGGAAGAGATACGGGGATATATGTATATGTATAACTGATTCACTTTGTTATAAAGCGGAAACTAACACACCATTGTAAAGCAATTATACTCCAATAAAGATGTTAAAAAAAAAAGAGCAGATCAGATTCAAATTTGATGTTTCGGGCAAGATCACTGCATAGATTCGACTATATTATCAAAATATGAGTGCACAAAGATTAATCAACACACTGTCATAACCAATTTAGTATGAGCTCTCCACTGCCGATGGCCTTGGGATGGGGACTGAAGGAATGAGAGGAAATACCAAAAAGATGTTTTAACAGAATCCTTGCCATCAAGGAACCTGCAATCTTGTTAAGGAGGCAAAACTGATAGAAGTGAAACAATTAAATAATAGTTAAGACTGTGCTGTGACTGTAAAAGCCATCTCATTCCAAGGGTGAGACCATCTAAAAAAGGTTTTAGGTCAAAGTTCCTGAAATGGGTCTTGAAGGACTGATAGATTTTGGAAAAAAGAAGGCATTTGGGGAAGTAAAACTATACAAAGAAAAGCACAGGGACTTCCCTAGTGGCGCAGTGGTTAAGAATCCGCCTGCCAATGCAGGCGACACGGGTTTGAGCCCTGGTCCAGGAAGATCCCACATGCTGCGGAGCAACTAAGCCCATGCGCCACAACTACTGAGCCTGCGCTCTAGAGCCCGTGAGCCACAACTACTGAATCCCGCATACCTAGAGCCCGTGCTCCGCCACAAGAGAAGCTGCTGCAACGAGAAGCTCGCGCACCGCGATGAAGAGTAGCCCCGCTCGCCGCAGCTAGAGAAAGCCCGTGCGCAGCAATGGAGACCCAATGCAGCCAAAAATAAATAAATAAAATAAATAAAATTTAAAAATAATAATACAAACTATTAAAAAAAAACAGGAAAGCACAGAGGTTGCTACTGGGGATGGGTACAGAGGGTGATTCATACAGGTTGGGAATGATAGCACAAAGACAGGAACACTCAGCAGATTATATGAATTGGAAGATCTCTAGAGACTAAGGCAAATCGGAGGTTACTTCTGTTTTGGGGTGCATACTTTGTCAAGATTCTAAAGGTCTGCAAGTGTCATGGAGGTTTTGAGAAGCTGATTTCCAGTATCTTTTAGTAGAAGAATTGAGGTTTTTTTCCCTCATGGAAATCTTTTCCAACTGAGTTGACCCTTTCTAGAGATGAAACACGTGAAAAAGAGTTCCGTGAAAAAGAGTTCCATGTAAAATACAGTTAGAATTAGATAAGATGTTTAGGATTAGCCTTAAATACTCTGGAGGGGAGGGGAGAGGTGAGACGTAGAGGGCTATATATGCAAAAAGAGTGACAAAGCGTTGACAGTTGTTGGAGCTGAGTCATGGGTACATAGGACTCATAATGCTATCCTCCCTACTTTTCTGTACGTTTGAATCTTCCCATAATAAAAAGTTATTTGTGAACCTATCACTGTTGAGGGCAAGGGTCATTCCCACATCCCACGTTTCCCATGTTATAGAAAAAGATTCGGTGGACCAGAAGATGTGGCGCTTGTCTCTTCCGTGACTAAGCTGTTTAACTGAGCCAATTACCTCACCTCTGTGGACCTCAATCCCTTTCTCTGTAAAATGAGAGGAAAGGGAACAAGAACTAACATTTATTAAATGCTTACTATGTGCAGGAATTGGGCAGTGCACTTGATGTAGATGATCTCAGTTTTGGGGAGGGTGGATGCAATGTTGTCCTTAGTCTCCAAAGTTTCTTTCTGGTTCTAGGGTTCCACGAATTATCCGTTTCACCTTCATTTAGTTTTTTGATGAACCTATATGCCAGATACCTTGCTATAGTCTTCGGAGACACAGATTAAAGAGACAGCCCCTGTCTTCAAGGGTTTTATGATCTAAAAGGACAGACTAGTAAGAAAGGTTATAATCCAATTGGTAAATGTTATAATAACTGCTGTTTACTGAACAATAACTACATGGGTAAGATGGTAAAGGTTTTACATTATTGATATCTTACATCCCTACAATATAGAAAAAGCATGACATGGTTTAATAATAAAAATAGTATCATAAGGGACTTCCCTGGTGGTCCAGTGGTTAAGAATCCGCCTTCCAGTGCAGGGAACTCGGGTTCGATCCCTGGGAACTAAGATCCCACATGCCACGGGGTAACTAAGCCCACACGTCACAACTAAGAGTCCACACACTGCAAATAAAGATCCTGCGTGCTGCGGCTAAGACCCGATGCAGCCAAAAATAAATAAGTAGTATCATGTGCTCTGGGGTCGAGTAGGAGGAACACCCATCCCAGACTGAGGAGGTCAGATATGTCTGTATTAAGTCTTTTTGAATTAATTTATTTTACTTGTGGTAAAACAAACACAACGTAAAATTTACCATTTTCAGTGTTTAGTTCAGCGGCATGACATACACTCACATCGTTGTGCCACCGTCACCACCATCCATCTCCAGAACTTTTTCCATCTTCCCAAACTGAAACTCAGTACCCATTAAACACTAACAGCCTGTCCGCCCTCTCCCTAGCCTGAGACAACCACCATTCTCCTTTCTGTCAGTATAATGTGACTACTCTAACCTCTTCAGGTGAATGGCATCATATAGTATTAATATTTGCCCTTTTGTGATTGGCTAATTTCACTTAGCATAATGTACTCAAGATTCATCTGTGTTGTAGTATATGTCAAAATTTCCTTCTTTTTTAAGGCTGAATATCATTTCATTATACGTACAGTTGGCCCTCTGTATCCATGAATTCTGCATCTGAGGGTCCAACCAACTGTGGAGTGAAAGAAAATTCTTTTAATTTCCAGAAAGTTCCAAAAAGCAGAACTTGAATTTGCTGTGCAACAGCAACTATTTATATAGCATGTACATTGTATTAGGTATTATAAGTAATCCAGAGATGATTTAAAGTATACGGGAGGCTGTACATAGGTCATATGCAAATACTATGCCACTTTATTTAAGAAACTAGAGCGTCAGAGGATTTTGGTATTGTATTGGTGGGGGTCAGGGGTGCTCCTGGAACCAATCCCCAGTGGACGCTGAGGGACAATTGTATAGACCATATTTTGTTTTATCCATTCATCCGTCAGTGGGTACTTGGGTTGCTTCCACCTTTGGCTATTGTGCATAATGCTACCATGAACATGGGTGGATAAATACTTCTTCAAGACCCTGCTTTCAATTCTTTGGGGTATATACTATGTTCAGTTTTGAAGAATGAGAAGGTATTAAGGCAAAAAAAAAAAAACAGAAGCATTCCAAGAAGAGCCAGTGACTGGTGGAAAGGCACAGAGAGCTGTTGTTAAGTTCAGCTGAAGAGTAGAGAGAGGAGGGGGGTGGTGAGATACAGGGCCACAGCGAGAGGCAGGCACTAGACTGTAAGGGCCTTGCATACCGTGGGGAACGGGCAATGGGGGCTACAAGCAGAACTGAGATCAAATCCCTCTTTTTGCTGCTATTCTTAAAGTGTCTACTTTAACGTAATTTTAAGCAAATATTCAAAAACAATGTTTTTACAGGAAAGACTTTGGGCCCTACTGGAAATGACCACTAGAAGATGTTTAGGCATTGTGGTGACCCCACTCTTCTGTTTCCCTGACAACAGGCCCCCTCACTCTACCAGTGTTCAATAAATAATAATGGAGCGCTCAACAGACCAACTATTTATGGTCAATGGATTGATGTTATTTCATAAAATCTTTTGCTTAAAATAATATTATCTAATGCACTGCTTTTATTTGACTGATTCTTTTCAGAATCAACTAAGCCAGAGCACAGATCCATTTATGAGATTCTGCATTCAACACTCCATCTTGCTTTTCCCTAACACAGGATGAATCCCTTGAGCTGTAATGAAAATGGTGCCAGGTAAGCTTGGGGCCCCACCCAGCTCTGAATGATTTTATGACAATGCAACACATAATCTATTCATTTCTATGAAGAGCCTTAATCCCCTGTGAACCCAGTTACACTCCAGAGAAATAGATGGCATGCTGTGTGTGCGTGTGTGCGCGCGCGTGTGTGTGGATCAGTTTAACACTCGGGTGACATTTGGGTATTTCTCACAATGCTGATAAACACTGACACCATGAATGGACAAGCTGCTCACAAGAGAATCCGTGAGTCATGCCTGTGTGTTCTTCAGGGTGTTTAACTTTCCTGGTGTGCATGTTGATGCTTTGGTGTATAGTGTGAAATAATAGTAAAAATGAAGAATCACCAGAATGATTTCTCAACAAAAGTCATTCATCTAATGAAGATTTGGTCGGCGGGGGTGGGGGGGTGGTAGTGTCCTGTAAGGGGCGGGGCAGGATGTGCAGCCGAGGTCACTTCAGCTGTTGCCTTGTAACATGGTTCACAGACCCCCCACGGTGTTATTAAACAAGAGCTCTGGGCCAGAAATCCTGCAACATGGCTCAGTCAATGGAGGTGGGTTTTGAAGTGACCTTAGATGTCATAGAGCAATACAAAAAGTCAGCAATATGAACTGGCCTTTCACCAGGTGAGGAATGGATGCCCCCAAATACATTGATGAAGGTGCAATCATAGCAAAGGAGAGTCTGGTCCTAATCCTTTTCTCTTTTTTCTTCTTTCGGCCACACCACACAGCATACGGGATCTTAGTTCACCAACCAGGGATCGAACCCGTGTCCCCTGCAGTAGAAGTGCGGAGCCTTCCACTGGACCCCCAGGGGAGTCCCAGGTCCTAATCTTTTAGAGACTAGTCACTTCACCCTTGAAGTCTGATGTTCAACTCTGATTATTGTGATGCTTAAAAGCAACTCTGAGTCATGTAGGCAATAAGCATTACTTCACATTATATTCTTTTATTTAATGTGAATGTTCTGATAGGCACACTGTATTGCTTACAATTTAAGTTCAACTTCATATAATAGAGCTCCATTTCAGCTAGTCCAAAATGGCTTAAACAAGATGGTAGTTTATTTCTCCCTTTGGGAATTCCCTGGTGGTCCAGTGGTGAGGACTCCATGCTTTCACTGCCGAGGGCCAAGGTTCCATCCCTGGTTGGAGAACTAAGGTCCCGCAAGCTGCACGATGTGGCCAAAAATAAAAGATGAATATTTCTCCCTTAGATATAAGCACAAGTATAGACAGTTAGGAATGGTGGGGTGGCCCGAGTCACCACTACGCTACCCCTAGATGTTGCCCTGCCCACATAGCCAAAGAACGCTCACTACCAAGTCCTTGTTACAAGCCACAGGGCAGAGGAAGGTGAGATGAAGGGGTATATCACCTCCCTTTAAGAATGCATCCCAGAAATGGCCAGAATTCCAATTGCCAGGATTCATCACAAGGCCACGAGAAGGTGCAAAGGTTGCTGGCAATGTCATTACCATGAGTAACACTGGGGTTCTATGATAAGGAAGAAGGATAGAGCATCTGCTGGGGGACCCCCAGCAATCTCTGCCACATCTGTTTTCTTTTTTCTAAACTGAAAAAGAAAAACTGATTCACAAAGAGGGAAAACTCCCCCAAACTTACCTGGTCAACACCCACTCATCCGTCTTGTGTCAACTTAAAAGTCACTTCCTGTGAGAAGCCTACCTGGGGTTTTCCCCTTCCTTTCCTTCACCCTCTGTGGCCCCCATCTAGAGGAGGTCTCCCTGTTACTCTCTGTCAACAGCACTCCTCTCAGTGTTTTAACATGCCAGAGTTGAAATTAATGACGCACTGATACGACTATGTATGTCATGTCTGCGTCCTGAATAGCATTCTGAGCTCTGTGAGGACAGGGGCTGAACCTGTAATGGTCACATGCCCCTTGGTAAGCACTCAAAGCAAATTTCTCAAATCAATTCATAAATGAATGGGAAGGCAGGGGGGTGCGCTCAAAGTCACACAATTAGTGCAGAACCAAGACTGAAACTGGGTCTTTAAACTCGTTTGTTTTTCTTATCATACCACACAGCTTTTCCAGTTAACAAAATGAGGGCCGGAAGGACAAAGTCACTAACCTGAACTTGTGCAGATAATTAGTTGTAGGACAAGGCCTGGAATCCAGGATGCTTAAGGCTCAGCCTACTTCTCTTGCCACCAAAATATAATAGTGCTTTTATTTCCAAACCCAAGGAGCTCCTATCTCAGAAAAAGTCAGGGGGCTCATCAAGAGATTCCCAATCATGGGCAAAACAATTTGCTTAAACTCATTTTGATTTTAAGAATAAATCAGGGCTTCCCTGGTGGCCCAGTGGTTGAGAGTCCGCCTGCCGATACAGGGGACACAGGTTCATGCCCCGGTCCGGGAAGATCCCACATGCTGCGGAGCGGCTGGGCCCGTGAGCCATGGCCGCTGAGCCTGCGCATCCGGAACCTGTGCTCCATAACGGGAGAGGCCACAACAGTGAGAGGCCCGCGTACCGCAAAAAAAAAAAAAAAAGAATAAGTCAGAATAATCATATGTAACATGTGAACCTTCATGGGATTCTAGATGATCAGGGGAAGAAAACACCGTATAAAAAGTAGTTGGAGAACAATTGGAGAAATGTAAATATAGATTATATACTAGATGACAGCTATTAAGTAAATGTTAGTGTCCTTGGATGTGATAATAGTATTGTGGTTAAGTAGAAGAATATCTCTTTTCTTAGGAGACTCAGACTACAGTATTGAATGGGGTTGAGAGAGAAGTGTTATGATGTGTACAGTACACAGGGAAGATCCTACCTTTGAGTTCAGCTTGGAAAATAGTGTTGGTCTATGTACACGGGAGCTGCTTATCTACTCCTCCTGGGGAAGAATGGGCATCTTGACTATCACATAAGTTACTATTGATTGATGTTATTATTTTGATCAGTTGAGACTAAGGCATTTCCCCCCCCAATCCTGACTGGATAAGACTTTGCATAATCCATTAACTGACAAATGATAATACAGCTGCTTTTTATTTTTATTTATTTATTTATTTTGGTTATGTTGGGTCTTTGGTGCTGTGCGTGGGTTTTCTCTAGTTGCTGCGAGCAGGGGCTACTCTTCGTTGCCATGCGCAGGCTTCTCATTGCGGTAGCTTCTCTTGTTGCGGAGCACAGGCTCTAGGCGCACGGGCTTCAGTAGTTGCAGCACGTGGGCTCAGTAGTTGTGGCTCATGGGCTTAGTTGCTCCGCAGCATGTGGGATCTTTCCGGACCAGGGATCGAACCCGTGACCCCTGCATTGGTAGGCGGATTCTTAACCACTGTGCCACCAGGGAAGTCCCACAGCTGCTTTTTAAAAATTCTCTTTGCACGTCCTAGGTTGGCTCTATCAGGGAGTACATTACAAGAACATACGTTACAAAATAGTCTGTTGGTTTTAAAACATAATGGACTTCACCAGAGAAGGCCATGTACTCTTGGCATCCAGTTATACAGTGTTTTTGTTGTCTCTGAGAATCATTTATGTTTAACACGTGCTGTTTTAAAGACTGGCAGGAATTCCTAAACAACTGAAGCTCTAATCTACGATTGTCCTCTAGAAACAGAAATCCAAATCACAATATTCTAAGAATATAAGGTAACTGATGTGCCTCCCAAGTGTTTTTGTTCCTCCTGCCTTCTCCTCAAACTTCAATCACGAACTCTATTATTCCAAAGTTACAAAACTATAATTTTTAAATTAAAGCGTTAGTCAAGGAAAAAAAAAACTTTAGATTCTACAAAGATGGTAAGAAGACTCAAAGAAGATCTATTAACTATAATAGTCATTTAACACTAGAATAGGCAACTAAGGAAAGTTCTGTAATCTCCATCCCTAGAGAGCACTAAAAATAGAATGGACCACCACACTATTGGATGATTTATGTTCTCAGATGTTCTAAGGCAAAGGTCTTAACCATAATTCTTGAAATACCTTCTTCCATTAATATTCTGTTAAAAAATTAAAACAGACCACAAAAGTGAGGCCAAACTGTGTTCGTGGCATTTCTATGTATATAACTATCAGAGAATTAGCCAGATTCAAATATCGAAGTGGGTGACCCTAGGTGGTCTCCAACCCTGAGAGTGAGGTGGGGGAAGGGCAGGATTTTACTGTTGATTAATTGGGGAATAAGCATGAGGCAAAATAGCTCCCATTGTCTACTTATCTAATGTGTTTTCATCAAAGTCTGAAAGATGGCTCTAACATATTAACCTTTATTAAGGGTCCTTAATCAAGATGTGAGCATGAGGTACCTCAGATGTTCCCAGGGAAAGCAAGAGGATGCTCATAGAATTTATCTAAATAGAAATGGCCACTGCTGCTTGAGAAAAGCTTCCAGAATATGACCAATACCCATCAGACCCATCAATTTATGGCCACTCATGAAATACAAAACCATAAGTTTAGCAATATTTAAGGAGTCTTCATAATTAATATAAGGGAACATCCAGAGGAAAAAGTCATACATCATTTAGAATATTAAAAAGTGTAATACGGGAAGTTGATTACTTTTTGTCCTCACTTCAGGAAGGGCCACTTCACAAATGAGGGCAGACGTGAGGCACATTTGGAGCAACAGCCAGGAGCAAAGGAGGAAATGGAAACTACCAAGTGCTATAGATTGAATGTTTGTCCCTCCTCAAATTCATATGTTGAAACCTATTTTCCTCACTATGATGTTATTAAGAGGGTGGAGCCCTCATGAATGGGATTAGTGCCCTTATAAAAGAGGCCTCTAGGGCTTCCCTGGTGGCGCAGTGGTTGAGAGTCCACCTGCCGATGCAGGGGACACGGGTTCGTGCCCCGGTCCAGGAAGGTCCCACATGCCGTGGAGCGGCTAGGCCCGTGAGCCATGGCCGCTGAGCCTGCGCATCCTGAGCCTATGCTCCGCAACGGGAGAGGCCACAATAGTGAGAGGCCCGCATACCGCAAAAAAAAAGAAAAAGAGAGACTCCAGAGAGATCCAAGCCCCTTCCACCACGTGAGGATATAACAAGTCTGAGATCCAAAAAAATGCTTCACTCAACCATGCTGGCCCCCTGATCTTAGACTTCCAGCCTCCAGAAATGTGAGAAATAAATTTCTGTTGTATATAGCTACCCAGTCTATGGTATTTTGTTATGGCAGCACAAATGAACTAAGACACCAGGTTTGCAGCTGCATCACTCCAATCTCTGCCTCCAGTCACATGACCATCTTCCTTCTGTGTGTCTGTGTCTTCACATAGTTTTCTCCTCCCTGTGGGTCTGTCTCTGTGTCTCTCCTCTTCTTATATAGACACCAGACATACTGGAATTAGGGCCCACCCTAATCCACTCTAACCACATCTTAATTTACATCTTAATTACATCTACAAAGACCCTATTTCCAAATAAGGTCATATTCACAGGCACCAGGGATTAGGACTTCAACATGTCTTTTTTGGGGGGGTGGGGAGACACAATGCAACCTACAACAACACTAAAGAGTCAGTCGTTCCATTGGTTAGTACAATATTTATTTGACTGCGTTGCTGTGGCCTCTCCTGTTGAGGAGCACAGGCTCCGGACGCGCAGGCCCAGCAGCCATGGCTCACGGGCCCAGCCGCTCCACAGCATATGGGATCTTCCCGGACAGGGGCACGAACCCGTGTCCCCTGCATCGGCAGGCAGACTCTCAACCACTGCGCCACCAGGGAAGCCCTGCGTTGGGTCTTTGTTGCTGCACACAGGCTTTCTCTAGTTGTGGCGAGCAGGGACTACTCTTCACTCTTTGTTGCAGTGTGCGGGCTTCTCACTGGGGTGGCTTCTCTTGGTTTGGAGCACGGGCTCTAGGCGCGTGGGCTTCAGTAGTTGTAGCATGCGGGCTCAGTAGTTGTGGTTTGCGGGCTCTAGAGAGTAAGCTCAGTAGTTGTGGCACACGGGCTTAGTTGCTCTGCGGCATGTGGGATCTTCCCGGACCAGGGCTCGAACCTGTGTCCCCTGCACTGGTAGGCAGATTCTTAACCACTGCACTACCAGGGAAGTCCTAGTACCATATTTATTGAGCAGCTACATAATTGGGTTAAACAAAAAAATCTAGGCCAAAGATGATTTTTTGCCCTCAAGGATTTAGAAAAGAGCAGTTATTATAAAAACAACTTGAAAGACAATTAAATGCTAAAAATATTACATCATTGCTGTTTATAAGGTTAAAAAATGGAAAAAGCCTAATTATCCAATTAAAAGGTTGTGTAAAAGTAGGATGACCAACTCAATCCTGGTTTGCCCTGGACTCCCCAGTTAAAGTTCTGTGCCCCGAGAACCCTCTCCAGACCAAGGCAAATGGAGGTGGTTTGTCACCCTATAGCAATATAGTAAAATACTATGCAATTTTCATTTTAAAAAAATGCTAGTAAGGATTTTTAAATGATGTTAGAAATGTTTTTAATGTAATATCAAGCCACGGGGAAAAAAGCAGAATTCAAAATGCTCTAAAGCAGTAAAATCATAAGCAAGTAAATTATTTTAAAATTTTCTATTAAAAAAAAAAACTGGTACAAAATATGCCAAAACGTTAACTGCAGTTGCTTCATATAGTGGCATTATGAGAGGTTTTCTTTTGTGCTTCTTTACACTATAGTGTACTTTTCAAATTTTCTATTGATGAATATGTATTGCTAAATCAGGAAAAAAATTAAGGGAAAACTAAGTAATAAATTTCTGGATGGAAATTAACCTCCGAAATTCCTACTACTTTTACTCTCATAGAATAATTTAAAACAGCTCTTAATAAGTATTTACTTCGTGCTGAACACTGCTACTCATTTAATCATTATTCTTTAGAATAAAACTACAGTTTAGGTTCTGCTGTTATCACCACCTCTCAGATGAAGACACTGGGGCTCAGAGAGGCGAAATAATTTGCTAGCTGGAAATCGAAAGACTGAATCCCCTAATCTGGACCACTGCTCTCTCCTCTGAGAGAACTTACTATGTGACCAATATCTGTAGTAGAATGTTTAGGACACCCCACTATTCCCCCGAAGTGTTCATGTGATGAGTTTCCCTTGAGCTGCTGAAATACAAAATTGAAAAACAAGTTTGAGATGAAGTGGTGTAAGTACACAGAAAATGAAGAGGTGAAGGGACAATTATTAACAGAAAAAGCAAATTTTGTGCAGGGAATGAAAATTTATCACATTATACCATATGGCTAAGTTATGATTAACATTTATATGGTAATAATACTGTACATACTTAGTATTGATCCACACTAAACTGTATTGGGAGAATGGGGGCAAGAAGTGTGTGTGAATCCTTAACTGGGCTGTAAGAGAGAGTTATGGCCTCATCCACTACTGGGAAATCAACTGATAATTCCTAAAACTGAAAACTCAAAAACTAAACATACAACTTATTAAAAATTATGAAGATTAATACTGAAATAATTGACTAAAAGTGTTGAAAGTATCTGGGGAGCAGGAGATAGGTAGGGTTGATCAGGGGTTGCTGTTTTTAGTAACAAGCCTTGTAGAACTATTTCACTCTTAAAATTATGTGCATGGATAATTTTAATAAAAATAACAGCAGAAGAAAAACTAAAATAATAACAATAAACATTCATGTGTATATCTTTGCACTTGTGAGAAATAATTTACAAAAACTGAGATTGGGGGGGTCGATGAAAATGCATAGTTTAAATTTTGGTGCATATTACACAACTGGGACCAAGAAAGGTTAGATAAATTTCAACTACAATGAATAAACACATGATAACATTCATTTCTCTACTTTTTTGTTGGCTGCACTGGGTCTTCGTTGCTGCGCGCATGCTTTCTCCAGTTATGGCAAGCAGGGGCTACTCTTCATTGCAGTGAGTGGGCTTCTCATTGCAGTGGCTTCTCTTGTTGAGAAGCACGGGCTCTAGGCACGCAGGCTTCAGTAGT
Source organism: Orcinus orca (assembly GCF_937001465.1). Lineage (NCBI taxonomy): Eukaryota > Metazoa > Chordata > Mammalia > Artiodactyla > Delphinidae > Orcinus > Orcinus orca. Next base: position 94,403,460 of record NC_064568.1, on the reverse strand, counting down.
TGCAGCATGTGGGCTCAGTAGTTGCAGCACGCAGGTCCCAGAGTGGGCGAGCTTCAGCAGTTGTGGCACATGGGCTTAGTTGCTCCGCGGCATGTGGGATCTTCCTGGACAAGGGATCAAACCCGTGTCCCCTGCATTGGTAGGAGGATTCTTAACCATTGGACCACCAGGGAAGTCCCATTTCTCTACTTCTTTTCAGTCTTTTGTCAATTTTTCATTTCTAACAATATGATAGAAATAATGACATTTCATTTGCATTCTTAGATTATTAAAGTTATTTCTCTCAGTAATAAGTATATAAATGTGATTATCATTGGTTATGTCTTTTGTGAAATTGCCTGCTTATACCCCTTGCCAATTTTTTCTTTTCTGCCTTTTCCGGGGCGGGGGGGGGTGCTGCACAGTGCGACATGTAGGATCTCAGTTCCCCAACCAGGGATCAAACCTGTGCCCCCTGCAGTGGAAGCACAGAGTCTTAACCACTGGACTGCTTTTTCTTGTTAATAGGTAAAGAGTTCATTGTGTATTACTGATATTAACCTTATATTTGTCACATATTTTGCCAGAAGTTTTCCAAATTTGCTTAAACATTTTGTGGCATATTTAGAAAATATTTCTCCATCCCCAAATTATTTTTCAATCATCCGTATTTTATAGTACTTCATATTTCATTTTTAAGGTTTTCTTTTTCACCCATTTGAATTGATGCTGATGATAAAAAGTGAGATAGTGATAAATCATTCAGTTTTAATTAATTTCTGAGTGTTTTAAATGGGGGGGGGCTCTTGCTTCCCCAGATATATAGCAAAAGCAAACACTGTAATTTCTAGATTCCAATTTATTGTGTTTTCTCCATTTTTAGTGGGAATTAGAAACATCTTACCTTTATTTTCAGTTTTGATTGCATTTGAATAGCAATCAGTTATCTTAAAATATGAATAAAAATTTAATGACTTAAACTAAGGCTTTCAGTAATATTTTGGCATTCAGACTGTGCGCTCATTTTATGTGTTCTTGCTGCCAAAGCTATTGAAGTCTCAGAATTGTAAGCATTTTCTAGAAATTGATAGCATGATGAGGTTTGGAGAAGAAGGAGTTTTAGGTGCTTTCTAGCTTCTGTTAGTTATTGATAGAATAGAAAGAGAAAGAAAAGGTAAGATGTAATAAGATTTCTTCACTCTAAACCACACCTTTCTAAGAAATATTAGAAGAAACAGTTTCCTCAAAATAATGATAAAATATGGTGGAAACCTCTTACTAGTTTCTGATGTTCCCCATCTGGGTGTGTGCTCCATAGAACTAAATCGTGTTGTAAATAAATTAGAAATGCCCGGAAACATGAGGACGACTCACTTCACAGACACTCACTTCACAGACACATACATGCATGAAATAAACTTAACAATGTGGTCTGTAGGCTTAAGAAGGAAATTGCATTTTCTTAAATAAAAGACAACTTAGTAAATGAAAAACAAGGAAAATGTCCATCCACAAATTTTAGCAATCTTAACTGATTTGGGGGGAAAATATATGAAACTTGTTAAAAGAGTAAATCCTAAGAGTTCTCATCACAAGGAAAAGAGTTTTTTTCTTTTATTTTGTATGCGATGATAGATGTTCACTAAATTTGTTGTGGTAATCATTTCATGATGTATGTAAGCCAAATTATTATGCCATCCACCTTAAATTTATACAGTGCTGTATGTCAATTACACCTCAATAAAACTGGAAGAAGAAACATTTTTAAAACTGAATATGACAGAGTAGATAAAGCACAGTTACTATCCTGATTATTCCATTAGCCTGTAAGAACAATTCAGCTTAATTTAAAAACGTTAGTAGAGTGTCTATTATGTAATAGACACTGTGCTAGGTTGAGGGTCACAAAAATGAATGTGGCATGGCGTGACCCTGACCTAATGGTACTTACGGTTTGGGAGATTCCATTGGTTTCAATATTCAGAGCAATTGTTCTACAGTTAGACGCACAACATTCTCTGGAGGTGGAGTGGTGGGGTTTGGAGAGGGCTGTTGGGAGGAGCTGGTGCCTGAGTAAGAGTTAGTCAGGGAGGGCAGTGGGGCTTCCCTGGTGGTGCAGTGGTTAAGAATCCGCCTGCCAATGCAGGGGACACGGGTTTGAGCCCTGGTCCAGGAAGATCCCACAAGCCACGGAGCAACTAAGTCCGTGCACCACAACAACTTAGCCTGCGCTCTAGAGCCTGCGAGCCACAACTACTGAGCCCGTGTGCCACAACTACTGAAGCCCACGTGCCTAGAGCCCATGCTCCGCAACAAGAGAAGCCACCACAATGAGAAGCCCGTGCAGTGCTACGAAGAGTAGCCCCTGCTCGCTGCAACTAGAGAAAGCCCATGCGCAGCAATGAAGACCTGATGCAGCCAAAAATAAATAAATAAATATATATATTTTAATTATTTAAAAAAAGAAAAAGAGTTAGGGGAAACCTGCATGGGCAAAGCCACCAAGACATAAAATATGACATTCACAGAGGGATTTATAAGAACTTTGCTATTACGAGAGCAACAAAAGAGAGAAGTGAATAGGTTGGAAATCAGTCTGGAAAGTAGACAGAACCTGAAGAACCTGTACGCCATGTTTAGAACTTATTTTCTGTGTACTGAGGAGGAGCCATAAAGAGCATGAGGCAAGGGGCAAAGAAGGAGCAAGTTTCTGGATGTCCCTGGGCCCCAGGTCTCCCTCCTCTAGAATAAGTATGTAGGAATTGTTTTTCAAGTCCTTTCGTACTTAGACCTCTGCAATTCTACAACAAGAAACATAATTGACATGATTTATCAATTGATTTATTTTGAAGGGGATCAGAATATGCCACCCCAAATATGCCACTTTGGCATAAGGGTTGTTTTGAGCTGAAAGCAATTAATCAGTGGCAAACACAGAAAGAGCTCTTTCCCCTCCCCCATCTGCCTAAAAGCAGGTCATAAATTTCCCTTTGTGAAGGTGTTCACTCTCCGCTTTCCTGTAGGTGGAGGAGGAAAACAACCATTGTCACTAGAGGCAGAAAATCACCACTGAATTGGGTCTGTGTAAACAAACCTTATTAAAATAACCCTTACCTTCTCTTAGTCTCCCCCACACATCTACCTTCCCACAATTTATCAGCCCTCAGCACCCAAATCTTTTTCCTTTGTCTTATCACTTCTCCATAGATTCATCACCCTTTGTTAAGAGGGTATATAAACCCCATATTCTAACCACCCCAAGTGATTCTAAGCACATTTAACCTCTCTAAATTTCAGCCTGCTTATCTGTAACACATGGTTAAAACCCAGTTCACAGAACTGTTGAAGGATGACGTGAGATGATGTCTACAAGCCCTGACCTGATCATGACTCACTTGGTTCAAATATTAGAAACCCAGGTAAAACTAATTTCTTTTTCAAAAATGTTGGCTGCACAGCACAGCTTGCGGGATCTCAGTTGCCAGACCAGGGAGTGAACCTGGACCATGGCAATGAAAGTGCCCAATCCTAACCACAAGACCACCAGGAAACTCCCAAAGCTGATTTTTTTTTGTAAATAAATTTATTTATTTAATTTATTTTTATTTTTGGCTGCATTGGGTCTTCATTGCTATGTGCGGGCTTTCTCTAGTTGTGACGAGCAGGGGCTACTCTTCGTTGTGGGCTCCCCATTGCGGTGGCTTCTCTTGTTTCGGATCACGGGCTCTAGGCGTGCAGGCTCAGTAGTTGTGAAACTCAGGCTCAGTAGTTGTGGCACTCAGGCTCAGTAGTTGTGGCTCACAGGCTCTAGAGCACAGGCTCAGTAGTTGTGGCACATGGGCTTAGCTGCTCTGCAGCATGTGGGATCTTCCTGGACCAGGGCTCGAATCCATGTCCCCTGCATTGGCAGGTGGATTCTTAACCACTGCACCACCAAGGAAGCCCCTAATTTTTTTATTTTTTGGCCATGCCCGCCACGTGGCCTGCGGCATCTTACTTCCCCGACCAGGGATCGATTCCATGCCCCCTGCAGTGGAAGTGCAGAATCTTAACCACTGGATGGCCAGGGAAGTCCCCCAAAGCTAATTGTTTTAAATGGGATTGATTAGCTCCCTGAGAACTCCACGGATATGACTGGCTTGCGAAGATACAGGTGCTTACATGTGAACAACATTTCTTACCCTTTGTCTGCTCTATTTTCATTTCTTGGCTAGTCTTTTTCTGTGTAGTGGTTTCATTCTCTTTCTACAGTAGGCTTCTTCCATCCTGAGAAAATGTCCACCACCACTGCCAGGATTTCACAGCCCAGCCCAGCAGTTCAAGTTGAAGAAGGAAGCTCCCTTCTCCCAGAGTCCATATATCATTCCCAGGGAAGGACTCTGATAGGACCCGCCTGGGTCATGTTCCACCCCCATTGCCAGAGTGATTGACAGCCTGCTGGCCTGAGTGTCTCCTGAGTAGGTGGTGGGGATAGGATGAAAGCAGTCATCTGTGGAAGGAGAGTTTTAAAGCATGTAGTTGGTTTTATGTACAGGGAAATTGTATATAGAAAAAAAGTCTATGGACATATACCAAACTACTTTATTTCCACTGGAATTATGGTATGTTTGTTTGCTTCTTTACACCTTTTGGTATTTTTCCAAACATTCCACAAGGAACTGTATTAATCTGACAATGAGGGATTAAAATTACAGAAACTAACTAGAGAAAGAAAATATGTTGCTGAGGAAGAGAAGTAGATATATAACCCCCTCCCCCCAAATGTGCCCCTTTGGCATGTAGATTATTTTGAGCTGAAGGCAATCAAGACCCAGCAGACTCAATAAAAACTTTTACCTTTCCCTTACTGCCTAAAAGAATTTAGATAGGGGGCCTGGCCCAGAAAGAGAGCTATTACTGGAGATAATTCTTTATCTGAAAGACTTACTTGTACAACAGGGCAAACATCTGATTGCCGTCTTATCTTCCTCTGAATTACCCTTCTCCCCCACCTTTATTTTTTAATAAATTTATTTATTTTATTTATTTATTTTTAGCTTCATTGGGTCTTCATTACTGCGTGCAGGCGAGTGGGGGCTACTCTTCGTTGCGGTGTGTGGGCTTCTCATTGCGGTGGCTTCTCTTGTTGCGGAGCACGGGCTCTAGGTGCACAGGCTTCAGTAGTTGTAGCACGTGGGCTCAGTAGTTGTGGCTCACAGGCTCTAGAGCGTAGACTCAGTAGTTGTGGCACATGGGCTTATTTGCTCCGTGGCATGTGGGATCTTCCCGGACCAGGGCTCGAACCTTTGTCCCCTGAATTGGCAAGCAGATTCTTAGCCACTACGCCACCAGTGAAGTCCCCCCTCCTCCCCTTTGAAGCCTCAAGTCCGTCTCCCATTCCTGAGCTCAGGATGGCATAGAAGCCTCAATTGGCTGACTAACTCTGTATCCCATATTTTTATGGGACTCCCATACATACAGTATTAAAGTTTCTCCCCTGTTAATGTCTTATGTCAATTTAATTCTTAGACCAGCCAAATAACCTAGAAGGATAGAAGGAAGACTTTTTCACCCCAATGCCGATGAAACCAGGAAATGTAGTTTTCATCAGGGAGTCTAGAATACATCTCAAACCACGTGAAACATAGGAAAGTATATGGGTCACTTCCAATCTACAGTGTGATTAATTGTAATACATCTGAGACAGAGTTGTCCTGATACAATGGAAGTGGAGAGAGGGGGAAGCCCGGGGAAAGGGGGAAGGTGGTCTTGTGAAGTTCCCACTGGAAAGGGACTTTTGTGGCGGTCCAGTGGTTAAGACTCTTTGCTTCCACTGCAGAGGGTGTGGCTTCGATCCCTGGTCAGGGGACTGGGACCCTGCATGCTGCACGGCGCAGCCAAAAAGGAAAAGAAAAACAAGTTTCGCAGAGGAAGAAATGCCAGGAACGCCCTTGTTGCTCAAGTCCGCCTGCTGTTCCAGGGAGAGTCTCAGTTCCAAGGGGCTGGATATTATGAGATCTGCACAGAAAGGTCCCCAGAGGGAAGAAGGAGGTAGGGGCTGTGCCCTCCGGAGGCCCGTGCGCTCCTTCTCCCCTCTGCTCTCATTCCCTGCCTCCCAGCACTCTCCAGAACCCAGCCTTGCCCCTCGCTGCACCTGCTGATTCAGGAGATGGGCAAACCTGGCTTTCCAGCCAGGATAAATTCCTTCTGAAATCTACAGACTGGTGTAGGGGAAGAAAAATGGTTTTCCTTCTACCCTCCTAGGTTCAGGAGTTGAGATCCCCCTGTAATAAAAGACAAATTAACAAGAGACAAACATAACTTCAGCAACATGTATCCCAGGCTTCCCTGGTGGTGCAGTGGTTAAGAATCCACCTGCCCACATATATACAATGGAACCATAAAAAGAAACGAAATTGACTTATTTGTCATGAGGTGAATGGACCTAGAGTCTGTCATACAGAGTGAAGTAAGTCAGAAAGAGAAAAACAAATACCGTATGCTAACACGTATATATGAATCTAAAAAAAAAAAAAAAAGGTTCTGATGAACCTAGGGGCAGGACAGGAATAAAGACACAGATGTAAAGAATGGACTCGAGGACACTGGCAGGAGGAAGGGTAAGCTGGGACGAAGTGAGAGAGTAGCATTGACATATATACACTACCAAATGTAAAACAGGTAGCTAGTAGGAAGCAGCTGCATAGCACAGGGAGATCAGCTCTGTGTTTTGTGACCACCTAGAGGGGTGGGATAGGGAGGGTGGGAGGGAGACGCAAGAGGGAGGGGATATGGGGATATATGTATACATATAGCTGATTCACTTTTTTATACAGCAGAAACTAACACAAAATTGTAAAGCGATTATACTCCAATAAAAATGTTAAAAAAATAAGAATCCACCTGCCAGTGCAGGGAACACGGGCTCAAGCCCTGGTCCGGGAAGATGCCACAGAGCAACTAAGCCCGTGCGCCACAACTACTGAGCCTGTGCTCTAGAGCTGACGAGCCACAACTACTGAGCCCGCGTGCCTAGAGCCCGTGCTCCGCAGCAAGAGAAGCCACCGCAATGAGAAACCCACACACCGCAACGAAGAGCAGCCCCCGCTCTCCGCAACGAGAGAAAAGCCCATGCACAGCAACGAAGACCCAAAGCAACCCCCCAAAATAAAATAACACATATCCCTCCTGTATACATGGGAGATACCCAGGAAAACCAAACAACTGCATGAAATGGCCCAAGCCACCACCCGAACTATCATCTCCAGCTAAAGACAAAAGAAAGATGGGTGGGGAGGCCAGTTCTGGGAGGTTACCAGGAAAAGTACAGGAAGGCTGTTATGCAGATTTACATCTGGCACCGTCTCCAGTGATGAGAGCGTTTTGGTGATTGAGGGTCCTCTTTCTCTTCCGGGTACAGAGAGGGAGATAGACTGCAAATGGAGATTTCCCTTATAAATATAAATATAAATTTCTACTGTTTTTAGAGCTTCTCCTGTGTCTGTTTTTCCTCAAAAATGATCAGCTCAAAGTAATCCTCATGCCAAGGAAGGATATTTTGGGGTGGCATATTCTGCTCCCCTTTCAGTGCCATTATTACTTTTTTATGTATTCAGGAAACTAAAAGGGGGCCAATGTGCCTCCAGTGTGGAACAAGAGGGGAGAACAGAATGAGATGAGAGAGGAGAGGTGAGCAGCGATTTGTTGGCACGGTGAGGATTATTCCAGGTAAATGGGAAACTTAGTGTAGGGACCCTTAGCTTGTGTTTCCTGAGAAACAGAGCCTGAAACGAAAACTTCTGTGCAAGTTGAAATGATTCTGGGAAAGAGGCAAGAGCGAGAGATTAAGGAAAAGGAGGAGGAAAAAACAAGCGTCAGGTTGCCGCTTCAACTGAAGCAGTAGGGCTTCATCCCTGGATCTCCCGAGAAGCATAAAGGGAGCCTCCGGATGGCCCTCCTGATGGACTAGAGGTGGGACTGTTTATCCTTTGCCTCAAGCTTCCTGGCGGCTGCAAACGTGGAGGAATCCCCAGGCAGGAAGCAAAGGTCCCCCCCCACCCAGGTGTGCACAGCAGGTAGCCACTGTCCTATGACTTGACCTGAAGCCCACTTGGGACCGCCCACTGGGGCCACCCACCCCACAGCTGAAATCAGAAGTGACTGAGATCAGAAGTGGGCGGAGGCAACCGATACAGAGGGTTTTACGAAGAAAGATCACAACGCCCAATTTGTGTCTTTTAAAAAGACCACTCTGCCTGCTACTTGGAGAATAGATTCGAGGACAGCCGGTGGGGAGGGGAAATGGAGCCGGTGATGGTGTGGTCAAATGCTAACTTCCCAACACAGTGTGTTGGTGAGACAGAGCTGAGTTTATTGCTTTCTGCGGTGAAGCAGAACAGGATTTTGGCAGTGTCTTGGGAGGGAAAAGGCAAGGTTGAATTTTATGGAGAATTTGGCTCATGATTTAAGGTAGATCTTTCAGCATGGAGGCTCAATTAGGATCATGATATAACAGTTTAGAAACTAGCAAGGTGAAAAAATTTTAAGGCAAGGGGTTCAAAGAATATGGGGGCATGAAATGTCTGTTGATGCTTTATAGCGAAAATTCGATGGATCTTCCGGGAGGTTCCTGGAAGAAACAACCAAATTCTTTGCCTGGGGAAGTATCTCCTGGAAAAGTAAAGTCATGCTAATGAAGACAAAGGAATAGTAAATTCATATTAATGTGGACAGTTCTGGGAGAGGAAGGGTCTTTCAGTTCTCTGAGTCCTGGCTCTCTGTGAGGGTGGACAGCTTCCCTTCTCTGTGTCTTGTTCTAAAGAGGGAGCCCTGAGGATGGAGAGAAGTCAATGAATTCTCAACATATTTAAGAGCCAGAAAATACAGAGCTTCCTGTTGGGCCAGATTGTGAGATATGGAGAAGAAACACCACCACCTAGAAATCTCACTAAGACACTGCAATGTAGGTGCCAAGTAAGCTTGGGCTAGAGGCATAAATTTGGATATCAGTAGTAGGTAATTATTACTTAAGGGCTTCCCTGGTGGCGCAGTGGTTAAGAATCCACCTGCCAATGCAGGGGACACGGGTTCGAGCCCTGGTCTGGGAAGATCCCACATGCCGTGGAGCAACTGGGCCCGTGAGCCGCAACTACTGAGCCTGCGCGTCTGGAGCCTGTGCTCCGCAACAAGAGAGGCCTCCATAGTGAGAGGCCCGCGCACCGCGATGAAGAGTGGCCCCTGTTTGCCACTAGAGAAAACCCTCGCACAGAAAAGAAGACCCAACACAGCCAAAAATAAATATACATTAAAAAAAAAAAAAGTCCCTCTTAAAAACTGCCAAAATACACACCCTAACGAATACTGCCTTTCAAAGTGAACCTGAAAAATAAAACAATTACAGTGATTGAAAAAAAAAAGATTACTTAAAACTAAGGAAGTGTAGAAAGTCCCTTAGTGAGAGCTACCTTCTCCCAGAGCTTGTGTATCATCAGACAGATAAAAGAAGAGGGTCCAAGGACTGAAATCCTGGGTGTTTCTAAGATTCAGAGGCACGGTATTTAAGTATCCATTCAGAATGTTTTTATTTGATGGCAAATAACAGAAAATTCTTGTTGAGTGTTTAGGTGAGGGTATATTCTTGTCACATAACGTGAACTCTGGACCTTGGCAGCCCAAGGATGGTGCAGCAGCCGATCCATAACATCTTGGGGACCCAAGTTCTTCTATCTTCCTCTTCTGCGGTTTTTGGCACGTAGGTCTCTATCCTCGAGCTTGTGGCTTCATGGTCACAAGATGGCAGCTGTACCTTTGGGTGCAAGACCACAATCCCAGTAGGAAGCAGGAGGGACACAGGGCAAGCCCTCTCCTTTTAATCAAGAAATGAAAGCTGTCCTGGAAGCCTTTACGCAGCCAGCTTCTTCATTGTCCAGAGCACACATCCTCCCAACTCCAAGTGAGTCCAGAAAAGGAAGTCTTCTTAGCTGGGCAGTTTGCTGACCTGAACAACGCTGGGGTTGTATTTGTCAGGAAGAAGGAAGGACGGAGTATTGCATAAACAGCTGGTAATAGATAGAAAGAACCCGGGAAGGGGCCTGCGTGGTGGCGAGAGAGGGGAAAGGAAAACACTGAGAGTGTGTGATGTTCCCCAAACCAAAGGAGGACATTCTTTCAAGAAGGAGGGATCAACTGGGTCAAATATTCCTAAAGAATCTGAAAAAGGTTGGGAGGGGAGAGAGTCCAGTGGATTTGGCAACACGAAGGTCACTGGGGATGATGACAAGAGCAGGTTCTGTGACGAGGTGGGCATGGAGCCCTGGGGAAGTACGCGGAGGAAAGGATGGGATGTGAGGAAGTGTGGGCTAATTTTATTTTAGAGCTTTGGCCTTGAAAGGGGTGGTTGGGAGGAAAAAGAAGCGTAAAAAGGGAAGGATGTGTTAAGATGGAAAATATTGCCATCTATCTCACTAAATTGTCTTGAGGATACAACAAATATCAAATAGTTTTAATATCTATTTTAAAACATTAAGTTTCAGGGCCTCCTAAGCCCATTTCTTCCCAAAGCTATACAGCGTGGTGCACAGAATAAGCTTTGGAGTCAGAAAGAGTTAGGTTTGAAACCTAATTCTGCCTAGCTGTGTGATCTTAAGCCAGCTGCTTAACCTCTCTGAATCTGTTTGCTCCTAAGTAAAATGGGACCATCATGGCTCGAAAGCCATGAAAGTATAGTTGCCTGCGAAGCACCCATCACAGTGCCTGGTACAGAGTAAATCATCAATAAGTGGTACTAAACAGTCTTCTTGCAGGCCAGATCTAGCATTGATATATCAAGGGGCTAAATGAAATTCCCACGAGACAGAGATAACAGACGCTTAATAACGTTTTATAATTTCCTTTGAGCCAAAGCACAGGAAGACAGTCAGGCCCCATATAGCCATACTCCCTTAATGCGCACAACCCAACTTACTCCTTCATGTTTCCCTATTTGTAACATGGCAGAAAATCATGTACCTGCTTGTCTCTCTGAGGCTCAAAGTGTAGCCAGAGGGCTGAGCAGCAGCTGAGCATCTGCCCCCTCCTTGAAATTCAGGGTCAGCAGGAGGACAGGCAGGCAAGAACATTCACAAGGGAAGAAAGTTCTTCGCAAGGCAGATGGAAGAACAAATATTAAGCAAGAAAACACATGGATGTGTGTGGATGAAAAAGTATGTGTCACGAGAGCGCTCATCACGTGAGCTAGCTTTGTATTATTATTACTTTATTATAATTACGATGATGTTGACCTTTATTAGGCTTAGCTCTTTGTCTGAAGCTGAATGTGGGGAAAGGGGTGGATCCCAGTAGGAGATTCAGAAGGCGTTTCTAGAGTGAAATGAAGGATTCTAAGTTCTCTCTCCTGCACACCACTCCGAATGACTCTGGGCTCTGATAGGTCTGACAGAATTACTGAGTATTGATGAAGATGCTTGGCTTGCGGGGTTTCCAGAAGGGAACGGGGCCCACTGTGCTGCCTCACCCTCGGCCCAGCAGCCCAAAGAGCCCAAACACTGGAGTCAAACACTCTAGGTTCAAATCCTGGTTCCACCCCTTAGCAGTCAGGTGCCCTCAGGCAAGTTTCTTTTTTGTTTGTCTTTGGTTTTGTTTTTGTTGTTTTGGCATCCCTGGATGGGTTCGAAGCCCTCAGGCAAGTTTCTTAACCTTTCTGAGCCGTCAGTGTCTTTAACAGTAAATGGAGGTGGTAAAACCAACCTCAGTTTCATTATGAAGATTAAGGAAATCTCAGACACAGAGGGCCTGGCGCAGTGCCCAGCACGGAGCTGGTGCTCAGGCATTTCTTGCCCTCTGAGCCCTTTTTCCCCAGTGTATGTCATCTGCTCCCCTTCCGGACACATATGTGTCCCATGCATACGGCCCTAGGGATGGGATGACGAGTAGCGAGGCTTCTTGTGTTCTCCGGGAAGCAGATGCTGGTACGGGGTTTCACAGGGAAAACCTATGAAAGAAAAGGGCAGGAGCAGGACGGGGCAGGGGGAGTCTTCAGATCTGAATGAAGATGTGACCAACCCTCTCCAAGCCAAGGGAGCCCTGGAGCAGAGAACACCCACTAGAGGAGTCCCTCCTGGGGCAGAAAGAGCCCAGCCCTTGGAACACCGCCGGGCTCTGTCTGTGACCCTGGGCTGCCGGGAGAAGCCAGCCTCTAGCTGAGATGGGTCCCAGAGGAGACAGCTAGGGACTTTCAGCCCTGCAGCCTGTCCTTCCTTAAAGGCACATCTCTGGTTTGTCATGCCTCTGAAAACGAAATTATTTTTAACACACGCTAGAAAATGCTTCTTAAAAAAACTTAGGAAATCGCTTCTCAGCCTTTTGGCTAAGATCAAGTGTAAAAAACACTAGGAAAAGGACGTTGGAGGATTTCCTAGTGTTCCCAGTGCTGGATCAGTGGTAGCAACTGATGGAGAAGATAGAAGGGAGGATGGAGAAGATAGAAGGGAGGAAGGAGAGGAAAGGAAGGTGCAGGAGGCAGAGAAGGGTGAGAAGAAGAGTAAACTAGGAGGGGCGGGGTGAGAAGCTGCAGTAACCAGCCTTCTGTGATTCCCCGGCTTTTGGAGGTGGACCTGAGCTGGGCTAAGGGGGAGCAATGAACCCTAAGAACTCGCATCACTCTCTCTTCCAAGAGCAGACGAACTGCCACCATGTACGTCCTCACCATTGCTAGGCTGGGGACGGGAGAGTCGGGGACTCCTTGGCAAAGAAAGCCGTCCTACTAAGAAGGAAGGAAAGAAACATGGTTGGGAGAAAGCCACACATCGTTTACCCTCTAATCTTATTTGAACCCTCCTTAAGGAAACCATTTCACTCCTAACAACAATGTTTACCAAGAGCTAACTATGTCCTGTGCTGAGCACTTCATGTGCACGATCTTAATCTTTACAACAACCATTGCTTGACGATAATGCTATTAGACCCATTTAAGAGATGAGGAAACTGAGACTTTCTAGTTATTTTAGTGTGACAAGGTTAACTAGTTTGCCCAAGACTATGTAGTCAAGCACAGGCATAGTCTCCATTTGAACCCAGGTCCTCTGATTCCCAAAAGCCTGTGCTCTTAATCTCAGAAGATCTTACCCATGTGGCAGGTTAGTAATAAGTTAGTAACAGGTACCCCTCTTACTGAGGTCCAGTGTGACACGTGAACCTTCCAGAGTTCACTCAGCTGAAGTCCACACTCAGTTGAGGTTCTGTTGCAATAGACAGAGCATAGGCCTAAAAGCCCAAAGCCCTGGGTGCCAGTTCATTTCTGAGTCAAGGAATAGTGTTCTGCGCAGGTCCCAGTAAATCTTATCAACCTTGTTTTTTCTCCCTTATCTTTGAATTGAGGAGACACATGAAATGATCTCTAAGATTCCTTCCAGCTATGTAGTTATTCATCAAGGGTGAATAACCCCCAAATAATTCCAGGCTAAGTCAGGACTAAGTATATGGCCCAAGGCACTTGGACATGTCTTGTTTTCTAAGGAGGAAACAGGGCAAATATTGCTGCAGACCATTGCATCAATGCAGGCTGTTAATGGAGAGTCAGATCAGGGTGAGTTTGTTTTCTCCTGATTATGCGTAAGACCTTTCCCCGTGCAAGGGGCCGATCTGACAGTCTCCTTTGCGAGAGCCAGACCTCTCTCCCTTAGGAGAACACACTCATTTCCCCCTTTATAAAGGGAAAAGCCTCACACGCCCAAGCCTGAAATCCTTCCAGCTTAGATGTGCTTTGGGCCTACAGAGGCTTTTATTCCCTCTTTCATGAAATGAGTCATGATTAATAATAGCCAGGGGGTGAGGAATTACAGTCATGCCTTATTACTGAAGATGCGTCTTCACCCCAGCCGATGACGAAGCATTTCATCAACTGGAAGTGAGACTCAGCCGCAGAATTTCGCTCTCACATCCCCAGAGAAGGGCTGTTACAAGGTGTTTGGGAGAGCAGAGGAAGTACAGCCCAGTTAGTCAACTGTGTCCGTCCATCCACCTCCTACTTAACTCATGATTCAGCTCTTGACCCCCCAAAACCATTTTTCTTTCTTTCTTCCTTCCTTCCTTCCTCTCTCTCTCTCTCCCACTCCCTCCCTCCCTCCCTTTCTTTTTCGTTCCTTTTCCTTCTTCCTTTCTTTGTTTTTTCTTTTAATTTATTTTAGTTTTGGCTGTGTTGGGTCTTCATTGCTGTGCGTGGGCTTTCTCTAGTTGCGGTGAGCCGGGGCTACTCTTCATTGCAGTGCACGGGCTTCTCATGGCGGTGGCTTGTCTTGTTGCGGAGCACGGGCTCTAGGCGCACGGGATTCAGTAGTTGTGGCACGCGGGCTCAGTAGTTGTGGCTCATGGGCTCTAGAGCGCAGGCCCAGTAGTTGTGGCGCATGGGCTTAGATGCTCCGCAGCATGTGGGATCTTCCTGAACTGGGGCTCAAACCCATGTCCCCTGCATTGGCAGGCAGATTCTTAACCACTGTGCCACCAGGGAAGTCCCTCTTTCTTTCTTTTTCTTCTTCTTCTTCTTCTTTTTTTTTTTGAAAGAGAGAAAACCCAAAAGTTAGTACTGATCTAGGAAAATGAATCAAATTTTCTCAGAACCGATGAAAATCAGAATGGATAAAATAACACTACTTTTCAACTAAGTTATTTCCCCTTCTGGGCGTTTACCCAATCGAATAATCAATAAAAGCCAGTTATAGAGAGAGAGGCAGGTGAAGGAGGGAGGCTGAGTGGCTGCTTCTTTCCACCTTGGCTTGACTGTCTTGATCACTTCTTAGGTGATAAACCAGTCTCAACCTTAAACACAGGGGGAGGAGGGTGGTAAGTCAGCCACAGGCACAGGGATGCATGAAAATAAAATATAAGGAAGAAAAAAGGATTGAATCAGCATTACGATATATCATCTCTCCAGCCACATCTCATCCTTCTGGTTTGAGAACTACTGTATTGGTCACCACCAGTGCAAATGAGCCTCATTCATTCATAGAGAGCCAGGTTTAGGCTGACCTCTTTACTAACTGGAAGCAGTGGATTGTTAAATCTAATAAGCATACGCACGTTTGTTCTAGGAACAAATAGCTTTGGGGTACAATGCAAGATGACCTGCAACGAAAGTAAAATATTAAGTACTTAACATTTTACCATGAAGAGTTGTCTAATGTCAAATTGTGTGGGATTTGATGTCTTATCATTCGATCCAGCTTCAATTCTGTTCTGTTGTTGATTTCAGCACCTCCACCCCACCTTCACCGCCAACCCCCTTTGCCCAGCCCCCCTCAGCGGGTCCTCCCGTTGCCTTTAAATGACTCAGAACCCACACACAGAAAAAAGGAAGTCTGTTTTAGATTCACGAAACTGCCCCTTCCTCTCTTTAATTACAGTGTATCCAAATGGTAAATGATTTTATTTGCATTCGAAGGAAAAATTCAAAGAATTGGGGTTGGGAAGGGGAAATTCTTCAAATCTTTCCCTAAATATTCTGACAATATAAACCCAAAGGAAGGGGAAGTCTCCAAGATTAGCAAAGGTGATGATAAACAAAACAAAATAAATGACAACCAAAAAAACCCTCCGAAATACCTTATTCCATGATCAGCAAAAGCAGCACATTATAAAAACAGGAGACTACCCCGAATCTTCTTCCCCCTTTGCCTCTTTTGTTAGACTTTCTCCTTTTGGCCCACAGGTAGGGCCTCTGGGGCTTCTTTCAGAAAACAATGGCTATTCTCTAATTTCTAAACTATTCCTTTCATCCTAAATGCTGCCAAAGACAAACAATGCACCTCCCTCCCTGCCCCACCCTCAAGCACTTTCTTTCAGTGCTGCTGTATTTTTAATTCTCCCTAGAACTGTTTCCAAGGCTGAATGGAGTGCCCGCCGTAACATGTCTCCTGTGGCTGGGTGTCACATCTGTACTTCTTGCTTTTCCTCCACCCTTCAGGTGAAGGAGGCAAGGGGCGGCATGGGGGATGAGGCGGGCATCAAACTTGAGAAGGCCTAAGCAAAGCAGAACTCCTTTGGGTGCCCCTAGACGAGGATCAGAGCGCAGTGGAGGGAGTCTGCTTTCCCTCTCTCTGTCCAACTCTCCTCCAGAGGTGGTTTGAGTCCAAGGTTATCCAGTTAACCAAAAGAGCTCAGCGCTGGAGCCTGGAATGGAGTCTTGGATGGTTTCTTTTCATCATTTATTGGTTAAGTTTAAAAAAAAAATTTGAGGGGGTACTTCCCTGGCGGTCCAGGGGTTGAGACCTCTCGCTTCCACTGCAGCGGGCACAGGTTTGATCCCCGGTTGGGGAACTAAGATCCCGAATGCTGTGCCAAAAATAAACAAACAAACAAATAAATAAATGTTTTAATTGGCCTAGGTGCCCACAGTCTGCCAGGCGTTTATTCTAGGCCTTTGATTTACAGCAGTCCCCATGACAGACAAGGCATCTACACTTGTAGAACTTACATTCGGCTGAAGGAGACCAACAGTAATCAAATAAATGAGATATGGCTACAACAAAGAACATCCACACAGAGTAATGAACGAGAATTGGGATAGAGGTCAGAGACGGTCTTGCCAAGAAAGTGGCATTTCTGCTAAGACCTGTGGGAAGGTCTCAGATGGGGGAAGTCAGAACAGTCCTCCCCAGGAAAAGCAAGTGAAAATGCAGGAGCTCGGCTCACCACAGGGAGAAAGGAGATTCCAGTGACTGGAGCTGATTAGCAAGGGAGAAGGTTGTAGGAGATAAAGTTATAGTTAACGTGTGCTAAAGAACAAAAGTTCAGCTGGGTAAATCTTCAAGATCTTATTGGCTTGACTCAGCAATTTATGAATCAGGCAGCATGCCGTCTAGCAGATAGAAAGGAACTCTAAAGAGTTGTACAATCCGAGAGGGGTTTATAGACCCAAATGAGCAGGAACAATGCATTTGCTGATTGGTTAAAACGAGGAACTCGCGCCGTATGGAGGTAAGGGAAGTGTTGTAGCCAGTGAGGTGACTTGTGCTGAGCAGACAAGCACTCACTGGTTGACCCAGGCCTTCCTTTTCTGGGAGAGCCAAGCATAGAAACTTAGTGACGTTTTGGTTTGCTATTGTTGGGCTGGCCATGAGCGACTCCATCTTGGGCCCAGTCTGGTTACTTTAACAAATGGTATGTGAACTCATTTTGACTGAGAGGAATTACATCATCTGACTTTCATATTTTTAAAAGACCACTGTGGGAGTTCCCTGGTGGTCTAGTGGTTAGGAATCAGTGCTTTCACTGCTGTGGCCTGGGTTCATTTCCTGGTCAGGCCAAAAAAAAAAAAAAAAAAAGACCACTTTGACCATCTGTCCATCTGTTGAAGAATAGATTAACCAGAAGAAATAGATTAATAGATTAAACAAGCAGATTAAACAGATTAAACAGAAGAATGGATTAAACAACTTGCATACCAGTAATCCAGGTAAAAGGTAGATTAACGAGGACAATAGCGATAGGCATCATGGAAAGAAGTGGACAGATTCTGCTTCAGGGTATATTTTGGTGGTAGAGACAATAGGGCCTGATGAGATTGGCTGTCGGGGGGTCTGAGAGAAAAGAATTGAAGATGACTCAAAGGAACTTACCTGGTAGCACAGTGGTTAAGAATCCAGCCACTAATGCAGGGGACACGGATTCGATCCCTGGTCCTGGAAGATCCCACATGACGCGGAGCAACTAATCCCGTGCACCACAACTACTGAGCCTGCGCTCTAGAGCCCGTGAGCCACAACTGCTGAGGCCACGTGCCACAACTACTGAGCCTGCGGGCCACAACTACTGAAGCCTGCGCACCTAGAGCCCATGCTCCACAGCAGGAGAAGCCACCACAACGAGAAGCCCTTGCACCACAATGAAGAGTAGCCCCCGCTTGCCGCACCTAGAGAAAGCCCATGAGCAGCAAAGAAGACCCAACACAGCCAAAAATAAATAAATAAGTAAATACAATTTTTTTAAAAAAACAGCGTGTGGAACTTGTTTAGGTTTTGATTTGAATAAACCAACTGAAGAAGAAAATCCTATAAAAGTTGAATATAGACAGCATATTAGCTGACGTTAAAGCATTATTGCTGATTTTGGTAGGTGTGAAATGGTATGATGGTTATGTTTTAGATAAAGTGATAAAGGTGCCTTATCTATTAGATAGATATAATGAGGTATTTATGGGTAAAATGGAACAATGTCTGGGATTTATTTTTAAATTCTCCAGAAAAAAAAAAAAAATAAGGGGAGGGCTTCCCTGGTGGCGCAGTGGTTGAGAGTCCGCCTGCCGATGCAGGGGACGCGGGTTCGTGCCCCGGTCCGGGAAGATCCCACATGGGCCTGTGAGCCATGGCCTCTGGGCCTGCATGTCCGGAGCCTGTGCTCCGCAACGGGAGGGGCCGCCGCAGTGAGAGGCCCGCGTACCGCAAAAAGTAAAACAATTAAAAAATTTTAAAGTAATAGAAAGGAAATCTTAATAACTAAATACTGTAAAGAAAAATACAAATGTCAAGTACAACTTTCAGTTTTTCCGTAAACTGGACTGTTGTCCCAGAGACCACATGGGGCAAAAGCAGCAGGCTGGTATGTCATCAGCAGAATGGATCCTGTCTCCCTTGTTTCTCCAATGAGCTATATAGCCCTGGAAGCCTATACAACCTCTGCTTCCAAACCTGTAACATAGAAACATACCACCACCTTCCTATTCATCTCGTAGAACTGTGGTGAGAATCAAATGGATATGAAACCCAGACGTGAAATCCCCTCTGAAAAAGTAAAAACATTTACAAAAGCAAGGCATTTGTTTTTATTACCCAGCAGGGACAAACATTGGAGTTGTTTGGGAATTTTTAACATTGGGGTTGATGAAGAGTTAGAGACGTAGATTGTTATAAATTGACTCACTCAATTTTCAAAAGTTAAAAGTAACCTTTAATCGCTGACAATTCATCACATCAAGGATTCCTCATATCCCAGGCTCATCACCCTGAATACCAGTTACTGTCCCTTCAGAGACAGTTGAGATAGAGAGAAGAAATTTAAGATTCAGAGAAGATGAAAGAAAGCTTTCAGAATGTAATATCTGCTGGGGATGATCGGGGTGGTATGAGGAAAGGATGACATGATCAAGTCTAAAAAGAATACTCCATAGTTTTAGTCCCTTATTCAGCTGGCCTTTCATTCATTCATTCAGCAAACGTTGAATAGCACCTACTGTGCAGATGGTGTGTGAGGAATATGGGATACACTCACAAGAAAGGCAGAAAGTCCCCACCTTCATGGTATATACGTCATTAAAAGTATAATGGTAGATTGTACAACACAGGGACTCTAGCCAATATTTTATAATAACTATAAATGGAATATAACCTTTAAAAATTGTGAATCACGGGAGTTGCCTGGTGGCCTAGTGGTTAGGATTCCGGGCTTTCACTGCCATGGCCTGGGTTCAATCCCTGGTCAGGGAACTGTGATCCTGCAAGCTGTGAGGCATGGCCAAAAAGAAAAAAAAAATTGTGAATCACTATGTTGTACACCTGAAACTTATATGATATTGTACATAAGGCCCCTAACCTAGTCTCATGGAATCAAAGATTTCCTGGAAGAAGTGGTGTTTCCTAGAAGAAGGAAGCTGATGATGACTAGGTAGGATTAAGGAGGGTGAGAGAGTTGTGGTATAAGTGTGCAAAGGCCTAGAGTAGAAGACTAGGTGGAGTGGTGAGAGATGAGGTTGAAGATGCAGGGGCTGGGTCAGCACCATTTTAAGGAAAGTGTACTTTAAGAGTAGGGTATGGGCTTCCCCGGTGGCGCAGTGGTTGGGAGTCCGCCTGCCGATGCAGGGGACTCGTGCCCCGGTTCGGGAGGATCCCACATGCCGCGGAGCGGTTGGGCCCGTGAGCCATGGCCGCTGAGCCTGCGCGTCTGGAGCCTGTGCTCCGCAACGGGAGAGGCCGCAACAGTGAGAGGCCCGCGTTCCGCAAAAAAAAAAGAGTAGGGTATGTTTTAGCCATCATTGCTATGTAACATCTATTGCTATGTAACAAGCCACGCCAAAACTTCGTGGCTTAAAAAACAGCAACCCTTTATCCACTCATGATCCTGCGATTTGAGCTCTTCTTTGCTCCCCGGGGAGCTGGCTGGGGTGATCTGACTGGAATGGGAGAACCGAATGGCTGGGGTTAGAATGTTCATATGGCCCCACTCATTCCTCTGGCTGCAACCTTCGGGGGCCGGCTGGTCCTCTGTTTCTCCAGCTGGTCTGTTATCATCTGGTTATCTGGCCCAAGTTTCTTTCCATGGCAGCTGACTCCCAAGCGAGGAAAAACAGAAGCTAAGCTCTTAACCCTGGGGTTTAGAAGTCCCAGAATGTCATTTTCATCACTAACAACATTCTGTTGGTAGAAGCAAGTCAGAAGGCCCAGACTCAAGAGGAGGAGAAATAGATTCCACTTTTCATGGGAAGAGCGTGCATATGGGGATGGGAGGAAGTGTTGGCGGCCGCATTCGCAGGTGATCCGCCACAGGACAGAATCAGATTTGGGTTGCGGGAAGACCAGTCTCTCTTCGCTGCAGGGAATGGATTGTAGCTGGGCAGCGTGTGGGCAGGAAGGCCAGTTTGGAGGGAATTACGGTGGAACAGGCAAGAGTTGAAGGTCTAGGCTAATGGTAAGGACGGAGAGCAGTGAATGGGTTTGCAGGATGCTTTTCCAAGAGGAAGAGTCAGGTGACGCCAGGGCTCCTCCTTGATTTCAGAGCAGCTGCCCCTTGTTCCACGAAACCCCAACTTAAGAAAGTTATTCTTATTCCTAAATGAACTTTATCTTTCAATAGTGCTTCAGCCCGGCTAAGGAGGTCACACAGGTAGGGTTAGCTTGACTCCATGAAATCAAGGTAGATGAACTGTGCTTAAAGAGGTCAGGCAGGGACACTCGGCATACGTGCAAGCATCAGAGAGGCAGCGTGGCTGGTGGCTTGAAAGAGTCTATGGGGGGCTTCCCTCGTGGCACAGTGGTTAGGAACCTGCCTGCCAATGCAGGGCACATGGGTTCGAGCCCTGGTCCAGGAAGATCCTACATGCCACGGAGCAACTAAGCCTGTGCACCACAACTACTGAGCCCATGTGCCACAACTGCTGAGCCTGCACTCTAGAGCCCATGTGTCACAACTACTGACCCTGTGTGCCACAACTACTGAACCCACATGCCACAACTACTGAGCCCGTGTGCCACAACTACTGAAGCCCACACACCTAGAGCCCGGGCTCCGCAACAAGGGAAACCACCAGAATGAGTGCGCCCGTGCACCGCAACAAAGAGTAGTCCCCGCTCACCACAACTTGAGACAGCCCGCGCGCAGCAACGAAGACGCAACACAGCTAAAAATGAATAAATTAAATAAATAAATTTTTAGAAAGAAAAAGAAAGAGTCTATGGGAGGCAGAGCGGTCAGCTGGCCTCACCTCAGCCCACTGCTTCTCTGTCTCCGGTGGAGAGGAGCCAGGGTCAGGCTTTTCTTTCTCTCCTTGATCCCACACTGTGAGGCTTTCCGCACTTGAGCGAGCGGGAGAGTCAGGCTGACCTATGTTCTCTCTCGCCGGTAGTCCTAGCCACCAGCCCGAGCAGGACATGAAAATATCTGAGGTCGGTGAGTGTCAGTGAGGCTGCAGAAACTTTAGTTCCTGTCCCCAGAGAGCAAGAGTCTGTTTAGAAAGCTTTTGCTCTAGGAAACTGAGCCAGGGAGGCCTGGGATGTCAGACCTATGATCTCCTCCGACAGGTCCGTTGGGAAGCCCTGATTTGTGGAGCAAGGACTGCGGAGAAAAACAGAAGAAGTCCAGCCAGCCAGGTGAGGTTCCCAAGCTTCCCCTTCCCCTGTGACACGGATGACAAGACAGAAACATCGGGCAGAACAGCCTCCCTCAGCGCACTTCCTCACCTTGGCACCTGGCACTGAAAATCTGGAACAAGTCGGTTGTTTATTGATCCCTCAGGCTCTTGGGTCATTTTAGATTGTATAAATAGATGCACCTCGATCTTGTGCAAGATACAAAACTGGGCTCTTTTTTTTTTTTTCCTCTAAGCAGTGAAACTAAATTTTAAGGGAAGAAGAAACAGCTATAGAAACCAAACAAAGCAGCTCAAGAGAACAAACAACGCGTCCAAAACTGAAATCATCGTCTTTCCCCCACCCCCAGTTTCCCCTCCGAACTTCCTTATTTCTCTCAACAGTAATAGCATTCTCTGAGCTGCCCAAGCTCAAAAAACTATATATTTTAAATGTTGACCCTTTTCTGTCCCTCGACCCACATAACCACTGGCATCAAGTCTTGCTGGTCCTTCGACTCAAAGGCTCTGTGACGTTCCCACAATCCTCCTCTCCCCCAGGGTCTGGCCTTTCACCCTTCACCCTTCTAAATGCCTTGCTGGCATGTCCCCTCCTTTCAGACTCCCATTAGAGTATCCTCTTCAAACTGCTACCCTGGCCACGTCCCACCCGTCATCCCGTCATGATCTCACGTCTGCCCGTCTCTCCAAGACTCACCTCTGGTCATTTGCTCACGTCCACCTTTGCCAAATCCAGCCAATCTGCTTGTCATCCCTTCACTGCCCCCTGCTCCCTCTTGCTTTGGTGCCTCTGCGCCTGCTGTTCCTCTGTCCACTTCTGCACCTTGCTAAAGCCACTCAGTCCTAGTGTCCCTTGCTCCGGGAAGCCTTCCCTGATAGCCCAGGCTGGAAATCCCCAACTTTTCTACCGTGGTGTTGATGGCACTGTGTTAGGATATTCTGCCTCTGTCACTAGACTGTGAGCTCCTTCAGGGAAGAGCTGCTCTCTTCCATCTCGGGACCCAGAGGAAGAGCCCATAAGTGGGGCTGAACGACTGAGCCCCTTCTGACTGTTCTTTCCTTCTCTCCTTCCCCACGTCCAATTCCTTCTGCACAAGACTCACAATCTACCCCTATCCGCCCTGCCCGCAGAACAAAATAAAACAAAACAAAGCATACACTTAAGGGAAAAATTCTTAGCGAAGCTGCCATTCATGGCTCTCCGGGAACTACCTACTCCAACCCTTTCCACTCTAACCCTCTCCCCACTTCACAGGCACCCGCATAGCAGGGCTATCACCCTAAGGCTCCTTGACTCTGTCCATATCTTGCTCCAGGCCACCCAGTCCCCTGGTTCCAGCCCTCTTCTCCCTTTCCCCATTGTTCCGGGCCAGGCTAACCCTCTCCAAGGGTTTTGAAATCCTGCTCAAGCTCCACCCACTGGATGGCTCTCTATCCCTCTTTTCTGAATCCTGTGGTCTTTATTAATCTAATCTAAATCTTTATTTGTACTTACCCGTATGCAACCTCATGCTGTTCTTTCTTGAGGGTATATTTTTGTTCCAACTAGATTCTAGGGCAAGGGTCATTTCTTACAGGACTTTTTACTCCTGTCAATATCAATTATCAGGCACATTACAGGCCCTTAATGTATATTTAACAAATCATAGGAAGATATAAAATCATGGAAATATACAATCCAGCAAGAACAATATTAAACTTTTATCTTTAGCATGAAGTCAAGAGTTGGGCAGGAAGTGGAAAAGAGGGACCTGCCTTCAGGGAGTTTACATCTTAATGAAGGGAGCTAAGACAATCACAGATTAATGCCTATTAACACAAGTGATTGAAAAAAAAAAACTACAGTTGTAAAGAGAGTTATTTATATAGAGATTTACTAGGTAATTTCGGAAACTGAAATCAAGAGAGGAGCTGTCTGGCCAAACTCAGTTCAGATCCTTTTCCAGTTTCCACATCACTCTCCCAAACCTCTGGGCACTAAAACATCTACACAAGAAGTTCTCAAACTGAACTTCCCTAGTAGCACAGTAGTTATGAATCCGCCTGCCAGTGCAGGGGACACGGGTTCGAGCCCTGGTCCGGGAAGATCCCACGTGCCGCGGAGCAACTAAGCCCGTGCACCACAACTACTGAGCCCACGTGCCACAACTACTGAAGCCCGTGTGCCTAGAGCCTGTGCTCCGCAACAAGAGAAGCCACCGCAGTGAGAAGCCCGCGCACCGCAACGAAGAGGAGCCCCCGCTCGCCGCAACTAGAGAAAGCCCGCGCACAGCAACGAAGACCCAACGCAGCCAAAAATTAATTAATTTAAAAAAAAAAGAATTTCTCAAAACTACATGAGTATCACACCCTCAAAGGACTTGTTAAAACACACATCGCTGTGCCCTGCCCCTAAAATTCTCATTCACTGGGGCTGGGGTAGAGAGCCCAAGAATTTGCAGTTCTTCCAAGTCCCAAGTGATTCTCATAGGGCTAGTCTGGGGCAGCACACACACGTGGAGAATCACTAGACCAGACCATTTTGGAACCTAATCACGGAGATTATTAAGTTTTCGGTTGATACTTTTTTTTACTTGTGTGCCTATCTTTTCTTTCAGATAGACTGCAATCTCCCACAGGACAGGGACTATTTTATCATTGTTTTTCTAACCTCCTCAAATCCTAGCACAGTTAGACACAGCGTGTAATTTAATACATCTGTGAAAGCTGGAGAAGAAAGGAAATTGGATCCTTCGTGGCCAAAATAAAGGCAAAAGAAAATATTTTCATTCTTTCAAGTCTTGGTCCAATTAAAGGAAATAAGTAGTACCAGTATTCATACTAGTGCCTTCCAAGTCAGCCCATTCTCCTCAATAGCACCGAATCCTTCTCGAATTAAAAGGATCATCAATGAGATCTGTATATCATGACTCATCCACTCATTCATTCACCCCCAACCCGGCACCAATCTGAATCAGTAAAAACATGACTGAGCAGCGCTCTAAAGGATTTATCACATTTGCAATAGGAAAAAACAATCTGTTTGGCAGGAAACAAATGATATTACGGGGCCCAAAGGTGAGTAATTGGCCCTAATGACTTGTAAATAAATTTGAATTCGCACTGAGTAGGCTGTATAAATATCTAGTACCGTATAACTGAATGCCCGGTGCTTCTGGGAGGGGCAGCAAGAGGGTTGGGAGGGGTGGGACGAGGGGAGCAGAGATCGTTGTTGTCTGTTGCCCCCTCATAGGTCGTGCTGCCCCACTTTCTTCTCCTCCCCAAGCAGGTTAAAGGAATTGCTGAAGTGAAGAAAGTGGCAATTCACAGCCTATTAACCTTGGATTTTGGAAGGTGTGCCACTCCCATGATTCTCCTCTGCAGCTGGTTTTAACGTCATAGCTGTGAAAGATTCACCTCCAGGTCAGTTCTGAGAATTATGTGTTTGGCTAAGACTGACAAGAATTGGAAGAACTTCCTGGGGGTCCCGGAAAGGTAACTCAGTTGAAGAAAGACTCCTTTGTGGACCAGAGAGGCCAAATGTATGATGGTCACTGGTATCTGGGATTTATGTCATGCCTTCCCCCCAAGTGTTCAGAGGAATGGGTACAGTGAGAATGGACTTTGTTCAGGGACATTCATTGATTGCGTCACTCCAAAAATATTGATTGAGGACCGGTTCCACCCTCCATTTGGAGCTTCTACCCTCTCGGAGTTTGCAGTCTTGAATATCTTTCTAAGCTGGGGTGACCATCCTTGATGGTTTGCTCAGCACTTTCAGTGCTAATACCAGGAAAGTCTCAGACAAACCAAAAGGTAGACTCTTACCTGGACCCACCATTCCCTGGTCAGGGCTGTCATTCATGAACTTAGGCTCAAGAATTCATAATAAATGACTCTGCTTCATAATAAAAATTTCAGAAGTATATCTGTGTCACATACTAAAGGATATCTACAATGATACCTGTGTTTCTGTATGGTTTTTCCTTTCAGTTGGCTTTTTTATTTCTAATTTTTTTCTCCTCATCAAAATCCATACTAGAGTACATGACAATTTGCTCCGCTGTGTTGATAAGAAAGCTGAGATATAAAAGATACTTTATTAAAAGTATCATACATATCAACACTTCCTTATTTTGTTTCCTGAGACCTTGCTAGAAGTCTGGTTTGCTAATCTCTAATGCTTAATTCCTGATAACGTATTAATGACTGATAACAGTGTAATAATTCTCTTGTAGAACTTTCATTTAAAAATAGATCCCTAGATCTTAGAGTGCCTTATCCCAAAGGGAGAAATTTTCTTTTCTTTTCAAGAATGATATTCTAATGGTAGAACTCTAACTATGTGGGCCAATTCACTACTTAAAAGGGCAGCAAATGATCTATGGTCAACCTTGACCTTAGATTTGAGAAAGGAGATATTTAAGTGCCTCTCTTCACCTAGATAATGATTTGGGCTGTGGATAAGTAACATAAGTCAGTTACTTTTGTGGATGTAAAGGTCATTATGTTGGACTTTCACAATTTTTTTTTTTCTAAACCATAATTTTAATTTAATTTTTTTGGCCGTGCCACGGGACATGCGGGATCTTAGTTCCCTGATCAGGGATCAAACCCGAGCCCCCTGCAGTGGGAGCATGGAGTCCTAACCACTGGACCGCCAGGGAATTCCCTTAAAATTATTGATGACTATTATAAAAATTGAAGTTGGGCTTAAATAATACTCTATTACAAGCCCATCTGCTAAGCCAGCAAAGTCAAATACTTTGGCTGCTGCTTTATTTAAAAGTTTGGGGAGGAGAAGAAAAATTTTGAGGCAGAAAAAGACATTCAACCTTTTTGAAACTCATCTTTCCCCATTCTTTAGGAGAAAGAACTCTCAGCTGATTGATGGTGCTGGATCTTGGGAAAAAGCAGGAACCTAGGATGAAAGCTGGAGGGGACAAGGTAGTTTGCTCAAAAGGGATGCCTTTGTCCCAGATGTGGATATTGGACCCATCCTTGGGCCACAATACTGAAAATTGAGAAGCTTCATCCCTTCCCCCCCATCCCTACCTTTTCCCAATCCCCATACTTATGTACCCCAGAAACTTGTAAATCTTTGGATCAAGTAGGCCGTGGCTAGGAGATCAGGTGCTGGGAGTGCCATCTATAGAGTATCCTAATCTCATTTACCTCATCTTGTAAATTCATGTCACAGGGGAAGTGGATGCCAGAGAGCCACACAGCCTATCCCCATTACCAGACAAACACCTCAACCGCAGGACCTTTTGGGCACTGGTCATTTTCATTTGAAAAGTCAAATTTACAAGGCAACTGTATTAGTTTGCTGGGGCTGCCATAACAAAGTACAGGCTGGCTTAAAAAACAGAAATTTATGTCCTTGCATCTCTGGAGGCTAGAAGTCCAAAACCAAGGTGTCCACCCACTTAGTTTCTTCTGAAGCCTCTCTCCTTGGCTTGTAGATGGCTGACTTCTCCCCGTGTCTTCACATGGTCTTCCCTCTGTGTGTGTCTGTGTCCAAATTTCCTCTTATAAGGACACCAGTTATACTGGATTAGGGCCCACTGTAATGACCTCATTTTAACTTAATTACCTCTCTAAAGATCCTATCTCCGAACACAGACAACGTTCTGAGGTACTATCAGTTAGTACTTCAACATTGCAATTTTTGTTGAGGACACAATTCAGTCCATAACAGCAGCAGACAAATATCATTTGTCAGATGAATACATCCACACCGATCTTGAGTTTTAGACTCACATTATGAAAATGTCTGGGTGTATTATGTTACTGAAGGAACATGAAATGTTTCATTTCGTCCTCTCTTCTTTGGACATTGCACAAGAGAAGTGCTGGCTGGGAAGCAAAATGGAGATCTCTTAAGTACCACTTGTCAATCAGTTTCACTTCCCCAATAATTGCAGCTCCTTGGTGGGAGCTGACCTCTTTGAAAGAGCACTCCAGATGCAGGGAATTATTTGGGAACAAAACAATCATTGGCACAGTGCCAAATTCCATTCATTTATTTCAGAAGCATCTATCTACCATGTGGAGATGCTTTGCTAGGTAAGTGCTAGGTACTTTGTAGGCGGGCAAATGGAGAGTATAAGGAATGTGATTCTGACTGTCTATGTCTGAGACCTGGAAAAGTTTGGGAGAGCTGCAGCCATATTGACATGGCTGAGAAATGTCCAAGGATCTGCTCTATAGTAATTTCAGAAAATCTAGCCTCCTTCCTCCTGGTTTCTCCTATCCTCTAGGTTGAGAGAATCTCAACCCATTTGGGATCCTAAGTTGCTTGGGAGATAAGGATTCTCCTACCAGTCGGGACCCTAGTCTCCTCTTCAAACATACTGACCCAAACAGAGTGCCTTAATCATGGGCTGTGACAATCTATATATCTATCTATCTATGTATTTTTCTATCTACACAACCATGTTGTATAAAATTGGTATGATCACAAACTACCCAGATTAGTATTGATTTGTACAGAATCATAGAATAGTAGATTTGGGAGGGTGTTCAGGCCACAGTCTCCTTCTTTACAAGTGAAGAAAGTGACGCCTAGCAAAGTGACTTGTCCAACGTCACAAAAAACTGAGACTAAACCCCAAGCCTTCAGATTCCCAGTATAATCTCGCCTGTAAGCTATACTATATTGAATAACCACCCTGATGTTATAGTTTTTCTCTTTGTATCTGTATTTGTCTACAGCCATAAATGCCCAAAACCCTCTGAGATACCATACACTGTTTTTTTTTTAATGTTGAGCCTTCTTTTAATTTATTTATTTTTATTTTTGGCTGTGCTGGGTCTTCGTTTCTGTACGAGGGCTTTCTCTAGTTGTGGCAAGCGGGGGCCACTCTTCATCATGGTGCGCGGGCCTCTCACTGTCGTGGCCTCTGTTGTTGCGGAGCACAGGCTCCAGACGCGCAGGCTCAGTAGTTGTGGCTCACAGGCCTAGTTGCTCTGCGGCATGTGGGATCTTCCCAGACCAGGGCTCGAACCCGTGTCCCCTGCATTAGCAGGCAGGTCCTCAACCACTGTGCCACCAGGGAAGCCCCCGTACACTGTTTGAAAGCCCTCACCTCCTTTATCTTATGCACATGCACACATGGACACAAAAAGACATTGCCATTTTGTAGTAATAAAGGCCTGATTGTGACACTGTGGGTCCCCTTGCCTTGTCCTGCATTTCTGGACTTCACCTGGGTTCAGTGCCTCCTCCTTTTTTCTCAGCCCAGGTGCCCTTCCTGTCTGAGGACTGTTGGGCTCCACTTTGCTCACTTAGGAGGGCTGCAAGGATCCAGAAAGGTGAAAGTGCAGAGAAAGGGGAGCATTCTAAGCAGGCCCTGGGTACTCTTTGGATGGATTAATGAATGAATGAATGAATGAACAAATGAAAGCTAAAAGGAGAGAAAAGAAAAAAAGAGAGGAGGCTGAGCTTCCAGATTCTTGGGGCTGAGGATGAGTAGACGGGGGTGGAGTTAAGGAATGGGGCCTCTTCTGCAGTCTCCCAGGAGGCTCAACACCAGAGCAGCTCATGGCCAGCCCTCAGCTGAGTAGAGCCTAGAGGCCCCCTACTTCCTTCAGATGTCTTCGCTGACGTTCCTTTCATGAGGGAAAACTCAGCGCTTTGTATGCATGTTTTGAGGATAGGATTTGTTTTATTCAATTTCATATCCTTAGTAAATGTTCAACAAATGTTTTTTTTTTTTCAGTGAATGCTTGACAACTGAAAGACAGACATCTAGAAATTAATAATCCACTAATTTCTAGTCACAGTATAACTGCTGGTGTCCAAATCTCTTCTGTTTTACTGTGTGTGTGTGTGTGTGTGTGTGTGTGTGTGTGTGTGTGTGTGATCAGAAAGAAACACGGTCCCGGGTTTCTATAAAGGTATGGATGAATCTGGGGTTTTGGAAACATTAAGATTTCAGGAAAGAACATGAACTCTGCAGATGTTACAGTTTTGCAGGAGATGGGTTCTGTTTTTGTTTAGCAGCACATGGATTCATAGGCGCCATGGGCAGAGGTTCGGATGGAGATTAACCAGCATCTTGGATATGTGTCTGTGAAAACCTCAAAATGTGGAAGTTGGGGTGAACGAGAAAGTGTAGCCCTGGACTGAGCTGGGCCGGTCTGGAATCAAATGCACCTCTGGGCTCCTGATTGGTGAAAGCTACTTTTCTCCTATGCTACTCCCTTTTGTGGCCCTGACAGAGTGAAGAGCTAATGATTCCTGTGGTGGGCTGTGATTGCTGTTGCTTATTTGCTGCCCAGAATGTTTTTCTCCCACTCCTTCTGGTAACAAATTGTGCTCCACCACCACGTCCATGGTGGGAAACAAGTTTTCTTTGGAGCTACCTTCGCTCCCTGCTGACAGAAGAAAGAAATGCTGAGATGAATGGAGAGAGAATGAGAAGCAAGGAGATGGGGGAGATGATGACATCATTTGTAGCCCTAAAACTAGGACTCCAGATTCCCCAGCTCCTTAAGCAAAGCTCTCCACCCCTTTTTTTCCCATTAGCTCTTTTCATGTGGGCTTCGTTCATCAGCGACAGAAGATGTCCTGGTTAATACAGTTCCTCTTTCCCTGCCTACTTGGAATCTCTATGCCTCAGTTTCCTCATAATGATCCCCTGTGGTCTCGTTAATTACTGATAGATTTTTTTCCCCCCAAACACAGATTACCTGTATTATTATAAACAGTAACTTCTATTTTTAGGAACTGCAGGTTTCCCATCTTGGCTGCCTTACCAGAGTTTCTGAATCGGGGTCACCTCACTTTCAATAACACAAGACATAATCTAAGCAGAATAGTAATGATAGTCCAAAAATTTTAGAAACTCCAAAGAACCAGGGACTTTCAGTGACTTGTATAAACGAGGTCCACAGTCAACCGGTATAAAATAGTATTTTACTGTATCTGGCTTGTGCTGTGGCATTTAAGTGAAGCTTGACAAATAAGACTATAAAGTCAGGGACAGGGAGCGGTGAATAACAAAAAGAACTAATGTCTCCTTGACATCACTCACTCTTAAGAAGGCTGTTTACTTCTCGGTTTACCTTCTAGTGTTTTAAAATACTCTGGCAAATCTCAGCTTGAAATAGCTGTTCTACCTTCTCTCAATAGAAGCCCCTACCTTCTAAGTACCCTGGCTCGTAGTTATTTATAAACCTGATGTGAGTCAAAGATTATTTTTTATATCCCTCCTCCTAACTCCCTTCCCCCTACATACCAAGATAGACCTATATAAAATTAGAAACTTCACATAAAGTATTCAGTCACTTAGGTAAGAATTATTGTCAGTCAGCAATCATTTTTGAAGCATAAATTCATCATATTGGGTGAAGCTTGTCTCTGAGACTGTTCCATGGATACCAGCTCCTTAAAAATAGGCTTCTGTGGCCAAAGTAGTTTGGAAAACTATATGCCTCTTAGGGATTTTCAACTCTAAAGTGTCTTTGGATAAGTTAGAAATTCCAAATCTATCTCCTCAAACATCCTTTTCTTTCAGTATCTGGTAACATGGAATAGTGTGTCTTGGATCACATTTTAGAAAACCAGGGAGGTGGCCTGCACAAGGGATGCAGAGACAGGAGGCCTGGCTTTGACTCCTGGCTCTGCCACCCTACTAGTTATATGAACTTGAGCAAATCATAACCTCTTGCTATTTCATTTTCACACTGGAAGAGTGAAGATGGTAAGACCTATCTTAATCTGGGTTGTTTTATGGGTTAAATTATATTATTATGACTGTGCTTTAAACACTATAACAAGTTATATAAATGAAAGGTACCATTAGATATCACAGAGAAACATAAGGTTGTATTAGGCAATTAATAACATACAAGTATAAAGAAATCTGCCCTAGTAATCCTTACCCAACAATTATGTATTTAAGTCTACTTAGGGGGGCCAGCACTGAGAAGGGAACAAGGAAGCAGAGTACAAAGGTCAAAGTAGGATTAGAGCATGTTGGATCCACAAATTTCTTTGGCGATAATTGAATTTAACCCTCTCATTTTATCGATGATGAAGCAGAGGCCCACAGGGGTCAAATGAATGGCTTAAGGTCACTCAGAGAGTTAACATTAGAAACATCTGATTCCCACCCAGTGATGGGCCTCACTGCCCAAGGGCGGCCTCAATATGAGACAAATCATGGCTCCGGTGAGATTTTCAATCTAAATAGGAGAGACAAGATATATAAATGACATAATCAGAAAACAAAGACAACATGGAATAAAATTTTAAAGCTCAAAAAATGGGGCTAATGGTAACCATGTGAGGTGAGAGATATGTTAATTAGTTTGACTGTAATAGCCATTTCATAATGAATATATGGGCTTCCCTGGTGGCACAATAGTTAAGAATTCGCCTGCCAGTGCAGGGCACATGGGTTCTAGCCCTGGTCCGGGAAGATCCCACACGCCGTGGAGCAACTGAGCCCGTGCACCACAACTACTGGGCCAGCGCTCTAGAGCCCATGAGCCACAACTACTGAACCCACATACCACAACTACTGAATCCCATGCGCCTAGAGCCTGTGCTCCACAAAAGAGAAGCCACCACAATGTGAAGCCTGCGCACCTCAAAGAAGAGTAGCCCCCGCTCGCTGCAACTAGAGAAAGCCCATGCGCAGCAACGAAGGCCCAACACAGCCGAAAATAAGTAAAATAAATAAATTAAAAAAAAAAAATATATATATACACTTGAGTGGTTAAGTTTCCACACCTCTTTAAAAAATGAATATGCATATCCAAACATCATGCTGTACACCTTAAATACGTGTGATTTTTATTCTTAAAAGATGTGGCTGAAGGAACAGGGGCAATGAGAATTCAAGAGGAGGAAGCCCAGCAGCCAGGCTGAACTGGAGATAAGACTCGAGCTGGGCCCTTAAAGAGTATACAGCACTATGGTGGATTTGGATACCTGAAGAGGAGAAACAGTAGTGCTCCAAAACGCAATTGGAGATGATAGTCAAGAGACTAAATGGCTGGCAAAAGTCTAAATAGCCAGGCATTATAGTTTGGGTGAAATATTCATCAGTAAGCATTTACTCGACCCTGCCAAATTCTAAGAAGTTTCTGGAGCTTTGGGGAGGGGATGAGAAGTAGACAACATGGTCTCTGACTTTAGAAAGCTTATTTTTTATTTGGAGAGGAGATGGGAACATAAGACAAAATTGGAGAATGTAAGCATATACGGATATAATACGGTGGGGCAGGGAAGATGGGCTATTAAGGCAGGATTTCTGGAGAAGATGAACCTTGAGTTACTTCTTAGGAGAACCATGGCTGTGATTCATGTGTGGAAGCACGTGGGATAACATGTGTCATCCCTGCATTAAGAGGGAAATTTCAATATGCATATAATATAGGACTGCGGATTATTCTTCTGTCCTTGGTCTTTACTTTTTTTTTTTTAATTTATTATTTTTTTTTGCGTTACGCAGGCCTCTCACTGTTGTGGCCTCTCCCGTTGCAGAGCACAGGCTCTGGACGCGCAGGCTCAGTGGCCATGGATCACGGGCCCAGCCGCTCCGCGGCATGTGGGATCTTCCTGGACCGGGGCACGAACCCGTGTTCCCTGCATCGGCAGGCGGACTCTCAACCACTGCGCCACCAGGGAAGCCCAGTCTTTACTTTTTAATTCCTTCCTTGTCATTTCTTTTTTTTTTTTATGTTGGGGGTAGGAGTTTATTAATTAATTTAATTTTGCTGTGTTGGGTCTTTGTTTCTGTGCGAGGGCTTTCTCTAGTTGTGGCAAGGTGGGGGCCACTCTTCATTGCGGTGCACGGGCCTCTCAGTGTCGCGGCCTTTCTTGTTGCGGAGCACAGGCTCCAGACGCGCAGGCTCAGTAGTTGTGGCCCACGGGCCTAGCTGCTCCGCGGCATGTGGGATCTTCCTAGACCAGGGCTTGAACCCGTGTCCCCGGCATTGGCAGGCAGACTCTCAACCACTGCGCCACCAGGGAAGCCCTCATTTCTTTTTTTAAATAAGTTTATTTTATTTATTTATTTTTGGCTGCGTTGGGTCTTCGTTGCTGCGCGCAGGCTTTCTCTAGTTGCGGCGAGTGGGGGCTACTACTCTTGGTTGTGGTGCGAGGGCTTCTCAATGCAGTGGCTTCTCTTCTTGCGGAGCATGGGCTCTAGGCACTCAGGCTCAGTACTTATGGCTCGTGGGCTCTAGAGCACAGGCTCAGTAGTTGCAGTGCACGGGCTAAGTTGCTCCGAGGCATGTGGGATCTCCCGGGACCAGGGCTCAAATCCTTGTCCTCTGCATTAGCAGGCGGATTCTTCACCACTGTGCCACCAGGGAAGGCCCCTTGTCATTTCTTACAGGAACTCAAACGGTGGACTAGAATGCTTGGTTAAATACGATTGCCCACGCAGATTTGGACCCAGAATACTAAGTGCCTGCTCTTATTTGTGTCTGATGATTTGCTACCTCTTCCTCTTTCACTTCCATCATGTTCCCAGGCTTCCTACAGTGGATAATTGATCTAATTAAGGGCATAAAATGTAAGATTAAGGCATGATCTTTAGACTCTGCCCTATTAGTCACCATTCCCTCCAGCTAACCAGTTCCCAAGTCCTATTGACTTTTGACATTCTAAGTATTTCTCAACGTGTTCTCTGCTAGCTCTGCTATTTCCTCTGCTGCTGGATTCAGATCATAACCATTTCTCACCTCATTTATGCAATAACATTGCAACTGGTTTCCAGCTCTCCCTGCCTCTCTTTTCTTCAGTCCTCAATTTCATCTCTCACAATCAGAATTACTTTTCAGAAACACAAATCTGCCTTATACGGCCAGTGAAAATCCTTCTGAGCTTCTTGTTTCGCTTACAGGCAAAGTCCAAAGTGGCGCACAGAACCTTTCCGGTCCTGGCCTCTGCTCACCTCTCAGTTTCATTTTTGGTCGCTCCCACACAAAACTGAGTCCCATCCATAAGTGTGGTTGTTTTTTTAGGTCTCATGGTTTGTTTGTTTTTTAATGCGGGAAAGTTGCTCAGCAGACTTCAAACTGCTGATCTCCTACTCATCCTTCCAAACTCCTTCATTCCTGGTCACCTCAGCTAAGCATTCCCTTTAGCACCTTTTCTATAATGCAAATACAGTACTTTTTAGAGGTATCATAATTGGTCGTAGAGTCTGCCTTTTCTACTGAGCTGTGTGTTTCTTGACAAAGAACTTTCGGTCTCTCTCTCTGTGTCTTCAGGAACGAGACCAGTGCTGGCACACAGGTCCTGTAGGAGCACTGTACCTAGTGAGGTCTTCCCCCACCCTCTCATCCCCTACTTCACGACTTGGAAGAGGTCAAGAGACCTGCTGTGAGAGGTAAAAATCGTCAGGAGAGTGATAATTCACTTACAGAAAATGAAAAAGAGGAGGAAAAGGTAATCTATGGCTTTGCCAAGATGGCAGCGAAAGGAAGCTCATCTGGAGACAGTGACTTCCACAACAGGAAAGCCTTCCAAGGGCTAAAAAGGCCGACCTATTTTCCTTTTCAGGGAAAGCGACAGCTAATGTTATACACATCTTTTGGAAACGAGCAAACAGCCCTCAAGCCTCAATGAGAATGGTTTTTCAAATGTGGTGACCTGGAGACGGTAGCAGGTAGCCCGCAGCGGAGTTCTCTCGGCCTGGGGACAGAGACGCCCAGCCTCAGGGGCTAGCTGAGGGAACCGAGAAGAAACCCAGCTCTGTTTAGTATTTTGCCTGGGGATGGGCAGATCTGACATTAAACTTCCTGAAAGCTGGTGAAAACCCTAAGAGTGTGGAGACCTGGAGACCACCAGAACACAGGTCATAATGATCAGAAAGTCTTCTGAAACCACCTCGTTGTAACCTAACCATCAAGTCACATGGGTGGCCAATATGGAAACGTGGAGTCTGTTCTATGGGGTCCTTCAGCATAGGCGCCATGTGAAGGCTCAGCGGGTCGTTTATTTTTCTGATTGTGAAAGGGACATAGGACGCGTTATTTCAGTTTAGAAGGCAGATTTTCTTTTTCTAAAAAAGGAAAAGTAATACTTAAAAAGCATTTTAAAGCAGCACTTTATTTCATTTATCGAAAGCTTCTAATAACGTGCCTGGTTCTCGGCTGGGTTCACATTATTATATAATCCACCCCACAAGGTTTGATGGTCACTAATTTGCTGATGAGGAAGCTGACCAGCTCAGAGAGGCCGTCGGGTACCTTTTAGGAAGGGGCCCAGGGGTGGTTTGAATCCAGGTCTCTTACCTCGTGCCTGAGACCTTTCTAGACACCAGGTTCTCTCTTCAAAGACTGCTGCAGGTAAAACCTAACAACTGTGATACTTTCGAGGTAAGGAGAATCTGAGGAACGGGAAGGAGAATGAAGGTATGGGAATGAGTACGAGGGGGTATTTATTCCACTTTTTCATTTCTTGAAAGGGTTGCCCGAGAGGAGATGCTTTAGAACATCACTTCTGTAAAACCACGGTGAAAACGAGGAAATTAACAATGCAGAAAGGCTACGAGAGACTTGACAAAGTTGTTAATAACGCGAAGGCCGGAGATACACCAGGCCCTCCCTACTTCATTTATACTGACGATTAAATAAGCACAACAGGGGGCAGACGCAGGTAGAAAGCAGGCTCTCGCGTGGCTACCGCCGTTGACATTCCTGGCACTCGGCGTTCCAGATGCTTCCTTACGGTGTGCGTGTCTGTGTGGCTCGGGCTCCATATTCCACTCATTTCCCCCTCAACGTTTTAGTCTCGCTCACAGGCGCCCCAGACGCAAAAGACGCCGGGAGCAGCCAAGATCGAGCGTGATCTCCTTAAAGACGGTGATCTTTTGTAGGAGGCGGCGGCCGGGGCTTCCCTTTTGGGGTCCCCCTACCCCGGACGCCGTCCTCGCTCGCCGGGCCGCGTGCCGCGCCGGGAGGTGGCATTTCCGCGCGGGAGGCGCGTGCGGCCGCGGGCAGAGGTGACCTCGGGCTCCCCCGAGTCCGACCGCGGCACGCTTCGTGCGGCGACGCGAGGCGGTGTCCTGAGGTGACACCGGCTGCGCCGCCGAAGCAGCAGGCGCCGCCGATCAACTAGTTCGCACCGAGGATTCCTCTTGGTGCGTGGCCCAGTTTTCCTTAGGACTGGCTCCAACCCCTCGCCGACACCGCCCCCCGCGCCGCCACGCTCCGAGGCCTTCCCCTGGGACGCCGGGCGTCCCCCCCACGGCCGCTCGGCGCGGGCCGGCGCGCGCGCGATTCCTCGATTCCACAGGCGGTTTGCGCCGCGGGTGGGGGCGGGGCGCGCGGGGAGGGGGCCGGCCGCCGCGGGGGGGGGGAGGGGGGCCGCGGCCGGGGGCCAGGGGGCGGGCCGGCGTGGGGAGTTCCTTGCTCGCGGACCACACGCTCTGCGGGCCAATCCCGAGCCAGCCTCTCTCAGTGTCACACGCGGGACACGTCCAGGCGTTTGTTGGCAGGGCCGGCGAGGGGGAGGGGGCGGGGAGGAGGGAGGGGAGTTGAGTGACAGGCTTGCGGGGCAGGCTGGGAATTGTAGTTCCCAGCTCCCGTGGCCATAGCCATTTTGTAGTCGGGGGACTACAACTTCCAGAAGATCAAGGGGACCATTCTAAGGTGCCCCGGGAATAGGCGGCTCTCCCCGGGGCCGGCCGTCCTGGGGCACTGGCACCCAGCAGCCCGGCTGCAGGTAGACACGAGGCGTGGCGGGGGCTAGCGTGTGGCGGTTGTGGGGTGAGCGGCAAGCTGGGGAAAGGGGGTGAGGTGGAGCGACCGAGCGTGCCATGCATTGAGCTAGGGAGTCTCTCTCAATTCCACTCTTAGGCTCGGCGTGGGAGCGATGTCTGAGGGGTAGCCCGGGAAGGGTTCGTCGAGGCCTCTCGGGTGTCTCGTCGACGGGGCTGCGGGGGTCCTCTGGGCTCGGCCAGGGGCGGTCGGCACCGGAGGAGGCGGGCGCTTGGTGGCCCAGCTGTGGGAGTTTTCGGCTAGCGTCCGGCGGGGAATTATCCGAGGAGCCCTAACTTGTATAAAAGCAGAGTCCATTTAAAGTTGGGCTGGATAGCCTCTCTCTCATTGGTTAGGGGGCTTGGAAAAAAGAGACTCGGCGAGCCCTCGCTGTGGTGCTGCCGCCGCCGCCGCCGCCGCCGCTGGAGTTGACTCTTCTGCTCGCACTGCTGCTGCAGCACAAACGTGACTTCCAACATTTTTTATTTATCTTTCCTTTTTCTTTTCCAAGATGTAACTACGGATCAGACACTAAGGACCTTCACGTTTCGCTGATGTAGTTTTTGGAGGAAAAAGGGGGGGGAGTGAAGGGCGTCGGTTTTTTTTTGTGTGTGTGTGTGTTTCGGGGGAAATTTTCCATTATGAGTGTTTTACTAAAGTGAAATTTTTTTTTTGTTTGCTTCGTCTTTGGCTTTTTTTTTTTTCCTTCCCAATTTCGGATTTATTTCAAGGCGAATCGGGCTTTGGGGGAAGAGGAAGAAAAGTCGGATTCCAAGATCAACCACCACCACCAACAACAATAAAAACCACCAGGATATTTTATTGCAAATTTCTGACGGCTTTAAATTCATGAAGCAATTGTCCCCTTTTGCAATCAGCATTTGGATCTCAGAATGAGCAAGGAAAGACCCAAGAGGAATATCATTCAGAAGAAATACGTAAGTGCTCCTAACAACACATCCTTTGACTTGTAGTTTTAAGCAATGGCTGTGAATGTCAAGTTTATAGATAATTCTGCAGCTGAAGGGTTTTAAACACAGCGTCCGATAAGGCTGTTTCTTTCTTTTCTGAAAGAAGGCTTTTTCAGGCAAAGTCGTGTCTGCCTAGTTTGGACGAAAAAACAGATTGGTGTAGCGATACCTCCAGTGAATAAATTGACCTCGAATGACACAACCATAATCTAGTTTTAGATGAAAGGCAGGGGATTTTGGTGGAGCCTGGGTGGGGGTGTAGGGGCTGCGGTAATGTGACTAAACTGCATTCTCGGGCGGATTTGGCCCCTATTGCACTTTGCATGCAAATGAGCCTGTGTTATTATTATTAATGTTATTTGGGAAATCGTGTAACGCATGTGTGTTGGAAGCCCTTTAAGTTGCAATCGAGGGTCCGATTATGGCGATCTTGTTCCTTGCACTGGCACATCAAATTTAATGTATGTGGTCGTTTTGGATTATTTGGTTCGCAACATAAACCAATTGGGAATCGCGTTACAGCGAATGCATTTGTTGGGATTGACTTTAATAATGGGACTGGTTTTGTTTAAAAATTCATGGTTTCCAGTTTTAGGGGGAAAAAGACATACAATATAGCTAATGTTTTTAAGAAGGCATGTGAATGCATATGTAAGTGACTACAAATAATTACTCCCAGTTAACTGGCCTTCTGAAATTGGGTGATTATTCAGAGATTTAACTGGTGTGGAATAGTTAAATTTGTTTTGTGCATAGTACAGCTACGTTTTGATTGGCATGGGGAGTGTTTTTGTTTTGTGTGTGGTGGCTTTTTTTTTTTTTAAGTTTGGGGGGAGGGAGGGGAGAGGGGTCCGAGGATTAACCAAATATGCACTCGAGTGATCGGTGATTAGCTGCATGCTTTAAATCAAAGAACCCATTAAAAAAAAAAAAGGCCAAATGAACACACATTAGGAATAATGCAATGTTATAAGAAAGTTTTATTTAACTCGGGTCGACAAATTGGTCTTAATATTTTCCCTTTTTGAGCAGTGTGATGTGTGTAATGGGAGATGACCTTCGGGGCACTGGTTTTGTAAAAAATAGATTTAATGGAAAAGCTGAATATCTCTTCTTGAGGGCTGATCCTAATCTAGACACGTAAACTTCAACTATGAAAGAAATACAAGGTTAAATAATTAAGCCTTACTTAAAAAGCTGTTCCCTAAAGAATTTAAGAATTAAAATACATCCGCATTGCAGAGGGCTGGGGAGAATGCAAAGGACTAGTTTAAACTCGGGCAGTAGAAACTGCAGGGAGACAATCTTGTCTGCGAGCGTGGACGCCTTCCCGGGGCACATCCGATCCGGGTGCAGCCACAAAGCAAAAGGGGTAGAACTTGGACCAGAGCCACCCCCACCCCCGCCCCAGTCATCGCGAAGTTGGGGAGCGGCGTGGGGTGGGATGTTGTGTTGCCGGTGGTCAGCGGATTGTGTCGAGTCCTGGCGTCCGGCCGCCTGCCCGTGGCTGGCGGCGGCCGCGGGAGGCAGAGCACGAGTTAACGCTCGGGGAGCGGAGCCCGTGTTCCCGAT
Source organism: Orcinus orca (assembly GCF_937001465.1). Lineage (NCBI taxonomy): Eukaryota > Metazoa > Chordata > Mammalia > Artiodactyla > Delphinidae > Orcinus > Orcinus orca. The sequence continues at coordinate 94,363,404 of NC_064568.1, read as the reverse complement.
GTGCTCTAGCCGGCTGCGAAAGGGAGGGCGCTCGGGGGTCGCGGCGGGCTGGGCCGGGGCCCGGAATACGCGCGCGGCCTGTAGGGGGCGGGCTGCAGGCTCCGGACTCCGGACTCCGGACTCCGGGCTCCGGGCTCCGGGCTCCGGGCTGCGGGCTGCGGGCTCCGGGCGGGCGGCGCTGGCCGGCGGGCTGGCGGATGGGTGGGTGGGGCGCGGGGGAGGTGCGGCCGGTCGGCCTGGGGAGGGGGCGGTGCGGCGCGCGGGGCGGGGGCGTGGCGGGGAGGGGGCGGGCGGCGCGCGGCTGCGGCGGGCGCCCCCCAGCGCGCGCACGGCGGAGCATGGCGGCGGCGGCGCGGCCGGCTCCCCGCGGCCCTGCCCGCTGGCTCCAGTGCGGGCCCGAGAGCAACAGGTTAAGCCGGCGAGACGTCAGCGCGCCCCCTTCCCGCCCCCTGATTCCTCCCCCGCCTCGCGCTGGCCTCCCCTCCCTCCCTCCGCCCCCCGCGGCTCCGGGTTCCGGGACGCTCAGGCCGCGTTCTTTTGTCATTGTGACGTCACAAAGGGACGGGCCCGGGTGGAACCTTCTCCTCCTCCGTGACGTCAAAAGTCGGGCGGGAGGTTCCAGTGCGGCGGGGCTGCGGGGGAGGAGGGAGCGGCGCGGAGGCGGGGGCTGCCGCGTGGGAGGAGGAAGTGGAGGAGGAGGAGGATGCGACCGGCCTCGGCCTTCCGCAGCGAAACGCCGCGCTTCCCTCCAGGTGAGCGCGGAGAGCCTGTGGGCCCCCTGCGAGCGACCCCGACCCAGCTGATTCCACTTAGGGGGTGGGGAGCAGGGCGGAGACGTTTTCTGTCTGCAGAAACGTTTTCGTTTCCTCTGTTTCCAGGTCTGCTGATGCCGTGGCATTACTGTGGTGGTGGTCGTGTTCTCTCGTCAACGCTTTTGAAAAGCAGGGAAACTTCATGAAGGGAAGCTTGGCTTTGTAGGAGAACCATGTTGTGGATTTGGCCACCTTGTCACTTTTAAGTCGTGTTGGGGGTGTCTCGGCAGGATGTGGCGGGATGCCTTTCTGGGTGATGTTGCACAGCATCAACTGTTGCTCTTTATGGATGCCTTGAAACACCAGAGTGGCACTTCTTCGCTGTGCCAGCTCTAGGCCTATTGAGTATTTTAGGGGGTGGGGCAGACGGGGGAAGACTGTCATTGATGCTTGAAAGAGCACTGGATTGCGAGTCTAAGGTGTTCTGGGTTTAGTTCTTGAGAACCGGAGAACAAGAGGCTGGAAATCTGGGTCTGTTTACTCTTCTGTAAAATGGAAAAAGTAATACGTGCCTTTGCCACTTCACTTTATCTGAGGTCACGTGCGTGAGATAATGTCCGTGGAAGATGTAAAACAGTATGTATGTTCTTTCATTGTAAGGTGGAATTATTACTTGAGCTCGTGGAAGGCAGCACATTTCCTGCAAGTAGTCTCAAAAGCCTTAGATGCCTGCCGCGTTCCCGTTTAGTTTATTGCTTTAGCAAAGCAGAGTTTGGGGGTGGGATTGTAGATGGCAGGCTTTGGGAGAAATGATTGTTATATTTCATATTAAATGACGTCCTTGAGAAACTCATAAATTGCACTGTAATCCTGTCTTAATTGCTGGGTACGATTCCCGCTACAATACCTTAAATAACTGAAAACATTTGCCTTTCAAAGCCCTAATTCACTTGGACAATAAAAACAGTTGCATGTTTTGCTCTATGGGTATTTTATGCCATTTCCATCACTCCACTGGTTGGTTATTCCTAGGCAGAATAACAGATGATACCCAGGTTGCGAAAGCATTTGATCTTTGATGCTTTATAGCAGGTATGAGTTTGAAATAAAAATCTCTGCCACATGAAGATATGATTCATACAGTTAGCGTGAAAACAGATTACCAGTTTGATTCCTAGGACAGCTCAAGCAGAATTTGTAACACTAGGCTGTAAATTTTAAGTACCTAATTTTCTGAGTTAAAGGTGCAGTATGATTGAAAAAACTGGGAAAAGTTTGTGTTACCAGATTCAAAAGTGGGATTTACTATAATTACATAAAATTGTAAAGAAAAAAATAGAACGACACCAAAATGTAGTGGTAGGATTTATGAGCTTCTGTCCCCCGCAGTGCCCCCCTTCCCCCCCATTTTACACCCAATTGAATTATTTTACAGTTCTGGGGGAAAAAAATGTGTACACATTATTTAATTGCTACACTTTTCCTTTTTAAAAAAATATTTATCGATTAACAAATATTTACCGAGTATATGTGGTGTACTGCTATAAAGTGAATGGTGGTTTTTTAAAAAAATATTTTATTTTGGTTTTGGCTGCATTGGGTCTTTGTTGCTGTGAGCGGGCTTTTCTCTTGTTGCAGTGAGCCGAGGCTACTCTTCCGTTGCGGTGCGCGGGCTTCTCGTTGCAGTGGCTTCTCTTGTTGTGGAGCACGGGCTCTAGGCACACAGGCTCAGTAGTTGTGGCGTATGGGCTTAAGTTGCTCCGTGGCATGTGGCATTTACCCGGACCAGGGCTCGAACCCGTGTCCCCTGCATTGGCAGGCCGACTCCTAACCACTGCGCCGCCAGAGAAGCCCAGCTTTTCCTTTTTTGAGCTGTTCATGTGGCTTGCTTTCTGTCTGTCTCTAGTAGTGGAGAAAACTTTTCTCTTTGTTACATAGTCTCGGGCAGAGACAATTTAGCAACTGTCACTGTCTGGAGAGATTATAGAAGGAATATTGTCAACTTAAGAATCCAAAGTGTGTCACTGAAATTAAAAAAAAATTATGTTTAAAAATAATCCAATTTGAGTTATTATTACTTCGGTTATTATTACTTTACTGTAGACCTGACTTGTGTGTCACCCATAGCCATTGGCCCAAATAGCCAGTTAGAATTATTTGGTACTTAGATGGTTTAATGGCTGTTTCCTCTGTCATAGGAGGTTAGACCAGTTCCTGTTGCTGGGCTGAGGGCTATTGACTTACAGACGTCTTGGAAATAACTCCAGTGCTAATACATATCCTGTTCCAAAGGTTATTTAAACTTTCCTCCTTCAGAAAGAGAAAATCTTGTGCAGTATGTAACCAATGTTTCTTAGATTCAAAATAGAACCCTTTTCTTCCTTTCAAAGACGACATGGGAAAGTCATATTAAGCCCAGTACATTAAAACACCCGGTAAAGGCTAAGCTGGACTTTTTTTTTTTAATTTAATGATAGTTTTATTTAACCTTAGTATAATAAAAATATTATCTTAACATGTAATCAGTACAAAAGTTGCTAAGATCTTTTGCCTTCTGTTTTTATCTTGTGTCTTTGAAATCTGGTGTATTTTTTTAACCCTTACAGGGCAACTCAGTTTGGACTAGTCATTTCAAAAGTTTAAGAGCTACGTATGACTGGTAGCTATCCTACTGAACAGTGCAGATCTATGTAACCAGAGGTGTATGTAATGTAGCACGGTGTCTGCATTGGTGAAAAACCTCCAGTTCTACAAAATCGCACACTAAAAATTACAGGGCTAGTGGAAAAATAAGGATGAAACATGTCACTCAAAACATATAACTTCGGTGAAGTGAACGGTAATGAGTCAGTAATGTGGATCTGGAAAAATGACATGAAATGATCAGGCAGGCAGCTCAGACTCGAGTGAAGAGTGGTTATACTCACAGTCTTTTATATAGAGTAGAGCTGGTATTGCCAGGGTAGTATGGATGGAAGTAAGCTGTTAGCCATAGGCATTGTTTTCTTTCTTTGTTTTATGGGGTTTTTTTGGGTAGATGCACACTTTTGTAGTTTGTTCTGAGTTTTTTTAAAAATCGTGACTGGATGCCGAAAAGCTGGTCTATTTTTAAGGTTTGCCCTTGATCATGATGGTCTGAGGACCTGACTCCTGACATTTTCATCCAGATGGTTAAAAGTTTTGCAGCCTAAGAAGTTTAGTTATTGGAATTCTGCTTGCGTTGTTTTGGTGCTCCCGTTACTGGTCCAGGTCTCAGTCTCCCCTAGGATTATAGTAACAGCACTCCTATTAATCGCCTTCCACCTACCCAGCCTCCCTGGTGCTCCTGGCTGCAGAACATCCTGGCTGTGATATCTCAGCACGAAGCTCCTGGCCAGTGGGCAGGCCTGGGAAGTGTGTACTTCTGTCCCCTTTGGCTCCTTCCCATATAGAAGACTTGCCAAGTGTCAGTTGTTTATTCCCAAATCTGGTTATTCCAGTTAGACTTATTATTGCAATTTCGGTTAAATATTATGTAAACCTTTGAATGAATGTGAAAAGAGAGTTGGTTTCTATGAAAGCTTGAAGCTGAATGTTTGAGAACCCTTGATAAAAGTGAAGTACTAAAAAAAAAATGAGACGGTTAAATTAGATGTGGGCCCGCCATTTTCCCCATTTAAAAGGCTTGGGGAAAATCTGTAAGGATTCTGCACACGTTGCTTTACAAGTGGTTCCCTTTTAAGAACCAAGCTTCACTTACGGCCAGACTTCCTTCCCAACAAACAAAAAAGCATAACATGGAGCACCAAGAGGTCTCAAAAACATCTGTAACAGCACATTTATGTGTTCATTACGTTACATGTATGTGCGTATATGTATATAATCTACGTATCTGTATAAGTAGATATATATATATATTTTAAAGATTTCCTGCTTAATAAACTTTATATTAGCTAACCAACTTATGGTCCCTATCAGCTCTGATAAGAGTGCTTCCATTGTGTTTAGCCTTAATCCTCAAATATTAAACTAGACTAGCTTATCTAGTTCATGCCAGGTAGCATAGATAAAATGTGGGTCAGAGTGGCCCTGCTGAGGTAATTTGTATTACTTTTAGAGTTTGTGTCATTCTCAGAATGGCGGAGGCAGAACGATGAGTGATATTACTCCTCATTTATATGGAGTTCAGAAGCTTGTATCTTGTAATCCAGCAACTTTAATTATTTTGTCTTACTTAGGAGATACTGCTAAAGATCTGTTCCATTTCAAATCCTCAAGCCTACCTGTTAATGGAAACAAGACACATTTGAATCAGTTTCTACTTAGTTCTCTTGTTTCTTTCCATCTCCCAAGGTACCTCTTCTCCTCATTTCTCTGACTGCCCTCCCCTCCACAAACCTCGCTTCCTTTTCCCGGCCCCAGACTTCGTGTTTCTGGTCCCTTTTGTCTGTCCATAAAGCCTTTTCTACACTGGCCTCCTCGTCGCAGGCCCCTTTCATTCCAGGAGGTGGGAACTCTGATGACTTTGGTCTACCTTTTTGTAGACAATTTGAGTGAGATTTTCGTTATCCTTTTAGGGTTTAATCTTTCTTGACTTCAGACAACCCTATAGCCTTCTGGCAGCCTCACACTTTTCAGTCAAGGATTTTCATTCATTTCTGACTCAGAATAAAATTGTTAAAAGTAGAGCTGAACCTAGCAGGAAGTGGCAGCACTTGCCGGATATCCTTTTGCTCCTGGTTGAATGATCCTGCCTGCTTCCGGGACTTCCTGTCCTGTCACCTCTTGCAGGTGGCTTTTGTCTCTTTTGTTCTCTTTGTCAGGATGTGCGGGGTGGGAGAGAGCCCACGTTTTGTAGAGGTAGATCCTATCCTGAGGGCCAAGTCTCAGGCACATCTGAGTGGGCAGCTGGACCACAGCCCTGGGCCTTGCATCTCTGTTTGGCTTTCTTTCTACTTCCACCAGTCTGTCTTGCCACAGATTTTACTGCTCTTGTGAGGAGGCCTCCCATGCCTCGTGGGACTTCTCTTTGCCATTTGAAGAAATGTGCCAGAGGAGCTTGGATTGTAGGAAATGCTCTAGCATCATGAGGAGAAGATGTCAGTTCTGAAGTAAGTGCCCACAGTTATTGTTTCCCTAGTGAGTTCACAGGAGACGAAGAGGCTGTTGAGTCCATTTTACAGAACGGAAAACTGAGGCCGGTAGGCCCTTGCCAGACAGTGAAAGGCTGTATCTCCTCCCCACTTTTTAGTCCAGATGAACTTGAGGTAAAAGGAGTGATCGGAGTAGCCCCGAAAAGGGGAAAATGCCATAATGGGGGCTCTTGGCAGCCTTTGGAGAGGTTTTTTGGCTTGAGAAAGTTGGGGGGAAGTTAAGGCAGTTTGTCAGCCTCCAGGAGCAGGAGTGGATCTGTCTCAAGTGCGTGTTTGTTTTTTTAAACACCAGTTGGTGGAGCTACCCCCTTATCCCCCGCTGGCTGTCTCCTTGAGTCCTCAGTGGAGAAAGAGCTGAGATCCCGGTTGTCCTGGGACCCGGCTGGTTTGTGCTCTGTATTTTAAAAGTGCCCCCACCCCACGCTCTTCGGTGTATCTGAGAGCCGGCCTGGGCTGTGTTTGCTCTGCAGGCTTCCGAATTCATTTGATTTCGCAGGGACTGCGACAGATCAGCCTCGATGCTTTTTCGCACCTTTATTGTTGCCCCTGACTTTTGCTGCGTAGGGTACCGTGGGGCGCTGGGGGAAATCATTTGCCCTCCAATCCTCACCAGGGTCTGGGCCGGGCAGTAAACAAAGGCTGCCTAGATATGTTAATGAGGCAGCGTGAGTAATGGGAACATTATACATAATTACTCGCATATTCATAGGGTGTATGAGGGCCTTAGAAAGGGGAACGCTACTGGCACAAGTTCTTGAGAGCTGTTTTGGAGAGCTGGTGTGGCCTAGAAGGCCTAAATTGGATCTTAAGTTCTAATTTTGTTAAGTCTGTCAAGCTCCACCACCCATGAAGAGGAAGGCAGTGAGCATTGAAATACTGGCAGCAGTGTTTAGTTACCTTGAGTCCTAGAAGGTCATAAAATTCATAGCCACAAATTTTGCCCCTCCGTACTCCCAGTACAGCTCTTCTCACGTATTTTCTCCAGTACAACCAGGAGTTCTTTTCCAGTGATAGTTTTGGCTGGGGGTGGGGAGGCATGAGGGGGTGGGTTGTGTGTGTCTTTTCCATCAGGAGACTCTCTGGTTTATGTGACAGCAGCCCAGGTATCTAGTGACTGAATCACCCAGGGGAATGTGGGAGCCATTTGGGCGCCCTGTTTTATTGCTCTCTTTTTAAATCTGGGTGGTTCTTTCTCCATTATTTCCCAGCCACAATTTGGGTTAGAGCTACAATGGTTGTGTGTGTTATCTCTTGGTTCTTATTTCTGCCAGCTGTTAAAAGTGTTTGGTGCCTCTGGGGGCAGAAACAGGTGCCAGGAGGAAATGAGAAGGGATTAGGGCTGAGCATGTGTTTCTTGCATTTATTCCCTCCCTAGGTTTACAGAAGGGGTGCTGCATGAATGCTTATTCTGTTAAGCAGCAGTTGGATGTTGACCTAATCAGGACTTGGAGTGTTTTGTGCTTTGAGTCCATGCCTTATTGCTAGTATGTGGGCTTGGGGAATTTAATGCCTCAGATTGGGACAGGCTTGTTTTGAATATGTAGGGCACCTCTGTGGTTATAGTGGACAAGATTGGGAATATGAGCTGTGTGACCCTGAGCAAGCCACATAACCTCGCTGGGCTGCTTCCTCACCTGGAAAACTTGTTCCATGCACCTCACAGGCTTGTTGGGAGGGTCAGTAAGATTTTTGATGTGAAAGCACTTTGTAAACTGCATACTATGCACAAATGCTCAAGAAGGTATGATTACACAGTTGGAAATCACCAACCTGGAGACATCAGGTCTGTCGGCAGCCTTCCAGGCTGACTCAGGAGTAAATGAATCAGATGAATTCTATACTTTGCCTCTTAATAAGCCAAGTGAATAGCAACAGATATTCTGAAGCCCATTTTGGGATATAGAACAAAGCTTTAAAGATTAGAAGGTGATTATATTCAATATCTCATAATAACCTATAATGAAAAGGAATCTGAATAAAAAATAAAAAATGTATAATTGAATCACTTTGCTGTACACCTGAAATTAACACAATGTTGTAAATCAACTATAATTTAAAAAAAAAAGATTAGAAGGTGATGTAATCTCTTCCCAGCCCCACTCTCTGGTGGTTGAATCTCTTCTCTATTATCCAACACTTGACTTCTGAATATGTCTGGGTGGTGAGTTAGAAAGACTGACAGATTGAGAATTAAGATTAGAGCGGCACTGAATCTTTGCACAGAGACGTTTCACCAAAGATGTTTAACCTGGCTCTCGGAGCAGTAATCCTTGAACTTGAAACTCTGACCATGAACCTTCAGTGGATCCATTCTAAGCTACGTTTGTCTTCAGCACAGCATAAAAAGCCCTTGCTCTACCTTGAGCTTCTGGCCACCCGTTCCACTGCAGCTGAGCCAGCCTCTTGGCCTTTGCACATCTTGGTTGCTCAAGTTGCTCAGGGGACGGATTGCCTGTGGAACCCACCTTGACCACGCTGAGGCCTGACTGGGCAGCCTGCCACCCTCTTCCCCAGTCAGGCAGAGCCACACCCCTTTTCTGTGGGCCCGACTCCTCACACGTACCTCTAGGTGCTGGAATTAGTGTTTACATGTGTCTCACCCTATTAACCCCACACGATTAGAGGCTGAATTTTCTGTCATCACACAGTTTAGGAAATATTTGTCGACTTGAAGTTTTTGGAGTATTTCAAATAATACCCACTAGTGGGAGGGAATTGGTAAGGGTCTAGTGGAAAAAGGTGAGCTTCATTAATCAGAATTTCACAGCTGAGAAAACCTGAGGTGTCTAATAACAAAGGTTGCACGTTTTATCAGTGACAGCCGGGGCATGAAACCCAGCCCCTGATACAGTGGAAGGCCAGCTGGGGTAATGCCTTTGGACCGGCCTTCAGAGATGCTTCCTCCTGCCAGATGGATCCTCAGTTATCCATGGTAACTGCAGTTATTGATTGATTTTCATGGGAAAATAAAATCTACATGTAATCCCCATATCTAATTGGGCCAATAGGGTTTGTCCCCCTTTGAAAACGATTCTTTTTGCCTTATAAGAAATCATTCAACTCCAACAGCAACACAAAGGTAAAGTCCACTGCAGTTACCTACGGGGTGCTCCTGCACTTGTAGATAATGTCGTTTTACCTATGTGGGCTCATACTCCTCTAAGAGATGTTCTATTCCGTGCTCTTTGCATTTATATCTCATTTCAATTATCAAAATATGATTCTGCATCATTATTTTTAATAGCTGCTGGGCACTCGGTCAATCTATACCACAGTTTTCTTGACCCGTCTGTTCTTTTTTTTTAAAAGTTTTTGCGGTACGCGGGCCTCTCACTGCTGTGGCCTCTCCCACTGCGGAGCACAGGCTCCGGACGCGCAGGCTCAGCGGCCATGGCTCACGGGCCCAGCCGCTCCGTGGCATGTGGGATCCTCCCGGACTGGGGCACGAACCCGCGTCCCCTGCATCGGCAGGCGGACTCTCAACCACTGCGCCACCAGGGAAGCCCGACCTGCCTGTTCTTGATGGTCTTTTCACAGTACGGGGGCTGTCGTCCACAGTGGTGTGTGCAGTATGCTTTTCCTGTATCTTTTTGCACTTAATTCCAAACTCCTCAGTGTGGAACTACCACTTAGTGTTACGTGTGTTTACAATTCAGATCCCTTTTACGTTGTTTTCTGGGAGAGAGACTGTACTAATTTACAGTCCCCCAGGTAGTGCCAGCGGGTTTGTCTGTTGGCTTTTAAAAACCAATACAGGCACTTGTAATAAGTAGTAAAGATGTCAGGTGGGTTTTATTTAAGTTTCTATTTTCTTTCCTTGTCCTCTCTCAGGGCATTAGAACTAAATGAGATAAGATACGGGAAAGCACTTTGTAAAACAAAATTGCTCTGAGAACACAATGTGTTATTTAGTCAGGATGACTGTAGCAGTAAAGGAAGAAGCGTCTGTGGAATTGTACAATTACATATTTCATGTTTATGAAATGCTTTTTTTGTGAGGACGTGACGTAACTTTAAAATGACCCCAGAATCCCATTCTTTTCGCAAGTGATTTCAGCCTTGGTTGTGAGGTGGGTGTTGTATGGTGACAAAGGTCCCATTGGGCTCTGGCTTGGAAGACTGTTCAGTCACATACAGCTGACGTATTCTCTGACTCTGTTAGGGGTTAGAAAATATGACATTGTCTTTGTCTTCAGAGAATTTACAGTTCAGTTGACAGCAGAGATGCCAAACCCTGTGGGAAGAGAGCCGGTGACCTTGGGTAAATCACTTCCCCTCAGTCTCAGTTTCTTCATGCATAAAATGGGGAGACTTAGACTTTCATGTATTGGCCCCTGAAGGTCATTTTGGGGGAGGCAGAATCGTACTTTAACATGTGAAGTGCTTTATAAACTGTAACTATCTAGACCAGATTATTCTTATTTTAGGTCCCGCAGGTCTTTGTGGCTGTAATTCTCCAGCCTCAAGGTTGAAGAGGGAACACGATGTTTCTGGGTCATCCTTGCTGATTACAGCCTATCTGGGTTGTCTGAGGAAGAGGATAGAACTGAAAATAATATAGATGCTTTTTCTTCCAAACTTAAGGTGAAATGCAGTGTGATCTTTATATCAGACACACTTTTTGATTGTTCTGATGATGGCTTTTTATCATCCTCCCTCCCCCCATGTGAGAATGAGGTGATATCCCAGAACTGCTAAGAAGCAGCATTACTTTTTGGCATTTAAGAGTACTTTTGGATAAACTTCTTCACCTTCGTTTTCATTCTTCAGTAAAGATGTCTTTATTTTTTTTTTTAATTTTAATTTATTTTTATTTTTGGCTGCATTGGGTCTTCGTTGTGGTGCACGGGCTTCTCATTGCAGTGGCTTCTCGTTGCAGAGTACGGGCTCTAGAGTGCAGACTCAGTAGTTGTGGCACGTGGGGTCAGTAGTTGTGGCTCACCAGCTCTAGAGCGCAGGCTCAGTAGTTGTGGCACACAGACTTAGTTGCTCCGCGGCATGTGGGATCTTCCTGGACCAGGGCTCGAACCCGTGTCCCCTGCATTAGCAGGCGGATTCTTAACCACTGCGCCACCAGGGAAGCCCAAGATGTCCATTTAGAAATGAGGTAGGACTTAAATGTTTATTGGTTTTACCTAAATTGCCCCCTTTTCCATTCTTCTGTTGCCCAGAGCATGAAAACGCTGTGCGTTCCGTTTTCAGCTTGTGATAACGTCTTGATGTTGGGGGATGAAAGAGTCGATGTGATGGCGAGGATCCGTGGGCTGGAGTCCCAGTTAAATTGGTAGCACATGGCTTCCACCTGCAGTAGCTCCCTGCCACCAGGACCGGGTACTTGACACATGCCACGTGACTCCTTTCCAAACTGATGATCCCGAGTGGCCGAGGCTACCACCTTTGATAGGTGCCAAACGGGCAGTCAACCTGGTTTCTTAATCGTTTGAAAATGACAAAAACACTTGGCATTGCTCTGTAAAGAGCTCATTCCCGTGCATTTAGGAGGGTTTAGCAGGGGACGGGGAAACAGTCTCACTAGTAAGCCTGATTCTTGTGGTGTGGTTTTTGTCTGACATTCGATTCCATTCGCTCTGCAGCCTTTTCACTGGGACTTGTAGTTGGTTACAATTTTTTGAGGGGGGTTTATTTGATATATTTACTTATATACATCACACCTTATTCCAAAAAGGATTTAAGGCCATAATGAGCAGTCATCCTGGGAGCAAACAGTTTTTGCTTTGATCTGACTTGAAGTTCACTTTCTAAATCCCCAAAGTGACAACCACATTAAAATACGGGCAGCGAACACTTGTCCTCAACCCACCAGTGTTTGGGCTGAGTAGCCTTTTGTTTTAGCTCTAAAATCTTGACCTAAAACTTTAGTTAAAGGCAAGGTTTGTTAAGTAATATTGGTATTGACACCCTGAGAGAACTTTTAATGTGGAAGAATTCTAAAGATGCATGAAAGTAATCCCCAGTGGTGATCACATCCTTGAATGGCAGAGATCAGATTTCTATTTAAATGCCAATGCAGTTTAATACTACCTTTTTCCACCATGCAGGGGGTCAGGGAGGGTCTGGATTTAATAAATGAACTTCTTTGGGGGAAGCGATTGGTACATGTGACTGCATGGTCCAGCATTCTGTGTTTTTAAAAATGTTTGCAAATACTCATTCTGTACCATAATCCTCAAAACTGCTGTTAGGATTCCAAACCATTGTGGTTTAAACTTTGCTGGAATCTGAAAGGTGGCTGACAGAGTGAAAGGAAATCTCCTTAAGTGAAGAACCCATTTGACTTGCCTGATTGTCCCAGGCTCTGGGCTCTGGGCATATCTGAGCCACAGGCCTAGTCTCCTGGTGGAAAAGGTTGGGGAGTACTGGTTTCTTTCTCCTGGACTGCCCCCCACCCCAGCTCAATATAAACACCATCATTTAGTCCTGCAGAAACTCCTGATACAAATATAGACTTGCAGAGCCCTGAGAAGCACACTCTTTTGTACTCGTGATAAATCAGAACTCTAATGATGCTATAAAAATGGGTTTTCTTCTGGCTCTGGTAAGCTAGGAAGCACTGGGAGGTCAGGAAGATGACGGGTCTGACTTGGAAATATCTGAAGCTGAAAAGTGGCTTTTTTTCTTTTCTTCTAATTCTGCTCCCTGCTCCAATTACATGGAGCTGCTACCCCAATGCTGACACGGCCCCAATGAAACACAGTTTTACTCTGGAACTACTAGCCTTTTTCCTTTGCATCTAACGTGAGACTTGCCGAAGTTGTCATGTTATTTCCTTCCAGAATTTTTTGGAGCAGTAGGCAAAGCCTCTTGGGAATATAAATAATGATGATTATAAAGAACAGTTAGGGGCTTCCCTGGTGGCGCAGTGGTTGAGAGTCCGCCTGCCGATGCAGGGGACACGGGTTCGTGCCCCAGTCCGGGAAGATCCCACATGCCGCGGAGCGGCTGGGCCCGTGAGCCATGGCCGCTGAGCCTGCACGTCCGGAGCCTGTGCTCCGCAGCAGGAGAGGCCACAACAGTGAGAGGCCCGTGTACCGCAAAAAAAAGAACAGTTAGTTTACCAAGGAAGACCATTCATTATCTTTTTCTTTTTAAAAAAATAAATTTATTTATTTATTTATCTTTGGCTGCGTTGCCTCTTCATTGCTGCACGTGTGCTTTCTCTAGTTGCCGTGAGCGGGGGCTACTGTTCGTTGTGGTGTGCCGGCTTCTCACTGTGGTGACTTCTCTTGTTGGGGAGCACGGGCTCTCGAGCGCAGGCTTCAGTAGTTGTAGCGCATCAGCTTAGTTGCTCCGCGGCATGTGGGATCTCCCCGGACCAGGGCTCGAACCCGTGTCCCCTGCATTGGCAGGCGGGTCCTTAACCATTGCGCCACCAGGGAAGTCCCAGGCCATAATCTTTGATTTGCAAAAGCTTTTACAGCTGAACATTGTTTGCTTACAGTTTAATACAAATGAAGACCTTAATGGTACCTATTGTAAGAGGAGTCCTTTTACTCCACTTGTACACGGAGGAGGTCATCTCAATAAAGAACAGAACACATTGCTCAGTTCTAACTGCTCGTTTCTCCGGACAGGCATTACATACGGTCCAGGGAAGACCTGGGGTGGTGCTTCATGGTTGCTTTTTTCCTACCATCAATGGCACAGAACCCTCCCTGATGAGTGTGAAAAGATTTTTAAGGCTGATAAGTGACCGAATGTACTTTTGGAGTCCCTCCTCTGACTGCTTCCTTCCCAATTTACAAATCCAACCAAAGACGGTTTTAAAACGAATTTAAGGGACTTGTCTAAGTAGGCACTGACATTGGATAAATATGGTAGGCTGTCATGCTCTTAATTAAAGCCCACAACATAGCTGCAGGGAAATAGGAAGCCTCCAGTTGCAGTTTTTATTTTTTGGGAGATTATAGTTACCCCTCATCACACTTTTCAGTCTAACTACAGTGTGTGTGTGTATATATATATATTCTTGGCATACATTGCAGTCCTTGGCTGCTGTATCTTTAGCAAAGTGTCAGCCCCTTTTAGCCCTTTCTTTTTTAAAACTCTCATATCCCCAACTTATTCCAGTTCCTTTGGCAGTTCTTCAACTATGTTTCTTTTGGCGTTCTACTGGTGGTTCAAGACAGAAAGGCATCCTAGGCATCTCAGTCTTCCCTGAGTGATCTTGGATGTGAATGTGATTTTTTCTTTTTTTTCTCGCTTAACAGTTCGGTGGTTTTTAGTATATTTGGAGTTGTGCAATAACACCGCGATCAATTTTAGAACCTTTTCGTCACCCCAAAAAGAAACTCTATACCCATTGGCAGTCACTCCACATCTCACCCCAGTTTTTCTAGTCTTTGGCAACCACTAATCTACTTTCTGTCTCTATGAATTTGCCTATTCTGTACATTTGATGTAAATGGAATCATACAATATGTGGCCTTTTGTGACTGGCTTCTTTCACTTGGCATAGTGTTTTGAAGGTTCCTTCATGTTGTAGTGTGTATCAGGACTCGGTTCCTTTTAATGGCTCAATAATACTCGATTGGGTGGGCATACACCACATTTTGCTCATCCATTCATCAGCTGATGGCTATTGGGGTTGTTTCCACCTTTTGGCTCTTGTACATAATGCTTCTGCGAACACTTGTGTGCAAGTTTTTGTGGGGATGCTGCTTGCACTTCTCTTGGAATACCTCAAGCTAGACTGTCTTGCCCATCTAGGTGATTACTACTGATATATTTATTTACTGCTCTTTCACCTGTGAAGCTGTTCCTCTTAGCCTGGGTCCCAGAGCCTCCTGTGTTCTGTGCGGCAGAGGGCTGCATGGGACCCTCTCCTGCGGGGGGCAGCTGCCTTGCCTTGGGGTGGTGGGGTTCTCACTTTCCTCCCTGTCTGGCTGCTACTCTTCACTGTTTGTGGGTGGCCAGCAGTGGTCTTATTTCCCCTCCCCCTTTTCTTTGCAAGCTCTGAACACTTGGTCAGGCGTGAGAAAGTGGTGGGGCTTGGAATTTCATCATGGGATGATTGGCTCTTTGTGGGTGCTCAGGTGTTTTGGGTTGTCGTTCTGGGCCTTCAGGTGCATCTCTGCATAGCATTTACCACGTAGTTTTGGGAGGAGCCAGGGGTTTAAAAACCCTGGCTCCGCTCTGGGTAGCAGAGTAGGACCGAGGGGCTGTTTTCCTGTCTTACCTTTGGTTTTTTGACTTTGTCGTGGTTACCGCTGTTGACGTGCTTTGGCAAAAGACTGTGGGGAAGAGAACCACCGTCTACCTAGAAATTCGCCTGATTTTCTTGCTCCTTCCAAGCCGCCTTTTACCTAAACGAAAAATGCTTAAAAATCAAAACAGGGCCTCATAACAAACTCCTTTAAGAAATGGGAGTTCTTTTAAGGAAGAGGGATGGTGCCATGTTTTCTTTGGATATTTCTGATTTTTTCCCCAGATTTATTTTTCCCAAGTTGGTGTGAGATTGTTGAGATGAGATCAGTCTCCTACTTGAGTAGAGCACTTCTGGCTCATTTTTAAGTGTTCGTAGAAAGTATGAGGCGATAGAAGAGAGTTGGAATGGTGGGGATGGAAAAAAGCCCCATGACCAAGGGTGCTGGAGGCCTTTGGAGACTTGGACATTGTGGGTTCTGGTTCTCTGGGAGTGACGACTTGGTGTGGGTGTCCCTGCCTTTCCTCGAGGTTCCTGGTGATAGGAAGCCAAAGGCTAGTGTGTTAGCGTTTGGGGATCTTATTACCTACTGCTCAAGTTCAGTGTCAAAAAAAATTCATTAATAACGAGATTAATCACGTTTTTCCACCACTCCCCGGTTTTTCTGGTACAGCTCTCCGTTCCAGATTGACTCTTGTGTCACTGGTTTGCCTTACCTAAAGGGCAGATGGATGTATTCACTGTTTTCTCTGTAGTGGCTAACTAACCAAGAATTTGCAAGGTAAGATACCCACCTCAGTTCAGAAGGTGGCAGGTGTGAGTGAGTGAGTGTATATGTGTGTGAATATCTAAGAAGGAGTTGCTATTTTAAACTTTGCATTGTTTAACTGGAAATCTGTGTTCTGTTCTGCCAGGCCGCCTTTGTGTGGTGTTACCTATAACCTACACACATACTTGTGCCATTTCAAAAGCAAATGCCACATCCCTCCTACTAAAATTGCTTATTAGAGCTAATTTTACGAATTGAGTTAGAACTGCCCTATAATGTAATGCAGAATATTTCCCAATAATGCCTAGGTTAACAATGATAGTCTTGCTGTATTGTGCAAAAAAGGCTTCTGTTCAGACCCAGCTGGGTTTCAGGCTTAATTCATTGCTCTATGGTGGGATCACCACAGCTGCTGTGGGGCCTTTACAAATGCAAAAAAGCTGTCAGTGTTTGTTTCATCAGCTGCATAAGTGATGAGGCCAAGTTGAGGAATCCATTCCAGTGCGCAGTGTGCAGGCTGTAGCCATTATTGTTTACAGAATTAGTGTGTTGGAGCTTTAAAATAGTTGGCACATCGACCGCCCTTTAAAAGCACAAGACTAAGGGACAGGACCAGTTGGTTGTACTTGTAATGTTGGCCGGATCCAACCCAGCCCTTGTCTTTGACAGTTGCTTGCCCCCGTCTGTGCTGTGGGACTGACCCTCTCTTGGACAAGGCAGGGGTGCTGAATTCATGTCCCTTTCGTTCTGCATCTCAGACTTAGGTTTGCGGTCTTCTTCTTCTTCTTTTTTTTTTGGTTAGAGTTTTTCTTGTTATTTTAGAGTCCCATAATTGTAATTGAATTTTAAAGCCTTAATAATCCTCCTAGCTCCAAAGAGATATAGGACTGTCAGCTGGGACTTCAGATATCTGTGCAATAATGTTCCAGATCCAGCTCTATGGGGTTTATTTTGTGAAGTGATATCGCTTTGGGAATCGTCCTCAAGTCTCCCTGTGGATACAGAAGTGAAGCCTACTTCTTGGCTACAGAAAGAGACAGTGGACAGGTCACTTTCCAGCCAGTTAGGGGGTATCCCTGCAGGGTTCCTCAGTGGTTGCTGACCCCCTTCCCTAGGGACCTGGTGTAGCCATGGCAGCACGTCTAGTCCCTTGAGGGACCTGCATCCATGGTGTGTCACGGGCTAGTGTAGAATCGTCCCTTTCATTTTAACCTGATTGATTTTCAGTCCCCTTCTCAGCTCAGGGGTCTGTCTGAAAGTCATGCCTCATGGAATCGGAGGGCACTGGTGGTAGCCAGTCTGTACAGGTTTTAAAAGCGGAGCTTGTCAGGTCTCTTAGCCAACGGGGATGAATAACGGTGCTTCCTTCCTCCCAGCTGGAAAGGTCCCAAAGTGTTCTCCCATGTTCATAAAAAAGATGGCACGAGGCTCAGGGTCTCCAAATTAAAGGTCAGTACTGATCATCTTTATCTCAAATAACTGTCACATCTACTCTTCCTAATTCCTTTATGTCTCTACGTTTTACCCTACAGAGTGTCTGGAGCCCAAGAGGACAAATGGGTCCGATGAATCCCATGTGGTATTTGAACTGATTAAGCAGAGTTTGGGGATCTTGGTGTGTCCTCCCTTGAAAAGAGCTCTCTTGAAGGGAGAGGATGGTCTTGGACAAGCATATTTTAACTCTTACAGTGAACTTGCATATAAAGTCAAACATCAGTCTAGATATTTCACTTTCTTCCTGCAGCCCCTCCCAGCAACCGTGACACTCACCCTGGAACAGTAGTAATGAAAAGGAAAATAGCAAACAGTGAGTTCCACATACTCTGCCCCTGGGGGAAAAAACTACCTCTTAGGGCCTCAGAAGGAAACGGCAGTTTCCTGGGCCTCGCTCTCCACCCAGAGTGCTTGGCTGCCCTTCAGGAACCGCATTGCCTCACCTGTTTCTCCTGGCTGCGGTGTGTGTTGTATATTTTGGCTTTAGGAGTCTCTTATCAATGACAAGCTTTTATTGACATCATGAGGCAGAAACGTGTTTTTGTGTTAGCTTATATGGAAGTACTGCATCGTCTGTTTTAAAACAATTTTGTGAGTACATAACCTGATGGAGCGTGTGTGTCTTTGTGAACATCATCTCACCACTCCTGGAGACCTCAGTTGCCTGCCTCCTAGGAAACTGCTCTAAATGCCACCCTGCCATGTACTAGCTGAGTGCCCTGGGAGATCACTGGGCCTCATCTGAGAGCCAGCCTCAGTGTTCTGCACTGTAAAATGGGATGCAGATGCCTCCATGAGGGAGGGCGAGGTGTTCTGTTTGGTGTAACTGTGTTCCCTTATGCTGCACATCAGTGTCGCTCTCTTACAGCCGCTTGGTGGAGGGTTTGGACTAATCCTGACGTATTGCAGCTTGCTGGATGGCAGATGATTAGTTAAATCGTTCTCCTTTGGCTGTGGGGAGAGGTGGTGAGCTCAGCACAGAGCCTGAGCTTCCTGGAGTGTCATTCTCCTGACCTCAACACCCTCCACCCATCCAAAAAAAAATCTTAGGCGAACAGCTCACCAGCATCAGATGTAGCATTTATTGGCTTTGCTTTTCCCGTGTGGAGGTTCAGAGATCTGTTTGAGGGGAAGCAAAAGGCCTGGGGATGCCAGCGACTGGGAAGGGAGCGGCTGAATCCTAACCAGCTGATGTAAATGGCATGTAAATGGCTTCAGGTGCCGAGGAGGGAACGCCTGCTCCCTGGCAGGGCGACAGTGGTGAAACAGTCCAGGTTGAACGTTGTTGTTAGAATCAGGTTTCAAACGATAGTAAAAATGTGGACGGACTCGAATACTCAGAATGGAGTGTGCCGATTCTGGTGAGTTTTCTGGTTGGTTGTTTCAACCCCTGCTGTTGAAAGTCTTTATGGGAGGATATTTCATTGGCTCTCCTGCCTTTAGAAGTCCGCTGTGCTGTAGGAAGGAGATTTCACCTTGGTTTCATTACTGAGGACCTTACGGGGCCTCCTGGCTGTTAGTCTGACAGTTCTTTGTTACCGTACATCCGTCTGGATGGGATCAGAGGTTGCTGGGCTGTGTGCATGCTGATCCCCAGAGGGCTGTGTGTTTTACCTACATTCCGAGGACGTGGCCGTGTTACTTGGGGCCCTGGAAATAAGCTCCATTCACCCGAGGGTTCAGATGAGGAAAGTGGTTCCGTGGAATGCACATTCGCATGGCCCCGCAGAATGCTGCTGGGTCAGAACTCCTGTGTCTTAGCCCCAGAGCGACAGAGGGGGGGTGAGTCATTTATACTCTGGCCACGGTATAAATGGGGGGGACATGGACTCCTCCCCACTCAGAGGGTGGATGGCTGGTGGATGGAAGTGAAAGCTTTGCTTATGAAACTATCTGCTCACTGGACCCTGTGCTGAGGGGCGGTGCCGCCACTCTTTCCCTTCTCTGGACCTACCCCTTGACGCAGAAATTTCAACCGAAACCTCCAGACCCTCTAGGGTGACACATTTGACCAGAATTAGCCTTTTGAAAGGGCACAGCTAGGGTTTCCTACATAAGCGCTTTAGCAGCACAACCAAAAAGCTCGTCAGCTTGGAGCTCTGATTGTTGTTGACGGTGGTTATCTTGCTGCTGCTGATAGAAACGAAAAAAGCTCATTTGCCAGGGGGACTGTCCGTCTCCTTGCCAGGAGTGCAGCTTAACTCTGGGCTTCCTCTGGTCGGAGGAAAATGGTCGCTTCCTCCCTCTTCTCCTTTCCATTTATCCAGTTGTGGCTGGACTGCTGGGGGAGGCCTGGGGAGAAGGGGGTGAAAGAAAGAACAGCTAAAAAGTGGTTGTGCAGAATGTGTCTGGAAAGGCCGGTGGCTTTAGAAAGGGGGTAAAGTGGGAGGGGGTGACAGTCGCTGAAGCATGACAAGCCTTCAGAGGCCCCTGGGACTTAAAAACAAAAAAGGGAGCTTTCTGCAGATCTTTCACACGCACACGTCTTCCTTTCCTCCGTCCATTCCCCCCTGCTGGTTTGTAAATCTCTCAGTTGGACATTTTTAACATGGGAGTGCTTCGTCCTGTGCTTCAGTTGGCAGGATGCTCACATGCAGCTGCAAAGAATTTGCTTCTCCTTTTCACAGCATCTCTCAATGAAAAGCATTAGTGGGGCTACAAAACAAAATAAAAACTTGAGGGGTTTTCAGAAGTGGAAGCCAAGTTTAATTAAAGTCAAGGAAGTTGGGGCTATATAACTCTTTTGTTAAGTCTTTTCAAGTCAGGCGTGTGCCCGTGGCCGGCAAGGTGGAAAGTGCCGGGTGGCTGCCCCCAGTTGGGAAGTTTGAGGCCTCCGTGTCTGGCCTGTGTTTGGAGAACATCCTAGAGTTTATCAGAAGATGTGCTGAGCCGTCACCTCTTGTTGCCCCTTTATTAGGTGCTTGCCTCTTTCTTGTTAGAGGAGGAAAACCCTTAAGTGGCCTCTGTCTCGTCACACCCCTGCTTCCACCCCCAACCCTAGACCAAGCCCCTGGACTGTAAAACTTCTTATAAAAAGTGAAGTTTCTGACTTGATAACTGCCTTCTCACGTTGGCTTTTTAACCTTTTAGTGTACTTTGGAGGTACTCCTGAGCATTTTCTGGGGTGATGGGTCATTTGCTTGGTCTTGGAGATTTTGCACATGTTCACAAACGTGTACATTTGCGAGCGCCTTTGGGAGGAAACCCTCCCTGTTATGCAGGCGGTCTGTATGTGTGTCTGCAGTGCTGACTGCAGGGACCGGAGCCCAGGCAGGGTCCAGAGCCCAGGCAGGGTCCAGTCAGGCCTGGATTGTCAACAGGAAGGAAACTGAGAATTTACCTCACAGGGTGAAGAGAGGTACATTTAATGTTTGGTGACAGGGCCTTAAATTGAGTTTTGCCAGGAGACTGCTTAGCTTGATTCCTGATATTCCTGAGTAGTCACAGAAATTGTGTAATTGTGTGTGTTTTTATAAAAAAAAATTTTTTTTTTTAAAGACACAAGGTATTGGTACACCCAGCGAGCTCAGTCGGTAGAGCATTGAGACGCTTAAAGACAAGGAATTCTGTACAAAAGGAAAACACTGTTTCGTACTTTCGTAGATTCTAGCGCTTCTTTTCTTCTGACTGAGGAAACGATTTACTCAGGATCTTTTTTGGGTGTTTTCGTGTATTTGATCCTAACCATTTATTAGGTAGTCTGACAATCTTCTCTCATTTCATTGGTATAGAATTGGTGCTTTAAGAAGCTTAACGGTTTCAAGTGCTGTCAGGCTGACGTGTCCTGGGGCCTGGAACTTGAAACCGTACTTTTGGACTTGACAGTAAATATGTTGTAGAGGTGCTCAGCTCTGGTTTGGGTTTATGCTCTGACTTGGAAAAGCAGTGGAACGTCGTACAGTTGAGTTTTCCTTAGCTGAGAAGTCGTAATGTATGATGGGAACATTCTGATTTCTGTCTTCCTAGACATTTGTAGCCCGACGTCGCTTTCGCTTTATTCAGCTTTAATTCTACAAGTATTTATTATCTTCTTTGTGTTATTTGTCCAGTTACGTATTTTGTGCTCTCGTGGTGGGGAAGGATGTGGGAAGGAGTCCAGGATTGAGACCAAATGACGTTCCAGGAGGTTTTCGGCCGCTGCACGCTGATCACACAAGGATCTTATTACGAGGGAGCTTCTCGTTCGGCAGGTCTGCGGTGGGGTTTGAGATGCTGCATTTCTCGAAGGCTCTCAGCGGATGGTCCTGTGTCCTCGCAAGGGTTTAGGACAGCTTTGATTTTTGTGGGTAGTTTGTGCAGTGGTTCTCATTTTTTTCACGTCTGTGTCACAACCAGAGCAGCTCTCGTGCACTGGGGAGTTGTCATCAGATCTCTTCTACCAGAAAAAGTTTAACAGCCTCACTTTAGGGGATCCAGCTTGCTGAAGCAGCAGGGACTGAAGACCACATTCGTCATTCTCCCCCAATTGAAAGATGTTTAAAAACAGTTATGGGATTGTAAAGCCTCATAAGCATTGCTTCCAGCAGCCTCTTTTGGCCCAATGTCCTATACGCTCTCCTTTCTGAGGACCGTTCTTTAATTTTTATTCTGGAAGGAAGCCTGGTGTTTCCTTAAAGACTAGTTATTATAATGCACTGTCTGTATAATGTTATGTGTTTCCCCAAACTCTGTCATGTCTCATTTGGTAAACACAGAGCAGTCTCAGGGATTTCTGTGTAGGGCCCTTGCTGTTTTGCTGGTTTCTATCCAGAACTCATCTTGAAAGCTTATATGTCTTTTAAAAAAGAAGCTCTCTATTGGATGGTAGCTACTATGGGTTTGTACCTACTTAAATGTTTTATGAAACAGTGTTTTATCTATTCACACCTTACCATAGCCCTGTGAAGTGGCTATTTTCCCCCAAATTGCAGTTGAGGAAACAAGGCAGGGGAAGGGGTCCAGGGTCGGCCTCCCCGGCCCCCATCCCCAGGGGAGGTTTGAATCCTACTCTTGTTTCGCTTTGAAGGCTGTGCTTGTCGTCTTCTGGGCGGGCAGTGCTGCCTGGTTGTTATGCAGCCGAGCCGTGGGTTTCAATTCTGACTCTTGGTATTTACTTAATCTCTGTGTCTCAGTTTTTTTTAATCTTTAAAATGGGAGTCATAAGTAGTATAGTATGTGTATGTCATTTAATTTTGAGTGTCTGGCCATTTTACTTTTTTTTTTGTTTACTACGTTATTATTGCTGCCACACCGTCACTGAATTCATAAGCCCAGATCCTACCGCCCCCCAAACCCCCACAGTAGTTCTTAAAAATCATTCTCTCAAGTGTTAAGATTTTTTTTTTGTTTGTTTGCGGTACGCGGGCCTCTCACTGTTGTGGCCTCTCCCGTTGCGGAGCACAGGCTCCGGACACACAGGCTCAGCAGCCATGGCTCACGGGCCCAGCCACTCCGCCGCATGTGGGATCTTCCCGGACCGGGGCACGAACCCGTGTCCCCTGCATTGGCAGGCAGACTCTCAACCACTGCGCCACCAGGGAAGCCCCAAAAGAAGAATTTTAATGATTTTTCGCTCAGGTTAAAAGGTATGATACTACATTAAGATTTATTTATTTTATCAGTATGTGAAACAAAACCTAGTAAGTCGCTATTTACAGAGAAGGAAGTTGGACGATTCACAGTTGGTGTTTACTAGATTTTGTGGGTCTTCATTTGTTACTTGCTCCATTTCCGTGTGTGTGTGTGTGTGTGTGTGTGTGTGTGTGTGTGTGTGTGTGTGTGTGTGTGTGTGTGTGTGTGTGTGTAGGGGGGGGAGTTCCTTCTGCCTGGAAACATTGCAGCTTCCTCATAGTAAGAGTAACTGCATTTCCTGGTCACCACACTCATGTTCACTTGTCATCTTTTAAGAAATATTTTTAATTTGCTAACAGTATTGAATACACATAGTGAGTTCTCTGTAAACATATGCTGAATTGAATAATGAAAGGATTAAAGGCTTTAAATAGGATGTGTTTATAATCTTTTCTTCTACAATTATTTATCCCCACCGGTGTCTCCCCTGGGACCAGCTCTTAATTATAAAAGTAAGGAAGTGATCTTCACATAATGGTTGTGTTCTTTAAAAAATTGTTTTTAAGGATTTTTTTTGAAGCATTTTTTTTTCAGCAGTAATGTAAATTAGTAGGACCCTGGTTTTGAATTCCGAAAGATCAATTTCATTCTTGTGGGACTACTCACTGAAGAACTTACTGTTTCATTTTCCCCCCCTTTTGTATCTCTTTCAAAATATTTATATCTTTTTCTTCTCTATCTTAAAAAAATATATATATTTAAGATGTTGGGGTAGGAGTTTATTAATTAATTAATTAATTTTTGCTGTGTTGGGTCTTCGTTTCTGTGCGAGGGCTTTCTCTAGTTGTGGCGACCGGGGCCACTCTTTTTTTTTTTTTTGCGGTACACGGGCCTCTCACTGTTGTGGCCTCTCCCGTTGCGGAGCACAGGCTCCGGACGCACAGGCTCAGTGGCCATGGCTCACGGGCCCAGCCACTCCGTGGCATGTGGGATCCTCGTGGACCGGAGCATGAATCCGTGTCCCCTGCGTCGGCAGGCAGACTCTCAACCACTGTGCCACCAGGGAAGCCCGGGGGCCACTCTTCATTGCAGTGCGCGTGCCTCTCACTATCGCAGCCTCTCTTTTTGCGGAGCGCAGGCTCCAGACGCACAGGCTCAGTAGTTGTGGCTCACGGGTCTAGTTGCTCTCTGGCATGTGGGATCCTCCCAGACCAGGGCTCGAACCCGTGTCCCCTGCGTTAGCAGGCAGATTCTCAACCACTGCGCCACCAGGGAAGCCCCCTAAAAATATTTTTTGACGTGAAATTTTTAATTATTTTTGGCAGTGTTGGGTCTTTGCTGCGCGCGGGCTTTCTCTAGTTGCGGTGATCGGGGGCTCCTCTTTGTTGTGGTGCGCGGGCTTCTCATTGCAGTGGCTTCTCTTGTTGCGGAGCACGGGCCCTAGGTGCGTGGGCTTCAGTAGTTGTGGGCCGCGGGCTATAGAGTGCAGGCTCAGTAGTTGTGGCACACGGGCTCAGTTGCTCTGCGGCTTGTGGGATCTTCCCGGACCAGGGCTCGAACCCGTGTCCCCTGCATTGGCAGGCGGATTCTTAACCACTGTGCCACCAGGGAAGCCCTGAAATATTTATTTATTTGCATTTTATGAGAATTTCAGGGATGTCCTTACTGTTTTGCATGTTTCTTTAAAGGTGAATGAAGAAACTGGTGCATTTTTTTTGGTCAACTAGAGAATTTTGTGATTCTGTTTATGTTCACAGGAAAGCTAAAGGTTTCTATGTGTTATCTAGTATTTTGTTCTGAAGAAATGTGTGCTATTTGTAAAACAGGAAATGTGTGGGAAAAGGGCAGTTCAGCAGCCAGTTGGGATCTGAGATCCAAATTAATTTGCCTTCATTCAGGTAACTTAACACAGTCTGGTACTCATCTTTCCAGAGTGGTTTATTACACAGCAGCCCAGGACGGGAAAGGGAGATTTTAGAACTTGCGTCTTTATGTGTGAAAGTGGGTAATTTAGTAGACCAGAGCCAGCAATTCTGTTGCTTCACTATTGATTCTGGATTTTTTTCTCTTCATGGTGATCCTTGGCATCTTTAGTCTTCGTAGGGTCTAAGAAGATTTTAGAGGTTTCCACTCTTCCTTTCCTTTTTTTTTTTTTTTTTTTTTTGCAGTACACAGGCCTCTCACTGTTGTGGCCTCTCCCATTGTGGAGCACAGGCTCCGGACGCGCAGGCTCAGTGGCCATGGTGCACGAGCCCAGCCGCTCCGCGGCATGTGGGATTCTCCCAGACCGGGGCACGAACCTGTGTCCCCTGCGTCGGCAGGCGGACTCTCAACCACTGCGCCACCAGGGAAGCCCTTCCTTTCCTATTTTTTCCCATTTCCTGATCGCATCAGTGGAACCCTTAAAAAGCTATTGACAATCTGATGGTCTAAAGCTCCACCTGCAGTTGGACGCCGGTTGTCCTTCTGGAATGTTCTTTCCACAGGAGGCTGCTGGTACTAGTCTCTGGGCCATAGTAGGTTTTGGTTAGACCTTTGACTTATGGTCTCTGGAGAGGCCACCAGACTGCAAGAGCCTTTCTGGCTTCCCAGTTTGTGTGATAGGATTAAA
The DNA here is from genome assembly GCF_937001465.1 of Orcinus orca. Classification (NCBI taxonomy): domain Eukaryota; kingdom Metazoa; phylum Chordata; class Mammalia; order Artiodactyla; family Delphinidae; genus Orcinus; species Orcinus orca. The sequence continues at coordinate 94,337,933 of NC_064568.1, read as the reverse complement.
AGTGGGTTTTGCTGGGTTACCTGGGGCTCTGTGACTTGAGGTCACAGCCTCTGGGTCACGGAGCAGCAGGAGGTGTGCAGGCAGCAGAAAGAGCTGTCGGGTCTCCCTTGTGAAGACGTGTCTGGGCTGAGGATCCAAGAATGGAGAAGCACAGTGCAAGGGGCAGCACAAACGCTAGCCCTTGGGGGTCAGAGGCAAAGACAAGAACAAGCTGGAAAACTTTGTCCTGACCTAGAAAGAGGTCATATAGACAGGCCTTTGGATCTTTGTCGTTTCCTTTCTTTTCTTTCAAAAGGCCGAGTGCACAGCTGAATCGGAAAATTTCCTACATCCACAGCTTCTTCATTAGGTACTGATACCGGTTAATTCAAAATCACTTGTAATTGGAAGCAGCTGCTGTTTCCCAGCTGACTAGGTGTTGGAGTCAGATGCTTTGAATTAGCTGGACTTGGATTATTCATATTTTAATTAAAGTCCATTTTATCTCTCCCCTCCTCCCCCCAGTCTCGTCTCTCCAATGGCCAGGATTTTATGGTAACATATTTGAAATTACAAGAGCATCCCAGTAGAAAGGCATAATGTAAGTTCAAGGACTTGCAGTTGATTATGGTCTTGTATTATTAAATAGCGAACTTAACTGCATTGCAATTCCCTTCTCTCACTCTCTGAACCTTGCTTCTGTAGTGGGGAAATTCCATTCCATGTACAAAAGTTGAGATTTTTGTCCCCTTTCCTCCTCTTGGGATACAGACGTATTAGCTTAATTGCTTGTGTCAGTGCTATGGGAAAGGTGCTGCATGAAATGGGATAGGCAATTTTCTGGTACTTTTCATCTAATGGGGTTTGCAAATTAAGCCACGAATAGTGGGGCTTTGGGGCAGTTGGGGATATTTTCTTATATGAAGAAAAGTTAATGAGTGCAATGGTGAGGCTGTTTAGTGCTTCTGTATAGATATAGAATGTTCAACAAGCAGCTTGTAGGGATAAAAAAACCGACTGCCTTAATTTTGAGAAAAAAAGGTACTGGAAAAATTGCTTTGCATTTCTCTCTCCATTGATGCTAGTGAGGAAAAGAGACAGTGCTGGAGGGAAGGAGGTAATCGGATGTTGCTTTCCTTTCCCTGTTTAAGGTGACTAACGTTTGACCTGATAAATGTCCTAGTTAATTTAATTTTGTTTTGGTCCCTCTCCTCCCCTTGAATGTCCGAGTTTAGCTGACTCGCAGAAAAACCAGGGCAATGCAGACCCACTCGATTTTGCATACCTGTTACAATGCTTAAGCATTCTGTGCAGTCTCAGGAACCTTTAAAAGGGCATAAGAGATAAGATTACTGTCCAAAAGGAGTTTAAAGTGCCCCTGGAGAGAGAAAGCATGTATTTGTCAGTGCCTTTAGGGAACTTTGTGAATCACCATCAGTGCGTCCCGTAGGATTTGGCTCATCATCTACCGAGCACTTCTAGGGGCGATCGGCTGCTTGGAGGTAGAAGGTCACCCCTGGAGCAATGAAAGAGTCCACCCAGCCTAGTCCTTCCATTTCCCTGTCTTTGCAGAGGTTGCCTAAGGATGTCCACCTAGTTGTCAGCACCTTGACTAGAGACTCCAGATCTGTCTAGCATTTTCTCCTGTTCCTGTCCTGCCTTGGGGCAGAGATCTGGGGCCCTGTGGAATGAATCAAGGGATTTTGTTGGCCTATGTACACAGTCAGGGACTGGGACAGATGGGCTGGGGTGTCACTGTAAGGAGTAGTCCTTGTGTGTGTCATCCATGCCACCTGACATCTCCAGTGACTATTCAACATAAAGTTGCTATGCTAGTTTCTTGGTAATAGGCCTGGCACACTTTGATTGTTTTTGGACTTTCGCCACAAGGCCATCAGCAGGCAAGCCCTAGGTATGCTTTAAGGAAGAGGGAACACATCTGACAAAGCAAACATCTTAGTACCATGTATTTCATTAGAAAGCTACAGTCCCTTCAAATTTACCTTCTTCATGAATGTGGGTGCTTAGTGAGAGGTCTTCGTGGAATTCTCTCCATGGTAGTAAGCACCACACTTTTGAGTGCCTGGCCTGCTAAAAAACAGATTTAAATGTTAAAGTGTGTAAACTAAATGTATATATTCTCACATACCTCTGCAAAGCAGAGCTTATTCTTTTATTTTACCGATTAAGAGTCTCAGCTTTTGAGAGAGGAGAGGCTGAAGCAGTGTGGAGTGTAGGCGGAGCTGGAGTTGAGCCCACTTTTCTCCATTGTATAGATTTCAGTGATGATATTTTTGTGCCCCAAGGTGTCTAGACTTACAGATTTTGACCCTTCTCTCTCCTGGGTAAAGGTCTTCGGGGTTGTCGGCCAGCCCCTTTTTCAGGGTACTCAAATGAAAAGAGGAACCAGTAGTTAAACTGAAATCTCTAATCAAGGTCCAGCAGGCCTCATTTTGCATTTTAAGGTAACTCTTGAACATAACAACTTAATAAGGTAAAATTATGATTTTTATAAATTGAGTAGCTATTACTGAAGCATTACACTTCTGTCTATTTCAAGAAGAAAAACAGGAAGAATGTATACTATATAGCTTACTAATATGTAAACAAGGATTCCATCTAGTTAGAGATGCTTGGGGAAATTTCAGGAGAAAGTTGGCAAGAACAATATGGATAAATGGAGACAAAGCAGAAACAACTTTTTTGGGGGAGAGAGCACACTGGCGGAGCATGCTGTAGAAGGTGCAAGGAAAAAATTAACCCCAGTGAGAAGTATGCCCTCAGGAGGACCAGTGTGGCTGACATAATTACTGAAGGTGCAGGAGAGGAAGGGTCCACACCCACAGGAGGGAATTGATGTGCGAGGAGGGGATGGGGCAGAGGTTACCCAGCTGTTGTGTAAACTCACTGCAGGGTCCCAGATTGGTGGATGCTGGTGGCTACTGGGGGATGGCGCCAGCACCCCAGGCCTAGTCTCGCCTGCGCTGCTGAGTCTCTCATTTCGTCTGACGTTTTCCCCTGATGGGACTGAACCCACATTTGTGGAGGGGTGGGGGAGGGGAGGGAGGAAGGTTTAAAGGAAGGTGGGGAGGAAGAGAAGGGGGGGTGTTGAATTTCAGTGTTTCTCAACTCAAGGAGCAGGAAAGCGAGATTCTCAGTATAAAGAAAGAATTCTAATTAGAGGATAAAAAAGAATTGAGAGCTAGGAGAAAGAGAGACTTTTGGTTTTCAAAACTTGAGTGTGGGGAAGAATCGCCTAGGCCTACCCTATTGATGCCCCGAGATGCTGGTCCCACCTAGCACTAGGAGAGGAGAACGCAGCTGAGATTAGAACTTAGCCTTGTGGGGTGCTTTTATTTATTGACTTCAGAAAAGGGTTTTTGTCTTCTCACAGCAAAGTTTACAGGAGGCCACGTTGGGGGTGTGTGCACGCGCGTGCGTGTATGTGTGTTCGGGGTGTGATGGTGAAGGAGGACGCCGAAGAGGGGAAGTGACAGGTGCCCAGACAAAGACAAGAGGAGCTGTAGGGCTGCTGGCTGTCTACCTTAGAAAGCGAAGAATAGTTTACATTTGGAATGGGACTCAGGGAGGAAATGCTTTGAGATTGAATTTGTTTCCCCCTGAGAAAAACGAATTATTATATACCTGTTGCTGATGGATGATAAGCTGCTTTTTTGTTTTTTGCTACTAACTGTAGCTGTGACCCTCATTTTAGTATCTCTCAACTCACATCTATAGGAAGTTCTCTATCACATAGACCTAGGATTTCAGTTGTCTGGTCAGAGGGTGTATGCATTTTTAATGTTAATAAATACTAAAATATTCTCTGAAATAATTGAAGTGCTACACTCCTCCCAGCAAGATATGTCCTTGCTAAAGTTGATATTGTCAGGTGTTTTGTTTTTTAAAGTGTCATGAGTCTGACTTGTAATGTGTATGGATTCATGTCTTGAAGTTCATGGCACACCATGCTTCCCGTTTTCAATGATACTCTGGGGTCTAGAATGTTTGTGTCCAAGTGTATTACTCTTTATCTCCCTTGCTAATTTATAAAAGCCTTTACTGACACCACTTGGATTAAAATTCTGCTGTCACTTCCCTTAGCTCTCCAAGCACAACTTTCTTGTACTTAAATTTATACCATGTTTATCTGCACTTGTGTTGATTGGTTAGTGTGGGTGAGGTACTATCTCCTAACATCCCTACTGTTGTCAGTCATCTTTCATGAAAACAAAGTTACTTTCCTGCTCAAAACTTCCATAGCTCTCCATTGCTTATGGGATAAAATCTAAGCTCTTAAGTGTTACCTAAAACCCTTTGTTAGATCGATCTTATCCCAGTTTCATCTTCTGCAGCATGCATTCCTGTTCATTTTCTGTCTCTTTCCTGTCAAGGTCATGGTCCTTTAAGGCTCTGGTCGTATTGCATCTTTCTTTCTTCCATTTTGCCACTGGTGACCTTTTGCCTTCCCTGAAAGGCCCCTGGGCTCCCTCTGTGTGTTGATACTGCTAATAAGCATCTACTATGTGCCGGGCACTTGGCCTTGTTCTTGGGAGAAGCTCGTGAGCAAAGGCAGTATTGTTGATAGGCAGATACCTCTTGTAGTTCACCTTTGGGTCTACTGGCCTGTATGGTACATCTTCAGGTCTACTGGTAGGCAGGCAGTAAATGTTTTTTGTTATCCTCATTTCCACCTTAACCCAAGGCTCCTCCAGATAAATTTGATTAAAATCTCTTTCCCCAATTTTTTATATTTTGAGAAATTTCACATAGAAAAGTTGAAGGAACAGGTATGATGAACACCAGGACACTCTTCACCTAGACTCCAAGATGAACATCGTGGGGCGTGTATGTGCATTACCCAGCGTCTTCTTTCTTCTTCTCAAGTCTTTGACTTTGGAAAATTTGAATGGTGCTCTTGCTTATCCATTAAAAAAGGACTTTAGTAGTGTAGCACTTTAGAAGTATTAAAAAAAATTCAGTGGCTGTAAATGTTGGTAAATGTTGGCTCTCGCTCAGCTGTAGTATTGTGGCTTCTCTCAACATGTTCGAGTTAAACTATAGCAGGGCCAAGTTGAGAAATTAGTTTCTCGGTTTTCTCCTTCCAATTTAGGAAAAAAAATTAGATTTCAGATCCTCTCGTTCCTATAATCTTCTTCTTGGTTCTTCCGTCCTACATTAAAAAAAGATCACGAAGAATTGGCTACGATGTCAGTGGGAGGAATGAATATCCGAATTTACAGGAGATTGTTGGTGGTAATCTTCAAATAGGGTGCTTGAACCTGTATTGAAGGTAGTTCATTTAGTGCAGTTTCTTCTAAGCCGTAAGTAACATGGGAAGTAAAGGGCCATAACTGTTTGGTTTTTTTGTCTGTTTGTTTTTGTTTTGTTTTGTTTTGCTTTGTGGCCGCACCTTGTGGACTGTGGGATCCTAGTTCGAACCCAGGCCTTTGGCAGTGAGAGCTCGGAGTCCTAACCAATGGACCATCAGGGAATTCCCAACTCCTTGGTTTTAACATGAGATCTTTGCTTTTCTGCGACGTAGGTGTTACCATTAGCCTGGAAATCCAAGTGCCGTCAAGTCATGCCACCATGTAAGTGATAACTCAGTGTTCTCATGCATTAGCTGGTATTTGAATGACTGTGAGTAGGTTAGAAAGTTTTAAGTGTGTCAGTGTTCAGTTTTTGGAAGTGCAGGAGTGCTGAATGTAATCTGTACTTGGGAGGCGACTTCCAGTTAGTCCGCACAGAGGACTTGGAGGGCAAACGGGCTACAAACCCCTTGTAGTAAGGGACTGATTTGATCAGGTGACATGCCCAAGGCATTTTGGGTTTGCCCCAGATTGTCTGTCTTTCACTCTTCACTGCATTGTGATTCACGTGGTGCCAAAAGAAAAATAATATGAATACATCATGGTATGCAAAATTCAAATCGATTTTGAATTTAAATTTAATTTTGAATTCAAGGTCAAATTCAGAAATGTTCAGAGCAAAACGTGAACCCCCCCCCCCCGTGTCCCTTATGCATTCGTACTCAGTACACTTTCTGTACATTTACACGCATATTTATGTAGATGTGTGTATATATATAGGCTTTTTTTCCCCCTTTTTCTTCTTTTTGGCTTGTTTTATATAAATGGAATCATGGGTCATGTTGTGTGATCTAGCCTTTTCTCACTTAACTATGTCTTGTAGATCTTTCCATGTCATTCTTTTAAGTGCTGTGCAGTATCTGACAGGACCCTATGATTTCTTTCCAAGAAGAGTGCCTGGCATTTAGGGAACGCTCAGTAGACATTTAAGTTGTTTCCTCTGTTTTGTTTACTTAAAATAAAATTTCTTTCCGTACATCTTTCACACGCGTGGGCATGTTGGCATCAGATTGCATTGGAAGTACTGAGTCCAAAAGTATGTGCTCGGTTTTTACAGTAGGAAGATATTTTTTTTCCTTCCGAAAAGGTTTAACCAGTTTATTTGTATTTTCACCAACAGTGTATAGAGTCTTTATTTCCCTTCCTTCTTGCCAACAAGTATTATAAAACTTCTTTAGTTTTTGCTAATGAATCAGATATGACTCATCATTGTTGTTGGATTTGCATTTCTCTGTACTGAGCGTTTTTCATTGGCCGTCCATATTTCTTTTGTTCATGACCTCTGCCCTTTTTTTTCTTTAAAGAATCCACGACAAACTTTATTTATATATTTATTTATTTGGCTGTGTAGGGTCTTCGTTGCTGCGCGCGGGCTTTCTCTAGTTGCAGCGAGTGGGGGCTACTCTTTGTTGCGGTGTGCGGGCTTCTCATTTTGGTGGCTTCTCTGGTTGTGGAGCTCGGGCTCTAGGCGTGCAGGCTTCAGTAGTTGTGGCGCACGGGGCTTAGTCGCTCTGCGGCATGTGGGATCTTCTTGGAGCAGGGCTCGAACCCGTGTCCGCTGCATTGGCAGGCGGATTTGTAACCACTGCGCCACCACGGAAGTCCCTCTGCCCATTTTTATATTGTTTTTTTTTCCTTCCTTTTTGCCAGAGCTCTTTATGTTCTTTATTTATTAAACATATGACAAATATTTTCTCCCAGTCTGTCCTTTATGCTTTAATTGTGTTTAATTGTGCCCTTTATCCTTTAATGGTGTCTTTTTTCTCATAGGAGTTTAAAATTTTTCTGTAGTCGAGTTTGGTTTTCCTTTACAGGTTTGTGTCTTGCTTAGGAATGCTTTTCTGACCTCAAGAATATGAAAATATTCTGTGAGCAATTCTCCTTCCTTTATTATTTCCCATCTGGTTAAATACTGCCCTCCAGTTTCTTAATCTTCTCTGTACTCTCACATCAGCCACTAAAATGGTATGAAAACTCAGGTCTCTGGAATCTTCCCGTAATGACTTCTTCTGACAGCCACATTTTATGGATATGTTGGGCTTTATCCCCTACTTATATACCCAAAGGCTTAAAATGTACTTTTAAAAGTGTTGGTACTTAATTATTGTCATGACTATCATTATCCTGTATTAAATAATATATTAATGTTCCCATGGATGTATAAGAAGACAGCCTTGGCCTATGCATCAGTTTCTGGATTCTAAATCCATTTAAATATACATGAAAATCTACATCAATTCTGAGTTTTCTAGTCTTTAAAAAGAAAGGACAAAACAGAGGGTGAGATAAAGGAGTAACATCTATTTTGTACCATTGTGTTATACACATGAAAGGTAGAAAACTAGGAGACTGCCCCTAAACAAAGTAGCTTTCTTTTGCGGTCAGATTTGCATTGGTAAGAGTCACTTTGAGAACTGGCTCTGAGCTAGGAGACTGCCCCTAAACAAAATAGCTTTCTTTTGCGGTCACATTTGCATTGGTAAGAGTCACTTTGAGAACTGGCTCTGAGCTGCTTGCCTCTTTCGGTTGTACATATTTGCCATCCACAGGTTTCTTTTGAAGGATAGAACTGCTTTAAAAGCTTTTTAGAACAACTGCTTTAGCCTTGGATTTTCTCCCTTAATTCGAGTTTTTCCTGATTTCTTTTGACACTTGCTGCTTACTGTTGGTACCATGGATGTGTCTTTAAGTCTGTTTTCATCATGTAATAATAGGGGAAACCAGTTAACTAGGTTATTGCTGTATAAGGTAAAGCTAAGAAGTCCCTGATTAAGGAACTGGGCCTCTGTGAGAAGTAAAGTGTCATTGCTTTTGTCTGTGAACTTTGAAATTGCTTTTGGTTCCTCAGAGACCCTTTGTTTATTGTCTGCTTCTCTAACATAGTCCCTAGTAAATGAGGCTAGAAAAGAAGGCACTGTCTTTGTGTTTCTAACCTTTTGCCTCCATAAAATTCATATTTCAGTAAAACAATTTGGAGAGTCTTTGGAATCTCTTAATAAAGGAATTTTTGCTGGCATAAAGCATGCATTATGTATCAGACTTACATATTAAAACCTGCGTGATGGAAGAACAGCAGATTTAGGCTGGCTGACTCACCAACCTGCAACTTCCAAAGTCTAAGTAGGGTTATTCTTCCTCCCTCCCTCCCTCCCTCCCTCCCTTCCTTACCCCTTCCCCCTTCCTTCCTTCCCTCCCTCCCTCCCTCCCATCTTCATTGCGGTGCACGGGCTTCTCATTGCTGTGGCTTCTCAGTGGCTTCTCTTGTTACAGAGCGAGGCTCTAGGCGCGCAGGCTCAGTAGTTGTGGCTCGCAGGCTCAGTAGCTGTGACACAGGGGCTTAGTTGCTCTGCGGCATGTGGGATCTTCCCGGACCAGGGATCGAACTCGCGTCCCCTGCACCGGCAGGTGGATTCCCAACCACTGCGCCACCAAGGAGGAGTCCCAGGTTATTCTTTATACATCGGTTAGACTAAGTTTGGAGTTCCTCCTTCTAGTACAGTGTTCCTACTGAAATTATTTTCTGTGAAAGCTGCCTTCCTAGTACAGCCCACTAGAACCTCATCCTGAGAAGTGTTCGCCTCCCAGCTCATTTCCCTGTACCTACCTTATCTTTGCTGCCTGCCCCTGTGTCATTTACCCATTTTCCAGATAGCAGTGAAAGTAATCAGATTATCACTTTAAAGCCCTCTGGCCTTCGCAAGCTCAGCCAGAAGGCTGGGCTCAGAGCCAGTTTCTGTTGACTCTGCACTTCCCCTCCCCCAATCCAGAAAAACTTTTTGAGCTGTTCCGGTTCCCATTCCCCAAACACATGCCCTTTTCCTTATCCCAAAGGCACTTGTAACTTGTAACCTTTTGCAATCTGCTGAAAGGGTCTCTTGACCCTTTTTCGTAAAATGCTTCCAAATGCTGAGACAGTAAAATATCCAGGATTAAAAAGGGAGCCTATTACGTTGAAATGTAGCCATCAGAATGTGAAAAAGCAAATTTGTGAGATGGTATAAAACATGTTTACTTCTGAATCCTCTATTAAATAACTAGCCCTAACAGTGGGTTTAATTATTGCAGTTTCACAGCAGTGGTAGCAAATGGTATTCCTTTCATGCTGTCTGCAACCACTGTAATGTGGTAGAAAAATATATAATCTTAATTTTAATGAAAATTAGCTTGGATCGTAGCCAAATTAGCGTATGTCTATTGATACATAATTTACATAGACACACCCATTTCAAGTGTATAGTTCCTTGAGTTTTGACAGTCATATACATATTCCCACGTAACCACCCAATTAAAATATATTTTCATCACCCTAAGTGGTCCCTCCTGCCCTTTGTGTAGTTACTTCTGTCTCCTCCCAGCTACTGTTTTAATTTTTATCACTAAAGATAATAAGCGTTGCCTGTTTTATACAGCATGATTTTTTCAGATTGATTCGTGCTGCTGCATTTATCAGTAGTTCATTCCTTTTTTATTGCTGAGTAATAGTCCATTGTATGGAAATATAGCTCATGCATCTACTTACGCATTGTGGGACTTTGGGTCATTTCCAATTTTTGGCAGAGGGTTGCTGTGAACATTTCAGTTCAAGGCTTGGATGTAGTCAGTAGGTTTTCATTTCTTAGGAGTCAGTCATTCCTTAGGTATGTAATTGGGTCATAAATTAAGTGTATGTTTAAATTTAATAAGAAACTGCCACACAGTTCTCCAAAGTGCTTGCACCACCTTGCCATCCTGAGTGGTCCAATGGCTCTATGTCCATGTCAGCGTCAGTATTGTCAGTCTTCCTGCTTTCTTTCTTTCTTTCTTTCTTTTTTTTTTTTTTTTGCGCTACGTGGGCCTCTCACTGTTGTGGCCTCTCCCGTTGCGGAACACAGGCTCCGGATGCGCAGGCTCAGCGGCCATGGCTCACGGGCCCAGCCGCTCCGCGGCATGTGGGATCTTCCCGGACCGGGGCACGAACCCGTGTCCCCTGCATCAGCAGGCAGACTCTCAACCACTGCGCCACCAGGGAAGCCCCCTGCTTTCTTTTAATGGTTCGTAGTGTTAGGATCTGGCCAGAATCAAGCTCCCATGATGTAAGGTTGGTTTTCAAATGAGTTTAAAAATGCTTTAAAAATTTACATTAGATTCAGCTTGTACAGTTAGTTACTAAGTAGCACCTTAGAGTGTTCATCTTCTCTTAGGTTGGAAAGACTCTTTTATTCATCTTCTTGAAGTTTTGACTCTATACCAAACGCCCTTTTTCACATGCAGTTTGCCTTTATATGGGGAAGACTGAGGAGCCGTTGTGCCTACAGCTCTCTGACTTAAACGGTCTGCTTTCTAGGCCTGTATCAGACAGGAAGTAGCAGTTAAGTCAAGACGGGGAATTTCTTGGACTAAAGGAGAAGGGAGCACTGACCTCAGATGAAGGGATGTAGCTGAGAGCCCGTGATACCCCAAATCATAGTGACCTGGAGCAGTGTATTGAATGGGCAGGCAGACCTCCCATCTCGGCTTCGATGCCACCTTCCTGCGTACACTGCGTGCGCGCATGCGCGCGCACACACTCACACTCACACTCACACACACACACACACACACGCGCGTATTTTAAAATAATGTTTTTTTTCCCTGAAGTAGTAACAAAGAAACAACCCACAGAAAGGCAGAAAAGAAGTTGTTCCTAGCTTAACTGCCCCACACAACTGTTGTAAACATTTTGCTGTATTTTGCCGGCTGTTCTTTGCCTCTGTGAAAATGTTTTGGTAATCCTGTGGTATATACAGTTTTGTTTCTCTGTTTTTTCCACTAGATATTATCATAAGCATTTCCTTATGTGATTACATGTTTTCCGTAATAACAATTTTTTGCCCCACCTCACTGCCAACTTTTCTGAATCAACCCCTTCACTCGAGGTTTTCATAATGAATGAGTCTGAGGTCTTCCCCGGGTTTGCCTGTCCTGTGGGATGAAGCTTCTTTTTGTATTTGTTCTTTCTTTCTTCCATAATAACAATTTTAATGGGGGTGCATCTATTCAATGTATGTATAAGTGCAGTTTTCCAGATTTTATTATTATTTTTATTACTTTTTATTGTTTCTTTTAGGATATATGACAAAATACACAATTACTGGGTCAATGGAAATGGACATCTTAAAAATATATCTCTTGTATTTTGCCAAATGATTCCCCAGAAGTATGATACTGCTGCTTCCCAGCAAGTGTTGTTCCAATACAGCACCTCAGAGCCCACTGGGATATTTAAATATTAACATTGTGAAATCCAGAGTCACCTGGAAGTTAAGTTGTAATATTAATTCAAGGTAGGACATGGTTTTAGAAATAGTTTCATGTGCAGTGGCAAGTATCAACAATATTCTGGGAAATCCATTCAGGACTGTGATTTGCGATCAAGCCTCGAAAACAGTTTGCCTTTTGAAAGCTGTGTATCCCTAAAGCAATCTGAGAAACTGATCGGGTGAAAGAAGGTTACCTAGCTAGTTCTAGGCTTATTGATTCCTTATTTCTACCTCCAAAAGCATAGGATTTTGAAATAGTTGAAGATCCTCACAGAGGGATGCCTTTCCCCTTCCTGGGCCTGATGCCTATTTTTTTTTTTTAATGATTTATTTTTAAATTTAATTTGGCTGTGTTGGGTCTTTGTTGCTGCGTGTGGGCTTTCTCTAGCTGTGGCGAGCTGGGGCTACTCTTCGTTGTGGTGCGCGGGCTTCTCACTGCGGTGGCTTCTCTTGTGGAGCACGGGCTCTAGGCGTGTGGGCTTCAGTAGTTGTGGCACGCAGGCTCAGTAGTTGTGGTGCACAGGGCTTAGTTGCTCCACGGCATGTGGGATCTTCCTGGACTGGGGCTCGAACCCGTGTCCCCTGCATTGGCTGGTGGATTCTTAACCACTGCACCACCAGGGAAGTCCTCTGATGCCTATTTGATGCTCTTGAGTCTGCCCCTCGTTAGTTCACTATGGGGTCCCTGGACTGGAGTGTCCCTAACCTTTGTGATTGATGATTTGTGTTTGGATTTAGGTCACTTGCATTTTTTCCCCCTACAGATGTTGCAGTGATCTGTAGTAATGGCAAACCTCGTTAGGCATCATGAATTATGAATTCATGGTGTTAAGAGTAGTTGGTCACATTTCAGGGATAACTCCCTTTCCCTTTTTTTACCTAAGTTTTGATACCTGTTAATCTTTTCCACTAATAAATCGTTCTAGAAATCATTTTTAAAGAACTCTGGTTCTTTGAAAGGGCAATTTAAAAAAATTTTATTGAAGTGTAGTTGATAGACAAATAATTTGTAAACAAAGGAATTAGAGGGCTTTACTTTTGAATGGAGACTAAGTGTTTGTGATAAGGTTTTGTGGAATAGTCTTTGATTTATTTAGTAAACATTGATAGTGTTTTCCAGTAAGATTGTCCCTTATCTTAAGGATCTCATTGTCTAGCAGGGGAGACAGGTACACAAACTGCTGATTATAGTATGTCAGGGGACTGAGGGACACCCACAGGCCATTTCAGAAGCTTCCAGGAAGGAGGTGCCTAACTGTTGTGGGAGTGAGGTATTGGGTCAGGGAGGGCTTCCTGGAGGAAGGCAGTTTCTTATAAAGGATGAATACAAGTTAGTCAGGTAAAAGGCTGGGGCTTGAATGGTTAGATAAGCAGGGTCAGAAAGAACACTGCAAAGCACCAGGGCCTAGAACAGCGTGGGCATGTGTGCACACCTGTGTATGTTGGTGTGTCTGGAGTGGAAAGGTCAGTGCCGGCCATGGAGGGAAATGAGCCCGGAGAGGCAGGGCTTGTTCCTGCCAGTAACCAAGAATCAGTGAGCCACAAACTTGAAGACTTTTAAGCTGGGCTGATGGTGAACTACATTCTGAACTCTGCTGGGGGTAGACTCAGAGTTAGAGCCTCAACCTGACTTCTCCTAATGGAGAAGAGACACAGGGGAAGGACTTTGTCGTTTGAGGGAGAGACATCTGGCAGCTTGGGACAGAGGGAGGATCCTGGGGCCAGGAGTGTTTTAGGAGAGAATGTAATGAGAACCATTTCATTTTCTTGTATAAGCAATATAACTTCTTGAAAGAGGAAACCTATAAGTTGCTCCAAGGATTTAGATAACTCGAAAGCACCATCACAGGTAACTGGAGCTTGGCTACCGCGGCCTTCTTCAGCTTCTCCCTGGTGTGGAACCATCTCGTATTATGCAGACTACTGCTGTGACCAGAGGTGGCTTTGCTAACATTAATGAAGTTAATTTTATACAAGTAGATTTCAAGAAGTGTGAAGCAGTTAGCACTTCAGGCCATTTTAATTGGAGAAAATTTTTTTCCATTGAATCGCTGTTTTTACTGTGGCTCTTAAATGAAGATTGTGTGATGTAACTATAACTAAACTGACAGACTTGGGGAAGCCGCAGACACTTGATAGAGCTGACCATCTTCTCAGCTTCTGTAGTTGAGCTCTAGTTCTAGGTGTCCCTGCTTCTGGGTGTAATGAAAATGATACTGGGATTGCTGGAAGTCTTGGCTGTGAGGAGATTGCTAGACGGTGAGCAGTTAAAGAGATGCACATTTCATTGTTGAATAGCTCTTTGGCTGCTTAGGGTTTTATATTGGAAAAAATTTTTATGTCTCACATAAACATACAAAAGAGAGACCACTTCTGCCAGGCCTGTGGCTTTCTCCCCTTTTGTGAGGCTGTAACTTAATGTCGAAAAGTGTCCGTTCACCAACCCCCTCTCCCCGCCCAACCCCTGCCACCAATCTCCTTCATTTTTTGATCTTGCTTCTTTTCAGTCCACAAAGAGAAGTTGCTTTTTGTCTTTTAAATAACTTATAAAAAGAAAGGCCTTTGTCAGTAACATTTTCGTTAGGTTGAAGTGAATGCTATTTTTTTTTTATTCTTGGTATAAGTTAGTGCAGTTGGCCATTTGTAGTGTATGTTCTAATGCTGTCATTTTTGGAGTCTTGGAGCTTACAGATTTTGACAAAGAAGACAGGAGCAGCAGATCTTTCTAAAGCAGGGATACTCAGATCTCCTCGCACCTCAGAACTCCTGGTGACTCTTTTGCACTTTGTTTACTTTGTGGTAGGTTTTTAAAAAATTTTATTTATTTATTTTTGGCTGCATTGGGTCTTCGTTGCTGCGCACGGGTTTTGTCTAGTTGCTGTGAGCGGGGCTACCCTTCGTTGTGGTGCACAGGCTTCTCATTGCTGTGGCTTCTCTTGTTGCGGAGCACGGACTCTAGGCGCACAGGCTTCAGTAGTTGTGACACGAGGGCTCAGTAGTTGTGGCTCGCAGGGTCAGTAGTTGTGGCGCACGGGCTTAGCTGATCCGTGGCATGTGGGATATTCCCAAGCCAGGGATCAAACTCATATCCTCTGCATTGGCAGGTAGATTCTTAACCGCTACGCCACCAGGAAAGCCCCGTGGTAGGTTTTTTTTTGTTTTTTTTTGCGGTACGCGGGCCTCTCACTGTTGTGGCCTCTCCCTTTGCGGAGCACAGGCTCCGGATGCGCAGGCTCAGCGGCCATGGCTCACGGGCCCAGCTGCTCCGCAGCATGTGGGATCTTCCCGGACTGGGGCACGAACCCGTGTTCCCTGCATCGGCAGGCGGTCTCTCAACCACTGCGCCACCAGGGAAGCCCCGTGGTAGGTTTTAAAAGTTATTTCTAACTGAAAAGTTGCAAAACGAGTACAAAGAACTTCTGTCATTTAACATTTTGTCATGTCTGGTTATATTTTCTCTCCTCTGTGTCTTTCCCTCACCGCATACTTACTCTGAACCATTTGGGAGTAAGGTGCAGACATAATAACCCTTTATCCTCAGATACTTAAGTATATATTTCCTAACAATAAGAATGTTCTCTTACAAAACCTTAGTACAGTTATCTGTGAGGAAATGAATATTGGGAACCCTTTAAGCTGCCTCCTGTGTCTCTATAACACGTCCCCATTATTCCTTAAGCACTTTCTTACTTTCTGATACAGGAAGGTGTGCCAGGCTCATCTTGCACGTTCCCAGCCCCTTATGTATCTTGACCATTTTATGGTTTTCATGCTGTTAACGTTTTTTGTTTTTGAATTTTCCATTCTGGTTTACACTGTAGTATTCATAATATCTCATGTGTGGGTTTTGTCCATATCGTGGCTCCCTGCTTATGTCCTCTGGCCATCTCCATCCTTGAAGTGTCCACTCCCAGTTTGGGTAACTGTAGCAAGTCTCAGAATTCCTAAACTAAGGCATCTTCAGAGTTGTTTCAGTCTGATGATTCTTTGCAGCCGTCATCATGTACTGTTTATCTGCTTATGCTTTTATAAGTCATGCCTTTCTTGGGCTTTCCTTCCCCACACAGCACAGAAGTCTTGTTGTGGATGGTTGGCCCTTACTCACCGGGGCTGGTCATTTCGCTTTTCCTTCCTCTGGATCACGGCTGTAGCAAGTCCTGGACTTCTTTGATTCCTTTTCGGAATCCTTTCCACATAGCAGTAGTGGTAGCCCTGCTGATCTGTAAGAATTGGCAGGAGAGTTGGAAAAAAACATCCAGTATTAGGTTATTTAGTGAACCCTATATTTTCTCTATAAATGTAACATGTTAATGTTTTTCCTTTTGAAAGCATATATGTAGTACAGGAAATTCAGAAAGTAGAAAAGGAATAAGTAAGAAAAGAGTAAGACCTACAATATTAGTGCTCTCTTACAGTAATCTAGATCTGTGCACAAATAGATCTATGACAGTTAAATCACATTTACAGTGTCAGACTTTTACCTTACAGGACTCTCCTCATGAACTCTTTGTGGAAACTTAGTAACCAAGACATTTTGGGGGGCTTTAATCCAACTTTTCCCTCACATATGGCAACAGAAAGTGATGTAATCAGAGTGTAATCAAATATAATCAAAACTACGTTTGAGGGCTTCCCTGGTGGCGCAGTGATTAAGAATCTGCCTGCCAATGCAGGGGACACGGGTTCGATCCCTGGCCCGGGAAGATCCCACATGCCACGGATCAGCTAAGCCCGTGCGCCACAACTACTGAGCCTGCGCTCTAGAGCCCGTGAGCCACAACTCCTGAAGCCCGGGCACCTAGAGCCCATGCTCCACAACAAGAGAAGCCACCACAGTGAGAAGCCCATGTACCACAACGAAGAGTAGTCCCTGCTCACCACAACTAGAGAAAGCCCGTGCACAGCAACAAAGACCCAATGCAGCCAAAAATAAGTAAAATAAAAAAACAAACAAAACAAAACTACATTTGAATTGTAGTTCAAGTCATTTTTTTTTAGTTTGTTAATGTGCTTTATTAGATAGCTTCTCAGGGCTCCCATCTGTTTTCCTTGTATCTTTACCAACAGTAAGTAAGAATATTTTCTTAAAAAGTGACTGCTGGTGGCTTCCCTGTGGCGCAGTGGTTGAGAGTCCGCCTGCCGATGCATGGGACACGGGTTCGTGCCCTGGTCCGGGAAGATCCTATGTGCCGCAGAGCGGCTGGGCCCATGACCCATGGCCGCTGAGCCTGTGCGTCCGGAGCCTGTGCTCCGCAATGGGAGAGGCCCGCATACCGCAAAAAAAAAAAAAAAAAAAAGTGACTGCTGGGTTCTGTTAGACAATTTGTAATGGAGTCATATTTCTGTTAAGGGTCTGAAGAGTTCACTACTACAATGACAAGTTGAAACTCCATGAGTTTCTCTAGTTATTGTTACGTTAATAACTTAATTTGTACACTTCAAACCTCCAAGGATAAGGACAGTTGCCTGTTTTCAGTTTCTCTGAGCAAGCATATTTTTACCTTATAAGCTCACATATTACTTAGAAAAACACCCTCCTCCCCAAATACAGACCTGAATCAAACCACCAACAAAATTGAGTGAGACAGAGTAGTGTGGTGTATCCCAACTGTGTTCTGAGAAATATGTTATGCTTTTGAGGGGGCCGGGGAAGGAAGCTTCTGTGGTCAGATTTTTTTAGAGAAAGAGAATCACAGTGCACATGAACAAAGCTAAAGGAAAGAAACCTGTTTAAAGCTGATAATTCTCAAACTTAGTTGGTCAGTGAACCCCAATTATGAATAATATCTGTGGACCTAGGGTTCTCTGGAACCCTCTTTGGGAAAGACCAAAGTAGTGTAAAGAGCACTGACTGTTCTAATCACGCCTCTGCTGCCAGCAGCTAATTTGTAAACATGAAGGTGTCGGTAGGATAAATCAAATTTCAGCTTTCTCTACAACAGAGGTCCAGGTGTGTTTGACACCGGGAAGAAATGGCATTGGTCTCTCTCTGTTTGGGGTCATGAGGAAGAGGGTCTGCAGAGGGATGAAATTCTTTCTGTGGGAAGGGGTTGGGGGGTGGAGTTAGAGGGAACCAGAACATTTGTTGAGTCCCAGCTTTTTGCATTAACTCACTAAGCCTGCCATCAGTGCTCAGAAGATGGTGTTATGCCCTTTGCTATAGTAAGGAGCTTGCAGCCTGGAGAACGGGTGGAGCTGGCATTCAGAAGCGCTGGTTTCCTGCTCAGTTAGGCCTGGGAGGGGAAATAAGAACAAGTCCACCTAGCTCTGCCCGACCCTGTGGTCTTGGTCTCGGTTCTCTTTTTTTCCATGGCACTGTAGCTTGGGGGCCACACAGATGGCCTCGCTGCAGTTTCCAGAGCAATCCTTATTTGGCCGGAAGTTATTGAGGCAACCTCTGCCAGTTTCCTCACTTCAAAGGGGGTGGGCGTGGGCATGGGGGAATAAGACATTTGTATTGAATCATATTTTCTGTTGGTCTGGCTTGCTTGCCTTGAGGCTGATCTGAGTCTTCTCTTGGTCATCACTTTGCCTGCTGCCCCTTAAGAGAACCAGAGTTCAGTGCTGCCAGGATCTCAGGTCCTGAGGCCGTGGGCTTCCGAGTAACTGCCTAGCATGGCTGCCCACCCCACCATCACCCCGCCCCTAACCTGCGGCTTCTTTTGTCTCTATACATGGAAGTCCAGATCGTCCTGACGTGTGATTTCTAATTAGTCCAGTATATGTTGAGAATAAACCACTGAGTCCAGAGTGTGTGTTTATACCTCCATTTGGAGTTTGGATGGTGTGGAACTGCTCTACGCAGACTGAAATCTGTTGGAAAACTTCTTAGCAGTGAAGGTTGGATGTGTTTTTCCTAATTATCTGACTGCTGTGCCTTTCATCTCATAAGCATGTAAAAACCTCTGCTTAAAGACTAGTTAGCAAGTTCTGATCTGAAATATATTTTAAGAAAAGATGCATAATATACATGTAAAAATGTCTCCATCTTAAAGGTGTGCTGTGGGCAGTGAGGGAGGAGGGAGGGCCTGGGAGCAGGAAGGCTTGTTCCACTGTGATGGGATCAGTGACATTGAAGCGTCAGTCCATGGAAGCATCTGGGCTTGCAGCTGACCTCCTTCCCCTCTTGGCCCCAGCTTCCTGAGATGCTGTTCTTGTTCTGAGCTCATGGAGAGTAATAAACTGCACCTGTAATTCATGAGCTTGCAAGGCCTTCTTTAACTGCTTGCAGCCAGGAGAATAATGACATCATTTAAAATTACAGATCGTTCATTTTGGGCCCTTTCTGTTTCAAGTTACGAATGAAGTTTGTGAGCCAATTACTGGATGGTGGAGCCTGTTTGCAAAGACCAGGCACCCTCATGTTGTCACTGCTGCTGCTGGTGTGTGTATGGGCGGAGGGGAGGGGAGAGGTAGAGAAAGGGAGCAGGCATTCCCCTGGTGCTTTCCCAAATCTTGTGTTCTTTTTTTTTTTTTTTTCCCTTTGCGGTACGCGGGCCTCTCACTGTTGTGGTCTCTCCCGTTGCGGAGCACAGGCTCAGCAGCCATGGCTCTCGGTTCCAGCCGCTCCGCGGCATATGGGATCTTCCCGGCCCGGGGCACAAACCCGTGTCCCCTGCATCGGCAGGCGGACTCTCAACCACTGCGCCACCAGGGGAGCCCCCAAATCTTGCGTTCTTAATTTGAAATAGTTTTTAACGAAGGGTTAGGGTTACCCAGACCCTCTCAGGGATACCAGTCAGTAGATAACTCTTCAGTGAGTGTGTTTTGGTAGCCAGGAAGCAGAATATATTGGGTTGAGAAGATTCTGGGTATAAAAGAATAAGACTACGTTCCCTGTGTAGTCTCCCTACAAACTGAAGACTTAAAGGCAAACATTTAAAGCAGTGTATAGGTAACTAGGTTTTCAGAAACTATTTCTGAAATGGCTATAATTACTCAAATCCCAGGTCTTTAAAAATTCCAAAGGAACAGCAGGTGCCGTGTAAGGAGGAGGGCTACAAAATGATAGGGTGTGACTTGAATTAGCAAATTGGAACTTGAGCCCTTTTTTCACTCTAAATTTCTTTTTTGTTTTCAGAGACTGGTGAGAATGTTAGCATAACTTTAATGCATTTAAAAGTGAGAACATATTAATCACAGGCATTTCACTTTCTGTCATGGGTTCTGGACATTTTGGCTTGAAATCAGTCACCAGTGTGTTCCTTAGATATCTACAGAATCTCATTTATATCTTTATTTCTTTCTAGCCTTTTCACTCAGGATTCATCTGAGTGACGGGAAGTGCCATTTATTCATTGACTGTGGAGGGTAGGTTACATTAATGGATAATTGCAGTCCATCTCCCATTGTGAGAGGATCACATTAAATGGAGAATGTTGGCCAGATTTTATTTCTTGTATAGATTTAACTGCAGCCTGTAAGCTCTAAAGAGTGGTTTGTGTGGGATGATTCTGTTTTATTTCCCACCATGGTTTGATAGGAAGAATGAATGCAGAGCTATAGTTGTCCTGTATATTTGCAAGGTAGGGGAAATTACATGGATCCTCGAATATGAAATTCAGATCAGCAAATGAGGCTGCCCTCTTGGTGTGTTGATGGACACATTTTATTATTAGCCTGTGAAGGAGATGTCTGGTTTGGTGACTTAGGTTGTAATAAGGAGAGCTCTTTATTTTTCTGGAGTAGTAAAAATTTGATTAACGTAGATTGTCAGTGTTGGTGAGTTGTATGTTGATGTGTTTTTTTGAGTCACTGATATTTAGGGAAAAGTATATCTCTGAAAGGGGGGAAATGGGTTACGACTCCCTGTACATAGGAGGGTAACAATTCATGACATCCAAATCCTTCATTTTACAATAATTACAAATGTGTTACTTCAAGAGTGATGAAGAAAGGTGTATATTGCAGCTTTAGTAGCTGAAAACCTAGTGCTCTAATAAGTTCTCTGTTTTTGCCTTGATAATATTCAGGATGGTTTATGTCTATGCTTTATTTAGGGTGATTTAGAGTGGTCCCTGTTTCTTTACTCACTTTTCCATATTTTGTTATCTTTTTGCTTCATTCATTTTATAGTGATTCACTTATTTTAGTAGCTTTTCTTATAGAATTCAAGTAGAATTACTTACAAAACTGAAACGGGGCTTCCTGTGCTTTGCCCAGGATGGACGATTTTAATGCGAAGAATAAGAGAACATTAATAATACACATACTGCGATCACAGGATTTCTGGTGGTTAATTTTCAAAATAGGTGACAGTTAGGAACCACAAAGAATTTTCAGTAAATTTCCTCTTGTTCACACTTGATGGCAGAATTAGAATAAAATGGTAATTCTAATTTTTAATTTATAAATGAAAGTTATAGGAATCTGGGGCTGATTTTGATAGCCTTGTAGCATTTGATTGGTTCCTTCACCTCTCTACCTCCACTTGCTTTCTGGTGGAAGGTGTGATCGCGACTCAAGGCACACATACATCCTTATACAGGGCAGCACTTCTCAGACCTGCGTGGGAATCACCCCGGGGCCTTGCTGCGATGCCTGTTCTGGTTCAGGGCCTGAGAATGCGCACCAGGCAGGCTCCCAGGCTGTCCTGAGCAGGGGGCCTGGGGAGGGGGCTCTGTCAGTTGCCCCCACTTGCAGGCCCAGCAGCTGCTGGCCTTTGCTCTTTAGGATGCGTTTTATCCTTAGGACTTGATGTTTCTTAAGTTCGGCACTTTTGTTTGCTTTTATTAATTTATTGGAAGCACTGTTTAAAATGCTTCTTGCCCTCTTTGCCCAATCAAATAAGATCTATTGGGAGAAAGTTGCCCCGGTTTTGTGATTAAATAATTGTGATTAAAATCTTTAGTATTATTTTTAATACTGGCCTCAACATCCTGCCCCAAGAAAGTCCCCAACCCAATCACCATTAAACAAGGTATAAGCTCATTGGACAAGGCAGTAGTAGCTGAGGGAATAGATATTTCCAAGTTTGGACAGTGCTATTTCAGGTGCAGACGTTACTGTGTATTGTTAGTGTTGAGTGCTTTCTTTTTCCCCCGGGGTGAATCCTGACTGTAGGTTTAGTGATAGGTAATCTTGAACCCAGCACTGAACCCCCAGTGCATAATTTATGATTCGGAGCACTGGGTCCGAACCCCAACTCTGCCCCTTGTTCAAGCTGCGTGACTTCCAGCAAGTTGCTTATGTTCTGTGTGCCTCAGTTTCTTCAACTGGGATGATCATAGTATCTTCCCCATGGGGTTGCCTTGGAGGTAATTAATGTCAGGTGCTTGTAAACATTCCTAGGTAAGCAGGAGGCAGTGGTTGCTCCACTAGGTAGCCAGCCAGCCTTGATTTCACTTCAGTTGTCCTGGCCCTTTTCTACTGTGCTTCCTTTTCCCTGCCTCCTGAAGTTGGTGGTAGAGGATGGACATTGTTTAGTGATCCTCACTGTGATTTGGGGGAGATGAACCTGTACTTTTTGGTAGCCTCCCAGAGGGTTGATCATTCATTCATTCTTTAGAGGAATGATTTAAAGCTGGAGGATTCCCAGTCTGCTGGCAGCCTTTCCCAGGACAGCAAGTTTACAGACACTGGAAGAAGCCAGCTGGTGTGGGGTACAGCCCTCTGTGCAGCAGCCAGACCATCATCTGATGGCCCTTCACAGACTCCCATTTCTAGATGACGGATGCTTTACTTTTGACCTTTGTTGCCTGGCCTTTTCCCCTCTAGCCCTTTAATCATCTCTTAAAAAATCAATCAACAAATATTTATTGAATGGTTCCTCGTAGGTCCCTAGGCTGTTCCATGGATTTCTGCCCCGAATCCAGCTCTTACCCTGGACAGGATCATTATCCTACACAGTAGCCCTGGACAGTTTCTTTGGTGTCTGGTTTCCTAGATGATGGCCGGAAGCTGAGCAAGCTCAGCACTTTCCTTGCATCACCATGTGTGTGTGCAGAGCACGTGCTGGTGGGGTCAGCCTGGTTCCAGGTGTGCCTGGCGCGGTAGGGAGAGCCGTTGAGCAATTCTTACACTGTTTCATCCCTTTGATTGGCTCTTTTTTCTTAGCTAAAGGCTTCCTAGGACCACTTGGGCTGGAACGTCTGAAATCTGTCCTGGGGTCACTGCAGCCGAGTTGCCCCTTCTTGGCACTTGGTGGGAGGGGTGGAGGGGTGCCCTCTGAGAGTGAGCACAGACCTGGGGTTTAGTTGTACAGGGTTTCTGGCCCGTAATTTGCACCTGGAAAATGAGCCTGTCCGAGGATGTGGCTGCTGGCTTCTGTAAGGTCTTCTGTCTTTGGAACGGTAGCTGTACTGCTAGCATTGTTGTTGCAGTCTTGAGGAATGATTTAAAGACTGTCTGCTTATGTTTGCTTATCCTCTTGAACATGCCCCCTTATGTCATGTCACGCGAGGGGGCTTCCTCTTTGAGAGCAGTTGACATCTGTGCTGGGGAAGGGGTACAGGCTGGTGACATTGCTCCACTTTGGAGACAGAAAGGCCCCACTGTGTGGTGTTGCTCCCGAAGAGCTAGGTGCCTTTGGTGGCTTTTTCTGTTTCACCACGCTGCATCCCATTCTCCTTCACATCCGTCTTTCCCTGCAGCGTAGTTCAGCTTAGAGTTAGTACTGATTTCATTCTCTGGTGGTGTTTCCATCTTCGGGGGAGTTTAGGTTCAGGCTAGAATGGGGAGGGGCGGGTTGTGATGTGTGAGTAAAGCAGCTCATTTCCCCATGAACCATGACCTCGTCGTCGTCGTTGAGTAATAGGTCAGAAGCAGATGTCCTTGTTGACTGAGAATAAACAGAGTTCAAGGGGTCTTGGCTTTGGTTTTTTCCCTGATCTCTTTGGATTATTCCTTCAATACCTAACATTCTGTCTGTAAGAGATGTGCTTACAGTTCAGATGAAGTCTCAGGAATTACTTGGGCAGGGTATGAATGTTTACGAGGGGGTCTCACCATCCCTGTAGGGTATTGTACGGTACACATTATGCATATACACACATCATTCTGAACATTTTCAAGTTAAGAATTTACTAGTATTCACTATTCTGTTGGCTGCATTTTCTTTAAATGCAAAGAAGAGCTCAGTTTATATTTCTAGAGGCTCACTTGTGGCACCAAATCGATCTCTTTTCTAAATACCAGGTTTTTCAAAGCTGTAGCAGCAGTTTCTCAAGGCTTACAGTGTTCTGAGTTTCTGCTGGCAGGTAACTTCAGTTTTCTTCATACTTTGAGATTCACCAATGGCAGATGCTTTGCGTGCTTTGCCGTCAGCAGTCATGTGGTGTGTCCTGAGTGTCTTTTGGAGTTGGAGTACATCAACCCTAGCAGCAGCGACCGCAAAATCTCGGTCACGATCCCCTACCCACCCACCTGCCCACCTACCCACTGGCCTCCTTTCTCATTAACAATGAGAGGCAGGAGTTGTTGGCTTGGCAACATTTTACCTTAGGGATCATGCCATTTAGTCCAAATTCTGGTGAATTGAAAAGAATACTGTCTTCTTTAAACGGATTTTTCAGATACTTTAAAGAAACTTTGAACTTTCAAGTGAAGTAGCTAGATCAAGAAACAGAATCTATTTTTTTTTTTTAAAGAAGATTTTGCGGGTAGGAGTTAATTAATTAATTTTTGTTGTGTTGCGTCTTCGTTTCTGTGCGAGGGCTTTCTCTAGTTGTGGCAAGCGGGGGCCCCTCTTCATCGCGGTGCGCGGGCCTCTCACTATGGAGGCCTCTCTTGTTGCGGAGCACAGGCTCCAAACGCGCAGGCTCAGTAGTTGCGGCTC
Source organism: Orcinus orca (assembly GCF_937001465.1). Lineage (NCBI taxonomy): Eukaryota > Metazoa > Chordata > Mammalia > Artiodactyla > Delphinidae > Orcinus > Orcinus orca. The sequence continues at coordinate 94,313,529 of NC_064568.1, read as the reverse complement.
ATGGGCCTAGTTGCTCCGCGGCATGTGGGATCCTCCCAGAACAGGGCTCGAACCCATGTCCCCTGCATTAGCAGGCAGGTTCTCAAGCACTGTGCCACCAGGGAATCCCCAAGAAACAGAATCTTATCAGCCCCTCCCTAGTAAAGTTGTCTTCAATGCCATAGTTTAGTTTTGAATTGTTTGGACTTTTTTTTAAAATTAATTAATTTATTTGTTTTTATTTTTGGCTGTATTGGGTCTTCGTTGCTGTGCGTGGGCTTTCTCTAGTTGTGAGCGGGGGCTACTCTTCGTTGTGGTGCGCGGGCTTCTCATTGTCATGGCCTCTCTTGCTGTGGAGCACGGGCTCTAGAGCGCAGGCTCAGTAGTTTTGGCGCACGGGCTTAGTTGCTCCGCGGCTTGTGGGATCTTCCCGGGCCAGGGATCAAACCCGTGTCCCCTGCGTTGGCAGGCAGATTCTTAACTACTGCGCCACCAGGAAGCCCTGTTTGGACTTTTAAAGAGGCCTGGGAAGACCTTTCACAACAGGACAACAAAAGAGTGTACAAGGAATGTAGGAACAAAAGCACGAGGGGCAAGTGGGACAAGTGGGATGGAGAACAAATAGAAGGTGGGGAAGATCCACACACCATCCTTTTTCCTGACCTCATCCTTCTGCTTTGAATTTTAAGTGACTGTTTTCTTTGTTCTGTTTTTAGTCGATTGCAGTTAACTTTTATATTCAAACTTTAAAATTCCTTGGAGCTCTGCTTGGAGGAAGGGGTTGTGGTTTTTACAAAAGACCTGTATCTCACCCACCAGGAAATTGGACTGGTCTATTCTGTAATTTCATTATGTAGTGTTTGAGGCTGGAGGTTGCTGTGGGTTTTTCCCCCTTTTTTGCTGATGCCCTGCTATGAATCAAGAACATTTTTGTTTATTGGGCGAAATTTTGTATCTTTCTGTAAGTTAGTCTTTCCTTTTGATTATGTGATTAGTTTACTTTCAGACTTAAGACTAGTAGCCAATGAGAAATGTATTCATTGCCCAGATTTCCTAGGAGAGCAGAGCCTGGTTTCAGTTAATTTGCATAGTTCATTATAGTGCATAATTCATCAGGTCCAAGAAATCCAGACTCCCAGCCAGTGTAGTTTAAAACTTTATTATTTTTCTCTGGATCCAGTAAAGTGACAGCTAAAGCCAGCACTTGCTACACTGTAGACCCTGACTTGGTTTTTCTCATTCAGATCAAGAGTTTCCATCTAGTGTTCCTGCCATAGCGTGGTTGACAGTGCTTCCTCCTTGAGTTTTTCCAGTCTTTTGGAGCGGCACAGAGAATTCTGTTATTTTTTCTCCCCCATAATGTCCCCTAGCAGTTTCCAGTCATTTTCCTGAATGTTTTCCCTCTTTTTCGTTATTATCTGAGTGAGTCTTGTTGAACTCCTTTGTGTTGTTTTGGGAACCCAACCACCGTTTGAAACATGCCTTTTAATGATGAAGTGCATCCTGAGTTTTAAATGGTCAGTGAGTAAATGAACTTTCAGAAGGTAGACTGTTTGAAAGTCGATTCTGCTTGTATTTTTTTTTGTTGTTGTTTGGTTTGTTTTTTTTTTTTTGCGGTATGCGGGCCTCTCACTGTTGTGGCCTCTCCCGCTGCGGAGCACAGGCTCCGGATGGGCAGGCCCAGCGGCCGTGGCTCACGGGCCCAGCTGCTCCGCGGCATGTGGGTTCTTCCCGGACCGGGGCACGAACCCGTGTCCGCTGCGTCGGCAGGCGGACTCCCAACCACTGCGCCACCAGGGAAGCCCTCTGATTGTATTTTTAAAGTCATCTCTTCACCAGCCCTTCTTGCTTACTTGAGGGTCCTGCATTATTCTCATGGGTTTGGTCTCTCTGCAAGTACACTTGGAAATGACACTGATGGTGAAAAGAAGTGTCTGACAGTTAAATGGCACTTTCTGTGCGCTGGGCACTAGTCTAAGCATTTTACATGTATCAACTCATTTGATCCTTATACCATCTGTGTCAGCATGGTACTGTTAGCTCCATGACAGGGATGTGGAGACAGAAGCCAGAAGGACCAAGCTCACAGGTGGTCTGGCTCCGGAACCTTTTTTATTGTCACCCAGAACTTGATGCTGACAGTCATTTCATCCATCTCCCTGCCTTTCTAAAGAAACTCAGACGTTTAAATAGAAGCACAGCGTTGTTTTTCTCCATCTTTGACTTTCCTTTTTTTTAAAAAAAGTGTCTTTTAGAAACTTCATTTACATATGAACGTTGGTAAAAATTGAGGAAGAGATAATCCTATCCCCCCTGTGGTTAAATAGTGACAGTTGATCTGTTGAATACCTTCCTTCTTTAAAAAACAGGGAGATTAGGCAATTACAACAGATGTTATCATTAGAGTCACTTACTCTTATTACATATATTACAGTGAGGGCCTTAAGCTGTGAGGCTAAGCTAGACCCTCCCCATTTTGAAAAGACATAAAACATGTCACTATGCTGTCGTCAGTGACTGAATCCACCATTTGGTCGACCACGATTTTTTTGCTTATTAGGGAAATTGATTCTCTCAGGAGCATTTTGTGTGCAGTCAATATGCCACGTGCTCTGATCGCTGTTAGGGTAACAGAGGAAAGTTTCATCATGGCTCTTCTCCAGGTTCATTTGAAGAAAGCGGTGAGGAGCCCTCTGGAGGGTTGACATAGTAGTAGTTGAACAAGTGTGACCTTTCTGGTTGACTGCCTTTCCTGTGACGCTGGCTCGGTCTTTCCCCTGCCAGGATCCCTGCCTGCCTCAGCCTCAACTCTTAAAGCCACCCCACGGTCCTTGTTGGGTAGCTCTTTGGGAAAATCCCACACTCTTTCCCTCTCTTTCAAAGGTTCCCGTTTTATCCTCAGAAGGAGCTAAATAAACATGACTCCCATCTAACAGACTCATTGTTCTTCTTCTTTGGGCTAAACAGCCCCTGTGTTCCCTCAGCCAGTTGCGTTCATTATTCTGGTTGTGGAGATCCTGTCAGTATCCTTAAAAAAATAACCCCTATTTTAAGTTTTCCATGTGTACTATAACTAGTATAATGATTTTGCATACCATTGGACTCAGCCACTCTGCTTCTAGGAATTTATTTAGACTTGGCCACAGGGATGTGTATCAAGTGTATTTCACTGTGTATCACAGTGAAGAATTGTAACCAATGGGTGATTGGTTAAATTAGTGAACATCTGTTCCATGCAATCATTAAAATGATGTGGTAGCAAGAATATTTAATGACATAATGTAGTAAGTGAAAAAAGCAAGTGAGAAAATAGTATGTACAGTTTAATCTCTTGTTATTATAATAATTCAAATAGTGTATTTGTTCAGGAAGAGTACTATAAAAGGATATATATATGTGTGTGTGTGTATACATATGTATAGGTACACACACACACACCCAAAATCAACGGTGTTTTATTTGAGTGATCAAAATAAGTTTAGTTTAATTTTGGTTTATCTGAGAAATAGTTATTGATTTATTGATCTCCTACCATATGCCAGGCACTCAATAGTGAACAGTGGCTGTGATGTTATAGACGGAGGGGACAAGACAAGTGCTTTGATAGGTGAAGTGTCCAGGGTGCTGTGGGTACACTTTGGAGGGACAACTGAGACTTTCTGGATGTCACAGTGTAGACACTTGGAGGGTAGAAATTAGCTGGTGAAGATGGGGGTGGAGAGCAGTGTGTTTGAGAGTAAAATGTAAGGTTTCGTGATAAATCATGTGCAGGAGTTTGGGAAGAGGGAGGGATGCTTAAGAGATAAGGCTTATTTGTATTTTTTTTCAAGAAATATGCATTGCAGTGTAACTTAAAAAATTGGCATCTAGGATCTTCCTTGTCCAAAGAAGAGAGAGTCCAGGAAGCAGTGAGAAAAAAGAGTCGCCATGTCTTAAGAGAAGCCGCTCATCCAGCTGTGGATTGAGACAAGGGAGGTTTTCCCGGACTGACTGGTTGTGCTGGGCTGGGCTGGGTGTCTCTGGTGAAATAGATGAATACCAGATAGCTAATTTAATATCTAGAAGTGCTGCTTAAATGCCTTTGCCCCCTACTACTGATTAGAGCAAAACAAGCATGTGATTTATGTAAAAATACATGAATATTTTAGTTTTTGTCATAACCCTGAAGAGCAGTGTAAAAGGGATGCTTTCTGCTGTAGCCATTTTGCAGAATAAAAGTAGAAAATCAGTATTTTTTTTGAAAATATTTTACTCTTTATTTTTGTACTAAGTGTTGAAAATCTGGTGTTATTTTTATATTTTTGTTTTTTTGTTTTTAAACATCTTTATTGGAGTATAATTGCTTTACAATGGTGTGTTACTTTCTGCTTTATAACAAGGTAAATCAGCTATACATATACATATGTCCCCATATCTCTTCCCTATTGCGTCTCCCACCCTCCCTATCCCATCCCTGGCTGCTTCCCACTAGCTATCTGTTTTACATTTGGTAGTGTATATATGTCCATGCCACTGTCTCACTTTGTCACAGTTTACCCTTCCCCCTCCCTGTGTCCTCAAGTCCATTCTCTAGTAGGTCTGTGTCTCTAATCCCACCCTGCCCCTAGGTTCTTCATGACCTTTTTTTTTTTTTTAAGATTCCGTATACATGTGTTAGCATACGGTATTTATTTTTCTCTTTCTGACTGACTTCACTCTGTTTGACAGATTCTAGGTCCATCCACCTCACTACAAATAACTCAATTTCATTTCTTTTTATGGCTGAGTAATATTCCATTGTATATGTGTGCCATATCTTCTTTATCCATTCATCTGTTGATGGACACTTAGGTTGCTTTCATGTCCTGGCTGTTGTAAATAGAGCTGCAATGAACATTGTGGTACATGACTCTTTGAATTACGGTTTTCTCAGGGTATATGCCCAGTAGTGGGATTGCTGGGTCATATGGTAGTTCTATTTTTAGTTTTTTCAGGAACCTCCATACTGTTCTCCATAGTGGCTGTATCAGTTTACATTCCCACCAACAGTGCAAGGGGGTTCCCTTTTCTCCACACCCTTTCCAGCATTTATTGTTTGTAGAGAAAATCAGTATTCTTTACAAATGACTAGTCACCGTGGAAAACGCTGTCTGCTGAAGTTACCATTTATAGATAGCATTAATAAGTCTCCCTCCTCCCATGTTACTGCAACCAAAACTGAAATGGTGGTTTATATAGAAAACAGAAGGCGAGTGGAACAAAGATGGCCCTGAATTTTGGTGAAGGGATTCTCAAGATGGCATAAACCATGCTGTTTCTGTCCTGTGCTGTCTCTGCATTTTTTGCCAGGTTGTTCTGGAGAGCTGGGGATGCCCTGGCTTCTGGAGGTGCTGAAAGGAAATGGGCCTAAGTCTTCTGACTGATCTTCCTAGGAGATGGGATTTAACCTCAAATACTCAGTACCCTTTGACCAGATTTAGACCAAGATTATTGTCTTAAAATAGCTCTTGGATGTGACCCCTGCCAGGATGACTTGTAAATCATTTTGTTCCAGGAACTGAGCTGACTTTGGTTTGTGGGCTGCTGATTCCAGGTCTGGGAACGTGTTCTGATTTTCTGTGTCTCTGAGGGGCCGCCTGCCCAAAGACCCCTTTTGCGAACCCTCGTGGAGTAACCCATTGTGAGCGCCGGTCCTGGGCTCCTTTGGGATGCTGAGGTTTGCCATGGCACTTTTGGAACTGCAGTGCGATAACTCCTATAGTGTTTCTGTAACAGAAGTTGTTGGGCTCTGAGACTTTTCCCTGTGGAGGGTAGACTGGGGCAGGGGATTCATACCACCTCACCCCAAATCCAGTCTCCTCCCCCAGGGAAGAAGTGCTGGTTGCCTGCTTCTTACCCACCTAGTGTGAGTCCTGGCTGTGGGGAGCCTCCCTCGGTTTGAAACGTCACTGGGTTTGAAAAAGCATGAAAACTTATGAGCAAGCCTTTTCTCTGCACAGGTCAATATTGGGATTTGCTTTTCTGTCCAACACAGAAGCAAATCCCTTAAGGCAAACCACAAATGGTACTCTGATTCAGCTTGCAAAAAAGTAACTTTTTTCAAAAAAGTAACTTTTTTCTCTGGTTTTTTTTTAATAAGATAAAATGTGCTTTTTCTTTAAATATCCCAGGGTCTGAAAGGGAGTTTGTATTGTAAATATTTCTTTAATAAGTCACTTTTAACAGCATGAAACTTGGGGAAATTTCCCCACATTTGGACCGGGTCCCTGAATTGTGTCACCAGAGGTGTGGCTTTTGGCATTGACATGTATTTAATTTGGGTGGCTACTTTCCAGTTTAACCCAGTGAGTTGTCACAACTGCCCCTCCCCTCTTCTTTTTAAAAACAATTGTAAATCAGTTCAGATTAAAAAAAAAAAAAAAGCACTGTTGTAAAAGTTCATGTAAATGGAAGCAATATTGTATCTAGGTCCCTTACTGGAATGCCTTTGAGGTTCATACATGTTGTGTGTACCAGTAGTTTGTTCTTCCCTTTTATGGCTAAATAGTCTGTTTTTCTTTTTTCTATGCCTTTCTTTTTCTGTCTAGTTCTTTCTGTTTTTCTTTTTCTTGTCTTCTCTTATCTTACCTTCTCAGATGGTCTGGTCCTTCCATTATTTCACAGAGAGTCCATTTCTTAACTGGGCATTAAAACAAGCTTTAGTTTTCACACAGACTGGAAAAGCCAAGTACCTGGAGTGATGATCCAGCCAGATTCCATGCTCACCCCTCCAGATGAGGGGAAAAAACAAGCAAATGTATCAACAGACCCAGCCTTTGTTCCTTAGCATCAGAGCTGGGAGTAAGCCCTGGAGTTCTGACTCTCCTTTCAGCATCTTTCCCTTAAATCAGGCTGCAGCGTCCAATTCTACAAAATATGTTTTTTTGCTTGTGTTAACTTGTTTTGAAACTTAGTTTTTGGGGAAGAGAATTCAGTGCTGAATGTCACAGAGCTCAGTGCCGGGCAACGGTCTCCTACGTCTGTACCTCTTTACGTCCCTTCTTTTGATCAGAGGGGAGAAGTGAGCCAAAGGGACTCCAAACAGAGAGGAACCACGGAGCCTTAGGTGCAGCAGACTGTCTCCTGACCTCTGCTGCAGTAGTTTTCATCAGTGAGAAAGTGCCATTCTGGTGGATCTGTGTGCCTGGTTGGTGTGCACTGTAACTTCTCATTTTCTTTCTTATACGAAGAAGGTGCTATGTTGAGAGCAGGTGTCCTGTGTGGGGCGTGGGCGGGGTTGTGGCCTGGGCGGTGGCTGGGTTGGGAATCCGGAAGGGTGCTAGCTCCACCTACTCCCGGAGCCTCTGCGTAAATACTGGGAACTGGGGCGCAGGTCTCACAGAGCTGGCATTTGTACCTCCTCATTGTGGCCTCACATTTTCAGGAGAGTCAGCTTTTCTGAGAAATCTGTCAAAACTGAAATGACAGAATGCTGCTCAAGTCAGAGCATGCGGTTATCGGTGCTTCAGCAGAATGTTGTACGTCCAGGTGCAGCGTTGAGAACCACGTCTGTCTAGTTCGTGAGGTGATGCACGAACTCGCAGAAGTGGTGTGTCTTTTCTCTGTGGCACTAGTTTTTTGACTTGCAAATCTGGGGAAGAAAGTTAAGTAGCTTGAAAGTAAGTGGACTTGGTGGGAATGTTCCTTGGTGATATATAGGAACTTCACTGCATTTTAAGAACTTATTATTAGAAGGTTAATTTCATCTCACTTGGGCTTTTTCAAAGCAGTACCCGCAGTGCATTTGTCATCTAAGCCTTTCCCCGAATGGCAGGTGTGAGGCTTGCTAATTACCTTAGTCATTAGCTCCCCAAACAGCCTCAGACCTGCTGCTCCCGAAGCCCTCATGGAGGAACCCCTCTTTGTTTCTCTTCATTATCTTGTTTGGGGAAAAAATGCTGTGTTTGGGTTCATGGTATAGCCAATATAAGTGACTCTAATTCTGGGTAACAGCTATGCAGACGGTAGGGTTCACAGGCAAGGACCCCTGTGAGGCTTCCTGAGGTCAGCACCGTGCTGAAGGTCACTGAGGCAGTGAGTGGCTTGGCCGGACTGCAGTTTGGGTTCTGCCTGTGGCTCCCTGGCTGGCCCACGCCATGCTCTCCCCACTTGTGTTGCTCTCCTGCTAGGTATTCTACCACATCGCCCTTTTATTTCTAGCACGTACCACTATCTCAGATACCTTACTTGTTATTTACTTGTTGTTTTAGAATATAGAAGCAGGAAGCTTTTTTTTTTTTTTTTTTTTCCGGTACGCGGGCCTCTCACTGCTGTGACCTCTCCTGTTGCGGAGCACGGGCTCCGGACGTGCAGGCTCAGCGGCCATGACTCACGGGCCCAGCCGCTCCGCGGCATGTGGGATCTTCCCGGACCAGGGCATGAACCCGCGTCCCCTGCATCGGCAGGCGGACTCTCAACCACTGTGTCACCAGGGAAGCCCCAGGAAGCTTTTTGTTCTTGCTCAGGTCTACCTCAAGCACCTAGAACAGGGCCGGCACTGTACTTCCTAAGTGAATGAGTACATAGTACTTTGAGATTTGCTGTAGTTCACTTTGTGACTTGTGGTGTAAGATTTCTCATAGGCAGGGCTTTAATCCAGTAAATGATATTGAGAAGTAAGTAAGAGCCATGCATTAGATGTAACTCATATGGTTTGTTTGGTACTTGTGTGTTGAGGCTGAGAGGCCCCTGGAAATACAGTTGAGGCCTCTTGGAGTGGGAGGAAAGAGGAAGCTTAAATTTGCAAAATGCCAAAGGGAACCCAGAGATGTCAGAAATAGATCTTGGAGGAAAAGTTTGCGGACTGTGAAATAAATTGGCAGAAATTATTTGTGAACTATTATTCCTGGTTTCTAGCGCGTGTTGGTAAAGCAAAACATCTGCGTACCTGGCCTAGTTTGTTTGATCCTGGCTGCCACCGTAAAAGCCTTTCACAAGAAACACAAGAGTGGCATGCTTGTCTAAAAATCATCACTGTATTTTTGTAGATTGATTCTGTTGGAAAGAAGAGCTTAGACATGTTTATTACAGTCATCACTTCTTTAAGACGCCAGCTAGTGGACAATCTGGAGGACTACAGAGGGTCAGAAACTGCGTTTGGTCCCTTAGAATTTTGTTTGATTGACTCTATTATGGGCGGCTTAGCAAAGCGGATGCCTTACTTTCCCCCCATCGATGTCAGCTGGCCTCCCAAGGTAATGAGAAACGACTGTGTGTAGCCGCATCTCGAAGCATTATATTTTCAAACGTAACTTTGGTCTTTAGCCGGGGAGGCATAGCAGAGTCAGTAAACCCTAGAGTGCGGAGTGGACTCTGGAATTTTGACCTACACCATTTGTGTATTTTGGAGCGGCAGTGTGTCCAGAGTGCAGGTGGAATACCTTCATAATTAGGATGGGGTTTGGCCAAAATAGATGAAGTGTCTTCTGCTGCTTCAGCCCCCCCCATTTGTTGTGCTGGTCCTGAGTTCCTTGAAGAAACAAGTGGAATTTGTGCCCAGTTCTTTTATGTCTAATTCAGTTTGAGTTTTGAGTATAATACTGTAACCAGAAGTGGGAAAGGGCTTTAATGAAGCAAGTCCCTTGGGGTATATGCCAGCTGGGCCCAGTGTGCTGTCCATACACCAGCACCTGCTGGTTCTGACTTGGAATCTGATTTCTTTATGGCTCCAAAATCTACGAAAGAAGAAAGTGATGCTTTAAAAATTAATCTTCTTTTTATCTTTAGATTGATTTCCTAGTGATGGAGGACTTAGTAAGCTGGAGCCAGAGATCATTCATATGGGTCCTGCTTTTGTTCAGTTCCATTCCATAAATATTTTGTTAAGTGTTTTCTCAGCTAATACCACAAGTACAACTAAAACGGTGACCTCTACACACTTTGATTCTAAAAAGAGAGCTGCTTGCTTGAGAAGCTCTATGAAATACAGATTTTGTTGTTATTTAGCCAAGGGTCCCAGTTAGGAATCTTTTATAAGAAAGATTGTTTCTGTAATAATTTTCAGGTTTGTTGCTGAGGACGGTAGATTTCCTTATGCTTTGCAGTGCTTAAAAGCGAAGACATTTTGGGCTGTTCTTGGCAGTAATAGTAGTGGTATGACAGAAAAAGTGGAGAGCCACCTTTATTTCCCCTTTTCAAGTACTGGAAGATGCTGACTAGCATTCCCAGAGAAGCAGCACATGTTTTAGTGTTTGCTGTGCCTGTGGGCCAGGCGACAGAGAGCGGGAGAGGTGCTGAATGGGCTGTGCCTGGAGCGTTTCTCTAGACCAGCACCTCATGTGAATTTGGGGTGAACCCCTAGGCCACAATAGGGTCATTGCTATTGCATGAAGCACTTGAAATCAGTGAGACTCGTTGTTGGAGACTGTGGAAAATGAAGAATTTCCCTCGTTGCAAAGATTATCTGTCTGTCTTTCTCTCTGTTTATCTATCTTTTGGAAGGTCATTATTAGTGTCTTTATTTTTTTTAACCTTCCCTCCCTCCCTCCCTCCCTCCCTCCCTCCCTCCCTCCCTCCCTCCCTCCCTCCCTCCCTCCCTCCCTCCCTTCCTTCCTCTGTGTTGGGTCTTCATTGCTGTGTACAGGCTTTCTTTAGTTGAGGTGAGCGGGGGCTGTTCTTCGTTGTGGTGCGTGGGCTTCTCATTGCCGTGGCCAGCAGAGCACAGGCTCTAGGCGCTCGGGCTTCAGTAGTTGTGGCTCGTGGGCTTAGTTGTTCTGCAGCATGTGGGATCTTCCTGGACCAGGGCTCGAACCCCTGTCTCCTGCATTGGCAGGCGGATTCTTAACCACTGCACCACCAGGGAAGCCCCATCAGTCTCTTTAAAGAGCCCAGCTCTTGTTTAGTTTTTTTGTTTTGTTTTTTTTAGTAGATTTTATCTATCTAGATATCTACCTATTTATTTATTTTTGGCTGTGTTGGGTCTTCATTGCTGCACGTGGGGCTTTCTCTAGTTGTGGCTAGTGGGGGCTACTCTTTGTTGTGGTGTGCGGGCTTCTCGTTGCGATGATGGCTTCTCTTGTTGTGGAGCTCGGGCTCTAGGTGTGTGAGCTTCAGTAGTTGTGGCTCGCAGGCTCTAGAGCGCAGGCTCAGTAGTTGTGGCTCGTGGTCTGTAGAGTGCAGGCTCAGTAGTTGTGGCTCGCAGGCTCTAGAGCCCAGGCTCAGTAGTTGTGGCGCATGGACTTAGTTGCTCCGTGGCATGTGGAATCTTCCTGGACCAGGGCTCAAACCCGTGTCCCCTGCATTGGCATGCGGATTCGTAACCACTGCGCCACCAGGGAAGCCCCTCTTGTTCAGTTTTTAAGAAACCTTTGAAGCAGTGTGGTTTGGTTAAAAGGATTGCTTGAAGCCAGATGCCTGTGTTTAAATCTCAGCTCTGCCTCTAGTGGAATGACCTTGGGCAAGTCATTTAGCCTGCCTGCACCTCAGTTTCCTCACTTGTAAAAAGAGGATAATAGTAGGACCTTTGCCTTAGCGTAACTGTGGGATTTAGATGAGTGTATGTGGTTTAGAATGCACCCCTGTAGACACTCTTAAGTATTAGCAGTTGTGATTTTTATACATCCTTTCCCCACCAGTTATTTATAATTAGAAATGGTACGTTGCTCAGCATTTAACTTGATTCTATTAATTAGCAATAGAATTTTTAAAGTCAGAAATAATTTCTTCCTGTCCCCCTATGAAAGCCCCTTCAGAAAGGGGGAAGAAACAACTCTTAGAAACCAGTTCAGAAATAAATCTTATCTGGGAAATGTAGAGACAATAGCACGTGTCAGTTTTTTTCCCCTTTTACTTGAAAATGCAAGTCTTAGGATGATAGTTGGGCTTCTTAGGTGGTTATGGTTTGCTGTGGCTTTGGGAGTCATTTGAAGGTGATGAATGGATTTGTAGTAAAGATACACTTTAATTTGAAATCTGAGATACTCAGCAAACATTGCCCTGAAAGTAATTTCCCCCAAAACCCCCCAGGAAATTTTTACCTTTACTTTAGTAAACTTGGAGGTTTGCCTTTTGAACTTAAGTTTTGCCCTGCTTACAAGATCAGTAAAGATGAGTTTTCCCAAAGGTAACCAGGGGGCTCAGAATCCAACCAGATCGTGTCCTCTGAATCCCTGAGGTGTTGGGTTGGAATGTAGTTTTTGTTTGAATTAACTTCTGCTGTTGAAATGGCCGTGACTGCCTGGGTATTTGTTCTAGGCCCTCCTACCTATGCCCCCTTCATTCACCCCCTTCACCCCCAGGGTAGGTGTGCCCCTGGCGGGGATTAATTACCTTCAGGGCACCACATAAAGCTGGGGTGTGCAGAGCTGGCTGAGGGCAGGGCTAGGGGGGTGTCGATCCCCGTCGGGTCTCTTTTCAGTTCCCGTCCTGCTCCCCCAAACTTGTGTGCTTAGGCCTTTCTTTCCCAGCTCTGCTCTCTCCACTGTGTCTCAGCAGCAGACGAGACGAGAAGCTGCAGAGGGAGGCAGAGGCAGCCGGGGTCTCCCAGGCTGCGTGGAGGCTCGCTGATGGTCCCGGGCGTTGAGCTCACCGCCCCCCATTCCCCACCGCCGCCCCGCCCCGGCTGTGAGAATGGGAGTGATTACTTAGACAGCTTGCTCTGCCTTTGTGTTTAAACTGCAAAGGAAAAGCTGAAGTCCAGGACTGGGCCGGGGGACGAACGGCTGTAGCCAGCCAGCATTTTGAGAGGGAAAAGGAGAAAGGAACAAGGAAGGTATAGGGAGCTGTGCCCTGGCTGCCCTGGTTGGGTGTGCTCTCCAGCCATGCCTCCTTCTGGAAGAGGCACGTTGATGTCTGTTGTAGGGTACCTGGGACCTTTTTCATACCCAGCAAGAACTGTTTGTTTTCCGGCGACAGGAGTAGAAAGAAGCAGCTTGCTTTCAGCGCTTCTAGCTGCTGCATAGTTGCTGGGACGTGGAGGCTGGGAATCACATGCTCTCAGAGCCTGTCCTGATGTTCCCCAGAGCCACCCCCCACCCCCTCTTTAATATGAGGCATCTCAGAGGAGCTTCCTTTGGGGCAGGCCTGATTCCCGGGTATGACCGTGCCAGGGCTGGCCAGCCTCATTAGAGAAGATTTTTGGGAGCAGAGACAGTGAGGGATGGGAAAGGTAACAAAAACCTCTTGGGATTCCCAGATTGCTCAGGATGTTATAAACAGTAAGTGCAGCCTTTGATCTTGGAGGGTGGTGTGGGGCAGGCAAGAGGCGGGGGCTGGTTACTGGGAAGAGAGCTGGAGCCAGACAACCATAATGGCCTGTCCAGCGGCTGCTGTGAATCCCAGTGGCAAAAGGCTCTCTGCTTGCCACTAATTTCTGTTTTCTTTGCTGTGGTTGGCTTTATTAGAAGGGCATAAGGAAGCAGCCTAGACATTCAGTTCTAATCAGTTTTCTGAGCTAAGAGCGGGGAGAACGAAATCAGGCCTTTGGTGATGTCAGAGAGAGGATGACTGGCTTTATGGCTTATTTACTTTCTTGGGTGTGTGGAGAGATATATATGGAGTGTTAGAAATCATCAAAGGGATTCATGAGACTAAAACTCAGCCTTTTCCTTCTTTTTGGAAACCTGGGACCAGTGAGGGGCTGCTGCCTTAAACATTATTTTCAAAGGGTGCTTCTGACAGTCATTGTCTTGTGTGTAACCTTTTCCTTTACTTGGTTTCAAGCTGGCTTTTATGTGCGTGAGTGTGCGATGGGTTTACCTGTCTTTGGTTTATGCAACAAAATTTGGAAATGGGGTCTGTACTGGAGAGTAGCAGGGAAAATATAACCTGCAGATGGCCCCGCAACTTTCTATGAGGAAAAACCTAATCAACAGCTGCAAATTATGTTAATTTAATGCAATAATCAAGCTTCTTGCATCAGCCTCATTTCGATTTCAGAGAATTTCAGCCCTGTGACTCTTGCCTTCTGTGAACTGGAGCTGAGCGCTGAGATATTTCAGTCACACCCTAGTTAGGGAGTGTATCTATGGATCTACAAGTTGGTAATTTCAAGCAGACACAGCTATATTGTTAGAGCTTCGTTAATTTGAGCTCCCCAGATTCTTCCATTCTCACAATATGTTTTCCAGTATGTTTCAAATAATTAAAACTTCGTAGTTGCCCCCTTTTTAGCAAGGTTCGCTTACGATCCCGTGCGTGGATGTATAAGGAGAAAGATGACAGGAAGGAACTGTGCTTGGGGAGGCTTGTGAAGAGAATGGAAAATGCATTGCTGTGTTGATCCCCCCGCAATCCCAGTGACTTAATATTTAATCAGGACACAGGTCAAGTCTTGGTTATGTAGCAGGAGTCCAAGTTAGGCCAACCCTGTTTTGTTTCCACCAGGACTGACTTATAAGGAAAAAGGAAAACCTTGCATTTAATTAGGCAGCTCATAGGACCTCTGGGTGAAAATAGGAAAAATACAGTTTAAGAGCCTCAGTGATTGTATGCTAAATACTAATTCAGAGTGGATTGGGATCTGGGAAGTGAGGGGTATTACTGTGTAAGTGGGTTGAGGTCTGTAGAAGGTGAAATATTGACTGTTCAGTATCAACAGGCTACATAAATGTGATCTGGAGGTTGTTTTGAACCCTAGGGTACTTTAAACTCATCTGGTATTCATTACAGTGCATCTCCTCAACAAGATGAAACTGTATAGCTAATGACATAAAATGTTTCCTCCTTATCTAATCAGGAATCTTTCTTGAGCAGCTAGATTAGATGTTGTTCAGAATGGATAATATAGGAAATAATTACACACTGTATTTCATTTGTGGAATTAACCGTATGGCCTCTTAACATATACTGCTTATGGACATAAAACCAGCGAAGAGCAGTCTCTGGTATCTTTTGCCAACGGCAAACAAGAATACGATACTGTTTTTTTTGTTTTGTTTTTTAAATCTGCATGTGAACTATGATATGCAGTTTGGAATTACTTTATGGTTTTGGTGCCTTTGCCCATCTTGTTGGTGGAGTTTTATGAAGTTGTAGTATGTGAACGTGGGGGAGGGGAGGCAGTGTATCATAATGAATAACATTCACTCAAGAGAGTACATGTTGTACAAGGCAGTATGATGGGCACTCCTTTGCCTGTTGTGAGCACGTTGAAATTGCCGGAAACTTACAAGATAATTTTGAGAAGAAAATAACTAGATTTCATTTGCCTTTGATTTCTGAATGTTACCAATTACAGAGGACCTGAGCCTGGGCCGATTCAAACTATTGGGTTGGCCAAAAAGTTCGTTTGGTTAGTGAATACACTGTTCAATAAAGTTCTTGCTGAAAATGAAAAATGTGTCTTTTATTTGTACTTAAAAAGTGAATGAACTTTTTGGCCAACCGAATACATTGAGTTTTGCTGTCATTGATATAATCATCCCCATTCTTTTATTAAAAAACAAGTTTATTTATTTATTTTTGGCTGCGTTGGGTCTTTGTTGCTGTGTGCGGGCTTTCTCTGGTTGCGGCGAGCGGGGGCTCCTCTTCGTTGTGGAGCGGTGGCTTCTCTTGTTGTGGAGCATGGGCTCTAGGCGCACCGGCTCAGGAGTTGTGGCCCACGGGCTCTAGAGTGCAGGCTCAGTAGTTGTGGCACATGGGCTTAGCTGCTCCGCGGCATGTGGGATCTTCCCGGACCAGGGCTCGAACCCGTGTCCCCTGCATTGACAGGCAGATTCTTAACCACTGCGCCACCAGGGAAGTCCCACGCCCACATTCTTGTTGTAGGGATAAAGGGCAGTGCCATCTTTCACCTCAAGAAAAAGGAGATCGTAAAAATGATTCTTAATAGTTATTTGTGAGTTGTCTACTCTGTGTGTTAACTGTGACCACATGAGTGTTGAGGATATTAGTTTCAGAACACATTTTGTTACTGTGAAAATGCACGCTTACCCAAGGATTAAGTCACTTCAAATGATGTTTGACAAGGAGATATTTAACAAGTTCTAAAATCCTTTTGGTTGGGTCACAAGACACTTGGCTGTAGCTTTTTATTACTTATGCTGTCTCTCTACATTCAAGTATTGGAGGCAATGAAACCAGGCTGTCTGTTCTGAACCAAAGACTGGGCACCAGGAGACTTAACTGTTTCATAACTTGTCCGCAGAAGACACGTTTCTTCGGCATCTCATGAATAGTTCTTGTCTTTACAAAGTAATGACTGCGTTCTTTTTTGGATCAATGGCTAAGCAAAGTAACAACAGCCAAAATATTTTCTTGGAAGATAGGAGAAGTTAGTAATAATGGAGTATGAGTTAGAACTCTAATTTTATGATTGGAAGCGTTCTTAACTATTACAATTGGTGTCCAGGGGTTGATGGGAAGGTGGGAAATCTTCATTGGGCCAGACTGGTAGAATGAAAAATACGGAAGTGTAATTTCAGACATACCAAGAAGCAGATAGAATAATATGATTGCTTGTGGGACCTGAGTTTTCAAGAGACAGTAAGAACAAGGGGAAGGTGTGTGTGGGACCTGTGGTTGTGATCTTACACCCGGTTGAAGAACAGGATGCTCAGAGAGTAAGAGTTATATTCATTATTCTGTGGACTAATTTAGTATTGCTTTGCAATGGCCTACCAAATATATTAGCCTTCAGCGTATTTCCCAGTGCCTAAGAGGCTCCAGGTAGATGCCGAGGTATGTGCTTTGAGTAACATCCTTCACTTGAGTCCTTTCCTTTTTTGCAGGATTGGAGATATTAAAAAACAGCACCTACCTTGTAAGTATTGAGTGAGTTTGAATCACACAACAGATGCTTAGAATAGTACCTGGCATATGTTGAAAGTGTTCAAGGACTATTTCTAAACCGAAATCCTGGGCAGTATCTTCAGCCAGCAGTCAGGGAGTACCTGCGTCAAGCCACAGGCCGAACCAGACTTTCTCTCTCTGTCATTTAGCTAAAAAGATAGCTTTGTACAAGGTACCTGCAACATTGGGGGTTGGTGGTACCACTGTGCCCCCGGGGGAGACTTCAGGATAGAGACGGATAGATGATTTCTTGGCTATGTCCAGATTATGTCTTAAAATAACCCCCCCCCCCCGCAAATTCCAGAATATCAGACATAACCATAATATAAACATAACGGCATACTCTTAAACCAAAGAGAAAAATTCCAAGCTGTTCTGAATTATCTGGTTCATTTGAGATTGGACTATGTGATTTGGTCGTGGCAGGCTCATTCTAGAACTTCAGTGCGGTTAACTCAGTTACATGCTAAGGTATCAAGCACCAGGGCTGTAGTTTGCTTTTCCCCACAGCATGGTGGTGGTAGATTTCCAACAGATTCATTCTGGCTTTTTGTCTTTTCTGCTCCCCTGGGCTGTGGTAAGGAACCTCTTAGATCTGAGTGGGTGGTGGGCTTTTGCCTGCTAGGCAGGCCGGCACAGCCTGGTTTTCCACATGCATTTCTCGCCTTGCTTTGTGCATCCATTAAGCGTATCTGAATTGTGTAGGAGTAGCTATTTCGTGTTCTTTGCTCTTCCTTTCTTACACTCTGACGAATGAGCTGGGGTGGTGTGTGTGCGTGCTTGCATGCATGTGTGCGCGCGCGTGAGTGACTCACCGTAGCCTGGCTTGGGCGTGCTGCTGCACCAGAGAAATCCTGCCCCCACCCGCCCACCGGCCCGACTCAGCAGCTTTCACAGATCTCCGGGCGACTCTCTGCTACCCCTGAAGAGTCAAACCGGGGAGAGGTTTTCCGACACCTTTTGCCTTTCTTCCGTTTGTGGCCTTTCCTTGGGATCATGCTTTGTCTGGCATTGTAGAGCTCAAAGTTACTTCAAATGTAAAGGGAGCCACTCTAGCCACCTGTGAGCAATTGAAGCCTGGTCTGTATTGATATGCGCCATTGGTGTGAAATACACGCTGGATTTCTAAGACTTAGTAATATGAAAATAAAGCTAAGTCACTTGATTTTTTTTTTAACTGAATGAGTCTTTACATTTTCAAAAGTTTCACACACGATTCATATAGTCCCATAATAACCCCTTCCCCCCGACCCCCCATGGCACCCCTTCCCTCTCCCTGCAGGCAGCCACTAGTTAGTTTCTTCTCTAGATCTTAAATCACTTGATTTTTATATTGACTCCATGTTTAAATGATAATATTTTGGACATATTTAAGTAAATTTTTTTTTTTTGCGGTACGCGGGCCTCTCACTGCTGTGGCCTCTCCCGTTGCGGAGCACAGGCTCCGGACGCGCAGGCTCAGCGGCCATGGCTCACGGGCCCAGCCGCTCCGCGGCATGTGGGATCTTCCCGGACCGGGGCACAAACCCGCGTCCCCTGAATCGGCAGGCGGACTCTCAACCGCTGCGCCACCAGGGAAGCCCCTAAGCAAAATATTTTTGAAACCTCACCCGTTTAGCAGTTTTGATGTGACTATTTGATAACTTAAAATTATCGTGTGGCTCGTGTTGTATTTCTCTTGGACAGCACTGGTCTACTGTGTGCAAGAATCTTGGGGCACACCTGTGTCATTATGCTCTGAGCAAAGGGACATATTGAGGTATAATTAGTATGCAGTAAAATTTACCCATTTTAGGTATTCACTTCTGTGAAGTTTGTAAATGCCTTGAGTCATGTAACTATCACAGTCAAGTGCCCTTGTCAGGTGCCCCTTTCTAACCAGTGAGTTCTTTTCTGGATTTTCTGTGACTTTTCTGGAATGTCTTAAGTGGAATCACATAGCATTTAGCCTTTGAGTATGGTATAGTTTCTTCATGTATTGGAGATTCATCCATGTTGTTTGTATCAGAAATTGATTTCTGTTTATTGCTGAGTGTTCTCTTGTTGGCTATACCAGTTTGTGTCTTCATCATGGACGTTCACGGACATTTGGCTGTTTGCATTTTTTGGCAATTTTGAATGGAGCTGATACATACACATGTGTGTTTTTGTGAGGTTATAGTATTTATTGCTAGGTATTTATTGCTAGTGTATGTTTTAACTTTTTAAGAAAATGCCAATCTTTTCCAGAGTGACTGTACTCTTTTTGCATTCCACAAGCAGTGTATGAGGGTTCAGTTTTGCCCTGGAGGGTTCATTTGTATTTGGTGTTGTCAGCTTTTCAATTCTAGCCATTTTAATAGGTGTGTAGCAGAATCTCACTGTGGGTTTTAATTTGCATTTCCCTGGTGACTGATAGATGTTGAGCATCTTTTCATGTGTGTATTTGCCCATTTAAAATTGGGTTTTCTTATTATCAAGTATTGAGAGTTTTTTTTAAAATATGCTGTGGATACGAATCTGTTATTAGATATGTGTTTTGTACATATGTTCTTTTTCTGTATTAGTTTGCTTAGGGCTGCTGTTACAAAGTACCACAGACTGGGTAGCTTAAATACTAAAAATTTTCTCACATTTATGGAGGTCAGAAATTGAAGACCTGGTTTGTCTTCTGAGGCCTTCCTCCTCGGTTTCTGGTCACCTTCTCCCCATATGTTCACATCCTCTTTCCTCCGTACACGTCCAGACTTCATCTTCTTATAAGGACACCAGTCATAGTGGAGAAGGCCGCACCCTCATGACCTCATTTTAACTCAGTCACCTCTTTAAACACTGTCTCCAAATGTCAGTCATATTCTGAGGTACTTTGGGTCCGGCGGGCGGGGAGGGGGTCACAACTCAGGCCATGACATTTCTTAACATTCATTTTCACCAGTGGAACAGAACTGTGATTATTTGAATGAAGCTCAAAATTATCAGTTCCTCCTTTTTGTATCCTGAGAAATCTCATGGCAAGGATTATCTCCTGTGTTTCCTCTAGGACTTCAATAATATTTTGTTTAATCAATACATTTGGGCTCTGACCACTTTTGGAGTTAAGTTTTTTTTGGTGCAAAGTATGGGTCAAAGGTGATTTTCTTTTTAAAATGAGTCTCCTTTTGTTTTTGTTTTAAAACTGTGCTCTTTGGCAGAGTAACCCATGCCCTTTGACAAAGCATTTCAACAGCACAGAAGGGAATAAAGCTATAAACTCCCCACCGTGCCCAGTCTCTCTAGAGGAAATGCTCTCCAGGTCTCTGTGTGTGATCTCGTCTTCCTCCTAGAGCACAATTTTGAAACTTGCTTTCTTCACTTAATCCCAAAAGGCCCCTGAGTGTGTTGGGTTCCATCCCCAAAGGTAGACGGCTGCTGCTGGCTGGTGCTGGTTGGGTATCTGTGTTTTACACTGAAAGCCTAAGTGGGAAGTCTGTAAGGAGAGGAGCTTGTGTGTCGCGGAGATGGCTTGTACCGGGCATGGCCCAGCTTTCATCTTCTTTTTCCAACAGCTGACTTAATCTTTCTTTCTTTTTTCCTCACTATTGACTGTCAGGCTTCCCGTTTTCAGTCCTTGAACAGATATCTCACAGGTCTATTTGTGTAAACCTATCTGTAGTTTTTGAATGCATAGCTCCATAGGCTAGATGCTTCCAGGGGGAGTTGTGGGGTTTCCTCCACAGCTGGTCTTCTCTGGGTTCTGTCCCTCTGGTCCCTTCGCCCTGTTTCGTCCCCTGAGAAGTCGGCTTTGTTCCTGTTTTCTCCACAGGCCCCCCTACCTTCTCTTGCTTCCTCTTGAAAGGCTGTTTTCCTTCCTATCCTTTTTTTATGAAGACTTTAGAACCTATACCTTGTACCTGAGCACAGTGTTCTTGTAAACTTTGACTTTTATCTGTGCTAAGAAAGTTTGAATGAGACCCAGTGTCTGTGCATACACGCATACAGTTGAAACACGTTTCATGAAACTTAGCCTTATGTTCATTACTATTGGAGATGTACTTAGATCTGTCCGGTTTTTCCTGATTTAATTTGAAAGAACGCTTGTCAGGAGAGCCGGTGTGTTGATTTCCTATTAGGGATCAACAGTCTAGAGCACAGTGTATCTTGGCTATTCACCGCTTGCCTTGATTTATGTATGTGTTTAAGCCACTTTCTCCCAGTCCCTGCTACACGGAGGCCCTTCCTCGTAACAGTGCTGTGTGTGGGAGGGGTTTAGGGGGACACAGTGTTCTTTTCTGTCAACTCTGTGCCTCGTTTCACTTCACAGTAAAGAGGAGTAGAGGGTCTTTGCTGGGCTTGGTCGTAAGGGGAAGTTCTGCTTTTTCCCACAGACTTTCCCCTCCATCTCAGTGGTTCTCAGTGTCACACAGGGATCCCTGGGGTTCTCAGAGTTCCTTTTTGGGGAATTCGCAAAGTAAAAAGTATTATTAGAGTAATACCATGGCATTGCTTTCCTGCTTCACTCTCGTCTCTCTCAAATGTGCAGCGGGGCTTTCTAGACACTACACGGTGTGAGAGAACGAACGCATCGGATTGAATTCTGTTATGAGCATCCAGGTGACTTCTGTTACACCAGACATTAATGAGGTTTGCCAAAGTGGAAGACAGTGCCACATTTTTCAGTAAATTTTTTTATTTTGGAAAATATAACTTTCATCAGGATGTTATTTATGTTAATGTGTAGTGGTTTTATTTTCTAAGTGAATTAATGTATATTAAAATTTTTTCTCAGTCTTAATTTGAGTATCTGTCTATCAGTATCTAAATATCTACATCCCATGTAGTCAACAGCTCTCTAGGTCCTCAGTAACTTTTCAGAGTTCCAAGAGATCCTGAGACACAACAGGGTGAGACTTTTGCTGCTCTACTTAAAGGCTGTGTGGTTTAAAACCTTTTTTTCCTAGAGGAGCAAACACCTTCCCCTCCCCCCACCCTTTTAAACAAATTTATATTTATTTATTTTTGGTTGCGTTGGGTCTTTGTTGCTGCGTGCGGGCTTTCTCTAGTTGCAGCGAGCGGGGGCTACTCTTCGTTGCGTTGCGCGGGCTTCTCATTGTGGTGGCTCCTCGTTGCGGAGCACGGGCTCTAGGCATGCGGGCTTCAGAAGTTGCGGCACATAGGCTCAGCAGTTGTGGCTTGTGGGCTCTAGAGGGCAGGCTCGGTAGTTGTGGCGCATGGGGTTAGTTTTGCTCCGTGGCATGTGGGATCTTCCCGGACCAGGGATCGAACCCGTGATCCCTGCACTGGCAGGCGGATTCTTAACCACTGCACCACCAGGGAAGTCCCACCGTCCCCCTTTAAGAAACATTTTATTACAGGAAATTGCCAACCTATGCAGAAGTACTGAAAACTGTCTAATACACTACCACATACCCATTTCCTGGCTCCAGCAGTATCCAATGTGTAGTCAGTTCTGTTTCATTTATAATGTCTACTTCTACCCCTTGGATTGTAGTAAAAGCAAATTTCAAACATATCATTTAATGTGTAAACATTCTATTATTAAACTTAAAAGATGAGGATTCTGTTTACAGAAGACATGCCCAGGATACTGATAACATAAATAATAGTTTTTAATATAAAATAACTTGTCAGTATTCAGATTTCCTCTACACTGTCTCCTTTTTTTTAAAAAAAAGGTTGGTTTAAAATAAGGTCTGTGCACTGAGATTGGTTGATTAAAAAATAAGTTTATTACTAATCTAATACCCCAGCCCTCGCCCCTGTAGTTTGTAATTTGTTGCGGGACAGGGTCCTTTGTCCTCAGGGTCACAGTTGTGTGTGGCCTCACTTGCCAGCAGCTTTTGGGAGAGATCTGAAACGCCGTGGATGGGGTTTTGCTTTGAGGAGAGACCTGGCCTTGGGCTTTTTCACATCTCATTTTCCCTTCTGACCAGTCTCCACTCCCTCCTCTGTGCCTTTTCACATTTCAGTCCCTCAGCTGCACTTTTTCGGGGGTGCAGATCTACCGTATGTGTAGCGTTCTATCGGCATCTGGAAACTAATGCAAGATCCTTATCTCCCGGGGTCTGTGAGTGCCGACACACATGGGTGTGTAGTGTGATTGAGAGAGCGGACTGTGAAATCCTGGTTGCCCACCTTAAGGGTGGGATCGGCACCTGGAGTCTTAGGTGGGTGCAAGTGTGAGCAAGGCTGAGTTCAGCACGGTCCCTTCCATTCTGATGCAGGTTGACCTGCGGTGCTTGGGAGGCTGGGCTGGGGAGGAGAAAAGAGGACTGGGAGGGAGAGAGAGGGCCCAGCACCCATGAGGCCTCTGGGAGGATCTTGGAGAAGCAGCCCCGGCTGGATGGTAGAAATTTGGTTCTAGGGCAGGTTTTTTTTTTTTTTTTTTATATATACACTTAGAGATGAACAGGGCCTAAAAGAGGCCTTCTAACCTCTTTATTTTTACATTCTTACCCTTCCAAGATTCGGTGTCATTTCCTTTGTGAAGCCTTCTCCCTTCCGCCAATTAGATGTATCTTCCATACTGGTGTTAACTCGTTCTCATTTCTGTCACAACGCAAGTCACACAGGCTCTTAATTGTTTGTTTTCAGAGGTGCCTTTCCCCCTCGGTGCTGCCCTGGCCCCTGTTGATCCATCCTGTTAGCAGATTGCTGGTGAATATTTATTTACCACAGGCCTGGCTGTTCAGTAAATGTTGGCAGAATAAAAGACTCACCCTGAGTGAGAGAGTTCATGCCGGGAAAATTCCAGGAGGTGTGAGGTGTAAGGGTCAGCCCTCCTGCAACTCCCCATGGAGGGCCTTTCCATATGATGTGGGTCCTTGTAGGTCCTCACAAAAAGGTACACGAACTTTGCAGTGTTCTGAACTCATTATTTGGTGCTGATGAAAGGATTAAATGATTATATATGTACAGTGCTTAGAAAATGGGTAAAATCCATTGAAGGCTTACTCCCGTTTTTACAGAAGAGGGATTCGAAACATGAGACTGTTCATCCAAGTTGCCCAGTGTAATATTAACATTACCCCAGAGCCAGGACTGTGAGAACACAACGTACAGCCATAATGAGACTGTGTGCCCTGTGACCTCGAAGCAGGAGATTCATATTGTCAAGACACCCCGTCCCCCATTTCAGAGCGATAGCAGCGTGGGTTTTATGGGATGGGGTTGCTGCTGTTGTAGGATGGTTACTTGTCAGGTGTGTAGAGTGTGGAGACTCATCCATTAGATCTGTAGCTTGGAGGCCGTAGCCCAGTGACGATGGGCTGGGCACACACACACGGCCGGTGTACAAGAAGCCAGCAGGGAAAGCCGGAGAAGTGATTGCAGGCCTCCAAATGTGATGTCCTCAAAATGGGATTTTTGCTAGGTTCTCATCTTTCCCTTGGGACCAAAGAAGTATCTGTACACCCACTGTAAATCCATTGACTCAAGGAAGCAAACTAGGTCAGAAACAATTTAGGAACCCAGAGAAGCAAATCCGTGTATTGGTGCTTGAATTTAATGAGGCGGAAAGAAGTGTCCTTTGCATTATTTTGGGATCCCCCCTTAGCCCTGCAGTTCCCTTCTTTATCTTCCTCTTACCATCCCTTGGGACTCTGGCCTGGGGTTCTTCTGCTCTGTGGTTCCGAGTGATCCTGGGGGAGGGGATTGAAGGGCATGGGTGTGGGTGGAATTGGGGATGGATGGGCCTGGAGAAGTCAGTTGCTTCCAGGTCTGCAGGGTGTAGAGGTTGAGTTGACAACCTGCCTTGATCTAACAAAGGTTTGAGCACGAGGGAGGTGATGTGTTGAAGTGAACTCCTTAGGGTTCTGCCTCTTCACTCATGGCAGGCTCACAGTCCCCCAGGGGAAGGGTGTGTGTGTGTGTGTGTGTGTGTGTGTGTGTGTGTGTGTGTGTGTGTGTGTGTGTGTGTGTGTGTGTGTTGGCGGAACATACTGGACCGTATGATGGCCTCTTTTACTGTTCCATCCTCATTTGGGGGTGTGCCCAGATTAACTAGCATCTCCCTTTCATGGTTGAGAGTTTCCATCTTTAATATATAGGCTAAACCACTTACGCTCTGTGTACCTTGCGAAGGTCAGGCAGCTCATTTAGATTTGTCTTCCTGTTTCTAGAGTTGTTGTGCAGTGTTAGCAAAGTTACTGGGTCTTATTTTAAGATGTTTCCTTCTTTCTCTTACCCATGAAATACCTTTATTCTTCTTGGGGGAGGAAAATAAAGAACATGAGTCTAGTGCTAGGCTGTAAATGTTGTTTATTTTTTTGGGAAAAATTTTTTTTGTAGAATATTGGTGTAGGCTTGTGTCATTTTGTAGTCCTGATGATTCGAAACATTTACTTTGTATAGTTGTTGATGTACATCTCGGTGAAATAGATGTTTAGCAGCATCTTGTCTTCTACTTAACTTTTGCCGAGTGTTTTTTTGGGTTTTGCTGTAATTAAACTTGGCATTCATTTAAGGAATACGTTGTGATTTCTTTAGCCATGACCTAGAGAAAATGACATGTATCTACTCTGGGAGTGAATTCTGGTAAGAACCTTTGTCCCTCAGGCCGCCTTTTTTTTTTTTTTAAATTTCATGAGTCAGACTGTAACTTTAAAAGAAACTGTAGGAGCTGTTCCCCAGGTTATTCACAAAATGAGTCTTTGTCTGCTTTTTCATTCACCATCTGGTTACAAAGCTAAATTGGAATCGTGCTTGTTTTAATTATTTTCTACTTGTGTGGCCAGGAGGTTATTTGGTCTGGCGAGGTTACACTATAAGCTCACGATCTCATTAATACCTCCGCATCCACATCCTGCGCCAGCACCAGAATGGTTAAGTTGATCCACTTGTGTGGCCAGCGCTTGATACAACACAGTGGTCACGACTTAAAATTACCAGAGGAAATGTGGTGTCAGTATGTGGGTTTTCTTTTTTTCTTTCTCTCTCTCTTTTTTGTTTTAATCTCCAATAATGTTAATTAAGTACATTTTTCTTCCAACAGAAATATGATTATAAATGGCTTAGGTTGGCAGTCTTAGATTAGTGCATGGTGGTATTAAAGGGATATGGTGTACATTTCAAAAATTGGTATAATAAGAAAATATTCAAAACACATTTTGAACACTCCACAGCATGAATAATGGAAATAGTGTAGTCAGAAGCGTCTCCATTCAGTCACTGTTTTTGATGAATCAGCCAAAAGATGCAAGTATTGCAAAGAGGTAGTGTTTAATACTAGGAAAGTGACATCAAAAGATCTCTTAAAAGCTTTAAAAAATTCTGCCCTTTCCTGCTTGGGAGGGCTGAATACTTCAAAGCTTCAGTGTTTTTAGAAGGTGACTTAATTCAGAGTTCTGTGAAATACTGTTTGTTGTTGTAATTAAGTAATTGTTTCTTAAGATAGTCTGATAAGTGCTTACATATGCAACTTACATATTCATTATAATAGGTAATGAAACGTACATATTCATTGTCTTGAGAAGCCAGTAGTGGTTCTGTCCTCCCCACTCCCCATTTAAAAAGCACGACAAATGTGTAGTCTAATATAGGGAGAGGAAAGCAGAAAAAGCTTCTGCAAAAGTATTTAAAGTTGTCCATTTGAGCAAGAGTTTATGAACCACCCTGCGACTTGGGAGCATACTTGCTAAGGTAACCCGCTACAAATGTATGTTCTGGCATAAGAGCCAGCGTTGGGTCATGGCCTAAAAAATTTGGAAAGGCTGGTAAAAAGAACTACTGCCAAACGAAAAACCAGTAGCTCTAACTTAGCCATTCATCAGTGTGTAGAAGGAGGAAGAAAGTGGGAGGATTAAAACGGCCTAGGAAAAAAAGGCCTGCCAAGAAGGATGACAATATTCATGCGAAATTACTTCGCTGATAATTTATCGATATTTTACAGGATGGGGTTAAGTGGTTATTTGAGAAAAACAAATTGACGATTTGCCTCATGAGTTTAATTTTTAAGATACACCTGAGTAGTAATTGGAACTCAAACTTGTCACACAGTTCTTTTATTAATGAATCAAAATACATTGTGTAATAGTGTTAATGTAAGAAACCTTAAAGTTAAATCCAAATCTTTATTTTCATTTAATTAAATGGGCGGTTTTTTGCAGTAGCACCGTGGAGAAACAGTTTTATTATCTGGAAGGAGCAACATTGAAACCCCCTCTTCTGAAGTACACATAACCTCCCAGTACTTCTAAAGGAATATGTTGTTGTAGTGACCACACCTGAACTTCAGCTCCAGGAGAAAAGACCAAGATGTTATAGATTTGTTGGATGACTTGGTCTCTTGCCTGCCTGGTAGGCCTTCTGAGTTGTGGTAAGACTGGAGATTTTCACTCTTTAGCCCCTGCAGAGTTGGGAAACAGAACAATTCTTCGTGTGGATTTGCCCTGAAAGACAAACAAATCCAAACTGGGGAAATAGACATATGTTCTTGTATTTTAACACACATACACACGTACACACATGCACATGTTTCCTAAGCTTCTTCCCACTATCTTCTTCTTTTTTTTTTGCGGTACGCGGGCCTCTCACTGCTGTGGCCTCTCCCCCGGATGCGCAGGCTCAGCGGCCATGGCTCACGGGCCCAGCCGCTCCGCGGCATGTGGGATCTTCCCGGACCGGGGCACGAACCCGTGTCCCCTGCATCGGCAGGCGGAGTCTCAACCACTGCGCCACCAGGGAAGCCCTTCATTTTTTTTAAGTAACAGCTTTATTGAGATATAATCCATGTACCATAAAATGTACCCTTTTAAAGCATAAAATTCTGTGGATTTTAGTATATTCACAGAGTTATGCAACTATCAACACTATCTAATTTCAGAACATTTTTGTCACCCCTGAAAGGTAGACCTCACACCCACTAGCAGTCACTGCCCATTCCCTCTCTCCCCCAGGCCCCACCAGTCATTCATGTCCTCTCTGGTGCGATGGATATGACTGTTCTGGACATTTCATAAAAATGGAATTGTAGAATATGTGGCCTTTCGTGCCTGGCCTTTTATTCACCCATCATCATGTTTTTGAGGTTCATCCATGCTGTACCACGAATCAGTACTTCACCCCCCCTTTATTATTATTATTTTTATTGAAATGTAGTTGTTGAAACCTGCAAGTTATAGGTGTACAGTATTACAGGTGTACAAGTTGTACACCTGTACAAGTGTACAATTCATAATTTTTAAAAAGTTATACCCCATTTACACTTATTATAAATATTGGCTATATTCCCCATGCCTCCCCCCTTTTAATTTTTAAAAATTGTGATAAAATATACATAACAGAATTTCCCATTTTAGCCATTTTTAGGAATATAATTCAGTGGCATTGACAACATTCACCTTGTTGGGCAGCCATCACCACTATTGATTTTCCAGAATTCGTTCTTATTGCAAATAATATTTCATTGTATGAATAAACCATATTTTATTTATCTATAAATGACATTTGGTTGTTTTCATTTATTGGCCATTATAAAAATAGTGCTGCTATGAACTTTTGTATACAGGATTTTGTCTGGACAGAGGTTTTCAGTTTTTTTAGTTGGCAGTGGAATTGATTGGTCATGGTAACTACTTATGTCTTTTGTACATCTTTTTTTTTTTGTTTTTGCGGTACGCGGGCCTCTCACTGTTGCGGCCTCTCTTGTTGCGGAGCACAGGCTCCAGACGCGCAGGCTCAGCGGCCATGGCTCACGGGCCCAGCCGCTCCGCGGCATGTGGGATCCTCCCGGACCGGGGCACGAACCCGTGTCCCCTGCATCGGCAGGCGGACTCTCAACCACTGCGCCACCAGGGAAGCCCCTTTTTTACATCTTTATTGGAGAAATGTGTATTCCTGTGCCCATTTTTGGATTGGGTTGTTTTGTATTTTTGTTGTTGAGTTGTAAGAATTCTTTATATATTCTGGATACAGGTCCCTTATATGGTAGATGATTTACCAATAATTCCATCCCCTACTGTCATGAAAATAGGGATATATTGGATGCCCCTTTTTTCTCACATCCCTCTGAATGTGTTTTGGTATTAAGAGAAAGTGTTATAGCTAGCTTAGCATCCAGATTTGTTCAGGAATGTGCAGGTGAAAAAGAAAGGAAACGAAGTTGAGTTACATGTCAACAGAAATGAGATTCAGAGTTGGTGCCATAGTGTACAAATGACTGGGGAATCTTGGGTCAAGGGAAGCATATACCACTGAGGTGGTAACACAGAGTTTGATCAAGTACCAGAGGAATCTGTTATCATGCAGGACATTCTGGAGAAGAGAGGAACTTTTTTGTTTGTTTTTGGTTTTTGAAAGTATGGTTTTCGGTATGGAAGAACACACAAAACCCATTAAATGGGCAGACCTTTAAAGTACTACAACGTTTTACAGTGGGAAGTCCATAGCCCCAAAGGAAGCCTTGCTTGGTGCAAGCAGAGGTGTTTCTCGGAATGTGTGTAAGTCTGTACGGATGTGCAAACAGGAATTGATCTGACAGTGTGAAGACATGGCAGCCTCCTCTAATTAAAGCCTCTTGATGACATTAAACTGTGTTGCTTAATTACAACAAATCATATATTAACAGATCACGTCTCTTAAGAGGCATTGTCAGTGTGCTGCATAATGGAAGAAAATTTGACCTTGTAAGTCGCAGGGGTTCCTCGGAGGTGATGGCTCTTGTTACCCAGGGGAATGTGAGCCACACTTGAGTTACCTTGGAGTAACTCAGATCTGAAGAGAGTGCGTCCTGATAATTCTGTTTATATGAAGATGCTTTTTATATGGATACATACTTGAAATGTAGGGACCGTTTTATATACATTGAAGGGAATAGAGTTTTCCTGTTCTATTTTCACAGCCACTGATTTTCTGACCCCCTCTTAATTTGGCCGGTGTGGTCTGGGCTTGGCTTGACTTAAGTCCACAGCAGTTTCTGCAGGCTCATGCGACAGAGTGCTTGTTTCTTTGTCCCTCCTTCAACCAGCATTTGGAGCCCATTGACTACCAGATGGATCAAGCAGGTATTGGCTATTTTTACCAGTTGAGCATCAGGTAGACATTATATCGTGTTCTGTATGTCTCTTTCTTAGATTCTTAATTCTGAAATACTTGGGATAGTGTAGAACTGTAGAAGTAGAAGACCTTTTTGAAACTCTGCATGAAGTAACAGTGAAATAAGGGCTAATGTGGGACTGGGAAAATTCTAGTTCCTGTGAAAAATGGACTCCTACTGCCAGTTCAAGAACTGGCACATAATAGCGTACGACACCTTGGAGCAGGCTCACAAGGGCTGAATAATAGCATACACACCACCTAGGCTCACAAGGGCTGCTATTAATTTATTTTCATTGGTTTAGTTTTCAAAAGTTAATGGTATTAAACCAGTGTAGTATATTTAATTTCTCCCTGATGCAGACTAGTAACCAGTCACCAACCTTTTATTCTCTCTTGAGTTTGTAAATGGTAATTGAAAGTCAGTACATCTTAGCTCTGGACAACCAGAGGGGGCCCCAGGGAGTACTCTGTCTGCATCCGTCGTTTTCTACACGGCAGCGTCAGAGACGTCAGGGTCACCTTGCTTTACAAGGCAGAGGTCTGCTTTGAATCCAGATGTCTTAGGACAGGCCTCTCTCTGATCTATAGTGTCACCTATTACAGCACTGGACACGTTTGTTCTTCCTGCAAGTTCTCTCCCCTGTCTTTGCATCTGGGACACCATTTTCTTCTTCCTTTGTTCTCTTCCTGTCTCTGACCATCTCTAGCTGCAGTTCCTCTTTCTCTACTCGCCCCTTGATGTTGAGGTGTCCCTGAGCATCTCTTGTCTTATGGTGTCCCCTGTCCTTGGAGGGCCCCCAGTTCTCTATCCACAGTCTCTTCTCCATGCCGCAGCCGTTCCTCTTTGACTGCCCTCTGTTTCCTGGTGAGCAGCAGTGAGAATCGGGCTCCTCCTGTCCGTGGATGCGCTTGTCCCAAGCATGGCCCCTTCATTGTCCTGGAGGACACCATCAACGTGGCTGGGCTTCTATCCCTGAAACTCTAAAAAAGGGAGTAGACTACCTCTGGGTGGGGGGTGGGGAGGGGAGAGTATGTCAAGTCTAACTTCTCTACTTGTGTGTTTTATGATGCTATTTCTAAAATTTCAGTATCTTGCTAAAAAAAATAGGAATCTGAAACATTTTGGCTTTTTCCTGTTTTGGAATGAACTATTTCTGTAAGCCTCAGAATTTAATAATTGCCAACATTTAGTTAGAGCTGTAGTGTATACTTTTTACGCATACATTTAAAGCAACATTTGTAAATTCCTGTAGACAATGATAGATACTAAGGCTTTTGTAAGGGAGCCGTTTTTGCCTGGGGAAAGAATGTTGTACTATTTCCCAAATGTTGAAAACTGCTCTCTGGAGCTTATTAAAAACACACCCTCTTCTGTGTTTAGTTTCAGCATTGGTTCACTAGTAAAATACAGGGTTACGGTTTAAAAAAAGTGAAGTTAAAATTTTAGGTGCATGGTTTATGCATTTTTAACACATAACTAGGATCCTGTATCCTATCATGCTCTCTAGGTTGTGACATGCAGTCAGGATTGGGAACCAGCAGTGGACTTAACCAAATTTCTTTTGCCAGGCAAGGGTTAACTGATTTTTATTGAGTGTGGTTCAGTTGGCCACGTGTAAAAATCAATTTGTTACTTCTAATCACCCCTCTTATATGCATTCCAGATTACAGGGTTTCCTCTCTTAATGCAGATGCTGTGTTCTGAAGCCATGGCTATGAAGTTGTTAACAGTCAGGACTAACAAATTTTGCACGCCTGTAAAGTGCCCGGCATGTCCTTTCCTCTTTGCCTGTGCCTTCTCCTGTAGTTCTTACTTTACAGAGGAAGGAAGCTGATGACCAGTGAGGTCACAGCAGATAAAATCATGGGCCGGTTCCTGAGCCTGATTCTGACTATGTGACTTGTGTGACATGAATGGAACTTTTGATACTTCGCTTTTCACTAGTTGGGCGTGTAATTTACCTACTAAATGGGAGTAGTTAGGACCACTCAGTCTGGTGCTAGAGTTTTATTTCCTTGTGTAGGGTGTGCTAACCCCTAGGCTGTAAGGTATCCTCCCCCCAGCATGCTTTGAATGGTCATTTTAGTGGATGAGTATTGGAGAGCTGTTGAATTCATGTGTATGTAGGAAACGTCTGATTTATCTAGACTTCCATTCATAAGGCTTGGTGGTGTCCTGTACGTCTATTACAATTCCAGCCGTGATGGGGAAGGTAGATTTATGGTGTTGATGCCATGATCTTTATTCCAGTCCTTCTTAGTTCCTTCCAAGTCAGAAATATGTTTCCTGTGAGTGTCAGTGTCAGATAGTTTTAGGTAACACTCCCAGATCTCAGGTGATCTTGTGACTGTGTAATCCTGAAGTCACCTGTGGGATGTTAACTGAAGTCTGCTTCCGTGCCGTTGTTGGGACGTGTCTGTCTCTCTGTGATAATTTAAACTGTCAAAGTCCTGGTGACCTTGAGCAGGCTTGCAGTGCAAGTGTTTGCTTCACATACACCCAATGACCTCTATCTCTTTAAAAGAAAAAAAAAAGTGAAACAGAGGAGACTGTTTGCAAAAGGAAGTCTTCTATACCCCTCTATTCTTCCTGCCTGTGTGATGTTAGAAGTGTTATTTTCATTGTTCTGTAAAAGTTCTTGATGGTTTCTTCTGTGTAATTTTGAGATGTTTCCTATTCAATGGAAAAGTGTGAAATACTCAAGCAGAATTAGCACCCTCTCCCTAGCCCATTTCTTTTTCTTGCTCTATGTACCTATTATTTACATGAAGAATTCTTCCTTCCATATGTTCTTTCCAACTCATCCACATTTTGAGTGGGGAAAATTAAAAAACTCTTTAAAAAATATAGTTAAGGTTTTTCTTTGAAACAGTGGATATAAAATTTACAAAGTCTTCCTTAAGCAGATGGGCTTTTAGTTTCTCTACAACACATAGGGAAGTGGTCACAGTCTGGGGCAGGCCCCAGCCTCAAACCTCACATAGACATTTGCCAGAAACGCCTATTCTTCCTGGGCCCATCACATTTATTATATAAACAGTGCTCATAAGACTTACCACACCTCATTGACTGGACTTTCTATTTTTGTGTTTAGAAGAGTTTATGTTTATATATAAAGTATCTTCTTCGGGTAATACTGTATTCTAGGAATTATTGAAGGGGTGCCAGTTAATTTTGCCACTAGCTTGCTGGATTAGTCATTATTCTTTAGTAAATGGAGATGAGAAATCACATTGATGAAAGGCTGGGTTTGGAACAGCGCCCAGGCATGGGCAGAATCACAGTCTCCTCATTGTACCTTTGCTGATAGATAGTCAATAAATGTTTTCAACAAATGCAATTATGTAATTAAATATTATCAGGAGGGTGTGCAGTACTGAGAATGTCTAAAGTTAGGAATTCCAGAAAAAGAAAGAGTGTAATTTGCTAACAGTTGGATACCCTATTTTGTGTGAGATTTATTTAAATTAGCTTTTTATATCACACAGTATTTTATTTTCATTTTAGAACATTTAGAAACTCTGGATGCTAAAAAAAAAAAAGTAGCAACATTTGTACCGCTCTGATAATTATTAACATTTTGTGTTTATCAGTTTTTCTTTTTCATTTAGTGTGCTGAAACACAAAGAAACAAAACAGAAACAGTCCCCAAAGCATATTGCACAGAAGACTTACAAGTCTTCTATTTGAAATAATTTTCTGCATATTTCTTTGTAACCGGCTATATAGTGTTCTACAGTGCAGGGGAGTGGAATCACCCCTCTCCCAGGCTTTGTGCGCTGGGCTCTCCCCTACCTCCCCTTTCCTTAACTGTGCCTCCTTGACCCAGAGGGTGGGTGTGGATGTGGGAACCTGGGGCAGAGTGCACACAAGCTCCGGGTGGTCTGACAGCCAGATCTTCAGCCAGCCCAGCTCAGCCACTTTTCTGTGTTGCCAGTTAGAATTTATTAATACCTGGCTTTGGGATAAAGTAATGAACATCCTCAGAGTTTAGCGCATCTTCATAATTATCTCCTTAGGATAAAAAGGAATGAATTACTTGGTCCAAAAAGATACTTTTTTTTTTTGTGGTACACGGGCCTCTCACTGTTGTGGCCTCTCCCCTCACTGTTGTGGCCTCTCCTGTTGCAGAGCACAGGCTCCGGATGCACAGGCTCAGCGGCCATGGCTCACGGTCCCAGCCGCTCCGCGGCATGTGGACCGGGGCACGAACCCGCGTCCCCTGCATCGGCAGGCGGACTCTCAACCACTGCGCCACCAGGGAAGCCCCCAAAAAGACACTTTTAAGAAGTCTTTTGATGAGTCTCATTCTCTACATAACTCTTAAATTCATGGAGATGCCCTGTGAAGTTTCATAGTTGTTTAAAATTATAGATGGTTTTTACCGACAAAGTGTTTTTCATAGGATTATTCAAATAAACTCTTCTACTTCAAAATGAACATATTATGTAATGTGGCCTTTTTTCGTCCCAGTATTTACTTTGTATCCTTATTTACCCATTACTTAGGCATTTAGTACTAGTACTAAATTACTCATTATTTAGATGCTTTGATTTTAGGTTTATTTATGCCTGTGTTCTAAGATATGTTAACTAAGTCTAGGCAAGTAAAATAATGAGGATTGTTGTGAATAACTGCTTCAGTGATGCCTTCCTAGTTAGGACTGAAGAAATGCTGTTGTCCATGCTTTTCAAATTTGGTTTTCTGATTTTTTTTTTTTGGATTTTCCCACTGAACTTCAAAGGACGGGTTTCATTAAGTTCTCCTTAGATGCAGCCAGATCAGTCTTACGGTTTTGGTGGGCATAATCATTGCTGGTGGAATGCAAAGATGGTGAATATCATATTTAAAACGCTCCCCCGAAGCTGGGTTGAGATTACATCGAAGAGTTGGATGTGTGTTGGAGAGTATGATCATCTCTCCATGTAAAATTGGGCTGTTGTACATCAAAGAGACCTGTCGCGTGCGCGTGTGTTGTGTGTGTGTTGTGTGTGTGTGTGTGTGTGTGTGTGTGTGTGGTGCTGTCAGCGAGAGGGAAGGGCAGCACGATACCCTGTCG
This sequence comes from Orcinus orca, assembly GCF_937001465.1. Taxonomy (NCBI): domain Eukaryota; kingdom Metazoa; phylum Chordata; class Mammalia; order Artiodactyla; family Delphinidae; genus Orcinus; species Orcinus orca. Next base: position 94,278,733 of record NC_064568.1, on the reverse strand, counting down.
CTGTGCCCTCAGCAGTTAGCAAATGTTCTGTGAGTTAATGTGGCCCTTCCGTTATCTCTGACAGAAGCAGGGTCTGGTTAAGATCAGATTGTTTAGACTAATGCACGTTGATCTTGGCATAGTAGTCAGGAGAGACTATGAGCTAGCTAGACCAGGAAAAGGCGGTGGTGAATTTAGATGAAAAGACAAAGTAGTTAATTATTGGGGAATAGCTTTGGTGTCTTTGACTCATAGTCATTCATTCTGACGTATGCTGCTTTTAGATTTACCCGAGAGGACCTTTTAAATAGCTTCAGAGTATTAAGCTCCGTGCTGCTGACCTTGCTGATCTGGGCATCAGAGTTCCTGCCAGCCCTTCTTTTCAGCCCTCCAGGGAGATCACGGAGACAACTAGCCATTGGGTTGTTTTTGCAGCTATGTAATACCTCAGTGTTTGGCATTTGTCCTGGAGCTTCAGTTTAACTTAGCGTTTACCTAATTTTAACTTAATGCATATGTATCATAGAATTGAATGCAAAGTTTGCTTGAGTTTTAGGGGAAGTACATGAAATTCTTTCACACTTGAGGAGTAAGTGGTGATATTATAGTTTCCAGCGGTAGCTGTGAAACTCACTTTCATGGTTTGACTACATAAAGTAGTAGACCTAAAGCAATTTCGGAAAGTAGAAGAAGGAGGGAGGCACTCACTAATTCTGTGGGTTTTTTTTTTTTTTTGCGGTACGCGGGCCTCTCACTGTTGTGGCCTCTCCCGTTGCGGAGCACAGGCTCCAGACGTGCTGGCTCAGCGGCCATGGCTCGCAGGCCCAGCCGCTCTACGGCATGTGGGATCTTCCCGGACCGGGGCACGAACCCGCGTCCCCTGCATTGCCAGGCGGACTCTCAACCACTGCGCCACTGGGGAAGCCCCTGTGGGGTTTTTTTGTTTGTTTGTTTTGTTTTAATTCAGTGGGTGGTGCTTGAGTATATAATTTCCTCTCTTCCATTCTGTCATGTTCCATGTAACAAAGATGAAACATACTTTGACATACGGAGATTTCCCTGGTTACATTGGGGTTTAGTAGTGTGGAGCGTGTGTAGCTCTGGCTGACTCACGGGTTGTAATTGAAAAATAGAATTTTTGGAAAGATGTTTTTGAATGAGGTTCGTATGGAAGTCTGATGAGCTCTCTGCTGTTTTCTTAAACAGGTTTATTGAGATATGTTACATACCATACAGTTCACCCATTTAAAGTGTGCAATTCAGTGATTGTTAGTAAGTTCTCAAGGTTGTGCATTCATCACTGTAATATAATTCCAGAGCATTCCCAGCCCTCAGAATCTCTGATTTTAGAAGTAAATTATCTGTGATTGTTTCTCTCCATGAATATAGATCATTCAGTGTTGACTGGAGGTTTTTGATGGATTCTCTCCTACTTGTGTGTATCTTTTTATATTCTTGGCAGAAAGTTTCTAGTCCTGCGTTGTCTGTCTCGTCTTGATCTGAAGTTTTCTGTAACAGTCAACTCTTAATTAGCTGTAATAGTTTTAACTGCCTGCTATTATAATGCTTTGGGCGTTTTTCTGTAGTTTTATTAATAACTTAATCCGTAAAGTGCTGCTAATATTACAGTACGGTTTTGAAGACTTGGATTATGTACTATTTTGGGTTGTCAGCTTCCGTCTTTAATATTAGTTGAGGATCCGTTAAATTTTTTTTTTTTTTTTTTTTGGCCAGAGCCTAATTTAATTAGAAAGGTGAGTTTGTTGCTGTTGTAGAAATCAGAAAATGCGGGTCAAATGTGATTTCTCTTCGTATGCCACGGTTGCCCCCTCCCCTCCCCCCCCACCCAAAGCTGCAGCTGTCTTCCAGGCGCAGGGATGATAGTTGGCGGGTGTTCCTACTGCTTTCTTGCTACACTTGTCAGAAGTTTCTAGTATGTGTTCTTGCAGTTCTGTGCTTTGGAGTAGAGACTTACACACTGCTTATCTATCTGTGTAGACAGGTTTCTTTCAAGGCCTTGTCAAGAGGGGCTAGAAGAGATTCAGGAATGCGGTATAGTCTGATGTTCTTAACCAGGGATGTCTATCTGAAACCCCTTGTGGAACTACAAAAATTCAGCACTTCTACCCCCAGCTACTCTGGTTTGGAGTGGAGCCCCGATATCATGATTGGAGCTGCATCCCAATTTGAGAACCATTTTAAATTGGTTTGTCTTTGTACCGAGAGTCTGAAGGTCAGGGTTATCAATCAATTTATCTTTGTCTAGCTGTTGTAGTCCTGTTTTTTGTCTGTGTAATTGAGAAAGAGCTTTTTTTTTTTTTTTTTTTTTGCGGTACGCGGGCCTCTCACTGTTGGGGGCCTCTCCCGTTGTGGAGCACAGGCTCCGGACGCGCAGGCTCAGCGGCCATGGCTCACAGGCCCAGCCGCTCCGCGGCATGTGGGATCCTCCCGGACCGGGGCAGGAACCCATGTCCCCCGCATCGGCAGGCGGACTCCCAACCACTGCGCCACCAGGGAAGCCCGAGAAAGAGCTTTTGATAGGAATTAGGCAGTATTTGGAAAAGTAGTTCACCTCTGGGTGGGGGATAGGATTCAATCGAAATTCAATTTCTAATTAAATACAGCTGACATTTTATTCATATTGTTTTGGGGATGAAGTAAGACCATCTGTGCATTTATAGCTTTTATAAATTTACTCTCTCTTATAACTACTTCATTTTCTTTAGAAGAAATTTTCTGAAGAGGATTTCCATTTTTTTATGTTTTCCTAGAGTAGAACGGGGTAAGGGTCTGGTTTAATACAGCTCTTGAGTTGCTGTGTTCTGTTTGGGTCCCATCGTGCCTCGGGGATACTCACTTTGCTTGGTTGCTTTGGGAAGATCTGTGGGAAGATCTCCCCTGCCTCTTAACTCGCTGTGCGGTCTGGGTCACGTTAGCCTTTCCTTCATGGGATGGTTCTGAGAAATGGTTGTGGTCGTACATGTATTCAGTAAGTGTTTATTGTTTTTTTGGTTGTTATTCAGCTATTTGTATTTGAAATAATGAATTCTTATGAAGTGAATTTCCTGTTTGGAAATACTACATTCTGTGTTTTTTGTCATATGTAGACTGGAATCTTTGAAGAGGGTCACAGTCTTTCCATCCTATTAAATGTGCATTGAAGCATCTATTTGGTGAATGTTACTTTGGTGTTTTAAAGGAGTTTAAATGCACTTCCCAGAGATCCTGGCTCACATTAATGTATTCATTTATTCTCTTAGAGAGCAATTCATTTTTTATTGCACAGTAGTTTATAGCAGGTGTTAGAAACTCCCGTTAACACCAATGGCAATCAACATTGAACTTTTTTTCTTCACTGTCTGCTGTCTTGTGGTTTTCCACCATTTATTCTTAATTCTCATGTGTAGTGGAAGTAATTAAATCATGAGTCTCCTCCTCTTATTATAACTGTTTGCACCCCTTTTAAGTTTTCTCGGCTTTCCCAGATTCTGGTTTCAATTAAAGTGCCGATGGTTTTCTGGTTTGTAGGGCAGGATAGTTGGCTTTGGAGTGGCTTTTTTCCATCTTCCTTTCTGCTCTTCTGCATTTGGTTGATGCACCTGTGTACATAACTCTGAGAAAAGAATTTCCCTTCCTTTATCTGGGAGGGGGATGTCGAGTCACGGCCTAGGGAAGCCTTCTTGGCTACCTCCACAAGCGGCGCTTGATGTCATTCGTCCTGAATATGGTCCAGTGGACATAAGCATTCAAATGTTTGTAATTCCAAATAGATTTTAAATATAGTTGTCAAGTTTATGTAACTGAACTATTTTATATCTGAAAAAAGCCAGGTAGAAGGATTTCCTAAAGCTGTATTTGTAACCCGAGTGATTAGGTGATTAAGTAATCTGAGTACACTTGGACACGTGTTATGCAACTAAACATTCAGTAGCTACTCTATTTAAGGATTTGGCACTCAGGATTTGAGTGTGTTGATTTAATGTAAGATTTCAGGAAAATGTGTGTTGGGGGAGGTGGTGAGAAAGGGAGAAGAGAGCTGCATGCTTCTCCTGAGAGAAATGGTTATTTAAGCAAGGAAGCGTTCTTCTAAGTCATTTAACCTTTTAAGCCTTCAGAATCCATTTTACCTTCCCTGATTATTTACGTGGCTGCATTTTTGAGAAGTGTTTCAGTTCTCATTATGTAGATACACTGTGAGGATGTGAATGAAAATGGGACAGAGAATGAGACATCCTCCAGTTACACCAATCTCTTTTTAAAAGGTACAATTCTGTTGGGGTTTTAAAACTTACACTTTGTATATGTTGGTGGCAGCGGCTTAATCCATTTTACAGGACAAGGGAATTTAATTATGCCTCTTCAGCATGCTGTTTTCTCTCGGAGTTTTCACTGTAGCAGATTACTGTGTGTGCATGGGGGAGACTAGTCAGTATTTTCTAAAATGTATTTTGGAAACTTCCACTGACTGGTTCAAACTTTCCATAAGCTCACAGAAATGGTTTAAAGTTTTAATTTGGTTTAAGATTTTGTTCCAGATGTTAACTAGTGGATTTTCTTCTCCTTTTTAGTTATACTTGAAAGGTTAGAGAGAATTGCTCTTGCTTTCTTCTCAAGTATAAAAATGTCAAACTCCAAGTTATCCTTTATTCTTCATCGAAACCATTAGGGGTAAAACGCCCACAAGCAAGCCTTTGCAGACAGTGACATCGTACAGCTAGATGAGAAGCAGCTGTACCAGGCGGAGCCCGCAAGAGCCCACATAGCTGCCAATGCTTAGCATTTACTATTTACTGCCTCTTTGGGTGGGTGGGTGAGGAGAGTTAAGCCAATTAATCAGAAAAAAATATTTAATTTATTTCAATGGAAGAGGCAGGTCATAGTCTACCATCTGAAGCTTACAGGATGGAAGTCGAAGACTTAATTGAGGAGATGAAAAGAGCTCCAGGGACACAGTTGAAAAGGTTTTTTCATATTGGTAGTCTTTGCATTAGGGATGGAAAGCATTTCCGTGAGATATCTTAGACCATCTTGTACTGTGAACTCCCCCTTTGACCTTGCAGTTTAGGTTGCTCTGCTTATCATTTTCTTTAAAAAAAAAAAAAAAAACAAAATCCCATCCAGGAGGTCACCTGTGGGTAACTTGGTAGATTAGTACTGGTTAGTTCTGAAGGATCTAGTTGTTATTTTAGCTTTTATTCTCTAATCCAAGATATGGTGATTTCCTTTGGGTGATGGAAGATACTGAGCAAAAAGTAAAAATGCTCCGAGAGTGGAGTTTTGTGGGTGAGTTTTAGTGTCTCTCTCCATAGCCACAACCGCATCATGTGCCCTAATTAGGCACCTGTGAGTGCAGTGGGCCTCACCGGGTTATCCAGAGAGAATGAGCAGAGAGTTTTCAGTCTGAAGTATTTCCAGGTTGGAAAATTCCCATTTCTATTTACAGGGTTTTTCAGTCTGGAGGGAGAGGACAAATTGAAGAGCACGGTTTTAGCAGTGGGGTTGGGCCTTGGCATGGGCACCTTGATAGTTGCAGTTTTGGCAAAAGGTCATCGATGGGTTTTGGCTCGCCAGGAGCTCCCGAGGAAACACTGAAGAAAAAAAGGAAGGGATACCATAAAGTCCCCCACTCACCCTCCTCAGGCTGCGGTTTTGTTTGTTATCAGTAAGACTGAGGGAGAGTTGAAGATCTGGTGGATCGAAACCAGCGGTTTCTTATTCCGGCCTTCAGCTTAACGCGTTCCGCATCGTTTCTAGCTGAAATCCTGGACTGTTGTGTTTTGGAGACAAGGCACGAGCCATGTAGGCATTTCTTCTTACAGCTTGACCCTGGATTCTTTGGTCACAGATGTCACATCTGGCCATTCGTAGTTTTATCACCCAGTAGATGGTGAAAGTTGTAGAGATGGGTTCAGAGGTGGTAACTGGGCCCCTCTGTATCTGAGAGCTAAACCGTTGCTTAAGTCTTCTGGATTATTCCTGCAGCTCTGTGGATGCACAGCATCTGTTCTGACAACTCAGGACCCGAATTTGGGGAGCTGGGCGTGAACAGAGGCAGACACCCGAGGGATCACAGAATCGCCACCAGCAAGGTCTGCTGGGTGGGAGGCCACTCTGTAGGGTCGCTTTTCTTTTCTTTTGTGCTGGGAAGTACCCAGGCACCTGGTGTGACCTCACTGGTTTGCTGTATCCATGAAGAAGGCAGGCTGCATGTCTTCCTGCTTCCAGCTCCCTCTCTATCTGGAGACTTTTATCAAAATATGTATTGAATTAAGCGTCTGCCTGGCAGATATTCCTTCACTGTAAACATGGAGACCATGTAGCTATTGGGAGTGATTTTGGTGTTACTCGGTAATTATCATTTTTCTTTGATTCTAAAATGTATTTGGTTTTCATATTTTAAAATGTTTAAAACAAGAAGTAACCAGATGGCATCTGTGACATAGTTTCCAGAGCCAGAGCATAAGCAGATTTGGTCATGGTGGTTTATCTTATAACCAGAACTTCAGTGAAGTTACAGGCACTGTTGGGTCTTTACATGTTAGAATTAACTCCTATCTAAACAAGATTCAGAAAGACTTTGTTTCAATGCCGGATCATATCGTTAAGTTATTTTGAATAAACAAAGGCACAGAAATGAAGCAGCAGGCTGTAAATTTGATATTAGTGAAAGAAATATTTGTCGTGGCCAAAATTTATGAGACCTAAAAAAAAAGAAAGCTGGCTCCCCCGCAGTGGATGAAGTTCTGTTAGGTCCACAAGGATCGCCTGTTCCAGGGCATCTGAAGGCGGGAGGGACAACTGGACTTAAAATTCAGGGCAAAAAATCTGGTATCTTGCGGCGTGATTAACGGATTGTGCCACAGTGTGTTCCGTCCTAGTGGTGCAGAACATAATGGGGAATTTTTTACTTTTCGGTGAAGGAAGAGGGTGCTGCTAAACAGGAACACTGCTCAGGGTGAGGAGCCTTGAGCTCACCTCGTGGGGTTCCCGTGTAGTCAGGGGAGTCAAGCGGTGGGTAGAATCTCTGAGCAGGCGTGTGGTTCTAATAGGAGAACCACATGCTGACACTCTGAGTTCGAAGAAAGCTTTTCTGAGGTGAAGAGAGACATCTCAGCCGATACTTGACAGGTGACCGTGGGGAGTTGGGGGAAAGCTGGTGGAGCTGTTCTGCTGGCACGGATGGCTGCCGTGGGTGGTGGGGATTGATTGTCCTGTTCGCCGGTCACACAGATGAGACAGCCCTTTTGCCGGCGCAGGCTGGCCTGGTGTCCTGGGAAGAAGATGTTGGCCTCAAGAAGCAGGAGGTCTGGGTTCTCATCCCTGCCTTTCTTGGTGGAATCCTAACAAGCCTTTCTGACTGTTACTTAGGCCTTCTAGGTCTCTCTCGGGTCCTCACATGTACATTTTGGTGCAGGTTTCTAGCGTTCTGTCGGTAGGAAGGTAGTGCATTTGTATCACGGAAGCCTGCTTAGACTGTGCCCTCTGAGAAGCAGCTATTTTGGGGGCCCCTGCTATTGATCATTACTTTCATATTTGCTGATTTTTTTTTTTAAGCGAGTGACCACTTTATGGGTTAAACTTGTAAGTTATTCTGGCCTTCTGAAAAGTTGCTGTGTGGTCCCTCTGTACACACACTTTTGTGCGCCGTTCTAAATGGGATGTTTTGGCGGCGGCTTCATTTGGCAGGGGAGAGAGGCAGCCTGAGTCGCTCTCCGGCTGCTGCTTCCAGGCTCTCCCGGCTCCTGGCTCCCCTATGCCCATGGCATCCCAGGAGACTCTCTACAGACTCCTCTGGCCTCGGCTGGAGAGTTGGTAAAAAGGAGCAGATACTCCTGTAGATAAGCTTTTTTAAAAGGAGAATCACTGTGCTGAATCTTGGGGCCAGGAGGTATTCAACGTCTATGTTGATTGTTCTTTTTATCTTTTTTCCCCTCCCATGAATAGTCTCCCTCAGTGCTCTCAGATGTGGCAGAGGAACTCAGCTCTGCCCACTGGCCCCTCACGGGACAGACAGGCAGGAGTCTTCCTTCCATAAACCCAGTCTTTACTGCCCGCTTATCTTGCCAGCTCCCCTCCTCCCTGAAATCCTGTTTGTTTCTTGCACTCAAATTAATTTATTGACGTGTAGCTCTTTGTAAGAGAAAGCATTAAAGGCTGCTGTAAATCTGAGCGATCGTGCTTAGCCAGACTCTGTGAGGCTCCAGGTTTGAACAACTACAGCTCTCTGATGGTTAACAAGGAACTGTCTTCAGATGCCCCTCCCCCGCTTCCCCAACATTAATGTCACCTTGCCCTCTGTCTGCGAGTTGTTTCCTAGTAACACACGCACACTGTCAGTGTCCTGGCTCAGACTCAGACTCCTGAAGAAGCAGCCCCAAGGAGGCCCACACCTGCCTCTGTGTGGTCATAGATCACTGAGTGGTGTGGGAGGTCTTTGTCTGGGAGACAGGAAGCTGCTGCATCTTGGGGTTTCCTTCCCTCCCCCTTCTTAGTCCTCTCACTTTGCTCCCCTAACCTGCTGTACACATGAAGTTGTCTGAATATCTGTTAAGGGGGATGGTGGTCCTGTCTTGCAGGGAACAGACATTGGATGGAGCCCTCCAGCTGGTGGAGCGGTAGAAGGGTAGCATGCAACTCTAGCTTTTTCCACTGCAGACGTGACTCGAAGTCTAAATTCTCTGTAAACACTCAGCAGATATGCAAAGTAGAGCCGGTTTTGCAAATAAATGCAGTGTAACACCGCAGAGGTTATTTATTTGCACAGGGCAACTTTATTGAGATATAGCAATACTTTCTTTTCATTGCTGAACAATTCCATTTATGGATATAACACACTTTTATCCACTCATGATTTGATGGATACAACTCATGAATTGTTTCCACGTTTTGGCCATCATACACGATGCTGCTTGGAACACATGTATGTGCAAGCTTTTGTGTGGACATACAGTTTCACATGTTTGTCTTGGGTACAGATACCCCAGAGTGGCCTTGCTGGGTCCTGTGGTCACTGGTTGAACTTTCTGAGGAGTAGCCAGACTGTTTTTCAGAACCACTGTCCCACTCTTCATTTCCACCACAATGTGTAACGGAGCCAATTTCTCCACATTCCTGTCGGCTCTTACTTTTGTCTGTCTTTATGATTATAGCCATCCTAGTGGGTGTGAAGTGGTGTCTCATTGTGGTTTTGATTTGCAATTCCCTAATGACTAATGCCGGCAAGCATATTTTCATGTGTTTATTATCCATTGGTAGAGCTTAGAATAGAAATCTTGAGGTTAATTCATATCATCCCGTTACCTCTCAGAAAGTTTCGGCATATTCACATGTCCTTTAATTTAAATTTCTAGTTTAGTGCTAGTTTTGAAAAGAGCAGTGTGGAGATTGCAGAAAAAGCACACCTTTGTCTTTAGGAAACAATAAAATAATTAAGAAGGGCTTTTTTGAATAATAAAATAAAAAAGTAAAGTTCCAGCCCCAAATCTCATGCCATCTGATAAGGTCAATTAACAGTTGAAATCCTAGCAGTCAGTTGCGGGCTTAGAAGGTAAGACCCTATCATGTTAAATGATCCTGTGCCTAACGTGTGTCCCATGTTCCTCTTTATTGAGGAATCAGAACAACAGTAAAACCCTTCAACCAGTTTGCCACTCCCCTACCCCTGTGATTTCAATACAGAAAAAAAAGTCTTTTCAATCAAAACACTCAATTACTTTGCTGTTTCTAGGGAACTTCGGGAGATGGTTGTTCCACCCATTATTGTAGACCCACTTGGGTGTTCCCCGTTCATTAGTGCAAGACTTGAGGGACTGATTGTATATTTACTAAAAGAAAGAAATTTACTAAAAGAAAAACAAATGGGAAAAAATCCGGAGACTCATTTTCTTTCAGCCTCCTCATGTACAACTTAAGAGAGGGGAGGCTGCATAATGACCCCCAAATGTATTCAAGTCCTAGCCTGTCACTTTATGTGGTGAAAGGGTCTTCAACGGGGAGATGGTCCAGGTGGGCCCAGTGTAATCACAGGGGTCCTTACAAAACAGAGGTAGGAACATCAGAGGCAGAGAGAGAGAAAGGAGATGTGAAAACAGAACATAGAGGTTGGAGTGAGGCTCTTTGAAGTCGGCTGAAGGGACCACAAGCCAGGGAACCTGGAAAGGCAAGGAATTGGATTTTCCCTTCAGAGCTTCCAGAAGAAACCAGCCAAATACCTCCACTTTAACCCGGCAAAACTGACTTTGACCTTCTGACCTCCACAGCTGTAAGAGAATATATTTGTGTTTTAAGATACTAATTTGTGATAATGGTTAGCAGCAGCAATAGGAAAGGAGGCTGTGTTATCCTTTTTCTTTGTCCTCATTAACAGAGGGGTGGCCTTGACTTTGTTAGCTTATGTGAGTTAACTTATCGCTTTGACCCTCATTAATTTTTCAAGATGAGAAAATAATGAACTGTACCACCCTAGAAAATCAAGTGTTGAGTGTACTGAAGGCTACATATACAGTCTTTGAGTTTTTGCCACATTACTGGTAGAATTCAGCCAGTAATTTCGTTAGGGAACCATGTAATATGTGCTCCCATCAAATAAGAATTTTATGGGTGATAAATGCTCTGAAGAAAGTTAAATCAGTTATTTAGATTGTGTGGTAGGGTGGTTAGAGGAGCCTTCTTTGAGAAGGTGACATTTGACTGAGAAATGAATATTGTGATAAGGGAAGATCCAGAGGAATAGAATTGCAGGGGGAAAAAAAAGTGCAAAAGAGTTATTCGGGATATGGGTTCAAACCATTGCAGAGCACAGCAAGGATGCAAAGGAAAAAATACTGAAAATCAGGAAGAATGTTGAGATTATTATATCAATACTTGGTTCTGTCCCTTTCTGTATATTTGGTCACTAATGTTTGTCAGACCAAGGCTCTGGGTATAGAGGGAGCGAACCCCACACCCACCCATCCTTCCCTTATGATAAGAAGTTTATGGGTCTCAGAAAGTGTATAATATGAAGGAATTGTCTCCTTGTACATTCTATTGATTTTTAAAATTTCAGTGATGATGCATTGTTAGAAGTTTCTAATGAACATGATAAATATCAACTTAGTTGATATTTTGGTTTGCTTAGGGTGCCATAGAATGATATATTTTGTATTTGGAAATTGTTAAACTTTTTACTTGGTAAAAAGTGGTTATGGATTTGTTTCACGTATCAGTGGATGATTTTACAAGCCTTTTAAAACTCAAACCCAGTTTGCCAGTAACATTATTTCTAGAACTTTCACATGGGAATAATTTCATTATTGTCAATATCTCAAAGTTAATTTTAAGTAGAATTTGTTTTGAGATTAGCAAATTTAACATCATAGTATAAGTTTTGGTTGTTGAGGTGAAATTCACATAATACAAAATTCATCATCTTAACCATTTTAAAGTGAATATGTTTCAGAGATTTCTTTGAACAGGTAAAGATGAGAGGGACGGCTTCAGACTGCTGGTTGCTCAAAGCCTTTTTGCTCAGTGTCCTAGGACAGTGGTGCTGGAGCCACTGACAGGCCCTCCCTCTGCCTCGTCTTCCTTTCCTACCCCAGGCAAGCCATTTGTTTCCCCATCAGTGCATTGTTTCACCAGCATCTCTTAGAAGGTTGCCTAGAATATGGTTAAGCTCAGAGTGCAACCATAAGTATAGATAGCATGGGGTTTTGCGGTACTGAAGATACCATGTTTCACAATAGAACAATTCTTGATCAGATGCGTACAATATACAGAATGGTGAGGATTATGAGGCAGGTGCATGGACTTATTTTTGTGCTCGTCATTCATTATTAGTGTTTTCTGTGCTTCCTATCTTTAATCACAGGTTCGTTATGGAGATGATTTAAACAGTACATGTCAGTGAACTTCAGTCATCATTGCAAACTGATCACATCCTCATCACAGTGGGAGCTACTGTGGTTGGACTGATGGACAAATGCCTTCTACGTTTGAGAGGCACTCGGGCTCTCAAGCTGTTTTTAAGGGAGAATCTCTCTAAGTAATTCTGTTTAGTGATTTTTAAGAAATTCCAAGACATTGGAATAGATTGGGAAATTTTATGCCAAATGTACGGGAAAGAATAAGTGAGAGTAATGAGAAATACATCCATTCTCAAATATTTTCTTGACTTATATTTTGTTGGATTTTCTGGAAACTTTTCAGTTTGTACTGCATACAGAAAATGAATTGTCACCAGATTCTCTTTGTACTTAAGGGCTGTGCTGGCAGGTTACACCCTTGTAGCCTCTGCTGGCTTGTGGACGTGTCTACTTCCCTTGTTTGAGCATCTCCCGGATGTGTTTCTTTGCATCTCACTGAGAAGCAAGTCTGCTCTCCTCCCAGTTTATTGTTGGCCATGTAATTTTGTTTATGATGTTTTTGTTTCTGGTGGTTTTTCTCGTACTCTGTACTCTCACTCAGGAAGCCCATCTCTCCTTTTCTATTTATGGTAATTACTAGAGAGCATTTTATTTTGGCCCTTGGGGAGTGCTTGCTGGGTTTCTTTGTGTGGGCATGTATGTTAAAATTGGAAAGTGTTTTCTTTGAGGTCAGAGCTTTTGTTAAATGGTCTGAAAACTTTGTCAAACCCCAACTGGCCATAAAAAAAGAGAATTGTTTTGTATAGGATAACCTCTCCTCTGCCCCTTCCTTTTTCCTAACTTTAAGGATAAAATCAGTCCGTTACTACTGTCGTGTTGGAAGGGTGAGATCTGTTTCTCTTGTGCTTGGGGTGGGCAGGTCTTTTTGAGAGCTGCTGTGTAACTGGAGAATATTAGCAAGAAGGCGGCAGGCAGGCAGCTTGGTCTCTCTAGTGTGCTCTAGAGGCCCACTTACCTGGAAGCAAAAATAGAATTATATGTTAACGTGGGCAGTAGATCTCAGAGTAGAGCCCGACAGTCCTCGTTCTGATGGCACAAGAAGAGGAACGAAAGCTTCATTCATGTCCTACAGTTGACTTAGGGGCTGGGGTTATTCTGCAGCAGCTTGAGTTTTGGGTTAAGGAGAAATTGAACATCTGAAGGTTTTTTCCCCCTTAATTTAGTTCTTAGTTCCCAGTGATGGGATATTGGGTCAAAGATGATCTACCTTTCCAATCTCTCCCTCCTGATAGAATTAAATCAGTGAACAACCGTAACCTAGTTTCCTGATAGTATTACTGAGATAGTATTTTTGTATGTATTATTGGCAATTCAGAACTGGGCTGTGACTCACAGACGTGCAGGGTTGGTTTTCCTCATTCAGTTGGAGGTAAGGAAGCTTTGAGTACTTTATTCAGTGTGATTCTGTCCTTGAAGGTAGTAGGGGCTCATTTTGTGTTTCAGAGAAAGGAAACTTTAGTATCAGCTAAAACTTTTTCTCGAGTTTAGAGAATACTGAATTCTCAATTTTAGAGGGTTAATGTCAAGAAAATAGAGTGTATTAAAACATTCTCTGTGTTCTATTTAAATAGTTACCTGGTTTCCTTAGTTACGTCCTTTCTTTTCTTTTAAGCTTCATTTCCTCAACAGTTTTTTACTAAGCTCCTAATGTGTACCAGGCTTGCTGTTAGGGAATCGTCAGGATATGGACGATTTTAATGCAGTGTGACTGTGATTCCATCAAAGGTGGCAGTGGCGATGGATGGGTGGTGCCGGGACCGAGTTCTGAGTTTACCAAAATCTCTGGGTGCAGGCCTTACCCTGGACCATTGAGTCAGAGGATGGTGGTGAGATCTGTCCTCGATAAAGCTCCCCAGGGGATTTCCAGGGCAGCCAACCTCCTGTGCTGCGCAGACTGGAGCACTAGTCACCAGCAGTGGAGGTGGAGGATTGCTTAGGGAGATGGGAAAATGGGTTTCTGGGAACCCCTGTTCAGTGTGTTTTCAGCAGAGAAAATAGAAATTCGAAGAGAAAGCACAACATGGGTATGGCAGTGGGATGTGACTCATGGGTGGGTATGATAGAAAATAGAGTCGACCACTTAGAGGGAATTATTTCCTGTATTCTTCCACCAAGTCTTAGGGCGTCCAGAAGGAGCTGCTCTGCTCTGGATCCTTCCGCGATTCTCTTGAGAGAAAACAGGTTGTAGTTTGTTTTCAGCCCTGTGCAAGTCTTTCTGATTTGTGTCCGTTTGAAAACTTGTCTGCGTAGTCTCTGTTGCCGTACAGGGTATCCTGTGAGCAGGTTTTGGGCCTCAGGCCTGCCTCTGTCTGCCTAGGGGTGGATGTCCTCATTTTCCTCATTTGCACGTGAAGCTAAATATAAGAAGGGGTGTCTAGATTTGTGTGTGAGTGATTTATGACTTCACGTGGCTACATAGAACTTTCTTACCAGCTGCAGCCGTTGGGCTACAATACGGCCTGAGCCGAGCAATGGATTTCTGAGGTCTCCTCTGCCATATTATTGAACTTAATTTAGGGCTGCATCCAATGTAGATGTTTCTAGAATGCCTCTGGAGCATGTGAAACATTCCTTTTCTTTCTTCCATGTTCACTCCTCTGCCTTCATTCACTCTTTATTTGAAAGCCTCATTTTCCCTAAGTCTCTGAAAACCCTTTTAGCCATAAAATGACTTGTCTGGGTCAGCCAGCCTTTACCTGACTTCACCCTTAACTTGCAATAAAGAGGTGAACCTTTGATAAAGTACCTAAGGTCAGAGTCTAGGTTGGATGTTGAACCAGCAGCTATATTCAGATCGCCAGCTTTGACACGTGGCCTGAACTTTGACCTCTCCTCTAGGGTCTGTATGGACAGCTCCAACTCAGCATGTCTAAAAACGAAACTCTTGGTTCCTCTCTCCCTTCTGTCTGCTTCGGAGCACTCTTTTCAGAAGTGCCCTTTTTTCCTCCAGAAAAGAAAGGAAATGTCCTGAGATGAAAAATTTTGGGGTTGATCTTTCACTCTTCTTTTCTCACGGGTACTTGTACTAAGGGTCCTGGTCACATAGATCATCAGCACCCAGTTTTTCTTGCCTTCTAAGTGTTTCCAGAATGTAACCAGTCCTCACAGCCTCTCGCTGCCTCCTGGGTTCTCACTTCTCGTGTAGGCAGTTGTCACAACCTTCCTTCATCACCCCCTAAGCTGGTTTATTCTTAACCCAGCAGCCTGTGCAAGTTTTTACAAATGTAAAACAAATTCTGTTACTTCTTTGCTCAGAACTCTCCCATGGTTTCCCATTTAGAGTAAAATTGTCATCTCCCCACTTCTGCTTTATTCTTTCACACACGTTACCTGAAGTGTAAATAGGAAACTTCTGCTTAACATCCACTGTGCTCACAACATGAGTTTTGTTTCTCTTACCACCGTGAAATGTCAGCATAGGAAGGACCATGACGTTGCTTCTAGAAGGCCATATTTGCTTTCCCTAACAGCTTTGCTTGAAAATGAGACTGCACATATGCCATGTCCCCTTTTGGGGGGTCCGCCCTCATGACTTTGGAGGAGCTTTGTCCATCTATAGGTAAGCATAAATCTTTTCATTGAATCATTTACTGGTCTATGAGGCTGTTTTATGGAGCTGAAGAAACGGCAGGAAATCTCATTTTGCATGAAAGAAGCAATGCTAGAACTGGCTTGGACACAGGAGCCAGCAAATGTTTCCAGTTTTGTTTAGGTGGCAGAAATAATTGTGATCTTTGCAAACCATTGTGAAATAGTAATATGGTTAAACCTTGTCATTGGACTAGGAACTGGCTTAACTGGTAGGAAATATCTCAGTTTGAATAAAATTGATATCTTGTACTAAGTGTCCTGGTCACAGAGATCATGCATTCTATGCATTATGAAAACTGAAAGCTGTGGGAAAATACTGAAACAGACATACTTGGTAAATTGAGCCTAATAGACTGTTTATATATTTCTTGGTACTAAAGTATTGATGTGAAAGAGATTTGAGGTTGGACTTTTATCTTTGTGTATTTAGAAAATCTTTTTTTCCTGTGTATGTATGTATGTATGTATGTATGTATGTATGTATGTATGTATGTATGTATGGCTGTATTGGGTCTTGGTTGTTGCGTGTGGGCTTTCTCTAGTTGCAGCGAGCGGGGGCTACTCTTTGTTGTGGTGTGCGGGCTTCTCATTGTGGTAGTTTCTCGTTGCGGAGCATGGGCTCTAGGTTCGTGGGCTTCAGCAGTTGTGGCACGCAGGCTCAGTAGTTGTGGCGCATGGTCTTAGTTGCTCTGCAGCATGTGGGATCTTCCCGGACCAGGGCTCGAACCCGTGTCCCCTGCATTGGCAGGCAGATTCTTAACCACTACACCACCAGGGAAGTCCCTAGAGAGTCTGTTCTTTATTTACTGTTGAATTATTGTTGAAGTCATGATCAATTTTTAGTTAATACACCAGTACTCCTGTTTCCTGATAATCTGTTTTGAGATGGGGATGCAAGGATGAGAGCTATTGTTTCTACTTGAGATGCTCACCCCTTGTCTGTTGGGGGGTAGTGGTGTTGGAAGCTCTAGAGGGGGAAGGACTTAAAACCTCTACGGTAAGTTGGGTTAATGATAATTTTGTAGGCCATGCTAAGAAATTTGGAAATTTCCCCTGTAGTAGCCATTGGGGAGCTATACAGAGCTTTTGAGTAGGGGAAAGAGCCCCTTGGATTGATGGTTCTAGAAAGTAATGCATTGCAGTTATTATTTAGATCATAATCAGAGATTGGGATGGGCAGAGGAATCAGAGTTGAAGGTAGTGGGGGAGAGGAAATAGGAAAACCAGGGGAGAGTCAGGTTACCAATAAATTGCATTGGATTTAGCAATTATAATGTGTTTCGTGGCAGTGAGAACAGTTTTCATGCAAAGGCGAGGTGGGAGTCAGGTCCCTTGCAAGACTGTGTACACTTGCGGTTCTCAAAGTGTGTTCCCTGACCAGCAGCATCAACATCACCGGGGAGAGCTCTGTGGGTGGCAGCCACAGTGTGTGCTTTATTAAGCTCCGGAGTTGTTGCTCACAAGCTCTCAAGTTGAGAGCCACTCCCTTGGTCATTTGTTTGTACATCAGTAAATAGAGAATTCCAGAACTGGAATCCAGGTCTCTCTTACCCCTGTTAATATGTGTTTATTCTAGTGAAGTATTTTTGAATGCCTGCTGTATACTAGACTCATCTAGTTGGGAGCACGAAGATGAAAAAGACCACGTGGCGGGTCCTATGGAGTCACACAGGCTAGTCAGGATGCTGTCTGTGTTAACCTCATAACCTCATGTGCATGATTTGGAGATGTTTGTGTGATGCTGCTTCACTGGCTAGTTGTAAAATGTAGAGGACAGAATGCATGAGAAGCAAGTGGTATGTGGCCTGCTACACAGTGACCTGCATTCTCTATTAGTGGGAAGCACTGTTTGGAGGGGTGACAGGCATTAAAATTATTTCTGGAGACCCATGCCTGTAATGACAGGGTGCAAACCAATCCCAGGGTGGTCCTTAACTCTGGGGACCGCTGGAGGAAAAAGTGGGAAAGGACAAATGTGATGCGTTGTCAATTTATGTTAAATTCAAGGACAAAGTTTATTTGTGTACTTACTTTACTATAACTTGAAATTTTTCATAAAATGGCCCCCCCAAGGCCTTAATGGTTTTACAATGTAGCATGACCAACGAGTCCCCAGCGAATGTATGGACACTTATATGCTTATTTCCAGGTCGGAGGTCCTTGATGAGCCAAAAAAGCCAGCAAGTCAGTCAGGTATTGACAGAGCCCCTAAAGTGACCCAGCAGTGTCCCAGGGCCTGGAGGAAGGAACAGGAGGGTAAAAATTGCCCTAAGCCTTCGCCACAGCTCATAGGCCGATAACTTTGGCTGGCCCTGGCAGGAGGCGTCACCCTATTGGTGCTGAGAGACTGGCTGGTGGGGTGCTGGCTTTTGTCTGTTCTTAACCCAGAGGATGAATTTTGTAGGGGAATTCCTTAGAAAATGATTTGAAGGCATGTTAAAGCAGTGTGCATCTTCAGGGCTTCCTTGTAGACGAGAATTTTAGACTTCATCCCCTGAATTTCATGTATATTCCCTGCCAATCTGAAAGGCCACATGTAGCAGAGCAAATTGGAACCACTTTCCTGAGAGTTGTATGGGTGGATATCTGTTCTTACCTACTTTAGACTCTGGCTTTCTTGTGCAAGGTAGTCTCATATTCCAGAAATTTCCTGTTCCTGAGTAGAACATAAAGGTACATGTTTTGAAGAGTCTCAGGGACGTAATGAAATGCACGAGCAAGGAATACAGTCTATTGGAACCCTGTCCAATTAATTATAAGCGTTGCTCTACTACAATGATGATGGAAACATTCTTTAGCTGACCTGTCCATTTTGGGACACACATGGCTGTTGAGTTCTTGAAATGTGTACACTACAACTTAAGGAACTTAATTTTTTGTGGCTGGAGACTACTGTATTGGATAGTTCAGCTTAGAATATGCCATTTGGGGGATTTGGGGGGGTATTCTTATTAACATGAAAAGGCTGTAGTGATTAAAAGATCCAAATCAGTCAGAATTCTTTTGGGAACCTACTTGTTAATAATTTATTCCCAAATGAGGCCATTTTGGAGTCGCACGTTGGCATTGCTGATACTGGATTGTCCCTCATTCTGATTTCTTTTTCTAAGATATCGGTCAAGTATTGTAATTTGACTTAATTTCGCCCTCATTCTGAAGGTAGATTGCCAGTCTGTTTGCTGCTGGATTCTTGGAGATAATGCTGCTCTAGATCTTGAGTCCTTTTTGATTATGTTGAAACAACAAACTGTCAGACCAAGAATTGCAGGGGGTTGAGTGCTGTGTTGCATGGCCCTCACTGCTGGTCCCTGACTGCACTGTTTAACAGTGAACGTGCGCCGGCGCAGCCCGTGCTGCTGCTGCCTTGACAACGGCGGTGTTGGACACGCTCAGAGGCAAAAGGGCTGACTTGGCAGCTGCCCAGCAGATTTTTATAAAGGCTCAGTTGGTGGCCGGAGATTCAGGCTGTCAGAGTTGTGTTATGCAATAAACCGTTTTCAGCAGAAGTTCTTAATCCAATTTCAGCTGTAGCTTTTTTTTTTTTTAAATAGGCGGTAATCAAAGATAAGTACACATTATTTAATGGGAGTTTGGAAGAAGTAAAACTCTCCTTGCATAAGCATTTTCAGACCGTTTGCTTTATCCTGGGAAGCATGTCTGTCGGAGGAAATTTGCTGCTTGAAGTGCTTTTAATGTAAAACCAAGGCAAAGGAACATCATTCACAAGTTCAGTAAGTCAGTGGCTTCCTGGCCACTTATCTAATTTCTAGGTGTGAATATTCCCCGATTTCTCTTTGATGTTTGAGTATTGACAGGTGAACCATTTTATGGAATTTTAAAAAATGGATTAGCACCAAGTCGATTTGAGAAACTGAGTTGATTTCCAATGGAGAAAATATTTTGTTAAAAGGGGAAGAAACAGTAGTTTTAGCCTAAGTTGTGCCTCTCTCTCACTTTATCCTTCAGTGTTCTCCCCCTCTCTCTAGCTCTGTAAATCCTCGTTTGTACGGAGTCTGTGCCAAGAATCAACACCCCCAACAAATTACTACTATTATTTCCGATGCCTTTGTTGTTCTCTCAAACTGTTGATGGAAGAGGCTGATATTTCAGACAGCAACCAATTGCCTTAAGTAGGATTATTTAATAGCAGGTATATGCAAAACTTGTGCTCTAGAAAATAAAAGGCATGCATGTAGAGTTTTCCAGACGGTTTTCCCTGGAAGGAGGAAAGGGCTATGAATTCGTTCTCCCCACCTCCCTCCTGGAGCAAGTCTTTTAAATTTGCTTTTCTTGCTGGTCATCTCTTTGCAGCCATCAATTCCCCGCCCCATACCCCGCCTTGCCATTTGGCATTTTCTGTTAATCCAACCCAGGGTGGAATTGAGCACTGGAATTGGACATCACACTTTATTTTTTTAAGAAAAGGAAGTGGAAAGTCACAAATCCCTCCATTTCCAGAGCCTTGACAGAAGTGAGATATATGCATATTGTGGTATTAGTAACTCATCCAGTAGCTCCTGTAATCTAAACACATAATTGTTTGTCTTAGCACTTGTATAAGTTTTTTTAAAAATAAATTTTATTTATTTATTTATTTATGGCTGCATTGGGTCTTCGTTGCTGCACGCAGGCTTTCTCTAGTTGCGGCGAGCGGGGGCCACCCCTCGCTGCAGTGCGCGGGCCTCTCCCGTTGCGGAGCACGGGCTCTAGGCGTGCGGGCTTCAGCAGTTGTAGCACACGGGCTCAGCAGCTGTGGCTCGTGGGCTCCAGAGCTCAGGCACAGTAGTTGTGATGTGTGGGCCTAGTTGCTCCGTGGCACGTGGGATCTTCCTGGACCAGGGTTCGTACCTGTGTCCTGTCGAATTGGCAGGCGGATTCCCAACCACTGCGCCACCAGGGAAGCCCTGTATAAGTTTTAATAAGGGGTTTCATGTTAGGAGAAGGTCTTCCTGCCTGTGAACCTGAATGTTCTCTTCTCTCCCAACTTGCACAGCCCCATCTGCTTGGTTTACTTACCGGAGGCTGTGAAGAGCATGTGACGTGCTGTGCTCCCTCCCTGTGGAAGCAGGAGTGTTTTCTGTGGAACGTGGTGGCTTCTGCGTCTGTCCCGTGTGTCGTTACCAGTCCCACCCCCAACCCCCCGCAGGTTGAAATTTAAAACAGTGGTGGGAGGTTCTGGATTTCAACTTAAAAACGCAGGTGTGTGTCACACTTTTATCCCACTATGTCGTGGATGTTGGCTTTATTTTATGTGGTGATGTTGTTAAAAATGATCTGTGTGGTAGTGAAGACCTTTTTTTAAAATAATGGATTCAAATCTGCTGGAAGGGGCCTAGTCCCTGGTTGACCTACGTCCCAGTTTTCTATCAGTTGTCCCAGCATCATTATTAGCAGTGCCCTTGGCTGCGATGATAAGTTACTGGTCACTCTACCTGTGATGGATGAGACTCTTACGCAGTTTGCTCGCAAGTAGTGGGAAAGTCACTACCTTCCGTGGGCAGGGGGGACCCATTTCATTTTTAAAATAGTTGTAATTGTTAGAAAATATTTTTTTAAATTTGATCAGAAATGGGCTTCCCTAGAACCTGTGCTTTTTCATCATTGTTTTCCCTCTCTTGAGTCAAGATGGCCTGAATTTGAAACCATGAAAAAAATGGAGACATAGAGAAATTGCATAAGGATGCTTTGAGAGATGCTCATAGAATTGATATTCTTTCAGTTCTAGAAGCCGGTTGTAAGGGCCAGTGAGAGGAACTCCCTCCCTCCTTCCTTTCCTCTCCTCTGCCTTCTCCTCTTAGTAGTTTCCAGCTCTAGCTGATGCATGAGTTGTTTGTTTTTCATATAACATTTATATTCGCCCCTTGAAATTAGTAATTTTAATGGTGCTTTCATTTAGCAGCCAATGTGAGTTGCCCTTTTGATGTTTTCTCTTTAATAACAAATTTCTGAGTTTAGAATTTCGCTTCCTGATCTGGCACCTGCCCCGTAGTGGACCGGCGGACTCATAGCGGGTTCCTGAGGTGCTCCTGCTTCTCTCCAGCCACGGCGCCTTTGGGCAAGACCCTGAAACTCATCTCTGAATGATAACCACGAGTTTCGTGATTCCGTCCTTTCCCATCCCTTTTAAACTAAAGGGAGAAAGCATGGTGTGGCCCTTGTCCCAAGGGGAGGCCGAGCAGAGAATCAGGAGCATTAACTGTGCAAGCAAGTGCTGAGCCCAACGTCTGGTATACAGCGAGCACCCAGGAGACGTTTGCCATTGTCATACAGTTGGCACTCCACATCCGTGGGTTCTGCATTCCTGGATTCAACCAATGGCAGATTGGAAACATTCAGGAAAAATCTTCCAGAAAGATACAAAAAGCAAAACTTGACTTTGCTCCACCAGCAAATATGTAAATACTTGCCCCACCAGTAAAAACGTAAATAGCATTTACATTGTGTTAGGTATTACAAGTAATCTAGAGCTGATTTAAAGTGTACAGTAGGAAGGATGTGGATGTAGGTAGGTTATATGCAGACCTACCTTTATATAATAACCTATATAATGGTTATTGTATAAAATAACCATTTTATATAACAGACTTGAACCTCCTGGGACTTTGGTATCTGTGCGGGGTCCTGGAGCCAATCCCCCGTGGATAACAAGGGATGACTGCAATCATTATCGCTTTTTATATACTTCCCTTATGACTGCAGGGGTATTGTCCTCTGCCTGGCACCTGTTTTGTAAGCTTGACTGACCTGGACGTCCCTGTTTCCTTGCACTAAAGCATCTGGGCGCTCAGAAGAGGATTGGAAGCCCAGCTTGGTGAAAAGCTGGCCATCACTGGAGAGCAGAAGCCCGGGAAGGCTTGGCCCAGGCCTGTGGCTGAATGGAGGGCATGGCTTTACTGTATCACTGACCTGATAGTTTTGACGCAGTCAATTAGAAGAACTCTTGGTGTAGTTAGAGCATGTTAAATCAATAACCCAGTGTTTTGAAGTGTGGGCCATGGAGGGGCAGTTTGAATGGTCAGCAAATTTATTTATATTAAGATCCTTTTTGGGCTTTATTTAAACTAACGTTGATTTGAATTTATGCCGTCAGTGGAGGTTGGGCTGGGCACTCAAGCACATTGAAAACAGTCATGCATGCCACGCCCATGTCCACAAACCCAGCCCTTCTCCATGACGGTGTGTGTGGGGAAGACACAGCAACCTGCACCCAGCAAATCCCGTACCTTCTTTTCTGTCCTGTCCAGTAAACCTGGGTAAGGAGGACAACTTGGTTTATGGTCTCATTCACACATGACCCTCTGTGGCCTGTTGTGTTGGTTTTTGTTTTTGTTTTTTACCTTAGAGGTCAGGAGAGCATCACAGAAAAATAATTCTACAACTGGGAGCTGTGATTTTTGTTGGATTGGAGCCTTCCTTTGGGTTTTGTTGCTTTGTAGTGGGGGGGACAAAAAAGGATCCCCCCGCCCCCCAATAAAATCACCTTGGAGGGTACAGTTAACTGCAAGCTTAATGAGGTCCTGCTGTGTAATGTGGCTATTTCAAAGAATGGTAGACATTTTACAAATGCAAAGGGTATTTACAAATGCAAAGGGTATTTGCAAAGAAAACCCTGTCACTTTTACTTTTAAAGGTCTTATTACTCAGTCTTCCATTTGCCAAAGAAAGTGATTTTTCGCAGTCAATAGCCAAGTGAATCTAGATCTATGTGAAGATTCCCCCCCCCCCCCCGCCGCTACAGCCAGCAGACCCAATTATTTTTGTTTATTTCAGTGTTTGCAAAGCATCTTTTGGTCTTGGGGAGAAACAAGTAAGAGACTGGGGGAATGAGGAAAGGTGGTGTGTCATCGGGAGCCTGATTGTTCTTCTCAAGTTTTAGATGGTCTCTTAACCTAGAGGTCTTATGGAAACTCCAAATGACAAGAGCTGTTTTTAAATCAATAATGCAGTTCACAAGAATAGACACACACTCCGGGCAGCTGAATTTGCATCAGAATGAGGCTGCTAGACTCCATACCAGTGGCTATGCCTCCTCCTGTGTCTGCCTTTATTAAGCTGACCAGTAAAGTAGAATGGACTGAATGCTTGGCTACTTTGTTCCTCGGGAAGAAGAACAGGGAGAACTCAGAAGGGGTATTTTGTGAATGAACTGGTTGGTGTTTAGCTGAGGGTAAGGGACTGCAACAGGGGCCGCGGATTTGGGCCCTGTAAGGCCATGTGGACTTGGAGATGGGCGCTGTTTTTTTGCAGGGAGCTCTAGGTGGTGGCAGAAGGGGTGATGTGGCCCCTGTGTTAGGACACTGACACGCTTACTGCTGAGAATGTGAGGTGTCGCCTGGCCCTGTTGGATTAGTCACCGTGGGGAGTGTTTTTGGGGAGGAGCTGTGGTTTCAGTCAGGAATTAGAGTGATTTCAGGCACTTCACTTAACCCATTCTGGAAGTTAGGCACTGGCAGCCAAGTGTGGGTAATGGTACATGGGAGGTGTGGGGCTGAGTTTGTACAGTTTTCAGAAATCCTGAGCTCTCACTCTGTCAGGCATGTTTCAGGTGCTGAGCAGGAGAAACGATTTCCTGACTCCATGGAGACATTACTTCTAAATAAGACAGCTACTGAAAAGGGGGCAATATAACAGAGGGCTGGACTTAAAGGTCACAGAAGCTCTTGGGCTGGGGGGTGGCCGGGGAAGAGGGGGGGTTCACCTGAGTTGCTTGACTTCTGGTGAGGGAGTTAGTTACGTCTGGGTTGTTTTCTAGAGCGCTCAGTACTTGCTCCTTCAGAACTATGATAAGGGTGGGTAAGCGTTAGGCCTCTGAAATACCTTCTTTCCGGCTTTCCAGGACTCGCAGCTTAGGTTGCACAGCCCTGTGCTGCCTTGTGGTTGGGTGCAGGCCCACCTTGCTAGCCTCCCAGTAGGGAGGGGTGTAAGCGGAATGTAGCGATTCATCGTGACTCTGCAGCTGTGAATGGCAGTTGGATTTCTAATCTCTGAATTCTTACCTGCTGAGCTTTTGGAAACAGAGCAGAGCCGACTTCTTACCTGCTAGGTTTGCACCTTGCATCAACACTGAGGGAAGTCTTTACCAGCATTCTAGATTATAAAAGAACTCGTGTGTGTGTGTGTGTGTGTGTGTGTGTGTGTGTGTGTGTGTGTGTGTGTGTGTGTTGTTTTGTTTGATTTTTAATGTCTAGAACTGGAAACCCCATACTCTGTGTCCTGGATTTGCTTCTCCTGTATTTAAAGTACTTTATAGGGGTCATGGGGCTGCTGGTGTCAACTAAGTGAACCTTAAATGCATCTTCCTTTGCAGGAGTTTTCCTCTCACATGGTTTATGTTTTAATTAGATATTAGTTGTCGGGGTATAATTCTCCCATATGGAGGCCTGGAGCCAAAATGAAGGCACCAGTCTGAACAGGAAGCAGTAAATCGTCACAGGAATTTTACATTGAAAGCTATTTTGGGGATTTACAATTTATAAACTCTGTGTATGTAGGAAATAATCATTTATAATCACAGCCTGGCTTGTTGTGGAGACCTGAATGCTGAGGGTAGGAACCTGGGGGTGGTGAAGAGAATTCTGCCCGACAGACTTCCCTGGATCCTGAAAGGTGGAATTCAGCCCAATGAGCATGAACTCTTCCCGAGGTTAAGATTATCATTCATTTGAAACCAAAATGCTAGAGGCATTTTCACGCACACTGAGGGGCGTTGCTTGTTGCCAAGAGTGATTCATTGTGCTTTCCACGTGTTCTGTAGCTGAACCATTTGCCTCTTATGCAGGTTGGTTCCTTGGGCTCCTCAGGTGGGGTCTGGTCAGAGCGCTTCGTTTTCCTGGTTTTCAGCCATGCAATTGGCAGGTCTCTGGTGACTCGGACCCAGTGGTGGTTAAGAAGTAACGTGTGTTCCTCCCGCAGGGTGGAGGCCAAGTCTGCCTTCAGCCTTCATGTGTGGACTCGACCACCACCCTGGTCTGTAGATGCCTTGTCTGTCTTAGGAGAGCGACTGGGGACACAGGATGTGCCTTCTGCCTCTGGAGGTGATGGAAGCCTCGGCTTGGCAGGTCTGCAGAAGTGAAGGACATCCGGGCTAGGTGGAAATCCTAGCTCTTTTCTCCCAGGCCTTCTCTTCCCCTTGTTATGGAAATGGAGAATCGCCGTCATTCTAAGAAATTCTGGAAGCTTAACAGGAGCACCGCCTCAGTTACTTAGGGTTTTAGAGTCTGTGTGGTTGGATTTCTAAGATGTAGTGTGTGTTTATGCAGCGTTTAGGAATTTGTGAGCTGGAGAAGACCTTGGATAATCTATTTCCCTTATCTCGGCCCCTGGAGGGTTTAGTTGGCCGGGTAAGTGGCAGGGAGTAAAAAAACCCAGTTCTGTTGGATGTTGAGTGTAATAGCACCAGCCTGTCTCTAGGGTATTTGGCCTCCTGTTTGAACAAAAGGAACCTGAGTATCCCAAATCCTGCTTTACTGGGGCATTAATGTTTTCCTTATTCTCTTAAGGCCCCAAATAACTGAGAAGCCCATAATCCTTCCATCTCTAAATTGAACTCATAAAATGGTTAAGTCTTGAAGTAGGTGTGTGACCATAAGAACTTGTTAGATTAGCAAACAGTAGGCAGATATCCACAGAAGAGAACCTGTGAGTATCCCAAGCTGTGTGAAGCAACTCTTTAAACCTTAAATTAAAAAACTCTCTTGCCGGTTCCCTAAAACAGTGAACTCATTTGGGGCACCGGTATCGACCATCTCCGTCTTTCCAGACTTGGCTGTTGTCCTGCCTCAATCCCTGCTGGTCTGCAGTCTGTCGTTGTGTGTTTACTACTGGAATTGCTGGAGTGCCCTCTGGTTCTTTGGTGTGCCCCCCGCCTCACCTTTATTTTGACGTAAGGGAGCCACACTTTTAAATGAGGATCTTCAAGACCTGTTGTATGTATTCTTTTTCAAAAATCATCCCCCCATCCCCCTGCCACCCCGTTCTCTAGTCCACAAAGATCCATTGCCCTTTTCTGCAGTGGTCCCTCTCCCTCTCTCGTTTTTGTGATTCCTCACCTTAAAAGGCCAGTACAGATCCAGTTTCATTTCTTCTGACGGAACTGTAAATTCCTTGAAAGTAGCACCAAACCGCAACACCAACAGTAAGTAAACTTTCCAAAGGGGT
This sequence comes from Orcinus orca, assembly GCF_937001465.1. Lineage (NCBI taxonomy): Eukaryota > Metazoa > Chordata > Mammalia > Artiodactyla > Delphinidae > Orcinus > Orcinus orca. The sequence goes on along the minus strand of NC_064568.1, from coordinate 94,252,100 downwards.
GTAGCTCGTGTCTGTAAGGTGCCTACATTCTGGCATTATTCGCTTTAAAGAACTCCAGTACAGTGATGCATTACACCTCCTGTTGTGACTGCAATAACTCCTTTTTTTCCTAAACTTTGCCAGGATTATAAAACTTCTCTATTACCAGTGAATGATGGGATTTGGTGCGGGGCATGTAAAGGAAGTGCGATGCTTGTGTCTCTCCTCCAGTCCCTTTACAGCCTGAGGGGTAGCTCTTTGCTTGTGGTCTCTCCAGGAAGGGCCAGTGCCCTCCCTCCACTATAGGAGGTAGTTCTGAGCTCCAGAACTTGGTCTCAGTCACTTAATACTTGTTTGGGATTTGTTGGTTTTTTTTTTTTAAAGTTTATTCTGACTCTTAATTAACATTTGCTTGCTTTCCGTTAAGTAATCCCCTCTCCCCATTCTTCCTTGTTTCTCCAGGATGACAGTGATGGGATTCCGTGGTCAGAAGAAAGGGTGGTACGTAAAGTCCTTTATTTGTCTCTGAAGGAGTTCAAGAATGCCCAGAAGAGGCAGCATGGTGAAGGCATTGCTGGGAGCCTGAAAGCAGTGAATGGTGAGTGGCCTGTTTTGTTGTTTTGGATGATGTCTCTGGGCCTGGCCTTGTTTCCGAAATGGATGTGCTTTGGGCGGCTCGTGCTTCGCAGGCTGGGCCCCTAATGGCAGTTACTCTGGACATCCCGCTGGGTTTATAGATTTGTTTTGATGCTCCTTTGTATGTTGCATAATATAATTGGCAAGGTGCCTTAGTCTGCGCCCTATAGACAAGACCAGGGCTGCGATCTGGTTTCTGCCCGTTCTTGGATTGAGTGTGGAGCCTGACTTACAGGTTTTTCTGTGAATATCTGTCTTTCTACCCGAGTATGAGGGCAGAAGAAGCCTTTGATGATCTCGCTGAAATGGGGCAACTTCGGTGCTTACGCCCTGTTTATATAGGAAGTAGCCTGAACCGGTGGGCCTGCTGCCCTTCTTGCTCTCTCTCTGGCTCAACAGCCTCCTCAGGCCCTGCTTCCTTCCTTGTTGATCAAGCTGGCAGGTGGCCGCACAGCCACAGGTGGGCAGTGGAGGCAGAGTTCCCGTGCGTCCGAAGCGTCCCTCATCCTGGATGGGTATCAAGTGGGTCCTTGAAGCCTGGAGAGAAACATGCTCCCGTCTGAGTTTATTCTGGTGTCTGTTTTTAACAGGGTTAGTGTGACTCGGATGAAATCATCCAGTGAACACCATTTCAGAACTAGCATTTGGTTACTATTTATATTTTATTTCGGGGGTTGTGGCTGCGGCTGTATTCCACAGCCTCTCTTGTTCTCATTAATCTCCTAGAATCTTAGATAAATGTGAATGAATTGACCGTGTTCTGGTTTGTACTTGTTTGGAGTGAGGAGATAAGGAAGAGGAGATCCTATTATTCTTTTTTAAATTTTTTTTACGGTACGCAGGCCTCTCACTGTTGTGGCCTCTCCCGTTGCGGAGCACAGGCTCTGGACGCGCAGGCTCAGCGGCCATGGCTCACGGGCCCAGCCGCTCCGCGGCATGTGGGATCTTCCCGGACCGGGGCACGAACCCGCGTCCCCTGCATCGGCAGGCGGACTCCCAACCACTGCGCCACCAGGGAAGCCCCTATTATTCTTTTTGAGGTCTGGCTGTGATCCTCCGGTAAGAGTCATCACACATGGGGAACCTGACATCTTGCCAGGGGGCAGAGCGACAGGCTGACTTAGGGCGTCCAGTTTTTTTCCATCCTGCTTAGTTGTAAGGTGAGTTGTCTGGGAGCCTCTTGTTGGAACCAGTGCTTCCAGACAGGACCTTCTGGCGCTCCCTTTCCACAAGGCCGTGGCGGGGTGTTCTGACGTGGCCTTCCTGAACACCACCGGGGTCTGCCCTGCCATTCACCCAGGTTCTGTCGCCCTCTTCTAGTACTGTGTGACTTGGAACAAGAACCGCCTGAGGTCTGAGCCAGTGTGTATGGGAAAGGCCCGTTTTGAATCTTTCACACGTGCAGAAGCAAAATAATTTGAGGAATCTGTTGCCACAGTTAGTTACACAGCTTGGACCCCTATCTGTTCATGGGTCTCCTACCAGGTAGGGACCCCACCATTTCTTGGCTGCCTGTAATGGAGTAATTGCTAAGCCATGTGTCTTTTTAGAGAGCATTTGACGTGATCAATCTTGTTGACGTTGCTTCACATTGAACATACTGTTCTGCTCTTAAGTTTTTGAGGGGAGGGTGACGGGGGGAGAATATCACTGGATCCTGGGGTTATAGTAGAGCAGTGGCTGCTGCTACGGGGTTAGATTTTACTGCTGTGACAAGGCATGCTCTCATTCTGTTGTTCTGGAGTGGTGATGCCTTCGTGCTTTAGGAATCTTTTAACAACTAAAAAACCCACCCAACTGGGAAAAATCCGCTTTTAGGACAAGAAGGTAGCCGGGTGTCCAGGATTGAATAATGGTGGAATTTGGGTAAAAGAACAAAAACTAAGATAAAGCATTCAAGAAGCAACTAGTGCTGCCAGCTAGTTGGCCAAATGTAGCTCCTGTTTTCATTGGCATACTCGGGGCTTGACGATCCCGAGGAAGGAATTCTAAGAAAAGTTGGCACGTACATGTCTATTGGGATCATTGAAGACTTTAAATCATTCTTTTACCACCTCCATAAAAAAGGTGGTCTTTGTTGTTTGTCGTGGTAGTTGGCCTTTCACCCTGATGCAGACTGACTTGCCTTTCCCTCCCTCCCTCCCTCCCTCCCTCCCTCCTCCCCCCTCTTTTGGTTGTGAAGTTGGTGTCTGCATGCCCTTTTCTGGTTCATGTTGGTGTTTGTGCAGGCTGTATTCCAAGGCCACCTTTTTGTTATTCCGCATGTTGGATTTCGATAGCAATTCTAAGTAAATACATCTCCTCGTTTTAGAACTTGTGTGTGTTTTAAGCATAATTTTCTTAAAGGCAGCTAGCATGTTAAACAATGTGTGCTTTCTTATTTGGGGGCTACTGGAAAGCATGGAAACCAGACGCGTTACCATGGGAATAAGTCCCTCTCTGTAGGTCCCAGAATCTCAAGGGTGCTGTCCTAGGGGGGTGTGATCCAGAGAAAGCTGAAGTAGCCGGCAGCCTCCAAGGCTCTTGGTGGGGATGGGTAGTGAGAACTGCAAGCAGCCTTCTCTCTGAAGGTGTGTACATATGTGTACATATGTGTGTACATATGTGCGCGTCTACATTTATCACTCAAGTTTGAGTGGATGTGTTATAACAGATCATCATTCGTATGCTGTGCAGTAGAGTGACCTTGTCTGGCGCTGTACATCACAGCACACTGTTTGGGGTTCTTCATCGTGGGGCAAGTGAAGATAGGTTAGTGGTGGGGCAAGAGTGGTTTTAACAGTCATGCCTTTCCTTTCCATTTCTCTTTTCATTTTTTTTGGTCCCCTACCCCCTCGAGGTTCCCTTTCAAAAGTTGAAATAATTCCATTGTTTTAGTTTTAATTGTGACAGAAAGTTATCTGACAGTAGAATTTGAAACTGTCCAGTACAGAACCCTTGCTGGGAGGCGTGGTATGAAACTGGACGGGACAGACGTGAGAGTAGGTGCCTGCACCCCGGCTAGGGCGGTGTTGGTGGGGCTTCTGCCCCCTGTGCTCCCTTTCTCATGCTTCGTGGCTTGAGGATCGTGGGTAGGGAGGTACCTCTGAGACCTGTGGGGTTTCTGTCTGTGAGGGCAAGATGACATTCTTGTTGGTGGGCTCTGTGAGTGTGTTCTCTGTGGTAGTAACTTCCTAATTGCACATGGTTATTTATGCTGCAGTAGCAGAATTGGAATTACGGCTCAAGTAACTTTGAATCCAGTACTTACTTTAGAATCCAGAATGGAGGAAAATGGCATCCTATCTTTGCAACAGTAGTATTGAAAACAAGGTGTTTTGTTTTCCCCCCTATATTTCAAAGCAAAGATGTTTCTTGGTTATTGGTCTTGCCAGAGTTTCCTGGGAAAATTCAATTTTAAAATAATATCTTGAGTTCACAGTAGAATGGGCTTGACATAATTTTTATCTAATTGGGAAATGAATTGACATCACTTCTGCGAAATCACAGGCATGCTAGGATGATGAACAAGCAGCCCCCTGCCCTGGCCTCCTGTGTGAGGAGGGTCGGGGGCTGGCGTCTGCTAACAGGGTGCCAACAACAGCAGCTTGTCTGAGTGCCTGGGCTCAGCCACGCCCCTTGTGCAGGTCTGGTAGAGACGTAATAAGCCAAGCAGACATAAGATAGTAGAGAGACCTCATACTTTATGTCATAAAATCCATGTTTGCCATCAGTCTTGGTTTGTGGTTCCGAAGTGACGAGGGAAGAATTTTTTTTTGTCCTACTGGAGGTAACGAATCTTGAGTCTTGGACATCCCAGTGGGTTGTCTGTAGGAATTGAAGCCGTTGTTACACAGCTTGTTGGCTGTAGCCAGGCTTCAGGGGAGGCGATGCTAAGGTTTCTGCTGGATGTGAGCCTTCTGTCTACTCTCTGCTGTAGATGGTGCCACTTTTCCCGGCAGTAATAAATTGACAAAAGCTTCAGAAAGGCTGGCAGAGGCAGAGGCCTCGGCCACTCTGAGGGCCCTTGGCCTGCTGGGGCTGAAATTAGGGACATTTAAATAATAACATGCTACACAAATAATGAGTACACATAATTACACAGTAAGAGAGGGGAGCTATTAGCTGTATTTGAATTTCATTTGCTTCCTATAAATTTCATCTGAGATCCAGCAAACCCTGTGGCCAGCTAAAGCATCTTGACTAGATTTAAGGGAAGCTGGACTCTTTTTTCTTAGAATTGTATGGTAGTTGTGATAGCTGGAACCTATACTGAGCTCTTGCTTTTTGCCAGTTATTGTTCTAGCACTTCACCTGTATTTTGCTCATTTAACTTTCAGAACCAACCATTTTCTAGAAATATAGGAAACTGCACTAGGGCAGATTAGCAATTTGCTTACACTACTAGTATGGGGCAGAGCCAGGATTTAAACCCCAGCTTTCTCCTTTGCTTATAATAGCCACCACTTAAATAAATAGAAGTAGTTTTGGAACCCCCTATAAAGATAGGATTTCAAAAATACAAAATTGTAGGAATACTTTTTTTTTCAAATAGCAGTTTCTTTTGAAGGAGATTTGTGAAATCTTTCGTTGGCAAAGAGACCTCAGAAGTGAGGGGCAGTACAAGTATTTATTCATGTGACCATGGTTCTGGGCTTCATTAGCACTTGTCATTGAATTGATAGAGGAAATCGAAAAACTGCATTCCTCCTGATTGGTCATCCTCCTTCCACACAGATACATTCATTATTTCTTTCTGTTTCTTCACCTGGGGATATAGATTTGTGTTTTTAATATTGTTGTGGAACCAGCCAGCTGGCAGAGGGCTGCCACTCACCTCCATGAGGTGGTGAGAGAGGGCAGTGGCCTTGCTGGCAACAACTGTCCATTTGTAGCCAAGGATCAAAGCTAGAAGTACAAATATAGGACCCCCTGTGCAAACCACACCCCCCCATCCCATTGCTTTTTTAAGAGGGTAGAATTTTGTTGGACTCTTCAAAATCTCTCTGAGATTACTGATGTCCGTGGAATGAAACACGGGCCCAGCTTCTGCAAATTCACTGTTTATAGGATGAGATTAAAGTGTGACTTCCGAGTCAAAATCAAAGTCTGGGCACCTTGTCTGATGAATGGAAGTGTATTTTTGGCCATATTTGAAATGAATGCTGTGACTGTATGGTGGCCTTCTCCTGGCCTGAAGCTCTGATGTCCAGCAGTTCTCAAGATAGTCTCTACTTCAACAGGAAAGACCATCTCCCCCCACCCCCTGCCGAAGAAATTGGCTTTTCCAGGTTGAACTGCTGCTGTGTCCGTGCTTGTGGCCTCTGCAGGCTGGGCCAGGAGTTAAGTTTTCTCTTAACAGTCCAGCGCCTGAGACATTTGTCACCTGCGTCCCCTGACGGCACTCCATGGGAGAGCAAGGCCGTGAGGGCAAATACACTTCTTGAAAACAACCTACATTTATTCTTTGTTTAAAAATGAAGCTGCATCTCTCTTGGATAATGGTGGAGTTGGGAAGGCTTGATTTCTTTCTCTTGTAGGTGTTCTGTCGTCAGTCTTCATGACCCTGAGTAATGCAGATGGGAAATTTCTAGATAGAGCTCCCATCTGATCAGTACTTGATGGAATTCTTAGTATGTAGGAGCAATTGTGAGTAATAAAGACGGAACTGAAATTGCTAATTTTGGGGGAGTCAGAACAGCTTATTTCATCTCATCTAAGATGTCATTAAGTGATGCATTATTTTATGGGAGAAAAGAAAATATGCTTCCAGTTATAAGTGTAAGCCATGATAACTGTGAGGTGCTTTCTAACAAGAGAGAAATATGTGTGACTGGGTATCAATGAAGCACAATAAAATAGAACAAAATGCTTTAAAAATCAGAGGTGTGTGTGACTGGTTTGATGTGAGGAGGCCAGCAGGGAGGCAGGTGATGTGAAAGGCCCAGTGCTGAGCTACCAGGAAGAGCTTCAGTAAAGAAGTTGCATTCCTGTGGGCCTTGAAAGCTGTGGGACTGTTGGAGCGAGGGCTGAGGCTGGGACGGGGTAGTGTGGGGCAGGGGTGTGGACCAACAAATAGACACTGGCCGGGATGGTTGACGTCACAGTCCAGTGGGACAAGTGGCAGGTGTCAGTGGCCAGCCTGCTTGTACTGCTCTGACCAAGGGAATGGCGAGCCTGCCTGCAGCCCTTTCGGCCACAGAATTACGGATTGCTAGAGCTGGAAGGGACTTTTGGAGGTACGTAGGTCAGGCTCATCATTTTACAGATGAGGAATTTTGAACCTTGCTGATGAGCTTAACTGGAAGGAATGGATCATGCTGAAGGCTGATTGGAACCAGAAATCCAATTTAAATGATGGCGAGACACCAGCCTTCCCAGTAGGCATGGCTGCGTGTGAGGATTTCATGGAGCGTTAAGGATGGAGGTGCCTCTGGAGGTGAATGTATTCTGCTCCTCTTTTCCTGTCACTTGTGCTTGAGGCCCGCTGCCCATCCAGCTCCCTCAGCCTGCTGCCTCTGGCAGTTCTGCGAGCTCTGCGCTCTCTCTTTGATTACAGCCCCATCCTCTTGGCTTGGACCCCTGTAGTAAGAGGGGCACACCACTCAGGTAGTGACACCTGGGGCGGGGGTGCGTGTGATGTCTGAGCTTGAGACAGTTCCACAGTGTTTTCCTGCCTCCCCGTGTTCTTAGAATGGCTCAACTTTGAGAGATGTTGAAGCCGAGGGGATGGAAACCTGCTGTGTCCTGGGATTTTTTTTTTTTTTTTTTTTATCATCGCGGTGCGCGTACCTCTCACTGTCGCGGCCTCTCCCGTTGTGGAGCACAGGCTCCAGACACGCAGGCTTACCAGTTGTGGCTCACGGGCCTAGCCGCTCTGCGGCATGTGGGATCTTCCCGGACTGGGGCACAAACCCGTGTCCCCCGCATTGGCAGACGGATTCCTAACCACTGCGCCACCAGGGAAGCCCCCCTGGGATGTTTTTTAAAGCTCTTCCGCCTCTAAGAGTCTGTCTGCTCAGTGCCTCCCTTTGGGCACCAAAATCCCTTTTTCTCATCTCTATGAGAACACCACTCTGGAAAATATCCCTCTTTTCTTCATCATTTGTTTACTTCTTTACTAGATCATTCCCATCAGGAAACAAAACATGTTGTAGTTTCTCCCATAAAATAAACCCTCCGATAATCTATCTCCCTCCTGCTGTTCATTTCTTTTACTTTATAGAATTCCTCGGAAAAAAAATGTCTACACAGTGTTTCCCTCTAGTATTTATATTCATGTTAATATCCTCTCCCAGCTCATTCTCTTTTGAGCCCCTAGAGTCAGGCCCTTTACCAAGGCTAATAATGACCTTGATGGCCGAATCCAGTTGTCAGTCCGTGTAGCTTTAGTTTGCCCATCCGGCGGTGTTTGACATGATGATTCTCTCCTGAACTCCAGTTGCCTACCTGCCTTCCGCACTTTGCTCTCTTGATAGGTCTCCTGAACTTGAGGTCTACCAAGCCAGCTCTGTCTCTCCACTCCCTCCCATCTGCTCCCCCGCTGCCTGTCTTTCCATTGTCAGTAAATGCCAGTTCCATACTTCTGGTGGCTTTGATCAAAACCTGGGAGTTATCTGGTACCCCCCCACCCCCACCCCCGCCCCGATTTTGCAAAACCTGTTTATTCTAAACTCACAATATGTTCTGAAACTAAGTTTGCGCCACTGCCACGAGTCCACCACCTCTGTCTTGGGCTGAGACTCCTAAAGCTGCCTCAACTCCTGCCTTTTTACCTGTCTAGGCAGCAGCTAGAACAGTCCTTTGTAGTGTGAATCAGCACATGCGGTGTCCCGCATGTCCCCCCGTCTCTCTTAGCGTGAAAGGCAAGCATCTTACCCTGGACACTGATATGGTCCCCCAGCATCTCTCTGGTCTTATCTGCCCATCTCTCCCTCACCTAGTCTAGCCTTCCTGCTGTTCCAAATGCATTTGGTAGTATACTCTTGCCCCAGAATTTTTGTGCTTGCCGATGCTTCTGTCTAGAACTCTCTCGCTTTGGGTACCTGTGTGACTTGATCACTCTTGGCATTTCAGGGTCCTGGTCAAATGTGCCATTACCAGAGACCTCTTCCTTGAGCATCTTATTAAAAATTGTGCCTTTGCCTGTTACCCTTTAGCTCCTTACCTTGTAATATTTTTTGACGTAGACTCTCTCACTGCCTGGCCTTGTATTATTCTGTTTGTTTATTATAAGCTCTCGCCCCACAGTAGATTTTAAGTGTCAGGAGAGAAAAGCTTCATCCATGATCACTGCTGCTGTATGCACAGCTCCTGGGTGCTCTGTGGAGTGTGTGGTCACCTGCACACCGGCTGTGTCCCTGCCCCTGTGCCCAGCACCCCTCTGCTACACTGTGGATGTGTTCCTCTCTGTTCAGGAGTTTGTACCATCGCTCACTCCAGATTTCATTTTGAAAATGCATACACCTTGACCCTCTCGCCCCCTCACCCCAGGTCACAGCCCATGTTATTTTCCCTGTTCCCAAAGCGCACATTTATTCATAACTGTGATGTCTTTATATAAGTCTCGTTATCATAAACATTCTTGGAATTGGGTCACCCTTTTATCCTTTCTTTCTGAACTACATTTGTTGAAAGCCTACCTATGTGCAAGATACATTGATTGGTAGTTTAAAATAAAACTGTCCTTTTAAGAAAATAAAAGTTACTGCTTTTAATTCTCATAACAGTGTGGTAATTATACGATTACTATCATAACTTTGCGGGTTTGTTTAGTGGGCCTCAGATGGAAAGCAGCATGCTCAAAGCTACGTTGCTAAGAAGTGGTCAAATCAGGATCTGAACCCAGGACTCCTGAAGCCAGATCTTGCCCCACTTTTTTTTTTTTTTAATAAATCGAGGAAGACGTTACACTCTGTGAAATCACTTATCTTAGGTGTGCAATTTCGTGAGTTGCCAGATGCACATATACCCGTATGACCAGAGCTCCAGTGTTGATACAGGACTTTTCCGTCGCCCCAGAAAAGTTTTCACCCGCCCCTTCTAGCTCATTTGACTTCTTTAAAGTATGTGCTCATTTGGTGGTTTGTCAACATGGCTGTCTCTGTTTTTAGGAGCTTTTATGATGTTACGTGAGTTTACGATATTTCTCCAGAATGTACCAGATGCCAGAGAGTGTCTGTTGAGACCTGAAAGTGCCTCAGAGACAGAGGCACAGTAAGCAGCTCTTGGAGGCCTCAAGCAGTGCTTGAATAGGACCCCACAGTTGGACGTGCTCAAGGATGACATTTACTGTCTCATGGTGGCACTCGTGCTCAAGGATGACATTTACCATCTCGAGGCAGCACTCGTGCTCAAGGATGACATTTACCGTCTCGTGGTGGCACTCGTGGAGCCAGATTCTCCATGCTAAACCAGCGTCACAGTTTTCAGTCTGAGCGGTTGTGCGAGTCCAGACCAAGTGGGCTTTTAAACAGTTACTTCTCATCCTCTTCCATGTCACTTTTCTCTTGTGGCACCCCTGCCCCGCCCCCTTTGTGGTACTGTTCTTAGTCTGCGTGTTTAGAATACTCAGCCTTGGTGTTATAATTCAGGACATTCTGGAACTGGGGTTCAAGACTTGGCTTTTCCCCAAGGGCAGTTGGCATCTGTAAGTCATGTGCCTTCTCTGCTAATACAGTGTGTTCTCAGTTAGATTGATTCTTGTGAGGACCCCATGATCAGCTTGATGGCCTTGCGGATGCAAAAACGTGAGGCAGCAGTGTGGTGAGATTGCTGATTTCTTTCCATTTTCTTGTGGCTGTGGTGTAAGTCTATATATAAGTCAGCTTGTGCTGCCATAAGAAAATATCACAGACTGGATGGCTTAAACTATAGAGCTTTATTTCTCGTAGTCTGGAGTCTGGAGGTCCAAGATCCAGGGTGCCGGCCACTTCAGTTCTTGGTGAGGCCTTGGTTCCTGGCAGAGAGAGAGAGAGAGAGCGAGAGCGCGCGCGCGAGAGAGCGCGAGAGCGCGCATTGGTTTCTCTTCCCCTTCTTAAAAGGATACCAACCCTATCAGATTAGGGGCCCTCCCTTACAACCTCATTTAACCTTCGTCACCTTTACAGGCTCTGCCTTCAGATACAGTCACACTGGGTGTTACGGTTTAAACATAAGAATTTGACTGGTGGGCATTAAGTCTGTAACAGTCCAGTAGGGATTTGAGATGGTGACAGTTCTATTTGTTTCAATTGTAGATTAAGTTAATTGCTGTGTTATTTTGTACCATGTTTCTTTTTGTGAGACTATAACTATTTCCTGGTAGGTCAGGAAACTGTAAGGGCTGTTTGACCTTAGAGAAGATGTTGTTCCTCTCAATTGGGTAGAATTAAAGTTGGACATTTATTTATTGAGTTGTTGCTTCTGTGAGACCACTTGGATTAGCCCAAGTCCCTGACTTCAGTGGGGATTGAAACATGATTCATATGCACAGGGAGCAGCTATCCAAGGCCAAGAGCCCTAAGAGAGGGCAAACAAGGTGTTTCTTAGGCCCTAAGGGCTTGGGAGGGGATTGGCAATTGAGATGGCCTAGGAAGGATGGTTCTAGGCTTGAGTTTGGAAAAATCATGGGATTATTTGAAGTTGAGGGAATCCTATTTGTTATACGTTAATTCATCTTATTTGCTTGAATATTATGCTGTAAATGTAATTTAGAGCAGTGCTTTCCAATTATTTTAAATTCTCAACCTGTATGGAAGGGGAAGGCCCTGTGGCATTCACCAGATAGGGCTGCAGTCAGCCCGAAGTAGCTTGCCCACGCATGGAATTTATCTGTGTTCATTCTTGTAACTGATAATGCCACCCACCTCCTTCTACTTGGAGAAAGGCCTCATGTGTTTTCTAAATCTTGCCCATTTCATGATTTGAGTTCTGTGATATGTATATTTATGGAGTTTACAATTACTGTCAGATTTACCACAATGGACTAGTGCAGTTTTGCTTTGCTTCTGAATTTCTTAGATCCCGTTCCCCCAAATTTAGAGGACCTTTTATCTTAGCTTCTGGAAATAACCTGTTGTTACTTGAGCCTTCTACCGTGTATATTTAAAGCCAGAAGAGTGATTAACTGGGTAGGCTTTGGGGAAATTGCCCTGCAGTCCACACATCCCTTCATGTAGAATGCGTTAGTTAATCTCCCTGCTGCCAGATCTCGTCTATCCTTCCAGCTTTCTCCATGGCCTTCAGGGTCCTCCTGCAGAGTCCCCAGATTTGGCTTCCTCATAATTTCTTCCCGAAAGATTGTAAAACAGTACGGGTCTCGTGTTCCAGGAGGTTTGGGGACAGTGAAGGAAATGTGAGCTATTTCATAACCGTAGCCGTGCCTCTCAAGGGGAGGAGCGGCCAGTGTCAGCCCAGCCTGTCAGCCAGGCTGCCCCTGTGGTGTGCCAGGGAAAGCTCTAGGGCCCCCTGTCCCTGACGTCCCGGGACCCAGGCCCCCTCTCTCTGCGCCGTCCCCTGACCTGCCGCCCGTGTTCTTGGTTCATTCACACCTTGGATGTCACGAGTCAGCTCCTCGTGCACACAGGGCCTCCTCCCGGCTGCCCTGCCCTTGTCTTCTGGGTTATTCCTTAACCAGGTCTGCACTTCCCTTTGGCAGGTAGGTGGGCATCCTGGTCACACTTGGCACCTGGTCTTGATGACAGGGGACGCCATCTGGGCTCGAGACTCGCAGGCCAGCTTGCAGTGCTGTCTGAAGCGGCGGTTTCCTTCCAGGTTTTCACGGCTCTGCCTTCTGATGCGTGAAGGCAGCTCAAGGTCTCCACGTCGGAAACATTTAACTGTTACTTCTGACATTCTCCTTCCTTCCCGTACGATTGGGGTGTTCGTGAAAGGGACTCATTGAATCCATGTTTTGAAAGTTGCATCCTACCCTCTAGACGGTTGATGAATCCTCTTCAGACACCATCAGGGCGGGTGACATGCCAGTGGAAATATTGCAGAGTATTCCATTTTGGCATGCAGGGGGCCTACTCATTTCTAGTGGGATCTGCACTGCAAATTGCCTAACCTCTACCCTAGTGGCTTTATCCCGTCTCACGCAGTCCTTGACCTGACTTCAGACAACCAGTACTGTTTGAAAAGGGCCTTTCCAGTCGACTCGGTTGGAAAGCGTTACAGTTGTAAAGGGTGAGCTGGAAGCCTCTCCGCTGGCACTTTGAGTCCCTCAGAGGAATATATTGGCACACACTCCACTCTCCGCCTGAACCCTCCTTATAAATCGAGAAGCCAAGCGTTAGGAAGCACAGGGCCAGGTCAAAGTGTGTGTGTGTGTGTGTGTGTGTGTGTGTGTGTGTGTGTGTGTGTGTGTGTGTGTGTGTGTGTGTGTGTGTGTGTGTGTGTGTGTTTGGGGTGGGGGCACGTCATCATCCAAGCTGAGAGAGCCAACTGGTTCCTGATAACAGTCCCGTTTCCTTCCCCCTTCTCCCCACATTTTGATGTTTATCTTCCTGCCACTGAAAATAGAAGTGTCTAGTGAATGCAATTTACAGTGTGTTTCTATTTTTTTTTCTGGAGAGCCTTTTCTGCAGAAGATGCAAATAGCTTTTTTTGTTGTTGTTTTTTCCTTCTCTTTTACAATTTAAATAAGAAGGAAAGTGCTGGGCTGCTTTATTCAACAAGTGTTACACCTTTTAAGGAAAGTTGCCTTTTTTCATTATTGGCTTTTTTTCTGTGGTTTCAGGGGACAAGGTGCTGAGATAAGAGGCGGGAGCTTGCCGTTGATTTATTAGCCTGTTTGTTACCATCTGTCTGCCTCGCACTTCAGTCTGTTGATGGAAAGCCCGATGTGAACGTGCCACGGGGCCTGAGAGATATCCATCTTCCTGAGTTGTCTGACTGCAGAGCCTGTATAATCACTTCTACCTAGGCCCTCGCAGGAGTCTGTATTGTGGCGAGTAACCCAAGGGGGCATGGTGGCTTAGTTTCTTCTTCCACCTTGGACACTCCTGCCGCTGCAGACGCAGGTCCTGCAAAGATGCTGTCTTCTAGCAGTGTCCACAGGGTCAGCCATCCCACTCTTGGTGCCTCCCCTCTCCTGGGGTTTCCCTTTATGGAAGAATTCCAAGGGAATAGGTTAAGATTGCCATCAAGTGGCTACTCTTGGTAGTGGAAGGAAGGATACTGGCCACCACCGCGGGCTGACTTGTCACGAATTCTCCTCCAGTGTCTTAGCCCTTTTGTGAAGCAGAATCAAGGTCAAGAGGTGCTTTCCGTCTGAGGAACTGACTGGGTTTTTTTTGGCGGGTGGTGGGCAGAGCGAGCTCAGAACGTCTGCATATTGTATATCCCCAGCGAGAAGGCACCTGTGTGAACCGGAATTACGCCTTCCCGGGTGGACTCTGGAACTGGAGGCAGGCTCAGTTGCACTGGTCTGCGCTCAGGGCCCTGGGGCCGTGAATGCACACGATCGAGAGGCTTCCTGGAGAGAACTGCTGGGCATTCATCCTCCTGCCAGTCCTGGGCCAGGAGGCCAAAGCCCTCCAACTTTTCTCGTGGCAATTGGCAGAGAGGACCATGCTGTCATCCGTGAAAGGATGGCTCCCAGTCCCACCAAGGTGAAAAGAACTAGCAGACCTGATCTGGCCGTTCTGCTTGGCTCCTGCCCGTTGTTTCCCAGCTCTGTAAGTGGAGGAATAATTTCTTTCTCAGAGGTGATTAATGGGATGATTTATTTAAAGTCCTTAGTACCTGGCAGAAAAGAGGCATTCAAAGGGCAGTTGTTATTGAGGTTCTAGGTATACATTACCTAACCACTTCTCATAAAAGCTGTAGCTGTGTCATATAACAGCATACTTAAGGGACTGTATTAAAATCGGTTTGTTTTGTTCCCTGGGTTTGGGTGCCAGCATCCTGTAATTAGACCTCACCCTAGGACTTGGAGAGCAGAAACCCTGACCAAGCTCAAAGGAAGCGATCCCTGTTTAGTTTTCCCCAGCAGGTCATTCCTCAGATGTGTTGGGAAGCCTGCCCTGTAGGAATAGTGAGAGTTTGGTTTGTATGGGTGGGGCACCCCTTCCTGGGCACAGAGCGCTGGATTCTGTAGTCTCTGAGCCAGCACTTGGTACACGAAAGAGGATGGATCTGTGCCAGCTGGGTGGAGGGCGCAGGCCTAAGGCAGGCGGAGGGAGAATGGCTTTGGAGTACATCAGCGGCGACTAAACTTTAGGTCAGGGTCAAGGAAACAGAATTCTTGGGGCCTGTGTATTTTCAGCAGCCTTTTAGAAGTGATAGAGGCTATGTGATGTAACCGTTCACACTGCAATCTGTCAAATTATATTAGCCCCAAATTCTTGGATTCCAGCCATTTAAAGCACTATTGGATGCATCAAAAAATTGATGTGTTGTAATATGCACTGACATTGTCCTATCATTCTAGTTCTGCCGGTAACTGGGTATCGCTGTGAGCAATCATCCCTTCACTGGTTTCCTCCTTAAGTAAAATAAAACTCTGGCCATCCCTTGTCTCACTTGGTTCTGTTTTAGTGATGAGTGATGGCAGGATGTGTTTATGGCAGGCTCGTGTTCTTCCAGCTCGCTCAGTGCCCTGTGTACTGTTGGGTCGGGAAGCATTTGGAGGCTTTTGCAGAGCTTGGAGGGGAGTGGATAGGAGATAATCTAGAGGAAAGGTGTCTATGGTGTGTGCATCCTTCCCCACCCACGCCTCTCCCTGCACACAGGAATGTGGGGTGATGGTTTCTCTCTGGAGGTCTCCTGCATGTATAGGAACAGAGGCAGCAAGCCCAGAGTCCTCTGTTTGTGGGTTTATACCTCTTAGTGCCTATAGCCTCGAGGGCAGCAAGGTGCAGCCTAACTCAGAACAGTTTCGTGTGGCACTTTGTTCGTTGATGCTTGCTGACCTTTCACCCTCAAGCTACAATAGGATCACCTAAAATTGTTTGTGATAAAAGTGCCCCTTTGGTGTAATTGCTTGGCACAGAGAAAGTTTTTCTACAGTTCTTCATTTTCTGAATAAGCTTGTGGCTTTTGAATGGTTCCAACCTCCGTTTTCCCTTCTCCCCTCCTGTAAGAGCTAGACCACTTACACTGTGAGCCATCTGTGCCGCATTGGAGGGGATTTATCAGCTCCCGCTCTGTTCGCCCCTCCTGTCCTTTCACCCTGCTGCCTGAAAAGAAGTTCGGTCTGTCCGACTTGCCCTGTGTACTGGGTCTTAACTCCTAGCAGAGGACAGCACACAGACACGGGCTGCTGCTGGGTCTTGAGACTAAAGGCATGAAAATTCTATAGGTCAGCGCTGGCCAGGAGAGCTCTCTGCGATGATGGAAGTGTTCGTGTCTTTGTCGTCCTGTACGGTAGCCACTAGCCAGTTGTGACTCCTGAGTCCTCGAGACCTAGCTGGTCTGGCTAGTTTTAGTTAATTTTAAAAGCCGCATGTAACTAGAGTCTACAAAATTAGACCATGCAGTTATAGAGACAGGATGAGCATAGTGGTGAAATTCTTCTCTTTTATCCTCATGCTCTATCTTCTGTTGTTGTTTTTGGCTGGAAGTCTTTTTAGATAGTCAGTGTAGTCAATTTCAGAAACATTATTTTGGTATGTTATGTAGAAAAGTCCTGAGAAAGTGAAACAATATTAATATTTGTTTCAAATGCCTTTTAGTGTTTTGGGCAATTTCAGAATACTCTTGCCCATGGTATTAATGTCACAATGTTCATATTATCCTTGCCTTCCATATAGCAGTGTATCACTGGCTCCAAAAATTGTCTACCGTTCTCATGTACCTTATCCAGGTCTTTTTATTAGCACGACATAAGTAATGTTTAAAATAGCTGCTTTTTTTCATTAATTACTTCTTTTGCGTTCAGGTGCTGCTTCTATGACGGCGACACACCTATTTTCCTCTGATACCATTTAAATAATTTTTAAGATTTCCTTTTGGCTTTGTATTTAAAGAAATTCATTTTAATTGTGGAAAATTTGGAAATTTCAGAAAATTATGAAGATTCTGCTGGGGAGAATACCAGTTTTTATTACTAGTTTTATTTTCTCTGGTCTGCTTTCTGTACAGTTATATTTTTTAAGCACAACGTAATTGTTTTATGTGGTGGAATTTTCTACAGTTTAAGTTACATTGTAAGTCTTTCCTCATGTTACTAAGTGTTTGAAAATGTGATTTTTAAAAATCATGTGTAATGTTAAAAAAATTGCGTTCCATGTTTAGCATTAGTCTACATGATACTTTTAAGGAAAATACCATGAAGAATATACACAAAATTGTTAATAGTGATTGATGTAATTTCACCTTATAAAAAAGATAGGAGGATTATAGTTTTGGTTTTTATTTGAAATTGTTAGTAACAAAATGAGTTTATCAAAATTAGCAGGGTATAAAAGGTAAATAAATACTTTGAGGAAGACACAGAACAGCTTTACATGTAGAAATAAATTATTGGCTCCATTTCTTTTAAAAAATCATTTAGGGGTTTAATATGTATAAAACATAATGTGAAGGTTAGTAAGTATCAAATTTATGAGAGCTCTAATTTTATTTCACCTGAAAACTTGAAGGTTATTTCTCAATAATTCCTAATTTTGATCGGTGAATGCCAGGAAACCAGTGTATTATAGATTACACAAGGCATTCCTAGCAAAATACTTTTAAGCACAAAGAGATAATTATTTGAAACATTTTTCTCTCTAGGAAGAAAGCAGGGATGGGATGCCTTTGAAAGCTTGGTAAATTGTAGAATGAGGCCCCCCCAAGGCAATAAGAGCGCTTCAGGCTTATGAAGGCCCTGAGATGGCCTCAAGAAACAACTTATGCTTTCGACAGCATTTATTAGGCCTCAACCACTTTCTCTAGGCTTATGCTGTTTCGAGGGTTATTAAGATGAGCAAGACTAAATCCTCTTGGTCAGTCCCCTGACAGTCAGGTATTAGAGATTGAATAGCACCTGCAGAGCAGGGGGTGTGTGTCACTAAAGGCTGACCAGGCAGAGGACCAGGAACTTTCTGGGCAGACAGAGGAGAGAGTCTGCCAAAAGAGGGAGCGCCATATGCAAGGATGCTAAGGCTTGAGAGCTCAAGGAATGCTGAGAACGTGTCATTTGCCACACATGCCCTCAAGCCAGCTACCCCAGAGCCTCATGGACTATTGTGGGGTGTTGCCAGGTTTGAAGACTAAAGCACTGATATCCAGTCTATTGCATGGCTCAGAAAGCTGATGTAGGAGACCTCTCTCTCTCTCTTTAAATAAAGATAGAATTTAAACCAGTAAAAGGAGCAACAAAATAATAAAGACGAACTGTGTCGAAATCCTTGCACATAAATTCTTGTCTCTCCATTTACTTTCTTAGTACTACTTTCTAGAAGTGAAATTGCTGAAGTAAAGACTTCAAAAAATTGGCATCCATTTATCAATCTTTTACCATACTTGCAGTGTATGGACCATATAGGCTTTGTCAAAGTTAGATTTGAAAAGGGGATCAACTGCTCTTCAGTTGTGACCTGAGTCTGCTCTTGGTTCCAGTACTTTTCAAACATAGTTTTCCATTATTCTTTATTCTGAAGTAGGTAACATGGCCATGTTGGAATTCTTGTTGAATTTTACTTAATATTATGGCAATTCATTTTCAAAATCACAGTGTTGATAATCTTCTTTAACTTGGCATCATTTCTCTGTTTACCTTTTGAAATCCATTATCTGAATCATTTAAAACATATATTTAAAGCTAAAGTATATGTTATCTTCTATTTGTTTTTATAATCAAATAATTAAAAGTATATATTAAACAAAAAATTGTATTTCATTAGCACCAAAGTTTTATGAAGGCATATAGGTAGGCCTTCATAAAGCGCTCGTCATGTGCCATTGGTACTTCAATGTATGTGTAATTACTTTTTTTTTTTTTGGCTGTGTTGGGTCTTCGTTGCTGCACATGGGCTTTTCTCTAGCTGTGGCTAGCGGGGGCTACTCTTCGTTGTGGTGCGCAGGCTTCTCATTGTGGTGGCTTCTCTTGTTTCAGAGCGTGGGCTCTAGGCGCATGGGCTTCAGTAGTTGCAGCATGCGGACTCAGTAGTTGTGGCTCGTGGGCTATAGAGCGCAGGGTCAGTAGTTGTGGTGCACAGGCTTTGTTGCTCCGCGGCATGTGGGATCTTCCTGGACCAGGGCTCGAACCCGTGTCCCCTGCATTGGCAGGCGGATTCTTAACCACTGTGCCACCAGCGAAGTCCCAACATATGTATAATTATGTTAATGTCTTAAAACCACTGTTTTCCTTATGCCTATTTAACAAATAAGGAAACTGACAGAGACACAGAAGGCTTTCAGTGATTCTCCGTAAGTTCAAATAGTTCACAGGGAGTAAAACTAGGATTAGAAGCAGGCAACCCTGTCCAAATTACAGTATGTGCACTGTGAACCACTAAGGTTCTTAGTGGCTTAGTAGATGTTTACCAAATAAACCAGTTTTCTTCTTTTTCTAAATTAAAAAAATCTGATGAGACATTTTTTCTGATAGCTTATTAATTTGAACTTCCTGGTTTAATTGTAGTGCCATTTCATTGGTATTAGTGACTAAGTCCATAGCAACCAAGTTTGTTTCACTAGTTAATACACAGTCACCCAGCCCAGATCTCCCTTCTGTGTTCTTGTAATTATTGGTATTATTTTATAATTGAACATTGTGGCCTTGAAGTCACATAGGCTGTAGGGCCAGCCACATGCATTATACAGTTGAGTGCTGTTGGCGCTTCAGGAATTACCAAGGCCTCTTGGAAAGGGTTCAAGCCAGACTCTGTATGTACTTAATTCTGCTTGGTATATTGCCAGTGTCTTAAATTTTATTTAAATACATACATTTTTAACAATATTTATTATTAGTATGATGGTTCTGTAGTTTTGGAAGTCAGATATTAGCACAGTGGATCATATTGGCTTATTTTTAAAAATGATAATTTAGGTGATATGATCAATATACCATGTAATTCAGCCCAAATAACAGAGAAATATCTTTGAGAACATAGCTAATGCAGGGCACTCATTAAAATCCTCTATTTCCTCGACTTCCTAGACTCCACAACCTTTTATGCCTTTCTCTCACACAGGGCAACCCACGCTACCCTGTCCCTCCTTTTTAAGTATTTTTGGTAAATTGCTGTTCATAGCACTTAACTCACATGTTAAGGTGCCTCCTTCGTATGCAGTAGCTTGTATAGGTAGCAGGGAACTGGAGAGCTTTTGGAGGCTGCTCTTGGGTGGTAAGAAGTACTCCAGGATTTGCCCTAGCTCTGGCAGGCTTGTCTTTCCTTTACGAGGTGGATCCCAGCCCTCAACATGGGCTGACTTCCTTGATTGGATATATGAGTAAAACAAGGTCTTAATTCTTCTGAGGCAGCAGGTTCTTTAATTAATCAACACAGGGTACTATTAGATATCTAAATTTGATTAAGGCTAGCAAAATGCTGAATGCAGCTGGTGGGCTGCTGGAGTTGGCCCAGCTCAGAGGTAATGACATGGTAGTGCACGTAGGTGGGTCTTTGATTCTAAAGCTCTTAGCAGCAGAAATAGGTCCTCAGATGTCCTGGTGCTGAGGTGATAATTAGGTGGATGATGGCCATGTACCTGGCTGGCTGCAGAGCATTTCTTTGGATAGGACATCCTTCCTGAAATTCTGTTCTGTTCTGAAGTAGCAATTGGAGTGACTTGTACTCTGGAGTCTTGAGTAATAAGAGGTCCTTATATTTAAACATTTGGAGATTCAGTGGTACCTTGCTGGTGCACTAGCAAAAGCTGAGTCCTGAAACCAGTTTGCCACTAACTTATAAATTTGAGTATTTGTGTATCCAAGGATTTCTAGTAATTCCACTCCTAGGTATGTATCCCAGGGAAACTCTAGTGCATGCTTTCCAGGGGACAAGCAGAAGGATGTTTGCAGCATGGTTAATGATAGCAACAAATAGACAAAACTTTAGACGAACAAGAGAATCAAAATAAATAATATACTATTCAGGCATGCATATTTGTGCTGTAACTTAAACAATAATGAAATGGGGGGGGGGAAGCACAATAGATAATGTTTTAGTGATTGGGTTTGCAGATATTCTTTGTATTATTAAAAATTAAATAAAATGGGGGTAGATGGAGTTGCTAGTATTTGGGGAGTCTTGTCTTCATTTGAGAATTGAGACTTGCTCTGATCTTTGGATGTTGAAACTTAGCTGGTGATGCTGTCAGTCATATTATCTTTGAACAAGAAACAGTCCTTGCCAAGTCTCCTTTTCTGCCCTCCCCTCTTCTCAGAATTTAAATATTGAAAGTTGTGTTGCTGTTCTTAAACTGAACCTAGTTCTCAGTGTTGTTGTGTGTCTCCCAGAGGGTGCTGGTGCTTTTAGTCTGTCTGGTGCTGAAGATACGTTCCCTCTTTGGTAAACCGACGTTTGATGTAAACAGTCCAAAAACTACGGAAGTTCACAGGCAAGAGTTTTCCAGTTCCCCTTCCTGATCCAGCAGCAGAGCACAGGCCAGCGTTGACGCTAAGCCTGTCTTTTAGGGAATACTGAATGCATGGTCACATGCTGATGATGGTTTTGGAAGTTAAGAGCAGCCTGGGGCCAACATCCTGTTATGCCTTATCTTTTTGAATTTAAACACCTTGTTACTTTTTTAGTTGATGGGAAGAGGAAGCAGCAGTGAAGCCAGGGAGAATAGAGATATGGAAAGAGCACAGAGCCCTTGTTGCCATGGCTGTGTCGGATTGGTCAGAGGTGGAGATGTTAAGGATGACCAGTATCCCATTCATGACCCTCAAGCTTCATTTCTGGCTGGTTGTTTATGTCTTATGGTTTGCAGTTCCTTACTAACCTTTTCTCAGGATTACTATACATCCAAATATCTGTCTCATACCCTCTTTCCAGTTCTCCCTTTTGGGTGCTTCTGGTTAGTAAAGGCACTTAAAGACAAGTCCCAGTAGAAAGAAGAGGGAAAAGCCAAATAGTCATCCCTTAAATGTCCTTTAATTGACTGTGCATGACTTATGCTGCAGTGGGACACATGCCAAACAGTTGTTCACCATCATAGGAATATATTGCACTGGAGAGAACGGAATGAGGGTCTGTTCTGGGCTCACACTGGCCATGTAATGATTGGAGAGGCTTTTCCAAGCCTGTATCCTACAGCGATTTGTGCCATGACATTGTTCTGGTGTGTTAGCTTACCTCTGTCCCCAGAGACCTCAGGGTTCATAGATGGCCTTCTGCTTGTTGAGAACTTATAAGGAACTAATACTGTGACCTTGGTTAAGAACCAGGCCTGAATAAGCCTTCGTTTACTCATCTGTAGAGTGAAGGGTTGTACTAGATTATCTCTTAAGGCCCTACCTATATTTTGGTTTTAAAGTGGTGGAAATCAAGTAGAGGTTAGGGAAGACCATCACCTGCCTCCTGATAGTTTTTGCTTGAAAGTGAGGCAGCTGGAGATGCCATGGTCATTTAGGAAACAGGAACCAGCAGTAGTGGACAGAGTAGTCACTGGCCCTGTGAAGAGGACAGGTCTGCTTTCAGGGTTTTTTGAATTCTAAATAGCTTCACCTGTGTGAAGCCCAGAAGGGGCTCATTCAGTAGTTAAATAACAACAACAACAAGCTAAAAGTAAGAGTAAGGGGGCATTCTCTCCCCAGTTCCCTTGGATGAGCCTGTGAGTGGAGCTTTCAATACCATGTGGGTTCTCTGAGGGTGTTGCCACCATCTTTTTTCCCCTCTGGAGAGGCATAAAGAGGAGAATGTGGGCTGGTGTTCAGAGCATGTGTTTTGGACATGATAATTGCCAGCTGAAGTTCTAAAGCTTCAGGAGAATTGACTTTAACAATCAAAAAGCTTATGACATATGAAAGGAGATGCGAGCTCCAGTTATCTGAGGCCAGGGAGCTGGCCAGCCCCGCTGGAATCTTGCCTTTTTCATCCCTCTCGGCAGCTGCCAGGCCACAGAGCCCGTTTTGTAAAAGATCCTCAAGAAGCAATGAGGGAAAAGAGCTTCTGTTTTATTAGATTAGATGAATTTATGTGTCTGGGGGAGGGGTGTCTGTGCGCTTGTGGTGGGGAGGGCAGCGGTGGCCCATGCAGTCATCACTGAAGTGATGAAGCACCCTGGTAACAGGAATGGGAGGCAGGGGGCGGGCGGGCTGGAGAAGGAGCATGTGGAAAGAGATTTCTGCAGAGTCTGTCTGGAGAGCTGCCCAGGTTTCCCAGCCAAAAAAACAAATAAAAATAAATAAAAGGCAAGTGCTGAATGACACAGATTATGATATTAAAAAGGGATGCCATTGAAAATGTGCCATGGACCCCGCTGCCGGGCTTGGGGGGGGAGTGTGTGCACGAGGGGGGCAGTCTGGCACACTGGGCACACAGAAGTGTGGACAATTGAACTGCTCCCGTCCAAAGTGGCGCGCCGCCGGCCCACACCCCATGTCAGAAATTCTAAGATAAGGATTTGTCTGCATTGCAGGTTGAGGAAATTGCAGGATGAAAAGCAAGTCCATCTTTTCCTTTTTCTCATTCTAATTTACCAGGAAGGAAAAAAGCCCCAGACCCCTCCTCTTTGGTGTTAGATTCCCTCCCAGCCACATAAATAACCTCCTCTCCCTGACGCCTCCCCTCCCCCAGGCCCCTGCGCCGCTCGCCTGGCTGTCCTATTGCCGCGTGGAATCTGCACCGCCGGAATCTGCACTGCCGCCTGCTCATTACGTACAGGGGAGGATTGTTGACAAGTGCTCTGGAGCCTGCCTCGCTGCGCTCTTGCGCTCTCCCTCCCTCCCTCCTCCCTTCCTCTGTCCTTCTTCCTCTCTGTCTCTCTGCAATGATCCGGCTCTGAGGATGGCTGCTCCACGGGTCTGTCAGGTGCAGTTTTTGGTGGCTTATCTTGAGGAACCTGGGATAGAAGGTCTGTTCCTATAAATAAAATAAAAATCAAATAGCTGTAGATTTGTTTCAGGCTGCTGTGGCTTTTGTTGGAGAAATAGGCCTTTTGTGGGTTTCCCTATTGGGGTCCTGATTAAATCCATTATGGATGGCAAGGTGCCATATATATACATGAGAGTATGTAAAAAGTGTTGCGATTTGCCTAATATTAATATTCTTTCAGCTTTGGTATCCTCCCTAGGGGCAACGGTGGCTCCTGCAAAGGTACTGTGGAAATTTACAAGAGAGAATTAATGTCGCTCGTAAAGCATTAAGCTCTGTTGACCATTTTGGCCAAATCTTCAGTTTTAGGCTTGTACGAGTTTAGACCTTTCTCTGGAGATTGAACACCATCCAGCTATGGCTGGTCCCTTTATTTTATTGCCAATTTATGTGATCATTTCCCAGCATTTAAAAATAGATGTTTCATTAAAGTTAACTAGTTCATCCCCACCATAGCTTTGGTTTCCTTTATAAACAGCATGCATGGTTTTCATTTCCTGTCATACTTTCCTTCTCCACCTCTTCTTTCCTTGAAAGATGGAGGAAACTGAGGCATGTCAGCAGAGACCGAGTGATTCTAGGTTAGACCTTAAAGCTTTGAACTTTGAGTGCTCTCATTTCTGCTCCCATATTTTGTGCATTGATCCATGTTTGTATTACTAAATAGAGACACAGGTGAGTTTTAGCAGCCATCAATTTTAGGTGCCTCAAATCTTTGCAGATTGTGTGGCCGCGTTCCTGGAGTTCTGCTTTCTGTACTGTTTCCTTTAGATTTCAGCACGGGAACGAAGGCGGCTTTGGGAGGCTGTAGGCCTCTCTGAGCTTGCTTGCTGCCAGCAGGTTTTTTTTTTTTTTCTTTTGGACTTTGAATAGCCCACTTAATGCTTTACTATATTCATCTGAGAAGTGGGTGTGTAGTTGACTTGTCTGTATGTGAGGGGGGTACTGAGTGCACTGGGACACTTATGAACAGAACAGTTGAGGACTTGCATGCAGTCCATTTTATGGGCTTAGGGAATAAAGGCAGCCAGAGAGGTTTTTTGGGGTAAGGATGTGGCTGTTTACTTCTCTGTGAATTATGATGTTAGGACACAAAGTGTTTGGAGTTGTGCCCATTTATCATTACCGACTTGTGCACAAACTAATAACTTTATGAGATTTGTTGATTTGTGTTAAAGCCAGCTTTGTTTAACTTTGTAGAGACTTGCTAATACTGGAGAACCGGTTTTTTTTGGTAACTTACTTTTGGTGGGGTAAATGTAATATGAAGCTTTAGAGATAACTCTCTCTCTGTCTCTCTCTCTCCCCCTCTCCCTCCTTCCATACACACACACACTCACACCTACACTCACAACCACACACACACACACTTCAATTATTTACAGGTAGAATGTCACTATCTGGGAACATGCACCGCATATGGAAAATGTCCCCTTGAGAAGCACAAATTCCATGATTTATAAAACCAGATTTTGGCATGTCAGCTTATCTGAACAGAAGACTTTGGACATGCTGGTCTTGTTTGTCTATCTAAAAGAATTTCTATAAAAATGCGCAGGGTTCCTGTCCACTGTGTCTGCCTCTTAAGTTCCCGGGCTCCGCAGTAAGTGGTCCATTGTTCTGCAGCTCATTTCCACACCAGCCTAAGCACAACATCGACTTTAATCACTTCTGTATGTGGAAAGCAGTTTTCGACCTCTGGGGGGCTCGGAACTGGGCCGCCTGTCCAGCAAATACTTTTACTTACCTGATAGAGACTTGAGTTTCATGTTTTAGGGGATTCCAAGATGCGTGCTTTTGATGGACGGTCATAATTAGGTTGACTGGTTTGCCAGCATAAGGTACTGGGATGGGGCATGGACCTAGAGGAGGTACGACGTGGGATAGAGGGTTTAGGGTAATTGGATTTAGGTAGAACTTCTCATTGTAGAGCAATGTGGGTGCTTATATTTTAGTAATCACTACTGCTCAAGCTACTGTATCTGTTCTGATCGTTATAAAAATCATGTCAAGGATAAAGAATGGGAGGATGCGGGAGAGTATAGGGAGGAAGTGCCTTTGCCCCAAAGCAGCAGAGGAGTTGTGCTAAAATGCACAGCACATTTTGCTCACTGTTGTCATCATCAGAGTTTCAGTAGCTTCTGGGCCCATCCAGAAATCTTTCCTAGAGATTATGGATCCTTCCCATGGAGGGATTTTGTATCCAGTGAAGTTCCGCTGTGGCTCTTCGGTGGTCGTTGTTGGAGCCTCTCCATGAGGAGTGTTTTCTCTCCTTGTGTAACTCCTGGTCAGGACGTGGGGAGGAGAGGTCTTTTGTCTCTTGTTGGTGCTGACCCATTTGGAGTTTAGTAAGAGCAGCGATCTGGTCCCTCTCCCTGTGTGTACTTGTGACCTGTCTGCTGGCTTGTTCCTTTGTGCCTCGAGGTGAGGAAGTGCTTCCTGGGCTAGGGTTCTGTTTGTCTCTTCCTGCTCGTGTCTCTTGAATTTAGTCATTTGCGTGATTCTGAAATAGGAGGAAAGGATGAGGTCAGACATTTTCCTTGCCTGCCCAGTGGCCCAACTTTTCCATGTTATTATCACTGCGTCAGATTTTTTTCTAACATCTGTTCTCAAAAAATCAAGCATGCAAAAGAAGGTTTAGATTACCCAAGAAGGTTTTGTGGGGAAAAAGTCTGGTGGTGGTGAAGGGCTTGTAGGGGATTGTCTGTCTGTCTGTCTATCTACTATCTACTTTCTGGGTGTTAAACTAACAAAAACCTGTGTTGCCCTGTGTCTTGAGGGCTCCTTTGAGGGTTTGTTGGGGCTATGTTTGGACCCCGTTTTCTTGGCTGGAGTGAGAAATCTGCACAGCTGATTTGAGAGCAGACAAAGGGGAGCCCTAGTCTGCCAGGGGCCATCCCCCCGAGGGAAAGGGATAATTATTTTCCATAAGCTGAGGTATTAAACCACGCTCATTTGTGTTTCGTTGACCATGAGTGTGGCAGTGACATCGTGCCTCACGACTGTTACTTGTTCTCAGCCACCTTAGCGTTCTGAGACGGGAAAGGGTGTCAGTGGACCGGCCTGGGCTTAGCTTTGCGGACCCTTCTGCACTGCTCACCCCCTTTCCTGGACCCTGCAATCGATCCAGAAGCTCAGCTGCTGACCCGAGTATGTACAGTTGGGTTTAAACTACATATTCATGTTGACCCCGTGAAGCTGGCCCGAGCCAGAATTTCCCTGGCATCCACATGCAAAAAGCAAACAATCCAATTTTTCTTTCAAAATTTGAGTGAAAATAGGCTTTATTTTCTACTAGTAGTGGCAGCAAACTTGACCTTCTGAATACCTCAGAGAGGGTCCTACCTCAACCAAGGGGCTGCTTTTATAATTTTTCTCTCAACTCAAAGTGCAGCAGCCAGCCACCTCCATCCTCCAACACACACACACACACACACACACACACACACGCACGCACGCACGCGCACACACACACACACACACACACACACTGCTGCAGCCGCAAATGAAAGCTCTCTTTGGATGCTTGACTGTTTAATATGTAATGTGATACCTTGTCTCGCGGTGACAGGGTGACAGACGGGCATTGGCTCTATAATACAGAATTACCTTTTGTGCATCTCTTCTGCAACAAAGCCAGATACACGGACTCTCCCTAATATGCTAATACGTTTGGTTGCTCCAGATGTTTTGGAAGCTCGGGAACAGCTTCAAAGGTCCCCTTGTTTTCCTTTCTCTTTAACCCTTCTTTTGTGAAATAAGGGCATTAGATTTTCCTTCAGTTTTGTATTCCACCACGTACGTGTAGCTGATGGGAGGACTGGCGAAACTTCTTTGTGTCTAAAACAGAAAATTGTAAGCACTGCCCATTCTCGTCCCCCTTTTCAGATGTTAGGAAAGAATTTCCTTCTCTGTGCACATTTCTGTTCTGAAATCTGTAGCTCTCATCATCACTTAGCTGAAGGACTCTTTGGCCTCATTTGTGTTTTAAATTTCCCAGCCCCCGTTACGTTAAGGCCAGGGGGAGATGTTCATGCACATCTCCAGCCCCCCCGGAACAGGACTGCTCCTTCCTCTTTGCTGCTGCCGCTCCAGGCTTAGGAAGAACCAGTTCGGGTATGTTGCATTGAAAGCCTTTTAGTTGCTTGCTCATTTGGGAGATGAGGGTCCAGAGCTCCTGAATTTTGTTTCCTTGGGGTTCTCAGCTCGTGAGCATGGGCACTGCCCTTGTGGTGGCCTGTGGCACGCCGCCCCGTCAGCTGACGGTGACTCGCCGAGCGCTGCCTTTACCGCAGTGATTTGGAATTTCCAGCTCATATTTATTGCTCTTGTGAAAGACAATGGATGTGGTTTAATTTAAGTTCAACCTACTGAATATTAATAGAGGAGAACGAATGCTCGTGTGGGGAGGCGGGCTTTGGGCCATCGCGTCTCCTCTGTTTAACCTCCTTCCCCCGACAAAGGTTTGTGTTGATGGTGGGCTTGGGCGAGGGTGGGAAGATAAAGCCAGTTGGTGTGTTTGGAGGAGAGGATGCCGTTTGATTATTTCTCATTGACTAAAAATAATGTAAAAGATCAGTGGCAGGGCTTTGTTCCGTAGGGGAAAGGAAAGGCAGTACTCATTGGCTTGTCTGATGGTCTGATAACGGCTCTTCTGCCCCGTGGTGTCGTGTTCCATCTTGCTGACTTGGCTTTTCTGGACTGGGCACGTGGTACGAGTTGGATGAAAACGTTCAAAATGAAATAGGGTAGCCAGTCCACTGGAGATGTGAATAAGGGGGTGGGCGGTGTGCAGAAAAGAAAAAAGCCCAGGTTTATCCAACCATGGAGACTGTCTAACTAAAAATAAATGTACATTTTCTCTGTGCTGACGTCAGGAGGGGGGTACTCAAATTGAAACAGTTATATGCAGAACAAGTCACCCCCCCCGCCCCCCAGTAAAGGCTGGAAACAGCTGAGGTCTTCTAGTTCACAGAACAGGCAAGCAGTCCCTTTGTGTGGGCCCCTTTTTCCTGATCTGGAAAGTGAATGACAGCCCATCTGTCTTGTAGTTCAGGTAACAGACATTGTTAATCCTTGGAATGGAGGCATCTTTGGTGTTCTTTGAAGATATTAGTCTGATGAGGGCTTGGGACTGTGGACTCAGCACTTTGATTCCTTTTAATGGAGCTCAGTCATGCCTTAGTGTTTCAGAGCATTCTCATCCTTTTGCCTGACATTGAGCTCACATACAGTCAATTAAAATTCCCCCTTTTCATGTAAAACTTGATAATCCAGTTTCCCTGAATTTGTGCTTGGGCAGTTGATTTCTTTTTTTTTTGGAGAAAAGAAACATTATATCCTTGTTCTAGACTGATGCCTCTTAGATATGAACACTTTTTTTCCATCATGCATTACTTTTTAACTGTATTTGTCATTAGCAGGGTCTGATAGCTGTGTGATAAGTTTTAAGCAGCCTTACTTCCTTTCACAAAATTAATGATCCAAGGTGGAAGAATGCCCCAGCAGAACTTTGGTTTTGGGCGCCTTACTGTGAGTGAACTTTGGATTTGGGTGCCCTAACATGAGTTGTATTATGATAGATTGTACAAACATAATTCCTGAGATCTAGTGCACACTTGCCCAGAGCTTTATAGTGTCTTAGGGCAATTAGATCTCTTACTGGCTTGAATCTTGCTTCCCCCTGCAATAGTGGATCTCAAGATGTGGCCCCTAGACCAGCCAAAGCAGAACCAGCATCATCTGGAAATTTGTTAGAAGAGGACACACTGGGGTTATGCCCAGGGCGTAAGTTTGAGGGTCACTACTCTTTACAGTCTACAGAGGTTCTTTTTGTCAGAATGACAAGGGTAGAGCTGTCATTGAATAGCTGAACTTTTCTCTGCTAATTCATTCCTTCACTTACTCACTCATTCACTCATGAGCTGCTTGCTCCCTCAGGAGATGCTTGAGATCTTGTTATGTGCATACCAGAGGGGACAGCAAGTGCTTCCTCCTCAGGTTCACCGAGCAGCGCCTGCTGGCCCTTCTGTTTTCCTCCTTGTTCCAAACACAGCTTCAGACAACCACCTCTTCTTCCTCCTTCACTGTCACCAGCACCACCACTGTTTTTGTTTTTGTTTTTTAGGTGTATTGCACATACCAGCTTTGCTCTCCTCGTTTTGCTGTTGCAGGTTTGCTTGCTGGCTCCAGTGATTCGTATTCACTGCCCTCCCCTATTGGTTACCCTGCAAGTGCAAGATTTCTTCTTTGTACCTACTACTAACTGATACATACAGGAGTATCTCCTCTCACTACTAAAATTTAGGCTTTGTTGGATTTTGCCTGTATCCCCCGTGCCCTGGCATATGGTGGGTGTTAAAAAATGAAGTTATATTTCCTTCCTCCTTTCTTGCTTTATTCTCCTTTAAGTCCTTACATACTATTGAAAAATTTGAATTCAACCAAGAGTACACTTTTATTTTAGAGATAATCCCCCTTAAAAATTAGTTTTATATATGGTTCCATAACCAGAATTTTTATTTTGAATTTACCATCCTTTTCAAGTGTGGTAATTCATCCATTAGCGCCTTTTTTACACATGACTTATATTATGTCCCTGGGCTAGTTTCCTAATCTGCATTTATAAGTATGGTCTGTATCTTCCTACTATTTGGTGGGCTGCTGCGTGGTCATCCCCCCCCCCTCCCCCCACCGCCCATGACATTTCTGCAGTGTGCTAATTTAGTGCTGGTCAATAGAGATGTTACTTCAACCACATATGTAGTGTTAGTTTTCTAGAGCTGCATTACAAAATTTTAAAGAAGCAGGTAAGACTAATTTAAGTGTATTTGACGTAACCTAATAATACATCCGGAATATTTCAAGAATTAATATCAAATTATTAAAGAAATGTTAGTTATAGTGAGTTTTAGATAAGGTTAAATAAAAGTAATAGTTCATCTTCTTACTCACATAGCCATATTTCAAATGCTCAGTAGCTCCCTGTGACTAGCGGTTACCGTAATGGATAGCACTGCTCTCATCTTTGAAATGTTGGCCACACTTCAACCCTTAGACTCATAGATTTCCCTGCAATTATGTCTCCTGTTTGCCTCACAGTGCAAACGCCCCACATTTTCTGTTTCTCTGGGAAGTTGCCTAGTGTTTTCACTTCCATATTGTAGTCATGACTCCCAAAGCCACAAGTCTGAGTGACAGCCATGGGATTTTATTTACTGCATTGTATGAGATTTCCAGCGTTATGTTATTACTCATACCCTGAAATGATGTAAAAATAGATAACTGGGGAAATGCATGCGTAAACAGGCTAAGTCCCAGGGTTTTGTTGCAGTATACTGTGTTCTTCCAGAAAATCTTACCCAATATGTAGAATATTGTGTTCTATATAGTGTTTACTGCAACTAATAGGAACCACTCTTTAAGTGCTTCAACCAAAAAGGGATTTAATACAGGGACGTAAGTGCTTACAAACTTGCTGGAAGGGTTGGGAGAACAAAAATCAAGGGGCCACCCTGCCCTTTTGGCTTCACTTAAAAGCCAAACACCGTGGCTGTGAAAATGCAGACACTTGCTAGCATTTCTGCTGATGCCCAGAGGCTGGTGACTAGACAGTGGAACTGGGGGCCGGTGGCTGTGGACACTTGTGTGGGTACAAGCCCCCCGTTGGTAAAACCTAAATCGTATCCAGAACCCTAGATGCAAGGACATCTGAATGCTAGAAGACCAGGCTTTTATTCAGCTGTGACCCGTTGGCTGGTGGCTCAGCAGCTTCTATGTCACTTCGCGTAGCCCTTTTCCCAGTCTGGGTTACTAGTGGCTCATCCTGGGGCCACCAGACTCCCTCTTCCGCATGGTACCGTGTATGGAGTCGTGGAGAATCCTTATCCTCTGAGACAATCAGATTCCAATACAGTGACTCTGATACAGTGGATTGCTATGAAGAGCAAGTTGTACAGTCAGACCTCTAGTTAAGGACTGATATATGGCCACAAGGTAATGATTGATGCTTTTTCTTGGGTGGCAGGTACTGGTTCCTGAAGGCAATTCCAAAAAGGATTTCAGTGTTTCTAGAGTAAATATTTAGCCCTGGAAGGGTAACTAGTTTGAATCGGTAATACGTGAAGTTTGTTTCTTCCTTTCCACTCCCCAGCCCTGAAAGACGTTGATGCACTTCAGAAAGGATGCTGTAGTGCATTATTACAATCACACATTTCTGCTTGACTTTCTTACTGTTGTAGTTATTTCTTTGGTAGGCATTTCACTCTCGTGTAAGGTCTAAAGTAGGATGAGGTGGGACTTTTTCCCCTCCATTCACAAGGGATATGTACCTTCTAATTCTCTTCTATCCAGATTCTTGTCTGCCCATATCAGCCACTGTGTAGGGTTAACTGTGGTAAAGTGCTGCTTCCTGATGTCATGTATTGAAGTGTTTGTCCCCTTTTTTCACCTGTAGGGCTCCTTGGTAATGGCCAGTCTAAGGGATTAGGACCAGCATCAGAACAGTCAGAGAATGAGAAGGACGATGCATCCCAAGTGTCCTCAACTAGCAACGATGTTAGTTCTTCAGATTTTGAAGAAGGGCCGTCGAGGAAAAGGTTAGTACTCAAGGCTGAAAATATTGCTGCCTTAAACCAGGGACTTCACACTAGGTGCCAGTTTTGTCCGCGTGGGGACAAACTTGGGCCCACTCACCCAATCTCCTGATTTTTTCATAGAGGAGCCAGAATTCTGGAGTTTTGTATCAGATATCCTGGTTTCTAAATATTGTCCACTAATTATTATTAGAGATGAATAAAGCAAAAAAATGCTGTGGACCAGAAGAAAACACTTTCCTGCCATAAAAATTGGCCAAAGAGTTGCCAACTTGTAATTCCTGTCTTTGCTGTTCATTTTAATTGATTTTCATCAGTTGTATTCTTGAGTATATTAGATGGTATTTCACCATTTCTAAAGAGATGTTTCTAAAAATTTGAAGAATTAAATGTGGCGTTTCTGAAAAATTTTTCCCCTTGTCAGGAAAGCAAAATCCACTTGGTGTTAACCAAGTTAGTAGGTGTGAAATCGGTTCTTAAAATTAATTTACCAGCAGGTTTTAAATTTTTTTAAATGACTTTCCTAAATAAGCTTTAGATAGCTTGATCAGGAAGTTGGCTATGGTAGTTTGATAAGAGTTGTGGCTTCATGGTCAGACAGTGACATTATATAATAACGCTTTTAATTGGGTGTTTTAAAAACCCTTTGTTAGTTATCAGCCTTATTTCACGCCTTGTGTTGTCTGCGCGGACCGCCACCTCCCTTAGAGTTTATATTTCATTTCATTCCTTTTCTGCTCTCATACTCAGTGTTTTCCTGGATGACAAGATTAATTACTTTTTCTTAGAATCTGTTTTTTGGAGAGGTTTGGGAAAGGGGGGAAAAATAACTCCTGGTCTGGACTTCGTTGTTTGCCCTTTCTATATACAGAATTACAGTTACTTTTCAGAAACCATCTAGTTGTGTATATCTAATGAAGAACTGAATATGGTGGCAAATTAAGAGGAAGGGAGAAGAGTGGCCATGTGTGGATACTTAAAATCCTTAACAGAACTGTACTTTAGATCTGAAATTTGAGATGCATAGCTCCAAGCCTTTATTTTCCTCTGTCACACAGTGTCTTCAGTTAGAATACCCATGGTATAGAGTCTGTATTAACTTCCATCCTCTTTTTCCCTCAATCCTCGGCACTGTGTCTTAGAAGGTGTCATTGGATTTGTTAGTACAATTAGCACGCGTATGTAAGAAGTATCTCTGCCAGTGTACTGGACTTTGTATGTTACTCTGTTTAAAAACATTTGGCTGAGTGTCTCAGTGTAAGCCTTTAATGTTTCAGATGCTCTGTGACAAACATTCACTCTGCCCCAGTTTGAAAAGTGCACCGTCACAAGAGGGAGAGTTAAAGGGTGTGTAAGAAAAACCACATTAGTAAACATACTGGAATGTGTAATAATACTCTCCATGTTTCCAAACATGGGTGGGGGGGTCATGCATCATCTTTCATCTGTTTTTGAGGAACAAAAGTCTGTGACTGTGGTTGGAAATGACAGTACCCATCCTTCAGCTACATGGCCGTCCATCACCCTCACCTCTGGTGAGGTCGGTCAGCATGGGGGTATGATGACAAAGGCCATTAGGCTTCATTCTCTTGGGGTGGGTGTGGGGAGCCCTTTGTCCCTGGCTCCTAGTGCCTTTCTCAGATGGCAGTGCTGCCGGCTTCCTCTTTGCACGGGACTGTGGTCCTGTGTGGCAGCTGTGTGCAAATCAGTCAATTAACTTTAATTCTCCAGGGCAGTGAAAAAGAGAAACTTTGTTTAGGGGAACTTAGGGAAAACTTAACGCATTGCTAATCTGCTTTAATTATTAGTGTGCCAAGTACCTTGTTTTACTGAATTACGGATTCATGACAGCATTTTGGGGAGTTACGATCACAGTCTACTATCAGGGACATATAGTGTAGATTAAGGCTTTGACAGGTTAGGCTAGATTTAGGGCTGCTCTGGGGTGGCCTGCGTTGCAGAAAGGGGCTACACTACCCATCCGTAAACTACGGTAGTGTAGTTAGGGCATAAATGTCTTGAAGTGTTGCAGGGTACATAGCAAATAGAAAATAATAACTTTTAATAATTTTTGGCTTATTTTGATTCCTTGTTGGTATTTAGCATAAACGTTTAGTATAAATTCTATGGTATGAGCCCTGCCTTGTAAGGGTATGAACTGGAATCTGAATTCCTGGAGCTTTGTCAGTTACCGTCAGACTTCAGTGCTCAACCTTCCTTCATGTTACATGTAACGTACCTTTTCTAAGAAGCTGACGAGTGTGCTGTCTCTGCTGATTCCAAGCCAAGCCCAGAGTAACTACCTAAAGTGGTGATTTTGAAATGTCGCTGAAGCGACATTGAACTGATTGTTGACTAGATCTTACTCTTTATCTAGCGTCTAAAATTCCCATAAATATGCACGAGAAGAGCATGTTTTATGATGCACCACTTGCATTCTCTTTTGGCATTTAGACTTTCTATGTGAGAACACTGAGTCCTAAAATTCCAGTCATGATTTATGTATTTGTTTTGGAAAATGCTCTCTCTCTCACCCTCTCTCTCACTCTCTCACTCTCTCTCTCTCTCTCTCTCTCTCTCTCTCTCTCTCTCTCTCTCTCACTCTCTCTCCCTCTCCCTCTCCCTCTCCCCTCCCCCCTCTCTCTTTAGAATGATACGAATTGCTAGCTATTTTTGTACAGTTAATTGCTCTTTCTAGGTGCATGTTTTTAGGATCACCAGTTAATATGCCTTTGTCTTGGTGGGGGAGGGAAAGAAAGGGAATTTATGTGTTTGACTTCCTTAAGAAAAATTGAAATCTGATGTGTAGACTATGCCAACCTCAGTTTAGACCTTGCCCTGAATTTCCAGCCTGCAAGTTGAAGCAATTCCATTTTCTGATTGATGCTTGTAACACATTTCTTAAGTCTTTAGTCAAAACATCCCATGTGTTTACACTGTGTTATTTTTCTACCGGAAACCCCCTAAGCTATGTTTGGTCCTATGTACTTGCTGCCATTGGTTTTACTTAAGTTGGGGATCTTTTTGGTACATAGGAAGCAGTAGAATCCAGCGTTCCATAGGATTTATTTTTCTTGATTGAGGCAAAAATAAAAGGTATTTCTTTACCTAGTCATTAAAAGGTCATCATCTAAAGTCACTCTTTGTAAAAGGAAAAGCCAACCTCTCTAGAAGCTCTTTGCCTGTTTGATGGACAGGGCAGCCCAGCCATTGAAGATCTGAAGGACTCAGTGCTGGTGGGAGTTCCTAGGCGTTGGTTTTCTTTTTCTTTTGATCCCTGTGGTAGGTGAGTTTAATAAATAATTTAAAAAATCATACATTAATTAGTTCTTACTGTTTAGAATGGAAACATTGTAGAGGTTTTCCACCTTTAATCATGCCATGCCTAGCTCCTTACCCTCCCCCCCTTATATTGCTCATCCCATGATACTCGGTTATTGTAAAATTTGTTTCCTGCAAGAAGTATCTGAGGATTTTTAGAAACCAGAATGGACCAGTTTTGTCAGTCATGTGTGGATAGACTGTGAGAAACTTGGGAATGATGGTTATGATCAGGATAAGGGATTATGTGTTTGGCTGGTGGAAAGAAGGTGTACAAAGAAGTTGGTGACATGGTATACTTTCAGCTGTAAGTGCATGGGAGATCCAAAATGCATGGTCATTCAGGGGTCACTGGACTTGGCCACTCAGGTATCTAGCAGAATTAAGTGTTGTATGTACTTATTTTATCTTTGGATGGGTGGTAGTTCTCAGGGACGTGTCATGGGCACCTTGTGGTTAAGAGTATGGGCTGGAGCCAGACCGTGTGGCCTCTTCTGGCTCAGCTGTCTATTATGTGTTCTTGGCACGTTCTGTAACATCACTGGGCCTCGGTTTTCTCACCTGTAAAATGTCTGTGACAGTAGTAACCACCTCATGGGGGGTTTTGTGTCCTAGGCAAATTGATTCATGAGGAGCTCCCGGGTATATGATGAGGACCCCGTGTGAGATATTACCGTTAGCCGTCATCAGCGTGTATGACACATGAATTGCTACATGGGGACATGCACATTCACTGAAGACTTCTCAAATGTGATTTTGATGTATGCAAATTGTGATTTATATCTTTTCTCCATGGTGCCGCCCTCACCGCCATCCATGGGCAGATGGAAAAGTGTGGGCCTGTGTCCCTCTTTTTTTTGAAGTTTACTGAGTCACGGGAAGGACCCTAATGGTGTGGAGTGTGAATTCTTCCACAAAGCTTGTTGTGACCAGGTATTTGCTTGCAAGGAGCAGGTGTGAGTGGGGTGAGGTTGTAGTTTGTGAAGATGCTATCTGGGCTATTCACATGTAAGTCACACCTAAGCCCTTGGGGGGTGGCCCCTATTTCGCTAGTACTTAATAGTAAGATCCCTGACACACTTTTAAAAACAAACTCCACGAGTGTCTACTGAACTAGTAAAAAAATAAATAGTGTGGACTGTGCCTCTGTAGGGATGTAAGTGTTTTCTTTTTATTAAACAAAGAGCTGCTGTATTTTAGTTATTTAAGCCTTTGGGAGTGTAAGACTTGATGGAGTTCAGACAGTCAGTCCTGCTCTAGGAGGTTGGATTTTGAATGTGGAGTGTTAGTGGTGAGGACTTGGTGTGGTTCAGGTTTTGGATATGAATACATGTTGAGATGATGAGAATTCTCCCAGGCTTTTAATAGGCATCCCTTTTACAGCTGAATTGTCAAATATTACTGTTTTCCTTATTATTTCTGTTCCGAGGTACTATGTTGACATGCAGTAGTTTGCTACCTCCAAGTTTGGAAAGAAGATAGGCCCTTCAAATGCATAGGATTCTTACTGGGCAGCACGCAGTGTTAGAAATTGGAGTTATTCAACGTCACCATCCTTAGGAATTAGAATTTTAAAAGCCTAAATAGTTTTTACATATCTGTGTAACAAAATGCATTTGTAGGATAGTTTAATGTTAAATGCACTATTGAATTCAGAGCTATCTTGACTGAAACATACTCTCTACCTACAGGAAGTAAAAAAGGTGCCAAACTGATGAGCTGAATATTATGTGGCACCTTTAATAACCACAGAAAATAACTGTAGAGTTACATAAATGTAAAAAATGTAAACTAGCTGTGTCTAGCCCCATCTGCTCTTTTAATTTACCCACACAGCTGTCACTTCTGGTGCTCTTCATTCCTTCCTTTAGATCTATGTGGCTTTCTGGTATCATTTTCCTTTTGATTTTGCTTATAGGACTTTAACATTTCCAATTTCTGCTGGTGTTGGATGACTCTTTTAGGTTTTTTATATCTGATAAGGTCTTTATTTCACCCTGATTAAAAAAGAATCTTCTTATTAGGGTTGTAGAATCACATGCAGTTGTGAGAAATTCACATTCAGTTTTGGAAGATATTTTTGCTGGGTATAGAATTGTAGGTTAATAGTTCCTCCTCCTCCACTCCCCCGTGGAGGTTGTTAAAGGTACTGCTCCACCGTCTCCTGGCTTGCAGTGTATCTGGCAAGACATCTGCTTCTAAAGCTTTAAAAAATCTATCATACAATATGCTTCCATATAGATTTCTTAGATTCTTGTGTTTGGGCTTCATAGAGCTTCTCAGTTTTGTAGATTTCATCAATTTGGGAACGATTCGAACCGTTATTTCTGCAGGTATATTTTGCATGTGTTCCTCCCCCTGCCCTGTAGGGATTTCAGGTGCACGTATATCAAGGTGTTCCAAGTTGTTCCACAGCTCATGAATACTCTGTTCATTTTATTCCAGTCTTTTTTTTTTCCTCTGTGTTTCATTGTAGATAGTTTCTACCTAATATCTGCAGACATATAGTTTTCGCCTCAGACATTGTTGTCTTTAGTCTCTAGACGTCTCTAGATTTTTTTATAATCTTTAGTGTCTCCCCTAATATAGCTTAGTCTTTGTTCTACCTTCTCGAACATATGGAATGGAATTATAATAGATGTTATTAGTGTCTTTGTCTACTAACCTATCACGTGTGTCACTTATGGGTCATTTTGGATTGATTGATGTCCCTGCACTCAATGTAGGTCATATCTTCCTCCTATTTTGCTTGCCTGGTAATTTCTTATTGGATGCCAGGCATCGTAAGTGTTCTTTTGTTGGGTTCTGGGTATGTTTGTATTTCTCTGCCTCTTCTCAAGCATTGCTCTAGGGTATGATTAGGTTACTAGAGAGCATTGAACCTTTTAAGCTTTGTTAGGTAGGGCCAGAGAGCAGTGTTTGGTGTAGGGGTAGGTTTTCCCAGCTACTCAGGTAGAACCCATATAAGCACTTTACTCAGTGCCCTGTGAGTTATGTGTACCATTTTGACAAAGCATGATTCCCAGCCCTGTGTGGGGTTTGGGGAGTGTTCCCTGTAATTCTTTCTTGTGGTACTTTTCCTTGGGTACTTCCCTCACACACGTGTGCTCAGCGAGTACTTGAGGAGGGTCCTCAGCAGATTCCAGAC
Organism: Orcinus orca; assembly: GCF_937001465.1. Lineage (NCBI taxonomy): Eukaryota > Metazoa > Chordata > Mammalia > Artiodactyla > Delphinidae > Orcinus > Orcinus orca. The sequence goes on along the minus strand of NC_064568.1, from coordinate 94,213,488 downwards.
TTTTCTGTGTGGCTCTTGCCTCTCGAGTACTCTGCTCTATACATTCTTTTCCTCCCCAAACTCTCAATTCCTTCTCCTCAACTCAGGGATTCCTCTGGATTTCTCTCAAGGCAGTAACCTGGGCAGTCATTTGTTTCCCAGGGACCCCGGTGCTTTGTTGTGTGATGTCCATTGTCTTGTGTGGATTTTTAGTTTCTTCAGGCAGCAGGGGAGTCCTGTCCCTGTTACTCTGTCTCAGCCAGAAGCAGAAGTCCTGTCTGTTCTTTGAATGTTGACTGAGAGAAAGAGAATGAGATAGAAACACACACGGGAAATGTAGCTACTATGTTTGCACTTTATCTTAGTCACGGTCATAACCTCACGTTTAATTAGTCATCAAAAAAGAAAAAAGTGAATTGCCTAAGTAGGCCCCAATGCAATGAAATAGAAAATTTCAAAATAAAGAAGCAGCTGACTTATAAATAGAAAATCTCCCTCCACAAGAGAGCATGTTGCTAGTAGAAATCCATCCTTCATACTCTTGGAAGCGCCAGAAGCTCTGTCTCTAAAAGAAGAACTGTCCCTTAGTGAATAGAGCATATCGTGCTAATAAATCTTACTTTAATCCTTGTGAAATACCTGGAAGGTTTCATTACCCTGTTTTATAGCTGAGTCAACAAATGTTCAAAATACTTCACCAGTGGCATGTTTCGTGTAAATAGCAAAGTCACGATTTGAACCCAGCTCTTCATATCTCCAATGCCTGGAACTTTTCCACCATGTCACCTTCCATCAGGAGTATCGGATGTAGGTCTTATTTTTTCAGGTACCTTCAGGACAAATTCCAGAAGGGTGCTCCTTTGGGTCAGCAGTGCCCGGCTTGGCGAGCTGAACCGTGGCTGGTTCACTGTGCCTCTCGCCCCCTCAGCTGAGCACCTCCATGCACTGGACAACTCTTGCGGCCCCTCAGATTATATAGCCTATAAATGCTGGTGCTTGTATTCCTTCTTTAATGTAATAAGTGAAATTTTTTTGTTCATTGTAAACCAAGCAGTAGATAGAAGACAGGTGAATCTTCAGTTTCTTTTGAGTAAAACACACTTTGCTTTTGAAATCATTTCTGGAGCCTTCCAGTATTAGAGGTTAGAGGTCATGCTTTCCTGCACAAGTCATCCTGGATGTGAGAACTCTGAGGACCTAACTGACTATTTTATTTCAAGTGACCGTTCCAGATAGATCGTGATGACTTAGTGATTATAGTGGGTTCTTCCTACATCCCTCTGGGAAAATAGGCTTTTCTTTCACTTCACTTTTCACTCTTGTTGGCTCACCTCAGGTTCCTGCTCATGGGTGGGTCTCTTTCAGCTTCCCTGCTGTTCAAGTTTGGGAGGGGAGTTTGCACCTCTCAGCTCTACACACCTTAACCCTGATCTTAAGTGTTTTCCCAGATTAAGTGGCCACCAAGGTGAATCTGAAAGTCACGTGACTCCAGTTGGCTAGCAGAGAGCTGGGAGAGCCAGGGCTTCATCACCCACGGTCATGGTTAGATACAGATTCTTCTCCTGCAGCAGCACCCCCTGGGCTTTGTTCACACCTCTCAGATCCTGCTCATGAGTTCTGTCCCCTCGGTAACCCAAGACACTGGCAGTCTGTTCAAGAGAACCCTCCCGCGTCCCGTCCCTCATGGTGACATGGAGCCTGGCCATGGTGTCTGCGGAACCATGGAAGCCGCTCTAATCAGCATGACGTCTGACTGGTTTTGCACATGACGTTTTTTATGGGTGGTTGGTTTATGGGATTCCCTGTTTCCTCTTCCTGTCTTGGAATTTTGACTGTGTGGCAGATTGTTACCTGTGTGGCATGACTTGGGGGTTTCAAGACAATGTTTTGCATTGCTTTGGTTTCCAAGAAGCAGACCCTTTTCCTCATTTAACAAAGCATCTTGTGGAGTCCATCTGTGTGGTCCTTCTCACACGTTAGGCCTTCTTGACTGTGCATGTGAAAATGCACGAGCAATGCCCTTTATGGAGGACTAAAGGCGCAGCCCAGTCACGGATCAGAGGATCAGAGGAAGGAAAGCCCAGGTCTAGGTGGTGCTTTGGGAGGTGGGGTGGAGGACGCAGAGGGTGGAGCTTGGAAGAATCTGGAACTGGGTGGGGATTGAGGTTGCTTCGTGATTGCCCAGACCTGGGCTGGTGATTCAGGGTTCCCTGTGTGGAATGTGTGTAGATTTGTTTGGCCTAAATGGCAGGACGGACTGCAGGTTCCCTTCCCTTGGGAATGTTTTCTTTCTCCCCTCTACCCTGTGCTTCTAGCTTTAGCAGAGGTGCACTGTTACCGCCCAAACCAGCATAAGTAGGGCTGAGGGGTGCTCTGTGTGCTTGACTTCACCCTGGGCTGAGCCCCTGCGTGTTGTCCTGGGTTGGGTACGTGGGAGGCAGGAGCTGGCGGAAGGGCGTCACCTCTCATCCCCAGTCCCGCTGACTCTCACTGGCCTGCTCTTCCTTAGGGCCGTGGTGGCGAGGCCAGGGGAGGTCGGGTGTGGAGGGCAGTGTTCAGGGCTTGCGGGCTGCTGCTTGCACTGCGTGGTGTTCCTGTCCTTTTCCAGGTTCCCTGTCCTTGCACGGAGTCTCCTTACCTGTTTTCTCAAGGCACTCCCCTCCTGGGAGAGCCTTCCTGCTGCTTCTCTCCTTTCCCCTTCTTCTTCTCGACCCTGTGGACATGGCACGTGGCTTTAGCCTCCTGAGACCCCCCTCCTGACTTCAGTGCCTCTGGCCCGGCACTGTTCATAGGTGTATCCCCGGGACCAGGACTCTCATACAGTCCGTGAGGCCATTGTTCCTGGGACAGGAAGACAGCTTTCCAGGGCCTTGGTGTCTATGAGATTTTCTAAACTCTTGGAGTGATGCTGGGTCCCTGGGTAGCATAACGAACATGTGTAAACTATTGTGTGTCCATTCCTCATGGCCTCTTGATCTTATGGCAAGTGACCCCTGGGTGGGAGACTTACCCCTGATTGATCCTCTGAGTTAGATGGTTTAAGGAGTGACGTGTGTTTTTCTGGCGCAGTCTTATAACTAGGCCTTTGATTAGAAATCGGGAGAAAGAAAATTCTGAGATTCCAGGATCGTGTGGACTGACACTTCGTCTCCTTGGAGAACCTTTTTCTGCTGCTTAACTCAACTTTTCCTCTTAACTCTCCATGAGAAAGACAGTCTTCCAAAAGAATTACCCCTTTGCAGGGTGGCTTCGACAAATGTTTATGTGCCACTTCTGGTGTGCCGGCCAGATTCTAAATTGTTTATGTGTATTAGTCCATTTGATTCTCACAGCAGACCCTTTGGGATAGGTCTTTGAACATCATTCCCATTTTGTAGATGAGAAAACTGACACACAGAGGGGATTGGGTGAACTTTGCCGGGAGATAAAGCCCCCAGATTATTTCAGAACTCAGTAAATGGTTTCTACCCACCTTGAGTGGAGTGGTGCAGAGCCCCCATGGAGTGCTGGTGTTGGAGACGGATGGAAGAGTTGTGTTTTCAAAATTTTGGGAGAGGTCTGAGGATTCTTAGGGCTGGGCCAAGCGATACCTTTCTAACCCTCAGAGGAGTGGGACCTTCAGGGAAGCAGAGTCCAGGAATGCTGATTTCTTCATCAAGATTCGAGTTGTTTGCCAGGTACTGGGTGGATCTAAGATATGGTCGATTAAGCCTCATTTTGAGCTGCAGGAAATCTCCATTCCAGAGGGAAGAAGGAAAGAAGCAGATCATTTCAAATGCTGTGTGTCGAGTACCATGGAGGATGTGACGTCTGTGGGACACTAGGGGGTTTCTAGGGAAGTTGGGGCACCCTACAGTGAGCTGACAGGAACACTGAGTTTTTCCTTTTGTAGACTCTTTCACTCTTGCTAGGCTCTAGATTCCGTGGAGAAGCTCTTGTAACTTCCTGACGGAGGGTGTTGGGAGCCAGCTTCTTGGGCACGGTAACACGGAGAGACAGGCCCAGTGCCGGGGGCGCAGTCAGCCCGGTAGCTGAATGTGTTGGAGCCACATTAATCACGCGATGAGCATGTTGGGTGCTGCAGAGCAGGGAGGGCCAGCGCTCCATGCCGGGAGCTTCTTCGCAGAGGCTGAGCCTTGACACATGACGTGGTCCGTGTGCTCTGTAGCAGGCTGTTTCTGGAAGGCCTGGTGTGCTTCAGTACTTTCTCTAACTGACTTGACCAGAGGGCTGGAAGGGGGCAGGGTTTATTTACTAACTTTTCTGTACAGCACGTTTGAGATAAGAAGGTTAGTTGATATTTTGAAGGGGCACACGTGTTTGTTGGGACAAAAATATAGGTCCCGCTCCAGTTTTCTTCCGTCTTGCAGAATCCATCGTCAGGATTGACGCATTACTGTAGTTGATTTAAGCAGTCACCTGTAGTGAGAGTAGGGTGCACCTGACACCCCACCCTGCCTGTCCTGGGCCTGCAGAGACCTGCAGTGGTCTGGGAGCTGTGCAGGCTTCGAGTTGGACCAGCCCAGGTAGGCCGCCTTTCAGTAACCAACAACCCAGGTGGTTCTTCGAATTAAACACGGTAACGTATCTCAGCAGTAGGTAGGCGCCTGCTGTGCTGTAGCCTTGGTCCCCAAATCACTCCAAGCCAAGATGTGCTGAGAGGCACGGGAATTGATGTTTGTTGGATGCGTGTTGAACGATAGCATTAGTTAGCTTCCTTTGATTAGAGGAGGGAACAGATGGGCTCCCTGTCTTCACCTTAGTAAATGAAAAACAAACCCCAGTCGCGATCTCTTTCTTTTTTTGAACCAAAGGATGAATTGACTTAAACATAGAGGTTCTTGGATAATCAGAAAGGGATTGGTGGGGGGGGGGCGGGGGGCTTTGTAATTGAAAGCTATCACTGTCATTTTCTGGGTTTGATTAGGAGACTTTTAGAATAAATTTATGTTGGCTCCATCCTTACTTGACTTTTAAAGTTATCATTGGAATTTCCATTTTTAAGTGTCTCTTAAAGCACCACATATGTGGCCTGGCTAATCTGGGGTGGGGTAGCACCTTGTATATGGAGTAACAGTGTAGGCATCTAAAGCAGGGAGAGGTATATCCTTCTGGCATTGTGCAGTTTATTTTCAGATTTACTGTTAATGCTTATCTTCCTGGAATCGTGTATTAAGCTTTTTCATTAGTGAAGCTGGGCTCCTCTTTCCTTAACACATTACTTTTCCTGCTAGAGAGGAATTCTGTTTAGAGAAGTCTTCGTAGATAGTCAGTTCTTCTCCATAAAGACGTACCACCCTCCTAAGAGGTCAGTGCACATGGGTCTTAGTGTGAAGGAAGGAATGGGAAACATGGGGCCCGCCCCAGAGCACGTGTGTCCTCTGCAGGGTTAGAGATTGGCAAAATCCCTTTGATTTAATTGGTCATTAGTTGTTACCGAGGACAAATTTTTGGATGCTTGTGAGAATGGGCAGCTGCTCCCAGAATTCGCTTGAGGTTCCTGGTAAGCACACAGGCTTCTGCTGCATTTATTTGTTTAAGGAAAATGGTAGAACTTCATTTGAGGCAGTTTTATTACCGCTGTGGCCATTTCCTTTTTCTGTTAGCTCAGAGATCTGATTGCAGGGATATCACTTCCACCTCCTATGCAAATGATGGTGTAGCATGCATGCTTTGTGGTTGCCACGGAAACTGGATACCAGTTTCCTTCCTTCCTCTTCTAGCACTGCTCTTCCTTGTGTTTTCGATATGAACGTCTCTGTCACGTGCTTTTGTCCTCCTTGCCTTTTACGCTCCCAAAGGACAAATGTAAACGCATCCCTGATCTCTTCAGTGGTATCTGACCCTCCCGGAAACATCTTATCAGTTCGTAAGTCTTCCTTGATGAAATGGAGAGCGAGCACAAAGACAGACGACACTGGTTCCATACGTCTCACGTGAAAGGCACGAGATGCTGGGTTTGTGGGGTTTGGAGTCACCTCATTTGCAAAGGGGGTGACAGCCATTAGTGTCACTTGTGGTTCACATGTGAGTGCTTTTGCAGGGGTTGTTAGACATGGCTCTTTATGCAGAATGTTCCCTGATGTCAGCATCCCCCCTGGCTGCTTAGCAGCTCAATTAAAAGCAGTGCACATTGTTGCTGCTAAGATGAGGATAGAGTGTTCTCATCACCCCCGCCCTACCCTTTCCCTCTCTTCTTCCCTCCTCTTCGTTTTGATGGTAGGATTGGCTGGGTGGAGGGAGGCACTGCGCTAGAGAGATTCTAAAGGACAGGTCGAGGAGGGAAGGCAGCAAGGTAAATCACTTGTCAGGGGCAAGCTTTTGGTTCATTTCTGCTGTTAGAAATTCAGAAATTTGAAGAAGAGACCATAATAATAGACGGGTTTTTTCCCCTTGGAATAAGGTAAATGTGGGACAAGAATATTTTCTCACTTGCTTTAGGCTCAGTTGCTTTGATCTAGAAACATAGAATCTATCATGGCCTCATAAAATGCCTTGCTAGATCTCTCCCGCGAGCTTAAAGCCCGTCCCATAGGATGAGTGTGGAGTCAGCAGCATCTGTGTGATTTTTTTTTTTTTTTTTTGGAGTGTGTTTGGGCAGGGAGGGAATTGGGTGATCATCGCTCTCTAGCTGTGCTCACTCCATGTTCAAGCTTTAAAAGGGTTTGGCCCTCAGCTCCCTCACAGATGGGATCGTCCTTGCTTTGTATCCCCAGTGGCTGGCGGAGTATCTGGTATGTTTGTATGTTTTTGTGAAGGTAAACAAATTCTAAGAGTAGCCGAATAAAGTGTAAGGAAAGGAAATCTTTCTAGAGGAGTTGTTCTGTTTGAGAAGCATATTTTCCTATTTAGAATTGTCCAGATCCTACATACCCTCTTATCATATTGGAAGGTAGGTGCGTGTGTACTTGTGTGTCTGTCTCTCTGTTGTGTGTTTTTGAAGTGTTGCCCATAGTTATTTATTTTAGAGGGTTAGGAAAGACTGGAGCTGTTTTTTGGTAGTAATATATTATTCTGCTCTTTTATTCCCCCCCCCCCCCCCAGCTGTTTCTCCTCCCTTCTTATCTCTCCTCTGCTTCCATAATACTTCCTGGGTCCAAAATTCCACATCCATCTATATAGAAACCAAAATATAACTTGTAAAATGACTTGTCAGGGCCTCTCTTGTGACCTCTGATTAGGATATAAGCAAGTACCTACTTCTGCTTTCACAGCAGGTTGTGGAGTCCTCAAACCACTGCAGTGTAAGTTTTCTGCATTTCCATCAGGCATTGTTAATCAGTGATGCCAAGTGAAGGGGGAAAATGCCTTCTTGTCTGAAGGCCATGTGGTTTTTCCTGTGGTGCTAGCTTAGTATTGACTACTGTTTTCTGGTAGAATTTTGAGATATTTAACCAGATCATCGAATTCCGTGATAATAAGCATTACTCTCATTATGATGGTAACAGATATATCTGGCATTTTTCCCTGTTACCCTCTCAGATCTTGGTTTTCCCAGAGGTCAAAGAAGACTTAGCCTTTGTTTATTTGCATTTTTGGAGTTTATTTCTTAAAGAAAATTTACTCTGTAAAGTTTGAACAGCATATATGACCACTTTATAAAAAGCTTCAACTCTGTAGAATTGGCATTAATGTTAATTCCTGCTGTCTACTGTATATAAAATGCAGAAAGATTGAAAACGTTTAAAAGGAAAACGAGAGCTGGGTCTTAGAAATGAATCTTTGTCCTGTTGTTCATACTTGGTTTCAGACATATTTGGAAATGAATGGAGGCCTTCTGAGATGTTGCTTCTTTCATAGGAAGTACTATTTTGTTGAGTATATAACAGTGTAATAGGCCAGGTGCTTTACATGACTGGGTCAAGTAAATTGTTCTCTGATAATATAATTAAAAAATAACGCGAAGCAAGCATTGGCTCTGATGTATTATCGTGTAAATCCATTTAGTGGTTATTGATTATTATCTTGTGGGAAGGCTGTTTTTGTCAGTGCCTACTTATCTGGGCCTGGTAGGATTATTGGGGCCTTGTTTCCAGGCCGAAGCCCACCTTGGCTCCTGCAAACTATTGGGGAATGAATGGTCTGAAGAGGATGCTTCAAGTAACCATGAGCACGATTCAGGTCAATCTTGGGGGATACTTCGTGATTACCCTATGATGTATTCATTAACTTAACATTTTGTTTCTTCCCTGTTAACTTGGAACTGTGCAGGATGGGATTCTAGCAGTTTTAAAATATATGTAGTTTTCAGTCCTTCTTTCTCTAGAACGTAATTATAAATTTGTTCAGCCTGTTATTCTGCCCCCAAGAACTATGTTTGCATCCATTGTGACAGCCTGCAGACTGTTTGTACTATAATCTGCTTGCTGGTCTGGCAAATGCCATTGTGTAATGTGGACTGGCACTTGGCCTTTCTGGCACTTGTCGTTATTCCCCTTTGTAGGGATTTGAGCCGCTCTGGCCAGGATTTCTCTCCCTATATTCATTTCTGAGGCCTCCTACCGTCCAGTCTCATGGAACGAGGCCGGGATAAATAGAGCCCTCATAGATCATCTGAATATCAGATCATCCTGGTGCACAGATGAGAAATCTAAGGCTTAGGGAGGACTGGGCACTGGGAATCCTCACGGTGAGAATGTCTGTGAATGTTTGAAGTGATTTTAGAACCAAATCAAAATGTACATTGATCTTGTCCATACAGCCAAAATCTGTATTACGTCTCTGAAAGATGCCCTCCTGCTATGAGCTTGGGCTGTTGTTGAAGCCAGAGGAAGGTACGGCAGTACAGCTTTCCCTGGGTGCTGGAGACCTGGGTGTTTCGAAGGTCAGGAAGAGTGATGCCAGCAGACACACAGAAGGCTCGCTCAGACTGCTTTTTGCGGGGCCCTTTCCATCACCGTTCACCGCCTCTACTCCCACTACCTTTGGTACAAACGAGGGCTTGCCCATGTTATTCAGATTTCTTGGTTCAGCCCTCAGATGGGCAGGACTTAATTTAATCCCTGTTTGAGGACAAACATTTTTGCCCATCTTCACCACTCTCCTGTGTTTGCCCAGATATTTTAAAATTTATACATAAAACAATGAAATTTGTATACAAAGAAAGTATTTAAGACTGTAGATATAATTTTCTCCTTCGTTGAAGCAATTTGAGAAATGAAGAGGCTCACAGATGTCAGTTTGGACAGTGACACCCACGGATTTCCCAAAGAGGTTCTGTCTCCATTGTTGACCCTTAATCTAGGAACATAGAAACTGATTTTGTTGAAACCCCCTTGAGCCAGTAGCCACTAACTGCACGACAGTGGGAGTGGACACACTTCTCTTAGCCAATAAAGCCAGTAGGGAGCCTGTTCCCAGGCCTGCCTGGCTAGGTAAGCAGGCTAAACCTGCCGTGAGCAGTCCCCATATATTTTTGCTAAGCGAACTAGGACCTACAATACACACGGCACCAGTGTGGCACCCTTTATGGTGCTACCTTTGAAAGTAGACTTTATCAAAATTGAGGGGACAAATCCAGAATTAAAATCCCTCTGGACTAAATCTGGTTTTGTTCATTTAAGATGTAAAGTAGATCTTTGATGCCGGCTGCCTCAGCAATTAAACGGGCCTTCGTGTCCAGTATTAGGGACAGAATGCCTCTGTAATGTGGTGCAGTGGAGAGAGCAAAGGCTTTGGAATAATGTAGATACTTGCTTGGCATCTGTGTTCTTAAAAGCCAGGTAAAGTCGCTGAGCCTCCATTGCGTTGTCCGATAAATTTGCACTACAGCACCTTACGGAGCTGGCTCTAGCCCAGTGGTTCCCCGACCTGAGCGTGTAGGAGACCACCTGGAGGACCTTTTAAAGCCCAGCTTGCTGGATCCCACCCCCCGGAGTTTCTGATTCAGTTAGTCTGAGAATTTGCATTTCTGATAAGTTCCCAGGCAGTTCTGATGTTGCTGGTTGGAGGATCACACTCTGATAACCAGGGCTCTGGTAACCACTGGACTAAACGCTGTTCATGATTTTAAAGCACATGGCATATCACTGTCCCTCAACAAATACTAAATATCCATTTTCTATCGAGTCGCTGTGTAAATGGACCGCGATGACCCCGCAGTTACGAGTTCTGGGAGCTGTTAGCCTTTATCAGGTAGATGCAGCCTTTGCTCCAGAAAGACTTGATCTCAGAGCAGTATTCTCCCCTTGTGGCCGCTTGTTAGTTTGGGTGACTCCTTTAGGTAAGAATTTAGATGAATTAATTTTTCTTTTCTTTGGTGAGCTGTGATCATTTTGTTGTTCTCTGGTTTGGGTTCTCCTTTGAACAGACCTTTACTCAGCCCAACAGGTGACGCGTGGCTCGAATTCATCGGTTTGTGCCCCCCTCCTCTTTCCTTCATACATGTTGAGTTTAGGCCTTAGCCGCTCTTCCCATGCCTGCTTGAGATGATGCCTTTCGAGACCTTTTTCATTATATGTCCCCAAACATTTCCTTCCTCAGCTTGTTCATCTGCTTTGTGCAGAAACAGAACAATGATGTCTTTCCTTCCCTTGTGGTTTATTTGAAATTATTTATAGACTGGTCTCTGGCTGCATGCCGCCTCCTTCCCAGCCCCCAGGCCCCGGTGTAATTTGTCTTTAGGTAGTTGCTTACGTACAGTGTGCCCTGCCTAAGGGCACACTGTCTGAGTGGAAGTATTTTCCTGCTACAAACAACTCACCAAAGCGGACAATGTGATTTCATCTTGAATTGCCTTTGCACGCGATTGTCGTGGGCTGGCTTTAATTCCCCATCTATAGGATGATTTCCAGCTCCCTGTAGGTCATCGTGGGTGGTGCACCCTTTGGCCCGGTAGGTGCACCCACACTGATGGCACGATACTAGGTCTGGGGATGTTTCCTGCTGTTCTTTCTGGGCTGTGGAGAGGAGAAATTGGAAACGGTACTGTGTCCCTGCAAGTTATTTCTTCTTTTGTTTTCTACTTAGTATTCACGGATGGTATTCGGCTGACAGGGAGACAATGCAATATCCGTCACATCCCCGTTCTTATGATTCTACCAGGCCTTTCCCCACAGCCCTTCCAGGGCACGTGTGTGAATATGTGTGCGCCCGGCAGCGGTGGGGTGGGAGTGAGAATATGTACATATGGAGGTGCCAGCGCACCTCTCATTCTTTCTCTGATTTCACACGTTTCAACTTGCAGAGGATTTAATTTAATTTATACCTGGCGGAGGAATTTGCCCATAAAACGCACACACACCTCCATAAGTCTGTCTCCACCTTTCACTGTGTGCCCAATTTCAGTGTTTTACAAAGCAAGTTGTGTTTTAGATCAGAGGAGGAGAGATGACACTAAATAACACTGTAGCTGTCCCTTGGTGCACAGAATTCATATACTTCTAGTCATGTTTGCTGTGAAGGGCAATTCCATATACTGATCAACATTTTCTCAGTAGCTTGTCTTTTAAAATGAAATTTGTTGTATTTTTAGCTTGTGGGTTTCTTTTCAGGGGCGGTGGTGTCTCCCAGAGAGTGTTGCACAGCGATTGGGATGAGCCAGTTCCCTTGAGGAGGTGCTGGGGGGAGGGAGTGTCACAAAATTTTTGCAAGGGCAAAATAGGGTCACTTCTCATCTGTGTTTATTTTACCCACTGTCAAGTGTGGATGGGAATGCTTTGGTTTACAGTCACCGTGACAACAGAGGCTACTCCCTGCCCCTCAACAGGCAATGAACCCATTCATTTATCCAAGTGCCTCAAAATTCCATTATGTGCATTCCATGGACTGTTAATTCAAGTATTTTGACAGAATGTTGTTGTGTGTTCTCTAAAAGTATTCAGTAGTGGCTTAATCCTGTTCACGTCACCAAATACGTGTCTCGAGGCACTGTTTCTGTCTCTCAGGGGGCGATGAGAAGAAGGATGGTCAACAACAGAACAGGGTTCCTCAACTTCCTGTATCTGGGGCTTTTCTGTGCTGGGACATTCTCTGAAGTTTTGTGGTCGTATATAACTGAATTTTTTTCTTTCTACGCCATAAATAGATTTGGGCTTTGTTTTCAAGAAAAATGCTTTAAGTTACCACCAAGTTAAATCTCTTAATTCTGGCTAGTTTATTTCAAATTTCTGGGGTGTTAGGTTACTTTTGTTAATTTATTACTTTATTTATATTTATTTTTGGCTGCGTTGGGTCTTCATTGCTGTGTGTGGGCTTTCTCTTGTTGTGGCAAGCAGGGGCTACTCTCCATTGTGGTGTGCGGGCTTCTCATTGTGGTGCAGAGCACGGGCTCTAGGCGTGCGGGCTTCAGCAGTTGTGGCCCTCGGGCTCTAGAGCGCAGGCTCAGTAGTTGTGGCGCATCGGCTTAGTTGCTCAGTGGCATGTGGGATCTTCCCGGACCAGGGCCCGAACTCATGTCCCCTGCATTGGCAGGAGCATTCTTAACCACTGTGCCACCAGGGAAGCCCTACTTTTGAATGTTAGTCATTGTGGTTCCCGCCCCAGCTTTATTGAGATATAATTGACATATAACACTGTGTAGACTTTAAGGTGTATAACCTGATGCTTTGGTGTATACACATATTACGAATGATTACCACAGTAAGGTTAGTTAACACATCTGTCACGTCATGTACTTTTATTTTTTAATTTAATCTTTTAAATATACAGTAAAGTGTTATTAACTAAGTCACTATGCTGTACGTTAGATCCCCAGAACTTACTCATGTTATAACTGGAAGTTTCTACCTTGATCACATACACACACACACTCCTGCTAATAATGACTCTCTGTTTCTATGAGTTTGGTTTTTTTAGAATCCACAGCAAATGAGGATCACAGTATTTCTCTGTCTGACTTAACATGACGCCCTCGGCGGCCATCCCTGTTGTCATAAATGGCAGGATTTCCGTTTTTATGGCTGAATAATATTACATTGTATATTCATACCACGTTTTCTTTATCCATTCATCCCTCCACAGATTCTTAGTTTGTTTCCGTATCTTGGCTGTAAATAATGCTGCGGTGAACATGGGGTTGCAGGTATCTCTCTTCGAGATAGTGACTTCATTTCCTTCGGATGAATGCCCAGAAGTGGGATCGCTGGACCCTGTGGCAGTTCTGTGTTTAATTTTTTGAGGAGCCTCCATGCCGTTTTCCAAAGTTAGCTGCACCAGTTTACACTCCCACTGACAGTGTGCGAGGGATCTCTTTTTCTCCACATACTCCCCAGCATATGTCTTTCTCATGTCATTTTTCCCTGTATAATGTTTGTATTCTATGTTTTTACGTTCCCTTAAAATGAGTTCAGTTCGTGGAAGAATGAGAGTCTGGTGGGCTGTCCTCCTGAGATAGAGTTTGAGTCCTCACCTGGTGCCTTCGTGTCCGAAAAGGTCTGGCTCTAAACGGACCCAGCCCAGCCCTCAGGCCCCACTGGTTTTATTGTTTCATTGTTGAGCTAATCAGCCTAGAAGCCCAGGGGTGTGAGGTTGTCTTTGTAGCTGTTTGCTTTGAGAAGGGGAGGTCAGGAAGGAATAAACTACTTTTCTTCCTGGAAAGTTCTCTTCTCTTGAATGATTGGTTCCCAAGCCTGTTTCTATCCCAGAGGGAAGTTGTTTCGAGGGCCGACTCCCTCGTGTGGCCCAGGTCCTGTTCTTTTTTTCTTTTCGTTTTTTAAATACATCTTTATTGGAGTATAACTGGTTTACAATGTTGTGTTAGTTTCTGCTGTATAACCAAGTGAGTCAGCTGTATGCAACATCCCCATATGCCCTCCCACCTTCCCTATCCCACCCCTCTAGGTGGTCACACAGCACCGAGCTGATCTCCCTGTGCCATGCGGCTGCTTCCCACTAGCTATCTATTTTACATTTGGTAGTGGATATATGTCCATGCCACTCTCACTTTGTCCCAGCTTACCCTTCCCCCTCTCCGTGTCCTCAGTCCATTCTCTATGTCTGCGTCTTTATTTCTGTTCTGCCACTAGGTTCTTTGGAACCATTTTTTTTTAAGATTCCGTACATATATGTGTTAGCATACGGTATTTGTTTTTCTCTTTCTGACTTACCTCACTCTGTATGACAGACTCCAGGTCCATCCACCTTGCTACAAATAACTCAGTCTCATTCGTTTTAATGGTGGAGTACCAGGTCTTGTTTTGTAATTCTCCTGCTGCAGCTCCATTATGCTGCACTTCATGGAACCCAGGCTTCACGGTCAGACCCGGAAGGCAGGGTGTGTGTTTGCTGGTTCCCTGAGGTTCCTTTCCATCCAGCTCACGGATTCTCGGCCTCAGTTTCCCTTTCAGGTGTACTCCTGCATGTGCTCACGTTTGAGGGGTCTTCCCCGGCGTAGTCAGTAGTTCTGGGCCTGCCTGTTGCCTCTCCTTTGTTGAAGGGGGAGCGGGATGAGAGGATGGATATTCTGAGTTTTAGATTGATAGCGAATCCTCAGAGCTCACTGAGTAGTGTTTCCGTTGTGTGACTCCTTGCTCAAGTTTGTTGGTGTCTTTGTAATCCCAGAGCTGAAAGATTGTAGAAGTCTAGGACAGGGAGCTCTCACTCACCTGGTGGCACCAACAGCTCCAGCGATGCACCCTGTTTCTACCTGTGGGATTCATTCATGTAACATTATCTGCTTTCAAAATTGTGTAACACAAAGAAAACAGTAATTTGCGAGGGGAAACCCCTGTGACGTTACATTGCTGTACTCTGCATCTCTGATGAAATAAATCCATTTCAGAAAGCACTGGGTAAAACCTGGGATACCTGGAATTGTGTGAAATAGGAGAATCAAACACAGAGAAACCTGAGGAAGAGCACAGCTGAGGGACTAAGCTGGGGAAGGGAATGACCGTCCTTCTGCAAACCAGTGGGTTCCCAGGGTTAACTTCTGGGGGTCTTTTCTGGCAGTGAGGTTGTTATCACTGGTCTCTGAGGGTATTTTGGAGGGAGTGGGGGGAGGCAGAAAACTTTGAAGTGTCCAGCTGGAAATGTTCTCCTACATATGCTCATTTACAAATTGCTGAGGGCGGGGCCTTCCGACCCTTCCCAGGGCTGATGGATGGCTGGGAGCGTGGTGTTTGGCATCGTATTGACACAGTGGAAGATGGATGTCTCTTTGATCAAAGGGAGACCATTAGGGCATGTTTAGGCTGGTAGAATTGAAGAGACTTCTTCTAAAGGGAGTAGTTCCACGCCTCCTGGCCCCCATGGCCTGCCACCCGCATCTTTACGAACAGGATTCAGATCTATCCGGCTTGCAGCCCTGGCATTTTGCTAAAGCTAACCGTGAGGAAGCTTGCATTTAAGTAGCTTCTGTTTCTTTGAGTTAATCAGTGGGTTACAGAGAAGGGGAGGATGTCATTTGTTTCCATGATGCCTCAGCACGTCATGGGTTCGGACCATTTGGGAAGATGTGACCGTCTTCTCGCTCGCGTCCCCTCCTTCACGGGGCCCCTACCAGCACCCGTCCTTAAATTGCACCTTGGGGTTCTCCTTTTCCTCCAGAGCTGGCTTGCCTGGTGGTGGCGGTGCAGCGCAGCGAGAAGAGCCACGTGGGAGGTTCCCGTGGCCAAGTGTCTCGCCACTCAGTGGAAGGGGCTTACATTCTCCTCTGGGCTGGGCAGTGGAATGGGAGAGAATGGGGCCATGGGAAAACAACACGTCTGCCCATGGGAAGCGTCACAAAAACTGACTGTTCCTGGTGTGGGAGGACCCACGGAAACTAGCTTTGAGTTTGGGGTTAAAAAAATAAGTGTTTAGAGGTTAGTCACTTTTTAAACTTTCAGTTCATAAATGTTGATTATTGGAGGTTTCCATCGGTTGAATTATCTCCCCCCTGCCCGCCATTTTCACAGTTTATTAGAATCATGGAGAACACTGGGATTCTCTCCCATTTCTTTCCCTCTTTTCTCTACTTTTTGTTCTCTGTCCTCTCTTGTACGGCCATACAGAGAAGATGGGAGGAGCCAGGCAATGCCGAGGCTTTGTGACAGCACCTAGGACAGAAGGTGGACCTGTGGCCTTCTTTGGAGGGTATATGAGCTGCAGTGAAGGAGGCTGACCTGTGGCTTCATTGTTTCCTGTTTATGGACACGAAAATGGGCTCGAGCAGGAAGGATTAATGAAGGGCTTAATTGAACAGGAAGTCTTTCAGCCCTTCGGAGTTGCTGAAGTGGTGCATACAGCTTGGGTGTTTATCTTGAGTCCCATATAAGAGGTTGGACTTTCCTGTGGTCGTTTCCTGGAACTTGGTGAGGATCAGAACTTGTCAGGGCATTTGAATGTTGCAGACGGAAAAGCGATAACTAGTCACTGACAGCACTGGGCCAAGGGGAGGGCTTGTTTGGATTTCTGTGTACTGCCAGTCTCGCCTCTTGGGGTTTTCTGCAGCTGGCCTTGCTCAAAGCCTTTGAAAGTCCTTTGAGCTGCTTTTATAGCATCTCAGCAAATTCAAATATAGTATCTCTGGAAAGGAGTGATAAGTCACTCGTCTTATTAACAGCAGGGTTTTGTTGGTTAAATGGGTGTAAGAAAACATATTTGATGACAGGGCCCCTTGTGAGTCAGAGACCAACTTTTCCCTCTTGGAGAAATTCTCATTTTGTGATGTAAGTGAGGTCTAGTCAGAAGACACTGTCACTAGACCCCTGCGAGGGATCTTTTGAGCCACACACAGTTACGGTGGATGTGTGTGTCCTGCAGATGTTTGGTGAGTCTCTGCTTGTCATTTGCTGCCGCCCACAGACGTGACCCCTTTCCACTTAGTGCTCCCTTGACCTCAGGTATTAGGGCCTGTGGGTTCATATCCTGCAGAGTCCATCTGGGACTCCCAGGTGGTTGACAAGGAAGAAGTGAGGGGACTTTTATATTGGGGAGAGGCCTCTTGGGTCCCAGAATGGGTGTTAAGAGTGTAAATGAGAGACGATCCTGGCTGAGTTGGAAGGTTTGAGTTGGCCTCCATTCCCCTGGCCCGTCTGGTTTAAAAGTCCACTTGGTTTGGTTTTATATAGCGATGCCATTTGGATAAATGTTTCTGCTTCCTGGCCTGACATATGGTTACCTTCTGCAGCCCTGAACGTTGGTAGAAGTTCAGCATTGCTTGAGGGTATCCTAGGCCTTGTTAGAAAGGAAGGTGAGTTCTATGCCATGACTCTCTTTTGCCTCCTTTGAATTGATACAGGTTCTTGGGTTTTTATTTAAATTTCTGTGCCACTGTTGTGTCTGCTGGGTCCTTCACGGCAGCCTCCAGTGACACTGAGCCTGGGCTGAGTCTCCGAGTGTGGGATGCTGTGAGCTCCTGTTTTTCATTGGGAGAACGTGTGGTACCTCCAGGATCACAGAGCACAAACAGCGAAAAGAAGGGAGGATAATGGCTCTTATGTTCATTAGTGATTAGCAGATTCTTTTTAATTATGGTCATGTTTTTTAACTTTAGCAGTTGTCATAAAATCCTAGACCTCTTTTATAAACATTCAGGAAGAGACAATTTGTGTGGATTGTAGTGTATCCTTTTATCACAGAACAGACTTCCCTCTGCATTTTGGTTGGTGATAGCTTAAGTAACACCCATACTTTGAACATTACACGTGATTATGTTTCAGCCTACTAAATAAATTTCTATCAGAGCCCCAAAATGAATACTCTGGGCTTCCCAGGGAAGGAAGCATATTAGAACCATGGTGCATTACTTTAGTTTTGCCTTTTCTTACTTTTCTGCGTGGTAAAAAAATCACTTTTGGGGGAGGGAATCCAGTGGATTTTAGCCCTAGGTATATTTTCAAGATATAAAATGTTGGATTGTGAGTTGCTGTGTATTTTCCATATGCAAGCAAGGCACTTGAGTTGTAATTGAGTTGTTGGGTTAAACGCTATTGCTGACATTGTTCATCTCTTACTTTCTGTGAAAAGTGGCTGGTTTCTTACTTAGCTGGCATCAGATTTTAGTGCAGGTACTAAAAATTGGTTAATGCCAGGCTTATCATAAATCTGCGAAAGTCATAATTCCCCTTTCAGGGGTGATCCCAGAGCTGGTGTCTAAAGACTGTCTACTGCCACCTATTGGTGCATGTTGGCTACTTCATGGGATTTCCAGTGGGCGGGGAAGTTGTCCAGAATCCCTTTTCTATTTGCCGTCCTTTAAATAAAGCAGATCCCTGTTAGCAGACTTACTGTCCAAGAGGCCGAGGATGTGAGAAGCTGAAGTAAGCCTACTCCGTCCGTATCTTTCAGGGACTGGTTAGCTCTCCCAGCGCTGCCTTTGTGCTTTGGTCCATCACGTGCGGATGGACTTTCGAGTCTCACCCTGTGCACAACTCCATGGGGAATGTTTCTGGTGGGAAGTTTCCATAGGATTGACTTTTCAGTTATACTGCTAGGGTTCCACTGGGTTCTGTTGTTTAATGAATGAACTGTGTAACATTGCAGGATGAATTTCTTCGTGTATTTTTCTTCTCTCCTTCAAAGAACGAAGTAAAACATGATTCCTGCCTCACAGAGTCATTTGGTCTCCCTTCCCAGCCATCGTCTCTGCCAGGATTCGAGGAGTTTTCTGGCAGTTCGCAGCCGGGTATTGAGTAACCTAAAATTGAGAAACTGCTGGGGTTCTTGTTGAAATAGTATTTTTAAAAACAAAATTGGCAGTCCCACCTCAAGAGAGAATGAATGGAAAGGCAGATCAGCATTTCAACTGGTTCTCTGAGGCTTTTACAGATGAGTGTACTTTAGGTAACTTGTTCACACCTTGTAACTACAGTAGTGTATTAGGCATTTCTTTGGCAGATCCATGCTGGATTAAGACTTTTAACTTCCACGTGTTGGTCTTCTGACTCGTGTTATCCTTTTGTTACTTTTGCTGTAAACAGTTTTTGCTCAGGACTGCCCTGAACCCAACAGTCTTTGTGGAGAGGAGCATTTGCAGCTCCTAGATCCTGGGTTTGGAGGTGGATCCCCGAGAAGGAGAGGGTTATGCGGCCTGGGGGTGGCGAAACCTGCGGCTTTCCATTGGTGGTAAACTGTAACACATGTGACACTTGTGACTGACAGAACAAAAGGGCTTTGTTGCCGCTTTAATTGTTGATTAATGATGATCCCTCTCGAATTTGACATGGTTGCTTTCTAGAACACAAAAGAAGTCAATGTCAAATATTTCCTTGATCATGACAGAGTCAGGACTTCCAGGCAGCCTCGGTTCTTTGACACTTCAGGATGCTGCATCAGACTTTAAAAAAATAATAATTGCATCATTTTATTAATGGGATCCAAAGCAGTTCTGCGTATTACTTTTCATACCATTTGTGTGGGCTCACACCAGCAGCCTGAGATTTGTGTGCCCAGCAGATGTTTTACTTGGGAAGACACCACATGTATCTTGTAGATATTTAGTACTTTTGGTATTCTCCTTTCTCTCCCCTGACCCTTTTTACCTGAGGTAAAGAAAATGAAGGCTCACCTTTCTCTCTGATGCCCGCCCACTTTCTGAGGGAGTGCAGTTATTTGTGAGCATTTGGAGTATCTTCCGAAGTCGGGGTGGTGTTTGGGTTTGCAGTACTTGCCTTCTCTTTCGTCTGGCCTTTTGGTGGGTAGAGCTGATGAATATACTTATAAGTGGTTAGGTTAGCCTTCCTGAGGATATCTCAGGGTTCTGAAGGAAGTTCATGTGTTTTCCTAAATGAGTGATTTATTCCTAACTGGAAGGATTAAGCCTTAAGGCAGCAGAGTATAGATAGCATAGTAGTTAGTAGTTAAGGGAATTATGCAACAACTTTTGGCATTGTGCCATCTTTTTTTTTTTTTTTGGAAACATCTATATTTAAACGTTTTTCCACCTCTGCCTTCTAAAGTGCAAGGCGGTATGCGTATCTCAAGATCTGGAAGTTATCACGATTGCTGTTTTGCCTGACAACCTGTAGTTGGGAAGTAGGCGCTAGCAATCTTTAGCAACACAGGCATTTTGGAGGTTTTTATTTCCCACTTGGTACAGGCTAAGATCAGTACTTGTCACCAGAATTATGAAATCATGATGCAAGAGGAATTATTACAGGAACGACTATATTCAGGTTTTATAGATGAGGTCAGCGGAGATTGGAGCTAGAAGGACCCTGAGTTGTTTCCTTTTCATAGGGGTTCTCCCCCCTCCCTCCCCTGCCCCGCCCCACCCCACCCCACCCCACCCCACTGCTTCTGCCAACAAGGAAATAGAGTCCCAGCTTGCCCAAGGTCACAAGGTAGTTGAACCAAAGCAGCCCAGGTTTTGTGATACCATGGTTCTTTTCCTTGTACCACTCTGACCAAGCAGAACTTTACAGGGTTTCATCTCCAGGAGATTCAAGCAAAAAAAGTTCCTTTTGGTATATCAGGTTAATAGCAAACTTTTACTCTAGTTGCCTGTGTAATTTAATTTAAGACAAGTGCTGCAAATATTTAACATCCTGCGGTTTTTAGCATAAACAATTTCATGTCTTTCTATGTTAACCAAGAAATGAGGCCTCTGAACCAGTACGGCAAGATCTCCAGAAACACCTGAAAGCAGGCATTTCTCTTCTCATGCAGACCTGCAGACCTCCCTTTCCTGTCACTGGGTGAAGTCCCTACACCCCGATGAGACAAACACCCATTGTAACTCTGGAGCAGGGTGGGACGTGAGCGCCGAAGGATGGAGCCTGTTGCCAGGGCTTCTCGTTACCAAGTTTGCTGTGCGTTGGTCTCTGCTAGCCTCTGGGTTCACTTGAGGATGTGTTTATTTTCTCTTTACTATACAGGATGTTTACAGCCATCCTGTGTGGTTTGCCCGCAACTGCACTTGCATTTGAATTTGGTGGGCAGCTTGCCCTGGGCAGGGGATATCCCCTGCCCGACCCATACAATCTCCAACACACACCCGCCCTTGTTCCTTTGACTAGCTGCCAGGTCTGTAGTGTGTGTGTGTCTGGGGGTAGAATAGAGTGGGTACTTATTTTGGAGATGGAAACACAGGAATTTTTTTTTTTTTTTTGAATAGGCCTTTCAGCAAATTGGCAAAGCTTCAGGGCCAGCTCCCACACCGGCACAAAGAGCCTGGCTATGCGGGTCCCTCTGCATTTGTGGGATATAACGCATTTTCTTTCTTGAGTGAACACACACCCTGCGCTCCCACCCATGCCTTGCTCTCTGTTTAGACTTGGGGTGTAATCTAAATAACTGGATTTACCAGCTTATGTTTTTAATATTGGAAAATTAAGTTAATAAGATGGTGTTTGGCACACACGGCCCTCCATAAGGACCGGCTGGGCACTGCCTTAGACCCCCTCGTCCCCCTCGCTCCCGCCTTGTCCAGCTGCGTTGCGTGCATACCGCTCGTCCTTCATGGGTTTGTAAACTATCAGAAATCCTGGGCAGAAATGGAATTTAATTAACCTAGAAATTGCTGTTGTGCCATATTTAGGGCTGCCCTAGAGATTGAGCACACAGATAGCAATAAGCCGGTTAACTCTATCCTGTAGGTAACCCCAGAGGAGACCCGGAGACACAGTGCCACAGTGATGGCGGGCTGCCCGGAGGCTTCCAAAGGCAGGATTTGGGGAGGGCAGGAGAGGGCACCGGGAGAGTGTTACAGAACAAACAGTATTTGGCACAGGACGTGGTCAGCCACCAGTGGGTTTTCTTTACAAGCTTTGTCTTGGAATTTATCTGTTAACTTGGAAAATAACGCTAGTGTTTATTTTGGTCTGCTTCTCTATTCCCATAAAGGTGCTGTACTTTTTTTCTTTTTAACCTAAATATGAAATATATTTGAAGACTTATTGGGGTAAAATTTTATGTGATCAAGCGAAACATTCCTTTGGCTGTTGGCCCTGGTGCCAGCGAATCCCACATGAGAGAAGGCTTCACTGTGAACCGTGGGGCGTGGAGGAGAGGAGGGAGAAGACGGACGCCCTCCGCTCCAGCTCACGCAGCTCGTCAGGAAGCGCCGTCTCTGACGTGCGGTGGTCTCGTGTGCAGGGGCGCGTGGCAGGACTTCCACACCTGGGCCAGCGGATTGTGGCCCAGGGACAGGTGTCCTGCGTGTGGACACGTGGGGTGCAGCGGCGTGCCTTGGGGTGGGGGGGTACCTTGTGACGCAGCGTGGTTGACAGCCAGGACGCGACCTTAACTGGATTTTGTTCGATGATGCTCCTGATGGGCAAGTGGCTCAGTAAATTCTCAATAAGCGGTGCCGGTGGTGGCGGAGGAAATTGTGACCGAACAGGCAGGTGCTTCCGAAACTGATTCTTAGTGAAACTGGATTCCACTTGACCTTCGCGGAGCCGTATCCTGGGATGGCCAATAACTTTACTGGTGGCAGAACCACAGGCCTCTCCTGTAGCTCTTGGGTCCGTTTCAGATCTGTCCAGCCATCTCCCTGCCACCTCCGGATTGCCATGCCCTCTGCCCCTCTGCTCAAAAAACGTGTGATTCCTAAGGAATGAGTGAGGAAGTGGTATTGTTCATAAATGGGACAGCAGCGCAGTGTTCCTGCCCTTCTCTCTCAACACCTACGGAGGGCTCGCCCTCGACACGCGGCAGCCCGTACATGCAGACATAGGACATAAGGAGGCCCTGGCAGGAGAGCCCACTCTGTAGGCCATCGAAGGGCAGAGGAATGGAAATGGAGTTGAGCGGGAGGTCCTGGGGGATGTGCTATTTGAGGATGGCTCAGTCTCTCTGAGGAGGAGACTTTTGAACAGAGACATGGAAAACGTGATTCTGTAAAAAGCAGCAGGCTGGAATGTTCCCCTCGCTGGATTATAGGAAGAAGCCAGCCATGGTGAGATAAAGGGGAGAAGCATTCCAGCCAGAGGGAGCAGTCTGGAGAAAGCAGGGTCCCCTGAGAACCTTTGCCTCTATCCTAAGAGCATTTATTTCTACATAGAGTTGACACTCTGGGGGGATCAGATCAGTAAAGCAACGTTCGTATCAACACATCTCCCCCCCCCCCCCCGCCAACGCCCCCAAAAAGAGGCACTTTTGCTTAAATGGGATTCACACCAGCAGGGCTGAGCTTTGTTGTGACTGGGTTGCCATGGGGCTCCTGTCCCTTCTAGAAAAGGGACACCCAGATGGCCTTACCCACGACAAGGGCTTCAGATAGCAAGCTCTGCATTCTCTGAACTTGCTCTCTGAATATTTTACTCTTTCAATTCACATACACACATTTACACCACAGAAGGTGAGGAACAGCGATGATTTGATCTGAAACCACTTCTGTTCCCTAAGCCTCACTGCCCCTCAACCCTAGATTTTAACACACTGTAAATAAAAGGTTACCCTCAATGTATGTATTCATATATACATGTATTTGCACATTTCTTCCTCAGTTGGTTTAAGTTTCTTCGGCTTGCTGGAGAGTTTGGTTTTAGTTGGTTTCATTGACCTTCCTGGCACGGAGGAGTCTTCTGTAAGGGAAATTCCTGCCTGGATCAGTTAATAAAAGATCAACACAGAAGTGAGTCTTGTGCCACTTGACACTCCTGTGGTTTGTGTGGGACAGACGCCCTCTGTATTTTCTGCATTCTGGCTTGCTGTGCATTACCAACGCGAAGCAAAGGCCCTCCTGGCTAAACTTCAGGCAAAAAAGCCTTTGGAGGCCCTACATTCTGCTTGTTTCTTCCCTTGATGCCCAGGAGCTCCACACTCTCTCCAGCCCCACCCCTGGGTGGCTCTGAACTCCCTTAGTTCAACCTAAATTTCCATTTAAAGCATCTTCGCCCTGGTAATGGACTGGAGGGTGTTCCTGGTGGAGGGATGGATGGCTCCCATCTTGCTGGCCTGATCACGGCTGGCGCCCAGCAGCTGAGTACAGGCCCTCCTGGAGCTCCACCGCCGTTGGTGGGTGTCTGATCATGCCTGTCCTCTCCCGCACACCAGCCTCCTTCTTTCCCCAGCACCTCCAGGTGCAGATAACCTAGGTCTTCAGCACATCTGGACCTCCCCGCCCCCTTTCTGTACTGATTTTAATAACATACACTCATTTCCTCGTATCGGACACTCTAGAATGAATCACCTATCCCGCAAACATACCCCGAATGGCTAAGAGTGCTTCCTCCCTGGATTTGGCCTCTGAGTTGTGTCATTCAAGCTCTTCTGTTGCGTGGGGACAGCAAAGCAAAGCCACACCTTTGTAATCCCCCGGGACCCGCACACACAAAGCCAAACCGCAGACCTGCACTTTGCACAAAGTACGGATTCTTCTGGCCTCTTTAAAACAAGATATTGGTTTGTCTTGTTCTTTAGGTCCTGCTTTCATCTGCGTCTCACAAATACTTCATCACTTGGGAGCTTGGCTTAGTCCTCTGAGGGGTAATTTATTTTACTGCCGCTTTTTAATCTGTTATGCCCTTATTTTTCATAGCCTCCCTGAGAAAGTCATCAGGGAAAAAGCGCCTTTTATTTGAGCAACGGTCGGAGCATTTATCTTTGAGGTTATGAAATTGTAGAATGTTTTTCCGTGTCCTGCTCTGTCATCTGTGTTTGCGTGTTTGTTTTTCATTCAGGCTGTGCCGTCTTCTCATTATGTGTGGCATTTGTCATTGCCGACTTTTGAGAAAGCAGTAAACACGGAACATCCTGTTCACGTACAGGCAGTGATTCCATAAAGCCCCCTTAATGCCCAGAGTGTGAGTTGTGTCCATTTAAATGAAGATGTACAAATCAGAAAATTGCCAATTAAAACCCCTTTTCAGTAGGAAAACATTACAGGGGTTTTCTTTTAACAGGAAGGGCAAGTTGGAGGAGAGAAGGAGCTTGTTGGAAGAGGAGGGTAGTTCTCTTGGGCTCAGTCCACCCTGAGGGTGGCAGGGCATGGCGCTGCTATCTACTTTTCTGTATCCTGTCCTTTCTCTGAAGTGATCCTGCTCAAGGCACGGGCTGTTTGCTGCCTGGTGCCAGTGAGCTGAATAGAGAAATGGAGAGTGAGCAGTGAGCATGTTAAAGCAGTTGAACAGGGTGATTTTATGTCTGTGAGTCTAATAATAAATTTGAGCTTGTAGTTTATGTCTTTCATTTTCCCCCTACAATAATTATCTTATAAAAATATCCATTTGTAAAAGACAGAAAATCTAAAGGGGACCGTGAGGGGGAACCAAATGCAAAACGGATCCTCTTCTGCGAAGGTTTGAGAAGCACTGCGCCTTACATCTCTCAGTCGGGGACACACACACACACACACACACACACACACACACACACACACACACACCACCCCCATCTGATCCTCCTTGAAGGTCAGTCCTCTGGGCTTGGAGGCTCACACACACACACACACACACACACACACACACACACACACACACACACACCACCCCCATCTGATCCTCCTTGAAGGTCAGTCCTCTGGGCTTGGAGGCGCACACACACACACACACACACACACACACACACACACACACCACCCCCATCTGATCCTCCTTGAAGGTCAGTCCTCTGGGCTTGGAGGCACGCACACACACACACACACACACACACACACACACACACACACACACACACACACACACACACACACACACACACACCACCCCCATCTGATCCTCCTTGAAGGTCAGTCCTCTGGGCTTGGAGGCACGCACGCACACACACACACACACACACACACACACACACACACACACACACACACACACACACACACACACACACACACACACACACACACACACACACCACCCCCATCTGATCCTCCTTGAAGGTCAGTCCTCTGGGCTTGGAGGCTCTCCCAGCACACACTTCTGCTCTCTCATCTTCTGGACAGTCAGTTGGTTGCAAAAAAAGAGGTCTTTGTTCCTCACAACACAGGAATGGGAACATTGTTTTATTCCCTTACCATTTATGACATTTGGAATTTCTGTTAAACCGTGTTATGTGGCTGTTTTCCTCTGGTTATTCCTGGGTTCTGAAGTGCTTTTGATTAATTTGTGACGTTTGTAAGATTTTAGGGACTGAGGGTTGTTGCCCAGTTAGTATGCAGCAGTCATGCTGTCTCCCTGTTGATCAAATGTCAGTTCATATTGGGAATATGACCTATTCAGGAGTGTTTCTGGTGGGTCGTAAGGGAGGCAAGAGTTGAGTCTGGGCAGGACACGGGAGGTTAAAACTTAAGGGAGCTAATTTTTACAAAGTGGAAAACCAGTGTGTGTGTGTGGGGGTTATTTTGTTAAATACTACAATGTTAACTTAAAATGTTAGGGTATTTTGAGCACCCGCAGTTAAAGATACTATGCTTACTGTTTTCCATGATCTCAGCGATAGTTAAGGGAAGACTTGTTCGTGCTGTAGAATTATAAATATATGTAATACTCAAAGCAGCCTTGAGCTGGGGTGGCTTTATCAGCCCCACCCACATAGGGATTGACTCCAGTTTGGGGTTCTGAGCAGATCCGTTTAAAGCCCTGTGCCGTAGGGCTGCTTTTCGATTCTTGTTTTTTCCCTGCTCTCAAATACTGTTTCTTGAGCATCTTTGTGAGCAGGGCCAGAGAGGTGGTTTAAAGCAGGACACGTACAGGTTCACATCCTCAAAGGTGTTTATTTTCCATTAGGCTGTTGATATCTTGAAAATTCAAGGAAGAGCTAATAGGAGGCAATTTATGGTAAAGGTCAAGCCAGTTATACAGGGGGTAAAAACACTTGGGTAGATAAAGGAAAACGGTTACTGGCTACAGCGTTAGGAAAAAAGTAAAGAAACCTTTCCAAGAGTCATTAGGATTCAAATTAATAGAGTGTCTGACATGTAAAATTGTGTGAATGAACAATGTCTGATTAAGGAGATTGAAGTTGTGATTTGTAGACACCAAAGGATAAATTAGGGGTTTGGTATCTACGTAGGATGGTAATAGGGGAGAGGCCTGAGAAATGTAGGTTAAGGCCAGTTTTTCAAATCCCTAACTAAGGACTTTGGACTTTTTGTGTGGGCAGAAGGTAACCCATAATTTGGGCATGAAGGAGGGGTTTTGAATAGACTAGAGAAGTGATCTTCCCCCCCCTCCCCCCACCCCCTGCATTACAAGCTTTAATTCCAGGTGGATTTATTTGGCTGACTTGGAGTTAGAAGAGCTTAGAGATGGGGAGACTACTTCCTCTGGGGGTGTGAGACCAGGTCAGTGACAGGCTAAGGTGGACGGGGTGTCCTTACACAATATGAAGGCAGTTGTGCATGTGTTTGTGATAGTATCATGTTAAAGCACAGAATGCTAAATAAATGTGGCAGATGATTTGTGAAGAAGCACAAAAGTCATTAATCCCGTGTCACCTAATACCGCATGCCGCTTTGGAGATACCCAGGCACACACTGGTTTGTGCACAGGCACGCGCTTGTGTGCAAACGTACACACATGCTCATGGTGCATATTTTATATCAGTGTAGAGAATGTAGCCCTTTAAAGCAAATTTATTGCCCTTTAAAGCAGGCTTGTGGTTTACAAGAGTGAGAGAGATATAGAGAACCTTAATTAGAAACAAAGAGTTTGCTTGAAATAAGGTCTCTCTTCCCTTCTGTGTCATGATTTTATTGCTGCAGGTAGATCTATATCCTCCGATCTCTGCTTGTTGTTAATTTTCTTTTGCTTTTACAGGCCCAGGCTGCAAGCACAAAGGAAGTTTGCTCAATCCCAGCCGAATAGTCCCAGCACAACTCCAGTAAAGATAGTGGAGCCATTGCTACCCCCTCCAGCTACTCAAATTTCTGACCTCTCTAAAAGGAAGCCTAAGACAGAAGATTTTCTTACTTTTCTCTGCCTTCGAGGTAAGACTGTGTTGCCATTTTGGAGGGAGCGGCCTGGTTGAAGGAAAAAGGGGCAAGGCCTGTCCCCAGGAGTTTTGATGTTGACTTTGGTCTCTGCTCCACAACCTCTGTGAATTCCCAGCCTGGTTTGAGGGAGTGAGAGTGTAAAGTGAGGAATCCCACCCAGAGGGTGCTGAGCCTTCCTGTTTCTCCTTCCCTTTTCCTCTGACTCCCGAATCACCTTTCTTGGCATCTCAACACACAGTGTCACAGTTTGTAGTCTTACTTTTTTTTTTTTTTTGTAGTCTTACATTTTTATAATTGACTTCTCCCTGACATCTGACATCCTTTTAGGACCTCTACCACCCCAGCATCACCGTCACACACATACTTTGCAAACTTGGCTTTTTGTTTTGTAATTTTTTTTTTTTTTTGGTTGGGGTAGTTGTAGATGGGTGTTAGTTCCCGTTTCCTAGTGTTTCCTGAGGTCTGAGAATAAGCCACGCTAATGGAGGGTCCACTCCCTCCCCCCACCATACTACTTTAGGAAAAATAACAGTAGTGCTTTGTAGGTGTAGATAACAGTGGAAATATTGGTCTGTCCATACGAACAGGACCAATGAGCGGAGTGCACGGAGAGGATTTTGTAATTACAAAATTACAATTTTGTAATGAAGGATGGGTTTGGATTTACATGGCCTTATTTTGGGAAAGTCTTTACTGTAGGAACTAAGTGAGGGAAGAACACAGAAAATGGTGAGGGAGATTGAGGGGCCTCTCCATTTCAGGTAGGAGCATCACAGAAGGGAGTCTTCGAGCTTCTCGTTGCCCTGTTGGGCCATAGCATTTCAGTCTGTGCTTTGATTGATGGTGCTCACGTTGGTCACTGAATTGCGGTAGGTCTGTCAGGCTTTTCCACGGAAAGCGGACCCTTGGCAGCCTTTGTGATTATACATATTTCATTGTGAGGCTCTTTGTTTTTGTTTTTTTTTGCGGTGCGCGGGCCTCTCACCGCTGTGGCCTCTCCTGTTGTGGAGCACAGGCTCCAGACGCGCAGGCTCAGCGGCCATGGCTCACAGGCCCAGCCGCTCCGCGGCATGTGGGATCCTCCCAGACCGGGGCACGAACCCGTGTCCCCTGCATTGGCAGGCGGACTCTCAACCACTGCACCACCAGGGAAGCCCATGAGGCTCTTTGAAACTCCATACTTCATTTCTCATCAAACTCGATTTACTCATTTTTTAGGGATCTGGATGGGCTCATTTCCTGTTTTGTTCAGAGGGTTGTAATCTGTTACTCATCTGTTTTGTTGTTTGATTGTCCCAGATCCCATCAGTGTAGCCGCTTCAAGCTGGCTGCCTTGCCCTTTGACACGTCCCTGTCATGCTCCCATCCCAGCTCCCTGACGCAGTGGAATGTCCTGGACTCTTGTTGTGTACTCCCTCCCTCAGCCCCGAAATCAGCCGTTTCTTCTAAGAGCCCTGTTCATTTTAAGGAACAGCTGCTCTTTAGGAGCTAGGGTCTGGGCTTGAGGTGTGCTCATAGCTATCAGAGGGAAATGCGTTGTGTGTGTGGGGGCATGTGCAAGGGCATGTATGTGCACATGTACACACATGCTCATTTAGTATGCACATCTATGTCTCTAGGTCTATTAAACTCCATGAACGAGCACCAGTACCTCCTAATTTTAGTTTAGCACCAAAGGGTTCCTTCTGGTTTTCTGTTTTTTTTCCCTATATTAAACAGTGAGAAAGTTGACTCCTGTTATCCATAAATTGTTTATTTGATCCATCTTTTCCATTGTGCCCCACCTCCCATCTCTTCTGCCACCCTCCCCACGGAGCCCTTCTGGTCTCACTTGGCTGGGACCCTGTGAACGGCCTGACCTGTGTGTGAACACCTACTTCTTCATCCTCCTTTGGCTCTCGCACACCACAGGGGCTGCCGTGGTCATTACACACACACACACGCACACACGCACACACACACACACCCCTTGTACCAGTTTGCTTTAGGACTAAATTGTTAGGGAAGGGAAAATGAAGGGTGAGGTTTTTGTTTGAGATTACAGGCTACTGATATGATAGTCCTGGGAGACTCAAGACATAAAGGAGGAGAATAACTGTATTTCAGTGCAGACCACTTCTCCCTCACGAAAGGGAGGTGGGGTGGGTAGCAGGGCCTCCTGCCAGCATCTCCCTTGGGTTTGACATAGCTCTTTGCAGAAGGAGTCTAGTGATCCTAGATGTTGAGGGTGGAGATGGAAAGGAAGGTGTAAAAACCCACTAGCAAAGAATCAAGTGCAGGATTGGCTGTGAAGGGTGAAAGGAAGAGGAAAGATGAGAGTGACCAACCGGCTGGTAGACGGTGGGGTGGTGTCATGAGCAGTGGAGAGTGAGTGGGACCAGGTGATCAGAAGAAGGAATTTGAGCCAAAGGGATCTTTGAAGGGTCAACAAGTGTCATCAGAAGCAAGATGGTTCAGGTAAATAATTAAAGCTCTGTGTTGGTAAGACTCTTCATTGTGTCTTTTTAATCCCACTGGAGCCACATTTACCTTGGAGCCATGCCTTAACTCTTTTCTTTAGGAAGATTCACTGATCGTGTTCTATTAGGATGTCAGAAAACTGCTCTGCAGATTACGGAATTTAGTTACGGAAGTTTGTACCTATGGAGTGGGTGTGACTTGTTTTTAGAGCGGGATTTGTATGTTTGTGCCACGTGCCTGCATATGCATGATTTGTTTACATCGTATTTCCTCTGGTTTGGGGTGATTCAGGGAGGACCTGCTTGGAGAGGCATGCTTACTACTCGAGTAAATGGCACATAGGGAAAACATTCCCAAGTACCCAACTTTGACATTTCCAGGCCCTAGACACAAGAGAATCATGTCTTTTCATAGACACAGTTTACTTCTGTCACTTGTCAGATGGAACAAAAGTTTCAGTAAGTGAAACATAAGATGTTTAATTTTGGAAAAATGCTCTGAGGCTTGGAAAGTTCTTCCTGCATTCATGAGCCAGACAATAAAAATAGGTTTCGTTGTTTATTTTAGCTGATGTGCAATGAGGTTTTGACACAGAGTATTGCACTCTCTTGCTCTTCCTCCTGTGCTTTTTAGATTTAAGGTATTTTATTTTAAAAGCCAGGGCTGTGTGAGGTCAGGTGTGTTTACCTGATCTGGCTTTTCTAAAAGCCTCAAATGATAGGTGATTCGCTAAATACTTCATGATATTGGAAATGTGATGGATTTGGTGGCCTTAGATGGCATACTTTAATATGCAGTTGCTTGAGCTAATTAAAACTCATATTTTGGGCTTCCTTGGTGGCGCAGTGGTTGAGAGTCCGCCTGCCGATGCAGGGGACACGGGTTCGTGCCCCGGTCCGGGAAGATCCCACATGCCGCGGAGCGGCTGGGCCCGTGAGCCATGGCCGCTGAGCCTGCGCGTCTGGAGCCTGTGCTCCGCAACTGGAGAGGCCACAACAGTGAGAGGCCCGCGTACCGCAAAACAAAAACAAAAACAACAACTCGTATTTTGAGGTGTACAAGGGTTAAATAGACAAAGCCTGTTGTAGTGGTACTTTAATAATTCTCTTTCAGTTTCAAATGTTGAAACTTTTTTTAGTTATAAATGTATTTCATGTTCCTCCAGGGAAGATCAGCAGAAAAGATGGAGAAACAGACCAAAAAAAAAAAAAAATCAAAATACCCCTCCCTCTCATCTCCCAGAGACAACCAGTGTTTATCATCTCCTTGGTGAAAATGTTACTAAGCCTTCTCTGTGCATATGCAATACAAGTCACACACCCCAACTGGAATTGCATTATATTTTTATTTTTGCAATCTGGTTTTCCTATTTCACACTCTCACATAAATACCCCTTCCATCTTGTGGATGTCTCATCATTTATCTAATTCTTGATTTACATGTAGATGTATTTCTAACTTTTAGGTATCAACTGCTGGTGACACTTCCTCACTTAAGTCTTGGCCTCATCTGGCATCTTAACAGACAAAGTTGATAGTTGGGACTTTGATTAACTTTTTCTTTTATACCTGCATTCTAATTCTGCCGCTGCTTTTTTCGTTCGGGTTCCACACCAAACAGAGCTTGTCTGAGCCCTAAACTTCATGCTCAGCCTCAAGAGCCCGGCCACTCCATCACCCTTTACAGGAGTCTCTGGGTAAAGGAGACAGTCTTGATAGGCTTCAGTATTGGTGGAAAAGAAAGCCTGGCTGCAGAAATCGTGAAGGAATCAAAGACCTGGAAACGATGTTTATTGCCAAGGATTACAGTTCATCCTTTTCTCCAGTCCTCCGTTATTACCCGTAATAGTCTCAGCGCTAATTTGGAATATGGAAGAGAATGAATCTTGAGACTGAGAAAAAGCCGGCAAGTAGAGTTCTTTAAGCCTTGGTGTTCGTTACCCATCGTGACACTCAGCAAGCCCAAGACCCAGCCTTCTCCCCACAGCTCCATTAAGTATCTTCAGCGAAAGCCTGGGGTGGGGAAAAATGATACCATTAATAATTCTGGGATTAGTGTGTACATGTCAACACAGCAGCCAGTTGTTCAGGGATAAGAAGCTTTAGAGATTTAAAAACTCTGTCGTAAGGCACGCATAGACCTTTCAGCTAAGTTTGGCAGGGCTCTCTCCTTTCCTATTTAATATCATGACCTAAAATCTCTAAAGGAACGGAAGAGTGAATAGTGCAGCCGGCCCGAAGTGTTTGCCTGCAGTGTATTTATCTTTAAATGGCTGCTTTGAAGGGGGTCCACATGGCTCCTGCCAGAGGCATAATTAGCATCTTTTGCCGAGAAGGGGGAGGGGTGTGTGCCCTGGGCGGCGTGCATCGATTCTAACCATCGCCGCATTTTCTGTCACCGGTCTCGTTATTCTTAATGAGTTCTGTCTTCTTCTCTTTGTCCTGACTATGATTATTAGCAGGTTAAAAAAGCTTAACACAGCAGAGCAGTGGCAGGTTAAATGATTCTCTTATTTATATTTTTCTCTTTATGGGGCTCTGCAAACAAGGGGGATTCCCAAGGGGCATCCCTGAAAATACACATCTACACATGGTTCCTTCTTCTGACCGTGGGTGTCACAGTCCAGTGTCACAGTTCGGAGGAAAGAGAGCTGTTTTGGAGGAGGAGCTCTTAGGAAAGACGCACGCTGTCAGCCATGGCGAAGCAGTCCTTTCTGTTTTGGGACTGCTTGCCTTTTGTTTCGCAGGTCTTAGAGAATCTTCAGCGATCAGCCGTCATTCAATTGCTAATTAATTCAGCAAGCCTTTATTGAACGTTTTTTGTATGCCAGACGCTAGAAAACAGATTAGCAACATGAAAGCAGTATCCCTGTGGTAGGTGTGATAGACCAACTAGGCAATGCCAGGGTAGAGGGTGCGCGTGTGGAACAGGAAGGGACTCTGCCCAGGGCTCTCTGGGATGGAGCTGGCTTTGTAGAAGGAGAAAGTTCTGCAGGAGCCCCTCCCAAGGCCTGGGATGGCGTTGGGTTTGTTTTTTGGAGGGCCCCTCGTTAGCAGGGGAGTTAGACGTGTCCAGTTCTGTGGGCCCTGGGCTGGATGTTCACCGACGTTCTTCAGCTGAGAGAGGAGACATAACACGTCCAGACCCTTATGGAGTAAGATGATCTCGGCTAGAGGAAGGGCTCTCTAGCCGGAGGCTGAATGATCCTAGTGGATCTTGGGCAGATGACTTAAACCACTCTAAGTCCAAGTGTCTTCTTTTGTAAAATAGGTGTGTAGTCAGCACACAGTTGCTGTGGAGTTAAAGTCATGGGTGTGAAGCAGGCCAGATGGTGCCTGTGGTGACCATCCAGTGGACTTAACTTAGGTTTCCCAGTGAATTTAGGCAGACGAAGAGGGTATTGGAGGAGCCTTCCATTTGCAACTGAAGAGGAAGATATAAAAGCCCAGCTGAGGAGAATGCAGGTACCAGGAGAGACAGACCACCCATGGAACTCTCTCTAAAGGCATTCATTGGCTTTATTGGTAAGGAGCACATGTTCTGATAAGAGTACTGGCGTTGGGTATTGAGGAAGCCTGGGGTGATTTCTGAGGTCACAGAATGAAAGGGGATTAACCTGCTATAAAGCAATTAAGTAATCCTCCAATTGCCAGGAACACTATGGCACTAGTAATGGACTTCCTTGAGCAAAATGGGAGTACTTTACATGGACTCTTTGGGGAGGAAGGCCTGTCACGGTGATACACAGCTTTTTTCTGATGGACCCTTTTGAGAGGTGTCGCATCTTAAGTTTTGAGAGAGGTAACAGACAAAGTGGTGTTCTTGCCACCCTGAGGATTTCAGTGGCCACCCTCACTTTTCTCCAGATCAGACTGGCCTTATGTTCCTCATATGCTTGGTGTTCCAAGAGCCTGTATACTTGGCTTAGTTGTGCTGAGCAAGCAATTTACTTGCCAGGAGAGTTTATCGGGCTAGTTATGAAGAAATACGAAACCATCGTGTCCCTAAGCGCCAAGGAGGGGAAGGATGGATCCCCTTTAATTGCTCTGTGACCTCGATCAGTCGTTAAGACTCCAAGACATTTTGCTCAGAGGGTTGGCCCCACTCCAGACTAGCTGGCCTCCGACCAGGCTTTGCCCTCCCTGCAGATAGAGCAGCTCCCTTCTCCCTGCCAGTGGCTGCTGGCGCGGAGTCAGTATCCTTCTCACAGTTGCCTGTGGCCTCCCCCTTAGTTTCTGGAGAGTCCCTTAGTATTTTCTTGTCCTTTCTGAAATCCATTTAGAGAAGGTAGATGGAAGTAAGGAGAGTCCTGTTTTGTTTACAGAGCACCTTGCTGGCAGCTGCCAGCACTAAAGTCGTCAGGATCCATGTCCCAAAGGCAAGGTGCCCCTTCTACCGTATTTACATCTGATAGGATATGTGGACACTTTCGTGGTGGAGAGAGCGCAGACTTGGGCGTTCTCTGGGTAGTCTCTGTGTGGCCTTGATGAAGTTAGTTTCTGACTTGTTTCCACTTCTGCTAGGTTGAGGGTGCTGTGTGGTGTGATCTGCACATTCAGTTGCTGGGAGGAGATGCAGAGACCTCATTGCATTTGACTGGATGTGTATGCGTTTGTGTACGTTTCAAGTCACAGGTGTAGACAGCCTCATGGGAAAGACAGTAAGCAGATTATTCCAGCTTTTAATTAAATGATACTTTCTCCCATTGCTGTGGTCGGCTAGGTCGGCACGTGAGCCGACGTGTCAAGAGGGAAAGTGGTTCTCGTTGCCAAGTCCCTCATGTCAGGGCTTTTAGAACACATGCCCTGCCGTGGGGCATTTCCTAAACGTGCGGTCAGACTGGCACATCTGGGAGCACGTAACTGAAGAGGGGGACACTGAAGTGACCGTCATATCATCACTTCCTCCCTGTTCTTCCTGAAAAAAGGCTCTTATGGGCTGAAGGTTTCCAGCTCTCACAAGGCATTACTCTGCCCAAGTTCCAGAAATTCTAACTGTTGAGTTCATTTTGTGTTTCCATCCTATTTCTGTGCACCGCACTGCCCCCCTCCCCTTGTTGCCAGTCTGCTAACTTTCCCACTTAGTAAAGCAGAGAGGAAAGAAATTGCCGTTGCTCTCACCTGTGGAAAGTGACAGCCTGCTTTTATAGTTTCGAGTTGTTTTTGTCACTGAAGCCATGTGTCAGCCTAATGCACTGAAGTGTGGGTGTTGACAGTGCTTTTGCATATGCTACCTTGTAGGCCTTTGGGGTCATCACAGATGTTATGTCTGAAGACATTAATCTCATTGTACAGACAAGTAAACTGAGGCTCCTGACAATGGGCACGTGACTGCCAAGCTGATGCTTCATCCTGGACTTCTGGATTCCACGTAGAGTCCTTTTCAATGATTGGCGTCCTGTTTTTGGATAATGTGTGTATCATAAGGAAGAGCAGTTCCAGGACAGGCTTCATTGCCCAGGCCCCTCCTTATCCCATAAGGAATTAGGGGCTCCCTTGGTGTTTGGCCTTTGGCTGGCGGGCTGTTTCCCAAGCCCTGCTAAATGTGCCCCTGGTGGTGCCAGAAATGACATTAGCTGCATGTTTAAAAATTTTACTGTAATATTAACGACATTTTTTTAGGGCATGTGATATTAATTTTCTACTGATATAATAGAATCCATTTAAATCATGAATATGAATCACTTTAAAGAAAATAGCAGGTGGATATGGCACATAATCTCAGGGCCTGTGGAAGTGGGTGAGGTTTGGGAAGTCTCGGTGTAAATTCTTCTTCCCTGGTAAATTGTGAAGGCCGACCTGGAGGAGACAGAGGTCATCATTCAGTGTGTTAACAGTTGTCCCAGTCTTTCAGGGCACTTGGTGTTTACGTGTGGGGTGCCTGAGTGTTCAGGGTGAATTCGGATGTCTGGTCTGTGAGGGTTGCTGGTGCCTGGATCAGTGCCGGTACATACACAGCGGGATGAATGGACCAAGGCAGTTGTACCCACTTTCTCCCTTGACTCTCCAGTTTCGAAGGATGGAGCTCTCTCCTCTCCTCTAACTCGGGAAATCAGTAAATAACTATCCCTTCCTCCCCCTACCCAAGGCCCTACCAGGTCACTTTGAAGTTCTGTATTTTAATTTAATATGATAGTAGGGGCTGATTGCTTTCATTCTGTTTGTGTATCCTGAAGATCAATTACAGACACGCCAAATGGGGGGAGGGGAACAGCCCAGAGGTTATTAGGTCAAGCTACAGAATTTGACTCCCCAGCTAATGCCAGCGGGCAAGGAATCCCTTTAGGGTCTCTGCAAAATAGAGCTGAGCTATGTTTAGCGTGTTAAGATAAAGAACTGGTCGGGGGAGGGAAGATAATGAGAACGAGGGCTTGTATGTGTACATGATTCATGGAGAAGAATCCAATTTTATAGAAACCACAGCCCAAATTAGAGAAGGCAAGCTTTTGGAGTAAAATGATTTCTGTTGTGGTTGTAACATACCACAGTTTGATTTTTGTCCAGATGAAAACATTTGGTTTTCACTTCAGTAAATATTGTGGAGACATTGCCAGCTAATTCTGAAAAGTAATGAAATACGGCTTTGGCAAAGCGCAGATGCATTCTGCACTCCCGATTCCACCGACTGATCCAAGTTCAGATTTTTTTTTCACGTTTGCTAATGTGCTTGAATAATCAGGAGAGAAAAATCTGCCTGCGATTTTAATAGAAAACTGTATATACTAAATACACACGTATAACTACCCGCCCCCTCATACCCTATGCAATCCTTAACGCTCTTAAAACACTAAAAGCATTCAGTTTTCATTGATTACTCCTTTAAAACGACAGAGCTTGTAAAGGAGCGAGATGGTGTGATTTTGTGTGCTCAGCAGCCCGTCTGACTTGCACGATTGGGGCTTACACCTCTGATGGGGAGAGCCCACCTGAGGACACCCGGTGTGGGGGCTGCAGAGCCCTTCCTTTCTCAGACCCCTTGTTTATACCGCCTTCGCCTGTGTTTTGCAGCAGAGCCCTGCTGTAGAAAGGGAAGGTTATTTTCGTCCCCGTAGATCCATGCCCGTTTTTCTGAATGCTGAACCCACAATGAGCTTTTCAAAAGTTTGCCTCATCTGACATTTGGAGGGAAGACGTTTCCCTAATAAATTTTCTAGAGAGGAAGCTTACCTCTTACGTGCGAGAATCTATAAGGTGCCAACTATTCTTAACGAAAAATTCTAAAAACACGTATAGTCTTCTGTTTTCAAATACGAAATGTTAATTTAACTTTCTGTTCACACGGCTTCAATTTGATTATCTAATATTCCTGTTCACCCATTTTATACTGAAGAATGTGGGATAATTTACACCAGTGATGAACAGCACAGACTTCTGGTTGATTTTAGGGCTTCAAAATATCCTTTCCTTCATCTTTTTCTTTTTGTGTGTGTGTCTAGCAGATTCCTCCTCCTCTAAACTTATTTGTAAATTAGATAATTGACCTTGTAGCCAGGCTAAGAAGAAATAAATATGCCCTATGTGAAGGTCTTGACTAGTTTGGCTTCTCAGATGCTTTTGGTTTTCTTTTATGTGTTTGAGGTTCTTCTTTGGCTCTTCTCTAAGTATTACCAGACAACAGTCAGTGTTTCTCCATCACCTTGATTATGAAATGTGAGGTGATCTTACTGGTTTTGTGTCAACAAGAAAAAAAGAAGCTGTTTTTGCTGCCTTTCCCCTCGTGCCGTGCTTTCTCCTGATCTGGAATGTTGGCTTGGCCTCTCCGTGGCTTTGCAGATGGACATGTCAGCGGGGTCTTAGAGGGATTTCCAGTAGCTACATGGTGACAGAGCTTTGGAATATGCAGCATTGTACTCTGTTGGATTTAGTCTTTTCTCCTTGCTTCAGTTTGACTACAAGGTTAATGAGAGGTACAGGTATGCAGGTCCCCAGTAAGATTCTGGAGGTCTGGTTTTTCTGGGGGGGAAGGCTGTAGTTGATGAGGCCACTACTGCGGGGCAGGTTATAGATTGCCAGTGGCTTCTTGAACAAAGCCTGGGGAATAGTAAGGCCATACCCAGGCTTGGGGAGAGTGCTGTCCATGATGAGTGGCACCTGCGGAGGGGAGAACTGGCACAAGCCTAATATTTGAACCAAGGGCATCTTGCCTCTGTTAGTAATAACTGACCTCTCCGCCTGAGGATCCTTATTATTGAGCATCGGTCCTCTTCCTCCACTTCTCCCCTCTCCCTTCTTTGTACGAGCCTCTCCATTCCCCATCTGGCTTGAGAATCTTCATGGCCTTTTATTTTGTTGATGCTTGATCTTTAGGTCCAGACCAACATGTCAGTCATCTGATGAGAACCCAAGTCACCTTTCAGGGTGAAAGCATTCTGCGTTTATCCCCTGTGCCTCCATACTTGGAGAAATTGTGTCCTTTCCCACTTCTGACTGCAGAGCCAGTCCCGTCAGAAAGATTTTGTATTATTATAAGTTTTGGTTTGAGAGTGAGTCCCTCAGGAAACACACACCTCTACCTCCCCTTTTACTAGTCTTCTGTTTTCTGTTTCACTTTTCTCTTAGCCTCTGACTGTCTTTTAGAATATGTAACAGGTTCCATCACTTTGTTTGTATTTGCTGAGAAGCTGTTTAAAGAAATGGATTCATGGGACTTCCCTGGTGGTCCAGTGGTAAGGAATCAGCCTTACAGTGCAGGGGACTCTGGTTCGATCCTTGGTCGGGGAACTAACATCCCACATGCCGCGGGGCAGCTAAGCCCGCGGGCCACAACTCCTGAGCTCGCAAGCCTCAACTAGAGCCCGCAGTGCCACAAACTACGGAGGCCATGCGATCTGGAACCCATGCGCCACAGCTAGAGAGAAGCCCGCGCGCCGCAACAAAAGATCCCACATGCCTCAACGAAGATCCCGTGTGCCGCAGCTAAGACCCAGCGCAGCCAAAAATAAATAAGTAATAAATAAATCTATATTAAAAAGTGGATTCATAAGATTGGTTGTTTTCTGCTTTTGTTGAAGACATTACCCCATATGCTGTCTTTAAGATGTTAATGAAACTTGGATTCTGAACTGAGCTCCTAACATCCCCTCCATTTTAGTTCTTTGGAACATAAATTTAATGTTGACCCCATTCTCAGAATCTTGAATGTAAGGAATGTGATGCTTTATACATTGGGTTTGAGTTTCAAAAACTCCTCAACAGATTCTGTAGGTGGCAGTTAATTATTTCTCATGTGTTTCATGTAGATTTTACCTGATTCTGTTTGAAACATAGATTTACTTTCCCCCTTTTGAAGTTACTCCCAAATGGCCTCTGTTGCAGTTTATTGCCTTTTCTCCTGAGGTGGGGGGCGGGGCGGGAAAGAGGAAGGTGAAGAGGGTAATGGCTTACTTCCTGGAATTATAGCCTTTAATCCTGCTTCCCTCCGACAGAGGGCAGAGAGGGCTGTGGAAGTTACTGCAGGGTCTACACGAAAACCTGCTCTTCACAGTACTAACCCATTTTCTGATTTCAGCCGCTGGTCAGTGCATCCATGATAGTGTGTAGGAAGGTTCTTCTTTAAAGGAAGTTAGATGTGAATATTTTGATCTCGAAGGAACTTGAAGAGATTTATTTATTTAACCTATTCTTTCTCATTCTACTGAAGAGGGAAATGTAATGGCTGAGCCTGTAACTTCCGGGTGTTGAGTCCCCAGCTCTGTCTGTCTGGCAGCATGTAGTGTGTTACCTTGTGTCATGTTACATGCTAGAATGAGTTGGAGTTTATGGTAAATTTCCTTTTCTCTCTTTTTTTTTTTTTTTTTTTTTTACTCAGAACCTCTTTTGAGTGCTGAAATAAGGTTTCTCCTGCTTTTTCTTAAGTACTTAAAAAAAGTTAGATTTAGGAAAGGGTCTAACGGTAGGGGTATATTTGGCTGTGGAGGTACTTATGTATATCTGTGTGGATGGTAAGTTCCAACTGAAAACTTTGAAGAAGGAAGCTAATAAGGGTGGTGTCTCCTCTTTTTCTATTCAGTCTTGTACCAATTGTAAAACCACTTAGTACAAGGGTAAATATATTGTTCCAGTGGAAATACGGCCAGATATCCTCCTTCTTCTTTTTTTTTGAAAAACTTCATCTCTGACTTCTATTTGATTAGACGATTTTCCCCAAAGCCTGTGTCAGACCTTCCTTCTGTTGCGAGCCTGCTTCTAATTGGAAGTGATCAAAGGGGAGAAAACAAAGGAAATGGCTTTTGTCAGAGTGTATCCAATTCTGTTATCCACAGAATTTTTGTCACATACATCCCTTTGGAGTTTCATTTCCGTTCAGTGGTGTGACCCACATAACTTGTAGGGTTTTGAGTATTGGTAGGTCATTGATGACAACGAGAGGAAGGTAGTGTCTTTGCCTTTGTGTTTCTGGGAGCTGGGCGGTTTGGGTTTCCCACTTCAGTGCCGTGATACCACTCAGTCATGTCCGCCTCCTTGTTAGAACATGCAGCCCCGCAGTTGGACAGGAATGGTTTAAACCATTGTGGTTGAAGTCTGAGATCCCTATTTGGGAAGGAGAGCAAATTTGGTTACTTGAATCTTGACTGGTGTTCCTGGAGTGTTAGCTCATTCACAGGAAACTGTCGAGAAGAAATTAACTTCACATTTATTAGTTCTTCCCTTACTTGATAGTAGCTCTCCTCAAGATACCTAATGGGAAAGAAGATTTGACGTGGGGCCAGAAATTAACTCAGGGGCTTAAAAAAATTTTGATCAGTTAATCAATTAATTTGAGGGATTTTTAACAGCCTTCGGTCCCAAACAGTATACCAATTAATTGACAGATCTCCTTCTGAAAATTCATGATTTGATAAAGAAGAACTGTATTGTGCTTCTTTGTAATATTGAGCTTATTTTCTGGTGTTTTTGTTCTGTCTTATGTTCAGAAACAAAACCATTTGGGGATGAGGAGGTTAAGGTGTGAAAGGAGTAAGGGATGTGTGTGAAGAGGGTTTTTTATTTTTTTAAACCAGCCTTTCAGTTAGTGTTATGCAGGAATTTATTTTAATAATTTTACATGCTGTTAACCTGATCATCATATCAAAGTAGCTTCGACATATATTGTGGTTTTTGGGAACCCATCCCTGTCATTCACCCCATATGAATAGGAGATAGTTGCCTTCTATAAGGAAATGTCATATTTTGTTTTCACTACTTGCTTCTGATTGTCTCTTCTTTCATTTTAAATTCGTTAGCTCAGATTCATACTTTTTAAGTCTAGAAAGTTAAAGACACAACCCAGAATAGTCTCTTGTCCTTGACGCCGTGGGTAGATTTAAAAAAAAATTTTTTTATTAATTTTTCTTGCTCAGTTCAGTCCTTGGTGGTTTTTTCCTTCCCTTCTTAGGAACTATTCAAATGAGATTTTTAAAATTTTCCTTTGTCATGTTTGGTGAATGGCATCATCCCCCAGCTGGGGGATTTTGCTTGAAATCTGTTAAAAGGACACAGATGGAGTTATATTTCCCGGGGCATGTTTGAAAAATAAATTAAAAATGGCAGTAGAGATAAATAGCTTTGTTTATCTGCTCAGTCATGAGGATTTCAGTTTGTAACTTAACGAATGGCTCCATTTGAAGTGCGCCTCTGGCAGGGGTGAGGATCCAGGCCTGTGTTTATGCACCTTCTTTTAAACCCACTAGGTTCTCCTGCGCTGCCCAACAGCATGGTATATTTCGGAAGCTCTCAGGACGAGGAGGACGTCGAGGAGGAAGATGATGAGACAGAAGACGTCAAAACAGCCACCAACAATGCTTCATCTTCATGCCAGTCGACCCCCAGGAAAGGAAAAGCCCACAAGCATGTTCACAATGGACATGGTAGGCCCGCTGTTGAATTTGGGTTAAAAAAACTAAAATCCAAAGCTTTGGGTGAAACGTAGAATCGATCCTATGTTGAGAAGATGAAGGCTGCGGAGCTGGTGGCGAAGCTAGTTTTGGATGCTTCTTTAAGTACCAGGCACTTAGCAGTCATTGGTGTAACACAGTCCAATCAAGTGTGTCCTAGACAAATAAATTGTTAAGATGAGGATACATATTCTTACGTTTGCGGAGCTGATGATAAATTCCATAAGAGCGGCAGACGTAGGAACTGGAAGAGGAAGACGTCACATCTAAACAGAGATGGTCAAGATGATTTTGTGAAGACGCTGTTGTGATCAACTTACTGTTGTGATTTTAGCAGGCAGAGATAGTGAAGAAAGGAAAGTGTTATCCAGTATGTGAAATCAAGTACATGCATATGTATTGTGAACTAGACTGATTTTTTTTTTCCCTCGACTGTTAACATTGTGGGGGAGGACACGTAGCCCACAAAACAGGAACAAAAGCGTTGAATGTGAGAGAGAGAAAAGTATAAATAAGTTGGCTGTGGAAAGTGCTCAGTGGTTTTTCAACAGGGAGGTGACTTAATTGGAGTTACATTCTGAAAAGATTAAGTTGGCGTCAGTTAAGAGGATTTCATAAAGGGAAATGATATAAAGAAGAGGAAACACATTGACAGGCTGTAATTGTAGGCAATTACCTGGCCAAAGGTAACGAGGGACTAAAAGGTGATCATGGCAATGTAACTCGGAGGATATAAGTACAAAAATGTGTGGGTAGATAAAGAAATACTGCAGGGAGTAGGATTGAGAGAACTTGATGAGTAATTGGATTAGCATGGGGTGGGGGGAAGGAAGTAAGAAAAGACGAAAGAAAAGGAGAGTGGAGCAAAGAGCATAAGGTTGGGAGAGGTGATGGCTGTTTTCTGTGAGTTCTTAACCAGATTCTTTGCTCGAGATCATACTTCCATTGGGACTCACAGAGACCCTAGAAGGTCGAGCGTCCCCGTCTACAAATGGCAGAAAACCAGTGCTGCCAGTAAGTGATTGAGGCAGAGGAAAGCTTCTCATTTTTCTTCCTCCACGGCTGTGCACTGAACTACTCCATGTCTTTCTGGATCCAATGGGAAGTAGAGATGCAGGGCCAGCATCGCTTAGATGTGACAGGAATCTGTCTCGCCTGCACCACTGTTGGGCATTTTTGCCTTGTCAGCTGAGTGATTATTCATCTGTCCTGCTTCCTGCTTGCTTAGGGCTGTGTTTAGGGGGCGCAGAGACATGACAAAATGTGAGTTCAGGACCTGACAGTTTGTCGGGGAGATGAGGTTAATAATCTCAGTGCGTAACTCAGTATTTCTCCGCCTCCGCCTCTTCATCTGTAAGGTAGGGATTAAGTGAAGTGTTTGTGTAGCCTCTGTTAGCTGTGTGTGTAGACATGTTCATAGTTAAGGGGTGGCTTCTCCAATTTCCTTTCAGTGGGTGGTCTTTCAGAAATCCCCTTTGTGAGAGGGTGGATCGAGGGCTGTTTTCCATGAATGACAGTAAAAATATGAGCGTTTTCAGGATGGGTTCATCTACGTTTTCTCTTTTGATTCCATCTACTTACTCTACAGCAGAGTCATGGGAGGTGGTCAGGGCAGGAGGTGTTTCTTGCTTTACAGTTGAAGAAATGGAAGGTCTGATGTCTTGCACCCGTCACCCAAAGTGGCAGATTGCAGTCAAGATTTTTGAAATGCCCCCCACTCTAGACACTACTCTATTGTAAGGGCGAGCATGTGAACAGGTGTGCTTTGCGATGGGTCCAGCCTGTGGTGTGATGGTGGAGCTACCACTCTCATCTGGTCGACAGCAGCAAGGAGCCAGTGCCACAGGCCATGGCCTGGGAGACACAGCTCTGCGTGGGTCTCCAGTTGTGCTGTTGCCACATGGCTTTCATGTCTTTGGAGGTTTCATGGCTTTAAGAACCCAAAGGATGGCAGTGCTTGCTTCTCTGCGAGGCCAGTGGAAGGACTGGGCTGAAGCCAGCTCGGAAATGCACAGGCCGTCGGGAAAGCTTCCCCAGTTTCGAGTGACCCAGAGGAGGATGAGAGCTTTGTTGAAAAAGAGAAGTCAGCTTCGGAAGAGGCCAGGTTCTGCCTCAGATTCGGTATTTCAGAAAAACACTGAGTTCTCAACACCTAGTTAGCCGAGCTTACTTACCTGCCCTGTTCTACATCCTCTGTGACGTGAAGAAGGCCGATGACAAGGAAGCAAACTGCCACCAGCAGGTTATTAAAGCAAGACTTAGTGACACTGGGGAGTAAGGCCCCCCCGGCAGGAGGGCGTAAGGAGATTCCTGAAGGTACTGTCCTCAGCAGCAGAGATTAGAGGGCCATCACCCAAAAGTGGTAAAACGAAAATGTAATAATCTTTGAAAACTGAACATTTAGCTGTGAAATAGTGTTCCTTTCCCAGCCATTTCTAGATAATTGAAATTACACTGTAACACCAAATTGCATAACACACACGTTTGTTCTCCTCCCCGCCCCCGGTTCTGTTCCCATAAAGGTCTTTATCAGCATCAGCTAGTCATCAGGAGCTTTGTTTCCTGCCCCTTTTAAGGCTTAATTAGCTGTGCCTTGCTGGGTAGGCATTTAGTTTCTCTGATTGTTAATTTCCTCTTCTATGAAACAAGCAGGATAGTGTAGATGGTCATTCATTTGCTCCTTCCTTCATTTATATCCCGGAATAAAGAAATAGTTACTGCGTGTGTCTCAAGTACAGGAATCGTTACCGTTGAGATCTGTTATGCTGGATGGTGGGCATTGCTGTGTGTTAAAGGGAAGGGCTTTTCCAGGATGACCTGATTAGCTGGGTGAAGATCCCTAACTAAAATTTTATTCCTGGAATCCATTTTTTTCCTCCCTGAGACATTAGTACCATTTTCAGATTAAAAACATTTATATCCCACCCTGTTTTCATCTC
Organism: Orcinus orca; assembly: GCF_937001465.1. Lineage (NCBI taxonomy): Eukaryota > Metazoa > Chordata > Mammalia > Artiodactyla > Delphinidae > Orcinus > Orcinus orca. Next base: position 94,168,502 of record NC_064568.1, on the reverse strand, counting down.
CTTCTCATTCGCATCTATACTATATCTTCTTGTCCCTATTATGACCCATAGGAAACTTGGTACCCTGTTGTCTCCCGCAGAGTATGAGTTGCAGAATGGCAGCAGTGAACCCCAGGACTCTAGTGGTTTTCACAAGAATCCTCCGAGCAGTCAGGCTGGGATCCCTGAGAACTCTGTTTCCATGATTAACAAACACAGATCAAACAGTGGCAGAATTCCCGTGGCAGCTTGCACTTGTCTTTCCTGCTTTGTTTTTACTGAGACCCTTTTCTTTGTAAATACAGAGCAGAATTTCTTGAACTTCCTTGTAATGGGATTCCATCTCGGGTACCTATCAGTTATAAAAGCAGATAATTGTTTAAACGTGACATCTGTCAGCAGAATGAAACAGATATTCCTAAAGAGGGTTCACTTGTAATAGAACGTTCTCTGCGGGAGTACAGAAGGTGTTTACCTGGTCTGTTGGCATGGCATTGGGCCAGTGGCTTTATCAGTAAAGAAAGCAGATAGATGGTCGGTGATTATGTATATGAGGAAACTGCTTGGGCTCACCCAGGACCTCACCTCAGCCCTGACTGACTTTGTTTCTTCTGTCTGGGGTTCAGAGGGGGCCTCCTTCAGGTTCAGAAAACTGCACTTCTGCAGTTCAGGTTCAGAGAGCACCTGCAGAGCCCCAAGCTTGATCAGATTTGCAAGGCGCTGACGACTGCTTGCTTCCCAGTGAGCCCAGGCCGGTGTCAGAGGGCTCCTGAGCTATGAGGCCGACCACTTGGGCTTGCCGCTCCCCAGGATGGATGAGAGGGCCCTGTGGTGTGACACCTGTGCCACGGGGAGGCCTCCTTCATGTGGCCCTCCCACGCCTCGGCCCCCTCTCCCTGATTTTAGAGGGCACTTGGTGAACATGAGCTAAGAATCATCCTGGAGAGTAAAGTAAGTTCTCTGACTGCATGGGAAGAAAAGGTGCGGTACAGTTCGTGAATGAGATGAGGGCGTTCCTTTTCCCAGCCCTTGCCTTAGTTTTTGAATGACTGATTGATTGATACTTGCCTCAGTTTTAACTCCCTCATTTTCCAAAAAGTAAAATCTACAGACAGATCATCTCCGTTTCCTTCTGATTTTGGACTCAGGTGAACAGTGTACCAAGTGTGAAAATAGATTTTCTAACAGAGAAAACCTGGATGAGGCCATAATCACCACGTGGTCAAGCAGGTCCTCAAAATTGCGGAATTTTTCCACATGAGAGAGTGGAGAAGCAAGCTGCCTTTGGGCTCTTCTCCCTGACACAGGATTTCTCTGGTCCAGCGGTGCTTGCCCCCGCTTCGTATGCTGGAGATGCCGAGGGGTGTCGGGAAATGCAGCAGCATCTGCACCTCCCCCGGGCGCAGCACCCTCACTGAAATGTGGGGAAATAAATGCACAGAAAACAAAATGGGGAAAACTAACTCTTTATTACGGGGTAGCTTTGGCCCAAACCCTGATTTGGCGGCAGGTCCAGAGTTTTATTTAGGCTGTGTTGGTTTGAAGAAACAAGAACCCAAGCTGCCGATGGTGTCCTGCTTTATCTCGTTTCTCCCCTAAACTTGAACCCCAGTGAAGCAGCAGGTTCCCTACAGAGCAGGAGTGGAGCTAGTGGGAGCTGATGCCAGGAGAGAATGCTCGCTCCCCCTGCCCTCCCCGTAGGTGTCTAATGGCGCCTGGCTGGGGCAGCGCTCAACTTCCCAGGGATAGGAGCCCTGACCCCAGTAGTCCCCTGGCAGAGCCTGGTGACCCCAGGTACATGTTTAGTTGCGCAAACATTGCAGAGGACTCGAATGTTCTCATTTATAACCCACTGCGCATCCTAAGGGAAATGGATGTGTTTATTAAAATGCATAATCTGAAATGACAAGGATGGCATCACACGTGCTTTTGACCTTGCCTCAACACTCAAGGGTTACGGTAACAGTGCCTCCAGCAGCTTCTATTTCGATGGCTCTTCAGAGTTTCCAGAATGTGCTTCAGTATACAGAACCTCAAATGATCCTAACAGTAGAGCCCTTAGCTAATCTCTGTATTTGGCCATCAAACAACACAATCAAAACATGGCTCTTGTATTTGTGTTACAAGTTGATATTTGAAGTGGCTCGGTTTTTGAGAAGTTCTCATCGTTGGTAATTGTTTTTCAGCAGGGTAAGTGAGGTAGGGTAGAGGAATTAATGCTTTTGTCTGGAATGATGCTGGCTTTGGTTTTTCCTAGGTGGTGAGGCATTCCTTAGCCTTTGCACAGGAGAACTCAGTGAGGGTGGGTTGTTCCCATCAGCCCCACGTTGTATATTCTCCACATGCTTGTTTTACACTTAATGAAAAGTGGAAGGAATAGCAGAGACCACTGTTTCTTTGTGTGCTCCTCTGTTTCTGAAGAAGGACATTTCTCACAAGTCTTTTTTTTTTTCCCCCACAAGTGTTTTTTAAACAATCCCAGCTGGAATAATTTCATTGCTTTTGGATTGACATGGTGGTGGTGGGGGAGTTGTGTAAGGGCCGAAAAGCGGTTGCTTGGGTGACTTCACCCCATTTCTGTCCTGTGATTGCCTTTGAGGTGCATTCAGCAGCCCTTCTGTCTGGGTGGTGGAGGGGTGGGTTGTGTGGGCAGAGCCAGGGTCCCCCCATGTGCCACGGGGAGATGCTCTCCAGCTGAGGAATGCTTTTTTCTTTTGCCTTCCACCCCTCTTCCATTTGGGGCCACTTGACCTAGTGGTTGAGATCAGGACACTGATGCTTGTCTGCCCGTATGTGGTTGCAACTTTGGGCAGTTTTAGTTTTCTTATCTTTAAAGAGGTAGTAGGAGTGCTTTTTCATAGGTTTTTATTTTATTTCTAATTAATTAACTAGTGGCCGCGTTGGGTCTTCGTTGCTGTACGCGGGCGTTCTCTAGTTGTGGCGAGCGGGGGCTACTCTTCATTGCGGTGTGCGGGCTTCTCATTGCGGTGGCTTCTCGTTATGGAGCACGGGCTCTAGGCACGCAGGCTTCAGTTGTTGTAGCACGCGGGCTCTAGATCTCGGGCTCAGTAGTTGTGGCGAACGGGCTCTAGATCTCAGGCTCAGTAGTTGTCGCGCATGGGCTTAGTTGCTCCATGGCATGTGGGATCTTCCCGGACCAGGGCTCAAAGCCGTGCCCCCAGCATTGGCAGGCAGATTCTTAACCACTGCACCACCAGCGAAGTCCTTTCATAGGTTTTTGTGACTGGCCAGTGAGTCGATATAGGTTTTATTCCGATGTGGTAGAGAACACTGTATTGGCTGTTAACTCCACGTGTGAGTGAGAAGATCTTGAAGTCTAGAACAACCTTGCAGTTGATAAGAGAATCCTGGAAAGTTAGTACGTTTCAAATACCTGGCACGCAGTGAGGGCTCCCCGAGGGGGCTGCTGTTAGCACTGTGACGTTACTGACCGCATCTGAGGGAGTTGCTCCGAGTGTGGTAGATGGTCGCCAGTGACACCCGTCCACCAGTATGACCAGCCCGTCCCTGTTTCTTTTCATCTTGCTGAAGCGTTTGCTCTCTCGGTCCACGCGGGACCTTGGGGATATACACACACATCTAGGACTGCTCTGGCCCCTGGTAGTTTGGTGTGCGGACGGACACCTGGCTTCTCCATTAGGATTCAGGAGTGGGTAGGGATGGCGTTTCATTTGGGGGTGATGAAAACATTTTAAACTTGTATTTTTGTGGTGATGGTTGCACAACTCTGTGAATATGCCAGGATCCACTGGATGGTCCGCCTTGAATGGGTGGACCACATGCTATGTGAACAATAGCTTACTGAAGAGAACACAAGTCTGTTAGTAATGAGTGAGTGACAGAGGCACTCAGCACAGCGCCTGGTGCTTGACTGAGTTCTCAGAAAGGGGGTGCTGGCTACTGTCCTGTTGCTGGCCTCAGGCCCCATGACTCTTCTAAAGAACTGTGATACTCTGCAGTTCTGAAGAAATGAACGATTTTCAGAATCTTCAAACAATTTTGTTGTCCATACTTGCCTGGGACACGTTTATATCATACATATTATAAATTGAATCGCTGAGCTGTTTACCCAGCTGCGCAGTGTTTAGTATTTCCAGCTAAATTCATCTGGTTTGTCTTAAGGGGACTTTTTAGTCACTTGGGAAGTTGTGCTGTTCCCAGAGACTATACAGTGTGAGTATAGGATTTCCAAAAGTCATTCCTTTCCTGGCTGGAGGGTTGGTGTGCTACCATAGCAGATCTACAGAATTTATTTGGAGAACCTTGAAAACAGTCCTTATTACAATGCAGATATTTCTGTATTTGGTTTTCTGTACTAATATTTTTGTTCTGCAAATAACCAATTCTTCTATAACTTGTAGAGTGACTGTGTACATGGAGTGCCTTCCAGTTTAACTCTCGTGCACACATTCAAGGTGTCTCTCTCCCCCAGTTTGTTGTGAATAGTTAGAGCTTCCTTGTTCAGATCCGAAGGTGGGCTGGAGTCTTGCCATTCACTTCGGAAGTGGTTGGCCTTTTAGAATTCATGTCCTTGAACGCAGGGCTTTATGAAACCCTGAGCTATAAAATCAGTTCATTCATTTGCTCTTCCAGAGTTGACGCTTGTCCCCCTCTGAGTATAACCCATAGTTCTCTGCTCTGTCTTATTTCTGGAGGGTGAGAAAGTATGAGATTCCTCTTGGACCACTGCCCACCCTCCCAACAGGCCCTCAGCCCAGGCAGTCCTCTGTCTCTGCCGTGGCATGTTGGAGAATGCAAGAGCCATGGAGCCACCGGAATCGCAGACAGGCAGGGGGTCAGGCACCATCTGGCCATCCGTCTTGTCCTTTCCTTGGCTCCTTTGGGGGCCAAGGGGGCCAAGAAACCATTTTTCAATGACAGAAGCCATTCATTTGGATTGATGGTCTTTCTGATGCCCTGCCCTTTGTATTCTCATAAAGGTCATGTGCCATTTTCACACTTTGGTGTCTGCAGTTATTAGGATCCTATGTAAGAAACGTGTTTAATTGGCAAATCTGTCTAACTCTGTCAGGTACGTTACATCAGTATCCATAATGTATTCACATTTCTAGATCTTGGAACCCTGGTAATAACCAAGTTTTTTGATAGGAAAAACATTGTATGACTTACAGATTCAGGTTCTTACAAAGAGAAGAAAATCCAATTTGCTTTAAAACTTCTTTTCAAGAGATTTGTTTCCTGTTACACACGTAACCGAAGTGATAAGATTTCACTGAGTGGAAATTCCAGAGGGCTTTCGCAAATTCCGTGTAAACCAGTAGAACTTGCTTGTGATACTGGCGCAGGGTGCTTGGAGGCCTCTGTAGGTTTCAGCCCTTGCTGTGGGCTCCCAGCGTGAGTGAGATCCTCATGGGGCTTATGCTGACCTACGAGTCCTGGCTTTCTCTACCTTGACACGTGATTGCTGTCGCTAAGTCAGTGGAGCCGTTTTTACCCAGGGCAAACTGGGTTACAGCACTCAACACAGGCGGCCTTAAAACCCTCTTGAACTGTTGGCACAGGTTGGCAGACACATTCCATTGTTTTCAGACAATAGTGACTCAAAGTTGAACTGGCTCCAGGGAGCAAGTGCGGCTTTTGTACAGTAACAAGGATTCCGTGCCAGCCGATTGATGGAGTCTGTCTTCCCCGAGTCAGGACGCCTTGTAATGACACGAAGCTTACATTTAAATATCTGGCTGCAGATCAGAAACGTGGCTGCTTCTCTTTGCCTTTCTGTAGCACAGTCTTCTCTATTTACAGCGATTCTTTTTTTGTCCCTTCGATTTGTTTTGGGGGTGGGACGGGTCTTATTTTAGGTAATTTGGGGGTTAGTCCCACGTTCAGCTTCCTGCTTCTTCTTTCCTCCTGTGCATCGTGTGTCTGCTGGCAGACCTTCCGGCCCAGCTTTCGGTAATGGCTCTTGTATTTCTCCTTCAAGGTGAAGGTTAGATGTGCTGGGTCATCTCAGGATATCATAGGACTTTTGCCAGATGCCAAGAAAGGAGTCCTCTTTCCTGCTCACCTAATAAAAGACTTGCTGTCATTCAGATGAGGTGCCTTTGGCAGCACAAATAATTAGCACGATTGGGGCGCCTGGCTCTGGCAGGGGAAGGGGGCAGGCAGAAGTGCTGCTGCTGACCTGTGCGCTCTGTTGAGCGGGAGTGACTGTTTGCACATGTGGGTCTTTGCTGTTACAGCAGGCGCTTTTAAGAAGATCCAACTTGCTTATATTTGCACAGCTCCTTTCTCTGAAGACCGGATAGCATTTTACATACTTTATTTTGAATACTTTAGCGATTCCTGGAGGGCAGATAAGGGCAGGCAGCTGGTTTGTTTTGTAGTTGTGGGAATTCAGGCATAGATGTGTTTGGACCTGGTGGCTAGAAATCGCAACCAAACTATCCCTGTCCCTCCAAGAGGTTGTGTATGGAGTGAGGGTTTTAAAGACCTTATGATCAGCGTTTTATCGACTGCCTTGTGGATCCCCCAGGAATCTCGTCCGGATCTGTGTGGACGGAGTCAGGTGGGGGAACACCGTTTAGTACAGACTCTGGAGCTGTAGACGTGAGTTCCTCCTTGGAAAGCATCGCTTTCCACCTTACAGATGATCGCGGGATTTTGTTGGTGAAGATGTTTCTAAAGTGCCTTCTTGCCCGTTTCTTTTTCATCCCTTTCTGGGAGCAAACCTTACCTTCTGAAGTGACCCTAAGTCAGAATACCAGCCTTTGGATTTAAAGGTTTTGCTTGCTGTGGTGTGGAAACCCTTGTCTACAGACCATTTAACTTTCAGAGTATGTATATACAAATCAATATATTTGTCTCTGTTCATTAATGCAGAGGTGTTTGTATCTGAGTACAAAACAATTTCCTAATATGGTTCACCGTGATAAATGCTTTTTTCCTCTCCTTAAAGAGATGAGTCCAATTATTTCTTTTAATTGGAGACAGTGTGTGTGTGTCCTCTGTACATCTCGAACTTTCTGTCTCTTATGTTCACAGGGTTTAGGCTTTTCCTGTGAGAGTGAATATTTTTTCCTTTCCCCTTCTCTCCTCTTCTGGAGAATCTTACAAATTAAGACAAAAGATAATTACTTGGAGGAGCAAAACTGCAGGTTCCCACGACACTTAAAATTAATGAGCTGTTGAGGACAAAACACACCTCGTCTCAGGCACCATCATCTTCACCTAACAAGCCGCCCCCCCATCCACCTCCCAGTGACACGTGAGTTGGCTTTTTGGCTGTGTTTGCCATTTGGGTGGACGGCTGCCGTAAACAGCAAGGCGGTTACAGAACGGGGATTCCTTTGAGAACTCTCCCTTTGTTTGCAAATCAAAGTTAATTTGATTCCATTTTTAATTTTTGTATTTTTGAAAACCTTCCCCTTTCCCGATGATCTGATCAAAATAGTCTTTAGTGGAAACTTGTGCTGCAGTTCACAGAGCAGCCGCTTCGGTTTATTACGTGAAGGGCGCGTGCCTCCCTCTTGCCTCTCCTCTCTGTGATCAGGGTTCCCTTTCCCCACAGTGTTTTCCTAGGGAGTCATTTTTGGTGTTTGTGGTGTCAGAGCTCCTACAGGGCATTAGAACAGAAGCAGAGTTGTGCGTTCTGTTTCAGGTACAGATAATGACAGTGAAGGCTCTGTCCTCCCGCCCCCAGATCTCAGAAAGATGTTGCTGGCTAACCACAGTGCCAGCTTTTAACTAAGCTCCTTGAAGTCTCTTTCTAGCAACTGGCCTCGCCCCCATGGTTCACCTGGAAAAGAAAAGAGTGACAAACCGTGAGCACTGGTGCCCTGATGCCCATGTGGCATTGACCCGGTCGTGGTGTGGTGATCCTTACAAGCTAACGCTTGCCCACTGCTGCCGCAAAGATCCTTTCTAGACTAATATCTTCTCACTGAATCCTCCAAGTGACCCTATGAGATAAGTAGTTAATTGGGAAACTAAGGCTTGGACAGGAAACCAGTCCAAGGTCAGATAGTTAGCAGATGATTTATCTGGATTCAACTTTAAGTAGCTTCATTTTAGAGCCTGAGCTTTTTGGGGGCTTTGTAGGTCTAGGCATAAGTACAGGGGCCCTCAAACCCTCTAGTAAACCACGGTGTAGCTAATAACCACGGAAAAGGTGATCCAGCCTACTGGTTTCAGGCTTGTTGGTCTCAAGACCCATTTCTGCTCTTAAAAAACTATTGAGGGACCCCAGGAGGCTTTTATTTTGTGGATTGTATTTATTGATATTTACCATATTAAAATTAAAGACTGAGGTAATTTAGAAGTATTTACTCATTTAAAAATAACACAAACCCCCATTACATGTTAACACAAAGAACATTGTCATGTAAAGGGACAATATTCCAAACCCCAACAGTTACAGGAGAGGAGGGTTGCATGATTTTCCATTTTTGCAGATGTCCTTGAAGTCTGGCCTAGGAGATGATGGCTAGATTCTTAGGTCTGCTTCTGCATTCAGTCATATACGAAGAAAATCAGTCTCGGACAAAGAGGTGGTTGGAAGAGGGAGGAGCCTTTGTGAAAATTTTATTCTTTGATTTCACACCCAGACTCAACCAGTGGTAGTTTCTTCAGGGTCAGTTGTTACCATCATCTGAAACCACATCGGTGAGCTTCTCCTGCTCTGTTACGTTAACATCCATTGGTTTGCCTTCTCCCTCGAATGGCTCTCTGACCCACACACAATTTTGTAATGTCTTGTATTGATTGTTTGAAAATAATGGTTCACTGGGTTATCCACCCCTACCAGTCATCGGCACCTTCCGTTACGCTGTTTCAAAGAATCTTCCCTCTGCACTGAACTCATCGGGAAAGTCTTTAAGTGTTGAGAGGCCGTCGAACTCATGGTGGCAGATACACGTTTTCCAGAATTGTAATTTTTGCCTGAAATCGTGAATTCTGTCGTTGGCAGCAAACATTGTTACTTTTTCCTTGACAGCCTCACTTTATTCATTTTTGAGAAAATGGCTGACAAATAACTGCATCGGTTGTCCTTTCAAGTAAAAATAGCATTCCGTGAAAAAGCAGCTAGCTTACAACTTGATCTCACAAGTGCTTTTCCCTAGGAATAGTCGTCATACTGGTATTCAGGAGAAATGCCTTATGTGTGGTTCCTTTTTTTTTTTAAAGTAAATTTATTTTATTTATTTATTTATTTATTTTGGCTGCATTGGGTCTTTGTTGCTGCACTCGGGCTTTCTCTAGTTGCAGTGAGCGGGGGCTACTCTTCGTTGCGGTGCACGGGCTTCTCGTTGTGGTGGCTTCTCTTGCTGTGGAGCACAGGCTCTAGGCACGCGGGCTTCAGTAGTTGTGGTGCGTGGGCTCAGTAGTTGTGGCTCACGGGCTTAGGTGCTCCGCGGCATGTGGGATCTTCCCAGACCAGGGCTCGAACCCGTGTCCCCTGCATCAGCAGGCAGATTCTTAACCACTGCGCCACCAGGGAAGTCCTGTGGTTCCGTTTTTGTCACACAAAGTATGTGTATTCCAGGGTTGAGATTTAATACTGTTAACAATTTCTATTGCTTTATCACTTTCCAAAGTGAAACTGTCTTTTTCTTTTTAACTGCTAGTAAATGGTAATGAAGATTACCAATATTTGTTCATTTAGTTTGGCGCCACTGCATTGATTTGTGTTGAATTTTGCTACCTGTTGACGTTTTCTTTTGGTTTTGTTCTGTTTTTAGTTTTATGGAGATGTAATTCACATATCATAAAATTTACCCACAGTGTACAATTTTGTACTTTTTAGTACATTCACAGAGTTGTGTAATGATCATCACAGTCAACTTTAGAACATCTTCATCGCCTTCACCCTGAAAAATCTGTACCCATTAGGAGTCATTCCCATTTTCCTGAACCCTCCCCAGCCCCTGGCAACCACTAACATACTTTCTGTCTCTGATGTGTTGGTCTAGCCATTCCATAGGAATGGAATCCTGTAATAGGTGACCTTCTGTCCTTGGCTTCTTTCACGTCCCATAATGTCTGCAAGATTCGTCCATGCTGGAGCACGTATCTGTTCCTGATTGCTTTTCATGGATAGATGACCCCCCATTTTGTTTAGCTAAATGCCAGTGCATGAACCTTTGGATTTTTTCCCCAGTTATTAACTATAGTTAATATTTCTGCTCTGAACATTCATATACATGTTTTTATGTGGACATATTTTTCATGTCTCTTGTGCTCATACCTGGGAGTGGAGTTGCTGGGTCATATGGTGACTCTGTTTCACATTTTGAGGAACTTCCAGATGGTTTTCTAGAGTGGCTGCACCATTTTACATTTCCACCTGCAGTGTTTGAAGGTTCCACTCTGCATTCTCACCCACACTTGCCTTTATGCATCTTTGTGAACGTAGCCGTCCTAGGGGATGTGAAGTGGTATTTCATGGTCATGTTGGTTTGCATTACCCTGATGGCTGATCCACCTTTAGCCATTACCATCACTGAAATGTTAACGCAGTAAAAAAGGTAAATACTCTCAGGATAATTAAGAAAGTACTTTTGACCTAGGGGATCCCCTGAAAGGGTCTGTGGGTCCCCCATGGGTCAGGTCGCTCGTTAAGCTGGTAGAACAACGAGGGCTGTGGTTTCAGCATCATATTTTTCCTTGCTTGGCCAGGACGTTGGCACTGCCTGTGTTTTCCCATGAAATGGATATTGGGAGGCAGTGGTAGGCAGCCGGGTCGAGTAGGAGGTTATGGTGAGTCGGCTTAGGCCTGCCCTTGGGCTGTATTGAAGCCCATTCTTCTACTGCATCTGCGGGGAGGGTGGGAGGCCAGAAGAAGAGCTCTGGCCACAATCTGCGTGTAATAACCTGAGACGGTCCCTTTAAAGAGGCAGCAGCAGTAAGGTCTCCCCAGTGCCGAGTGCCTGCCGAACCCAGACAGGGCACTGCACACTCTCCACGTAGGAGTGTGTGGTTCTCAGCCTTAGAGAGAAAACTGAGGATTTACACAGCTTGCCCAGGTGCAGGCAGTAGGGCTGGGAATTGAGGCACTCATACAAGCTTGTGAAAGGGAACCAACCCCCAGAATAAATTTTTTTTGTAACCAAACAGAGAAGTAAGTAATTCTAGTATTAGCACACTGCTCATCTTGGTGGCAGTAGCAAAGGTCAGGAAAGTATGGAGTATTTAAGATTAAAAATAAAAAGATGAAACTTCCTGTGCTTTGTTTCAATAAAGGAGCTATGTTCACTGCCTGAGAAAATTGGTGAACGGTCAAGAATTGCCTAGATTCATGTTCCTTGGCTTGATTTTTAATCACGTTGAAGTATGACTTCTTATGGATGTTGCTTCTAATTTGTCTGGAAGGCGAGTGCAGATAGCGCCAGCTTGGGTATGATGAATGGATTCTGACAACGTGTAGTTAGTTACACTTAGAATAAATGCCCACCATTTGAAGAGCTCCGTTTTTCTGTAACAAAGTAACCAGCAGAGCCTTGCACAACACGGGATCATATACCGTATTTTGCTGTGGCGTGGTCTTTACGTCCGTATTGAACATCTATTTAGAGTGTGTCATCACTGGGGCTGCGAGCAGCGTTAGAGATCAGGGCTCACAGCCCATCCAGATATGGAAAACGTGAATCTGTGCGTTACACCACATACGGTGTAATAACAGGTGCACTAAAGAAGCAAATCTAAGCGATCGAGTCAGAAACAATTAGGGGGAAACTTAGAGGAATGTCATACCATCTGAAAATATGTTCGGATATTTTTTCTTCTTCTTCTTGCGGGGTGCTGCTGGCTGCGTGTAAGAAAGTCCCCACGTCTGACCAGCTTCATGGGAGAACTTTCGAAGCTAAGAAACTTAAAAAGTGGGTTAGCGGATTTAGCAACATAACAGATGGAAAAGCAAAAAAGAGGAAAATATTTGCAATCTACAAGGCATAAATGTAATTTAAAGGCCACTTAGACAAATGGGGGGACAAAGAAAGCATTGATGGCACTGGGGAGGGCGTCCTTGGAAGACATACGTTATTGTCTGATGGACCAGTGGGAGAAGGGGTTTGCCTTCTGAGTCTTTAAGCTTCAGGAAGAGGTTTCAACTCAAAGGAGGCGGAAGTTTTTCTTTACAGCTGCCTGGTCCTGTGGTGACTTCTGCCTGGCATTCTGCAAGGCCTGGTTGTGGGGTGGGTAACCTTGGAGTGGAGGTACCCAGTGGGTGGGTGGGCACAGTGACCTTTTAAGGCTCCTTCTGTCAGGAAATACTCCAGGAGCCTTTTTTTTTTTTTTTTTTTTTTTGCAGTACGCAGGCCTCTCACTGCTGTGGCCTCTCCCATTACGGAGCACAGGCTCCGGACGCGCAGGCTCAGCGGCCACGGCTCACAGGCGCAGCCGCTCCACAGCATGTGGGATACTCCCGGACCGGGGCATGAGCCCGTGTCCCCTGCATCGGCAGGCAGACTCTCAACCACTGCGCCACCGGGGAAGCCCCAGGAGCCTTTTTAAAATGACAGCCGCAAGGGCTCACTGGCTTCCCTGGCTGTTCCGCGTGGAGCTCGTGGGGCCGGGCAGCCAAGCATGGGGCATCCTTCCTCCTTCCCTGGAGAAATAGGCCACCTGCCCAGGGGGTTTGGGATGCGGGTGTGGGGGGACCTACGGGAACCAGAGAAGCAGATGTGAAGGGCCTGTAGATGCCGTGGAGGAGTGCCGGGCCCACCAGGTCTTTCCTGGAGTGCGAGTCCCGGCTGTGAACCGAGGAGAAACCTCAGGGCAGCAACGTGATGAAGTTTACTGTAAGGACCCTGAGCATCGCTGTTCTCTTCTCAACTCCCTGAAGCGGGTTCGGGGGTGTGCAGCAGGCACACAGGGAACCAGCACTGAGCGCAACCTGGGGACCAGGAGGGTGGGCCTGGGAGGCAGCAGGGCCTGGGCTCGGCACTCGCCTTCCATTGGCGTCCTCTGTAAAATGGGCGTGAGGACAAGGTCCAGTCCCTTTGGGTTCAGAGGCTGTGACTTCCTCGCCTGACCGTGGCCCCTGGGCTGTCGGCAAACACTTAATACTTGTATGTGTGTTGTGACTCCTGGGGTAGAAACGGGTCCGGCTCAGAGCGCCTGTGCCTCTCTGTCCCTCTTCTCTGGTCACTGAGGGCTCAGGTGAAGCAGCTGTGTCCTGACCCATATCCGTCGGCAGATCTGCAGCCTTAAATGCATTACTTTAAACTGAAGAATATGTTCTTTTTTAGGATCCCCTGTATCTTTATACATGAGGTGGTCCTGTTCGTGGAATGTGACTGTTGGTTTCTTTTTTTTTTTTTTCCTATTAATTAATTTATTTTTGGCTGCGTTGTGTCTTCGTTGCTGCGCGCGGGCTTTCTCTAGTTGCGGCGAGTGGAGGCTACTCTTCATTGCGGTGCACGGGCTTCTCATTGCGGTGGCTTCTCTTGTTGCGGAGCATGGGCTCTAGGTGCATGGGCTTCAGTAGTTGTGGCGCGTGGGCTCAGTAGTTGCTGTGCACGGGCTCAGTAGTTGTGGTTCGCGGGCTCTAGAGCGCAGGCTCAGTAGTTGTGGCACACGGGCTTAGTTGCTCCGCAGCATGTGGGATCTTCCCGGACCAGGGCTCGAACCCGTGTCCCCTGCATTGGCAGGTGGATTCTTAACCACTGCACCACCAGGGAAGTCCCTGTAGGGATTTTTTTTTTTTTTTTTTTTTGGTAGGGATTTTTTAAAATGGATTTTTCAGTGGTTTCAACCAAAGCAGATAGTTCCTAGGATGTGTTTATAACAAAAAGTTATAAAAAAGTTATATTTTTTGGTCTCTCTGTGTTTAGGATTATTCCTGTCCTTCGTGGTGGTTGTTTTGACTTGAGGTTGGGTCTTGAGAGCGTGTGAGATGTGATGTTTGTCCAGAATGTTTTCCTTTTCTTTCTCCTTTTGTCTTTGGGGGATTTAGGGTACCTGGCAGCAGGCAGCATCCTCTGTAGTGACTTTGTTCTTTCTCTCTCCTTACTTTCCAGTTTTCAATGGTTCCAGCAGGTCATCACGGGAGAAGGAACCTGTTCAGAAACACAAAAGCAAAGAGGCCACTCCGGCGAAGGAGAAGCACAGTGATCCCCGGGCCGACGGCCGGAGGGAGCAGGCTTCCACGAGCCACCCCCCAGCGGCCCCCTCCGCGGGCTCCTCTGCCAGGGGGCTCCCCGCTCACCACCACCCCCCTCTGCATCGGTCGGCTCAGGACTTACGGAAACAGGTAAAGCCCAGCCCTGCCGCCAGGGGATCATGGTCTGGCCCGGAGGGTGCCGGCCTTCCTGCCAGATGCCACCGCCGCGTTTCATCAAGTTAACTGAAGGGGGAATGTGAGTAGTAGCCTTGAGAGATCCATCTTTCCGGAGCTCAGAAGGCAGGAAGGGATGCTCAGAGGTGAGGGGCTGACCTGGGCACAGAGGTGCCAGTGCACATGCCTCTCCTACCATGAGGGTGGATTAGGCGGGGCCGTTGGTGGGTTTGCATCCCTCCCTGGAGGGCGCTGCCAGCACCCAGTGCCACCAGCAGTGGACCCTCGCTTGCTGGGATGCCCTAGAAGGGTAGGGAGGGAACACTCCTTCGTTACCCCTCCCCTGCCCCAGCGCCCCGGGCACCAGGTGAGGCAAGGAGTCCTCAGGTGAGGCCGGGAGCCACAAGTTACCTTGGAACAGGCCTGCACATGGCCTGGAGTGTCCCCTGTGCTTCTTGACGGACACGTTGGTGGCTCGGACACGTTGGTGGCTCGCGGCAGGACTTCTGATAGGCCTCCAGGCGGTGATGAGACGGGTGCAGCCGCGGGGGACACTTACTCCGTCCTGCGCCCTCAGGGTTAGCGGAGGCTGCACACGCTCTGCGCCACCCCCACCCCCGCCAAACGCCCCGACTTCGGGGTCACATCCAGAATGCAGATCCTTTGTGGGTGCCTCTCCCTGCCCTTGGACAGAGTTCTCAGCACCTGGGAGGGGGTGTGGAGCTCGGTGAGGCTCTCACCCGGGTCCAGTGGCATTTCGTTACGCGCTCTGCTCCTGTTCTCACTCCATCTGAGAGTGGGTGAGCCATGGGGATCAGAGATGCGCTCTCCACACTGGGAATTCTGTCACATACAGTTAAAACTTTCCTTAGAATAGACTGAGGACTCTAATCTGGAAAGATTGATTGATTCTGGGCGAGGCGCGAGTGGCCTGGAGATTCCCTGATGCGCACCATTGTGGAGAGAACTAATAGATAGATAGATGGTCATTGTGGTGTGAAGGTTGGAATTCCTTCTGTTGAATTGCTCTTTCTCCATGGTCTTTCTCATTCTTGATGATGTTGGGGACCATTGTCTCTGAATATGTAGCTGTATGCATGCACATCCATAGGATTGTGTGTATGCACACGTAGTATTAGTCTTAACCTTTAGCTTTCAAATATCACTCAGTCCTCCAGCTGGAGTGGACGAGGCAAGAATCCTCCTGTTTAATGTTTCTATGGTCCTCAGGTTGCCACTTAGTGCTTCTGAAGTGTCATCTTGAGATTAAACAGGTGGTTTTTGCATATTTTAAACGTTGCCCACTGTTCCTGAAACACAAACCTCACGGTTTTCCTCACAAGAGCACCTGAGCGTGATTGTGGAATTGGCCGCCCCTGAGCTGGGTACCCGGTTTTCAGGACATAAAGTACAGGAGGCAGCATCCCTTTGGTGTCTTGAGTCCCCATTCCATTTCCAAAGCTGTTGGCCGGACAGGCCTTTGTGCAGAACTTTCCTCCAGATCTTTGCTTATGACAGAGAACAATTCAGAAGGGGGTCTAGAGAGGGAGGGGATCCATCTGTGGAGCAGGAATCTCAGTGAGGAATGAATGTGTGACTTTATTCACATAGAACCATAATCTCTCTCTCTCTCTCTTTTACACGTGAGGCTGGATTGAGTAAACCCCTATCTCAGTTGGTCCAAGCTCATCCTCAGCCCCCAGCGCTTGCCCCTCAGTTCAGGATTTCCCTTTGTAACTGAACAAGAGGAGTTCTCGCAGTTGGAGGTGAGAGTTGAGGGGAGTAGAAGGTACCCCTTCCCTGGGATGGGCCCATCCCCTTGACCCACAGCAGGCTCACGCGGCCCCTTTTACACGCAGTGTAGAAGATGGAGGGGAGACCTGGGTGGCAGGGCAGACTGTCATCTGAGTGACTGTAGGAGCCTGGCTGGCTTTCTGGGTTCAGGTCTTGCAGGTGGGGTGTAACCATCCCCATCCCACCCCCTCCTGCCTGCCCTCCCTCCCCTGTCTAATCCAGCCGGGTGGGATGACCCAGGACTCCCAGGTCTAGTTGGGCTCTGACCACGACCTTCACCCGAGACTTAAGCTGTAATAGTTAACCTTCCTGAGCCTTATTGTTCATTTGGAGCCAATGATGCCAACCCTTCTCCCAGGGACATTGTGAGAAATGAAAGGATAATTTTGATACCATCAAATCCCATTAGTTAAGTACTCTAAGAAAAAAGACCAATAGAAGCCCATTGTAGATTCCTTTGTAATGGCCTGATGCAAGTGATTAGAATCTGACCTTTCATGTTTTCAACTGCATAAAAGATGGGAGGCCCAGAGAATACTCGGATCTGTAATGTCAGATATGATTAAATTTTTCTGTCGGCCTGAAAGAAAAGATCAGTGATTGTACGAAGTACAGCTGCCAGGGTGGAGGGATGCCCTATGTAGGGGTGCTGCTGAGAAGTGACCATGCCCTGCTGGCCCCAGTGCACCGAGAGCTCACTCTTCTTGCTGGGACCTTGCCTCTCACGGTGCTGGGTGGGGTGCTCAGCTTCATAAAAGCCCCGGCCTTTGAGACTCAGAGCATGAGAACTCAGTGTGAGGGGCCTCCCTAATCCTCCAGCTTTTATTCTCCCAAAGGCTCCAGGTGTGCCAGGTGACACCCACACATGGGTAGCAGCCCTGCAACTGCCCTGGGTGATGATTTGGATGTGTGGTAGGTGTCGAGTGCTTCCTTAGAACCGTACATACGTAATGTGCAGTAAAAATAACAAATTGAGGATGGAGAAACAACCATTCTTACACCTAGAGAGGGTGTGGAGATGTTTTCCAAGCGTGTCGTGAAGAGGCTTTTGCAGACAACTGTGTGTGGTTGGTAAGCCAGGATGTGGAAGACGTGGGTGGTGAGGCTGCCCCTGGCTGGCACACCTCCCGTTCTCATCTGTTGCGCTGAGGCTGAGCCGTAACGTGAGGGAGAAAACCACCAGCTTGTGTGGCAGGGCAGACACACCCGGCGGAGGGTCTGCTGGGCTGTGGCACCTTTGAGGAGAGGTTTTCACACTCAAATGTATGGCAGCTGGAAAAAGTCTTGGCCTAGTCGGATGGAGAGAGGAGGCCGAGCTGTTCAGACCGAAGAGTGAGGCGTATTCTTTAACCTTCTGGAAAATGAAAAATGGGCATCCAGAGAGAAATGGAGAGACTCGCCTCAGCTAGAAGAATGTGGAAGGTCTGACCGTGCTCTTCATCAGGTCTTGCGGGGAGTTTGAACTGCGCCTCTGTCACGTGGTGCTTGTGACTGGGTCAGGTGGCCTGCAGAGGGGAGGGGGCAGGTGCTTTGGGAAGGTTCGGGGCTCCGACCAGGACCAGGTGTTCCTTTCGGAGAGCAGGGCTGCGTCAGCCGTGTGCCTCTGCTCACTAACTTCCAGGTGCCCGCCACACCAGCAGGCCTGCCTTCCCTGTCCGTAACTCGCTGCCTGTCCAGTGGACTCTGTTCATTTAGGCTCTTTTGCTATTTAATTTGAATTTTAAAGTCCAAATACACTGTCCCCAACCAATAGTGTTTCTCTTGGGCACCTTTGCTGCTGCTCTGAGAGGATGGGCAGAGCCACTCGACTCAATGACTCCCTCTAGTGGGAAATGGGAGTTTGGTAGTTGACTTTCTGGTTGAACTGAGGACCGCTTCATGTCTGTGCGACAGGGGTAACCTGAGCTACAGGTGCCGGGTGGGCGGTGGTGGGTCAAGACACCCCACTTCCTGCAGAGCTGGGTGACAGCTTTGGGGTGCAACGTCAGAAGCCCACACCTGAGCTGAGAAGGAACACCTTGAAGAGACGTTAAGTTATTCAGCTGAAGGGCCTTTATTGCCCCCCAGAGGGCTCTGCCTCCCGCCTCCCGCCTCCTGCGTGTTGATTCTCCAGTGAATTACAGTGACCCCTCTCCCCGTGTCAGCACTTCCTCCAGATGTGTAGAGTTGAGAGCAGGCCCGTGTGGTGGGCTGGCCAGGTGACCTGGGCGCGTGTTGAGGTGAAACAGTGTTGGGCTCTATTCCATGGTGGAATAGAGCGGTGGCTGGGGAGACGCCCAGTGTGAAGGTGAGACAGTGCCTCGGTCCATAGCTGTGTCTCCTTTGGTACCAATTACTCATTGGACCCTGGAGGCAAGCACAGGCCAATGACTAGGCGTCTGTGTTTATAGAAATACGTAAATAAGAAGACGATCTTTTTGCCATTGAAGATGGTGAAATAGTTATGCAGAATTCCACCATGTGAAAATTTGGAATTTCCTGTACGACAGTGAGGCAGGAGATCAGGTGGCCCCGAGAAGCCGGACTGGATTGACTCGGGGCCCTGCGCCGTTCCTCCAGGTAGAATCTGGGAGAGTGGAAGCCTGGCTTCCCGGCCTCCTGCAGGTGCACAGCCGTGTCGGGGGAGCGCAGAGCTGTCGGGGACTTGCACACACTGAGCCCCTTTCTCCATCCTCACCGGTTAGGTCAGAATCTGGATGGGGGAGGGCTTTAGACTGGAATCAGCATTATTTTCAAGCTCCCCAGGGGTTCTCTGGGCTCCCGGGTTTGGGAGGCACTGAACCTAAACCTCAGCAAGACATGACGGCTGGCGGTGGGCTCTGCCGGCAGGAGTTGGTTGGTGGTGTCCACTGTGCAGTGGTTGCCGTTTCTGCTGGCGATCCTTATCTTCAAGAAGGGATTAACGGTGCCCTGCGTCTGCTTATGTGTAAGTTGGGTGAGAGTCGGAGCAGCCCCCACAGAATGAGGGCTTCGAGGGGTGTCTTCTCTGAAGATGCAGATCCCTGAGCATCTTGCTGATGGAAAACTCTTTCTGTGAGCCTCTGCAGGGTTTTACTGTTTCCTTTAGTTTTTCTAAATGGTTTGTTTTGTTTTTAGTCAATGGATATTTGCATTCCTCACTGTACATCCTATTCCAAATTAGTGGTACTTATCATGGAAATTTTGTCTTTGCCCCTGCCCCTGGTTTTATAAATTTGTTTTTAATTTATTGTTGCCAAGCTGCTAGTTCTGTTCTGGTTTTTTTTTAACATTTCCTGTTACGTATTCTAGACCACCTGCTCATTCTGAGTCCTGCTTCATTCTCAAGTGGCCGGCAGGGTGCATCCAGGCCGTAGTTCCTGGGCCTTCTCTTTGGCCTCTCCCTCCCCAGTGTGGTCTGGGACCTCACTGAGCCCAGAAGTCGAGGCTGGCTCCCCAGAAACCTGGTTACCAAAACGCCCCGGGTTTGGCTCATGGAACACAATCTCACACCAAGAATTCATGGCTTTCATTGGACCGCGTGTAATTGGCGAGTGAAGAAACACAGGTCCGGGGGCTTCTCTCCTTTCTCTGTTTTCATAACCTTCTGTTAGTAGTCTGCTGCCGTGGCTCCCAGAGTAGGTCCTTGGGTGAGGCTCAGCATCACCTGAACCTCATTAGAAATGCAGATTCTCGGGCTCCATCCCAGACCTACTGGATGGGAGACTCTGGGGATGGGGCCCAGCGACCTGGGCTGGGCCTGGGCCTAGTGCAGAGGTCGCTGAGACTCGGGCCCTGCCCTCCAGGACCTGGTCCCAGGGGTGGGTGCGTCGGGTGTGGGCAGGACAGGCATGAACTGCCTTAGGTGCCACATGGCTTCCCCAGCTGGGGAGCCCAGGCCCTCCTCTTGGTCACCTTCTTCTCTGGGCCCATTGGTGAGAAAAGGCAGCTGCTGTTTCTGCTCTGTTTCCCGGTGAGCGTGTATAATGTTTAGTCTGCCTTTTGGGGAGGTGGTGTTGCTCAGGTAACCCTGGCATCCCTGGTTGCATGTGAAAACTCGATGCCCAGGATGGTAAATGACATGTCAGAGGCCACTGAGAGGCAGAGCTGTGACGTGGTGTCTGCACCGGAGCAGCGCAGCATCAGCTCCTGCGCTGGGCCCGTTGTCATCCTTTGGAAATCAGTGCTTTTCTGGTGTCCACCCTTGTCACTCGCTGGCTTCTTTTTATACATGAGGGTGACCTTTGTGTGTCACAAGATTACTGTGGTGTCCAAGCTGTAAGATGGCTGTGAAGAGAGGCTGATTGGTCACCAAATTCCCGTAGGACCGAATGTGGACGCTTGTAGGGGCGGGAAATGGGAGCCGTCTGTGCAGAAGGGGTCGAGCCTGTTTTGCTTCATCAGATAGGCGAGGTGCATCCAGTGAGGTGCCCTGGGGCCCGTCTCACTCACGGTGACTGATTGGCTGACGCCCACGGCTGACGGCTACACCTCTGGGCGTGGCGCGGGACCGGCACCTGAGCCACGTGAGCGCTCTTATTCCTTTGTTTCCATGGCATTTTTGTTTTGTTTTTTACTTACTGAGCATGGATTGTAAAATTCTGCTGGCAGATCACGCTGCTGTAGGGAGCACAGGAAGAACTGCAGCCACGTCTTTTCTTGGCACAGGCGTGTGTCTGTGTGTCTGCCCCCTTACCAGCAAGACCTTGCTGTCGGGTGTTGTTATTAACTTGTGGCAGGTGATTGGCAGGCACGTGGAGGGTCCTCACTGGGAAACATCTAGTTTCAAACGGCAAACGTGCATCTTACAGCACACCCAGGAGACCCCCTGGGCAGCACCCAGGTTGGCTGAGTGTTTTTGCGCGGAAGGATGGGCCCCTAGTCCTGCGGAGATCCTGAGACCGAGTATCTCAGAGCTGGCTTCGGGGCTGTGTGTTTTGCCTGCCTTGCCTCCCAGAAGCGGGCGCCGGCTGCTGAGTCTGGGCGTGGGGCGGTCCCCGCTGACAGGTGCTAACTCCCCTTCTCCCCCTCTGCTCCTCCCAGGTTTCTAAGGTCGGCGGAGTCACTCGAATGTCATCTCTGGGTACCAGTGCAGCCAGTGCCAAAAAGATGCGCGAAGTCAGACCTTCACCGTCCAAAACTGTGAAGTACACTGCAACGGTGACGAAGGGGACTGTCACATACACCAAAGCCAAGAGGGAACTGGTCAAGGAAACCAAACCTAATCACCACAAGCCCAGTTCAGCTGTCAACCACACAATCTCAGGGAAAACTGAAAGTAGCAATGCAAAAACCCGAAAACAGGTGCTATCCCTCGGGGGGGCGTCCAAGTCCACCGGGCACACCGTCAATGGCCTCAAGGTCAGTGGCAGGTTGAACCCAAAGTCATGCACTAAGGAGGGCGGGGGGCGGCAGCTGAGGGAGGGTCTGCGGAACTCCAAGCGGAGGCTGGAAGAGGCGCCCCCGGGCGACAAGCCGCAGTCGCCCCCCAAGAAGATGAAGGGGGAGGCGGGTGCTGCGGAGGGTCCCGGCAGGAAGGCGGCCCCGGCCCCCGCGGAGAAGGTGCCGCCTGGCGGCCACGGGAAGAAGGAGGTGCCCGAGCGGAGCCTGGAGAGGAACCGGCCGAAGCGGGTGTCGGCCGGCAAGGGCCCGCCGGGCAGACAAGCACACGGCAAGCCGGACGGCGCCCCCTGTGAAAATCGTTCTACCTCGCAATCGGAGCCCCTGCCCCGGCCGCACGAGGCGACGGCCAAGGCCGAGAAGGGGGCCGGCAGGGCCGGGTGGGCGGCCATGGACGAGATCCCCGTCTTGCGGCCGTCGGCCAAGGAGTTCCACGACCCGCTCGTCTACATCGAGTCGGTGCGCCCTCAGGTGGAGAAGTACGGCATGTGCAGGGTGATCCCGCCTCCGGACTGGCGGCCCGAGTGCAAGCTCAACGACGAGATGCGCTTCGTCACGCAGATCCAGCACATCCACAAGCTGGGTCGGCGCTGGGGCCCCAACGTGCAGCGGCTGGCCTGCATCAAGAAGCACCTCAGATCTCAGGGCATCACCATGGACGAGCTCCCACTCATAGGTAAGGCCCCCCGCCCCATCCCATGGTGTCTGCCCCAGCTTAAGCTTCTCCAGGCCCTTCTTGGCCCGGGAGGAGTCTGAGGCCCCCCTTTCTGCAGGTGCGGGGTGCTCAGGACAGGAGGAGGGCTGGTCCTGTGACCCCCGCTCTCACACTCGGCAACCCCTGCTGCCCCGAGCTGCGGGCCGCCTTGCTGAGGCCAGAGTAGTGTCCGGCGAGAGGGGCAGGAACGCTGCCCCCATGCATTTGTCTGCTGGGGGCTGCCTTACCTGAGTTCTGCAGGCTGGGAGGCTTGACCTACAGGAAGTTATTTCACAGTCTGGAGGCTGGAAATCTGAAAGCAAGGTGTTGGCCGGGTTGGTTTCTCCTGAGGCCTCTCCCCTTGGCTCGTGGACGGCCGCCTTCTCCTGTGTCCTCACGTGGTCTTTGGTGTGTGTGCACGTTCTTGAGGTCCCTTCCTCTTGCTACAAGAACACCAGTCATATTGGGTTAGGACCCATCATGGTGACCTCATTTTACTTTAATTACCCCTTTAAAGACCCTGTCTCTAAATACGGTCACACTCTGCAGCCCCGAGGTTAGGACTTCAACATATGACTCTTTGTGGGTGGGGTACATTTCAGCCCATTTATCTCTGTCTGCTTATCTGTCCTTGCATCTCAGTTTTTCTGGTGATGACTGGGCCCTCGTGGAGCCCACAGGTCCGGGAACACTTCTGAGAGCAGGCACAGCTCTGGCTGTCACTGAAGCAGAGCTCTCCTTGGTGACTGCTTTTGTGAACATACACCCAGCTATTGTGAAGACACTTGGCCCCCAGGCAGAGCCCACGGATGGCTCTTGGAATCCGCATTTCCCTCTTCCTCTCCCCTTATTGAGCCTCCAGGATTAACGCACTCTGTCAGGGATGAGCGGTTCTGTGGAGTGGGGTTCCTTTTGGGTCTGCCAGGTGAGTCACGTGCTTCCCTTCTGGCTCTAGACCCTCGACAGGAACAGGGCATGTCCTTCCTCCAGTTGGAGAGGACAACTTTTTAAAGGCAGGGAGCAGAGGAGATATGATCGGTCATTTAGGTGTCAAGAGTTGGCAGTAGATAGGGCTCCTTGTAAGATGGAGGTTTCATTATTACTCTCAGCAGGTGGGAATCACTTGAATTGAAAGAATTCTTGGTTTGTGGTCCACTGTCGGGATGTGGTCGAAGGTGACACAGGGCTGTGGGAACAGGCTGAGGAGGTGCCAGCCTCTCGGGAGCTTGGCGTTGGCTGCGAGGGTGACCAAGAGCCTCACCAAGTCGGGGCTGCAGTGGGACGCCTTGGGTCCCCCAGCCTGCCCGGGGGAGGGGGGGACGGCAGGTCTTCTGGGGACAGGTGGTGTGCTCAGGTGACGTCATGAGGGCAGAGAGCGATCTTCCATTCAGAGTGGGTTTCCTTAAACTTGACTCCCGTCGCACCAGAAGCCGCGAGGACCTGACACTGTGGTGTGTGTGTTCACACCCGTTGCTGTTACCCGAGCTGTAAAGCGTCGTCAGCTTCCAGAAGAGGAGCTGAGCTGGACCGTTACCCGCAGAGGCCTCGGGCTGTGGCTCTGAGCTCAGCCTCCTTGCAGTGTGAGAGACTTGGGAGTTTTTTTTGTGTGTGTGTGGTACGCGGGCCTCTCACTGTTGTGGCCTCTCCCGTTGCGGAGCACAGGCTCCGGACGCGCAGGCTCAGCGGCCGTGGCTCACGGGCCCAGCCGCTCCGCGGCATGTGGGATCTTCCCGGACCGGGGCACGAACCCGTGTCCCCTGCATCGGCAGGCGGACTGCCAACCACTGCACCACCAGGGAAGCCCGAGACTTGGTAGTTTTGAAGGAATTTCCCAGAATCCACAGAGCGGCTGCTCCTTCTCTGGGAAGGCGGCACTTTGTCACGTAGCATCCTCGTGGTCCTGAGAACGGGTTGATGATAGCAGGTGAGGAGTGAAATAATGGATTTGCACGTACTGGGTCAGTTTTCTCCGTGCTGTTGAATAACAGTGATTGCCTCCCTTCTGGTCAGCCTGTGGTCTGAGCCCCTTGGGGTAACTCCCATCCCTCTTCACCTTGGCAAGTCCGGGTGGTGTGCGGGCAGCCCCAGGAGATGCCCCAATTGAGAGCAGGGCCTGGAGTGCATCTTGGAATTTGGGCTTTAGGCCCCTCCCGGCCAGGGTTGGGGCGAGTTTCCTCCTCGACGTGGCCCCCACTGCACTGACCACAACCAGCGCCAGCGTCCCACCAGCACAGTAGATGGACTCGGGCTGCCGCTCGCCCTTCCCTGGCTGAGGCGGCCCTGAGTTGCCCAGCCGCCAGCGTGCACGCGCTGCTCTCAGGAGTCCCGCTACTTTTCCGTTCATTTATCTTATATAAACGTATCCCCACCCTTTAAAGAGCTAAACGTTCTTAATGTTTACTTTGCTCACCTACCGTTTTGTGGAGTATTTACCTCCTAACAGCTAGTGGACGGTTATTCTGGAAGATTTTCTTCCCCGTTTCTTGGCCAAAGGGAGGTTGATTTTCCAGGTCCAACTGAGAGAGTCACTTGGCGGGCATTCAGACACATCTGAGTTTTGACATGCTTTGTACAGTGTGATCAAGGGGCGTAGTGAAAACGAGCCCATACACCTGGGATAAGCAGCCCTCTGTGTGAGTGGTGATGGGAGGAGCTGAGGGACAGACCACCGCCTGCCCCGAGGTGGGTGCTGCCTGCTGCCCGGAAATCCTGGGGGAGGGGGTTGAAAATAAGTTACTGTGTGTGTGTGCGTGTGCGCGTGCGCTGGGGGTGTGGGGGGGTTGGGAGTGACAACACGTGCTGCGTGTGTACACTTTCCGACATCGCAGCTGTTCCGGGTGACGCTGGCTCGTGGGTATGGCTGGGTGGGGCTGTCTACCCAAGCCTTGCCAGCCCCAGCCGGGATGCCCTGTTCCATCACCCTGCCTCCTGGGGTGTGAGACGTGTGCACCCTGCCCCTGCTCCAGGGGACGCTGGACTCGTCCTCCTCGCGGATCTGCTCTGCCGTCTCTCCTTCCATTCAGCCCTCTGCCTAAGTGTCCTCTCCTCGGGGCTCCCTGCCCTGACCACCCTCCTAAGACGGCTGCCTCTCAGCCTGTCCTGCTCTGTTTATCGTCCTAGTGCCCAAGATGGTCTAAACCCCGTCTCCCTGTAGACTAGATTGTTCTGTTTGCTGCTCTGACCCCAGGGCCTGGCGGCATCTCTGGCACGGGGCACCCATGGACTCTTGGGTGATGGAGGATGGTCTTGTTGATGGGCCTTTTCACTGACTGTCCCTGTGCTTTCCTCCCTCACTGTCCCAGGAGGCTGTGAGCTCGACCTGGCCTGCTTTTTCCGGCTGATTAACGAGATGGGCGGCATGCAGCAAGTGACTGACCTCAAAAAATGGAACAAACTAGCAGACATGCTGCGCATCCCCAAAACCGCCCAGGACCGGCTGGCCAAGCTGCAGGAGGCCTACTGCCAGTACCTGCTCTCCTATGACTCCCTGTCCCCCGAGGAGCACCGGCGCCTGGAGAAGGAGGTGCTGATGGAGAAGGAGAGCCTGGAGAGGCGCAAGGGGCCCCTGGAGGGCCACACGGAGCAGGACTACAACCGCTTCCACCCACTGCCCCGCTTCGAGCCCAAGAACGGGCTCATTAACGGCGTGGCCCACAGGAACGGCTTCCGCAGCAAGCTGAAGGAGGTGGGCCCCGCGCAGCTCAAGACGGGGCGGCGGCGACTCTTTGCTCAGGAAAAGGAGGTGGTGAAGGAGGAGGACGACAGAGGCATCCTCAGCGACTTCCACAAGTGCATATACAAGGTAGGGCCCCTGGGCGGGGCCTGGGCGTGGGGCCTCGGGAGCACATGCGGGCCCGGGGTCCGCTGCATCAGGCTCCCGAGACCCGGCAGTCGGCTCTGGCTCCGTTTCTCACAGAGAGGCGCCTGCAGTCTGCAGGGGGCTGGGTGTCCGGTCGAGGTTACTGGGCGCCCAGCCAGGGGAGTCGCTTGCCCGCGTGGCCTTGGGCTTCCTGTCCATTAAATGGGTTTGTGTGCGCACATGTGTGCCCATGTGCCAGGGGTGCAGCCTGGGAGCCACACCCCCTCATCCTGGAGTGGCTGCCCGTCGGGGCCAGGCCCTCTGTAGCTCCTGACGGACACGCCCCCACTGCCACCCAGCCTGCCCAGCTCGGCTCTGCCGGCTCCTTTCTGTCCGCCATCATGGGTCTCCCGGGGAGGGAGAGGGGAGGCTCCCTGCTTCTGCCGCATCCCGTAACCGCCCAGCCATTCCGAGGAGGCGCCCTCTGGGGAGCGCGGTGGCGTCCTGGCTCTGTGTCTGCAGGGCGGTGGGGACCCGGGCTGGGAGGGGGCACAGAATGGGCCCTGCCCCTGCACCGCTCCGGCAGCGATCTGCTCTGTAGGCTCCGGGGTGGGGTGGGGCCCGTGGAGGCCTTGGTGGTCACGCTCCCGCCGCACGAGCCTGGTCTGGAGACGCGTCGGGCATCTGCGGTTCTGCCCTGAGTTTGGCCTCTTCCCTTTGAGTCCCCGCTCCGAGGTCCCACCTCTGGCCACCCTCTGCCTCGCTTCTCATTCTCTCCTAGGCTTGAGTCCTGCCCTCCTTTCTGGAGAGAGATGCCTGCTTGCCTAGAGCTTTTCCTGTCACCGGACCCAGCCAGGGTCGGGTCTCCGCAGCTGTGGCCGCGGTCTGGTGGCCGTGACGGTGCTGCACGGCAGCGCCGTGCGCCGAGGGGCCGGGAGCTCGCGCTCAGGTTCTGAGCCCCTAGCATCTGGGGGCAGTGCCTGTGGTGTGCTGGGTGTCCTCGCCTCGCGTTACAGGCACCTTGCTTTAGTTGACATAAAGTCAGGCTCCTTGTAGCAGTTGGAATTTTACCGTGTAACGAACGGCACGTCAGGAGAGGTTCGGACTTGCGCAGCAGTCGTTTAGTTAGAACGCTACTTACAGAGCTGAAGAGTAAAGGCAAAGGGCAGGGTCTGCAAGCGGAGTGCTGTGACTGTCCTTCCAAAGGCAAGAAGGGCCTGCCCCCTTCCTAGACCTGCAGCTCTGTTCACGGGGATGCTCCAGCATCGCCTCGTTAGGGAGACCCTCCCTGAGCACCTGCCTTGCGGCCCTGCCCCTCTGCTTCGGCTCTTCGCACTTAGTGCCACCTCCCAGCTGTTCTGTGTGAGTCAGAGTTCCCCAGGCCGCCACGAGGCCAGGGACGTTGTCTGTTTTGAGCACTGCGCTATCTTCAGCCCTTAGAACCAGGCGTGTACACAGTAGGTGCTCAGTAAGTACTTCCACAGTCAGGGGGTGAGCATGCCTGGTGAGGGATGAGTGCAGGGGTTGCCTTTAGGACAAAGCGTATCCGCCATGTGTCACGCCAGTGAGCTTGCCCTTGCTAACATTCCCAGGAAGGGGTGGCGTGCAGGGGTGGGGAGGGGACGTTAGATAATCTGAAGGGCCTGTGTGCTGTCCCAGGGAGGCGTGGGGGACGGGGAGTGGCTCCGTGGCAGAGAAGGGCCGGATCCTTCTGTCTCCTGCACATCTACGAGGCCAGGCTGCTCATCTGGCCGGTTCTCACGTGAGGACCCTCAGGGTGGGTGTAGGCGTCGCCCAAGTTTCTTTCCCGGGGTCCCCGGTCCCGAGGTGCAGCCAGTGTCTGACTTGATGCTGTTGGTTTCCCCCCCTGGCCACAGACTTTCTCCTGCCCTTGCCACGTTGCACCCGTTGCTCCAGGGAGTGAAAGCAGCTTTTCAGCAGGGCACCCTGCAGCGCACCCAGGGCTCCCGTGGGACCCCGTTCTGCTGGCTGGGGGGGGGGGTCTGGCCCGGCGCTGGATAGCCAGGGGTCCTCCGACTCCTTTGTTGGCACCGAGGGTCTTTCTCGGGGAGTTTTTCCGCCGCCTCTGCTCGTGTCAACTCAAGACGTGGCCCAGCCCCCGGTCACAGGGATGCGTCACACAGGGGCCCGTGACGAGGTGGCCTGCTTTGGGGTCCTGGCTCTTCTTTGTTTCTTATGCTTGACTCTTGTTTTTGTTTTCTTTTCAGGGGAGGTCTGTTTCTTTAACGACTTTTTACCGAACAGCAAGAAATATCATGAACATGTGCTTCAGCAAGGAGCCCGCACCAGCTGAAATCGAGGTGCGTGAGCTGGGCGGTCCCGGCCCCCCACTCCGCTCGGAGCCAGGGATGGAGCCCCTGGGCCTTCTGGGCGCGGGCGGGCGGAGGGGTGGTGAATGCTCAGCCCGTCGTCTGGGTGCTGGGGGCAGCCAGAAGTTTCAACTCGTGCCGACCCCAACTTGTGCAGGGTTAGCAAAGGTGTAGTGGAGAGAGTGAGCCTCCCCGGCTTCGCCCTGACTCCCCTGGAGCCGAGGCTGCGGCCCGGGGAGAGCCCCAGACGGGCCCCGCCCAGCTGACCGCCTCTCAGCCCTGCTCACCCTGTCCTCCGGGTGCCTGTTATGCAAGAGAATGTTTGGAATCCCTTGAAACCCCAGTTGTGCTCTTTGCTCTCTCCTGTTTTTCATTTAACGGGGTTGGCAGGTTGCCATTTCTGTGCTTCTGAGTTGCGTGAGGCTGGAGAGGTGCAAGTGCGTCCTGCGCCGAGGCCGGCGAGCGGCAGTTCGGCGTGAGGCGTGGCCCGGGGCGCCCGGATGCTGACGTAGGTGGGCCTGTGCAGGGAGAGGCCCGACTTCTCTCGCTGGTTCAGGGCGGTTGCTGGCGGAGCATGCGGTGATGCGGACTGCAGCCTGGCTTTTGGTGAACAGCTAGTCTCAGAGCACATCTTTTTCTTCGAAGATATGTGCTTCTTCCTCTCGGTAAAACCGTGCTGACTACCAGGGCGCCCGGGCCCTGATTTTTTTTTTTTTTTTTTGGCGGTATGCGGGCCTCTCACTGTTGTGGCCTCTCGCGTTGCGGAGCACAGGCTCCGGACGCGCAGGCTCAGCGGCCATGGCTCACGGGCCCAGCCGCTCCGCGGCACGTGGGATCCTCCTGGACCGGGGCACGAACCCGTGTCCCCTGCATCGGCAGGCGGACTCTCAACCACTGCGCCACCAGGGAAGCCCCCGGGCCCTGATTTGATTGGGTTTCCCAGGAGTGGGCCTTTCAGGACAGTCTGGGTCACCAGGACGCCTGGTCCCCTGCATCTGTGCCGCGTGGGACCCCGCCTTTGATGGTAGCCGTCAGAAGCCCAGGAGGTCCCGCGCTGGTGCTCAGGCCTTGGTTTCCCAGGTTGGTGAATTCCGTGTTCGATTTTGGCATCACCGTCATTGCTTTTAGGCCCCGGGTCTGTACCCTGGGTGGTATCTGTGAACACCACCCAGTGGCCTGACCTTTGGCCCTGCCAAATCCACGTTCCATCTACCGCGACGCCAGCGGTGCCCTGATTCTGCGACACGTGGCCGTCACAGTTGCTTCCCGAGTGCCTGTGCCATTTGTGGGAGAAACGTCAGAGGAAAGGAACGCGACTCTGGGGCTGAACACCAGAGGTGGAAAAAGAGGCCTTTGCTTTACAAGCGCAGGTCCCTGTCAGGCGTCCCCAAAGGGTAGGGTTGTCACTGTCCGTCACTTCCTACTCAGGAATTAATTCTCTCTGGAAGCCCAGGTTTCGCTTTAACAGTTGTATAATATCTAAACACAAAGGGAAGATATGCTAAACTCCACCCTTTAAGTCTGGCTGACTTCTAGATCCTGCAGAGAGCCTGGGCCCTCTCCTCGGCCGGTGTCACCAGCCTGAGTGGCCCTCCCACCCTGTAGCAGACGGCCCCCTTCCTCCCCTGCCTCTTTATTCACCCAGCAGAGGTTGGTGTGGGTCTAGGTGGGACTGGCCTGAACCCGTCCCCTCAGACAGTGCTGCTCCGTCATGCGCTGCCTGCTAGGACGGCTGTTTGAGGAACCCGGGCATTTAATGCTGTCGACCTCCTCCTTGACGCGGGGCATCTGGCCGCCCCCAGGCTGGTTTTGTTGCAGGAGCCGCACGGCGGGGTGATGGCTGACACCGGGGGCTTGTGGGTGAGGCTTCCTCCTTTAAGTGGGGTTCCAGGAAGCAGGGGTGGGTGATGCTGTACTTCTGGAATGATGAGTGGAGACACAGTGAGGGGGGAAACTGAACCTCTCTCACCTGTTAGCAAAGCACGTCCTGACCCCCTCTTGCCCTGCAGTCGTTTAGGTCATGCCCATCCCTCCCCCATCTGTTTCGGTGGCTTGGGTCACAGCCTGGGGGTCCGACCCTCACGTGCAGCCCGCTCATTGGGAGTGTGCAGCGTGTGTCTGCTGAGACGCCTGCCTGGGGCTGTGGTCATTACACCTACGGACGGTGGCCGGACGTCTTCAGCCCCTTTGCTGTTA
The DNA here is from genome assembly GCF_937001465.1 of Orcinus orca. NCBI lineage: Eukaryota > Metazoa > Chordata > Mammalia > Artiodactyla > Delphinidae > Orcinus > Orcinus orca. The sequence goes on along the minus strand of NC_064568.1, from coordinate 94,138,098 downwards.
TCGCTTTCTCCCTCCCTTTCGTATAAATGATTTTTTTTTTTTTTTTTTTGGCGGTATGCGGGCCTCTCACTGTTGTGGCCTCTCCCGTTGCAGAGCACAAGCTCTGGACGCGCAGGCTCAGTGGCCATGGCTCACGGGCCCAGCTGCTCCGCGGCATGTGGGATCTTCCCAGACCGGGGCACGAACCCATGTCCCCTGCATCAGCAGGCAGACTCTCAACCACTGCGCCACCAGGGAAGCCCCTCGTATAAATGATTTTTAATTGTGGTAAAATATGTTTAACGTTTACCATGTTAGCCATTTTTAAGTGCAGTTCAGTGGCCCTGAAGTCCATTCACGTTGTTTTGTGACCGTCACCACCATCCATTTCCAGAACTTTTCCATCTTCCCAAACTAAAAGTCGGTTCCTGTTAAACACTGAGCCCCCGTCCTCCCTCTGCGCAGCCCGTGACACCGCTGCTCTTCTTTCTCTCCGACTCTGACTGTCTTGAGTACCTCACAGGAGTGGAATCACGGTATTTGTCCTTCTGAGACTGGCTTATGCCACTTCGCGTGAAGTCCTCAAGGTGCATCCGTGTTGTCGCGTGTCCGAGTTGCCCTCCTTTCTGAGGCTGAGTCGTGTTCCGTGGACGTTGTACCTTGTGTTTATCCAGTCGTCCACTATGGACGTGGCCGCCGTGACCGTGGGCGTGCGGTCGTGTGTCTGCAGCCCCGTCCCCCTGCTCCCTAGTGGCTGTTGCTCTAGGCGAAGATGGTCCCTTCGTCTCGCATCATTGAGTTGAGCTGGGCCCTGTGGCCACGGGTAGCGAGATGGTGCTGACAGCCCTCCCTCTCCCCGCAGCAAGAGTACTGGAGGCTCGTGGAGGAGAAGGACTGCCATGTGGCCGTGCACTGCGGCAAGGTGGACACCAACACCCACGGCAGCGGCTTCCCGGTGGGAAAATCAGAACCGTTTTCAAGGTAACGTTGGACGCTCCTGCCCGTGTCCTGGGGACTGGACAGTGCCCCTCCACGTCCGTCAGTGACGCTCCTGTGCTTTCCTCTGCAGACACGGATGGAACCTCACCGTCCTCCCCAATAACACAGGCTCCATCCTGCGTCACCTTGGTGCTGTGCCTGGTAAGCCTGCCTTGGGTGGCTGTGGACCCAGCTCGCCCCTTTAAGAGCTGGAGGGGAGGGGACTGCGGTGCACGCCCGGCGCGTGGAGAGAACTGGGATTGTTAGAGAAGAGAGAGGGGTCAGCATCATGGCTGAAGTCAGTAAAAATGCAGAAAGTAAACCAAATCGCAGATCTGGAAGCTGGGCAGATGAGTAATGGCCAGCTTTCCACCTTGGCCAATTTCAGAGCTAACGTTCTGACTCTGTGGGGCTACTGCCTCACAGCCAGGAGGGAAACCAGTTGTCCTGGGTGTTGTGGGAAGAAGGGGCCCCTGGAGGAGGTGACCAGCGTGGGTAACCCCACGCTGGCGGGGAGGGGTTACCCCGAACAAAGGGGCCCCGCTTCCTGGCTGGTGGCCAGTCGACAACAGTCGTGGTCGTGTTCCTTGGGCATCTTGCCTCCTGCCTAAAGTCACTAGTTAAGATGTTCTTCCACGACTGTTTTGTGTCACGTGATCTTGGTTTCTGTGTAAGAAGCAGGAAAGAGCAAGTCCCTTCTAATCACTGGGTTTTGTCTGGTTTTGAATCCCATTTCTTTTTCTGGTTTGGGGAGAAGATGCAATTTCTCTTGCTGTCCCCCTGAGACATTGGTCTTCATCCTGCCCTGTCCCCTGTGTTCTAGGAGTGACAATTCCCTGGCTAAATATTGGCATGGTCTTTTCTACCTCATGCTGGTCTCGAGACCAAAACCACCTTCCCTACATTGACTACTTACACACTGGTGCTGACTGCATTTGGTGAGTACACCGGCCCCAGGCCTCCTGATGCCACCTCGCACTCACTGATGGCTGACAGCCTTGGAGGGCTTATTTTGCGAGTTTGTCCCGTGTTCCGTGTCATATCAGCCTGGGGAGCTGCGTTAGAAGTCGAGCTGGTGGAGAATATTTTAATTTGCTCAGGTGATGCATCTGTTCTCAGTTGCTGCTAATACGGGGGTTTTCTCCTGTGAGGTTTTCCCCTGGTGGTGGTTGATTTCCAGGAGTTCGTTTCATAGCAGGGTCAGAAACAGTACAGCAGAAAGCTGGCCGGGAGTGGTGCCCAGTCCACCGACTGCAGAGAAGAGAGTAGGTCTTACTGGAAGTGGAGTTCTGCCGTGGGAGATTTCACGAGTTTGTCTGTTTCCCAGGAAGCCTTCTGCCCGGTTCCCAGGCGTGATCCCTAACTGTAAGGCTCACCAGCCCTGATCCGAGCTGGCTCTTCAGCTCCTTTGTTTACGACGGCAGATGGGAAATCACTGCAAATAATCAGATGTCTAGTCGTCTCACGGGCTACCGGCACCGCATCCATCCCACACTAACTGTGTTTATTGTCCTAATGGGGTGATTAGCATCGTTTATTAAGACAAACAAAGTCTTAGAACTAATGTTCTCCCTCCAAGGAGCCAGTGTCGGCAGCAGCCTGGCCATCACGACTCGCCCTGCCTTCCGGCTGTGTCAGGGCCAGTGGCGGTCGGTGTAGAGGCGGGCAGGCCCTGTGGATGATTTTCTGCGGTGGGGCTGGGGTCTCGGGCAGAGCTGAGGGTGGACAGCCAGACGGTCCTGCGCAGGGCGGCTGGCCGCGTGGACGCTGTGGGTGTACGTGCTCTCCTCCAGGAGCCACTGAGCCCTGAGCGCCGTTCCCCACGGAGACGCTGCCGGGCAGCGCCGGCCAGTCTGCGTTGAGAGTCACAGGGTCCCACGCAGGCCTGTGACGGGCCCCACCGGACCCTGGTTCCTCATCGGAAAGTGGAGTGACGTGGCCCGCGCTCCGCACAGTGATGGGGTGAAAGTTCGTGGCCCCAGTGGTCGTTGTTCTGCTTGGCCCGTTGAGTGAGAGGCAGGGAAACCCTAGGTTCTGTGGGCTGTGTGAAAACTAATCCCTGGAACCTCACTGATGGGGGGTAGAGAGGCGGCCGGATAGGATCAGAGAACTTCATGGTGTGTGGTTTTTCTTAAAACATGTGATTGAGGTTAGAAACCCTGGATTTAAATCACAAATCCGTAACAGAATATGTTGGCATTGAAATAACAAGCCCTTAGAAGAGCCTTGGATGTGGTGAGAGCCTCCTCTCACTCGGCAGCGGAAGTCAGGACTTGAACCCTCCCCACCAGGCCTGGGCAGCCTGAAGACCTGTCACACGGCTCCGGGGGTGTCAGATGTCCCACTGAAGCCTGTGGACAGCGGGGTTGGGAGGTCCCAGAGGAGGGGGCCCGGAGGAGGCTGCAGGTGCCTGCCTCGCGTGCTGACCACCGGCACCAGGATCTCGAGAGTCGCAGGTGGCAGGTGCGTCCCTGCTGGGTCCTCCTGGGACGTAAGTGGCAGTTCCCATTCTCCTGAGCCCTGGGATCGCACTGAGGGTCCAGGTTCTTCTGGTTGAGTTCGGGCCGCGTTTCCTCCCACCATCTTCCCGAGCTCCTTGGCTCCAGAGCGGGGTCCGTGTTGTCGGAACCCCAGCCCCTGTGCGGCCGCTCCCTTCACCTGACGCAGGCCCTCGTGGTGCTGGCTGTCCTGCGTGTCTCTTGTGTATTCCACACCAAATCCTGGTCCTGCAGCGTCCTCTGTCTGCTACAGAAGAGTGTCACGTGCCAGCCCAGCGATAATCGCAGCTTGGGAGGCTCATGAGAGGCTTTTGAGCGTGCGGGTGTGTCTGGATCTGATTTACAGGGGCTTTTAAACATCTGCTTTTGGTTTGAAGACTTTTGGCTCACGCTTAGGTCAGATCTGCATATAAAAGATGAGCATGCTTGTCTGCTGCAGGGGCCGCAGAGCTGCCCTGGGAGGAGAGACCCTGGGGACGCTTACGAGCGGGCCCACCTCCCCTCCTGCGCCCAAGGCCAGTTTCCAGGCTGCTGTTTGCTCATCTCTGGGGGAGCGTGGAGGATGGGCTCCCGGGCAGAGGGTCCTTGTCAACCCCTTCTGCCCTGATTCCAAACCACCCAGGTATTGCATTCCTGCTGAGGAGGAGAACAAGCTCGAGGACGTGGTGCACACCCTGCTGCAAGCCAATGGCACCCCCGGCCTGCAGATGCTCGAGAGCAACGTCATGGTACGGGGGCCAAGATGGTGGTGGAGACTGGGCTTGCGTCAGGTGGCGGGACCAACGCAGTTGTTTCATGAGCTCTCCCTCTTTGTCCACCTGCCCCTCAGAGGTAAAGAGGACAATGAAAAATCAGTCCTCCAGGGATCCAGCATAAGCAAAATGTCCTCTCTTATGAAAACCAAACTAAAGTGCGTTCCTCTGATTGATGGCCCAGGACACAGGACTCATGCTCGGGGGGACCTTTGACTCTATTTCGGGGCCTGGTGGTTTTTTTTTTTTTTTTTTTTGGTAAATGGCGACTGGGCTGGGCTGGGCTGGGCAGCTGGATGACTGGGCCACCTGGGCTTCTGGTCAGGCTCACTCAGGGATAAGCACAGCGGCTGCTGACCCTATTTTCAGACAGTCACGAGCCTGCTGAGCTGCTGGGAACCTCTTTAGCCTAGAATTGTGTTCTGACAACCTGAGCTCAAGGCTTTTCCAGCCTCCGCTGACCCTGCCTGGGTCTCCTTTCGCTCTGGGCCCGCCTCACTCTAGGTTTGGCTCGGAGAAGGTAAGCAGCAGCCCCCGTGCTGTGCACACGGATCCCGGTCCAACCGCTCAGTGCCCGTGGGGACACGGGGCGCTCACAGCGGCCATGCCTTTGCCTGAATCGTCGTCACTCTTGGGCCTGTATCAGTTTAGAACTTCCTCCTCCTTTGTTTAGGAGTTACGTCTCTTTATTTTCTAAAGGAGAAACAAAACATCTTTCATACAAAACGTAATCTGTGTCTGGAGCAGGCTTAAGTCCCGATGCCCCGTCTGGAGGGCAGGTGGGCCGGCAGGCTGTCGCGGAAAGAGCTCCGGACGGTGGGAGGGAGGCACCCAGGAGGGTGGCCCTTTGTGGGCGCGCGGCTCAGCCCTCGTCTCCACAGATCTCCCCGGAGGTGCTGTGCAGGGAGGGGATCAAGGTGCACAGGACGGTGCAGCAGAGCGGCCAGTTTGTCGTCTGCTTCCCGGGATCCTTTGTGTCCAAAGTGTGTTGCGGCTACAGCGTCTCTGAGACCGTGCACTTCGCCACCACCCAGTGGACGAGTATGGGCTTCGAGACAGCCAAGGTAGGCAGGCGGCCCTTGGCACGCGTTCCTGTGCGTGTGTCTGTGTGTAGATAATGTTTAATTTCAAAGTGAGTCTTGGAAACCTGAGTTGGCTGAGAGTTTTTTTTAGAGAGGGAGAGCTGTTAGAGGTTGACTGTATCATGAAAGTCGTCAAGCTCTGTTACTGACCCACTGCGGTACTGGGAGGTCAGTACTGAAGGTGTTTAAGGCAAACACAGTTCTCCGCTGGCGGAGCCACGAGTACCTGGTGTCTGGTGTCTTTCTCCAGGGAGACACGATTGTCGTACAGTTTTCAATTGCTTTGAATCCAGATGGAATTCAACATTTGAAAATTCAGATAGCGACCCCTCCCTGGTAAAGAAAGCCCTTGACGGCTGCCTAGCGTTGAAAATTCTGCCCTAAAGGGACGTGACTGCCCCTTGCAGGAGATGAAGCGTCGCCACATAGCTAAGCCATTCTCCATGGAGAAGTTACTCTACCAGATCGCACAAGCGGAAGCGAAAAAGGAAAACGGTCCCACTCTCAGTACCATCTCAGCCCTTTTGGACGAGCTCAGGTAACACAGGACCCCCGGGGCCCAGGCCGGGCGGGATGGGGGTGCGGCCCGTCCTCTGTGGGAAACCGCCGGCCACCGGCTCGGAGCTGCAGGGCCCGCCTGGGGCTTGGCCAGCGGGCGAAGACTTCGGGGTGCCGATGCTGCAGGAGGTGCACCCTCTTTGTGGAAATGGACAGGAGGGGGCTCCTGAACCCCTGGCCTCACGGGTCCTTGGTGCCCCTCGCCAGCGAGGAAGGGCCCTGGGAAGGAGCAGACGGGGCAGGAATTGAAGTGACCGCTTGCGTGGCTTCCCGTGTGACCTGCAGAGGCTCAGCGGAGCTGCTGGACAGCACACGATCTTCACGCGCGTGTTGACCCTCTGATTCCGACGTCGGCAGATAGTTTGTCACGTCCGTCTTTGGCCCGGGCGTGGGGGCACCCTGGCTGGCACTGGGCGCTTTGCCCCGGGTTCACCGCAGGCAGGGCCCGGCCATCCGAGAGCCCTTGGGGGTGGTCTGGCCTTTCAACTTCGTACGCGGGCCCCAGGTGGGGAAGGTGGGCCCCGAGGTCCCGCGGCCCAGCCACTCGGCGCCCTGAGCCTCGTGTATCTGGACAGGGACACGGAGCTGCGGCAGCGGCGGCAGCTGTTCGAGGCCGGCCTCCATTCCTCCGCCCGCTACGGCAGCCACGAGGGCAGCAGTGCCGCGCCCGACGGGAAGAAAAAGCCTCGGAAGTGGCTGCAGCTGGAGACCTCGGAGAGGCGGTGTCAGATCTGTCAGCACCTGTGCTACCTGTCCATGGTGAGCCCACGCCTCCCTCACGGCCGCTGCGCCGTCTCCCTGACCCCCAGCTCTGCGTTTCTCTGTCCCCTGCCCATCCTCCCTCAAGCAGCTGCCCTGCGGAGACGTGCCCCCCCGCCCCGGTCTCTTTCCTTGTCTCTTTTACCTTCTCTTCAGCCCTGTGACTGATCTTGCTGCCCCGTGGACTCAGAAATCTGTCTGGTTCAAGCAGCATCTCCTATCCCCAGCCTCCCTGTGCCTGCTCCTGGCTGGAAGGCGGCCCCCTGAGCTGCCACAGTCCAGCCCGTCTGCCTTCCTTCCTGGTCACTCCTGCAGCCTCCTTGAGGGGCTGATCCAGCCCAGCCTGGGGCTGTGTTACATGCTTAGCGTCCCCTATGCCGACCCCATCCCAGGCCAGAGGCGACCCCGTCCAGAAGCCTTGCTGGACGGCCAGCTGGACAGTGCAGACCCGCCTCTCGCCTCCCGTGGGCAGCTGCCCTGACACAGGTCTCTGTAAACGCAGGAACGCCCCCCCGCTGCTGTGGCCTTAGCCGGTGCCATTGCCCTCTCCCTGCCTGGGCAGAATCCCCCTCCCCAGAGAGAAGCTTAGGTAGTAAGTGCCCACGCAATGCCCCCCTCGTGCATCCCCACCAGCCCACGGAGGTGCAGAGCGGCAAGCACATCCCAGGTCTGACTTTTGGCCTCCTGGCCATGTGCCGTGTGACTGTGATGCCGTCTCACCCCCTCGCCCTGCGTCCCCGGCACACCTCTGGCTGCCCTGCAGAGAAGAGGGGACTGCGTGGCCACTCCCGCTGAGCCAGATGCCCTTTGTCACACATGAGACGTCAGAGCACTGAGAAATAATGGGAGGAATACTGTAATAGTTGGCTAGGGCTGCCGTATCAGAGCACCACCGACTGCTGCCTTGAGCAACAGAAGTCCCTTTTCTCATAGTTCTAGAGGCTGGAAGTCCAAGATCGATGTGTCAGCAGGGTTGGCTCCCTCTGAGGCCTCTGCCTGGATCATAGACGGTCGCTTTTCCCTGCGGCACAGTGGTTGTGTCATCAGGGACTCACAGGGCCTTTCCTCTGTGTGCTTCTGTGTGTTAATCTCTTGTTAAAAGGATGTAAGTCATATTGGACTAGAACCTACCCTTATGACCTCAGTTTCCCTGATTATGTCTTTGAAGGTCCTCTCTCCAAATAAGTCACCTCTGGAGGTACTGAGGGTTAGGACTTCCATGTCTGAATTTGGGGAGGGGGGTAATAATTCCATCCATAACAACCACACATCCCACTTTACTATTTTCTTCTATCTAGCTTTCTTTTCCCAGAGGCTTTTTAGAGGATACAGTCAAGAATCAAGCTGTCTTTAAAACAAACAAGTCATAAGAATTTCCCCAGATCTTAAAAATGTTTTGTGAATATCGCTCATAAAAGCCGCATAGTTCTGTGTTCGTTCCTCTTGCATTAGAATGGAGTTATTCTCGTGGGAAACAATCATCGTGTATTTCCCATGAGCCTGGGTGACTCTGTTGTGACCTCATGTGGCCCTGGTCCCTTCCTGTGGGCTCCAAAAACGGCAGGGTGTGGGCTCATTTTTAGGCTCTCCCTCTGAAAGCTGTACCTTGAGAGTTGTCACCAGGATTTCTTAGCCAGAATGGTATTTTAAAAAGCACATATCCTGAATACATAGGTAAAAATTGAAGTTTTATTTATATACGCTTTTCATTGCTTAGGTACTAAGGGGTTTATATGTTTTTGTTCACTGTTTTGTATGTATGTCTGTTCCTGTCCTCAGCCCCGGGTGATGTGTTTGTGCCAATAAGTGTCATTTCCTTATTCCTACAGCTTATTTTTTTTCTTTTTTTATAAATTTATTTACTTTTATTTATTTATTTATTTTTGGCTGCATCGGGTCTCTGTTGCTGCGCTTGGGCTTTCTCTAGTTGCGGTGAGCGGGGACTCCTCTTCGTTGCGGTGCGCAGGCCTCTCGTTGCGGAGCACGGGCTCTAGGTGCGCCGGCTTCAGTAGTTGTGGTGCGTGGGCTTCAGTAGTTGTGGTACACGGGCTCAGTAGTTGTGGCTCACGGGCTCTAGGCGCACGGGCTCAGTAGTTGCGGCGCACGGGCTTAGTTGCTCTGCAGCATGTGGCATCTTCCCAGACCAGGGCTTGAACCCGTGTCCCCTGCACAGGCAGGCAGATTCCCAACCACTGTGCCACCAGGGAAGTCCCCAGCTTGTTTTCTTGTCTTTGCTTAGCAACAATGAAGATAAGAAACCTAGGTCTTCCCGTTGAATCCTCATGGAAAGACCTGTGATCCTTTGTATCTGGTGTGTCAAGGCAGCATTTCTGCATTGTTTACACTGAGTGAGACCAGGACCGGGAGTCAGGGTTGGGGTGAGGGACGCCCCCCCACCCACACACACACAGCTCTGAGCATCTGCAGGGCCTCGGCCCATCCCTGGTGCCAGCGCACCCTCAGGGCACTGGAGATTCAGGCTTGCGTGGCAAGGATCAGGAACCGTGCTGGCTGGAGTGTGGACAGAGGTGCTGCCTCCCGAGGTGGTGTAAACCAGCTGGACCAACCGAGCCGCCCAAGAGCAGGAGAAACACGCGTTGCCGCCGAAGTGTCCAGGGTGTGGCCATTCTGGCACCTTTTGTACCGGCGTAGTTTTTGAAGCAGAAGTCTCAGGAGCCCTGAGAACCCTCAGCCCCTGTCCACCAGCCCGCCGCGCTCAGACCCTCTGGCAGGAAAGTGCACAGGAGCCAAGAGGGCCCTCGAGGCCTTTGGGTGCAGCTCAGAGATGGTCACTTACTTGTTTCCTGGTTGACGATCCCGGTGACTTGTTGGTGTTCTCGTCAGTATCCCATGTCTCTGGGTCACAGACGCCCCTGGCCTGGGCGATGGCCTCCCACACTCTGCTCCCGGGACACTCCCCTGTCCTCCACCCCCGAGTCCCCTCAGCCTCGGGTGCCTCTCGTCCCGCAGGTCGTGCAGGAGAACGAGAATGTGGTCTTCTGCCTGGAGTGTGCCCTGCGCCACGTGGAGAAGCAGAAGTCCTGCCGCGGCCTGAAGCTCATGTACCGCTACGACGAGGTCAGTGCCTCGCGGGGTGGCAGTGGTCCCCTGCCCGCGTGGTCCATGTCACAGCTCGTCGTGACCGCGTGCAGCCGGCCTGGTTCCAGGTGCCTTCTGGCCGGACGGTGCCTGACGTGGTGGGAAGGTAGCTCCTTGCGCCAAGGTGGGGGAGTGGGCAGGTCCGGCTCGAGTTCCACTGGCCTGGAGAAACCAGGAGCTGAGGCTGCAGGGACTTCTGTCCTTGTCCGCGCTTTGTCGTGCCCCAGCGAGCCTGTCCACAGTGCGCTCAGCTCTGCTTTCCCTCCTGGCCTCGGTGCCTCGATTCATAAGGAGTTCGGTTTCAGGGCGTGGCTGCCCCACTGTCTGGAGGGGACTGTGCCTTCATCTCCAGTCGGGGCCCAGAACAGACCGAGACCGAAATCGGCAGGGCCAAGCCAGGGCTCCCCTTCCCTCCAGGCCGAGGGCCGCTTCGGGGGCCTTGCGGCTGCGTCCATCTGGTCTCTGTGTCCTCAGAGCAGCCCGGGACTCGGCCTGAGGAGCCTTCCTGGCCCCAGCCCCGCGGGGCCGGGGCCTCTGGGACACAAAGTGCCGATCGCCGTGCCCGTCTGCCCGTGTCGGCGTCCCTCCCCCGCAGCTGCCAGCGGTTCTGCTGTGGGTCTGTGCGTGGTGAACTTCAGAGCCTGCGGCCACTTGCTGAGCTATGGGCAGCGCCCACGCCCTTGTCCTTACCCCGGGGCCTTGGCAGACACGGAGCCTTTCACTGTTTGCTCCTGAAGGCTTCAACTTCTGAATAAATCCCAGTTCCACCCTGTCTGAAAACCGCAGCCGTCCCCAGAGGCAGGTCCACATGAGGGGCTTTCTGTGTTTGCTGGTCTCCACTGCCCGTTAGGTGCCCCCACGGGGAGGGCGCTGCTCAGCCGGCCCGGAGCACTGAGGGCTCCGCTTCCAGAGCAGCCTTGCTCGTCTCGTCACGTGTGTTTTACGTGCTTCCAGGCTGCTCTGCGATTGCGTTTCCAGGTACAAGCTCGCAGCTCCGGAGACACGTGGCCCTTTTTCTGGGGGGGTTACCTTGGGAGACTGCTCTGGGGGGACCCCGTTGCCCCTCTTGGCCCGCCCTCTTCCAGAGAAGCGTCCTCCTCCCTGTGGTGTCTGGCCGTGAGCCCCTCTCTGAGGGTGGAACCTGCCAGCTCTCCCATCCCCACTGCCCCCGAAACCTGGGGCCGACAGTCCCACGTAAGGCGGCCTCATCCGGCCATCACACATGGCAGCCCCGGGCAGGGCCGGGCCGGGTGCCCCGGGAGGCAATGGGGGCACCCGTGGGGTCTCAGGCTGTGGTCAGACTTGATCAGAAGCCTTTGGCTAAATTGTAAGATTGGAAAGCTGAAAATAGATCTCTTTGCATCTTCTTTGTTTTTAAAGAGCATGTTCAGCGAAGGCAATAACCACTTTCCCCTCCCTGCTTCTTCACTTGAACAGCAAATGTCAGAACACGGTTAAAAATAAACCCTCGTGTCTGAGTCAGAGCATCTCTGGCAACTCGCAGGGTACAGCCGGCGGCGCTGGGGCTTCTCGAGATGATTCTGAAGCTCGACAAAACGTGGGTTAGTTTCCACCTCCAGCCCATCTTGGAGCTAGGTGTCTTGATGTGACCAAAATCCTGGAAAAGAATCACATATGTAGTAGGGTCTGTCGGTCTGAAGCTTAATCATTGGTTCTCACGCATAGGGAAAAGGTTTTGTCAGCCTCCTACTTTGCCAGTGGCCTGTTTTAGTAAATGAAAATCACAAGTCAGTTCCCTGTTGAGTTGAACTGTATTTTTTTTTTTTCTTTTTTTAATTGGGGAATTTCCAGCTCTGGGTTGGATCTCAGAAATGGCTTTTGAGAGCACAGCTCTGGTCTGAGCCCTGGTGCCCAGCAGTCAGACCCCTCTGTCCAGCTGTTCGGTCCCACAGGTGCAGGCGGGCGGGCGGCTGCCTCCTCGGACCCCCTGCTGCCCAGGTGGCTTTAGCTGCAGGTAACTGGGCTTTACTGAAGCTCATCTGTTTGTTCTTCATTAGCATGTGTATCCTAAGTGCTTTAAGTGGCCCAACGATGTCTGCAGTGCCTGGGAGCAGGCCTGGGCCCGGACTAGGCTGACCCTCAGGCTTGAGTGAAGGAGTGGCCTCCTGTCCCCGTGTCCTCCTGGTCTGTCCGTCCCTGGCTCCAGCAGGTGCTCTACAGTGTATGTCAGAACATGGGCCATTTTAATACTCCTCCACGTGGTTTCTTTTAAAACTGGATGGTTGCGAGTTGTGTTAGTTACACATGTATTTTTGACGCCAACAGATAGATGGTTCTCTTGTTGCGTTTGTTCTCTCCCCTTCGCTGAGGAGGGAACGAGAAACGTTTATAGACATGTGTTTGTATTCATCTGCAAGAGCAGGTTAAGTAGGCTCCAGAGTAGCAGAGAGAGCCACAAGCAGCCCCCAGGCATTTGTCACCGTGCAGGGAGCCAGGCGAGGGGCCCTGGGCACTCAGGCCTGAGTCTCCCCTCACTTCCCAGCCCTCCCCTTCCTGCTGGGGCCCCGGGCGGCCTCTCAGCCCCGAGGAGGTGCCCAGGTGGCGGCAGCAGGAAGCCTGCTGCTGTGTTGTCTCGGCGGCGAGGGACCTCGTGGACACGGGTGAAGGTACAGACCAGATGGGAAAGCAGCTGTAAGGAAACAGCCCCACACTTACTCTGGTTTCGGGGCTGCAGGTATTTCAGGGCTTTCAGCTCGTGAACGTTTGGACTTTACAGCCACCAGGGGGCGCTCCTGGGCTCCCTGGAGGGGGAAGTGGGGTTAGGAAGCTGCCCATCAGGAAAGGACCTGGCGTACCGTTTCCTTGGCTTCCAGATGAGAAAAGGCAGGTTTCTCCCCGAGAAGGAGTGTTTCGTTTAGGTGCCTGGCCAGGGGACCTTGGTCTCGGGAAGTTGTTGTCTTAACCAGCTCCCAGGCCACCGCACCCGGGAACCTCGGGGCGGATTTCCAAGGCCACCCAGCCCTCCCCACCCCACCCCCTCGGTGCCGCTCTGACGTGGTTTGATGAAGGTGACTCCCTGGGGGGTCCTGGCGACGCTCTTCCGTTGGCTAATCCTGTGTCTTCCTTTCAACCCGAAACAGGAACAAATTATCAGCCTGGTCAATCAGATCTGTGGCAAGGTATCTGGTAAAAACGGCAGCATTGAGAACTGTCTCGGTAAACCCACACCAAAAAGAGGGCCCCGCAAGAGAGCGACGGTGGACGTGCCGCCCTCCCGGCTCGCCGCTGCCTCCTCCTCGTGAAGACGCCAGCACCGTGGGCCGGGGATAGATATTTTTCTGTAATTATTATATTCTAGTTTGGAGTACTGGCTGTAGGATACAAGCTGTCTTTGCACTAGCTCTGAAGAAGATTTTCTTCTGGTTTTAGAGAACTAATTTTGTTTTAGCATTAAACTGTTGAACTTTTTTTGTACTTAGAATACCTAGATACTGCAGTCAGATTTTTGAAACTGCCGTATATTCACTGTTTTAAAACCCTTGAGGGGCTGTTATTAATTTGTATCGCCCCTTGTGGCTGACAAAAGCCTTTTTGTTTGATTTTTGTTTGTGTTTTTTTTTGTTTTTTTTTGTTTTTTTTTGTAATTGTTGGGGGAAAAAAAGGCTTTTTTAACCCAGTTTTGAAGAGGGTAAAGTTTGGAGAACAAATTTTAAAACCATCAGTAATGTGAGCAGATTTTTTTCTAGAGAGGAAAAGGGATAGGAGACACACACACACACACACACACACAAAACTTGAAAGAAATGGCTTTACTTTGGCTGTCTTTTCTTCTGTCATGTGCAGGATGAGTTTGTAATTGTTAAAACCGGAGAATCCCCATTTTGTTTCTTTGGGCGGTTATGGCAGCTGAAGGTGGACGTTGTTTCCTAACCATAGGCAAAATGAGGAGGTCGGAGTGACTAGGTTCTCTTTACCAGCACATCACTATGCATCTGTTTAAGGAAAAAAAGGAAAGAGAAGAAAAAGACTGCCTGCCTTGGAGGGGGTCGCGTGAGGGAAACCTGTGCCTGATTTCATTAGGAAATCCATTCTGTTATTTTTTGGTGCTGTTGGCTACTTTATCAAAAAACCCTTCAATAGCATCCTTAAAACAAAAAAAGGAAAAAAGTGATTGAAGCCGTTAAGTGCTTCTTCGTCATGGATGTGCAATCTTTCTAACATTCCGTCTTCATCTCACAGCTTGTTGTTTTACACCTTCACAGGTCAGCATTAATCTTTCTTTTTAAACTCGTTCTGTTGGCGATCACATCTAGAGCCACTAGGAGGTCTGCCGTTCTTTTTGAATGTGAAAATGTATCTGCACTCATCTGGTCTAGTTTTTCTCTTCATGTTGTAACAAAAAGAAAAAAAAAAAATCCCGTCCCTTTTGTACATACGCCTGTAAATTGTTTTAAATACTTGAGCCTTTTTCTGGGTGGGGGAGGGGAGGGGGTGAGAAGACGAGATGAAGAAAAGCCTTACACTTCAGTTTCTTCATCGGTTGGATTGGATGCTTACAGGGTTTTTCTTGTAACATTTATAAGTGCTGCTTACATCACTGAACAACAACAAAAAAAATAATAATGGAGTAGCTGTTGCCCTTCTCCGGTTGTGTGTACAGTATGTGTGGAATAAAAAAGGGAAACTGTTTTCACAAGCTGTTCTTTGTTTCATAATTGGATTCACCAATCCCGCAGCTGCCCGTGTTGCACTGAGCTCGCCGGTGGGGCTGTCTTGTCAGGAGCGTCCTGTGACACTTTGTCGGTTGTCGTTGGCAGAAGACTGAACTGTGTTGGAATATTTAACAATGACATGAGCAGAGTCGTGTTTTCCAATGTGCTTGTCCGGTTTTCATGGCCTTGCTGTGTGTTCTTGCCCTCTTTTTGGACAGTGAACTTCTGCCTACGGCTTACGGTCTGACGTTTAATTTATTAGCGCTGCTCTGCACCCCTCCCCCGGGAGGGAAGACTTCATGTTGTTTATTGCCAGTTTTTTGTTTACTTTTCAGGTTTGTACTACAAGGTTTAATAATAAAAACAAAGTTTTTTGGACACTTGTTTGTCTTGTGGAAGAGAGTGAATGAAATGAGGTGTTTTCCGATAAACGGGCTGCGGGGGTCTGTCCCACTGGCCAGGGAGTGGAGTGAACACCGAATTTTAATCTTTAATCTCACTTTCCCTCTGCTGGCAGTTACCTGGATGGTCTCTGAACAAAAACCAAACGGCTTCCGTTTGCCTCTCATTTTCTGTGGGGCCCCTGGACCCCAGCGGGCAGCGTGGCCACGAGGGTGCAGGGCCACAGCCGCCCCTCCTCGCGCCAGCCTGCCCCTCGTCTGTGGGCTGTGAGCGAGCAGGGAGAGGGGAAAACACGTCCCTGGGGGAGCGGGGTCCCGCCAGGAGCGATGGCCGGTGGGCTTGGCTTCGGTTTCTCTCTCTTCCTCTGGGCCCAGGTGTGTGGTCTATTAAGGTAGGCCGTGCTTGTTGGACTTCATAATTTTTGTAATGATCAGATGAAAACCCAAACTTGGTTAGAGCCGAGAGGAAGCACAGCTTCCTCCCTGTAGAGGGCTTCGCCGTTCAGTGCCGAGCCGGCGTGGACACCGAATTTCCTGGCCTAGCCCGCACGGTGAGGCCTGCAGAACGTGTGTGTTTAGCAGCCCTTCTGTACAAACTGGCTGTGTTTGCGGTCCTCAAACTTTATTGTAGCTGTTGTTTCAGTCAGTTTCTCACACATTATTGGCAACTGTAAAAATCGAGAGCCTCCCTAAATCCACCTGCCTTCCCCGTGGGCCTCTGGGCACAGCTGTGTCATCCTCTGAAGGTGGCCAGAGCGCGGACACCCGGGTTTAGGAGTCACTGTCGTCAGTGTGTAAGGTGGCCAGGGCGGTGTCCACCTCCACTCCCTCCTCGTCAGACTGGACCACGGGGGACTCCCCCACTTCGCTGGGGTCCTGGGCAGCTGGGTCGGTGCAGGGTGCAGCTGAGGACGGCCGGGTGGCCCGGGAGGCATCCGGAACCTGAAGAGTAACTTCATCCTGACCGGGGCTCGCTTCAGGCCCTGCAAAATAAAGCAGAGTCGAGCCTGTCCTAAAAGTGCTGCATCTGAGAACTGCCCCTGAAGATGGTCATTTGAACTTGCATAGAATATAAAGCGGGTGGGAGTTCTCTGTTCCTGTGACGTGCAGGCTGCAGAACCAGGCCCCATGGCAGTGCAGGGACTGCCCCCAGAAAATGCTGAGCTAGGTGATGCCCGAGGCAGCCCAGGGCCCGAGCTGACCCTTCTGCCACCTGTGACACGTGGAAAGATCCCGAACCCTTTCCAGTATCCAATAAAGCACTGTGCTCAAGGCCAAACCACGAACACTGCATTTCTTTGAGGAGCACTCCTGGTAACCTTGATAATCTAGATTTACCTCTGTATATCCTTTGAAATAATTCAAAGAAATGGACGTTAGGAGAAAACCCTTGTGGATCCTCTTAGAGGAATCAAAACCATACACAGGTGATGGAGTTTCTTCCTGACCCTGGGAAGGGGCCGGCCTTCTCGGCGGGACAAGGGCCTCCCTCCCTGGGACGGCACTGCTCACGCAGTTCCCGGGAAGGGGAGACGACGGACGGAGCTGCTTTGTGGAGACCTTAGAGACACACGTGGACAGGAAGCCCCGGGCCTCAATTGTGAGGACGGTAGCCCGTGGAGTGGGGCCACCAGTGAAGGGGCAGGTGCTGCTGAAGGGCTGGCCTTGCCTTCTTTTGTACGTGGCAGAAACTTAAACGCGTTCTCTGTAATGGCGTCTGCGAAGACCACCCACCCAGAAGGAATGGTCCAAAATTTAAAATAAATTGAGTCCAGGTATAGGGCCAAAGCCTCAGTAAGTACACACCGAATGAACATGGAATTTCGGGAAGGCATTAAATGGAGGTAACGTGCCCACAGGGTTGCGCCTAATTTTTAAAATATGAGCCGAGTGCTGAACACAAACCTTGGCCCTGCCCACAGCAGAGATCAAACACCTGCCGAATGGGGGAGGGGGAGCCACACAGGAGAGCTCCCACCTCCCCCAAATTCTAGTGCTTAGCCACAAAAACCCCACTCAAAGTAACTTGTGAGCCAGAGGAGAAAGAACACACCATTTAAGAAAGCTCCCTGTTCACTGAAGGTGTCTGGGTAAAGCCCTGAGAGTCGCTGAGAAACTCACAACCACAACAGCCAATGTTTCATTTGTCCACTTCTGTGAAGCCAGACTGGGCGTGGAATGGGTTAGTGGGACAAGAAGATCTGTGCACGCCTTGTGCAACCGAACCGCCCTGTATCGGTTCTCCATGTGCAGGGAAGTCATGGAACTAGGTGTGACTCAGTGTGTGCAGACTTGTCACCCCTACCTGAGACAGGGGACAGCACAGTGTTCCCCTCGCCACCGGAGTTCAGGAAGACATCCAGGGCCTCCTGGTCAGAGATGTCCACCAGGTCCATTTGCTCCAGCAGGTCCACATTCACTTCCATGGATGACATGCTGCCCATGGGCTCTGGGGAGACCGGCACAGGAAGAGGTTAGACCATCTGTCATTTAATAACACTTTAAAAGGTGAGCTTCCACTGTGTTAGGCTAAAAGCACATTGTGTTTTCTAGGTGTAAAATATCTCCCGCTACTCCAGACTTTTAAAATAGACTTTGGAGCAGTGTATTATTGACATGTCCCAGTTTGGTACTTTAAATCCATCCTAGCTTAACCTTGGTTACTATTACCTCTTACACCTGCCACAGCAGTTTTCCTTTTCACCCCCAGCCCTCTGCTTGCAGGTGCTGAAGGGAACCCTTTCTGCATCAGACAATTCTTGGCTTCGGAGGTGGGTGCTGACTCAGAGAGGCTGACATTCCTGCCAGACACCTCTGGCTGGGGTTGCCCCCAGCTTTACTACAATTCCATTTGGAGTCTTCTCTGCCCTTGTGACATTTCTCTAGTCTTCATCTTAACAGCAAAGTTTGAGCATCTGCAAGCCGGCGAGTTGCAACCAAGAGCTCCCTGCGGTGAAAGCACAGACTAGAGAGAGAATCAGCCCACTGTGGAGAACAGTACGGAGGGGCCTTAAAAAACTACAACTAGAGCTACCATACGACCCAGCAATCCCACTGCTGGGCATATACCCTGAGAAAACCATAATTCAAAAAGAGTCATGTACCACAATGTTCACTGCAGCTCTATTTACAATAGCCCAGAGATGGAAACAACCTAAGTGCCCATCATCGGATGAATGGATAAAGAAGATGTGGCACATACATACAATGGAATATTACTCAGCCATAAAAAGAAACGAAATTGAGCTATTTGTAATGAGGTGGATGGACCTAGAGTCTGTCATACAGAGTGAAGTAAGTCAGAAAAAGAAAGACAAATACCGTATGCTAACACATATACCTAGAATTTAAGAAAAAAAAATGTCATGAAGAACCTAGGGGTAAGACAGGAATAAAGACACAGACCTACTAGAGAATGGACTTGAGGATATGGGGAGGGGGAAGGGTGAGCTGTGACAAAGCGAGAGAGAGACATGGACATATATACGCTACCAAACGTAAGGTAGATAGCTAGTGGGAAGCAGCCGCATAGCACAGGGAGATCAGCTCGGTGCTTTGTGACCACCTAGAGGGGTGGGATAGGGAGGGTGGGAGGGAGGGAGACGCAAGAGGGAAGAGATATGGGAACATATGTATAACTGATTCACTTTGTTACAAAGCAGAAACTAACACCATTGTAAAGCAATTATACTCCAATAAAGGTGTTAAAAAAAAAAAATCAGCCCACCAGCAGAAAGACACTATAGGACTAGAAGTCTGAGCCTGGGCACAGTGAGGGGTGCCTCCAGGGTCTGGCGTTCATATTTAAACTGCCTCTGTGGTCCAGAAACCAAAAGCCAGGTAACTTATCATCCCAGGCATGACGCTGCCTGTCACAAGCAAATAGAAATTTCTGGATGTGGACACGTCCTTAACCCAGGATCTCAAAGGAATATAAACACAAAATCCAATCCAATCTGGAATTTACAGTACACATGTCACTATGAGTGCGGGCCAGCAGAAACAAAGACTATTAGCATCTTTTCCCGAGAATTCAAAGTGGCTTTAAATATTTTAAAGAATGAAAAGGTTGAATCAAACAATGAACAAGGTGTCAAAAATCAGATCAGGCATTTGAAAAAAAGCCAAATAACCTCCAAATAGGAAAAATCACTGGAATTTAAAACTTCGGGCACAAGTTAAAGAGGTGAGAGCCAAATAGAAAATTAGTGGACGAAATAAGTGGGAAGTATGAAAGAGCTTAAGAGAAATGGAAAATGCAAAAGTTTACATATTGACAGTTCCAGAATGAGAATGGAGACTGTAGGGACCAGCAGTATTCGCTGATTATCTTCCAGATTTGCTGAAAGATCAGACACGCAGGATTTAGGAACAAAATATATTCAAGCAAGACAGATGAAAGAAATCCTCACCTAATCCACTACAGCGAAATGATGCACATCAAAGAGAAAGAGCAGATTAGGAAAGATAAGGAAATAATTAGACCTACAGCTCAACAACAGGAGTCAGAAGACAGTGGAATAATAAATTCAAAGAGGTGAAATAAATATCTCTTAAGATCAAGTGTGAGATACAAGTCCCCCCTACGCCTGCTCTCAGCAAACGTCGGACCACAGGAGGAGGGAAGAGGGCATGGGTCCCGGGAGGGAGGCCGAAGTGCACGGAAGAGACGTGTAAGTCTGTGAGTATATATAAAACTCTGAGTAAAATAATCATGATAGTATCAAATTCGGGGAATTTACTCCAGCTGAATTGGAAAGACTGGACAATAATGACAGGAGAGGCGGCTTGACGAGAGCCAGATCCCCGTTGTGTCTGGCAGGAAGGTGGGAATCTGATTGTCTCTGGGCACAAGAAATCATGAAGGCTCAGCATCAAAGCAGGTAAAGCTTGTTGCAGTTGAGACAACATCGCACTCAAGGTGGCAACATCCAAGGCAGAGGAGCCGGGTGACATGTGCCATCACCGTCGCCCTGGGCTGCGCAGGAATCACGGCCACTTCACAGGGGACACCGGGGCGGTGTTGCCCTGGGGCTCCTGCAAGGCTGACCCGTCAGGGGGACATGAGTGCACAGGGGTCAAGGTCGTGCCTCTGGGGGCTGCTCTCCTGTCGGGGAGAAGGTGGGGAAAACACGGGTTTTCTTTGTGACTGTGGAGTCCTTCGTGGTGTTTCAGCCTGGCTTTGACTTCAGTTTTGAAAGGAGCAGAGTCTCCCGTTTTTTCTGTCTGTGCCATTCTCTTAAAGAGGGGAGAAAAATAACTGGACCAAAAGCATAGGGAACACTTGCAGGAAAACAGCACCAAATAAGACGGCAACGAAGCCAGTTTTATGATGTTCCGTGTCAAGTTTGGCTCACTTACGTTTGCTGTGATCACTGGCTGCCTGGCTTCATTACTATCATCTGATTTGGTGCTTCCTATTTTCCTGAAAATATTTCCTTTAAGTGATAAAATCTAGTTATTCTGTTTGTAAGAGACATTCCTAAAATATAAGAACAGGAACATTAAAAAAATTTAAGGAAAAATGGGAAGTGGGCAAACAACTAATTAACTTGAAGAAAGCTGACATGGCTATATAAATATCAAAAAAAATAGACTTGAAGGGGAAACAAAAGCATTATTGGGGTAAAATACAGCACTTAGTGGTGTTTTCTTTTTTTGGAGGTTTATCCACACTACAGCATGTATCAGTAGTTCTTTTTTTTAAATTAAGTAATTTTATTTATTTTTGTTTATTTATTTATTTATTTATTTTTTGCGGTACGCGGGCCTCTCACTGTTGTGGCCTCTCCCGTTGCAGAGCACAGGCTCCGGACGCGCAGGCTCAGCGGCCATGGCTCACGGGCCCAGCCGCTCCGCGGCATGTGGGATCTTCCCAGACAGGGGCACGAACCCGTGTCCCCTGCATCGGCAGGCGGACTCTCAACCACTGCGCCACCAGGGAAGCCCATTTTATTTATTTTTGGCTGCATCGGGTCTTCGTTGCCATGCGCAGGCTTTCTCTAGTTGCAGCTAGTGGGGGCTACTCTTCGTTGCCGTGCGCAGGCTTCTCATTGCAGTGGCTTCTCTTGTTGCAGAGCACAGGCTGTAGGCACACGGGCTTCAGTAGTTGTGACCTGCGGGCTCTAGAGCGCAGGCTCAGTAGTTGTCGCACATGGGCTTAGTTGCTCCGCGGCATGTGGGATCTTCCCGGACCGGGGCTTGAACCCGTGTCCCCTGCATTGGCAGACGGATTCTTAACCACTGCACCACTAGGGAAGCCCCCGCTTAGTGATTTTTTTAATGGTTCAATTCACCAGGAAGGTAATTCAGAATTTCTATGTGACTATATATCTTGTGGTTATTTTTATAAAGCAAAATACAGAAGAATCACAAGGAAAATGGTAACAAGTCCATAATCATGGGGGAAATGAAGATCTAATGTACCTCTTTGATGATTAAGCAATCCAAAATTGAGTATTAACAGGAAACATCTGAACAAGCCAATTTAGAAGCCTTTTCAAATGGACACTTACAGACCCCCCCACCTCAATCACAACAAAGAGAACTCTCCAGACGTTGCCATGGGTCCCCGAGGGGACAAAGTTGCCCCTGGTTGAGAACCACTATTTAATGAAGAATTAAAATTAAGATAGTACGGTTTGGCTCAAGGCCAGACAAACAGAAGACTGGAATAGAAAAGAAAGCCTAGAAAAGACTCAGTTGTACTGGAACTGACAGAAGACCATGTGAGCAGTGGAGAGAACACTGGTGCTGAGATAGATGGTTACTGCTGTGAAGAATTAAAGTCAGATCCTTACCTCCCAATGCACACAAAAACAAACTGGTCGTGGATTTAGGGCCCAAATATATAAAATGGAAAACATAGAAACTTTTAGAATAAAACACAGCAGAGTATCCTTATAACTTGGAGGGAAGGACTGCCTAAACAAGACACAAGTACAAACCATAAGCAAGAAAATAAAGTGGGCAAAGCTTAAAAATAAACACATTTAGCAAAGGCCACAGTAGAATAGAGAAGCCACAGATTGAGAGAAGGTATCTGCACCAGACATCAGAAAAGGCCGATACCACGAGTGTAAGACTCTAAAGGAAGACAACCAACCAGTAGAAAAACGGACAATCAAGGAACTGCAGATTAAAGCCAAAATAAAGTATCATTTCATACATCTAAATCTGTGAAAAATTTTAACTGACACTACCAAGTGTTGACAAAGCTGTGGAGTGAGTAGAGCATGCACATACGGCTTCTGAGAGACTGTAAACTGGTGTGGGTATTTGTGACAGAATCCAGTACAATTAGATATGCTTGTCCTATGACTGTGTCCTTGTTCTGCGCCCTAAAGAAGTGGTTCTCAAGATGTGGACCCCAGACCAGCAGCCTCGGCATCACCTGGGAACTTGTGGGAAATGCACATTCTTGGGCCCTACCCCAGACCTACTGGGTTTATCACTAGCCCAAACATCCTCCTGCCCTCCCCAGGCACTGGGACACGCAGGGGCTGAGTCAGAGTGTCTGAGGGCACAGGGGGCGCCCCTGGCCACACAAGATTTGACAACTACCAGCCCAGCAGAGATGCCAGGAACCCAAGGTCTAACAGTGGGAACACACAGGTACAGACAGGACATCTTCAAGGTGAGGGATGTGGTCACAACTAACTACACACTGTCAGGATACCCAGGTGCTTAGCAACAAAGTGAAAGCAATAGATATTTTTCTGAGAAAATGGGAGTCTTGTCAGGTGGAAGAGAAAACCTGCGTCAGGGTCTTAACAAAACACCTCATCGCGTCCTAATGGCACTTGGAGCTGCTGGGCATGCGTGGGCCCCAGGTCCCCACTGCTCCTCAGCACGATGGGCACTGCCCTCGCTCCCCTTCAAGTGCATGAGACTCTGCCCTCTGTGGTTCCGAGTCTCACGACAATCCCAGTGGGCACAGACGTCCCTTCACCCTTAGATCATGTTCTGGATAAAACTTTCCATGCCTTTGTCTTAACTAAAAAAATGATGCTTTGGAAAGTGAGAAAAATTCAGACTGCTATTTCTGATTTAGTGGAATGAGTGTAAGATACCATGTTCACTGTAGAGATTCTTATTCTGATTGATTCTTCTAAATGAAAGAGTGTTCATCCTTGGAGAGGAATGTGTGTAAGGAAGGGGTGTGTGACTCCCAGGCTGGGAAGTCTAAGGGATGGCCCTGGACAGCCTTGTGTGGAGAGGTCTGTTTGTTATTTGTGACCATCTTTTCTGCTCCAGCTGAGGCAGGAAGCTGAAACGCCTAAGGCCTCCAATTTTCTTCCTCAGTGCTTTCAAAACCACACATATTGGCAATGTACATATGGCCATTCTTTTTTACCTTGACAAAAAAAAAGCTCAACAGTTTTTTGAAACTTGAAGGACATTTTTTTAGGTGCTTGAAACCATGAAAATTCAATTCCTTAATACTTAATTGCTATCTGTTCAACATGTCTTGACCGACCCCTTCCTTCTCTTTGCCCAGCACTGGGCTGTGCTGGCCACAAGGACCTGACAGTAACAGCCCATCCTTGTCTCAGTGCGCTCACGGCCAACAAAGAGGGACTTCTGAAGCTGCAGCCTCTGCTGTGTCCTCATCCCCCGAGGATGGGCTCTCCTGAGAGGCACTTTCATATTCTCTTTGCCTCTGCTGAGCACTTAGCAGGTGCTCAGGAAATGTCTGCTGAACTAAACTGAACAAGCATTAGAGTCTCTACTGCTCTCTTCTTCACTGTCCCACGTCCCCATGCCCTCTCGGCATAACGTCTCACTGTGCTCAGATCTGTGGGTCAGATTTGCCAGGGTGTGTGTGTTATGGACTAAATGTTTGGGTGCCCCCCCACCTGCCCAAATTCCTATGGTGAAGCCCTAATCCCAGTGTCATGGTTTCTGGAGGTGGGCATTTGGGAGGTGATTATTCTAGACGTCATGAGGGTGGGGCCCTGAGGATGGGGTTGATGCTCTCCCTGTCAAGTGAGGACCAGCTGCAGACCTCTCGGAACCAAATCCGCTAGCACCTTGACCACAGACTTCCAGCCTCCAGCCCTGTTGTGTATAAGCTACCAGTCTGTGTTGTTTTGTTACAGCAGCCCAAGCAGACTAGGGTGGTGTCCTTCTCAGCTGCTGCCCACCACATGACACAGATCCCTGGAGTGAACAGGGATGGCTCTCTCCATAACCAGCGCCAAACATTAAAGAAACTGAATAGCAAACGTACTCTGAGGGAACATGCAGTCTGACTTTCCCAGATGAAGACAGACTCTCCGTCAGTGGGACACACAGAGGGCGAGCTGACTGGAGATGAAGCAGTTGAACAAATCTGTACCATCCACCTCAGTTTAAGAAGCACTGTCAACGCATCCGTCAGTCATTCTAAGTCACGCCTATTAGTCTGTTTTCTCTACATTCTTTTCCTTCCTCATTCTTTGATTTCTTTAACCTCTCCTTGGGGAGCACATAGGGAAGGAAGGAACAGAGGGAGGGTAACAGATAAATTGGGAGCAGCTTCCGTGAGGGGCAGGGTATGGAGAGCAAAGGCCAGGGCTAGGCAAAAGAGGAAGAATGAGCACAGAGGTTTGGGAGGAGCAGGGGCTTCCAGGAGGATGGAGGGCAGGTAAGCGGGGAAGCCCAGGATGCCTGTACACACTGCCCACTGCTCCTGTGCTGGCCAGAGAGGAAACGTCAGCTGCCCGCCCAGACCACTCCTCCAGAGGCACCAGGTCCTGGGAAGGAGGGGCTGGTGAAGGGCCTGGAATCCAACTCCTGTGACCTTCAGCGTATTCTTGGGAACCATCAGATGCATCTAGATGTACATCACAGCACGACTTACAGAGGCAAAGAATCTTAAGTGTCCAACTAGGAAACTGTTAGGATATGTCCTGACCATGAAGATGCCGCTTTTAAAACATACCCTTCCAAAGGATTTTTAATAATGTAGGGGAAAGATCCCCATACACCATGAAGGAAAGTTAGATACAAAGCAGATATGTGTACAGTCTATATAAATAGGCACAAGAGAGAATCACCCTAAAATAGTAACAGGGATTAGGGATTCTGTGCTACAGAATTATGGCGAATGTTTGTCTTTTTAATGTTTTAACAAAATGTATTCCATGTTTTCTAAATATCTTCAACAAAAGCCTAGAACTACAAGAAGAGGCAACAGCAAGACAAAGATGGCAGGACGCATCCCCTTTGAGCCTCTGTCCCCTAGAACTACAAGAAGAGGCAACAGCAAGACAAAGATGGCAGGACGCATCCCCTTTGAGCCTCTGTCCCAGCCCCGCTCTGGAGGCAGCACCCTAGCCACACACAGCACGGGGCCCGCTCCTGACTTGCCTCGCCTCTCTGCTGTCTGCAGGTAGCCCGTGGACAGGTACTGCTCCATGTCCTGCTGGAAGGCTTCCTCAAAGAACTTCTGCCGCTCCCTCAGCTTCATTTGCTGGGTTTGCTCCATGTCCAGGACCTTCTGGGTGTGCTCCGCGTCGAGTTCAGCTAAGGACACAGAATAACTGGGGTCAGGCAGGGTTTGGAAAAGGACTGAGACCGGAATGGCTATAAATACCGACTCACGGGCTCACATCTGGCCCCCTGACTGCAGCACAACAGGTGGAGAGCCAGGGCTCCTGGAGGACCGTGACCACCGTCCACCTTA
The DNA here is from genome assembly GCF_937001465.1 of Orcinus orca. NCBI lineage: Eukaryota > Metazoa > Chordata > Mammalia > Artiodactyla > Delphinidae > Orcinus > Orcinus orca. The sequence goes on along the minus strand of NC_064568.1, from coordinate 94,112,650 downwards.
ACCTCACCCAGGAGGCACTCAGTAAACGCTGGTTGCAAAGCCAGCACGTGGCCACCGGAGTCAGTGAGAAGAGCACCTCGTCGTGGCTTTGCTGTCCGTGAACCAGCCACTTGGCTGAGTCAGTTAACCTTGCTGAGCCACATACTGTATGAACATTTGGGACAGACATGTTACCCCAGGACTGACGTGAAACATAAGAACTTTACGTTCCAGTGAGGGCTGCGTCAGTCACGCCAGGGAGAACTGTAATACGATGAGCCTGAGTCTCGCCACCAACAAGAAGCCTGAATTTACCTTCCCATATGACCCACTGGCGGCTCGCCCTTCCCCAGGCTGCATGGGGAACACAGATGATGCAACCACTATTCATCCTGTACACGGGCCAAGGGTTGGTCCTGAATCTACTTCTAACTCTCCAGTCCTTTGTTCTTCACGGGGTGGGGTGGGCAGGATTTGAAGACAGCCCCCAGGAACTCTGCCCCCAGATGCACAGCCCACAGGACCCCAGGACTCGTGATTAGGGTACTCTCTGTGGCACAGCTGACTTTATGAGAGAGAGGTCGTCTGGGTGGGCCTGGACTTTTCCAGGAGAAGAGATGTGAGCACAGAAGGGGTCTGACATGGCTTTGAAGATGGAGAGGCCTAACAAGGACTGAAGGTGTGTCCAGGAGCTGAAAGCCACCCCAGGCTGACTGCCCAGCCTGAAAATGGAGACCTCAGTCCTACCACCACAAGGAGCCAGGACTCCACCAACAACCTGAACGAGCTTGGAAAACAGATTCCTTGCAGCCTGGTCAACCCCTGATTCCAGGCTGTGAGACCCTGAGCAGAGAACCCCATCACAGGTTAGAACAGCCATCATCAAAAAGCCAAGAGATAACAAGCGTTGGTGAGGATGCGGAGGAAAGGGAGCCCTCATGCGCTGTTGGTGGGACTGTAAACTGGTGCAGCCACCACGGAAAGCAGCATGAACGTTCCTCAAAAAATTAAAAATAGAACTAACGTATGATCCATTAATTCCACTTCTGGATATTTATCTAAAGGAAATGAAAACAGGATATCAAAAAGAGATCTGCACTCCCATGCTCACTGCAGCATCGTTCACAATAGCCAACATACGGAAACAGTTTAAGCGTCTGTCAGTATCTGAATGGATAAAGAAGACGTGGTACATATACACAAAGGAATATTATTCAGCCATGAGAAAGAAGGAAATCCTGCTGTGAGAGAACACAGGTGTGCCTTGAGGACATTATACTGCGTGAGATAAGTCAGACACAGACATATACTGTATGATCTCACTTATACGTGGAACCTAAAAACGTTGAACTCATAATAGAAACAGCAGAGTGGTGGTTAGCAGGGGGAGAGCGGGTGGAGGAGCTGGGGAGATGCTGGTCCAAGGGCGCAAACTTGCAGGTAGAAGAGGAGTATGACTGTGCCCACAGTCAACAGCATCGTATTATACTCTTCACAGTTTCTATGAGACTAGATCTTAAATGTTCCCACCACAAAAAAGAAATGGTAATTATGTGACATGATGGAGGTGTGAGCGACTCCACAGTGGTCAACATGTTGTACACCTTAAACTTACACAATGCTATACGTCATCTATTAAAAATTAAATTAAAAATCTTAATAAGAAAGTCTTCATGGTGTTACCAAGTGATTTTTAACCAAAAAAAAAAAACCCCAGAATTTACAATGAACAATAGTCTTGGAGGTCCCACATGATCGACCTTAGTCATTCCCTCCACAAATACTCAACACCTCATGTCACAGCTCCCAGGTACAACATGATCCTGTACGTGTAGATCTTAAAAACTTGATAATGGAGTACATTTTTAATCCCAAATCAGTTACAGCCTCAATATTTAGAATATTCCGGATATTCTTCTTGTATCCTAATCTTCATATATGCAAGGAATGCTAATATTAAGCAAAGCAACACAGACGGGAACGTAAATCATCCCGACGACATGTAACCGCATGTACAGCGATGGTGATGTGCAGTCTTCTCACACTGTGATAATCACTGTGCGTTCTCTGAATTTTCATGTCACCCTGACTTGCAGCCCCCCATCTCATATCTCTGTTCACAGGGAGAGGGTCTGGAAAGAGCACAGGTTTTGGAAGCAGTCTGGGCTTGGTCCTGTCCCCGTGATGCCTTTAGGTGCTTCGGGCACGTCATCCCACCTCCCTTTAGCCTACCTCTGATTTCTGAAAGGCAGCTCTGTGTGAGCTCATCTGTATGCCCACAAGGTCCCAATTCAAGGTGCATCTCTTATTCTTTTGGGGGGGGGCTGGTCAGAGTGTCCTCTGAATCCCAGGGAACCTACAAGTCAGCTTAGCCCAGAAGTTCTGGGGAATTAAGGCAGCTCTCACCCAATGGGTGACAGAAGCCAGTGTATCAATGCCCAGGCTCCCATCCTTTGGATGGACAATTCTAGGAGCCATTCTGAACAACTGTCAGAGGTCCTGGTGGAACCGCAGCAGCGACTTCAACAATGCATCCCTTTATCGATGTTTCCTCCTTGCCCCCTCACCCCTGCTTCCCGGGATCACCTCTCACACAAACTACCTGCAGGAAAATCCTCATCTCAGGCTCTGCTTCCCGAGAAACCCAAGCAAGGATATCTATTACCAGCTACAACTAACTGAACCTCTCTGGGTCTCAACTTCCTCCTCTGTACAAGAGTGGTGAACTTATTTCATACGGGTGTTGGCAGGATTAAATGAGGTGACACGTGAATCACCAGGCACACAGTACTGCCAATAGCTGACAGCGAATATTAATACCAGCATTATTATTAGGAAAAGGAAATGATACGAAATATTACCATGAAGCAGGATGAGCACGACACTGAGAATCACCCCAACTCTTTCAGCCCCACTCAGACACTTCAGACTGGGTCACCTATCAATGCCCTTAACGTGCAAGGAATTGAGCATGTACTTTTATGAGGGAGAAAGGACACTCAATAGGATGTCTTCATTTATTTCACTTCAGCCATCAACCTATCTGATCAAATGCTTCATGACTGCCAGGTGCATTAGAATAAGTCAGCCCTAGAATAGATTAAGTATGCTTCACACACTTCAAACAAAGTTCAATTACCCTTTAAAAAAAAAATTCCAAAATAGGAAGCTCAGAAACAAAGATCAATGCAGAAATTATCAAAGGGGTTTTCATTAAAGAATATCTTGTTTCAACTGAACTAAGATTTTCTATAGATACAGAGATATATAGTTATGCAACTTGAAAACTTTCATTCTTCTCAAGACTTCTTCTTCATGTTCAATTCTCGTGTTTCTGAATTATAAGTTCTATAGTTTTTGTCTTAGGTTTTTTACACTGGAATGAAATGTAATCATGTTCCAGCCCTCACAAAAGGGGGGACACGGTTGGGTTAGGGAACTTAAAATGACTTAAAGGAAAATAATCACTGTTTTAAGTTTTAAGACATGTTACACACTAGTTATCTGAAACATTTCCAAGCACCTTTTGTCATTTCCCACTTTATTTCAGAGCCCCCCTTACATCTCAGGGCTGACCTCTAAGCTAGAATCACAGAACTAAGTACATTAACTCTATACCAGCTGTACACTCAGGACAATGATGAAAAAAAGCACATGGCAGTTATTAAAAATAACTGTCCTGCTCAGCAGCTAAGAAGATTCACCCTCAGCTACGTGCCTGAGAAAGGATGTTCTGATTGTGCCGTTTGTTCTGGAATCATCGGTTCAGCTTTTGCCAAGAAACAACTACATTTGGGAGTGGAGAAATGATGGAAGGACACTGAGGGAATATTTCAAATCTAGAAGTTTAAGAGCATCTGACTTTGGGAGAACGACTGTGGAAAAATAGAAATTATAGAACATTTTCTATAAGGAAAAATGACCCACTGTTCCCATCGAAGATGTCATTTATTATACCAGGGAAAGCCAGACAAATACAAAGATTTTAAAGAACTTCAATAAATAGCCTTAAGATTAAAAAGAAAAACCAAACACACCAAAAAATTAGATAAAAGATGCTGTAGTTTTTCTATCAGGAGTCAGGAGTAATCATTTAATTCCATTATCAACCCAGGTCTGTGTCTCCTTTATTTCAACTCCAGGTCATTGCTCAAGTTTTATCTGACTGCAACTTCCACTCTAGCCTCCACTATCAATTTCAATTGGATAATTTTTCAAAACAAACAAAAAAATTCCATTACCAGTGAAGATGTTATAATCAATTCTTAATTATATGTTTTAATGGGGCATAAGGGTATATATGAGATATTAAAAAAAATCCATCAGGCTCATTTCAGGAACAGTTTCAACTTATTCCACAACTAAGCCCTTTTAACAGAGCTGATAAGTAATAAAAGACAGTGAGGTGTGAATGACTGAAAAAGCCTGGAGCTGCTGGGAAGAAAGAAACGGATGATGTGAGGAAAACCAGGACAAACCTGTCCGTAAAAGGACTTACTGAGAGTATCGTTAATCCAAAAATGTTAGAAGAGAAAACAAAATTTAATTAAATATGAGTTATGAAAAATTCTGGTAATCTCTACATAATATTAAAGATTGAGAACATTTTTCATTCAAGATAAATAAGCAAGACTAAGAATAGATTTTAAATCTATCATTTAAATATTTACAATTTAGATGTTTTTATATCGAGAATACAAATTTTGAGATACTAAAATGCATATGATATGATCAAGGAAGAAATGTGAAATCTCTGTGAATTCCTAAACAAATTTCTAAATACAAGTAGGTAAACATGTACCTTCCTAAACTGTTTTTTGACAAAAATTTAACTGCCAACAGGCTGTCAAACTACATGATCACTAAATTACTACACAATTCTGTCATTGTGACAGAATTTTTAAAATAGGACCCATTATTTTTCTTATGCTAATTATTTGCCATTTATTTAAAAGTTTTTTTTTTTGATGCATGAACAATGCATGTACATTGTGGAAAAAATTTTAATCATAAAAAAGCACATGGACTTCCCTGGTGGCTCAGTGGTTAAGAATCCACCTGCCAATGCGGGGGACACGGGTTGGAGCCCTGGCCCAGGAAGATCCCACATGCCGTGGAGCAACTAAGCCTGTGCACCACAACTACTGAGCCTGTGCTCTAGAGCCCGCGAGTCACAACCACTGAGCCCGTGTGCCACAACTACTGAAGCCTGCGCGCCTAGAGCCTGTGCTCCGCAACAAGAGAAGCCACCGCAATGAGAAGCCCGTGCACCGCAACTAAGAATAGCCCCCGCTCGCTGCAACTAGGGAAAGCCCGCGTGCAGCAATGAAGACCCTATGCAGCCAAAAATAAATTAAAAAAAAAAAAAGGCACAAATAGTGAGGTGAAAATCCCTCTGAAATCACCATAAGCAGAGGAGCACAACTAACATTCTGATGTACGCTCATCAGCATCTGGTGTACATTATTTTCTCCTTGAACCATATGAAATTGCAATATTCAGTCTTTTTTTTTTCTTTTTGTACCACTGGAAGAGTTGCTGTTTTTTTTTTTTTGCAGTGTGTGGGCCTCTCACTGCTGTGGCCTCTCCCATTGCGGAGCACAGGCTCCGGACACGCAGGCTCAGCGGCCATGGCTCACGGGCCCAGCCGCTCCGCGGCATATGGGACCTTCCCGGACCGGGACACGAACCCGTGTCCCCTGCATCGGCAGGCGGACTCTCAACCACTGCGCCACCAGGGAAGCCCAAGTTGCTGTTTTTTTAACTTTTTACTCTGAAATAGTTACAGGTTCATAGGATGTCGTCAAGAAATGAACAGAGCGGTCCCACACACCCATCCCGAGTCTCTCCAGTGCTAACATCCTATCCAGTTACGGTACAATATCAAAACCAAAAAAACAGACACCGGTACACTCCACAGAGCTTATTCAGATTTCCCCAGTCATGCATGCACTCGTGTGTGTGTGTGTGTGTACAGGACGGGGGAGCTCTCTCCAGGCTCATCACACACGCAGGCTTGTGTAACAACCGCAATCAGGATGTTCAACATTACTGTTACCACAAGGCTCCTCCGGTTGCCCTCTGGTAACCATCCCCTCCCCCTTCCTCCACTCTTACCCCTCCCTAAGTCCAAATCTGTGATCATGTTATTACACAAATGCTACCTAAATGAAATCATGTGGTATATATATATCCTTCTGAGATTGGCATTTTTCACTTGGCATATTCTTGAGGTTCATCTTAGCAGTTGCTCATATTGATAATTTGTTTCTTTTTGTTGCTGAGTTGTGTCCACGGTGTGGAGGGACCACAGTTAGTTTGACTAGTCACCCACTGAAGGACACCTGGGTCGCTTCCAATTTTTGGATACTGTGAGTAAAGTTGCTATGAACATTTGTGTACCAGCTTCTGGATGAAAATAAATCATTTATTTGAGATAAATGCCCAAGAATGCAATTGCTGGGTCATATGGTAAGTGCATTTTTTGGTTTTGAAAGGAACTGCCAAACTCTTTTCCGGAGTGGCCCCTGTCACCAGTGTACGGGGGACCTCATTCTTCCATATCCTTCCTCACCAGCATTTGGTGAGACCTACTTAATAACTGTGATACAGAATCTGTTTCCTTCCCTCCTCCTTTTCCCCAGAGTATGTGTCTGTTAGAAACAAGTTTTAACTTCCTCTTAAATATTTCCAATAATTGCTATGATTTAAATAGGAAAATATATTTAATTTTAGAAAAATTCTATACAGGAACGGAGGACTTGTTAGTGACAAAATATACAAGATTTCCTTCCATTTTTAAAACCCACCTACTCTGTATTTTTACCATTTAACAGTCACCTTTTATTCCTATCTCAAATTAGTTTTCAAAATAAGGCACACTCAACCATTTTTAAAGTCTCCCCAACCTCCTGCCCCGCCTTAAAAAATGAATGCAAATTGTTTCAGGGAGGACAAAAAAAAAAAAAGACCTTTAATTAATACTGTCCTAGAATTGTAGGTTTTAAACATTCATTTAAAATACCAACTTCTGTGCCCTATGTTTCTACAGTTTTTAAAAGTTTTCTGTCTAGCCTTCATCAACAATTAGTTTCCAAGACAGGTTTACAATTATTTTATACCATACATTATTTCTATGAGTATTCGAAAGTATTATAGAGCCCTTTCCTTAATTCCTCAGAATTGGTCTTTGGAAAAAAAAATTCTGTGCATGTTAAAGTCAAGACATGTTTTAACAGAAAGTTAAATGGCTCTCTACAGAGCTCCTCTTCAGCCCCCTCCAACACACACGGACGCATGCACGCACACACACTTACCAAAAGCCAAAAGGTACTTACTGCTTCTACCTGCAACTAATAAAGGATACTTCTTACCTAAAATGTAGTAGTTTAGAATAATGGCAGGTTTTGCAGACAGACAGAATAAATAACTCCTTTAGACAACAACTCATGGCAACTCCTAAGGAGACTCTACAAAGTTCATTTAGAGTAGCTACTGGAACAGCTGTTTCCTAAACCCATGTCACAGGAAACAAACACTATTCTAGTATCTAAACTTTTGGAACACTTAAAACATTTCTATCAATTACCCTGAAGGAAATGACCACTATCTAGAGTACTAGCAAAATAGACACTGCAGAAACACGACATGTACAAGGTTTGCCCAAAGCAGTAAGACAGAAATGCTCAACTGTACCTTATCTTCTGCAGGAGGAGCAAGGCAGCTTAGAAGCCCCTGATGAGGCTGCTGGTCTCTGAGCCACACCACTCACCTCGCCACGCCTCCAGTTTCCCATCAGTTAGGAAGCGGGGGTGGGGGTGGGGTTGGATGATATCCATAAGAAAGTCACATCCAGCTCTTAAATGCTATAATTCTATTTTTACTTCCTTTTGACTGGGGCAGGAAGAGGTCTCCTGAATCCTTTTTTTTTTTTTTTTTTTTTTTGGTAAGATAAAATGAAAATCAGATTAGCAGTAAAGGATTTAGGACCTTTTGAATTTGACAGTAACTTTTCAAGAAAATCAGATTCAACTATTAACAAAACGCTGAGGGTACGTTTGCATTTATCTTCCTGGTCATTTTACTGCTTAAAGAATGATGAGAACAAAAAGCTTAAGATTAATGGGTAAGTGAGAAGTGCACTCAAACTGTGGCCAGAGGCTTCACGAGTTATGAACCTGTTCCAACGTCATGGCGGGGGTCGGACTGGAGGGCCCGTGGCCTGAAGTGAGTCTAGGTAGCGTCACGACGGCTGTACTTCTTGCCGGGGTCGACAAAGACCTAGATGGGTAAGATGTCAGTTTAAAGGGGTGGTTCAACTCCACTGGAAAGGGCTAGTCCATGATATGTTACAAAGGATACGTTTTACAGAAACAGTATGTGAAATTGCTGTGTTAGATATCAAGCGTATGCCATGTTATCCCATTCTTTGGATGGTTTCCAATTTTTTCTTGTAAGATTTAAAAAACTCCAGGCTAGAAGCTCTGTGTTATGAATATTTAGCCCAATTTCCTAGAATTTTAAAGTCCTGACATTTTCCTTAATTTTACTTAGAGTACTGATCTACTTAACAACAAAATTTGGGGGGAAAATGGGAAGGGTTTAGATTGCTCCAGGAATCCTTCCAAACTCCGAAGTTTGTTGTCGTTGTTATTGTTAGTACATTAAACACTCTAGAAAAAGAAGTACAAACCAGCTGCTTGTGTCTCAGTATGAAGATCAACTCTTACGGAGTTCATTCAAAGGGGTTATGGAGATAGCAGGCCCTTAGTGTCATCAAAATCAATTCGAGGGCTGGTGACACAGAGGTTGCTGGATCACTGGGCCCCATGCCCAGAGCTACCAATTCAGTAACTGGCAGGGTCAGAGGATTCACATTTCTACCCAATTCCAGGGTGATGCTGATGCTGTTGTCCAAGGACCAGACTTTGAGAACCACAGCTCTTAATGAACTGTTTCTGCGCATCCACTTCATTCAAATTTTTACTTTGTACAAATATTTATATAATGGAAAAGAATAAATATAAGATGGGGAAGTTGGCACAATTCATGGAAATGACAGAAACGTCCTCTCCTAAACTCTCTTTAAAATATTTACAAGATCATCTAACAAGGAAACGCTCCAGCAGCCGCCAAAGCGTATAATCATAAACAAGCAGGACGTGTAGTCATCTTCACTGATGAGAGACAAGTAACTTCAGGGTCAGAAAAGCGCTGGATCCCATTCTGTGGAATCCCTTACCAGTCCCTGGCTCATGGCCTGGGGGCTTCATACAGCAGGAGACAAAATTTTGTGACCATCTGTTCTTTGTCCTGAACCCAGATGCAGCCAAGGGGGAGGTCCTCATCCTCACCATTTGCAGAGACAACGTGGAGGGGTTTACATTAATGTAATCAATATAAAATTACATTTGTATTTAAAACTAATAGACAAACTCTGTCAAATAAAAATTAAGAGAAGAAAAAAATACATATACCCAGAGTTAGATATATGGCAAAGAAGGTATGCCGACGGAGGCAGAAGAGATGTGAAAATAAGTGACTGGTGATGGGGTCCTGGACTTGGCATATTGATATTTTCAGCTGAAGGAGTTTGAGGAAATGGCAGAAGCAGGAAGCTCACTCTGACCTGCCCCTTGCTCTTCTCCCCTGAAGCAGGTCCTAAGACCCTCCTGTGGAAGGTGCCCTCCCTGTACCCAGAAGACAGGAGCATCCTTATCCCCAAGATGGAGGGACACAGAGAAGAGTGCAACATGCTGGCCTGGCTAAGTCTCCTCCAGTTCACTACCCTTACCTCAGGACCTTTGTCCTAATGACATTTCTCCATGAACATCCGCTCTTCCTCAAACCTGGCTTAAAACACTCAAACTTAACTCTTTCTTTGGGTCTTCATTTCCTTATGAAGGCCCCGTGTTAACGTAAAAGTTAACATTAAATAAATCTGTATACTTTTCTCCTGTTAATCTCTGTCATTTTAATTGTCAGACCTAGCCAAGGACCCGAAGAGGATCGAGGAAAACATTTTTTCCTCCCCTGTACTAACTATCATGCCCAAATACACGCTATAACACATTTGGAAGCATCAATGAAATGAATAATCTGATTTAAAAATTATACATGTTATAGAAATTAACACAGGAAATGAAATTGTTAAGAATCAAAAGCTATCTAATGGATTTTTCGTAGTAATTCTGAAATCAAAACTTGATCATGTATTTTTTTAAAAGGTGGTGAGAGGTGAGGAGAAGCCTAGCCCCACCAGATATTAAAACACTTCACAAAACAACAATTTAAACATTATGGAGTGACTTCCCTGGTGGTCCAGTAGCTAAGCCTCCGCACTCCCAATGCAGGGGGCCTGGGTTCAATCCCTGGTCAGGGAACTAGATCTCACACGGATGCTGCAACTAAGAGGCTGCATGCCGCAACTAAAGTTTATGCATGCCGCAACTAAAGATTCCACATGCCACAGGTAAAAAAAAAAAAAAGATTCTGCATGCCGCAACTGAAGAACCCGCACGCAGCAACGAAGATCCAGCGCAGACAAGATAAATAATTTTTAAAAACCACCAACATTACGTAAAACAAAAAGAGATGGGTGGATCATTGAAGTGGAAAATCCCTAAAAGAGATGTGATCATATGCTAAACAAATATAAACAAATCATATGCTAAAGAAATATAATAAAGGATATATCAGAAACAAAGGAGAAAGTAAAGAAATTTGTAATAAGTGGCACTGTGAAATCTAGTTGGCCATTTATAAAATCAATTTAGAGGCATACAGGATAAATTAAATAACTGAAAACCAAAAATGATATATGGAAAAAGAAAACCAAATTAAACCTTTAAAGTTACTAATAAGGGGTCTTACACACTATAGAAGAAGTTATCAAGGATCAACAGATACTGTGTAACATGAACAGTAAACACTCTTGGATATTAAAAGAAATATAATAAAAAGGGAAACAACAGATTGAGGAAAAAGAATTGCCACAAGTAGCAAAAGATCATCATCTTTACCACAGTAAATAAAAAAAAGAAAAAGAAAAAAGAAAAAGAAAAAAAAGCGACGCCAATAAAATCTTTTCAATAGAAAAAACAGTTCACAGAAGCCAAAAATTGTTCAGCCCTATATGTTATTAAAACTGAAGTACCATTTTTGTCCAGTTACATATTGGCCAATATAAAAACAATGCTAACAAGAGTGAGGTGAGATACTTTCATTACTAATGTTTGCATAAATTGTTAAAAAGACTCTTAGAAAGCAATCTGATTTTAAAAATCTCTAACATACTTTCACCTAGTGATACCGCATCTGAAGATACACGCTAAGGACATAATCCAAAAGAATAAAAGAGCTACTACCTACCTAAAGAAGCTCATTTCTGTATTAAATGACTCGGCCACTTGATGAGCCATCATGTAGCCAACAACAAACATGGTGAAGACATAAGATATTAAGTAAAAGAAGAATAAAAAGACAAATATGTGTAACTTATCACATGAAAAAGGGCTGGTAAAGCACTCCTGAAAAATCAGTTTCATTAATACAGTGAGACTGTGGAGGGTTGTTGGCCCTCAATGGTATAAATTTTTTGTAATGTTATATAGCTTTAGAATTAAAAATTCAAATAAGCATAAGGTTCTATAAACACACAAAATATATTTTCATTCCCCAATAATCATAATAAATATGTATTTTGACATATCCAACTAATACTTTATTGTTTTGGGTGGTTATAAAAAAAAAATTCCTTCTGTTAAAATGTTCAGTGTATATGGGCTTCCCTGGTGCGCAGTGGTTGAGAGTCCACCTGCCAATTCAGGGGACACGGGTTCGTGCCCCGGTCCGGGAAGATCCCACATGCCGCGGAGCGGCTGGGCCCGTGAGCCATGGCCGCTGAGCCTGCGGGTCCGGAGCCTGTGCTCCGCAACGGGAGAGGCCACAACAGTGAGAGGCCCGCGTACCGCAAAAAAAAAAAAAAAAAAAAAAAAGCTCAGTGTATGAATGTACTTCTTTATTCACTTATTCTTATGTAATATCATTCACAAATTTAATTTATTCAATACATTTAATAAGCATATTTACTACATGCCTATTAACTCCTTATAGCTTATTTGTTCATGATTTAAAATAGACTACTTTATAGCAATACAGTGTTACCTGGAACTTTTACAACCAGAAATTTCCATTAATCAACATTTTTGAGCTTCATTAATATAAGCAGTTAATCACAATGATAACCTAAGACATTAAGAGATTTTAAAGACCTTTCTGAAGTATTAAAAAATTTTATAATACATTCTACTGCTTTGAAAATTGGTAATCTTGGACAGACTAAACAGCAAATAACAATGGTTTAAATGGCAAATAAAACGTTTAAACAAACTTCTCAACCTTGAAAGCCTGGTATATGCTCATTATGCAGCAGAAGTAATCACATAATTAAACATGTGAGAACCTTAACCTGCTCTGGATTCCCAGCTGTTAAACAGAATCTGTTCATGGATTAAGACAGATCACACCTAGGTTTCACATCAGTATTTTCTATTCCGAAATTCTAAACTTTCACAACAAAAGAAAACAAGTTCTTCCCACTTCTAACACTTGTAAGGAAGGAATGACTTTTTTGCAAACAGAAAACTAAAGAACACGAAAACCAAAATCACTCCCTTGCTCCTAACATTTGAATTTCAGTACAAAAGTAGTGTCACTGGAATTTTCTCAAGTAACAGTTCTCATATCTATGATAACAGTGATGTAGACTGGCTGCTATATTATAAGAAAATTTTGAGAAATCTCCAAAAATTAGACTCAGATGCCTGTCTAAGGAAATCTGGAGGAGGGGGCAAAAAGAGAAAGGAGACAATAAGGTCTCAGTACATCTGAAAATGAGACAATGTTAATTAAAACAAAACCGAACTTGGTGGTGTGATTGGGCCTGGTGTTGAAGCCTACGGTTTTTTTAAGTCATGAGTAAAACATTACAGATATAGATACTAAATTTAAATTTTCATTAACTATATAAAATTTATATTTCTGTATCTTCCTCATCCAGGAACAAGCAACAATTTGACAAATGTGGGCCAATTCTGACAGCTGCCCCCTGAGATGAGTCTCACTATCAGTATTGGGGAAATAAACTTAAGCTTTGGTTGCTTTCTTGAGTCACATCAAAAATAAAATGCAATCAGAGGTAACACCACTTTCTATTTTATGTGTGACCCCAAAGAAGGTGTTGAAGGAATGCCATCTGCAGGTCTACAATTTGAGCATTTCTATCTGAACAAATGATATTCTTCTTTTTAAGGGGGATCTGAATCTGGAGATCCACAAGACGCAGCTGGCGTGGGCACCACGAGAGGAGGAGGTGGCGGTCCCCGGGCGGCGCCCCCCCTGCTCCCTGGGGTCTCCGTGGCTACCTGGCCTCCTCTCCTGGAGCTAGTTTTCCTGCCCTCATTAGCTTGTGTTATCTTTCCCACCAGCCTCTTTACTCAGCTAGCTGTTGACTAAAGTCTGTGAAAAGTTTTTAGAGGACAAGATCCTTCCAGCAATTCAGAGCCAAGATGCTGTGTTTTTAGGTTTAGTATCTCCCTGAAAGGACATCTGCATTTCAAAAGGACACGGTAGAATCCAAAGGCCTTTAAAGCTCAAGGAACAAAGCTAAGAGAGGAAGTTTTTGGGAGGGGCTCCGCCCCATGACTGGGCAAGTCACACCACCGGGAGCCAGCTCCTGTGGGCCAATCCCAAGTTCCCCTCAGGAAGTGTCCTGTCCACAGGGGAGAGAACCCCCTGGTTACACAGGCAGCTTCCCACACTCCACCAGTGGGATGCTGTGAGATCAAAATTATGTTCAGCTTAAGATCACATATTAGCATAATGATTCTCTATGCCGATAGAATAGTTCAGATGTTAGATTTCTTTAGACTTTAAATATCACTGAAGAACACTCAATAATACTCAAAACAATTACCTTCGGAAACGTTTTTACTTATGCTGCCTTGATTTCAAATTAAGTAGTCCAAAAATTGCAACCTAGAACAATGGTCTCAAACCTTTTCAGGTTTAAGAGTGGGTGTACTTTTACTGACAATTTACTGAGAAAATACATGACAACAGAAATCTATTGAGTTCCGTAGCACTTTTAAAAATGACTTTGAATTTTATTCTGCACAACATTTACACACATTTGCAACAGAATACTGCATATATTTCAACTGTATTTATCACACAGAACCCACAGCTCAACATGCTTTTGGATGCAAGAGCCTCTTGCTATAAACGTCCTCATGCCACAGGTTGGAAACATTCTGCTTCTGGAAGGTTCAGTGACAGTCAAATCTCAACATGCTTGAAAGCCGATCATACCACATTATTTCCAGAAGATATTTTAGAAATGGGGATTTATCACTTTCAATTACAAGCTGCTGGAAGCTTATGAATGAGTGACCTATGAATAAATTAGTACTATGAATGGTTGCCTTGGTCCCCTCCCTCCTCCTACCATAAGTCCCTCACTGCCAGCTAACAGGGTGGGGATGAGACATGGATTCTGTGCTTCCCAGACAGGCTGGTGGTACTAGCCAGCAGGGATGGCAGGAGATGATCCCTGAGGAGATCCCTGAGTCCAGAAGCAGAGGAAGAAGTTACATGAAGAAGGGACCAGCGGGAGAGCAACACATCAACACATGGGGCAGCCTCTGGAGTAGACCGAATTCCTCACTTACCTTTGAACTACTTCCTGAAATTTCACCATTAGAGATTTACATATTTTACATTTCTCTTTTAAGCAAATCGAGAATACTCTATTTGGGAGCTTTTAGAAAACTGCAACATTCAAAATAGATATAGATGCTAGATATGGGGAGAAATGGGTAGAAAGGTAGACGATTTTGAAGAAAGGGGGAGAGGGCAGCTGTGGTGGAGGCCTCAGTAGGGACTTTTGGCCATGAGGGTAATTAAGGCCCAGCAGAAAGAGGGACCAGAAAGTGAAAAAGACAAGTATGAAATGTCAAAGACACACTATTCCTGATTCAAGATGGTGTTCAGAGATTATTTTACCCTCTGTTCTTCCTGTTTTCTCCTGGCTCTTTAACTACATTATGGACAGTGAGGACTTTTGCAAGAACAGCCTGGAAACTAGACCACTATTCAGGAGGTGTCGCTGAGAAACCGCTTTCCCAGTTACACATGACTTACAGCCGACACCCTAGGGCTCCAAATAAGCCCCGCGCTCTCCCCTGCCCTTGACTGTGACTGCGCTGCCCTTGGCCCAGAGGCCTGCATTCGGCCAACCTCTGCTCGTCCTCCGGGTCTCAGCTCAACGCTGCCCTTGACTGTGACTGCGCTGCCCTTGGCCCAGAGGCCTGCACTCGGCCAACCTCTGCTCGTCCTCCGGGTCTCAGCTCAACGCTGCCCTTGACTGTGACTGCGCTGCCCTTGGCCCAGAGGCCTGCACTCGGCCAACCTCTGTTCGTCCTCCGGGTCTCAGCTCAACGCTGCCCCCTCTGACAAATGCAGGGAGCTTTCGGCTCTCTCTCCGCCACCCTCCCACTGCAACAGGTAAGTGTCACTGCTGCCACATGCTCACCCTCTGTTCCTCCACCAGACACTAGATTCCTCGAGGGCAGACATGAGGTCTTTTAAAGGGATCGGGATATGCCACCCCAAAATATGCCACTTTGGTCTGAGGATTATTTTGAGCTGAAGGCAATATAGAAACAGCAGAAATGGGAAAAGCTCTTTGGCCTTCCCCTCTCTGTCTGAAAGCAGGGTATAAATTTCCCTTTGTAAAGGAAATATAAATTTACGTTTGTAAAGTTGTCTCCCTCTCCCCTACCAGGCAGAGGAGACGATGCATCAACAGAGAAGGCAGCAGCCTGAGTCCGTGTAACAAACGTCACTCAGTGACCCCCTTCTCCCATTAGGTCCCCATATACTCACCTTCCCACAGTCTACCACCCCTAGAAGCCTGAACTCTCCCTCCTTGTCTAGTTATATCTTCACAACTTATCACCCTTGTTAAAAT
The DNA here is from genome assembly GCF_937001465.1 of Orcinus orca. Classification (NCBI taxonomy): domain Eukaryota; kingdom Metazoa; phylum Chordata; class Mammalia; order Artiodactyla; family Delphinidae; genus Orcinus; species Orcinus orca. Next base: position 94,096,641 of record NC_064568.1, on the reverse strand, counting down.
GCTATATAAACCCCCGGGTCTAACGGCTGCTCTGGGTCTTCGCTTTTTTTCTATGAAGGCCTCCATGTGTACACAAAAATTAAAATATTGCCCTCAAATAAAAAACCTGTCTTTTGTCAATTTAATGTTCAGGGCATAGGCACTAAACCGAAGAGGTGGAGGAGAGAGTTTTCCTCCCCTACACTTTCAGCCCGGCAGCCTCAGCGCCTGCCACGTGCTCAGCGAGAGTCTGGTGAATGACCTGGTGACCACCCTGGCATGGGGGCTGCACAGTCGATACCACACATCCAGGAGCAGGGGCACCATGTACAGGTGGGTGGTAGCAGGCTTCCCACCGGCTGCTGGACTGCAGAGGTGCAGGAGGCAGTCACAGCAGGCCAGGTGTTCAAGATGCAGTCATGCAGAAGACAGACAGACACAGCCGCTCAGGAAACAGCAGCGCAGCTGAAGGGGAACACTGGCACGCCATTGCATGCGCTGAGAACAAACATGTACCATCGCCAAGGCTAACAGTGGGAGCAGGACGTGGCTGCAACTGGCTTTCAGGGGCTGGCAGTGGACAATGTCAAATTGGTCCATAAAATCAGTGTAGTACACACTCAAAAACACCTGAGCTTAACAAGATGCACTTTAATACAAACATGCCATTACCCAAGGACTACGGAAAAGTTGGTCAAGAAACCTGTAAAGCATTAAAAATGGCATTCCAAACATAACGCCACTCCCAAATGATCAACAAAATATAGCCTCTGAATCACTTCCCAAAATTCATATTTACAAAACAATGCAATGAACTTTTCCTTGGGGTTGACAACTGAAAGTAGGCAGAGAAACTGAAGGAGTATTGAGTTTATCCAGAAGCAGACAACCTGTTAGGATATTTATCCTTTCAATGAAGGGTTCAATACACGCACGAGATTATGGGAAATCCCTTATATGTACTCAATGATATGTACTTAAAACAGCAGCAAGATAGATAAGAAGCCTACTTTGTTGCAAGGAAAGTCTATAAGTTGAGCTACCACTCCTAAACCAGACCCATGGTGTTTTGAAACTGGGATGTGACATGACAGCGTCCTTTCCATGAACTCTCCACAAAATGTCAATATTCCTTAGAATGAAGGCTTGCCCACCAATCCAATACAGAGAAATAAGTTGTTTTCTTAGGCAACTTTGTGTGGTCTTTCCCTGTTCTAGGCACAAAATAGGAACTGAAGAATGACTGTGAAAATAGCAAATCGATGACTAATTACAGGGTGGGAGTAAGAAGGCACAGCATTCAAGAAACACCCACCCAGGAAAAGAGTTTAAGCCAAACAGAATTATTTTCATTTTATCACTTTGTGTTTTCGTGTAAGATCACGAGCAGGAGAGAAAAACAGAAAACAAACAAAAAACCCAAACGCTTGCCATCTTATGAAAAAGTCTGCCTAAAACTATAGTAAAACAAGTTGAGTCGACTGTATGAGATGGTTTGTAACATACCAGGGAAACAGCCCTATGTTTCCATGTCCTCTGAATATGTGAGCATATAAACTAAGGTCCTAGATAAAGATACAAGATTTTTAAACCCTTAAAGACACAAACTTCATATTATGTAAGATGATGTATGTTCTGTTTTAAATTCAGGTAAGACAGAACCACACAGTACTCCAGAGACAGAAGTGATCTGATAAGCATTTTGGCACAAATTGTTCAGGCCTTTCACTGTCCTCTATCTACCTTCCCTTGTATGCAGAGGAACTTCTTATTCTCCATGGTCAAGGCAATTAATGGCAATGCTCTTGGCAACAGGTAGCTCTGCCTTTTTGGCTCAGGCAGCTTTGCCAGTTCTTAAATTTGCTTATAAAAACATAGGTGGGGGCTTCCCTGGTGGCGCAGTGGTTGAGAATCTGCCTGCTAATGCAGGGGACACGGGTTCGAGCCCTGGTCTGGGAGGATCCCACATGCCGTGGAGCAGCTGGGCCCGTGAGCCACAACTACTGAGCCTGCGTGTCTGGAGCCTGTGCTCCGCAGCAAGAGAGGCCGCGATAGTGGGAGGCCCGCGCACCGCGATGAAGAGTGGCCCCCGCTTGCCACAACTAGAGAAAGCCCTCGCACTGAAACGAAGACCCAACACAGCAAAAATAAATAAATAAATTACTAAAACTCCTACCTCCAACATCTAAAAAAAAAAAAAAAGAGCTATTAAAAAAAAAAAAAAAACACATAGGTGGGTCCCTTAGAAAAAGCCCCAGAATCTGACAGTGAATTTCTTATGTCTTTTTCTTTTTTTACCCTTACCTATCCTAAGCCTAATTCCTTCCATTTATGATCATGGGTATGCACACGAGAGATGAAATATTTTCCCATTTCCTAGAATCTCTTAATTTTGATGGTCAAAAAGGTCCTACATTTACCACTTATGACAGTAAGCAGCTAAAATGTTCCTGCAGAGGGATTTCAATAGCATGTTGTCATTCTTCCTTTATATCAGCATTTCATTACCTCTCTTTCTCTATACCCGAAGTCAAGAGAAACCTTCGATTCTCTGTATACTTCAGAAAATTGTAGAAGAGGAAATATGTTCCCAGGTATCAATTTCACAGACAGAATGGAAAGCACTATGAAAAATACATGTTTTAGTTTTCTGAGCAAGATACTTCTTACCATTAGTCTAGAAATCCCAGTACTTTCTGTTTTGTTTTGTTTTGTTTTTGCGGTACGCAGGCCTCTCACTATTGTGGCCTCTCCAGTTGCGGAGCACAGGCTCCGGACGCGCAGGCTCAGCGGCCATGGCTCACGGGCCCAGCCGCTCCGCGGCATGTGGGATCTTCCCGGACCGGGGCACGAACCCGTGTCCCCTGCATCGGCAGGCGGACTCTCAACCACTGCGCCACCAGGGAAGCCCTTTCTGTTGTATTTTGAAAGATAAAATGAATTCGATTTTTTGTAATCCCTTTGAGAAATTGTAATTTGCTACTATTAATTCACTGAGTCAATTAAAGGATACTCTGGGAAAATCGTAGAAAAGATTCTTCCACATTTCATATTTCAGAACTAAAATAAAAGCTCAGAGTTGAAGTTGATACTGTGGTGCTTGAAAATGTCTCACAATCATCTTTTGTTGAATTAGTGGGTTACAGCTCACAGTCTGTGGCACTGTCATTGTTCTCTCATATTCACCAGACTCAGTTACATTTCCCCTGATAACTTCCTGAATTAACAGTAGGGGGGTCCATCTGAGACTATTTGACCCTAGATTATAAGCCACTTTTCTACAAGAAAGGTACTTGCTCTTCTATGTGTGTAGCATAAAATAAGTACTTACTTTTTTTTTTTTTAATGAAGTGGATGTATGAATAAGTAACTAACTTGCTTTTAATTTTTTTCCTAAGTCTTGTGAAGTAGGATGAAAGCAGTGAAGATGTTTAAACTCAATTGCTGTGTGTGGGCTATTAGGACCATCTCCTTTTGGTAAAGAAAATCCAATGAACAGAACCAAAAAGAGGTGTCTGCTAGGGAACAGACTGGAAGCCACAGACACTGGCTTATTCACCCTTATTATAACCTCCAGGTTGGAAGCTTGACCATGCAGAATTCAAGGCAGGTAAGCCCTCAAATGTCCCTAATCGTCCTAATTTTCACATTTCCCTTGGGCCTAAGCTTCCATTAGCTCTCACTAACTGGTCAACAGCCTCCTAGCTGGTCAATCCAGATCCACACCGGCCCTCTTCCAATCCATGTCTGCATAGTAGCCAGAGTGACTCATCTGCATAGCAAACCTGGTCATGTCACGCCCTGCCTAATAAAACCCTCCTGAACTCCAGTGCTCTTAGAAGGACTGCTTCTCATGGCCTAAATGATCCCGTCACCTCTCCAGTCTCATCATGTACCACCACCTGCACTCACTGCCCCCAGCTCGAATGGTCTCCTTCCTTCTATGTCTTCAAACTTGACATAATCCCACTAGCCTTGAGCTTCGCACGTGCTGTTTCCTCTGGACATAATCTCTTCCCTCCCCTTTTAGCTCCTACTCAGCTTCCAGATCTCAGCTTAAGTTCCACTTCCTCACAGAAGGATTCCATGATCTCCACAATTAAGTGAAACCCACCCTTATGATAAAACTTCCAGAAGAGAAAAGGAGAAAGTCTCCATGGCCTTGAATTAGGCAAAGAGTTCCTGGATATGACAAAAGCACAATTCATTAAAAAAATTTTTGATAAAATGGATTTCACCAAAATTAAAAACTTTTGTGCTTCAAAATATACAAATGAGAAAATGAACAACCACAAACTGGAAGAGAAAATTGGCGAATCACACATCTGATAAAGAGCTTGTATCCAAAATACAGAACTCTTTCAACTCAATAAGACAACCTAATTAAGAAATGGGCAAAATATTTCGGTAGTCATTTAACCAAAGAAGATACATGAATATAATAAACACGTGAAAAGCTGCTCAACATCATGAGTCAGTGGAGACGCCCAAATCAAAATCACAGGAGAGGGCGTCCCTGGTGGCGCAGTGGTTGGGAGTCCGCCTGCCGATGCAGGGGACGCGGGTTCGTGCCCCGGTCCGGGAAGATCCCACATGGCGTGGAGCGGCTTGGCCCGTGAGCCATGGCCGCTGAGCCTGCGCGTCCGGAGCCTGTGCTCCGCAACGGGAGAGGCCACAGCGGTGAGAGGCCCGCGTACCGCAAAAAAAAAAAAAAAAATCACAGGAGAGGGAACACAGGGCGTCCTCTACGAGCACCATCTGTCTACGAAGCAGCCTAACGCAGTACACAGAGCACAGCCTCTGGGGTCAAGAAGACAATGTTCAAATGCCTGCTTCACAAGTCTCTAGCTGGGTAATTCTGGAAAGTTACTTTAAACTCTCTCAAATTCATACAACAGAGACAAGGACACTACGGCTGCTGTGAGAATTAACAACGTGTACAACATGGCTTATGCCCCCTTCACTCTACCGAAGCTGCTCTTCTCATGGTCGCCAACGGTTCACATGTTGCCAATTCCAATGGACGTATTTCAATCTTTACATTTCTGAGAAGAGGACAAAGCTAACCACTCTCTCCAATATCTAATTACTCCAAATTCTGTTAATTCTGCTTCCAAAATACCCCTGGGATCCATTTTCACTTGTCCCCATCCCAGTCCCGTTCCCTATCTGGCCTCTGCTCCTACTCAACCCTTCCTACTGTCCGTTTTCCACATACCTAGCCAGAAAACAACACTCATTTTCCCACATACCCAGTAAGAGTCATCTTTCCAAATTATGGATCAGATGTTACCCCCCACACACACCCCGCTACTCAAAACCCTTTGTCGGCCTTCCCTGTAGTACAAATGAAATCCAAACTCTTTCTAATTCTCCGTAAGGCCTTCTGGGTCTGGCTTCTGCGGCGGCTCCAGCCTCGCCACCATCTGGCCACATAGGCTGCCTTTCAGTTGTTTCACACCTGCCAATTTCTTTACCGCCGCTAGAAATTTCTCCCCCTGCCCCTTTTTCATACTGGTTTTCTCCCTCTCATTTTTCTGTCTCAAACAGTCACTACCTCGGGTAGTCCCGGCCCTTTCCACCCCCTTCCCCAGTCTAAATTGTGTCCCTGTGATAATGAGTCATTGCTTGTAAACTGCCTAACTCTTCCTGCTGGATCGACCTCCATGAGGGCATCTCCCCTGTTCCTCATGTATGTGTCTGTACATGTGCGTGTATACTGTGTATGTACATACACATATGTGCATACACCTATTACATGAATGTGTACATATTATATACATGTATACCTACTACCAGCAGAAGTACATATTATATACATGTACTACCTACTACCTGGCACTCAGTGGTCGATCAACAAGTGAATCCTATTATTTACTTTTTGTTAAGGTCTAAGAGTAAAATGACCGTTAGCCCAGAGTCTTCCAAGTACCTTTCCCAACAGCCCCGAGACAACTTTGGGATTCCTTTCTGTTCCAAATACACTTGTATACACTGTCTTACTATTTTTCTATCTCTTCCTACTAGACTATCAGCTCCTTGAAAGTAAGAATCTTTTCAACTTCGAATTCCCAATGCTTAACAAAGAAACAGGCACAAATCTTTGTTGAATCAGCAAACACTGATTATAGCAGAAAATTTTTTTAAAAACCTTATTTTTATTTGGACAACCTTCACAGGTACCAATATGCAACTGGCCCATCTGGTTTTACTTTGATGTTTTAATAGTTAATCAGAAACAGAAAGCCAAATCGGCTATATCATCTCCGAAGAGTCTGCTTTCACTTTCCATAAGATGTACTTGAACATATAGGTAATTTACATTCAAATAATTAATTTTGTAATTAAAAAAATCTAAAAATAAAACACATATGGCTATATACTCTTTCCATACTTTCATCAAAACATATTTTAGTACTGACCTACTCTGGCTTAGAGACTGACTAAATCAATTCCTGATTTACTAACAATAACCTTATAGAATAAACTGAAAACTGAAGTTGATGCAGAAGCCAAAAGAAAAACAGCACGCCTCACACCCTGCCAAGAGACACTCCCATAAGAATGAACTTCATAGTTTCCAATAAAGACAATGAAACTAGGATTTAAATCACTTTTCTGCAAAAACCAGCTCTATTCAAAACTATATTGTGATGTATGGAATGCTTTCTTTGGCTGTCTCACCTTTTTATTTGATGTACTGAATACACTCAGTACACCACATTTTAATTTTGGATACACCAAGATATCCCTTTCTCTTAATTAAAAAAATCGATTCTACACATTTGTAGTAATAGAGGTTAATAAAATTTTTTTTAAGGTGGAAAGAGTTGTTACTACTTTTCTGTTAACATGGACAAACATGTTTATTAGCTATATTTCATAGTGTAGCACATTACAGCAACTTGAAATAGCAAATGGGGCACTCCTGGAATTCTGTGTGACATTTATAGCCTACTTTTGAAAAATTATTATAAAAATAGCAGAAAGAGTCCTGCTCATTAGCCTAACCTTGCTGCCCAAGAGAACAAAAGAAGGATGAAGCAGAGGAACTCTGTGCAAATGTATTGTTATTTCGTCAGCTTGTGTAAGGACAATGAACTCACTACCATAACAATGCCCTATTTTTGCACCTGCCCGCTGCCTCCCTTCTGGGCAAGCACCAGAAACTCCACCTTCTAAACCAGGGTACTCACTGGCAGATAAAAATTTTTTTTTAAATTCCTTCTTCCAGCAGATCCCCAAGACATGCCGATTCTGTTTGCGGAGTAAACACCTGACTTTCTAAAGTTATTACTCTGTTCTTTCTGGGAGTGCTTTACGTAAGCCAACTATGCGCACGGATTTTTGTAAATTTCCGCTTAACAGGGTTAACGTTTCTGATAATAACATTTGAATGTGAACTAAGGCAGTTTGTGAACTGAATACCAGACAATATGAAAATAAAAAGTAATTCAAAAGTATACTCTTAAAAAAAAAAGTATACTCTTAGTAAACTAGAAATTGGTAAACCAGGTATTAGAGAGATATAACATGACTTAACACCTATTTCACTTATTAATCTAAAAAAACCTAACAACATCTTTCTATCTTAATGGCATTAAGGAAATAAAATTATTATTTTAGATATAATAATGGTTTTGTGGTTATCTTATTTTTTAGAGGTACACATTGAGATATTAATGGATGAAATTATACCACATAGGGAATTTGCTTTAAAACGATGCAGTGAGGGAGGAACAGGCAGGGATGGTGGTGAAACAGATGGGCCATGTGTTGAGCGTTGAGGCTGGGTGATGGGGACACGGACTTTCATTATACTCTATTTTGTACACATTTGATAACTTCTGTAACAAAAAGGGGGTGGGGGAAGCATAATAATTCTTTTAACTGTCAACGTGATCAAACAAAAGATTTCAGCTAGTCACAGTTCAAATTTATTCAAAGAACTGTCAATCGAAATTAAGAGATTGATAAGGTCCTATTACCTGTCACATTAAACCTCACTGTAATCTCTTTAAAGATTGTAAGTCACTGATCCGTGAAGAATCCTCCCTCCCTTTGCTCCCTCCACTGTCTCTCTTCTAGTTTCACTGCAACTACTGCTCCTGGGGTTTCAACAGCCGTGTGGGATCTTTTTCAAGATCAGTACATACTCACAAGACAGGTGCCTGGAATTCCACAGGCTTACTGCCGTGTGACTGCAAGCGTGCCTGATAACCTTCCTCTGGGCAGTCTTCCCTGTCTGGCAGGCCCCCGGAACCCCGCACCAGCCCACGATGATCCCACAGTCCACTTGTGGTCCTACAGCCACTGACTGACTCCCAGCTGTACTGTGAACTTCCTGACGGTAGCAGACACGCAGTCCTATTCATCTTTACATCCTGGGCTTAGATTCAACAGGAGCAGAATAAATGAGGAATGAGAGAATAAATTTGTGAATCTCGAAGTCAGGAGCTCATTCTAGAACTCTAAATATTTTGATATTTTTCACATTGTAATTTCAAGACATTTTTCTAAAAATGTGCATTTTACGAATGCACATTTGTTAATAAACTTTCTGAAACCAAAGCCTGAGTCCTGAAGATATACTTATGATAAAAATAGCCAACTCATATTTGCATGTGAACAATTACCTTATTTTACAGAGCTCTGCCACTGTTTTCATTAAAGAGACAGCCCATGGCTAATCAAAAAATGGAGAGCTAGGAGTTCCATCAATAAGAATTATGGTTAGTACGCACTCATAATTACAAAGAGCTTAACATTCATTCCAGATTTATTATATGGCTGGCACTATTATTATTTCATTTATTCTCACAAAAGCGCTATGAGGTAGGTACTACTATTTTTCCCATTTTATAGGTAAGCAAACAGACTCAGAGGTTTAAGTCACTTAGCCAAGGACATACAGCTGCAAGCGATGAACCGACTCAAACCCAGCCTGTGAGTTGAACAGCTAATGCAGACACCTCCACCCGTATTTATTACGTACAAGAAACTCAGTTCTGCAACCTACGGAGGTTTAGACTTGATTTTTCTCTTTTTCTGTATCTTTATGCCTTTCGAGTACAAGACAGAGAAAGCAAGTAATGGAAAACAAGTCACTTACCCTGTTTGCGTTGTCTCTGTAGTAACAGTAGCTGACGCTTACGTAAATGCCAGACACTGCTGAAAACCCTTCACATGTACCGACTCAGTTAATCCTTACAGCAATTAAAGGATGTAGGTCCTATTCTCGTCTTCATTTTTTAAAGAGGAAACTGAGGCTCAGAGAGGTTACACAACACACCAGTGAGCACTCCTAGTGGCTCCAGATTCGGTGCTCTTAATCACCTGCTCCACTGCCAAACAGGTACACATATACCTGGGTTAACCTGAAATGCGTGGTTTAAGGATTAAGCCTTGTATATCCTCTGGAGCAAAGTTACCATGTTTGCTTTTTTTTTTTTATCCTATGCTGTTTTTTCCAGCTATATTTCATAGTCTAGTTTTCAATACCAAAATTAGAAAAATTACATTGGTCAACATTAATTTACAAAAGTAGATATTGTTATTTTCCATCCTACTACCATATAGGAAATGTCTGATACGTGGTATAGATTAAGAGAAAACTAAAGCAAAGGCTTTATAGACTCGAGAATTTGATTTATCAAATTAATAACATTTCTGGGCTAGTCAACTCCAAGGAGCTTTCACTATAAGCCACTGTAAAGAGCCAACTTTGGAGGCAACTATACTCACTATCTTGTAATAACCTATAATGGAAAAGAATGTAAAAAAAAGAATATATGTATTTACATATATATGCATAACTGAACCACTTTGCTGTATACATGAAACTAACACCTTTTAAATCAGCTTTATTTCAGTAAAAATTTAAAAAACAAGTAAATAAATGAATAAAAATTAAAATGAAAAGAGCACATAAGATTTGAAGAGTCCGTTGTCAAAGAAGATATCCTAATAGCAAATAGGCACATCGGAAGATGCTGAATATTATTAGTAATTAAGGAAATGCAAATTAAACTGCCGTATTACACACCCACTAAAATGGCTAAAATTTAAAAGGTGGACAAAAGTAAGTGTTGATAAGGCTGTGGAGCAACTGAAACTCTCATATATTGATGGTAGGGTTGAAAAACAGAAGAGCCACTTTCAGAACAGCTTGGCAGTTTTTTAAAAAGTAAACATATACTTACCATATGACCAAGCCAATCATCATCCTAGATATTTACCCAAAAGAAATGAAAACATATATCAGAAAAACACTCATTAAAAAAAAAAGTCAACTTTGCAAAGAGGGAGAGGGTTCTGATCTCGGTTGAGTGCTTTCCACCATGAGGCTGTAAGTACTAAGTTTTCTGAAGAGAGAATTTAAAACAGGTTTATTCTACAAACACACTGATGATTTTCTGCTATATGTCCTCTCAGTACAAAGCACAAAATATTGCCAACCTAACGCAACTGTCTAACTCCAGAAAGCAGTAATGTTTTTACCCTTTAATCTACACAAACCAAATCAGCCGTTTCAGGGCATAGCTCCATCTGACTTTCATGGAGTCTTTTTTAAAGACTTCTTTGGGCTTTTCCAGTGTTAAATTTGAAAAAAAGAGACACCGTAATGTAAACCTTCTTACCACGGTTCTGAGAAAACACACTTGTTCTTTAGAGTAGAATACAAAACTCTCTCAAGGTAGTTACTGATGCTGCACAGGGCAATCTGAGAAAAGACTGAATACGAGGGAGACCAAGAAGTGAAAAAGCAACTCAAACAGCCTGCTCACCCTACAGTGCCGCCACTGCTTTCCGAAGTCACCCACGTGGGCAAGAGACCACAGAACAGCTCCTCCTTGATTTTATACTGCCGTTTCCAGCTGTGATCAGCATTTTGGTATTTAGTCTCACAAAAGTGCAAATGAGGAAACTGGCAAAAGTAGCAGCAAAAATGCTCCTGCTAAGAGGGTCCCGGGCAGGAAGGAGGGGGAGATTCGGCCATCAAGGTTTGCCTCTCAGCAAAACTGTTTTCACAGTGTGACATACTTTCTTTTTGAACTTCTTTTAACTGATCAGTGAGGAAAACACTTTTCAAAAAGCTGTCTGGTTCAAGATAAACCCAGCAAATAATATATCCTTAAAGTTTTCAGTACAAAAGAAACTGTGATGAAGCCAGAGAGGCAATGGGCTTTCAAGAAGAATTTTACCCGCCCTGTTAAAGAGCTTGGACTTAATCCTGAAGCTCAGTTTTCCAAAATACTGCACGCAAGATAATTTGTGGTGGCACAGGCAGTTTTAATAGTAGTTTCCATTTGTGTCAAGCGATACTGGTTTTCCATTGATAATAAGAAGAGTATTTTACTTTTTGTCTTTTTTTTTTGCTGTGCTGCACGACTTTTGGGATCTTAGTTCCTCAACCAGGGATTGAACCCAGGGCCCTGGCAGTGAAAGCGCTGAGTCCTAACCACTGGACCGCCAGGGAAATCCCTAAGAAGCGTGTTTTAAAATACATTTTTAAAATGAGCTGACTTAAAGAAAGTCAGTTAAAAGCAATACAGCCGATACATGGATATGTCAAAACTTGTGACTGAAGCTCTAGTGACTCATGTTAGGAAATGCTGCTGGAAGGATTAGGGAGCCGCTTCAAGGTTTCATGATGTGGCTGATTTCAATTTTTAGATAGAAAGCTAGATGGCTCCACAATGTTTGGAAGACAGTTAAAAAGAATCCAAGCCAGAAAGCAAGGGGATAGGATGCTGTCTTAGTACTCCATCCATCCAACGAATATTTACTGAGTCCTGTGCCAATCACTGTCTAGACACACTGGGCGCAGCAGAGAAAAGCCAGATAAGTGTATGTCAGGCTTGCATGTTAGAGAAAGAAAAGAAAGTGTGTCATAAGTAAAACAAAGCCAGGTAAAAGGAGAGAGAGAATAATGCACAACTTAAAAAATGGACACCTTTGAAAAGGCACCAGGAAGAAAGGAACGGTGTAGGCAGAGGGCTTAGGAGAAGCCCCAGGCCACGGCAGGGCGTGCTGGGCCCTCAGAAGGAACAGCGGGCAGCAGCTGGGGCTGGACAGAGGGGCCAGGAAAGAGTGGGAGGAGGTGAGGTGGGGGTTGGGGGGGGCAAACCGCTGGGTGACTCAGGCCAAGCAAGCAGCGAGAAGGGCGCTGTTCTCAACAGGATGAGAAGCCGCAGGGTGTCTGGAGCAAGGAGGTGATACTCCGTGTGGAGGGTGACAGCAAGGCAGGGACTGGGCGAGGAAGCCACCGCAGCTTCCAAACACGGCCGAGGCAGCTGGACCAGATGGCAGTGGGTGAGACGGTAAGGAATGGTCAGATCCGGGATCTAGTGTGAAGGCAGGGCTGACCGGAGTTATTGAAGAATTGGACGTGAGGTGAGAGCAAGAGAGGAATCAAGCAGCATTTTATTTTTTGGTTGTGTGTTTGTTTTGGTCAAAGCCCCAAGATGAATGGTGGCGTCACTGGGATGAATGAGCGGCCAGGAAGGTGGGAAGATGAGTGTGAAGACTTCAGGCTTTGCCGTGTTGAGCCAAAGTTGCCTGTAAGCACAGCTGTACAGATCCTGAGTTGGCAGTTGGCTTTTCCAGCCTAGAATTTAGGGGAGAGGCGGGATAGGAGCCCTTTAATCAGGGAGTCATTAGCATCAGATGGTATTTAACGCCTGGGGACTGCTGAGACCACAGAAGGTGATAGAAGAGGCCCAAGGATTGAGCCCGGAGGCACTGCACCACCTGGGATGAGGGCAGTAGAAAGGACAGTGAGGCAAAGGCGACTGAGAGAAAGAAGAGTGAACTACGGGGAAAATCAGAGTAAGTCCTGGAATGATTCAGCAGCCGATGTAGGAAGAGAGAAGGAAAAAGTGCCAGAGCGAAGTCCTTGAGGAGGAGAGAGCAGATGGGAGGCGGTGCGCAAAAGGAGAGCTGGAGAAGCGGAGACATCCCACCGATCAGGGAGGTGGCAGAGAGCAAGACACGGGGGTGGGGAGAGTCAGTGGAAGGAACGCATACAGGTTCTCTTCTGATTGCTTCTATCTCCTCGGAGGAGTCAGGAGAAATCAACCGAGAACAAGGAGCAGAGATGGGATGCTGGCAGGCTGAGCAAAGAGGAGCGGAGGTGAAATGCAGCAGGAGTGCCAGTCTGTGCTCAAGGCTCTCCAGTAAACTGCGGACAAAATTTAAAGTGAGACCTCAGGGAAGGCTGAAGGTTTTTTCCAGCCACATCCAGCTGCTCAGGATCAGACACCATGCAGGCACAGTTTAACTTAACCAATTAAATTTTGCCAACAAAATTTGGCAACAAGAGGTTGAGAACTGCAAAGCGTTATTCCAGAGTACTAGAAAAATTAATTACCCCATGGCAAAAAACTGATGCTCACTTCATACTACACATCCATATAAGTTCCAGATTCGTTAGAGTGAAATGAGCAAATGATAACTGAGCTGGAATAAAAACCGGAAGAAATTAAAAGTTAACATTTATTTCTTAGGATTGGGAGGGAACTTTTTAAGCATTAAAAACAATGGAGGATGTCGTTTTAAAATATTCACTTGAATACGTAGAAATATTAAACTTCCATGTGTAATAAAAATACAAACAGAATTAAAAGACAAATAACCAAGCTGAGAGTTTAAATACCTGTAGTAAATACGACAACAATTTGATATCCTTAATATGTAACATCCTCACCCACAATCATTAAGTACACTACACTCCCTCTTGGAAGTGGCCAGAAGCCTGAACAAAACGATTCACCACCGTCTACTTTTGTTTATGGAACGGGCACACCTCTACAAGGAAAGCCACATGACTGGTTTTCCAACAGGGCTCAGTCAGCCACTTGACTGGGCCCGGAAATCCATAAAACTCATTAGGTATGGACCAGTCTTCTGAGAAAGTACAAACTCCATCACCTGCCCAAAACAGTTTCAACAGCAGAGCTACAAGAGCCCGTAGGTTATTTTCCAGCACAAACCTCCAGAAAACTGAGAAAAAAACTCATGCAGCTCCATATGAATTCAACAAATAAAATCTCCTTTTGAGCCTGACAGGTAAAATTTTCACAGAACTCTCCTTTTTGTGGGACTGAGATTTAGTTTTTCTGAAAGGTATAATTTTTGCTGTCAAGTTTATACCATGTTCCAGCAAAAAGGTAATGAAATAGAACAGCTGTATTTATTCATGATACCAAACATACATGATATACAACAAAAAGTTGTCCTGATACATTTCCAAAAAGACTCTATTGCTATAATTATTGTTTACAGGATAGTAGTATATAATCATTATAAGAAATTACAGAAGGGTAACATTTATGCATCACAACGCTGATCTCAAGGCCCTACTTTTGTGTAGTTTAATACCTACACAAGCTGTTAGAATTACAACTCCTCTTCAATATAAACTGTCATCTTTGGGAGTTCTAGGTCATGGCACAGCATGACATCTTATGACAGGTATTAGAATAAAGAATCAACTAGATCTTAAAAATAAACTGTCTTAGAGCCAAAATTAACAGGGAGGATATGAATATTTCTGTAGTATAGAACATAGATACTGACTTTATTTAAATACTAAGTTATATAACATAAACCAGCTTTTTAAACTTACACATATAGACATGTGAGAAAAAAAGCAGATACTTAAAATCTGGCCAGTATTCACCAACAAATCAAGATTTTCAGGGAGTAATTTCTTAAATCATTTTAAAAAATTAAATTTAATACCAGATTATACCTGTATTCAAATCTTTGCTCTTAGAACCACCATGTTAAGATAGTGTAACTGAGGGAAGAAGAGAAAACATCATTTATTATACATTCCCTATAAATACTTTAAAAATAAGCACTAAAGTTCTCACTTCCTCCACTCTTACCAGTTTATTCCTGAACACTTAACAAATAACGAATAAGGATGTGAAAATACCTCGAGTTAGAATTTCATTCCATGATGCTCCAGTGTTATAATGAATCCCTGAGCTATCACTTTGCTTCAGTTAATGTGTCTAAGCTTAAAGAGCTTGAAGGGTTTGCTACACTACACAAAAGACAGACATGAGAAAGGGAGAAGAAGAAGGAAGTTTCCCTTTAATTCAAGTTCAACTTTAATACATAATCTCAGAAACAGAAAAATCACAACAGAGTAACAAAGAGCTCAGGGACGATGTGTGCTTCTTTCATTTTTTTCTTTGGAAACAAGTGGGCTTCCATCTGACAACATGATATATAAATGTCATAACATGTGCCACCTTAAAGGCAAAATACAGAATTTTTAAAAATGCAATAATTATTAAAAAATTATTCCTCAGTAATCTCCATGGGTAGAATAAATAACCAAAAAAAAAAAAAGCCACCAATTAATTTCTAATTTCTAAGGTATAATTTTTGCAGTAAATTCCACAAATTCAATATCCTTATATGTGTTATTTATAAAACTACCACAAGTAGACATCATAAAACCATCACCAACAGGTGACAGGGAGCACTGAAGTTCTGTATAATTAGGGAAATAACATATAGGTTTTAATCTGTATAAAGCATTATTACATTTTCAAAATCCATTTGGAAAATCATCCGTTTCACAGGAACCAATATAGTAGCACGGAATGAACTTTAACTTTACATTATTACTGGATACAGCTCACATGTTTAACTATAGTAACTGCTTCTTGGAAAATGGACATACTAGCAGCAAGGGATGCTGAGTTAGTTTTATGGAGCTGTACATTAGTACTGGGCTCATTACTCTAACGGCTGGCATTGCTTTCCTGGCATTTTATATTTATCTTATAAATGTGCTGCCTCATAAAAATGACTGGGGAATTTTACCTGATGGATAAGACACAAAATTATAAAAGCAGAAGTCCTACATTTCCATGCAACATTTTTTACTTATTTGTTTTAGGTATTAATTTAGTAATTATCATGTCTTTGTAATATAAAGAAACAAATAATGCTTTCATTAAAATATACTGTGTAGGTTCAAATCAAGGTGAAATTTAATTTCTGCTCTTCAGTGATGTGTCACCTGCATACCATGCAAATACCGCAATGTACCCAAGCACGGAGGTAAAAATTTTAAAGAAAAGCAGTGAAGGAAAAAAACATAAAGTTCCACCTACAGGGATTCCTCTGATTATTTTCGGTGAGTCCTGGAGATGACATGGATGAGAGAACTGAACAAGTAAACAGAAGCTCAGTGCTGGTCAAGTGAAACCTCCAGTTACCAGGCAGCTCCCCTGATGTGCATCTTCTGGGATGTTGAACAAAGGAAGTGAGGCTGAAGCCAGAAGCAGGTTTTTCCAAAGAAATTCTATCAAGCCTGTTAGTTTTCTGCTGATGGCTTAAGCAGACATATACAGGAATCTACTGCCTCTAGAAAAGCCAAATGCAAGCTCTGAGGGCTCTGGTGTGCAAAGATGTATGCACAGATCTGGGGCCATACCAAATGCTGCTCAGAAACAGGGGGAGGGAGGCTGAAAATATACTAAACCATCTGCATCTGTCATGTAGGCACAAAGACACATTAGTAACATACCACAAGAGAAGAAACCTTGCTATCTGAAAGTAATAAAATAAAGATTAAGAATATAGTTTGTTTCCTAACACAGAAGGTATCTTTAAATTTCCCCCAATTCATTTTCAACATGGCTTTAGCCTAAAGGTTCCTTCAAATTCAGCAACACTAACCAGTAGCTTGGAATGTGCTATGTATTTTTAGTAAGTATCTTAAATCATCACAATTCCAATAGTTACAGATACTTGTCAACAGTCTTTTCCTGTTTCAAATCGTATGCTCTGAACCCCACTCCCTCTGGTCCGCTCTGCATCACAGCTTCATCAACCAGCCACTCTCACTGCCCTCAGCCTCTCCCTCTCTACAGCCTCTTTTCCTTTTCCATACAAAGGCACTCATTTCTCACAAATTAAAAAACATTCCTCCCTTCAACCTGACTCCCCGTTAGCCTCTCCTCTCTTCTTTCCTCCTCTAAGCCTTAGCTTTTGAAAGCACCGCTCTACTTCCCCATTCACTCAAATGTTTAGTAAGTACCAACGTGCCAGGCACCTGGGGTCACATGGCGAACGAGGCAGAACCTCCCACTCATCCCCTCATCCTCCGCCATCTGGGCTCCCCTCCCGTCCCTACACTGGAACACCCATGCTGCTGAAATTATTCCAAGTAACATCACCAATTAGCCTTTAGATAGCCTTCTCAGACTATCTTCCACTCTGTCCTCTCCACCACGTGACACTGCTGCTTGGCATTTTCTTGAAATGTTCTCCACTGAGCGACACCACTCTCTCCCCCTTACCTCTGTGGCTGACTGCTGGCAGCCTCCGTTACAAGGAACTAGTTCTCTTCTTATGCCTGTCCAGTGAATTCTAGTGCTTCCCAGATTTCTATCCATTATCACCTTTGTTTTCTTCTGCCTGCTCTCCGTGAGCAACTGCATCCAAACCCAAGGCTCCCCATTCCCACCTGTGTGCTGACTGTCCCCAATTCCAGCTCACATCTCTCTTCTGACGTCCAACGACCCATTGGACACTTCTACCTGTAATGTCTCATAGACACCTCAAATTTAACATGCTCAAGACAGAATTCACTCAATAAGAATAAAATATTTACAATTAACAAAAGAAGTGTGAGACTTGTATATTGAAAATAACAAAACACTGCTAAGAAAAATCAAAGCTATAAATAAATGAAGACACATTCCATGTTCATGAATGGGAAGACTCAATATTGTTAAGATAGCAATTCTCCCCAAATTGATCTAGAAATTCAAAACACTCCCTATCAAAATCCCAGCATGATTTTTTTTGTAGAGATAGACAAAATGATCCTAAAATTTATATAGAAATGCAAAAGACCTAAAATAGCCAAAATTATTTTTAAGAACAAAGTTGGAGGACTTATACTTCCCAATTTCAAAACTACACTAATCCAGGCAGTGTGGTATTGGCAACAAGGAACAAAACTGAGAGTCCAGAAATAAACTCTTTACATTTATGGGCAAGGTGCCAAAGCAATTCAATGGGGGAAAAAGCCGTTTCCAAAAAAAGTTCTGAGACAATTGGATATATGTAAAAAACAAAAAAACTTACTCTTACATCACTCAAAACACAAAAATTGACTCAAAATGGATCATAGGAAAAAAAAATGGATCACAGACCTAAATCTAAGAGTCTACAATAACAAGTGTTGGCAAGGGTGAGGAGAAACCACAACCCCCATACATAGCTGGTAGGAATGTAAACAGTACCACTGCTTCAAAGAACAGCTTGGCAGTTTCTTAAAAAGTTAAGCATAAACTTATCATATGATCCAGAAATTCCAGTCTTAGCTATATACCCAAGAAAAATGAAAACATATGTCCAAAGTCTTGCATATGAAAGTTTATAGCAGCATTATTCACAATAGCCCCAAAGTGGAAGCAATCCAAATATCCATCAACCAGTGAACGGATAAACAAAATGTGATAAATTGATACAATGGGATTTTTTTTTTTTTTTTTTTTTTTTGGCTGCATTGAGTCTTTGCTGCTGCACGCAGGCTTTCTGTAGTTGCGGCGAGCAGGGGCTACTCTGTTGCAGTGCGCGGGCTTCTCATTGCAGTGGCTTCTCTTGTTGTGGAGCACAGGCTCCAGGTGCATGGGCTTTGGTAGCTGCAGCACGTGGGCTCAGTAGTTGTGGCTCGTGGGCTCCAGAGCGCAGGCTCAGTAGTTGTGGCGCACGGGCTTAGTTGCTCCGCGGCACGTGGGGTCTTCCAGGGCCAGGGCTCGAACCCGTGTCCCCTGCATGGGCAGGCAGATTCTTAGCCACTGTGCCACCAGGGAAGCCCATATACAATGAGATATTAATTCAGCAATAGAAGAAAAACAATCTACTGATATATACTACAACATGCATGAACTTCAAAAATTTAACATGAGTGAAAGAATCTGGAAGCAAAAACACTATATATCGTATGACTGCATTTATATGGAAGGTCCAGAAAAGGAAAATCTGTAGAGACAGAAACTGCTTAATGACTGCCTGTGGCTGGGAATACAAAACGGTACTGAATGCAAGGGGGCAGAAAGGAATGGTCGTGGGTGATGAAAATGTGCTAAAACTGGATTGTGATGATGGTTGCACAACTTTATACATTTACTGAAAATCACTGACTTGTACACTTAAAAATAAATGAAACAAATCAAACCTCAATGAAAGTGTTTTAAAAAAGCATTTCTCTATCAGATACCAAAAAGTTTTGCACTTTTGTGGGATTACTGGGAACTTGCCTGCAGTCATTAATAAACTGATACTTTTACCTCCTCCCCCAAAAGCCAACAGAATTCACTATGGTTCCCTCCCAAATCTGCTCCTCTGCCTTTATTACATATCCTGGTAAGTGAAAAATCTATCTACCCACATGTCCTAGCCAGAATTCCAGTCATCCTAGACTCCTCACAACAATCATGAATTCCAGTCATCCTAGACTCCTCACAACAACCATGAAATTCACTTAGATTCTTGAATCTGGGTCTTTCTCTCCATTCTACAACTGCCTTCATTCAAGTATGTTTAACAGTTTCTCAACTAACCCCTCTTGCTCTAGACCTGCTCTCTTCCAATTTATCTTCCATATGATCCCAGAAAACTTGCTCTACAGTGCAAGTCAGATCCTGCTACCCTAATTAAAACCCCTACCTGGCTCTCTCAGTTACAACAGTGACTGCTGGGCTCTTCGGACCATGCAGTCCCACCATGAACAAAAACTTTTAACATGCACCCCAAATGTGTATATTTATATAACATATACATCAATTCCTGTATTAGTGTATTATAGAATGTACACAAAACTTAAAAGGATGACATAAAAAAGAAAGAAATGTAAGTTCCAGTTTTCTTCTCCACAACTATTACATTGCATACTCACTTGCCTCTTTGCAGACCCCTGGTCCAAAGGAAAAAGCCTAACCTCCTTTGCATGACATGTAAGCTGTGTGGCATGTGTTCCCTGCCTACACCTCAACTTCATCCCTCACTACTTCACCCACACATCATATGCTTCAGCACTAACTAATTGTTCGTAGTCATCTCATTGAACAAGAAGGTAAATTTTAACTTGTATTCCTTTTTTAAAAAATATCTTCATTGGAGTATAATTGCTTTACAATGGTGTGTTAGTTTCTGCTGTATAACAAAGTGAATCAGCTACACATATACATATACATATATCCCCATATCCTCTCCCTCTGGCGTCTCCCTCCCAACCGTCTAGGTGGACACAAAGCACCAAGTTGATCTCCCTGTGCTATGTGGCTGCTCCCCACTAGCTATCTATTTTACATTTGGTAGTGTACATATGTCCATGCCACTCTCTCACTTCGTCCCAGCTTACCCTTCCCCCTCCCCATGTCCTCAAGTCCATTCTCTATGTCTGTGTCTCTATTCCTGTCCTGCCCCTAGGTTCTTCAGAATATTTTTTTTCTTTTTAACATTCCATATATATGTGTTAGCATACGGTATTTGTTTTTCTCTTTCTGACTTACTTCACTCTGTATGACAGACTATAGGTCCATCCACCTCACTACAAATAACTCAATTTCGCTTCTTTTTATGGCTACAATTCCATTGTATATATGTGCCACAACTTCCTTAACCATTCATCTGTTGATGGACACTTAGGTTGCTTCCATGTCCTGGCTATTGTAAATAGTGCTGCAATGAACACTGTGGTACATGACTCTTTTTGAATTATGGTTTTCTCAGGGTATATGGCCAGTAGTGGGATTGCTGGGTCATAGGGTAGTTCTAGTTTTAGTTTTATAAGGAACCTCCATAGTGACTGTATCAATTTACATAACCACCAACAATGCAAGAGCATTCCCTTTTCTCCACACCCTCTCCAGCATTTATTGTTTGTAAATTTTTTGATAATGGCCATTCTGACCGGTGTGAGGTGATACCTCATTGTAGTTCTGATTTGCATTTCCCTAATGATTAGTGATGTTGAACATCCTTTCATGTGTTTGTTGGGAATCTGTAGATCTTCTTCCGAGAAATGTCGATTTAGGTCTTCTGCCCATTTTTGGATTGGGTTGTTTGCTTTTTCATATTGAACTACATGAGCTGCTTGTATATTTTGGAGATTAATCCTTTGTCAGTTGCTTCGTTTGCAAATATTTTCTCCCATTCTGAGGGTTGTCTTATTGTCTTGTTTATGGTTTCCTTTGCTGTGCAAAAGCTTGAAGTTTCATTAGGTCCCATTTGTTTATTTTTGTTTTTATTTCCATTTCTCTAGGAGGTGGGTCAAAAAGGATCTTGCTGTGATGTACGCCATAGAGTGTTCTTCCTATGTTTTCCTCTCAGAGTTTTACAGTGTCTGGCCTTACATTTAGGCCTTTAACCCATTTTGAGTTTATTTTTGTGTATGGTGTTAGGAAGTGTTCTAATTTTATTCTTTTACATGTAGCTGTCCAATTTTCCCAGCATCACTTATTGAAGAGGCTGTCTTTTCTCCATTGTATATCCTTGCCTCCTTTGTCAAAGATAAGGTGACCACAATGCGTGGGTTTATCTCTGGGCTTTCTATCCTGTTCCACTGATCTATATTTCTATTTCTGTGCCAGTACCATACTGTCTTAATTACTGTAGCTTTGTAGTATAGTCTGAAGTCAGGGAGCCCGATTCTTCCACCTCTGTTTTTCTTTCTCAAGATTGCTCTGGCTGTTCGGGGTCTTTTCTGTTTCCATAAAAATTGTGAAATTTTTTGTTCTAGTTCTGTGAAAAATCCCATTGGTAGTTTGATAGGGATTGCACTGAATCTATAGATTGTTTTGGGTAGTATAGGCATTTTCACAATGTTGATTCTTCCAATCCAAGAACATGGTATATCTCTCCATCTGTTTCTATCATCTTTAATTTCTTTCATCAGTGTCTTACAGTTTTTTGCATACAGGTCTTTTGTTTCCCTAGGTAGGTTTATTCCTAGGTATTTTATTCTTTTTATTGCAGTGGTAAATGGGAGTGTTTCGTTAATTTCTCTTTCAGATTTTTCATCATTAGTGTATAGGAATGCAGGAGACTTCTGTGCATTAATTTTGTATCCTGTTACTTTAACAAGTTCATTGATTAGCTCTAGTAGTTTTCTGGTAGCATCTTTAGGATTCTCTACATATAGTATGTCATCTGCAGTGACAGTTTTACTTCTTCTTTTTCAATTTGTATTCCTTTTATTTCTTTTTCTTCTCTGATTGCTGTGGCTAAAACTTCCAAAACTATGCTGAATAACAGTGGTGAGAGTGGGCAACCTTGTCCTGTTCCTGATCTTAGTGGAAATGGTTTCAGTTTTTCACCATTGAGAAAGATGTTGGCTGTGGGTTTGTCATACATGACCTTTGTTATGTGGAGGTAAGTTCCCTCTATGCCTACTTTCTGGAGGGTTTTTATCATAAACGGGTGTTGAATTTTGTGAAAAGCTTTTTCGGCATCTACTCAGATGATCATATGGTTTTTCTCCAATTTGTTAATATGGTGTATCACATTGATTGATTTGCGTATATTGAAGAATCCTTGCATTCCTGGGATAAACCCCACTTGATTATGGTGTATGATCCTTTTAATGTGCTGTTGGATTCTGTTTGCTAGCAATTTGCTGAGGATTTTTGCATCTATGTTCGTCAGTGATATTGGCCTGCAGTTTTCTATGTTTGTGTCATCTTTGTCTGGTTTTGGTAACAGGGTGATGGTGGCCTCGTAGAATGAATTTGGGAGTGTTCCTCCCTCTGCTAGATTTTGGAAGAGCTTGAGAAAGATGGGTGTTAGCTCTTCTCTAAATGTTTGATAGAATTCGCCTGTGAAGCCATCTGGTCCTGGGCTTTTGTTTGTTGGAAGATTTTTAATCAGTTTCAATTTCAGTGCTTGTGATTGGTCTGTTTATATTTTCTATTTCTTCCTGTTTCAGTCTCGGAAAGTTGTGCTTTTCCAAGAATTTGTCCATTTCTTCCAGGTTGTCTATTTTACTGGCATATAGTTGCTTGTAGTAATCTCTCATGATCCTTTGTATTTCTGCAGTGTCACTTGTTACTTCTCCTTTTTCATTTCTAATTCTATTGATTTGAATCTTCTCCCTTTTTTTCTTGATGAGTCTGGCTAATGGTTTATCTATTTTGTTTATCTTCTCAAAGAACCAGCTTTTAGTTTTATTGATCTTTGCTATCATCTCCTTCATTTCTTTTTCATTCATTTCTGATCTGACCTTTATGATTATGTTCCTTCTGCTAACTCTGGGTTTTTTTTCTTCTTCTTTCTCTAATTGCTTTAGGTGTAAGGTTAGGTTGTTTATTTGAGATGTTTTTTGTTTCTTGAGTTAGGATTGTATTGCTATAAACTTCCCTCTTAGAACCGCTTTTGCTGCATCCCATAGATTTTGGGTTGCTGTGTTTTCATCGTCATTTGTTTCTAGGGTTTTTTTTTTTTTTTTTTTTTTTTGCGGTACACGGGCCTCTCACTGTTGTGGCCTCTCCCGTTGTGGAGCACAGGCTCCGGACGCACAGGCTCAGCGGCCATGGCTTACGGGCCCAACCACTCTGCGGCATGTGGGATCCTCCCGGACCAGGGCACGAACCCGTGTCCCCTGCATCGGCAGGTGGACTCTCAACCACTGTGCCACCAGGGAAGCCCTGTTTCTAGGTATTTTTTTATTTCCTCTTTGATTTCTTCAGTGGTCTCTTGGTTATTTAGTAGTGTATTGTTTAGCCTCCATGTGTTTGTGTTTCTTTACAGATTTTTTCCTGTAATTGATATCTAGTCTCATAGTGTTGTAGTTGGAAAAGATACTTGATATGATTTCAATTTTCTTAAATTTAGCAAGGCTTGATTTGTGACCCCAGATATAATCTATCCTGGAGAATGTCCCATGAGCACTTGAGAAGAAAGTGTATTCTGTTGTTTTTGGATGGACTGTCCTATAAGTATCAATTAAGTCCATCTTGTTTAATGTATCATTTAAAGCTTGTGTTTCCTTATTTATTTTCATTTTGGATGATCTGCCCATTGGTGAAAGTAGGGTGTTAAAGTCCTCTACTATGATTGTGTTACTGTCGATTTCCCCTTTTATGGCTGTTAGCATTTGCCTTATGTATTGAGGTGCTCCTGTGTTGGGTGCATAAATATTTACAACTGTTCTATCTTTTTCTTGGATTGACCCCTTGATCATTATGTAGTGTCTTTCTCTGTGTCTTGTACTAGTCTTAATTTTAAAGTCTATTTTGTCTGATATGAGAATTGCTACTCCAGCTTTCTTTTGGTTTCCATTTGCATGGACTATCTTTTACCATCCCCTCACTTTCAGTCTGTACGTGTCCCTACGTCTGAAGTGGGTCTCTTGTAGACAGCATATATACAGGTCTTGTTTTTGTATCCGTTCAGCCACTCTATGTCTTGGTTGGAGCATTTAATCCATTTACTTTTAAGGTAATTATCAATATGTATGTTCCTATTACCATTTTCTTAATTGTTTTGGGTTTGTTATTGTAGGTCTTTTCCTTCTCTTGTGTTTCCTGCCTAGAGAAGTTCCTTTAGCATTTGTTGTAAAGCTGGTTTGGTGGTGCTGAATTCTCTTAACTTTTGCTTGTCTGGAAAGGTTTTAATTTCTCCATCAAATCTGAATGAGATCCTTGGCTCGGTTATCTTGGTTGTAGGTTTTTCCCTTTCATCACTTTAAATACGTCCTGCCACACCCTTCTGGCTTGCAGAGTTCCTGCTGAAAGATCAGCTGTTAACCTTATGGGGATTCCCTTGTATGTTATTTTTTGCTCTTCCCTTGCTGCTTTTAATATTTTTTCTTTGTATTAAATTTTTGATAGTTTGATTAATATGTGTCTTAGTGTGTTTCTCCTTGGATTTATCCTGTATGGGACTCTCTGGGCTTCCTGGACTTGATTGACTATTTCCTTTCCCATATTAGGGAAGTTTTCAACTATAATCTTTTCAAATATTTTCTCACTCCCTTTCTATTTCTCTTCTTCTTCTGGGACCCCTATAATTCAAAAGTTGGTGCATTTAATATTGCCCCAGAGGTCTCTGAGACTGTCCTCAATTCTTTTCATTCTTTTTTCTTTATTCTGCTCTGCAGTAGTTATTTCCACTATTTTATCTTCCAGGTCACTTATCCATTCTTCTGCCTCAGTTATTCTGCTATTGATTCCTTCTAGAGAATTTTTCATTTCATTAATTGTGTTGTTCAGCATTGTTTGTTTGCTCTTTAGTTCTTCTAGGTCCTTGTTAAACGTTTCTTGTATTTTCTCCATTCTATTTCCAAGATTTTGGATCATCTTTACTATCATTACTCTGAATTCTTTTTCAGGCAGACTGTCTATCTCCTCTTCATTTGTTAGGTCTGGTGGGTTTTTGCCTTGCTCCTTCATCTGCTGTGTATATCTCTGTCTTCTCATTTTGCTTAACTTACTGTGTTTGCAGTCTCCTTTTCGCAGGCTGCAGGTTTGTAGTTCCCATGGTTTTTGGTGTCTGCCTCCAGTGGGTAAGGTTGGTTCAGTGGGTTGTGTAGGCTTCCTGGTGGAGGGGACTGGTGGCTGTGTTCTGATGGATGAGGCTGGATCTTGTCTTTCTGGTGGGCAGGTCCACGTCTGGTGGTGTGTTTTGGGGTGTCTGTGACCTTATTATGATTTTAGGCAGCCTCTTCGCTAATGGGTGGGGCTGTGTTCCTGTCTTGCTAGTTGTTTGGCATGGGGTGGCCAGTATTGGAGCTTGCTGGTCGTTGAGTGGATCTGGGTCTTAGCATTGAGATGGAGAACTCTGGGAGACCTCTCGCCAGTTGATATTACATGGGGCCAGGAGGTCTCTGGTGGACCAGTGTCCTGAACTCGGCTCTCCTACCTCAGAGGCTCAGGCCTGACACCTGACCGGAGCACTAAGACCCTGTCAGCCACACAGCTCAGAAGAAAAGGGAGAAAAATAAAATAAAATAAGAAAAAGGAAAAAAAATAAAGTTATTAAAAAATATATTATTAAAATTTTAAAAATTAAAAAAAAAGAAAGAACCAAACCAATAAACAAGTCCACCAATGATAACAAGCACTAAAAACTCTACTAAAAAGCCAAAAAAAGAATCCAAAAAAACCCCAGACAGACAGAACCTTAGGACAAATGGTAAAAGCAAACCTACACAGACAAAAATCACACAAAGAAGCATACATATACACAATCACAAAAAGAGATAAAGGAAATATATATATATAAAGGAAGTGAGCAACCAAATCAATAAACAAATCTACCAATGATAATAAGCTCTAAATACTAAACTGAGATAAACGTAAAACCAGAAACAAATTAGATGCAGAAAGGAAACCCAAGTCTACAGTTGCTCCCAAAGTCCACCTCCTCAATTTGGGATGATTCCTTTACTATTCAGGTATTCCACAGATGCTGGTACATCAAGCTGATTGTGGAGATTTAATCTGCTGCTCCTGAGGCTGTTGGGAGAGATTTCCCTTTCTCTTCTTTGTTCGCACAGCTCCCGGGGTTCAGCTTTGGATTTGGCCCCGCCTCTGCATGTTAGGTCACCCTCTGTTGTCTTTTGTGAAGTCTGAGGTCTTCTGCCAGTGTTCAGTAGGTGTTCTGTATGAGTTGTTCCACATGTAGATATATTTTTGATGTATTTGTGGGGAGGCAGGTGATCTCCACATCTTACTCCTCCCACCATCTTGAAGGTCTCCCCCTTAACTTGTATTCTTGAAATAAAATAAACATCTCCGCATTTTTGCAATTGTTCTTTCTTCTTCCTGGAATGTCCTTATTATCCTTTTCTGCCAGCTCAGCACTCAAGTGCCTCTCTCTAAATAGTTCATTACTCCTGCCTTAGTGTGCTCATTTTTATTCTAATATTTTTTACATTGTATTAAAATTATATATTTGCCTTTCTATCCTATAAGCTTTGCCACAGTGCTTTTAGCTCCTTGAGGACAGAGGACAGCTGTCTTACCCAGCCTGAGTCTCCATTACCTAAATATTGCCAAATGGCAGCTGAAGAGTTTTGTCTTACATGTTAAGCTAACTCTTTGAGTTGAATCCACACATTCTACCCAAGTTTGCCATCTATCTATTACATCCAAATTTGTGACATGCTATGGCTGCCAAGCCAACAGTACACGTAATCCATACCCAAGTCATCCCAACAAGTGAGCCTCCTGATGGTCTCACAATTCTCCAGTTCAGACAATCTCATTAATTTTATTTCTTCTTTTTAACACAAATTTAGCCATGATTATCACTGGGAACTGTTCCACCTCAAAGATCTCAAACTGAAATTCTTTCTTTGACCACAAGATCCACCTCAACAACCGAAGTGTTTTTCACCTTTAGGGCATAGCCATCCCCAGTACCTTGTATCTGGCTTATTTTTCTGGTCTCCTCAGGCCTCTCGTTTCTGGCCTGAATTCCATGGCCAATCATTTTAATCATGATCTCATTAGCACCCAAGATTACCATGATCTGCTGATCCACCATATATGCTCTTTAACTCCCGGCTTTGTGTTAACCAAAGCATATTTGTTTTGGTTTATATTTCTACTTCTGAGCCTAGCCTTGCAAATTCAGACTACCACCGTACACAGATTCTTTTTCCTGTATTACCTGCCAGCCTTTCCTCCTCTAAGGTCTCAGAGAAAGAGGTGTCCTGGATCCTCTACAAGGATAATCTATCTGGATCTTTTTTCCCATCTTCTCTAGATCTTAATCAACTCCTTAACATCTTCAACTTCACCTTCTCCCCTGACCTTGATCCTGATTCTATCTCAAGTGACCTTTCCATCTCTTTCCTAACTTCTCGTGTACTTCTGATTTACAATCTGGATTCTCCCTTTACAAAACAGTTCTGTCAGGTCACCAGTTGTCTACTCATCCCCATTCTGCTCAACTTTTTTGCATTACTTATAGCACTGATAACCACTTCTAGTTTAAACTTTCTCCTCTCTGGACTTCCTGTCACTGAATTGTCTTGGTCTTCCTCCAGTTTCGATGACCACTCTGGCCCTGTCTCCTTCATTGGCTCCACTTCCCAGAGCTAAGCCTTAAATGTGATCACACTGTATCAGGCTGGTCTTACCTGCCTTTCCCCACATACTCTCATGATGATCTACCCACTATGATAGTGATAACCCCTAAATCCTGGCATGTTTTCACACTGTCAGTCACATTTCTGACACGGTTGGGTAATGTTGTATTGAGGAGGAGATTACACTGGATGTCCTCTTATACGATACAACTGGATCCCATGTTGGTCATTTAATTTTTCAAAAGGCAGTTAATATAGCAATCCATTAAACACCACTTTAATTTAAAATAGAACCATACTTTTTCCCCTGAATTCTTTGAGTATAGGTCAACTTGTTGAGAAAATCCTTGTATAAGCCACCTATACTGCACTGGGTAAAATTTCCGCCTATTTTTAAAAGCAGAGCAGGAATTTAAGATCTGTGAAGCAATCTGTGCATAGAACCTTTCAGAATATTTATCATTTTCCTCCAAGTCTTTTCTAATTCCTAATTATACATTTTGCAGCAATTTTTAAAAGCTATTTACCTATATTAAGTCTTTCAAAGCAGTCAACTTAATTTTCTTACAAACAGTTCTCCTTAATGATGAGGTTTCATCATTTTATCTGATATTTAATTAAACTGCATATTAAGGGTGTGGAGAAAAGGGAACCCTCCTACACTGTTGGTGGGAATGTAAATTGGTACAACCACTATGGAAAACAGTATGGAGGTTGCCTAAAAAACTAAAAATAGAACTACCATACGATCCAGCAATCCCACTCCTGGGCATATACCCAGAGAAAACCATAATCTGAAAAGATACGTGCACCCCAATGTTCACTGCAGCACTATTTACAATAGCCAAGACATGGAAGCAACCTAAATGTCCATCAACAGAGGAATGGATAAAAATGATGTGGTACATATATACAGTGGAATATTACTCAGCCATAAAAAATGAAATAATGACATTAGCAGCAACATGGATGGACCTAGAGATTATCATACTAAGTAAAGTAAGTCAGACAGAGAAAGATGAATATCATATGATATCACTCATATGTGGAATCTAATTTTAAAAATGATACAAATGAACTCATTTACAAAACAGACTTACAGATATTGAAAACAAACTTATGGTTACCAAAGGGGAAACATGGAGGGGTGGGGAGGGAGGATAAATCAGGAGCTTGGGATGAACATACACACACTACTATACATAAGATAGATGACCAACAAGGACCTGCTGTATAACACAGGGAACTCTACTCAATATGCTGTGATAACTTATATGAGAAAAGAATCTAAAAATGAATGAAAATATGTATGCGTAAAACTGAATTATCTTGCTATACCCCAGAAACTAACACAATATTGTAAATCAACTATACTCCAGTAAAGCTAAAATTAAAAAAAAACCCAAAACACTGCACATTACAATAACGAGGGTAAATGAATTTGGGAACAAACAATTCACTCTGGGTAGCAATGGAAGTATTTGGCTGTACTGGCGAGTAGCCTATCAGCCACGAGCATTCAGCACGCTGTGGTATCAGTCAGTGTGTTTTACAGAGAAAAAGGAGAGTGACAGTTAATTTGGTAAGGCACAAAAGTGAAAGAAAAAGAACAAGTTAGCATATTAAAGCCATGTTAAGTCAGGAATGATACGGAGATAAGAACAGTAACCAAGCCTAGATGTCCTCACCTCTACTCTGTTCAGTGCCACGATATTTCTAGACTGATACTTAAGAGTGATTAAGATTCATATATGAAATGACAATCTATTTTAAAAATTAAACTGGAAAAATGATGAAAATCCCTAAATAACAGACACATCTATTTGTGGCCAATTTCCTATGTCTTTAAGGACTGTGAAAAACTTACTTGCTCTACATGTAGGTACAATGATGGGTTTCCTTCCCCGATGAAAATAAAAAATTAAGACTTTTAAGATCCTACCCACCTTTTTATATTGTAATAATATTCAAGCGACTATCACTAAAGAGTTTAAATGAATGCAGTATTTGGGGGAACAGAGAAAACCTTCCTGTTGCCAATATTTTAAAAAACAAATAATAAACAATTAGTTTCAATAATGCTGTAGAGAGTTGTTAAGTATTTCACAAGTGCAAGGTGAACTTAACTCATTAACCTCAACGGAGTACAGAAGGAAGAACCCAGAACTCAGTGGATCCTACTGTTCTACGTTACTAACTTTGAGGATTACTAATTTTCCCTTTTTGTCCCCCAAAGTTAGCTCTTCCCCAACTTAGCAAGAACCTTCTAAATATAACTACAAGTAGAATAAAACAATTGGAGGAAGTAAAACCTTTTGTTTTCCTGCAACATATAAAGGAAAAAGAAAGGCAAAAGCAACGTTCAAAAAATAAGCAATTGTTATAATATGTTTGAATGAATTTTTTTCCTCCACTAATGTCTTGGAAGAGCAGTTATATTTCTCCTTTTCTTATTAGATGCTATTCACGCTTTTGAAATATTAGCAAAACACTCAAAAGGCAGAGCTTGGTTCAAGATGGCGGAGTAGAAGGATGTGCTCTCACTCCCGCTTGCGAGAACACCAGAATCACAACTAACTGCTGAACAATCATCGACAGGAAGACATTGGAACTCACCAAAAAAGATACCCCACATCCAAAGACAAAGGAGAAGCCACAATGAGATGGTAGGAGCGGCACAATCACAAGAAAATCAAATCCCATAACTGCTTGGTGGGTGACTCACAAACTGGAGAACACTTATACCACAGAAGTACACCCACTGGAGTAAAGGTCCTGAGCCCCATGTCAGGCTTCCCAACCCGCGGGTCCGACAACGGGAGGAGGAATTCCTAGAGAATCAGACTTTGAAGGCTAGCGGGATTTGACTGCAGGACTTCAACAGGACTGGGGGAAACAGAGACTTCACTCTTGGAGGGCACACACAAAGTAGCATGTGCATCGGAACCCAGGGAAAGGAGCAGTGACCCCATAGGAGACTGAACCAGACCTACCTGCTAGTGTTGGAGGGTCTCCTGCAGAGGCAGGGGGTGGCTGTGTCTCACAGTGAGGACAAGGACACTGGCAGCAGAAGTTCTGGGAGGTACTCCTTGGCGTGAGCCCTCCCTGAGTCTGCCATTAGCCTCACCAAAGAACCCGGGTAGGCTCCAGTGTTGGGTCGCCTTAGGCCAAACAACCAACAGAAAGGGAACCCAGCCCCACCCATCAGCAGACAAGCAGATTAAAGATTTACTAAGCTCTGCCCACCAGAGCAACACCTAGCTCTACCCACCACCAGTCCCTCCGATCAGGAAACTTGCTTAAGCCTCTTAGATAGCCTCATCCACCAGAGGGCAGACAGCAGAAGCAAGAAGAACTACAATCCTGCAGCCTGTGGAACAAAAACCACATTCACAGAAAGATAGGCAAGATGAAAAGGAGAGGGCTATGTACCAGATGAAGGAACAAGATAAAACCCCAGAAAAACAACTAAATGAAGTAGAGATAGGCAACCTTCCAGAAAAATAATTCAGAATAATGATAGTGAAGATGATTCAGGACCTCAGAAAAAGAATGGAGGCAAAGATTGAGAAGATGCAAGAAATGTTTAACAAAGACCTAGAAGAATTAAAGAACAAACAGAGATGAACAATACAATAACTGAAATGAAAAATACACTAGAAGGAATCAACAGCAGAATAACTGAGGCAGAAGAACGGATAAGTGACCTGGAAGACAGAATGGTGGAATTCACTGCTGCGGAACAGAATAAAGAAAAAAGAATGAAAAGAAATGAAGACAGCCTAAGAAACCTCTGGGACAACATTAAATGCAACAACATTCGCATTATAGGGGTCCCAGAAGGAGAAGAGAGAGTGAAAGGACCAGAGAAAATATTTGAAGAGACTATAGTCGAAAACTTCCCTAACATGGGAAAGGAAGCAGCCACCCAAGTCCAGGAAGTGCAGAGAGTCCCATACAGGATAAACACAAGGAGAAACACGCCGAGACACATAGTAATCAAATTGGCAAAAATTAAAGACAAAGAAAAATTATTGAAAGCAGCAAGGGAAGAACGACAAATAACATACAAGGGAACTCCCATAAGGTTAACAGCTGATTTCTCAGCAGAAACTACAAGCCAGAGGGGGTGGCATGATATACTTAAAGTGAGGAAAGGGAAGAATCTACAACCAAGATTACTCTACCTGGCAAGGATCTCATTCATATTTGATGGAGAAATCAAAAGCTTTACAGACAAGCAAAAGCTAAGAGAATTCAGCACCACCAAACCAGCTCTGCAACAAATGCTAAAGGAACTTCTCTAAGTTCCTTAGAAGAAAAGGACCTACAAAAACAAACCCAAAACAATTAAGAAAATGGTAATAGGAACATACATATCGATAATTACCTTAAACGTGAATGGATTAAATGCTCCAACCAAAAGACACAGGCTTGCTGAATGAATACATACACAAGAGCCATATAATATGCTGTCTACAAGAGTCCGACTGCAGACCTAGGGACACATACAGACTGAAAGTGAGGGGATGGAAAAAGATATTCCATGCAAATGGAAATCAAAAGAAAGCTGGAGTAGCAATACTCATATCAGATAACACAGACTTTAAAGTAAAGAATGTTACAAGAGACAAGGAAGGACACTACATAATGATCAAGGGATCAATCCAAGAAGAAGATAAAACAATTATAAATATATATGCACCCAACATAGGAGCACCTCAATACATAAGGCAACTGCTAACAGCTATAAAACAGGAAAGCAACAATAAAACAATAACAGTGGGGGACTTTAACACCTCACTTACACTAATGGACAGATCATACAGAGAGAAAATTAATAAGGAAACACAAGCTTTAAATGACACAATAGACCAGACAGATTTAATTGATATTTATAGGACATTGCATCCAAAAACAGATTACATTTTCTTCTCAAGTGCACATGGAACATTCTCCAGGATAGATCACATCTTGGGTCACAAATCAAGTCTTAGTAAATTTAAGAAAATTGAAATCATACCAAGCATCTTTTCTGACCACAACACTATGAGATTAGAAATCAATGACATGGAAAAAAAAGATAAAAAACACAAAAACATGAAGGCTAAACAATACATTACTAAATAACCAAGAGATCACTGAAGAAATCAAAGAGGAAATCAAAAAATACCTAGAGACAAATGACAATGAAAACATGATGATCCAAAACCTATAGGAGGCAGCAAAAGCCATTCTAAGAGGGAAGTTTATTGCTATACAAGCCTACCTCAAGAAACAAGAAAAATCTCAAATAAACAATCTAACCTTACACCTAAAGGGGCTAGAGAAAGAAGAACAAACAAAACCCACAGTTAGCAGAAGGCAAGAAATCATCAAGATCAGAGCAGAAATAAATGAAATAGAAACAGAACAATAGCAAAGATCAATAAAACTAAAAGCTGGTTCTTTGAGAAGATAAAATCAATAAACTCCTCAAATCAATAAAATTAGAAATGAAAAAGGAGAAGTTATAACAGACACCACAGAAACACGAAGCATCCTAAGAGACTAATACAAGCAACGCTATGCCAATAAAATGGACAGCCTGGAAGAAATGGACAAATTCTTAGAAAGGTATAACCTTCCAAGAATGAACCAGGAAGAAACAGAAAATATGAACAGACCAATCACAAGTAATGAAATTGAAAGTGTGATTAAAAATCTTCCAACAGGGCTTCCCTGGTGGCGCAGTGGGTGAGAGTCCGCCTGCCGATGCAGGGGACGTGGGTTCGTGCCCCGGTCCAGGAAGATCCCACATGCTGCGGAGCACCTGGACCCGTGAGCCATGGCTGCTGAGCCTGCGCATCTGGAGCCTGTGCTCCGCAATGGGAGAGGCCACAACAGTGAGAGGCCTGCGTACCACAAAAAAAAAAAAAAAAAAAAAATATATATATATATATATATATATATATATATATCTTCCAACAAACAACAGTCCAGGACCAGATGGCTTCACAGGAGAATTCTATCAAACATTTAGAGAAGAGCTAACACCCATCTTTCTCAAATGCTTCCAAAAAATTGCAGAGGAAGGAACACTCCCAAACTCATTCTATGAGGCCACCATCACCCTGATGCTAAAACCAGACAAAGATACTACAAAAAAAGAAAATTACAGACCAATATCACTGATGAATATAGATGCAAAAATTCTCAACAAAATACTAGCAAGCAGAATCCAACAACACATTAAAAGGATCATACACCATGATCAAGTGGGATTTATCCCAGGGATGCAAGAATTCTTCAATATACACAAATCAATCAATGTGATACACCAATATTAACAAATTCAAGAAGAGAAACAATATGATCATCTCAATAGATGCAGAAAAAGCTTTCGACCAAATTCAACACCCATTTATGATAAAAAGTCTCCAGAAAGTGGGCAGAGGGAACCTACCTCAACATAATAAAGGCCATATATGACAAACCCACAGCAAACATCATTGTCAATGGTGAGAAAGTGAAAGCATTTCCTCTAAGATTAGGAACAAGATAAGGATGTCCACTCTCACTACTATTATGCAACATAGTTTTGGAAGTCCTAGCCATGGCAATCAGAGAAGAAAAAGAAATAAAAGGAATACAAATTGGAAAAGAAGTAAAACTGACACTGTTTGCAGATGACATGATACTATACATAGAGAATCCTAAAGATGCCACCAGAAAACTACTAGAGGTAATCAATGAATTTGGTGAAGTTGCAGGATACAAAATTAATGCACAGAAATCTCTTGCATTTCTATACACTAATGAAGAAACACCTGAAAGAGAAATTAAGGAAACAGTCCCATTTACCACTGCAACAAAAAGAATAAAATACCTATATGCAAAGAATAAAAAGAATAAAAGACCTGTATGCAGAAAACTATAAGACAATGATGAAAGAAATTAAAGATGATACCAACAGGTGGAGAGATATACCATGTTCTTGTATTGGAAGAATCAATATTTGGAACATGACTATACTACCCAAAGCAATCTACAGATTCAATGCAATCCCTATCAAACTACCAATGGCATTTTAAAAAATTAATTAATTTATTTATTTTGGCTGCACTGGGTCTTCGTTGCGGTACACAGGCTTCCTCTGGTTGCGGTGCGCAGGCTTCTCACTGCGGTGGCTTCTCTTGTTGCAGAGCATGGGCTCTAGGCGTGCGGGCTTTAGTAGTTGTGGCTCGTGGGCTCTAGAGCACAGGCTCAGTAGTCGTGGCGCACAGGTTTAGTTGCTCCGCGGCACGTGGCATCTTCCCGGACCAGGGCTCGAACCCGTGTCCCCTGCACTGGCAGGTGGATTCTTAACCACTGCGCCAGCAGGGAAACCCCTATGGCATTTTTAACGGAACTAGAACAAAAAAATCTTAAAATTTGTAGAGAGACATAAAAGACCCCGAATAGCCAAAGCAGTCTTGAGGGAAAAAAACGGAGCTGGAGGAATCAGACGCCCTGACTTCAGACTATACTACAAACTTACAGTAATCAAGGCAATATAGTATGGGCACAAAAACAGAAATATAGATTAATGGAACAAGACAGAAAGCCCAGAGATAAACCCACACACCTACGGTCAACTAATCTATGACAAAGGAGGCAAGGATATATAATGGAGAAAAGACAGTCTCCTCAATAAGTGATGCTGGGAAAACTGGACAGCTACATGTAAAAGAATGAAATTAGAACACTGCCTAATACCATACATAAAAATAAACTCAAAATGGATTAGAGACCTAAATATAATACCGGACACTATAAAACTCTTAGAGGAAAACATAGGAAGAACACTCTTTGACATAAATCACAGCAAGATCTTTTTTGACCCACTTCCTAGAGTAAAGGAAAAGAAACAAAAATAAACAGATGGGATCTAATGAAACTTAAAAGCTTTTGCACAGCAAAGGAAACCATAAACAAGACAAAAAGACAGCCCTCAGAATGGGAGAAAATATTTGCAAACGAATCAACAAAGGATTAATCTCCAAAATATATAAACAACTCATGCAGCTCAATATTAAAAAAACAAACAACCCAATCCAAAAATGGGCAAAAGACCTAAATAGACATTTCTCCAAAGAAGACATACAGATGGCCAAGAGGCACATGAAAAGTTGCTCAACATCACTCATAATTACAGAAATGCAAATCAAAACCACAGTGAGGTATCACCTCACACCAGTTAGAATGGGCATCATCAGAAAATCTACAAACAACAAATGCTGGAGAGGGTGTGGAGAAAAGGGAACCCTCTTGCACTGTTGGTGGGAATGTAAATTGATACAGCCACTATGGAGAACAGTATGGAGGTTCCTTAAAAAACTAAAAGTAGAACTACCATATGACCCAGCAATCGCACTACTGGGCATATACCCAGAGAAAACCATAATTCAAAAAGACACATGCACCCCAACGTTCATTGCAGGAATATTTACAATTGCCAGGTCATGGAAGCAACCTAAATGTCCATCGACAGACGAATGGATAAAGAAGATGTGGTACATATATACAACGGAATATTACTCAGCCATAAAAAGGAACAAAACTGGGTCATTTGTAGAGACGTGGGTGGACCCAGAGACTGCCATACAGAGTGAAGTACGTCGGACAGAGAGAAACAAGTATCGCATATTAACGCATATATGTGGAACGTATAAAAATGGTACAGATGAACCGGTTTGCAGGGTAGAAACTGAGACACAGATGTAGAGAGCAAACGTATGGACACCAAGGGGGGAAAGCAGCAGGGGGGTGGGGGTGGTGGTGTGATGAATTGGGCAATTGGGATTGACATGTATACACTGATGTGTATAAAATGGATGACTAATAAGAACCTGCTGTATAAAAAAATAAATTCAAAAAATAACACTCAAGAGGAAAAATTTTCAATGACTATTAGTTCTTTAAAACACTAGATATGATACAATAATCAGTTTAGGGTCTGTTCAAATTTGAGAGCTTTAATTGGCCTGTGGGTGGGTTGGATGTGCTGTTAAATATTGTGCATAATTAGGGATGTGTGTGTAAACAAGATATTTCAGCATAAATTGAATTATTCTATCAGGTAATATGTAACACTATCTAACCTTTTGCAAACTGCTGGTCTCCTTTTTTTCTGTGAATACTGTCATACAAAAAAAAAAAAAAAAAGCCTCAGTACTGAGATGCAAGCAAAGTTGACATTTTGCATAATCTGTGTTCCTGCCTGTCTTTTAATATTAAGTTGCTTTTTTTCTTCTAACATAAGAAGATGTTAGCAGACTAAAAGAAAAGAAGGAGAGGGAGAATAATATTTCATGAGGGTTTCAAATCTTATTTTAAACCAGTGAGGAAAAATAATGTACATGAGTTGTGGTTCACAAATTGATTAAGAATAATGATGTAGCCATGATAATACATCACATGATCATTGAACATGGCCCTCAACAAACTGGCCATGAACTTAATCATTTACTATAACTAGTCAGTCAAATAGAAACTCAGCCAAAACAAGTCTGTCTGATTATAGTCATAGTAGGAATAAGCCTTTATACCTTTTACCTTGCGGGTTATTTTCTCTAACACATCCAAATAAATCATACACGTGAACAATTCAGCTGTAAATAATATATGGAAAATCTTTAACCAGTAACTCTAAAAGTCAATACTAGCTTATATATGAAACATAATAAGCAATAATTCAAAGTCTTCTTGGTTACTGAAATTCTCTGAGAAAAGAAATTTCACTACTCAATTGCTAATGAGTAATTGAAAAGTGGCAAACTGGAAGGGCTTTCGGCTGTTGGAAAGTTTGTGGTTTCCCCATAACCAGTAAGGGTCAACGTGACCAAGAATTATTCTTCAGTGCCCACCTGCAACAGTTCCCTAAAATTAAAAAGCAATGCTGGGCACTTTTAGTATCTCAGAATATAGTTCATCAAAGCTTGTAATTTTACAGATTGAGAAACTAAGGCTGAAAAAGATAAAGAGATGTATCCAAAGTTACAAGATGGTGGCAGAGCATGACCCAGCACTGAAAACCTCGCAGGAGGTTCATGTGACTCTGGGTCAACTGCAGGGCCACCTCTCTGCCTTTATCACCACAGCCTCTACGTGTGGCCCAGGCTCAGCACAACAGAAACCAGAATCTTTTAAAATTATGATTCTCTGGGACTTCCCTGGTGGTACCGTGGCTAAGACTCCGTGCTCCCAATGCAGGGGGCCCGGGTTCAATCCCTGGTCAGGGAACTAGATCCCACATGCCACAACTAAGAGTCCACATACTGCAACCAAAGATCCTGTGTGCCACAACTAAGACCTGACCCCGCACAGCCAAATAATAAATAAATAAATGTTAAAAAAAAAAAAACCCAAAACACTATGATTCTCAACAACCTCAAAGTTAGCGCTGTGTCTCCTAACATACTACTTATAATGTCATTAGCAGAAACTCTCACTTGGTACATGTGTTACAGCTAAAAAAGAATATCAAAACCACCTGTGATTAAATTTATGAAAACAGTATTAAGCAAACTTATTTTCTGATGTAAATTGTCTGATTTAAAGAAAAAGGAATGCATTCTTTCATCATCAACAAGAGAGAACATCTGACATCAATTAACTCTCATCTACTTTAAAGTGAGAATTAAACACAAAATTACCTTTGAAGGTTTCAAGTTCCTTCCTGTAGGAAAAAAAAAGATATAAATTTATTAATCTATTCCCAATGGAAACTGCTCTTAGATTATAAAGTTTTAAGTACTTCAAATGCCCAGAGTGGTATTTCTAGATGCTCACATGTCAATTATACTTCAGTGAAATTACCAGTACAATTAGCCTAAAGCTACTATTTTCAGTTTTTCTGCTATTACCCTATTAATGGCTCAAAAAAGTTCTACCAAAATTTAAACTATTAAAACACTGAAATACTTATAAGAAGACATACAGCATTTTAATGCCAGCTAGGAACCATCTAGTATATGTAAGAATCAGTTTATAAAAGCACTTAACAATTTTCCCTCCACTGATAAATATTAAACAACAGATTTTTTAAATCTTTAATTAAAAATCATCCAGAATAGGAGCAGTGTTTTCCCCTGTTAAATGAAAGGGAAGAGCATATATCAAAGGACTGAAGTCCATAGATCATCCTGACACAAAAGGGCCAAGCCTCCAGGAAATCCTCTGGAAACCCCACTGCCCGTTCAGTCCTGAACCTACTCCAGCTTGGCTTCCACACCCCACCACTGCAAAGTGAGGGTCACCAGCAATCACCAAGCTGCCGAAGGCAATGCTCACTCTCAGTTTTCATCCAAATCCCTCAGCAGAATTTGATTCCTTGAGAAAGTTTTCTCTAGTTTTTCTCCTTCTCCCTCAGCTCCTTCTGCTACTTCTCTACCCCTTCCAGACCACTAGATGCTGGAGCTCTGCCAGCCTGGTCCTGGGCCCTCTGTGTAACTTATATTCTCTCACAAGGCAATTCATTCAGCTATGCAGCCTTAAATACCATCCACATACTGACTTCCTGATTTATACTTCCTGTCTTGATCTCTTCTTTGAGCTCCAGACGCAAATGCAACTGCCTATTTGAGAGCTCTGCTCAAAGTGGAGCAGGCTTCCCAACAATACCTGTAAAAGAGCCTGTTCGGGCTTCTCTGGTGGCACAGTGGTTAAGAATCCATCTGCCAATGCAGGGGACACAGGTTTGAGCCCTGGTCTGGAAAGATCCCACATGCCGCGGAGCAACTAAGCCCATGCGCCACAACTACTGAGCCTGTGCTCTAGAGTCTGCGAGCCACAACTACTGAGCCAGCGCGCCACAACTACTGAAGCCCGTGCGCCTAGAGCCCCTGCTCCGCAACAAGAGAAGCCACCGCAATGAGAAGCCCGCACACCGCAATGAAGGGTAGACCCCGCTCGCCACAACTAGGGAAAGCCCGTGCGCAGCAACGAAGACCCAATGGCAGCCAAAAATAAAGTAAATAAATTAAAAAAAAAAAGAGCCTGTTCTTCCTTCCGTCTCTCTCATCTCAACTCATGCCATTACCAAGTTCCTCAAGCTTTGGTTTATCCATCTCCCTCCTTCGCCACATCTAATCCATCAATATATCCTATTAATTCTATCTCAAAACATATCCTGAATCCATCCATTTCTCCCCATCGTCACTACCGTCATGATGATAAATATCGTGCCTTGGATAAATATTCATTTTCTCATACTGAATGTAATCTTTGATCATTCATTCAACAAAAAATGTACTGAGCCTTAGACACTAGGAATAATGTTAGGAATAGCAGTAGGAATAATGCTCAGGTTGGGTTATACACGTTCCATAACCTCAAGCAACTTTAGTGAGAAGAGACAGAAGTAAAGCAACAGTTAGAAACTGATGTCATAGATTAGTGCTCTGATAATGCCAGCCATGCTGAGGATTTTCTAGGAATACAGAGGAGGGAGCAACTCACACACTGTGGGTTGCCGGGAAAGGCTTCCTGGAGGAGCCAGGATTGAACTGAGTTTTGAGGGAAAGTATAACTGATGACGACAGGTAACACTGATTGAAAACATGGCAGATGCTTCACTCTTGATCATTATTATGTCATACTCGCAGCTAACTAAATGAAAAAGCATAGGTGACCAGGAGTTCTAAGTTCTGGCTACTCTCCAAACTCTTATCCAAGTTCACCTTTTCCATGAAGATATCCTTCACACTCAAATGGCCATCTCCCCTTACCTCAGCTCCTATAGCACTCAGGTCCATCAGTTTTATAACACCTGGTGCACTGCCTTGTAATGCAGTGATCTCCATGCAGGTATCATCTCTACAATTACACTGCAGAGATCCTAAGTGCAGAGATCATGTCGCATCCGCCCTGATCACACATGTGCAAAGAGTCAGACACAACAGACACTCTGCAGCAAGTCATGATTATCAAGTATGGTGGCTGCAGGATGACTAAGAATAGCTGCTTCTTCAAAGAAGCCTTTGCTAGGACTAGGGAGGGTTTTATTCTTTATAAAAAAGTTTGACCACATAGTCTCTCATCTGATAACAACGTGTTTGCCTCTTGCAGTTTCAAAAATCTGAGTCTCTTCTTTTTCAAAGTTTAATAATATTTTCAGAAGATCCAATAAGTAGAAAGAATTGAAATGCCTTCCTTTAGATTTTACCATATTTTAAATTTTACTCAATTCAGCAAAGGCCGTCACAAAATTTAGCATAACCAACCCTGAAACTAAAACATTCACCAAATAACACCAGACTCAAAAATCTAATATTTCCAAAGGGCGAAACTGCTATTTAATCATTTTCTCTACAGGGGTTGAGTTATGAGGGCAGAAAAAAAAAAAAAGCATCACATTAATAAATAAATCTATGGAGTGTTGCAAGAAGTATATTAAATCTGTATACGTATAGAAATCAACTAAATCAGACCCACAGATGCAAACTTAATAGATTGGAACCACTGGATAAATGTCTCCATAAACACAATCATCTCACAGATGGAAGCACACTTTCTCTAAACACTAAACTGCTTCCCCAGGACAAATCCATGATAAAAACCTTACACAATGATTCTCTATGGCAAAATACCACATTCAAAATGTGAAGTGCAAAATCAACTCTCACATTTTTCTTCATATTTGAAAATGTTTAGGGGAAATTGTTTTAAAAGTATGATCAGCAATACTTTCTGTATTGAACACAGTAGAAGAGTGTCCCTTTGTTATGGCTGATGGATAGGAAAGTTCATAGGAAAGATCTTACAAGACCTCTTTCACAAAAGACCGGCTACTATTCACTATTACCCAATCTTTTGTTTCTTAGCATTCTACAGTCATGAAAATGTGTACCCTTATGCACTTGGTGAGTTTGTGGTTAAGAGGGTAGAAAGTGGATGAGGTGGCGCTGGGGGAGAGCTGGCCTACCTGCTTGAGGTAATTTTCACAAAACTGTATCTTAGAAGTCCCTGCTGTCATTTGCTCCTTACACAGGTACTGTGGAGGGGCATGTGTTATAGAACAAGATCTTTTTAATACATAGAATGGGAGGTGGCAACAACCAAGAACAGAACCCAAGAGAATAACAGAACTAAAGCATCTACAATGGCAACTAGACACTAACCTACAGTAGAGAAGAAAATTTAGGATATGAGTGTTATAGAAGTTAAAAAAGGACAGTTTCAAGAGGTCAGGTACATGAGGACTGATTTGTCAATGGGCTTAGTTACCTAAAGACTAAGAAGAAAAATACAGGTTAAATATTTAAAGTGCATCATGGATTTGGTCTCCATGAACGTCTCAATATGACACAACCTG
Organism: Orcinus orca; assembly: GCF_937001465.1. Taxonomy (NCBI): domain Eukaryota; kingdom Metazoa; phylum Chordata; class Mammalia; order Artiodactyla; family Delphinidae; genus Orcinus; species Orcinus orca. The sequence goes on along the minus strand of NC_064568.1, from coordinate 94,054,249 downwards.
TATACGATCTTTCTCTAGAACAATATTTTAACTTCAGTGTGCCATGCATCTTGTCCATTCACAAGCAACCTGTCAGAATGATCTACCTCGTTGGCTATTAGCTATTTTTGTATTTCTACAAATATTCCTCAGCTTTGTCTGGGATACAGTTCATTTATTTGGAAACAGTTTGATCTTTCTGATGTTTGCTTTTATGCTTAGTTAAGCAGGTCTGGAACAGGGCTCGGTCAAGGGCTAACTGTACCCCTGCTGAAGGATACGCTCCTGAGTGCTCTGCCTGGTACCCCAGGAACTCTAAGCTTTTTCAGTCTGGCCGCTGGGCTCAGGCACAGTGCGAGGATGTGAGTGCCGGGCACTGCTAACTGACCCTTTTTGATGATATCTCCTCCTGCCTCAGGTGGTTTCCTCACATGAATTACCGGTCCTCTGCTGAATATTCAGGGGAGCTTTCTGCAGATTTTCGGTATCCTCTCTCCCTGGTACTGTGTCCTGTGAACTCTGGCTGCCTTGGGTCCCCAGGCGCTCAGCTGTTCTTCAGTTCAGAGAGTCTGCCAGGCTCTACCTGGGCCCCTCCCTGCACTTAGCCTGGAAACGCTCAAGGCAGGATGCTGGGGAAACCGCAGGGCTCGTTCCACCTGTTTCCTATCGATCAAGGAGATCACTTCTCTTCTTTGCCCAATGTCTTCCAAAGTGTTATTTCCTTTATTTTGTCTGTTTTTTGGCTGCATCAGGTGGGAGAGTAAGTCTGGTCCCTGTTATTCCAGCTTGGGAGGATCCTTTCTGTAAAAGCACTGCCCGAAGGAAAGCTCTCCTGATCTACTTTCCATTCAGCACCCAAATGGATCTCCATGCAGAACCTCGGGAGTTAGTTATTGCCTTTCTGCCTATCTCTGTTGGACCTCCTTCTCTGTTGTTCACCTTGGAGAATGCCACTGGTTTCTTCTGTTCTATTCTCAGCAAAGCCAGGCCTGTGGCAAGTCTCCCAGGCACACCATCCTCAACACTCTGACATGGAAGAACAGCTCAGACCCGTGGCCCACAGCCTGTCTAGTGGACAGTCAGTTCTTGAAGCTCAGGAGTTTGGTGGGTTATTCTCTAGAACATAAGCTGGTCAAATACTACTAAAGATAACATCTCAAATAAATCTGTTATGCTTTGCTTTAAAGATTTTCTAAACTGTCTCCAGTCCACATTAACATAAAAATAAAACACAAAGAAGAGCATAGTTCCTTAGCATTAGCTGCAATACATAAAGCAAAAGGAATAATGACTCTCTCAAAATATGCCTGGGCACTGAATCTTATCAACAGAAGCAGTGCCCCCACTCACAGGAGAGAGTTTCTAAGAGATGACAATTAAGTTTCAAAGTCTAAATGAATCAGTGAAAAATGCTTCTAGAGTTTAGTATGCCCCAAAGCAGATTTCAAGTCCAAAGCAAGACTGTGTTAAAATTATGAGTCATTTATAATTAAGTTGAAATACTAAAATTACACTGTTCTTCAAGATGTAGCTATTTTCAGAGAAATTCTGATGGTATGCTGCATACTGAACGGGAAAACAAAGGATCCAAAAGTCTGGAAGTAAGAAATATTTTAATTAAATCACTCACATATAACTTTAACTATATTATTATGGAAGAATCTCAATAATAATTCTAAGGAATATTATGCTGGTACTGAAAAGATGACAAATTTAGAAGGCTGACCTTCTTTTTAGCTCTACTTCTTCATTCTTCTAAACGTATCTGTTGCTCCTCTGCTTGGAAGGGTGTCATCCCCCATCCCCGTGTGGCTGCCTCCTTATTCAGGTCTCAGCTCTCACGTGTCCTCCACGAAGGGCCTTCCCTGCTCACCCCAGCGAAGCAACCCTCCCCACCTCTATAACGTTATTCTGTTCTATTTTCTTCAGTATAATTGTCTGAAATTATCCTTTTTTAAAATCATGTACAGGGACTTCCCTGGCAGTCCAGCGGCTAGGACTCCACACTCCCAATGCAGGGGGGGCCCAGGTTCGCTCCCTGGTCAGGGAACTAGATCCCATGTGCCGCAACTAAGACCCAGCACAGCCAAACAACCAAACAAATAAGTTAAAAATAAATAAAATCATGTACACACTTATCATCTATTTCTCCCCACACCCATGACTACAAATGCTAGCTGACTCCCGAATCTCAAGTCCACTTCTCTAACTGCTAGCTAGACGATGTAAATGGTCTTAGGTTCTTTATTTTGGCTCATATATTCAATATTAACGCTTCCTACTTGATGAAAAATGTATTTCCTATTGGTTATGAAAACCTATGCAAGGCATCTAGGAGTTACACTTGTATGGCTAACTCATCTTCTGAACCATATGACAACCTAACTACTGGTACCAGTACTTGTCTCTGCCTACAGCCATATTTCATGCACTATACCATGTTTTACTATTGATCAAGGCGGTGTCTATTCCTGTCCATAAAAGCTATCAGTAGGGCTTCCCTGGTGGCACAGTGGTTGAGAGTCCGCCTGCCGATGCAGGGGATACGGGTTCGTGCCCCGGTCCGGGAAGATCCCACATGCCGCGGAGTGGCTGGGCCCGTAAGCCATGGCCGCTGAGCCTGCGCGTCCGGAGCCTGTGCTCCGCAACGGGAGAGGCCACAACAGTGAGAGGCCCGCGTACCGCAAAAAAAAAAAAAAAAAAAAAAAAAAAAAGCTATCAGTAATAGCAATATCACTTTATATGCAGAAGAGTTATTAGAAAAGCTATTTATGGGTATCTTCTCCCTACAATTAGACAGTTGCTTATATGTCACTTTCATTAGATAACCAGCTAAAGTAGGATGTCCTTTTTCAATGCAGAGATACTTAGGTTAAACCGTCTATTCAAATGTTTTTCAAGGGTAGATACACCCCTAGGAGTGTTCTAAAGCTCTATGTTTCCCTCTGCCCACACTGAGAATCTGCCATAGTAAGCCACATTACTGTTGGGATGGGTCACATCCCTCTTTTCACAGGAGGCAGGAATTTATTCTGTGCCGGGAACTTCTATCAAATATATGACAAAATATCGTATATCCGTTCTCAACTACAGATGCACTGATACCAACATCTGGGACGGATTCCACTTATCCCAGTGCAACAGTCAAAAAAAAAAAGAAGACCCTGGCCTTGATGCTGGCCCCTAAGCAGTCACATAATTTCATGTAACTCAATCTCCTCCCCAGCTCCAACAATCGCTGCCTGCCCACTCCCCAGTCTCTGATGGGAGCAGAATGAGAAAGTGCATCGGAGCCTATCGCAGACACGATTAGCACTGGAGGTGTGTGAGAAATTATCCTTCATTCTCCCACTCTCCCCATCCCCATCTAGTTGTCTGATCCAGATTTTCTGGAAAGCTACAGAGGGGGTACACTGTAATACACACACACACACACACACACACACACACACACACACAACCTTTGTATTACACATTATCTTCTTCAGAGTAAGAAAAGAAAAATCATTAGTTTGTAGGGCCCCTTGTTAAAGAGGAAAGAGGCTTATTTTTAAGAAACTCTTCCCTTGTGGACCACATAATAAAATGTTTAATTTGGGGTCTTTGAAAGTTTTTCAAATGGTGTAATATAGAATATCAAGTCACAGAATTTTAATATGTATTAGAGATGAATTGGTTCTATAAGCAAGTAAGTTGTAAAATGCTGAGTCAAATTTCTCTACTATAGGAATTCTCAGAACCCTTAATAAACTGACATGTACTACAAAGTTCCATGAGGCAAATACAGGATAAAGTGTTTCTGGAACTTATTTGATCATGGAATGCCAGTGGCTATCTTCTCAGTCCACTGTTCCTGTAAAACACTTCAGGGAATGTTGTAGCTAATAAAAAATTTCTAAATTCAATTTTTATGTTTATCAAAATAGTACATGTACATTCCTTAAGTCAAATAGTGCCCACAAGGATTTATGATGAAGCAGATTAGTTCCTCGGCTGAGTTCTCCCCACCTTTCTGTCCTGCTTTTCGCAAGAAGCTACATTCAACTCTTCTAGAGATTTCTTCCGGTATTTACCTCCATTATTTCTAAATAATATGCCATTTTTTTCATTTTTTTCCATTTATTGACACTAGCCTTCATAATATTCCCAGTTTTGATAACCTCTAGATTGAATAAAAGTAAGAAGCTTAAACTGTAAGTAAGACATCTCTGAATAGTAAATATTCTACATAATTTATTATTGGAAAGATATTTTTTGATCTACATTTGACTGAATAAAACTACTTCATTCTCAGTGTTGTCAACTCAAATTATTTACACTACAAATGATTGTTAATCAGCCATATATGTGTGTGTGTTGTGTGTGTGTGTATTAACTAAACAAATTGATTCCAAAAGGTTTCTCTGAAGAAGATAGTTCATCCTTTTATATCCTGAATAAAATAAGTTAAGAATTTCAGGAAGACGATGCATATACAGTCAACTAATATTTGACAAGGGAGCCAAGAATACTGAATGGAGAAAAAACAGTCTCTTTGAGAAATGGTGCTGGGAAAATCGAATATTCAGGTGTAAAGACCCCTATCTTACACCACTCACAAAAATGAGCTCAAAATGGATTAAAGACTTAAATATAAGACTCAAAACAATAAAATTTCTAGAAGAAAACAGGGGAAAAAAGCTCCTCATTATGGGTCTTGGCAATGATTTTTTGGATATGATACACCTAAAGCACAAGCAACAAAATAACAAATAAACAAGTGGGACGACATCAAACTAAAAAGCTTCCGCACAGAGAAAGAAGTGACCAACAAAATGAAAAGACAACCTATGGAATGGGAAAAAATATCTGCCCATCATAAATCTGATAAGGGATGAAGGTGAACTGGATGAAAGTGGTCAAAAGGCACAAACTTCCAGTTAGAAGATAAATAAGTACTAGGGATGTAATGTACAACATGACGATGACAGTTAACACTGCTGTGTGGTATAAATGAAAGTTGTTAAGAGAGTAAATCCTGGGCTTCCCTGGTGGTGCAGTGGTTGGGAGTCCGCCTGCTGATGCAGGGGACGCGGGTTCGTGCCCCGGTCCGGGAGGATCCCACGTGTCGTGGAGCGGCTGGGCCCGTGAGCCATGGCTGGAGCCTGCGCGTCCGGAGCCTGTGCTCCGCAACGGGAGAGGCCGCAACAGTGAGAGGCCCGCATACCGCAAAAAAAAAAAAAGAGAGTAGATCCTAAGAGTTCTCATCATAAGGAAATCCCCCCCACCCTTTTTTTGTATCTAAATGAGATGATGGATGTTGACTAAACTTTCTGTGGTACTCAATTTACAATGTATGTAAGTCAAGTCATGATGTCATACACCTTAAACTTATACAGTGCTGCATATAACTTACATCTCAACAAAACTGGGAAAAAGAGTTTCGGAAAGATTACAGTTTATATTGATAAACAGAATTAAGCAATGTTGCGTAGTATTTCCACTATTTGTATTTAGAAAGGCAAGTTAACTAGAACTTTGAATCACCAATGATTCTGTAAGCTAAATGGACCAGCTTTTATTTGGCCCTTTTAACAAAACTCTCCCTTATCTTCCATAACCTTGCAGGAAAGTATATCATTATCTCTATTTTACAGATAAGAAAGCCAAAGATAGGTCATTTGCAAAAGGTCATACAGGTAGGAAGTGCCAGAGAAGGAAATCAAGCATAGGTTTTCAAGGACTTTTCACAATAACCAAAACAAATCATATTACTGTTAACAATTGTGAATTAAATCAGTACTTATCATTTCAGGATAAAAATATGATTTCAAGCTAAGTCACAAGTCTAATGTCTCATTAGACAATCAGATGCAAAATACTTTGGCATTTATTAATAAATATTTATTTTATGAAGATGCTATGAGTAACCATTAACAAAATATCTACACATATAATTTTTTTCAAAGTCTTGGAAGGTCCATCAAAGTACTAGTTAATTTAAATTTCCCACCTTTGGTATTTCTCACCGAAACTGTTAGGTTTAAAACCTATTATGACATCTTACATTAATCTCATGCAGTCCTTGAGAAATAAATTTTGTAATTTTTTAAAATTTGGCCTATCAGAACATGAAAAATTTACCATTATTTTACCTACAGATTTCAAGCTACTGATTATAAGCTGGTAATCCTCAAATGGCACACTATTTTTTCCTACATTATTTCAGAGTAACAGGTGCTATCAACAAATCTGTTTATCCTATCTAAATTTACTAAAATTATGTAATTTTTTAAGAAGTCTTTCAAATGCTTGCCAAGAAAAGCTTAACAACAGGATAAAGTATAAAGGAAAGTGAACAGCTTGCCCAAGAGCAAAGAATTAGTAGAAGCCAGGACTTGGGTCTTCCGACTAATGACAGTGCTCTTTCTACTACACAATTCCTCTAAATACCTCTAAAATGATATTTCAATTATGTGAAACATGCTAAGACTTGTCCAGTACACTTTGGCTTTTACTCAAATTAAAGGTGAGGCTGTTTTCCAAACACGAAGCTGATTTTCATTTTGTAACATATAAATTGTAACGTACTAATTATATATCTAATAAATCTAAGTCACTGGGTGAGAGTGAAGAAAAGAATGACAAATAAAATTTCATAGTTCCAAATCTTATTACCCATTTCCAGTTCAGGTTAGTCTAATGAAAATTATTACCGTAATAACTACTACTGACGGAGCACACACTGCATCTGATAACGAGCATCTCACTGAACCCTCACAACAACTCTAGGAAGCCGGTACAATGTTATCTTCACTACAAGCTACACATGTTGAGGCTAAGAGATTCAATAACTTGCTGAAGGTCTCATAGACAACATGTGACAAAGCTGCGCCCCTTTCCATAGCCTGAGCTTAGGTTCCTTTTCCTCCTGCTCCAAATAAAAGAGAAGAAAAGGGGAAAAAGCAGCGCAGGATCTGCCACTTGGAGAAAATGAGGTCGGGGGTTCTACTTGATTGGGAAGCTCTGCCCATTGCACTTCTCCCCTCCACCATCTATCCCAGCCTTAGCTTTCCAGAACTCATCTCCAATAAAACAGCAACAGATAGTGGTACCAAAAAAAAAAAAAAAAGTTTTGGAAAGCTTATTAAATAGATTTACCTGACACCTTTGTCTTTTATCAGTCCAAACTTATAAAGAGTAGCATGTAAAGTACTGTGGAAAACTTTGAGACTGAAAATGAATATCATGGTCAATTTTTCAAACTCACCTCTTATTTTTCTTGTAATTTTCCAGGTGTTGGGACTGCATATGTTTGTATCTTTCTAATTCACACTGTCCACATAAATCCTCCAGATTCAGCAGGTGGTTTTCTACCTCCTCAAAACTAGCCTCTAAATGAGCTGAAAGTACAGAAGGTCAAAAGAAGAAACAAACGTCAAAAATCAGAATCCTTGATCATGGAGAAAAGAAAAAGTGTCCAAAAGTTAAAAGTCTGAACTGTTGAGATTGTTCTGCATTTATCTAATATTTTTATTAAACTTTCTTGAAGCAAAATAAAATGCGCTAACATTAAAACATACTTCAAATTACCTTTTTTGAGTATATTTTTCTATCTCGAACATTTTTAAGAGAGAACTTTCCAGAATACTTTAAATACTTTATCAACACATCGTAAATCAACTATACTTCAATTAAAAAAATACTTTATTAACCAGGATGAGGAAACAGAGTATCCTGATTAATCTAATGTATGATATCCTAATGATCTCATATACCACACACGAAGAGTCAATTTTCATATGCGAATATAGCAAAGTATAATTGACACGTTATGCCGGACACAATTTAATATCTGAGATTACTAGTTACTTTAGCATTTGTTCTGCCTTGCACATGATATATAGAAACCTCCAAGGCACTGCACAGATGTACAAACACTCAGGAAGCAGTTCTCACTGTCCACTGGTCTTTCAACAGCTCAACTCTGCCTCTAGGCCACAGAGCTTTGCAGCTTCATTGGAACATGGAGATAATCTATGTCAAATCCTTCATTTAAAAGATTCAAGCCAAAGCCTGCAGAAATTATTTCAGAGCTCTGCCCAAGGTCACCTAGCTAGTGAAGAGCAGTCAGGAATCAAAACTGAGTCCCTCTTACATAAAATGATTTCCAGTTGATAGATGCGTAAGTAAACCAAGACTTCATAGTTAAGGGGTGAGGACTGGTTGTTTTCTCAGACAACAGAAAAGCTTCAGAGGTCAAAGATTTTAGAACTCAAACAGCATCAGGGCCATTTACCGAATACTCACCACATGGGCCAGACACCGGGGTACAAAGATGAAAAACATAGCCCTTGCGCTCAAAGAGCTTCAAGTAGAGGGCAGGCATATTTCAGTGACAACACTGCCTGACAGAGCTTGGCTTGAGGTGCTGTGACAACTCAAAGGAGAGGCATCTAACAGAGATGAGGGAGAGTGAGATTCAGCAAGAAATGTGACTCCCGCGCCTGGGAGTCACAGCCGTCCGGAGGAAGGGGCCTCGAGGAAGGAGCAAGCTGGCTGTGCAGCTTTCCAGCCTTGGTTTCATTCGGATAGCTAAGCTGCAAGGACGGTGTGTCTAATCCCTTCCCTTAGCCACTCGACTGTCACGTGACTTTCTAAACTAGCTTCTGTATCGCCTACATTAGGCGCAAATTCCCTAAATTTCAACTTGCAGTTTTAGGTTTATTAAGATACATATTTTGTCCGTTTTTAATTGATCTGTTTGATCTGGAGATCTGTTAAATCCAGAAGCGTTCACATTTTCTAATATCCTAAATTTTAACTCTACTAAATATCTATGCTTCTAAAAACTCCCGCCTCTATTTGGTGGAGTCTAGGGCTTAAAGACATGGATTTGGGGGGAAAATAAAATTTTACTGACAAGTTAAAATGTGATGACAAGTAGTTTAGCATTCCTCTTCAAAGACATTTTAGGTAATGATTTTTATCATACTGATCTATCACTGTAGATCATGGCAAGTCTGGAAAAGACTGATAATGCAGTTCATGACGGTTTGGAATCTATCTTCAGGGGTAACATACAACAGCTAATATATGTGACTATGGAAAGCCTAACCAGAAACAGTGTGCAAAATCTAAGTTTTAATCAATGAAAAATTATATCTAAGATTTTAATAATGTCATAAATGGTACATAAGGAGTTTATGTGGCGGGAAACAGGCAAAATGATGCTATTATGTTAGTTGCTATTTAGATTATTTTTTGTTATTATATTAAATGGAAAAATGACGAGCAGCCTCAGCCTGGGAGCTGGTGTCACTGGCCCTGAAGAAGCAATGTTCAGCTCGTTCTAATAGCTAATAGGATTATTTAAAGGCTATTTCACTTTGATAAGTGATAAGAACTAGAATAATTACATTTAATATGGAATCCATTCAGCTTTAAGCTACTTGGTTCCTTTAGCATCACACATGTTATCCTTAGCATAGAGGGGTCTGGATAACAGTGAGGCTTTGATATGTAGGCCAACAGCGTCATGTTCCCGTGCTGAACGGCAAACCGAGATTTAAAATGCTCGGGAGAGTCAGTGGTCACTTTATGGCTGCTGCCAAACTTGTATTTATGTTCTCCCCTTTAAAAGCTGTGGCCAGGGACCCTCATTCCCTGGCCACAGCCTACTTTTCCAACCTCACTACCACTCTCCTTCAGGACTGCTCACCACTCCGAGGAGGGTCCTGTGTGTTCCTGCCCCCTTGCCTCTGCCTCTCCTGAGAGGTCTCCGCTTGCCTCCCTGCCCTGCATCTCCCTGGCAGGTTCAAGTCAGAGCCCGCCCTCCTTTCAGCCTTCAGGGCTCTCTCCCCTCTTCTGTGCTTCCACAGACCTATGAGCCCTGCCCAGGACTTATACTCTGACATTCTACCACAAGTTGTGTACTCTTACCTCTCTCAGGCATCTGTGAATGTCTTAAGCGTAAAGACTATATCTTTGCATCTTTGTATCCCCTAATACCTAGTCTGCTGAATTCAATTAAAAAGGATTTCTGGAGACAGAATGATTCTATTACTCTAAAACATAAAATAATAACTAAGAAAGCAAATCTATGATTCATGTTCATCTAATTTAAATATTAGAAGGTTACCCTAAATTTTGTAAACAAGTTAAGTTAAACATGGGCAGAGAACTTTGAAAACATTAAACAAGATGGTACTTTGTTATTAGTGTATCAAATCAGGCCCCATTACCAGTGAGTTAAAGCAGAAGAAGCAATGGAACTTTTCCATTTTAACTCTTAACAGGCTTGAAGTCAGTAATAAAATACAGAAGATTTGTATTGATGAACATAAATCTTCTTCCCTTTTTATATTAAAAACTTTTTAAAAACCTTTAAATAATAATTATAAGCATATATATGGTATGTATTCTGAATATTTTATATTGAATTTAAACGGGCAGAAATTTAATCTCCCCATCACACCCTGCTCATCTCCTGTTAGGAAACGAGTTGCAGACATGAGTCAATCTGGTAACCAGACTTAGAATGCACGTACATAAAACACCAGCAGGCCTCCGTGGACTCAAATGTACCTTTTTATAAGAAATTCCAGCCTCACCATTTTGCTCCCTATAACAACAGCATATGTCTCATTTAGTGATCAGCGGAAAAGATGGGTGGAATTTTATTGGGAAAAGCCATTTGGGAGAGCCTGACAGCTGTGCAGGAAAGAACGTCACAAATCTTTGGGAGGAGACCATCCCAGAGGAAGAGCCATTCTGTTTGGAATTTTCCTTTGTGCCATTTGTTTCGAATACATATTATCTGTAGTGTAACCACTGACAGAAGAATGGAACAGCACGTTAAAGTTCGTAATTTCACACTTAAATGAGTATATTCTAGCAAAAATAATTAGCCTCAAGGAACAAAGAAATCTTTGACTGTAAACCCACAGGTCACAGAGGCTGGGTACTAAAGGACCACAAGAGTCTTCAACAAATACTTTCATTACTCTTTGTGTAATAAGGTAATGATGGTATGATAATAAGGAACTTTAAGAAATGCATTAAAAGCCATCATGGAACAAATGAGATCTGTGTAGTATATACTAAAAGGTGTCGAAAGAGAGTTAATGAGTCTCTTGAAGGGTCTAATCTCAGAACGTAACCTGGACAATAAGATAACGTATTTCATGAAACCCTAAAAACGGACAGTCTCTCTGCTAGATGCACTCTCAAACTCTGTACAGAGAAAGCAAAACAGGTCAGATCAAAAGAAAGATGCAAGCTCAGTATAAGTCTGTCATTCTCTTACAGCACTTTGTTATCTAAGAATTAACAGAATCATCTGTTCTAGACAAAGGTAACAGTCTTTTTAAGTAGGTCATACAAAATAAACTAAGCAATAGAGATAACTCAGAAAAGCCCTTGACATTTTAGACTTCAGTATAGGAATAGGATTAGACTACCCTCTAGTGGAAGTTCAAGAGAATTCAATAAATACTTTTCAAACATATGACCACTTTTATGACAAAATGCACAGAATAAGAAAGGGTACAGGATGTGGAGGACAACATTCCCTTTTATCCTTACAGAATACTACATTGTTGTTCTCACCACATTTCATGCTACGGTTTTACATTCTATTTTGCAGGACAAGCTAAATTACGTAACATCCATCCAAACCCTTCTGTCAAAGACAATGGATTTGTAAATTTGCAAAGGCCAGAGAGACTCCCAGTAGAACGTCAGCACCCTGGTGGAAGCTGCCCAGTCTTGTTCACTGCTGTATCCCCAGAGCCTACAAACGGCACATGGCACTCAGCAGATGCCTAATACACCAGGCACTGTGCTGAGTGCTTTACACCCATCACCTCCTTCAACCCTCCAACTACCCTACGAGGCAGGTACTCTCACCCTCAATTCTGCGAGCAAACTAAAGCTTAGAGAAGTTATGAAACCTGCACGGGGTCTCACAGTTAGGAAGCTGTGGAATTGAGACCCAAATCCAGATCGGAGAGTCAGTCCAACAGCCCTTATTTTCCAATTCCCAGCATACCTTTATCATTTCTTTTTTAAATGACAAGCCTTACCAGTAATTATCTATTACACAGGCTTTTGTAAGCTGGATGGATCACACCCCATTAAAAAAAAACATGAGTAGATTATCTGTTCTTACTTAATTCCTGAGGGAGTATGTAATCAGGAGTCATATTTATTAAGCCACAGGACAACACAGCTAAAAGCATCATCAAAGGTTCAAACTGTTCACATCATATTAATCCCTTATTCTTTAATAAGGGCAGACCCTCTAGAGAGCAGGACAAGACTCAAAAGAATTAAGTAGCCTGGGAAATGGAGGGACTGACTGGATGTGGTATTAGATTTGACAGTGAAAGGGTAAAAAGTTCAAAGAAGCTAAAAGAATCCTAACATATAGGTCAGTTACCATTTTCTTCTAAGTTATTTTTATTTTTTATTATTGCTTGACTAAACCTTGTAATATTGTATCAAGGTATTTAGGTGATGATAAGGAGTATTTGGAAGCTACCCAAAAATAAAGGAATCCACAGTTTATGAGCAAGCATTTAAAACCAAATGGTTCGAATACCTAAGAATGATCCATAAACTCATTAAGATGAATTCGCAAAATACATGAGTGATATAGATATATATTTATACAACCTACCAGATTTGGCTTCAGAATATTTTCCTGAGACAAAGGCAACAAAAGCAAAAATAAACAAATGGGTCTATATCAAATTAAAAAGCATTTGTACAGCAAAGGAAACCCTCAACAAAACGAAAAGCCAACCTCCTAAATGGGAGAAGATATTGCAAATGATATATCTGATAAAGGGTTAATATCGAAAATATATAAAGACCTCACACAACTCAATATCAAAACCAAAAACAATCTGATTAAAAAATAGGCAGATGACCTGAATAAACATTTTTCCAAGGAAGCCATACCGATGGCCAACAGATACATGAAGAGATGCTCAACACCGCTAATCATCAGGAAAATGAGAATCAAAACCACAATATCATCTCACACCTGTCGGAATAGCTATTACCAAAAAGACAGTTAACGAGTGTTGGCGACGATGTGGAAAAAAGGGAGCCCTCGTGCACTGCTGATGGGAATGTAAGTTGGTGCAGCCACTATGGAAAACAGTATGGATTCCTCAAAAAATTAAAAAGAGAACTACCATAGGATCCAGCAATTCTACTCCTTGGTGTTTATCTGAAGACAATGAAAACACCAGTTAAGAAAGATACATGCACCCCCATGTTCACTGCAGCTTTAGCAAAAATAGCCCAGATATGGAGGCAACCTAAGTGTCCATCAACTGATGAATGGAAAAAGATGATATATAGATAAATGCAATGGAGTATTACTCAGCCATAAAAAATAACGGAATCTCGCTATTTGCAACAACATGGATAGACCTGGGAGGGTATTATGTTACGTGAAATAAGTCAGACAGAAAAATACCATATGATTTCACCTACATATGGAATCTAAAAAACAAAACGAATAAACAAAACAGAAAAAGACTCACAGATACAAAGGACAAACTGGGGGTTGTCAGAGGGGAGGGCAGTGGGGTAGCTGGATGAAATAGGTGAAGGGGATTAAGAGGTACAAATGTCCAGTTATAAAATAAGTTAGTCATGGGGATGTAATGCACAGCAAAAGGAATAAGTCAATAATACTGTAATAACTGTACTGTGGCAGATGGTTACTACACTCACAATGGTGATCAATTCATAATGTATATAAATGTTGAATCACTATGTTGTACACCTGAAACTAATATTGTGTGTCAACTACACTTCAATGAAAAAAAGAAGAATCAAATTATTTGGAAGTGACCATCTAGAATAGGACTTCAGAGAGTCCTTTAGCTTTAATTTGCCTTTAGTGGTCAATGTTCTCAGATTAGTAAAGAGAGAAAATTCAAGCGAGCATTTGGAAAGCCTGCTTCATTCATTTAAGAAGCCAAAACGCAGTTTCTAAGGAAGACGGTATTATGTCACTAAGTATTATTTTTTCAGGATATTAGAATCCTAATTGAGAATGAAAATACAGTATATTCTCCCTTAAGAAAAACTTATATATACTGCATGTCCTAAGCAGAATTAACTATGAAAATAATTAGAATTGTGGCAAATGCATTTAATCAGAAGAGTGGTATCAAACAAATAACATTTATAAACAGAATTTACTCTCAGCTGGAAAGAAAAGGGGGAATGGTATCAGAGGTGAATATCTCTGCAAAGAAATACATAACCAATGAAAAGCAAGCGACTCAGAGAGATACAGGAAGAGAAGCTAAAAAGAAAGTGGCTAAAAGGAATATTCCAAATATCTTGGAGGCTTTTCCCATCGGTTAGTTATCAAAGCCTTGAGAAGAATCATTCCTATACTTGCAAGAGGGAAATAATGCGGAGGGCCTTCCTCCTAAGACCCGGAATCTCTTTTCCACACCCTGCCTTCAGAAATAACTGAACACTAAGGCCAGGGTTTCAAGAATGCAGTTCATGAGGCCTATTGACAGCTGCCACCCTAACTGCCTCATCCCTCACTGAGTACATCATCATCGTGACTGGGATCCTGGATTCACACCTTATTAACTGTGTGACCCTGAGCAAGTCACAACCTCTCCAAGGCTAACTTTCCTTAGCTGTAAAGTGCGATAATAAAAGCTACTTCTGCAGGGATCTTGGGAGGATTGAAAATGTTTGTAAAGCGCCTAACAATCTCTGACATATAGTGGGTGCTATAAACATTAGCTATTGTTATCAGCAATACCATTCCAAATACCATTCATGTCTGTTTTATTCACAAACACACGTTTTATGATTTGCTAATTACTTGCTTTGTAAATCAGCTTTATTTTGCTTTCAAAAAGGCAGTACTGAAAAACAGAAGAGATGGTGGGGTATCCTTACCTCCTTATCTATTAAGACTGGGTCACGTTATCAGCTCAAGAAATTCAACTCCTATGTAGATAACCCCTACCTCTTCACTAAGATCTTAAGCTTGGTTAGAAAATAATAAGCCACAATATTATCCTAAGATGTGGCAACTGTCAAGCATAAAAGTTAATTTTCTGGGGCTTCCCTGGTGGCGCAGTGGTTGAGAGTCCGCCTGCTGATGCGGGGGACACGGGTTCGTGCCCGGGTCCGGGAGGATCCCACGTGCCGCGGAGCGGCTGGGCCTGTGAGCCATGGCCGCTGAGCCTGCACACCCGGAGCCTGTGCTCCGCAGCGGGAGAGGCCACGGCAGTGAGAGGCCCGTGTACCACCAAAAAAAAAGTTAATTTTCCGAATATAAACTCAAGAAATAAATTTCAGCATAATTCATCCCAATGAAAACAACAAAAAAATATAAATTTCCACAAGGTATAAATTTAGCTAAACAGGTAACTTAATTTAATGAGGGTTTGATCTCTCATCAGTTTAAAGAGGAAAAAAAAGCATATTTCAAGACATGAAGCTCTGAGCAGACCTAATTTTAAAAGCAACAACTTCCAGAGTATATCCTTTAGTCGTAACAAAGCCACCCCAATCCTTTTTATTTCCTACATTTACACTTTTAAACAGAGACCTGAAGTCACAGAGACCACCCTGAGTCGCTTTAAAGAATCAACAAAATTATGTTTTCTGAGCAGAAATGAGGCAGAAAAAGTTGGTGGTATACTTTAGAAATCCCTTCTACACTTTAAATCATCATTTTCTGTCAAATCATCAGTTAATCAGAATATGAAATTAATTAGAACTATTTCCCCCCACATCCTGTTAAGCAATAATTTAATGTAGTCTTAGAAAGCTTTGGAATTACACCAAATTATTTTCATTCCTAGAAGTAATGTGCAGAGGCAAACATGGAACTTACTCAGACTTGCCGTCAGGGATTCTAAGTCTGCCTTCAGGCCTGGAAGCTGCCGAAGCTGCTGCTGTAGCTCTATCAGGCTCGCCTGCTTCTTCTCCCAGTGCGCGGAGAGCACCACCACCTCGCTGTCGACCAGCTGCAACACGGAAGAGGCGGGTTAAAGTAAAACCAGACCGCAGGCATAGAGACTACAGCCAGCATAATGAGAGTCAGCCCACGTTACCTCCAAAAACCCTCCAACTGAGTACAGACAACAGGAGACTCTAAAGAGACTGGAGCTGTTTTCTTTCTGAGAAAACAACCACCGTAACATCCAGTGCAGAAAACCTCAAATTACAGCTTTTATCAGTGCATCTTAACCCAGGAAAGAGAAAGGTCAGCAGTGACCTTAGAAGTCACTTCTAACTATACCCTATTTTTAAGTAAACCATGTATTTGAAAATTCAAATCTAGAAAAAATAAAACAAAAAACAACCACTAACAACCAAAAAGAAAACAAACAAAAACAAACCCAAAACATAATGAATGGGTAATTATTTGTTTTACAAAAGGAATTCTTTTAAAAGAAAAGTTCCCTAATGCACTTAGAATATATTATGATTCAATTTCCATTTAAACAGGAACACTCACTGCATAAAGTAAGATAAATGGTACTTGCATACGGAGGAATTACTGAGGCTATTGATCAATTCCAGCAAAAGGAGAAAAGGATTTATACTAACAAAGAAGACATTCGGAGGTGAAAGGTTCCCAACAGCAGGGTGGTGGGATGCCAGACTAACCTAAAATAATTCTAACTTGTTTTCCTGAAGACTGTAAAGACAATGACAGACAGCGGTTTCTCCCAGTCAATTTTGTTTTGGTTTTAACATGGTGAGAGAGGAAAGGACCTAGAATAAGACTTAGGAGGAGCATGGAGAGGTTATCTTTTGAAAACATCACCAATAATAAGAACTGTGAAAGATACCCATATTTTATACAATAAAGACTTCAAAATTCATTATATAAAAGAAGAAAGTGTATTTGAATTTTATATGTAAAATCAGAGTTCATAGTTAACTTATATTAAAAAAGGGACAATTTACGCATCCCAAGATTAAGATTCTTTAAGAGCTGAAACATGAATACAACTGATTTTTACTGAATCTCACTAAAGAAAGAACTTTTAGAGGAATAAAAATATCAAAATAAGATACAAAATTATTTGCATGTGGCGCTAGATCGTTTTAGCTTCCACATTTTAATATTCTGGGAATTCACAACATTGAAATAAAAAAATTAAGCTACAATAAAGAGGTTAGAAAGCTGCCCTGTTTCCTCACATTATCCCCACTTCACGCACACCTCCCCATTGTCAGTCAGCCCACATTAGAGGGGTAACCACATCGTCTCACATACGAGCCTCAGCTGAGCTGGGGAGGTGTCACCAAGCGCTACTCCAAGTGCATGTCTCATTAATTCTGTATACTTCAAAATGTCCGTGCCAACCGGTTTTGTAAAGATCCTGAAGAGGAGTTTAAAAGATACTGAGCATTGCTAACAGACACAGCTGTGATGCAATAGTAAGGAAACTGGGCTTGCAACAAGGATCCGTGCCCATAGGGTTCATCTGTAATATCCAACAAGTTTCTACTGACCGCCCGCTCTTTGCCCGGCACTGTTTCAGGCACTGGAGATACCATGGTGAACAAAACAGAAAAAAAGACCCCTGCACTCTTGGTGCTTCAGTCTGGTGTAGGTCTCACAAATTTTCTTAACTGCAGTTTTTAAATTCTAAAAAAGAAAAAATAATTCCTGTATCACAGGGCTGAACTGATGATAAGAAAGATATTTTTCCTGGTACATGGCATATCTTTTAAAAAGTTTGTTAAATCTTAATTACTCTGGTTAATTATGTTAAAAATTTGAAAAATCTAGAATAAACAATTTTTAGATAAGAACCATTTCTTACTGAAAAGTAAAGTGAAACATACTTAAGTATTAAAACTTCAGTATAGTTCATGTCTTCCACAAAATTGAAAATTATATTCTGTATATAGAATATAAGAAGCGTGCACAGAAAGAATATATCAGAATACATCAAAATACTATTTTAATTTAAAAGAATGGGATGTTGAATGGATTCTCAGAAATCATTATCAAGTGTAATATAATAATACTAAAACATTTTGAGCATTTCTATGTGCCAGGCCCTGTGCTAAGCAATTTACATATATTATCTCATTTAGCTACACAGCAACCTTGTAAACAGAGCAATATTACCACTTCCATTTTACAGAAGAAACCAAGGCACAATGAAGCTTAGTCACTTTCCCAAGGGCCACAGAAGACCTAGATTCAATCCCAGGGAATGTGACACTTAAGCCCATGCCCTTAATTGATATTCTAGGGATTGTGTATAAGGGGACATGAAAGGAAGAAGTGAAAAGCTAGCAAAAGAAAAGGTTCTGAAAAACTGTACTTCAACTTTACTTAATAAGAAATGAGCTATCTCCAGAAGGCCAGTTTTTCTCCTCCAAGTAAACAATTCTGAATAAATCCAGATTTAACACCAGGAAATCAAGTTTAAGTAGCAAGACAAACCCATAGTTTGGGTCTGTTGCCCAAATTACAAGTCATTCCAAAATTCCTTCTGGTGGACACTGAAGTTAGGAGAACAAAGAAAAAGCAGGGACACAAGTAAATGGGTAACAACATTACGACCTTACTTTGTATAAAACAGTTCTGTATTTTGGGGGCATGTTATTTCATGTGATTTTCAAACAACTTCGGTAAGCAGTGTAAGTGGTGTTATACCATTTTACATGTGAGGAAACTAAAAATAGAGAGACTCCGTTTATCTGCCCAAGGTCAAAATGTATTACTGCAGAAAGTAGGCATTCCCACACCCAGTTTAGTTCACTTCCCACCACAGGCAAAAGAGATCCAACCTGGAACACAAAGAGAGTGAAGCATGCCTAATTTAAGCAGCTTATGCACCAAATTGTTAAAACATGAATCTTAAAAGTTCAATTTGAAGGCAAATATTTCACAGTAATAAAAATTATAAGCAAATAATGCACTGGAAGTCTAACTTAAAAAGGTACCCTCAGAATCTAACCCCTAAGTCACTATCAATTACGTACTCATTTATACATTGCTAAGGGAGGGAAAAACAAATCAAAAAACTTGTTAAAAAAGAAAAGAAAAAAAAAAACTTGTGGAAAATGTCTAGACAACAAAGTTACCATTGACCAAACTGTTTTCTAAGATATTGCTTTGAATTTTAAGACTATATAGTAAGAATTAGCTTTAAAGTAACTGAGTATAAAATAATTTGTCAAAGAAAACTGAATTGTCCTTAGGTATATTTGCCCTGGCAGGTTGATACTCTTTGGTTAAAGGCCACTAAAGACACATGAGCATGGCCTGACAAAACAAACACATGATAAAACACTTTGCATGTTAAAGATATACATTTTAAATATTTACATATGTCTCAACAATACGTCAGAGAGCTTTTTGGGTTTTTTTCTTTTTGCGGTACGTGGGCCTCTCACTGTTGTGGCCTCTCCCGTTGCAGAGCACAGGCTCCGGACGCGCAGGCTCAGCGGCCATGGCTCACGGGCCCAGCCGCTCCGCGGCATGTGGGATCTTCCCGGACCGGGGCACGAACCCGCGTCCCCTGCATCGGCAGGCGGACTCTCAACCACTGCGCCACCAGGGAAGCCCCTCAACTACTTTTATTCAACGTTACATTGGAGGTTCTACCCACTGTAAAAAGACCTGAAGAAAGACTGGTAGGTTTTTCTTCTTCCCTTCCATCTACACAAAACAACTCCCATCCCTGAATGCAAATTATTAGAATAAGAGGATTTAGCAAGATGATTGACCATGGAATCAAAATACTACAAGTCAAATACTGCAGGTTTTGGTAGATATTAGGACAAAAGTTAACTTCTATTAGAAACTTGCTAAAACGTTTTACTCTGAATAATTTTACTGAATGTATTTTCTGCATCTGATGATTATGTATTTTTCTCTTTTAATTTGTTAACGTGATCAACGGCATACAAAAGATTTTCTAATGTCAAACCAACTTTATAATCCTGGAATAAATCTGGGGTGTTTATGCCTGGCTGGATTTGGTCTGCCATCACAGCCATGTATACAGCAGGATGTCTCCCAGGTAGAATGCCTCTTATCATCCAACATTCACAGAACAAGCACATATACAAACACATACACAAAGTTTTGGCTCACAGTTATATAGGAAAACTTTACATTTACGCTTGATACACATTTTATAACAATGTGTGAGAATATTCTCAAGTGAAATTTCAAATAACATTGGTAGAATATGAGAATCACAAGACGGTACAAGGAGCCCATCTATAAAGGAGAGGCAAGCCCTGCATACTGTGAGCGTTGATAGGTCACGTTACTACACACGAGGCAGCTGTTTGTCAACGAGTGTATCACAGGTTTGGTAAGCAGAAAGCTATGTTTGAAGCACTTTACTACCTAACAGATTGCTACCATCTATAGACGTTTTGCTGGTTGTATATATATATTATATTCTTAAATATATTTAAGAAAGTTGGTTGAGGGCTTTGGGTGGACGTGTAACACATTATGACTTTTCCAATTTAGAATGTGACAAATAGGTTCCTGGATAGAGTGCTGGCACAGAACATCTGATTTCCAGAAATAGGTTACTGAAGTTAAGTGAGAGATAATGCCTCCATTTTGCTTGTAATTTTTGTAACTGCATTCATGAATGGGACTGGGCTCCAATTTCACCTTCTCATACTTCCCTTGTTGGAGTTCAGTATCAGTTATTCTAGCCTCATGAAATGAGCTGGGCAGCTTCCTCTTTTTTCACTTGCTGCAGGAGTTTGTCTAACATTGAAATGGTAGTCTCTCTGAAAGTCTGATAGAAGTCTGCTATGAAACTTTGTGGACCTGGTGCTTTCTTAGTGAAAAGATTAATCACTAATACTGTTTCTTTAGTGGCTATAGGACTATTCAGGATTTGTACTACTTTTAAAATTGGTTTTAGTAAAAATTTCCAGTGTTTTTCCATTTTGTCTAAGCTTTCAAATTTGTCATAGAGTTTTTCACAAGCTCTTATCTTTCACTCTGCTGTAGCTGTAGTTATATTCTTTAATTCTTAAAATTATTTATCCTTCTTTTCTTGCTCCATATCAGCAGACATCTATCTACCAAATTTTATTAGTCTTTTCTAAGAACTTGTGGCTTTGTCTGGCTTCTATTGTATTCTTTATATTCTATTTCATTTACTTTTTTCATCTTTATTATCTCTTTCATTCTTCCTTCATGATTTATTCTGTCCTCTAATTCTTAGGTTAGATTAGCTCACTGACTTTCAAGTCTAAGTTTTCCCCTATAAAATTTCCCTCTAAATAGTCTTTGGCAAATTATACAATTTATGAGTAGTAATTATTATAATTCAGTTCTATTTAAAAATTTTTAATATTATTTCCTTCTTTGAACCATAAATTATGCATTATATTTTTTAATAGTTTTTTTTTTTTTTTTTTTTTTTTTTTGCGGTACGGGGGCCTCTCACTGTTGTAGCCTCTCCCGTTGCGGAGCACAGGCTCCGGATGCACAGGCTCAGCGGCCATGGCTCATGGGCCCAGCCGCTCCGCAGCATGTGGGATCTTCCCGTACCGGGACACGAACCCGTGTCCCCTGCATCGGCAGGCGGACTCTCAACCACTGCGCCACCAGGGAAGTCCCAATGCATAATATATATTTTTAATTGGAAAATGTATGGAATTTTCAAAATTGTTTTCCTATACTGACTTCCAGCTTCATTTGCACCAGGATCAGAGAATATTCTGTATGACTTGATTTACATGAAACTTGTCGATTTACATGAAACTTGTTGAGAACCGCTTTGCGGCCCAGTACATGGTCAATTTTTATGTGTTCCAGGTGTGCTTTGAAGAATCTGTATTCTGTATTTGTTGGGGCAGATTCTGTATCTGCCTATCTGGTCAAGTTTGTAAATCACATTAGTCGCATGTCCTATATCCATACTTAGTTTATTTGGGTTTTTTCCCTATCAATTAAGAGGAATGTATTAACATCCCCCCATTTTGATGATAGATTTATCCATTTTTCCTTATAACTTGTCTTTTACGTACGGAGACTTACTAGACACACAGGTTTAGACTTTTTCCCCTTAGGGAACTGAATCTTATAGAGCGATCCTTTGTTTCCTATTTAATTCATTCTCATTATTCTAGTTTCTTCTACAGGTTTAAAAGATATACACTATTTCTGTTCTTTAGTGGTTACCCTTGAAATTCTGCCCTCCATATTTAACTTTACATCTAAGGTTAATTAATATCTATACCCTCCCCATTAATAATGCAAGGGCTTTTAAAATACTTGAACTCTGATAATCTGCCTTCCAGATTGCATGCTATTCTTATCTAGCATTTTTGTTCTATAATTTTTAATTCCACAAACTAGATAACTGATAGAAATACATAGTCACTGTTTATATTTACCTATGGTTTACCATTTTCTTTGCTCATTATTCCTTCCTATACCTGAGACCTACCTCCCAAAATCATTTCTTTTATCCAGAAATACATTTTTTAGAAGTTCCTTTATTGGACAACGGTTGATAGAAAACTATTTTTATCTGAAAATGTCTCACTTTGCCCTCATTCTTTTTTTTTTTTTTTTTTTTTTTGCGGTACACGGGCCTCTCACTATTGTGGCCTCTCCCGCTGCGGAGCACAGGCTCCGGACGCGCAGGCGCAGCGGCCATGGCTCACGGGCCCAGCCGCTCCGCGGCACGTGGGATCCTTCCGGACCGGGGCACGAACCCGTGTCCCCTGCATCGGCAGGCGGACTCTCAACCACTGCGCCACCAGGGAAGCCCCCTGCCCTCATTCTTGACAACAGTTTGAGAAGTCTAATGGAAACTCATTCATTTGTAAGTGATCTATCTTTTCTCTTTAGTTACTTTGAGATCTTCTCTTTGCCTTTGGTGTTCTGTAGCTTCAACATGATATGTCTAGGTGTGGATAACTACTTACCTTGCTTGCTTGTAATACCTTTTGGATCTAAGGATTTACAGATCTCATTTCTGGAAAATTCTCAGCCATTTACATTTTCCTACATTGTCTTTCCCTCATTCTCCTTCCAGATTATTAGATATATTAAGCTGAGCTATATGAAACTGTAATTTTACAGATCAAAAAGGTCTCATATTGGTAATCTTACTTGGTTCAACCTATAGACCTTTTATAACTATTTTTTATTAACTCCTCTTTCATATTTTCCATTTTCATATCTCAGAAATCCTTTCTGGGTAATGTCTGACTTTATCTCCTACTTCAATGTACTCTTTCTTCAGCTATAGATACCTGCTGTTAAGCACATCCTTTGGGTTTTTCATCTCAATGACTTTTAAAAGTCATGTTTTAAAGTCATGTTTCATACTCTCTTATTCCTTACTCATTTTCATCCATCTTTCATCTCTCTAAAAAACTTTGTATGCTCCTATTTAATTGTCTATATACAAGAGTGCAATATCTAAAGTGCCTTACAGGTCTAAATCTTACTCTTTGGTTCTAGTGACTCCAACTTTTGCTAATATATTTCTTTGTGTGTTTGCTAATCTTTGGCAGGGGGGAGGGGGTGGTTAGGGGATGAATCTGTGGGAATCTTGAAGGGCCTGGGTTTACAAGTTTCATACATGAAGAACTGGTATTTGTTTCTGTTGAGTGTCAAAGACACAGTCACCTGTAGCCCTTTCATTTCTTAAGTTAGTGGTTCCTTGATCATGCAGGAAGTATAAACTAGAGCCCAACACTCATGTGAGGCCAAGACCATATAAACAAATCCAAAATGGAGACTATATTTATTCCAAGTTGTTATGAAGACGAGTTTCCTTGTTGTCTCCTTTTGCCAACAAGTAGCTTTTCTTTCATCTTTTCTTTCTTTTTTGAAATGTCCTAGATTACCCTTTCACCAAGAGATGTAGTCACTTCAAATATCCAAGAGCTTTATGCAGCAGTCTTAGACTCAGTTCCCCATAGATGAAAATCTCCTGTCACCCAAATCTCTAAAGGTTTTGTTTTACTATTTGACCCCAGCTTCCATGTTATTTTTTTAACCACTCTCATTTCAGTTCCCCGGTGTTTTTGTTTGTTTTCTGCCTTTAGGATTTCCTTTAATTTTTGTACACTCACTGCATTTAAAATTTAAAAAAAATTAAACACCAGCATTTAGGTGTTTTACACCTAAAGGGCTTTTCAAAGTATCTAGTCTGCCTTACTAACAGAAACCTATAACCTTCTTTTTCAGTAATTTCTAAGAGAAACATTAATGTCTAAATGTTATCATATGTATTACCATGTTCTGTACATGTAACTACTACAGTTTCATTAATTAGGTAAACGGTGAAGTCAGTCTAAATTAATTAAAAGTCAGAATCACAGAAGTTTTTAGAAAGAAATAATGTTTGATTGCCATCAATAACACAGACTGTATTTCATCTTGGCTAAAAAAGCTTTAAGTACATATACCAAATAATTTTAATTACAAGTCTCTTTAATTCATTACACACTCTATAGAGCTAGAAAATAGGTTGTTCTTCTAAGTAATTGAGGTTGACTCCTGAGATTTTTATATTTATTTACTAATAAGCAAATTAATGATTTTAAGTAGACTGAGCAAAGTTAAACTTTTGCCCCCCAAAAAAGGAATTCTTAAATAGTGAGTAGAAAGAAATGACATAATTTACATAAACTGCAAAGGTATCAGACTCAAATTCAAAGCATTATACCTGGATGAACCAAATATTTACTTGCAACTCTAGAACAAAAGTTACAAACTCTCTAAGCTAACTAAATTACTTGACTGAGAAATTATGAAAAAGTGCTTTATTTAGGGAGTTTCATAATCAACTACTAAATTAAATTTCAGATATCCTGCAAAACATTTTAACAAAACTACAAATTTAATTTCTTAAAAACTAGCATTGAAGACTACAAAAGGATATTTTCCCCATGAGTATAAGATTAGCCGATTCTTTACCTCACCAGCACTTGCGCATTCCTGGGCTCTTCTGTGGAGTGCAGCCCACGTATCTTCATACCTAAGAAAAGCAAAAAATAATTCAAAATACAAACCACACATTAAAAAAATTCTACCTATGTATACGTATGGCTGATTCATTTTGCTGTGCAGCAGAAGCTAACACAACATTGTAAAGCAACTGCACTCCAATAAAAATTAATAAAAAAAATTCTACCTAAAAATGAACCTGTTACACCCTGTGGTGTCGGAAAGGAAAGCTCAAAAAATAATGGAGACACATTGTAAACACACAGAAGTCAACTTCAAGGGGCTTCCAATTGCCAAATCTGGGACAACCTGAGCAACAAAACAAATAATGGTAGAAATGGGTTATAACTCATGGACTAAAACCAACAGCCATGAGTTCATAGTGATTTAAATAAACAGTTGAATGGGGCAGAAGGGAAAAATTCTTCCTTGCAGTAGAATTCCAATTAATAATGATAGAAAAAATGAGAAAAAAAGAAAATCACCATTTGGTAAACACAGTACTAATTATTTCAGGCAAGAATTCGAATAGATGCTAAAATTAGTGGGTGAGAGTATAAAGAGAAACAGGATATTTTCATAGTCTCTAAGTAGCTCACCACAGGATACTTATTAATTTAAAAGGGGGAAACAGTATTAAAGTGGAGAAACCTGGCAGACACTTCCTTAACCAAGTGGTCAATGTTAACAGCAGCAGTAAGGAGACATAGCAACATCACGTGCCTACTGATACAATTATTCTTCTGTTATTCTCACCATAAAAGCACTAACTTGAATTTAATCATGAGAAAACAGCAGATAAACCCAAAATGAGGGATTTTTGCAAAATAACTAGCCAGAAATAAACCCATGCATAGATGGCTCAATTACTTCACAACAAAGGAGTCAAGAATATACAATAGGGAAAGGAGAGTCTCTTCAATAAATGGTGTAGGAAAAACTGGACAGCCACATGCAAAAGAATGAAACTGGACAATTATCTTATACCACACCCCAAAATTAACTCAAAATGGATTAAAGACCTGAATGTAGGACCTGAAACCATAAAACTCCTGTGAAAAAACATAGGCAGTAAGCTCCTCGACATCGGTCTTGTGATGATTTTTTGGATCTGATACCAAAAGCAAAGGCAAAAAGAGCAAAAACAAACAAGTAGAACTACATCAAACAAAAAAGCTTCTGCACAGCAAAGAAAACCATCAACAAAATGAAATGGCAACCTACTGAATGCGAGAAAATACTTGCAAATCGTACATGTAATAAAGAGCTAATACCCAAAATATGTAAAGAAATCATACAACTCAATAGCAAAAAACAATCTGATTAAAAAACAGGTAGAGGCTCTGAAAAGATATTTTTCCAAAGACATACAAATAACCAACAGGTACATGAAAAGTTGCTCACTTCACTAATCATCAAAAAGTGCAAATCAAAACCACAATGAGATATCACCTCACCCTTGTTAGATGGCTATTCTCAAAAATACAGCAAATAATAAGTGTTGGTGAGGATGTGAAGAAAAGGGAACCTTTAGTATACTGTTGGTGGGAATGTAAACTGGTGCAGCCACTATGGAAAACAGTATGGAGGTTCCTCAAAAAATTAAAAATAGAACTACCATATGATCCAGCAATCCCACCTGTGGGCACATACCCAGACAAAACTATAACTTGATAAGACACGTGCACCCAATGTTCACAGCAGCACTACTCACAAGAGCCAGGACATGGGACCAACCCCTTTGCCATCTGCAACAACATGGATGGACTTGGAGGGCATTATGCTTAGTGAAGTAAGTCAGACAGAGAGAGACAAATACTGTATGTTATCACGTATATATGGAATCTAAAAAATACAACAAATGAATGAACATAACAAAATAGAAACAGACTCACAGATGCCCAGAACAAATTAGTGGTTACCAGTGGGGAGAGTGAAGAGGGGGAGGGGCAAGAAAGGGGGAGGGGATTAAGAGGTACAAACTACTATGTATGAAATAAGTAAGCTACAAGGGTATATAGCACAGGGAATATAGCCAATAATTTATAATAACTTTAAATGGAGTAAACAGTAAAATCTATAAAAAGTTTGAATCACTATGTTGTACCCCTGAAATTAATATTGTAAATCAACTATACCTCAACAAAAAAAATTTAAATAAATAAATAGAAAACAAAATAAACCTGAACTCATAGGTACAGAGAACAAACTGGGGGTTACCAAAGGCAGGGGGTGAGGGGTTGGGTGTGGGTGTGTGTGTGTGTGAGAGAGAAATGGGTGAACGTGGTCAAAGGTATAAACTTGTAATTATACATAACATACAGCACGGTGACTATAGTTAATAATACTATATTGTATATTTCAAAGTTCCTAAGAGAGTAAAACATAAAAGTCCTCATCACAAGAAAAATTTTTTAAACTATGTGTGATAATGGATGTTAAGTAGATTTATTGTGGTGATTATTTTGCAATATATACAAATATTGAGTCATTATGCTGTACACCTAAAACTGATACAATGTCATATGTCAATTATCTCTCAAAAAAAAAGTTCAGGCTTAAGAAAAAAGAACTCAAATCAACAATCTAACTTCACAACTTAAGGAACTAGAAAAAGAACAAACTGAACCTATAGCTGGCAGTAGGAAGGAGACAACAAAGAGAACTAAGAAAACAATTCCATCTACAGTAGCATCAAAAAAATTTTAGGAATTAACCAAGGAGGTGAATCCTTGACAATGAAGACTACAACATATTGCTGAAAGAAATTTTTAAAAAGACATAAATAGATGGAAAGATACCCCACGTTCATGGAATGGAAGACTTAATATTGTTAAGATGTTGTCAATAGCACCCAAAGTAATCTACAAATTCAGTGTAATCCCTATCAAAATCCCAATGGCATACTTTGTAGAAGTAGAAAAAAATCCATCGTAAAATTCATATGGAAGGTCAAGGGATCCTGAAAAGCCAAAACAATCTTGAAAAGAAGAACAAAGTTGAAAGACTCACACTTCTTGATTTCAAAACTTACTACAAAGCTACAATAATCAAAATCAAATAATAATCAAAACAGTGTGGCACTGGTATAAAGGGAGACATATAGGCCAATGAAATAGAGAGCCCAGAAATAAACACTTGCACGTATGGTCAAATAATTTTCGACAACTGTGCCAAGATCATTCAGTGGGGAAAGGATAGTCTTTTCAACAAATACGCTAGGGTGCTGGGAAAGTGGATATCCACATGCAAAATGACGTTGGACTCTTACTTTAACACCATACACAAAAATTAACTAAAAATGGATCAAAAAATCCAAACATAAGAACTAAAACTATAAAACTCTTTGAAGAAAACATGGGGAAAAGCTTCATGACATGAGATTTGACAATGATTTCTTGGATATAACACCAAACGCACAGGCCACAAAGAAAACAGACAAATTGGACTTAATCAAAATTAGAAACTTTTGTGCATGAAAGAACACAATCGACAGATAAAAAGGCAACCAATAAAATGGGAGAAAATATTTACAAATCACATACCTGATAAGGGATTAATCTCCAGAATATACAGAAAACTCCTAACACTCAACAACACAAAACCACCCTATCCAAAAACAGGCAAAGGACTTGAATAGATATTTCTCTAAAGAAGATACATAAATGGCCAATAAACACATGAGAAACTCACCATCATCAGTCATTAGGGAAATGAAAATCAAAACCACAATGAGATACCACTTCATACCAATGAGAATGGCAAAAAAACCCAACCAGCCAAACAAAAGACCCCCAAAACAAGTTTTGGTGAGAATGTGGAGAAATGGCAACCAGAGAAATGTGCACTGCTAGGGGAATGTAAAATGGTGCAGCTGCTACGGAAAACAGTATAGGGGTTCTTCAAAATATTAAAGTAGAATTACCATATGATTCAGCAGTTCCTTTTTTCAGTATATACTGCCAAAAAACTGAAAGCTGGGTCATGAAGAGATATCTGCACACCCATGTTCATAGCAACATTGTTTACACTAGCCAAAAAATGAAAGCAACCCAAATGTCCATTAATGGATGAATGAATAAGCAAAATACGGTACATTCATACAATGGAATATTATTCAGCCTTAAAAAGGAAGGAAATTCCTTTGAATTCGTGGTGATCATTTTGTAATGTACAGACATATGGAAAAACTATGTGGTGCACCAGGTACTAACATAGTTTTGTAGAGCAAACAAACGAATAGAAAAAGAGATCAGATGTATGGTTACCAGAGGCGGGTGGGCGGGGTGTGGAGGGAGGGGAATGGAATGAAGGCAGCAAAAAGGTACAAACTTCCGGTTTGTAACATAAGTAAGTACCAGGGATGTAATATACAACAGGATGAATATAATTGACACTGCTGTATGTTCTATATGAATGTTGTTAAAGTCTAAGTTCTCGTCACAAGGAAAAAAAATTCTTTTTCTTTTATTTTGTACCTATATGAGATATGGATGTTCACTAAACTTACTGTGGCAATCATCTCATGATGTATGTAAGTCAAGTCATTATGTTGCAATACCTTAAACTTATACAGTACTGTATGCCAATATCTCAATAAAACTAGAAGACCAAAAAGGAAGAAATTCTAACAAGCTACATGGATGAAACTTGAAATTATGTTAAGTGAAATAAGCTAATCACAAAAAGCCAAATACTGTATGATGCCACTTATAAGAGGTACCTAAAGTAGTCAAATTCATAGCAAGAGAAAGTAGAATGATGGCTGCCAGCGGCAGATATTTGCAAGATCAAGAGTTTTGGAGGCTGGATGCGTAACAATGCAAATGTACTCAGCAGTAGTGAATTGTACACCTAATGATGGTTAAGATGGCAAGTTTTATGCTATATGTATCTTACACAATTTTTTAACAATTAAAAACATTTTACTATTTAGGTATATGCTATTTAAAATGGTCTTTCCTCCACTCAATACTAGTTCCAAAGAGAAAGACTGTGCTTCAGTGCAATGAAGAGACACATTACAGACATTCCTATGGCTGCAAATTTTTCATGTTAAGTCCCCAAATGCACCCCATTTCCCAAAACTACCATACACATAAGTCTACAAGTCTGAAGTAAATCTTTCAATGAAGTTCTTTCAACTAAATCCCTAGATTAAAAAAATAAAGATATCAAGCAAACAGTACACCACTGATTAATTTTTACTATATCTCCTTTCATGTTCACTTATGTTCCTCACTCAACAAAACCAAACAGGAAATTAATGTCAAATTAAGCACTCAGAGAAGAAAAATCCCCAGATTTTGCAACCATAAAAAGAAACCGCATAAAACGTTAGAAAAGAGAAAGCAAAATGTAGGTATAGGTGATTGTGTCCTAACACAAGCTGATAAGGCGAAGGAGCACACCCTCTACTGTACACGTGGCTCCCACCTATCCATCAGATGCCATGTTACGAGGTACAGAAATGCATATAACATATGCAAACCATATACTTATTTCTATAACAGCTTTATTGAGGTTTGATACACCATAAAATTCATGTGTTTTTTTTTTTCTTGGCCACACCACGTGGCATGAGGGGATCTTAGTGCCCCAACCAGGGATCAAACCTGCGCCCCCTGCAGTGGAAGTTCGAAGTTTTAACCACTGGACTGCCAGGGAAGTCCCAAAATTCATGCTTTTAAAGTGCATAATTCAGGACTTCCCTGGCGGTCCAGCGGTTAAGACTTCGCCTTCCAATGCAGGAGGTGTGGGTTCGATTCCTGGTTGGGGAGCTAAGATCCCACATGCCTCCCAGCCAAAAAACCAAAACATAAAACAGAAGCAGTATTGTAACAAATTCAATAAAGACTTTAAAAAAGGTCCACATCAAAAAAAAAAATCTTAAAGTGCATAATTCATCCAAGATGTAGCACACCTCAGTACTTCATTCCTTTTCATGGCTGAATAATATTCCATTGTATGGAGACATGAAATTTTGTTATTCATTCATTGACTAATATCTGCGCTGTTTTACTTTTTGGCCATTATGAATAATATTGCTTTATGAATGATACTGCTACTATGCACATTTGTGTACAATTTTTTATGTGGACATAAGTTTTCAATTTTCTTGGTGTGAAACTGCTAAGTCACATGGTAATTCTCCTTTTAACTTTTTGAGAAACTACCAAACTATTTTCCAAGGCAGTGATTTTACAATCCCACCAGCAGAGCATAAGGGTTCCAATTTTTCCACATCACTGCCAACACTTGTTATTGTTTGTCTTTTTGATTATAGCCATGCTAGTGGGTATGAAGTGGTATTTCATCGTGACTTTGGTCTGCACTTCCCTGATGACTAACGATGAGAATTTTTTCATGTGCTTATTGGCCATTTGCCTATCTTTTTTATGGAAATGTCTATTCAAATCCTTTGCCTATTTCTTCACTGGATTATTTGTGTTTTTACTGTTGAGTTATAAAAGTTATTTATACATTCTAGATACAAGTACCTCAACAGATGTATAATTTGCAAATATTTTCTCCCATTCTGTGGACTGTTGTTTCACTTTCTTGATAGTGTTCTTTAAAGAGCAAAAGTTTTAATTTTGATAAAGTCCAATTTATCTTTTTTTCCTTTGTTACTCATGCTTTTGATGTCATCTAAGAAAATCACGTATTTTAATATTAATCTGCACGTCAACAGAAATGGATTGGAGAAGAAATGGTAAAAAAATTAAGAATCAAAGTAAAAAAGAAAAGAAAATTATTGGGGACTCAAATCCAGAATTGATTTTCTTGCAACAAAGAAACCATAATACATGCACGTGATAAAGTTATTGATTAGTAAACACAACAGTGATCAATATGCTAGAAGTCTGAATGGCCTTTGTATTAATCAGTGAAATGCAAAAGCCCCTCCAGGAACACAAATAAGTAAATAATTTCCAATCTCCTTGTTAAGGTAAAATTTAGTTACTTTAAGGTTTCTATCTATAAGGTTATAAAATACTTTTAGACAATAGTCAGAAGTATAACCTTTTTATTCAAACGAAAACACTTACCTGCTCAGTAATTCTAGTCCAGCAGAGCACTTTGGCAAATATGGAACAGTCCTGCCAAAAGAAACACTTGTTTTATTAAAAACTGCTGCTGATTTAGGCCAACTTAAAAAAAAAGTTACGTATAATAATTTTGATGCTGTCAATCATAATGTGGAATATTTTTAAATCACTAATGGCAATTGATCTAAACTTTTAGAAAAATGTATTGTTATTCCAAAGTTAATATACTGCAATATACTATCAACCATCAATTTGCCCTATAGATCTTTTTTTTTTTTTTTTTTTTTTTGGGGGGGGGGTACGCGGGCTTCTCACTGCTGTGGTCTCTCCCACCTAGGAGTACAGGCTCCGGACGCGCAGGCCCAGCGGCCATGGCTCACGGGCCCATCTGCTCCACGGCACGCGGGACCCTCCCGGACCGGGGCACGAACCCGCGTCCCCTGCATCGGCAGGTGGACTCTCAACCACTGCGCCACCAGGGAAGCCCTGCCCTACAGATTTTTAGCACACAAGAATAAACACTTTAATAGAATGTTAGCTAACAAGAAATTTTTTTAAAAGCTCCTCATCTCTAGGTTTAAAGTGAAATTTGGTCATGTGCTTTACTTTATTAAAAATGAAAAACTGCACAAATTATACTAGTGTTTTCATATAAAACAGATAACACAGCTAAAGAGGCTCACTTGCCAAGTACTGTTTCATTATCAATTTGCTTCTCAATAATGGAGAACTTTTACTGTGCTCTTAATATACAAATAAAAATGATTAATTGTGATCAAATAGCCATTGACTGTCATGGAGTAAAACAATTACATGTCACCATTTTTCAACCATTTTACAATTTTATCAGAAAAATTTCCAGTGTTACAAAATTTAGAAAGAATCAATAAATTGTTTAGTCAGATGCATTCAACAGATATAAAATCAATTAAAGTAATTATACTATCATGACTACAACCAAAAGTTGTATGAAATTTAAGTCATAGTAAATTAAATCAGGACGAGCTTACCTGGGTTTGTTTTTTACTTTAGCTTCTCTTGATCTGTCACTTAAAGTCTTCAGCCTATAATTCAACAAGTATAGAATATCATATTTTTACAGCTTAAGAGATTTCTTTCAAATGCAAATTTCACAGCTCATAAAACTTTGGGTTGGATAAGCTAATTTTTTTTTTAGCAAGAATTAAGCACCTCTACAGACAACAAATATTTGTTTACTATATATCAGACATCACAAATGGAAAATTTATAGCTAATATTTTTATATTTTTCTTGCCCCAAATCCCTTTTCTAGAAACATTTCCTAAATATGACTGGACTAGAAAACCTCACTACTCTTGGCAACATCAGAAAAAAAAAGTGGTCTCCATAGGTGAACTTGATCGGCAACAAAGATATCTAAGCAGCACATTTTTTTTTTTACATCTTTATTGGAGTATAATCGCTTTACAATGGTGTGTTAGTTTCTGCTTTATAACAAAGTGAATCAGTTATACATATACATATGTTCCCATATCTCTTCCCTCTTGCGTCTTAAGCAGCACATTTTTAAGTAGATAACTATGCCAGGCACTAAGTGCCAACATTCAGAGAAATTTTAGCTATTGATAAAAGGCTTTCTAAAATACATTACAAACCTCCTTCATTAAAGAGGTCTTGGTACATTCTATTGAACATTTTCTGATAACTCGGCATCATTATCATGAATACCAGTGACTGCATTTCGTGGCAAAACAGTACTCTCCTTAGATGTTTCTGAACTAGGAATGTCTCTTCATTTACCAACTCGAAACCAATCTAAAGTGGTTTTCTGAGTTTGTTCAGGATCCTACATCTATTTCTTCAAAATTTAAATTTTCCATCTCTACCATTGGTCATCTGGTATCAGCTACCACTTACTGCTTCTGCTAGCTATTTAACTGTAGCGGCCTACTCCCCTTTTATTTGCTTTTTAAAATTATTGGGCTGGGAAACATAAACGGGCTAGAAATACATATGTAAAATAAAATAAATAGGCTCTTCTATATATAAAATATGAAGTTCATAAACTTCAATGTTTTTTCACTTCACCAGCCCAATTTTTACCTACCTTTAACTGTGGACTCTGTATCATATAACAGACTGCCAAAAAGCAAATGCTAAATTATGAGATAATCTCAGATAAAATGAGATATCTGGACATGTTCTTCTTAATCTGATTACTTCCACAAATACTCATTTCTAAATAGAGTCTGAAGCATAGGCCACAGTACCCCAGCTAGCTCCACGAAGCGTTTGTAAAGCTAGACACAGGCGCTCCTTTCTCAAGACACTTTACTGCACTCAGTCAGAAACTGTCCTAGCATACAAGGCGACTCTCCTATGAATGCCCCAACCCTTTGTTGTACAGTTGTACATGCAAGCCCTGACAGAGGATAACAACTTTTTGGTCAATAATGCGTGGCTTAAAACCAGAAAGGGACTTCTAGTGTCAAGTCATTTTTTTTTAACAAGTTGCAGTGTCAATTTCATACTAAGATTTTTTTTTTTATATTGTTCTATGTTCTTTTTCAAAAACTAAAATATTGATGAGATCAATTCCAATACGATGTTAAAAAGACTTAGCAATCTCTTTAATACAAAACTATTTGTATATCTCTCTCCAGATGAGTTGAATTTAAAAAGTCTAACCTGTCCCAGAAAAACAATATAAATTTTCAAGCTTAGCTTGGAAACTAGTAAATCCGGTTTAAACTAAGATTAAGCAACAGCTACGGAAAGGTATTTTAATAGCCATTCAACCATTTCCACTCCAAAAGCTGAGAAAGGCACTTAGTTGTGACATCCGAGGCAGAATTATACTAGGATAGGCAGACACAGCAGTGCATTATACTCAAAACGATTCTAGTATTATATTCAGTGATTTGGGACAATTCCATATCGTTAGGTGTTACAAGGATATTGAAAGCTCACTGCTAAGACCCTCTTTGAACCATTCATTATAGGACCTAGCAAATCTTTAGGTTAATATTTCAAATATTTATTTCTGAAAAAAATGTTAAATTTCTTAATTATAAGATATCAAATGTGGGGTTCTCCTCCACACTTCCCCAAAAGAAAGAAAGAAAAAAATAGTTTGGAATAAAAGAGAAAGGAGGAAGCTTATAGGGAGCTGAAAATAAAATTGTTGGAAGGTCAGTAAGAGCTTCCCCAGGTGGCTCCTTAACAACCACTTACTTTAAAAATTGGTCTTTAACCAAATGTAATGTGTGGAATTTATCTGATGTGGATTTGAACAAATCAACTGTACAAAGACATTTCTAAGAACCAGGAAATTTGATTATGGACTGGAGAACTGATAATATCAAAGAATTAGTGTTAATTTTGCTAGGTATGATATTGGTGTTGCATTTATGTATTTTTTTTCGAGATGTAAGCTGATGTATGAGAGATGTAAGAGCTTAGTCTGAGGTTTACTTTATAAATAAAGGAGAGACAAAGCAAATGTGGTAGTAGTCGACAACTGTTGAATCTGAATAATGAATATATGGGACTTGCTGTGTTATTCTATTTTTGTATATGTTTAAAACTTTGTAAAAATAAGTTATAATAACAAGAAAAGCCTTTTATATATTCATCTTTCCTCATCACACCTTCTCCATATAAATCATCAATATGCCAAAATTCAGAATAGAAACTGCTGTAGAAAACAAAGTAGCAAGAAGAATGTTGGAAACAGTGAAGAAAGTTCAGGAGAGAAAAAGATAAAATAAGAATAATAGTCAATGTAACACTTTAAGTTGAAAAAAAATAAGGTCAGACCCCCAAAAAAGCAAGACAGTTCTTTTTGAAGTATATACTCAAAACTCAGAATTCAACTGAAAGTAGCTTACCATTTTTATTTGGGGATAACTCTATTTAAGTTTCTCACAGTGAGTCTGTGCTGGAAACAACCGCTAATAAAGTCCCACAATGTCTTGACACACTGAGAAGGAAATACTGAGCTGAGTGAAATACCTCAGTTTCCTAAATCATAAAATAGGAGTATTGTACTTACCATAATGATTTGACACAATAAGTAAAGGAAATATGACTTTGGCAGCAAACTATAATTGTAAATTATAAAACCAATTCAAACAAAAAGTATAATTAAAAACTATCTCCAGGGCTTCCCTGGTGGCACAGTGGTTGAGAGTCCGTCTGCCGATGCAGGGGACACGGGTTCGTGCCCCGGTCCGGGAGGATCCCACATGCCATGGAGCGGCTGGGCCCGTGAGCCATGGCCACTGGGCCTGCGCGTCTGGAGCCTGTGCTCCGCAACGGGAGAGGCCCCAACAGTGAGAGGCCCGCGTACCGCAAAAAAAAAAAAAAAAAAATCTCCAAAGTTAGTAAAAATTATCACCATCATGAAAGGTAAGAAGCCAAAAAAAATAAATAAATAAAGGTAACAAGCTATGTACATTACAGGGTCAAAGTAAAATAAAGTAGAGGTCCCCCGATGCACCAGTTCCCATAAAAGCCTTCTCCACTGTTCCTAATCGTCTTCACAATACCGCATACCCCCAGGGAGACGTGAGTGCTGCTGTGTGAGTATATTAATACACAGACTTCTAAGTGAGCCACCTGACAATTATTTTCTACCGGAAGCAACTAATGCACACTTCAGAGTTCAAAGCACTTACCTTCAAATTCATGACACCACAATATTTTATTTTTAGATTGTTGCAAAGACTTACCTTAATTTGACCCCAGCACGTTTATTTTTTTTAAGCTTTACGGTAAATACTAAGAGGGAGGCATCTTACTACGAAACGGAGATAACTAGCAAAATTGCTTAGACAAAAAGTTTATAAAGTAGTTACACAGAATGAGAGGTGGAGCACGACAATGACTGATGAGCAGGAAATGTGCTTTCTGGACCTGACTCGATGGCATGAGGGACCTTGACGGCATTCTATTTATCCTCACTTCAATTTCCTACTCATCTAACCCCATCAGCTATTATGAAAGGTGAGGATGGCTGCTTTAAAACACCACAAAATGTGTTAATTACCATATTTTGTCCTTTAAGGCTCATTTTCTTGTCTCCATTGTTCCAACTCTAAATTCTGTTTATGAATAAAAATCCAATCTATTATATTTTTCCATTAATGTTTATCATTTTTTCTTTCTTTTCTAAAGCCAAGATCAGGAAACACGAAAGCATTAACCACACCTAAAAGTGCACATGACCCCAAAGCTCTGAAGGCTGAGAGATTCACACAAAAGCCAGAGACTCAGGAAGGGGAGAGAGGACTATACCCTATCTCTATCCTAATCACCCCCAGACACACCACTTCGGTCCTGACCTCTCTCCTGAGTGTTTCATAAATTTCCAGCTGCTTCTTGGACCTCACAGCACATTCACTGTCAACTGCTCCTTCTCTCTCAAAACTACTCAACTTCTCTCCTGTTGGTAAATGACATCATTATCTAAGATACTGCAAAATTAACATCCTCAATTTCTCCACCTTTTTCACTTCCTAGTCTCACATTTTATGAAATCGACCAGTGCCTGTCATGTCAGGACTATTCCCTCCTTCAATTTCTATTCTCTCTCGCCTGCCCCCTAATTATAGCCTTCTTAATACTCTCCCTGTTCCCCATCTCTAACCCTCCCATCACATCGCCTCCCAAATTATTCTTCCAGAAATATAGGTAGGCTCACGCCGCTCCCCTCCACAAAAACCTTCAGAAGATTCAGTCAACCTAAAAATAAGCAAGACCACCCTATATAAGATAGCAACCTCCCACCCCAAAACCCCTTAACCTACTTTATTTTTAGCGAGAGTACTTATGACCTTCTAGATATTCTGCCTCCTGCCAGTAGAATGAGCGCAGGGACGTTATTTGCTGTCCGGTGTATGCATTCTCGGCTGTAACCTCAGTGCCTGTCAACACGTAAGCACTCAATAAATATTTCATAAATGAATTAATTTAGCAAAGCACTGAAGACCCTCTATTATCAGACACTAAACTTCCTTTCCAGGTTCCTCTCCCCCAAGAGCTTCATCTCTGAAATCCCTCACCCAAATCTATCCTCATCCCTCCTCATTCTTCAAGGCCCAGTCTAGAAGCCACCTCCTCTTTGAAGCCTTCCATAATGCATCTGAACTAATGACTCTTTCCTCTGGGCTCAAAAATCACATCACTTCTATCTTTCACATTCAGTTCCTTCTGCTTTGCTTTATGTTTACCACCAGTCTAGGGCATCCGGAGGGCAGAAACGGTTTTAGTTAACTTTGTAGCCCCAAGATCTAGTCCAATACGTAGACACTGGCAAAGAGCAGGTGAAACTGAGCCTGTGGCCTCTTAAATCTTTTTTTTTTTTTTTTTTAAGAAATGAAAAAAGCTTCTATGATAAAGAAGACTGAGCTCCTAGCCTAGTGTCTGCCACTTGGTAGGAACTCAGTAAATGCTTATTAAGTCAAGTTGAATATTGAGATGTTTTTCCTGCTAAAGGTAAGTAATCATGGAAGAGTCAACATTTTAGGCAAAACCTCACCATTTTACCACACTGTGAATTAGAATGTTAGCTCCTCTCCTTTGAGGTTTTGATACTACAGAAGGGAAGAAGAGGAAATGAGTGCAGTGAGCAGGGCTGGACGTCAGGGCAGAGGTGGCTTTGAGGAGGAAGCACCCACTATCTAGTTGCAACACTTGTATCCATATCCAAAAGCACCCAGAGCATTTACAGACAGGAAACGCCAGGCAGTGACAGGCAGCTGCAAACCCTTGGTAGATCTGATTGTCAGTTTCCTGAAGGGTTTTACACGCCTGCAGGCTTCAGTCCTGGGGCCGTGGGTCACAACTGCTCAGAAGGTAAAAAATCAAAAGACCAGAGTGGATTTGAAGTAAATGCTTCGGTGGGTCCAAAAGTCTCCCTCAGAGCTCAAGCCAGTCCCTAAAATGTGGATGTTCTGTGTGAACTCTCCGAAAGGCTCCTAGAGCTCCGAGGGAGTTAAATCAGATGAGGATTCATGTAGGTGAGGGGGCAAGAGCGAAGCTGGGAGGCAGTCCCCTCCCGTGGCCTTTGGACTAGCTGGCCACCTAGTTAGGCCAGAAAGAAAGCAACATTATTTCTAGGTTTATCTCGATTTTGACATAGCTATTATTATGAATAAAAAATTAAAAATTACAAAAAAGATCACGAGTCCATGGACGATTTACAGTCCCTTGAAGGCCAGCAGCAATCTTTCCACAGCCCTCAAGCTTCATTTTTTCTAAGTTTGAATGGAAAGTTGAAATTTTTTATGTCCATCAAATATGCTTTAATCACTAATGTGACATTCTCTTGCAGGCTGATAAAGAAAATTCCTATTTTACTTAAAAAAAAAAATAATTGCCTACATTCCAGCTCCAGATATATGAATTTCAGAAACTGAAAATGAGCAGAAAAGCCCTGAGGAGAGGCTGCTGCTATGGGCTGCTGTGAAGATCCACGTGAAGGAGCTCAGGAAAGCACCGGGCCTTTCTTCTCTACTGAGTTCCTGGGGCAACCCAAACAGATGAAGTTTCCAATTATTTTGTTTCCAATTATATCTTCTACGGGCACTAACAGCAAGTTCTAAAGGAATGCCAGGTCCAGTTGGGTAGTTTTGAGAGGTAGGGTCATGTTGCTTTCATCCCTGAATCCCTCAGTGCCTTCATGCAATATATACATGAAGCTGTGTTTAATGTCACCTTTTCCCAGCCTGGCAAAATATTCAAAAATACGTTGATCTTAGGCTGAATATGAAACAGTTTACTAAAAGGAATTACATGGATTTTTTCTTGTTAAGAATCGCCTAGGAGAGCACCTCAATACATAAGGCAACTGCTAACGGCTATAAAAGAGGAAATCGACAGTAACAATATTGCGGGACTTTAACACCTCACTTACACAAATGGACAGATTATCCAAAATGAAAATAAATAAGGAAACAGAAGGTTTAAATGACACAATAGACCAGATAGATTTAATTGATATTTATAGGACATTCCATCCAAAACCAGCAGATTACACTTTCTTCTCAAGTGCACACAGAACATTCTCCAGGATAGATCACATCTTGGGTCACAAATCAAGCCTCAGTAAATTTAAGAAAATTGAAGTTATATCAAGTATCTTTTCTGACCACAACACTATGAGATTAGAAATAAATTACAGGGAAAAAAACGTAAAAATCACAAACACATGGAGGCTGAACAATACATAACTAAATAACCAAGAGATCACTGAAGAAATCAAAGAGGAAATCAAAAAATACCTAAAGACAAATGACAATAAAAACACGATGATCCAAAACCTATGGGATGCAGCAAAAGCAGTTCTAAGAGGGAAGTTTATAGCTATACAAGCCTACCTCAAGAAACAAGAAAAATCTCAAATAAACAATCTAACCTTACACCTAAAGGAACTAGAGAAAGAACAACAAACAAAACCCAAAGTCAGCAAATGGAAAGAAATCATAAAGATCAGAGCAGATATAAATGAAATACTAGCAAAGATCAATAAAACTAAAAGCTGGTTCTTTGAGAAAATAAACAAAATTGATAAACCATTACCAGACTCCTCAAGAGGGAGAGGACTCAAAACAATAAAATTAGAAATGAAAAAGGAAAAGTTACAACAGACACCACAGAAATACAAAGCATTCTAAGAGACTACTACAAGCAACTCTATGCCAATAAAATGGACAACCTGGAAGAAATGGACAAATTCTTAGAAAGGTATAACCTTCCAAGAATGAACCAGGAAGAAACAGAAAATATGAACAGACCAATCACAAGTAATGAAATTGAAACTGTGATTAAAAATCTTCCAACAAACAAAAGTCCAGGGCCAGATGGCTTCACAGGTGAATTCTATCAAACATTTAGAGAAGAGCTAACACCCATCCTTCTCAAACTCCTCCAAAAAACTGCAGAGGAAGGAACACTCCCAAACTCATTCTATGAGGCCACCATCACCCTGATACCAAAACCAGACAAAGATACTACAAAAAAAGAAAATTACAGACCAATATCACTGATGAATATAGATGCAAAAATCCTCAACAAAATACTAGCAAACAGAATCCAACAACACATTAAAAGGATCATACATCACGAACAAGTGGGATTCATCCCAGGGATAAAAGGATTCTTCAATATATGCAAATCAATCAATGTGACACACCATATTAACAAATTGAAGAATAAAAACCATATGATCATCTCTACAGATGCAGAAAAAGCTTTTGACAAAATTCAACACCCATTTATGATAAAAACTCTCCAGAAAGTGGGCATAGAGGGAACCTACCTCAACATAATAAAGGCCATATACGACAAACCCACAGCAAACATCATTCTCAATGGTGAAGAACTGAAAGCATTTCCTCTAAGATCAGGAACAAGACAAGGATGTCCACTCTCACCACTATTATTCAACATAATTTTGGAAGTCCTAGCCACGGCAATCAGAGAAGAAAAAGAAATAAAAGGAATACAAATTGGAAAAGAAGAAGTAAAACTGGCACTGTTTGCAGATGACATGATACTATACATAGAGAGTCCTAAAAACGCCACCAGAAAACTACTAGAGCTAGTCAATGAATCTGGTAAAGTTGCAGGATACAAAATTAATGCACAGAAATCTCTTGCATTCCTATACACTAATGATGAAAAATCTGAAAGAGAAATTATGGAAACACTCCCATTTACCATTGCAACAAAAAGAATAAAACACCTAGGAATAAACCTACCTAGGGAAACAAAAGACCTGTATGCAGAAAACTATAAGACACTGATGAAAGAAATTAAAGATGATATCAACAGATGGAGAGATATACCATGTTCTTAGATTGGAAGAATCAATATTGTGAAAATGACTATACTACCCAAAGCAATCTACAGATTCAATGCAATCCCTATCAAATTACCAATGGCATTTTTTACAGAACTAGAACAAAGAATCTTAAAATTTGTATGGAGACACAAAAGACCCCAAATAGCCAAAGCAGTCTTGAGGGAAAAAAACGGAGCTGGAGGAATCAGACACCCTGACTTCAGACTATACTACAAAGCTACAGTAATCAAGACAGTATGGTACTGGCACAAAAACAGAAACATAGATCAATGGAATAAGATAGA
Source organism: Orcinus orca (assembly GCF_937001465.1). NCBI lineage: Eukaryota > Metazoa > Chordata > Mammalia > Artiodactyla > Delphinidae > Orcinus > Orcinus orca. Next base: position 94,012,114 of record NC_064568.1, on the reverse strand, counting down.
AAACCCAGAGATAAACTCATGCACCTATGGTCAACTAATCTATGACAAAGGAGGCAAAGATATACAATGGAGAAAAGACAGTCTCTTCAATAGGTGGTGCTGGGAAAACTGGATAGCTACATGTAAAAGAATGAAGTTAGAAAACTCCCTAACAGCATACACAAAAATAAACTCAAAATGGATTCGAAATCTAAATGTAAGACCGGACACTATAAAACTCTTAGAGGAAAACATAGGAAGAACACTCTTTGACATAAATCTCAGCAAGATCTTTTTTGATCTACCTCCTAGAGTAATGGAAATAAAAACAAAAATAAACAAATGGGACCTAATGAAACTTAAAAGCTTTTGCACAGCAAAAGAAACCATAAACAAGACGAAAAGACAACCCTCAGAATGGGAGAAAATATTTGCAAATGAATCAATGGACAGAGGATTAATCTCCAAAATATATAAACAGCTCATGCAGCTCAATATTAAAGAAACAAACAACCCAATCCAAAAATGGGCAGAAGACCTAAACAGACATTTCTCCAAAGAAGACGTATAGATGGCCAAGAAGCACATGAAAAGCTACTCAACATCACTCATTATTAGAGAAATGCAAATCAAAACTACAATGAGGTATCACCTCACACCAGTTAGAATGGGCATCATCAGAAAATCTACAAACAACAAATGCTGGAGAGGGTGTGGAGAAAAGGGAACCCTCTTGCACTGTTGGCAGGAATGTAAATTGATACAGCCACTATGGAGAACAGTATGGAGGTTCCTTAAAAAACTAAAAATAGAATTACCATATGATCCAGCAATCCCACTACTGGGCATATACCCAGAGAAAACCATAATTCAAAAAGACACATGCACCCCAATGTTCATTGCAGCACTATTTACAATAGCCAGGTCATGGAAGCAACCTAAATGCCCATTGACAGACGAATGGATAAAGAAGTTGTGGTACATACATACAACGGAATATTACTCAGCCATAAAAAGGAACGAAATTGAGTCATTTGTTGAGATGTGGATGCATCTAGAGACTGTCATACAGAGTGAAGTAAGTCAGAAAGAGAAAAACAAATATCGTATATTAACGCATGTATGTGGAACCTAGAAAAATGGTACAGATGAACCGGTTGCAGGGCAGAAGTTGAGACACAGATGTAGAGAACAAATGTATGGACACCAAGGGGGGAAAACAACGGTGAGGTGGGGATGGTGGTGTGCTCAATTGAGTGATTGGGATTGACATGTATACACTGATGTGTATAAAACTGATGACTAATAAGAACCTGCAGTATAAACAAACAAAAAACTAATACTAAACTTTCTTTGGGTTATTTCTATGAAAATATGTTAATATAAATGTTTCAGACATCACATGAAATTTCTAAAAATCTTATATGTTCTGGTATAATGTTGTAAGTCATAATTCTAGGTATTACTTTAAAATGTGTATCTCAGAAATAACTAAATTTCCTTGTCAATTGCATTATTATGAACTTTCAGCAAATCTTTAACCGTGGTCATTTTTAAGTCTTTTGTCATTTACAGACAGTTCTGGGTGTACTCTGATGCTTCTGCAAAAATGTTCCTATAAAAGGGTTTCATCTTCAAGGAATTCATGGAAAAGACTCTGACAAGTACAGGTTTCTGGTAACTGACTTATACTGCTGAACTGAATAAATAAGCATTTTCAGAACTCTAATGGAAAACTGATGAATTCATAAAAGTGCTAACAAAAAATCAAGATAAAAAAATTAATTACATGGGACTGAGTGAACTGATGAGGATGATTATAATTTTTGTGACTTTCTGTTTGAATAAAAAAAAAAAAAGAATCGCCTAGGAATTGGTGGACCTGACAAAGGTGAACATCAGAGTTTAAAGGTGCCAGTCACAGACATCCCTTGAAGATGAGTTATTTCTCTGCCAGGTGACAGGCTAATGGCACACACTGACAGTCCAGTGCTTTGTCAGCTGAAAATGACCTGTACAAGGAAGCCAATGAAGGGCCTAAACGGAATGAAAGCCCTCTCAGGATGTCTAATCCCAAACTGGCCCCAGTTTATGGCATCTTCAAGAGGTAAGGTCAGTTTCCAAGGCGTTCTACCCAGATCCCCTCAACCCTCTCCCTATCTAAACTCAGGTTTTCCAGATCTCTCAGGATGGTTTGGGTCCAGAATCTATATTCCTTGGTAAGCTGAACCTTCTTCAAGCCAATGTCAGGAGAATGAATGGGTTCAAAGGCAACCACATGACCTAGGGAGTTGCCGTAGTTGTAACTCCCAAAAGATAGACTGTTTCGCCATCAAGTAATTCCTTGAGCTGATGACAACAGGGCTGTCCCAGATGTGTTTATCTGTGATCATTCTCACGCTATCGTTCCAGCATTATACCCCAATTTTTCAATACAATAATTTATGTTCTGAAAGGAAGTTACTTTTTAAATTTAAAGGGGGGGGGGAGGAAATGCAAGTATGCAAGCACAGCATCAGTGAATGACTGCTACAGCATCTACAACTAATATTCTTAAGGACACCAAACCAAGATTACCAAAAATGCTTTACATGTAAGTGCTCAAGTATTTGACAGTTTGTTACTACGCAGCACCCAAGAGGCAAACAATATAAACATTTTTGTCCCATAAAATTTTAGCTAACGTCTTTCTCATTAGAAATTTAAAACATGATGGAGAGGTCCTCATATTCAGAGCATGCTCCAAAGGATTCGTAATCTAAAGGTGACAGACAAATCCTTTATCAAAGTGACACCCTTTCTAAAGTAATGGAAAAACTAAAATGAATTAAGCACTACAATAGTGACATAGTGTGACTGCCCTGTTTTACTTGTTAATTCATTCATCCTCACAATAACCCTATGAGTACCATCTTCACCCTCGTTGTCCAGTCGTGGAAACTGAGGCAGAGAAACTTGCAGAAACACGTTTCTGCGAGTTTCTGGCGTTAGCGTCTATGCCTGCGGTTCCCAGAGTTTGCCGCACACAGGAATCACCTGGGGGTCTTTAAAACCCCATCGCCAGTCTGATGTAATTAGTATTGTTTGCGACCCAGGCATCAAGATGGTTAAAGGTTCCCAGGTGATTCTAAGCAAAGTTCGGGAACCGCTTGGTCCGTGTGCGCTTCACCACTAGGCATTAATAGTACTGCCATAGTTCTGTTGTTTCTGTGACCCTAGAGTTTCTTCACTGAGGCGTTAAACCCGAGGCAAAGGTAGAGAGAGAAAGCAAAAGGGAAAGAGGCACCAAGCCTTGGCAAAGGTTCAGCGAGCGAACCGAGCGCGAGGTTGGACAGGACGCGCGGCCGGGCCCCGGTGGGTGAAGGCTGCCGCGCCCGCGACCTCCGGCCTGGGGAGGGGGCGGCGGCCCGGCTGCAGGCGGGGCCGCAGAAGCTCCGAGGCCCGAGAGAGCAGGGGTCTCGGCGGCGTGGGAGGGGGCTCAGGGTCACCGTCCCCCCGGGGCAGAGGAGCGGGGAGGCGCGCTCGCCCCTCACAAGACACACCCCTGGGCCGGCCAGGGCTGCCAGGAACGGGTTGCACGATCCCCGGCGCGCCCGCAGCCTTCCCGACCCCCTTCCGGGCCCGGGGCGCGGGTCAGAGCCTGCCCGGTGGGACCTAAGTTACTTTGTGCGGCCGGACAGACGCCGGAAAGTTCGTTACTTTCCTCGAGCTGGCTGAGATGGGAGGTGCGGGGCGGGGTGGGAGTTGGGGAAGAGGGAGGGAGAGGGACCGGACCGGGGTGCGTGGAGGCCGCGTCCCAGTGCCCCCCGCTCCTCGGCCCGGCCCACGGGTTCCCTTTCCGTCCCCCACCGTGTACCTACCCGGAGGTGAAATCCTGCTGCACGCTCAGCAGCCGCTCACGCAGGGTCTCCAGCATCATCGCCGCTGCCGCCGCCGCCGCCGCCCTCAGCCCCGCGTAAACACCGCGCCGCACCTGTCACGGCGCGCCCCGCACTCTCGCAGCCGGCCCCGCCCCCGGCCCGCTCTCGCCTCCGCGTCGCGGCCCCTTCCGCGTTCCCGCCCCCCGCTCGCGCGCTCCCGCGCTCCCGCCCCGCCCCCGCCGCGCCCAGGCTCGCGCAGCCGCAGTGGGCCCCGCCGGGCTCGGGCTGCGGAAAAAGGGCGGTCCTTCTCTCCTAGCCGAGAAACTGAGCGGCTCGGATGCTTTTTCCTAGCCCAAAGCCAGGCCCTCTCCTTTTCCTCTTTAAAATTGAAGTGGCCACGTGAAAGAATGCTTTAAAACCAGCGCTTCTTTGAGTGAGTGCAGCGTTTGTTTTCACAGTTTGGAAGAGAGATGGATCAATTTCTTACATAGCGTGCACCTCCCCTGCAGCAAACACTTTCGCGGACTCTGGTTCCAGGATCTGACCCCGCTGGCTTTGACCTTGGATGAGAAAATTATTCTGAGCCTCGGTTTCTTCATTGATAAAGTGGCAAAAATCAACTGTTCCGACATCTTTACTTTCCATTCTCTTTTCAACCTACCCCATCAGGCTTTCGTGCCCTTCACACCAAAGGAGGTGGCCTTTGTCGGGTCACCAGTGACCGCCATGTTGCCGATACCATTTGTCACTTACCTGCCCTGATGCTTTTCTCGACCTCTCGGTGGGTCTCAAGCAAGTCCTTATCCCATTCTCAAGACATGTTCTTCTCTTTCTTTCAAGCACTCCATCCACGCACTCTCCCTTCCTGTCCACTCCTCCTCCCACTTCAGCAGCTGCTCCCAAGGCCACATTTGCAGGCTCCTGCTCTTCTCCATGTATGGCCCCCTCCTAGGTTATTCTATCCATTAGGATGCTGTAAATCCTATCGAATCACCGGTGAAGCCCAAATCTCCATCTTCAACCCTGTCCTCCCTCCCCCTCCTTCAATTCATACCAGTTGCTTACTCCACCTGTATCCAACAGACATCTCAAACCCAAAATACCAAAAATTGAAAATTTTATTGCAAACTCACTTTCGAACCTAATCCCAGTCTCTTCCATCTCAGTAAGTGGCACCACCATACACCAAGTTGCTCAAGTTAAGCCACCTGAAATTACCATTGCCTATTTTCCCCACCTGCTGAATATTAATTCATCAAGTCCAATCAACTCTATTTCTAAAGTATTGCTAGAACCTGCTCCTCTTTTCACTATAATCACCCTGGTCCAAGGCACCATCATCTTTCACCAGGAATACTGACAAGTCTCCTTATTCTACTCTTTTGCCATGCACACGCCTGTAACTCATCCTTGATACAGCAGCCAAGAGAATTATTTAAAAGAGCAATCATATTGTGTCGCTTTCCTGCATTAAATCCTTCTGTGCCCTTAGAAAAAAAGTCGAACTCCTTACTCGGCTTACGAAGTCCTAAAATTTGAACCCTTCCTGACACTCTATCCAAAGTAAGTACTACTCACCTATCATTCCTTGACATTTAAGCCATAGTAACCTTTGGTATGTTGTGTGTTCCCTGAAAATCCTGGATTCATTTCCTTGAGGCCTGTTCACAAGCTTTTCTCCAAATTGTCCTATGGCTGGCTCCTTTGTGGCATTCAGATCTCAGCTTAAACATCATCCTCTTAGGTAGATCTTCCCTGATCATTCCAGTTACCGGCCCAATCACTTCCTGTACACTCTGTTTTTCAACTTAGTACATAACACTGTCTGATAATTTATTTAATAATTGTTTAAGAAAAAGTTGTTTATTTATTGCTTACACATTTATTTTAAAACCAGCTCTGAGACTAGGATGAGGTGGGCAAGGCATTCACCTCAGGTGTAAAACTTAAGGGGAAGCCAAAACCCTTAGTAATCAAGATGAATAATATTTTAATGCAATATTCAAAAAACTTTAAATTAATGAAAAATTTTGTGATGAACAAAATATCAAAATTTTAAGTTTTAAGACAGACAGGATCTGTCTTTATTTTAAAGACTGTGCCAGTGGTAAAGAATCCATCCTGCAATGCAAAGGACGCAGGTTCGATCCCTGGTCAGGGAACTAAGATCCCACATGCCGAGGGACAACTAGCCCACGTGCCACAACTACTGAGCTTGTGTGCCTCAACTAGAGAGAGAAAACCCGCACGCCACATCTAGAGAGAAGCCCAAGCGCTGCAGCGGAAGATCTCTTGTGCCACAACTAAAGACCCGACACAGCCAAAAATTAAAAAAAAAAAGAAGACAGGATATGATAGGGCTGGGATTGAATGAGTAAAACGAGATGGGCTGTGTGAGGATAGCCTTTTCCTGGCAGAGCAGAAGTGACTATTCTGATTAGTGATCTAGGGCAGGGGTCCCCAACCCCCGGGCCTTGGACTGGTACCGGTCTGAGCCCTGTTAGGAACCAGGCTGCAAAGCAGGAGGTCAGTAGCAGGTGAGTTGCCCCCAGTCCATGGAAAAATTGTCTTCCACGAAACTGGTCCCTGGTGCCAAAAAACGTTGGGGATCACTGATTTAGGGAATAAGGAGCCTGGCCCCATCCTTTCTTCTTTCCCTTGGGTGCAAACATCCAGTAAAGAACAGCCATTGTACTCCATAAGGACAGGCTGCCAGGTGAGCAGGCTGCAGTGACCCAGTGCTTTCTGTGACTGGGTGGGCAAGTTTTAACCTGAGGTACAGTAATAGGAGTTCTGCTTGCCCATGAACATAAGTCATGTGCTTCATCACCCTTACCAGAAATGAAAGTGATGTTTTGGGTGCTTTATGCTGACTTTCTTATTTCTTAGTAGGTTGAGACAAGTTGGTTTAGAGGGGTGCTGTTTATTGGGTCTTTTTCCACCACCCGGTACAGAGTAAGCGATCAAATGATCAGGTCTACAGAGACAGATCCCTCACTGTCTAGTAGATGTGGAAACCACATGTACTGAGAAGTAATAAATCTTTTTCATTGTATTCAATTGAAATAAACTCCTCTGCTCATATGTTTTCAATTTACTAAGTTTCATACATTCCAGTAAAGTACCAAATCAGATCAAAAAGTGTATGCCTGTCACTAGAAAATAGATTTACTTGCGCCCAATCATTTTTATCTTGACCATTGCATTGTTTATTAGTCTATGGCATGTTTGTCCTTCGTTTTGAGGTGTTTTATGAACATTCTTAACCCCATGTCTGATAAACCCCAAAACAGTAACAGTTTTAAAAGTGCTAATAAGAAGAGATAATTATAAGGAAACAAAAGTAAATTATAAAAATGAAAGTAAAGAGAGAGAAAATGACTACTGTTGCACCTGAGTTGTTTTGTAGGCATGATTAAGGACCAAGAGTTGAAACATGCGACACGTTGTGTCAATTTAAGTAACAGTAATCGGCCAGAAACTAGGAAGACTGACTGGCAAAATGAAAAAGAAAGTTTTGAACCAACATCAATAGTGGAGGCTACTGACCTAATCTTAATTCAGCAATTGGTTGAGAGTTGATTTGAGAACATAATAGCTAAGCAGGGAGAAGGCTGTGATGATAAAACATTTGGGGCAAAAGCACCAAAGCTGCTTAAGAAGCTCCCTCTGGTGGTGCTGCCCTGGAGCAGCCGCAGCAGCATCACCTGGGAGCTTGTTGCAAATGCGGAATCTCAGGCCCCACCCAGACCTACTGAATCAGAATCTGAATTTGAACAAGATCCCCAGGTGATTCATGTTCATTTAACATGTGAGAAGCACTGCTCTAGGACACTTGCTAAGGAAAGGGGTTTCCTTGTCTCAGCGGATTTTTACAGTAGATAAGGTGATGAATGAGGATTTGGTGGAATTGGAACCAAAGAAAAGATGCTATAAAAGAAGAAGCCATAGGACCCAGATTTCACACCACTTTTTTGGCACAGATCTTTTAGAGTAATTGGAAAGGCACTACTGCCATTTGAGTTACAGGAATCTAACAGATTTGTAAAGGCATCTACGTGTTGTTATTCACTTATTTATAATTTAAAAAAACCAAGATTTTTGATATCTTTAAGAATTTAAAGATGCCAGAAGAAAGAAACCAATTAAAAGCTGTAAATGTTTCTTGTGAAACCATGAGTCCTTCTAAGAATAAAGTAAGCTAAATAACGCTGGAAGGTAACATCAGCATGGCCTTTTGAAAAGGAAAACAGACGGGAACCTGAGAGGTGGACGAGGGGAATTCCAACACGCAGAGCAAAGATGAGAGCCCAGCTGAAGAAGAACACAGAAGAAGAGGGTATTGGGGGAGCAGGCTGAGGTGCGGTGGGAATCAAAGTCTGAAGACAGAAGCTAACAGACCAAGAAGGCAAGCAGTGTGTGGAGTGACACTCCCAGCAAAGTTGGGAAGGGATATTTTCAACATGAACCACATTGAAAGAACAGTGAGAGGCAGCTCAGCTGCATCTATTTGTTTTAAAATTTTACCTCACTATAATAAAATGTAATCAGGCACCTAACCTCGTCTTTTTGCTCAGATGGGGAAAAGAAAGGTACTACACAGTGCATTAGAGGAGGAAACCTCTTTTATTTTTTGTTAATCTATGTACGGATCTATATGATCTATGAAATATTCACAGATAACCAAGTGACTCCATTCATTAAAATGTAGGGACCCTACATGAATAGAGGCGACCACAAATAAATGGTTTTCCCTGGAGAAAATATATCTCAGAAATTACACCTTCTGAACCATTATAGAATAGAAATCTCTTCAAGTGGGAGAATTTAACTCAAATGGAAACTTTTTAATAAGAATTACAAAAAGATGATTGAGACAATTATTACCTATAGTTAAGTATCAGCTTAATATAGGTGGGGGGAGTCCTAATAATTGAAAAGGATTGAGGAGAAGGGCAAATATAAGGTCCCAGTGCCCTGAGAGTTCCTCTCCGTCCGCAGGAGTTGCCCATGTCAGTGGAAACTGATACTGAGAAACTGATTCTAGGAGGAAACTAGAGAGACTCCTTTAAATGCAGTTAAGTGGATGGTTCTCAACCCTGGCTGCACTTTAGAATCACTTGGAGAGCATTTAAAAAATACCAATACCTGGGCCCAATCTCTGGAGATTAAATCTCAGGTTTAACTGGTCTGAGGCCACACCTCCTCAGCCACACTGTTTCAAAAGTTTCCCAGCTGATTCTAATGTACAGTTGGGGCGGGAACAACTGAGCTGAGCTTTGCAACCTGAGCTGCCTGCAGGGAAAGGAAGCAGAAACTGGCTAGAACAGCGACTGTGACCTCAGAGTCCACCAGACCTCTCCCTGACTTCAGGATTCCAGGCTGAAGCTGGTCCCCACTCTCCCAGCTCCTTCAAACAGGCACCAGCCCCATCACTTAGTTTGTAACATTTGGTACGTGGGCCTGAGCCCCTACAGCCTCTGCCCAAACAGCGCTGGCTGATGCTGGAGGCAGTGGTGTGAAGGGGAGGAGAGAGCGAGGGAATCTGGGCACTGCACTGGGGAGGCCAGGCTCTGTCTGGCGTGCTCAGGCCACCCCCAAGGCATGCGGTCTTTCTGTAAGGATGCTACACAGAGAACGGAGGGAACCCCAGGAGCTGGCTGTGTCTTGAGACCTGGCCTGGTGGAACTGGAAGCTTCTTGTTGCCTTTCAGGAAACAACAAACGTTCAAGTGTCCTGAGCAGCTCTCAGTAGCTGTCATTTCAGGGGAAAAAAATGTCCCTTGTCCCCTCTCCTGGTGACTCTTCCAGTCCCATTTATCTCTCTGTCTCTGACTCCCTCTGCTTTCATTTGTCACTCTTTCTAAGCTCTGCTCCACCATATGCTGCCTGCCGCCTGCTGACTTCAGCTAACGCCCTCTCTCCATGCCTTTTGGCTACTGCCATCGCTGCCAACTGTGCCCCTCCCTGAGTGACCAGAAGAAGGCTCTAAATGCTTTCTCCGGTCCTTCATTTAACAGAAAATGCCTCACATAAGCAAAGCTCTTGCACGAGACCACCTCGTGCTATACATGTCTGGCTTGTAGGCCAAGTACCAGTCCCCAGCCCAATCTACTGTGACCCAGGTTGCAGGGTCAAGCAACACAAAACATACGCTAGAACTGCTTTTGGAAGGGCTTCCCTGGTGGCGCAGTGGTTGAGAGTCCGCCTGCCGGTGCGGGGGACACGGGTTTGGGCCCCGGTCCAGGAGGATCCCACATGCCGCGGAGTGGCTGGGCCCGTGGGTCATGGCCGCTGAGCCTGCGCGTCCGGAGCCTGTGCTCCGCAACGGGAGAGGCCACAGCAGTGAGAGGCCCGCGTACCGCAAAAAAATTAAAAAAAAGAACTGCTTTTGGACTTTTATTCCCCTAGAAGGGGATTATGAGGGGCTATTTCTTAGACCCATGCAAGGGGGAAATAAGCCTCTAATAGCTAAATTAGAGAAAAAGTACCCAGTGTACCTGGTAATGTTTTTGCTTACGTTGCTTCAATTCGAGGTTTATATATAATAAGTGGTAAGTTTCCAAACATTGCCTTTATGATGTGCCAAGAATCTCGACAAGAGGAGGGGGAGAAAGAAAGTAGTTCTCATGTACAAAAACACTGGCTTCCTCTGCTTTAACTAGTGTATTGTCTCTGTTTATACACAGAAATGCAAGTGAACAGATGTATTTGTTGTCTTAATAAACCATTGTATATACCGATGAAAAGCTCGGGGCATACGATGAATGGTTTATTTCCTCCATTATTGGAATTCTGTTCCTGAAGTGAGTCTAACTGCCGTGCTTAACGCCATCCTAATTAGCCACCACTCATTACCTGGTGGTACCCAGCCAGGGAACACGGCATCGAGAGAGAATGAGCTCATCGATGGAAGACTTTTTGTGAAACCTCAACTTTTTAAAATAGTGGAAATGTCACAGGAGGAAAAGTACCCCAAACAGGAGCCCCATTCTTCCTCTCCTGGAGGCTACAGTGAAGAGGAAACACTGGGCTCTTAGGCTGACAGTAAGATCGGTCTGGGGGATCCAGGAGTGCCATCCATCTACCGATTCCCCACTGCTTCCTAACGTGCCCCCCTCAGTCCTGCAAGGCTGAGTCCTCGTGGTTTTCTGCAACATTGTCTACTCAACGAGAGCGACTGCTGAGGCCCTGCCTATGCCCGGTGCTCTACCAGATGCCAATCACATACTAACGTACTGACTTTATCTTACTGTAATGACAATGATGGCTATTACCTACTGAGAGCTCACTTAGGCAGGATTCTAAGCACTTTACACATATTATTTTGCCCATTTTGCAGATGAGGAAATGAAGGACAATAAGGCACCTACAAACCCGTGAAGAGTTTCTAATCTAGGTGAGGCGATTAGCGTTTTACCTGTGGTGATGACAGCCCAGACGAAGGGTGACTCACCTTGACTTTGCTTTGGAAGAAAGAGTCATGAAAGGGGGCCTGGTGTTGAGCGCCCCTGAGAAATTTAAATCCAGGTACGTCAGCACGAACTCCTGGAAGGTGCATGTGATTCGTTGGTGAAGGTTGGCATCTGGCCCAGCCTTCCCGGGCAGCTCCTGGCAAATGGCGCCTGGTTACGTGGCGGTTACAGCCCCCCATCAGGGGGCTGAGCCCAGCTGGCCCGATCTGTGACACTTCCTCCCTCACAGACTGGCAAGACCCTAGAGGGAGAGAATAGAGAAGACAGAAAGCCCACTGGTGTTAGGACCAGAGCAGGGGAGGGGTGGACCCTGCCCATGCCAGGCACCCTTGCCCTCTGCCCTCTGGAAGGGAGTGGGAGAGGGTTACACAGCCCCTGCCTGGGATCCCACTGTAGAGACTCAGGGTCAGAGAGAAGGAGACTCCCCTAAATGGGAACAAAAGGCTTCCCAGGGTAAATGTGAATCAGAGACCTGGGGGGGTGGGTGTTGAGCCCCAACTCTGGGGGTAAAGGAGGAGAGGAGGAAGGCCCAGGCTGGGGAATCTGTCCTCCCTATTGGCCAAACCGACACACCCTGCTTCTGCCGTTAGTCACACACAGTGGGTCACCCCAGATCATTACCAGCTTCACTTCGTCAAACTCACAGAACTAAGGCACTGCCCGTCTGACTGCAGGAGGACAGCCAGCATTCTGAGTCCCCTCCATGGCACGGGAATCTGAGCAGGGCACACAGAGCCCACCAGTGTTCACCGGTATAAACAGCCTCTCCAAAGCCCCATCTAACTTTTACCTGTTTCACACTCTCTGAGAAAGGACTTTCAGGAGGAGCTGGGCATGCTTCACAAGGGTCTGTATCATTTTCCCCGGGTTCAGATGGTGGAGACAGCATGTCATCTTGGAGCAGGTCTTCTAGAAGAATCATTTGCATGGCCTTTTATGTAGACCAATGCAAACAGGCATCACTTGTTCCAGAGGAAGGGTGCAATACGTTTTGGTAGATAGATCTTAAAGGTTGTGGTGAAGAGGTTCACAAATTTGCATAAAATCCATGGTGCCTCTGAAAGAGCAGATATAATAGAGCCCCTAACTCCTTCCCTTTCAAAGTCATCCAACATTATAAAACATCTCAGGTGGGACAGGGTATCTCACTGAGGTCAGATGACAGAGAGACTTCAGACTAAAGACAGCCCAGGGGAAATCATCTTGGTGGAAAGGGAATGGGGGAGGTTGGGGAAGAGAGGTTTGTGCTGGTCACCTGGGCCCACGGCACAGCCTGAATTCTATCCAAAAGGGCTACTTTGGGCACAGTGGAGGTTGTGTGTGTGTGTGTGTGTGTGTGCATCTGTGTGTAAACAGAGACCCGAGTCACAAAGATGATCTCGCTGGGAGCCCAGATGCCTTTAGCAAGGAACAACCAATACCTAGTAAGTAGCGGTTATCCTCTAGCCTCATGGGGGTGAAGCTGAATTTTGACTCCAGCCAAGATAAAGTAAATCTGGCTCCTTGAACTAAGACGATCTCTGAGTTTTGGGATTTATTATGAGGGGAGGGTCTCTACAGAGAGAAGAAGAACCATTCAAGTGATATATGAGTTGGAGGCTGACCTGAATAATAATTTTACCCCAAGCTGGTGAAGCAGAATATCCTGGCGTCTTGGAGGGGTAGCAAGTCAGAAATGCGTTACTGTCCCCACCCCTTGTTTGTGCTCCTGTGGGGTACAGTCTGGGAAACGTGGGTCACACTGACTATTTTCTCTTTTTGAAGTGCCTTGTCTACCCTTGGGGGACCATAAACCATCCTGTCTTCATGTTTTAATACAGAGCATTGTCACTAAGTGTTTGCAATACCTTATTGCATCTTCACAATTGCAGCCCTAAATCACATCAGATCTGGGAGCTTGTCCTACAGGCCAAATGGGATTCAGCCAAGGATCAGATCCAGCCTTCAAACTGGACCTCTTTTTTTCTCTTCACTGTTATTTCTTTACGTTCTACTTACATTTTACCCAAACCTGATGATGTGTTTTGAGTGGGGAGAGAGTTTCCATTAATCCCCTATTTCACCATCACTAAATTTAACCTCTGATGTAAAGTCTCAAGTTCTTTGCCCTAAAAATAGCTCGGGGCTGAAATGAGAGCAGAGGCGAGGATCAGTGTCAGCTGTGGTGTCATCAGAAACCCACTGATGTTAAAGGCCAATAAAGTCCCCTTGTCCTACCCTGGCTTGGCCTTTGCATCCACCCTGTGGGGGGCAGGATCCAGACACATCACCACTCTTCCCAATCAGAATTTACACACATTAGTGAACACTAGAGAGCAGCCTCAGTGGGGCACTACTCACCCTCTCAAATGTTTTGGAAAACTGGCCAATTTTCCCTTGGAATTTTGACCTTATACAAATTTTTTTGAAAAAGAAAACAAATATTAATGATAGGCTTCCTGTCAATAAACTCAGTACAATGTACCTTATCAACTTTTAGTAAAAATGTGAAACTACAATGGTTTATGCTAAACATATCCTGTTGAAATGAAACCTTACGTTCCAGCAATCAAAATAACATGTCAGTCTTTTGTTCATTTTTCACAAAACTGAAATTTCCAGGATTCTTAAACTACACACACACACACACACACACACACACACACACACACGCACACCATTTAAAGAAACTGAGAAACGAGGGGGTTGCAGTAGAATTCCCTGCACTGGCATTCAGTAGGCCTTATAATGTAGATTTAATGTATTTGGGGGAAACACAATTCAGTCCGTAACACCAGGAAAAGACTGGGGATCCCTGCCATAGAAAAAAAAGATCTAGAACATATACTTGACTTCTATATTTCCATGGACTTAAGGAAGGTAAAAAGTTGTCTCAATGGAAAAATTACATGTACACACACACATAGAATAGGTCATCTTCAAACATTTTTCACATATACCATAGTAATTTTGATAGGAATAGAATGCTATCCAATAGTAATAGTAATGCTATACAATAGTAATAGTAATGCTATCCAATTCCTTGCATTTTTTGATATTTATTTAATTAATTAATTCGTTTATTTGGTTGTGCCAGGTCTTAGTTGTGGCCGGCAGGCTCGTTAGTTACAGCTCGCCGGCTCCTTACTTGTGGCATGCATGTGGGATCTAGTTCCCTGACCAGGGATCAAACCCAGGCCCCCCTGCATTGGGAGTGTGGAGTCTTAACCACTGTGTCACCAGGGAAGTCCCCAATTCCTTGTATTTTTAAGACTGTCACCTAAAAGGTTTGATCATAAGTTTTAAGTTATTGCAAAAGATCAAATGTCAAGGGGGAGTCTGGATTTTGTTTTTAAACTTACTACCCACTGATATTTTAATTCTATGTCCTCTATTTTGCCCAGCAGTAAAATTAAGTAATTCATTTCTAGATGGTACATTAAAGGCACAGCTCTTGGTCATGACTTTAGTCTAAGTGTTCATTTGACACATAGATAACTCTGGAGAACTCGACTATTAGTTGCCAATTTGTCAACAGTCAACAACAAACAACCTAAATCATCTACTCTTCTCCTGATCTAAGTCACTGTTATGCCAGACGGTGACCCCACGGCACCTTGTTCTCTCAGCCCGGAGGCTGGCATTCGGGAAGCTACAATGCTTCTTCACCGCAGTAGTGCTTTGGAGTTCTGAGCTAGGATAACGTGTAGAGATGAACTGATACTACTGCTGCTGCACCTTGGGTGCACACATGCCAGCTGCCAAAAACAGCTCTTCGTGTTTACTTTAAAAATCTACAGTGTTTGCCAATACAAAAACTTGAGGTACAGAAAGATGAACGTCATAATCTGGAACTTTTAAAATTCTCACTCCGCAAAACTGGAGTCATTTTTGGCTGAATTTCCAAGAGCCACGTCAATGTTCTGACTGTTCTTAGTGGACCTCATGATTAGTCATGTGGATGATTTAAGGTCAAAATATATCAGGCTGTGTTCTCACCTTTTATAGTTTTTAAAAGTTGATAGAGCAATAAGATAAATTAACTGAAGGGGACATACAGTTTCAATTTTTTACATTATAAAGTTGTCATAGGTGTGGCTTTCTTGGAACTTTCATCACACACACACACACACACACACACACACACACACACACAAATCCAGTCCAGCTTAAAAGCTCCATCCTTGGCTCCTTCCCTCCCAAGGTGCAGGCCTGGCCTAGGCTCATTGGACCCTCCACAGAGAGGAAGATGGACAGACAGATAAGGGCTGGTCTGTGCTTTCACTTTTCTTCTTCCTCCCCCTTCCGCTTTTAGGTTCTCCTTGGTCAGGCAGGGAGCTGGCAGATGAACTACAGGAAAGGGGAAGGATGTTCTATTTACCAGGGCACGGATATAATCCTCCCCAGAGGCCCTGAGGTCCCCCTCCCACCCCCTGCCCCCGGCAGTGCCCTGACCTGGGCAATCCGACTCCTCTCTTTCCCACTTAGCCTCTGGTTACCCGGCAGAAAGCCCTCTGATGGGAACCCCTCAGAGGAGCTCCCCACATCTCTCATGGCCCCGCAGGAGACTGTAAGGTACCCTTGAGTTTATTAAGCCCTTGTTTATCTGTACTCCACGGAGGCAGGGTATTTGAGCCAGTTAGTTAATCAGCCAGACTAAATAGACTCCAGGCAGACATGATAAAAGCCACTGTGCATTATTAAGGGCTTAACCAAATTACATTCGCTAGAGATGAATGTTCACTTGATGACGGAACTCCCCAGGCCAGATCGCTCAGAATAAATCCCACCAACAAAATCACAGAGTATAAACGATGCGTTACAGACAACGCCGCAGCTGAAAAAGCAACGCTCCTAAGGTTTACATCAGTGCTTAGAAACCCAAGATGGTTCTTCCCCCTAACCACAAAGTTACAGATGGTGGTTTGGTCGATAGGCCTGTTCTACGGAAGCTGGTTTAACCCCTAAGGCGGCTGAATGACAATCGGAGCCTGAGTTCTGGGTCTGGAGTGGGGAACCACGGCCTCTGTGTTCAGGAGGGGAAAGAGCGCTCTTCCCCTTTCCTGGGTCCAAGGCCAGTCCTCACGGCCCTCCTCCACCTCGGAGCTCCCCTTCTCCTGGCATCTGAACTTCCACTTGCCCTGAGCCCTTGCACTTGACCTGGGTCAGCCTGACTCATCTAGTGCACCCAGATCCCCAACCTCCTCCTCCACCACTTTACTCAAACCCTCCCTGAGATGAACAAGAAAGCAATTAATTCGTTCAAACTAACATTTGATTTTCTAGCGCTCCTTCCTTTCTGTGAGCGTTTAGGCCTTTGGAAAAGGATGCTCTGTGTTTGGGATCTCACCTGGCTGCAGGAGTCTGGAGGATCAAACAGGGTACAAGATAATAATAGATTTATTATTCTCAAATGTTGTCTCAGACTGTAATTATCCCTCTTTCTCAACTGCCTTTTAGCCTCTTGGGGCAGAACAAGCCACTTCTAGCAGCACAGCAGCACACTACTGCCCACCTCCACACCCTGCCCTCCATCCACCTGCCTGATTATTCTAAGGCAAGACCCCTCATTTTGCTACTGGTATTATTGTTCTTGTGTGTCAATACTGACTTTTATAGTAGATACATGTTGTCTTGCGGCAAAACCACTCATATGGAAGGACCACCTCTCTCCCATTGGATATATCCAAATGGGATATATTTAAATGGTGGTCATCCTTTTTCTGGCCAATGGCTGGGCAAACTACCCCTGTGAGGATAATTGCTGTCATTCTCCTTGAACTTAGTGATGAAAAGACTAAAAATGGTTGGACGGATTCATCCTTTCTAGGGAAGATGTCCAGACAAGACCATTTAGTAATCCCTGCTACTGAGGCCTTCTGGAGGTGCCTGGGGCTGTCTGTTCTGAATCTGCCCTATATCCTGCTGAAAGAATCCCTTTTGTTCAAGTTGGCCAGAGCTGGTTTCAGTTGCTCGACACAAACAACCCTGACTGACACAGCTCTCCTCGGCCTCTCATGCTCTATCTGCACCATGAACTTGGGACAAGGTCTCAAAAGAATGACATACTTCTTATTCCACTGAGGTACCTCACTCCTACCCCAAATCTTATCCTAATACCCCACCCCATGGCCAAACCTCGTAAGTCTTTGGACCCGTTTGGTGCTTCTGTTGTTTGATTTCTGGAGGTTTGCTGGAAGGCCAGGGAAGCCTGGTCTGCCTCCTCCCTGTGAAAGGTGAGGAGCGTCTTCTTTTGCTTCTCACCCACCTTGGAAACCAGTCCCCCCACATTCTGTTCACTCCTAGCCAGCCATGCTTCCCAGAATTACTTAGCAGATTTTATTGCGTTTGTCTGTAAAGCTTTGGTTATACTCGTTCACCCAAAAGAATGTGTTATTGGTTGAATTCCTGCCAGTATAATAAAATGAATTTAAAAAGTTTAGGGCAAGTTGGGTGCTGCTTTGCATTCATTTCCCAATGAAGCCAAAGACAAAAGGATTTGGAGATGCCACAAATCCAAAGAAGTGCAAGTTTCATTCATCCATAAACATGCTTGCCAGTAACCTGCCATTTATTCACTATATTCACATTACAAATTACACTACCTATACTTTTTGAAGCCACTGTCAACTGTCTAGAATTCCTGGGTGAGCTTAAGGTGTTTCCTTACCAGAGTGTCTTGTAGAGTCAAATTCAGGCAGTCTGATTTTAGGGCTACACTGTCTCTCCAAGAACGAAGGGATTGGGAGTTTTAATACTGAACTTTGTCGGCTTAATGTAGGAGGCTGCCAGCGTGACCCCAATTCTCTATTCTTTAGCAAAAGTAACTATAAAGTGTAACAAAATATTTCTACATTTCCAAAATGAGGAAAAAAATGTTTTCGGGTAAGTTGAGTGGGCTATGTGATAGACAGTCTCCAAAGACAGCCCCCCAATCAACTGTGCATCCCAGTTTTCATGCCCTCGTGTAGTTTCCTCCACTTGAATCTGAGCTGCCTTTAAGACTTGCTTCTTTTAACTTGCAAACTTGGTGCCTGTGTAAATTCTGAGGCTACTTCATAAGCAGCCTTGTAGCTTCTACCTGGGACTCTTGAAATGCTCACTCTGAGGGAGCCAGACACAATGTAAGTAGTCTGACCCCCTTGCGATGGCCATGCTGGGAGGAAGCCCAAGTCAGTCACATAGAGGGACCATACGGACAGACAGACAGACACCTGGCCAGCCTTTGGCTCTTCCACTCTTCCCAGCCGAGATATTGGAGTGTCTACTTGAGTTTTCAGACAACTCCAAGCCTAGGTGACATCTGACTGTAATCACGTGAGAGGCATCTTGGTAATAAAGTGTGGGAAAGAGATGAATTGGATAGGTGGGAGGTGAAGTGGGAGTGATAGAAAAAGCAAGGAGGGGTAGAGAATGTTCTTTGGTGGTAAATGAGGAACTCCAGACACTGAGGACACAAGTGAATTAGGCAGAAGAATCAAGCAGCTATGAGAAATACTGCCATCGGGTATGACTGGATTCTCTTCAATGCTAAGAAACTTGAATAAAATTGGAATTGCTTTTCCATGATATTTAGCCTGTAAATCCTGTTTCCTCTGGAACTGAACCACATGGGTTATGGCTTCAATTATGGCTACATGTATCATCTATTTAATTCTTTCAAGACTCTCACGAGGCGTGTATTATTGTCCTTGTTTTATAGATTTAGAAACTAAGGCTCAGAGAGGTTATGTGACTTGTTGAAGGGGATATGGTAGTAAGCAGTAAGGCTGATTTTTAAATCCAGCCCCGCTGACTCCAAAGGCCATGAATTTCCACCTCACCATTCTGGGTCAGCTCCCTAGCACTGTAACTTCTCTTCATAGCACTGTCCTTTCTTCTGCTCCTGAAGCACTTTATCGCACGTCATGGCAGTGTCACTGGGGATCCTGAGAGGACTATGAAAGTGGGGAAGACAAGGTAGTAAATATTTGTACATGTAAGGTTAGCTATTTTAAAAATCAGAGGCAGTCTATACTTCACTATATTTTGTTAATGTACCACAATCTGAGTTTCTTAACAGTTTCTAAAAGCACGTTTTAAAAAATGGCACACATGAGTGTCAGATAATGTAATTTCTTAAAACTTGGTTATGTGTCCTTTATCATTTCAATTCTGTTGTGATCTATCGAGCTTTAAAGCAACTAGTTTGACAGAACCTACAAAGAAGATAACATTCAAAGGCTATCTTGGAACGATACCTTTTAATAATAAAGGATGCTTCTGTGTATTATAAAGCTAGGTACAAAATACTTGACAAGAAAAGGAGATTGGGTTCTGATTCTTTCTCTTTTTGATGCCAGCAGTTGCTTGCTAACCTTTCCTGATCAGCTTTTTATCTATATTCCTTTTAAAAAGGGAACAAAACCATTTAGCATTCTCCTGGCACATTTGTGTCATAATGCAGGTATGCTTTGGGGAGAGAAATGAGAGAAGTTAGTCTGTTAGATGATTCAAAACATTCACCCTGAAATTCCATGACCAAAAAAAAAAAAAAGACGATGTTGCTTCCAAGTGATATTATGAATTTCCTGTTTAAAATGTAAAATTATGAAATCTGGAACGTACTCTTTAAACAGGAGCACATATATAAAAGCATACCCTGATCATACATAAACATATTGCCTGGTGCGTCGTGACATTCACCTTTTGGCAGTTTTCACCTCCAGCAGAGCAGAGGCTTGGGGAAAGCAGGGAATTTCAAACCAGCCAATCTGACAACGTAACAGTCTTGACTTTCTAATTAAAGATCTGGCAGGAATGCTAAAATAAGAATTGGCAGTTATCTGTGAATTTTAACTATTCGTATTTTCTCATGCTTGTTTCTAAAATTTCCTGACAGATGTCAGTATTAAAAAAAAAGTAAGAGAGGTGGGACAGATGGGGTGGGATAAGCATGGGCTTGGCTTGACCTGGGTTTAAACCCTGGATCTATCATTTGCTAGGTGAGTGAGGTTGGGAAATTTCCTTAATGTCTCTGAGATTCTGTTTCCCTGCCTGTAAAATGGAGGTAATAACACCAACAGCAGGTGCTGTTGTGAGGGTTCAAATGACACAATGGATGACAGTCTGTGTCTGGCCCCGCGACATACATAGCAGGAGGACAAGAAGCCACGAGTTCCCTTCCTCATAACTTCAGAGGTGGAAAAGAAGATAGGGTAGCAATTCCATCCTGCAGTCTTAAGGAACATATCTACGCTTATTATTTTCTTACATTTACTAGCAAATGATCATCTTCAAGTGCACAAAAGTGCACTACGCTTGGAGCCACAGGCCCGCATTTAATTTCAGGGTCCAGCTGGGACTCCTCGACTTTTCTAGACGTCAGTCATCACCGGAAAGAAAATACAAATGGCAACACTCAGCTCCAAACCACTTGTAGGGTTGCTGTAAATATGAATAAGCAGTCAATTACCTTTACAGGCTTTGGAGAATTGTTCTTCACAATAAAAAAATTATCATTATGTACACAGAGAAAAAGGCTTATTTGTAAAGTGTGAAAGTTCTTATGAAACAGTCCACTGAAGCCTGAAATATTGTTACAGTAGTACTGGGACAGGAGGGAAGGGGGCAGGACACAATCTTTAAAAGAATGACAGAGCCGTTGAGGACACGATATAAACTGGTTAGAACCAACTTGGCCCAAGATAGTGGAAGATTTGACTCAGGTAGACCTTGAGCCTCATTATACACTGGTTATAATGCATTAGTTAAATGACACACCCACAGGTGCCGGGACAGTTCTGAGGCTGACCATAAAAGGCCAAAAAGTGGGCGGTGGCCCAATTCCTGGAAATCCCCGCCCCTTCCCCCAAATAGTTGGAATAATCCACCCACTCCTTAGCCTATGAAATTACCCAGCCCTTGAAAACTAACCGCCCCATATCTCGGGGCTGCTCTCACCTTCTGAGATGGACCACATTCTGTCTGTGGAATGTGTTTCCCTAAATAAACTTGCTTTCACTTTACTATGGCTCACTCTTGAAGTCCTTCCTGCGCGAAGCCAAGGACCCTCACTTGGCGGCCCCAGCCCGGGGACTCACCCGAGACCGGGGACATGACTATCCTCTCGCGCCCCATTTTCCTGTAACAGTATATTATCCAGTGACATTTGACACAGGGCCACGGGCTTCTAAGAAAACAGTTACATTAGAAAGAGGAAATGCTTTCAAAGCGAGTGTACACTATGTGGTGGTTGTACTGTTTGCCGTTGGGAATCAGTTTCTTTCGCTCATTGAAACTACTAAGCGTTCTGAGGCTTATTCTCTGCTTTTACCACAGCACAACATGAAAGACGGCTTTAATTCTTCTTGCCCATTTAGGACAATTTTCAACATTTTCATAGAGTCGTGTTGCTGTGTTAGAGCCGACCTGCTGTGTGGTTCAGTCTTAGCGGCAGCAGGGTGGGAAGGCCTGGAGGCAAGCAGATTTGAATTCCCAACAGCGTCCATTGCCTATGAGCTGTGTGGTCTCAGGCAAGTCACTGAGCCACTCTGAGCCTGTTTCATCAACTGCAAAATGGAGATAATAGTACAGCGTCTTGCACGAGTTTTGCAAAATTAAAGTTTTAGATACATAGAGATATAAACTACAGTGCTTGACATATAATGGGTCCTCATAAATGCTTAGGGGTATACAGAACAGTCACTCATAAATTTGTTCAGGAAGTTAAAAAAATCAAAAGATAACTTATGCTAATGTTAACCCACCCACATTACGGATGATTAGTTTGGACTCAGGATTAGATTTGAAACATCTTTTAAAACATATGCAGAGCAGATAAATTAATATTCACATGCCTTGAGAACCTTAAATTTTCTATTTCCTGACTTCTGGTACAAAATTTGTAATGCAGTTTAAGTTTTTTGTAAAGCTCCCTTTTCTTTTCCTTTGGTTTACCTTTAATGAACAAATAAACCCACAGCATTTTCAACCGTATTGGTAATTAAAGCTGCAGGGGGAGTTATTTTATTTTATTTATTTATTTTAGTTATTTATTTTATTCATTCAATAAAAATTTATTTTATTTTATTTTATTTATATATTTATATATATTTATTTATTTTAGTTATTTATTTTATTCATTCAACAAAAATGAAACATTAACTCTAGTTATCAAAGGGAAGCCAGAATCTAGGAGACGAGATGGTGAAGCTCCCAGCAGTCACTTGGGCTCCTGATGCTGCTGGGGTGTTACTACATGGTTATTTTGTGGGCATTCAACCAAAAAACCAAAAACCAAAAACCAACCCCCAAAAAACTGATGGCCTAGCTAGCTCACCCGTTTGCTAAATCAAAATTGGAGAAATTATCTAGGGCATTCAGCTGTTCTCTGGAGAACATACTGTTTCTTAATTACCTAACTAGAAAACTCATGTGCCTCTGGAGAATGCTTAGGAAACATTACAGAGAGTTCACGCAAACTGCAGCCTCTCGTGGCAAAGGCCCCAGTGTGTATCTCCCACATGAAATTAGTTCTCGGGTCCTGACGTAGCCATTTCTCCCTTCCCAGTGTCTCCTCCCTCCTGTCCCTTTCTACTAGCACTAATCTAGGGACCTTCCCACCTGGCCTGCGCGCCTCCAATCTCTCCACACTTTCGTCTGTCGTACACTCTGCTGACAGCCATCTTCGTAGAGCACAGGTCTAAACAGCCAGTCTCTTGCTCACTCTCAGTGGCCCCACACATCCTACCCAAGGTCCAGACTCCTTCAAACATTTAAGGCCTTCCATAATTTGACCTCACTTTACGTTGAAACTTCACCTCCTAGGTTTCTGTTATCACAGCCCCAATTCCTTAACCTCATACATTCATTTAACAAACATTTAAAAAGTGCTGCAGGGCTTCCCTGGTGGTGCAGTGGTTGAGAGTCCGCCTGCCGATGCAGGCGACACGGGTTCGTGCCCCGGTCCGGGAAGATCCCACATGCCGCGGAGCGGCTGGGTCCGTGAGCCATGGCCGCTGAGCCTGCGCGTCCGGAGCCTGTGCTCCGCAACGGGAGAGGCCACAGCAGTGAGAGGCCCGCGTACCGCAAAAAAAAAAAAAAAAAAAAGAGCTGCAGAATCAAGCACTGGATGGAGAAGCAAGACACAGCCTCTGCTTCCAGGGAGCTCAGAGTCTGGAGATGGGTTAAACGTTTACAAAAAGTTACTGAATAATGTGCTGTTATATTTATTTACTAGATACCCAATGAATATTTCACAAGTACCTATGATGTGCGAGGAATGTTCAAGGCATACGGTGGCCGGAGTGTCTAACGTTTCCCAGAGTCAGCAAAAGCTTCAAAGAGGAAGAGGCATTAACTGAATCTTGAGAGGATCAGATGGCCTCCAAGTGGGGAATTTCAAGCAAGGACAGTCCATGCTCAGAAGAAAAGGGCCGGGAGGTGGGGGGCAAAGCACACAGGATCTTGGTGGGATGGTTCTTGTGGCTGGAGCACAACTTTAACAAGGTGCAGGACTTGAGTTTGAGGAGAACTCCTTTCCTGGCCCCAGATCCAGAGCACACACTCTCTATGTCTGCTGAGCTCTATTCATCCTTCAGGCTCAGCTTGGGGGTCACCTCTCCAGAGAGGCCTCTCCTGTTAGTCCAATCCCCAGTTATTTACTCTAATAATGCCTTGTACTATTTCTTTCTAACACAAATAATTTTAAGAAGATCATTATTTAGGTAATCATTCAAGGTCCATCTCTCCTTCTCCCCAGCTTCAAACTTTAAGTGCAGTGAGGGCAGGCTCACACCTGGCAGTTCACAAATCCCCCCTCAGCACAGTTCCAGACATGTCATAAATGACCTAAAATACATATTTTTGAATTAATAATGATATGTATTTATGGTCATTTTCCCTTTTTGCAGCATGACCATATTACTCTTTTTTTTTTTTTTGCGGTACGCGGGCCTCTCACTGCTGTGGCCTCTCCCGTTGTGGAGCACAGGCTCCAGACGCGCAGGCTCAGCCGCCATGGCTCACGGGCCCAGCCGCTCCGCGGCACGTGGGATCTTCCCGGACCGGGGCACAAACCCGCGTCCCCTGCATCGGCAGGCGGACTCTCAACCACTGCACCACCAGGGAAGCCCGACCATATTACTCTTAATGTTGGGCAGAACATTCCAGAATGTATTCTCTAGTCTAGTTCCATTGAGGCTGTTCCTCACTTTCCCTGATGGCCAACAACACGCATAGGACTCCTTTGTCCTTGCCTTGTACCCCGACATCAACACACACTTAAACAGACACTCATACCCTCATACTCCTCTATTCATTTTTATATTTGCATCCAGAAGCCAGTATTTATGTATCAAGGGGTGATGACCTCGTTAGGAGATCCTATTCCAGCTGAATCTTAAATATTTGTTACATAAATGCAGCAATGCAAGGGCAGACTTTCAACTTGGAAACATTCAGAATTGCTTTGGTTCCAAAAAAAAACAGGAATAACAAAATCCCTTAAAACATTAAATATAGAGAGTAACTATGAATATCAAGTCTCTTGATAGTTTACAATTCACCCAGACTCACGGCTTCAACTATCGTTTACGTGTTTGTCTTAGGTTGGGTGCCCAGAAGCAGATACTGAGACAAGGATTCGCGTGCAGATGCTTTAGTGAGGAGGTGCTCCCAGGACTGGAGAGGGAGACACAAAGTGGGAGGAGAGGAAGCCAGGCAAAGGGACAACCTCAGGCATTCTTGTAGAGGGTAGTTTTAACCCGATCCTGGGTGTGAGGAAACTCTGCGGCTTCAGTTATGCCTCAGAGTTTTCCAGAGACAAGGGAGCTGGGCTCTTAGCCATGACCCCCAGCCCCCAGCCCTGCACGTGTGTCAGCCACTGGTCAAGGGTTGTCCCCGGGGAGGAGTACATTTCCAGGCACTTCTATCACCACAGGCAGAGAGCTGACGCACACTCACAGGACCCAGAATGACAGCGCTTACAAATCTACAGTTTATCACCGGAAAAGGACACAAGGCAGCAACAGCCTTGAACTAGGGGCACGGAAGGCTGCCTCACAGCTGGGGCCCAGAGAGGCCAGGCACAGGCTCTCTCCCTAAGGGCTGTGCTGAATGCATTTTCCCTCTTGGAGCAGGAGCCACTGATGTGTGCGTGGGACACCTTACAACCAGGCAGCCCCAAACGGCTGGGGTTTCTTACATTCCGCAGGCCTCACACATGGCCTTAGTGCCCCCATGTAACCAGGCCCAATGGCAGAGCCTTCTGGGGGTCTCACTGAGACCAGATGCAAATCACCGACCTCACCACGATCACTGAACAATGTTGACTGGCTGGCACAAACTGTCCAGAAATCCCATGGACCCATGGTTATGAAGCAATCAGTGTGTGTCCTGTCTTCAGGAGGGGCCAGTGCCCTGCAGGTGTGCTTCTCTAGAGTGGACTCTCAGAGCATCTCAAGCTTAACATCTCCCCAGCTGCGGTCTTGTCATTACCTCCTAGATTCTTCCTCATCTTGTCCATGACGGTTCCATTCTATTCGCTCTGGCTGAAAACCACGGCGTCCTCCGTGACTCCTCTTTATCTCACGCCCCGCCTCCAGTCCCTCTACACGTCCTGTGAGTGCCACCTTCAGAATCTACTCAGAATTCCACTGCCTCTCATCGTGCTCACTCACACTATTCGGATCCAAGACACCCTCACCTCTCACCTGGTTATTTCAACGTCTTCCTAATTGGCTCCCCTGCTTCTGCTCTTCCCCTTTCAGCCTTCTCTCAACACAGCAGTCAAAACGTTCCTATTAAAGATGAATCATATCGTGTCACTTCTCTGCTCAAACACCTCACCTCACTCACAAGAAAAGGCTCCTACAGGCTCCTGACCTACAGGCTCTGTAGATCTGGGCTCTCCTGCTTCTCTGGTTGCACCACCACCTACTCTTTTATTTTTATTTTTTATTTTATTTATTTATTTTTGGCTGTATTGGGTCTTCATTGCGGTGCGTGGGCTTCTCATTGCGGTGGCTTCTCTTTTTGCGGAGCACGGGCTCTAGGCGCGCGGCCTTCAGTAGTTGTGGCACGCGGGCTCAGTAGTTGTGGCGCACGGCCTTAGTTGCTCTGCAGCATGTGGGATCTTCCTGGACCAGGGCTCGAACCTGTGTCCCCTGCACTGGCAGGTGGATTCTTAACCACTGCACCGCCAGGGAAGTCCCCACCGCCTACTCTTTGTTTTCTCCACTGCTTCAGACTGTCTGCCTCCTTCCTCATCATTCCTGCCTCAGGGCCTTTGCTGTGTCCTCTGCCTGGAAGGCGCTTCTTTAGCCAGATCTTCTCATTGTTAGCTCCTACTTCCATCAGGTTTTCCTCCTCAGTGAGGGCTTTCCAGATATAAAACTTCAGCCTCCTCTTAATATTTCATAGCCTTCCTCTCGTCCCTTTTTTTTTCCTTAGTCCCTATCATTATCTAACATAATATACATTTACTTGTTTATCCTTTTTATTGAATGTCTTCCTTCTGGAGTGTATGTTCCAGGAGGGTGGAGGATTTTGTTTTGTTAATTGTTACATTTCCAACCCCTGGAACAGGACCTGATATAAAGAAATTGCTCAGTAAGTATTTTTTGAATGAATAAAGGAATGAAACACACCAGAGGAGTAATATCACTTATCTACTAGATTGTAAATTCCTTTAGTTCAGGGGCTGTCTTATTTATTTTAATATTCCACATTGAAGCTAATACAGTTCTTTTTTTGAGGGTTTTCAGTAAACATCTATTGAAGGAGATAAATTCCACTGAATTAAAATATGCTCACTTTTAAAAATAAGAAGGTGCACTAGTGTTAATATTTGGAGCTATGGATAATTTTCTAAAATAATGCAAATATTTAAGATTTTTTATAGAAAATAATTACCACATTTGATAAATCTAAGACATCACTGAATATATGACACACCATTATTTTATGTTCTATGGAGATAGGGAAAAAATGCTGTCTATAACATAACAAAATAACTGTCTATAACAAAATGCTGTCCATAACTATAACAAAATGCTTTTTTATCACTTGAATTTTTATTTTACACTTATTGAAAGAGTTTTTAAAGATTTCGTTAGCATAGATATTATTCTATATCATGTTTGTACAATATTAAAAAATAGAATTGAAATGAATCCAAATCTTTGGAATCATTTTACTACAATGAGTCATTAGTGTCCATGTTTTGTGATCAAGAATGTTCTTAAAAGACTGCCCCACACTCATGTCTCGGAGTTTTCCCCAGGTCTCTGACAACCAGTTAGCACTTTTTGATATACAAGTGCAGGCAGTGATAGCTGCATCCTGACAGCCACCTGGCCTCAGTGGCTGTAAGAGGCATCTCAATTTCAGCAATATTAAAATGTGAAAAAATGTGCAGCTTAGAATCAATGAAATAGGAATGCAATGACACACCCCTTTCCAAAGGCCTTAATATCTTCTTTTTTTAACCAATTCTAACTTCTTTCTCTCCAGTATTGTGGAATAGGTAAATTTTATTAACTATGGCAATTCGTCTACAGCACATGGAGTCAAGAAATCTTTTCATTTACATTCATCCTCAATATTTGCACAATGATAACCACAGGTCATGAAAGTGAATTGCAGCGGTAATCATAAAATTATTAACAGTTGATAACAATTTAAATACAACCAGTTGAGAAAAGAACATTTTAAAATTTGATTATTTTAGTCCAAGCAGAACATGTGAAAATTAGACTTCAATCTTCTTTTCATTATCTCTTTAACTAGTAACTAGTTAAAGTGACTTGTCAGGGCTTCCCTGGTGGCGCAGTGGTTAAGAATCCGCCTGCCAATGCAGGGGAAAACTGGTTCGAACCCAGGTCTGGGAGGATCCCACATACCACGGAGCAACTAAGCCTGTGCACCACAACTACTGAGCCTGCACTCTAGAGCCCATGAGCCACAACTACTGAGCCTGTGTACCGCACCTAGTGAGCCTGCGCTCTATAGCCCGTGCTCTGCAACAAGAGAAGCCACTGCAATGAGAAGACTGCGCACCACAATGAAGACCCAATGCAGCCAAAAATAAATAAATAAATTAAATAAATTTTTAAAAAATTTTAAAAAATAAAGTGTCTTGTCATTAAATATATTTTTAAACCATTTAAAAATGTATCGTATTTTTATTGAGGTAAAATTCACAGAATATACAATTTACCGTTTAAAAGTATACAATTCAACAGCATTAAGTACATTTACAACTATCACCTCTATCTAGATGTAAAACATTTTCATCACCCCAAAAGGAAATTCTGTCCCCATTAAGCAGTCTCTTCCCCTTTCTCCCCTGTCCCCAGCCCCTAGCAACCACTAATCTGCCTCTGCCTCTATGGATCTTTCTTATTCTGGCTATGTCATATAAATGGAATCACACAACGTATGACCTTTTATGTCTGTCTTCTTTCACTTACCATAATGTTTTTGAGGTTCATTCATGTTGTAGCCTGTGTCAGTACTTCCTATCTTGTTCCTGCTGAGTAATATTCCATTATATGGATATACCAGAATTTGCTAATCCATTTATCAGTTGATAGGTATTTGGGTTGTTTCTACCTTTCGGCTATTATGAATAGAGTTACTATAAGCACTGTTTTTCAATTCTTTGGGGTATATACCTAGGAGTGGAATTGCTGGATTAAATACAGTTGACCCTTGAACAGCAGGGGTGTTAGGGGCGTGGACTTTCCTCTTAGTCAAAATTCTAAGTTTAACTTATAACTTGCCCACCATATCCGAGGTTCCTCTGTATCCATGGTTCTGTATTTGAGGATTCAACCAACAGGTGGATTGTGCAGTACTGTAGTATTTGCTACCGAAAAAAATCTGCATATAAGTGGACCCTTGCAGTTCAAACCTGCACTGCTCAGGGGTCACCTATAGTAATACTATGTTTAACCTTTTGAGGAACTACTAAATGGATTTCCATAGGGACCACATCATTTTACATTCCTATCAGCAGTGCACGAGGATTCCAATTTCTCTATGTCCTCACCAACATCATTAAATATATATTTGAGAATAGTTTTTCTGGAGCTGTTAAGACAGAATTTATGAAAGTTCAAATTTACAGAACTTTCTCTGAGCACATTTTGACACACTGCTTGGATTTTAAAGTTGTTATCCAGGCAGAGTTACTGGGTACTTCTCTGTAGTACTCAGAGCACCTTGTTATTCTGGGAGCCCCATGTGTTTGATCTCTCGGCTACTTTTAAGGCAACCTCCCTCCGCCCCTCCTTGCTCTCTCCACGTTGTAGAACATTCCCATTTTCACATAGGCCTTTATTTCCCTATTTTGTCGCTGCAGCACACCAGGCCTTTGTCCCCACCCTCACCCAGTAATTCCTACCCAACCCCCCAGTCTCAGTCATATGCCAGCCAGGAGGAAAAGCCACCAGAGGAGTTACCAACGGCCCCAAACTTCCCCTAGTCTAGTCTAGACTCTCTAAAGAAACATCCCAAGGCTCACCTGAGCACAGCAAACACAGATTCTCCCTGCTGGATTCCTGCTATTCCGGGCACCGGCCAACCCCTTCCTGTTACGAAAACCTAGCAGTGTTTCAATCAAGCAGATCGCCTGGTGTGGTGAAAAGGACACCATATTAGGCGGCAGAATATCTGGGTTCCAGGCCCTGCCTATCACCTAAGAACTTCATTCTTCTCAGCATTCCCCACTGAATTCCTGCCATGTGCAAGGTACTAAATTATGGGAACAGATCACTTATCCTGCTTAGGTCTTAAATCTGTATCATGGAGAGAATACCTAATTTTTCTGGAAAATGATGCTCTTGGACATCCATTCCAACTGAAAGTCATTCTGTGAGTGTGAATTTGAAAGGTGGCTTGGAACAATGGTTCCTAGAAGGAGAGATGTAACAAATGAGTAAAAATTTCCAAAACATTTGGAAGCTGACATGGGACATTAAAAGAAAATTACCATTTACAATCATCATCATTTTATAAAGTGCCCCAAATTCGGCAGAACAAAAATCGTAGAATGAAAGACGATCCTTTAACCTAAATGCATTTTTGCTTTGATTATTGGCCTTATTTTTCTAATTTCTAGAGAACCACTAGCTCAGAGGAGAGGCATCCAAAGAAGCTGTAACCCAATCTCTCACCCGCATCTCAAGAACATGTGCTGTCTGAACTGTTTCTCATTTCTGTCTCCCTAGTTACTTCTTTAGTTATTTGGAACTCAAAGTTCTCACTCCTGTGGGAGAGAAACAAGCATTTTTTGAGAGAAATTAGCATATGCAGCCACTAGAGGGCAGACCTAAGCCTGAGGATGTAGTTTCCTCAGCTGCAGTACCAGTCACTTCATCACATCTCCCGTGTGTCCCCAGAAGGCGCTGCTGCTGTCTTAAGTTGCCTAACACCTGATCATTCGTGCTGCCAGCCCCAGCTCCCTGCAGGTTACTCATCTGAGCTGTAGTGAAAGTCTACCTTATTTCAGAGGCAAAGTTGTGAGGGGCAACTTATCTTCTTCAAGACACTGCCCGGCATCAGAAGCCCAGGAGGAGTTTTCTTTTGTGGAATTAAATTCAGTAACTTGAATTCATCACTGGCATAAAAAATACTTATAAAGTCCTTCGGGGGTGCCGTAACTCTTCTGAGCATTGAACTAGAAAGACTAACCAGGACTCGCTGGCTGGTCAAGGTTGAGTGATTTATCAAAAGACGCTGGGGGAAATTCTCCTGCTAACAGTCAATTTCTTCAGGGACAGCAGGGTGATTCTATTCCTTTCCTTTTTCTAAAAAGACAGGCATGATATCAGCTCTGGAATTTTCTTAGAATCCTTACACATATATTCTCATTGTATCCTCAATTCTATGAGGATTATCACGATTTTATTACCTTGAAACTCAACCTCAGTTTTTTCCATGCAATTTCTACTTTAACAATGAAAAGTTTTCCAAAGTAAAGCTGACGTTAAAAACATGAAATGCCACTAGCGATCTGATCACGAGAAGCAGCTCTCCCTCTCTACCCCTTCCCACACTCACCCCTGGCTCTGCAACTCAGAGGCGACCATTTGGAATTCTGAACTGCTACCATTTTCAGGATTTCTCGGGGCCCCCCACATATCTCTAAGTAATGTTCTTATGCTATTATTTCTTGGTTTATCAAGCCTAAATGTTAGCAATTGAATTTCTTTAATAATAGATGAGAATTTAGCTTTTTTAAGGAAGCCTCTCATGATCCCAGGTTTGAAGATAAAAACACCAAAGCTCAGGAAGTTTAAGGGACTTGTTCAAGTTCACATAACCTAGAACCGATAAAGTAGAAATTAGGACCTGCGTCTTCTAAGTTTAGCATCCGTGTAATTTCCACCCCTATGTTGTGGGAGCGACTAGAACAATGCTGATTACCCCCCAGCGTTGCCAGTGCTTGGTGTTTGGTTATCAAGATTGATGTAGTAAGTCCTCTTAAAACTGAGTTGCCAGATGAAATACAAGATACCCAGTTAAATTTGAGTTTTAGATAAAAACAAATACTTTTAAAGTGTATGTCCCAAATATTGCATGAAGTACACATGCTGAATTGTTATTTATACTTTTATTTGCTAAATCTGGCAGTCCTACCTTAAAACTATGAATCTAGGCCTTCTACTTACTCTGGTTTTAAAACTCCAGAACTATAGATTAATTCCTTTGTCAAAGGAATTTTTCTGAGAAAGACTGACATTATTCATGATTTCCAAATAGATAAAATATAAAGCAGACAAAACTTTAAAATATAGTGTTTAGGGATACAGACATATGAAATAAGATTATTTTAAAAAAGGAAGCAAATTAGTCACACAAAATTCAGGAGCGAGGCAACCTGGGAGGTAGGGGAGATGCCATAAGGAGTAGCACATAGGGGTCTTCTAAGGTGTAGGTAAATTGACAGCGCAATGGTGTTTAGTTTCTCATGTCACATATTTCTATGTGCTGCTTGTATGTATGTCACATTTTATTAAAACTACAAAGAAAATAAAAGCTTGCTTAGATTCTGGAATGAGACAGACTTAGGTTCTAATCCCAGCTTTAGCCTCTCTGAGCTTTAGTTTCTTCATCAATAGAATGGGAATAGTAATAGCTAATTGACCACATGGTTTAGAAATAACGTATGTAGAGAACAGCAGAGAGTATACACATAATATGTCCTTAGGAAATGTTATTACTGATCTTTCATTCCTCAGTCCTAGGGGTAGTAGCTGCATCCTGTGGATGCCATCTCCACAATGCCTGAACTGCTCCTTTTCTGCCTTTTTGGTTCTCCAGGATCTGTCTAGCAATCCCTTACATTACGTTTTCTCTGTTAAAACAGCTAGTGTGATTTCTGTCTTCTTTCTGGATCCTAATGATGCAGCTTTCTAGAACAGTAAGATTGGGGTCGATGTTATCCTCATGAAATACACAAGGCTGGCTGCTGATTACTTCCTACAGATAAGAGAAAAAAATTCCTTCTTTGTTTCTAGCTCAGAGACTTTTCCTAAAGCTCAACTGACTGGGCTGTATAGAAACTAATTTAGAAATAAACATATTTAATCAGGTATCCAGCTGATTTAAAAAATACACATGTAAATTTTTTCATAAAATTTGCATTCATAAAAGCTTCTTGTAGAAATTCCTATTCCTGTAAATCATGTGATGCATCCAGACATTCTATATGATTCCAATGACATGTTTAAAAAACAATGTTTATGTGTATAAACGAAGTCTCATTGGCTCCATCTTTAAAATACAATGAGTTAAACAGAAAATGTTTTAAGTATTTATTAAATCAGTAAAAAGTAACCAATAATAAACTTATTATATGTTAATATAAATAAGATATTTTAATGGAAAATAATTATATTTTCCAAATCACAAAATAGTTAGTCAGAAGACTAGCGTATTTTAAAATTTGGCAAATCTTTAAAATATATCTGGCTTAATAGAAGACAGCTAGATTCTCATATATGCCTCACATTCAATCTGTTGAGATATGTTGTTTTTGTGATGTATATGAAAAAAAAATAGCCACACAAAGATATATAGTTTGAAATGGGAATAGTATCTTAATAGCCTTTCCAAATAATTGTAGCTATTCTTCTTTACTATTACACAAAAGCTTGACAAGTGACAGTTTCTTTTTTTAAGTGATAGTTTCTTAAAGGTTAGTTGCAATGTTCAATCTGAAAACATATCAATAAACAGATTTTTTACAGATCTGTTGAGATATAACTGACTTACAATAAGTCACACATATTTGAAATGTACAATTTGATGAGTTTTGACATATGGATACATTCATGTATATATCACTAAAGTCAAAATAATAAACATTTTTTTATTACCTTCAAAAGTGTCTCTGTGTCCCTTTGTAGTCCATTCCTCCTTCCTATGTCCCCCAAACCATTCCCAGGCAATCACTGATGTGTTTTCTGTCACTACAGATTACTTTGTATTTTTCTCTAAGAGCACTGCCCAAAGGAAATATAACATGAGCTACAAATACAATTGTATTTGTGTATACGTGTATTGTGTATATGTGTATTGTGTATATGTGTATATTGTATATGTGTATTGTGTATATGTGTATTGTGTATATGTGAGCCACATATACAATTGTAAATTTTCTAGTAGCATATTTCATTTAACACAATATACAAAATATTACCATTTTGCCATGTAATCAACATAAAATTACTGAGATATTGCCAAAGCCTGAATGTTTGTGTCCTCTCCAAAATTCATATGTTGAAACCTAATCCGCAATGTGATGGTATTTGAAGGTGGAGACTTTGGGAGGTATTACATCATAAGAGTGGAGCCCTCATGAATGGGATTAGTGCCCTTTAAAAGAGACCCCAGAGAGCTTCCTTGCCCTTTCCACCATGTGAGGACACAGGAA
This sequence comes from Orcinus orca, assembly GCF_937001465.1. NCBI lineage: Eukaryota > Metazoa > Chordata > Mammalia > Artiodactyla > Delphinidae > Orcinus > Orcinus orca. The sequence continues at coordinate 93,977,898 of NC_064568.1, read as the reverse complement.
GGAGACTGCCACCTATTAAGCAGGAAGCAGGGCTTCACCAGACATCAAACCTGCCGGCACCTTGATCCTGGACTTCTCAGTCTCCAGAACTGTGAGAAATAAATTTCTGTTGTTTATAAACCACCCAGTCTATGGTATTTTTGTTACAGTAGCCTGAACAGACTAAGACAGATACTTTACATTCTCTTTCTTTCCATATGAAGTCTTTGAAATCTGGTATGTATTTCATACATATAGAATCTCTCAATTTGAACTAGTAACATTTCAAGTGCTCAACTGACATATATGGTTAGTGGCTATGACATTTGACAGTACAGGTCTAGAACTGTATCAAAATGTGACTATAAAGTATGTAGTCTTTTTTGTCTAGCTTCTTCCACCCAGCATAATTACGAAATGTATCCATGCTTTAGCATGTATCAGTAGTTTGTTCCTTTTTATTGCTGAGTAGTATTCCATTGTTTGAATATGACACAAATTGTTTATTCTTTCCCCTGCTGATGGACATTTACTTCCTCCCCACCCCGGCCAAGGTTTTGGCTATTATAAATAACTCTGCTATGAATTTTCATATTCAAGTCTTTGTGTGGACATATATTTTCATTTCTCTTGTGAAAATACCTAGGAGTAAGATGGCTGGGTCATGCGGTATATGTTCAGCTTTTTATAAAACTGTCAAACTGTTATCCACAGTGGCTGTACCATTTACCATTCCCTTAGCAATTTATGAAAGTTCCAATGTTTTACATCCCCTCTAATACTTGGTATTGTCAGTCTTTTTAAGTTAACCATTCTACTGGATGTACAGTGATATCTCTTTGTGGTTACAATTTTCATTTCCATAATGACTGATCATGCTGAGCATCTTTTCATGTATTACTTGCCTTTCACAGATCTTTTTCAGTGACATGTCTGTGCAAACTATTTGCCTATTTTTCATTAGGTAACTTGTCTTCTTATCGCTGTAAGAGCTATTTATATATTCTAGATACCAGTGTTTCGTCAAATATATGTTTTGCAAATATTTTCCTCCAATCTATGGCTTGCCTTTTCATTTTCATGGCATTTAGAAAAGCAAAAGCTTTACATTTTGATTAATTTATTGACTTTAAGAGTTTGTGCTTTTCCTATTTCCTATTTAAGAAATCTTTGCCAAACCCTGAGTCACTAAATTCTCCTATGTATTCCTTTAGAAGTTTTGTAATTTTGACTCTTACATTTAAGACATTGATACTCAAAATAAGTTTGAGTTAATTTTTGTATATATTAGGAGATAATGATTGAGGTTCCTTTTTTTTTTAATGACTATCCAGTTGTTACATTTGCTGAAAAGATTATCTTTATCCCACTGCACTGCCTTGGCATCTTCGTTAAAAATATTTTGCCAACATATGTGTAGAATTATTTCTAGAACCTCTATTCTATAGGTTCCATTGATCTATATGTCTCTCTTTATACCAATATCACACTATCTTGATTACTATAGCTTAATCATAAGTCTTAAAATCAGGTAGAAAATTCTTCAACTTTTTTTTCAAGTTGCTTTGGCTGCTCTAGTTTCCTTGCATTTCCATATAACTTTTAGAATTAGTTTCTCAAGTTTTACAAAAATAAAGCCTATTAGGATTTTGACTGATATTACACTAATTCTATAGATCCATTTGGGTGATAGCAATAGACATTCTATATTTTGTTACATTGCAATACATTGGTTATCTTGTACTGTGAATGGATTTCACCCACACATGACTTTGTAACATCATGCATTGGTCATTTGGCAAATACCGGTTCACTGGGTCATGCAGATCTTCCAAATGTTTACACATTTTATTATATAATATATTAATAAAACATATTCATTAATAATTCCACCAATTTCATCAGAAACGTCTATAAGAACAGGGAAGCTGTCAACTTCATATCACCGGCAGATACATGCTCTCCAAAAATTCAGAGTTTTGCGGGACAGCATACATTTTATCGTTGGCAACTAATACTTTCAGTTGTTTTCCCTGAAGTGACAGGCTCACTTGCTTCCTTTTTCAGAAAATGTCTGCCAAATAACCAAGCCTGATAAGCCTAGTCTGTCTGTCAGTCGTTCTTTCAAATGAAAGTGCTGTTCTGTAAAAACAACAAAAACAGAAAAGCAGCTAGCTCAGCTCACGATTCAAACACAGGTGCTTTTTCTTGGGACAACCCTTGTTATTTGATGTGCAGCTGAAGTGCTTGAGTTTGTACTTCTCATTTCATCACGTAGAATACTAACAAGTTGTGTATTCAGTGGCTGAGGTGTAATAAAATAGGTATCGTTTGCTGCCTCATCAAGGGCGTTGTTAAATGCAACTGGCCTTTTGTTGCTGTTGCGAGTGCATGGTGGTGAAGAATTACAGTGTCTACTAATGTACCTTGGTGCCACTGCCTCGACTTACGTGAGGATGCCAGCAGTTTTACTCACCATTCCTTTTGCACTGTTGTCACCCAATATCAACAACCATGGAAAAGGCAATTAACATCCTAGTATTATTATGAAAAAAAATAGTTTTGACCTTGTGGACTCCCCATGATAATTTAGGGAACTCTCTCCCTCCCAGGGTTCCACGGGCCACGCTTTAAGAACCATTGCTTTAAGGGTACAAAAGGGCAACCTGGAAGGATACCTGGAGGCTTTATTGAGAGTGAAGCCTGCGCTGAGGCTCCATGGACACATGTGTGAGTAAAGGCTTGCTGTATCGACAAAGGCAACAGCAGGAGCAAAGGCACGAGGTGGGAACAGCAGGTCTCCTTTCCTAAGTTTTGGTCAAGCAAAGAGTGCAGTGAGGGCACGTGCCAGAGCCCGGATGCGAGCGATACAGAGGGGCTCGCGTGCAGGAAAGGGGCTGAAACCATCCTTCAGCTGATGGAGAGCTCTTGGAGGTTTCATAGCAGGGCGGGGCGCAGAGTTGTTTGTTAGCTCCAGCACTCTAGCAACAATGTGGTGAATGGATTTGGGAGGTTTACACTGGAGAGAGGGAGCTCACTTAAGAACCTGTGCTCTGTCAAGGTAAGAGATGATTTAATAGAACAGATGGTCAACTAATTAAACATTCAACCCCCGCCTCCTCATTAATTCCGTCAGAATATTCTAACTAGTGTTTGCTCAGGGGACACGACTATATATCACCTCTAATTCATGGATGCGGACTTGGGCAGTAAAAAAGAAAAGCAGGCTTACAGATCAGACTTCCTGTTTCTGTCACCTGTGTCCTTCCAGACTCTCAACCGGAAATTCCCACCCTCTCTGCTCAGTTTAATCATTTCCTATAAACTAGGAAACAGAGAGCAAAGAGCAGGGGTAGGAGTGCGTTTACAAGCCATGTTTAATTGTTTCTCATGTGAGCATGACTGGGATATTATAGAGGTCCGAGGTCACAGAATTAATTTTTTTTGCTTTCATTATGATGTGTATGTTTCTGTGTATATGCACTTGCACACACATGTGCTTGTGTCCATATATGGTATTTATTTATTTATTAACACTCCACTGCTGCTCCCTCATCCAAATCTCTATTAGCTCTTCTAGACTTCTCCAATGACTCCTCACTAGTCCTAACCTGCTACAATCCGTTTTATACACAGCATCCATAGTGAGCTTGATATGATCAGATATGATCAGATCATATCAGCTGCCTGCTTACAATCCTCCAATGACATCCTGTTGCACCTAAGAAAAACTTCAAAATACATATGTTGCTCCTCAAAGCCCTACCTACCTGACTCCTGCCTGCCTCTCTGACCACTTCTCTCCCATCACAAATGGCCTTTCTCACCAAAGTCTCATAACCCCGGCTTTGGTGTGGGTCCATCTTGGGCCATTGGCACTAGCTGTTTTCTGTGCAAGGGATGTTATCCCCCTGAGGCTGTACATGTCCTAACAGATCAGAGGAAGCCCCTCTCCTGACCACCCACCTAGAGTAGCCTCTCTATCACCCCCACCACTTCACTCTGTTTTATTTTCATCATAGGCTTTAGCTATGGTGGCACCTGCAACACTGCCTGGCACACAGTAGCTTCTCAATAAGTATGTGTGGAATAATGGATAAATTAATTAGAGGTAAGTTTTTCTTTTCATGTTTGCTTTTTATAGTTCTCACAAAGTTGTAATACAAATGATCTAATACTGATGATCAGTTTACAGCCACCTTTTGGGTGTCCAATTTTTTTGTTTGTTTTTGCTTTTGTCAGGGCTTTATTCCTTCTAAAAACATGCAGTGGAAATTCACAATTACTTAGAAAGTAGATGGTTTTCTCTTAACCAGCTAGAGATATTAGTCACAGTTGTAAAACAAGAGAATTTACCACTATATTTATGGAATGATGCCAATGTTTCCCTCTTTAGAGAAAGAGGGAAAGAATAAAATATAAAAACTTCACAATGTGGAGGACACAAATGTATCAATAAATTATTATAAAATATAATAAATGCTGTAATCAAGATACAAAGCACCATGGGAACACAGTGGTAGGAACTGTTTTCTGTGCCTCAGGAAACCAGGGAAGACTTCAGAGGGAGACGGCAGTTGATATGGGTCATGAAGGATGAAGAATTTTCTAGGTAGAAAAGGGGGAGAAGGGCATTGTAGGCACATGGAACAGCATATAGAAAACCCAATGTGTAGAAGAACATGGTCTGGGGAAATAAGTATTAAGTAGAAATTATCTTTTTTTCTTCCAACGACCCACAAATCAAGGATTTGTGTTCAAAGGGGAACCTCCGCACCAGTGATATTCCTTTAACTGTTTTGAAACTATTTAGAAAGCAGTGGAATCATTTTCCTCCTAAGGAAGTCCTATGTAGAACCCCCAATGCATACAATAGTAAAAAGCCTCTCTGGGTGAAGAAGGCCTAGGCCTGCAGTAGTTCCTAACCTCTCGGTCCCTCCCTGTGTAGACTGACGGCCCACTTCAGGACCCCAGAGCTTTCAAGAAAGTTAAAAGCTACCACCTTTTACTTGTGTTAAGAAAACTGGGTGGGAGCTGTGGCGGCACTGACAGCGCACCGCCCAGGTCTCCTGCCGCAGAGAGCACAGCGACAGATGGGGACTCGCACAGCATGTGCGTGAGTCCCCACTCCCCATGGGCTGCTTCTGGCCAACGACTGAATGTGACAGGGTTGCTTATGCAGGCCTGTTCCTGCAAGACGGGGGACTCCTCTGATGGGCGACGTCGGCTCAAAGGCTTGTCATCAACCTGGCTGAAACATTCTTAAGGCTCTGGGGCGATCTGAGACTGCCCATCCGGCCCCCCGTTAATACTTCCCTCATCCTTCCCAGCCATCCTCACCTCCTTCAGCTCCCTCCCCTTTTTCCCTCATTGGCATCTCCCTGGATAAATTTCTTGCATGTCTAATCCTGTCTTTGCATCTGCTTCTAGAAGGACCCGAACTAACACAAGAGCCTATGGAAGTGAAGCAGCATTATCCCTATAATTGCCTTATTTCCAGATTAGCTAAAGTAAGAGTTCCAAAGTGCACTGATGTTGGCACGATTCCAATAACCCAACAGAGAGGAGGAGAGGATTGAGAAAGGAACTCCTAGGCACTCGTATTCTTAAAGCCTGAAAATTAATCATGACTAAATTCCAAAATCTAAATATGGGCAGACTGAAAAACTTGAATAGATATTTAAAGAGCCAAAGTAGAACTGAAGGTTAGTTACCGGAGGCTGTTTTTACACCCACACAACCTGGCAGATCATTGCTGTACAGTCTTTGCCGCAAAAAATACTACAGAAATATGGTCCTTTGAAAACATCTTCTGTCCCTGTATAAATGACATAGGATCCGGAGGCATTTCTGCAAATAATATGTTTTCCTATGCCAGTGTATAAATAGCTTTAGAGTACTGAGATAAAAAGGAAGTTGCCAAGGCTATTGCTACGCTGACAAGAGAAGCAGCCGATTTGGAGCCTGTACCGCTATTTGCTGTTAGTCCTGAAATTTACTGAGACTGAGTACACTGTTGTTGTTTTCACTCGACCAGATAAGAGGGTGGATACTGCCATATCTGATCACATAGAAAAAGCCAGAATGGGGTCTTCCCAACTTACCTTCCCTTTTGGTGAGATATACCTAACAGGCAAGTACTTTCCTTCTATTGGAAAAAATTGCCTTTTTAAATGATAACCAAATCCAGGTCTCCCCAGCGTTTAATGCCACAGTGTCCCTGTGATCCTTCTAGATTGGACCAAAGATACTTCCGTTTTTCCTTTCTACCTTCTGGAAAAACTTATAAAGGGGGAGAGAGATCTGCAGAAAATGTGAAAATCCAAGATGTACTAGCATACCTTGGAGATCTGCACCATTAAGTATTCTGATCTACTGATAGGCCCATGGTTGTCCTTGCTATTAGTTTGGACTCTGCCAGTCCTTACTTTAATTCATATATTAAACCTTTTCTGATGGCTTACAATGTGCAGGTGCTGGGGATAGCAATGAATGTGACAGGCAAGGTCCTGCTCTCTGTTGGCACAGGCTCTTACTGGGCAAGTGGGTGGTAGGTATATAACATAATGGAAATATGAGTAATCCGACAGAGTGACTGGGAAGAGAGAGTGGCTGTCTTACATAGAGTGGTCAGGGACGTCCTCTCTGAGAAGCCAGCCATGGAGAAGACTACGGAGAACAGGGAGCATCAAGTGCAGAATTAGGTGAGAATGAACTTGGTCTGTTCAAGGAAGAGAAAGAAGGCTGAGGGGGTTGGATCAGTGAGGAGAGAAATGTAGTGGGAGATGAGGTCAGCTGAAAGACAGGGCCCACTCTTGTAGGGCCTGTAAGGCCCAGCATGGTTCGGAGTTTGGGCTTATTCTAACGCAAGGGGAGTTCACTGGAGTTGTTGGGCTTTTTGTTTTATTTATTTTTGTTTGTTTTCAGACACAGATACTTTAAATGTTGAATGTTTCTATCAAGGATCTGAGCATTTACATTTTTCTAATCAAAAATTGCCCGTATTTAACTCCTCCTTTCTTGGAGAATGTGTCCTCAAATACTAGCATGTCACCTAGCATACGTAGATATTCAATAAGTGTTGACTAAATAAAAACTCGATTGAGTATAGAGAAAGGCAAGGTTGTGGTAAAATCTTGTGTGAAATACTAATAGTTAGTAGATCAGCACTGGATGGAACCCAAAGGGATGAAAGCGGCCAAGTAAGCTCTTGTGTTATGACAAATCCCCGGTGAAGAGAAGAGGTGACTTGGCTATTGACACTAATGGGGGAGACTTCAAAGTGTTGTAATTTAACACGAGACCCAGGAAATAGGCACAGTTATGAAGGCGTTTCAGTGACCTCCAGGATGTGTGCTGTGTTTGTCTTCTTGCTGGATATGATCTTGTCTCCCTACTGGAGAAGAAGAGAAAGAGGTTTGAATACTCCTCCTTCTTCTGGTTTATTAAAAGGTAAAATGAACATCTGTCTTTCCTATTGGCTGTTCCGTATCTAGAAACCCTTTTGCATGTTTGGATTTTCCCATCTTGTATCAGTGAAAGACAGAACACATCTTCCACTATAGAAACTGAAATGTCAGATACTTGCTTTCCCAGTCTCCACTGAGAGAGGCAGGTCTGAGTCACAGCATCCACTTATGAGATGAAGTCTTGACGTTGGGGGAACCATAAGAAACTCTCCATTGTCTCTCAGGGTCAGAGGTGGCAGAATGATCAAGTTCTGGGGTAGCAGTGCTAAAGGGGCTCAATTAGCCTACTGACTATTCAAGTCATCATGTCCCTTCTCAGGAGTATATTTCCTGGCTACCTCACTGCAAACTTGGCTCTTCAGCCTTTCTAGAAATTTTATGAGCCACCCAGTATCCTTCAATAAATTAATTTTCTGCTTCAATCAGACAGAGCTGGATTCTAGTCTTTGCAACTAAGAACTGTGAATGTTCCAGAGAAATATTGGGATGTATGTAGAAATATCTGTTATCTGGCTTTGAAATTGAGGGCAATGAAAATCCAGATGATTTTCTTAAGGGTTCTAGTCACGATCTGGTCAAGTGGTTAATCAGATTATCACCTGTGCGCACCTAAACTGAATTGCCACCGAAGGCTAAGTTTAGGGGAACTGAGCGATCAATGCTATGGAATATGAAGGTCACAGGGAATTCAAGGACTATGGCATGAGGTGGTATCTTCTAATGATAATCGATAGCTTAAATAAAAAGACATGCTCAAATTTCCAAATTCTCAGTTCAAAGCACATGCTGAAAACCAGAGGCTTCCATGGCTTTGTCAGAAGAATTTATCGCTTGCCACTGAAGTGTGCAGAGAGCCAAATATCAAATGGACAGTTTGACCCTGAAAGTTTCTGAATTAAAAAGAGCTGAAGTCACATCCTCAGCTGGTCTCTAAAGAGAAAGTCAGACCACTGATAGGGGAAGTGAGGGCCTGGAGAATTTCAGTGGGAAGATTTAGATGATTCGTGTAGGCCATGGCAGGGCATGCTGGACTGAACTCACGAGAAGACCCAATTACCTAATTCAAAAATAGAATACAGGAGTGTGTAATTGTGGAACATAATTTCCTTACGTAGTGATGTGATGAACCCTTGAATACTAATGTGTTATTCCATGCCTCTGCAAGAGCAAAACAGAACAAATGGCAGATCAAAATCCTTATCCATGAGGTCTACTGAGACTCTAACTTTTGGCAAACTTTAAAATTTTATTTTTGCACTCCTGCGAAATAATAAAACCGAGTTAGGGCTTCCCTGGTGGCGCAGTGGTTGAGAGTCCGCCTGCCGAAGCAGGGGACACGGGTTCGTGTCCCGGTCCGGGAAGATCCCACATGCCGCGGAGCGGCTGGGCCCGTGAGCCATGGCCGCTGAGCCTGCGCGTCCGGAGCCTGTGCTCCGCAACGGGAGAGGCCACAGCAGTGAGAGGCCCGCGTACCGCAAAGAAAAACAAAAACAAAAACAAAACCCAAGTTAAAATAATTTCATCCAAATCTGAATAGTCATTCTCACTAGTTTTTAACCTAGACCAGCCTCTGAAGTATACCCTGGTTTACTCAGAATATCCTTGAATCCCCATTGAGTGCCCTTTGCTTTTTCCCTCTATCCCTATAATAAGGGACATCATAAGGAATTTGTTTTCATTTGTCAGAGTCAGCAATATACTTTCACCACAGGGCCTCAAGCTTATGCCAGCTCTCTGGCTTTATATCAAATTTAGTCGACAGAACATGGAGCTGGCTCACTATATTAATGACATCATACTGATAAACTTGGAAACAGGAAGTAACATGCAACCTGGGTGCCTTGGTATATCGTGTGTGTGAGGGGGGTAGAATACATCACATGGAGTTACGGGGCTTGTTATCTTGCTAAAGTTCCATGTGTTTGCAGGCGCATTGGGGCGGGGGTGGGGGGACTAGGGACGGAGGAAGGGAGGGGGAGAGGGGGGGGTGGGGGAGAGAAAGAGAGCGAGCACGAGTGAATGAGCACCCTGGGGAACTGGGGGATGTTGGGATATTTTCCTACAAAATGAAAGTAGCTGTCCACTGCCCTTCTTACCACTGAGCAAGGGAGGCACAAGGCTTTATAGGCCTTTTTAAATTTTAGAAGTCATATGTACCACATTTGGATGCTGTGGCGGACACTACTAATTGTCTACCACTATGGATTTCTTCTGTTTTGATGGAACCCTAATTCTGTTTGAGTAGCAACGTGTCCAGTTAAAAATATTCAGATTCCCTTGCAGCTAAGAGTCACCAGGTATCAGCGCATGGCTAATTGGCTACTGTGGCACAAAGCTCAGGATTTCTGGGAAATGTACCACCTCTGTTTCCCTCCTTCTTCCTATCTGGAGCTGTGGTAGCCAACCTGTGACCATGACTGTGAGGCAATATGCATGAGCACAAATCACAAGTGAAGGATGGTGGAACCGAAAGATAGAAGGATCCTGAGACACTACTGGTAATAGGGAGCCACTGCACCAGCCCTGGGCTGTTTACCTCCATACTTCTTAACCTGACAAAAATAACCCCCCATTTGGTTAAACTATTATGGTTGGATTTCCTGTCCCTAATACACTTCCTAGCTGATACAAACGTCTTGTGCTGCTCACTTAATGGGTGGCTAGAAAAGCTGCTAGCTTTGAGCTGGGGCCCAGAGCAAACCTTTCCACCTTGTCAAGCCATTGGTCCAGGCAGTTTCCCCATTGGCCCCTATTTCCAGAATATCCAAAGGTGCTCAAAGTGCTAGTGCCAGAAAATACATTGTATGGATTCTTTGGAATATATGTTAGGAGAACTACAGGGGAGGACCCTTGGGTTTTAAACAAAGCCACACCTTTCTGGGCAAGTAATAATTCTTCTTTTGAGAAAAATTTGTAACTTGATAATGAGCTCTAGTGCATGCTTCTATTTCTAGACTATTCTATTCCATTAGTCTATTTGTCTATCTCTATGCCAATACTATCTACACATTCTTGGTTTTTATAGATTTATAAAAATTTGTGATATCTGGAAGAGCTAGCCACTCACCTTGTTCTTCTTCAAGAGGGTTTTAACTATTCTTGGGCCTTTGTATTTTTATATAAATTTTGGAATCAACTTGCCAAGTTCTATGAAAAAAAATTTGTTTGAATTTTGACTGAGATCACACCAAATCTATTAAACTGAGGAGAAATGGCGTGAGTATTCCAAACCATAAAAACAGTATGTCCCTCTACTATGCAGTTTTTAAGTTCTCTCAAAAATTTAGTTTTCTGCATAATAGTCCTGCATATTTTCTGATAGATATCTCCTTGACATCTAGTATCTTTGATACTATTACAAGTTTTAAAAATTATTTATTTTTAACTATTTAGTAGCTAGCATTTAGAAATATGATTGTATATATTAATTTTGTATCAAGCAAACTTGCTAAACTTTAATGCTTGTAATTTCTCTATGGATTCTTCCAAATTTTCTAGACATAAATTTTGTTATCTACAAATAATGACAGTCCTCTCTGACAATTCTTACAACTTTCCCTTATTTTACCTGTTTTACTAGTCTGGCTAGAACCTATTATAATGCTCAACTAGAGAAGTATTATCAGAAATCCTTGGGTTTTTTTTTTTTTAATTTCAAAGGGAGTGCTTTCAATGTTTTCCCATTAAGCATGAGGTTTTCTGTTTTTCCCCCCATAAATAGTCAAAACAGGTGTGTGTGTGTATTGAAATATAATAGATGTTGTCAGACTGCTTTCCTAAAAAGCTGAAACAACTCACTTTTCTATCAGCATTTTTGCCAGCAATAGGTGTTACAATACTTGAAAATATTTGCCATTCTGTTGGGTGTAAAATGATACCTTATTATTACTTTCATTTGCATTTTTCTCAATGGTTAATAGGTTTGATCTTTCCATATGTTATTGACTATTTGAACTTGCCCTCTATGAATGATCTCTTTGTATCTTTTGCCTAGTTTTTGTTGTTGATTCCTTTCTTCCAATTTGAAAGAGGTTTTTTTCAGAGTATAATTAACTCCCATATGTTCTCTGCATTGCAAGTAGTCTCCTAAGCTTATTATGTTACTGACTTTGTGTTTTAGCTATAAAATAGTTTTAAATTTATATATAATAAAATGTCTATTTTTTATTTTGTATGTCTATTTTTCCAGTCTTGTCTACACGTTGTTTCTTAGATTTTCTTGTGGAATTAAAAAAAAATTCTACATTTAAGTCTTTTAGCCGTATGACTTTATTTCTATATACTGTATAAGATAGCAGTCCAATTTTACTTTCTTTCAGTTGGATAAATATCTGTATCACCACCAATTATTAAATAACTCACTCTTTCCCACCTAAATGAAACGCCATCATATATTCGTAACTGGATTTAAATTATGGGTTGTCTGGGCTGTTGCATTTTGATTTGTCTGTTCTATGCCAATAACATATTTATTTTATTAGAGCAGATTATGTTGTGTTCTTATAACCATTAAAGCATGTCCTCCCCCCTTCACGAATCTTACTTTTCATATTTTCTTGGTTATTGTTGGATACTTATCCATTGGTATAGACTCTAATATTATTTATTTTATTTATTATTGTTTAAAATATTTATTTATTTATTTGGTTGCACCTGGTCTTAGTTGCAGGCAGGCTCCTTACTTGAGGCATGCATGTGGATCTAGTTCCCTGACCAGGGATCGAACCCGAGTCCCCTGCGTTGGGAGCGTGGAGTCTTATCACTGTGCCACCAGGGAAGTCCCTAATATTATTTATTTAATTCTCCTTTCCCCTCCTCCTTCCTTTTGCTGAGAAAGAATTCCTGTTCAAATTATAATTAGAATTTCATTAAATTTATATATTAATTTAGGAGGATTGAGATTTTTATTATATTAAAATTTTATCCATCCTAAAGTCATGGTTTACCTTTCCAATTGTGCATATCTTAGCTTATTATATCCTTAAGATTTTTATAATTTCCTATACTCTCTTTTTAAAAATTCATTCTTAAGCATTTTAGTTATTTCTATCGTGAATGGAATAATTTCTTTCATATCTATTTTTAGGCTTACTTCCAGGATAGCTTCTGGGTTTTTTTTTTTTTTTTGGTAAATCTATCTTTTTTGGTAACAGGTTCTCTTGGGTTTTTTACTTCTACTTCTTCTTTTCCAATGTTTATATCAATTATTTCATTTCTAATCTTATTTCAATTGTTAAAATTTCCAAGACATTATTAAATAAAAATGGCAATGGTGACATAGCAGTCTAGTTTCTGATTTTAATAGAAATGGTTATAGTGTTTTATCATTTAGGATAGTATTTTTATTTTTTGTTAATTAGTTTTTATTACATTTGTTATTTCCTTCTATTTCTACCTTATTTTGATTTTTTATAAAGGTTATGTGATAAATTTCATCAAAAGACCTTTAAACATCTGCTTTTTTCCCTCTAATCTGCTCACGTAATAGGCTACGTTAATACCATTCCTAATATTCATTCGCACTTTACACAAATCCTGCTTTATTATTTTCAGGTTTTCTAAAAATTAGCTCTGCTTTTTTATACATGTATTATTTCTTTGACATGTTTGCTGGAGTTTATTTCTTAAGGTTTTATTTCGAATTTATATGCTTCTATACACATATGAGTTTGATCCAAAATTTTTTTTTTGTAATTATTTTCTGGATTTGGCATTAAAGTTATGCTATCTTCATAAAATAAATTGGAGGGGGTTTCATCTTTTTTCAAGGACTGGAATATTTTAAATAACATTGGAATAATTTGTTCTTAAGGGGTTAGATAAAGCTCAGCTATGAAGCCATCTAGTTCTGGTATTTTGTCCAGTGGTAGATTCTAATTACCTTTCAATATCTGTTATGGTAACTGGTTTATTCAAGCTTTCTTCTTATTATTGAGTTTTCTAATTTTAATTTTTCTAGAAAATTATTCATGTCTTCTAAATTTTAAAATGCGATGGAGTCGCATGTAGTATTCATTTATAATTCTATTTAATTTCTCCTTTATCTATGGTTTCAGAAATGTTTATCTATTTTGTCATTCCTTTCAAAAAACTGGCTTTTGGATTTATTTTTTAAAACTTTTTCTTATTTTCATAAATTTTTGTTTTTTTCTTTATCAAATTATTTTTCTTGGTTTCTTTCAAATTATTTTGTTGTAATTTGGAAATTTTCTTAAGATCCCAATAACCTATTAATAAAAACAATTTTTTTGGTTAAATCCACCAAAGCTGATTTTTATTGTTTACAACAGAACTCATAGTTCTAGTTTTTTTTTTTTTTTTTTTTTTCATAGTTCTAGTTTTAAAGAAGAGTTTCTAAGCAGGATGAAAATAATAATACATGAAAAAAAATTCAGGAGGGAAGTCAAAAAATTCTGTTGGTATAAGAATATGTCAAGGAGATGAAAGTTAAGAAGAAATTACTCTTCATCCTTTGGGGCAATGTTTCTCTACCTTTTTTTCCCCCTTTTTGTTTTCTTTCATTCTTGCCCCCCTGAGGGGGGAAATTAATTATTTAAAGTTTAAAATTATATCAAATATCTCCCTGACAAAAGAAATTAAATACTAAGGAATAAGATGTCAGATAGGTTGAGCTTTGGAGGATCCCAAAGCATTATCAAATCTAAGGTTTTTAAAAACCTGTTCCTCTGGCCTCCCCCAAGAATTAAATTTTGCCCTTTTGGGGGTGATATCACCCCTTTTGGGAATACATGCTTTGGAGTATAGAACATAGGAGAACCTTGCCCCATAGTGGGTTATTTCAGATATTCAAAAAAGGAAGTAGTACCTAAGGTTCTGGAGCAAAATGAAGATTCACAAGCACTGACAGGTTTGAGATATCCTCTTACAGACCCAACAAAAAGACACACAGTCTGGTGTTTGCTATTAGTTCTGGGGGCGATCGAATGTAGACCTGAGACAGTTCAATAGAAGTCATATATCTAGGAGAAGGGACAGGAAGGAGAACTGCCTGTAAAGAAGGAAGGTAACTATGCTGGTCGTGGGCATGTCTGCCTTTGGATCCACCCCTTGCTTTTCCCCAGCTTTAATCTATACAGCAAGAGGCCGGCTCTCACACTGCACTTCTCAGGCTGTCATGTCAGCAGTCCTCCAGCTGGATTTGTCCAGTGGGAGGCACTGGCAGGAGACTGGAAGATAGGAAGAACGAAAAAGCCAAGGTATTTTTCTTCTCCTCTCTCTCTGCCATGGCTGTGTATTTTCTGTGGCTCCAACTCCTGCTGAATGCTGATGCACTATGGTTCCAACTTCGAGTGGGCTATCCCTGCCTCCGGGTTCTGGTAACATGACCTCCTGCCTTTGTTCCTCCAGCCAACCCAGGGTTAAGGGTTTCCATCTCTAATCTCTCAATTGCTTCACTATTCCCTATTGTCTTCTCAGCTCTTCCATCATCTGTGTGACCAATTCCGTGCATTAAATATCCTCTGTTTTTAGATACTTAGACCCTAATGAATGATTAATGGAAAACCCCGAAATTTAGCATGGATGCATAGTGGAAGGCATTTATGAGAAATGAAAGAAAAGAGAAAAGTGATATAATTGTAGAAGTCTATTTCAGACTTCTACAGAGGGAATAGAGGGAGTATACAGACTACAGTTTATACTTAGGAATCAAAAACAAGCATATCCACAATAATTTGTTTATACCTTGGTACTATATTGTAATGTATATTATCAGTTTATACATTGGATTCTCTTAGTGGGCACTGAGGGTAGGCACATAGTCTTATTCAAATCTTGCATACCCAGTTCTCAGCACAATGCCTAGCATATACTAGGTGCTCAATAAATGTGTATAGAACAAATGGAAGGTAATGCACAGGCAAAGGTATTAAAGTATTTTTAGGAGTCAGTTTACTTCTGTGAGTCCCCAGCTTGGAATCCACAGACTACCATGGGGTCTATGGGGAGATTTCAGGGGGCCCACAAACTAGAGTGCAAAAAAATTACATCTTTATTTTCACTAGCCTCTAAGGAAAATTTTAGCATTCTCTTCAGTTCTGAGTGTAGGAAACAATCCCCAGTAGTTTCCGAAGCACCTATCCCTAACAGAAATCAGAGACATTTTTATATCACATTATGGTTGTTACAGCTATGGTACCATTATCACGGGAAAAGAGACCAGGGAAAAGATGGAGTTAAATAATAAAGAAGATGGAACTGATTTTCTAAAAAGGATTTAAAACAGCTGAGAGGAACATATACAGCATGTTAAAAGATGAAGCAAATACTTAAATAATGAAGGAAAGTCAACAAAGCAACAATAAAGGTATAAAGGGGGAGCCAGAGGTAAGGGGTCAAAACATTGAGCTACATTTTTACGAAATAGTTCTGAGAACAAGTATGCTGATGAATCCTTATATGTAGCTTGTTGGTTAATACTAGAAAACAGTAGTAGTATAGAGACAGAATATCCTGTCTATTCAATGGATTTTACAGGATTCAACCGGATTAGACTTCCACATTATACAGAGAGGTTCATTTAAGTACTTTAATTAGATACTGTCCTAAACCATGAAATAAACTTATACTAGTACAGTAGAATATAGCTTTATTTGACAGCAATATCTTTCTTAGGCAAGGCTCAGTTTTCAAAATTTACACTTTTAAGGCACTATCTGAGTTAACTATAAGGTGAGAACAGCAGCATTTTCGCTGGGCAGCAAATGAGTAGGAGGGGCTGAAGGAGGGACATTCCAGGCAAGAATGAGAATTCAGCTGTGTGCAGTCAGACAGACTGGAGTTTTAGATCCAGTTTGGCTTTGTAATATTTTCAAGTTATTTCACATCTCCAAGTATATTTCTTTATTCACAAAATGAGGATAACGTCTACTTCACAGAATTCTTGTGAGGGTTAAATAAAATAATAGAAATGAAATGCCTGCCAATTTAACGTCACTGACGCTATTGTTAATGGACTTAAAAACTACAGATTTTCCTCCTTCATAATTAGCTTATTCTTAGTCCAGTTTCATCTCAGTGTTATTTCAGCAGAGTCTAGCTAGAACTGTTGCTAGTTGTAACAGACTAACATCTGCTGATGACAAAGAAGACAAAATTCCGTGGGGATGTGTTTTCCTCTGTGCAGATAGTAACATCACTCTCTGTCACAGATTGGGCTCCCCAGAGTTTAGTGTGTAGGATGTATCTTAGGAGCTGCCCTTGGATCAGTATCTGTGGAAGGAAGCAAGTGTGGGCTGAGGGAGAAGCTGACTGTGATGCAGGCCTCACAGCAGCCTCAGCTTACTGGGAGTCCTGGAGCTAGAAGGCCCTTCAGAATCATCCCAAGTTGGGCTGAGACGGCCTGGCCTTGACACTCCCACATCCATCAGTCAAGGCACGTGGGAAGGGAAGTGGCCTTAGCCAAGGGGTTCTCCGCAGCTGAGGAATCCCTGACCTCCTCCGTGGAAGGGGGTCTGGGCCGGGTACCACTGTCTATGCACCACATCCTATGAAGATGAGCTCTTTCTCTGGTGGCTTTCCTCCCTTTCCAGACACAGAGAATGTCACATTATCAAGTTCCTTCTAATTCTTTTATTAGCAGTTCCTAGGGAAGATTGAGAGATTTGTAAGGAAGGTATACAATGATTTCTAAGGGAGAAGGAGGTATCTTGTTCCCGATTGAAAAGCATCTCCCACCTCTGAGTAAACGAATCAGGGGAGAAGGACAGAATGCAGACAAGCTCCCTACAACACTGTCAAAAGAACCTGAGCAAAGGCTGAGGGTGACCGATAGAGGAAAATGTATGAAAAGCACAAGCTCTGAGAGATCTGAAGTCTATCAAGTTCCACAGGCATGACCATATCCCAACATCTTTAAGATTATGAGAGCAAATGAGGGTATAGGTGGTGCGTTCTAACTTAGGAATTCAGGGTGCAGCTTCAAATAGAGAAATTAAGTACCTGAGTGACAGAATGCAAACGGAAGCACCTTCTTGCGAGAGAAAAGCTTAGAAAAGTGGGGGGAAGGGGGTTCTAGGTTCTTTCTCCCCTAGTAAAGAAACTTAGAACATTTTAGTCCCCAGAGATATTACTAATGAAATGTACCTATTCTCTTTGTCTTAAACGAATTGAGGAGGCCAAGAGTTGTCCAAATAACCATTCTTCCATGACATTCATCTCCTTATATTAAAAGAAAGAAAGAAACAGAATTCTCCGCAGGGTATTATAGCTGAGCGAGTGAGTGTTAATGGTTCTCCAGAGAGGCTAGTAAATAACACTTCAGTGAAGCCCACGGAGCTATTAGAGAAAGGATGCTGTTTCCCTTCCAGTATAATGGACAGTCATCTAATCTTCTTTGCCAAGTACTTATTTGAATCTCCATTTCAAGGCTAAGGAATCAATAATTCACCAGAGGAAAGAAAAAGAATTAAATAAAGTAAATTTAAACCACGTTGTAAAACACCATGACATAGCTTGTACAAGAATGGCTGGGGTCTTTTCTAGAACTTGTTAATTTTGTCTTTTAGATGATCACTTCTGGCCAATGCCAGCTTGGTATTTGTATCTGGTAGAGGAAATTCAAAGAGAGCTGAAGAGAAAAACAGTCAAGTGAGTCCTGCCAACTAAATAAAATGGCACCTGTCAAAACATCAATTTGTGTGAAATGGCAAAAGAACATCTAATATACAGAGCCTGTCAAAGAACGTCTAAATAACAGTGCTTTTCTCCCCAACTTCTGTGCTTAGGTTTATACTTAAAATACATATGTCTAGGAACTCAGAAGAGATGAGGGTTGAGTTAGAGTTCTCTCATTTGAGCTCCAGTTCACGACACACTAATAGTACACTCATCACAAGTGCTGCCTTTGTGTCATCCCAAACAGTGAGGACAGAAAAGCGAGGCGTACCTCCTGCTTCGGAGACTGCCTATAGTTATGAGTTTGCATCAAAAGCAAAGAAAGGTTATGCCGTTGATCTCATTTAGAAGCACAACAGTCTCAAAGGCTTTGAGAATGAAAAGCATGCCACATTGTGGGAGAGGATTTCTGTACAGAAAATTATCAAAGGCATTATTGTAATGTCTCTATTACCAGATACATGAGTCCCTCTGAAAAAAGAACACCATCTAGCCTGACCTTCAGGAAAGTTGGTGATATCTGTGCCACCACAGACTTCACTTAGCCGAACGGACGCTAAAGTGTAGAAGACCAGCCCAGTGCTGGAAAGCAGTGTCCCCCTCAGGCCAGATGCGGGACCAGCTGTATCAAACTGAAAGATGATACAGGGAGTCAGCACAGCTTCCCTCTCAGAGAAGTTGCTGTGGGAAGTGAAGCAAATCCTGGAAATCTCACTGACTGACATTCCAGGTTTGCAGGGCTGAGGGTCAGAGGCATGTGCAGGTTTAGGCAAACATCACATACCCCTTCCCCTTCTCCTCCCACCCTCTCCACATAAAGCCCTGTTCAAATGAAATGCCCGGGGACGGTTCTCTCTCAGGTGTGCACCATTCTCTATGATGGCCCTTCCAGCTCTTTCCCTTTGAGAAACTTATTAAGCTAAATCACACTGCAGTGATCAAGAGATTTTCCTGCTGATATCTTCACATATCTTTCCTTCATTTATATTCTCTTACATTCCCTTTAGTTTCCTTAGAACATTCCAAATAATCCTCCCCCCGTGCTTAGGGTAGAGGTTTGATAACATGGTAAAATCATCATTGAACCACTTGAATTATCACTGAGAGAATGAAGGTAGACAAGTCTGTAACCACCACCCCTCCCAACACACACACACACACACACACACACACACACACACACACACACACTGGTTCCCTGCCATATCCAAGTGGCGGCTTTTATCTGTTGGGTCTGCCAGGACTGTCAACACCCTACATCTTTTCAACTGTCGAATGCAGCAAAAACTCCCTCACATGTTTTCAGGGGAGGCTCCCAAACTCTTGTATTATTGTGTCACTTCCAGCTCCTGTGCTGTGTGCAATCCTGAACACGACAGCCTCTTTCTCCACAGAATAAACACACAGGCAGTGAAAGGTCTAAGACAAGCTCTACCAGGGGGAGACTGCACTCCGAGACGAATTGCCTCTTACAGAGGCATTTCCGGGACAGTAACACCACCACCCTTTGCTGCTAAATAAGCTCAGAGAACTAAAGTGGGACCAACAGGCTGACTGGCTGAACTTGGCACTTCTGAGCTAGGCTTTTCTTTCTAGAACCGCTATTTCATGCTTCAGTCTTGGTGAAACGCAAAGGCGCAGAAGAGGTTCCTGCTAAAACTGAAACTACCCAAACAGTGAGTCCAGAAGCAGAAGCAGTGAGTTGCTCCCTGGAGAGGGATGACACCTCCTCGCTCCAGCCCGCTGGACCCACTGAATGGTTTCTTTTTTAAAAAGCACACCATTTCTACCTACACATTTCTATCTACACCAACCACTAGAATTGCCCTTAAATCTCAACTCTTCCAGTTGTTAACAGTGGGAGCATTTCTCAAAACAAATCAGTGGGATGTCACTAGAAAAGCAGACAGACCTGTTCTGGTTGAAGTGGGGAAGAGCTGCCCCAGACTCCCCGCCGGAGCCTCACCGAGGCTCTAAGGCACTCTGGCGGACGTCACTGCAAAACTCCTGACCTTGTTCAGGGTCTCAGGCTGGTGGTTTTCCAGCCACGGCTCTCGCTCACAGAGCTGTTTTTTGTCTGGTTCTTCCAGTGCTTTAAGCATTGTTGTATTCATTTCCAACACTTAGAATCCAAACACAAAAATCAGTAGATTTTTTCATAAAGGCATGAAATGTCAGGCTCCTCTTCAAAACTCAGAAACTGGGAAGAGACAGCACAGGCAATCCCTCACGGCTGCGGTGCACAGAGGCCAAGCAGCTGCTCCCCGTGGCCCCTCACCAGCTCTGGGCACTCACTCATTTGGTCACCTGCCCACCCATTTGGGCTGATGGCCTCTGTGAGCGCAGATCTGGCTGATCTCATCTTCCAGTTTAGTCAACATTGACCTGGCTGGGTAGTAGTGATGGCAGGAGAACCTGGGTTTCCTAAGTGCAGGTTCGGCGGTGCTTTCTAGTACACATCGGCATCTCTCAAATTGGGGGTCCACGGAACTGGTCTTCATGATCCATGAGAATACTGTTCCTTTAGAACATGTCCTACTTACTGACATTCAAGGAATCCCATGCTACGCCCAGCTACCAGCGGACTGTCTGAAGTTTCACAGCCATAAATGTGTTGTCTCTGCCTTGTTGTCTGTCTTAGAAAAGGAGGACTCTGTTACAGCACCCTCACTAGCATTCAATTCAGGATATACTGTTAGCCAGATATATCCCCTGAAACATCACAGGGAGAAACAGAAAAGACTTTTTTTTTTTTTTTTTTTTTTTTTGCGGTACGCGGGCCTCTCACTGTTGTGGCCTCTCCCGTTGCGGAGCACAGGCTCCGGACGCGCAGGCTCAGCGGCCATGGCTCACGGGCCCAGCCGCTCCGCGGCATGTGGGATCTTCCCGGACCGGGGCACGAACCCGTGTCCCCTGCATCGGCAGGCGGACTCTCAACCACTGCGCCACCAGGGAAGCCACAGAAAAGACTTTTTAAGCAGCGAGTAGTTTTGATTCCTCCAACTCAGCCTCACGAGGGGATCTACAGTGAAGGGTTCAAAAGGAAAGACTCACAGTAGTGCCCATGGCAACGGCACTGCCTTCTACCCCAGTGAGGCCAGGACAGAAGCATCTTTAGCCTCACTTTCTAACAATGATTTTAATACAGTAACGAAACTGAGAAGTAACTCAGCCCTGTGGCAAAAAAGTAGGCTTGGCTGCCAGATGGCCTGGGTTCAAATCCCAAGGCCACCATTTACTACCAGTATGATGCTTGGGAAGATACTGAAGTATTGTGCCTCAGTATAGTCATCTGTAAAATGGTAATAATATTTATCCTGTGAAGTTATTGTGAGAATTCAATGAGACAAGCATGTAAAACTCAGTGCCTAGCACATAAACAACACTGAGAAAAGTTTGCTATTATTAGCACAGCAGGTTTATAGTTTATAAACCATTCTCATTTCCTTCCATTTCTTCCATATAACCAAGCTGTGAGATAAGCAGGAGGAACTGTGTCCACTTCAACAGACAGGGAATCTGAAGAGCTTAAGTGAGTCGCCCACAGTCATGCAGGTAGTGAGGAAAAAAGCTAGTGCATAAACCAGGTTTTCTGCCTCAAGATCCTGTGTTGATTCTACTACCCACAACGCCTCTGGGATCCTCTAAGCAGGAGGAATAGTTTTCAAGGACTATTCTGAGGGTTAGATGTCAACACGTGTTCATATATGGTGGGAGCAAATCACTTAAAATTTAGGGCTTCCAAGAGAAGCAGCAGAAGCAGGAAGAAAAACAGAATTTATATACAGAAAGGAAAACCTGCGGCACAGTAAGGAAATTTTTTTTTAATGAATTTATTTATTTTTGGCTGCGTTGGGTCTTTGTTGCTGCACGAGGGCTGTCTTTAGTTGCGTCAACTGGGGGCTACTCTTTGTTGCGGTGCGTGGGCTTCTCACTGCGATGGCTTCTCTTGTTGCGGAGCATGGGCTCTAGGTGTGCGGGCTTCAGTAGTTGTGGCTCATGGGCTCTAGAGCACAGGCTCAGTAGTTGTGGTACGTGGGCTTCAGTAGTTGTGGTGTTCAGGCTCAGTAGTTGTGGCACGCAGGCTTCAGTCGTAGTGGTGTGCAGGCTCAGTAGTTGTGGCACACGGGCTCAGTAGTTGTGGCACACGGGCTTCAGTAGTTGTGGCTCGCAGGCTCTAGAGTGCAGGCTCTGTAGTTGTGGCACACGGGCTTAGTTGCTTCGTGGCACGTGGGATCTTCCTGTGCCAGGGCTCGAATCCGTGTCCCCTGCCTTGACAGGCAGATTCTTAACCACTGCACCACCAGGGAAGCCCCAGGAAATTTTTAATTTGAAATGAAAAATAGCCTGGTAGGAGATAGTTCCCAAATGATGGGCAGCTCTCAGGTGGTAGCAGCAACTTCCATGTGGTAACTAAAGGGGCCTTCAAGGGCACCCTAGTGAATTTCTACGTTTGTCATGTGCCTCTCATCCAGGGTGGATGGAGTACAGTGGAGCTGGACAGGGGACCAGTGATGGGAGAGGGGAAGAGACCCTTCCTGGCCAGAGCATAGACACTCCATGCATTACTGGTGTGAGAGTTTAAGTAAGGCAGCAGCCAACATTTCCCATGCAAAGTAAACCTGTCAGATTACGGGATTTTCACTGGTTAAAGCCTCAAGGTGCGTTTTATGGTGCTTCCTAAATTACTGCTTTGGATTCCAGAAATTTTATACTGGAACTAGGCACTGCAGCAAGCTCACTGGAAATAGATCTTGAGTAGTCTGCTTAGGACTACAGCTTGGTCCCAGAGGCAGTAACAGAAAACTGGCACTGGCCCCGACGGGCATATATTTCAAGTTTTACTTCAAATGGGCCCACGGTTTTATTCGTTTTAAGGCCAACGAGGGAGGTGGAGGTGGGCGTGGGAGGAGTAGGGGTGCCGGGGGGTAGAGACAGGTCTCTTTACCTTGCTTTTGATTCTGAGGGCATTTGCTTCTCCCCTTGCACTCTCAGGTCCCCACGCTTAACCCTGGCCCACATCCATTCCCCCCCATCTTACCCTTTCATACCCCTCCCCCAACATTAGGTTTGGTTGAGGTGGGTCAGGCCAAGGTAACAGCTGCATTAAACACCTTCTGAAATAGCTTAATGGGTGCCCTTTCCCTGCAGCCTCTTTCTCTCCTAGGGAAATCTTCCCTCTAGCAGAACATGGTAAGAATGGTGGAAAAATAATTTTTGCGTCTTCTTACTGCAAGACATCCTGCCATCTCCCTTCCCATGACACAGGACCCCAGGTGCAGTACACTAAGCTACACTTCTCCCTATGTGTCATTTTCCTGTCGGGTTGCCAGATAAAATATAGGAAGCCCAGTTAAATTTGAATTTCAGAGAAAAAATATAATATTTTAATAGAAGCATATTCCAAATACTGTATGGGACATATTAATACTAAAAAATACTATTCACTGTATTAATATATCTGAAATTCAAATTTAATTATGTATCCTATATTAATTTTTGCTAAATTTGACGACCTTATTTCCCTTGGAAAGTGCCTACTTAAGCCTACTGAGTAGAAAAGAGAAGAATCCTGGTAATTTATGTTTTTTTAAAAAAATTGAACAATAAAATAAAGATATTAAAGACAGTTTTTCATGGAAAAAAAATCAGTGCATAATACTGACCATTTCAAACACACACACACAATTTTCATTTCTGCATACTCTCTTCAAGTTTTTGTCCCTGCACATTTCAATTTTTTTATGGAAAAGTACATGAAACTGGAATAAGGTTTATTGTTTAATTAGTAGTATTGTACTCAGGGACTTCCCTGGCCATCCAGTGGTTAAGACTCCACACTTTCACTGCAGGGGGCGCGGGTTCGATCCCTGGTCGGGGAACTAAGATCCTTCATACCATGCAGTGCGGCCAAAAAATAAAAAGCAAACAAACAAACAGAAAAGGCCTTTTCACAGTTGTTACCTGCTCACTTCTGCTCCATGAGACAATGAATCTTTGCCTTAGTGGTCCGGGTGCCTAGCACAATGGTTCGCACACTCAGGAAATGCTCTTGTTGGTTTATCGTACTCGTTTGTTCATTAGATGACAATGTACTATGTTAAGTTACTTGACGTGGTTAATGAATGCTTTTTTGGTGGAGAAATGACAAACCATCTTCTTTCAAGCTGGCCTAAGTCAGTGTGGGACTCCTAAGCTGGGCTTCTTGGGCTGTAGCCACAGGACATTGAGAGCTCTGATTTTGTTCTCCTAATCAGATCCAACTCCATTATTAATTTTACACCTGTAAGCAATGCCAGTTAGCATTTATTATATGTCCACTCAGAAAACAGGAAATTCACATTTGTTCCTGTAGGTGTATTTTTAGACACTGCCTTATAAAGGGTGGATTTACAGAAAACCCATTTTCTAAATGTCAAGGCTTTCAAGCACAGCAGAGTTGTGATCCCCTAAAAGGCAGCTGGGTACAACACCCATCCCTTAGTCACCTGGACTACACCCTGATTGCTCTCCCATCTCTGGTCTTCCATTGTCTAATTCCTGGTTCCTACTTTTTTTAAGTCACATAACTTCTCTGTCTCAGTTCCCTCACCTGGGAAGATGGAGATGATGATACCACAAAGCAGGGTTGTGGTGTGGATTAGATAAAATAATGTATAAATAACCATGACATAAACACATACAGAAGTACTTAATAAATGCTCGTGTCCTTGTTTGCTTCAGTTTCCTGTGGACCACAGAGCCTTCTTAACCCATTAACAACAGATACCAGGGCTTCACACTAAATAATACTTGTATAACCCCAAGGCTACAAACTAGATGTTCAACCCAAATGGTACATTTCCAAGATCTATTTTAAAAAATAGTAAGATTATATAAAGTACCCTAATGAACTGTAAACTCTGTAA
Organism: Orcinus orca; assembly: GCF_937001465.1. NCBI lineage: Eukaryota > Metazoa > Chordata > Mammalia > Artiodactyla > Delphinidae > Orcinus > Orcinus orca. The sequence continues at coordinate 93,952,907 of NC_064568.1, read as the reverse complement.
AAACATTTTTTAAATCCAGTATTATAACTAATCAATAGGAAGTATGCTGATGGCAATAAGAATCCATTAAGTATTTCCTGGGCAGCTTTAGTTATCTTTTATAGAAAGGTTTTAAAGAGACAGTCTGCACAATTCAGGTCTCTTAGAAAACTGTCAGAGCGTATTTAGGAGGATGACCTCTTTTCTTATGGATCAGTTATGCTGTAGCTGGTCAGTGACATTTTATTATTGGATCATGATAAATAAGAAGATGACAACGGTATTTCATACTGATAAATTCAGTTTAAAAGGATTAACTATATGTTTTACTCTCCTTAACTTCTTCAGTCTTCTTGCTTAAAACTATAATAATAGTGGTAGTATCAGTAGCAAAGCTATATTGAGTGCTCACTACATGTTATTCTAAGTCCTTTACATGCATTGACTCATTTAATGCTCCCAAAACCCTATTATAATGTCAATAGCTACTGGTTCCATAGCATTTACTAGGGGCCAGAGAGTGTTTAAGCACTGTATATGTATTAATTCATTTACGTCTCACAGCAGATCTGTGATGAAGGTACAATTGTTAACCCCTTTACAGGGAGGAGAAGGAAAGTGAGCTTGAGAGAAGTTAAACTTGCTTAAAATTACAAAGCTCAGCATCACGCAGAATCAAGGTACCAGGAAATAGCAAATGCCATTCTATCACTTTTCTTTATTCTTGGCTGTCACAGGTCCTACCTGATTTTGTGGTCTACTAACAAAAGAACACTTTATGTTGCGTTAAAAACTCTAATAATAAACACACCACACCATTCAAAGAGCTTTGAAATCACCATCAGAGAACTGCTAAAATGATCATAATGGCTGAAGCCTTGTTTCCTTTTTCAATCTGAACATGTTGAATAGTCTCTGATTTGTGTCTGCATATCTGTGTGTATTGGTGTGTGTGTCTGAGAGAGACAGATTATGAGAGCCCAAGGGAGACACACAACTGAATGCGCTGCAGTCATCTATCTTGCGCCAAGAGGGGAGGCAGCCAAAACACTGGGGATGGCAGAGGGGAAAGAATCTGGGGTTTTGATGACACAGTTGAGCAGCTGAGCTCAACCAGTCCTGGAATCACCACACCTCTCTTACATAAGCAAGAGTCTTATTGTGTAGGCAACTTCCACTTTGGGTTTCTATACTTGGAGCTGAAAATATCTTAACAGATACAGATACATTAACTATACTCGTATTTCCCCATATATTTCTATTTCAACTTTCTTGTCTTGGGGTACTCTTCAGAGATATACACATGCAGAACACACACACACGCACACACACACACGCTGGAGGTCTCACTATGAATCAGTGCAGTACCAAACGATGCCCCCAATCTCAGTGACTTAAAACATCACACATTTACTTCTTGCTCATGCCTCTTGCCCGCATCCATTGTGAAGTGGCTCTTTGTCATAATTCCTTTGAGACCAAAGCTGAAGGGGAACAGTAACCAAAAAGCAGCATGTCACTGCGGCAGGAAGAAAAGAGAGAAGTCCAGAGGACCTTATACTGGCGATGGAATGCCCTGGCCCCAAAGAGACATGCATCATTTCCGCTTACAACTCACTGGCCAGAACTAGTCATGCAGTCCTGTCCAACCACAGGAGGGCCGGGAAATGCCAGAAGGGCAATGGGACCAGGTGCCCGGAAGGAGGTGTGGAACAGCAGTAATGACCGCAAAGCCTACAAGGTACGGGGGCTCCTAAATAGGGCTACTCACCTGAGGAGGGTAAGTGACGTATAGGAAATAAGTGTGGGAAAGGGATTTTTTTTTTTTTTTTTTTTTTTACTGTATGCAACTTTGATAGCATTTGGATTGTCTTAAACGTTTAAAGACTGAAGTATAACAGAGATAAGCACACAAAACATAAAAGTACAGCTCAATGAATACAGATCAAGAAATAAAACATTGTCTGCACCCCAGAAGCCCACCTTGTGACCCCTCCAATTTCTACCTCCATCCTTCCTCCCAAAGTTAGACTGATTCTTAATCCCACAGATTAAAAATTAAAAAGAAATAAATATTTACAGACTTACCATGAGCGAAGTAGAAGATAACATCCCCTTGGGGTTTTTCTAAACCCAGGGGGAATAAAGAGGCTATTATTTTGAATAATTGACACTTACAGGAGGTAAAGAGCGGGTAGAGAAGTAGCTGGACCCAGGAAGAACTGGGTTCTCTGAGACTCAGAGGACGGAAGTGGAGGAGATGGTACCTGCCCCGTGCACCCCTCAAGGCGTCAGGATCTCCGATGATGCAGTACATGGCTCCCTGGAACTCATCACTGGACTTCTTGGCTTTGGAGCCTCGTCACCCACGCTGAGGCAGACTGGAATGTCAGAGGCTTCTCCCTGGCAGCTATGCTCCACAGATGACAGAAGACCAGTCTCAACACTGGCACTGGGAAATCAGGAAGAGAAGGACTAGCAACCGCCCTGGTGTAAGGGCTAGACCCCACCCCATTTCTGAGAGCCCCAGGATTCCTGTTCTATACAGTAGGGAAGTAGTGGTGGTAGTAGGTGTCCCAATAACAACTGTTTTTGGCTGGTTTCCCAGGCGGGGAGGTGGGGCCACAAAGCCTGGGTATAATTTAAAAAACAAAACCAAATCATCCATCTTCCACCTCTGCCAGGTGGGCTGTGAATGCACACCTGTCTGCATGACGCAGTTTCATCTTCATGTTGTAGAGGTCCAGCTCTGACCTAAAGCAGCAGAGGGCTGGCATTGCGAGCTCTTCGGAGCCTCAGCGCCTACCCTAGTTCCTACTCTGAACCCCTGCCAGGAAGGAAACTGGGGAGAGGGCACGTAATCAGTGCATCACTCAGGGTTTAACCATGAAGAATATTTACATGTATATATGACAGAAAAAATATGAATTATTAGGCATTGGCTTACACAATTATGGCAGTCTCCACGAGGCTGTCTTCTTGACAAGTGTTGGAGCCCAAAGTCGAGAAGCAGACGGAAGGGAAGCTCGTGTGAGCAGGGGCTGGAACCCCGCGTGGGCAGGCGGAAACCCACATCCTTTTTTGTTCCCTCTGGCCTTGCTGGTGCGGGTATTCTGCAGAAGCTGAGGCCCTGTGTCATGTTGCTGAACACGTATACACCTGGCCCAGGGTGCAGGGAAACTGAAGGAAGATTTGGGGGATGGATGGTAATGGCAGGCCCAGAGCTGTTTCATCTCAACGGAGCGACTCAGCAGACCAGCAGCGAGTTTTTGCCACACTACAAACTGGAGGCCGCTACTATGCCTCCTTCCAACTCTCGTGAGAGAATATTCCTTGGAGTCTGTCCTAACCTGAAACACACGAGAAAAAGGAATTCTGGGAAATGTAGTTCAGCCTGGCCAAGTAGGCACATTACAAAGCCATCACTATAAGCTTTGAGTGAAGCCTCACTGAGGCCTCACGGCCCGCATCTCAGGAAGTGAGTCTGGTCTTTAAATCAATACCATGCTCCCCCTCCTCTCCTCCCCTCAGCTGTTTTCTGCTTCTCTTAGCGGATCCCGGCTTTTGATACTCCAAGTCCTCTGAGAAGCAGACACCCAGATTGGTTAAAGGTGCAAGAAATTTATTAGGGGAAAAAACTGTGAAAGAAAATGTGGAGAAAGCCAATAGGGGATTGAAAAGACAGTGATGCAAGTCTGACCCCAGAGAAGGAAGAAATGAAGAGTGGGTAGAAGTGACTTAGACTGCAATCTAATTCTACGGAAAGTTCGGCAAAGCTTCCTGTCTGAAGAGTCCCGCATTTCCCACAGGCAGACGGGCCTTAGTATCCCTGCTGTACCTAGCCACCCCAGAGCAGCCTTGGGAAGTGCAGCCTGCAGGGAACCCTGGAGATGGATTTCGGAGCACAACCACCCAGCCCTCGGTTAACTGCACTCCCGGCGGTAGAAGATTTGAAGGCCTACTCTCATGGCTGCTACACTGCCTCATTCTCATTTGTTGCTCAGATCAGGGCTCAGACTCAGCCCATCTTCCTCTTTTGGAGTGTGAAAAATAACTAAGGCCAGGAGCCTTCTTGAGGTACCTCTTCTGTCCAGTGACTGGTTTCTGTTCAGTCAGGACAAGCTTTATCAGGAGTAGATGGTGGGGATGCTTGGAGGTGAAGGCTGTTCCGGGGTGTCTACAGGCAAGCAGGTGGAGTTGCTGTTTGCCCAGGCAATTAGACTAACCTTAGGGCACTTCATGAAAAGTGTTTGGCTAAGTTTAAACAGTCCTGATTCCTGGAATTTATTACACATTTCTTAAGAATAAAACAAAATAAAATGAATGAAGCATTTGGCTGTGAAGGGGGAAGTGTGGGATTTGCTAAAGATAGGGATTCAGAAAATACAGGTCGAAGCATTTTCTTCAGTCTTTTATTCCTATTCTCTTGAGAAATCAAATGTAAGCTTCTGTAATAGATGAATGTAATGAATGGAAATAATTTTTGCCTAGGCAATGAAAAGTTGAGGACTGTTAAATTGTTAACTCCTGGAAGGCAAGGGTTGTTCTTCTGAAGCTGTGTGACATTTAGTGGGTGTGGTACAGAGCAGGACTTGGTTGCTCTTTGGTGGTGAGTCCATTGAGATTTGAGCTTTTTTTCCATGGCTGCTTAACAGCAAAAATAAATAAATTCACATTGATCATGTTGGGGCTGGGGTGGGCGGAACGAGGCATGGCCTTACCACATCCTGTTATTGCTAATCTCATGTTTATAGCAAGCCAACTCAACTTTTGCAGTAAGTGTAAATTGCACTTATGCTATTTTTTTTCTGTGATGCTCACCAGAGGAGTTTCTGATCAAGCATAGAGTCCTCATCCTGATTAGTCATCTATCTATGCAAAGTACTCATCTATGCAAAGAATGGAGTCTAAGTAGGTCTGCTGAACTTAGTTCTCAATTTCCTAGCCTTTGGGTCAAATTATGCACTTTTAATGAGCATTCATATCATTTTCTCATTGAAAATACCAGAAGTGGATTTGCTAGATCACTGAACCTTGTACTGATGTCTAATAAATATCAGAAAAAGATCATCAAGAAATAATCTCAGGCTTCCCTGGTGGCGCAGTGGTTGGGAGCCCGCCTGCCAATGCAGGGGACACGGGTTCGTGCCCCGGTCCGGGAGGATCCCACATACCATGGAGCGGCTGTGCCCGTAAGCCATGGCCACTGAGCCTGCGCATCCGGAGCCTGTGCTCTGCAACGGGAGAGGCCACAACAGTGAGAGGCCCGCGTACCGCAAAAAAAAAAAAAAAAAAAAAAAAAGGGAGGCAGAGGGAGATCTGACGGATGATACATAGAGGAGGAGGCGATGTGAAGACAACAGAGAGAGATTTGAAGATGCTGGCCTTCACATTTGGAATGACATAACCACAAGCCAAAGCATGCTGGAGGCACCAGTAGCTGAAAGAGGCAAGGAACGATCCTCCCCTAAAGCCTCAGGGGGGAGTGTGGCCCTGCTGATACCTTGATCTCCGACTCCCAACCTCCAGAACTCTGAGACAGTACCTTAGTGTCCTTCTTAGCCACCCAGTTTGTGGTCATTTGTTCCAGCAGCTCCAGGAAACGAATCGCACCACCTCTCACCCTCATCACATCAGCCTCACAACTGACTTCTTGGAGTCTAGCTCTTGCCTCTCGAGTCCACCCTGCACACTTAATTTTCCTTAACTCCTCTGCGTGGGTTTCAAAACTTTCTATAATCTGGTCCTCTCTCCAACCAGCGCAGCTTTAGTTTCCATTAGTAATAATAACAGTAATGATAACAACCACTCGAGTGCTTTGTTTTGCTGAGCACTTTATAGGGAGTATTACACTCCACCCTTGCAACAACTGCACTGAGGTGGGCATTATTATCCTTACTTTACGGATGGGGAAACTGAGGCCCAAAGAAGTTAAAGAGCTGCCTGTCTGAGCAGCATGTCCTTGCTCCCAGCCACAGGCTTTAGTGCTCAGTGTGTGTCCGCCGGCTACGACACTAGCAGGCCTGTCTGAGAGCCTTGTTCTCTCATCTGCTTGTGTAAAACTCACCATCCTTCCAGACTCCACGTGTGTACCACCTTCTCCACGAGCCTCTCTTGCATACCCATCTGTCACCTGCCTCTGAACGCCTTGTAAATTGTAGGCAGAATCTGTTTCACAAACTGTAGAAATTAGATTCTGCTTTGTATTTTTAAAAATTCAAAACATTATTGGAAAAGAATATACCATGTAGAGGAAGATTAAAAAAAACAAAAACAAATCCCAAGTACCCTACTCAGTGATTCCTGATTCTGAGGAAGCACTGATTCTTGTTACTGGGATTTCTCCCTAATTTGAAATAGAATTAACTCACCTTTTTTTGGTAACGTGTCCAGTTACAAATTCTCTGGGCTGTGTAGGCACACTGATGGCATTATCCAGAAAATCTGATTTCCATGTAGCCTCTACGTAGGATTTCTATCCATCGACAGCAGCACTATCTGTCTAGTGGAAACGCACTCTGAGCAACAAATGCAAGCCACTCATGTAATTTTAAAATTTTCTAAAGTGACTGTATTTAAAAAGTAAAAAGAAACAAGTGGAATTAATTTTATTTTATTTAACCCAATAGTGTATTTTGCTTAACTCAATATATCCAAAATATTATCATTTCAACATGTAATCAATATAAAAATTATTGAGACATCTTTTTTTTGTACTGTCTTCAAAATATGGAGTGTAATTTATACTCACACCACCTGGAAACGTGGGCTAGCTGAATTTCAGGTGTCCAACAGCCTCATATCTGATAATGCAGGTCTGGAATCACAACCTTTTAGAAGGCCACATTTCCAAGTTCTGGTCTTTGGTGAAATATCTAATTTAAACTCAACAAAACAAGATGTCTTTTCTTGATGTCTAAAGTATTTTCTATTCCCTGTAAAAAATTTGGAAAATGCAGAAAATTACAGAGAAGAAAATAAAACTCCCCAGTATTCCGACATTCCAGGTTTTTTTCCTAAGCATAACTAAAAATATATAGATTTTAAAAATTAGAAGCATTCTGTTATACTATTTTGCAATGTTCTAGCTCAGAAACCTAGCCATCCCCTGAAGTTATCAGGTTGTCCCATGTATGTTGGTTTCCCCTCTAAGTAGATTTTAAATCCAGAAGACAAAGGTCATGTTTCACACCATTTCTATGTACCCCAGAGAATACAATTGAGAACATGAAACTCAATCAATAATCAGTTGACTTGACTGGAAAAATGTTAATTAATCAACAAATATTGAGTGGGAGTGGCTTCTCTGACCTTGTAGTTAGCAATAAACTGGATTTGAGAGTTGGACAAACCCGACAGTACACCTCACTTGGGTCTGGAATCATCCTCTGAACTTGGAGGCAAGATCTTGCTACTTGCTAGTAGCTAAATATGGGGTGATCCATTAATGCTCCCTCAGCCTTGTTTTTTCCAATGGTATAGATGAGAAACATGTGCTTACTGACCTTATTAATTCTCTCAACTTTCCCAGGGTCATGTGAGACCCAAATGAGATCATGTTCGAATGGCATCGTACATACAACAGCACTCTACAAAATAAGGAGGTGTGTTGTCATTCCTCTCTCTAACCTTGCTACGCTGTGTGAACTGTGCTCTGAATATGCTTAAAATTTGTCCCCAGCCATTGACTGCATCCACTTCTTGGTAATAGTATCTAAGATTATAGACTTCGAATGACTAGTATATGTATTAGTTTTAAATCATTACTTTTTAATAATATGTAGCTTCTCCTAGAATTTTAACCATATTTATACCAATTGTAAAATTTTTAGTAATTGGTGCTCACTGCTAGTCATTAGCCCCCTTTAATCGTGACTTTCTTATTCAAATTTTTAAATTCTTTACATTGTGAATATCCCAAGCAACTGTTTTAGAAAATACGGGGCGTGCTAAGTCTTCTAGCTCGTTGATGTCTGAAATGTCTGAAGTATAAATGTTTTTTATATTGGGGTTGACAGATAAAATACAGGACACTCAGTTAAATTTGAATTTCAGATAAACACTAAACATGTTTTAGTATGTGTGTCCCTAATACTGCATAGAACATATTTATACTAAAAACATATTGTTTATCTGAAATTCAAATTTAATTTGAGTGTCCTGTGTTTTTATTTGTTAAATCTGGCAACCCTACTGCTTTGTTTTTGTTGTTGTTGTTGTTGTTTGGACTGAGTATAGAATTCTTGGGCTATAGCTTTTCCTGTCAAAATTCTGAGAATGATGCACCATTATCTTCTGTTACTGTGGAGTCTGATTTCTGTTCTTCTTTGGGCAAGCTTTCCTTTTTCTTCCCCCCCTTCTGAATGCCTATAGGGAATTTTCTTTATTTTCATAATATAAAGTATTTTTGAGGACATGTAAGAATTTGGGGGCATTAATTAAGGCTCTTATATGGTTTCTGAGACTCCTGAAATTATGTTGCATATCTGGTAGATAACCTTTCTGATTTATCTTAAACTTTCCTACCCCCTACCCTCTCTGTACGAATCTGAACTTTTTGAGGGTGTCAGCTGTGTATCTGTAGCACTGAATCTGTAATCCGCAGAACAGCGAGGGGGAGTTGAAGGAATGTTGGCTAAAAGATCAAATGAACGAATAGGGGCTGAACTTTAGGACCAGCCACACATTTTTCAAAGTCTCATGCACAGTGCAGCTAAGTCAATGCACAGTAGTTATTGAGCAATATGAAGTGAACTGACGACAGTTCTCTGACATAAGGAACACCCTCAAGAATGAAGGAATGGAGAGATTAAAATAGGTCTCAATTCCTGGTAGGGGGAATATGATGCAGAAAAAAATTTAATTAAGAATTGTAGGCTAATAAGCTTTTATTTATTCAGAAGCAGAGTGAAACTCATGTTTCATTTTGTCACCCTTGCTGAGAGGCCCAGAAGCATGAGAAAATAATTTTTCCCACTTTCCAGCAAATGACAGTAAGTTGCCCCCTGCTGTTGAGAAGCGCAACATTCCAGCATTTGATGGAGGCAAGAGGCCAGTGAGAGCCCTGGGATTCAGTCCAGACAGACTGCCCCAAAAAAGGAGGGGGAAGGGTGACTGACTTATGAGCCCATCAGTATATTGGGGAGGGAACGAAATTCCCTTTGATGTAAGGGCTGCAACCCTGAGTTGGAGACCTGATTCTTACCTAGTCTCAAACCTTCTCTAAAACCAAATCATAGCTGGACTTGGCTGTGGAGCTCAGCTCTGAGGTCCTCGTCTTCCAAAGGGTGAAGAGCTCAGCATCCTTCACTCCATTGCCATCTCTCCCTGCATTTCCCTGATGGAAGCAAATAATTCACATATGTCAAGCAGCGCTGTAGGTGCTGTGAATAAGATTTTCCTTGACTGCCTGTACTTCAGCACAACTCCATTTCCTTTAAGGCAATAAAAGTAAATATTCTTTAAATTATCAAGTCCTAGCTGTTAACCTCAGTCAGATTTAAGGCGACTCTAATTTCATTCCCAATTGCCTTACATTCCTTCATCTGCTTATCATTTTTCAGTCGTGTGAGTCCCCCATGGCATCTGGTTTCCCATGAGATGCTATTCTTTATGAATTAAGCTCCCAGTTTCCTAGAATTCTACCCTGGAGTCATTTTCTTAACCTGAGCTTGAACTCAGGACCATGTTGGATGCAACCCCATAGGTAGTGGTTGCTACCCCAAGAAGGTCCCAAGTCTCTCTCCTATTTAAAAAGGTTGAGTGACTCCAAGGGCCCAGATGGAAGGTTCTCTCATTCCTAGAGCTATATCACTGCTCTACCTGATAAAATATGATAAGATCAGGTCCTTGAACAGCACCATTCCCAGTTAGTGAATTAGAGTATGGGAATGTCACATTAGAGGTTTTCAATAGGCGTACACGTGTACGTAAGCCAATATACAGGCATGTAATATAACATTCATAGCTATGAGTTACAAATCATGGAAGTGAGCTGTACAACTAGAGAAACTGGATCAGACCCAGTATGGTATCTTCTCTTGCCTCTAGAGATTTGCCTTGATCAGAACCAAAGTCTTGGCATTTTTAACCATTTAATGATACTCTCTGGCTGTTTTCTTGAATTAAGAGATTTGATTCCTGTGAGATGCAGGAGGGGACAAAGAATGCACTGGTATCTGCCAGCTTGAAGATGTTCTGCAATGTTTAGGAGAACCTCTTTCGTAGTGCTGGAGGGCAAAGAGGCTATTTCTGACTCATAGGACTAAGTCTTGCTTGTGTGCAACGTCATTTAAAGTGTGGTATTTTACCACGCAATTCCAGGTCATGGAGGACCCATTATTCTATGCCTGCTATCTTGAAGGGCATGGCCCAGCTGTTAATGACACCGTGAATATGCATCAAGGTCAAGGAGATGGCTCTGACATTGAGATAAAAGTCATCTTTAATGGATTTGACTGTGGTTACTGTAAGCAGGCACCCCAAAGTAACATAAATACACAGGACAAAATACGTATAGATGAGTTTTATAATTCCCTTACCATATGAAGTGGAATAAGTAATTTGCCACCTGATTACAAGCGGGAGAAAATGTGCCCCAGACCACTTTAGCATTGACTGTTACCTCTCTTCCCATTCCGTTCCCCATGATTGATCCTGTTGAATACAAAAATACTTGAGGAACAGAAAACTAATGAATTTGGGGGAAATGTCATATGGGTTTTTTATTCTAAGAATCATTGCATATGGTACTGAAGAATCTTTTTGAAGAGGAGAAGGTGGATGATTCTAATAAGGTTAATTCTTAAAACCAGGGCTTGGACAGAAGAGACTGGACAGGCTAAGAGAAAGAAGCTGGGCCTGGGGTGGTCCAGAAAAGGTTATCACTTATTGGAAAGTCACAATATACCACACTGATGGAAGAGAAGCCTGGCTAAAGGGAGATGCCATGCAATATCTGATGTCAGACTGTGCAAGAGGGCTCATATGCAGAGCAAGCTCTGGATATGCAGGTCAGGTTTGAAGGACTGAAATATGATGGGGCACCAGGGGAAACCAAACTGTCTGGACTTGGCTCTGTAGCAGAGGATATGCCCTGACGTGAGGGGACGATTTGGTGGCAGAAAGCAAGGACCTGCAAGGGAACTAAGGACATCAGGGTAGAATCCAGGCATGCAATGTGCATTTTAGGAATCCACACAATAAATGATTGGGTAGGAGAGAGACAGAGTCAGACAGAAAATGCTTGAGCTCCAGGAATAGTGCCCAGACACAGGTACCTAGGCAGAGAGACAAAACCTTATTACATAAAAACTGGGAAGGACCAACAGCAGCATGATAATAGTACCAATGGCAACAACCTTAATCAACATGAATAACCATAGCTAACATGTACTGAGTAATTACCATGTAATGGGCTAAGTGCTTGACCCTTCCGTGTTTTCTATCCTTACTTAACAGAGGAGAAAATAGAGAGATGAAGTACATGTTCAAGGTGATGCAGTGCTAAGTGTCAGAGCTGGGATTTGAACCCAGATCTGTCTTATTCCCAAGCTCATGAGCTTCCCCCTCTTCAAGGTGGCTCCTGATAAAAGTTCCCTCCCTGAGGTTCTGGGGGAGGCCTGGGCCCATAGCAGAGATAGCTCAGCTGGACATCAAAAGCAGATCAGTGCTCTTCCCAAAATTAACATAAATAAATATCAATCTTGGTTATGTAAAGAAGACTAACCTAAAAAAAAACCCTGAAAAGTGATCACTCCACCATGCTCAACATTGGTGAAGATCTTTATGGAAATCTATTTCTGTTTTGAGGATATACATAATACAATTAAAATGTGAAGTGATATTGCTGGGGACCACAGGATGGGATGGGAACACTCATATACCATTTGTTGTGGGTTGAATTGTGTCCTCTCAAAAGGCATGTTGAGGTCCTGATACCCAAGAACCTGTGAATGGGGTCAGATTTGGAAATAGAGTCTTTGCAGACGCAATCACGTTAAGATGAGGTTATACTGAATTAGGGTGGAAGACAAAAGACTGGTGTCCTTACAAGGAAAGAGACATTTGGAGACACACAGATACAAAGGGAAGAAAGCCATGTGAAGATGGAGGCTGAGATTGGAATTACGCTGCCATTAACCAAGGAACACCAAGAATTGCTGACCATCATCAGAAGCTAGAAGACGCAAGGCAGTATTCTTCCCTGGAGCCTTCACAGGGAAAAGGCAGTGCCAAAACCTTGATTTTGGACTCTGACTTCCAGAACTAGGAGAGAATAAATTTCTGTTGTTTTAAGCCGCCCAACTTGTGGTAGTTTGTTACTGCATCCCTGCTGGGCAAAGGTGAATTGATAAAATCTTCTTGAAAATAATTCAACAAATGTATCAAAACTTTAAAAATTCCTCTTCTCATGAGTCCTATTTCTACTAAACTATCCTAAAATACTGTTTATAGATTGAGATACATGAAAGATTTATTCACAATTAATTGTTGCATTATGTATAATATTTTTCAAAAGGAAACAACCTAATAGCTCATAAGAAGGAATGATTAAATAGACTACGGTATATCCATAGGATAAAATGTTATACAACCATTAAGACATTTTAATGATTTTTAGTAACATGGAAAAATATCTAAGTTATAATGTTAAATGAAAAAAATCAGGGAAGAGAATATTCAAATCAATATGATGATAACTCACTAAAATATGCATGGCAAAAAACTGGAAGGAAATATATCAAAAGATTAATGGTGATTATCTTTGGGTTTTGGGACTATGAGTCATATTTTTTTCTATATATCTTTTGGTATGTAAAATTGTCTAGGACTTCCCTGGTGGCGCAGTGGTTAAGAATCCGCCTGCCAATGCAGAGGATACAGGTTTCAGCCCTGGTCTGGGAAGATCCCACATGCCGCAGAGCAACTAAGCCTGGATGCCACAACTACTGAGCCTGTGCTCTAGAGCCCGCGAGCCACAACCACTGAGCCTGCATGCCACAACTACTGACACCCGCACACCTAGAGCCTGTGCTCTGCAACAAGAGAAGCCACTGCAATGAGAAGCCCGCGCACCACAACGAAGAGAAGCCCCTGCTCACCGCAACTAGAGAAAGCCCCCGTGCAGCAACGAAGACCCAATGCAGCCAAAAATAAAATAAAAATAAAGAAATAAATTTATTTAAAAAACGGTCTATAATGAGCACATATTACTTTGCCTAATGAGAAAAAAGAGCTTATAAAAAAAGTTAGAGGAATTTTTATTAGAGGGTTTGCAAACGAAGCAACTGACAAAGGATTAATTTCCAAAATATTCAAGCAGCTCATGCAGCTCAGTATCAAAAAAACAAACAACCCAATCCAAAAATGGGCAGAAGACCTAAATAGGCATTTCTCCAAAGAAGATATACAGATTGCCAACAAACACATGAAAGGATGCTCAACATCACTAATCATTAGAGAAATGCAAATCAAAACTACAATGAGGTATCACCTCACACCAGTCAGAATGGCCATCATCAAAAAATCTACAAACAATAAATGCTGGAGAGGGTGTGGAGAAAAGGGAACCCTCTTGCACTGTTGGTGGGAATGTAAATTGATACAGCCACTGTGGAGAACAGTATGGAAGTTCCTTAAAAAACTAAAAATAGAATTACCATACGACCCAGCAATCCCACTACTGGGCATATACCCTAAGAAACCATAATTCAAAAAGAGTGATGGATCACAATATTCACTGCAGCTCTACTTACAACAGCCAGGACATGGAAGCAACCTAAGTGTCCATTGACAGATGAATGGATATGGAAGATGCGGCACATATATACAATGGAATATTACTCAGCCATAAAAAGAAATGAAATTGAGTTATTTGTAGTGAGGTGGATGGACCTAGAGTCTGTCACACAGGTTGAAGTAAGTCAGAAAGAGAAAAACAAATACTGTATGCGAACACATATATATGAAATCTTAAAAAAAAAAAGGTTCTGATGAACCTAAGGGCAGGACAGGAATAAAGACACAGACATGGAGAATGGGCTTGAGGACACGGGGAGGGGGAAGGGCAAGCTGGGACAAAGAGAGAGAGTGGCATGGACATATATACACTACCAAATGTAAAATAGCTAGTGGGAAACAGCTGCACAGCACAGGGAGATCAGCTCCGTGCTTTGTAAGCACCTAGAGGGTTGGGATAGGGAGGGTGGGAGGGAGATGCAAGAGGGAGGAGATAAGGGGATGTATGTATACATATAGGTGATTCACTTTGTTATACAGCAGAAACTAACACAACACTAAAGCAACTATACCCCAATAAAGATGTTAAAAAAAGAAAAAGAAAAGGAGATGTCAATTGAAAAGTCATGTACAAAGACTGGAAATCTGTTATTATTATTTACACTGATGCTATACAATGGGGTAGATACTTTTTAATGTCACCAATGTTAATGATGCTTATATTCACACAGAGGTTGATAGCACATTCCAGGGCTTACAATTTGCAAAATATTCTCATCTGACATCTGTTATCTCATTTGATTCTTAAAGTTTGCAAAACATTTTCATTCCACATGTACTATCTCATTTGATAAGTTAAAACAAGTCTGTAAAGAGTAGGCACTGTTATGCTTATTTTGTGGAGGGTGCTGAATTCTGAGATGCTGGGAGAACTGAGATAGAATACGATGAACTGAGAACTACCGAACGGGCAGGCTCTCCTGCACCAGGGGAAGAGAGCAGGACCAGGGAGGCCCCAGGTGGCCTGAGTGTGACCTGGGCTCTGCCTCTCACTGATGCCAGCTTCCACCCAGTAGGCCCCAGCTCCCTCACCTACAGAATAATCAGATGCCCGGAAGAGCTCTTCTGGCTCTAAAATCCTAGGATCCTAAAACCCTTGAGGTTTGGAGACATGGAGATTCGCATTGCAGTCTTTAACTTTTTGATCCCCCTGATTTCTTCCTAGAGATGAGATAATGGTATAAATTTAAAATATGCCCTCTCTCACTCTCTCTCCATTTCTGCCCCAAGCAGAAATCCCTGGGCTATCCTCTTTATCTCTTTGTGAATGCTAAATAAGAGAACTCCATGGCTGTGGACTTCGCACTTTTCCAGCTGACCCCTCTTATGCACAGAGGCTATGGGAACATCGACACATTCACAGCCAATGGTTTATTTATTACAGTGTCTCAGGGACGGGGTGCAGGGCCATGATGAAATAGACTCCCAGCCTCTCTCTCTACTCCCTCGGACCTGACATCTTCTCATCAGACAGCGCTTCCCAAGTGTGGCTGTCTCTTCTCTCCTGTCTCCTGTTACCCAAATAACATAATCATAAAATTGAGAGACTGGAGAACAGCTCGGTAAGTCAGCTCATCTAGCTCTTGGGCTGGGGTAAGGATCGCTCCTAAATCACCCCAGCTTTCTGCCCTTATTGAAGCTCTCTTCATTTAATAACCGATTCGAGGGCCAGAGGAAAAGGTATCAGAGTATAAAGCAAAGGTTCAACTTTCCACATCCCATTTGTGTTTGAGTATAAATTATAAAGGGCACTTTAATTCTGCGTCCCAGTTTTCAGCAGTACAGGGACTCTAATGGATTCATCTGAAATTACATTAGCTCCAGCCCCATCATTCTTGCTCTGTTTCACAAGCTTGCCTGGAGGAGGCTGATAAATTGAGTCCTGCCAATCACATCACTCGATGGCCTCAGGGGAAACTTGGAGGGCTTCTCTCAAACCTTAGTATTCATTCATAAACATTTATTAAGTGCTTACTAAGTGCAAGGTGAAATCAAGGCCTTTATTTTTCCTTCCTCCTTTCTCCCTTCCCTTCCTTCTTTCCTTAGAAAAATGTTGTTTGAGCCCCTGCTTAGAGTGTGACAGATGCCGCGGAGATACAGTGATGAATTACAGACCGTCACTGCCAAGGAGGAGTTCACAGTAGTTGGGGGCATCACTAGCCGTGAGATCTTATGATAGCACATGTCACTTCTCTGAGTTATTTTCTTACTTGTATAGATAATTATTCCCTTCTTAAAGGGTGGACATGAAGATTAAAGATTATCGTGCATGGAAAGCATCTAATAAAAAATCTGGGTCATACTAGTTATCAGTAAATCTTGGTTTCCTTCTGTCTCTGATAATTACAATATAACATGGCAAGTGTTAGGATAATCAGAATTGTATATTCCTGGAGCAAGAGAGAGGACCTGGGCTCTGAGCCTCCACCTACCCAGGGGCACAGTGAGCGTGGTGGTGGGGTAGGCAAGACATGGGGCACTGATGTCATGGGTTATGGGAGTTTGCTAAGTTTCCTGGGGCCATAGGGTGCTGATGTCATGGGTTATGGGAATTTGATAAGCTTCCTGGGCCATAGGGTGCTAATGTCATGGGTTATGGGGGTTCGATGAGCCTCCTGGGACAGACAATGACTCCATGGAGAAACTGGCTGAGGCTTTGGTCTCATGCTAAGATTTATAAGCAATTTACTCCCTGGTGTTGCCCTTGAAAAAGAAGGAACTCACCCTGAGGAGAGAGTTGAAACGTACAGTCTGGTTTGGGATACTGGCAAGGAAGAATGCTTTTGAGGGTGGTGGTCAAACTGTCTTCTGGTCTCACCTCCTGAGTTTGTCAGGTGCCTTGTGAATGGGTGAGCTGTCAGGAAGCAAACAAGCAAATTAAAGGAAAAGACTTGAATCACAAGAGGTGCCACTAGAAACTCCCTTTTTTGGTCTAATAGGTTTTAGCATGAGTTGGAGGAGGACAGTTGTGCTCTGACACAAGCATGGTTGCAGATCAAACTAATACCAGTGAGGCTGGAGAAGGCAGGGACCACAGGACACCATCTGTGTAAGGGAAGAGACACCTATCTTTGCATAGACCAAGGAGCCAGAGATGGAGCCTCTGGGTAACAGGGAAAGAGAAATGTGGACGCAGAAGACCATCATGGGTGTTCGGGAACACATGTGGACACATTAGGGATTTCTGAAACACAAGGAAGGCACTTGAACTTGACAAGCCATTGTAATACTTGTCACGGCTCCAGTCACTTCTGAGTGCTCTGTGCTTGCAACCCCTATGATTCTAACTGTGTGCCTGACCCAAGGGGAGCATTTTTAAGGGTTTCCAGGGGCCTCTGACGTCAGAGTCTCAGTTGTTGAGTATGAATGTGAGATAGAGAGATATCTGGCAACCGGTAGAGCAGCAGATATGGATGGATCCAGAGAGAGGTAGACAGAAAAAGTAGAATGAGCTTCATGAACTCTAGCTACTGTGGGACAAAAAGACGACTCAGCTCCCTTCGGTTCCTGAACGAACTCTCAACTCCAGTCTCTGTACGACCTCGCTGTGCTCTTTTCAGTTCTCCATGGGTTTGCTTCTTCGGCCTGGAAAGCTGTTAAGAATCATTGTGATAGGTATCATTGGCCTTAAAAACACTCACCTACAGAGTGTTCGTCCCAGCTGCAAATGCCTAACTTTCATTGGTAGGAAACATTCACTGAGTCTACCCATATTCTTCCCTTGTTCCTCCAGGCTGCCAAAGCCCAGGGAGATCTGGGTTACATATAAAAGTTCTAGGTACCAAAGAGATCTGCCTGCTTGAGGGGTCCATTAGGAAGGCTCTCAAAGAAGGTTTCATTTTCGACAAGCCTGATAAGGGATGCTATTTTGGATAGGGGTGAAGAGAGATGGGACACGCTCCCAGTAAAGGCAAGGCTCTGGCACGTGCAAAGGCACGGAGGTATCAAAGGTCATGTCATGGGGAGAAAGATTTGTTCTGTGTGTCCTGGGGGCACAGTGGGAGTGAGGTGGGTTGGACCAGACTGTGAAAGGCCCTGAACACACGGGCTTTATTCTGAAGGTAGTGTGACACCACTGGTGGCTTTTAGCCAGAGAAGTCACGTGACTAGTTTTCCTTTTGACAAGGTAGCCTTGGCAGCAGCGAGGAGGACCAGTTGGTGGTGGTGGTGGCCCCACGTAGATGGCAGGAAGACACCCGGAAGCTAATGAAACAATTCAGGTAGAACAGGATGAGCACCTGAAATGAGAGGTGTCAGCGGAGGGCGAAGAGGATGAAGCCTGGGGGAGATTTAGAAAGTAGTGATGACACGACTTCATGAATGACTGCGCGCTGGGGGCCTGGGTGGGGCAGCAGAAAGCAGATGGAGGCCACTAGGGAAGGATGACTCCAGGCTACTCTGTAGGGCAGCAGGAGCACAGTGGTGCTGTAGATGGAAGTAAACATTGCAGGAGGAAGAACAAGTTTTGAGGGAAAGGTTGGTCTCAGTTTGGGACACACTGAGTTGGAGATGCTTCTAGGATACCACAATAGAGATGCCGACAGCAGTAGGAAATACCATCCTAGGATTCAGGAGAAAGCTGGAAGCGCGAGATGTGGATTTGGGAGCCATCAGTCTGTGTGTGGTTTAAGTTACGGGAAAACACGAGATCATCAGGGAAGAGTACTGTGATGGTGATCGGACAAGAGGTTCTAGGCTAAAATCGATCGAGAGGAGTATAAGAGGTGGTGGCCTGAATCTGTAAGACCCACTGGGTTGAAGAAGAGTAAAGGATAAAGGCAAGTTGAACTATTTCAGCCTGGAATTCAGGAGGTTGAGCCCTTAGCCCTGCAGGTTTAGAAACCTGAGCTTATTAGTTCACCCAAGGGGTGAGCTGATCAAGATCTTAGGGTTTAATTCATATAACCAACCTCAAAACAATCTGCTTTCCAAACTAGAATGGGGTTCTATTAATTCACAAGGGAAAATGCAAAGAAGCACTAAAGTTGTCAGGTACTGATTAAACGATACACATTTCCAACTCTTATTGTTTTTTGCGCCGTCTTGCTGCAAGGTGGAGATCATTCTATTATAAAACGAATACTTACTGTCTTCAACAGTATTCTCCAAAGGGTGTCCTATAGAATAATAGTGTGACCGGAAGCTCCCTAAAAGAAGTGTCGTAAAATTTAATAAGTAAGTTAAATAAGTTTGGTAAACCTTAAATCCTTCCCTTGGATGTTCATAAAGTACGTTTGTGTTAAAAGCTGTAAGGAGCCCGAGAGTAAAGCAACCCGTTATCCCTAGCCCAGCATCCCTAAGTCCTTTGCCATGGAGCTCTCCCACCCACAATAGCCGCTCTCACTTCTGGCCTGGCCTCGTCTATCTGTGTAATTGATAGCTCCTCTTGGGTGTGTAACAGACATCTCAAACTTAACATGCTCAGAAACAGACTCTTGGCACCTGCCTCTCCGAGCCTACTTCAAATCTTCCCCACCTTAGTCAATGGTGCCTTCACTCTCCAGTTTCTTGGTCCCCAAATCTTGGAGGCACCTCTCTTTTTCTAATACTTTGCATGCAAAAATCAGCAAATCCTATTAGCTCCATGAAGACATATCCCACATCTGACCACGTGTCACCAGTTCCACGTGAACCATCCTTGTCCAAAATCCCACCATCTTCTTCCTGGATTGTTGCGTTAGCCACTTGCCCCCCTGCTTCCACCCTCGCTCCCCATAATCTACCCTCCACATCGCAGCTTCTAAAACCTCAAGTCAAGTCACACCGTTCCTTGGCTCAAAATCTTCCAATGTCTTCCCATCTCAGTCCCAGTAAAAGCGGAAGAGCTTGAGATAAAAGAGGGAAAGGAAGTACCGTGTTACCATATGCTGAGATCCCTGATGGGGCCTGGCGCTGTGCTAGGTGCATGGCAAAGGTCCTATCATTTAATGCCCCCAGCAGCCCTGTGTGCTTCTATGACCAGCCCACTCTACAGGCAAGGAAACTGAGGCTCAGAGAGTTTCTGTGACTCTCCAAGATTACTCAACTACAAATAGTGGTGGTAGAATTTGAACCCACATTTTTCTGATTCCAAAGAGGATTCCTTTCTGCTCTACCAGCTGCTTATTCTCTCGATATTTGATTCTACACGTCAGAGAGTGTAAAATGACAATTACAGTGGCCTGTGAGACGCTACCTAATCCGGCCCTCCATTACTTCTCTGACCTCATCTCCGACCACTTACCCCTTCTGTCACTGTGTTCCAGTCACATGGACCTCCTGTCTTACGGCCTTTGTACCTGTCTCTGCCTGAAATGCTCTTCCTCAGACATCAGCATGGCTCACTCCCTCACTTCTTTAGGGTCTCAGCTCAAATGACCACTCACTAGACCATCTTATTTAAAATATATTTGCTTTGTGTTTTTCCATAGCACTGTGAACGTGTGTGTAAGTATTTCCTTTCTGTCTGCCCCCTTCAACCCCCCAACCAGCACAGAAGCTCCATGAAAAGAGAGGGATTTTGACTTATTTACTGCTGTATCCTCAACATCAGTATTTAGGAGACTACGTGGCATGCAATAAATGTTTTGTTGAAGAAGTGAATAAATAAATAACTCTCATTCTTAGATCTGCAGGACACCCCTTAGGAAGCTGGTTTAGACTTTTGGTGTCTGCTTCTGGGCAGTGATATAGAACCTGAAAAGGCCTTAGGAAGATGGCAGCTCTAAATGCAGGTTTGCAGACATGAGCCTTTTCCAGTTAAAATATACTGCACTTAAAATTTGGTGATGGCTGGGGGGTAAAATAAGGAGTCAAAAGGACCAGAGTCAGTTGACCTGGAAGTTAACCAGCACTTAGGTTTGGCTTTGGGTGAATGCCTATATGCCTCTCAAGTAGAGATCATAACTTTGTCTTATACTTGTTTGTTTATTGTCTGTTCTTCCAGCTAGAATGACAGTGCCATGAGGGAAGAGACTGTTTCATTCACTGCATTCCCAGTGCCTAAAAAGTGCCTGACATGTAGTAGGTGCTGATTAAATACTGATCACTTATTGGTTCTTTTTCCATGCTGCCTAATAAAGACTATTTTTGCTTCGTGACTTACTCATTTGATACTTCTTACTTATGATGCTCAAAAATGTACATTTAAACATATTCATTCAGCAGTCAGTATTTACTGAGTACCTACTATGTGCTGGGAACAAAGATACAGGAATATGTGAAGTTACTATTCTGTCCCATAATGAGCCACTTAATCTCCAGGGATAGCTTGTATTTAAAAGCAGGAAATGACTGCATAAATTTTTTCCTGAAGAAAGACAAAATTAGGTCAAAATTCTGTTCTATGCAATGCTTTCTTTACTCTTGTGGAAGAGAGCAATAGAATGTACCAAATAAGTGGAAGAAATGGGAAAAAAAAAGGGAGTATTGACTTAAGTAAAAGGTCACATACTAAAGGATTTGTAAAACAAGCCAAGGAACTTGGACTTCTCATATGAAAGATGCGGGTTCTGCCTGCCCTCCCCCAGTGATGATTTGAAAGCCCATTAACCTCATTTGAACTGAGATGTAAGATAATCACCCCAAACTCGAGTCTTAATACTATCACAGGTACCACAGCTTCCCTGCTGCTGCTCAAATTTCTAAATCACCTTTAATCCATTTTACATTCAATTTGATACTTTGTTCATGATGTGCTCTGATCTTCCAGTTGTACAACACCCTTAGGAAAAAGGGATATTGTTTTTTTATGAGAAACCTAATTTTCAATGATCAGAATTAAGAAGAAAATCTCATAAACTTTTCTTCCTGAACACACAGCTATACCCTTGAGAGGACTTTAGCTCATTGTGTACTCATGAAAAGAATACAATATCCTGAATGAGTCAAACCTGGAGATGCCAAATGGTGATATATGGGCTTTTTAAAGAACAGAGAACTGAGCCAAAGTTTTACTTTTGTCCATAAAGTATTGGAGGTTACCAGCATTGCAAGCGTTGCAAGAGGGGTGATGGAGTCAACAGATGTCTTCATTATGCTTGTTTACTGGATTTGGGGTGGCTGTGAGGGTGAGGATGGGAAGTCCCCCACTGGTAACAACGTCAGGTGCATTGGTATTTGCGGCTCCCTGGCACCGTCAGTGTTGACATGCAAGAGTATAAAGGCAAACACTTTTAAAAAAGTGGTTTCTCTTCTGATTTTTCCAGAGTACTCATGGCACATTTTTGGGGATTACAAGCAGAATGACTTAATAGGACTTCAATGTCCTGAGAAACTCTTCCTTCCACCCTTGACTGCCTTTGTTTTAGTAAAGATTGTTATTAGAAAAATACCAAGAGAAGGGGCTTTTCTAACTTCTCTGTATCAAAGCTAAAAAAGTAATGGTTTAAAATAAAATAAAAAACATATGTATATACACACACATACACATATATATATGCATATATATGTTTAAGACTTTACTTTTTAGAGAAGTTTTAGGTTTATAACAAAATTGAGAGGAAGGAAATCTATATTTATTATTAATAGTAGCACCTTGTATTAGGTTCCTGTGGCTACTGTAACAAGGCACCACAAATTTGGTGGACTTAAAACAACAGAAATTTTGTCTCTCACTTCTAGTTTGGAGGCTAGAAGCTCTAAGTCCAGCAGGACGAACTCCCTCTGGGAACTCTAGGGGAGAATCTATTCTCTCCCTCTTCCAGTGTCTGGTGACTGTCAGTGTTCCTTGACTTGTGGCCACAAGACTCCAGTCTCTGCCTCAATGGTCACATCGCCTCCTCTTCTTCTGTATGTGTTCTCTCCCTAAGTCTTACTTATATAGGGACACTTACCACGGCATCTAGGGCCTCCCTGGCTAATCCGGGATGATCTCATCTCAAGATCCTTAACTTCATTGCATCTTTTTTTCCCCAATAAGGTCACATTCACAGGTTCCTGGGATAAGGGCAAACACATATCTTTGTGGAGGGCCACCATTCAACCCACTACACATCAAATATTTATTGTTCTCTGTGTGTGCCTTAAGTCATACTTGCTAGCAGCTACAAAGATTTTAAAATTAGCATTCTGTCCTGAAACTTCATAAATCATAACTCCTCTGGGGACAGCTGCCAAAGACAAGACTAGATTAAAATTCTGAAAAGGAGAATGGTTTATAGAGGGAGTTAGAAACTCATAATCAATAGTTAGATCAGAGAAAGGAAATTAACGTTGGCTAAAATATCTTCTGCCATTTGCTTTGAAACGTGGTCTCATTCAATTCTCCTTACAAATCTATTTTAAACTTTGCTTCTGTAAGTGGGGAAATAGAGGTTCAAGAAGCTGGGTAACATTCCCAAGTCCCACCAAATACTAAGAGCTGAGCCAAGATTCAAGGCCAAACTCTGGCTCTTGTCTCACCAAGAGTGCTGCTTCTCTAGCAGGACAGGGGATCTCCGGTACATCTGGTGCCTCTGAGCCAGCACACGCTTGTGTCCTCCCTCTGCTGGGGTCCCCTGGGGAGAAGAGGGTATAGAACTCTTAGGGATTTGGCAAAAGCTGGGTCCTTGGTCTAGGCTAATAGACCTGGATTTTATATATGGACAGGAGAAGAAAGAAACACTTTTGAACAGTGGTCCTCTCTGTCGCCCACCTTTATGCATTGTCACTATCATTGTATGTCCATAACTAGAGAACTGAACAGGCAGGACAGGCTTGAAAAATCTAAATGTGATTTTCCAGGGCAGGGGATTGAGCAAGGATGTATGACGGTATCAGCATAACAATTTTGTAATCAGTTTTTGCTTCAATAAATAAAAAAAAACAAAAACAAAAAAACCAAACCAAAACAAAAAACCCCGAAGCCCAAAAGACAGTACGTTTTTTGTGAAAACTAATTACGACACTTTAGATTTTAAAATAAGTAAATATACTTTGGGGGGGAAAAAAGCAAATACAATACACTGGAAGATAAAACAATTTTGATTTTCACAAAATTAACATCTAGGTATGAATCTTAAATCCTTCGTTGTTGAGTAAGGAAATTTTTTCATTTGAACTACAGAGAAGTGGAGAGGGAATGTCTTCTGTGGTCCTATGCACTGACCTCATTTCCCCTCTTGTCTCCTCGCCTTGAAGATAATTGAGTAACATCTGAAGATAGTGTCCTTAACAGGAGGACAGTTCAACCCACCTGAGAGGGACCTGCATGTACTGAGAAAGCTCCTGGTGGCCCAGCCCCTGGTGAAAACTGCATTTCCCACTAGATGGAGGGTAAATGTTTAGAATTACTGAGGAGTTATCTCCTTTGCAACAATCATTAAGCAGAGTAGCCCATTTTTAATTAGACTGAAATGTGCGAATCACTAATGGTTTAATGACAAACGTAATTTAATAACCAGGCCCTTCAGTGAAGGCAAATAAAGACTGTGGGAATTATGCATCTCAGAAGCTTTTCTGTATAATCTTGTAGGCAAAGGCACAAACAGCTAAGTCAATTAATGGATGTCTCTTTAAGGGCAAGACAGGTTGTTAGTGCCTCAAGGGCCTTGGAGACCCACCAGGACAGAGACTCTTAGGTTGGCTGCACTGCCTGCTCCCTCACCTCCTGGGTCCAGTCCTTAGACGTATTTTACCTTTCGTGTGGATGCTTGCAGAAGGTGTCAACTGATTAGGCAATCAGGGTGGGTTCTGCTAAAATCTTGGAACCCTCCAGGTGTATTTAAATCCTATTAGTGGCTTCTTCAGGAGAAAGGGCCTTTGCGAGCTAGAGATGAAGCTATAATGGTGGAATGACAGATGTGGAGTTCATACTTTCTGGCAGGAGAGCCTGCCTGGGGAGCCTCATGTCTCTCCAATGAAAGCAGGAGCCTCCTGCCTAACCGGAAGCTGACCAACCTGGCTGTTCTGAAAACGGTAGCTGTGGCCACGACAGCAATGACAGTTTCACACCTGTTCCATGTGAAAAGGAGTCTGATCATTTCAGTCACCTTCACACAACGTGGAATCATCAGTGTGTGCAAATCGCAAAGGGAAAAAGTACTTGATACAATTGACTCTCCATTCCTTGTGGTTTAAGACACTCTAGAACCATCACTCACAGGGCTGGGGCAAGCTCAGTGTCCTAGAATTTACAGCTGTCACCTAGGACGATGGTGTCTTCCCTAGCTGGAAAAATGTCTCAAGACTTTTACACTTTTTACAAAATATTGTGTTAAAATTGTGTAAAAAAAATTGTGTAGGCAAGTATTGTCATTGAGAGGCTATTTACATTTAAGATAGCAGGTTCAGGACTTCCCTGGTGGCCCAGTAGTCAAGATTCCGTGCTTCCAACGCAGGGGGCGTGGGTTCGATCCCTGGTCGGGGAACTAAGGTCCTACATAACGCGCCACACGGCCAAAAAATTAAAAAAAAAAAAAAAAGATAGCAGGTTCATTTAGTAATAATAATAGGTAACATTTACAGAGGAGTTATCTGGTGTTAATTTTTTCCCTCCAACAGCCCTGTGTGTGGGTATTATCTCATTTTACAGACAAGGAAACCAGGACACAGGGAGTTTAGTAACTTACCACACAGCTGGTAAGTAGTAGGGTTGGTTCCAAAGCCCACACTCTTATCCATGCACAATGCTAAAAATTCACATATGTAACCTATGTGCTTCTTATCTTTAGTTGCATAATTGATTTTGCTGCATGGACAAAGGCCATAAACAAGGGCAATGTGGACAGCAGGGAGGTACTAAAGCATAGCAGTCCGAAGCATGGCCTCCCAGTTAGATAGAAATGAACTAATACCTCATGTCCAACACACACATCTGTGGGAGGCTGGACAAATTACCGATGTCTTGGGACCTCAGTTTGCTCATGTACAAAATGGGAACGACAAAGGTACATAACTTATAGGATTGTAATGGTTAAATGTGATGACTGTAACAATACCTAACATTTATTGTATGCTTATTTTTGTGTCAACTATAAGATGCATGAAAGTGACTGGTTTCTCCCTTGACACAAGATAAGCATTTACGTAAGTTATTACTATTGATATTATTATTATTTTCTCACTCCGTGTCAAACCCATTTTGACAAACTTCAAGAAATCGTTAACTTCTTTTGGTTTAATGAAATTCTGACCCACTGAATACAGTTCTTAATAAGTGGGTCAGGGACAGAGCTCAGAAATCTTCTTTGTTATGTGCAATTTCACCTATAATTTATTTTCCATTTTAATCTAATGCATAATTGAACACACTTTTTAGAACACTATATTGCTTCTATTATTCTTGGAAAGACGTTATCTTTGTCATAGGGCATGACTAAATCTAGCTAAATCTCCAACTTCCCAAGGACCTGATAAACAGGCTTATTTCTCTTCACAGATTAGTAAGGAGGTGGGAATTCAGTCTGAATCCTAATTCTTATCTACAGTGTAGGACAAAATAATCTACAGTTAAAGTAACTTGAAATCATAGTCGTAGTTCCCTCTTGGGCAGAGTGGTGGGGTTACACTGCAGCCCTCAAGGCTACCTGTGAGCTGCAAAGGGGTGAATGCCAAACAGCCTTCATTTTCTAATCCATTTCACAATCCATTCTTGGCAGGAAGCACTTTCTACCTTTCCAACCGTCATATTCTTAGGCTGGGCAAATTGGGGACAGCTTTTCGATTATGCATTCCATTCCTTCCCAGCTTACAAAGTGATTTCACATCACCAGCACGAGTTATCAAGGGGAGAGCCGTCTTAAGACACAAGCCTAAATTAGAGGCAGCCCCGAGGTGTACGCAGAAGCGCCGCAGAATCACAGGTATAATGAAACGGGGTGAGCCCGCTACTACCTGTGCCCTAGATACAAAAGAGGCTCGTCTGATAGCCTGGGAAAGCAGGCGCCAGCACCCCATCTTATGAGGGGGCTGCTGCTTCCACTTTTCCACATCAGGGAGTCCTATGTCTTAGTAATTGTCACAGGAGCTAGAATTGGACCCCTTAAAAAAAGTAGCCACGTTTGGGTCACTATCATCAAGCAGTCAGGCAGAGTCTCTTGATTGGGGTCACCTGGACGTAGACTAGTTGGGTAGTTTGCTTTCTTCTTTCTAGTCAGTGTTTCTTCTAAACCCTGTCTTCTTGTCCCTCCCCCATTGGCCTTCCCACTTTCTTCTAGTAAAACCAGCTTTTGCCCCCTTTATTCATCAGTAAAGTGCTAGTATCTTCTTAAGGCTTTTATTCTTGTTCTCCCAACTCTTTCCATTACCAGAGACCAAATCCTTGAGGAAAGGGATTAGGAGACAGTGTGATGGAGGGGCCACTGAATCCGAAGATTAGAAGTTAGAGGGCTGGATTCTAGATCTGCTATGTAGCAGGTGTTGTCACCCACCCGTCCACTCTGGACCTCAGTTTACCTGTTGGATGGCTAAATTGGAGAATCTGGATTTTTATAACTCATAGGCTCATGGATCATTAATGATACTCATTTTGGAGAAGAGGAGAGAAGAACATTGAAAATTTTTTTTCCAACTCAATGTTCTGCAATTCTAACAGTGAGTGTTAGAATCTAAACTCCTGGAGGAACATTTGGAGGCTGTCATCACACCATCCCTAAATATATGTCTCATCAAGGGCACGGAGATGGAGAGAGAAACGGGCATGAGTTCAGTGCCTTTGTTAGTGAGTGCTTGGTACCTGCAGGATTCTCACCATTGCTCTTCTTTTATTTAAGATTTTAAAAACTTTTTAAATTTATTTTTGGTTGTGTTGGGTCTTTGTTGCTTTGTGCAGGCTTTCTCTAATTGTGGCGAGCGGGGGCTACTACTTGTTGTGGTATGCAGGCTTCTCCTTGCAGTGGCTTCTTCTGTTGGGGAGCACGGGCTCTAGGCACGTGGGCTCAGTAGCTGTGGTGCATGGCTTAGTTGCTCCACGGCATGTGGGATATTCCTGGGCCAGGGCTCGAACCCGTGTCCCTTGCATTGGCAGGCGGATTCTTAACCACTGCGCCATCAGGGAAGTCCTTCACCATTGCTCTTTGAAGGAGATGTTGTCATCACCAAAGTGCAGGTGAGGAAATTCACATTTAGAGAGGACTTGCCCAAGCCACACTGCTAGTAAATGGGAGAGTCTGTCAACTTCCCCATTCTCTGTCTGCCGTAAGACTGGCCCTGGAGCATGTCTGACTGAAAGATAATTCTGAGCGAATTCCCAGGATTCCAGAAGTGGGAAGTCCCAGCTGCTCTGTTTGCTATTCTCCAACAATTTTTAGAATTCAAAGAGTGAGGATTCCTCTAGACCCTGGAGTCCAGCACAAAGGTGCAGTTGTACCAGAGACTGCCAAGGAGCACGCCTTACCTGGGCCACTTGACCCATAGGTGGGGGTGGAAGACCAGCTGATGAGAACTTCACCTACTTCCAGGTGTTGAAAGAGGATGGAAAGGTCTTCTATTGTGCCCATCCCTTACCTGCTAGGGAGGTCAACTTGTCCCAATTTGCCTGGGATGTTGTCAGTTTTAAACCTGGAACTCCCAGGTTCAGCAAACACCACTGTCCCAGGCAAACTGGGATGGCTGGTGACACTACAGTTTCCTGAGCTCTGAATTTCTGTATCTGGGCAGACAAGCCTTCCATTCCATCTACAATATAAATAAAATTACATCTCTGCCTGTTGAGATGTTACCTCATCGAATTTGGAGGTTGTGTTTAAGATTGTTGGCTGCAACATAGATGTGTCTGCGGAGTATCCAAAATTCATTTTGGGGCTTTGGGGCAGGAGGATGCTCAAATGAGCCCAAACCTGCATATAGCGAGAAGCCTTGTGATTATTGGTTGGAAAAGCAATGCCACAGATACAACCTCACGAACAAAAGCAATAACCAATGGGCTCAGACAAGCTCCTGACTGACACTCCAAACTGCAGTAGATTTGCAATCAAACTACTTCCCACCTGGGTAACTCTGCTGGGTGAGAATCGTAGAGAGTTGCTTATTTAACTAGGAGCTACAGTTAATGCTTCTCCTCGGCCAACATGGGAAAATCAGGTAGTTAATTGTAAAATGCAAAAGTTAAAAACTTAACTTTTAACTTAAAAAGCTAAAAACTTGCAAAAAGGTAAAAAACTTAAATGTACACACACACAGAAAGATATGCCACACCCTTGTTCTAATAGAAAGAAGGAACAGAGATTCCCAGAATTCACGTGACAGAAATGGACACCTTCTAGGGAAAGGAAAAGAGAATTGCCATTTGTTGAAAACCATGCCAGGCATTTAACAGATACCATTTGATTCTTTTAGTAACCCTCATTTTACATGGCTGTTCCACTACCCACCCCCAACCCCATCCATTGTACAGATGAGGAAACTGAGGCTCAAGCCCAGGGAGCAATTGAAGGCTTGCCTAATTTCACATGGCTGTCTGACTCCATGCTTTATCCCGTATGCTGATTGAAGGCTAGGACACAGAGAACTGGCTTCATTAGTTTGTCCGAGGCAGACCCTGTTACATGGGAATTACCTTCTAATTTTTGTGACTAGGGAAGCTCACAGACGGACAGTTCTTTAGCACAGCTTCATCCTCCAGGAGACAACTTGGGCCCGGATGTGGTTACCGAAGACCAAATATCTCCAGACAGCCCTGTACTGCTGGAAGGTCCAGAAACCAGAGGGCCTAGAGACAGCCAAGCAAAGCTTCCCAGGAGTCCCATAGCAGGGGGACCCAAATGTGACTGAGCATCAGAAAAGGGGGGGAGGGATGCAGCCAACAGCACCCTAGTCTCACCCTCTGGTGATTCTGATGCTGTGGGTCTGAGGCAGAACAGAGAGTAAACTTTTAACAAGTCGATTTAACCACTACCCAGTTTGGGAACCACTGATTTACAAGATAAGACACAAAACCTGGAAAATGAGGCCTGCATCCTATTTCTTGCTCAGCTACAGACACAGTTTTGAAGGACAATTTTAAGTCTTAAGAGTCTTTTGTGATGGTGAGAAGGGATGAATTGCCTCATGGGTGGGCAAAACGTGGCCCAGCAGTCATTTATCAACTCCGTGCCTTGATTTCCTCAAATGCACCTTGAAGTGGTATCTGAAGGTGCTTTTCTGAACTCTTGTAAAGATAAGTTAAACGCATAATAGAATACATGAGCTCTTAGGAGGAGAGGAATTCCACCTGTTATTATTGAAGCAGCATTTACTGTAGTAGCTCAATAAAGTGCCACTTTTTGTTCTTCATCAGTTTGGAAAGAAGATACAGTTCTCGAGTCATGAAGCCCATAAAAATCTCTTTCATGGGAAACTACTTAGAGCCACGTGCATGGTTCTCTATCCTCAACGGAGAAAGCAGCCAGCAAGAGCCCCCACCCACCTCACAGACATGCGATGTAGCCTCACGTGTCTTTCCCTCATGGGTACAGTGACCAATTATTCATCAATACTCCTGAGTTCTAATTCTCATTCAGTAGCTGATATAGGAAACCTTCACAGAATCCCTGGTGTGCAAATGGACGTTGTCTCAAAAGTTCATTTGGAACTTGGAAAACTATCAATACAATTTATTTAAACTACGGTTGGTTCCCCTCCCCTCCCCGACATCCATAAAATACCATTTAACCTAAGCGACACCTGAAGTCTTGAATGAAGAAGGGGATAGAACCTAGTGATGCAGTTTAGCAATGTGTCTATGGGGAAATACATCCAGCACAGTAAAATTACCTACCAGCCGCAGTGAGCTCTGGGGTCTGGGACACCTACCTTCCTCTAGGAAAAAGAATAGTCTGGAACAGCTGGCCAGGGAAGAAGGACACTCAGCTCTACATGGAATTTGGTGGCTCCTATGACCTGGCTGGGTAAGGTTGGGGCTGGGTATTAAAGGGGCAGGGATAGGATTGTTGGCTCTTCAGTTTGGGGATGGAGACGTTCAGATTAGATGAAATGATACTCCAGGAGACAGGAATGGGAGGGTGGAGTGAGTTGAATGGTGGTCCCTACAAAGATATGTCCATTGGAACCTGTGGTTGTGACCTTATTTAGAAAAAGAGTCTTTGCAGAAGTAATTACGTTAAGGATCTTGAGATGGGATCACCCTGGAATAGAGTGGGCTCTAAATCCAGTGGTAGGTGTCATTAGAAAAGAAGAGAAGGGGGAAGACTCAAGAGGAGACCACATGATAATGGAAGCAGCCACGAGCCAAGGACACCGGGAGTTCCCAAAGCTGGAGGAAGCAAGGAAGGATCCCCTCCCAGAGGTTTTGGAGGGAGCGTGGTGCTGTCAACACCTTGATTTGGGACTTCTAGCCTCCAGAGCTGTGAGAATAAATTTCTGTTGTTTTAAGCCACCCAGCATGTAGTAATTTATTACAGAGCCCTAGGAAACCAACACAGGACAGGACACAGGACAGAGGGTAAGGAGCTGCCAGGAGTCAGCTCTGCCAACCCAGTGCCCAGAGACCTCCTTTCTTTCCTCAGCTGGTTCCACCCTTCTCCTCATCACCCACTGAATTACCTACAAGCCTCCAATCTGGTTGACCCTAGATGGCTAAATTACAGATTTTTTTTTTTTCCGTAAGAGCAAATTTAGGAAAAACAAATGTTTGCAGACCATATACTTTTTCTTCAAAAAAAATTGTTTTTTTTTTTTCAATCAGAGAACTGTGCGTAGGCATTCTTGTATTATTTCTTACCAAGATCACAATGGTTTCTGTATCAACCAATTCAAAGGACTTATTTTCAGGCCTTACCTTTCTTGACGTCTCCAATTGTTCTGGAACCATTGACCACATTCTTCTTGAAATGCTCTTTACTAGGTTTCTGGGAGCCTTCTTGACCCTCTGTATTTTCTTCTACCTCTCTGACCACACTCTGTCCTTCATACCATGTTCTACTCTATCCAGCCCCATTTTCTCCTTTAATTCTTTACTTTTGTTACTTATACCCACAGCTTTAATTGACTTCATGCAGTTGATTCCCACATTTCCACTTCCAATCTTGACCTCTCTTCTGACCTGCTTGCCCAACTTCCTCCTACATATTTCCTCTTGGATTTCTCAAGGGCATCTGAACACAGCATGCCTCAACCCCAACTCATCATCTTTCCCCTCCAACCTGGTCTTCTTTCCAGTATTTCCAATTTTGGTGAATGGTTCCACCTGTTACACAAGCTAGAAATGTAGGTGCCATCCTTGATCCCTCCCCACTACACTCCCATTTCCAATGTCGCCAGGTTCAATGATTTTTTTTCTTCTAAATATCTCTCAGATCTGGTCATTGTCTCCACTCTGGTTTAAGCTCCCATCATCTCTTGCCTTGACTATTGCAATGGTTTCTTAACTGGTCTTCCCCATCACCCTTGGCCCTGTATTCCATTCTCTATTCTATAGTCAGAGTGACTGTCTTAAAAGGCAAGCCTGTGAGTGCCATCTTCCCTCCTTCCCTCCACTGCTTGAAAGATAGAGAACAAATAAGCAAGCAAGCAAAGAAACAAAAAACAACTCCTGAACCCTGGCTACAGATGCTGCATGGACCTGTGGACTTTCTTGGCCCAGAAACTCCCTATCTCCCTACAATCTCGGTCCCAGTCACCAGTGACTACTTTTAATTTCACCTACCTGCCATGGTCCTTTCTACCACAGGGCCTTTGAACATACCTTCCCTACCTTCTTTGCCTAGTTAACTTCTAATTATCCTTCAGATCTCAGGTCAAGACTTCCCTGGCCTTACCCCTATGTTCATAGCAGCACTATTTACAATAGCCAAGACATGGAAACCCAAATGTCCATCGACAGGTGAATGGATAAAGGAGATGTGGTACACATATACAGTGGGATACTACTACTCAGCCATAAAAAAGAATGAAATAATGCCATTTGCAGCAACATGGGTGCAACTAGAAATTATCCTACTAAGTGAAGTAAGTCAGAAAGAGAAAGACAAATACCGGATGATATCACTTATATGTGGAATCTAAAATATGCCACAAATTAACCTATCTATGAAAAAGAAATAGACTCACAGACATAGAGAACAGACTTGTGGTTGCCAAAGGGGAGGGGGTATGGGGGAGGGATGGACTGGGAGTTTGGGGTTAGTGGATGCAACCTATTACACACAGAATGGATAAACAACAAGGTCCTACTGTATAGCACTGGGAACTATATTCAATACCCTTGGATAAACCATAATGGAAGAGAATATAAAAAAGAATGTATATATGTGTATAACTGAGTCCCTTTGCTGTACAGCAGAAATTAACACAACATTGTGAATCAGCTACACTTCAATTAAAAAAAGAGAAAAAAGACTTCCCCGGCCTTTTTGACAAACCAAATCTCCTCATCTTCTGTCCTGCATTGTATACTCCTCTCCTTAGCACTGGTCACACGTGAGCCTTCGTCTTAGTTTAGAGGGTAGTGGGGTATTTTATGTTAAAGAGGACTTATTTCTCCTGTCATCAGTGTCATTTTGCCAAAAACCATAGGTGGTTCCTATAATTAGTTGACTTTGAGAGGTCTCACTGATGCTGAGTTGGAAATAGGGATTGATCCCCATCCCTTTCTACTGTTTCCTTAGCTGATATTCTTGGAAAATAACTGGTGATTCAGAAAAGCTCTTTCGAGTTCTTGAGCTCAAAAGCCTGGTGGCAATAATATTTGGAAATAGGATACCAAATGGCTGAAGACGTTTTTCCTGGGTCAAAAGTATCTCCTTTTCCCTGTTCCACAAATGAGAGAGTCATTTAGGTTAGCAGGATCCTCTTCGGAAGAGAAAAATTCTCCTTAAGCGAATTCAGATTCATTGGTACTTTCATGAGAATTACTGTGATCAGGAAAACAACTTCTAGCTGATACCCTGGAAGTTGGAAGATTTGAAATTTGATGGAAGGTTTTTCTTCTAATTTTATGTTTCTGAAAATCGATGTGAGCATATGATTTGGTAATGTCTTTTTCCCCTGAAAAAAAGCTGTTTTTAAATTGACAATGCAATTTTGATTTGATGGAATCTTAGCACCCTGTCAAACTTAGGATGAAGGGCTAGCAGGCCTGGGGGTGTTATGTCAGGCCTGCCGAGGAGGCTTGAGGCTGTCACGAGGGCACTGATCTCCTGGGGCTGGGCAACTGGGCAGTGTGGAGTGAGTGAAGTCGTGAGTCAAGTCCTGGAGGGATGCTTTCTGTTATATGCAAATAATTCACACTTTCCCCGGGTTATACAACAAACCATTTCAGCTGTAAGTATCTTTTCTAATCCTTTACAACTTTACATTTTGATCTCTAGTCATTCCCTGCATTTCCTTTCTCTTGCTCCAAACCTGTCCATTTAAATTTTTCTGGTATTGGGTGTGGCAAAGGGCTTTATGAGGGATGCAATAATTTTCCCCTTATCTTCAAAAACCAAATATCTGGGAATTCCCATAATTCACCTGCCAAACCACATCTCCCAAGCTTCCTCTCACACTTAGTACAAAAATACTTTGGCAGAGTTTAGTTTATGGAAAATATGGGCATAAGACGACAAGGTTTGCCATCACAGAAAAGGTTCATGCTCATCCGGTTGTCATTTTTACAATACAAAGCATTCATGCAAGATTCCAAAGATGCTGGTTTTCAGACATTTGGGAAGAAGCAGCTGGTGAGTTGCAGCAGCAAAGCTGTGCGGAGCCCGGAGTTCCCTCCTCCCCTAGAAGGTTCGGCCCATCATTCACCGGCACAGAGAGAAGAGCAGTCAGTGTCTGTCACACGCCAGCGGACTCTGATGGACTCAGGACCAA
Organism: Orcinus orca; assembly: GCF_937001465.1. Taxonomy (NCBI): domain Eukaryota; kingdom Metazoa; phylum Chordata; class Mammalia; order Artiodactyla; family Delphinidae; genus Orcinus; species Orcinus orca. The sequence goes on along the minus strand of NC_064568.1, from coordinate 93,918,431 downwards.
GGCTGTTTGCTTGCTGGGCTTGCTAGTTCGTCTCCATTTGCTCTGCCCCCAAATCACTTCTCTGCCTTACTCTGCGCTTGGGAAGGCTGGTCCTTAACAATCATCACCTGGGCTGCCCTGCCCTCCACTTCCTGTTGTGAGCAGCCAATGGGAATCGCACAGGAGCCTGGCAGCAGCAGAGAAGTCAGGGTGTTTCTTCTCTGCCCATCCCTGTGCTGGCAGCGCATCGATGACCGTCCTCTCTGGGACTGCAGCCCTGCCTTCATTGCTCTCTGCTCGGGCCCATGGGTGGTGTGGCTTCTGCTGTGTCTGGTCTCTGGGGGTTGGTATATTTAGCCATGCCCACACCTGCTTTAAAGTCTCTGCAGTTAAACTACCTACTCCCTAAAAATAAAATGACAGTTTCACTCCACTTAACGAACAACTCTTCTACCAACAGCAATCGTAATATCCACAATAGTCCTACCTCTCACACCAATACTCTCCGTCTTCCTACAGGAGTTTAGGTGAGATCAGACCAAGAGCCTTCAAAGCCCTAAGCAAGTATAATTTACTTAACTCCTGCCCAATAAGGATTGCAAGAGTATACCTCACATCAATTGAATGCAAATCACACTTTAATTAAGCTAAATCCTCACTAAATGGAATTCTATCTCTTGGCATGATCTCAACCGACTCCGTGGACTATGCTTGTGTTCAAGAGGATTTGATTCAGTGCAGTTGGGTTCATAACATTCCCCCAGAGCTTTGTTCTCGCCACTTACTGTCCCTTTTGAGACCACTTTGGTGACCCGTCCAACCAGGTCCAGGGGCGGACAGTGGAGGCTTTCCTCAGACGCTCGTCCCCTCCCAGTGCACGCACGTCCTCTGCAGCCGCTTCCCCTCTACCTCCACCCTCTCCTCTCCTCCCGCCCGCAGCTCACCTCAAACCCCGTCCCCTTTCCTGTGGGCTTTTCTCTCCCGCTGAGCTCTCACCTTGACCAGAAGGATTTTATCATCCCACCTTCTCTTTTTTCTCTGGTTTCTGTCTCTCACAGTCTCATCACCCCCGCCCTCACCCGCATCCCCGCTGCAGCTCTCTGCCCCCCACCCCATTCTCTCGATCCTCTCCTTTCCCAAGACCGCATCAGTAGCTCAGCCTCCCTTGCCTTGTGAGAGGCCGGATTCTACGACTTGTCTCTGATCCTTGACACTGTCCGCTTCAGTGCGCACTGTGTTGCCTCGGAAGCACAGTCTCCACTCACCGGACTCAGTAGCGTGGTCCCACTGCCCTTGGATTAGGGGCCAGCCCCCTCGGTCGGCGCCCTAGCTCCCACTTCCTCATCTTGTCTGATTTCTTTTCCTCACAGGTATCCTCCACTTAAGACAATTCAGGCCACCTGATGGTCAACAAATCTCCCTTCTTCCTGCCTTTGCATACACTCTTCCCTCCCTATGGAATGTTCTCTCTTTCAGCTCAGCAAGATGGAAGCCTACCTGATTTGGGCTCAACTTAAAAGCCACTTCCTCCGTGAAGTTTTCCCCAATCTCACCGGCCGCAAGCAATTCCTCCTCCTGGGTACTCCCCGCCTGTAACACCACACTAGCCTCTGCGAACACGTTCGCTCACGTTAACGCTGCCAGTTGAGTTGGCCGGTCCCCTTGTGCTCTCTCCTCTACTAGATGGTAAATAGGAAGCTAATGGGTGCCGGAGAAAATGACTTCACTTAGAACGAGGAGATGGGACTCTTAAGTCAACCTACTTAGGAACCTTGGAAATCACTTACTCTTTCTGGATTTATGTTTCCTCATCTAGAAAATAAAGTGGTTACACCTGGTGTCCTTGACCTTCTCTGCCAGGACTAAGGCTCTATGAACTTATTGTCAGACCTCTAAAGTATAGCCTATGAGATGCATTTATTTTCTCTCCTTGCTTCTGCCTCTTCTGTGAAGTGGTGAGAATTGGACAACTGGGCGTCTTCTCAGTGGCCGGTGGACCATCCAGTGATGGGGCGGGAAATATGATGGTGGCTAACAGCATGGGCTTGGTTGATACCAGGTAAGAGCTTAAAGCCAGCTCTATGCTTTGTAGCTTTGCAAACTCAGGCAACAATTTAACCTTTCTACACTTTAGTTTTCTCACTTACAAAATGGAGATCATAATAACATCTACCCCAGGGGGTCGCTGACAGGTTAAGTCAGATAAGTTAATTCATTCCTCAGTCTGCTCCTTAACGAACACCCATTAAATGGAAGTATGAGCCGTGGAGACCTACCTCTTCTTAAGCCACCATGGAAACTATTTAACCAGGAGAGGAGAGAGGCCCTAGACCCCCGATGCACTTTAGGCTCACTGGGGAGCTTTGAAAACATACCATTGCCTGGGCCCAGGTCCAATCGGACTGAATCAGAATCTCTAGGGGTGGGGACTCTGGCATCAGTATTGTTTAAGAAGCTCTCCAGGTTATGCTAACTTACAGCCAAGGCTGTGAACCATTCCTCTAATGAGTATTTAATTGACCCCAGGAGAGGAAAATCCACGTGTTGAATAACTAATTCTTAAGTCATGCTTCAGAGGAGTTTAAATTCTGTGGACAAAGAACTTTCCCAATTCAGGGTCAGTAACTAAACTCACGTGTATCTCCTCAGCTCTTCCTGGTAGGCCTAGATACAAAGCTGCCTGCCTGAGCGAGGAATGGCCCTCATGAAATGACTGGTGACTCATCCTTCCCAGCGTGTGAAATTATTCTGGAGGCGTTCAAATCCCTCAATGCTCTAACTGATGATATGGATTTAAAATTCAGAATCTCTAGTCAACTACTTTTTTCAGTTCCCTGTTCCAAACTATAACTTAATAGGATGTCACCATGGAAACAGGTATTTCTATTTAAGGACCAAGCCTCCCCTTGGAAATTTATCTCGTCTATCTTTTGATTATGATCAATGAGAGGTGGTGAACAATTGAGATTTGTATCCATGGAAAATGTGTAAAAGATCTGGAATTAGATTCCTAAGGGTGGTACAGCCCTTTCTCTGAATCTGTTAAGGTTTCATTTGTGATAATAAGATACTTATCCCATTGTGGAAAGAAGAGAAAAAAAAAAACCTCTGCATTTCCCGAATATTGTTCAATGTTGGGTAGATATGGTTCCAAATATGAGAAAGAAAAGTTACCATTATAATCTGCCTCACTTTCATTTTCTTGGGCTCTGAAGGATAGAACCAAAAAAACAGTCCAAGCCTATTTCAGTCTGGTTAGAGGGTGTCAGAAACCCTGGGTCTGGGGTCTGCACCCCAGGTTTCCATCCCACTGAAGAGCGGTGGTCCCCACAGCCTGGTTAGGTAGTTGCTGGGCCCTTTTGGGCCCTTCTTGATCCTAACAGTCTCTGAAACATCCAATCATCAGACACTTTGACCTTCACGGATAATGGGGAAAATGAAAAGAAGCAAGGAGGGAATCAGGTGGGAAGGGGACTGCGGGAGAAGACAGAGAAGGGCAGGGACAGGTTGCTTGTGCCAAAGACGCATGTAGCCCTGCAGGGAGGAGCTGGTCTCAGAAAGTGTGGCGGTGTTGTCATGTGTCAATGTGGCTAGTCTGCACTGTGCATCCCAGATGTCCCCCTCCCTGCATATTTCCAGTTAGGGTGGCCCACGGTGACATTTTACGCAAGACTGGAGACATCCACACTGCCTTTGTGCTTAGCAGCCCACGCACATTATCACTTATCTGCTGGCACGTATTGTTGGTGTAGGACAGTGGCTGGCCTGCAGCTACCTCACCTCCTCTGGGACCCTCCCTCAGCTTTTCAAACCCCTGGGCCAGGCGGCTGTTTAGCTCCGTGGTAAAGGGGTCTAGCTTCTGCATCTTGCGGGATAAAAGCTCATCATCAGGTTGGAGGCATAAGAGGATGACGTGAGTTTCCATCCTTCCTGTGTGTTCTGGCTTGTCCGCAATGTCCCCCAACTTTGTAAGGAAGCGTTTACAAATTGCTTCTGTATGTGGCTCACGGCACAGTTTATGGTAACTCATCATTTCCAGCACGCAGAGTATCTCCTGGTTGCTCCTGCAGCCTGGTCAGGCTTCTAGGTCACTGTCCCATCTGCTGAACCCCCAGGGGTCAGTGAGTGATTCTACTGTGGGTGGACTCTCTCCCCAGCCAAGTGAAAGAGGCTGATGTTGGGATCAGTCAGAACAGTTCTACTAGCAACAGCAAGACACCTGGTTTTTCTTATTTGAAATGGTGCCATTTCTTCTCTTCTTTGGTGCTATAAATTAAAATTTTTTCCAGAACATTCTTTTTGCCTGTTATAGACTCCCTTTGCACAACCTATAAGCTATTCATATTATTATACAAAATACTACTTCCATTTGATAACGTGTCAAGCTCCCAGAAGCCCAATCACATTTTAGTAACGTGCAGCAAGGAACCAGTCCGTGTTTATGGGGCTCCAGTTATAAAGGCGGCTGAGCAGTAAGAACTGCAAGAGATTCAAAGATGCCAAGGACAAGCTCCCAGCCCTCAAAAATCTCACCGTCTGGATAAGCTCAAGGACCAAGGCACTGAACTAGGAATGCACACCTTTGAGTCAGGTCAAGGCATAATTTTCGTTCTGATCCAGCCCCCCTGCCAGAGGAACAGAAGTCCCCAGTTGCAGCCAGCCACAAGCATTTACAGCTTAGCTTGGTCTACAGGAGACTCGAGCCAGCTCGGCACATCCATAGCTTTTACTTGCCCAGTGTTTACATCTTCCAAGTGTTTTTGATAAATTCCAAAACAATTTGGAGATGTCACAGAAATGGAAGTCACAAGTTTTTGTTGCTGTGGCACTATTTTTAAACAACTTGTGTTGGATTCTCTTCCTGTCTGGGCTCTAGGTGGCCTCTTAGTTCTGCCCGGGCCCGCCAGTGCCTGCGGTTGTACAAATATTTGGAAGGAATTGAAAAGAGGTACAGATGCAATGAGGGGGACCTGCCTAGTGGGTTGACTGCTGACACAGTTCTGTGTCTGGTTCAGCTTTGAACATTTAGGGTAAAAACAGGGGGCTGTCTTACCGTGCACAGCCTGTTGCCTCCGAGGCTTACTACTAGCCAGAGTAGTAAGGCGAGGAGGCGGTCCCCTCTCCCAGTCTTCTGAGACCTTCTTCAGTGGGGAAAGAACTTCTCTTGAAGGTGGCTATGAGGGCGCCAGCTGGGTGGGGTCAGCGTCAGGGATTCCTGGGAGGGCACGGTGGTGTAGGCTCCACACAGCTGTGACAGCCAAAATCAACACCCCCCAAGCGTGCATCATCTTCTTTAGCCGGGTCTTGGAAGGTCCTGCAGGTGGTAGTGATTGCTAGAGTTATTAGGGACCTTGGAGGAAAAGGCTGCTGGGAACTACCTAGTCTCCTTTTTTTTGCCCGTGGGAGTGAGTTCTAGCCGAGGGGATTCTTCCTTGCACCAGGTCAGCCATGCTGGCACTCAGAGCGGCAATGGAGTCAGGGTGCTGGGATTGAGGTGCCTGCCGAACCGGCAGAGCACCTCCGTCCTGAGGCACAGGTGCGCTTGCTGCAGCAGTGGCACCTGTGTCTGAGGCGCTGGGCTGTGCGGATCTCCTGTGGAACAGAGGTCTGGGTTTCTGGGGCTTGCTGCCGTGACACAGGCCCCAGGATGACAAGATGCAGCTGTGGCTCAATGTACTTCTTCTAATTACAGGCCTGGGACTGGGCGAAAGAAGGTAGGGCTAGAGAAGGGGTCTGGGCACTCTAGACTTAGAGGCCAAGAAGGGGAGTAGCCTCCAGTGAAGGAGAAGGCATGGCCGGAGAGGTAGGAGGACAACCAGAGAGCTCAGTGAGAAAACTCTCAAGAAAAAAGAAGTGATCAATTGTCAAACACTGCTAAGAAGCACAACACTGCTCTTGGATCTGCAAGATGGACGTTGCTGTCTAATAAAATTTGGCTTGCCTTTCTCCTGGGTTCCTTGGAATTATCCAAGTGGTAGGCATGTCTTTTTTATTCATGGTGTGCCTTGATAGTTTATGCTAAAGAGGTGACTCGGGGTGGGCTCCTAGATAGCTTATGCTAATGAGATGATTCACGATGGGGGTCACCCATGCCAGAAAGATCAACCCTGCGTTTGGAGGGTTGGAGCTTTGAGCCCTGTGACAGCAGCCTAATTTTCTGACCTTGGGGAGTGGAGAAGGGCTGGAGGTTGCATTTAATCACGAGGCCAGCGATTCAATCAGTCATGTCTATTACTGAAGCTGGCTGGAACTTTCTGGTTGGTGGCCACACTGATGTACTGTGAGGGTGACATGCCCTGATTCCATGAGAGGGGCACACAAACTCTGTGTTTAGGACTCTCCCAGACCTCGCTCTGTGAGTTCCTTCATTTGGCTTCTTCTGATTTATATCCTTCATAATAAAACTATTGTATAATCATAAGCATAGTGCTTTCCAGACTTCTGTGAGTCCTTCTAGTGACTTATGAAACCTGAGAGTTGCGGGAACCCCTGCATGTGTAGAGGTGGGAACCCCTGAATGTGTAGGGGTCACACTGATGACCACACCATTGGTCATAAGTGTGGGTGGCCTAGGGACCCCTGATCTTGCAACAGTCTTCTGGAGACTGAGCCCTTAACTCGTGGTGTCGGCACTAACTCTGGGTGGCTAGCATCAGAACTGCACTTACAGCAGGGGTCCACCAGTAGCATGGATGAGTGGCGTGCTAGGGGTAGAAACGTGAGAATAGAGGGTTTAGAAGAAAATATCAAGAAATATGTGAAGACTCAAGAATAGACAACTTCGGGGCATTCTGTTGGGAAGAGGAACAGAAAAATGGGATGATAGGATTATACTAAACTTCTCTAAAATATTGATTATCGGTTTATAAGGGGATAAAATCCTAGACAGGCATCCACATGAGTTGTTTTGGAAGAGCAGGTATGTATTGCGTGGTCATGATTAACAAGTCATACAGAAAGATAGTAACCCACGAGGAAAGGCAGAGAAGTAGTATTGGAAGAGGCACAAGAGTTGGGGTATTTGAATGACACAGCTAGTCTGAGAACACAGAGTAGAGGCACAGGGTAGGGGAAAGGAGTGGGAAGAAACTGATCCAAGGTAGGGTGTGAGGGGATGGATAGGAGAGGTCAGGATGGCCAAAGAACTGGGCCACCACCATGGCTCTGAGGGATTCCAAGCAAACAGAAAAGCCCCAGCAAAAGAATTCATTTACCAATGGATCATCTGGGCTTCTCAGCTTTAACTGGCTGTGCGGTGACCAGGGCCATGAGCTTATGTCTTTCTCTTAGTGGTCCCAGCACAGTACTTGGCGCAGATGTTCAATAAATGCTTGTTGAGTGAATGAAGCTTTACAATACTACCTACTTTGTCAAATTTGAACCCCCAATTCCCCCCTCTCCCATCATACCCTCAAATTGTCTATGTGGGAATCTAACAATCACGATGAGCTCCACTGGGTGGAGAAAGTGCTGGCAAGCCAAACCGGATGGACACCTGCTGGGGACTTCTGAACAGTAATTCCTGAACGTAGATGACTCCTCAAGTCCTTGCTAACGAAAGAATCTTCGGTTCCATGACCTCCAGAGAGGCCAAGAGAAATAATAATGATGGCAACAATTAGAATGTCAATAACACATACTGCCTGCTTACTGTGTGCTAGGCACTGGGGTAAACCACCAGCATGTATGCTTTCATTTACTAATACCTGTGAGGTAGATACCATGACTAGGTGCATTTTACAGATTAGGAAACCGAGGTGTAGAAAGAATATGTGACTTGCTCCAAGTTGTCCTGCTATTGGTGGTAAAGCCTTAACCCGAAGTGTGCCTTGACTATTGGGCCAGTGGTTCCCACATCTGGCTGCACATTGGGATCACTTGGGGAGCTTTGAAAACCCCTCAAATCCCCGGGTTACAGCCCAGACTTGATGACATTAGAGTGTCTCAGATGAGAGCCAGGCTTTAGTATTGTTTAGAGATCTGCAGCTGTTTCTGGTGTGCAGCAAAGTTTGGGAATGACTTACTAGGCTATATTGACTCTCAGAAGTAGGTTGAAGTGGCCAAGTGATGGCCTGGGGTGTGTAGGAGAGAGTGTTCACCCCTTCCTGCTCCCTCAGGTACAGAGCAGAGCTTCCCAGGTGGGAGCCATGCTGAGCAGAGAGGATGACAGTCCTGAGGCTGTGGTGGCAGGTCTCCCTTTTAGTTTCAAGTTCTCATCCCTACCCCGCAGACTCAGGGGAGGGCAAGCTGAAATATTACAGAAGACAGGATGAAATTGATATGAGATTTATTATTATTGTTATTTTTATCATCATTCTACAATTTAGATCAGCCAGAACAGTTGTGTTCTTTTTTTTTTTCTTTTTGCGATACGCAGGCCTCTCACTGTTGTGGCCTCTCCCATTGTGGAGCACAGGCTCCAGACGCGCAGGCCCAGTGGCCATGGCTCACGGGCCCAGCCACTCCGCGGTATGTGGGATCTTCCCGGACCGGGGCACGAACCCGCGTCCCCTGCATCGGCAAGCGGACTCTCAACCACTGCGCCACCAGGGAAGCCCAGTTGTGTTCATGTTAATAAGCTAATGAGTACTGTAGGAGAGCCTCCCCCAGTGATTCATGGTGATGTATTACATTAAATGTTAATTGCCAAGACCAGAAAGTTTAAAAAGAAAAAAAAAGACACCCACACTTTCCCTGTAACCTACCCTGCAGGGAAATTTCTCAGCCTTGAGCTGGATGTTCCTGCGGAAAATGTAACCTATAAATGCAGCCCTATGATTTACAGACAATCCACTAGGAGAGACCATAAATGACTCTCCCTTTCCAACAGCGTGCACGGGAAGGAATTTGAAGGATACAGCCTGTCTCAATTTTGTGGTGCAGCAAGACCAGGCCATCTATTACAGCCAGTAAAATGAAGCAGACAACTCGAGGGTCGTGGAAGCCATGAGGCCGTTGGCACCACCTGTGATATCTCAGGGCACTGAGTACAGGACGGCTTTGGAGTGAGGGTGAGAGGTTATATGCTAGATGATTGAGTGCATAAAAATAATGGATTGTTTGCAGAAAGCACATGATAGCCACACTCAGGGGCAAAGCAGGGACTGTAGGGGTGATCCTGTCTGTCACAGAACAGCTTGGTCTCTTCCTGTCCTCACATGTTGTATTTGCCTTCTGTTATAATGGGGGAGTTGTTATATTTTGTGTTTCTAGAACCTTCTCTGGCAGGGTTAAGAATGGAAATGGGGGTAGGCGTGGAATGTATGAGGTATCTGTGTGGTAAGGGCAGACCTACATTTTAGGGTAAAGGAGGGGGGTGTTACCTATTAGCACCTCTGTTAGTTTCCTATCGCTGTGTAAGAAATTACCCACACATTTAGCAGCTTAAAGCAATACCCATTCATTAACTCACAGCTCTGTTGGTCAGAAGTTTGGGCATAGCATGTCTGGGTTCTCTGTTCAGGGTTCCACAAGGCTGAAATCAAGGTATTGGCTGGGCTGTGCTCTCATCAGGAGGCTTGACTAAGGAAGGGTCTGCTTCCAAAGCTCATTCAGGTTGTTGTGGAATTCAGTTCCTTGTAGTTGTAGGACTGTGGTCCTATTTCTTTGCTGGCTCTTAGCCAGTGGCCACCTGCATTCCTTGCCTTGTGGTCTCCTCCATCTCCAAAGTCAGGGATGGAGAATGTCCTTCATGATTCAAATCTTTCTGGCCAAGAATAGTCCTATCACACTGAAGAGATCACCTGATTAGGTCAGGCCCACTGAAGGTAATCTCCCTTTCCTAAGGTCAACGGACTGGGAATCTAATTAAATCTGCAAAATCCCTTCACAGCAGCACTTGGATTAGTGTCTGATCGAATAACTGGGCAAAGGGGTGTGTACACCAGGCCACATCTGAGAATTTTGCCTACAACAGCATCTTAAGTCAGGTTCTGAAAGCATGCTAGTGTATAGACCCAGTAGCGAGGCCGTTTCTGGGCACATCTGCATTCTTGAGGCTTCCTTCTCCGTGACCCTTGGACACTACAATGCTTGGTCTATGGGGATGGTGTTAGAACTGGCAATAAAATCTCACAGTGTATATTTGTTTTTTGCATGGCTTATGGAAATGTTAACATTAACTCACTAAGGAGTCCTGAGGCTGACCTTTCCCAGCAATTTACTGTGGGACAGTTAGTGAAGGAGAAGAGTTGTTGCTGTTGGAGGAAGAGAAATATAGGAATAAATTAATAAAAATGGTTTTACTGGGCTTCCCTGATGGTGCAGTGGTTAAGAATCCACCTGCCAATGCAGGGGACACGGATTCGATCCCTGGTCTGGGAAGATCCTACATGCCATGGAGCAGCTAAGCCTGTGCGCCACAACTACTGAGCCTGCGCGCCTAGAGCCCGTGCTCCGCAACAAGAGAAGCCACCGCAGTGAAAAGTCCGTGCAACACAGCGAAGAGTAGCCCCCGCTTGTCACAACTAGAGAAAGCCCGGGTGCAGCAACAAAGACCCAACACAGCCAAAAATAAATTAAAGAAAGAAAGAAAGAAAGAAACTAAAAAAAACAAATAGCTCTTTTTAAAAAAATGGTTTTATTATACTTCCCACTTAGAAATTGTGCATCACAGCTAAATCAATGAGTTTGAAAACGCATCTATCAGACGACAGCCTTTTAGACATCTCTGTAAAAGGAAGGTCTAGTCAGTTCTTTCTGAGATGAGGCCAAGATGGAGTCGACTGAGAGGTGCAGAGTGAGGCCTTAGCTGAGGAACATGGCGTGTGTGATGTTAAAGGCCACATCATAGAGCTTGGTGGGGAAGAGGTATAAAAACAACAAGGGTGGTTGGGATGAGCAAGGGAGAGGAGATGAGAATTGAAGGGGCTTCAAGACATCACCAATACCTGTGGCTTTTCTGGGCACAGAGTGAAGGCTACTGATATGAATATATTTATGAAATACCAGGCATTTGGCTAGATGCTGGGGTATAGATGTGTTCCCTCCCTTCACGTTATTGGGAGAAACCAGGACAAGGGCCGAGAGTCTTAATGACCAGTGGTAAGAGCTACGAGCAACGCATGTGGAGGTGGTGGAGTGCGGGGCACACACCTAATTCCAACTGTGTGTCAGGAAAGTCCAAGCTGAGTCTTGGAGGGAGACTAGAACAATCTACCATTTATTTGTCCGTTTCCAACACGTGTGTGTCTCATAGGTAATGAGAATGCCTGTCCAAGTGCCAGACTCATAGGAAACATTCAAGAAGTATTAATAATTACCATCATCGTTTCATATTCTTCCCCCCACCCCCATATACATTCTTAGAATTTTGGATCTGAAAGTGGTGGAGAGATGATCAATGATCAGGTCTGATCTCCTCGTTGTCAGGTGCAAGGTGAAGCGACCCAACCTAAGGCACTGGGTTTGTTCGTCACCGGAGTGACTGGCATCCTGTTTCCCATTCTAAGCGCTTCTGCGGTGGTTCTCAAACTTGAGTGTGCTTCAGCACGTGAAGCGCTTGATAAAACACATTGCTGTGCCCCTCTCACCCCCACATAGGTCCTGATTGTTCAGTTGGTCTGGGTGGAGCCTGAGAATGTGGATTTCTAATGAGGTCCCAGGGATGCTAATGCTGTGGGAAACCTTGAAACCACTGCTCTGCAGCATGCTGTCATTCACCTCTGTGGATGGTGCTTGCAAAGTGTTAATAGAACATCAGATAGTTGGTAACTTTACAGTGGACGTTGATGAATTTGACCTTGGAGGCAACTCGCTCTAGTGAAGAATGGCTACCCAGAGGAAAAGGCCTGAAGTTCTCTGCCAAGACGGTGAGCAGGGAGGATTTTAGGAAGGTTGTGATCAAGAAGGGAGCCATCTGCCTGCCTGCGACCTCCTGTATCCTTATGCTGGTGACAGAGCAAAAGATAAAGCACTCAGCATTTCCCAGAGTGACTCAGAAATGATTAATACCCACAGCTCCTCGAGCGGAAAGGTGGGCATGCAAGATGCAATTAAGATGATAAAGAACCCCAAGAAGCAGTGCTTAGCAGCAAGCCGGGGAGGCTAAGGTGACGAGGAGAGCTACTGCCTGTCTCTGGCTCTGCGGAGACCGTTTATGAGATACAGAGAGACGGGGTCCATGATTCTGCCAGGCTCATCAGGAGAGAGAAGAAAGGTAATTGGAAAGGTTATTTCCAAGACGTGGGTGTTTCTTTGTCTCCCTCCCTGGAAGGATGTCCCTGGAGGGATGTCTCCCTGGAAGGATGGAAGCTCCAGCAGTCACTGATAATGGTGTTGATGAGAATTTCAATGGGTGGTGGGTGGAAAAAGCGACTGTGATTTGGTTTAAATTCAGACTGTGTCTGGCTTGGCTAGTAATTGACAGAGGGAAGTAAATGACCCGAAAGAGGTACTCAGCGTGATTCAAAAGTCTTGTGTGAAATTCTAAGGCAGCACAGGTTATATACGCAGGGCCAGCTCTGTCAGGCAGGAGAAAATCGTTTCTGGTGCTGCTTTGCCTCCCCCTTCTGCACTCCTTCTGCCATTCTGGACACCCTGACCTCTCTCCGGGGCCAGGTAAAGGCTCCTGTGCGCCACAAATATTCTCATTCCTTCAGCAAACTGCTGTAAAATCAATTAACTAGATTCATACCAAATGACCAAATGGTGATTTAATGCATCTGTTTAGGTCATTGGCTTAACTCTAATAAATAACCCTGTAACGGTGGAAGGGAAGCAGAGAGGGGGAGAAGGTAGCACCAGGCGTGTATATCCAACTGCCCACTCAACCCCTCTGCGTGGATGTGTAATAGGCACCCCGCTTCCATGGCTAAATCCGAGCTAATTTCGCCCAGCCCCTCACCCGGACATGCTCCTCTCCTAGTCCCCTCCACTGCAAGCCATTGGCAGATCCTTTTCAGTCTACCTTCAGAATACAGCCTTAATCCTCCCCACTGGACTCCCTGCATCTACTCTCTCTCCCTACAGGTAGTTGTGCACAGAGCAGCTGGAGTAATCGTTTAGAAAAAGAATAATCAGATCACGTTGCTTCCTCTGACCTCAACCTCCAATGCCTTCCCCTAAAAATTGGCCTGAAATCCAGTGTTCTTATACCTCTCAGGCCCTGCCTGAGCTGGCCCCTATCCGCTTCTTCTCGCTCACACACTCTCCCTGATCTGGTGACATTGTCTCTTCCTGCCCTTGAACACCCCTATTTCCATCCCAGAGACTTTGCACTTGTTTTTGTCCCTGAACGGGATTCTCCTTTCCCGAATCTTTGTACAGCCTACTCCCTCATTTCCTTCCTGTCTCTGCCAGATGTCACCTCTACGGAGAACTTCCCAGGTCACCCCCACTCACCACCACCCCTGGTGGTGACTTGCTGGTGTATTTCTTGTCTGTCTCCTCCTTAGAAGGTGAACTCTTTTAGGACAGCAACTATGTCTTGTTCCTGGTTCTAGCCATAGTGAGAATAACGCCTGGCACATAGTAGGTCTCCCAAAGTATTTGTTGGAGGAGTGAGTGCCAGTTATTAGGAACTTGGTAGGCAGGGACTTGTGGGTATGTATGCATTGGCTAATCTGTGCGAGCCACACTCTGCATGGCAGGCATCATCGTCACCATTTGACACATGAAGAAACGGAAGCTCAGAGAGACTATGTAACTCTTCCAGGATGATGCTGTTGGGAAATGGGCAACTGTGACCTGCCCTTCAGCCCTTCTGGGTCCCCTGGCAGACTAACAAGTCAGATTTTCAGGGCAGAGGAGCCCTTCAAGCACATCTCTAATGATGGTGTTGACAGGAATACCAACTAGCACTTACCAAGTGCCTGCACTGTGTCAAGCACTGTTTATTTTCTTGTCTAATCTTCCTAGTAACCCTTTGAAGAAGTATTTATTCTTATCCCTGTTTTGTAAAAAGAGGAAAGAGAAGGCACAGACAAATTTAGGAAATTTCCAAGGTCATCTGGCCAGTAAGTGGTGGAGGCAGGACTCGAAACTAGGCGGCTGGACTCCAGAGGCCTCACACGTAACCTCAGTTCTATCTGCTGCAGTCACCCAAACCCGAACCCCGACACTGTCTTCCCAGCCCCTGGTCTGGGAATAGTTTCCTGGTCCCTCATTCCCCTGTCCTTCCCCCGTGAAGGCTGTGACTTTGTCTGTCTTATCCTTTCCTGTATCTGAAGTGTCTAGAGTACCAGGCACTGAGTGGAAAGCGACAGAGGTCGGATAAATGAAGGAAGCAGTGAAAATTTCAATAGGGAATTTTTCTATCATCAAATTGCTTAAAATTTCCCGTTGGAGCCAGTAAGTCTTTAACAAATGTTGCCACCATGAATGACTGATGTTAAGAAGAGTTGGCCTGTAAGTTTTTGACTTTGGAAGCATCGAACAGATGTTTGTGTTTACGAGAAGGAAAAGATTTCCCATCATCTAGAACTCTGTCACTTCGTTCTTTCTACTACATTTTAGAATCTGGAAAGGATAGAGCATTAATGAGGGCCCATGGAAGAGATGCAGGGCTGGAACAAACTGAGGAAGTTGCACACCTTTGCGTAGATAAAGCACGTGCAAATGTGCGTGTATGTATACACAAATCCCCGTGAAGCAGTGTTAACAGTATAAGTGTGTGTTGTGTGTGTGTGTCCTATCATTCAGGGTCTAGTCAGGAAACAGAATCCGCGTGAGTTACTCTAATAGAGAGAATTTACTCTAGGGAATTGAGTAAACAGCTGTCCAAGGACAGGAAAAACAAAAAGGGAACAGCAATGTGACAGAATTAGCACAGAGACAGTGACTGCAGGAAGCAACTGGAAGCTCTAGGGCTGGGAGAACGAAGGCAAGAGGCTGAGGTCTCCAGAACTGAGAAGCTTGTACGGGGGCCCACATGCGTGACAGCCCTCTGGGGAGGACACTGCCTGACTACTGCCCAGGAGCTTGGAGGAGGAACCCCTGGAGCTGGGAGACAGAGGGGGTGTGGGCTCCGGGAGCCAGGTTCTGGGAAAGTGAAAAGCAGCTGGCAACGGGAACCACCTGCAACTAGAACCGACCTACAGGTGCCACAATGTGGGGGTGGGGTGCACACAGGCACAGCAGCAGGTCCCTCTTCCGCCTCCCCCTTCCTGTCTTCATCTAGCACCCCTGACTGCTGATGCCTAACAGGGAAAGGACAGTCTTAAAACTGCACCACTCAGATGGGATTTGAACTCACGGGCTGGGACTCAATCTCAGCCAAAACTCAGATTTGGGACTTGAACCCACTGTCTTTTTTTTTTAATTTATTATTATTATTATTAGTTTGGCCGTGCTGTGCGGCTTTCGGGATCTTAGTTCCCCGACCAGGGATCGAACCTGCGCCCCCTGCAGTGGAAGCTCGGAGTCTTAACCACTGGACCGCCGGGGAAGTCCCTGAACCCACTGTCTTTTAATTAAGATTGCACACCTGGTCTCAGGACTTAATGAAGCTCGGGTTCTGTTTGTCTCAGCAAAGAAGAAATTCAGGGAGAGGCAAAGTGATAGGTAAGATGTGGATTTATTTAGAGAGATACACATTCCACAGACAGAATGCGTTCCGTCTCAAAAGGCGAGAGTGGTCATGGGAGAAACACACTCCACAGACAGAGCGTGGGCCATCTCGGAAGGTGAGAGCAGCCCTGAGATATGGGGCGGTTAGTGTTCATGGGTTGGGTAGTTTCATAGGCTAACGAGTGGGAAGATTATTCCAACTATTTGCGGGAAGGGGCGGGGATTTCCAGGAATTGGGCCACCGCCCACTTTTTGGCCTTTTATGGTCAGCCTCAGAACTGTCCTGTGGGTGTGTCATTTAGCTAAGGCATTACAATGAGTGTATAACAAGGCTCAGGGTCTACTGGAAGGTGAATCTTCTGCCATCTTGGAACTAGTTGGTTCCAGCCAGTTTGTGTCTATCCTCAAGGACTATGTCATTCTTTTAAAGGTTGTGCCCTGTCCCCTTCCCTCCTGTTTGTCTCACTCCAGTATCACTGAGCAGATTGTAGAAGGGAATTTAGAGCTGAGAGAGAACACTTAATGACACACAGACAAAGGTCCTTCACCATGGCCAGTACCCTGCATACCCTTTACAGGAGACTTAACATTTATTTGGACCTAGATTGTTCACCAAGATGCTCCTCACCAGCCTCCCTTGAAGGTTCTGCATCAAAGAATACCTTCCCCTGGTCCAGTCCTCACGAAGAGAATAGACACAAAGATGTGTCTATTCTCTACTTTCAATAATATGACAACTCTTAATTAAATAATATAGCTAACGTGTATTGATCACTCTCAGGTACACCACATTTGCAAATGTTATTTGATATAATCTTCATTAAACTATCTCAGTAAGTCTAGTTAACATCCACCACCACACATAGTTACATTGTTTCCCTTGTGATGAGAACTCTTTAATATCTACTCTCTTAGTAACTTTCAAATATACACTGCAGTGTTATTAACTAGCCTCACTGTGGCGATCATTTCACAATATATACAAATATCAAATCATTATATTGTACACCTGAAACTCATATAATGAGTTATATGTCAATAAAAATTTTTAATAAAAAAGGAAATAAGCTTTATTATCATTCAGATTCCTACTGGAGCAATTTTAACTAATAATGCTTTTCTTTGTTCTTGAAAACTTACCATTCTGGTTAATGGTTGACCCCAATTCAACTATAAGGCCTACCTGAAGAGAGCACAGAGTTGTTCAGAGAGTGATTCCCGAGAGTCATCTGCAGGGCTTGCTTGTTCAGATGGTAGAATCTAAGGCTCCACACCGGATACACTGAAAAAAGAAAAAAAAAACCCTCTCAAATGGGTAATATTTTTATCTCCAATTTACGGACGAGAAACTGAGGCACATAGGACTAAAGCAATTGACCCAAACTTATAAGTTTATATGTGACTAAGTTCTTGGACCTGCGTTCATATCTTTTCTACTTTATTGCATCTAATCCCTTAGTGAATAAATCTCTAGATGGGGACTCAGCTGACTTCAGCATAGAATAGAGTTGTGGTTACAACGGATGCTTTAGAACCAGAGGAAGCTGGTTTTAAGTTTGAGCTACGGTTCTTGCTACGTGGCAAGAGTGACCATGGACAAATGGCTTAACCTCACTAAGCCTTAGTTTCCTCATCTTGAACATGGGGCTAAAACTAGTATTTGCCACAGAGGTTATTTTTAAGGATTAAATGAGATAATTCATACACATCACTTAGTATCATTTGTTACACACAAGTGATAATAACAGATAGCTTTTTAAAAAGTTATCATTATTTTCCAAAGTAAAATTGGGAAATCCTTTGTACTTCGGTTGTAGGACGTGAGGATGGTGGCGGGAGGTCCACTGCTAAGGTAGACTGCTAGCCAAGTTGTGGAGCATTGGGCTGTCCCACAGGCCCCCATGGTCTCGGAGGAGTTGGAGGCTGAAGCCACCTCCAGAGGTAAGAAGGGCAGCGGTGGGAACAGTAGCAGCTGAAGGGTGGGCATCTGTGGCAGGTCAGATTTGGAAGATGCAGAGAGGCATGACCTGGTCAAGACACAGCAAATGGCTCCACCATCTTCTGCTTGACATCTGGGAAGAAGTTTCACTGGACTCCACTTCCCACATCCTGCCTGCGGTAGACTGAATGCTGGTGTTGAAATTCTCAGAACTCATGCGTTCATTACTTTACATGGTAAAAGGGACTTGCCGATGTGATTAAGTTAAGGATCTTGAGATGAGGAGATTATCTTGGATTATCTGAGTAGGGGGCAATGAAATCACAAGTCTCCTTATGAAAGGAGGCAGAGGTCAGAGGAGGAGAAGGCAGTGTGGTGATGGAACCAGAGACTGGAGTGATGGGGCCCAAGGCAAGGATGCAGACAGCCTCTAGAAGGTGGAAGAGGCAAGGAAGGGCTTCTCCCCCTGGAGCTCTCAGAAGGAAACAGCCCTGCACGCACTTCGATTCTAGCTCCAGAAGACTCATTTTGGAATGTGATCTCCAGAACAATAAGAGAATAAAACTGTGTTGTTTTCAGCCACCAAATTTGTGATAATTTGTCACAGCAACTGCAGGAAACTAATACGTTGCCCAGCTGACTTGTCATCCCTTCTTTACCACTTTTATCTCTTTACTTTGTTCACACCTATATTACTGCACAGATAATATCAGATCCTACTGTGTTTTCTTACTTTTCTATCTCTCCTACCAGATAAACAGCCAAACTCCTTGAGGAGAGGAGCCTCAAGAGTACTGAGAACATAACAGGCTACGTGCATACATACGGGTGACCCGATTAACATGTGGATGGGTTGGAGGGTACTTGTTACTCTTCTGAGCAATCTCAAGTCTGTGACTATCTTTATTTAAAAATTTATTTATTTACTTATTTTCGGCTGCATTGGGTCTTCATTGCTGCACATGGGCTTTGTGGTGAGCAGGGGCTACTCTTTGTTGTGGTACGCGGGCTTCTCATTGTGGTGGCTTCTCTTGTTGCAGAGCATGGGCTCTAGGCATGTGGGCTTCAGTAGTTGTGGCTCACGGGCTCTAGAGTGCAGGCTCAGTAGTTGTGGCGCACGGGCTTCATTGCTTCATGGCATGTGGGATCTTCCTGGGCCAGGGCTCGAACCTGTGTCCCCTGCATTGGCAGGTGGATTCTTAACCCTTATGCCACCAGGGAAGTCCCAAGTCTGTGACTATCTTACAGGACCTTCCTAAGCTCCCCTCCTTGGCTTAAAAGCATAAAGATGGTGTTAAGAATAAAAAACAAAAAAACAAAAAACTATACTCTGAATGTATACCCACAAAAATGACACATCCGTGACCCCTTTGATATTTCCCTGGCTACGGTCAACTTAAAGTTCAAAGCAATAATCTTCCACTGAAGGATCAAGACTAGAAAGAGGGGTAGGAGGAGAGAGAAAACGTTTGGAGCTATTTCGAAGAGGAGTGTTACAAATATAATTGAAGAAGTGATCAGAATATGCAGCACCGGTTATTCTAAGGAAAATAAATTCATGAGATTCAGATTTCAGCATGACAGAGAAAAAAGGGGATGTTTTTCACATTCTCCACAAGATGTTCAGCAAGACGAATCTGTCGAGAAATGGGGGGAAAGGTCACACAAGAGCCAAGGGAAAATCGTGGATGGAATTCGTTCTGTCACACGGCATCATCTCAATTAAAATATTACTGGGGGACTGTCATTTAGACTCTTTCCAGAATCTTTTTTTATAGAACATTGACAGGGCTTGTTTATTCAATAGGAGAACCTCTGAAATCTTGCCATTAGGTTTGCAGTCTGAAATAATTAATGTGTGAATTGGTCTATTGCCTCTATTTTGACAGGAGCTGTCTCAGATGTGTGAGAACTTGATGGTAAACAGAGCAGTGAGTCCCTGAGATGCCCAGAGTTTGTGGAATTCTACTAGAAGGTGCCACATCTGGGGTTTGGTCCATGCCCCACAGGGTCACAGGAATCTGGAGACCAGACACACTCCCTGGGATGAGGTCTCCGTAACAGGAAATAGACTGCTGGGAGAAGCGTGGTTTAGGGGAGTGTGGCACAGACAACTCATGCTCAGGATGAGTGGTAGGTACAGTGTGGACTCAGAAACCAGGCCTGGGTAGGGAGGCACCGCGTGGATTTATTTGTAACGGTTGCTGATTTCCAGGGTGTAAATATTCCTGCCATAGCTGGTTTCAATTAACAGCAAAATTCTTGAAGAGTTAATGACCAGCTCTTGTTGGCCAGTACAAACCAGCTCCAGCATACCACTGCATGGGTGTGGCTTGCAAAAGGCAGGCATCAGAGGGAATACACGATAGGCAGAAGACCAAATTGAGAAATTACAGGAATAGACTGCAGGCAGGTCTAAAGCCGGAGCTTGTCTGTGGGGAGGGGGCGTGTGTTGGGAAACTGACCCACGATTTGCCAGTCTTGCAATGACCTGCAGGAAAGTGCTGTGGTCGTTGCCAGTTTTTTACGTCTGGCAGGTGAGCGGACATATGGCTAGAGTCTCCAGAACTGGGAAAAATCAGGAGAGGACTGGATAACATAGTGGGGCCATTCTATTTTATTTAAAAAAAAATTGTTTTTGACTCTGCATTGTGTGGCTGGCAGGATCTCAGTTCCCCGACCAGGGATTGAACCTGGGCCACGGCACTGAAAGCCTGGAATCCTACCACTAGGCCACGAGGGAACTCCCTTATTTTATTTTATTTTACTGTATTTTATTTTAATTTTTTGATCGTCTACTACGGGTCAAATGCCATATTAGTGTCTGTTTCTTTAAATCCTCCCGACAACCTTGCAAAACTGGTGCATTATTTGCATTTCTTAGCTGCAGGTGAGGCAAGAGGGGTTAAGTACTTGCCTGACATTGTGCGCTGGTAAGTAGCGAACACTAGGGTTGGAATCCAGGTGTTTCTCACTCCAGAGTCACTTCCTATAATTGAGCTGGGGGTGGGGGGAAAGGTGGGAATGGGAGGAGATTGGACAAACTAACCCAGCCCAAGACTTTCTTTCCTGAGAAGCAGTGTCTCAAGCTCCTGTCAAAGCCGGGCTAGCTTCCAGAGGCTGTCACAATCCCAGAGTCCTAATTCACTGGGTTTGGCCTGGGTCCAGCATCTGAGGCCAGGGATGACACTAGAAGTCAGATGCTAGTTAAGTAAGTTTCCGGGCACTCAGCGCATTTACAGCACAGCCGTGAGCCCCTCAGATTGGGGTTTAGGGAGCTGGATATGGCCATCTTAAAACGGAGGGGGCCAGCCAGAAGGAGGTAGAGGGTCAGAAGCGCAGCTGGAAAGAGTGGCGTTCAGGGCAGAGTTCCACACTGCGAAGGAAGTAGACTGCAGTAGGGCATTTCGGGAATGCGAGACGGGTCACAGAGGGGTGTCTCCCCTAAGTAGAGATTACACAGTGCCCACCACGTGACCACCCAACCCTTTCTCCCAATTTACAGAGGCCGTTTTAAGGGAATTGTTATTGAACCAAAAGAATGATCAGAACCATACAGGTAAATACCAGCTCCAGGGTCCCTTAGGAACTGAGCTGGTGATTTAATAATGCAATTAGCCTTGGGCACCCTCAGCAGCTGATCAAATCACCCCCGCAAGATGGTCCTCGTGCCCCAAGTGGCTCTGTGCAGAGCTGAGACGGAACAATACTGTCCTGGCCGACAGCAGAGGTCTCAACCCTGTGCCTTGGTGGCGGGGAGCTTGGGAGTACTGCAGAGATTCTGGGAATCCCTCTGTGTATACGTGTATTATCAATCAGTGGCTCCTCAAGGTACAGCTATTATCCTGTGGACATGTTACTGATATTTGAAACAGGAGAATTTTATACTTAAAAAAAGGAGAACCAGAACGGGAAGGCAACAACTGAGACAAACAGTTTAAAAGCAAATCATTTTCGTTAATTGATAGTGGGCAATCTAAAACCTTTCCCCAAAACACTGGTGTATGTGTATGTATGTGTGTGTGTGTGGTGTGTTTATGTGTGTTTGTATGTCCTTGGTGTGAAAGGGGAGAGAGGGAGGGAGGGTGAGAGAAGGGGGGGAAATGAAGTATATCTTGACCACGGAGCTATGTGGAAGGCCAAGCATGTTGGTGAGACGGCAGGAAAAGAGCCAAATGGAGAGACAGCGAATATGGGCTGAGACGAGGATGAAAGAGAGAATTCAGTGCAAGCTCTGAGGAACTGTCGGTTTGCCCCCAAGGTTCCCACGTTTCTCAACAGGATTCTGATTCATGAGCGCCCAGTGTGTTAGGGACCATCAGGAATCCATGTCTGGTCTTGATGTCCAGGAAAGGGAAGGGAGTGGAGGAGGTTTTGGGGTTGAGCGTCTGACTCATAGACAACTGGGCTACAGGGACATTGGCAAGCTCCCGAGCAACTGGCTGCTTCATTTACTCTCTGCTGGAGGGACACAGGCCCAGTTCGGGAGCTGGCACGGCAGTCTGGGGCAGAAAGCAGGGAACAGGGCACTTTCTGCAGCACTCAATCCCACAGCCTCCAGCTGTCACCCCACAGAGACTGCCAGGACAGCTCCCCATGGGGATGGGTCAGAGGACCCACGGCCAAGCTCAAATAACTGTTCTTCCAAAGAGCTCTTCTTCATTGCTCACCACATCAAAGTTCTACCCAAACATTTCATTTGTTCTTCTTGTAAGGTGGGATTGTAATGAATGTAAAAACTGGAGGATAAATGCTTCCTTCATTATCTCTATTTATTTATCTATTTATTTTTAGTATTTTAAAGAAGATTTCTTAAACTCTAGTTTTAAATTCACTAAGTGAAAAATGGTATATTTAAACCCTGTATTTACATGAATGAAGGCAAATGAAAGATTAGAAGAGAAATAATATTGCAATATTACATTAAAACTAAATATCGTAATTCCGAGGAAAATTTTACAACAAATGAGGACATCCAGCATGAACTAATCATCTCTTTTCAATCATAGAGAAATGTACCAAATGCCTACAAAACAATACGGCTTTAGAATAGCCTGCTTCAGAATGCAATCATCTTAAGTGTTGTCTTGTGGATTGATTAACCCAAAAGAACTTGGTGGTGAATCTGCTCTCTTTTCTGAACAGGACACCCATTCATCACTATTCTTTTTCTTTCTCTTAAAATGATAAGCCTTGAAATATCAGACTTTGGGTAGGAGTTTTCAAGTTCATTAGCATGGAATTCTTATAACTCTTATTTCTCATTACTAGTCACAAAAGTAATTCACATTCATAGTAAAACAACCGTAAAACATAAAAAATGAAAAATAACCCCTTCCTTAAAAGAATCAAACGTAAAATCCTGCATAGTCTCGGGACCCGGAGTTAATTACTATGCAAAATTTGGGTGCATTACCTTCCAGTCTTCTTTCCATTTTTTTGAAAAACAAAATTAGGGTCATAATACACATTGAGTTCTTTGTATTAATTTTTCCTTAATTTTTAACATTTTCTCACATTGTTAAATACTTTTTAGAAACATAATTTTAAGGATGGTATCATAAATTACTTAGCCCTTTCCCAATTCTTGAACTTTTTTTTTTAATATTTTGCAATTGTGAAAGTACTGTGATGAATATTCTTGTATAAAGATCTTTGAGTGAATCTCGATTATCTTCTTAGGATCAATTTGTAGAAGAAGAATTGCTAGGTCAAATAATATGAAGAGATTTAGGTCTCCTGATGTAGTGAATGTCTCTCAGGTCTTTTTAGCATTTGGACACAAGTGAAGTCACAGACTCACAGTCCTTGGTATGTTTTAAGAGTTAAATAAGATACTCAACCCTACTGGCAAAAGGAACATCTAACATAGAGGTGTGATGAAGATCAACACCCTTACTTGGCTCAAAAGTAGAACAATGTCTGTGATTCGACTGAACAGGGGGCTGTCTTACATTTCTCCAGCAGCAAGTCCTCCCAGGGTCATCGGGAGACTCACCTGTTGCTGATCTGACCTGAGCACCTGTACCTTTTCAAGAAGTGGCCAGCATTCACAAGCTCAGAGGAGGCTGGCTCAGTAAGCAAAGGGCTGTAAACTGAGATGTGATTTGTTTTTTATCCCATAATCCCAAAGACTTGTATTGATGTGCGTTTTCAAAACAAGAGGTAATGAACTCAACATTCAACATTACAAAAACAAAAAAAGTACACAGCTTTTACTAGCCTGAGGACCTCTCTTTTTTTTTTTTCTTTTTTTTGCGGTATGCAGGCCTCTCACTGTTGTGGCCTCTCCCGTTGTGGAGCACAGGCTCCGGACGCGCAGGCTCAGCGGCCATGGCTCACGGGCCCAGCCGCTCCGCGGCATGTGGGATCTTTCCGGACTGGGGCACGAACCTGTGTCCCCTGCATCGGCAGGCGGACTCCCAACCACTGCGCCACCAGGGAAGCCCAAAGGACCTCTCTTCTTATTTGAGCACCTGCAGTTACTTGAGTCTCCTCTGTAGCTTCCTTTTCCTCTCCAGCCTACCAGGGAGTGTCTAGAGGGCACTTCACATTGGTTGACGGTCCCTCAGACACATGGGCACCCTCACTGCTGATGTGCCTCTGAGATGCTCTGAGATGCACTTCTCTGCTCTGGGCTGCCGGTGCTCACCTTCCCTCCTTTCTAATATCCAGTGACAGAGGGACCCCATTAAGAGATTCTTGGGCTGGGAGCTGTTATAACCTCTGTACTAAGAATCTCTGGTTTCAAATATAGATTTTTCTCCCTAGAACATCCCTGGTGGCTGGATCTGTGCTTGTGTCCAAGTACTTGTGCTCTTGCCAATGCGCTTGGAATCACTACCTTGTCCATTTGGAGAACTTGTTGCCTGACAAGTCTGTCTGATTTTTCTTCCCCATGGAGGATTTCCTTCCAAGGACACTGTTTTTCCTCTTAAAACTTAGCGTCAGGTGGCCCCATCTCACTTTGCCAAGCACGTCTGAACTTCAGACAAAGACATATTCCTAGATAGTTCCAAGACAGCTTCTAGGCTCACCAGCAAATCAATGAATTTAAATAGATATTAGGGTAGAAGGTCATTACCAGGGATATTCCAATCTCTGATCCAGCCGGCAGGGATTGTCTCTGTAACATGTCTGACTAAAGTGTTCTTTAGAAAGGATGTGTCCATTTCGTTTCCAAGAGAAGCACCTACATCCCTAAGCCATCACCAGTATTATATGCCATCACCGACAAAAGGTTTTTGCCAATTTAGAGGCAAAAAAAGAGTATCTGGTTCTTTTTACCGGCAATTAGTTAGTTATTAGTAAATCTGAATACTTCTTCACATGTTTACAGTCTATTCTTTATTTGGCAATTATCTGTTCTTTTCTTTTGCTTAATTAAAAAAAATCTTGAAATAGACATCTTTTTCTCATTAACTTTTACGTTTTACGGATGTTAATTAACCATCTGTTCGTCAGGTGGGATACTTTCAGTTGCAACCAACAGAAAATTGAAGGGATTTATAGTCTCATAAATAAGAAGACCCACGTAGGGCGGCTCTGAAATTGGTTAATTCAGGCGCTTCATGGTGTCATCAGGGACCCGGGCTCTTTCTGTCCTTCCACTCTGCTAACCTTCGTCTATGGCTTTGCTCTCAGCCTCACATCTTCATGGTCTGGAGATGCTGGCTCGTAATTCCAGAAATCACCTCCTCATCACAACAACATCCAGAGGCAAAAAGAGGCTCTTCTCTTTCATGAGTCTCTTTTCAAGTTTGAGGAAAACTGTTCCCAGAAGCCTTCAAGCCAACTTGCCTTCACAGCCCATTGGCCAGAACTGTATCACATGACCATAATGACAGCGTCATGGGCAAAGGAGACTACTGTGATTGGCTTAGATCAATCACCACTGGAGGGGTTTCCCTGGTGGCGCAGTGGTTGAGAGTCCGCCTACCGATGCAGGGGACACGGGTTCGTGTCCCGGTCCGGGAAGATCCCACATGCCGCGGAGCGGCTGGGCCCGTGAGCCATGGCCACTGAGCCTGTGCGTCCAGAGCCTGTGCTCCACAACGGGAGACGCCGCAACAGTGAGAGGCCCGTGTACCGCAAAAAAACAAAAACAAAAACAATCACCACTGGACCCTGAATAACATGGGGGAGGAGTGGGTAAATACCTCAACGAAACAGGGCTCTCTCAGTAAGGAAGGATGGGAGAAAGACCTTTGGATTTGCTTCCAATAGTATCTGCCACACCACGACTTTCATATGAAGATTCTAGTTTTGAAACAAAAATAGTAGCACATCTGAGATCTTTCTCAGAGCAGAGGCCGTGATGCCAGGAAGGTCTCTTCATTGCTAACATGCAATCCTTAGCAGAGGTGCCTGCATCTCACTGGGGGTCAGAAGATTAATTCCTTAGCTCCATTACAGTGGTCCCTCTGCATAGCTCAGACTCCCCCAGCTTAACAGGCAGAGATGTT
Organism: Orcinus orca; assembly: GCF_937001465.1. Classification (NCBI taxonomy): domain Eukaryota; kingdom Metazoa; phylum Chordata; class Mammalia; order Artiodactyla; family Delphinidae; genus Orcinus; species Orcinus orca. Next base: position 93,892,541 of record NC_064568.1, on the reverse strand, counting down.
AAGATCAAGGAGTCTGAAAATATTTCCTTTTCTCCTAACAATTGCTTGGAGTTCTCAAGTACTTCCTTTTCCTGAGAGGAGCATGAGGTATATATCTAGCCCTCATCGAGACCAATTCAGACATCTGCTATGTTCCCCTACTCACCTGGCAGGTGTGTGAGTTTCCCATGACCATAAACTTACAGGCTTAAGACAACACATGTATATCATTTTACAGTTCTGGAGGTCAGAAGTCCATCTGAAATTGGTCTTACTGGGTTAAGATTAAGGTGTCCACAGGGCTGCATCTCGTCTGGAGACTCTGGGAAGAAACTCTCTCCTTGCCTTTTCCAGCTTCTGTAGGCTGCCTGCATGCCTCAGCTCATGGCCCCTTCCTCATCCTACAAAACCAGCAATGGCCGGTTGAGTCCTTCTTACACTGTATCACTCTGACCTTCTTTTCCATCTTCCTCTTCCACTTTTAAGAACATTGTGATTACACAGGGCCCACCCAGATAATCCAAGATAATCTTCCCATCTCAAGGTCACCTGATTAGCAGCCTTAATTCCATCTGCAACTTTAATTCCCCTTTGCCGTGTAACCAAATGTATTCATAAGTTATGGGGAGTAGGATGTGGAAATCTTTGGGGGAAATCATTGTTCTGCCTCCCTTTCCTTTCCTCCTCTATAATCTTTACTGTCATTGTGGGTTTTGTAGCTCTCAGAGCATGGTTGTTAAGGTACTCTGGCCTCAAAATTGTCCTGCTTTGGTTTTCTAGAAGCCATTTCATTCATCTCCCTCTGGGCCCATAAGGGCTGTGCCTCTGGCTTTTTGCTGAAGACTCAAAATTTGAAATCAGATCGAAGAGCTGAAATATCTCGTCTTCCAGTCTTTCTAAGACTCTCTGCTCCTAAGAATCAATATTTCTACCCAGTTGCCCTTTATAGAACCTCCATCCCACTCTGCTCCTATTTAGGGTCGTACTGTGTGTATTCGTTCCTCTTTCTATGGCCTCCTTGTTGGAATAAATCCATCTCGGAGCAGAGAGTGTGCTTACTCCTTTTTGGCTTCCTTCTACATGAGTGTGGGAAACACGTACTAGGAAGGAGTTAGCCCAGCTCTAGGCTCTGATGGGTCCTACAAGCTGTCCTTTATATCAGACATTGCCTTAGGTTATTTCAACAGGTCAGAAGTAATATCCTTTCGCTCTTCTTTTCCTCTTCTTCCTGATCTCATTTGTTACACAACACGCTTTCTCACCATTCCCTAATCCAAATTAATCACGATGGGAAAATCAGAATACTCGCAGGTGGGGCAACACGGCAGCAGACAGCTCATAAAAAAACAGAAAACAGAAGGAATCTGTGCACGGTCCGCCTGGCACTTAAGACTTTACACTCGGTCGGTCTCTGTAGATTATCGGTGATCTGGGAAACACTAAAGATACAAGTTATTTCTCTATGTTTGATGAGTTCAGTGTTAGCATTTGAATCCCAGTAACATAAAAATGTCCAAATAGAAAGCTCAATGAACTCTCACTTCAGAACTCAGACTGAAAATTGTGGATCCTTAAGAGATCTATATTTCACCAAATGTAGAGCCCTTTGAGGCTAAAAGCCTTAGCGGAAGCCCCATAACCCTCAGGCCATGTCTGAAACATGACCTGGTATAAAATTGAAAAGAATAAACACGTTTGAATCATGCTGATTTAATTTTCTTTACAAACTGGTGTGGAATCCTTGCATCATTACCTATTTGGGGTTTCTACAACCCTGGAATGCGGGTGGATACTTACCGCCCCTGGATGCATTTGAATAATTAGTCACTGGCTTCCGAAGATACGACGCTCGGCTGCTGAGGGCCTGTATATTTTTTGAAAAACTGATTTCAGCAAAGGGTTTTTTTTTTTTTTTTAACTCTGCTTTTTAAACTAAACACCTGGTTTCCATGAAACCCCAGGCCTCGAAGGCTCCTTTCCAGCTAAACACTAAAGAAGGCACCTGAGTCTTTTTTCCACAACAGACAAGAAGCAGGAACAAGGGATTGAAATGAAACAGCTAGAATGGGGCAGGGCCTGGCGTCTTTCTTTTCCTTTTCTCTCCTTGTCACACTCAGGCTTGACGGTACAGCTCTGTGCTGTCAGTCAAAGCTTCTACCAGGCATTATTTTCTTATCATTTATTCTCCTCTCTTCCCATCACGTCATTTCTTAGAGCCCTATAATTACCCAGCCTGTGCATCTGGGCTGTCAACAGGCTCTTCTGAGTGAAATATAACTAAATAAACTCCTTTAATGAGGAAGGACCGGCATCCAAGGTGGGTCCTTCTTCTTCAAACTCTTCTACGGTTCTGGTCGGCCTCACTCTCCTGGGACTGCTTGCTTATTCACTGCAATGCTAATCAGACTTCCTTCCAATGAGGGTGAGACTCTCACCTTGCATTTCAAATTAAGCCCACACTCCCAGGAAGCCCTGTGTTTGTGTAAGATGTGGAAACCAGCATTGAGAATACGGAGGATGCTCTCCTCTTGATCAGATGCTCATGAGAGGGAGCTTTGCTGGTTTGCCAGCTCGATTCCTTCTTGTTTTAAAGCATTTAGAATGTAAGCAGCCCTCTGGAGCCAGCTTATGAGTTTTGAAGACTTGGTCTACTTTGCAGTCCTGAGGGGATTATCCCTTGTTCCCTGCGGTGGGCAGAAAAATGTTCCCTCCCATAGAGGCCCATGTCCTAATCCCCAGAACCCGTGACTATGTTACCTTACATGGCAAAGGGGATTTTGCAAATATAATTCAGGTTGAGGACCTTGAGGTGGGAGATGATCCTGGACCATCTGGGAGGGCCCAAGGAAGTCATTAGGGTTCTCATAAGGGGAAGAGGGAGGTAGGAGAGTCAGAGAAAGAAGTTAGCATGGAAGGAGAGGTTGGGGTGACGTAGTTGCTGGCTGGGGTCACAAGCGAGGGCTACAGACGCCTCTAGGAATTGGAGAAGGCCAGAAAGCATTCTACCTTACAGCCGAAGGAACACGGCCCTTCCGACATCTTTGATTGTAGCCCAGAGAAACCCGATTCAGAGTTCTGACCTCCGGAACTGCAGGATCATGAATCTGTGTTGCTTTGGGTCCCTAAGTTTAGGGTAATTTGTAATACCAGCAAGAGGAAACAAGTGCATTCCCCCAACCAAAACGTGTTTTCATTAGGGTCTTTTAGTGGCAAGGCTCCAGTGCATCTCAAACAAGGACATGTTTATCCCAGGGAGACCTGTGCTCAGAAGCCCGCATCCCCCCCCCCCCCCCCCACCACCAGGAAGAGCAGGACCCGGAGGTGGGTCCGGGAACCCAGCAGGACACCCAGTGGCGCTTGGCCTGACCTGGCTCCTTGGCAAGTTTCTTACCGCCACACCCCCACCCCCCCTCGCTGGCTTATCTCCCCCTGTTCTATGCATTTTATGTTTCATTCCTGATCTGTTTCCTTTCAGTTCCTGCTTCCTCAAAACTTTGCCCTGAGAATGGTGCTTCATGGCTGCTACCCCACCCCAGACTATTTCATCAGCCTCAGATTCTGTTATCTGTCCCGTTCTTTCAGCTCACGTTCCTGAGGAGACCCTGACTGACCCAGCCCAGTTACCATACTCGACCACGTCCCGGGTTGCTGGTCAGCCTATGAATGGACTGTCTTTGGCTCATGTGTCACCCCCGGTCCCATCAGCTGTGGCCAGGGCTCAGAGTGCTGGGTGAGAGATATGGCTGCCTGTGAGCTCTGTCCACTGGGGGCGTGGCTGCCGAGAAGGGGCAGCAGGTGGTGAAGGTAGGGGCGCTGATGGTTATTGAAGCCAGTTTAGGGCACAGACACTGACTTGGAAAGTTGCTTTTCTTCCTGAATAAGGAGTATAGAAAAAACTTCCTATGAAATCTCTTCCTGATAAACCCTAAGGAGCCTTGGGAAGCATTGGGGTCTGCCACCTTCCCCCCTCCCTCCCTTGCTGACTCTCCAAACAAGAATGAATAGCCATTTAGGTTGCTTCCATGACCTGGCTATTGTAAATAATGCTGCAGTGAACATTTGGGTGCATGTGTCTTTTTGAATTATGGTTTTCTGAGGGTACGTGCCCAGTAGTGGGACTGCTGGGTCATATGGTGGTTCTATTTTTAGTTGTTTTTTTTTTTTGCGGTACGCGGGCTTCTCACTGTTGTGGCCTCTCCCATTGTGAAGCACAGGCTCTGGACGCACAGACTCAGCGGCCATGGCTCACGGGCCTAGCCGCTCTGCAGCATGTGGGATCCTCCCGGACCGGGGCACGAACCCGTGTCCCCTGCATCGGCAGGCGGACTCTCAACCACTGCGCCACCAGGGAAGCCCCCTATACTTTTAATTTCTCTTTGCCTTGTTTTCCTGACTTATCAACTTTAAAATCAATAGAATTTATGATTTTCTAAATTGTGTTAAATAAATAAAAATTAAGCACCAACCTCCCAAGATTGTTGTTTGGATTTTGCATGGAGGACACCTAGCACGTGCCTGGCCAAGAGGAGGAGCACATTATTTCCATCCCTGTGTCCCACTGTTCCTCTCCCTACCCTGCCCTGCAGTACACCCTGCTGCCCATCACAGCACTCCCTGCTTTCCATGACTAAACACAATGTTCATGGACTCTCTGGGTCCTCTGTCTGCCTTTCTATTTAGGTCTCCAGACAGGCTTTTGAATGTGAGCAGGATGAGTAAATATGTGCTTCTGTACTACACGGGCCGCACAGGATGTTACTTTCTCTGCAGTATATCAAGAAGTATTTTTTTTCCCCTTTAAGAAATGGATAGATGTTCTTATATTTGAAGATATTTGAACATGAGTGTATTAGGGCTCTCCAGGAAAATAGAACTAATAGGATACACACACACGCGTGTGCGCATGCACACACACACACACGCATTTATTATAAGGAACTGGCTTATGTGATTATGGTGGCTGCCAAGTCCCAAAATCTTCAGTTGGCAAGCAGGAGACCCAGAAGAGCTGATGGTGTAAGTTCCAGTCCAAATCTGAAGGCCTGAGAACTAGTAGAACCTATGGTGTAGTTCCAGTCTGAAGGCTGGTAGGTCCAAGACCCAGGAAGAGCCAATGTTTCAGTTCAAATCTGAAGGCAGGAAGAAACTGATGTCCCAGCTCAAGGCAGTGAGGCAGGAGGAGTTCCCTCTTACTCAGTCTTTTGGTTGTACAGTATTTGAGCCTTCAACTGATTAGATGAGGTCCACCCACATCAGGGGGGCAATTGACTTCACTCCGTCTACTGATTCAAATGTTAATCTCATCCAGAAACATCCTCACAGAAACACTCAATAATGTTTGAACAAATGTTTGGGCACCTATGGCCCAGCCAAGTTGACACATAAAACTAACCATTATGGTGAGGATCTCTTCTATGGGTCCAGAGGACAGCAGCTGGGACCCTAGGTGAGAACACCTGGCAGGTGGCTTACTGTAGTTGCCCCGTCCATCCTTCTTTACCTAACATTTCTCATTCCCTTCTCTTGTCTGGCTGGCTTTTTTGCCTAAACGATTTAGAACATTGGGGCCCCTAATTATCCACAACACAATTTGGTCAACTTTGTGGCAATCATGATATTTTTTGGGAAATATGCCCTTTTGCTCTCCAGTTTTGCTAATGTTACTGCAAAAATCAAGCCAGCAGTTTCCTCTTATTTTTCATCCCAGAGATTTCTGTCCAAATACATCGTTTATTGCCTTGTTTCCAAGATACATTTCGCACTCTTCAGTCTCAGATATCTGAAATCTTGGAACATTTCTTGCAGAGAGCCCCAGGAGTTCTTGCTGATGCTGGCACTGGATTTCCCCTGGTTTCAGAGCATGTCAAGTAAAACAGTGCTTCCTGCCTTAAAGGAACATAGCCCCTCCATACTGTTCTGCATAGTGGCTGAACCAATTCACATTCCCACCAGCAGTGCAAGAGGGTTCCCTTTTCTCCACACCCTCTCCAGCATTTATTGTTTCTAGATTTTTGGATGATGGCCATTCTGACTGGTGTGAGATGATATCTCATTGTAGTTTTGATTTGCATTTCTCTAACTACAAATAGAACTACCATATGGCCCAGCAATCCCACTACTGGGCATATACCCTGAGAAAACCATAATTCAAAAAGAGTCATGTACCAAAATGTTCATTGCAGCTCTATTTACAATAGCCAGGAGATGGAAACAACCTAAGTGCCCATCATCGGACGAATGGATAAAGATGTGGCATATATATACAATGAAATATTACTCAGCCATAAAAAGAAACGAAATTGAGCTATTTGTAATGAGGTGGATAGACCCAGAGTCTGTCATACAGAGTGAAGTAAGTCAGAAAGAGAAAGACAAATACCATATGCTAACACATATACCTAGAATTTAAGAAAAAAAAATGTCATGAAGAACCTAGGGGTAAGACAGGAATAAAGACACAGACCTACTAGAGAATGGACTTGAGGATATGGGGAAGGGGAAGGGTGAGCTGTGACAAAGCGAGAGAGAGGCATGGACATATATACACTACCAAAAGTAAGGTAGATAGCTAGTGGGAAGCAGCCGCATAGCACAGGGAGATCACCTTGGTGCTTTGTGACTGCCTGGAGGGGTGGGATAGGGAGGGTGGGAGGGAGGGAGACGTAAGAGGGAAGAGATATGGGAACATATGTATATGTATAACTGATTCACTTTGTTATAAAGCAGAAACTAACACACCATTGTAAAGCAATTATACCCCAATAAAGATGTTAAAAAAAAAAAAAGGAACATAGCCCCTAATCCTGGGAGTTCAGGAGAGGGCAGGGTGTTTCATTCAAAAGCAAAACAACTGAATACCTACTTTCAACATGTGAAAATAACAAGTACTGGCACTATTACTATTTCAGGCATTATAAAAATGTTTTCTTTTCATGGATAAGTTATGGTGGTGGTACATTGTTAACTTCTATGAATCTTTAAAAAATTATTTTATGATCTTGCATTTGTTGAATTATAAAGTCCCTTTACCTAGAATCATACACCATTTTTTAAGGGCAGAAAGGACTATGGAGTTTTTCTGGTAACTTAGGCCACAGAGTTAAGCCACATGGCTGATTGTGGACTAAGCCAGGAATATCACTCATGTGTTCCTGTTTCTCCACATCACACAGTCTACCAATGACACACTGACGGCTGCAAGTGTTCTAAAAGTACCCCTCCTACAACCGTCTTTCCTTGCACACTTGATTTTTTGTGTGTGTGATTCCTGAAGGGGCAGATTGGCATTGGCTTTTGCATTTTTTAAAGCCAAAAGTAGGTTTGGGTATATTGAAGACCAGATGATGGCCTTCTGAAATGTAAGAGCTATATAAAACCAAATAAATAACTAAATTACTTTTTTTTTTTAAAGTAAAGGAGTGTTTGCAGATAAGGCAAAAGTTACCCTTGCAGCTAATGGAATTCCCTGAAATTGCACTGAAACCTGAAAAAGAAGAGATTGAATAAAACTAAGACCTGCTAATTGGCTCATCTGGGAGGCATTTTAGTTTTGATGACATCAAGAGGTTGTTATTAAATTGATGATTTCATTCCTTGCTATTCCTTGGATAGGAGGCATGAAGAGGGGATTTGGCCTGTATTTTGTGGGAGGGAGAGTTGTAGAACAGAGCAGAAGCTCAGAACTACCTTTTCTCCTGGTCTCTACACTTAAGAATGTCTCTTTCTCATTTTCTGAAGACCTCAGGAGAGGGATCACATCCTAGCAGTCACCTATGCCTGTCCAACCACTGCCACCTCCCTCCAGGTACGCCATGGCCCTCCTGTATGACATGTGGACACATATGCCAATGGGGGGACTTTTGTGACCTCCATAGCTAAGTACGGGCTACAAAAAGCAAACCAGCTCTGCAAGTCACACAGTCTAACAGAGGACAATGTCAGAAACCCATGTCAGCATAGAATTTAGCTGATTCTCATAAACCTCTGGTTTTCTTTTTGAACTTAGGCTTCATAATTTTCTTGTAATTTTCTCCCATGTGCTTCGAAGTATTTATTTTCAAAGAACATTCAATTAATTTATTTTCCAAAATAATGGGAGGAAATTGCCATGCAAGCAATAAAAATGTTTTCTGAAAATGAATAATTCCGGTACTGTTTTAGGACAACCAGAAGGATAAAATAAAATGATAAACCAGCAGCTGGGAACATGGGATTTGTGTAATTCTAGAAAGAACCAGTAACTTTAAAAATTATAAGTTAAAAAACTGATATTTCGGCATTTGAGATCTCAATAATTCAGGTCACATTTCAAAGACTGCCCTGGGTAATTTATTGTTTCCAGTTTGACATCGATAGGTGTCTTGCCAGCATAAAATGGAATGCTACAGAAACCGAATGTAATATCCTCTTTTTCCAAGCTTCATTCAGTGTCTCCTGAGAAAACGGGTTGTGTCAGGGTTCATGTGTAATCTACTCTTTCTGGAAGTGTGTTAGAGAATTACCATGTGGATAACACTTAAAAAGTCCTTCCTGGGGCATTTTATGAGAGAAGTATTATTCATGTTATTTTGCGAGCAGGATTCTTAAAACACATAAACACAATAATTAAATGGGATATGTAGTAGAGGGTTACCAAGCTAATTTTTGAAAACCAGTAAGTTATCAATAGATTACAATAGGCCAAAAAAAAAAAAAAAGTAATGAGTATCCAATCACCACACTGTACACTTTAAACTTACACAATGTTACATGTCAATTACATCTCAATAAAGCTGGAAAAAATAGCTTATTAAAATGAGAATTCTTTCTCACATTTAGAGATGTTTCAAGCTCAAACTAAATATTTTCTTTTAAGTATCCAGTTTATCAAACAAGTTCAATAGAGTACAAGTAGAAAACTGCTGTATTATTTTCCACCTCTGCCTCTTTCAACAGGCTCCCTCAACTCACTCCTCCCTGCTCCTGCATACGATCTTGGGCGGGTCCTAGAACTTTCCCAGTCATTTTCATAACCATAAAAAGTGCACTGGTCACATTCAAGAAAGAAGTCCAGCTCCTGCAAAGTCCCATACAATTAAGCTCCTGTTCCATCTAGGACCTGCTCAGGGTTAGAAAGCAGTCGGGGGGTGGGGGAGAGGGGTGTGGCCAGCAGCTCCATTTCCACGCCCTCCTCCTCATTCGCCATCACCAGGCAGCATCTGGGTCCTCCAGGGCTGCAGGTTGGGGAAGGAAGAGGGAAGCCACTGGAGGGCTCATACTTGCCTGTGTGGTTGTAGTATAATGTTGGGCCCCTGGGCGGCTCAGAATTCAAATGCTGATTTCCCTCCTGTGGGCGCCTGAGCAGTTCTTTTGGAGGTTCTTCTATCTCCAGGTCCCTCTCACCTTTGCCTCCTCTGCTGGCAGCTGATGAGCTGCCCTAGGTCCCCAATTTCTGCAGGCCCACCCTCTCCGGTGGTCACCTGGCCTCTCCAGGCACCCTCCTGGGAGGAGGTCCTCTCCAGGTGACCCAGTGTGGCTTCCTTCTGCAGAGGTCATCTCTGCCCCATGCGATCTCAGACGTTTTGGGCTCTCCAATGTGGAAATGCAGCCCATTTACACGCCAGCCACATCCCCTCCCAGGCAGGTGTCAAGCACTAGACCCTGTGTTCCTCCAATTCCAGGGACTGAAACAAGCTCTCAGAGTGGTTCACTCGAGGCCTCTCATACCAGCAATTTACTCTCAAATGGCTCAGGAGAGAGGTTTTTGTATTATAATGGTAATTTTTCTGTGCATTTGAAATTGTTCCAAAACTTAAAAGAAAATCATGTATATATATTACGTGCATAAATACATATGCTAAAAACATAATGAGGCTATATACCATATACAAAGCCTATATCCTGACTTTTTACTTAATAGTTTGTTATTAACATAACTGTATTAATATATGCAATATGTATAAACATTTTTAAAGTATATACAGTTCATTGTAGGTAGATACCATAATTTAACTAACCAAGCTTCTCTTCTCATACTTTTAGATCACTTATATTCTTTTAATATAATAAATTGTGCTACAATGAACAAATAGATTTGGACAAAGATACCATTGTTGTGCATAATGAAATTCAGGGGTCTGGTTTTTCTGCACATTTGCTAAACTGTAAGGAGGCTCTTATCTTAATGTCAGTTATGGACTATTACTCCATCCATGAAAGCCAGAAAGGACTGATTTTTCCCTGCTTCAGAGTTCTTTCTGACTAGGCTCACCAACCTTGGAAGTGACATCTCAACATTGTGAATTTTCTCCCATTTAAAAATCCAAAACAAAGTTCCTTTCAACAGTGTCAGAGCGCATTAGATCCAGAACACAGCCATTGGGTTCATGATCAGAATGCTGCCAGCACCACTGGGTTATAATGAGGAGACAGAAGTGATGATGGATATGGGACATGGCTAGGTATGCAGCTTCTTTCTATGACTGTGTTGAGGAGAAGCAAGCTGATTGGCCAGGTCTTTTAAAATGTATTTTTTAATGCTGTATTAGAATTCTGTTGAATACCTATATTCAGTGACTGAGATGTTGGGCCCCAGATGTGCTGACAATGATAATAATAATACCTAACACTTACATGGTGGCTTAAGGGTTTCAAAGCCTTTTACTTGTATCATCAAATCTGATCCTTACAGACTCCCTGAGAGGTGATCAGGGAAGGTATTAGCATCCTCATGTCGCTGATCAAGCAAGCAAGAATGGGAGTTGAGTTTGTGCTCAAAGTCACAATGATAAGAAGAGGCAGAGCTGGGATGCGGATTTCTCACCATCTGCTCCATGTTCCTGGGCACCCAGTGCTTCCACCCCACAAGCTGCCCCACCCTCAACTTTCCATCTGGTACTTCTGTCCACCCAATTGTTCAACAGACTGTTTTTCTTTTTCTTTTTTAAAATCACCTCTCACATCCTATTTATCATGTCCTGCCATTTTACTTCTGAAACATATCCCAAATCTGTTTTATTCTCTCCATCTCCACTGAGTGCATCCCTGTCCAAGTCAGCATCATCCCTCACCTGGACGAGGGCAACAGCTGCCCACCTGGCCTCCGCTTCCACTTCTACATCGCATGGTCTGTTCTCCACAGAGCAGCCAGGGGACTTTCCTAAAACACACAACAAATTCTATTCCTTCCCTGCTCAAAAACTTCTAATGGCCCTTTGAATAAACTCTAGAAAGTCCTCACCCCAGCCGCTCGTGCGCAAAGCCCCACACGACCTGATCTCTTCCTGTCTCTGACTTCCCCCATCCCCATCTCTCAACTTTTCTTCCATCTCCTGCTGTGTCCCACATCTCCCTCTATCTCCCACCCTCTCCCATCCGCTCCATGAGACCCAGCCACGCTCAGCTTTCCCTCTGTTACTAGAACACATCAAGCTCACTGCTGTTCTATAGTCTTTCAAAACTGGAAGCGCTCTGTCCCCAGTCCTTCCTCTGGCTCTTTCTCATCACCCCAGTCTCCCCCTGAAGACTGCTTCTTTAGAGAAGCCATTCCTGAGCAGTACTTCGTCTGCAGGACACCCTGTCACTCTTTGTCATGTTGCCTTTGTACCTCATCACGGTACTTACTTTATTTGTTTATTGTCTATCTTGATTCACTAAATACAGTCCCATTTATTTAACAAGCACTATATTAATTACTATGAGTCTGGCACTGTGCTAAGTGTCTTAGCAATATTAACTCATTTAATCCTCATGATGACCTTTATTCACTTTTCTTAGATGAGAAAATGGAGGCACAGAAACTTCCTCAAAGTCACCCAGCTCGTAAGTGGCAAAAATCAAGATTTGGATCTAAGCAGTTTGGCTGTGTCCTCGCTGCTGGATGGGGTCTTGTCCAGTGTGTATAACCCTGAACGCCCATCACGTAGACTGGTGCCCGGCTCAGGTAGGTACTCAATAAATATTTGTTGAATGACTGAATGATTTCATGGTTTCCATGGAGACCCTGACACTGGGTGTCCATGAGCTTGTCCTGGGTAAACCCCCATTATCTGTCTGATCCTTAGACCCTTGGTATTATTCAGGATCTGGACTAGTTAACACTTTCTGAGCTATTTCAACATCAGCTTCAGCCAGAGTAATGTTTGAAACTAAAGCTATCATCTGCCTGAAATCTACACAATGACAACTAACATTTACTTGGTGATATATAGTTTCTTTAGTGCTTTCCACATGCATCTTCTCATTAACAGTGGTCAAAAAACAAGACAAAACAAAACAAAACACCATTTCAAACCCCTTCGGGAGATTAGATGAGACTGAAGCAGTCATTCCCATTAGCTCAGAGGGTGAATGTAATAGCTTTTCACCTGCAGTTAAATTCAGAGGCAAGCAACCACATGCTATGAATCCGCCTGTGTCAGTAACATCCCCAGGGAACAGTTACCTGAATTAGTAAGACTAATTTTGAGTTGGCAGAGTTAGAGCTTACTGAGAATGTCCAGTTATGAGCGAAAAAAAAAGGTGGGAGGAGTTAGATATGGCAGGGCCAGGTACAGCCATGTTTATTAAATACTGGAGTTTTAAAGAAACCATCTCCCAGCTTTGTACATTTCCCTCCTTGGTTTCACAGAGCGCTCCCATCATTATACTGCTGTCGACCAGCCCTGATCATTTCCCTTATTTCCCTTAAGCCTGCCCTCTCCTAGTTAGCCTACGTTCTGACCCTTTCTAGGTGCATCCCTGCCTTTAAAACATATCTTTCCTGTGTCCCATTACCTCGTGGATTCATTAACTGAGTAACTAGTTCTGATAATGGTCAACTCCAGACGTTACAGGAGAGTTGCTTTTTCCGTGATCACTTCAGTACATGGTACTTTAGTTTTCGCATTATTGTCTGTCTTCCCCAGTGGGTTACAGGCAACATGAAGCTGGTCTGGTGCAGTGTTAAGAGTATGGGCTTTGATGGCAAGCTGCCTAAGTTCAAATCCTTGCTCTGCCACTTACTAGAAGTGTAAGCTTTTGCAAAGTACTTCATCTTTCTGTGCAACCATTTCTTCTTCCATAAAATGGGAATAATATAGCACCTCTGTGAGAGGGCTGTCATGCAGGCTGTATTACTACATAGAAAGCACTCAGAACACTTCCCAGCCCAATGTAAGTGTTACATCAATATCATTATTGTTGAAAACAGTGACAAGTTTTGTACTCACCATAGCTCTCACATACATAATAAGTACTCAGTAAACGTGTGATGGGTCCAATCTCATTGGTTTTCTTCATTACAAGTCTCTATGGATTACAGTAGTATTTGTCCCAAATAGTACTACACCAGAAACTCCTTACAGACGTTTAAAATAAATTTGTAAAAGAGTAATAATTCTTGCAATAATAAAAACAAAGCATGATATTATGAAATTAATAACTGGGTTTTTTTTTTCAGTGAGAGAGAGAAAATTGTTTGCAGTCTTTTAATAAGATGGCTCTTCAAGCTGGGGAGAGCTGTAGGTCAACACCCACATCCAAACGTGATCCATTACTTTGAAGGTCATCAGGAATGGTGGCAATATTTGATGACTCTGTTAGCTGGTTCAGGATGTTCAGATCAAAGATGGACCCAGAAATGATGGAGAACTCACTCTACACCTGTGGTCCAGCCTAGCTCTGTTAAGTCCAGCTGGTATCTGTTCAACTGCAGGTTACCTACAGATATGTGAGTGTGGAATTAGTTTACTATTTTAGCTACTGAGATCTTGGAATCGTTTGTTATGCAGAATTATTACAGTGTAAACCTCTCTAGGATGGAAATTGGTACAGGAAGCAGCATATGGCCTAAAATGTATGTGGCAGTGGCTTTGAGCTCCATCAGCACATAGTAAGGAAACAATAACAGAGGTTGGAAAAATGATGACCCATGTTATGCAGTGGCAAAATATTTGGCAAAACTGTCACCTGTCAAAATCTGAAAGGCAAAAAATGTACCAAAAGAGCTTAGGAAGAGGGTTAAGGAGGTTTTGAGACAGAATATCAATGGTGTGAGCTGTTTGTTACAAGTTGTATGTCATAAAATACTACAAGAAAGAGATGGCATCTGAAAAGAACTGGTTGATTTGCAAGCAGAATAGAGAGGAAATATATAGCGCTCAAGAATTTTGGAACTTTCAGGGTTGAATGGCAAAACTGTTTCTCATCTCCAACCAGTAAAATAGAACGTTGAGAAGTTCTATAAGTACGAAAAACCTACTGAGGCTGAGCCTCCAGGGAAAGACCAAATCAAGCTTATAAAAGGCATTGAAAGGATGAAAGAGGTGCCTAATCGATTTTTTTCTCCTACAGCGGGGCACAATGGACCCACAGAAGCCTGATATATCAAAGTAATGGCTAATAAGTAAATCGGATATCTCAAAAAAATTGTGAATATGATTTTTGTCACAAAGAGTTGTCTAGAATCAAATACAAAAAACCAACAAGGTTTTGAGCGAGTATCTTGCCCAAAGCACCATAGGCTGGTTTAAGAGACTGATCTTTCAAGATGTAAAAGTATCTTTGGGCCTCCAACTTTCTACAGGCAGGAAGCAGTCTGAGAAAGCTGCCCCGCTGCTAAGGAGGCAGAGGGACCAACTCATCCTGGTTTGCCTGGGACTTTCTTCTTTTGGTACTGAAAGTCCTGCAGTCCAGAAAAACCCTCAGTCCTGGGCAAACTGGGACGGTTGGTCACCCTTCAAGGAGGGCATATTCTATAATGCTGTCTTTTATGTAGCCAAGAAACATAATGAAAAGGAAGGAACTCCAGTCAGTAGAGTCAAGAGTCATGGAAAACAGTGGGCTTGGCACCCGTTCCCACGGAGCAGAGCCAAGGCTTAATTAAGGACCATTTCCTATCCCTTAGGGTCGGGAGACCCGATGGGATTTCAGACTTGCAGAATTTCAGGTGCCCCTGACCACTGCCATCCTTCCTTGACCCACCTTGGTTAGAGCCATGGTTTCAGTTGTTGTTTCACACTCTGTGCCAGAAAATGTTCAGGCCCCATTTGGGATTTTCCCAGGGACCCCTTATGAGCTAAATGACAGGCCCAGACAGACCGTAAAATGGGGTTTATTTCACTGGCATACAGTTACTGAGGGTCCTAGTTTTCCCTATGCAGCAATAGGGAGAACTGTCAGGGGTATCCCAAGATAGCAACCCTGAGCTGAAGGCCTGATTCCCCTCAGATCTATGATCCACAAAAGAGAGCGTTAGACCAGGCTGTTTTGGAGCAATTTGGTATGAATCATCTCTCTTTATGTGATTGCGCCAGCCAGCTCTGAGGTGTCTGAGTTGCTCGTGCCCAGCCTGTGAGAGATCATCCAAGCACAGCCCACAGGTCTAATCTGCGGTAGGTAAGGTGGTAAGTAGCTGACTCTGCCTCCCTAAGATGCTGAGAACAATGGACACAGGAAAGAATGTTGGGTTATGTTCCTTAAAAGGTGACTGTCTATGGTATGCACTTAGACACCTTCAATCTACTCTTTAAAGTCTTAAAGAAAGATATATTGCTGTGGACATTTCATGTATCCAATTCTACATGGAGGTGTAGAAAGTTTTAGGCTAGAGGGGTCTTTTAGCTGGTTGAATCATCTGAGTTGGGTAAACCAACTCAGATGTTGTAGAGATGACGCTATGGTTTTACCAAATCTCATTTCATTTTCTTCTTCCTGAGCACAAAGGAGTGTGTCTTCCCAGCCTCCTTTACAGTGAGGTCAGGGCCATGTGACTGGGTTTTGGACAATAGCCATAAGACCCCCTGTCTTCTATCACCTCTTCCATATTCTCTCTCCCCCTTCCAGAGCTATCTTCCGTGACATGTACCTGCCACATTTAAGCTGGCAGCACTACAAGATGGAAGGGGCTTGGGATGCCTAGGTTACTGCTTGCAGGACAGACTCCCAGGAGAGCTGCCTGGCCTGCTTTGGACTGTGATGCAGGAGAGATTTGGGGATTGTTTGTTATACCTACTAGCATTGATTACCCTGACTGCTAGAAAAGGCCAAAGGAATGAAAATGGAGACTTCACCATACTGTTTTTCTCTTACCTCAGATTCAACAACTAGTTTAACGTGACATCAGGATTTGTCACACATGTCATTGATTGGCCTCATAGTTTTTGGTTGAAGTTGGGTGGTACAGGGAAGGAGGAGATACTAGGATGCGGTGTGTGTCATTGAATGTCCTTGTTCAAAGGATGCACCACAACTGAGCAGCAGAGGTCAGAATATAAAAATATTTACATATAAGAGTCTAAAAACAATGACACCAACAACATAGTTTCTTTCCTTCTTCCAGGCTTCAGGACAACTATTCACATCCAACCCCCTGGGGATCTCCCTCCCCATTCCTGTTACTTTTCTTTGTTGGTTCCCAGAGGACCCATTCACAAAGTATGATACATTTATTTCTCTCTCATCAGAAATAAACCCTAAACGTGGAAAAGTTCATACCAGCCCTGATGGCATGCTGGGAGTTTAAACGAGCTCGGAAGTCTCGCTGAGGCAAAGATTTTATATTTGTCTTAAAGCCCTAATAAGGTCCTTAACAAGCAACAAAAATGAACCCACTCCCCAAGGCACTGACCTGGAAGTGTGTCTTTGCTGTTTAAATTATGATTATAGTTTTCTGAGCTACAGTTTGTTAATGAGCTCTAAATGGAAGTGTTTATCTCAGGAGGAAGTACTGTTTCTTCCTCTTGTCCCTGGTGACACACTAAACATACTAATTGATATGAAGCTGATTTTTAGGAGACAGGAAAGCCCCAAGGCCTTTGTCATATTGACAGTTGTGGCAAGAGCCATCACAGGACTTGTCATATAGTCATCATAGGGCTGAAAACAGGCTAGTCTCATTTCACGGCATCCCTGGAGCGTATGGTTCCACCAGGCTCTAGTAGTTTACATCTCATGCAAAGAGCCGCCCTTCTTTTACTTGCCCTTATTACCTGCATGGGGACCTTCAGGAGCTCTGGGAAACGGCCCTCTCCTTTATATTTTATGAAAAATGTCATATCACTTTATTACACTGCCTCCAATTTTATCCATTAGAGAGACATTTGGATGAAGAAGACCAGGTAATCTCCTCTTCAAAAATGGGGTAAACTGCAACACAGATGGACGACAAAGCATCCATCCTTAATGCATACAGAGAATATGCAGACCAAGGAGAAAGAAAAGTAGACAAACTGAAAGACAAAAAGAGAGGTACATGAAAATATGAAATATCAATGGTCAATGAGCTCGGAAGTCTTTTATTAAACAAATTAACTTTACCAGTAAGTAAAGAAAATAAATGAGATATAATATAAACACCACGAAGAGAAATGGCCCCTTGCCTCCAACCAAACTGGAAAGTATTTTATTTTTTTTACAGTAACACCTAGTGATATTGAGGGTGTGGGGAAATAGGCAGGCATTTTTAAAATATTGTTGGCCATGGAGCAGAGTAAATTGGAGAACTATTTGGAAATATTTACCCACGGTCCGGTCTTAAATTTCACTTCTAAGGATTTATTCTAAGGAAATAAATATGAATGCATATCAAGATTTATCTAAGGAATATTTATTGCAGAATTACTTAAAATAATAGAATTGGAAGACAACCAAAAATCTAACAATGGGGACTTGGTAGAATAAATGATAGATGCAATGATAAATGATAGAATGCAATGTAGCTGTTAAAAATGATAGTCTAGACTACTTAATGATATGAAAAAATATTTCTGACATATTAAGTGAAAATGGTGAGTTTCAAAAAAATATTACCCCAATTCAGAAAATTAAAAAGAAAAAACATATTTACACAGAAAATAGATTGAAAGGATACACACCAAAATGTTAGTAGTTGTTATTTTAGTGTGATGGGATTTTTTTTTCTGTGTGTGTATGATGATTTTCTGTATTTTTCAGTGTTTCCAGTAGGAGACATGTATTTCTTTAATAAGCAGAGAAAAGGCCTCTTTTTTATTTAAAACACGAGAACTTCTCTGCAAAAGTTCAGGTGGAAAGTTACTTTCACAGCCACTTGTACTAGCTTGGCTGGCTAGCTTTTTGTTGAACCCTAAGTGAGAACTGCATGAGATTTTAGAAAGAGAGGGAAGAAAATAAAGGCCATTTTTTAGTTTGGAGCATTTGAGAAGCAGCAGACCAGAAGCTCTGGGAGACCATGGGTATAAGGTGACAAAGGGAGAAAGACCCACAGGTGGGAGAGAAATATAGACAAGATTGTGAGAAAGGCTGAAGACTACATTGCCTGCAGTAGGTACCAATGCTTTACCCTCTATTATCTTTCCAATACCCATTTGGGAAATAGGTGATGTTTTAGCTCTTTCAAAAAAGGTATTCATAAAGAATAGCTATGATCTTAGGCTACTACTGAACGGGAGATGTGCCTTTTCCTTTCCCTTAATTTTTGGAAAAGATTTACTAGGAACTGGGGATAATGAGGAGGAGAGACTGTAAACTATTTTAGTTGGATACAAAATGGAACCAATAGAAAAGGCAATTTTTTGGTCCCTGCTATAGCAGATTGAGTTGCCAGCAAGCAGAGTGGATGAGTTGACCTGACAGGATCCTTTTCAGCCCTGGGGTGATTTGCTTTCTCAGGCTTCAACTTCTCAGTGCTCCAAATTCTTTCTATATGAAGGTCATGTACAAAGTAAGTACCAGGGTTTGACAGGACCTGGGTTTCTGATATTGCATATAGTGTACATCAAAGATCTCTTTCAATATATCAAGTAGTAAGCAAAGAGATATGAGTGAACTGGAGAGGTCAACAGGGATGGAGACAAGACTGGAGACCCTGTCCCATTAGGGACAATGGAAGAAAACTGGACTTTTTTTTGGCCTGGAAAAGAGAAGCTTTAGTGGGCACAGGATAGCTGTCCTCATCTAATTTAAAATGTCGTGAGGAAGAGGGAATAGATTCCTTCTGTTTGGTTTCAAAAAGTAGAAACAAGGAACAGAGATTACTAGGGCGTTAGCTGTGTTTCAGGATAAGAAAATTCTAATAGGTGCAGTTGCTAAGCAGAGGATTTGTGAGGAGGAGTAAAAACTAGGTGTTTTGTGTATGGTGTTAGGAAATGTTCTAATTTAATTCTTATAAACTCAAAATGGATTAAAGACCTAAATGTAAGGCCAGACACTATAAAACTCTTAGAGGAAAACATAGGCAGAACACTCTTTGACATAAATCACAGCAAGATCTTTTTTGACCCACCTCCTAGAGTAATGAAAATAAAATCAAAAATAAACAAATGGGACCTAATGAAACTTAAAAGCTTTTGCACAGCAAAGGAAACCATAAACAAGATGAAAAGACAACCCTCAGAATGGGAGAAAATATTTGCAACTGAAGCAACTAACAAAGGATTAATCTCCAAAATATACAAGCAGCTCATGCAGCTCAACATCAGAAAAGCAAACAACCCAATCCAAAAATGGGCAGAAGACCTAAATAGACATTTCTCCAAAGAGGACATACAGATTGCCAACAAACACATGAAAGGATGCTTCACACCACTAATCATTAGAGAAATGCAAATCGAAACCACAATGAGGTATCACCTCACACCAGTCAGAATGGCCATCATCAAAAAATCTAGAAACAATAAATGCTGGAGAGGGTGTGGAGAAAAGGGACCCCTCCTGCACTGTTGGTGGGAATGTAAATTGATAGAGCCACTATGGAGGACAGTATGGAGGTTCCTTAAAAACTAAAAACAGAACTACCACGTGACCCAGCAATCCCACTACTGGGCATATACCCTGAGAAAACCATAACTCAAAAAGAGTCATGTACCACAATGTTCATTGCAGCACTACTTACAATAGCCAGGACATGGAAGCAACCTAAGTGTCCATCGATAGATGAACGGATAAAGAAGATGTGGCACATATATATACAATGGAATATTACTCAGCCATAAAAAGCAACAAAACTGAGTTATTTGTAATCAGGTGGATGGACCTAGGGTCTGTCATACACAGTGAAGTAAGTCAGAAAGAGAAAAACAAATGCCGTATGCTACTGCACATATATGGAATCTAAGAAAACGGTATTGATGAACCTAGTGGCAGGGCAGGAATGAAGATGCAGACACAGAGAATGGACTTGAGGACTTGAGGACATGAGGCAGGGAAGGGTAAGCTGGGATGAAGTGAAAGAGGAGCACCGACATATACACTACCAAATGTAAAATAGATAGCTAGTGGGAAGCAGCCGCATAGCACAGGGAGATCAGCTTGGTGCTTTGTGACCACCTAGAGGGGTGGGATAGGGAGGGTGGGAGGGAGACGCAAGAGGGAGGGGATATGGGGATATATGTATACTTTTAGCTGATTCACTTTGTTGTACAGCAGAAACTAACACAACATTGTAACGCAATTATACTCCAATAAAGATATATATATATATATATATATTAAAAAAACTAGGTGTTTATCTTTTGATCCCTTGTTGCAGGTGAACTTCCTGGGAGGCAGACTCAGAGATTAGCTGTAGGAGGTTATTAGGCAGTGTTCTTGGGATCAATAATTGTGGAAGGGAAGGAAGCAGGATTGTGCAAAGGGAGGAGAGCAGGGATGCTGTCTCATTGGAAGCTTCAACTGATCCTACAGAGAGACTTGGACATGGGATGTTCTTTGAGAGCTATTCTGAGTTTGAGTGAAAGGGCTCAGCCTGTATAAGACCTCTGCCGCAATCAGTGGGCCCAGGCTGCCCCAGGAAGGCAGCATGACCTTGGGAGAGAGGTCTCCTCAGCTAAGGAGTCTCTCATGTTTGAACAGGGATCTAGGTGGTTCATTACAGCATTCATCATGACTTGGGAGAGAGTAGGAGTTTTAAACAAGACAGAAAAGATTGATTTGACTATATTAAAAATAGGAACATCTGTTTGTCAAAAGATGCCATAAAGAAAATACTTACAATTTGGGAGAAGATTTTAACACATACAACTGAGAAAGTACTAATATCAACAATATATAAAGAGTGCCTACATAAAATCGAATAAATAATACAGTAAGAAAATGGACAAAAGTCATAAACGGGCATTTTATGTAAGAATAAACATGTTTGATGATGCAAGTATTGGAGGGCGTGTGGATCAGCAGAATTTCTTATACATTGTTGGCAGGAGTGTAAATTGTTAAGACTGCTTTGGAAAAGTTTGGTATTACCTTGGAAAATTGAATATTCACACCATATAATCCAGTAATTCTGCTGGATTCAACACATGTATAAGAATAGACATAGAAGCACTATTTGCAATAGCAAAATCTCAGAAACAAGCCAAGTGTCCACTGACAGGAGAATAAATAAAGGTACATGTACACAATGGAATATTATATAGCAGTGAAAACAAAGGAAGCCCTCCTCCAGAGGGCAATCAGAGCAGACCACCCTTTATTTGACTGAATGCTATTTTAAACTCCACCCATCCCCCACCCTCTAGGAGCCATTTGGTCCTAAGTTAATAGCCAGTTCTTTTAAGTTAGATTGTAACACTAATTAGATATCTAGCATATGGGGATTTATGAGCCTTGAAAATAAGGACCACGCAATCACAAGGCCAAAAACATTTTTATCAAGCTTTCCCCCTTCCCTGCAACCAAATCCCATATTCACAGAGATAAAGATGAAATAAGAGATGTGATTGGTAGCCTTCATGTATCTGTATATTTCTTAAGATAACAAGTACCTGCAACTGATCTTGACAGCTAGAGAACTATTCACTCAGGTTATTTTTTTCTCATAGTTTTATCTGGCATCTTGTTTGGATTCCAGGCTTCTCTGGATGAGCTTGTGATTTGACTGTCTGATCAGGGAACATACTCATTAAAAATAAATGTACAAAGAGCTTTGGAGATTGAAGTTTCATGCTTTATATGTTGAAAAGAAAGAGGTCATGTCAGCTAATCAGCTTCAATACACATAAATGCAATTCCCAAGCCTCTGAGTGCAGGGTTTAAAGAAGAGATGATGAACCCAACCCATTCACAAGTACTGAGGGAGGTTCCTTGAGTGCCTGGGTAAATTTGGGTTCTACTGAATACAGGCTGACCACCCAAGTGGCCCCACTATGGGGGCTTACCGGCCCGTTTAGGATGGGTCCAATAGGCTGATTTTGGAATAGTTTACTCTAAGAGTCAGGATAGTTTAATTGCATTTATTTAAGCATTCTGTTTGTACAGTGAACATGGGAAGTGACTCTTTCTAGGGAAAATTGTGAACTTCTATTATCTTCTTTAGTATCTTTTTCTCCTTCAACATGATGTTAAGTATGGGAGGGGAAGCATGGGCTTTTGAATTAAAAACAAAAAAGAAAATGTGCTTCAGACTAGCTCTGTTACATGCCAGTTTCATGACACTGATAAGGTATTTTACAGCTTTTTTACTCATTTTTAAAATCAAAAGCACAATTATACCCACCTTAAATGGTTGTGTGAGAATTAAATGAAACCAGTTGTTTATGTGTTTTGAATATACTTTGCTCTGAAAATTATTTAAGGTAGCTTATACATAAGGCTCTGTTAAAGACACATGCACATAATCACACATGTCACGTACAGATGCACATACTTACACATATACTATTCACAAATGTAGCATAAATTAAAAACCCAGATAAAAGATGAAAGGAAAACAAAGGTGGAAACACATAACGAAGACAAATGAGAATTAAAATATGAGTGGGATAGAAAAAAGGAAATCTTGTCTATAGACTGCTTCACAGCCTCCATAATATAAAAAAGGAACCAGTTGTCCAAGAGAACTGCCAAATATCATTTGTTCCAAGACCAGGCAGGAAATTTTTCCATGTAAAGAAGACAGTGTATGAAATAATGGCAAAATCTTTGACAAGGGGCTTACAGTTCATGTGATGATGAGCTTCATAGGGCTGTCTGTTGTATTGATTTTTGATGGCATTACACCAGAGTAAACACAACCAGAAAAACAAAACAAAACATGTAGAAGTTGCCTGGAATGTATTTCAAAGTATCTTGCACTTTGATGATCTGGCTTGCCCCCCTGGGAGAATGGATGAACTATGTATGTTTCAAGCAATTCTTCCTGAACCAGACAATGTCAGTGAGCCTATAACAACAAAGTGCTGTAGAACTATGTGTACTTATTCTTCTGGTACCTCTAAAACTCACCAGAAATCTAGCTTGTGTCCATACTTGTGGACCTGTCATGATTACAATGCAGCTCCAAAGACTTCTCTGTGATAAAGTTGGCTTACAGAAACTTAAAGGGTCATTCCTGTTAGGAATATCTGCATTTTAATAAGCAACTCTTGAACATCCCAAACCCCTAAAGGTCCAAAGGAATGGGTCTTTTAATGGGAGTGCTCTGTTCACAATGGCAGGAGGGGTTTGAGGAGATTTTTTTTTTTTCTGGAATTTTGTTATCTACATAAGTGATCATGACTCCATTACATATAAACTACTTCCCTAAGGAGAGATACAAGGTCCAAATCTAATGAACTTTTTTTTGTTTAATTTTCAATTTTTTTTTTTCAAAAGCTATCCATTTTACAAGGCAAAAACTTTCATTGACTCTGCATCTTCCAAGACAACTGTTGCTAATGGAAGCTTGTTCCTAATATGTCCTTCATGATTCCAGGGTGATTTTGCCCTGAATAATCTTACTCTGTTCCCAGTAACAACATGCCATTCACAACAAGATCTGATGGGAACAATTTATTTTCAAATTGATTTTCCTTTCTGTAAAAAGCTCTTACCATTCATTTTATTTAAAAGTCCCTTCTAATTAAAGCACATTATTAAAAATTCAGTTTCAATCTTTATGCCATTAGGTAGGAAAATGCTCTGAAAATCAAATAGCTTTCAGTGTCACAAAAGAAAATGGATTCTTCAAATTGGGAGTTGCTTTGGAAAGAGCTTGCTATCTGGAAAGCTGATTAATACTTTCTTTGTACCAATTCATTAATGTATAACAGTCAGTCAGAAGTGGAGGCTGTGATACTAACCAATTTTATGGAAAGGATCACAGTAAGCAAGATGACGTCTTTTAGCCTCTATACTCACAATGTCTTTGGCTAATGGAAGCCACAATTGCTCACCTGACAAACCCTTCTCATTAAAAAAAAGCAAACCCCACAGTTATTTAGTTGCTTTAGACTAATAGAGTCTGTATGTTCAGCTGGAGTTCATCAACGTTAACAATGGGAAAAACCATACCATAAATTGGCTCTGTATATCCTTCTAGGTAAAGAAGAGTTTCTTTCCTTCTTTCTTTTTAACTGAAGTGTAGTTGACTAAAGAAGAGTTTCTTAGGGGCTGAAATAGTGTCTCTTTCAAGGAAGAGTGTTGTTTTTAACCAAGTTGTTTTTATCCATTTTACCTGGAGAAGTCATTATTCACAAAGAGAGGGGTGGGCATCACTTTTCGAAAGGCTGCAAAACCATTACGTAGACACATTCATTGATTGTACCAAACTCTTTCTGACCAATTCCCTGGAGTCCTGGTGGATACAGAATGAGTCCAGGAAGGGAGTGAGATTACGGTTGGTGATCAAACTGATGGTCATTTGGGAAGGGGGTGTATCAGTTGGATTCCAATCAGGAGACAGAAAGCACACAGTAATTTAAGCAGGGGAAATTTACTGTAAAGAATTATTAAGCAGTGATAGCGTAACTATAAAAATGTAAAGATAACTCTAAAGGGTACTATAGGGCTAAGGGAGAGTATCCGAGGAAGGACAAACTTGTGACAGTGCCTTCCCCAAGCCTGAGGCTCAGAAGGCGTAGTTGAAGCCCACTGGGTAGCGGAGAACTTTGCTGGGCTGCCAGTTCTAGAGCTGGTCTGTAGGTGCCAGGCAAGTAGGAAACATCCCTCTGAGGTGCAGGTAATTGGGGCAGGTGCACAACAAGGTGGGCAGATGCAGAGAGAGTAGGGGTACCACTGTGAGCACACGGCCTGGATTGCTGGGTGTCCACATTGGGAAGGCCATGAGAAGGTAGTCACCAGGCCCAGGCAGGGCTACAAAGTCATTGAGGGACTGCAGATATGCAGCTGGGGCAGAACACCACCAGTTGTGCCCTCACACATGCCCCACTAAAAGGCCGTGCAATAGGAACAAGAAAAGCAAAGTGCAGTAACCAGAACCTGGAAGAGAAACCTCCTACCTCCTGCAGTGTCCTTGCAGTGCCCTCTATTGACAAAGCTTATATCACATTCAATGTAAAGGAGAAAAGCTTAGGGTCCGGTCCATTATGGCAGAGCAGGTACTGAAGGATGCATTTGGAGTGAAGAGGCAATGCATTGATAACTGACTCACTTATGGTGATACAGAGCTACTTACAAAAGTAGTGAGAAGGTAGGAACGGGGAGGGAACCGGCAGTCCCATCCACCTCATATGCCAGAGGAATTAGCCTTTGTGCTAATGTACAAATGCTGAGATTTGTAGAACCTGGTCTATATGGATGATGGGATAGACAACAACGATGCTCTACTCGGGCAAAATTGTGCTGCCAATCCATAAATTTAACTAATTGCTTACCAAACAGTTAATTTTGTTCCTGATAGCATAAGTGAGTAGGTCCTACCCTGTGTACTGCTACTGTCAAAAAAAAAAAAAAAAATTCAATCAAATCAGCCAAGTCAGGGAAGAAATCATGTTTGTAGCTAGGGGTCAGGTAGCAGGAACAATGGGCTGATCTTTCAGTTTTCAGACAGCTGATGGAGAATCTATCAACTAAGCTTTGGCAACAGTTAAATAGGCCCCTGTACTTTGGGAGGGCTGTAAGGGAGGTGAAGGGAGGCACAGAGATGACTTTGACAATTGCTACTACAACAGTCTAAGAATCAAAAATAGTAGCTTTTAATGCCCCCTCCCTGTCTTCCTATTACCATGGCAACATGAGACTGCTCCACATGTAGCCCATTTGTAGACTTTCCTTGACATTTGCCGTAACCCATTTTCAACCTAGATGGCATTGCTAGAGGGGGAGGGAGTGGGCAAGGCGGGGGCTCGTAC
The DNA here is from genome assembly GCF_937001465.1 of Orcinus orca. NCBI lineage: Eukaryota > Metazoa > Chordata > Mammalia > Artiodactyla > Delphinidae > Orcinus > Orcinus orca. The sequence goes on along the minus strand of NC_064568.1, from coordinate 93,866,559 downwards.
CTAGTCCTCACATTTGCCAGGAATTGCGGCACCTCCCACCCTTTGGCGTGTGGATTCAGGCTCCTGGTCTTCAGAGGCTGTTTCTGCTCCCCAGGCGTGCTCAGAGCTGCATATTACTGTGCCATCAAGATATGCTCTAAATGGAAATGCATTTTTTAAATTAAAATAAATAGAAAAAGCCACCATGGGGGCTAATACTGGGAACACGTGGGAAAACGCAGTTGCCTTTGGTTAGGAGCAGAGAAACAGCCAAATACATCTATCATTGATCACAACAGGCTACAGCTAGTTTGTCGAAAAATAGGACATCTCACGGTCTTTTCAGTTTTACAGACAGTAAAAGTTCAATAAAAATTTTTAAAATGTGCTTGGTCTCAATGACTTTGGGTCTATAATGTATAAAGTGATGGTGATAATGATTATCACAGACTTGTGATAATAATTTGCTTAATATAATCAACTTAGGTAAATCACTTCAAATTACTAAATTGTATGTGTGTATGTATCTATATCTGTATATCTTGCATTTCTCAGACTTCCCAAATAATTTCTGACTCTTCATAAAGCCTTACACCATGAAGTAGATATGATCGGAATGAATAAAAAAGTTATTAAAATTTGGTTTTACCGAGCTTATTTATAAGGAATGGTTAAGAATTTTAAAAGGAATTCATTATCCAACCATTAATAGTTACCAACATGATGTAGAAAGTCTTTGTGTGTGTGTGTGTGTGTGTGTGTGTGTGTGTGTGTGAGAGAGAGAGAGAGAGAGAGAGAGAGAGAGAGAGAGAGAAACATTCTATGAAATGACTTTTGCAGAGACATTCTGTTGAATGACAGAGTGCCCTGACTGATAACAGGACTTAGCGGGGACGTGGCGGTTTTTCATAAGTGAATTACGTTTAGAAGATAATTATGTTTGGAAGACTTTTCTGTTTTCAAATTTTATTAAGCCCTGTGGGGACTCTCAGAATTACTTGTCTGGAATCATCAGTGAATAAGAATAAATGGTAATTCCATGACAGGCCTGCATATTTCTCTTCTAAACCAAGAAGGTGACACATGGGCAAGGGTGATGTTGAACTTCTGAGTGTGCTGAGAGCCATTGGGGACCCAGCTGGAGAAGTCAGGAGAGTTGAGAAAAAGGCTGGTGGGGCAACTTTGAATTGTCACAGTTCTATCAATACATACCAGGCCACGTTTGCCCCTTGTCTGTGGGAGGAAGTGAAAAGCAGGAATTGTCGTTTCCATTTAATGGATAAGGAAAAACTCAGAAAGGTCAAAGGATTTATATGCCCAAGGCCACATAGCTGACATGTAACAGAACTGGGATTGAAAACCCAGTCTCCTAACTACAAATGCTGTATTCTTTCTAGTCTATTACACTGACTCATATCCGCCAAGTTCCTTCTCAAGTTCTAATTTTTTAAAAAGTCCACAAGATAAATGTGTGGAAATTAACAGTGGATGGGTGGTGTACTTCATTTTGTAAGGATAAATGTCTTCCTTTGTTGCTAAATAATAGGAATAGACTCTAGATATTGCCATAAAAAGTATTTAATAAAAATGCCTTAAGCGTTCTTTATAAAATCAGAGTTAAATGAAGTAGATTAAATCTTAATAAGGACGGCATTTGATCAGGCCTCATAACCAAATAAGGTTTGGTAATATTTTTAAGGATGTGTTAAGTAAATAACACACCTTGCTCTAGTAAGTCAGTGTGCAATGTCAAAATTTAACCAAAATTGTTCCTGGAAAATAAAGTTTCCATGTTACGTACATGTGATGTACTTTGTTTGGGCTCTCATGGGATGGAGCAGGAATGCGGAAATAGAAAAGCATTTGTTAATTCTTTTTAGCTTGTTCCTTGCAAAGAAACAAGAGCTGGCAGCTTTAGGAGTGGTGATAGGAAACAATGTCCTCGGTACAAAGGAAATTGCTAGTTTAGACTGTAATTGGAAATGATTCACCACTTTACTAGCTAGTGATTTTTCAGCAACCTGGATAAAAGTGATTTGAAATGTGCTGTCATACTGGGTGAAAAGAAAACTCAAAGCCCTGGTCCTAATAACACCTCCAACCAATAACCACACAAAACAAAGTGACTTAAACTTGTTTTGACATGGCTTCCGAGAATTTCAATATACCTTCCAAGGGATCTAGAGATACACTATAGGTAGCCTTAAAGCAATAGTTTTCTATCAGTGTTTTGCTCTTGGCAGCCCCCAAACATTATGAGGCATATCACTATTAGAAACAGTTTCACTGCTCCGTGTGAGGTGAGTAGAAAGATTAAACATAATACCTGTTTTTACCATCCCTAATGCCCTTTGAGGCCCCTGGGGTACTTCCTAAGGGAAATAAGTTTAAAAATTATTTCCTTGAAAAACATTTATTTGTTGGTAGCCTCTGGAAAAATGTCTGAAAAATCATCTGTTACCTTGCCCTTAGAAGTTACAGAAAATTGTCTCACATTTCATATGCCCAAAGGTATAATACATGCATAATTATGGATGAACTGTCTTTGCATAAATTTTAAACTATTAAAGCAATTAATGATTAATGACTAGATTAGGGAAGATGCTTAGTCTCTTCTGGAATCCCAAACCCATCGGCCCCCCCTGGGAACAGCTGATCAAAAAGGACATTCGGAAGTACCTGGCTGAGGGTGGAGGACAGTTAGAAGGAAGGATTTCTGCTGCCAGTGATTTTATTGTAAGCTCAGATATGTAACGTTATCTGAGTGATTAAAATGAAAAAAAGGAGGGATTCAAAAATACTGACATGATAATATATAATATCAAGATGAAAAGAAGAGTATCTTAGAAATGGTTATTCTTGAACCTAGCCTTGAATATCAAGGGAACTCGAGCTAGATTTGAGCTTGGTATACAATCTCAAAATGTGTAATTAGTAACTTTTACATAATCTTATGCCGATACAGAGGATGTGTCAATATACAAGGTATTTAATTCAGTAGCCAATCCACTAAACAATTAATCAAAACGTTCCAGAATGCATTTTTGAGATACTTAATCCGCAGATTGACCATAAATACAAATGTTAATGTACTTCCTTGTATCATAGCCAAATTGTAGGTGTTTAGAGAACATTTAGGAAAACTCGCTTTTACTATTTTTTTTTTTTTTAAACATCTTTATTGGGGTATAATTGCTTTACAATGGTGTGTTAGTTTCTGCTTTATAACAAAGTGAATCAGTTACACATATACATATGTTCCCATATCTCTTCTCTCTTGCGTCTCCCTCCCTCCCACCCTCCCTATCCCACCCCTCCAGGCTGTCACAAAGCACCAAGCCAATCTCCCTGTGCCATGCAGCTGCTTCCAACTAGCTATCTACCTTACTACGTTTGTTAGTGTGTATATGTCCATGACTCTCTCTCGCCCTGTCACAGCTCACCCTTCCCCCTCCCCATAACCTCAAGTCCGTTCTCTAGGAGGTCTGCGTCTTTATTCCTGCCTTACCCCTAGGTTCTTCATGACATTTTTTTTTTCTTAAATTCCATATATATGTGTTAGCATACGGTATTTGTCTTTTTCTTTCTGACTTACTTCACTCTGTATGACAGACTCTAGGTCTATCCACCTCATTACAAATAGCTCAATTTCGTTTCTTTTTATGGCTGAGTAATATTCCATTGTATATATGTGCCACATCTTCTTTATCCATTCATCCGATGATGGACACTTAGGTTGTTTCCATCTCCGGGCTATTGTAAATAGAGCTGCAATGAACATTTTGGTACATGACTCTTTTTGAATTTCGGTTTTCTCAGGGTATATGCCCAGTAGTGGGATTGCTGGGTCATATGGTAGTTCTACTTGTAGCTTTTTAAGGAACCTCCATACTGTTCTCCATAGTGGCTGAACCAATTCACATTCCCACCAGCAGTGCAAGAGTGTTCCCTTTTCTCCACACCCTCTCCAGCATTTATTGTTTCTAGATTTTTTGATGATGGCCATTCTGACTGGTGTGAGATGATATCTCATTGTAGTTTTGATTTGCATTTCTCTAATGATTAATGATGTTGAGCATTCTTTCATGTGTTTGTTGGCAGTCTGTATATCTTCTTTGGAGAATCGCTTTTACTCTTAATCATTTAACTTGAAAATGTTAGTGGTGCACTTTTGAATTTAAACTCTTATTAAATACCTTACTATCTTAGCCACATCACTAGTATTGGCAATAGTTTCTTTTCTTCTTCTTTATTTTTTTGGCTGCGTCGGGTCTTAGTTGTGGCGCACGGGGGTCTTCATTGAGGCATGCGGGATCTTTTGTTGCAGTGTACGGGCTCTGTGTTGCGGCGCGCAGGCTTCTCTCTAGTTGTGGCACACAGGCTCCAGAGCGCATGGGCTCTGTAGTTTGCAGTACGCGGGCTCTCTGGTTGAGGAGCGCGAGCTCAGTAGTTGAGGCGCGCGAGCTCAGTAGTCGTGGCATGCAGGCTTAGTTGGCACACAGTCTCAGTTGCCCTGTGGCATGTGGGATCTTACCTGACCAGGGATGGAACCCATGTCCCCTGCATTGGAAGGCAGATTCTTTACCACTGGATCACCAGGGAAGTCCCAGGCAATAGTTTCAAATCCACTGATGTTGCTATATCAGAAGTGATTTTTGTCCCATTTTGAATTTCTGCCTTCTTTCCCATATTGTAACCAATACAGTGATATGGTTATAAGGCATTATTAATGTTACATACTACTGTTATATACACAACATTTGAAAATCTCTAATCATAATCATCACTATGACCACAATATTTTTATTGTACTCAGAAAGACTGGCCAGAGATTGGTTTTTCTCTCTGCATAATTTATAAACTCTCTGAGCTTCAGTTTCTTCATAGCCATAAAATGAGGGTTAATAATCACTACCTTCTATAGTTATTATGGCGATTAGATGAAATAAGGTATATAAAAATGCCATAAACCCAAAGAATTATAAAATGAATTGTGGAAATATAAAAGCAGAAGCACAGGAGATAAGTTAGATTATAGTCACACAAAAAAGTCCCTTCAACTTTTGCTGCCACCCTTTTATGGCTCAGGTTGAGCCATAAATGAAAATGCCCTAATGAAAAGGTGTGTGAGATTGCTACCGTTTCCATTTTTTGAATGCAACTCTTAGGTCTTCTGCAAGCTCAGATGAGCAGCTTGGGGAAATACTAGAAATACCTAAAAGCTAAAATGCAGTTCTAGATAAAGCATCTGAAGTTTTACAAGCTTTTTACAATAACTGCGTTTAGTCCTGACACAAATAGAACAAGCCTTGATCCAATTCCTTTTAACTCTTCTCTAAGGAAACACAATAAGTCATCTCATGAGATATTTTTAAGTTGTCTGTCAGCCTTACTGTCTCTTCTTCTCCTTTTGTCTGGCAAAAACAATGTGTTAGTCCACGAAGCAAAAACCTATTATTGAATTAATGCCAAGAATTCTGGCTTCTAATGTTTAAGGTGTTCTCAATGCTAGAATATTCTGGGCTCTTCATAGGAGGGTACAAAAATGACATGAAGTAGAAACAGACTGAACCCAATGTAATATTACAGATGAATTAAATATCAAGGGTTTTAAAAATCCGTATCGTCATTTAGGGTGAGCATGGTGATTTTCAGAAAGAATAAGTGACTAGTTGACTTGTCACCTTCTATCTGCTGCTGTCATCTGAGCCTATGTTCCTGCCAGGAGAACTTCCTCCTGCCCTCTCTGCCTGGCTGAAACCTACTCATACTTTAGACCCAATCCCACTTTTACCTGCTAGGGCCACATGAACCTAGCATGACCCCTTGCTCCTTAGAATGCCTTTCATACGTACATAAATCACCCAGGTGGCTTTAAGAGCAGCTTTTGCCTTCATTTTTATTTTTTGACATTTATATAGTCTAACAAGTGAAGTTTGTTATCAATGTTTGAACAATTATTTATTGTCACTATTATTATTATTGGTTACATTAATATATTTCTTTGGGGTTTTTTTGATTGAAATATAGTTGATTTACAATGTTGTGTTAGTTTCAGATATACACTAAAGTGATTCAGATCTATCTATATATAAAATCTTCTTCAGATTCTTTTCCACTAAAGGTTATTATAAGATATTGAATATAGTTCCCTATGCTATACAGTAGGTCCTTGTTACTTATCTATTTTATATACAGTAGTGTGTATCTGTTAATCCCAAACTGCTAATTTATCCCTTCCTGCCCCACTTTCCCCCTTGGTAACCATAAGTTTGTTTTCTATGTCTGTGAGTCTATTTCTGTTTTGTAAATAAGTTCATTTGTACCATTTTTTTGATTCAACATATGAGTGATATCATATGATATTTGTCTTTGTCTGACTTACTTCACTTAGTATGATAATCTCTAGGTCCAACCACATTGCTGCAAATGGCATAATTTCATTCTTTTTTATGGCTGAATAGTATTCCATTGTGTATATATACCACACCTTCTTTATCCATTCATCTGTTGATGGACATTTGGGTTGTTTCTATGTCTTGGCCAATGTAAATAGTGCTGCTATGAACATTGGCATGCATGTATCTTTTCAAATTAGAGTTTTTGTCTTTTCTGGTATATCACCCAGGTGATTCTTAATCATGTGCTACCTTCAACTGTTATTTCACTTTTCATGTGCACATCTCTTAGCTGCTCATTTGGGCCACAAGCTTCTTGGAGGCTGAAGTAGGGTATGTTTTCCAAAGTTTCATATCTACAGTATGTGCATGGTAAATAGCTTTTAAATTAAAATGGATTTAATTGATAGACGAGTTTTAAAGGTGGTTGATTAACATTTCCCCAGCAGCTATAGCATAAAATTCCAATCAGAATTCTGCCATTTGAGATGTCAGAGTATGATTTCAATGCCTGATTTTGTTGCTAGAATACAGGTCTCCCAAAGAGGACAGAGGCTGCTGTTAAGTGTCAGAAGGTCAGAAGTGTCCGTTAATTTTCTTTGGTTTCGGAAAAGGAATTGAGAAACGAACCTGTTTTGCTCACATGTTGAAGGACTGCATTTCTAACTTTTATATGCAGTATTTAATTCCACTCTGGATTTGGGCGTAAGTTGGATTAAAGACCTCCAAGGCAAATTTTTTATTATTCCCACTCTGGTTTACCAGGTAAGAAGAAGTAGGGGGCTACACATCAAGCCCCAAGTTAGTTTTCTATGGAAAATTTAAGAGGATTGTTTTTATTTAGCAGCTTTTGAAGTGCTTCCAAATACCCCATCAGAATTTGTAGACCTTTCAGGAGAGAAGAGAGACTCGTTGTGAAGGTGGTTTAATCAGGAGATCAGGATCCAAGCAGCCTCTGGCTTCTCACAGTGTGAAGTTGGGATTACTACTCTTCCTGCCATTCTCCATCCCTTCTATTTTCTTCTCTGTTTTCTAAAGGCTTTCCAGTCCCCATTTTAATCTGATTTACTTGCATTTGGGGTAACTGTGACGGCTTTCCAATTTGAGAACATTGGTTGATTTTTAAATACTTGTCAGTATTTAAAATCAGTGTGTGATTTGGGAAGTTTCTTCTTTAGGCCATTTCCCCCCATTTACCCCAGAATCTGAGAGTTGGAAGAGTTTGGTTTTGTAACCAACTCTGCATAATTCACACAGCCCTCTGCTTGTCAGAGATCATGTGAGCTTTGAGTCCAAGGGAAAAACTAGTTATTATATTTAGAATTACAAATCCCCCAAACCCAGAAAAGTATCTAATAAACATATAGCATTTCACTGGCATATAAAATCAAAGTCCTGGGAGGGACTGAAGTTCTTCAAAGGTTATTTTTTTTAACATTATTTTTCCCTAACTCATCCCTAAATTTGGTGCTGTATTTTGCTCTTAAAATTTTCCAGGGAAGAAAAACTTACTACATTCTCTGGCCTTGTTTTAATGTTTGACAGCCATTGAAATGAGAAAGTTGTGTGAAACCAAAACTCTTGCTGTAGCCTCTGCCTGACCTCACTCCTCCTGTCTTAACTGGAGACTGGGATGTCAATTCGTGCACAAGCATTAGATAGAACCCATTCGCAGGGAGCTCTAGGGGCTTAACATTCTGGCTCGGGCCATTTCTTTTGACCTCTTCTCTGGTAATGAAGATGACTTTCTACTTGCCTCTCCTGAGTTGCACTGTACACGCCACCCGCTCTGGTCTGTTTTGTCTCCTTCTGTTCCCTGACACTTGCATCTTGCTTGTTCCTCTGTGTGTGCTTTGTTTATGCTGTGTCCCCACCTGGCACACTGTGCTCTGTATCTCACCACTGGGATGTAAACACCAGGAGTTTACAAGCAGGGACCTTGTCTTTTTCACTTGCAGCTGTATCATTAGATGTGTCTCAGTCATGTCACTCATACTGCATGCCTACAACTCCACACATATTGGTTAAGTGATATTTAATAGTTAATATTCAAATTCTACCCAAACATCAAAGCCCTTCTCCAGAGAAAGAGAACAGCATAAACTTTCATTCAACACAATTACATGGGTGTCTACAACATAACCAATATTGTGCTTCTAAATTTGCAACTACAGTTATATTCAGTTGTTCTCTCTTCCAAATTATAGGTTTTCCTTTACATTAAGAATGAGCTTCCTACAATTGTTGATGAGTAAAAATATTGGGCCTCAATAACACATTAAGTAATATCCTCCAATTCTGGACTGAGACTGCAATAAGAGAGTAGATACCATTTATCGAGGGCTTAGTATATTTATATAACAAATACTCATATAGTACTTATTGTGTGCCAGGCACCATTCTCAATTCTTAGGGCTTTATAAATCTTAACTCACTTCTCTTAAGCATGCTGTGCATTAGGTACAATCATTATTCCTATCTTACAAGTAAGGCTTCTGAGGTACAGAGAGGTTAAGTAACTTGCCCAAAGTCACACAGCTAGCAGAGTCAGGCAGTCTACTTCGAGAGCCTGGGCTTTAACCACTTCACCATATTGCTGTTTTCTTGGTACACCACTTGAGTCCAGGTTTTATGTTCCTACTTCTACTTTCTGCTGATGGGGACAACTTTCAGTGCCCTAGACTGCCACTCCTTCTACACACAGATACTGGTTTTATGAGTCAGAAACTCAAAGTTGGCTGTTTCCATTCTCAGCCCACATTCAGCATTTCCCAGGCTTGCTTTCTTCTACTCCTTTCTGTTATTTATGAACACACCTGTCTCCCTGATGCAACTGGTAGCAACTGTGAGGACAGCAAATCTCATCTCCCCTCCCTCCCTCCATGTTCCAGAACACAGTACAGTGCTTTGGACATAGTAGGCATTTCATAAGTATTTGTTAAAGAAATACATATGTTTAGAGAGATTTTCCTGTTCTTTTATTTAAAGTCAAACTGCTCATAAGAGTTAAAAACACTAAAACTCATGTCACTTCTGAGCTGGATTATAGGGAAAGTAAATAGAGAGTCCAGTCCAGCTGTGGGAACACAGGCCTAGGTGAGCACCCAGAGAGCCCTTGAACCTGGAGACTAAGCAGTCTTAACGTTTTCAGTGGTACAGTGGCCAGGAGCTAACAGGTTGCATTTAGGGAGAAGGATGAAGTATGTTGTTAGAAGATAGTTTCCTCTGTGGTGGTTTTAATAACACTGTCAAAAATATTTTATGACCTTCTAGGACAGTTCTTATCTGAGAAGGTCTGTGGTCAGTTAAAGATGGCCACACATTCTTTGCTACTTCATCATTCAGCAGTGGAGTCTAATTTCCCTCCTCTTGAACTTGGGCTGGACTAGTGATTTGTTTCACCAGTTGAATGCAGTGGAAGTGATGCCACATGACTTCCATGTCTAGGTCAGCAGGAGCCTTTTGGCATCTTCCTTGGCCTCTGGAACACTCGCTCTTGGAACGCAGCCACCATGCTGTGAGGAAGCCTAAACAGCCCCCTGGGGAGGCCAGCATGGAGGGGAGCCAAGGTCTCTGGCTGAGAGCCACAGTGGAGGTCCCAGCCTACAGCCAGCACTGACCCGCCAGTCATGTGAATAAGTCATCCTGGACTGGACCCTCCAGCACATTGAGCCACCCCAGCTGACGCATGTGGAGCAGAGATGCTCTGTCCCAGCAGGGCCTTCCCAAATTCCTGACTCAAAAAAATTGTGAGCAAACTGAAATTGTTGTTTAATGTCATGAGCAGTAAAGAACAGCAGCAATGTCATAATCTGCACAGTGAAAACCAGCCACAAACACAGCCCATCAAAGAGCTTTTCACGGGCTTCCCTGGTGGCACAGGGGTTGAGAGTCCGTCTGCTGATGCAGGGGACATGGGTTTGTGCCGGGGTCTGGGAAGATCCCACATGCCGCGGAGTGGCTGGGCCCGTGAGCCATGGCCGCTGAGTCAGTGCATCCGGAGCCTGTGCTCCGCGGCGGGAGAGGCCACAACAGTGAGAGGCCTGCGTACCGCAAAAAAAAAAAAGAGCTTTTCACTTCATACGTAATTTTTCCCAAAACATACCCACTAGTACTACATATTTGGCCTGCTCTCACCCCTTGAGTCATGCGGTGCTTTGGAAAGAAACTGTTTGCTTCACACGTAATGGTTCAAAACTGTATCAAATGAGGAAAATAAAACAAAACTGAACAAAACCCTATGGCTCCATTATTCTAGGATCAAATTGTGAGGAAATTAAAATGTGACACCCTGCACTGGAAAAGTTCAACACATAAGCCCATGATTGCTTTAAACCCACATTTATGGTATTAAGAAAAAATCTAGGCCTTCAACTAGATCAAACATTTACTAGATCAATTATTTCAGAGGAATGTTATAGAGCTGATGTAAGGCCACCCCATAATATAACAGGCAGAATAAGAATATCTTCCCACCTCTAACCCTTGAAGCCTATTACTAAGAGCTGATTCATTTGTCTTTATAGGATCCTTTTTAAAATGCAAAATATAGTGGGAAGGTTAACACAGTAACAGTTAATACAGCTCTCAATCATTCACAGTTAATACAGCTCTCAATCATTCACAGCTCTCAATCATTCACATTTGCTGTGCAGCAAAATTCCAGTTCACTGTGTAAGCATAGGGGGAAATGGGGTGACCTCCCGAGGAATCAGGCAGCAGGAGGACGCAGGGCATCTGGGAGGCAGAGGAGAAAGTCTGGGAGACAGAAAGGTGTAAAAAAGGGAGGTGGGGAGTGTCTGAGAATTTCTCCTCCTTTATTGGCGTCTTTTAGGCAGACCAAACTTCTGAGACTTACAAGAACCTTTGATAAATCCAGGCTTACAAAGGGTTAAATGAAACAGCCAAGAGTCCTCAGTTGTTCTCTCCAGTTATTGTCTCATCATGTTCTGCTTCCTCCCAGTGTCACCTCTTTTCTGGCCCCTTTCAAGTGCTCTTTACAATTGGATGTGCTTGACCTCTCGGTGACTGTCATTCTCAGTGGAACGGGGTATTCCTTCCTCTGCTCTCCCCATATGGCCTCAAATTCTCCTGGCCTTATAGTTTGGCAGACTGAGGTTTATTTCCTACAAGTGCTGTTTTCTTCCTCTGTGATGCCCCATAGCTCTGGTACTGGCATCTATACAATGCAGTGTAATTGTTACCCATTTCTCTTCCCATTAGACTCTGACCCTCCTTGACAGAGGGGAGATTTTTCCATCTCCCTAGAGAATGGGACAGTTATGGCATACGCTAGACCTTCAACAAACATTTGCTGCTTGAATGGCTGGCCGAAGGGATGAACGGACAAATAAATTGCATTTCCCTTGAAGGTAGAGTTTGTGTTATACCTCCTGCGTCCCTGGTACTTAGCACAGTTCCTTGAACAGAGCCTAAAGTCAGTGGATGCCCTTTCAGCATAATGATCATTGGAACAGGTCTTTAGGTGATGAGTTATGTGTGTTTACTTTATTTCTTTGTTAGTTATGCCAAACTTACTCCTGAAAATGATTTAGAGTAACTGAACATTAGAATTAGGCTTTCCCCCCAAATATCCTACAGACTGCAGGATGGTTCTTCTGAACTCCGAAGAGTCAGCTGGTTTTACTGCAACTTATATGAGCAAACCAGAAACCATCAGCCCTTGAGCAATGGAATCCTGGGTGTGGTGTTTGCATGGTTTAGCCCAAGCATGTCCCCATCCTGAATGGGACAACCCACTTACAAGGGAAGGGACACATGGTCAAGTGATGGTTTTTAACATCCTGTCACAACTACGTATTTAGCTGGACTGTCAACAAAAAATGAATGTGTTCTAAAAGTCACTTGTCAGTTTCAGACCCATTTAACTTCCTTTAAAACAGATCACATGCCCCTTGAAAGCAAAGACTATGCTTTTAAGCTATTTGTGCAGTGAATGTCTATAACTACTTTCAAATTTATGGGATTATAAGGCCAGGTCTTCTCATGCCCTAAAAATTGGAGTCCAGCTTAAATTAAAATGGTCTTCTGACTTAAACCATGAGTGCCCTGACTGGCAGGCTCACAACTTCCTCTTTTTACATTGACTAAAACGTTCTTTTTCTTAATCTCACCCTTCCCCCACCCTTGTCTTTCTCCCCACCTCAACAAAATCACCAATTTATCAAATAACTGCTGTGGAAACTTCATTAGAGCTGCTATATTTTACTTTCAGTATCACCCACCCAGGGTGCCTTGCCGAGTGAGAGCAGATGTGCTTTCCTTGGCTGACGGCCAGGCCAGCCACTGAGCCATCACTCCTGAGGTGCGTGTTCACTTCTGTGAGCTCATCACAGGAAGGGCAGCTCTTTCCAGAGAGTTCTCTTAATGAGAGAAAAAAATCTGTCTTGCTTTGTGCTTTAAGTTGTCTGCCCCACGTGCTGGAGCCACCTCTGCACAATAGTCCAGGGGCAGAGAATGGGGCTCTGTGGTGTTTTGTGCTGCACAGAAAGTCATGTTTTTGTTTTCTCTCCTGATCCAGGCAACTCTGTGTACTGCTATAAAGGGGATTCAGGCTAGAGCTGACAGCCCCCCAGGCCCTCTTCTGTTTTGTACCATCCCTTCTCCTCACTCACCCAGAGCTTTCCCAAGTCCCTCTTGCTATAAATTGAATTCTGTCCCCCAAAGGAAGATGTGCTGAGGTCCTAACCCCCAGTATCTCAGAATCTGACCTTATTTGGAGAGAGGCCCTTTATGGAAGTAATCAAGTTAAGATGAGGTCATTGGGGTGGCCTGTAATCCAGGATGACAGGTGTCCTTATAAAAAGGGGAAATATGGACACACAGACACGCTCAGGGAGAAGATGGTCATGCGACTGGGGTGATGCAGCTACAAGCTGAGGAATGCCAAGGATCACCAACAAACAGTAGAAGCTAGAGGAGGCTGGGAAGGACTCTCCCCTGGAGATGTCAGAGAAAGCACAGACTTACTTTTGGACTTTCAGCCTCCAGAACTGAGACAATAAAATTCTGTTTGGGTAAGCCACCCAGTTTTTGGTGCTCGTTATAGCAGCCCTAGGAAACTAATACTCCTCCCTTCCCAGCCCTTGAAACAGCTACCTCAGAGGCCAGGGTCCCCCATCATTATATTACCACTCTGGCCACATCCCAAGTGGCAATTCTTTCTCCTTTTGCCCTCCAGCTACCAAAACTTGTCAATCTTATGTTCCACTTCCGCATGGCCTTGGCCTCTGCAATGATTAAGTAGTAATGAAGTGACTAGGAACAAATGTATTGTAAAGCAGAAAGGGTGGGCTGACAGATTAATTGGCACAGTTATCAGTTTATATAACATTTCCCAGAGGTTTCTTAGGAAGAATAGCTTACACTGATGTTTCTCAAACTGAAGTCTGAGTTCTCGCTGAGAATTTTTTATCCTGTGTTTGCATTTACAAGACAATCCAAAAAAAAAGTATCAATTTTCTATGCATAAAATTAAAACTTCCATTTTGCCGTGGTTGTTACAATTGAATGCAATTATTATAGAAGACATTATGTTTTTTATTTTTATTTTTTCCAGCTTTATTAAGGTCTAATTGATAAATATTAATTGCATATATTTAAGATATACAATGTGATGTTTTGATGTTTGATACATCGTGAAATGATTACCACAATCAAGCTAATTAATATATGTTGTATAATCATCTCACATGGCTGCCTTTTTCTCTGGTGAAAGGACATTATGTTTTAAATCAATTTTTCTCAAACTGAAGTTTGTAAGACACTTTTTGTTTTCCTTTAAGAAGAGCCTATTTATTTCTCAAAATTTACAAACACTGCTACATAAAAGGAATGGTCAGAGAGGAACCTGGCTGAGGGCACTTATGACACTCTGCAATCTTACCACTTGCCTATTCTGATACTGAGCTGGATCTCATTCAATGCCGAGCCAAATTTGCTAGCTCATCATTAGCTATTACATGTACCTGTATATTTGCTTGAGGTTTTTAGAACATAAAAAGGATTGTTCACCTGTCTCTCTGCCCATTTAAACTGCCTTTGTGCATGACACTCTCTTTTCCCCTCATGGAGCACATATGTCATGAGCTACTTTTAAAATCAATTATTCAGGGTCTTGGAGGCTGGAAGATGGAGCAGAAGTTCCCTGGAGTATTTTGAAGTAAACATCAAATTATAAATGAAGCACTCTTTATAAATAGGTCAAAGGAATGGGGAACAGGGACATAAGTGGATGGGCTAGATTCCAACCCCTGCCTAACCCCCAGGAAAACTTTTTCCCCAGCATGAGCCTGAGTTCACCTGCTGGGAAAGCACTTGGGAATCCTTGGGGGGTAATGCCCCTGCCTCTGAGTCAAGTGAAAAGGTTCTCTGATCCACAGTGTGTGTGTGCACGTGTGTGTGCACGTGTGCGTGTGCGTGCGCATGGGGAAAGAATCCTCTTCTCCAGGCCAGGCTCCTCCCTCAGCATTATCAGCTAGTAAAGAAGACATGCTACCTCTGCTAAGGTTGCAGAGAGGGGAGAGTGGGCTCAGAGCAGGAGGGCAAAGTGGGCTGGGTGGCCTCTGGCTCGCAGGAAGCCCCGTCCAGGCCTCCCTCCCAAGGCCTGATTTCCAGCCCTCCCACGGCCTGTCCAGGGCAGAGGGCCTTAGCAGCTGCTTGCAGAAAGGTTTAGACAAGCAGAAGAGCAGGAGACAGTCTGACAGGGGGTGATTTTTTTGGAATGGAATGATGTACAAGGTTTATAATTAGATTCCTCATTACTCTAAGTTTCCAAAGCAGGCCAGGCAACTCTATGGATCAGGCCTCCAAAACGGCCTTCAGGGGCCACAGGCTCTTTTTGCTCTCTCTTCTTCTCTCCATAGAAAACAGTTAAGTAAACAAGCCACCCTGGAAACTTCCTCTTACTGGACCTCTAGGAGCAGCAAGGATTAACCAGGCCTTGGCTGAGGAACGACAGGTTATGTGAGCTCTCGCCAGGTACTAGAAAATCCATCTTAAACACCCTTGCACAAAATCCCCATAATGTTTAATTAAAATATAATATGTATACATATGCTTATACACTTTTATATTATGTGATCTTTTCATCACGTGTGTTATGTTTTAATTAAACACTAATCAGTTAAGTTTCAGTTAACGAAGGTAAGCTCTAAAGATCTGCTGTACAGAATGGCTATCATCAAAAAGAACATGAATAACAAATGTTGGTGAGGATGTAGAGAGAAGGGAACCCTTGGACACTGTTGGTAGGAATGTAAATTGGTGCAGCCACTGTGGAAAACAGTATG
Organism: Orcinus orca; assembly: GCF_937001465.1. Classification (NCBI taxonomy): domain Eukaryota; kingdom Metazoa; phylum Chordata; class Mammalia; order Artiodactyla; family Delphinidae; genus Orcinus; species Orcinus orca. The sequence continues at coordinate 93,850,871 of NC_064568.1, read as the reverse complement.
GAGCTTCCTCAAAAAACTAAAAATAGAACTACTATATATACCACCAAGCAATTTCACTCCTGGGTATATGTCCAAAAAACACTATGTAATTTGAAAAGATACATGCACCCCAATGTTCATAGCAGCATTATTTACAATTGCTAAGATATGGAAGCAACCTAAGCGTCCATCAACAGATTAAGAAGATGTGGTATATGTATACACACAGACACACAGACACACACACACACACACACACTAGAATACAACCCAGCCATCAAAAAGAAGGAAATTTTGCCATTTGCAACAACGTGGATGGTCTTAGAGGGTATTATGCTAAGTGAAATACGTCAGACAGAGAAGGACAAATACTGTATGACATAACTTATATGTGGAATCTAAAAAATACAACAGACTAGTGAATATAACAAAAAAGAAACAGACTCACAGATATAGAGAACAAACTAGTGGTTACCAGTGGGGAGAGGAAAGAGGGGAGAGGCAATAAAGAGGTAGAAGATTAAGAGGTGTAAACTATTACGTATAAAATAAGCTACAAGGATATATTGTACAACACAGGGAATATAGCCAATATTTTATAATAACTATAAATGGAGTATAACCTTTAAAATTGTGAATTTTTATACCATATACCTGTAACTCACATAATATTATACATCAACTATACTTCAATTAAAAAATAAAGATCTGCTGTAAAATATGGTACCTGTAGTCAATAATACTGTATTGTACACTTAGATATTTATTAAGAGGGTAGACATTATGTTGTACTCTTAACATACTAAAATAAAATACAAAATATATTTAATAAAAAGTAACCTTTCTCCTCTCCCAGATCTTCAGGCTTTCTCTTCAGAGGCAAGCCATTTATCCTACCAAATATGTTTCTATGCATTGACAAAACCATACATGTATCAGTGGACACATGTGTGTTGTTTTTTTACATACATGGGAGAATATCATACTCAATATTTGGGATCTTGCTTTATTCACTTAACAACATACCTAAGAGCCCTTTTCATGCCTACACAGAGCCATCTAACTCATTTTTAAAGTCATGGGTACTGCAGTGAACATCTCATACATACATCTCTTCTCAGGTGTGCAAGTTTATTTGCCAGATATATTTGTAGCAGTGGAACTGTTAGATCAAAGGTATATGAATTTTTTATTATGATAGATATTGACAAATTGCCCTCTAAGGAGAACATGTTGATTTACATTCTCTGCCTATCTGCACTCTTACTGGTGCTGCACATTTTCAAACTTTCTGATCTTTGTAAAATGTATAAGTAAACAAATGTGTCTCAAGTGACTTTCCTGCTTCCGGTCTTGCTCCCTTCAATTCAGTAAACACCCTGCAGCTTGTGTGATGTTTCTCAGACGTGAATCCGATCCTGTGACTCAACTCAGCACAAAACTCTTCCATCTCCTCACTGTCCTTGGGATAAAGCTCCGTTTCTTTGACTGGCTCACAAGGTCCTTAGTATTTGGGCCCCTGCTCAGGGCCACTGTCACCCTCTATGCTTCAGCCATGCTAGACGACTCTGCCTTCCTCAGACAGTCCTGCTCTCCCTCACGTCCACCCAGGCCTCTCCTCTGTGCTCCGCCTGCCTGAGGACACTCTCCTTGGCCTGTCTCCCCTTTTCTGGCTCATTCCTACTCATTATGCTGGTTTCACCTTCCATGTGGCACCCACTAGGTAATGATGGGGAGCACCCTGGCTGCCTCCACAGTCCCCTGAACTTCACCTTTTAAATTATGTAACATTCAGCATGTAAAAAATAACATATATATATGTACATATATGTAAGTTATGAAACATAACCATAACAACAAACACCTACGCACCTACTAACCCACCTTAAGAACCAGCTGGCTGCCAACACTGTAACATGTACTGTTTTCCTTGCCACACTGGGTGGTAATGGTCTCTATACTTGTCTCATTTCCCACCATAGTCTCAGTTCTAGGGGCCATGGGTCTGGGTCTGACTTGTGCATAGTGATATCCCAGGGCCAAGCACAGGGCCTGACAAGTTTTATTGCAGGCCTTAACAATATTTAAAAATTGAATTTAATAATATCCAGAAAGGGAATACTTAAAAAAAAAGTAACCAGGTTCCCAGAGAGCAGGTTAGTCATTAAGAACCTACCACCAGTTCACTCTATATAATTTGGGTCATTTTTCTAAGGTCAAGGGTCAGTCTGTAGAACTTAAACCTCCTTCTCTGGCTCCTTTGGTGAGGCTAGGCTGCTGGGACATATTTCTTTTCTTTCTTTTTGTTGTTGCTGTTGTTCATTTACATTTTCAAATTGTTTATCAACAAGGTTGAACAGCTTTTGAGTTACCAGCAATTCACCTTAATGTGGTAATTGCAAAGTGAATGAGTTTATTTTCCTTATTCTTTTTTAAAAAATTAATTATTTAGTTAGTTATTTTTGGCTGTGTTGGGTCCTCGCTGCTGCGTGTGGGCCCCCTCTAGCTGCCGCGAGCGGGGGCCACTCCTTGTTGCAGTGAGCTGGCCTCTCATTGCGGTGGCCTCTCCCATTAGGAGTACGGGCTCTAGGCGCGCGGGCTCAGCAGTTGTGGTTCGCGAGCTCTAGAGTGCAGGCTCAGTAGTTGTGGCACATGGGCTCAGTTGCTCCACAGCATGTGGGATCTTCCCGGACCAGGGCTCAATCCCGTGTCCCCTGCATTGGCAGGCTGATACTCAACCACTGCACCACCAGGGAAGCCCTATTTTCCTTACTCTTTAAAATTGTCCTGGTCTATGATTTTAAAAAATTTTTTGTTTGTTTTTGAATTGCAATCTTTACTACTCTTTACATGGTATCGAATATTTATTAAAAGAAGTAGAAAAAAGAGAAAATCACTTTGCTCTTAATAATTCTTGGTTCTATGCGGTCATTCACTGATTTGTTCATTTAACAGATGTTTGAGTGCCTACTGTATGCCAGGCATGATCCTATGTGAATAAAGCGGAAAAAAATCACTGCTCTTGTGGAACTTATATTCTAATGAGAGGACACTGGCAAAGATATGTGGTAATAAAAGGGAAAGTAAAGCAAGATAAGGGGATGAGAAGGGACAAGTCTGGATGTTTCTTTAAAAGAGGAGTTCTGATGAGGTCTCCCTGATGAGATGATATCTGAGCAGAGAAATCAGTGAAGGGAGGAGAGAATCAGTGGAGGTACTGGGGGTGGAAGGTGAGGAGAGGGGGGTCCCCGGGTAGGGCACACCTGGCTGTGTGTGCACATTCATGCCTACTTCATAGAATATCCCAAGCTATAATGTTGCTGTTTACATTTTATAATAGATTCTCTTAGATTTGATAGAGCTTATGGGTTGAAAACACTACCTTAAGCCCCCAAAACAACAAGTTTCTCTTTACTTCCAGGCCCCTGATGGCTCCTGGCCCTTCACTAAAAAGTAGCTTCACCCTTGCCTGCTTCCTGTTGACTTTGAATGAGAAGATTGCTCAGCTACCTACTTCCCGTTTAGCGAGGCTCCACAGAGAAGAGATGGAGGAGGTCTAATGAGATGACACCTATGAAACCCCAGTGCATGTACTTGCATAGAAGTTTATTGCTATTTTGGTTACTGTTATTAACAAAGATGTTAATTCTCTTGTGTATTAGGAGTCAAGCCATTCAAAGCGTATGTGTATTTCTATCTCTCCAAGCAAGCTGGGACACATTAGACCAAACACCATGTGGGGTGGTCTAAGCAAAAATAAAAACCCCAAGGAGTTGCCTCTGTTGGGGGAGCTCCTCAAAGACAAAGGTGGTCCAGGGCCTGGCATCAAGTAGCCTGAAAGAGGCACCAGAGAAAAGAAAGGGAGGATTTCCACACAGGATGGGTGGAGCGGAAGGGAGGGACACCACTTAGTGGGAAACAAAACAAACATATCCAGTACAAATTTGCACAACAAGAGAAAGAACAGAGGGTTTACCGTGCCAGTTAGAGAATAAATAAAATGTGCATATTGGCAAATTGGCACATGGAATGAACAGGATGAGAAACAGTCGATCAAGAAGGATTATTACTGAAAAGAACCATGACTTAAAGTGTAGCTCGACTCCAGCTTCAGAGTTTCTAGGGCTCTCGAGGTTTGGTTAAGGTGGATGGAAACTACCTCCCAGCTATGTTCACAGTCATGTCTGCAAAAATAGAATTGCGACAATGGGAAAAGCCTGAAGGGAGATAAACTGCTGTTCATATTCTGTCCACTCATGTGCTGCTTCAGTTTAGCCTTACTAAACAGGCACCAACCTGTAGAAAGATGGGGGTATTTCCCACTCAATCATTAAGGTGCTCTCGCAAAGGAACTGTCTACCAATAAGATGCATTTGAAATGATGGTAAGAGACAACAGACTATTAAATAGTGGAATAATGAGAACTTACAGCTCACTTTCAAGGTCTCAGGAAAACAAAAAACAGAATACCTCTGAAGAATTTAGGAGTGCCTCTTTCTCTATCCTTCTCTCTGTCTCTCCTGCTTTGCAATATTTATGAAAAACTAGTAAAACAATTTTGCATGGTTATAGATTCTCCAATCAAGTTTCCCCTGGGTTATATTCAGACAGACTTAGGAGAGAATCCTACGGATGATAACGACCATGATAATAAAAGTAATTTCCATCATCTGCCTAGGCCATTATGGTTCATATAGCTCTATCACTTACATGGTCATGTTTAATCTCCACGAGAACACTTAGGTATCATGTATCCCTGTTTTATAGATGAGAATGTTGACCCAGGCTCATGCTGCCAGCATTGGTAGATGGTAGAGGTCAGAAGAACAGAACTGTTAGGTCTAAACAGGGCTATATATTTTATCTCCCTCTGCTTTCCTCTCTGCCCTGGTGGGAAAGAGCACCAAGCCCTGGCATTGATCCTCACCCTCGCTCCGTACACTGTGCCACTAACTTATAGTTCTCACGTGTCGGAACCTCTTTATGACCCACAGGGGTTGGAAGACAGAGAAATGGCTCACCCAGGTATAGGCAGAGGTGAGCAACCAGGGGCCTGCCTGCCAGCCTCAATAGGCAAGAGGACTTCTAAGGTCAGCTTCCCAGAAGCTGGGGCCCTTGTTCTCAAGGCAGAGTTAGGCCCTCGTAGGCACCAGCTCTGTGTCCTGTGCTTCTTTCAGCAATCCCATTCTTTGCCTCTTGCCAGAAAACAAACCCTTTGAACCAGTGTTTGTCAAAGTATTCAGCAGACTGTTCTGGAAGACGTTATGAGACACTGGGATGGTGGAGGGGGTGACAGAAGGATTCTGTGATCAAATGAGCTTGGGAAATGCTCTTGAAGATTTATAAGCACATTAGTATATTAAAGTTTCTGGGAAATCCCACAGTAAAGAACTATTTAATTTTATTTATTTCTGTGGTTCTGAACCTCTTTCTTTCTTGTAACCCCTATTAATGTCTAGAAGAGTATTTCTTTACCCATTATTGAGTTGTGTAATTATGCAACACTCCAAAATATACCAGAGCACAGAACGTTCTAGAAATGCAGAGCTCCCTGTACATGACTTGGTACACAGCTTAAGAATGTTGAAAAATTTGAGGCATTTTCTAAATCTGTAGGGGTCAAGGTGCACTACATATATAAAAGAATGAAACTATGACCAATTAAACAACTGTGTTCATTTGATAATGGTCTAGATCAGGGGTTCTCAAATTTTTTTGCAATTAGAATCACAAGAGGAGCTTTAAAAATTTTGATGCCCAGGCTGTACCCAGACCCATTAAATCAGAAGCTGTGGGGTGTAACCAAGGCATTAGCATTTGCAAAGTTCTCCAGGTGATTTCATTGTACAGAAAAAGTTGGGAAGGAAAGGTATAAATGATTATCCTAAAGCAAAGAGCAGACGTGGGACTGACAAAAGCTTCTGGGAACTTATCTGGGCCACTTAAAAACTGTCCGTGAGTTTATGAAATATCTCCCCTCCTGGAAAGAATAAGACAAATGCTACAGACTTGGCTTACCGTGTTACAGTCCTAATCGGTAAACATGTGTTCCTAATATGCCTGAGACTGGTTTAATTATACACAAATAAGTTTGGCTTATTGTAATTGCAGAAAGCTGCAGATGTGAAGTTTTAATTATCACATCATGTGGCATTTTAGTTCAAGATGGACAAATGCAAGTTATAATGAAAGACACTGAAGAGTTGGCTTAGAAAACGAGTTTTGGGGGATATACAACATAATTGGCTTCTGAACCCACTACTGAATTCAGAATGCTGAATGCTCTGTGGGAAATACTTCCCTTCAAAAACTACTTGAATAAATATTCAGATCATGAATACACAGTAACAGTGGCTGAGAGCTAAAACTCAGGTTATTTTGATCACTCCAGAGAGCCATGAGGAAAGAGGAGACACTTAAGATGGGATGGAGTCAAGAAATTTTTAGAGCATAGAACTCTCAAGAAAGGGCAGACCTTAGTGAGGTCATGTATTGAGTTTTGAGTGGTCAGGAATAAAAATAATACTAGACTTTACTGACACTTCCTACAGGTCAGGCTGTCCTGTAAGTGCTTTACCTGTTACTTCCTTTAATCCTCACTGACGAGGGAGGTACTGCGGTTATCCCTGTTTTCCTGATGAGGAACCTGAGGAGACTGAATGAGCTAATGTATGCCAGGTGCTTGGTGCCGTAGCTGGTACATGACAAACACGCAACAGTGGTAGCTCCTAATTTTTGGATCACAGAATCACAGAATGTTAGAGTTGAAGAGAATTTAGAGATCATTAGTGAGACTCATTTTGTTCCTTAAAAAGAAAGTAAACAAATAAAACTGTAATAAGAGGGGAGTTCAATATTTGGGGTCTGCCTTTGATTCAAGTCATTCAATTGAAGCAAGAGGAAATGGCCATTTCATTTGATGCTCTAGGAAAAGATGTCTATAATTGATAACAAAATTTAAGTGTCTGTTCTTAAAGATGGTGTCATAAAGGCTATACTGTCTCATCTTTATCTTGTAGTTTAAGAATTGTTCCTGCAGTTTAGGTACAGTGCCACCAGGGGAAGACAGGAAACTACAGTCACTTGGATCAAGCTTCCAGGTGTTTCAGCTTTTCTGTGATTCAAGATAATGGGTCTCTGATTAATCCACTCTCCCTCTAAACAATAATAGTGCATTTTCAAATTTTGAATAAACTATATATTTTCTAAAATATAAAAGTAAGCCATCTTTGAGCAAACTCTCTACAGAAGGATAATACCTTAGAAATGGGATTTAGCAAACTTTTTCCATAGAGGGCTATAGAGTAAATATTTTTAGGCTTCGTGAGCCATGCCGTTTCTGTTCCAACTATTCAACTCTGCCATAACATGAAAACAGCCATAGGCAATATGTAAATGAATGATTGTAGCTATATTCCAATAAAACTTTATTTACAAAACCAGTTGGCGGGCTGGATTTGGCCCATGGCTTGCTGATCCCTGCCTTAGAATAAGTATTACAAGTTCAGTTGCCTACAGTGAAGCAGGGTGTGTCCGGTCCCTGACAAGTCAGTGAGCACATCTTCCATTTAATAGCTGACCCCACTCAGCCCCGGCTGATGATGGCCGTGCAGATGTAAGCCCAGCGTGGCCCGATCCTTCTATTTTTCAAAAACAGCTGGAAACATAGATTTTTACGTGAGAGTTTCTGATCTTTCAAAATTTGGCAATTTATTCAGACAGCCACTACCCTGGGTACTCAGCAGAACAACTCGGCAGATTGCATCTGGCCCTGTTGTGCAGCTTCTGCTGCAGAGCAATTTTTAAAATTAACCAATATGCTCAAGATATAGATGTGGAGATTTCTACCATTCTTCTTTTTTTTTGTTTTAACTGAATAAATCTGACATGCAGCACGGTATAAGTTTAAGGTATACAGGGTGTTACTTTAATACACTTATATATTGTAATATGATTGCCAATGTAGTGATATTTGTCACATTACATAATGATAGCAATATATTATTGTCTATATTCATTATACTGTGCATTACCTCTATGGCTTATTTACTACTTGTTACCGTTGTCCTTCTTAATATAAGCAGACTCTTACAGAGCACTGATTAAATGGCAGGTCTTGTTCTAAGTGCTTTATATGTATTAGCTTACGAATTCTCCTCACAACCACCTTGCAAGGTATATGCGATTACTATTTCACCTCAGGCAAAGGAAGGTTGAGTAGCTTGCCCAAGGTCACACAGCTAACATGGGTCAGAGCGGGGATTTAAATGTAGGCAGCGTGAAGGTGGAGTCTGCAGGGAAATCACTATGCTGTTCCTGTCTCCCTTCTGGGGCTACCGCCCTTTTTCCACCCTGCACTAAACTTCAGCAACAGTGATAGAAGGAGGGAGAAGGACTCTTTTTCTCTCTCTTATAACTGGACTCAGGGCTCAGGGTCCCTTCCCAGTCAACTTATCTTTCTGTTCTGGGGACTTGGTGGCTCTGGGAAAAGTCATGTCTGACATGCCTTCCTCAGCGGCCTGTGTGAGGCACGCACCCAGCAAATGTCAACTCAGAGGTTTGGGTCATTCCATTACCCTGTTTGTATTTTATTATAATTATTTTTCTGTAAAGCCCCACTCTGCTCTTGAATTTGGATTAACTCTCCATACAATATTTGGTTTAATTATCCACCTTGCTTTTCTAATTTGTCCTAGCAAGTCCCAAGCAAATGACTTGAGATATGTGTGGAAAGATTTTTTCTTAAAGTCATAGTACTAAATTTAGGGAAAGGAAAGAGATGAAAATTGTTTTGAAAGGACAGTAAGAATTCATATCTAACTATGATGAGTGGAAAGTACACTAGTTTTGAGAGAGAAGTGTAAATTTTTATTTTCTCTAGCAAACTTAAAAGAAATTGCAGAGTAGGTTCTTGTATCATTTTTCTGAAATGCAGCTATAAGTTTTACTGTTGATTTTTGAAGATACTCTGTAATTTCAGCTGCAAAGGCAATGCAGGAGGCAAAATAAATTATAGTCCCCCTTTTTAAAAAAGGCAAATACTTCTGAGAGGCCATAATTTAATGTGCAATTCTTTATTCAGCAAGGCTTTCCTTCTAAAGCCCAGGGAAGCTGGATTCTATTGGGAAAGGAAAATAGATAGTTTTAGAATTCCGGGGTCATGTGAGGCCCATGGCAAGAAGGGATGTGGCTTTATGTTAAAAACGGGGCTTTCCTGGAACTGTCCCAGATTTAAAACTGAAAGCCCCATGTCCCAGGAATCCTCCCAGGCCCAGGCAAACTGGGATACTTGGTGATCCTAAAATATGATTTCCTGTCTAGCTTCCTGATCCCATGCTCTCCTCTCCCCACAGCTAAGCCTTCCTCACCTCTACTTGCAGGTGTGGCCCCCAGTCTCTAAATAATCTCCTTCAATGTTTTCTAAACTTCTTTGATCACAAAGATCATCTGGATGCTTGTAAAAACACAGATTCCCAGGCTGCCCTCGTTTGGGGCAGGTCTCGCGAATCCGTAAGTTCACCAAGAAGGCAGGGGAGAAGTTCGGGAAGCAGGCCCTGGGTAGCCCATATTCAGCTGCGATACAAGGCCCTCTGGTCCAATAATGAGGAGACTCAGCAGTGATCCCTGAGTTCTGTGGTCTGACTTAGACCTTGGCCCACTGCTAGCATTTGGCTTTCCAGAAGGGTCTGCACTCACAAAGATCAGGGACTGTCTCTGAATCTTTGTCCAGAGGCTGATCTTCCCTGTTGGTGGACAGAGGTCTCTGGTGTTTCCTGCCTTTCTGAATCTCTTAAAGAGCTCGTTCTGGTTGTTGCCCTCTTCTCTCTCCGTACTCTGACATCACCTACCCGCCCAGAAGGTGACCTCTTGCCTATCATCAACCTCTGTAGCATAACACTTAACTCCACCTGCAGGGGTCCTGGCCTCTGCCAGCTTCTCCCACAGACTGCGTTTAACACTTTCTGTCCAGACATTTTAAGAGATTCAACAGCATGAGAAGAATGCAAAAGGCAAGGAATGCTTTTGAAGGGTGTGAGTCCCTGAACTGACTGCTGAGGTTGAATTCCAGCTGTGTGACCTTTAGCCTCAGTTCTTCATCTGTAAAATGGGGGCAATAACAGTGCTGTAATGACTTCATTACATTGTTGGCAGGGTCAAATGGGAAGATATCTGTATCGCAGTTAGCACAGTGCCTGACACATATCAAACTGTTAGCTGTCACCCTCAATGTTATTATTACTGGTGCTATCACAGTCATCATTGTTGCAATGATTGTTTTTTACCAGGAAGTAAGAGAAAGGTACAGAAGATAAGGTAGGAGGAGGTCCTTTATCTTTTTAAAGAACTGTCAAGGGCTTCCTCTGCACCTCCCTCCTCCGCATCTCTTCAGCCTCCTCATCATACCAAAAGATTACAGCAGCCATGTTTTCAAGGTGAACATCAGGATCTATGACCTGGCCATTCAGTAGCAAGGAGTTAATACCTGAACCCTTCTAGAAAATTCTGGCAATATTATCATTATACATTTGACCTCTTCTTAGAGGACCAAGAATTTGGGCTAGATTATTAGGTTCAATAAAGATGCACTGGATGTATGAAAGCTTTGGTGACCTGCTCTATGAACCCAGCCCCCTTTTGTATTGTGAAGTCCCAATGGCCAACTCACATCTGACTTTTAAGGATATAACCTTCTGCTACACCACCACCGAATGTATCATGTTCTGCCCCAACTCAGTGCATCGGAGTACTCTTCAAAGGGAAACACATTTACATGAATCAATTTATCTCTCATTTCATATCAAAGAAAGCCAATCAGATTATTTCAGCCCAGGGAATCCATTACTAGAGGAATAATTTTGCCTTCTAGCCCTTACTGACGAACAGGATTCATCTTATTTGTGATACTCACATGAAAGGCAAGACCCTCGGCAGATGAAAGAAAGACAATTGCCTCAGCAGAACACTTCAGAAGCATACGCTCAAGGATTGACAATGGCGCTGGTTTTCCAAGGTCTCTCCAGATGGAAGGGCTAGAGCAGAGGAAGGGCCAATTGCACTGTTAATTCAAGAACCGCTGAGTGCTCCAAAGTGTGGTTTTAGCAATACATATTCTTGACCCTTGGCCTTTTGTATTGCTGAGCTCCTCAACAACGGCTCAGGCTTTCCAGTGGTGGGAGAAGCATTCTGATAACAAGTTTTACAGGTTTCCCATCACAGCTAGTATTGCACAGGTATTGCAAATTTAGAAGGTGTGGACCAAAAACGTCTCCTGCCGCATCAGTCAACAAAGGATGTTGCAGCCCTCAAGCCCTCAGCCACTGCAGCCGCCCAACTGTGCACCCTGAGGGGATTCAGGATGGAGAAAAGCAGGATACTGCCCCTCAATAGTTAAGGTGCCTACCAAAGGAATGATTTCAATGAGCCCAGACTCTTGCACCTTCCTATACATTAACTTGAGATGTCTGATTTCTTCAACAGTCATCTTCTGATGTCCTGACTCCCTGGTTTTTGTGGCAGAAACTCCTATTTACCCTGCTCCTCCCTCACCTCTTCTTAGTCCCTCAGAGCTACCTGCAAGGCTACCTCCTGGGCTGAAGTCCTCAGAAAGACCACCAAATAGAACATAATTCTCAACTTCAGGGTTGTGAATTTTTCTTTTCAGTAAACAGTAGGATGAGTCCCACCCATTGTGGGATTGATGTTCTTTGAAGCTTTAAGGTAAGTAAAGGAGGTCCCCTGGGAGCCCCCGTGAACCCCAAATCTCAAAGAATTTTCACCAAAATTGCAGACAATGTTATTTCAGTCAGAAATGTACTTCTCCAAGGGAGAAGTGAATGCCTCTCAGAATCAGGAGTCCAGACTCCCTCAGTAATAAGGCATGTGGCTGCCACCAACCATGTGACTTTGTGCCTTTGACTTGTTTCCGTGGTGTAGGAATGAAGAGGTGCTCCTTGCAGGCAGTGGGTCGTGGCTCTGTAGGGGCCCAGGTTGCCCCTGAGATGCCTTTAAAAGCTCACTCGCGTGGGGCATCTTCTGTGCTGTCCATTCAGACCACTTCCACTCTGGCATCCTCTTCCTTGGCCGTTCTAGTTGGCACCGTACAGCTTAGCACTCTAGCATTTTAGGCATGCTAGAGTACCATCCTCAGCTAGAACCGTAGGCCCCCTGAGAGCAGAGGCTGTGTGCTGTTCTTTGTGTCTCTCACAGCTCCTGTAACCCCAGTGGCTGAAGAAGATGAAGGTGGTGATGCTGAGGATGGTGAAACCGTGGGTAATCATTAGTTAAATCCATTTCACCTGTAACCTGCCTTCACTAATCAAGGTCGTTTTAATTGTTGCCACAGAAGGTTTGCATGTCCTCCCAGTGGCAAGAAGCCTTAACAATGAGGTGTTTGAGGTGTTTTCCAGGAACTTGGAGTCAGCTGTGTCTAGTTTGAGCTGAGCTGGTTAAGACTAGAGAGGACCACGACCCTTCAACTGGGCATGTGCAAGTGTCCACTTGTCCACTTGGTGACCTTTTGAACATGGGAAGACCTGTAGCTCATTACGCCTGCTCAGAACAACGATTACCTCACCTTTTCCAATCACCTTTCCCCACACTCCACTCCCCCTGTCCCCATGCCTCAGACCGGACCGCCGTGCTTATTCTTTATCCCATGAAGACTCTGAGCCCTTCACCTTTGGGGAAGTGGATTTGAGGTTTGTTCTCTCATGTCTTTGCTTGGCTGCCTTGAGAATAAACCCTCTCTTGGATGCAAACCTTGGTGTCTCAGTGTTTTGGCTTGCTGCACGTCGGGCATAAGTGATCCTGGTTCAGTAACAATAGTGTTGATGAGGACGTGTTAGCAACAGGCGTAACCAACATCCACTGACTGCCTAAGCCAGGGCAAAGCCCTTTTTATGGGTCTTCTCACTTCATCCTCCCAGGAACTCTTTGAGGTACAGATAAAGAAACTGAGGCTGGAAAAGGGCAAATGGGGTTAAGGTTACTGTAGGTTGCACAGTGTCCTCCAAAATTCATGCCGGTCTGGAATCTGTGAATATGACCTTATTTAGAAACAAGGTCTTTGTAGAATCTATTAATTCATTTAAGATGAGGTTGTAGGGGAGGAAAATATGGGTTTCCCTCAGTCCTTCTAAGTTCTTAGGTGGGGATCCTGTAACCAAAACAGATTCACAAGAGAATAAACCAACAAAAGTTTATTATCATGTATACTTTCTGTATACATGGGAGATACCCAGAGAATAGTGATTAACTCTCAGAGGTGGCTTAGAATTTAGGCTGAAATACCACCTTTGGCTAAAGATGAAAGAGAGAGGAGTGTGGAGGAGGCTGGTTATGGGAAGGTGACCAGGAAAAGCCTTAAGGTGAGCCCTAAATGCAGTGGCTGGTGTCCTCGCAAAAGGAGGGAAATTGGGACACACACAGGGGATACACCCCGGGAAGACACGCCATGTGAAGACGGAACACTGTAGCTCTGCTGCTAAAGCTGAGTAACACCAGGGACTGCTGGCGACCACCGGAAGTGTGGACGGAAAAAATGCACAACATAAAAGTTGAGAATTATGTTTTATTTGGCGGACAAAGTGGAGGGCTTAAGCCTGGGATGCAGCCTCTCAGATAGCTCTGAGAGAGGCTCCGAAGAGGTCAGGGAGGAGCCAGGATATCTAAGAGTTTTTGCAACAAAGATCAGGGAGTCGGAACTTCAAAAGATTACTGTTAATTAAAGAAAACCAGATATCTCAAGTTAATTTTTTTTTTTTTTTTTTTTTTTTTTTTTTTTTTGCGGTACGCGGGCCTCTCACTGTTGTGGCCTCTCCCTTTGCGGAGCACACGCTCCGGACGCGCAGGCTCAACGGCCATGCCTCACGGACCCAGCCGCTCCGCAGCATGTGGGATCTTCCCGGACTGGGGCAGGAACCCGCGTCCCCTGCATCGGCAGGCAGACTCTCAACCACTGTGCTACCAGGGAAGCCCTCAAGTTAATGATTTTAACACTTTAATATGTATGGGGAAGATGCAAGAACCTGGGCGCTTGGAAATCATTCCTTTGAAATGCACCTTAACTATCCAGGGCCAGTATCCTGCTTTTCTCCATCCTGAGTCCCCTCAGGGCTCACCATCCGGGGTGCCTGTAGTGACTTGGTGGCTGCAACAGCCTTTGTTTACTGATACAGCAGGCAACATTTTTTATTTCACAGAAGCTAGGAGAGAGACCTGGCCAGATCTTCCCTCGGAGCCCTTGCTGGGGATCCCAGCAACCCACCCAGCTGATACCTTGATTTCAGACCTCTGGCCTCCAGAACTCTGAGAGAATAAATGTCTGTTGTTTTAAGCCACCCAGTTCGTGCTAACTTGTTACAGCAGCCCTTGCAGACTACCACAGTCACATAGGAGTCTGATGGATACATGGTTGACTAACTAACCTGGGCAGTGACCTAAACCAGCCTATAACTCAGCTCCCCTGTCTGAAAGATCTGGATGATGTCAGCTGCTATGAGATCTGCCACAGCGTCATCCTTGGTGCTCAGCATACCTTGTTCTTTGTGTTAAAGCATTTCACAAAGTACAGCAATCCAAGTGTCTGATATGTGCAGAGCACCTCTGGAAGCATCAACCAGGGGGCACCTGAGCCCCAGGCAGCTTTCCTGGTGGCTTTGTAACCTCGATGGAATATAAGTGGCCCCCAGAAATAATCCCACCCACCGCCAATTTTTCTCAGGCCAATCCTTCAGGTTCAGTGAACTAGCGAGCAATGTCGTTGAATCAGGGGTGATGAGCTGTGCCCAGGGTGGCCTGAAACGCCAAGGCAGCACGTCAGGAGAAGGAAGCGGCATGAAATCTACTTCCAGTGAGTTAAAGTGGAACTGTACTCATACTGGCCTCCCCGCCCCTGTTCCCACCTAGTCTTTCAGCAACAAAATCGTGACATTTCTCCATTTCTCTAATGCACTGTAATATGCAGCATTTGCAGTGGATGGAATTGCCACATGGGGGTTTTGGACACTGGTCTCAGAGGAGGCAGACGTCCCATGAGGAGGTCTGTGCAGACCCAGTGGGAGGGCTGTCGGGACTGCCAACCCAGCCCAGCTCCTGCCGGCATCTTGACAGACCTGAACCACTCTTATTTTAACTCACAGAATTGTATGTTTTTCTGCTCTTACCCTTTCCCTTAGCTAGATTTTTTTTTTTCCAATATACCCATTTCGACTCAAAAGGAAATTTTAATAGGGAAGAAATAAAATCTTCACCTTGCTAGGAAACAAACAGGAGTTGGAGAGGTCAGAAAGTGTTACCAATTAAAGAATAGAAAAAAAAATTGTGACAGGCAGACCACACGGAAATGTTTTTCATTTATTCAGAAAGTCACCTAATAGAAAGAACCAGTCTGTCAGAAATACTAACCGGGCACTGGCATGGATTTAGAAAAAAGACTACATCTATAAACAGGAACACCCATGTTTTGGGGGATCTGAGCTAGATGGCAGATCTGTTTATTAATATACCTGGGATCAGAGATGCCCAGCCTAGTTAGACCTGATTGAGAGTCACTTTTCTCGAATCCGTTGTGCTTGCAACACCTGTCTGCTTGAGATAAGAGAGGGGCCCAGGAAGGTGGCAGAATCGGCATCTTGCCTGGTTAGACCAGATATCGGGGTTGGCTTTATCTAACGGAGCTGTGTGGCTTTACATCCCCAGTGTAATGACTGATAACGTTATTTGTTTAGAAGTAATGTACGTAGTACTACCTAAGTGTAAAACCTCTCTGAATCTTCCCAGCCAGCCAGCGAGAGCTAGTTGCTGTTGACATCTTCTCCAATTCACAGATTAGCAAACTGTTCTGAGGTTAAGCATCAGCTTATAATGATTAGTATTTGGACCCAAACAGTCTGGAATTAGTAGGCTATGCTGTCTTACTAATCCAGTGGGCTCTTTATCACAGGAATTGCTAGCAAATTTTCATCCCAGAAATATCTGCTGAGATTCTGAAGTGCTGGGTGCTATGCCTGGTGCAGGGGTGGGTGGTGGAAATGTGGATCAGACACAGGCTCGAGCCACCAGAAGCCAATCTTCTGCTGGAGAAGACAGACACCAACAATGAGGAGATGATGGGCCGGGCATGGGACCCCTAGAGAGTCTCCTGGTTTAGACTTGTGCTGGTGGTATCAGGACAGGCTTCACGAGGGAGGCAGATCTCATAGGATGAAGGGAGAGTGAGTGGGCGGAGCGTGCATACGGTGTGTGGTGTGTGTGCAGCACGTGAGGTATAGATGTGTGTGAGCTGTGTGAGGTATGTGTGTGTGTGTGTTTAGTATGTGCGGTATATGTATATAGTTTTATGTGTGTGTCTCTGAGGTGTACGTGCAGGGTGTGTGTATAACATGTGAAGTACAGGGCTGTGTGTGTGTGTTTGAGTGTGGTGTGGTGTGTGTGGTGGGAGATGTCTGAGTGTATGAGGTGGGCATGTACAGTTATCCCTCGGCATCCTCAGGGGATTGATTCCCACCATGGATACCCAAATCCAAGGATGTTCAGCTCCCTTACATAAAATGACACAGTATTTGCATATAACCTACATACATCCTCCAGTATACTCATCTCCAGATTACTTACGATACCTAACGCAATGTAAATGCTATTTAAATAGTTGTAAATACAATGTAAATACTATGTAAAGTGTTGCCAGTGTGTGGCAAATTTAAGTTTTGCTTTTTGGAACTTTCTAGAATTTTTTTTTCCCCAAATATTTTTGATCTGTGGTTGGTTGAATCCGTGGATGTGGAACCCATGGATATGGAGGGCTGACTGTATGTGTGTGCAGTATGTGAGGCACATGTGCATGTTTACATGTGTGTCTTTGAAATGTATACAAAGGGGATCAGAATATATTACCCCATGTGGCATACGAATTATTTTGAGCTAAAGGCGACTGAGAAGAAGGAGCCACAGGAAAAACTCTCTGCCCTCCTCCTCTCTACCTGAAAGCATAGCATAAAATCCCCTTCGTGAAGGGGTCTCCCCTCCCCTCTCCCATCCCAGGAAGGGAGAGTGAAGCTTATCATGGAAACAACACTGAGATGAGTCTCATAAACAGAACCTTACTAACTAACCCTTATCTTCCCCATTTTATTAGTTTTCCCCGCTTATTTACCTTCCCACAATTCACTGCCCCTAAAGTCTAAACCCCTTTCCCTTTGTCTTGTCACTTCTACACAATTTATTGCTCTTTGTTAAAGTGATATATAAAGCCCTTGGGTCTAACTGCTTCACTATTTTTCTATGAAGGTCACTGTATACATATGTAATAAACCAGTTCTCTTGTTAACCTGTCTTTTGTCAGTTTAATTCATAGATCCCAGCCCTGGAACCTAAGAGTACAGACAAAAAATTTTTTTTCCTGTCCTACATATATGTGGGGTGGGTTTGTGAGGGGTGTGTGTGTGTGTGTGTGTGTGTGTGTGTGTGTGTGTATGTGTGTGTGTGTGTGTGTAGTATGTGAGGTATATGTGTATATGTTTATGTGTGTGTCTGAGGTGTATATGTGGGTTTGTGTATGAGGTATAGATAGGTGTGTGTTTGTGATTTGTGTGTGGTTATGAAGTGTGTGTGGTATGAGATGTATGTGTGTGTGAGGGGGGATGTATCTGTAGTGTATGAGGTCTGTGTGTCCCTGAGGTATAAAGGTATAAGTGAGTGTGTGTGTGTGTGTGTGTGGTGTGTGGCGTGTGTATGTATGGTGAGGGTATGTATGTGTAGTATGTGAGAAGTGTGTGTTTACATGTGTGTCACTGATATGTATGTGGTGGGTGTGTGTGTAGCAGTGGAGGACATGTACCAGCAGACCCACCTGTGGAGTCAGGGAGTGAGGAGAAGTGAGGGTGGAGGTTGCACCTGGAGCTGGATCACAGGGAAGCAGGTTGTGTTGTGATGCCAGCTTCCGTGTGAGACACACATCCGTCTCTGACAGCAAGAGCCCTGAGCACCCGCGGGGAGGAAGTCCACAAAGTCGGCTCTGAAGATGAGTACAGAGCCTAGCGAGAGGGGTAACAAGGACGAGGGGTGTTTAGCCTTTGGGTGGCTGAGGTTCCAAAGGTCTACATCAGGGAGAGCATGCTGGGCTGCCCTTCAGCAGATGAGACCCTGGGAGAGGTCCTCAGAGCCCCCGGCGTGGAGGTGGGGAGGCAGCAGGTCGCGGTTTTGAGCTGCAATCCTGCTCCCTCCATCCACTGACTGTGAGATTCGGGATAAGTCTTTTATTGTTCCCGAGCCTCATTTTCCTTCCCTGTGAAGGTAAAGGAAGGCCTTGCAGGGAGGTTGGGAGGATGACATGAGTAGTAATGTGTGTGTCTCGCGCCTCATGGGCACTCAGTACAGTCAGCTTTCTCTAGGCACTTAAATCAGGGCCTCCGCAGGTAACCTCCTATGATATAATCAAATAGAGGTAGAATGATACGGGGGAAATCTGGCCCCAGGAAACGAAGGCAGTAGGTGGATTAACTGTTACTTAAAGGATGGCCTAAGTATCTTGGTTCGGATGCTTTCCGTTTGTGTGTATGAGATCATTTCTGAGAGAACTACATCCCAGCTCTAGAGGCGCCTCCAGTGAGCGGCTGGGGAGGCACAAGGGCTGCATCCAGGAGGGGTCAGGTGCATTTGGGAGCATAATGATTACACTCGCTCATGCTAGATCCCTCTGAAGCCTGGCTCAGCCACTTATTACCTGTGGGAACTTACACAAGTTCCTTAATCTCATGTCTCCATTTTCTCATTTATAAAATAGAAACACTCGTATGTATCTCAAGTTAATGCACACTAGGCATGCAGAACAAGGCCTGGCATGCTGTAACTACCATGTAAGTAGGAGCTCTTACTCTCAGTTTTCATCCTAATGGCCTTGTATTTCAGTTCTTCCTCAACTCCTTGGTTGTTCATGCCCTGCTTCCTTCCTTCTACCTCGTGAAAAGAACCTACTCTTCAGTGCCTCATTTATGCTGATTGAGAACGGCACTCAAGTATTAGACCTTCTGGGTACGTTTTCATATTAACTGGGAATTATGTCTTGAGCTTAAGGGTGAAGCTGCCAACTGTGTATAAGGGAAGGAATTTGGAAAAATGGTTGGGCTTCTCCTAGTTTCCTGGAATTTCCTCTTTGAAAGCATAACACTCATTGATATATATCCTATGGTGAATATAATCCTAAGAATTGATCATTTATGGTTAAAAGATATTTCAGAAATATCTTAGAAAGACTAGCACTGAAGTTTCTTATGTCAGCCTATCTTAAACTAGAATTGTGTGTCTGGGTGTGTATGTGTGTAGTCAGTGTATCTTTGATTGGAAATGTATATATATAGAGAGAGATAGATATATAGATATATAGATATGTAACATATGTTAATTTTTTCCTCTTTAAAAGAAATGCATGTACATCAAAGTTGATAACTTATATGCATCAAGGACACAATCAGAGTGAAAAGACAACTATAAAATGGGAGAAAATGTAAATCATATTTCTGATAAGGGGTTAATATCCAGAATATATAAAAAACTCCTACAACTCAACAACAACAAATAAAAACCTGATTAAAACGTGGCAAAGCGGGCTGGGAGCTGAGGCTAGGGCTTCAGAGGTCAGATCCCAGGGAGAGGACTGGGGTTGGTTGTGTGAACACAGCCTGATGGAGGCTAGTGTGCCACAGCTAACTGGGAGGGAGTCCGGGAAAAGTCTGGACCTGCCTAGGAGTCAAGAGACCATTGTTTTGTGGTGCATGAGGAGAGTGGATTCAGAGCACTGCCTAAACAAGCTCCAGAGACAGGCGTGCGCCACGGCTATCAGCACGGACACCAGAGACGGGCATGAAATGCTAAGGCTGCTGCTGCCGCCACCAAGAAGCCTGTGTGCGAGCACAGGTCACTATCCACACCTCTCCTCTGGGAGCCTGTGCAGCCCGCCACTGCCAGGGTCCCGGGATCCAGGGACAACTTCCCTGGAAGAACAAACCACGCACATCAGGCTGTTGTAACGTCATGCCAGCCTCTGCTGCCGCAGGCTCGCCCGCACTCCGTACCCGTCCCTCCCCCAGCCTGAGTGAGCCAGAGCCCCAGAATCAGCCGCTCGTTTAACACCCTCCTGTCTGGGTGAAGAACAGACACCAGAGGGCGACCTACAAGCAGAGCCGGGGCCAAACACAAGGCTGAACCCCAGGAGCTGTGTGAACAAAGAAGAGAAAGGGAAATTTCTCTGTGAGCCTCAGAAGCAGCAGATTAAATCTCCACAATCAACTTGATGTACCTTGCATCTGTGGAATATCTGAATAGACAATGAACCATCACAAAAATGAGGCAGTGGACTTTGGGGGCAACTACAGACTTGGGCCATGTGGCTGACAGGGTCTTGGTGCTCCGGCCAGGTGTCAGGCCTGAGCCTCTGAGGTGGGAGAGCCATGTTCAGGACATTGGTCTACCAGAGACCTCCCAGCCACTCGTAATATCAATCAGCAAGAGCTCTCCTATCTCTTATCTCAATGCTAAGACAGCTCCACTCAACAACGAGCAAGCTCCAGTGCTGGACACCCCATGCCAAACAACTAGCAAGACAGGAACACAGCCCCACCTATTAGCAGAGAGGCTGCCTAAAATCATAATAAGTTCACAGACACCCCAGAACACACCACCAGACGTGGACCTGCCCACCAGAGAGATCCAGCCTCATCCACCAGACCACAGGCACCAGTGCTCTCCACCAGGAAGCCTACACAACTCACTGAACCAACCTTACCCACGGGGGACAGACACCAAAAACAACGGGAACTATGAACCTGCAGCCTGTGAAACGGAGACCCTAAACAGAGTACGTTAAGCAAAATGAGAAGACAGAGAAATACACAACAGATGAAGGAGCAAGGTAAAAACCCACCAGACCAAAGAAATGAAGAGGAAATAGGCAGTCTACCTGAAAAAGAATTCAGAGTAATGATAGTAAAGATGATCCAAAATCTAGGAAACAGAATAGAGAAAATACAAGAAACGTTTAATGAGGCCCTAGAAGAACCAAAGAGCAAACAAACAATGATGAACAATAAAATAAATAATATTAAAAATTCTCTAGAAGGAATCAATACCAGAAAAACTGAGGCAGAAGAACAGATAAGTGATCTGGAAGATAAAATAGTGGAAATAACTACCACAGGGCATAATAAAGAAAAAAGAAAGAAAACATTTGAAGATAGTCTCAGAGACCTCTGGGACAACATTAAATGCACCAACATTCTAATTATACGGGTCCAAGAAGAGGAAGAGAAAAAGAAAGGGACTGAGAAAATATGTTGAAAACTATTAGGGAAGTTGAAAACTTCCCTAATATGGGAAAGGAAATAGTCAATCAAGTCCAGGAAGCGCAGAGAGTCCCATACAGGATAAATCCAAGGAGAAACATGCCAAGACACATATTAATCAAACTATCAAAACTTAAATACAAAAAAAAATATTAAAAGCAGCAAGGGAAAAGCAACAAATAACATACAACGGAATCCCCATAAAGTTAACAGCTGATCTTTCAGCAGAAACTCTGCAAGCCAGAAGTGAGTGGCAGGACATATTTAAAGTGATGAAAGGGAAAAACCTACAACCAAGATTACTCTACCCAGCAAGGATCTCATTCAGATTCGACGGAGAAATTGAAACCTTTACAGACAAGCAAAAGCTAAGAGAATTCAGCACCACCAAACCAGCTTTACAACAAATGCTAAAGGAACTTCTCTAGGCAAGAAATACAAGAGGAGGAAAAGACCTACAAAAACAAACCCAAAAAAATTAAGAAAATGGTAATAGGAACATACATATTGATAATTACCTTAAAAGTAAATGGATTAAATGCTCCAACCAAAAGACATAGACTGGCTGAATGGATACAAAAACAAGATCTGCATATATGCTGTCTACAAGAGACCTGCTTCAGACCTAGGGACACATACAGACTGCAAATGAGGGGATGGAAAGAGATATTCCATGCAAATGGAAATCAAAAGAAAGCTGGAGTAGCAATTCTCATATCAGAAAAAATAGCCTTTAAAATAAAGATTATTACAAGAGACAACGAAGGACACTACACAATGATCAAGGGATCAATCCAAGAAGAAGATATAACAATTGTAAATATTTACGCACCCAACATAGGAGCACCTCAACACATAGGGCAAATGTTAACAGCCATAAAAGGGGAAATCAACAGTAACACAATAATAGTAGGGGACATTAACACCCCACTTTCACCAATGGACAGATCATCCAAAATGAAAATAAATAAGGAAACACAAGCTTTAAATGACATATTAAACAAGATGGAATTAACTGATATTTATAGGACATTCCATCCAAAAACAACAGAATACACTTTCTTCTCAAGTGCTCATGGAACATTCTCCAGGATAGATCATATCTTGGGTCACAAATCAAGACCTGGTAAATTTAAAAAAATTGAAGTCTTATCAAGATATCAATTACAGGAAAAAAATCTGTAAAAAACACAAACGTATGGAGGCTAAACAGTACATTACTAAATAACCAAGAGATCACTGAAGAAATCAAAGAGGAAATCAAAAAATACCTAGAGACAAATGACAATGAAAACACAATGATCCAAAACCTATGGGCTGCAGCAAAAGCACTTCTAAGAGGGAATTTATAGCAATACAATCCTACCTCAAGAAACAAGAAACATCTTGAATAAACAACCTAAACTTACACCTAAAACAATTAGAGAAAGAAGAACAAAATAAAACCAAAGTTAGCAGAAGGAAAGAAAACATAAAGATCAGATCAGAAATAAATGAAAAAGAAATGAAGGAAATGATAGCAAAGACGAATAAAACTAAAAGCTCGTTCTTGGAGAAGATAAACAAAATTAATAAACCATTAGCCAGACTCATCAAGAGAAAAAGGAAAAAGACTCAAATCAATAGAAGTAGAAATGAAAAAGGAGAAGTAACAACTGACACTGCAGAAATACAAAGGATCATGAGAGATTACTACAAGTAACGATACGCCAATAAAATGGACAACCTGGAAGACATGGACACATTCTTAGAAAAGCACAACCTTCTGAGACAGAATCAGGAAGAAATAGAAAATATAAACAGACCAGTCACAAGCACTGAAATTCAAACTGTGATTAAAAATCTTCCAACTGTGATTAAAAATCTTCCAACAAACAAAAGCTCAGGCCCAGATGGCTTCACAGGTGAATTCTATCAAACATTGAGAGAAGAGCTAACACCTATCCTTCTCAAACTCTTCCAAACTATAGCAGAGGGGGGAACACTCCCAAACTCATTCTACGAGGCCACCATCACCCTGATGCCAAAACCAGAAAAAGATGTCACACAAAAAAGAAAACTATAGGCCAATATCACGGATGAATATAGATGCAAAAATCCTCAACAAAATACTAGCAAACAGAATCCAACAACACATTAAAAGGATCATACATCACGATCAAGTGGGATTTATCCCAGGAATGCAAGGATTCTTCAATATATGCAAATCAATCAATGTGATACAAAATATTAACGAATTGAAGGAGAAAAACAATATGATCATCTCAGTAGATGCCGAAAAAGCTTTTCACAAAATTCAACACCCGTTTTTGATAAAAACCCTCCAGAAAGTATGGAACTTACCTCAACATAACAAAGGCCATGTATGACAAACCCACAGCCAACATCTTTCTCAATGGTGAAAAACTGAAACCATTTCCACTAAGATCAGGAACAGGACAAGGTTGCCCACTCTCACCACTGTTATTCAACATAGTTTTGGAAGTTTTAGCCACAGCAATCAGAGAAGAAAAAGAAATAAAGGAATCCAAATTGGAAAAGAAGAAGTAAACCTGTCACTGTTTGCAGATGACATGGTTCTATACATAGAGAATCCTAAAGATGCCACCAGAAAACTACTAGAGGTAATCAATAAATTTGGTAAAGTAGCAGAATACAAAATTAGTGTGCAGAAATCTCTTGCATTCCTATACACTAATGATGAAAAATCTGAAAGAGAAATTAATGGGAAACACTCCCATTTACCACTGCAATAAGAAGAATAAAATACCTAGGAATAAACCCACCTAAGGAGACAAAAACCTGTATGCAGAAAACTATAAGACACTGATAAAAGAAATTAAAGATGATACAAATAGATGGAGAGATATACCATGTTCTTGGATTGGAAGAATTAACATTGTGAAAATGACTACATTACCTAAAGCAATCTACAGATTCAATGCAATCCCTATCAAAGTACCAATGGCATTTTACACAGAACTAGATCAAAAAATTTCACAATTTGTAAGGAAACACAACAGACCCCGAATAGCCAAAGCAATCTTGAGAAAGTAAAATAGAGCTAGAGGAATCAGGCTCCCGGACTTCAGACTATACTACAAAGCTACAATAATCAAGACAGTATGGTACTGGCACAAAAACAGAAATATAGATCAGTGGAACAGAATAGAAAGCCCAGAGATAAACCCACGCACATATGGTCACCTTATCTTTGATAAAGGGGGCGAGAATATATAGTGGAGAAAAGACAGCCTCTTCAATAAGTGGTGCTGGGAAAATTGGACAGCTACATGTAAAAGAATGAAATTAGAACACTCCCTAAAACCATATACAAAAATAAACTCAAAATTGATTAAAGACCTAAGTGTAAGGCCAGACACTGTAAAACTCTTAGAGGAAAACACAGGCAGAACACTCTGACATAAATCATAGCAAGATCCTTTTTGACCCACCTCCTAGAGAAATGGAAATAAAAACAAAAATAAACAAATGGGACCTAATGAAACTTAAAAGCTTTTGCACAGCAAAGGAAACCATAAACAAGATGAAAGACAACTCTCAGAATGGGAGAAAATATTTGCAAATGAAGCAACTGACAAAGGATTAATCTCCAAAATATACAAGCAGCTCATGCAGCTCAATATCAGAAAAACAAACAACCCAATCCAAAAATGGGCAGAAGACCTGAATCGATATTTCTCGGAAGAAGATATACAGATTCCCAACAAACACATGAAAGGATGCTCAACATCACTAACCGTTAGAGAAATGCAAATCAAAACCACAATGAGGTATCATCTCACGCTGGTCAGAATGGCCATCATCAAAAAGTCTACAAACAGGGCTTCCCTGGTGGCACAGTTGTTGAGAGTTCACCTGCCAATGCAGGGGACACGGGTTCGTGCCCCAGTTCTGGAGGATCCCACATGCCGCGGAGAGGTTGGGCCCGTGAGCCATGGCCACTGAGCCTGTGGGTCCAGAGCCTGTGCTCTGCAATGTGAGAGGCCACAACAGTGAGAGGCCCGCGTACCGCAAAAAAAAAAAAATCTACAGACAATAAATGCTGGAGAGGGTGTGGAGAAAAGGGAACCCTCTTGCACTGTTGGTGGGAATGTAAATTGGTACAGCCACTATGGAGAACAGTATGGAGGTTCCTTAAAAAACTAAAAATAAAACTACCATATGACCAAGCAATCCCACTCCTGGGCATATACCCTGAGAAAAACATAATTCAAAAAGAGTCATGTACCACAATGTTCACTGCAGCTCTATTTACAATAGCCAGGACATGGAAGCAAACTAAGTGTCCAGCGAAGATGAATGGATAAAGAAGATGTGGCACATATGCACAATGGAATATTACTCAGCCATAAAGAGAAACAAAACTGAGTTATTTGTAGTGAGGTGGCTGGACCTAGAGACTGTCATACAGAGTGAATTAAGTCAGAAAGAGAAAAACAAATACCATATGCTAACACATATATATGTAATCTATAAAAAAGGTTCTGAAGAACCTAGGGGCAGGACAGGAATAAAGATGCAGATGTAGAGAATGGACTTGAGGACATGGGGAGGGGGAAGGGTAAGCTGGAATGAAGTGAGAGAGTGGTATGGAGATATATCCACTACCAAATGTAAAATAGATAGCTAGTGGGAAGCAGCCGCATAGCACAGGGAGATCAGCTCCGTGCTTTGTGACCACCTGGAGGGGTGGCATAGGGATGGTGGGAGGGAGATGCAAGAGGGAGGAGATATGGGCATATATATATACGTACAGCTGACTCACTTTGTTATACAGCAGAAACTAACACACCATTGTAAAGCAATTGTACTTTAATAAAGATGCTAAAAAAAATTGCAAAGGACTTGATTGACATTTCTCCAAAGAAGATATACAAATGGCTAACAAATTCCTAAAAAGATGCTCAACATCACTGATCATAAAGGAAATTCAAATCAAAGCCATAGTGAGATACCACCTCACATCCATCCATCCTTCATGATGGCCACTACTAAAAAAAATTACAACAGTAAATAGCAAATGTTGGCAAGGATGTGGAGAAACTGGAACCCTTGTGCACTGCTGGTGGGAATGTAAAATGATGCAGGTGCTGTGGAAAACAGTATTGCATTTCCTCAAAATATTAAGAGTAGAATTACCATATGATCCAGCAATTCTACTTCTGGGTATATACCCAAAGGAACTGAAATCAGGGTCTCAATGAGATATTTCTACACCCATATTTATAGCAGCATTATTTACAATAGCCAAAAGGTAGAAGCAACCCAAGTGTCTAGTGACAGATGAATGAATAAACAAAATATGGCATACACATACAATGGAATATTATTCAGTCTTATAAAAAGGAAGGAAATTCTGCCACACATTACAACATGGATGAAACTTGAAGACATTATACTAAGTGAAAAAAGCCAGTCACAAAAAGACAAATACTTTATGATTTCACATATATAGGGTACTTAGAAGAGATAAGGGGCTGCGGGGAGGGGCAAAGGGGGAGTTATTTTGTGGGTATCGAGTTTCAGTTTTTCAAGATGAAAAAAGTTCTGGAGATTGACTGTACAACAATGTGATCTGTTCAATTAAAAACAGTTAAGATGGTAAGTTTTATGTGCATTTTACCACAATAAAAATTTTTTTTTAAATTTTTTAAAGGAATATGTAACTCAAGATAGATTATCATGAGTTGAAATTAATGTCAGTTTTCCAGTCTATATCTACACGTAATATATCTAGAAACAAAAATCTAATTTTATAGAAAAGACAATTTTACAGATTGCCAGTGACTACCAAAGTGGAATTTTAAAAATAATTGTAACTGAAAGGGAAATGTGAATATTTTGAATTTGAATTATAAAATACACTATTTAGGGCAAAGGTAGGGAATCATTTGAGAGCTACAGACCCAGAAGGGAAGATAAGGACCACGCAGAAATAAAACCAACCTAATTTTCTTAAGTGGAGGGTTTTTTTTAAGGAGAGCCATTAAAATGTTTTATTTTATTCAAGTGAAGTTAAGCAACAAGATTTCACACAACGTGTGCTGATGTATATATACTTTTCCCAGCTCCCCTTTGTGACTAAAGGTGTATAAAGAAAGAGAAAATGAGGAAGGAAGGCAAATGACATGGAAGCAGAGGGTTCTGAGGGGCTAGCTGAGCTGCTCTCAGTGTCTCTTATAAATATTCAGAATTTAACGGGGACTCTAGCCAGCACGCTAGCCCCAAACGACAAAGGCCACAAAGACTCCTGAGTTCAAGTTTCAGCTGGGAAGTCCTTCTCTTTCTTGGCCTCCCTTCAGGTCCTTTGCACACACAGAGAAATTACTTATAAAACCTTGAAACAGAACATTTCTCTCCCTTGCCCCACCTCCTTTTTTAGGAGCCACTGGCTAGGATACTGGTTATGTGAAGGGCTATAACCTATTGTTTCCTAGCCTCAGAATGGCAACTAGCGACTTCATCAGTGAAAAGGGATCTGGTTTCACTGCAGTGACTGGAATTACTTTGACAGGCCCTGCTGAGGTGCAATTCGGTGACTCCGCAGACAGGATTTCCTGGGGAGGATGGCAGCTGTTAGTCCCATGGCCACCGGGGAGAACTGTCCCAGAGCAGGCTGCGCTGTTGCTCCTGTGATATTGTGCTTGCCTTGCTAACACCCAAGACCTCTTTGTCTCAGCTCCCGGTGGGAAGGGTCGAATGTTAATGCACGGGGTCTTTCAGTTCTGACAGGCAGCCCACCACACTCCCGCCCTAACTGGTCTTTCCTGTCACACACAGGACTGAACAACCTTTGGAATCAACAAAGGGGCAATAATAACAATAAGACCTTGTGTTCATGTGATGTTTGCATGCTCTGTATAACAGTCATGTAATTTATACCATCTTATACAATCATATACAATCTTATTTGAGAACAACGGCAACACAAGTTTGACAGGGTCAGTATCTTTCCCATTTCATGGAAAAAACTGTAAAAGGAGGCTCAAAGGGGGGCACAAAATGCCAGTAATGTCCTCAAGCCCACCCAGTGAGTTAGTTACAGTGTAGGGGCTAGAACTCTGTTCTCTGGACTCTACTCCAAAGCTTATCAGAAGCACAAGCCCAAGAGAATTTTGTGGCATTTCCTTTACCAACATTAAAAGAGTTACAATGTACATTAGAAAACAGCTCCATATCATGAAAGGACCACTTGGCCACTAGGTCTTAATTACAACTATTTTCTCCACTCCTATCCTGCATGAAACTGGATATAGGGTCTTTAGCTGCTACCCCAAATTTTAGCGGTTCTATGTTGTGTTGAGAAACCAACATCCAGGATCTGAGCTGGGTCTCTGATCCCCCAGCAGACCCACCGGTTCCTGAGTGACATCTCTCCCTTTTCTCCTAATACAGACTCCTTAGTTTTTCCTGGTAACGAGGAAAAATTTGAATGGCGTATGCAGTATTTGATGGCCAACTGTGTCTCAAAAATAGGGTTGCCATATTTAGCAAATAAAAACACAGAATACTCAGTTAAATGTGAATTTCAGACAAACTACAATTAATTTTTAAGTAAGAGTACGTCCTAAGTATTGTATTTTATCTGGCAACCCTACTCATAAATGAATAAGAAAGAGATATTTTGAGTTGTTTGGCTGCATTTAACAGCTATTATGACAGCCACCTAATATTCTCCAGATTTTATTTCCAGGGAATACCTCTTATTTTAAAAATATGTATTTTTTGTCATCTTGACTCTAATAAGGCACTTCTAAGTTTCAGATAATTAAATTGAAATGGAATCTCTGATCTCTTTGTGAATTTGGGTTCCAGTTTGTAAAAGATGATCTCTTCTACATTCGAATTAATTGAATATTGAATTAGAAGTCTAGTTAATTCATCAAGAGAAATTTAATTTCATTGTTGACTTGAAACATCTGAGTCCTCAAGCAAGTGCTCTAAGTTCACCCAAGATGAAAACTTACAGCAGAAAAGGGAAAAATGAAACTGCCTATTTGTGAGATTAAGATGGACAGAACTGTCTGCTGTTTACATAATTAAATGAGATGTATGTGATCATCTCCATGGTAATAGGTCACAGGGAGACATTCAGAGTAGGGGGAGAGCAAAGGTTTGGTTTAATAGAAGGTTTGCTTATGGAGATATTAAAAAATCAAACAGAACTGTAATGTCTGTAACATAAGGGATGAAAGCTAATACGTATCCAGCGTAGTGTAACGTGCCTTTAATAGCGCTTATCAATCGAAACCTGCATTTTTCTTGAAATGTAAGGTTAAGAAAAGTGCAGAAGGATCCTGGCAAGTTATAGGAGTGCCTGAAAGATTAAAGAACTTCTTTAAAACCTGGTGTTTTATGTCAAGTGCAGTTGTCAGCTCTGGCTCAATTGTATCCATCCTCACTGTACTGTGATTCATGTGGACAGACATATTTTATTGCTTTGTACCCGGCTATAACCTTATACAGC
Organism: Orcinus orca; assembly: GCF_937001465.1. Classification (NCBI taxonomy): domain Eukaryota; kingdom Metazoa; phylum Chordata; class Mammalia; order Artiodactyla; family Delphinidae; genus Orcinus; species Orcinus orca. The sequence continues at coordinate 93,821,066 of NC_064568.1, read as the reverse complement.
ATTAGAATGTCAAATTCAAGTTCACCTCACTCCAAGTTAGGAAAGCACAGTGGATATTTATGAAGCACAATGGAACTCCACTTCTGGGAAATGAATCAATAAAGCTGTGTAGCCAGTGGAGATGGAGGGCTATGACTGGACCATCTCCACAGTCACAGCGATTCACTGATTCAAGTCAACAAATATTCAGTGAGGGTCCTCTAGGTGTCAGGCACTATTCTAGGCACTGGGATTTGTCAATTAAAACAAAACAGATTTAAAAATTCCCACTTTAATGGGAGGATTATAGTCTAGTAAGGGGAGACTAACAATCAAGGCCATTCATTTGTTTGTTCCATAAGCAAATATTCATTGAACCTCTGTGTGCCAGGCACTGTTGTAGACACTGGGATATAGTAAACAAAACAGACAATGATCCCTGTTTCATGGAACTTGCATTCTAGTGGGAGGAGCCAGACAGTAAACAAATTAGTAAATTATATGTTAGGAGATGATACACAACTAAGGGAAAAAATAGAGCAGGGTAAGGGGAAATAGGAATTTTTTTGAGGGGGGGCGATGAGGAGTACAATTTTAGATGGAGTACCCAGGGATGGCCTCGCTGACAAGGGAACATTTGAGTAGAGACCTTAGGGAGTGATGGAGGGAGCCACGAGGCTTCTGGGGGTCAAGCATCCTTTGGCTGGAGGCAGGCATGTAATCCAAGGCAGGCTGATCACAGTGTCTCTCTGGGATTTTTCAACCAGAGCTGACCAAAACCTAACATTTTTCCTCTGCTTACAAAGCTGTAGAGAGGGAAGCCTGGAGCTGCTTAAAGTGCCCTTGTTCATGAGGAAATAATGATGGAGTACAGAGAAAGAGGGGAAAGAAATGGAGAAGGTGGTCACGGGGGGCTAGAGACCCTGGGTCATGTGAGCCCTGGGGCCAACCCCCTCCTGTCCCTTCAGCAGCTGGATTTTATGAGCCAACGTTTTCCTTCTTTTGCTTAGGCTAAGCCCAGTTGGGTTTCTGTGACTTTCGAGCAGACAGTGTGACCACACGGAAGGGAGCCAAGTGGCCATTCTGGAGCAGAGGGCCGGGGGTACCATCCGCATTTGCTGGAGGTAAGTCACCCGAGAGCACCAATTCTTGATGGCAGGTGCCTCGTGCGGGAAAGCTGAGCTATCAGGGGCCCTTGCCAGAGTAATGTGTCCCAGATGTTTACCACTTAGGGCTTGTAAACCTTCAGGAAAAATTTTAAAAAGTAAGTTGGGCTGGCAACTTTCTCTTTGGTCAAGTGAGGGCATGAGAGAATAAATAAATACACCAGCTACCAACCACTTTCACCATCAGTTCATACAGGATGGGGGCATCTTCGAACCCCAAAGGGGGAGCACAGAGTCCAGAATAAAGGATGGCATTGTGAATGGAATAAAATAGTGCTGTGAAAGACCCATGTTACTTTCCTTGTTTCACAAGGGGCTGGAGAAAGCTCCTCAAAGACCAGCCTCAGTGACTGGGAACTACTGCCCTAGAGCACATAGGAGTTAAAATTTCAAGGAAGAAACCAAGACTAAAGGGCCAGGTTACTCTTCCCAATGAGGTGATTTGTTTTATTAGACACTAAATCCCATGGGTGAAAAGGTTTTGTTGCTGGCCTTGCCTTGAGGGAAGGTAGAATATTGACCTTTTATCATTGGAGACAGAGAGAGAGAACATAGGGTTTTGATATCTTGGGATACTTGTTCCCCAAGGCTGGCCTTTTAGGAGTTTGCTCAGCCTGCGTGAGGAGGTAGTCCGACCCTGGTGAACTTTATATAACCTTTCACACTGGTCCCTAGGCCTTGGATAATCTCTAATAGCTATGCTGTGTTACTTCCTTAGAATTTTCCTTTTCTCTAGGATGGTTGTTTTCCTGAGCACTGCCTTGTGCTAGCCCAGATGTTGGCAAAGTTTTTCTGTAAAGCACCACATAGTAAATGTTTCAGGCTTTGTGGGTCACACAGTCTTTATTGCAGCTACTCCACTCTGTTGATGTTGTGCAAAAGCAGCCATAGAGGATATGTAAACAAATGGGCAGGGCTGTGTTTCAATAAAACTTTATTAACAAAAACAGATGGAGAGCCAGATTTGGTCCACAGGCCGTTGTTTGCTGACTTGTGCTTAGACCCTGTTTCAAAAGTACGATTTAACCCTCTCTTTTTGTTAAAGATGCTGATGAAGTTTGTTGCCTTTACCCAGGGGTAGAGGGAGTGGGGACTAACTGTTGTAGTCTTACTAATACCCTAGAACCTGGACTTCCCTTCTGCCTTACTACTAGGACCTTACACCATATTTATTCTCTGTAAAACAGAACCCCGGGCTTCCCTAGTGGCGCAGTGGTTGAGAGTCCGCCTGCCGATACAGGGGACATGGGTTCGTGCCCCGGTCCGGGAAGATCCCACATGCCGCGGAGCGGCTGGGCCCATGAACCATGGCCGCTGAGCCTGTGTGTCCGGAGCCTGTGCTCCGCAACGGGAGAGGCCACAACAGTGAGAGGCTCGTGTACCGCAAAAACAAAAAACAAAAAACAAAACAACAGAACTCCAATATTTTCATTATGTGGTGTTTTCTTATGAACTTATTTGCAAATGCTTTGACTGATAAGGGAGTAATATCCAACATATATAAACAGTTCATACAACTCAATATCAAAAGAGCAAACAACCCAAATAAAAAATGGGCAGAAGAGCTGAAGAGACATTTTTCCAAAGAGGAAATGCAGATGACCAACACGTATTTAAAAAGATGCTCAACTTTGCTACTCATCAGGGAAATGTAAATCAAAACCACAATGAGATATCACCACACACCTGTCAGAATGGCGGTCATCAATAAGAACCAGATAACAAATGTTGGCGAGGATGTGGAAGAAAGGGAGACCTCATGCACTGTTGGTGGAAATGTAAATGGGCACGGCCACTGTGGAAAACAGTATGGAGGTTTCTCAAAAAGTAAAAAGAGAACTACCATATGAACTAACAGTTCCATTCCTGGGTACATATCTGAAAAAAACAAAAACACTAATTCAAAAAGATACATGCACCCCAGTGTTCATAGCAGCATTATTTACAATTGCCAAGATATGGAAACAATCTAAATGTCCATCAACAGACGAACGGATAAAGAAGATGTGGTACAATATATACAATGGAATACTACTCAGCCATAAAAAGAATGAAATAATGCCACTTGGAGGAACATGGATGGACTTGGAGGGCATTATGCTAAGTGAAATAAGTCAGATGGAGAAAGACAAATATTGTATGATATCACTTACATGTGGAATCTAAAATATACAAAAAACTAGTGAATGTAACAAAAAAGAAGCAGACTCACAGACATAGAGAACAAACCAGTTGTTACCAGTGGGGGAAGAGGGGCAACATAGGGGAGGGGGAGTGGCAGGTGCAAACTACTGGGTGTAAGGTAGGCTCAAGGATGTATTGTACAACACAGGGAATATAGCCAACAATCTGTAATAACTCTAAAGTAATCTTTAAAAATAGTATAAAAATTTTTTTTAAATTAAAGATAAATGATTTCTTATACCAGGAAATAAATTAAATGTTCTACCCAACCTAAAAATTTTTTTAAATAAATAAATTAATTAAATGTTCTTGTTACAGATTGAATTTATACCACCCCCAACCCCCAGTTTATGTGTTGAAGTCCTAACCCTCAGTGCCTCAGAATGTGACCTTATTTGGAAATAGGTCTATTGCAGATATAATTAGCTAAGTTAAAACAAGGTGATACTTGAGTAGGTTAGACCCTAATTCAGTATGACAGGTGTCCTTATGAAAAGGGAAAATTTAGACACAGATACACATACTGGGAAGCACCATGTGAAGACTGGAGTTATGCTGCATAAGCCAAGGATCTATTAGAAGCTTGGAGATCTGGACTAGATTCTTCCCTGGTGCCTTCAGAGGGAGCATGGCCCTGCCAGTACCTTGATCTCAGACTTCCAGCCTCCAGAACGGTGAGAGAATAAATGTCTATGGTTTAAGGCACTCTCTGTGTGGTACTTTGTAAAGGCAGCCTTGGGAAATGAAAAAGGGTGATCCAATGTAGACCAATCATGGATCTCACCTCTCACAAAGGACATGTCAGTAACAACAAGATAGAAAGTGGGCATTCCTAAAGAGTGTCACCTGAGATTATAGACTGAAAAAGAGTTGTTGATGTTTTCCTGGGTTGATCCAGCTTTATGAGGAGATGGTGTCTGGGCCTCATTGGGAAGGAGCACAAGGCCAGATGCCAGGGCACTTGGAAGGGCCCACCGTCCACATGGGTGACATACTAGGCCTCCCTGGGAGAGAACTGGGCTGCAGGGGTGCTGCTGCCTCTTCCTCGTGTGTTCAGGGCACCTAGTTTCCATCAGTTCCTCTGTCTTGCTGGCTTGCGCTTTTTTCTTTGACTCTTAGGTATTTTTTTTGGTATTATTTAAAATTCCCTATTTCCCGCTGATATCAAGATACATAGAAGGAGTCCAAAATCTGGTGGAGTGAGCTTAAATGTGAGTCACACAATCAAATTTATTTTTAAAATCTAACAGATTTTTGGTCTCTCTCAGCTGAAAGCATGTATTCTTCACATGAGCCTTCTGCCCAGATCATGGGAAGGAGAGACTTTCTCAGGTTTATCTTTCCTTAAAACATGTACCAGGGATACATCCTTCAAGGGTAAAATTCTGCTCTTCCTTTAAGCCTTGCTGTACAATTTCCTGGCAGCCACCAGAATTCCAAACACTAATGACTATTCCAAAATAGGAATACAACAGCTCTACAGATAGGTAAGCCAGTAGAACTGACGCACCATTGTCATTCTTCTATTCCAAAAGTTTTGACTGAACTTCAAATATAGACCCTACTGTTCCCACCACCATTTTGTAGGCATTCCAAAAGGTATGGCAAAAGATGCTTGACATCACTAATCATTAGAGAAATGCAAATCAAAACTACAATGAGGTGTCACCTCACACCAGTCAGAATGGCCATGATCAAAAAATCTACAAACAATAAATGCTGGAGAGGGTGTGGAGAAAAGGGAACACTCTTGCACTGCTGGTGGGAATGTAAATTGATACAGCCACTATGGAGAACAGTATGGAGGTTCCTTAAAAAACTAAAAATAGAACCACCATATGACCCAGCAATCCCACTACTGGGCATATACCCTGAGAAAACCATAATTCAAAAAGAGTCATGTACCAAAATGTTCATTGCAGCTCTATTTACAATAGCCCGGAGATGGAAACAACCTAAGTGCCCATCATCGGATGAATGGATAAAGAAGATGTGGCACATATATACAATGGAATATTACTCAGCCATAAAAAGAAACGAAATTGAGCTATTTGTAATGAGGTGGATGGACCTAGAGTCTGTCATACAGAGTGAAGTAAGTCAGAAAGAAAAAGACAAATACCGTATGCTAACACATATATATGGAATTTAAGAAAAAAAATGTCATGAAGAACCTAGGGGTAAGACAGGAATAAAGACGCAGACCTACTGGAGAACGGACTTGAGGATATGGGGAGGGGGAAGGGTGAGCTGTGACAGGGCGAGAGAAAGTTATGGACATACACACACTAACAAACGTAGTAAGGTAGATAGCTAGTGGGAAGCAGCCGCATGGCACAGGGATATTGGCTCAGTGCTTTGTGACAGCCTGGAGGGGTGGGATAGGGAGGGTGGGAGGGAAGGAGACGCAAGAGGGAAGACATATGTATATGTATAACTGATTCACTTTGTTATAAAGCAGAAACTAACACACCATTGTAAAGCAATTATACCCCAATAAGGATGTTAAAAAAAAAAAAAAAAAGAGTCATGTACCACAACGTTCATTGCACCTCTATTTACAATAGCCAGGACACGGAAGCAACCTAAGTGTCCATTGACAGATGAGTGGATAAAGAAGATGTGGCACACATATACAATGGAATATTAGTCAGCCATAAAAAGAAATGAAATTGAGTTATTTGTAGTGAGGTGGATGGACCTAGAGACTGTCATACAGAGTGAAGTAAGTCAGAAAGAGAAAAGCAAATACCGTATGCTAACACATATGCATGGAGTCTAAAAAAAAAAAAAAAAGGTTCCAAAGAACCTAGGGTCAGGACAGGAATAAAGACGCAGACGTAGAGAATTGACTTGAGGACATGGGGAGGGGGAAGGGTAAGCTGGGACGGAGTGAGAGAGTGGCATGGACATATATACACTACCAGATGTAAAATAGATAGCTAGTGGGAAGCAGCCGCATAGCACAGGGAAATCAGCTCTGTGCTTTGTGTCTGCCTCGAGGGGTGGGATAGGGAGGGTGGGAGGGAGATGCAAGAGGGAGGAGATACGGGTATATATATATACATATGGCTGACTCACTTTGTTATACAGCAGAAACTAACACACCATTGTAAAACAATTATACTCCAATGAAGATGTTAAAAAAAAAAGGATGTGTTTGCCAATGTTTACAACATCAGTTGTAAAAGAGGCCAAGGGTTCAACAGACACTTGGCATTGATCTTTTCAAATGTCGCCTCAACTCAGCACAGTCCACTAGGATCTTTGTAAAAGGATGTTCTGTCACGTTCAGCATTACGGCCTTAACCTTATCTTATTTCGTCAGTTTTCTTATTTCCCCCTCCTGGTTTTTCACCAAGCTCTCTGGCTCTGACACCTGCCCATCTCAAGACTTGACTGGAAAGTACATGGAACTGCCCATTACTGCTCTCTCTCCAACACACTTTCTGTGCCCCTTGGTCCTGTTCTGGTTCCCCTTCACTAGCAGCCCCCCTGAAGTCCACCCCATTTAGGCATCATTAATGGTACTTCATAATATGTTCTTATTCTTCCTTCCTCTACCTTCTAAACTCTCCAGCCCCAAGGCCCACTTCTGTAGACGTGTGCTCCTTGGGAGCTCTGAGAAAGAGGAGGAAGCAGTATCAGTGGGGTAAGGATGGTGGCACCGGGCTTGGCAGTCGGGCAGAGGTGGCTTCCTAACATTTAATTGCTTAAACCAGTGGTGAAAGCTTTTGCTTTGGGATCAGCATTCCAGACGGCACGCTGATTAGACAAATGGCTACCCTTGCCTAGTGTACACAAACCTGCTCTTTGGTGGGTACTCAGTAATGGTGGCTATCATTGGTATTATTATCATCTCTCTGTTAGAAGCTGACTGATAAATCAGGTCATGTGTACCCTAAAGCTCATGGAAAAATGTCTCTTCTGATACTTTTAACAATTTGAATTTGCCACTGGTTTAGTGACCCTAAAATCTACCATTATTTTGAACTGTGTTGGGTTCTATGATTAAAGAGAAATTTGAGACCGTAATCTCTGTCCCCAAACATTATAATCCATTTGAACAGAAGATAGATGATACTTTACTTGATGAAAGGCTGGACTCAGAGTCAGGAAGCCTGGGTTGTAATCTCAGCTCTGCCATTAAAAAATGATGCAATATTTATCAAATTGTTATTGGATTTGCTTCAGTTTTCTCAGCTATATAATAGAGGTAGTTGGACTAGATATTCTCTGAAGAATTTTCCAGCAACAACAATCATTCATAGATCCGTACAATAGATTAATCTGTTTTGGGTGCTGGAGATACAAAAGTAAACAAAATAGACAAAGCCCTGACCTCATGGAGGTTACATTCCAATGTAAGAGACAGAAGGTAAATATAACATGTAAGAAAACATCTAGTATGTCAAATGGTGAAAAAGGCAGAGGAGAAAACACAGCTGGAATGGGGAAAAGAAAGTCAGTACAGGTTGGGGAGTTGACTGTAATTTTGAATGGTGAAGGCCTCGCAGAGAAGGTGACATTTCATCAAGTCCTTAACAGGCTGAAAGGAATCCAGCCATGTGGCTCTTGTGGGACATGCCTTCCAGGTAAATGAAACAGGAGGATGTTCTGGAAGGAGCACACCTGGCATGGGTTAAAGAATAGACAGAAGATTAGTGTCACTGGAGCAAAGTGAAAGGAGGGGAGAGGAAGAGAGGAAGTGGGAGAAGTGATGGTGGGGAGCCCAGATCAAAGGGCCTTGAGGTCACTGTACAGATTCTAGATTTTGCTCTCATTGAAATGGCAGCCACAGATGGGTCAAGCAGAGGACTGATGTGGTCTGGCTTATGTTCTAAAAGAATCCCTCTGGCCACTGTGTGGAGAGCAGTCTGCAGGGGAGCAAAGACAGAGCAGTAGTCAAGATGAGACCTCATTGTGGCTTGGGCCAGGGAAAGGGCCATGGAGCTGGAATAAGTCAGGATGTATTTTGAAGGTAGAGCTGGCAGGATTTGCTATTGGATTGGGTATGAATCAAAGAGATGAGTCAAGGACAGATGCAGAGTTCCTGGCCTTGGTCTGAGCAATGGGAAGGACTTAGTTGACATTGAGTGAGATGGGAAATACTGTAGATGGAGCAAGTCTGTGGGAGAAGATCAGGAGTTTGATTGTGGGAAAGTTACATTTCAGATTCCTGTTGGGTATCCCAGTAAGCTGCTTGACATATGATTCTGGAGTCCAGGAGAGAGAGCTAAATCTTGAAGTTGTCAGTTTATAGCTGGTATTTACAGCCGTGAGATTGGATGTAAGGACCAAGGGAATGACTGTAAATAGAGAAGAAAAGAAGCCCAAGTCCAAGTCCTAGGGTATCTGATGGTAAAGGGTCAGGAAGATGAGAAACCAGCAAAGGTTCCCAAGCAGTGGTGACCCATGTGGTAGAAGGAAATACAGGAGAGTGTGGTGTCCTCTTAGAAGCCAGGTGTACAAACTATTCTAAGGAATCTATAATTCTAGGACATAAAACCGTCTGAAGGAATGAGTAAATGGCCATCATAAGTTCATGCACAGGCAATTAGAATCCATTGTTCCCTGAAGTTCCTGTGAGCCCAGGGCAGGGCTGGTATTAGTCTCCAGCCCTGGAGAGGATCTGGGCTGGGGAGGTGGGAAGGAGGGTCTGCATAGAAGTTGTTTATGGATTTATCCTTCAGCCTTTTCTAAGCAGGTCATAACTGGGACTGACAGAGTGTGGTCCTACGATGAGGTATGAGTCAGACAGCAGAACAGAATTTGATGAAAGAAAAAAATTTTCATTTTGGATCAAAATTCTTCTCCACCTCAAGGTACTAAAGTTTTATTCCTGTGCTTTTTTACCCACACCGTTAATTATTTCTTGATCAAAAACATGTGTCTGGGGCTTCCCTGGTGGCGCAGTGGTTGAGAGTCCGCCTGCCGATGCAGGGGACATGGGTTCATGCCCCGGTCCGGGAGGATCCCACATGCCACGGAGCGGCTGGGCCCGTGAGCCGTGGCCGCTGAGCCTGCGTGTCCAGAGCATGTGCTCCGCAATGGGAGAGGCCACAGCAGTGAGACGCCCGCGTACCGCTAAAAAAAAAAAAAAAAAAAAAAAAAAAAAAAATGCGTCTGGATAATACCTAGGCGGGTCAGCTGTTCCCCAAATTCTTTTGAAATGCTGAATTTCAAGTTCTGAAAGTTGCATCTCCTAGAAGAGCATCTGAAGATGAAAGTCAGACTCTCTCCCCCTCAGCAATGAATTATGTGAACCTCTCTTATTATTCCCTCATTTTTAAGAAATGGAAACACTTTCACAATGTCTAATGGGCTCTTCACATGTTATTTCACACACCATTAACATAACTGGATAATAAAATTGATGTTTAAAATACCCTGCTTGTCCCATGTAAGGTGAGAATATGCCGTGACTGTGATTAACCCATGACAGAAGAGGGCAGGCGCAAACAAGGACAGTTCTAAAGCTCAGGACGTGGGTGCCCTGCCTGCCCACTGGGGAGAGAATAATAGTGAGAATAATGATCATTTTATGGTCTATGTCCATTCCCTTATTCAGTCTCCGTATACATCATATAAGGAAATACTGTCCCATTTTCTTGCAGAGGAACCTCAGATTAAGTAGATTACTTGGATTCCCTGTCAGAAGGGGTGTATTATGCACTGAATTGTGTTCCCCCTTCAACAACATTCATATGATGAAGTCCTAACCTCCGGTGCCTTCAAGTGTGCTTGTATTTGGAGGTGCAGTTTGCAGAGCAAGTTGTCCTTCCGCGGGAGAAGAGAAAAGACACGCAGGAAGAGAGGGTACCAGTGCAGCCTCCAGACCAGGGAGATGAAAGATAAAACTGCCCTGTGATATCGGTTTTCTGGGAGGCCCTGCTCTGCTTCCTGCCCTTAGATTCAGGCAGGGTCTCTGTATCCTTCCAACAATCCCCTTCATTCTGCCTGGATTGAGTGGATTTGTCTTTCTTGCAACCAAGCAGTTGCTCACCAAATCAGTCTCCAAGCCCACGCTCTTTCCTATAGGTATAGTGTGTCAGAGGCCTGATAAACGAATCCCTCACAGCCCAGAGACTTTCCTGAATGTACAGGATCACTCTTGTTCACTACAGCCTTATTAATCTTATAAATGTGTTTTAGATGCTGCATTTGTCAGGGTTCTCCAGAGAAACAGAACCAGGAGGAGATCAGGTTACGGTGCCTAGAAGGGGTGGGGCTGGAGGGAGCCAGGAGACGGCTGGCAGCCTATGGGGGGATTTGGGATTAGATATAACGGCAGCCTGAGCCATGGTGAAGGTGGTGGGACTGGAAAGGAGGAGACATTGGCTGAAAACATGTCTGAGATGGCATCTACTCCACTGGTGACTAAGGGAGGAGCTGGTGTGACCGTGGGGTCTGAGGCCAGACTGAGTGAATAATGGGGCCAGTCACAGACGTGCATAGTGGAGAAGAGAAATGTCAGGTTCTGAGGGGAACACGGCACATCCTGACCCGTGTCCACCGGGCATGCCGCACTGAGCTCCTTTCTTCACCAATATCATCACTACCAATCATCACACTCAGTCCTTCCACAATACAACAGGGGCAGACCTAGGATTTGTGCAGACTGAAGCTTATGCAACTTGAGGGGCCCTTTTTGAGAAAGAGAACCGGTAAGCAGCTCTTTGCAGGAAACCGCCCTCGGCAGGAAGCCCCTTCTCTTGTTGCTTTAGCAAAGCTATATCATAACTAACTCTGAAACCAGGCGCCCCCAGGCTCTACTCATCTCTGGCCCAAGCACACCTTTCAAATCTTTTAATCACACAATACCTTGCCTAACTTGTCAGTTCTTTCTACAGATCAAAGAAAGGAAGAATAAGTATTGAACAGATGACCAGATCCCTTCCTAGGTTCCCTTCAGTAATCTTCCGAGCAAACTAAGTGACCAAACTGTGTGAACAAGATAACACCTGGAGAAAGATCATGAGGAGGTGACAAGCCTGAACATAAACCTGCACATAAACCTGCACACAGCACAGGGTGGTGATGACTCTGCCCCCCCACCGTCTCAATGATTAACTGAGATGACTTCCCTGTTTCCTCCGAAAAGATTTCATGGTCCAGCAGAATCTTCAGAAGTGGTTTTCTGGGGACGTTGGGTCCACCATCTCCCCAGATTGCCAACATTCTGATGAAAGGCACCTTTCCTTTGCTACCAACATTTGTGAATATTGATTTTGTAAGCGGTGAACAGTGGAACCCCCAATTTGATAACAAAACCAAATTAGGAACAGGGTCTTGGAAGGGGGCTATGCAAGCGAGGAGCCCTGAAGCTTGAGTTTCATATTTATACTGTTCAGTCTACCTTTAAACACCAAGTCAACTGCTAAATACATTCTCACCTAGGCTCACATTTATTTGGGGAACTCTCTGTTTTTTTCTTAACGAGAAGCTCCTGAAAAGCAAGGAGGATGCCGCCTCCCTGTGCTATGTGGCAGGTTCATGGCTAATATCTTGATCTAATCACCTACGGAGTTCCCTGCTTGAAACTAGACCTTGGTGCAGGCTTTCAGAATTTAAAAGTCCTTGAGCCTTATAAGGGGGGCTATGAAATGGCTATAAAACAGACCTACTAGAGAATGGACTTGAGGATATGGGGAGGGGGAAGGGTGAGCTGTGACAAAGCGAGAGAGAGGCATGGACATACATACACTACCAAACGTAAGGTAGATAGCTAGTGGGAAGCAGCCGCATAGCACAGGGAGATCAGCTCGGTGCTTTGTGACTGCCTGGAGGGGTGGGATAGGGAGGGTGGGAGGGAGGGAGATGCAAGAGGGAAGAGATATGGAAACATATGTATATGTATAACTGATTCACTTTGTTATAAAGGAGAAACTAACACACCATCGTAAAGCAATTATACTCCAATAAAGATGTTAAAAAAAAAAAAAGGACCCCTGGGCATAGGAGGGACAAAAGGAGGAAGCAAGGTAGAGCTGACAACTGAAGACCATGGCAGTGGTGACAGCGGCAATGAATGCCAATGGGGAAGGTTGATAGGGGAGACAGAGGGGGAGGGGAAATTCTAAAAAGGCAGAGAACCCAGAAGTAATTGGGTTTACCTAAATTTGGTCACGGTAATATTTTCTGCAATCAAGCAGAAGGTGAATCATTTAATTATGATTAAATTCAGTTATGGGAAAGAAAAACAGGCTCCATTTCTTGTTCATCCATGTATAAGGCTTGCAAATTTGTACCTGCTCTGCGTATTGAAACAATGCCCACTCCCCACAGGCATCACTACTGGGTGGTGGTGAGGATAATGCCTGGAATTAGTACTTCTGCTCAAGTACTAAGTTCTCTTACTGCAGATTGCACTGAGCTGTCTCAGATGACTTGTTCACTGATTCTCAGAATGCTCTTTGAGTGCCTTCTCTGCTTAGCAACAGGCGTAGCACGTTGAGGGGACAGATGCATATCAGATCCGATTCTTTCCTTCAGGAGTTCCCAGTCTGGGAAGTTACTGAAATACGAGAGAACAGAGTTCCACTGGCATTTACGAGATGATGATGAATTGGGGGCTGGAATAATCCCGACCCTTGCTAGTATCCATGGACCAGTAGCATCAGTATGACTGGGAAATTAGGAGAAATGCAAAGTCTCAGGCACTACTCCAGACCTGGTGGATCAGAATCTACATTTTAACGAGATCCTCAGTCCACTGTACACACTTTAAAGTTTGAGAAGCACTGCTCTGGGAGAGTTGATTCATGAGCAGAGCTTTAAAGAACAGGTAAGATTTGTAGAAGTTTAATATATCTATTGGCGTTAGATTTCTTTAGGACTTAGTATAAGGAACCCTCTCTGTAGCCTTGATATTGAAAGCCCTTCTGATTAATAAAATGAAGCTGGGATAAAGGTGAGCAGGGGATATTCAGGCAGAAAGAAGATGGAATTCCAAAAAGCAAGGTCATTTGGAACAACTAATTATCTAGATATGAAGACTGAAAATACATGAATGAAACCCTACTTGTTCTTCTGAATGTAGACCCTTGTGAAAAAATTTATATTTGTAACCATCCTGCTCGGCATTCGGTTAAGCCCAAAAGAATTCTTGCTAGGATGTGTATAAGAAGCCCTCCTGGAAACATCCAGACTTCTTATATTTAATTTTATTTCTTATGGGATGTAACAGTTCATCTTAAAGACCTGCATGAGAAGTGCCTCTCCTGGGTAACTAACTGGCATCTCTAATTTCTGAAGTTTTATAGAGCATGGATTCTTTTGTTTCGTAGAAGAACTTAAAAAATGTATCTGTCTACTCTGCCTTTGGCCAAAGGGAAATAAAAGTATTAGTGATCCTAACTTGAAGGTTTTCTTTTTTGTCAGATGATATCCTGTCCTCTCCCCTCACAAGTGTCTTAGCTTGACCCCAACCTCCTCTCTCTCCCCCACCGTCTCCACCCCTTCTCCTCTTCTACATCTCCCTCCCTCCGCCTGATCCCCCACTGTAGCTTCTATAATCATCTCCACTGCAGTCACGTTGTTCCACACACACACACATGCTAATAGTCTCCCAGGCTGTAGTTGTTTTTCTACCCAGGTTGCCATTCCCTTTGCTTCTCTGAAGCTCAAATGTCACATTCCCAGCTGTTAGGAATTATCCCACATCTGGACCCCATAGCATTTCTTTGTGCCTCACAGGACTTTCAAACCTGTAATTTTGTGATGTGTGTCTCTGTTTTGAATGTCTCCTTAAACTGTAAACTGCTTGAAAGCGAGGATTTTGCCTTATTTAGCTTTATACCCCACAATGTCTGACAAGACAAAGAGCAGGTGTTTAACAAATCACTGTTGAATAAATGAATAATGATAGCTAGAAAGATGAGCAAAAAAGTTCTTGACAGAGGAAAAAAATTATCAGAGATATGAATGCCGAGTGGAGTGAGGGGATGACGATGTACATTTAGAACAGGGTTCCCCAGATGTTTTCTGTAAAGGGCCAGATAGTAAATATTTTAGGCTTTGTGGTCCATGCAGTCTGTCTCAACTATTCAACTCTGCCGTTGTACTAGGAAAGCAGCCGCAGGCGATATGTCAATGAATGGGTCTGTTTTGTTCCAATGAACTTTACTTATGGACACTGAATTTTGAACTTCATATAATTTTCAAGCGTCACAAAACACTATCCTTCAAAAATTTTTTTCCAGCCATTTAAACCTTTAAAGGCTATCGTCAGCCTGCAGGCAGTACAAAAATGGGGTGGGTGGATTTGGCTCTCAGGCCACAGTTTGCCGACCTCGATTTAGAAAAATGATTAAAATATTACAATTAAAGAAGATTCACATCAAGGTCAAAAGGACAATGATTGAGTAAATTATAGTACAATCACTTATGAAATTCTTTGCAGCTAATTAAAGTAATAAAAACTATGTAGCAACATGGAAAATGCTATGATAAACTGCAAGTTGAATAAAGCAGCCTCGAAAATTATGTTTGATTATAACTATGTTGAATGAATCTTGAATAAACTATCTGCAAATTATGTATGCACAAGGACTGAAAGGGAAAATGAAGGCTGTTTGATTTGTATGAAGTTGGGACTATGGATAATTTGTTTTTCCCTAAATGTGAGTATCAAGCTTCCTTCCAATTCTCAGGTTCTATGATGCCATTACCATGGACATTCAGCTCAAATTAGTTCATTAAACGATCTCTCTTTGCAGACATAAAAGGAAGAGGACATAATTTAGAGTGGTCCGAGGTCAGGAGAATTTTAGACAGCATTCCAGTTAATCACTGCTTCATTACAAACAGCCCCACACTTAGTGGCCTAAAACAACCACCGTTTTATATTGTGCTCACAGATCCCGTGGGTCAGAAACTCAATCAGGACACAGTAGCAATGACACATCTCTACCGTCCAATGTCTGTGGCCTCAGTTGGGAAGACCAGAGTAGCTGCAGGTGACTCGAATGTCTGGGGACTGGAAGATCCCTCTTCTGAGGTGGCTTCTTTACCTCCCACCTGGACCATGGGGAGGGACGACTCCAAGGATGCTATATTAGTTTCCTGAGGCTGCCATTTAAAAGTTCCACAAATAGGGTGGCTTCAACAATAGAAATGTATTGACTCACAGTCCTGGAGGGTGTTGGCAGGGCTGGTTCCTTCTGAGGTTGTGAGGCAGAATCTGTTTCACGTCTCTCTCCTCATTTCGGGTGGTTCCCTGGCCATCTGTGGCATTCCTTGGACTGAAGGCGCATCACACTGATCTCTGTTCTCATATTCACATGGTGTTCTCCACACACCTGTCTATCTCTGTGTCCAAATTCCTACTGTTTATATGAACAGGGGACATACTCTATTAGGCTCCACCCTACTGACTTTGTCTTAACTGGATTACCCACAAAGACCCTCTTTCCAAATAAGGTCACACTCACCAGTACCGGGGGTTAAGACTTCAGCATCCCTTGAGGGATACAATTCAACCCATAATAGCTGAGCTCACCTGTTCATAGCGCCTACACATGGCCTGACCACATGGCCTGGAGCTGGGTTCTGAGAGGGAGCATCCCCAAACTGACCATCCTAGGTGAACTAGGTAGACGCCGCATGGCCTTTCACGAACTAACTTTGGAAACCATACTTTATTGGCGGAAGCAGTCAAAGATTTCCCAGATTCAATAGGAGGGACAGAGACCTCACCTCCAGGTGACAGGAACAGCAAGGAATTTGCAGCCATTTTTAAAACCCACTACAAGGAGGGGTTTTTAACCCAGGATTTATGGACCCATTGGGAATCCACAGATGGCTTCCAAAGGGTCTAAGAAACCCCAGAAGCTATGCAACATATTGCATGAGCTCAAGTTCTTTTTTTCTGAGGCATGGGTCCACAGAGCTCATTCTGTGTTCGAGAGGGTGTATGACCTACAAAACGATCAGAAAGTACTGGAATATTGAATCCATCAGCTGCTTCTAAACAGAAAAGGACACTCCTCCCTTTCTCCAACTCAGCAAAAATGTTTTCTGTCTCTGGTTTGACAGCAGAGCCAGCCTTTCTCCTTCCCTGAGGCAGCTTCTGCCATCTGCCAAATGGCATTGTTCTGCGACCCTGGTGTCCTTGAAGCAGCTCAGCAGCCGTAGAGGGAGGTCCCAGTGATCCCAGAATGCTCTGGCTCCTTGGTGCACAGGGATGGACTGAGAAGCAGCCTGTTTCCCCACCTCCTGACCTGGGAGGCTCTGTGACACTCTCCACTCCAGCATGAGAGACCCAGTGAAGGGGTGGGCTCCTGCCACAGCACTGGCCCTTCCGGTTGTCCTTCTGACCTCGTTCATGCCTCTGTGCTATTTGTGTACCTGCCTGTCTCCTCCACTAGCTAACAAACTCCTCATTTCTCTTTATATTAGAAAATATTTAATACCCTGTTTTGCATATGATAATGCTCAAAACGGTTGGTGGTTTCTGAGCTGCAGAAAAAGCTGAGCTGCAGAAAGTTAGACCAGGTCCCCAAGGACTCTGGAACACGGTGCCTCACGGGCTCCCCATGCTTAGGAAAGTCTCGTTTGGGACACGATATCAGCTGCAAACAGGAGCCACAGGGTGAGGTAAGGAGACTGGAGGGGGGGTGTGGGGAGTGAAATGTAGAGCTGATCTGGGTCTTAATCATAGTTCTGTCACTGACAATCTGTGGGGCCCTGGCACGGCATTTCTACGGGGCGTAGTGGAACCACAGTGTCACTCTTGCCTCTCCTGTGTAACAACTGTGAGAGAGGCAGCTGGTGTACTGGGTAAATGTTTGGTCCCTAAAGCCGGACTACCTGGGTTTGTGTCCTAGCTCCTCCTCTGCTGCCTGTGACCTTGGGTGTTCATGAAATAGGCCTCCACTGCCTTGTCTGTAAAACACCCCTTCCTGAGCTCACCAGCCTCCATGGAGTGCCCTCCGTGAGACAGGCACTGTTCTAAGTGCTTCACACGTATTCACTCCTTTCCTCCTCGGAAGAGCCCTACTGACCAGGTAGTGTTATTACCCATTTACCAGTGGTGCAACTGAAGCACAGAGAGGGGTTAACACGCCCACAGTCACATGCTGCCAGGGCGCACGACTAGCACTTGAACCAGCCAGTCGGGCTCCCTGTGCCTGTTTGTGCAACCAATGTGTCAACACACAGCTTCCTGTCCTGATGAGCCTAAGGTGCTTAGCACGTAAATGCTCAAGAAATGTTAGTTGTTAGTAACGATCATTCCTAGTTTCAGTCTCATCTTTAAGTTGGGGCTGATGCCACCTAATTCATGGGAGGACAGGACACAGATAAAGCACTAAGCTGTGCACCTGGGGCTGAGATGCCTGGTTTTTTGTCTTTGATGTCGGCTGCATGGCAAGTGGATGGGCCCCGGGCCCCAGTGACACAGACTTGGGGACCTTCTAGCTTGTACAGTGCTTTGCTCATGGCAGATGCTCAAAAATATGGTTTACTCAATTCTCCAGAACTAGAGAACTCCCACCAGTCCTGTAGAGGCTATTTTAGAAGGACTGAGAGGAAGGATACTAAGTGCTTGGACAGAAATAACAATTGATTCCACCCCTGATTTCAGTCCTAGCTCCAGAAAGAAACTCGCTCCTCATGCAATATATAAGCCTCCCAGCAACCTACTTCATGCTGGTTTCGTTGAGCCCATGCATGGATCTTGCTACCTTTGCTCGTGCATGACGGCTGCTGCCCTGTTCTCACTCTGCCTGTGCAGATCAGTAGTGTCTGTCCCAGGCTTCTGGCTGCCACAGGCTGGGGACCTCGTCTATTTGCTCACTGTCAGCGGTGCAATGCCAAGTAGCAGGCTCAAAAACGTTACTTGGCTGCTTCAATAGCTGTTGAGTCTGTTGGAGGTGAAGTCTAGTCCTGGTTATTTACCATCTTGATTTCTTCTCTCTCTGCCCCTGTCTGGGGTGGGGCAGCAATTCTGGGTAACTGTGCTTGCTCTGCAGACCAGTCTTTTCTCTCATGTGGACTGTCCCAAAGTCTACATGGGGGAGTAGGGAGGGAGAGGCATGGCTGAGAGCATTCACAGGCCCATTGGTCACTACCACAGCCGCAAAGGCCAACTTGGATTTCTGCAGGAGAAAGCTTACATTTTGATCTCCATCTATCTGATGGTTCTGAATTGGGATACTGAAGAGAGGAGAATAAATAATCCACTTAAAAGCCCTATCAATCAGAATGCATGGGAAACGGGCCTGTGGTCTGGCTGGAGAGAGAAAGCCTTCTTGGTAGACAGGAGATGGTCTCTCCAGGCCCCTGCCTGAGGAAAAGGAAGGAGTAAATTGATAAGTTGGGGGCTCTGGCACAAGACCACCTGGGTTCTGGTCTGAGCTCTCACCCTTCCCGGCTGTGCTACTGTGGGCAGATTAGTTTTTCTCCCTACTCAGCTCTCCCGTCTGTAAAACAGGACAGATCAGAGCCCCCTCCCTCATAGGTGTGAGGCTTAAACAAATTAATTCATATAGAGCACTTTGGGCAGAGGAGACACTGAGTCTCCTAGAAAGCCCCCAATAGATGTGAGCTATTATTCTCTAGAAAAACAGTCCAGAGAAATGGAGAAAAAGAAGTCACTATCAGACGCAGATATAGAGTTTCTTCGTCTAGATGAGCTTGGGTAAGACTCAGCAGCATTTAAATGTCTGGGCTGACACACTGCTAAGATGGCCAATAACAACTCAAGGCCTGAGAAGGGTGAGGAAAAAGGGAATCACAGGGATCTGCAGGAGGGAGCCTGAGAGATAGGATTCAAGATATCGTTCCAGCCATTAAGGGAAGCAGCTCAGCTTCAGCGTTTGGCATTCCTTAGCTTCTGTGCCTGCGCTCACCTCCTCCTGGAGCGGCATCCAACCCAAGGCCCAAGAAACAACATTAAGAAGCCAGAGACAGTGATCCCACCCAGAAGATTGATGAACACGATCTCCCGAGTGGAGGGCAACGTGAATACATCTCAAGACCCACCCTCCCCCTTGGGCGTGCTGTGGTCCACATGTCTGTGTGCTTCCTGTCATGGCGCTGGTGTGGTACTGTTTTGATGTATGTAAAAGTAAGACTACCTTGAATGAAGTTGCTGTTTTCTTCTGAAGTCTGTTTGCAGCCTGTTTATTCCTCCAGGGACATTCTGAATCTGATTCCAAGAATAACTTTGGAAAGTTAATAAAAAATTTTCCGAAAAACACTGGCAAAGAGGAACTTCCACAGTAGCAGACAACTGTATGGGGCTGGCAGAATCCTGGCTCTCAGTGAAATCTTGCAGTGTGGGGCAAAGATTCCAGAGGAAAAGAATTCTGGGAGGAGAGTGTTTTACAGAGGAAGCACTAAGTAAATCCTCACTCATGCAGTGCAAGTTTTGACATGGAAGTCCGTGTTTATAGGGGATCGGGGCCAAAAGGAAGGCCCTGTAGGTTTCCACTAGGCTGCAAGAAAGTGGATATTAAATGAGAAGGGAGGTGTAGGGGAGAGAAAAGAGACCATGTGGAATGAAAACAAACAAACAAAAAAAGAGTAAGTAGAGAAGGATGAAAGAGAGGGAGTGCTAGAGCACGAGAAAATAGAGGGTGTGGGAAGAAGGAATATTTGATCCTCCACCTTCCTCAAACTTTTTTTTATCACAGTATATGCATCTCTAAGAGGTAACTTTATCTTGAGAGACTGATTTCAAACAGCAAGGATGCTCATATTGCTAACATTGCTAATTGACTAATGCTAATTGACTTATATTGTTCAACACTGTGCTTCCCTTGCTAAGTTACTGCTTAAGACCAGGCAGAAAGAAGCCTGGCTAATTACCACATGAGGATGGGATTGTGTGCCTGGAGGAAGAGCAACATCTTTGCCATAGAAACGATAATATTTATTCTGTGCTGGCACTGTGCAAGGTTCTGGGGACGCATATGGCTGTGGGTGAGACCCAGTACCTGCCTTCATGGCAATTACCAGCTAGAGCAGATGACACACGTTAAATGAGCCACTGAGGTTTTTAAAGAGAAAGGTGTCATGTTCATATTTATATTTTACTAAGAGTTCTCTGGCTATGTTGTGGAGAATGCATTAGAAAATGGCAGAGTTGGAGGCAGAGAGACTGGTTAGGGGGTTAGAAGGCTGTTAATAGTAGGTCAGTTGAGAGATGATGGATGCCTGGGAGAGAGAGTAGTAAATGGAGTTAAAAGACATTTGGGGTAGAACTGGCATGAACTGGATATGGATCAGAGGAGAATGGGGTAGGGGCATTACTCCCAGTTTCAGACTTGACCAACTGGGTAGAGGGAGTGAAATTTACAGAAATACAGGACCTTAGGAGAGAAGCAGTCTGTTGGGAAACGATGAGCTCTTTGTTGTGAGGGATACAGTAGATTGAATCACTTGACCTCTATTCTACACTTCTTCTGGTGGCCCACCCTGTACTCCAGAGTCTAGACAGCCCAAAGCTACACGGTTTAGGTCCATCAATCGGCTACACTCACAGGAATCTTGAATTCAGAGCAGAGGCGACAGAGTCCAAAGCATCCGTCTGGCTGAGTCAAATCTAGAAGCTGTAAGAGCCTCTGAATCAAGTGATTTTGACCACAGCTGCCTGCCAGATGCATCAGAGCTAAGCTTGCATTTGGGACAACAGGCTTCTAATTCCTCAGCTTCTTGCTGTGGCAAAGATAGCACTTCCCCTAGAGGGTTAAATCTGCAGCACTATTCTGGGTGTCATTCCTGGACACCTCGCCTGGAACCTTCTCTAGTCTTTCCAACAATGCTTAAGCATGCAATTCCCTGTAGAAGCCCTTAAAATATCTAGAATGTTTCTGCTTAAAATATCTAGAATGTTCCTGCTATCAGCAACTAAAACTTAACAGATATACTAGAAGCAGTGAGCTTGTAGAACCTGCAAGATATGCAGATATTAATACATGGATGACACTCAGATACATGGGTCTGCAGTTTAGGAGAGAGGACTGGACTGGTAATTTGTGAGTTGTTGGCATACAGATTGTAATGGGTGAGATCACCTGGAGAGATATTGCCAAGAAAGAATTTGAAAGGTGAGAAGAAAGGAGGGCCTAGGACAGAAACTTTGGAAATACCAGTTTTTGAGAGATGGTTAGAAATGTTAGTTGGTCATTGGAGGAAGAGGGCTAAAAGGTAAGAAGAAAACCTACCTTAATATCACAGAAGCCAGAGGTAGAAAGTGGGTCCATAAGAATGGATCAACGTGGCAGATGCTGGAGGAGGTCAGGCAAGGTGAGGGCTGGACATGTCTATTGAATCTGGTCTTTGGTAACCTTGGCAAGAGTTTGATTACAGTGTTGGGAATAGGGTTCAAATTAAAAGGACTTCGGATTGAGGGAGAGAGAAGGAAATTGGGAGTAGGCAGTCTTTTTAAAGAAGGTTGACCATCTCTAGAGGTGATGTAGGATCAAGACAAAGGGAGGGAGGTTTCTTTGGTTTGTTTTAATGCTTAGTCAAGCTAATTCATCCCTCCCCCCAACCCCTGAAGCATCAGTGAGACAGTACGTAAAATTGTGATACGTATTTCATCTAAATAATGAATCTTTCATGTTGGAGAAAGAGGCACATGTTTGATGGTGATGAGATGAAGTCAGGAGAGAGTTGTCTTGGGGGAGATAAAGGAGAGGAGACATTATGTATTTTAATAGCTGTGAAAACATAGGAGGGGTGTGATCCTGATGCTGGGATAGTT
The DNA here is from genome assembly GCF_937001465.1 of Orcinus orca. NCBI lineage: Eukaryota > Metazoa > Chordata > Mammalia > Artiodactyla > Delphinidae > Orcinus > Orcinus orca. Next base: position 93,799,022 of record NC_064568.1, on the reverse strand, counting down.
TTAGGCAGGGGAAGGGGTGTAGATGAGGAGATGGCTTTAGACAGAGGAAGGATGGGGCAAAGGGATCAGGTGCATCAGGAATTAGACATTGTGAGCAGGAAATCCAGGACATGCAGTCTGATGGTATTTATTCTCTTTGTACAATAATAGACAAAGTTCTCTTTTGGGGGGTTTGTGGAGTGCTGAGGATTGGAGATTTCAGGAGAGTGAATAACGTCTTAATGGTCATCCTGTAGAATGAAAGAGCAAAAGCTCATTAACTTCCCATCACTGTCAGGAGCCTGCTTGGGTTTAACAATGAGGAACTGATGGAGGGATCAATCCATCCTAGAGAGATTGGTTCCAAATACAGTCATTCTGTCCATGATACAGACAGAATAAGGGGGAAGCAAGGGGACAGTCACCCAGCAGACACAGTCAGACACTCTGTTAAATGGGTTGTTGGGGAGGGGAGCAAGAATGTGGGTGGATCATGGCTGGAGCAGGATAGATTTCGCCAGAGAGAAATCTCACCCTCGAGTCATATCTTCTTTGCCAGGAAGAGGAAGCAGCTTGCTTTCTTGGTGAACAAAGGCTTAGCTTGCGTGAACGTCTCTAGAGAGAAATGTTTTTGTACATCAGGCTGGTAATTAAAGGCTCCTAACAAACCAAGTCTCATTACTCAGCTTAAGGAGCTGCCTAGATGGCGTCTGGCACGGTGTCAAGTGTCTGCTCGGCACAAAGCTGAGCTGGAGGTGGCCCATACCCGGGGAAAGGGCCCAGGCTGGGGGCTCACTGAGACCTGCCTGTCCTGCCTGCCTGCCATCTCCCCATCTGCACCCCTTCCCTTGCACCAGGCTGCGCTGATGGGAAACAAGCAGGTCCTCACACTGCTCAGGCTTCATTGTTCTCTTTTCCAGGTATTTAAACAAGCTGTAAAGAACAGGGCCATATCAGCTGCCTGATTCAGTAAACATTACAATGATTAATTGCTGGGATCTCAGTTGCTGTAGGGAACCCCATGCAGGTTAAGTTCTCTCAGCCTCGAGGAAGGCTGCTGCCAGCCGTTCTTCACTAGCCAGCAGGAGAGTCTGTTAGAATCAAAGTTCAGATAAGGTAACACCATTAGTTCCTTCTCCACAAAATAGAGCTGTGTGGTTTGCACTTCACAAATATTTGTGTAATTAATCACTTTCACTGGGGCATGGGGATAATACCTTAGTTTTGTAAAATGCTTTCAGGTTTGCAAAGTACTTTCCCTCCTATCATCTAATCCCCTCTTTGCTGTCAGGTGTTATTTCTTATCCAGATTAGGGATAGTATTAATATTAAAAGCAATCACTACCACCACCACAATAGCCGCTGACTTTTATCAACAGCTTTCTACGTACGGGGTACTGTTTCACGTGCATTACAAGTAGCGTGATCAGTGGCAATTAGGGAAGCCAAAAGAAGGAAAAAGATTATGGGTTTGCTGTGCACAGATGACATTTTGCATGTTAGCCAGGGGGACCCGACAGTGGCATGCATTTTTGTACAGTCCCTTGCTAGGAAAGAGATTGCTTCCTGCAACTAATTTCAGTATTTCTCATCATTCTTTCCATGGCTCTCAAGATGTTCCACGATGTAGGTCCTTCTCCGTATTATTCTGAACAATCCTACTCACTCTAATGAATAAGAACAGCTAACACGGGACACGTCTCTGTACCAGGCTCTGCTGTGAGCAGTTTCTAGGCATCCTCTCATTTAATCCTCACAACTATCCCATGAGGTGGGTAGAATGATTATCCCTGTTTTCAGATTAGAAAACTGAGGCATAGAGAGGTTAAGTGACATGCCCAAGGTCACTCAGCAAGTAAGTGGCAGGCTGGGAACCTGATCCAGGTGGTCTGGCTCCAGCGCCCACACTCTCAGTCACCATGCTGGGCTGCGTGCCTGATGGACCAGGGCATTCCTTTCAGTCAAGCTTGGCCCCAACTTGAGGAACATGGGTTGGTGAGCCAAGATGAAACCTATTTGCTCTAGAGAGAGGTCAGGTGACACCCTGAGGAAGTTACCTCTCAGTCTTCAATGTCCAAGTTCATTGCTGTTTTCACTGTACCACGTTGTCACTCCAGGTCTCAGCATCTGAAACCGGAATACCAAAACGTGTTGCAAGAGGCACGGGTCACCTGCTTTTTTGAAAAATCAGGCTTTTGGGGGTTGGATGGTCACCAATTAAAACTCATTTTTTTTCACTTTCCTCCAAAGAAATGATTGTTTCTCTTATCCAGAAGGGAAGAAACCACCAGAAGCAATAATTTGCCTGGCCCTCCTGCCCTACCCATTGGCCAGCTGTTCTGTGGACGAGAAATGTCCTGACTGCTGGGGCCAGAGCCCTGTTTCCCATGCTCTGCTTTCTGGGTGCTGACTGCCTGCCCTTTGGCTGCCCCACAGCCCCACCTGCTTGGGCTTCCCAGGGGAGCTGGTTTGGGGTGTGGGTGGACCGGGAAGTGAGGTCAGGCACCTGATCCTGGTCCTTCACCTGGGTGCCCTCCTCACGCCATTATCTTTCAGCAGGAAGGGCAGGGCCCCTTTCATTCTAGACAATGGAATGAAACACACTATCACACGTGTAGTACACAGACAACTGGGTGAATGTTTTCCCTTTGCCAGCAGAGCATGAGACAGTTCTTACACTGCAGAAAGGGTGCTCAGCCTGAGGCCTCCTGGTTTGCTCCCATGAAAATGGAATTAGTGGTTTGTAAACGCAGAACATTCCCGAAATCATCCCTGAAAGAGCATCATTCACCATCTCATGGGCTACATATTTCATCTTGCCCACTTGACTGTCTCTGTAGCTTTATTTGTTCTGAGTTGTTTTTTTAATTCAAGTCACAGCTTATCACCAGTTTTAAAATGTGCCTAGAAGTGGAAAGGGGCTTTTCCTTATAAGAGACCGCCAGCATTGCCAAGGGTGACCTCCACTGTTCCTGCAAACAGAACTGAAACAGCTGGCCACACCCACTTCTGAGCACGTTTGAAGGGCTTAGTAAGTTGGGCCATAGGAACCGCTTGGTGCCACACTCCACAAATGCTGAGCATTTTCATATGATCATACATGATGTGGTTGCTAAAGACACAGCTTCTGTGAGACCTGAAATGTCACAATTGTTTAAACAGTCCTGAGAAAATGACCCTGAAGTCACAGGTACGGAGAGGAAGTCCATTTCCTCTCCACTTGCAAACCTCCCAGTATGTACACACACACACGCGTGCACGTGCATGCATGCACGCACGCATGCACACACACACACACACCACTAATATATCCTGAGGCTATCGAGGCTCCAGAAAGCACCAAAACACTACACTGTGCACAACTTCATTTAATCTAAAACCCTCCAGTTCTCAACCCTGGCTGCACATTACAATCCCTGGGGGATTTTGAAATCCTGATGCCGAGGGCCCACTCCCAGAAGTTCTGACTTAATTTTTCTGGGGTGGGGCAGGGTGGCCAACTGCCCCTGTTTGTCCGGGACTGAGACGTTCCCAGGATGCAGGACGTTGCTAAAATGAAGAACATCCTGAGAATCTGGGACTAGTTGGTCACCATGCGTGGAGATAGGTTCTCTTTGTAAGTGTTCCTAGTGATTCTAATGTGCAGTCAGTGCTGAGAACAACTAGTCTAAACTTACACGCTGAGGACAGGTAACAAGATTTGAGAAAATACTATTCTTTTGTAGAGGATTCTTTTAAAATGACAACAACGACAATAATAATAATAAGAGGCCCTTTGTAAATGAGACTTTCTGACCAAATGGCACCCTTCCCACTCGGTGAGGGTCCCAGGAGAGTCACCACACCCAGGGAGCAGCTTGCCTATTTTCTATTCTCATTGGACTGAAATCCAAACACTGAGCCCCTCTGTTGAAGTAGGGAGGGACCACGGAGTCGATTATTTTACAATTGAAGAAGACCCAGTGCATTCCACGCTGGGTCCCATGAGCTGATGCCGTCTGGCAGAAACACCCAGCAGCTCAGACACTCTTCCTTCACTTTCCAGTTGGCTTTCAAATGACTTGCTTACATCCAACAAGCCTTGTAATAATCACTTGTTTATATCCATCCAACTTTCTCCTGAGTTGCTGAGCTGGGAGTGAGAGAAGAGCATGTATTTCTGGGAAATTTCCAGATGTGCAGTGATTCTCAACCCTGGTATTGTATTCAATCACCTGGGAGGCTGTTCAAAACCCAGAGCCCATCCCCAGGCCAATTAAGTCAGAATCTCAGGGGCTTGGGAACCAGGCAGTACTTGCTGAAAGCTCCCCAAGTGATTGTAATGTAAAGCCAGGGGTGAGAATCACGGCTTTGGAGCCTGGTTCTCAAAGTGTGGGACCTGAACCAGCTGCTGTCAGCATCACCTGGGAACTTATAAGAAATGCAAATTCTCAGGTCCCACCCTGGACCTACTGAATCAGAAACTGTGGGGATGGGCCCCAGCAGTCAGTTTTAACAAGACTTCTAGGTGATTCTCCTGCACGATAAAGTTTGAGAACCAGTTTAGATGGCAAGATAGTATTTTTGCAAAATCTGCTGCGATACTTAAACTGTTAACTGTTGCCTCTAATTTCCTTGTCTGCAGCAAAACCCAATTCGCTCTTCCTGATGATTCTCACTAATAAAGTGATAAATCTTGGCTCATCTAGGATGAAAAAACACAAAAGATACACCGGAGGCCCTGCTGCTATTTCTGGTCTAGGAACCAACAAAGCAAAAATAATCTTATGAAGCAATGGCGACAAATTATTTGGTCTCCTATAATTAAGGCATCTGTTTTAGTATTGTTTTATAAAGTTTCTAGTCTTTACTTATTGTTTCTTTATCTATCAAGCTTGGAGCAGCCAGAAAAAATTATGCCCCAAACAGTTTTAGAGAGATACTTGGTTGGAGTTCCCTAGAGAAATCTATGATATTATAGGAAGGGGTGATTATGATGCAGAATTGAGGGTAGAGAGCCTAAATTCGCTCTAAGAGAGAAGGGTTGAGGCAGGCACCGCAGGAGGGAGGAGAGGGTGGTCATCAGTAAGCTGAGTCAAGAGACGGAAAAGCTGAGATGACTTGTTCTCCAATCTGGAGAGTTACTGAAATTTTAGGATCTGAGATCTGCCCCAAGAGTTACTGAGGGGCACAAATGAGTGATTTTGCATTGGGGAATTTCAGACCTCCTATTCCTTACTCACCCCCTCTAATTTATAGAACTAAATAACAGCAAAAGCATTTGTAAGTTCATACAGTTTGGGTAGCCAGAATGTTATTTTATTTTTCAGTAAAAATCAAAGAATATTAGGTCACCAATTGACACTTATCCAGACAATTGTATCTATTATGTAGTTTAATCCTCATAACAACACTCAGGTGAGTATCATTGGCCCATTTTTCCAAATTAGAAAACTGAGAGTCAGAGATACTAGGCAAGTAACTTAGTCATTAAATGACAGAGCTAAGATTCTAATCCAGGTCCATCCAACTCTAAGACCTTTGTTTGCTTCCTTGGTCCAGAAAGGTATTAATTGGAGCCGAGGGCTGTGTAGCCAGCTGACAGGTCTACATCCAACTACAAACAAAAAGATGAGCCCAGAATTTCATTCCTACAGGTGGACATTATTGAGGGCAATTCTCTACGGTGTTTCTATACATCTTGTAACATTTTCTATCCCAGAAAGATGTGGTTTAGCAAAGATAGAGGTCTCTCCAGGGCAAAAGGCAGATTTGTTTCCTGACTAGCGTAAAAACAAGATCCTATCTCCTTCAACAGTAAAGGCTGGGCAAGTTTGGGGTTATAAGATTAGGGGTTTCAACAACTCAATAACAAAAAAACAACCCAATCAAAAAATGGGCATAGGACCTAAACAGACATTTCTCCAAAGAAGACATACAGATGGCCCACAGGCACATGAAAAGATGCTCAACATTGCCAATTTAGAGAAATGCAAATCAAAACTACAATGAGGTATCACCTCACACCGGTCAGAATGGCCATCATTAAAAAGCCTACAAATAATAAATGCTGGAGAGGGTGTGGCGAAAAGGGAACCCTCCTACACTGTTAGTGGGAATCTAAATTGGTGCGGCCACTATGGAAAACAGTATGGAGTTCCTTAAAAAACTAAAAATAGAACTACCATATGACCTAGCAATCCCACTCCTGGGCATATATCGGAGAAAACTCTAATTCGAAAAGAAACATGCATCCCAGTGTTCACAGCAGCACTATTTACAATAGCCAAGACATGGAAGCAACATAAATGTCCATTGACAGATGAATGAATAAAGATGTGGTGTATATATATATAATAGAATATTGTATATATATATATCAGCCATAAAAAAGAATGAAATAATGCCATTTGCAGCAACATGGATGGACCTAGAGATTATCATACTAGTGAAATAAGTCATACAGAGACAAGTATCATATGATATCAGTTATATGTGGAATCTAAAATATGATACAAATGAACTTATTTATGAAACAGAAACAGACTCACAGACATGGAAAACAAACCTATGGTTACCAAAGGGAAAAGGCAGGGGAGGGATAAATTAGGAGTTTGGGATTAGCACATAAAAACTACTATATATAGAATATACAAAAAGGTCCTACTATATAACCCAGGGAAGTATATTTAATATATTGTAATAAACCATAATGGAAAAGAATATGAAAAAGAATATATATGTATAACTGAATCTCTTTGCTGTACCCTAGAAAATAACTCAACATTGTAAATCAACTATACTTCAGTTAAAAAAAAAGATTAGGGGGTACAACTCAAGGTTCCTCAGTTGTGACAGGCCCACTGGGTGCACAGCATCTGTTCACCTGGGCCTGCCTCTGAATTGCCCCCATGGGACTTAGAAGCCAAGGAGAACCAGTATTGTCATGACTAATAAAGTTTTTTGCGTCTGACCCAGGAGTCTTGTATCTTCTTCCAGCATCTAAGAAACCATGGCAGGCTAACCTAGCTTGCAAGCAGGGGAAAGTCTCAGAGCCTTGGCAGTTCCTGACATTGACTCCTACACCTGAGTATTACACATACCAGCACACTGTGCTCCTTCCCGCCTCTCAGTGCTGAGTGGACGCAGCCAGCTCCCTGGAGCTCACCTGTTGGAACCTTCTCACCATTCTGCTGCTTCCCCATCCATCTTGCTGTGATTACTGAATCTAAGCAGTGACTAGAATTGACAGGTGGGAATTAGGAAGATAGCCTTGGCAGATGTCAACTTCAGAAAGACCTGAGACTCTCACATGTGTACCAAACCGAAACACCAGTGCCCTGGAACCACAGCTTGAAAGTGACGTTAGTTGTTTAGGCCACTTTTCACTCAATGTGGCAAACGTTTTTGGAACCTCTTGTCATTAACAAGATGGAAGCTCATACTTAAAAAGGAAAGTGCAAGTGACACAATATTCACCTACCTGTAATTTCTTCTCTTTAATCCCAGCCCTGTCTTCTGAAAACACACAGACTAAGATACTACCCCCATGCCTACAGCCCCCAAGTCTTCTCATTCTGGATTAAATATTTTCTGGTCCATTAACCACTTCTCCTTAAGCATAGTGATCAGACCCTTTACGATTCAAGTCATTCTCCTCTGAATATGCTCCATTTTATCCATCTCTTTGTCTAAGTCCTTACAGAAAAGTTATTTGGTCTCTGAATAGGTGATGCCTGCATACAGTACAGAATTCAAAAGATACGAATATGTTTCCTTCCCACTCAACCCCCAGCCACCCACTTCTCTCCTCCAACCCCTATTATTAGTCTCTTGTTCTTTCTTCTAAAGATATCCTCTACAGAGTCAATATTCATTGAATGGGCTGAACACACAGGGTACAACCAGAAGACAGCTTCACATTTTTTTCATTACTACCTTTAAACACAGTGAGCAGAAGTTTGTTTTCTTACTTCTTGCTAGCCTATCCGCTGAAACTCTTTAGGCATTAAAAGGCCTATTCTAGTACGAGATTGAAGCTTCAATCTTACATTCAACACAATGCTTCTCTCTTCCTTCCAGCTCAGATGGGACCTTCAGACCAGGGACCAGCAGCGGGGTAGTGGGACATGGTTTGTGACTGCGCTGTGCATCCATCTCCTCTCTTTGCTGCTTCTGGTTCCTCTAGGGTAAGGGGTGCAGGGGCGGTTAGAGGGGAAGGGCAGAGTCTTGCTCCAAGAGTGCTGTCCTGATTGGTCTTTGATACCTCTGTGACCACTGGCTATGCATCTATGTAGTCTCAAAGCAGAGTACCTAGTAAACACTCAACAAGTAGTAATGAATTTATGAGTAAATGGATGGATAAGCTCAACAAATTAGTAGTTATGTCCAGATTGACAAAAGATCACAAGAAAGACAAACAAAAAATAAGCATTCTGCTTATAGCTCTGCTTACCGCAGAAAGGCCCAGAGAGGAGAAATGATAAACATGTGTGTTCATGTTAAAACTTTGTATCAACAATGGCCTTTTGGAAAATGTACTATGCAGGACTGTATTAACATAATACTAGTGAGGAGGATAGTAGAACTCTGTATTAATATCCCTAGTTCTCAGTTTCAAGTTCTCTCATTTTGCATGTAAATAGTAGATATTTTTAAACCCAAAGCCAGATTTTATGTTTATTCTCACTAAATTTTATCCTTTTAGTTTTCTTTTTTTTTTCTTTTTTCTTTTTTTTTTTTTGCGGTACGCGGGCCTCTCACTGCTGTGGCCTCTCCCACCGTGGAGCACAGGCTCCGGACGAGCAGGCTCAGCGGCCATGGCTCACGGGCCCAGCCGCTCCGCGGCATGTGGGATCTTCCTGGACTGGGGCACAAACCCACGTCCCCTGCATCGGCAGGCGGACTCCCAACCACTGCCCCACCAGGGAAGCCCTATCTTTTTAGTTTTGACCTATTGTTTCCCTCTCTTGAAATCTGATACTTACCTATTATCCAATACATAATTGGCCCTCCAAGATTCTTCATCTATAAATATAAGATCACCCATAAGTTTAAGTGAACTACTGAAGATATTGACCAAATTCAAAGCCAATAGAAATCCTCCTCTAGGTTGACATACATTCACTTTGGGCCTCTCACTGTTGTGGCCTCTCCCGCTGTGGAGCACAGGCTCCGGACGCGCAGGCTCAGCAGCCATGGCTCAACAGGCCCAGCCACTCCGCGGCATGTGGGACCTTCCCGGACCGGGGCACGAACCCGTGTTCCCTGCATCAGCAGGCGGACTCTCAACCACTACACCACCAGGGAAGCCCAATAACACTCTTTACCTCCGTATCAGTTAAGATTAAGTTCAGCTACATGAAACAGAAAAATAAATAAGTAAATAAGATAATTTAGTTCTTTCTCACTTAAAGTAAACCGAAAATAGACAGTGCAGAGCTGGTAATGGCAACTCTAAAAGATATCAAGGACCAGGGGTTTTCTTTCTTTCATCTCCCTTACACGTGGCTTCTATCTTAAGACCACCTGTGATACTGTGATTTATTAAGAAATACATATTTGGTCACTCAGATGTGACCAAAATATATTCTTCATATATATCTAGTCTTTGTCCACAGTTCTTGACTCACACCTTCTCAGACCCTCTGAATCTCCTAAGTGTTGAGGGTGGCAGAAGTGTCTCTTGGTATGTTAATGAGACGAGTTTTGGACCCTATCTAAGGAAGGGAAAGTTCTAATCCTCTAAGCATGTGGAGAACCAACCATGTGATTAGAGGTCTGCCCCCTACCCTCCTGCCCATCAGGGGATGGGAGAGGACATGGAGGTTGAATCGATTGCTGATGGCCAATGAGTTAGTCATTCATGCCTTTGTAATGAAGCTTTTATAAAAACTTAAGAGTAAACAGTTCAGAGAGCTTCTGGGTTGGTGAACACATGGACATTTGGGGAGAGTGGTGGGCCTCGAGAGAACATGGAAGCTCTGTGTCCCTTCCTACATATCTTGCCCTATGCATCTCATCCCTCTAGCTGTTTCTAAGTTATATCCTTTTGCTATAAACTGGTGATCTGTTAAGTAAAATGTTTAAGTTCTGTGAGCAACTCTAGCAAATTAATTGAACCTGAGGAGGGGGTCTTGGGAACCTCTGATTTATAGCTAGTTGATCAGAAGCACAGGTAGAAACCTGGGCTTGCTACTGGTGTCTGAAGTGGGGGAGGGCAGTCTTGTAGGACTGAGCCCTCCGCCTGTGGAATCTGATGCTATCCCCAAGTAGATAGTGTCAGAACTGAGTTGAATTCTTGGACACCCTGCTGATGTTTGAGAATTACTCGTTGGTGGTGTGAAAAATGCCCCCTCCAACACATTGAAATTGGTCTCAGAACACCAAAAGACCATTTAATGGCTCAAGATAACTGCTGGAGCTCCAGCCATTACATCACTAATCCAGACAACAGGGAGGACAAAGGATAGAAGGAAAAGGTATTCCTTCCTTTGAAGGAGTCTTGAATACATTGGGTTTCTGCTGCTGAGGCATAAGGAGATAATAGACACTGGGTTGGGCAATTGACAGTATTCCCATGTCAGGCGATAAATTTCACTTAACTGGAATGTAGACTAGTTTCTCCAGAAGGACATGAGAGAAATTGTGTTAAATTCCTTGCAGCTTTCATTACTAATAAAAAATGAATTCCTAAAGAGATGTAATCTGCTGGCACGTTTATTGGGGCAACAGCTGTGACAAGACAGATGGAGGGCTCTTTAGCCCGGTTCTATTTCTCATACACACCCTGACTTTAAAAGCCTTACCCCACCCCACCCCCAGGAGCAGAGTTTAGTCACTGGAGCTTGTAGGGTTGTGGCTGCACCAGCCCCACCCTCCTCTCACCTCTGCGCTTTTCAGATCCTCTTGGGTCCTGAGGGAACCCCTGAGAAACAGACTCTTGCTCAACCAGTGGGACTGGACTGGATGGTTAAGTAAGATTTCTGACAGATGCTCATTGCAACTGGCTCAAAATTGATCCTGACTGTTTTTCTTAGGAAAAATCCTTGGAGGCAAAGGCAAAGGGGAGGAGGGGAGGAGCACACTACAGAAGAAGAGGGTGGAGCTGGTGGGGATACAGTTACTCTGGACTTTTCATCTTAACTCCTCAAACTCAACAGCCAGGAGGTTCATCCCCCATCACCCACAGGGTGAGAAAATTTGGGCCCTTCTCTGAGATCAAGGAACTGGGTGTGCAGAAGGTAAGGCTAGCTGTTTTGCAAACTAATCTGCTAAGATTTCTGAGGATTGGAAGAGTCGTTAGAATTGAGGAAAGTCTATTACAACACTTCTCATGCATCAATGTACACACTGATCACAGGGGATCTTGTTAAAATGCAGATTCTGGTTCAGGGGGTCTGGCTGGGTTGAGACCCAACATTTTGCATTTCCAACAAGTATGATATCCGAGTAAGCTGTAATTGCTGGAGCCTCCATTAGGGTCATGGCCACTGTTGTGGACTAGATGTCTGTGTCCCTCGCCCACCCAAATTCATCTGTTGAAGTCTTAACCACAGGTGTGGCTGTATTTGGAGATGGAGCTGCTAAGGAAGTAATTAAGATGAAATGAATAACTGAATCACTTTGCTGTACACCTGAAACTAACACAACATTGTAAATCAGCTATACTCCAATATAAACTAAAAATTAAAGGAAAAAAAAGATGAGTCATAAGGGGGCCCTGATCCAATAGGATTAGTGTCCTTTTGAGAAGAGATATCAGAGTTCTCTCTCTCTCTTTCTCCCTCTTTTCCTCTCTCTCCCTCCCACCCCCTCTCCCTCCACTCAATCCCAGAGGAAAGGCCACATGAGAACACGGCAAGAAGGCAGCCATCTACAAGCCAGGAAGAGCATTCTCACCAGAAACCAACCATGCCAGCACCTTGATCTTGAACTCCCCGCCTCCAGAACTGTGAGGAAATGAATGTGTGTTGTTTCAGCCCCTCAGTCTGTGGTATGTTTTTATGGCAGTCCAAGTAGACGAATACGGCTACTGTGATGTCTGCTCCAGACATTCTGGCCCCATGACGTTTAGGAGTTCTGGAGAATCAGAGACTCCTGTGCTCTAGGACATGACAAGGGACAATCTCAAAGCCCAGGCAGGCTGACTGCTCCCTGTACTATATTTTACCCCACCCTGATGCTTCAATTCACAACTTCATTAGTCAGTGTATGTCAACCTTAGCTGCACATTGGAATAATCTAAGAGCTTTAAAAAGCTACCCCTGCCTGGGTCCCACCCCCCAGGATGCTGATCTAATTGGTTTGGTGTATGGGCTGGGCATCAGGATTTTTTAAAACTCCCCAAGTGATTCATTCTACGGTTGAGAGGCACGGCTTCAAGTAAACAGTTTAGGGCCAAGAAAGGGGTTAATATAAGCCTTAACTCTGTTGAGGGAAAGAATATAGCTCTCTCTATGTGGGTGTGGGTGTGTGAAGGGATTGGCAACAGCAGGAAAGGGTTTGGGAACAAAAGCCTTCACTCCAGAGTTGCAAAGGGAACAGGAACTGGTCAGCCTAATTTCCTGCAAAAGTTCTGATCTGCTACAGAGGCCTGCCCCCTCTGTGATGAAAGGTTAAAGAACTTTCAGAACCAGGCTGTGGAATTTAGTTAGGTGAGAAGTAAGTCCCTGATGGGTAATTCCAAACCTTATTCATCCAGGAAGGCTCCCCAAATGTCAGTGTCAGCCTTCTGATCAATAAAAATCTCCTCTTCTGCTTTCTTGTGGCAGGAGCTCCAATTTCCCCTAGAAGCGCCGAGTTGCACTTACTATTTTAGTAGACAGGGCCTCACAAGGGATAAGGCTTCTATTCTACTTCTCCTTGGAGCTCTCTGAGTTCCCTCTCCTACCCTGAGTCACCAGAGTCAGATGGCCCTCAAAGAGCAATTTTGAACTGAGATACTAAAAGGAAAACAAAAGCAAATGATATGATCTCTTCTTCCTTCATTTATTTGTTTAATTTGTGTTTACATTTACCAATGTTGCACTGTATTGCTCCTACCAAGTCACACTGCACTTCATTGATTTCTGGAATGAAGTTAACTGCTCTGTAGCTGGGCTCATTTTTATCCATAACCTGAGGATAATTCCAACACCCACTGGTGATTCAATCCCCATCTACTTGTGGATTTAAATGATCCTACTTGACAACCTCAGATGCACAGTGCCTGGGTTTGTTGTGCTGGATGAAGCAGTACATCCAGGTAGTAGGCATGTCTAGGAGCTAGATTAAAGATTTAATAGATGCAAACGTCTCTAATTTAGAGGTGCTTTATCTTGTATGTGGTGGGAATAAAAAATTGCATATCCCATACGTGGTATAGAGAAAACACTGAACATATTGTACCCCTTTTAATTCTTACAGCAACCCTATGAGAATAGATATTATTATAATTTCATTTTATAGATGAGGGAACTGAGATTCTAGGACATTCAGTAGTTTCTTTGCCCAAGGTCTTGGCACTATTAGAACTGGGATTTATGGTCTGGCCATTACATTCCACTGCTCCTAGGAAAAGTCTGATTGTCCCCATTTTATGGGGGAAGGAATTAGGCTCTGAGTCTAGATAACCTGCAGGAGGTTTCCAAACAGGAAGTTTATAGCTTGCTCAGCTGCCATACATCTTTCCATTGCCTTTTTTTTCCCCCCAAGACAGTCATGAGCCTCATCACTGTTGGAAATGATCTCCATCTCCGTCTCACCATTTATGGGATCTGATAGTGCTGATGGGTTGGTTTCTGGAATTTCTAGTCATTATTGGGCTTTAGGATAGAGACTTCTTTTCTTTTATCCCTTCAAAGATCTTTTCAGAAAGTGGTTAAGTGGGCCTGAAATTACATGTGAAATCAGATGACAAATTTTTTTAAAAGCTGTGTTTTTTCTCTCTTTCTCTCTTAGCAACAAAATATAAATGTGAGCACTTTGCCCTTTTCTGAGTTTACAGCACCCTCGCATCAACTTCTGGTGCCAGCTTCACCGTGATTGGTCTTAACACCTGGATGGCTAGAGTTCTACAGTATCTCATCATCATTTCTATTTAAGAACATAATGAAAATGCAGCTGTCTTAAAGTTACACAGCTTAGAACAGGATGGGATCCTTTACCAATATGGAGGCCTCTGTGACCCAGTTCATTGGAAGATCTTAGCTGGGTTTATGCAGTGACTGGGTGGGTTTTGCACTGGCCTCTCTGACAGGTCTTCTCTGGATCATTGTTCTTGTTATCTCTGTGACAAGGTTGGTGAGGGTTAGGCTTGTGGTTTGGATAAAGTAGTTCTGGATTAAGATCAAATCTTGGCCTCATCAGCAATATAATCTGTTCTACGAATGGAAGTAGTTGGTGGAGTCTGACCAAGAGTAGGTGAGGTTGGTACTTACTATTTAACAGACCCCCACTAAGGCCCCAGAGGCCTCAAAATACCTTTCCTTTGTATCACTTTGGCTCATATTGCCCATCTTATATGGACTGAAATTAACCCAATTACCTATTTTTACACTAGATCTCAGAAGCTCAGCCGCAGGATTTCAATTTTTCTCAAAATACAAAGATGCAGACATTATGCTGAGAGACCTTGAGGAAATGGTCAAGGTTTCTTCTATTAGTACATGTTAGGTCATTAAATTAGGCGTCATAACTTTAGACAGTGTTGTGATTTGAATTGTATCCCCCTCCCTGGAAATTATGTTGAAGTCGTAATCCCTGCTACCTGTGACTGTGACCTTATTTGCGAATAGGGTCATTGCCGATGTAATTAAGGTAAGATGAGGTCATACTGGAGTAGATGGGTCCTAATCTAATATGACTGGTGTCCTTATAAGAAGAGGAGAGGAGACACAGACACACAGGGAGAATACCATGGGAGGACAGAGGCAGAGACTGCAGTGATGTGTCTATAAACCAAGGAATGCCCAGGGCTGCTGGAAACACCAGTAGCTGAGAGAAAGGCATGGAACAGATCTTCTAGAGCCTTCAGAGGGCACAAGGCCCTGCCAATACTTTGATTTCAGATTTCTGGCCTCCAGAACTGTGAAAGAATCAGTTTCTGTTGTGTGAATCCACCAGGTTATAGTCATTTAAGGTAATCCCAGGAAATAAATACAGATAGGAAGGAGAGGCTGGCCTTGATGTAGGGGTAGTGAGTTTCCATGGAGCTAGAATGCAGGGTGCCATCTCCCTTGATGGCTGTAGATCAGAGGCAGGAGCTACCAACAGCTCTGTGTAGGTAAAGTTGCAGGCCTGGGGTTCAGTCCTCCAGGGAGACACTCCTGCAAGCCAACCAGAGTTCTGCTAAGGCTCTGGGCGTCACCTTCAGGAGGAGCCTGAGATCCCTGAGCAGAGCCACACAGTTTACAAAGGAACAGGTGCTTGGACGGGTGCCTAAAGAAAGAGAAGATAGCCCAACTTTGTCTAATTTTTTTTTTTTTTTTTTTTTTGCGTTACGCGGGCCTCTCACTGTTGTGGCCTCTCCCGTTGCGGAGCACAGGCTCCGGACGCCCAGGCTCAGCGGCCATGGCTCACGGGCCCAGGCGCTCCGCGGCATGTGGGATCTTCCCGGACCGGGGCACGAACCCGTGTCCCCTGCATCGGCAGGCGGACTCTCAACCACTGCACTACCAGGGAAGCCCCCAACTTTGTCTACTGCACAATTCAGCCCAGGCCATTTTGCTAACAAGAGACAGAACAGGTCAACTCTTCTTTTTGCAAAATCTCAGAGTTAATTGACCCAGCGCCTGATTCCTGCCTATTTGATCTTGCACCACTCTCCTTAGGGTTAACTTACATTCTCCATTCAGATTTTTCCATCTCCAGCGTTGCCTATCTCTGTGTTTATGGCCTGCCAGGAAGATGGTCCAGGAAGCCAATTTAGGTGCCTTTTGTCTATTAATTCTACTAGGTATCCAATAAATGTTGGTTAAGAGATTTTTACTTTTCATCCAGTAACAGATGTCCTTTGAAGTGAATGCTATAGTGCATTCTCTGGAATCCCCCTCAGGACTGAGGCAGTTATTCTTCTGGCTGCTGGGAATGTTGGCTGCTGAGAGCTCACAGGAGAATCCCTCTCCAGGGACTGCCTTTGCCTGAAGCAAACTGTCTTGCTCAAGTTATTTAATGAGTGGTCACTGCAGGCGTACAAAGACTCGCCACCCCTGCCTCAGGTCAGCACGTCTCTGAAGGGTCATCCCAGCTCCAGAGCTCCCCAGAGGACTGGCTGAGGCCTTCAATGCAGCTGCATCACTATTTGACTTCTGTCCAGGCCTGCTTCCCTCATCTTCATGCTGGTCTTGTTCCTGAGAGCACTCCCGCCTGAATACCCCAGCACACAAATGTCAGTGTTTTCTCCAGGGAACCTGATCTAAGATATGTCAACCTTTTATACATACATATATATATATATATATATATATATATATATATATATATAAATACATACAGAGAGAGAGAGAGAGAGAGAGAGAGAGAGAGAGAAGAGAAATACATTGACCACACTTACTGGTATCGATATGGAATCTGGAATGCGAATAGCCATAGGCAGGAAAATAGAATGCTACCATGTCTCTGCATTGTCTCTGTCCTCAGCCTAATGGCTGGATCTTTAAGGTTCTACTGCTCCCCAGGGGCTTATGAGTTCTGAGCACAGTGCACCTGCTTAGTAAATATTCATAGAATAGGGTAATAGGTGAGTGTTCATGGAATTCAGCTTGGTCCTGGGATGAGCTAAATAGGTCTTTCAAAGAGTTTTTTTTTTTCTCTTTGTGATGAGAAGAGTCATCTTTGGAGGGTGTATTAGTTCCCTAGGGCTGTTGTAACAGTAACACAAACTGAGTGGCTTAAACAATGGTAATTTATTGTCTTACAGTTCTGAAGGTCAGAAGTCTGAAATCAGAGTGTCAGCAGAGCCCTGATTCCTCTGGAGGCGTTGGGAAAGGATGTGTTCCATGCCTCTCCTTTAGGTTCTGGTGGTTTTGCTGGCAATCCTTGGCATTCCTTGACTGATAGGCACATAACCCTAATCTCTGCCTTCATGTTCCCATAACGTTCCCCCTATGTGTGTGTCAACATGTCCGAATTTCCCATTTATAAGGACACCAGATATTGAATTAGGAGCTTATCTTACCCCAGTACAACCTAACCTTAACTAATTATATCTT
The DNA here is from genome assembly GCF_937001465.1 of Orcinus orca. Classification (NCBI taxonomy): domain Eukaryota; kingdom Metazoa; phylum Chordata; class Mammalia; order Artiodactyla; family Delphinidae; genus Orcinus; species Orcinus orca. The sequence goes on along the minus strand of NC_064568.1, from coordinate 93,781,872 downwards.
CAATGACCCTATTTCCAAATAAGGTCAAATTCTGAGGTACTGGGCATTAGGACTTCAGCATATGAATTTGGGGATTCAACCATTTTCTATGGGGGTTCTATTTCTGGTTCTGGGATCCCAGAATTTCCACCATGCCCTGTGTTAGAAATACTGGGGCTGCAGAAGGGCCAAGGGAAAGAAAGTGTGACCTGCAGCAGTGGGGTCTTAGTCAGAGGGGGCTGGGTTCTAGTTAGCAGAGGAGTGGAATGTTGAAAAGCTTCACCTTTGCCACTGAGGCCTGACTGGATTGGGAACAGATTTCATGCGTTTAGCTGGTGGATGCAAGCACATAAAAGAGGTCCCATCCTTTAACTGATGCAGATACTTCACCCTCAAGGAAAGGAGTATAACTCCTCACTCCTTAAGTGTGAGCTGCACGTAGTGATTTCCTTCTAACTTGTACTGTGTGGAAAAAGGAGAAAGAGGAACCTTTCAGTAGAGAAACGTGACAAACACCACCTCAGTCAGGTGATCCAGGTTAGCATCAACAGTGCTAAGCGATGTTGACCGTACATACCAGGACATGACGTGATGAAAATGGAACTTCACCTCTGTGATCTTTCTCCCCCAAACACATAGCCCCAGTCTAATAATGAGAAAGCCATCAGACGTACCCCAACTGAGGGACAAGCTACAGAACACCTGACCGGTACTCCTCAAAACTCAAGATAATACAAAATATGAAAAGCCTGGGTAACTCACAGCCAAAAGAAGTTGAAGGTGAAAGATGATTAAGTGTAATGTGGTGTCCTGGACGGGATCCTGGAACAGAAAAAAACATTAGGTTAAAAACTAGAGAAATATGAGTAAATTATGGACTTTATTTATTATTAATGTATCAATATTGGTTCATTAATTACAACAAATGTACCATACTAATGTAAGAGGTTCATAATAGGGGAAACTGGGTGAGGGGTATAGGCAAACTCTATTTTCACAATTTGTCTGTAAAACTTCTAAATAAAACATCTTAATCTCCTAAAATAAAAACGTTTTAGAAACCGAATTTATAAAGTACCACCCTAAACTTCCAGTCAGAAGATAAATAAGTACAAGGAATATAGTGTACAACATAATGACTGTAGTTAATGCCGTTATCCATTCCGAATGAAAGTTAAGAGAGTAAATCCTGAGTTCTCATCACAAGGAAAAAATTTGTTTTTCTTTTTTCCTTTTTATTGTATCTGTATGAGATGATGGATGCTAGCTAAATGTATTGTGGTAATCATTTCACAATATATGTAAGTCAAACCATTATGCTTTACACCTTAAACTTATACAGTGATGTATGTTAATTAGCTGTCAATAAAACTGGAGGGAAAAGTACCATCCTTTGATTACGCTCTCTGAGCACTGATAGGTCAATCCTGTGTTGAAAGAATTTACCTTTGCTTTCACTGGGCTTTCTTTTGTCTCTTTTGAGTATATCCTTAATCATATACTAAAGGATAATTGTTGAAAAGGCACCCATGTGTCTGTCACTAGTCTATGTCTCTGAGTTAGTGCTGCCTACATGTTCGAGATTCTCTCATGAGACACGTCTTTGTACGTCTATTCTAATCCAGTCATCCTCAACCTTCCCTTTTCCAAATATTTCTGTAGAATAATTATCCACCTTGGCTACATACGGAGTCACCTGGGAAGGTTTTGCAAATCCTGTTGCCCAGGCCCCAGCCTGCTCCCCAGGTGACCCAATAGGCAGCCCGGCTCGAGAAACACCCCCAGGTGCTACTCTCCCTTGGATGCCATCTGTGTTATAGGTAGCTTACTGTCCCACGAACTACAATTCCACCTATTCCTACTTTAAAAACTTGGGAAGTTTGCATTTCTAAAACTTTAATAAAGGTTTTCTTTTCTCCTTTTTTCTTAGCAAACAGTTTTGCCTCACAGCTACTCAAGAACAGAAGGTAGGTAAAAGGTTGTTTATTCTCAGGAGAAATATTTAAAAGCAAGCAGGGACACTGACCAATCAGACCATTGGTGGAGCTAAATAATCAGTCAGGGGCTCATTGGCCGAATATTAGCCCTGTTTATTCCACCCTCATCTCTATTTAACCAGAGAACTAAAAGGAGAAGCTATGGAGGGAAAAGAAAGAAATATGATTCTTAGTGCTCTTGGCTTGCTTAGAGTAATGGCAGGACTGAAGCCCCCAAGACACAAAACCAGAGGTTCTAGCAGCTGTTCTGCCCTCTCAACAGAGGGGAACAACAGGTGTGACCCCAGAACTTTGAGAAGAAAGCAAGATGGGAGCTACTCCACCTTGAATTAATTTGCTCCAGGTTTTATCCCCTTAGATTATGATTTGTACCCCTCTGATGCTTTCATGAAGTTGCTGCCACTGGGAAACATGTCCAAGGCTCACCTTTACTCTGTAACAGAATCAGTGCTGAATCCAGAGAAGATTCAATCTGTTCCCTTCTCCGGTATGACATGAGAATAAAGGGGTCCAGAGTCCAGGTCTTTTATTTTTTTAACCTGGACCCTGGGAGCCAAAGGACAATCCTGCCCAGGTTTATCTTCCTCCATTACTGGTCAATTGCTTTGACCTCTTGACCTTGCATCTGGCTAAGAATCCATGGGCAGCTCTAGGTTTGCCCCATCCAGCAAATGTTGATCTAACCTTTTGGGTCTCCTGACACTATTACGAAATCTATTCCATCAGAAACTAAGTTTTTAAGAGAGGGAGAACTTTGCTTTTGTTTATTGTTTGTTGTTCAAAGAGTATTTATAGAAAATTGCAATATTACCCTTCCACGAGAATCAATCCACGTGTTGCCACTTTTACAAGCTAGGAGTGGAGAAAAGGTATTCTTTGTTTTAGAACGAAGGTTCTAATACCCTATTCCTGTTTTTCAGTTTCCTGCTACATGCTTAAGAAGATCTTTCACTGTCCATTAATTTTGCTATAAAATATTTACAATAAATAAAACAAATAAATATTAATTTTGTCTGCATAATATCTTTCATGATTTCAAATGATTTTTTAAAATGAATCACATACATGCACAGGATTGTTTTGCTTACTTTCTATTTCCAGTCTTTAAAAACTGTTTTGATAAACTAAAAACATGTTTCCAACACTAAATATCTTTAAAACTTTAAAGGCCAAAACAAAATATGATAACAATAAAAAAAGGCAATGTTTAGTCCAAATAGACACACACTACTGTTAAAAATTAAAGTGGTTTTCGTTGGGATCTGCATCAGGGGTTTAACTGCATTTTCCAATATTTTTGCAGTCTGAATGTATCTGCTGACTAAAGTTAATTCTGTTAAATGGTATTTTCCCAAAGTTTTCCTTTTGTAGTTTCTAATTTGGTTTAATTTGGAGAACGAACATTCGCCGTAGATAGAATGACAATGAAACATCATATTATAGTAAAACTTGTATATATGCCACTTTATTTTAAAATAAATGTTTCAGCCAATTCCCAGATACTTGTAATCTTTTTACTATTACTTGTTAATGAGTTTATGGAAAGCAGTAATACTTTTGTAAATGATTCATTATTCACTTGAAAATTTTTCTGCCTTCTGAGTGTTTATCATAATGAGTCATTTAAATAAGTATTTTATTGAAAACAAATTAACTGAAGAATAGTTTTGCTTATTTTGAGTTGCATGTTGCAAAATTGTTATGATACTGACTTGATGAAAATTTGTTTTCTAATTATGTTTTAAATTAGGAAAGTAATATCTGCTCATGTTTCTTAGGAGGTATAAACAGCTCCCCAATCACTCTCTTTTGTTAAAGTTTAAAACAAATTTTTTAAAGTATAACCCATATAGAAAAATTTACAAATCACAGGTGTACAACTCAGTGATTTATAACAAAGCAAACACCCCAATGAATAACCACGAAGGTCAAGGTAAAAAACATTACAAGCACCTCAGAAGTGCCCCTTTCCCTCCTCAAACACAACCATATCTTGATTTCTAACACTAGAGATGATTTTTTCTGTGTTGTACTTTATATAAATGGAAGCCCACTACATGAATTCCTTTCTGATATCTTCATTCAACATAATGTTTATGAGATGCATTTTTATGATTGTATGCAGCTAATGACGTCCACCATCACTGCTTTCATTTCCTTGTGTGACCATACATGCGTAAGCTCTCCTACTACCGATACATAGCAGCTAATGACGTCCACCATCACTGCTTTCATTTCCTTGTGTGACCATACACGAGTAAGCTCTCCTACTACCAATACATAGTTTGGTTGCTTCTAGTTTGGGGCTTGGGATGGTTAATTTTATGTCATTTGACTGGGCCATGGGATGCCCAGATACTTGGTTAAACACTTTGGATATTTCTGCAAGGGTGTTTTTGGAGGAGATTAACATTTAAATCTGTAGACTGAGTAAAGCAGATTGCCCTCCTAATGTGTGTGGGCCCTATCCAAACATTTGAAGGCCTAAACAGAACAAAAAGGCTGACCCTCCCCTGAGTAAGGGAGAATTCCTCCTGCCCGACTGCCTTCAAACTGGGACATCAGTTTTTTCCTGCCTTCAGACTCAAACTGAAATGTCAGCTCTTCCTGGGTCTCAAGCTTGTTGGCCTTTGGACTGGAATTATACCATCGACTCTCCTGGGTCTCCAGCCTGCTAACTCACCCTGCAGACCTTGGGACTTGCCAATTTCCTAACTGCATGAGCCAATTCTTCATAGTAAAATCTCTTTTTATCTATCTATCTATCTATGGCCTATTGATCTCTCTCTATATATGTGTGTATATATATATATATATATATATCTGACATATATATATATGGCCTATTGATCTCTATATATATATGACATATATATATATATATATATGGCCTATTGATCTCTCTCTCTCTCTCTCTATATATATATATATGGCCTATTGATCTCTATATATATATCTGACATATATATATATATATATATGGCCTATTGATCTCTCTCTCTCTCTCTCTCTCTCTCTCTATATATATATATATATATATGGCCTATTGATCTCTCTCTATATATATCTGACATATATATATATATATGGCCTATTGGTCCTCTGATGAACCCTGACTAACACAGGGCTCTTATTAATAATATCACTGAACATTTTTGAACATGTCTTTTGGTATAGACGTGCATGTGTTTCTCTTAGCTACATATCTGGAAGGGGAATTGCTAAGTTGAAAGGTAAGCATATGTTCACCTTTAGCAGATACTGGACAACAGTTTTCCAGAGTAATTATGCTTGCTTTCTACCATCTCCACCCTATCCACCAGCAGGGCATGAGTGTTCCCCTTGTTCCACACCCAAGACTGATAATTCTTCTTTTACTGACAATTCTTCTCTTATATTACTGACAATTACTGACAATTCTTCTTCTTTACTGACAATTCTTCTCTTATATTATCTTATATATATTATATATATTATCTTTATTATATATATATAATATATAATATATATCTCATATATATTATTACCAAAGACAACTTTGGTGTTGGTCTTGCCAGTCTTCCAAATTTTAGCAATTCTGCTGGATGTGTACAGGTATTGCATTTTGATTTTAATTTGCTTTTCTTTGATGACTAATGCAGTTGAGCACCTTTTCATGTATTTACTGGACATTTAACTATTTCCTTTTGTGCAGTGTCTGTTCAAATCTCTCGTCTATTTTTCTAGTTGGTTGTCTTTTCCTTGATATGCATGATAAAGTTTTTACACTGACTTTAGTGTGAAAAGATGATGTCCCCAAGATGACTGCTATAATATTTCCAGTCCACAGGTTCTTCTAGAGCTTTGCCACTCTCCCATCAAGAGGTGGAATCTATCTCCACTTCTCTGGAACCTCAGGGGGCTTCTGTTGACTGCCTTGCCTAATAGAGTCCAGGGGAAGCAATGCTCTGTAGCAGCTGGTACATTTTTAAAGGATGCAATAGCCTCTCAAATTTTAGTCTAAGTCATAAAGGCAACATAGCTTCTGCCTGGTTCTTTTTTGGAACACATGTTTTTGGAACCCTGAACAATTATGAAAGGAGTCTGGCTACCCTGAAGCTGCAATCCTGGAGAACCCACCTGGGCAGGCTACATGGACACAGAGATGCCAAAGAATCCCTAGTCCTCATCTGTCCAGCCCTCTAGTCTTTACAGCTCAGGGACCAGACATGTGAGTGAGGAAGCCTCCAGGATGACCCCAGGCCCAGCCATCATCTGACTGCAACCTCACAAAATGCCTTGAGCCAAACCACCTAGCTGAGCCACTCCCAAATTCCTCACCCCCAGAAATTATGAGCGATAATGACTGTTGTTGTTTTAAGCCATAAATTCTGGGATGATTTGTTATGCAGCAATAAGAACCAGAATAATAACTTACTGTAAAACCAGTGAGGGTGATTAGACCCATAGAAAAAATGAAGAGAGTTGACTTGTCTCACTCAAAGAAAAATATTCCAAACATTAAAATCAAATCAATGTTCTATTCTTATTCTGTACAGCTACTTGAAATGATGTATATTTTAGTTTGCCTCATATCTGAGAAAAGGTTTTCTGTACAGATTTTTAAATTTTTTTCAGAGTTTTTAGCTGGCATTCCTTTTTCTTGTTAACAGAAAAGATGATTGCTTTATATTTTGTATTGAAATCTACTTTCTTCTTGAAGACATTCTTCACAGAGTCCTCTGACTTTTTGGGGCTCACTGCTTCCTAGATTTGCTGCACAATCGTCAAACTGGGATTTCGTTTCAGTATTCTCTGGATTAGTGCCTTATGCTTTTGAATCTCATGCTATCCTTTCTCTTGGGTTCCTTGTGTGTTCTGTTAGAACACATGCTTAAGTAATTTGTTAAAGATGCACGAAACATACAGTTTCTGTGTCATTGTGTATCTGTAACCTTCTCAGTTTTGCCTTTACACTTGATTGTCTGGACTCCAAATCTCTCTCAGTGTTTTAGACGTTACGGCATTGTCTTCTAGCTTTCAGGGTTGCTGGAGGTTTGCTGTCCATCTTATACTTGTTTTTTGGCGGTAATCTACTTTTCTTCCTGGAAAGCTTCAGGATTGTCTCTTTAGCCCTCGTGTTCTACAGTTTCTTCAGATGTGCCTACGTACAACTGAGGGTCATTTTATTCAAAATCTTGGTATTTGTTGGATTTTTTCAGTTTTTCAGCCCTGAGTCTTTTTTCAGATCAAGGTACTTATGTATTTGATTACATCCTTCCTTCCATTGTTTTTAGAACTGCTTTTAAATAAACACTGAGCCTTTTTAAAAATCTATTTTTGCTCACAATTCTTCTCTTATATTATCCATGTCTTTTTCTTTTTTATCTAGCTTTCTGGGAGATGTCTTCACTTTAAAAATCATGTCCGTAATTGGGGCTTCAACTATTTCCACTCCACTGTTTAGATCTTTCACTGAATTCTTAAAAATTCTGATAATCATTTCAAATTTCCAATAATCCTTTCTTGTTCTCTGATTCACTTTGCCCCCTTAGCAGCCAGTCCTTTTTTAAAGGATGCAGTAACCTCTTGAATCTCTGTGAAGATAATTAGATATTTTATAAGATATCTCCCATTATTTTTCCTCTGTTTCCTCAGAAGCCAGTCTGTGTTCACCTCAGTCTTTATCTTGCATCTCGTTGATTTTCCTCAAATGTCTGGTGATCCTTTGTTGACTATTCATATGTACTAAGAACTATATTGATAAATATAGGTTGACTGAGTGGATTTCACTAATAAGTGTGTTTACTCAGAAGGCCATTTTCTGAATGGGAAGGCTGAGTATAGCCCTGTGTAAGTGGGTGGCTTTGCCAGCCAAGCCTTCATTTAGCCAGCAAGCTCAGGACCATCACGACTGCCCAAGGCAGAAGAGCTTTACCTGGGGGTAGAATTCCACTTCAGAGTGGAGATGGATTTATGTCCATTGTGGAGGCTCTAAAGCTGAGGCTAGACAATACTTCTTTCTGCCTCCACCCAAGCTCCCATTCCCTTCAGGAAGATCTTACTCTCTTCACAATGCAGTCATTGGTGCTCCAGCTAAGGATAAAGAGCTGCTGTGTATGTGGAGTGGGAAGGGAGGGCCTGAGTGGCCCAGCTGTTCTGTGGTTTGTCTGTTCTGTGGTCAACTCCCCTGATCACTGCCCCAGGCCCTTGTTTGTTCTCTTTGCCCACGTGACCCAAGCTTGGAGCCTCTCTAGGTGAGGATCCTGGCTGAAGACTTCACACTCGCATGTTTTCGCTTGTGCATTACTCTGCTTTGCTACATCAGTATGGTCCCATCTGCTCTCTGACTCCCAGAAATTTATCCAAGTCATTGAAGTTTCTGCTGTGGACATTCTATTTGTTTTCAGGATTCTAATAGACTTAGTCTTTATATATCATTATTGACATTTCAATAGGATCTTGGGAGAAGGGGTAGGCAAACGCACATGCTCTGTCTTTTTGAACTGGACCTAAAACATTTTATTCAGTCATTAAAGCATTTCTACATTTCCCTAAAACAGAAAGAGAGGGTATAATTAATTGTATTAAATTTTCTAATGGAAAAACAGCAGGTCTAAAATGTCAGAAGAATTATCTTGTCCATTATCACCTTCCTAACAATTAGAGTAGCATAGCCGTTAAAAGCCTGGTCTTTGGGCTTCCCTGGTGGCGCAGTGGTTGAGAGTCCGCCTGCCGATGCAGGGGACACGGGTTCGTGCCCCGGTCCGGGAAGATCCCACATATCGCGGAGCGGCTGGGCCCGTGAGCCATGGCCGCTGAGCCTGCGCGTCCGGAGCCTGTGCTCTGCAACGGGAGAGGCCACAACAGTGAGAGGTCCGCGTACCGAAAAAAAAAAAAAAAAGCCTGGTCTTTGAGTCAGACAACTTAGGGCAGACTCTATGTTACTCCACTTACTAGCTAGGTGAAAATGTGCAATTACTTAAAGTCTCTGGGCCTCAGTTTTCCCGTCTGTAAAAAATGGGCATAATGATGCTCTTTTTGTGGGTTAGGGTTCAAGTATTCAGCATAATGCCTGGAGTGTGGTAATCTATTAGTGGTAGCCAGTAGCAGCAGCTGCAGTAATATCACCATCACCCCAGTCAGGAGACATTTTCCCTGTTATTCTGTCTTCTCCTAGGAATTGTTGTTCTAATTAACCAGAGTTATGAGACCTTTATGGGTTTGAGTTTTGGTTGGTTGACCTTCAATCCCTGCCTCTGGTTTACTCTCCAGATTGCAGGGAGCATGGCGACGGTAAGAGAGCACAAATTAAATACTGACGATGGAGCAGCACGAACATAATCAGAGCACCCAATGGTTTTATAGCAAAGATTTTCCAGCATTTATCTCATTTATTCTTTCAAAACATTTTGATGTATGTAGTTTAGGTATTTATTGGATTTATCCAATATACTTTTTTTTTTTTTCTTCTTTGGAGCAAGCTAACTTTCTGGGTGTCTGTTGTGGAAAACAGTAATAGTTTTCCCAAGTAACAGAGGATTTTCAAAAGGCCCATTGGTATCAATTGTATTCCTCCTGATACCCGGACCTTTGTTCTAAATGATAGAAATACTTAGTTTTAAGAATTAAGACAGGAATGCCTTCGTAAACCTAGAATAAAAAGCACTGCCCTACTCTAAGAATTTAAACTCTTTGAACTCTTTTTTTTTACATGAATCAATCCTACACAGAGCTCCAATATATAAAATAGAGGGAAGCAGAGCTTCCCTTGTTGAGGAGGGGTTGTGGACCAGAACTCTGCCCACTAGGCAGCCCCTCTGCCTTCAGCTACTGCCAACATGGTGGTTACAGTGTGGCTGAGTGGTGGCTTCTTGGGCTCTAAGAAACAGAGTTTGAAAACCATTGATCTGACTTATTCCAAAGACAAGTTTTCCTGTTTCTATGAAAAAGCTACCATTTTTGAGTGCCTTTTTGTTGTGCCCAGCCAATGTCCACAATAGTTTTAATCCTCCCAATTAACCACTCCTGGGAGGCATTTACTATCCCATTATTATAGTAAAGAAATCAAAGTCCAAAGAGGTGAGTAACTTACACAACATCCCACAGTTAACAAACAGAGGATTTGGCTTTTTACTCATGATTGGTTCCAAATTCTTTCTCCTGCCTCAAAATGAATAAGGAAATCTCTAAATTCCTTTCTAGCAATAAAATTTCATATTTTCAAGATACCTTTAATGAGCAGAGTAAAAAACATTGATCAAAACAATAAACCCTGAGCCAAACGCAGACAGAGAAGGAATAATAAGTACAAACGAAACAGAACATTTGAGTGGACACAGAGAAATCAGTTTTAACTATTTGGCCAGCTTTCTCTAGTCACTGGCTTTTCCTAAATTTATTGTAGTGAGAAATGTCATTTTTGATGTTTCCTTCCCAAGTATCTTTGCTTGGTTTCCTCTTTTTTGTTACTTACTTTCCAGCTCATGGCCATTGGGTTCTATTTGTGTATGGTTGATGATCTACTTTCAGACCTATTCATTTCTTTACTGAATTTTCTGGGCTCTCATAATGTGCAAGGCAGTGCATTAAGTGTCCAGAGTCATAATCCCTGGCCTTCAGGCACTTATCAACAGGTTGGAATGAGGGAGCCATACCTGTGTGAGATAGCGAGGAACACACACCACACAGGCACAGAGATTATGACAGGAATGCAGAGGTGGGAGGCGTCACTGTGCCTGGTCCAGTCAAGACAGGCTTTCTGTAGGAAAAGGAGCTTGAACTGAGCCTCCGGGATAGACGGGGCTTTGAGTGAAAGGAGAGGGGGAGATGAGGATAATTCCAGGTGGGAAACAGGCAACCAGTAGGACCACCTGGTTGGAGAAGAGGGTATGTGTCTGTCAGAAGGTACTTAATGCTGACCCCATTTCACTATGGGAATGCAGGCCCAGAAACAGCACCTCATTCCTATGAGCTGATCTTGAGTCTTTGGAGAAATAAAAATTAGTGTTTCACAAAAAAAGAGAAAAGGGCACTTGCACTTACGATGTTTTTCCTTGTGTCCGTCCTTCAGGGAAGGAATTGTGTGGGTCAAATTCCTCCTAAAACAAAACTTTGGGATTGTATTCATTTCCTAAGGCTGCCATTAAAAAAGTACCATAAACTGGATGGCTTAAAACAACAGAAATTTTCCCTCTCACTGTTCTGGAGGCCAGAAGTCTGAAATTGGGGTATTGGCAGGGCCATGTTCCCTCTGAACCCTGTAGGGGAGAATCCTTCCTCCCTCTTCCAAGCGTCTGGTGGTTTATAAGCAATCCTTGGCATTCCTTGGTTTTTCAGCTACAGCACTGTAATCTCCGCCTCTGTTGTCAAATGGCTGTCTTCTCCCTGTGTGCTTCTGTTCCCTTCTTTTAAGGACACCAGTCATAGTGGACTAAACTCTTCCACCCCCGACTCCAGTATGACCTCAATTTAACTAACTACATCTGCAGCAATCCTGTTTCCAAATAAGGTCACATTCCAAGGCACATGGAGTTAGGGCTTCAACATATCTTTTTGGGGGATGCGAGTCAACACACAACAGGGATGAGCAGGACAACTGCGGACCTTTAAGATGAGGGTTCTGGCTGAAGAGGAAGAGTGAGATTTTTGAGGATCCGTTAGCATCTGCCTCAGAGACTGGTCCTCTGGAGGGCCCCCCCACTGACCACTTTTTGGCTCCTTGAAGAAAACAGTTTCAGATGAAACTAAAAGAGTGCTTTCCCCAGAAATCTCTGTGAGACTCTGGGGTTGTGAAGCAGAGAATGAAGCACAAATGCTGGGAGAAGGAGACAGGGGAGGAGAAGAGAGGAGAAGGGAAGGGATTCCCAAGTGGCTAAGAGTACTTGTTTGGCGGTATTCAAGAGTATCATCAGTATGACTTTGTAACCACAGAGCACGATGGGGACAACATGGAGACTCCAATCCAACATCACTTCAATCCTCATGAGATATGGCCCAGCCAAACAGGAAGAATCTGGAAAGGGTATACAACTCGATTTGTAGAAGAGAGAATAATTGAGAAAAGTTAGCTATCACTTGGAGTAAGAGTAACATACCATATCTGCTACCACAGCTGATGACCTAATTGGATATTAGTTCAACTTGAACCCAGAGGCCAAGTTGCAAAACCAGTCCTGATGGAAAGATGCCTTATTGTCAGGGAGTCCATAAAAAGTATTTAGTAGGAGAATTATCCTGAATAACTGTGGGCACATGGGTCCTGGATAAAAATCTGATGGATAAAGAACCTCAGCTCCCTTAAGACACATCATAAGAGCTTTTGGAATAATCACAGGGGCTTTGGGGGAAGGTCCCACAATCACTATGCAGAGACAAGCCTGCGACGGATGTGTGAGTGTCTCCCCTCTTAGACAAGGAGTCTTTGCTCCCACCCCTGTCCCCACACCGTCGGTATTTGGAGTGTGGTAGGTCCTCATTGCTTGCCAAATACACAAAACCTGACTTCAATAAAAATAAAGCAGGGTGTGAACAGAAAGGCAACAACAAAGAAAAAATTCAGCAAAGGGTGGCATTTCACCTACAAATGTAGATAACTATTGCCCTCTCATTAAGAATGTATAAGAATGAATAGAAAGACAAATAGGACAAAATTAAAAGTCTGGAAAGAGACAGAAGAACACATTTAAGGTATGAAAAAGGTGCTATCTCAAAAAAATGGGGAAAGTTGGATTTTTTAATAAAAGATGTTGGGACAACTGAAAAGCCATTTGGAAAAATATGAAATTGGATCCATACATCATACAGAATACCAGGAAAAACTCCAAATGGGTTAGAGATCTCAATGTGAAAAGTGAACCCATTTATTTTTCTAAGAAAACTTGGGTAAATTTCCAACCTAGTAGTTGGAAAGCCTTACTGTGACTCACTGTTCAGAAGAAATAAAGAAACAGGTCGATAAACTTGTCCAAGCATTAACACTATCTTTTGTGTGGCAAAAGTCAAAAGACAAATGACAAACTGGGAGAAATACGTGCAACTTATATCAATAAGGGACTAAGCTCCCGAATAGTTAAAGCACTCTTTAAATAAAATATCATCAACAAAAAAAGAAAAATTAACAGAAAAATGGGTAAAATGTACAATCCATGAGAAAAGGAGATGGCCTTTAAAAATATGTTCAACCAGACTTGTAATAGGAGAAATTTATATTAAAATTATATTGAGCTATATATTGATGTTATACTGAGATTGGTGAAAACTCCGAGTTGAACAATACTTTCTGTTAGCTGGGCTTAGAGCATCTGGCACTTCACATATTGCGGGTGGGAGTGCAAAACAGTACAAGCTCTATGGAGAGGAGCTCAGCAACAGCTCACCAAGTTACATATGCATTTACCTTTTGACCCAGCTCCTTGGAAATCCCCTAAAACACATCTACCTCCACCAATATAAAACATATTTGTATAAAGCCATTAATTGCAGAATTATTTTGTCATAGCAAAGGATTAGAAAGAGAAATGTCCAAGAATGAAAACCAATGAGGTGAATAAACTAGTACTAAGGGCCTAGAACACAATGGAGTGCTTGGCAGCCATATAAAAAGAATGAGAGAGCTCTGTAGACACAGATTGTTCTACAGGATACACTGCTAAGCGAAAAAGGGTGCAAAATAGTAATGTGCTGTGCTATATTTGTGTATGAAATCAGAGGAAATAAGAATATAAATATACACACACAAATATACTATACGTTCATGCATGTATGTGTGTCTAGGTGTTCTGGATCTTTTGTAGAAAGAAATACTGGAAGAATAAACCGGAAACTATGGTCACCTATAACAGATGTGAGTAGGGGGCCAGGGAAGGGGGAATAGGAATGAAAATGAGACATCTGTGAGAAAGACTTTTTATATCATTTTGATTTTGAACCATGAAAATGTGTTACACAGTAAAAAATAAAATCAGGCAAAAAGGAAAAAAAATGAACACATTAACCGGATCATTGAACAACCATCAGAAATCAGAGAGATTCCTGAGTTGAAACTTTCTCCATAAAATGATAATTACTATACAAGCCCTCTGGCACTCAGCAACCTCTGGAAATATTAATAAATATGGGGGATGAGCACTCGGCCCAGGTGCCCCATAACAGGCATAACAGGAATTGCCTGGAAAGAGCAACGGTAAAGACTGCTGGCTCTGGAGACATGGAAAACTTGGGTTGAATCTGCCACTTGCCACTTCCTGGAAGGTGAGTTTGAGGAAGTAACTTAAAAGTGTCCATCAACGGATGAATGGATGCAGAAGTTGTGGGATATACATACAACAGAACATTCTTCAGCCTTGGGAAAGAAGGAAATCCTGCCATTGGCAATACCATGGATGAACTCTGAGGGCATTATGCTAAGTGAGACAAGTCAGACAGAGAAAGACAAAAAAGCCAAACTTATAAGAACAGAGAGTACAGTGGGCCCGGGGAGGGGGGGAGTTGGGGAGATGTTGTTGAAGGTACAAATTCATAACCAGTAGACAGATTAGTCCTAAAGGTCTAAAGCATGGCATAGGGATTATAGTCAAAAACACTGTGTTATAAACGTCAAAGTTGCTAAGGTCTTAATTGTTTCCCACAAAGAAAGAAATGATAATTATGTGACATGATAGAAGTTTAAGGTGATGCTACTGAAGTAATCATATGGTAATATATACATTTATCAAAATCAGCACAGTGTACACCTTGACACTTAATCTCTGATCCTGTTTCATCACCTGTAACACGGGTACCATATGGATTAAGGGAAATATTGCACAACATTGTCCCTGGTTCACACAAAATTAGCCCCATCCCCCCTCTTTGTGGAAGGTCTACAAATCCCAGGGACAAGAGGTGACCGTGTAAGCGAGCAGGACCCTATGAGGCCTCCCCAGAATAGAACCCACCCATGTTGTCTGCCGGCCTTTTGTCTGTAGGAAAACTTTAGTCGAAGAATAAATTTAATCAGAGAAGTGAGAAAATGCAGAAAGAAAGGAAAACAGTCAAACAAGACAAAATAATACTTTAGCCATTAAACAAAGTCAAGGACCTTTAGTTCTTCCTCAAGGACCATAAGTACTATTCTGAGCCACGTCCTTCGAGCTGTTTTGCAGCTACTGAAACCCCACCAGGTGGGAGAAGTGAACTGTCTGCTGCCCAGAAGCACGCAGATCCCAGGCCAGTTGGAACCAGCAGGTTGATGATGCCGACTCCCACTTACCTCACCACCAACCAATCAGAATAATGCCCACGAGCTGATCACGCCCTGCTCCCTGAACACTGTAAGACTCCTCACTAAGCCTTCTTGGGCGGGACACACAGTCTTGAGGGCATTAGCCGGCTGTGGGCCCCCTTTGCCTGGCAAAGCAATAACGCTACTTCTTTCTACTTCACCCAAAACTCTGTCTCCGAGATTTAATCTGGCACCAGTGTGCAGAGGCCGAATCTCAGAAACAGCCATGATATCAGGAGACCCACAGCCTCGGGAGGAGAGGGACTCAGGAAGGAAGTGCACTTTGCTTTGTGGTACAAATGGCAGTTCAGGTGCTGGTCGCCCAAACACTGGAAACAGAAAGTTCCCCTGGAGAGCCTGCAGAGCGCAGGGCACCGAGAATACCTGTCCAGGGACCCAGAATTTAAACCCAGTCACTTCTGGCCTCCACTGCCTGCTTCGTTTTTCCCCTGCAGCAGTTTCCCTTCCTCTCTGGAATTCTCCAGAAATGGCTGTGAAAGAGTTTAGATTCCTTTGTTCTCTTTTGACCTTTGACTAAGAAAAGTGATTCAAAGTCTGCTACAGTGCAAAAAATGAGCTTTGCAAAGTACCTGCAGGAGATCTGAAAATCTTTGAGCTCAGTTTGGATGTTATCAAGGACCAGACCTGGGATTAGTTTTGGTTTGGGGGTTCTTTTTGTTTGTTTTTTTATAATTCTTTCTTTCTTTATTTATTTTTGGCTGTGGGTCTTCGTTTCTGTGCGAGGGCTTTCTCTAGTTGCGGCAAGCGGGGGCCACTCTTCATCCCAGTGCGTGGGCCTCTCACTATCGCGGCCTCTCTTGTTGCAGAGCACAGGCTCCAGACACGCAGGCTCAGTAGTTGTGGCTCAAGGGCCTAGTTGCTCCGCAGCATGTGGGATCTTCCCAGTCCAGGGCTCAAACCCGTGTCCCCTGCATTGGCAGGCAGATTCTCAACCACTGCGCCACCAGGGAAGCCCTGGGATTCGTTTTTTATTCATATAATTTTGTCTCAGGAAAAGGCAGAAACACAGATGCACCTCCTGCACAAACTGTCAAGGTTTGTGCAACTGAGGGACAAACGTTGGCCAGGGATGTCGACAGAAAGCAAGGGGCCCCTGGTCTTGGCTCCAAAGTCAAGTCGCTTTCAGTAGATACTGATTCCAGGTATGGAATCAATTTCTGAGTCTGGCTGATTAAGGAAGAAGAGAAAAGAAACCGAAAACTATAATGTTTAGGTAAATCAGTCTTGAAGACACACTGATTGACTGATTGATCATTTATTCATTCATTCATTTTACTCATCAAATAAACATGTATTGAGTACCTGTTACACCAGCCTGCATGCTGGTTGGGGAAGACAGAAACAGAGAAACCTGATTAAGGTACTCGCCATGAGAGGAGAATTAAAATCAGGAGGGATTTCCGGTTCTTAGGTTTGGAAGGAATCTTAGAGGTCATCTCACATTACTCCTCAAGATCAGATCTAGCAACTGAAGCCCAGAGCAGTCCTACCCAAAGCGATACAGCTGATTAAGCACAGAGCCAAGAACAGGCTTGGGTCTCCTAACTCCAAGTCCAGTGCTATTTCCATTGCAACTTGCTGGTTCAGAGAAAAATTCTCCTGTGTCGGAGAGAGAAAAAAAAAAAGAGAGCTGGAAAATATGTATTTATTTGATACGATGAAGAAAGGTGAGTTGATGGCTTAATTTTCCTCCTTAAAATTCTGGAGGAAGAGAATTCCTTGAAGACAGGTGCTGGATGGGTAGGGAAAATGTATTTAATTAATCATTTCAGGATTCACTCACAAATATGGGCTTCTTGGGATAATATCCATTAAGATCCTGAAGGAAGGCCTCAGTGTGCTTCGCTGCATTAGTGAAAGATGAGTCACCTTACTATCTTACATATTGGCTTCCACTTCAAAATACGTCCCTTTGAATAAAAAGGCCTAGCTATCGTGGTTGAACTCAGATTCACTTGGTCTCCATGGCAACAACGGCAAATCCCCACAAGTCACCGGAAAGGGGCACTTGACATCTTGAAGCACAACAGACAGACCCTTTACATCATAGCGGTTCCTCTCACTGCTAGAAGGGAAGGAGACACCATCAAACACACATTCCACAGCTGCAGAATAAAAACCTCTGCACCCAGCCTGATTCTTGAAGCTGTTGCTGAGTTCAAGAGTCATTCATGAATGTCACTACTTGTAAGCTGACAATTTCAGAGGGCTCTCTGACACTCTCCTCCACCACGCTTACCCCAGCCCAAACAGAATTGGACCTAGTTATAATTTACATCTATCAGAAGCTGGTTCAGGTGCATAAGATAGACCATCCAAATGAGCAGTGACTTAAACACTCAAGGTTTTACTCTTTCACTTAAAAAGTCTGTAGATAAGCAACCTGATGCATTTACAGCTACTGAGCAAAGCCTTTAGTAAACAAGGCTCCCTCCAATAAACTGCCCCACCATCCATCCCTAGGGTATGACTCTCTTCCTCGTGGTGCAAAAGCTATCAAACTTCATTCTGCTGGCAGATGTGGAAAGGATGATGTAATGTATGTGTGCCAGCTATCTTTCTAGGAGGTTCTACTGCAATTGCCGAAAAACGTTTGTACAAATATCTCATTGATCAGCACTTAATTATGTGGTTACACCTGGTTGCAACAGAGGTAGGGCAATATAGTCTTGATTCCTAATAGCTTTGTGCCCTTTTAAAAGGCAAAGGTTCTATTATAAGGATGGAAGGGAGCCAGCAGTCCCTGGTATAACATGTAATCTAGGTCCTTTGAAGAGCTACCTGAACCGTTTAATACCTCTCCGTACAAACGGCAACTCAATTTTGGCCCCTAACTCCAGTCCACAAGCCCAGTGGTTAAAATGGTCTTCATATAATCATGGGCTAGTGATCCCCAGGTGATGATGTTGGTTGGAGGGGTTACCGCTTAGTGTAGAAGCAGTGATATAATGAAGTTACCAGGCAGGGGGGTCTGGGGACCTCCATGCGTGACTAGAATTCATAGGCAGATGTGTCTCCAGGTGGCTGTGTGCTCCTGTTCTCTCAGCAGCATGCTTGGGCTGGGGCACACCTGGACACAACGAAGCAGAGGGATGCCACCCCACTCCTGTGGACCCACTCATTGACTGCTGAAGCCAGAATATGCATTTGGGGGTCAGCTGCTGAGAGGAGGCTGGGAAACCTGGGGACTCCAGGGCCTGGAGGCCCCGGTGCATGGAGACTGGATTCGGGTACAGCATCTTCTGCTAGGTTATTTATGGGATAATCCTGCTTGCCTCTCCCTGGAATTAGAGAGGGTCATATTTTCAGGGTTTATAGCTTCAAGGAGGAAAGGCCACAAAAGAACAACTTAAAATAAGACCTCTCAGCCTTTGAGATTCAAAATAGACTTTCGAACTCCCAGCAGATATAATAGGTTGTCAGAAAGGGCCTTTGTGTCCCAGTGCCTGGCTCCTGGGTATTAAAAGCAAATGTTTCTGCCATAAGCAACAGATTTGGAGAAAATGCTTGATCCTATGACATAAGAGCCAATGTGCTCAGCTCTTAAGTTCTGATTCCATCTGGGGACAAGGAGACAAGGAGAGTCAGGGAGGAGAATAATAGAGAAGAAATGATGGGGGTCTGTACCCTGCTGCCTTTGGCCTAGTCTTGAAAGGCAGGGTGCCATTGATCTTCTACATCAGTTTGGGCGTTTTGTGCCTTGAATTTTCCCTGGGGTTTTGAGAGATGGTAGGTATCCATGGTGTCTGCTCTTTCACTGTGACACAGGGGAGGGGAGATGACAGCAGGGGACACCTGGGGAGATGGGCCTGAGGTGCCTTCATGTAAGCCCCCTGCAGACCTATGGAGCACAGGAGCTGTGATGTTTTCTCAAGGGTCCTAGAGGAAAGGATGCGGTCCAGTGACAGAGGACTTGGGGGCAGTGCACTAAGGACAAGGAGATGGTGCTGCGTGTACCCAGGCCAGCCGGTAGGGCCAGCTGACCTCCTCAATGCTTTGCCTTTCCACAACCTTCTCAGAGTTTATGTGGCACCCCAGGGAGAGAGAGCAGCAAGTTCTGAAATGACTCAGAGAACTCTGACTTGCCATGTCAAGTCACTTCTGCCATCAGTAAATATGGGGCTCAAGACAAAAAATAAGTACAGTTATGATAAAACAAAGAGCTCTCCATATTGGGCACTTCTGAGTTTGTGGCCTGAGAAATTCAAACTTGCTACAAAATTGTATATCATCCAGCTTATTTTAAAAACTGGATTTTATTTCGTATTACCTGAATGAAACAGTAAGAGAAGGATGTTATTTCTGGGAGGGCCTCATGTGAGTAAATAAGAGTTACTGGGGGGTTTCTTGCAATTCTTTATGAATAATTTTTTTTTGCTAGTAAACACATTTAATCAAATACTGTTTAATCAGGCATTATACATATTTGTGGATAAGCAATTGGATAGAAATCTAATCAAATAAGGATATTCCGTAATCAGCTTATCAAGGGGCCCCAGCAGAGACCCGGCCCTGGATCTTCACAATCTTCCAATTGTCCCTGAAATCTTACTGGTTAATCTGCAAGATGGGCCCTGCTGCTCTGCTTAGCGGCTCTAGGGTAGTTATGGGCATGGGGCCCCACGGGGAGTTGTAGTGTTTCTCTTCCATGTGTTATGGCACCTCATGCCCTCAGTGCATTTCATTCTCTCAGCCTGGAAAAAATAACCTATCTGTAAATGCGTTAGTGGAGGGTCTTCCCAGGGCCTGTGGGCTCCTGTTCTGGTCACTATATTAGGGATGATTCTCTTCACCCATTGGCTGCGACACTCGGACTTGTTATGTCACATCTCTTAACCTCTATTTTCTTGGGATACTCACACCTTCCGCATGGAAATGTTGTAGGAATGAACATAACCCTCAACAGCCGGCACATAGTAGGTGCTCACCATGTTTCCTCCCTTTCTTGAAATCTCTTCTGGAGTGGAGAGGAATGGCTGAGAGTTTCCTCCACCCCCAAATCCTATTGGAATTTCTGGATAGAATTTGCTGAAGTTCTGCTATAACCAGTGACATATTTTGAGGCCATCCACAAACTTGTATATTCATACTTCATTTTTTATTTTTAAGAGATCTGAATATTTGACTGCTCTTCAGCAGGAATACTGGGAAGCCTTGATATTTCTCAAAGGGAAGAATGATTTGTCAGTCAGGTAAATGTGTCCAAGCTACTTGACATACAGGAGCCCATTGTTTCAATGTTAAGTATTGAATTATGTTAGACAAAGATCAGAACGCTGCTTCTAACTTCCCAATGGATGCTAAAAATAGCTGGGATACTGCAGTTTCATTATCTGGAACAGGGGAGAGGAGACTTAAAAAAATTTTTTAAAAAAAGTCTAGCTGAGGGCCACTCAAAGTCAATCAAGGTCTACTTCAATAAATAGCAACTAAATGTAGTGGCTTAAACAAAGAAAGAGAAAAAATAGAAATCATTTTTATATTGGCTATTAAAATAAAGGACACCGAACATAAAACTCTATCCAACAAACAGCAAAATATAAAACCATATGCTGTAAGATTTTGATTATCTGGAGCCCTTTGGAAAGCAGCTGATAGCTGACTTTTTCTATATAGCTCAGGATTTATATTTTCAAGCAATGAATTTTTAAGACTTTAAATGGAAATCTCTCTAAAATAGATCACACTCTTTTATATATTCTTTAGCAGAGTATAAAGAACATAATTTAACCTCTTCCTGACTTGGGATTTCAATTAATTCTTTTTAATATCAATTATTATACGGTCCTGTGTTAAGACAATGACGCCCTCAAAATCAGTTTTAAGTCCATGGGACTGTTTGCCTCTTTATTAGTCCCAGATTTCTGTGTTTATCAATATTTTCTCTCGCTACCTGCTGTCACTTCTCACTGCTGTCACATGTCCATCTTAAGTGGACATACGACATTTCCTCCTTCCTTATTGCTTTCAGTGATTGGTAAATCCAATCCAAGTTTGTTAAAGCTATTTGTAAACTAGGAATAAATTGATTCTGAATGAACATTTGAGGGTTTGTGAGGAAGGGGTATGAGTCTTAGTGACTGAACTTTAAGATACATTTTATTCAGAGATTTATTTATTCATTTATTTATTTATTTATACTCTGCTGGTTCTCAACTATACCTGGTTATCAGTTGATGTGTAATACACTAAAACTTTTCATAAACTGTAAAGTGCTGTACAAATATAAGGTACTGTGGATATCTTTAGAGACTTTTGTATAACCTGCATCATTCCCGACCCATAGGCATGCCCAGCTGTTTTAGGCCCTGAACTGATCACGCTTGTCTACATACTGGTGGACAAGTTATTATTATGTGACTGAGCAAATACAGAAAGATGGTGCTGGGAGTGGATTTTATATTTAGGGCCCTGGATCATGGATTTTATATTTAGGGCCCCTAGTTGGCTAACAACTACTTGGTGCAACAAGCACAGCAGGGCATCTTGGCCACCAGGCTGTTGCAGGCTGGGTACCGGTCCTGCCAAGTGGTTGAGATGTGCTTCTGGGCACATCTCTGTGATCCCTGGAGGTGGTGGGATCTGGGGCACCTGGAAGCCTCAGGCCGGCCTCTTTTTGCCTCGAGCAGACTTAGTTGTTTATCTCAGTTTGCTGTACAAATATTCTCACTTTCTCTGTGTGTCCTGGTGTGAAAATGTGCTGAGAAGGGCTGGCATTAGGTAGCTATGCTGATTGCTAGGAGCCAGGTTCAGGGGTATGGATGGCTTATGCTTTCCCAGACCTGCTATCTCCTGGCAATGCTCTGTTCTTGTCACAGTAACAGGGACATCTATGTGATTGGGTGGTCCAAGAGGTCACTGTCACCAAGCTGCTGACCCAGCCCTCTGTGAGACAACCAAGCTGGTCCTAATATGTGGGAATTGTTTAAAATTAAGCTCATTTGGGACTTCCCTGGTGGCGCAGTGGTTAAGACTCCATGCTCCCAATGCAGGGGGTCTGGGTTCGATCCCTCATCAGGGAACTAGATCCTACATGCATGCCACAACTAAGAGTTTGCATGCCAAAACTAAGGAGCTGGCAAGACACAACTAAGGAGCCCACAAACCGCAACTAAGATCCGGTGCAATCAAATAAATAAATAAAAATAAATATTGAAAAAAAAATTAAGCTCATTCAACGTGTGCTTATTGAGCACAGACACTGTGATAAACTCTGGAGACGCAAAGGTGGGGGACGTAGGACCCCCACCCAATGAACTTGAGAGGGAGACAGGTGTGTGATGATGTGATGGAGGAAAGCCCCACACAGTTGTGGCCTTCATAAGGGGATGCCTGTCCTTCCTTTATCCTCCAAGCCAAACAAGAGATGAACATAGTGTGGCAACAACACCCCGTGGCACGTTTGAACTCCTGGGTGGTATAACTGCTTATTATGTGATTGAAGAATCATGGGTCCGTGAAGCTGGTAATCCTGCCATTCTACCTGCAGATCTCTAGTCCCAGTCTCTGGAGGCCCCCCAGGGCGTCCGACATGTTTAACCACAGAGCAGGAGAGCAGGTTTAACGTCGCTTCCTGCCACACTGCAGATGCAGACATGAAGTCAGCGAGGAAGCAGACACAGTACAGCAGTTTTCCTCTGAGCCAAACAGCCTTGCAAACAGTTTGTTAAGCCTGAAAACGGCACTCTGAGTTAAGTTGAGATTTTTGTTGAGAACAGTTTGGAATTTGTCAGATTGACCCAACTGGACTTAAAAAAAATCTTAGTCAACCATTAGGATAATAAGTTTTGACCTACAAGAATAGGAGGAAACCAAACAAGTAAACAAAGCCCGTCCAAGGATAGCATCCTAAGTGCCTTGTTTTACAAATCCACGGAGATTTTCAGCTTCAAAAGGAAATACATTGGGCTTCCCTGGTGGCGCAGTGGTTAAGAATCTTCCTGCCAATGCAGGGGACGTGGGTTCGAGCTCTAGTCCAGGAAGATCCCACATGCCGTGGAGCAACGAAGCCCGTGTGCCACAACTACTGAGCCCACGCACCACAACTACTGAAGCCTGTGCGCCTAGAGCCCATGCTCCACAAGAGAAGCCACCGCAATGAGAAGCCCACGTACCACAATGAAGACCCAATGCAACCAAAAATAAAATAAAATTTAAAGAAAAAAAAAGGAAATATGTTTACTTACGATTCGAAGGTTGTGGTTTCCTTCTTAAACAAAGTGATATGAGATTTTGTTCAGATAAAACTTGAGGGCTTTGTTCCTCTGAATACCTAAACTCTTTAGATTGAAGCTGGGGTTTATTCCTTCTATCCAGTAATAAGGACAACTAACACTAGTTGAGCATTTGTTGGGGACTGTGACAACTGTCTACATGAATTATCTCTTGTTAATCTGAAATACAGGGCATTTTTGGTGAGTCATATTTTATATTGCTTTAGTGTTTCTCACAAACATTGCTTGAGAAAAGATTCAAGGGATACAAGAGAAAGAAAAATGGGCTATCTCAATACGTATACGGCATCGCGTTGTCTTGGCGATTAGCTGAAGCACAAGATTACTTTTGCAAACATGATCATTCCTCCTCCGAGACTAGCTATATTTTGAAGAGTTCACATGATCCAAGGACTGAAGCTGTGTTTGCTATACATTTGGATTCCTTCTTTGTACTGTATGGAACCCAATAATGTACCAGCAATGAACTCAGGTCTCCCATATTGAGAAAAATGCTACTTTGGCTGTGAGGAGGTTTCATGAGGCAAAGATTTTTAGACACCCTGAGCAGAATTTTGTGATTTTTCCAGGAAAGGTTCCTGTTTGCCAGGAAAGGTTCAGATGTCTGGAACATCTGAAGTACATGCGCTCCTGGATTAATGAATATTCCAAATTCAAGCAACTCAAGGGTTGTGTTGAAAACAGGAAGTCTCCTCAGAGGCCTGGAGACCGGAAAGCAATTGCAGGGCTCTGCCTTTCCTTCTCCCAGGGCAGCCAGCTCACTGGGCTCCAGTCACACTGGCCTCCTTCAAGCCACACACAACCCTTCTCATGCCTCAGGGCCTTTGCACCAGCTGTACCTTCTGCCTGGAAGCCTCTCCCACCCCAGCTCTTTTTAAGCCTGATTATCATCATTCCCCAGGTCTTAGCTCAAAAATCAAGATGCTTTCCCTGACTCCCTTATCTAAGTTAGATCTCCCCAAGTGAAGGCATTTATTCTAATCTATGATTATCTTGTATGTTCACTTGTTTACCATCTGACTCCTTTCATTTCCACATAAGACCCATGACTACAGGGCCTGGGTCATGTTCACCACTGTATCTGCACTGCCCAGCACACTGCTCAGCACAGAGTCATGACTCCATGTGTACTGAGTGAGTGAATGAATGAATGAGTAAATCAATTAGTGAATAAATGAATAACATTGAATTTAGCTATTTTAACAAGATGGGGTATTATGAGATATCACATAAGCCTTCCTACATTTACAGTGTTGTTTCTCTGAAAGATGCCCCCACTGAGCATGCAACTTGGGAGTAATCGATAGACTACATACAAGGGTGAAAATGGGCTAGGACATAAAAAAGTGGGAATAACAATATGGAGGTATTAAATGTGCCTCTGAAGAAGTGTAAGGAAAGTCTGCTTGCCCTTAAATAATCTTTGTCTGAAAATATCCCATCTCTCAAAATCTTGTCACTCATCACTGTTTCCCACTCTTGATATGACTTCTCCTGAGAAAATAGAAATGTCCACCCACATTCCTGAATGCCTCATGCTTCCCATAAAAATTGGGGTGGACAAGCAGGGGAGAAAGTATATTGGAGAGGTGTTAAAAAGCCTCCTTTTAGACCCTAATTCTATGGTCTGTTTTAAGGGAGAAACTCCTATCTTAAGCCTTAGGCTTTTGAATCTGTGAAAGTCTGAAACTAACACAGTAAGCTGTTGTCTACTAGGAAATGAAGCAAACAAATATAATGCTAATTTGATGGGTGGAGGAAGGAGGATATTTATTATGAGAAGCCCAGAGTTGCCTGCAGGCTGTGGGAGAATATGGGCTTCTGGAGGAGGGGGAGAAGACTGGAGGAGTTTGAAAGAGGAAAACAAAGTCCTCTCATTCTGAGACCCTTCCCCAGAAACTAAGAGGCTCGGGTGGAGCTTGGGGGTTAAAGGGAAAGGACAGGAGCTGCCCTTTGGGAAAGTTCTTGGATCTGTGCTTCTAACCCCGTTTGCAGCAAAGCTACTGGAATTCTCCAAGGCTTAAGAATAGGAGAAGCACTGTGGCCTCAACTGTGTAGAAAGAAAGATGTTGGCAATGCTTAAAGGTTCTTGTGTCAACATAAGGGGAAGTGGGAAGCTGACTCCCTGCTGCTGAGACCTGTCCCCAGGTCTTGGGGACACATTCTTGGATTCAAATCTACCAACATAAGCTCCAAAGAGTCACCATCTCTTTTAGTAAGTCCTAAGTACCACTTGAGGGGTGTCAGGTACCATAAAGATCTAGAGAGGGAAAAATGCACTTCCAGATGTGGGTCAGAAAGGCTTCAGGAAAGAGCTGACTATGAGAGCTGACTATCCATGTAGACCTTTGCTGGATAGAGAAAGAGAAGCTCTGGGGTAGAGAGACCAAAACAGCAAGAGCAAAGACATGGAAGAACCAACACAGGGGCAGCTGCTAGAGGCTGATGTGGAGACCTGCTGTATTTGGCTGGGAGGAGAGGAGGAAGTCCACTGGCCGCTGGGCACCATGGAAGTGGAAGCGATGTCAGCAAGGAGAACAGTGAAAAAGCAGATGCTGACGACAAAGGGGACACACCTGAAAAATACCACCTTTTCCAAAGATTGATGGGTTTTAACTCTCCCGAGTGAGGTATTCATTTATTTACCAACAGATATTTGTTGAATTTCTACTATGTTGCCAGGTAGTATTCTAGCTTTGGGGAGAAAGCAGGGGTCATTATAGACAAAAGTCCCTTCTTCCATGGAGTTTGCATTCTAGTGGGGAGCAGAACAGAGCCAGGCCAGGGAATGATGTGTCAGATAGAGTCAGTGGCACAGGGACCATTTTGTCTCATGCCTGCAAAAGCAGACAACTCTCCTTCCCAAGGACTCACTTACTCATTCATTCATTATTTATTCATTCACTTTGCTTTTTAAAATTTTTTTGCCAGATACTGTGCTAGGCACTGGAGCAGAGCTATAAACAAGACAAGTAAAATCCATCCCTTTGGGAGCTCATGGTATAGTAAACATGCAGCAGATAAATAAATAATATAATTGGAAGTATGATCATTGTGATGGAGAAAAATAGCAGGGAGAGAGGGGGGAATTCCCGGTGGCGCAGGGGGAATTCCCTGGTGGCAAGCGGATTCTTAAGCGGTTAAGAATCCGCTTGCCAATGCAGGGGACATGGGTTTGATCCCTGGTCTGGGAAGATCCCACATGCCGAGGAGCAACTAAGCCCCTGTGCCACAACTACTGAGCCTGCACTCTAGAGCCCACAAGCCACAACTACTGAGCCCATGTGCCACAACTACTGAAGCCCACACGCCATAGAGCTTGCCCACCACAACTACTGAGCCCATGCTCTGCAACTAATGAGCTCACATGCTGCAACTACTGAAGCCCATGCACCTAGAACCTGAGCTCCGCAACAAGAGAAGCCACTGCAATGAGAAGCCCACGCGCTGCAATGAATAGTACCCCCATTCGCCACAACCAGAGAAAGCCCACACACAGCAAAGACCCCACACAGCCAAAAAAAGAGAGAAGTGAGCGGGTTCTGAGGGGATGATTGAACAGAGAAGGGATGAACCATGTGCCAATGGGTGAAGAGTAATCCAGAGGAGAGGAAAGCAAGGGCAAATGCCCGGGACAGACTGAGCTTCAAGTGTCACGGAACATAAGTTCATGGGTTGTTATATCTCTCCTCTCCTCTCCTCTTTCCTTTCTTTCCTTCACTTCTTTTAAACACACTCTACTTCTTAGTAAGGACCTGCGTAAATCAAGGCCCCTCTTACTACAAGGGGAGAAACAGTGTGACATCATGGAAAGAGACCACTGGTGTCTAGTTAGAAGACTTGCCTTTGTTTTCTCATCTGCAAAATTGGGGTCGCAGTCCATATGTTCCAGTCTCTTGTTCACAAGCATCGAGCCTCTGCTTCGTGATGGAAGAGGTACCAACAAATGTTCTTAAGAGGGAAGGAAGGTGAGCTTCTGCCCCCTGCCTGGCTGGCTTCCTCCACACATTCTGGATCCTCTCTAGTTCCATGGCTGCATGTAGTGACCAGGGCGGGAAAGAATTCCACTGGACCGCCTCAAGGTCCGTGCCATAGAGTTGAAAGCTTTGCTGATGTGTGTGGTAGTGATCAGCGAAGGCACTTTGGACCCTTGCCTGGTACCCAGTAGGAGGCACAGAAGTTCTGAGAGCTGGAAGCTGGAAAGAGCTGGTCTGGGGTCCCAGGAGGTGACTCCTTCTCAGTGCATACAGCAGGGGCATATTGGTGTGGTAGGCAGGGGATCCCTGCATGGCTACAGGCGCCATTAGTTGGTTCACCTTCATTCGGTTTCCCCTGAACCCCTGACTCTATGCACTGCAGTGTGGACCCGGGCTTCTAGCCTGGGAGTCTGGTCTGCAGCATCAGTGCCTCACTGGGGGCGGAGAGTGGAGCTTTTACTGATGAAGAGAGTGAGGCTCAGGCCGAGGGAGGGACTTGCCCAGGGCTACGCAGTGGTAGGACAAAAACTTGAGTCCAACTTCCCTGATATAGGATGGGATCTTAAAGGAAGACCGTTATGCTGAAAGAGGAGGTAGAAGCATCCTAAACTTCCAAAGACAGCCTTGCCTGTGGCAGTGACTCTGCACCCTGACTGCACAGAACAATCACCAGGGGAGCTTTTAAAATTCCCGGTGCCCAAGTCTCACCCCAGGCCAAATAAAACAGTATTTCTGGGGCTGAGTCCAGACACCAGTGTTTTTTAAAGCGTCCCAGATGGTGCCAACGTGCCACCAAGGTTGAGAAGCACTATCTAACGGCAAGCTTGCGGATGGCTGTTGAAAATAAAAATACAGTCATTTAGAAACTCTCTCTAAAACAAAAAATAATACTGATAATTTGCTCCTTCTTCTTTTCCTGGTCAATTCAAAGCAGTCATTTTTCAAGATAAAAACCTGGGTTAAAGAGATGTAAAAGCAGGAGTAAATTTTATAATAAATTACTAAGTGAGAAATAAAAGCCATAAATAATGTAAAAATGAGAAGAGCTGAAAGAACTAGGGCAGGAAGCAAAGCCAAGAAAGTAGAGAGAGGCCACTTGGGGAAGGTCTGTGGGTCTGAATACCAATGGGAGAAGGAAAGCTAGTGAGTGAGTCCTGCCTTTTTTTGTTGTTTTAAATGTTTATTCATTTATTTATTTCTTGGCTGTGTTGGGTCTTCGTTGCTCTGTTCACGGGTTTTCTCTAATTGCGGCGAGCAGGTGCTACTCTTTGTTGTGGTGTGCGGGCTTCTCATCACAGTGGCTTCTCCTGTTGCGGAGCACAGGCCCTAGGCACGCAGGCTTTAGTAGTTGTGGCTCGCGGGCTCTAGAGCGCAGGCTCAGTAGCTGTGGCACACAGGCTTAGTTGCTCCACAGTATGTGGGATCTTCCTGGACCAGGGATCGAACCCGTGTCCCCTGCATTGGCAGGTGGATTCTTAACCACTGCGCCACCAGGGAAGTCTGGTCCTGCCTTTTTGAAACTTCAGAGCGATAAGCACCTTGGATACCTGAGGGAGCTCAGCCTTTACAAATGACTAACAAGCTCCACCACAGGCAGCCAGAGCCTCCCAGGAAGGATGGTCATGGCCCAGCATGTCCAGGACCGAGCAGGGATGTCGTAAAGAGCAGTGGAAACGCAGTAACACTAGCCTCAGGCGTTCGCTCAGCTAGGAGGTGGGGTGTGGGGCAAAGTGTATCAGAATCCATGGGGGACAAAGAGGGGAGAGGGGCTTTGTTCAGCTTGAAGGGCTCGGGTGATTTGGACACACTCCTCCCCTCTCCTCTTCTGTCCTCCATCCCTCCGCTGAGAATCACTGTCCCGAAAAGGCTCCCCTGAAAGCCCCAAACATTCAGGAACTTTGTGATTAGCATATTGTTTTCACTTTCCAGGTGGCTCCCTGAATGACCAAACTGGTAAGGGTAGCAGGTAATGATTTCAAATCATTGGCACTTGAGGACCAACTTTAGTCTCAGTAGTGGTTCAGTCAAAACCTCTCAAGGGGAGGAACATCAGTCACTGTCCTTTGATCAACAAACAGTAAATTCTCTGAGCAGATTTGCTTCTGACACATTCCCAGCAAGCTCAGGCTGTGAATGAAGATTTGTAAACTCCAGGTATTTTATTAACTGGTAATCGTTTCTTTGCTTTATGGTTTCAGAATAATCCTTCCTCTCTTAGACACAGTGCACTGAAGAGAGGACTTCCCAACGTAAGGTTCACTCGTCTGAACTGGTGATTCTTTGTCATCAATTAATTATGGTTGAAAGTTGAGAAGGTCCATGGGATTGCCAGGTGTTTGGGGACAAATGGAGATCACTGAGTTTCATAAGTGACCTCGATTAAACTGTAGTCGAGCTGGGGCAAGATAGTTAGCTGTGTGTGTGGGTCAGCTTTGTTCTCAGGTATTGCAAGAGTTATGTGTGTGCAGTTCCCTACTTCAACCTCTTTGACCTGCACAAAAACCTTCTTGAGAAGATAGAGGAGTTTAGATTAAGAAGTACTCATTATGCTATTGGAAGACCTTGTCTCTAAGTCTAGAATATGTAAACAGTTACTACATGACTCTGGCTGAAGGGAAAAATCTGCATGAAGATTTTTCTACTTTCTTGGTATACTTTCATTCAGCGCCAAGTGGCATCTTTCCCTGCTTTATAATGTGGTATTGTTATGGACATGAATGTTCATTTCCCCCACAAATTCGTATGTTGAAACCCTACCCCTCTGATGGGATGGTATTAGGAGGTGGGGCCTCTGGGAGGCAATTATGATTAGAGGCAGTCATGAGGCTGGAACAGTCATGAATGGGATTAGCATCCTTGTAAGTGTCATGAGAGAGCTTGCTTCCTCTCTCTGCTCTCTGCCACGTGAGGATACAATAAGTCACCACTCCAGAAGAGGAACCTCACCAGAGTCCAACCAGGCTGGCACCCTGATTGCAGACTTCCAGGCTCCAGATGTGTGAAAAATAAATTCCTCTTGTTTATAAGCCAGCCAGCCTATTGACTTTTTAATAGCAGCCTGAACTAAGACAGGTATATTTGAGAATGTTCTCAAAGCATTGACTGGAAAGGCAGATATTATCATCAAAGTGTGGTTAAACAAATATCAACACCCTCCGTGATTCACAGTGTTACTATGGTTTCCTGAAGAAAGAAAAAAAAAGTTCCAAATTGGCAGATCGGCATAAGTGGTGCATGATGAGATATCCTTTTGAATGTCTAGCTTAGGAAATGGGTGCCTTTGATGTGAGCGTGTGTAAACGTGCTTTTGACACCTGTGTGTAAATGCATAAAGCAAATATTGAGATGCCAGGCCAGCAGAAACTGCTTGGCATCCACATAAAAATTCCCAAACAAACCTTTAGCATCACAACTCTACAAAACTAATCCTACTGTTCCCATTGAATCATCTAAAATAAGAGGACATCTCTTTTGCCTGCACAGAATTAGTCAAGCTCCTCTTCTGCATGATTACATCTCTGGCAGAAGCTTCCTTTGGGCCTAACCCACTTATTTAAGCATGGCTAGTGTTGTATACTGGTTAATGGGAAAGGGATATCTTGTATCTCTTAAAAAACACAACAAGGTTGGGAAAAGAAGAAATAGTCACAAGTCGTTCGATTGGCAGCTGGGAGAAAAGTAAGCCACAGGCTCAGCAGTTGAGTATGTCACTGACCCCTGGGCTCATCCACAAGAGCACAGCAAGAAACAGGCTTCCTGACAGAACATTCAGAATCCCCAAAGCTCCCTGGCCCAAAGTCAAGCCATGTTCTGGGAGTCCACTGACAGCTGCTATATAGACTCCAATTGGGAAAGATCATGCCTTAAGGAGAAATAGTATGAGTTGGCAACCTTTTTGGTAAACCTTTTGGTAAAGGCCCAGATAGTAAAAATTTTAGATTTTGCCAACCATGCGGTCTCTATCACAACTCCTCAGTTTTGCCATTGTAGCACAAAAAACAGCTACAGATGATACGTAAACAAATGGTCATGGTTATGTTCCAATAAAACTTTATTTACAAAAGCAGGCCCTGCACCAGGTTTGGCTGAGGGTCGAAGTTTGACCAACCTCTCCTCCCTGATTATATCATTGAGAACAGTATGGATGAGTGAAAGGTGCACATGTTCACCAATTACAGAATATGATTTTTAGAGGCAGCCTAGCGTAGCATGAATTCAGATCCCAGCTCCACCACTTCCTAGCTGGACAAACTTGAGCAAATTACTAAAGCACTCCATGCCTCAGTTTATCCAGCTATACAATGAGGGCAATAATAGAACTTAGTGCTTGGGTAGTCCCAAAGCAGACCCTGAGGAAAGAACTTAGGCGCAGGTGATTACTTGAGAGGTGATCCCAGGAAGCACAAGTGAAGGAGGGGGGGCAAGTGAAACAGAGAGAACGTCATGCAGAGCCATCAAGGAGTGGGTCATTCCTGAGGGGAATGGGGCGTAACCACGCCGAGGACCCTCGGAGGTTCTGTGTAGGGTGGAACAACCAGGACGCTTATCACCGACAAGCAGTCCTCACTATCAGTCCACACGGAACAGTCCACTGGGACTGCAGGGGTCATCGGGGTGGACCGGGGACATGTGAGAGTGTCTGGCACAGTATGTCATGGGGTTATTATAAAGATGATGTGAAATAATATTTGTGAATCACTTAGGAAAAAACGCCTGGCATTTAGTAAGTACTATTTAAGTGACAGTCAAATGAAGAGTGGACATCCTTCGAAGCAGTAGGAAGAATATTAGGCATGACAAAAACTAAATTGTTGAAATTATGTACCTCTAAAGGCAATACTGGTTGAAAATTTAAATAAGTTCCACAGTGGATCATGAAGGAACGCGAGAAGTGTTGGGAAGCACGTAGGTATTACAGGCAGCGGCCGCTCCAACATTCTAAAGCTGTGACTTAGTGCTCAATACTACATTAGCTGATGGCAGTGATGCAGAGTAACTCTAGTGAGGCTGCGGACAGGCTATCAAATAAAGCTCACACCATATTTAGTGTCTGCAGAGCTGTTATGGTGGCATGGCAATCAGGCACAAATAATATGCCATTTGCATAAATTACTATAATTTGTATTACTTTTATACAAGCAAATAAAAGTTTTGCTCTTCTCACACTGTCTTCCAGTATCTAAAACTAGGAAGATATTGACCATTTATCCTAATATGGTTGAATCATCCCAACCACCTGTGTTCAAGGATGAGGGCCCTGAATTGTATCCCGTGTAGTTTGGGCTTCCCTTATTTACAACCTTCCTGACTCTGAATTCCACTCATTCTCACTCTGCAGGTCTCTCCCAAATGCTCCCATCCATGGAGCTCACTTTTCCATGGAGTTTTAAAGCATGCTCACATGTTCCCCCTTTTCTTTTCCTGAGTGTTCTGGCTGCCAATGGGCTCTGTCTGGGGAAGGGGCCACAGCCTTGTAACCATATTTTGGCAGGTTGGGGAGAAGGATCGGTGACCAAGGAGATCCTACTCAGGAGGGGACAGGGAGCACAGAGGGAAAGAGCACAGTAGCTTTAGCATCTAGAAGTCCAGGTGGATGGAAGGTGAAGCGTTGGTCTTAACGAGAAATAGGTGATGAAAAGACAGCGCTCGCACCAGTTGGTTCTTGTTTCCGGGATTCATCCGCAAAAACCTGGGCAACAATCTTTGGCACTGGTCAGGAGCTGTACAAAGAAGCCTTTGATTACTTCCACAGGCTGGAGAAATGACCTAGAGTGGGAAGAGGAGGAAAGAGCCGTACCTCCTACTCAACCTCGCCAGGCACCCATGTTACTAATGTAGAATAATCTCCACAGACATTTCTAGACAACAGTGTGTGTCTCAGTCAAAATGCTTTTGCTCACAAGAAAGAGAAACAAAACCAACTGAAAGTGGCTTAAACTAACAGGAAATTTAGTGTTCTACAAAAGAAAACATCCATGGTCATTAAATTCATTGCTTCAAAAAAAGGTCATCAAGGATCCGGATTCTATTCTGCCAGCCTGGGTGTATCATCCTCATCCTTAGGCTCACTCTCCCCATGGCTGAAGATGGCTGCTGCCTTTTTGTGCATCACACACAGACACAGCCACATTGAGAAGAAGAAGAGACCATGTGTTCGTAAATGTCTCTTTTCAGAGTGAGGAAACCTTTCCCAGAAGCCCCCCAGAAGATCTTCTCTCTCAACTCATGGGTCACAATGGACCACAGCTCAGTCCTAAACAATCCATGGGCAAGAGGAGTAGGACCACTGAGGCTGGCTTAGATGGGTTAGGATTTGCCCCTGTAGCTGGTCTGGGGTTGGGATCAACCTCCCCTGATTCATGTGAGAGAGAAACAGATTCCAAACCAAATTTGGAGCTCTGCCGACAAGGTAGCAGGTGGATGGAATGTTGCCTGACAACCGACAGTAGGATTTTAGAGAGATCAGGAAGGCCCACCTGATACTCTTTTACTTCCTGAAAGCTTTCCTACTTATCTGCAGGTGGCTAAAACCTTTTTAAAGGTCCAGAGGCCTTTGAATACGCAATTTCAAAAGAAAAGCACAAACATATGAATATGGCTGGAAAATAGTGGGAGTTGCATGAGTTTCCCTTTATTGGGATGCATGCCTCCCCCACCATTCTTTGCGCCCATTATGGGCAGGAGACTACTATTCATTGTGTCCCCAGTGTGCAGCTCAGGCTGACACTCATTTCCTGTCTTGCCAAGTCTCCCATGTGCCTATCTTGATGGGAACCATGATGAGACACAGTCCAGTCATGCATCCCAGACGTAAGTCTGACTTATCCTGGTCTAAATGGTTCCACCCCAGGCTGATTTGGTACCTTTTCTTGGTCCCAGTTCTTGACAACATATTTTTCAGAGAATTTATCCAAATTTAATGACTATACATACACCTGCCCCTTAAGCCTGAGCTGTTGTTTTTCTCCTGCATATTTAGTCATAGCGTCTCCATTCTCCACCAGCATCAAGTTCCAGAAGACACTTCTCTGCTTTATCTTTAACCAAGTAACAGTCTACAGATTAGTTTGACATCTATTATTGTTATACCTCTATGGTTTTGCTTTTGGTTGAATTTATCATTTCCTCTAATACCTTCTTTTCTTAAGTTCACATTTCCTGCTTTCCCCACCAATCGTCTCCTCTCCTGAGACCCATAATCCCCACTGTTCTGTTCTTGCCAGTCATCATCTACCTATTATAAAGGAGCCTCCATCAAACTCGCATTTCTATCAGCAAAAGATAATCTGTGTCCACAAACACAAAATGGCACGGACATATACACACTACCAAACGGAAAACAGACCGCTAGTGGGAAGCAGCCGCATAGCACAGGGAGATCAGCTTGGGGCTTTGTGACCACCTGGAGGGGTGGGATAGGGAGGGTGGGAGGGAGGGAGACGCAAGAGGGAGGGGATATGGGGATATATGTATACGTATAGCTGATTCACTTTGTTATACAGCAGAAACTAACATGGCATTGTAAAGCAATTATACTCCAATAAAGATGTTAAAAAAAAAAAAGTTAAGAGAAAGTACCAGAAAACAGTGCCTCACAGGGTGGCTGAACATATTGAATTTGATTTCCTTCAGCAGGTACCCCTTGCTGTTTACACAAGTACAGTTATTAAGACACCAGACATGATTTTCCTTGTAATAAAGTTTCTATATTCCTCTGCTCTTTGGAGAAAGTAATAAACTGCTGGGTACACAGCAAGTCCAATAAATACCCCCATACACTTAAAAAAAAATTTAAAAAGAGGCAGTACCAGACTTACAAACATCTCATACAAATGGCCAATTTGTATGTACACCATCCCCCCACTCCCCATCACCTCCTTCAATGCATATAAACTAGGAATTGCAACATGCATAAATTCAGTGCTTGTAGAAGCCTACCAAGTGGGAACCTAATGTTCTTTTCCCTTCTACAGCTGATCCTATTTTGTACCCCATGCAAATGGATGCTGATATTTATATAACTTTAAAGGGCTTATAAAGTCCACAAAGGAATCTGACACCCATATTAAAGTTGTATCCTTAGTTCACCTCATTGTAGAAAAGTATTGCAAAATATTTGAAGTTAATTCCCATCTGGCCACCTCCACAATAGCTAACCACAGCAGGAGAACTTAGAGAAATGCATTCCAGGCATGCCTGATAATTTGTTTGCTGTATGACTTTAAGCGAAAGCTTTAACTTTCAATATATATTTGATTTTCAAAATAGGCTTCAGAAGAATACAGTGAATGTAACTGTTCCATTGAGGTGTGACAGACTGTCTCAGGGTTCTTGGAGTCTGCTGTGGATTTTGTTGATTCATGAGGTTGGGTTATATTTTGCAAACTGTCTTTAATAGTGTTTATGTATATTATACATACATTGTAGGATCTTCTTTACTCCACTGTGGAGATTACTGCATAGGCTGTGAATGTCTATTCCCAGTAGAGCATGCTTTCTGCTCTGGAAAAAAAGAAACCATGAGTTGATCAGAGATGGGGTGTTAGAGCATATTTAAAGGCACAGAGACCAGTGGTAAGAATGAGTTTATGGAAATACTTAGTACCAGTCCCTAAGGGAGTAATCACAGATAGACTTTGAAGCTGCTTAAGAACTGGCAGCATCATAGATTTTTATAATCACCCTAGTAGCTGCACTAGATTAGCCTAATGTAGTTCTGGCACATAGAAGATGTACAATAACCACTTGTTGAACTGAGCTGAAGCTTAAGAAGAAGGACTGAGGCTTAGTACATGCAAGAGGGGAGGAGCAGCTAACCCTTTTTCAGAAATGAATTAAATCTCAATGCTCTTTTATCCGCTTCAGAGTTTGAAGTCTATTTTCCTATGGTCAGTGCTTACAGGGGAAGGAATGGGTAGCAGAAGAAGATACAGGAAGAGGTTATAAAGATAACAGCTCACACTTACTGGGAGCTTACTATAGACCGAATATTATGATGATGGCTTACCAGGACATCAGGGGAATGAAATGAAACTCTGGACCCGTTAGCTTTTAACTAACTTTGTTCTTTAATTATGAAATTAATTTCTAATATTTCTTCATAGTATTCCAATCTACCTGGGCATTTTAAAATAAAGCAAAGGCATTTTAGTTTGCTCTTATACTTGAAAACTCATGATGAAACAGTAATGAAGGATTTCATTATGTCAATGAAATGACAGCTGCGGATATAGCCAGACTGGTGTTGATTTACAAAGAAAAAAATTGATTGGCCAAATTTTAACATGGCTTTGGACATTAATCACAGTAGTCTTGAAAATAATTTATTCTAACCAGCCTGCCATTCTCCTCTGGGGCATGAAGAAGCAGTGTGCTTGGGGCTAAACAGGAGAGAAGGGCTTACTCATTCATTTATTTATTCAACAAATTGTTATTGGCTCTTATTAAGTGTCATGCACTGTGCTAAGCACAGCGGATACAACAATGACTAAAACTAACTCCTTCCTCCCAAGGAGCTCATGTCTAGAAGGGAACACAGATATGTAAACAATTAATGTCAATAGAGTATGAAAAAAATTTTAATGGATGAACTATCAAGTATAAGGAGCCTATAAGAGGAGCATCTAATCCAGTCTTAGGGAAGAAAGGGAGAGAAGAGGAAGGCATCTAAAGCAAAGTCCTGAAGGATGACTTATCAGGAAGCCAAGAGCAGGGACAGGAACATTCCAGAGACAGGGAAGGAACCACCATCAAACAAAGGCCCCAAGATCATGGCTGTACACAGGAAGAAACAAAAACAGTGGTGGAGTCACATGGTGAAATGGGATGTTGATGTGGGCATTCAGGCCATATTCCTAAGGGCAACAGGACAATAATCATTAATCCAAGTGGTATAAATAATTGAAACGACCGCCAAAAGAACTAGGACAGCAGGCATATGAAATATGTCTCGTGAGGTTTGCAGCATGACTCCCAGCACTTTAGGCTCGTGACTTGCACTTGCACATAGTTGATTGCGTGAATCGAAATGTACACTAAAAGCGAACATTTAATGATATGTGCACATGTATATTCGTGTAGGCCTATTTACTATTGAGCTGCATGGAAATTGAGCCTAAATAACTATAATCAATAGTGCTTTTACAGAGTTAAGCCAATATTCTTTTCTCACCCTGTTAGCTCCTAAATATCTATTATCAATGAAATGTCATCAACTGTTCCTCAGCTCACAGCTCACTTGCAGATTATATACAAGTTAAAAGACAAAAATCCAATATATTATTTCCCAGGATCTGGGGTTCTTCCCATCACTTCACATGCTCCATGTTGAAATAACATTATGTATGAGTGACTCAAACAAGTGAAGTATTGTATGGTTAAACAGCAGTAAGGCAGCAAGTAGATTTTGAAACTATAATTAGTTTGGGGAGGAGCATTTTTATGGTGAGACATAAAAAGAACCACAGAGTAAAAGGCTTCTAAGGAAAGGCCAGAGACCATCTGGATGCATAAAAACAAGAGGGCTCATATGGTCATTAAAAGGTCTTTGGTTACTGTCATTTTACATCAGGGTTTCTCTCTTCTTTCTGTGAGTGTTTTTACACTAAGGGGAGTTGTACCTTTAGCAATGGAATAAACTGTGCAGTCCATAACAATTTTGAACAAAAGTAATAAATCAATGGAAACAGAGTTGGCGAAGGCTATACATCAAAGATTGCCACCTCAGTAACTGCAAACACAGAAAGAGAA
This sequence comes from Orcinus orca, assembly GCF_937001465.1. Classification (NCBI taxonomy): domain Eukaryota; kingdom Metazoa; phylum Chordata; class Mammalia; order Artiodactyla; family Delphinidae; genus Orcinus; species Orcinus orca. The sequence goes on along the minus strand of NC_064568.1, from coordinate 93,743,672 downwards.
ATCTTTGTAATTTGCATATTGACTAGTATGAGCTCCATTAGGCTGATGGGAGCTACAATGAGACAAGCTTCAGATCATCAGATGAACTAGCCCTAGAGGAACTGCGGAAGCCCAGGGCCCAGGCCAAAAGCAGGACAGCCTTTCTCCTACCACTCCTAGTTATGGGTTCCGTCACTATCTTACTGGCGGGGAAGGAGGGAGGGATGGATTGTTAGCAGTAGAACAACACAAGAGCTGTATCTGAACATTATTTCAAGTTTGCTGTGTATCTCCCTGCATATGGAAGGACAGTGTTCTCAGTCTTCTTCATCTCTTTTGTTTCTTTCCATCCCTGGTGATCTGAAGTTATGCTATGAATGGTAATCAATGTCCACAAGAAAAAAATTTTTTGGTCCTTTTGATCATTTTTGCAAACCAGCAACGCTGGTATCACTTGGGTACTCGTTAGAAACAGCAGAATCTTGGGCCCTACCCCAGACCTACTGAATCAGAATCTGTATTTTAACAAGAAACCAGGTGGCCCCAATGATGTGGGTGAGCCACACTAAAGAATCTGAAGCACGTTGTGAGGCTCTAAGAAGCCACCATCATCCACCAGCATGGAGCCAGGAATGAAATCTTCACAACCTTCACGACAAGGGTCACCTGTTGGATGGATCCAGGACACCGGGAGAAGTGGAGCAGAAAGGGAAAACTGAAGGGAGAGGAATGTGCAGGGCCTTCCAGGAGCACACTGAGGCTGACTCTGAATGAACTGGGAGGTGACGCAGCAGGGTAAGTCACATTTTGTTCTATTCTTTGGGCTCTTCTTTACTTGTAATCAGCTTCTTGTAGAAACGCATCGCCTATATGTGTGCTATTTTATGTTATGAGATATGATGACTTATCTTTCGAGTTTTCTGAGGGTAACTTAGTCTTTTTTTTTTTTTTTTTTGCTATATGTGGGCCTCTCACTGTTGTGGCCTCTCCCGTTGCGGAGCACAAGCTCCAGACACACAGGCCCAGCGGCCATGGCTCACGGGCCCAGCCGCTCCGCGGCACGCGGGATCCTCCTGGACCGGGGCACGAACCCGCGTCCCCTGCATTGGCAGGTGGACTCCCAACCACTGCGCCACCAGGGAAGCCCGTAACTTAGTCTTGTTTAAAAATGTTAGTTAGAGCACATACTTTGCTGGCTTTCACTGATCCCTGTTGATGCAGGACCCAAGTTCTCCACAACGTTTGCTCCACAACTATTCGGGAGACCTTCCCAAAGGAATTGCACATGTGCTCCCAAGCTGTTACCACGCGGCATCTGTAGGATCTCCTGGCCTTTTCTGGATAGACCCACCTTTACTAGGGAGAGTTGCCAACGTTGAGCATGCGTACCACTTCTGTTGGGTTCCACTGGGCCTGGAGGGCTGTGGCCCATGCTGACTGGACTCTTGCACCACCGTTGCTAGAGAGGTGGAGCCCCTATGGGCCAGCAGCCAAGTGAGGAGGGCATACGCTTGGAGAGTTTCCAAAGCCTCTCACCCTGATATATGACAGAATTTTCAGTTTTTACCCCCAATCCCTCTGAAACTTCCATTGGACCTGGCCTGTGAAGATCCCTCTTACACTGAGATTTTTTCTTTTGAGGTAAAGGTGATTTACAATATTTTGTTAGTTTCATGTGTACAGCCTAGTGATTCAGGGGTTTTTTGCAGATTATATTCCATTATAGGTTATTACAAGATATTGGGTATAATTCCCTGTGCTGTCTATTTTATGTAGAGTAGTTTGTATCTGTCAACCCCTTGCCCCTTTTCTGGTCCTCCCCCAACAAGCTTATTGAGTTAGTTTGAGTTCATGAATTCTTTCCTTGGCCCCATATAAAAATGAACTTCTGATGGGTCCTCCCCACCAATCTATCCTAAATGTTCAGATATTTCTTAATCCAAGAGATTCCACAAAGCTGAAGCTGAGGCTGGGACTCCCACTACCTACAAACCGTATTAGAGAAGAATTCATACCTCAGCACAGATTCAGCTCTCTTAATGGAAGTATTTTTACAATGCACTAAAATTTTTTAAAGGCATCAGGGAATTTCAAAGAGCTTTCCATTGCTATTGTATCAGGGCTACTTCTCACACTCAAGTCCTCTCTTTATGTCCCCTCTCTCTTCCTTGCAGTGGGTTCAGGGACTCAGCCTGCTTTCCCCTCCTGGTGGTGGCAAGAAGCCTCTCTATCCCAAGAGTGACTGCCAAAAGGGGAGTAGTTTCCACAAATATTCCAAGTTCTTGCTGTACCTTAAGACTAATACATTGAGTTTCATTGTTAATCCCTTTAGGAAACAGACCTGGGAAAATAAAGACTAGCTCCAAGGTAAAAAAGGATCCGAGTGCATCCAGAACAATGTTACATTACAGAGTATTTTCCCTTCCACATTTCCTGCACTACTCTCCCTACCTCTTCACCTCCTCTCTGCCTTCCATTTTGCTCTGTTGTTGGGCAGAGAAAACACAATTATCTGTCCACAGATAATCTGTCTCAAATTCTTCCACCACATCCACAAAAGAAAGGCAGAAAAAAATGAGGAAGAAAATGTAGAGTTTAAGTTACGCCCCCAGAGTCTGAAGCCTTGAGTTTGAGATCCAGATCTGCTATGCACTAGCTGAGAGATTTGGAAAATTTGCTTAATCTCTCTGAGCCTCAGTTTACCCATCCAGCAAAGGAGGATAACTATACCTATTGCCAGGGTCTTTGTGAAGGAAAAAATGAAATATTTCTAAAAGTACCTGAAGTTCTTGAATATTGCCTGACACAGACGATATATTATTTATGAAAGTCTTTTGTCATCTCTAAGCCACTATATAGTTTTTAAAATTAGTTTTATATATATTAGTTATATATAAATTAGTTTTAACATTATATATATAATATATGTGAAACTAGTTTTATATATGACTGTAGTTTTTACACTCCTTGATTTCTCTGAGGTTCTAAGTCCACAGTCTCATAATTGTTCACACTTTGTAAGGCACAAGATAAATAACAGCATTTTATTTCAACTAAAATTTTGCCTTTCATAACTGAAAACTAAATGGCCCTGAAATGAGAGATTTGGGAACATGCTGCTAGGACCATTCAATTCCTAAATATAATAAAACCCTTCTTAAAAAAAGAAAAACTTAAACTAATGCAACTAGAAAAGTTGTACAATTAAAAGTGATTCCTATTATCAACATATACGCACCCAACATAGCAGCACCTCAATACATAAGGCAACTGCTAACAGCTGTAAAAGAGGAAATCGACAGTAACACGATAATAGTGGGGGACCTTAACACCTCACTTACACCAATGGACAGATAATACAAAGAAAAAATTAATAAGGAAACAACATATGCTTTAAATGACACAACAGACCAGATAGATTTAATTGATATTTATAGGACATTCAATCCAAAAATGGCAGATTACACTTTCTTCTCAAGTGCACGTGGAACATTCTCCAGGATAGATCACATCTTGGGTCACAAATCAAGCCTCAGTAAATTTAAGAAAATTGAAATCATATCAAGCATCTTTTCTGACCACAATGCTGTGAGATTAGAAATCAATTAGAGGGAAAAAAATGTAAAAATCACAAACACATGGAGGCTAAACAATACGTTACTAAATAACCAAGAGATCACTGAAGAAATCGAAGAGGAAATCAAAAAATACCTAGAGACAAATGACAATGAAAACACGAGGATCCAAAACCTATGGGATGCAGCAAAAGCAGTTCTAAGAGGGAAGTTTATAGCTATAAAAGCCTACCTCAAGAAACAAGAAAAATCTCAAATAAATCATCTAACCTTACACCTAAAGGAACTAGAGAAAGAAGAAAAAACAAAACCCAAAGTAAGCAAAAGGAAAGAAATCATCAAGATCAGAGCAGAAATAAATGAAATAGAAACAAAGAAAACAATAGCAAAGATCAATAAAACTAAAGATGGTCCTTTGAGAAGATAAACAAAATTGATAAAACATTAGCCAGACTCCTCAAGAAAAAGAGGGAGAGGACTCAAATCAATAAAATTAGAAATGAAAAAGGAGAAGTTACAATAGACAGTGCAGAAATACAAAGCATCCTAAGAGACTACTACAAGCAACTCTATGCCAATAAAATGGACAACCTGGAAGAAATGGACAAATTCTTAGAAAGGTATAACCTTCTAAGACTGAACCAGGACTTCCGGGAAGATGGCGGAAGAGTAAGACGCGGAGATCACGTTCCTCCCCACAGATACACCAGAAATACATCTACGCGTGGAACAACTCCTACAGAGCATCTACTGAACGCTGGCAGAAGACCTCAGACCTCCCAAAAGGCAAGAAACCCCCCACGTACCTGGGTAGGGCAAAAGAAAAAACTAAACAGAGACAAAAGGACAGGGACGGGTCCTGCACCAGCGGGAGAGAGCTGTGAAGGAGGAAAAGTGTCCACACACTAGGAAGCCCCTTCGCGGGTGGAGACTTCGGGAGGCGGAGTGGGGGAGCTTGGGAGCCGCGGAGGAGAGCACAGCCAACAGGGGTGCGGAGAGCAAAGCGGACAGATTCCAGCGCAGAGGATCGGGCCGACCGGAACTCGCCAGCCGAGAGGCTTGTCTGCTCGCCCGCCGGGGCGGGCGGGACTGGGAGCTGAGGCTCCGGCTTTTGTCGGAGCGCCGGGAGAGGACTGAGGTTGGCGGCGTGAACACAGCCTGCAGGGCGTTAGTGCACCGCGGCTGGCCGGGAGAGAGTCCGGGGAGAAGTCTGGAACTGCCGAAGAGGCAAGAGACTTTTACGTCCCTCTTTGTTTCCTGGTGCACGAGGAGAGGGGATTAAGAACGCTGCTTGAGAGAGCTCCAGGGACGGGCGCGAGCCGCGGCTAAGAGTGCGGAGCCCAGAGACAGACATGAGACGCTAGGGCCGCTGCTGCCGCCACCGGGAGGCCTGTGTGCGAACACAGGTCACTAGCCACACGCCCTTCCGGGGAGCCTGTGCAGCCCGCCACTGCCAGGGTCCCGGGATCCAGGGACAACTCCCCCGGGAGAACGCACAGGCACGCCTCAGGCTGCAACGTCTCGCCGGCCTCTGCCGCCGCAGGCCCGCCCAACACTCCGTGCCCCTCCTTACCCCCGGGCCTGAGTGAGCCAGAGCCTCCGAATCAGCAGCTCCTTTAACCCCGTCCTGTCTGAGCAAAGAACAGACGCCCTCCGGCGACCTACACGCACAGGCGGGGCCAAATCCAAAGCTGAGCCCCTGGGAACTGTGAGAACAAAGAAGAGAAAGGGAAATCTCTCCCAGCAGCCTCAGAAGCAGCGGATTAAAGCTCCACAATCAATTTGATATACCCTGCATCTGTGGAATACCTGAATAGACAACGAATCATCCCAAATTAAGGAGCCCTGTGGATGAAAGGCGCTTGGTGCTGCAGCCAGGAGTCAGTGCTGTGCCTCTGAGGTGGGAGAGCCAACTTCAGGACACTGATCCACAAGAGACCTCCCAGCTGCACATAATATCAAACAGCAAAAATCTCCGAGAGATCTCCATCTCAACGCCAGCACCCAGCTTCACTCAACGACCAGCAAGCTACAGTGCTGGACATCCTATGCCAAACAACTAGCAAGACAGGAACACAACCCCACCCATTAGCAGAGAGGCTGCCTAAAATCATAATAAGTCTACAGACACCCCAAAACACACCACCAGACGTGGACCTGCCCACCAGAAAGACAAGATCTAGCCTCATCCACCAGAACACAGGCACTAGTACCCTCCACCAGGAAGCCTACACAACCCACTGAACCAACCTTAGCCACTGGGGACAGACACACAAAACAACAGGAACTACGAACCTTCAGCCTGCAAAAAAGGAGACCCCAAACACAGTAAGATAAGCAAAATGAAAAGACAGAAAAACACACCGCAGATGAAGGAGCAAGATAAAAACCCATCAGACCTAACAAATGAAGAGGAAATAGGCAGTCTACCTGAAAAAGAATTCAGAATAATGATAGTAAGGTTGATCCGAAATCTTGGAGATAGAATGGACAATAGAATGGACAAAATGCAAGAATCAGTTAACAAGGACCTAGAAGAACTAAAGATGAAACAAGCAACGATGAACAACACAATAAATGAAATTAAAAGTACTCTAGATGGGATCAATAGCAGAATAACTGAGGCAGAAGAACGGATAAGTGACCTGGAAGATAAAATAGTGGAAATAACTACTGCAGAGCAGAATAAAGAAAAAAGAATGAAAAGAACTGAGGACAGTCTCAGAGACCTCTGGGACAACATTAAACGTACCAACATTCGAATTATAGGGGTTCCAGAAGAAGAAGAGAAAAAGAAAGGGACTGAGAAAATATTTGAAGAGATTATAGTTGAAAACTTCCCTAATATGGGAAAGGAAATAGTTAATCAAGTCCAGGAAGCACAGAGAGTCCCATACAGGATAAATCCAAGGAGAAATACGCCAAGACACATATTAATCAAACTGTCAAAAATTAAATACAAAGAAAACATATTAAAAGCAGCAAGGGAAAAACAACAAATAACACACAAAGGAATCCCCATAAGGTTAACAGCTGATCTTTCAGCAGAAACTCTGCAAGCCAGAAGGGAGTGGCAGGACATACTGAAAGTGTTGAAGGAGAAAAACCTGCAACCAAGATTACTCTACCCAGCAAGGATCTCATTCAGATTTGATGGAGAAATTAAAACCTTTACAGACAAGCAAAAGCTGAGAGAGTTCAGCACCACCAAACCAGCTCTACAACAACTGCTAAAGGAACTTCTCTAGGCAAGAAACACAAAAGAAGGAAAAGACCTACAATAACAAACCCAAAACAATTAAGAAAATGGGAATGGGAACACACATATCGATAATTACCTTAAATGTAAATGGACTAAATGCTCCCACCAAAAGACACAGATTGGCTGAATGGATACAAAAACAAGACCCATATATTTGCTGTCTACAAGAGACCCACTTCAGACCTAGAGACACATACAGACTGAAAGTAAGGGGATGGAAAAAGGTATTTCATGCAAATGGAAACCAAAAGAAAGCTGGAGTAGCAATTCTCATATCAGACAAAATAGACTTTAAAACAAAGACTATTAGAAGAGACAAAGAAGGACACTACATAATGATCAAGGGATCGATCCAAGAGGAAGATATAACAATTGTAAATATTTATGCACCCAACATAGGTGCACCTCAATACATAAGGCAAATACTGACAACCATAAAAGGGGAAATTGACAGTAACACATTCATAGTAGGGGACTTTAACACCCCACTTTCACCAATGGACAGATCATCCAAAATGAAAATAAATAAGGAAACACAAGCTTTAAATGATACAATAAATGAGATGGAGTTAATTGATATTTATAGGACATTCCATCCAAAAACAACAGAATACACATTTTTCTCAAGTGCTCATGGAACATTCTCCAGGATAGATCATATCTTGGGTCACAAATCAAGCCTTGGTAAATTTAAGAAAATTGAAATTGTATCAAGTATCTTTTCCGACCACAACGCTATGAGACTCGATATCAATCACAGGAGAAGATCTGTAAAAAATACAAACACATGGAGGCTAAACAATACACTACTTAATAACGAAGTGATCACTGAAGAAATCAAAGGGGAAATCAAAAAATACCTAGAAACAAATGACAATGGAGACACGACGACTCAAAATCTATGGGATGCAGCAAAAGCAGTTCTAAGAGGGAAGTTTATAGCAATACAGTCTTACCTTAAGAAACAGGAAACATCTCGAATAAACAACCTAACCTTGCACCTAAAGCAATTAGAGAAAGAAGAACAAAAAAACCCCAAAGTTAGCAGGAGGAAAGAAATCATAAAAATCAGATCAGAAATAAATGAAAAAGAAATGAAGGAAACGATAGCAAAGATCAATAAAACTAAAAGCTGGTTCTTTGAAAGGATAAACAAAATTGATAAACCATTAGCCAGACTCATCAAGAAAAAAAGGGAGAAGACTCAAATCAATAGAATTAGAAATGAAAAAGGAGAAGTAACAACTGACACTGCAGAAATACAAAAGATCATGAGAGATTACTACAAGCAACTCTATGCCAATAAAATGGACAACCTGGAAGAAATGGACAAATTCTTAGAAAGGCACAACCTGCCAAGACTGAATCAGGAAGAAATAGAAAATATGAACAGACCAATCACAAGCACTGAAATTGAAACTGTGATTAAAAATCTTCCAACAAGCAAAAGCCCAGGACCAGATGGCTTCACAGGCGAATTCTATCAAACATTTAGAGAAGAGCTATCACCTATCCTTCTCAGACTCTTCCAAAATATAGCAGAGGGAGGAACACTCCCCAACTCATTCTACGAGGCCACCATCACCCTGATACCAAAACCAGACAAGGATGTCACAAAGAAAGAAAACTACAGGCCAATATCACTGATGAACATAGATGCAAAGATCCTCAACAAAATACTAGCAAACAGAATCCAACAGCACATTAAACGGATCATACACCATGATCAAGTGGGGTTTATTCCAGGAATGCAAGGATTCTTCAATATACGCAAATCAATCAACGTGATACACCATATTAACAAATTGAAGGAGAAAAACCATATGATCATCTCAATAGATGCAGAGAAAGCTTTTGACAAAATTCAACACCCATTTATGATAAAAACCCTGCAGAAAGTAGGCATAGAGGGAACTTTCCTCAACATAATAAAGGCCATATATGACAAACCCACAGCCAACATCGTCCTCAATGGTGAAAAACTGAAAGCATTTCCACTAAGATCAGGAACAAGACAAGGTTGCCCACTCTCACCACTCTTATTCAACATAGTTTTGGAAGTTTTAGCCACAGCAATCAGAGAAGAAAAGGAAATAAAAGGAATCCAAATCGGAAAAGAAGAAGTAAAGCTGTCACTGTTTGCAGATGACATGATACTATACATACAGAATCCTAAAGATGCTACCAGAAAACTACTAGAGCTAATCAATGAATTTGGTAAAGTAGCAGGATACAAAATTAATGCACAGAAATCTCTGGCATTCCTATACACTAAGGATGAAAAATCTGAAAGTGAAATCAAGGAAACAGTCCCATTTACCATTGCAACAAAAAGAATAAAATACCTAGGAATCAACCTACCTAAGGAGACAAAAGACCTGTATGCAGAAAATTATAAGACACTGATGAAAGAAATTAAAAATGATACAAATAGATGGAGAGATATACCATGTTCTTGGATTGGAAGAATCAACATTGTGAAAATGACTCTACTACCCAAAGCAATCTACAGATTCAATGCAATCCCTATGAAACTACCACTGGCATTTTTCACAGAACTAGAACAAAAAATCTCACAATTTGTATGGAAACACAAAAGACCCCGAATAGCCAAAGCAATCTTGAGAACGAAAAATGGAGCTGGAGGAATCAGGCTTCCTGACTTCAGACTATACTACAAAGCTACAGTAATCAAGACAGTATGGTACTGGCACAAAAACAGAAATATAGATCAATGGAACAGGATAGAAAGCCCAGAGATAAACCCACGCACATATGGTCACCTTATCTTTGACAAAGGAGGCAGAAATGTACAGTGGAGAAAGGACAGCCTATTCAATAAGTGGTGCTGGGAAAACTGGACAGCTACATGTAAAAGTATGAGATTAGATCACTCCCTAACACCATACACAAAAATAAGCTCAAAATGGATTAAAGACCTAAATGTAAGGCCAGAAACTATCAAACTCTTAGAGGAAAACATAGGCAGAACACTCTATGACATAAATCACAGCAAGATCCTTTTTGACCCACCTCCTAGAGAAATGGAAATAAAAACAAAAGTAAACAAATGGGACCTAATGAAACTTAAAAGCTTTTGCGCAGCAAAGGAAACCATAAAGAAGACCAAAAGACAACCCTCAGAATGGGAGAAAATATTTGCAAATGAAGCAACTGACAAAGGATTAATCTCCAAAATTTATAAGCAGCTCATGCAGCTTAATAACAAAAGAACAAACAACCCAATCCAAAAATGGGCAGAAGACCTAAATAGACATTTCTCCAAAGAAGATATACAGAGTGCCAACAAACACATGAAAGAATGCTCAACATCACTAATCATTAGAGAAATGCAAATCAAAACTACAATGAGATATCATCTCACACCAGTCAGAAGGGCCATCATCAAAAAATCTAGAAACAATAAATGCTGGAGAGGGTGTGGAGAAAAGGGAACCCTCTTACACTGTTGGTGGGAATGTAAATTGATACAGCCACTGTGGAGAACAGTATGGAGGTTCCTTAAAAAGCTACAAATAGAACTACCATATGACCCAGCAATCCCACTACTGGGCATATACCCTGAGAAAACCATAATTCAAAAAGAGTCATGTACCAAAATGTTCATTGCAGCTCTATTTACAATAGCCCAGAGATGGAAACAACCTAAGTGTCCATCATCGGATGAATGGATAAAGAAGATGTGGCACATATATACAATGGAATATTACTCAGCCATAAAAAGAGACGAAATTGAGCTATTTGTAATGAGGTGGATAGACCTAGAGTCTGTCATACAGAGTGAAGTAAGTCAGAAAGAGAGAGACAAATACCGTATGCTAACACATATATATGGAATTTAAGAAAAAAAAATTTCATGAAAAACCTAGGGGTGAAACAGGAATAAAGACACAGACTTACTAGAGAATGGACTTGAGGCTATGGGGAGGGGGAAGGGTAAACGGTGACAAAGCAATAAAGAGGCATGGACATGTATACACTACCAAACGTAAGGTAGATAGCTAGTGGGAAGCAGCCGCGTAGCACAGGGAGATCAGCTCGGTGCTTTGTGACCGCCTGGAGGGGTGGGATAGGGAGGGTGGGAGGGAGGGTGACGCAAGCAGGAAGAGATATGGGAACATATGTATATATATAACTGATTCATTTTGTTGTGAAGCTGAAACTAACATACCATTGTAAAGCAATTATGCTCCAATAAAGATGTTTAAAAAAAAAAAAAAACAACAAAATACCCCATTTTGTGGGCCCAGGAGCTAAAAAAAAAAAAAAAAAAAAAAAAAGACTGAACCAGGCAGAAATAGAAAATATGAACAGACCAATCACAAGTAATGAAATTGAAACTGTGATTAAAAATCTTCCAACAAACAAAAGTCCAGGACCAAATGGCTTCACAGGTGAATTCTATCAAACATTTAGAGAAGACCTAACACCCATCCTTCTCAAACTCCTCCAAAAAATTGCAGAGGAAGAAACACTCCCAAACTCATTCTATGAGGCCACCATCACCCTGATACCAAAACCAGACAAAGATACTTCAAAAAAAGAAAATTGCAGACCAATATCACTGATGAATATAGATGCAAAAATCCTCAACCAAATACTAGCAAACAGAATCCAACAACACATTAAAAGGATCATACACCAGGATCAAGTGGGATTTATCCCAGGGATGCAAGGATTCTTCAATATACGCAAATCCATCAATGTGATACACCATATTAACAAATTGAAGAAGAAAAACCATATGATCATCTCAATAGATGCAGAAAAAGCTTTTTTTTTTTTTTTTACAAAATTCGACACCATTTATGATAAAAACTCTCCAGAAAGTGGGCATAGAGGGAACTTACCTCAACATAATAAAGGCCATATATGACAAACCCACAGCAAACATCATTGTCAATGGTGAAAAACTGAAAGCATTTCCTCTAAGATCAGGAAAAAGCCAAGGATGTCCACTCTCACCACTATTATTCAACATAGTTTGGGAAGTCCTGGCCACGGCAATCAGAGAAGAAAAAGAAAGAAAAGGAATACAAATTGGAAAAGAAGAAGTAAAACTGGCACTGTTTGCAGATGACATAATACTATATATATAGAATCCTAAAGATGCCCCCAGAAAACTACTAGAGCTAATCAATGAATTTGGTAAAGCTGCAGGATACACAATTAATGCACAGAAATCTCTTGCATTCCTATACACTAATGATGAAAAATCTGAACGAGAAATTAAGGAAACACTCCCATTTACCCCTGCAACAAAGAGAATAAAACACCTAGGAATAAACCTACCTAGGGAAACAAAAGACCTGTATGCAGAAAACTATAAGACACTGATGAAAGAAATTAGAGATGATACCAACAGATGGAGAGATATGCCATGTCCCTGGACTGGAAGAATCAACATTGTGAAAATGACTATACTACCCAAAGCAATCTACAGATTCAATGCAATCCCTATCAAATTACCAATGGCATCTTTTACAGAACTAGAACAAAGAATCTTAAAATTTGTATAGAGACACAAAAGACCCCGAATAGCCAAAGCAGTCTTGAGGGAAAAAAACGGAGCTGGAAGAATCAGACTCACTGACTTCAGACTATACTACAAAGCTACAGTAATCAAGACAATATGGTACTGGCACAAAAACAGAAACATAGATCAATGGAACAGGATAGAAAGCCCAGAGATAAACCCACACACCTATGGTCAACTAATCTACGACAAAGGAGGGAAGGATATACAATGGAGAAAAGACAGTCTCTTCAGTAAGTGGTGCTGGGAAAACTGGACAGCTACATGTAAAAGAATGAAATTAGAACACTACCTAACACCATACACAAAAATAAACTCAAAATGGATGAGAGACCTAAATGTAAGACCAGACACTATAAAACTCTTAGAGAAAAACATAGGAAGAACACTCTTTGACATAAATCACAGCAAGATCTTTTTGATCCACCTCGTAGAGTAATGGAAATAAAAACAAAAAAAAACAAATGGGACCTAATGAAACTTAAAAGCTTTTGCAAAGCACAGGAAACTACAAACAAGACAAAAAGACAACCCTCAGAATGGGAAAAAATATTTGCAAACGAATCAATGGATAAAGGATTAATCTCCGAAATATATAAACCACTCATGCAGCTCAATATTAAAAAAACAAACAACCCAATCCAAAAATGGGCAGAAGACGTAAATAGACATTTCTCCAAAGAGTACATACAGATGGCCAAGAAGCACATGAAACGCTGCTCGGCATCACTAATTATTAGGGAAATGCAAATCAAAACTACAATGAGGTATCACCTCACACCAGCTAGAATGGGCATCATCAGAAAATCTACAAACAACAAATGCTGGAGAGTGTATGGAGAAAAGGGAACCCTCTTGCACTGTTGGTGGGAATGTAAATTGATACAGCCAGTATGGAGAACAGTATGGAGTTTCCTTAAAAAACTAAAAATAGAATTACCATATGACCCAGGAATCCCTCTACTGGGCATATACCCAGAGAAAGCCATAATTCAAAAAGATACATGCACCCCAATGTTCATTGCTGCACTATTTACAATAGGCAAGTCATGGAAGCAACCTAAATGCCCACTGACAGACGAATGGATAAAGAAGATGTGGTACATATATACAATGGAATATTACTCAGCCATAAAAAGGAACGAAATTGGGTCATTTGTAGAGATGTGGATGAATCTAGAGACTGTCATACAGAGTGAAGTAAACCAGAAAGAGAAAAACAAATATATATTAACGCATATATGTGGAACCTAGAAAAATGGTACAGATGAACTGGTATGCAGGGCAGAAATAGAGACACAGATGTAGAGAACAAACATATGGACACCAAGGGGGAAAGCAGCAGGGGGTGGGGTGGTGTGATGAATTGGTCGATTGGGATTGACATATATACACTGATGTGTATAAAATGGATGACTAATAAGAACCTGCTGTATAAAAAAATAAATTAAAAACAACATCAACAACAACAAAAGAAACCTGGACATCTTTTCTTAGGTTTGAAAGCTATTTGTATTGTTTTTCAAAGTATTTAGAAATACTTAGAAAATAATGTAATACTACACATATAAGGCAATGATGTGCACATTTAGCTTTCAGTGGACTCCTAAACGTTTTTAACCTGGGTTACATATACTATGTGTCAGAGGATGCCACTCATATTCAAAGCCAGAAGTTCACCTGTGTTGCTATCGGGATTAACAAAACTTCATTCCTAAAAAAAAAGTGATTCGTACTTCTAAAAGCTCTTCTAATCATGTCAACCTACAGATTATATTAAAATAGAGGAAATCTGAACAAATAAATATTGTAAAAAGATCAACACACCTCTTGTCTTGGTTTTGATAATCAGATTATTACTTGAATTTCATTTAATCATAAGTAATTTTTTTTCTCCCAAATTTAAGTGTGAGCACAGACATCTATTTTCCTTGGTTTTTGTTTTTTCCTCTTGAGTATTCCGTGGAATTGAAATCAAAGTGATGTAAAGTTCACCCTTTCTGCCGCCTCTGGTCTTATGTTATAATCTGATAGACAAGGCATACATTTCTTTTCTCAGTTCTAAAAATACCGAACATATGTATATATATAACTGATTCACTTTGTTGTAAAGCAGAAACTAACGTACCATTGTAAAGCAATCATACTCCAATAAAGAGGTTAAAAAATAATAATAAATAAATAAATAAATAAATAAAAATACTGAACCCCAATAGCCAGGAGTCAACTGTAAAAATTTAATTAGAGTTCTAGGAGAAAACATCTCAACTCAGAATTGGTAATTTGGCTTTAAAATTAGGGGAAAGGAGAAAACTGATGCTCAGCGGCTCCATTCTTGCTGTCCCCACTGCCATCCTCCTTTGTTGGGGTCCCCATGGTTTTCCTAGGAGCAAAACACCCCCAGTCCCCTGGCTAGCTAAGAGATCAGCCTCGTTGATATGACCTTTTACTAGGACACATATCTGGAAGGTCGGTGGGGTGGGTCTTTTAATCAGCAAGCTGACATTTACATGAAGTCAGAGTGTCTTGGCCATAACAAAAAGCTGGTTTTCACTACATTTAGAGATGGTTGGTTCACCTTTTTGCATCTTTCTATGCCAAGTGTAGAGCTGTAACTCAATTAACATTTTCATTTCAATCGAGTTAGTGATCTTGTTCTTGACCTTGTACTCAAGGACCTGTATAATTTAGCTGAGAATATAGCCTTTTGCCATATTTATAACTAATATATTAGCAGACTTGGGGGGCATGAAAAGCTAAAAGAATATAGGATCCATGTCCAAGTACCTAGAGAAAGCAAGAATTAAAAATAATTTGGGGAGATGGACTGGGTCTTTTTAAATATATGTGATGTTTCCCAGTTGGAAGAAAATAGCTGCTGGGAAAGTGAGTTGGAGGTCAAAGTTTTAGGGATACTTCAGTCTTACTGACGTGCACTCAATTTCACGAGAGTCCAAGCATGGTTGCCTCTTATTTTCACCAATCCTTATTTCTATTCAAGTGATCCCTAAGACTAAATACATGTATGTCTTATTATATAAAAGCCATCTGTTCAGTTTCAACATTATGTTACGTTCTTCCCCCCGCCAGGTTTATTGAGATATAACTGACATATACTATCATGTAAGTTTGTGTACAATGTGATGATTTTATAAATATATACAGATATATTTCTATATCTATATATATTATATATAGAGAGGAATGATTAGCACAATTAGGTTAGTTAACACATCCATCACCTCACAAAGTTACCTTTTGTGTGTGTGTGTGGTGAGAAGTTTTAAGATCTACTCTCTTAGCAAATTTCAAAAATACAATACAGGATTGTTAACTATAGTCATCATGCTGTACTTTTACATCACCAGATCTTATTCATTTTTGTAACTGGAAGTTTATACTATGTTACATTTTTTTGTGATTTTTTAATAGTATATGGATTTTCCAATATTGGTAAAGATCTTTTTGATAATTCCCTTAAAGATTTTTTAATATACAAAACATTAAAATTTTCTTGAAACAATAAAAGGCTGGGAGTCAAATGGTAAATATATCCATGGTAAAATAATGGTGCTGTTGTTTTTAGCACTATGAAGGGAGATGTAAGGTAGGTAGAAGAATAGCATGTTGGTTCTAGAAGAGACTTCAGAGATCATCTCAACCCTCCCATTTTACAGGTGGGAACAGAGGCCTGGAGAGTGTTCATGACTTGCCGGAATCACATCCAGTTCTCCTGACAATTCAGTAATTCTTGTGCACCATAATTAAATCACATAATGATTGATTATATAACCATTATTTTTAAAATGTTTAAATAAACATTATAATTAATACTTATAAAAGTACATGATTTGCCTTACAATCTTTGACAAGGATATAAACTGAAAAGTGTATTATTACACAAAGCCTCTTTCCTCTGTCCAGGAGCCAGACTGGACCTAATGGATCCTGAATTGTTGGTTTCCCCTCATGTTCAAAGCAATAGGAAACATCCAGCTGTTTATATAATAAAGAGTCTTATTTGTTTTAGGAAAACAATTTATTTAAGAAGCTTACCAGAAACCTTTCAAAACTGAGATATTATCTGTGGAATAAACTATTCTGCTTAAAAAATAAATATTTAAAATGAGATCATTTGATTTCTATCTATCATTGCTGTACAGCTCTCAGGATTCTGGAAAAATAAAATATATGTCTTTCTTCCCTAACCTAGAGATAAAATTTCACTTATTCTTTTCATGAAAGAAAATTCGTGAAAAGAAAGAAGATTCAAAGCAATTCCAATCAAAAGCCTAACAGGGCCTGTTTGATTTCCTTTTGTTTTATACAAAAAACTAACACACTGACTCTAAAATTTATTTATAAATGTTGAGGGCCGCAAGCAGTCAAGGAAAGCCTAAAGAAGAGCGAAGTGGAAGAACTTGCTCTACCAGACATCGAAACTTAATATAAAATGATGAAAGACAGCGTGGAATTGTTACAATGGTAGACAACCCAATAAAACAGGACAGAGCCCTGAAACAGTTCACGTGTATATGGTCATTTGATTTTTGACAAAGCTGGCACCGCAGAAGAGTGGAAAAAGGATGATCTTTTCAATAAATAATGCTGGGTCAGTTGAGGTCCACGTGGGGAAAAAAAATATGACCTCTGCCATAGACAAAAATCCAGTCCGGTATATTATTAATTAAAGTAAACTATATGCCAATATTATAATTGTAAAAAAAGATTAAGTTGGGCTTCATCAAAAATAGGAACGTATGTCCTTCAAAAGACACAACTGAGAGTTAAAGGCAACTGAACAAGTAGATCTGTGCTATACTCAGCATACATATAGAATTTCTACAACTCAATGAGAAAAAGATAAAGAACTCTACATGAATATTCAGCTAGACATATTTCATTTTGAGAGTAAGTCCATTCCTTCTCAGAATTTTTTGAGCTCACTTTTGGGCACAGTGTTTCCTACCCTTAGAAAACTACCTATTCCTCAATTTAAGCAGTAGTTTCAAAATAAAGAATGTGATGGCCCTGTGACAGTAAAGACAAGGAGACAGAAGTTACTTTGTTACTTGAGTTACTTCAAATCTGATATTCCATGTGACCTTTTGGAGTTTTTATTTGTGTTTAAAATTTAAAACAATAAAACAGAGTGCAGACTGCAAGGTGTAATTTTGCTTTTGGCAATGGAAAATTTTACCTCATGCATGAACTCTTTTATTGAGTTTGAATAATATTTTTAAAATTTAACTTTATTATTTTTAATTGTTAGTTTATTTTAAAATGAAAGAACAAATCAGGAAAATTATTATTACTGATAATTATGTAATTGCTTCCAAAACTAATATTATCACATAAAGTGTTATAGATACTATCCAGGTGTCAAATACTCTACATTTTTCTGCTACCTTGGACTCAAAAGATGTGTAAGATCCCTACTCAAAAAATCTATAAAATGTTATTGGGAGATATTAAAGATGTAGATAAGTAGAGAGGTATATTTTGTTGAAGGATTGAAAGACAATTATTGTAAATACATTAATTCTCTTTAAATTCTGTATTACAGAATTAACTTTGTATTACAAAGTCAAATCAAAATCCCTCCAATTTTTAAAAAATGAGACATAAAAGAATAAAAATAAATTTTAATACTTTAAAACTAAGAATATGTGCTTACCAAAAGTCACTATTAACAGAGTAAAAAAGCCAGAGAGTGAGAGAATTATTTGAAATACATATAACTGACAATTAACTCATATCCAGAATATATAATTAAGAAACAAATACATAATTAACAAATATATAATTAAGAAACAAAACACTGAAAATAATCCAAAAAGCCAGACACAAAATAATGCACACTGCAGATTTCCATTTATATGAAGTTTAAAAAAAGAGGTAAATTTAAATTCTAGTTTTATGACTAGATAAAGAAAATGTGGTATATACATACAATGGAATATTAGTCAGCCTTAAAGTAGAAGGAAATACAGCCATTTGTGACAACACAGATGAACCTGGAGGATATTATGCTAAGTGAAATAAGCCAGACACAGAAGGACAAATACTGCATGATTCCATTCATGTGAGGAATCTAAAACAGTCAAACTCACAGAAGTAGAGAATACAATGGTGGTTGTGGGGGGGGGGGCGGGCAGGGTTGGGGGAAATGGAGAGTTGCTATTCAAGGGGTATAAAGTTTCAGTTACATTAAGTCGAATAAGTTCTAAAGATCTGCTGTACCACATAGAATCTATAGTTAACAGTACAGTATCATGTACTTCGAAAGTTGTTAAGAGGGTGGATCTTCCGTTCTTACCACCAAAAAACAAGGGACACAAGGAAACTCTGGGAGGTGGTCGATATGTCTATTACTTCAGTGACAGTTATGGTATCACAGGTGTTTGCATAAGTCCAAACTCATCAAATTGTACACATTTAATAGGTACAGTTCTTTGTATATCAATTACACCTCAATAAAACTATTATAAAAAACCCCAAACTCTAGTTTATCAGGGATGTCATCTTAAGTGGCAAAACCATACAGAAAAGGAAGGAAGTGGTTACCATAAAGGTTAGTGTAGTGGACATCTTTGCTTGGCATAAGGTGGGCTTGTGGGAGGCTGAGAAGTTCTATTCCTGTAACGTTACATGGGTGTGTGCTTTATGGCAACTCATTGAACTGTACATTTGTATACACTCCTCTGGTTTTGTGTTTAGTTCACAATAAAAACATTTTTCTAAGTTAATGGGAAATGATGAAGTGAGAAAGTGAGTCTATCTAGACTTCTCTTTCAAGAAGCGTGGTTGAAGGTTCTGTCCGGCCTCTTTAATGAATCAACCAGGCCATATGAACTTGTGCTGATGCCATGTTGTAGGTGAACTGGGGCATGTGTGGTTCTTTTGGTAAATATCAACACCACAATAGTGAAAACTATTAGCCTTTCTGTGATGAAGTGTTTTAAGAAAAATTACAGACCACGTAACAATCCTCCTAATACTACAGCCCTGCCACCATCACTCTCTGAATCCAGAATTCTTCCAGGCCTGGTCTTTGTTCTCTCTCTGCTCCTCATTCCACAATTCTCTTGGTTTCTCTCTGCCCATGGTGGCCTCATACTTTGTTTATTTCTGCCTAGCCCCTTCGACAGATGGTTTTGAACTGCCTAGCCAGCCTTTGGCCCTGACTCCTCTCTCAAGTCACAATTCTGTTACTGCTTTCGAGCTCAGATACGAATGTTTACACCACCCAGCAAAGAGGGGTACAGAGGTTGTGCCCAATGTAATTGAAATCTTGTAACTGCAGAGGTGCTTTATGTGCAGGTTCTAACATGGCATATGAATCATGCATAGGATGCAAGTATTCTGGTCTAATGGGTTAGACATCTTGGCCTTGACTAGGTGTCCTTTAAAACTATTAGCTCACAAAGTTTAAAAAAAGCAAAATATTTTACTTAAGGGAAGTATTCATAGTCAAGTCACATTGCTGGAGCATTTTAGAAATTGATTCCCATTTCCAGTAGTTGAATGTATAATTTAGTGTTTATAAAGTATATGGTCTAATGTTATTATTTATGTTCTAAAAGAGTCAAGAAGAGGTAGTATAAGCAATAACTTTATCTGAAAATGTGCATGCTATAATAAAAGTAGATATAAGTCATCTTAAATACTGCATATCAGTTTTTAGTTCATTTTATTAGAAATCTTTGCATTTTCCTACAAATATAAAAGGTATCCTTTTATTTTTCCATATCAGAATGTACTTCCTTTGCACAGGAAGAATGACATATTTCATAATAGGTATTTAAAAATTCTGAAATAGTTAATGTTGATGTTTTAATAAATGACAAATGACCACAGTGTTCTAGGCAGGTATAACTCACTGTTTGATGTTTCATTTTAATCCAGTTTTCAGTTAACACACACTCTTCTGGTATAGTAAGGGAAGAAAATGAAAGAATCTTTCTCCCTGGAAAGCTAAATATTTTAGTCGGGTTTAAAAAGTATGTGCACAAGCCCTACAGCAGTAGTAATGAATGATAAAGGCCATTCTCCAAGGATTTGGTATAACACGGTCATTTTTCACCACTATTATTTTTCTGTCATTTTTTAAAAAAACCCATCCCGTTGCCTTTTCATGCTATTATGTGTGACTTTTTTCCCCTCAAGATTTCTGGGCTGTTGCTATCACAAAAATAATGATGAAATTTTGCTTAATGTTCTTTTGCTCTTGAATTTCAAATGAGGAACTCTGCACTGTCTACATCTCTCACGTTGCCCACCACAGGCCTTGTTCATGCAAGAGGAAAAGGTCTCCCCAGTACTTAACCAATCCATTTATTTTGGAGAACAGTAATTTCACCAGTAAGCAGCAATTTCATCACTTCTACAATCCATTTCCACCAGAATGAAGAATAGTTCTGAGATGAATTTACATGATGCCACTTAGGTATCTTTCTCCTAAATTCAGTCAATGAATCCTGCAGAGTGCTTAGGGATGCTGTAACAAAACTAATAAGAGTATATTGTATTCATTTATTCTACAAATATTTATCATTGTCTACCATTAGCCAGGCATGTGGCTAGGTACCAAGGATACAATATGGAAAAGACAGACATGGTCCCTGCCCTCATAGGAGACACGAGCTCATGTTAACATGGAAAAGCTCATGTCCCAAGTGTTACAAAAGCACAGCATACTATTGGAACACCAGGAGGGTTATGTGATCGAATTTTAGGGAAACAGAGAAGGCTGCCTGAAAGAAATGATAGCTAAACAGGGACATAAGCAATGAATAGAAATTAGGCAGGCAAAAAAAATGAACCAAAGAGAGAATATTAGTTACTTCAGTTGGAGTGTGGATTTCAGGGGAGGGGTAGAGTGAGGGCAGTATGCCAAGATGAGGCCAGAGAGAATGCAGGAGGTGGAGGGCCAGATTTTTAAGGACCTTTTAAAATGAGATAAAGACTTTGGATTTGATTATCTGTGCAACAGGTAGAAAAACACTGGTATTTTCCGGCATGTGCAGTTCTGGTACTAGAACTGGCTTCAGAGGAACAGAACCTTAAGGATGAGTTCTCTGAATTGGTGACTGTTCCATGTCAATCCCACGGGAGTCCTCTGGGGCTGTCATGGGAAAGCTGCTGGATGAGTCTTAGTGCTTGGAGGATCGTGGGGCACCCTCTGATCTGATGAACAGCACAAATAACAAGTGGGTAGTGGCTGACATGGCTTTGGAATTAACTCTGTTTCACTTGGCTGGGAATTTTCCTTTTGTGCACTCAGCTTGAGAGTGAATTTGGAGGGAGGAAACTAATGATTAGGTTGGGTCTGTACTGGAAAAGTTAAGGGCACTGGTCAAGTTATTCTTCCCGAAGCATCACTAGCAGTTGCTGAAAATAACATCAGCATTGCTAAGTAGAGAAAGGATCATTTGCAAGGCTTGTTGTTTCCCAGCTCCTGGTTTTCTGTGCTATGTAGGTTAGGAAGGCAGGTCGCTGTTCAGGAAGCAGGGTGCAGGACCTCCCCTGGCGCACAGAGTGGTCACAAACTCAGAGAACTGTGTTCTTCACCCCAATTTAGGCTTAAATTGAACACAAATGTCAGTGCAGACCTTTATCACATCCTCATGACTGTACAATTGAGAGAGACTCCTAACAGCCTCCTCCTTCAGGCCACCCCGACTCTTGGGCATCAGCTCCCTAGAGCATCAGTTCTACCATGTTTCTCCTCTACTCAAAAACAACCAATGGCTCCTCAGTCCCTCTAACAGTGGTTCTCAGCTCTAACTGCATTATTAGAGTCACCTGGAGAGAATTTTTTAATACTAGTGGCCAGACACTTGAATCAGAGCTATAGAATGAATGCTTGTGTCACCCCCAAAAATTCATATGTTGAACTCCTAACCACCAATGGGATGGTATTAAAGGGTAGAGCCTTTGGGAGGTGATTAGGTCATGTGGGTGAAGCCCTAATGATCAGGATTAGTGCCCTTAAAAAGGAGACCTAAGAGAGCCCTCTTGCCCCTCTGCCATGTGAGGACACAGAAAGAAGATGGTTGTTTATGAACCAGGAAACTCTTAACAGACACCTAATCTACCAGTGCCTTGACCTTGGACTTCCCAGCCTTCAGAACTGTGAGAAATAAATGTTTGTTATTGAAGTCACCCAGGTTTTGGTATTTTTGTTGTATCAGCCCAAACAGACTATGATAATCAGCATGTCAATATTTTTTCATCTCTCCTTAGGTTATTTTAACATGCAGCAGGGTTAAGAATTGTTGACCTGTATGACAGAATTTAAACTCCTTAGTTTGATATTCAAAATCATCCAGAATCTGGTCCTCACCTACATCTCACCTGGTGTGGTATGTCCAGAACACTTTCCTACCCAGGAAAAAAGGATGCTGCAATTTCATGCCACATCCTCCATCATAAGGTAAGTCAGATATATACCAGCATGTGGGTTACCTACTGCATGTGCAGATGGAGAATGGTTTAGATAAGAAAGGATAGAAATGAAAAAAAAATAGAAAGAAATGAGTTTAATAGTGTCTACTGATGAAGATTAATGTCATTAGTAGTAGGAAAAGACAAGGTAGCTGTACTTTGAAATCTACACAACTATTTTCTGGATTCTGTTCACACTTTTGATAGGGAGGCTGTGGCAACAGTGGAAATAGAGCTGGTGATTGTTTGACTGGGATGACCTTTGGGAGTGAAGAGGTGAGAGAGGTGAAGGAGAGCAAATATAAAAGTTCATAGTCCTGTGCAAGATCCTTACTGATGCTCACAATAGATGATCCCGGTTTAAATTTTTAAAAAAACCTTTCTCTGAATTTCTCTGTCCTCTGTGTTTTGAGAAGCTGTAGCAGAGATTTTTTTCCTGAGGTTGACATTTTCATCAGAAGAGAAAGCCTGGGGACTCTGATAATAGCTGATCACAGGAATCCTGGATGACCAGTGTGGGTTCCCCTGCCTTGATTCTACTCTAATTAGGTGATCACAGCCATCTCTCTTGACATGTCTGCAAGGTGCTGGAGATACTTGGCAATGAATCTGTCAGTCACGCAGAGAGTACAAATGGGTTGGGTCAGAGGTAACCAGAAACCTTGCCTTTATGTCGCATTATTTATTTGGAAATTGGTCCACAGGCATGGAAAGGAGGATATAAAACACTGTAAATATATACTACATATGAACCTTGCCATATTTTATTCTAGGTTAAAAGATTTGAAATTTGAGCTATTCTATAGTAATAAAAATGAAGAAAAATTTCACATAAACCCAGGAATACTAAAGAAAGCTATGAATAATAAATTTGGGTAAGTCAATACTGTTTTGATGTGCTAGCATAACTTGCTACTTAAAGGAATTCTGTAATGAGTATTTTTGTAATACAAGAAAACCTCCTGTAAGGCTCTCTGCATTCTAAATTGTTTTACAATTTTGATTTTTCTGAAAGTTGTGTATACCAAGCTACTGTTAGATAAAAGACATTAAATTGGGGGTTGTGGTTGTTGCCCCTTTGTCTTGCTTTTCTGGGTTATTTAAGCCATGATGACAGACCTGAATGACTGCAAATCAGGGAAATTTTTTTTAATACTTAGCTCTAATGGTATGGGGCTCAATTATATGCTGCCTTATGCAGCGAGGAGGCACAAAATGAAACCCATCTGAGCACAAATCGTTGGCTCCTCTCTTCCTCCTGTGTCCTTCCTCGTGTCCTGTAGACACCTGACTTTTGAGGTGTCTACTTCAGAGCTGCAGGTTAGGGACCCAAGAACCTTTCTTCATTGGGAGCTCTACTGGGGAGAAAGTACTCTTTGACAGTCAAGACATCTTTGGCTCTAAAGCACACATCTATAATCAGATCCACTCTTTTCAGAAAACCAGGAACAGGGCACCCAAATGCAAACCCAAACTTCGCACAGCTTGAGCTTTTCAAAGTAAGCAGGGAATAATGACAGCGAATGAGCCAACACTGTGCTAAGTGTGTGATCCACACACCCTCACTTAGTCCACAGAGCATCACTGTGGGCGGATGTTACTCTATCTCCTTCCTACAAATGAGGGCCTCTGAGGTTAAACTATGTGCCCACAGTCATAGCTGGCAAGTGGCAGAGTTAGAATTTTAACCCAGGTGGTCTGGCTCCCTAGTAAATGCTCCAAAACAGTATGACCTCACTGGAGTTGCCACATCATTTCAGCTTAGCAGTGAGCTGTTATTGCCTACTGAATCCCTTTTCAGCTTTCTGGATCTTTTTCACAAAAGCCCTCTAAATGCCCAGGCTTGTTGATTATATATATATTTTATCTTTATTTATGTATCTTTGCATCCTTCTAGAATACACTGCAAAGGAATGGTGATGGGTGCTGCTTATTTGTTTGCCTATTTATTACCCCTGATTTTGGACAACACTTTTAGTCCTGATACAGTCTTCATTTCCATCTGTCTTGAGGAAATGAGATGGAGAGAGAGAGAGTGTCCCCACTGATCCCTGTCATAACTGATAAAGTTCCACTGGGACAGAAAGCCCTCACTGGCTTCTCAAAACCTCTGAATTAGGCTTTAAAAAGGGCACTGGGGTCCAAGCACAAACAGCAAATCTTCCTTCCAACTCCGTTTTTAGACCAAACAGTTGTATAGTACCTACCAGAGCACAGTAATGGCCAAAGTTTATTGTTAATTTTGATCACCCCAGTGGGTATCATTGTTCCAGCCACAAAGAACCAAGGTTACCACTGTTACTGAATGGTAATACAGGGGGTACATAAGCAAAATTTATGTGAAAATAAGCAGCAAATAGTCTCTGAATACTTATTTTATGTCAGTCACTAGAGATGGGATATTGATCTTCACAATGTAGCAGAGAAATAAGACAATAACCATGTAACATCATCTGTAAGTGCAAAAGAAGTTCTCTAGACTTTTTCTCAGTCTTAATCTATTTTTTCCTTCTCTTTTCCCCTACCACCTACTACCCCTCCCCCCTCCCCCCACATCTCCTTTGTGTGCCCTGTGTTTTTAGAGTCAATGCTGGCTCTCATGGCTGATTTCCCGTGAAGACCTCAATTTTTTCATAGCGGCAAAGATAAACCTGTCCCAGCTTTATCTCATATAACAAATTTAATCTTCTTGAGTTCTACTTCCTCAAACAGTTGACAGGCTCATCCAAAGGTGTTAATTGCTTATAAAGTCTTAACGATCATTTATATGTTAACAATCACCTATAATATCTTGACTCCTAGGAGCAAGAATTGAGCTCACAAAAACAATAGGTATTGAGAGACATGAACGTCCTGTTAAGAGACAAATTTGTCTAACTCTGCTTGCGCTTTTTAACATGAGATTTCCAGTCATGTCACAGTTTCCAAATTGAAATCCTTGCCATTTATCTGGGCCTTCTAGAGACTTCTCTGACCTGTATGTAATTTAAGAGGAGAATTTTATTTTCCTTTGTAAAGATTGCTTTTATCTTTTTTTTCTTTTTTTTTTTTTGCGGTACACGGGCCTCTCTCACTGCTGTGGCCTCTCCCGTTGCAGAGCACAGGCTCCGGACGCGCAGGCTCAGCGGCCATGGCTCACGGGCCCAGCCGCTCCGCGGCATGTGGGATCTTCCCGGACCGGGGCACGAACCTGTGTCCGCTGCATCGGCAGGCGGACTCTCAACCACTGCGCCAACAGGGAAGCCCAAAGATTGCTTTTGTTAGTCAAAGACATCAGCAGCAAGTTTGAATTTGCATTTTAAATTTAGAATGATTTATTTCCAACGAAAAGTGTATCACTGCTGCAGTTAGTCTAGGAGTGACTAGGGGACTAATAATTTATATTGAAAGACTATTAGAAATGTGAGCTTCCTTATAAAGGAAAAGATTGGCACACTTGACTTCATAATTTAAAACCTCTATATGACAAGAGACTCCCTAAACACAATTATGTGACAAACAACAGACCTGGAGAAAATATGAATACTTGCAACATACATAATCAAAAGGTTAGCACTAAGACTGCAGTAAGAAGCTCCTAGCACGCAATAAACAAACAGCAAACCACCTAATTTATATGGGGAAAAAAATAAAAACCCTCAGAGAAAAACACAAATGATGAATAAGCACATAATAAGCTTAACCTCACTAATCAAAGATGTGCGAACTTTCTGCTTATCAGATTGGCAAGGTTATATAATATTTAGTGTTATTGCTGGCAAAGAGCACTGCCGTGTTGTCTGTGTAAATTGGGAGTCAAGTGGCCTCGGTTCTCTGTAGTTATTCAACAACATTTATCAAAAATATGTGTCTTTTTGACACAGCAATTCTTCCAAGGATCTATCTGGCACAAATATGTGCAAAAGTGGAAAACATGTATGTTCAAAAATCTTAATTGTAGCATTCTAACGATGAAGTCTTGGAAACAATCTCAGTGTTCACCCCCAGAGGAATGGATAAATGCATCAAGGTGCATGCAAGCCACACATGCAAAGCAGCTGAAAAATGAGTGAGAGAGTACTCACATGGAAAGATATTACCTGCTTTGTTTTTTAAAGTTCCAGGGCAATTTCTATTTCTATGTAAATAACAACAAACACCATAATCATGTCTGTGGGTATAAGTGTGGATGTGTGTTTATAAAAAAATGCCTGGATGATCCAACTGTTGGCAGTGATCTCCAGAGAGAAGCCTGGGATTGGGGCAAAGGAATTTTTTATTTTATTCATTTCTAAGTTGCATTTTTAAAAATTACTTTCATTATTAAAAAAAGAAAAGTTCTGGAATTTTCTTATAAAATAGTGTGCCAAATGACACAGATTCCACTATAGTGTTTTCATGTTTCAGAAGAATTATGTATCTCTTTAAATGCTCCCATTGATAATGCATATTTACTCATTTACTCAAATTTCCCATCAATTCTTTAGAATTCTGGAACGTGCACTGCACAGAAAGTCAGGATATTCAAGTTCTAGTTTCTGTTCTATCATGCCCTTGTTGCTCAGGTATCCCCCAATTTTCAAAAGTTCACTTTACGCCACTTCGCTTTTACAAAAGACTTACATTAGCACCTGTTTTTGCTAAGGGAAAGAAATCCAAAGAGTATTTTCGCGTTTAGAAAAACAACTGAAAAGCAAAAATAGTTTCAGCATTGGTTTTGCAGCAGTCGTTACCGGGGCAGCGCCCACCGGCCCCACCCCACCCCTGCCACCTCCCCAGCAGGAACAGCACCACTAAGCCCCTTCCCTATGCTCAGCATCTCAGCATCAAGCCACGATAGCTTTGAACTGTGTCTATGAGCATTGTTCCTTCATTTCCATTTACTTTCGGCATCTGTTAGCAAGATGCGTCCTAAGGTAACTGCTTCTTCGCTTTATACCACTTTGGCTTCTAAAAGGTTTAACAAGGGTGTTCAACTTTCAGATGGTGGGGAAAACATGTTATCTCTTTGCAGACCAATCATTTCATGTCTCCGAATCTCTGAAAAACGAAATCTGGGCACCATTTGTTGTTCTCTAACTCTGGTCCCCGCTGACCCCAGGCTCTTCTCCACACCTATCTACCACCCACCACCCTGCTTTTCAACCAAAGCAATTCTGTTTGTCTCCATTTTGTTTATTTATTTATTTATTTATTCACCTAAGATTTTGTCTGATTTCTGAGCAAAAGTCATTTGAAAATATCCGGAAGAGATTATTTTAAGCTCCTTCCAGAACAAATACTTCTTGAGTCTATGAAATCCAGGCTCTGGTCAGGAATGCAGACCTTTTAGTCGGTCCTTAAATTACCCCAGCCTGGAATTACCCCTGCCTTTCTCCCTGTGCATCAGGCCAGAAACACAGACCTTTTTTATTTTTCCCAGAACATAAAGTTGAACTGTACAGGCTGTAATGGATATGAATGAGAAAGGTCAACACACATGTGCCAGGAAACAAGGGGCAACATGGACTGCTGGGGAAAAGGGGGAGCTCTTCCTATCCCCCCCCCTTCAAATGACCATTGGGTCAGTTGGCGTTGCTCCTGGCACAAGGGTTTTGCTTTTGCTTATGAACATGCTCTGTTAAGAAATAATAGTGGGCAGAGATTCGTGCGAATACATTCATTAGGGAGATGTAATTCAGGCTTCACAGTTAAAGGTCAGACCAGAAACCAGCACCAGCTCTCAGTCAGCAGCCAAGGGAGGAGAGAGTCAGGGCCTGATCTTCTCTCTCAAAGCCAATGAAACACAGGGCCTGTGTTCAGGGTCAGCTCCATTCATACCGTAAGTTGGGTAAAATTTAACAATTGGGTGGCCTTTTCTTTCACTTGGGTGAAAAAACAAAATCAAGAACTTCTAGAGAGTTCTAAATGGAAGCAGACATAGCAAAGTTAGAGTAGATGTTACTCCACTGCTGCTACCCATCCCATCCTTTCAAGACACATGATATAAACTCTACAACTCACCTCTGACATCACTGACTGTATCACAAGGTAAGAACCCATGAAACTATTTGCCAAAGTAAGAGGCAAAAAAAGAGGGTCAAGATACAGCACTCATTTGTCATATTCTCATTTGACAGCCCAAACATAATCTGTGAGGCCACCTTAGAAGTGAAACAAATAGATGGGTTACTTATTTATTCTAAACTATTTTTTCCATAAGAAAGTCTTAGTAGCGTGCTTAAAATATCACAGACTAAACCTACTTGACTCCAACTCACTGAATCCCCAGTTTCCTCTCAACACCTCTCTCTATATCACATATTAAATTCATTCTTATCCTTCGGATTTGTGTTATTGAAGGGAGGGCTCTGTGCCCTATTTTTCTTACATGCCCCCAGAGGTCCAAATGAAATGTAACACCCTGTAGACTAAATATAACTAAACTGTTTTGCCATTAAAAGGACGTGATACAGTGTAGAAGCAATTTGAAATATGTTACTTTGCTAAATAAGCATATTAAATTTGACAGAGACTTCAAAGCATAAGCTACAAAGGAAGGGAAGAGTAGATAGATGGGAAACTACCTCTGTGATTTAAAAAAATATAAATTTTGATCACCAAAGGGCTACTATGTAAACAACTTTTCAGCACTTCCTGTGTGTCAAGTTTTTTATATAAGTTAATTACTGACACAGTAATGCTGAGAAACAAACTACCCCAAAACTCAGTGGCTTAAAACAATAAGCATTAGCTCAGCAGTCTATAGCTTGGTGATTTAGATTGGGCTCAGCTGGGTGGTTCTTCTCATAGGGCTTGGCCTACATGTCTGGGGACTGATTGGTTGTCAGCTTCAGTTGGAGTCATAAGGTTAACTGGATCAGGTGTCTCTCACCCTCTAGCAGGCCAGCCCAGGCATGATTTCATGGTATTATCAGAAGGCAGGAACCCGAGCAAGTCCCAACGTCCAGGTGCTTTACAAGCCTCTGCTTGCATCATGTCTGCTAACATCCTATTAGCCAAAGTCAGTTGTATGGTTGAACCCAGGGACAGAGCAGGAGGAACGGCACTCAGATTTACAGAGGAAAGAATCTGAATATGTGAAGAAATCAAGAATTAGAGCCATAAATGCCGTCTCCCCAGAGACTCTGTACTAATTTAATTGATTTCCTCTCCTTTAACTTCACAATAGCTCTAAGAAGTTATTACTATTATCCCCATTTAATAAATGTGAATACTAAGGATAAGAGAGGGAAAGGCTAACTAACTAACTGGTAAAGGACAGAGCTACTAACTTCTTCTGCTCTAATATGTGATCTGTCCCCACACATTTCTAAGTTTCTTAGACCTTTATTATTTACCAAAAATACGGAAAATTATGGCAGAGAGAGAGAGATTTGGCAAAATTCAGAACTGAAGAACCTAGTCGTCTTATTCCATTTGTGTCATGAATCTTTTCCAAAAAGAATGGATTTACTATATGTAAGTTATATACAAATAAAAGACAAAAGAAAAGAAAAAGAATCTGAGTTGACACCCAAAGAGAATACCAACTAGAGTTCTGGGAGGGAACCAGTCAAAATGACTCAAAAAAAAACATATGGAAAACTAATAAATAAAATACCAAAGAACATTCTGAAAAGTCAGAGTATTGAAAGTCATTTGTCTTTCCAGATACTGCAACACATTAAAAAGTTACAATAATTTTTAACAGTACTGTCATGTGAATTGACAGACAAAGCAAACAGACCAGAAAGCACAGAAGTAAGGCAGAATCCACATAGGAATTTAGACTGTGATAAAGGTGGCAATTCAAATCAGTGAGGAAATGATGGATTGCTTCATAAATGATGCTGTGGTAACTGGATAGTCCTCTGAAATTTTTATTATATTTCTGCAATACCTTACACTATAAAAATTTTACATCTATCAATGATGTAAAAGTGAAATGAAACAGTAATAGCATGTGAACAAAATACGAGAGTACGTTTTAAACACATGCAAAATGAAGGAAGATATTTTTAGGATTGACATAAAACCCAAGTCCCACTGCAACCCAGTCGAGGGACTGTGGAACACACCTCAGAATTATCCCACTGAGGAGGGAGGAGGCCAAGTTATTTATCCAGAACTCCGGGAGCATTAATTTCCAGCACTTGTGGCTATTGCAAGGAACCTCCACAGTAGGCCAAAGGGATATAAGCGGGCACCAATGGCATCTGATAAATATGGGAAACAAAAATGTTATGGGTCATTCTTTAGGTGAAATAGTGAGAGATAACTCTCCTACTTCCATGCCTTCGTTCTGCACTCCTGAAATCTGGTTATGGGAGGATGAGCACCAAATGTTGATTGCTTGTTCTAAGTATGTGAAACATCTTGTAAGACAGCCCTCCAGATTGTAAAAGGTTTGGTCTTGCAGCTACCACCATAGTTGGATCTTGCAAAGTCCATCCCACCTTTTTTTTTTTTTTTTTTTTTGCAGTACGCGGGCCTCTCACTGCTGTGGCCTCTCCCGTTGCGGAGCACAGGCTCCGGACCCAAAGGCTCAGCGGCCATGGCTCACGGGCCCAGCCGCTCCGTGGCATGTGGGATCCTCCCGGACCGGGGCACGAACCCATGTCCCCTGCATCAGCAGGCGGACTCTCAACCACTGCACCACCAGGGAAGCCCCATCCTACCATTTTTAAGGTCAGCTTTTCCTGGGTGACAGGATTCACAGTAAGACCAGTGAACCCCACGTGTATGTGCCTATTGCCTATCTTCTGCAGTAAAATGAGTTCTTTGTTCAGAAGCAAGACCACCTTTGGACCATCAGGCCATGATGCCCAAGTAGAAGAGCTGCTTGAATTTCAACTTGAACCAGTTACAGAGCCTCTCTAGCTTTGGGCCACGCTCATGACCACCATCTTTAAGGGTTACTTGGCAATAGGTTGGAGCATTGTGCCTCTTTCTTAATGTCAGAGAATGTAACATGATGCAAACTGTCTTTCACTTTGAAGGGGACATCTTGAATGTCTCACAAATCTCTAGAATCTTCACTGAGATTCACTGAGGTCTCTGAATTCTCATGAGATTTATCACCCATCTTATGGCACATACGTGTTTTATCAAGGTATCTCGGGTACTTGATACTTTTTGCTCAATCAGCATGATCTAATCAATAGAGCCATGCCCTATGGGATGATGAAGTGATCGAGGTCTCTACAGATAGATTAAGGCAGCCAACAGGATGTCAGTAAGGATGTGTGGCTGCTGGATAAAAGCAAACTGCATTGAGTGGTGTCTACTTATTGGTTAGGAAAAGCGTGTTTGCCAGATTGACATCTGCATATCAGGCTCCAGGGACTGTGTTGATTTGCTCCATAAAAACAGATTACATCTGTAACAGCATCTGCAGTTAGAGCCACTACCAGTTAAGTTTCCTAAAATCCAGCTCTTCTCCCAGACCTCCAGCACTCCTGCACAGCCCAAACGGAGCTACCTGTGTGTCAAGTTTTTAAATAGGGAGACAATTGCAATCAATTCTCACACATTTTCCAGGTCCTTGATATGGTCATTAATTCTGTAACTCCTCCTAGGATGTGGTATTGCTTTGAAGCGGGGCTCCCACGTAGCCCATCTTTCCATAGTAGCCCTCATTCCAGGAGTGAGAGAATAAGTGTGGAAATTTTTTCAATTGCCAGATTATGCATTCAGGAACTAGACAAATAAACTCAGGGTCTAGTGTGAGACAAATTCTAATCAAAACTCTCTTATGTCGCTAAAATCCCACAACACCCAGTCTGACCAGTGGACCTGTTGTCAGGGTCCCCAGGAAACTCTGGATACTGAGATGCTTGTGGTGCCCATACAACATTGCTTCTGACCAAGGAACTCTTTTTACCATGAAGAAAAGTAATGAGCTCACACTCATGGGATTCTACTCAAAGACAATATCCAGAATTGCCCCCAAATCTGGTATCCCTCTTTCCTCCTTGCACAGGCACCTTGGCAGGTCAATGCAGAACTCTTTAGGGAAGGCTAAGAAATGTATAATACACATAGGTGGTAATGCTGTGTGACCTTTTTTAAAGGAATGAGTCTCCCCTGCATTTAGGGGTTTAGAGCCTGTGAACTGGCTCAGATAGGGAAATTTGGTGGGGATCTGAGTGTCCTCTGGTGAATAGTCACCAGGCCTAAAGTTTTATCAGTTATATAAATCAGGCCTTAGAAGGTTGCCCATATAATTCAGTACTAGAGATGAATGATCCATTATCTAGGACAAAAGATTTCTGAAGGGAAAACCATTTTGATCACTGATCTGGCCCTGCTGCCTCTTGCAGTGACCACACCCAGCTTAGCTCTCATGGTTAACTAGGCCTCTGTCATTCTGGAATCTCACCATCCTCACTGCATTCAAGAATCCCATTCCAATGGCAGGACCTCCCACCTTCATCCCAGGCTCACTGTCAGAGCCAGTTTCCTATCTAGAACACTATCTGCAAGGGAGCCTGGGAAACATCATTTTTAGTTTTCTAACTCCTGTGACACAGGAAGGGCTTGGAATGGATGCCAAATCCAATAGATGAGAACTTTATGAGAGAAAGAGCATTTTCTGTGAATTTGGAGAAAAGGTTGAGCTTATGCTCATGAGTAAAATAGATGAATGGATTAGGAATGTATGCGGGGTGTACAGAGAAGCTTCTTCAGTCTAAATGGGTAGGGAACATGTCCTTTTGTAAAACTGGCCTTTTGATCTCCTCAAAAATAAGTATAAGAGGACACATACAAAGCAAAGACCTACCAAATACAAACTTTTGCAGTCAATAAAAATCATGTTTGCAAAGAATATTTAATGGTATGAGAAAGTGCTGATTATATCACACTGAATGAAAAAGGGGTTATACAAGAGCATATATACATTTTTAAATCTTTTTAAAATAAATTTATTTATGTATGTATTTTTGGCTGCACTGGGTCTTCGTTGCTGTGCGTGGGCTTTCTCTAGTTGCAGCGAGCGGGGGCTACTCTTTGTTGGGGTGCACTGGCTTCTCATTGCAGTGGCTTCTCTTGTTGCAGAGCATGGGCTCTAGGTGCCCGGGCTTCAGCAGTTGTGGCACG
Source organism: Orcinus orca (assembly GCF_937001465.1). NCBI lineage: Eukaryota > Metazoa > Chordata > Mammalia > Artiodactyla > Delphinidae > Orcinus > Orcinus orca. Next base: position 93,709,789 of record NC_064568.1, on the reverse strand, counting down.
TGGGCTCAGTAGCTGTGGCTCGCGGGCTGTAGAGCACAGGCTCAGTAGTTGTGGCGCATGGGCTTAGTTGCTCCGCAGCATGTGGGATCTTCCCCGACCGGGGCTCGAACCTGTGTCCCCTGCATTGGCAGGCGGATTCTTAACCACTGTGCCACGAGGGAAGTCCCGAGCATATATACATTTTAAATTAGTGTGTGGATGTGTATACACACATGTACTGTATACACATATGTTACACACTCATATACTGGAAGGAAGCATCTCAAACTGCTAAAAGTGGTAGTAGAACCACAAATGACAATATATTTTTCTTTTAAATATTTTTCCAAAATTTTTGCAATTATGTCATTTTAAAAGTTAGAATTACTTTATAAAAAATATTATACCACAAGAAAATGGAATTGCTAATGAATGTTTTGGTTAAAGTCTAAAAACGACTAGTGTCATCATTATTCTACAACCCTAGAATTTATTTTCTAACATAGTGTAAAAAGAGAACACTTTAAAAATTAGGCCCAGGATTGGGAGAGAAAAATGTGTTTCTAAAACCTTTAGTTTGGGCTTGATCTCAGAATCATGGAAGTAAAAACTAAACTCTGGACACTTAGCCTGATTTCATGTTTGACTGTAGCAATAAATCCTCCCATTGTTTTTAAATGAAAACATAGATGAACTCCTAATATCCAAAACAAACGTAAGTGAAGTGCTTCATTTGAAACCAAACCCTCTAGCAGGATGCTTAACTTTATGAAAATCCACTTGAAAGCCACTGACCTAGTCCAACCCATCATTTTCCAGATGAAGGGATCTCCAGAGGGAAGGGGCAAATCTACCCTATAACCAAAGGTCAGATAAGAGGATGTCCCCACGATACACGCAGGAGTCTATGGCCAGGTGCCTCTTATCACCATTCAAGGCATGAAGTCCAAGATACAGAAGGAAATCACGTCTCAAAGGACTGTGAGAGGGCAAAGTCAAGGGTCCAAACCATGCGGTTGCCTTGAAGGATCAGAAGGCAGGGACAGAATGCAAGGGCCAGCTGCTGCTTTTCTGAGACTCTCGTGATGGTTTACAAAAGTACTGCAGGTTGGTTTAAGGAGTTGGAATGGTGCGGACCTGCAATAGCTTGCTGATGGCCACGTGACCCTTAGGACTAAAAACCACATGTCCCAACTCAGTAAGATGGCCTGGCTAATTCACACACACACACACACGCCTGCCTGCAAGTAATCCTCATAAACTTCACGCTCCCATATCCACCTAACTTGAACAGTCTTTACTCAGCGTACTGCCAATCCAGTGGATAATTTCATTCATTTTCCTACTTGGCATCTCCTTAGTGCTTTCCTTTGCCCATCTTCTCAGAACTCTACAGCCCTCTCCCATTGCATCAATTAGCATCTAGCTATGGTGATAAAACTTTGGTGTGCTTGATAATCATCTGAGAAGCAGGATTAAAACAATGATGTGGGGTCCCAATTCCAGAGGACCTGGGGAAGGAGAGGGTACAATTTTACATAGATGGCCCTTGAATCACAGTTTGAGATACACTGAACAATATGGTCATGATTCTCAGTCTCCAGCCCAGTCTTTCTCCAGGGCTCAAGGCCTAAAATATCAACTGCCTGATTAATTTGGACAAATCCTCTCACGGTAAATTCATCATGCTCTTATCCACCCACCCCCAAATCTACTGTGTCCTTTCCCCGCTTGCTGTGGTCCTCTACAACTGTGAGCCCATTGTTGGCCTTTGTTATCTCTTCTCCCTCACTCATTTCTAATGGCTTAAGCTCATCCAAAGACAGGAAGAGCCACTGACTTTATACTGATCTGTCATCCCCAAATTTCTGAGTCCAATCATTGCAATGGCTGCTACCTGCTTCAATGAAGGGAAGGAGAAAGTACAGGAATAAATATATGACTAGTTCCATGCCCTTGTGAGTTTCCCAAAACACTATTATAAAAGGCAATTTGGTAGTCAATTTTTATTGAAGCTTCAGGACTAATTGAGGGACAGGGAGTAAAAGCAGTGAGCAGGGTTGTTATACAACTGATTGCTTAAAACTGAATATTGAGCAGCCTTATTCTCAAAAATCCTTCAGTCAATCCCCTCCCCACCTTCTTTTCTTCTATTCAGGCCACACCTCCTTCCATGTGGCTCTGGCTCCCTTTGAGCTTTCCTTCCTCTCCTCCACGTGCACCCTCTGACACTCCCACTTCGTGGGCATAGCTCCTGCAAAGCAGAGGAGCTGTCCTTACCTCACCCAAGCCCATCCCAGTCACAACTGGAGAGCAACCTCCACAACTAGAGTGAACTGTCAGTGGATTTTAAATACAGAGATGTTTCTCCTTCAGGAAAAAAACTGCTGCCAGCTCTTAATCCAACAATTTTTTCTCCCTGTGTCATATCATTACTTGGCTCTTCTCAAATTGCTTTAGTATTAGCCACAGTCTGACCACAATGGTATTTTTTATTCCTTTCCTCTTGTGAGGGTGGTTGTCAGCTGCAATCAGGTGTTAATGAGGCTGGCCTGGGGTTCAAGGCTCCTGAGTAGTAGTTAGCTTTGTACTGGTCCCAGGTGGTAGTCCTTTCCTCCCTCCTGTTAGCAACATTGCCAATGCATGTTGTTTATTACAAGGAAGACCAATGTGGGGGAAAAAAGAGGGGGGTGTGGGGAGACCTTTTTCTCATTAACCCTAAAAGATCAAAAAAAAGAACTAGAACCCCTATTTCACTGAGAGTTCTGGTTAGTGAATTTTTATGGTAATATTTAGTGGCTCCTGGTGGCCTAGGGTTTCCTTGGTAAAATTAGGTTGGTTCTTGTTAAATCTCTTCTTAGACAAGGCAACAGGCTCTGCTTGTCCTTGGTAATAATTATAATTAGCACTTTCTATTGAAGGTAGCCTTGAAGAAACTATGCTTTCAATTTTTTAATTTAAAATCTAAGACCTTACATGTGCCAACAATGGATATATCAATGGCAGAACAGAGCCCTTGCTTCACCTGGAAACAGGCTAGACAGGCATGTTTATTTCTAAAGAAAAAAAATTTTTAAGTCATTCAGCAATCATCTATGAGTAGGGAAAGATAAGGCTGATGGTCTGATGACCATTTTAACAGGGACTGAACCAATTATAGACATAATTTTGTAAATGTGATTTGTTGATGATGTCAATATAAGAGAAGATATGGCCTGTATATTTCTGTAAGGACTTTTCTTAGCTCCAGAACTATCTGGGTAATTTTGAGGAACATACTATCCAGTAGGGTCCTTGGTTTCAACATTTATCAAATGAGGGAATTAATATTTCTAGATCTCTCCATTGCTCTATGACCCTTTTGCCCCCCCCCCAAATTTTTTTTCAGTAGGACTAGCAATACAGCCTGTTCCAGTGAATAACATAAACCCTCAGGCCTCTGTGCCATTCTTATGTTGGACAAATTCAAAATTGCTCTTCTACTTCCATTAAGTGGTCCTTTTTGGGATAATGGATCCTTTTGAGAAGCTGATGGATGCTATGAAACTTCTCAGTTTGGAAAAAAAATAAGAGGAATCTATACACAAGTACACAACATAGTACATATGGTTTTAGAAGATTCACTGACCTCCTGAAGCCTGTCAATGGACTTTGTAAAGGGCCACAGGCTCCCATTTTTTAAACTCTGGACTAAATGTTAACTTTCAGATTCCATCCTTAGGAACGAAGAGGTAAACAAGGTCTGTCAATGGGCTACGGGATATAGTAGGTTCCAAGAAGTCTCCGGAATTCTATGCAAAATTATATGAATCTGTGTTCAAGAAGAGGGCCTCCAGTTTTCATCAAACCCTCAAAAAGGATCTATGACCACAAGAAGTTTAAGAATTACTATTAAAGTTAAATTGCACCTGGAAAATCCACTGAATTACTACTTAATTAACACAACGATAGGAATAGGGCCCAAAGGTGTGTGGGAATGGAAATCTAGCTAGAAAGATGTTAAGAGCTGTCCAGGAAAACATAAGGAGGGCCTGATCTGAGGATGACAGTGGAAACAGAAAGGAAAGAATGAATGACAAAGGCATCTTTTAGACAGCCAATCCCACCCTCGTGTGCTTTGTCATGAATGGGTTTTCATGGATGAGTGATCCTCTTCCATCACTGGGTATTTTTAGCTCTATCTACAAGTTATCCCTCCTGATGTAGGGGTTCCATTTTCCTTCTGGCCTTATAGCTTTCTGAAACATAATACATAAATAATTCATCCCTAATTTTGGAAGGATAACTTGAGGCTCCTGATATATGAGTGAGGAATAGAAAATGTTTTGCTGAGTTTGATTTGAGAAGCAGTATAGAGAAAAAGAAGACACAGCTATGGGGAAAAGTGGCTTGAGAAGCTACTGGGGGAAAAGGATTTCTGGGAGAGAGAGGAGAGAGATGAATCTTTAGCAAAAGGAACTCTGGAGAAAAGCAAAGATGTTAAAAGAAAAGGAATATTTAAGAAGCTATGCTGTGTGGCATGCAATAGAATGCTTTACAGTACTTTCTTACTGATGCTTTAGTAAAGTCCACGTCATGTAGATTGGCATAAACCCATAATCTGGACTAATGGTTTTCAATCTTGCCTATACATTATAACCACCTGAGGAACTTCTAATCAATACCCACAGTGTTGGCCCCATCCCAGATATTCTGATATACTGGGTTGGCCAAAAAGTGCCTTTGGTTTTTAAGTAAAAATAAAAGATACATTTTTCACTTTCACCAAGAATTTTATTGAACAACGTATTCACCCTTTTGTTCCACTACCTTCTGTCATTTTTCGGGCAACTTCATAATCTCATCTTCCCAAAACTTTTTATCTTTTTGAGCAAAGAACTCTTCCAGGTGCCTTGTACAGTCTTCCAGGGAATTGAAATTTTTTCCATTAAGAGAATTTTGTAAAGAAATTTTCCATTAAGATAATTTTGAAAAAAAAATTTTCCAAAATAAATGGAAATCCAAAGATTCAATGTCTGGTGAATACGGTGAATGAATCAGAACTTCCCAGCCAAGGTGTAACAGTTTTTTGCCTGGTCATCAAAGAAACACACGGTCTTGCGGTACCCTGATGGAAGATTATGCGCTTTCTGTTCACTAATTCTGGATGCTTTTCGTTGAGTGCTGCTTTCAGTTGTTCTAACTGGGAGCAGTACTTGTTGGAATTAACCATGTGGTCTTCCGGAAGGAGCTCATTATAGAGGATTCCTTTCCAATCCCACCATATACACAACATCATCTTCTTTGGATGAAAACCGGCCTTTGGTGTAGTTGTTGGTGGTTCATCCACTTGCCCCACGATCTCTTCCATTCCACATTATTGTACAGTATCCACTTTTCATCACCCGTCACAATTTGTTTTTAAAACAGAACATTTTCATCACGTTTAAGTAGAGAATTGAATGAGGAAATACTGTCAAGAAGGTTGTTTTTCACTTGACTTACGTGGAACCCAAACAGCAAAGCGATGAACGTAACCAAGCTGGTGCAAATGATTTTCAACACTTGATTTGGATATTTTGAGTATCGGCTATCTCCCACATGGTATAATGTTGATGGTTCTCAATTAATGTTTTGACTTGATCGCTATTAACTTCAACTGGTCTATCCAACCACGGAGCATCATCGTCCAGCAAGAAATCTCCAGCATGAAACTTCACAAACCACTTCTGACATGTTCAATCAGTCACAGCACCTTCTCCATACACTGCACAAATCGTTTTTTGCATTTCAGTTGTGTTTTTACCTTTCTTGAAATACTAAAGCATAATATGCCAAAAGTGTTGCTTTTTTTCTTCCATCTTCAATATTAAAATGGCTACACAAAAATTCACCAATTTTGATAAGTCTTTTTTTAAACGCACACTGATATAACAGCTGACGCATACAATCTAACAAAATTGTTTCGAATGAAGTTAAAAACAACTAAGTGCTACTGGAGCCATCTTACAGAAAAAACCAAATGAACCTTTTGGCCAACCCAATATTTGGTCTCAAATGGGGCCTCAGCATCAGTATTTTTAAAAGTTCTCCAGGTAAGCTAATGTGATTTTGAAACCAATGGTTTAGGGTTTGGAATAGCGGTTTTCAATCATCCTCTGATTCCAATCATCAGAATCATCAGGTGAAATTTTAAGCAATATGGATGCGCTCAGACCAATTAAATCGGAATCTCTGGGCATGAGAGTTTTTTCAAAAATTCCCAGGTGATTCTGAGGCAACATGAAGTTGTAGAACCAATGGCTGTAGAAGAAAATTATACCAGGGCCTAAAAGGCAGGATGAATCCATTAAGAAGCCATATATACTGCTTCTTATTGGCACTAAATAACTAGTTCCCTGCCCTTCGTGTCTCACCCTCAGAAGGTATTTATCAACATTTTACTTCTAGGCCAAGTAAATGAAAAAGAGAGTAAGAACCTACCCAACACTGAAACTACCCTCTGGATGAAAAAAGAGCAAAATGTTTGGGATAAATGAAAACATCCAACACAACCCTTGTTTTGCTTAAATAATTAGCCCTTTAACATTGGTTTCTTATTAAAAATCATTCACAGTGGTAAATGACAGGAACTCTGGTTTATAGTGATATAGGGTAAAAGAAAAAGAAGACTACCTTTAGAAGAGCTGAGGGCCTTTCCTCATTGGCACCTTGTAAAATCATGAAGGCTTTTGTTCCACAGCCAAAAGGCTTTCCCATAACTCACCTCACAGTAGCAGGGGACATTTAGCACTGTCACAATGTAAGTATTTGGGGCTCAGATTTATACAGAAGCATAAACACACACACACACACACACACACACACATACATGTATACACACATAATATCTTAGATATATTCATAAGCATACTCACACGTGCACACACACACACTCATATGATTCCTTTTAGCTGATTCTGCAAATTCTTTTCTTGTTCGTAATATGTGGAAGCAGTTAGCTGGTACTACAGTGACTATTCCAATTTTTAGGGCAATGAAACAGGTTGCCTGCAAGCCATAAAGACTCTTTAATTTTTAAAAAATGCCAGTGTTTTGTTTTTTGGCAAAATCTGTTCCTTACTTGCAGAGGACAGAACTGTAATTGTACAGTAAACCTGCATTTTGTCACTCTGAAAGCTGCTGGCATGCCATTTGTTCAAGAACATGACACTATGGTTATCCTCCTAGTACCTGAATTCTAATCAGTTTTCAGGGTTGTAGTTTCAGTATGAAAAAGAAAACAGAAAGAAAGGATGAATCAAAAGTCTAATCCTGAGAACTGAATAGAGCTAGTGAGAGCCCATGGGCCATTCTAGAGAAAGGAAGATAATCTTTAATTACTGTAGAACAGCTCAAACTTAGCCCAAAGTCCAAGAGACCAATGCCATTGAGTTAAGAAGATCAGATTGATTATAAAACTATCTACGTAGCAGGAAGTATACTGATATGAGAAATGCCTTTATACTGACACATGGAATATAATTCAGGCAGAATGTGCTTTGTTTTGTTTTACCATAACAAAGTAATAAAATGAAAACCCAATCATGATACCAACATGATACCAAGCCATTATGGAACTTTTTTTTTATTGAGTCTGAATACAATGGCAGAATTTTGTGCCACTTTTTAAAAGCACTACCTATTTTGATTCAGTGACAAAAACAAATTTGTTTCCAGGGACAGTGGTTACTTTCCTTTTGCTTCTGTGAGTCAGGACAAGAGGGGAATTCAATCAGCCATGTGTTTACTGAATGCACAGAGGAGAGAGGAGAAACCATCCAGCTGGGGAACTACATGGTGAAAGGCGTGGGGTAGGGATGAGCAGAGAACCATGGAAGGCAGGATGAAAGGACGCTAGTGAGACATATGTTGGAATTCTGGAGAAGATATATAATCTCCATGCCTCAGTTTTCTCATCTGTAAAATGGGGATACTAATAATATCTACTTCATGGAGTTGTGAGAAGGATTAAATGAGTTAATACATGTAAAGGGCTTAGCACAGCCTCCATAAATATTAGCCTCTATTAGTCATCTTTGACTCATCCTTCGTCTACCTAATACATCCAGCTCATTTCCAAGACTTACAGATTCTATCTTCACAATATCTCTTGCATCACCTCCATGTTTTTCATTTCCACCGCTGCTTTCCTAGTGCTGGCAGGTCCTCACTATTTCTGATCTGAAATTCTGTAGCAACCTCCACAATGGCCTCCTCACCCTCACCTCTGGTCCATTGTATACACTGAGACCAAAGTATTGATGAGAACCACAGATCACAGCCCTCCACTGTGCAAATAGCTGGGAGTGCCCTGTGTCCATAGAATGAAGAATCTGGTACTAAGGCTGTGCACCCTTCGGCCCCCAGCAGGCTTCCCCGCTCTGTCTCCCACTACTGTCCCCAGTGTCCTCTATATATCAAGCCTAAGCATGAGGCACACATCTGAAAAAAACACTGGGCGTTCCCCACACTGTTTCCTGTGTTCAGCACGGGCTACATCCGGGCTGTCCCTCTCTTCTCTCTCCCCCACTCCCTCCCTACCACCCCATCTGAACATTTCTGCTTGTTAAAATCATACCCATTCCTTCTGTTTGAGCTTAAATGCCACCTCATCTGTGAACCAGCCTCCCTCCGGCTCAGCAAACAGATTTAATGTCTCATCCTTGAATCCTTAAAGCACTTTCTGAATATTTCTCTAAAGTAATCCCCCCCCCACTATGGTACAGTCAAGGGTATTTGTGTAATCTTTTTTTTTTAACATCTTTATTGGAGTATAATTGCTTTAGAATGTTGTGTCAGTTTCCACTGTATAACAAAGTGAATCAGCTATATGTATACATTTATCCCCATTATCTCTGCCTTCTTGCGCCTCCCTCCAACTCTCCCCATCCCACCGATGTAGGTGGTCAGGAAACACTGAGCTGATCTCCCTGTGCAATGCAGCTGCTTCCCACTAGCATCTATTTAACATTTGGTAGTGTATATATGTCAATGCTACTCTCACTTCGTTCCAGCTTACCCTTCCTCCTCCCGTGTCGTCAAGTCCATTTTCTACATCTGCGTCTTTATTCCAGTCCTGCCTCTAGGTTTGTCAGAACCTTTTTTTTTTTTTTTTAGATTCCATACATATATGTTAGCATACAGTATTTTTTTTTTCTATTTCTGACTTACTTCACTCTGTATGACAGACTCTAGGTCCATCCACCTCACTACAAATAACTCATTTTCGTTTCTTTTTATGGCTGAGTAATATTCCATTGTATATATATGCCACATCTTCTTTATCCACTCATCTGTCGACGGACACTTAGGTTGCTTCCATGTCCTGGCTATTGTAAATACAGCTGCAATAAACATTTTGGTACATGACTCTTTTTGAATTATGGTTTTCTTAGGGTATATGCCCAGTAGTGAGATTGCTGGGTCATATGGTAGTTCTGGGTCATATGGTAGTTTTTTAAGGAACCTCCGTACTGTTCTCCATAGTGGCTGTATCAATTTACATTCCCACCAGCAGTGCAAGAGAGTTCCCTTTCCTCCACACTCTCTCCAGCATTTATTGTTTCTAGACTTTTTGATGATGGCCATTCTGACTGGTGTGAGATGATATCTCATTGTAGTTTTGATTTGCATTTCTCTAATGATTAGTGATGTTGAGCATCCTTTCATGTGTTTGTTGGCAATCTGTGTATCTTCTTTGGAGAAATGTCTGTTTAGGTCTTCTGCAAATTTTTGGATTGGGCTGTTTGTTTTTTTGATATTGAGCTGCATGAGCTGCTTGTATATTTTGGAGATTAATCCTTTGTCAGTTGCTTTGTTTGCAAATATTTTCTCCCATTCTGAGGGATGCCTTTTCATCTTATTTATGGTTTCCTTTGCTGTGCAAAAGCTTTGAAGTTTCATTAGGTCCCATTTGTTTATTTTTGTTTTTATTTCCATTTCTCTAGGAGGTGGGTAAAAAAGGATCTTGCTGTGATTTATGTCATAGAGTGTCTGCTTATGTTCTCCTCTAAAAGTTTTATAGTGTCTGGCCTTATGTTTAGGTCTTTAATCCATTTTGAGTTTATTTTTGTGTATGATGTTAGGGAGTGTTCTAATTTCATTCTTTTACATGTAGCTGTAGCAGTTTTCCCAGCACCACTTATTGAATCAGCTGGCTTTCCTCCATTGTACATTCTTGCCTCCTTTAACAAAGATAAGGTGACCGTATGTGTGTGGGTTTATCCTCTGGGTTTTCTATCCTGTTCCATTTATCTATATTTCTGTTTTTGTGCCAGTACCATACTGTCTTGATTACTGTAGCTTTGTAGTATAGTCTGAAATCCAGGAGCCTGATTCCTCCAGCTCCATTTTACTTCCTCAAGATTGCTTTGGCTATTTGGGGTCTTTTGTGCTTCCATACAGATTGTGAAATTTTTTGTTCTAGTTCTGTGAAAAATGCCAGTGGTAGTTTGATAGGGATTGCACTGAATCTGTAGATTGCTTTGGGTAGTACAGTCATTTTTACAATGCTGATTCTTCCAATCCAAGAACACAGTATATCTCTCTATCTGTTTGTATAATCTTTAATTTCTTTCATCAGTGTTTTATAGTTTTCTGCATACAGGTTTTTGTCCCCTTAGGTAGGTTTATTCCTAGGTATTTTATTCTTTTTGTTGCAGTGTAAATGGGAGCGTTTCCTTAATTTCTCTTTCAGGTTTTTCATCATCAGTGTATAGGAATGCAAGAGATTTCTGTGCATTAATTTTGTATCCTGCTACTTTATCAAATTCATTAATTAGCTCTAGTAGTTTTCTGGTAGCATCTTTAGGATTCTCTATGTACAGTATCATGTCATCTACAAAGAGTGACAGTGTTACTTCTTCTTTTCCAATTTGGATTCCTTTTATTTCTTTTTCTCCTCTGATTGCTGTGGCTAAAACTTCCAAAACTATGTTGAATACTAGTGGTGAGAGTGGGCAACCTTGTTTTGTTCCTGATCTTAAAGGAAATGGTTTCAGTTTTTCACCATTGAGAACGATGTTGGCTATAGGTTTGTCATATATGGCCTTTATCGTGTTGAGGTAGGTTCCTTCTATGCCTACTTTCTGGAGAGTTCTTATCATAAATGGGGGTTGAATTTTGTTGAAAGCTTTTTCTGTATCTGTTGAGATTATCATATGTTTTTTATCCTTAAATTTGGTAATATGGTGTATCACATTGACTGATTTGCATATATTAAAGAATCCTTGCATTCCTGGGATAAACCTCACTTGACCATGGTGTATGATCATTTTAATGTGCTGTTGGATTCTGTTTGCTAGTATTTGATTGAGGATTTTTGCATCTATATTCATCAGTGATAGTGGCTAGTAGTTTTCTTTTTTTGTGATATCTTTCTCTGGTTTTGGTATCAGGGTGATGGTGGCCTTGTAGAATGAGTTTGGGAGTGTTCCTCCTTCTGCTATATTTTGGAAGAGTTTGAGAAGGAAAGGTGTTAGCTCGTCTCTAAATTCTTGATAGAATTCACCTGTGAAGCCATCTGGTCCTGTGCTTTGTTTGTTGGAAGATTTTTTTTTTTTTTTTTTTTTTTGCGGTAAGCAGCCTCTCACTGTTGTGGCCTCTCCCGTTGCGGAGCACAGGCTCCGGACGCACAGGCTCAGCGGCCATGGCTCACGGGCTTAGTTGCTCCGTGGCATGTGGGTTCCTCCCGGACCGGGGCACGAACCCGTTTCCCCTGCATCGGCAGGTGGACTCTCAACCATTGCGCCACCAGGGAAGCCCTGTTGGAAGATTTTTAATCACAGTTTCAATTTCAGTGCTTGTGATTGGTCTGTTCATATTTTCTACTTCTTCCTGGTTCAGTCTCAGAAGGTTGTGCTTTGCTAAGAATTTGTCCATTCCTTCCAGGTTGTCCATTTTATTGGCATAGAGTTGCTTGTAGTAATCTCTCATGATCCTTTGTATTTCTGCAGTGTCAGTTGCTACTTCTCCTTTTTCATTCTAATTCTGTTGATCTGAGTCATCTCCCTTTTTTACTTGATGGGTCTGGCTAATGGTTTATCAATTTTGTTTATCTTCTCAAAGACCCAGATTTTAGTTCTATTGATCTTTGCTATCATTTCCTTCATTTCTTTTTCATTTATTTCTGATCTGATCTTTATGATTTCTTTCCTTCTGCTAACTTTGGGTTTTGTTCTTATTTCTCTAATTGCTTTAGGTGTAACAGTTGTTTATTTGAGATTTTTCTTGTTTCTTGAGGTAGGATTGTATTGCTATAAACTTCCCTCTTAGAAGTGCTTTTGCTGCATCCCATAGGTTTTGGGTCATCGTGTTTTTATTGTCATTTGTTTCCAGGTATTTTTTGATTTCCTCTTTGATTTCTTCAGTGATCTCTTGGTTATTTAGTAGCATATTGTTTAGCCTCCATGTGTTTGTATTTTTTACAGTTTTTTTTCTGTAATTGATATCTAGTCTCATAGCGCTGTGGTCTGAAAAGATACTTGATATGATTTCAATTTTCTTAAATTTACCAAGGCTTGATTTGTGACCCAAGATATGATCTATCCTGGAGAATGTTCCATGAGCACTTAAGAAGAAACTGTATTCTGTTGTTTTTGGATGGAATGTCCTATAAATATCAATTAATCCTATCTTGTTTAATGTGTCATTTAAAGCTTGTGTTTCCTTATTTATTTTCATTTTGGATGATCTGTCCATTGGTGAAAGTAGGGTGTTAACGTCCCCTCCTATTATTGAGTTACTGTTGATTTCCTCTTTTATGGCTGTTAACATTTGCTTTATGTATTGAGGTGCTCCTATATTGGGTGCGTAAATATTTACAATTGTTATATCTTCTTCTTGGATTGACCCCTTGATCGTCATGTAGTGTCCTTCTTTGTCTCTTGTAATAGTTTTTATTTTAAAGTCTATTCTGTCTGACATGAGGATTGCTACTCCAGCTTTCTTTTGATTTCCATTTGTATGGAATATCTTTTTCCATCCCCTCACTTTCAGTCTGTATGTGTCCCTAGGTCTCAAGTGGGTCTCTTGTAGACAGCATATATATGGGTCTTGTTTTTGTATCCATTCAGCCAGTCTATGTCTTTTGGTGGGAGCATTTAATCCATTTACATTTAAGGTAATTATCGATATGTATGTTCCTATTACCATTTTCTTAATTGTTTTGGGTTTGTTGTTGTACGTCTCTTCTTTCTCTTGCGCTTCTTGCCTAGAGAAGTTCCTTTAGCATTTGTTGTAAAGCTGGTTTGGTGGTGCTGAATTCTCTTAACTTTTGCTTGTCTATAAACCTTTTAATTTCTCTGTCGAATCTGAATGAGATCCTTGCTGGGTAGAGTAATCTTGGTTGTAGATTTTTTCCTTTCATCACTTTAAATATGTCCTGCCAGTCCCTTCTGGCTTGCAGAGTTTCTGCTGAAAGATCAGCTGTTAACCTTATGGGGATTCCCTTGTATATTATGCGTTGCTTTTCCCTTGCTGCATTTAATATTTTTTCTCTGTATTTAATTTTTAATAGTTTGGTTGATATGTCTTGGCTTTAAAAATACATCATTTAGGAGATTTTGAATGTAAGTATAAAAATGGGACTTTGTTTAGAGTGTTTGTGTGTGTGTGTGTTGCGCGCGTGTGCTTGTGCATGCACATGTTGGTGGTTTTGGTATCTAGTATCTTATAATGATTGAGCAGTTTTCTATCTACAATGAATACTTTAGAAGAGTTTACATAACATAGGACATATTAGCTCCTCTGGGTCAGAATATATCTTTAAATATACTTTATTGTTCCCTCTGTAGTACTGGATTTTCAGTTTTATAGCCTTTTTTTGCTATAAACATTACTCATTTATATTTGTATGTTTAAGTATATGTTAGATATTTAAGTATATATAGATATATAGGTATCAAAGAACAAAGTTTATATATTTTAAGTATCTATTTTGCTAGATTTTAAAATATATTATAATAAAGCTTAAAGAAGCAGTGCCTCATTTGCCCATTTGTAATTTCATAAAGAATCAATATTGTAAAGAACAAATTGTACCCCTCTCTTCTTTGGAGATATGAAAGGATGAAAATTTATGTATTTTCATTTGTGTTTTCACCTGCTAGACTTGGGATTTGGAATTTTATATAAACTAACTTATGAATATATTTTATATATTTATATAACAATTTTACAGAAATAAACTAATAATGTCTTTATTCAGGAGGCATTTGATCTCTGCAACCAAATGTTTGCCTTGTGGAAGTAAGGTGTTACTGGGTTTTTTTTTTTTTGCTGCTTCTCTTACTTATAAGTTAATAAATGCACGTTGTAATTTGAAAAAAATATATACATATATATGTGTGTGTCTTGCACGTTTCTCCTGTAGGGGACTCTCTGCACTTCCTGGACTTGATTGACTATTTCCTTTCCCATGTTAGGGAAGTTTTCAACTATAATCTCTTCAAATATTTTCTCAGACCCTTTCTTTTTCTCTTCTTCTTCTGGGACCCCAATAATTCGAATGTTGGTGCACTTAATGTTGTCCCAGAGGTCTCTGAGACTGTCCTCAATTCTTTTCATTCTTTTTTTTTATTCTGCTCTGAGGTAGTTATTTCCACTATTTTATCTTCCAGGTCACTTGTCCATTCTTCTGCCTCAGTTATTCTGCTATTGATTCCTTCTAGAGAATTTTTAGTTTCATTTATTGTGTTGTTCATCATTGTTTGTTTGCTCTTTAGTTCTTCTAGGTCCTTGTTAAACTTTTCTTGTATTTTCTCCATTCTATTTCCAAGATTTTGGATCATCTTTACTATCATTACTCTGAATTCTTTTTCAGGTAGACTGCCTATTTCCTCTTCATTTGTTTGGTCTGCTGGGTTTTTACCTTTCTCCTTCATCTGCTGCATATTTCTCTTTCTTCTCATTTTGTTTAACTTACTGTGTTTGGGGTCTCCTTTTTGCAGGCTGCAGATATGTAGTTCCCATGTTTTTGGTGTTTGCCCCCAGTGGGTGAGGTTGGTTCTGTAGCTTGTGTAGGCTTCCTGGTGGAGGGGACTGGTGCCTGTGTTCTGGTGGGTGGGGCTGCATCTTGTCTTTCTGGTGGGCAGGGCTGGGTGCGGTGGTATGTTTTGGGGTGTCTGTGAACTTATTATGATTTTAGGCAGCCTCTCTGCTAATGGGTGGGGTTGTGCTCCTGTCTTGCTAGTTGTTTGGCATGGGGCATCCAGCACTGGAGCTTGCTGGCTGTTGGGTGGAGCTGGGTCTTAACATTGAGATGGAGATCTCTTGAAGAGCTCTCGCCGATTGATATTACGTAGGGCCAGGAGGTCTCTGGTGGCCCAATGTCCTGAACTCTGCTCTCCCACCTCAGAGACTCAGGCCTGACACCCAGCTGGAACACCAAGACCCTGTCAGCCACACTGTTCCTTGCTGAGCAGCAGCAGCAGCTGCTGCCAGGAGTGTCTGCCAGCTGCTGTCCCTGGGGGGCCCAAGGCATGGCAGGACATGGGTCATGGAGCCCCGAGTCTGCGGCACGGTTACCTGGGCTGGATTGCGTCTGGGGCCACTGCGGCAGCCGTGAGAACTGCAGGGCTGCCGCTGAGTGGGCCACCAAGTGGGCCGTGGCACGGACAGTCTGCAAACTCTCAGCCCTGGTGGGGCCGCACGCAGCATGTCCACACTCGGCCTGGACATTGCAGAAACGCTGCTCAGGGGCTCAGATGACCAGGGCGGGGTTCTGTCTGTAATTTCTTCCTATGCTCCCTTACTGACCTCTCCAACTTCTCCATGCTTCTGGGCATGCAGCTCCATCCTCCTTCTTTCACTTTGAGCTTTTTCAGGGCCTGGTCCTCTGTCTTACTGATCTTTGTCTCCACTGCAATACCTAACCTCTATGGTAGAGGTGCTACCTCTATGGTAGCACCAAGCCTACACTGAGAGCTCAATAAATGTTTATGGAATGAAAGACGTGCATTGCAATTAAAAGTTGTTGATTTTGCAATGACCAATGTAAACACACAAAAAAACAAATGGTGGTTGGAATAACCAACTGTGAGAGACACAGTTGGTGTGTGAGAATTTGAGAATATATTTCCAGCATTGAACTGAGGCCACTTGACAAGTATATAATTATTGTGGAGGTGGTGCCACGTAGCCTCTTGAAGCACATGGAAGATATTCCTTAAGGAATTCTTTGCCCTTTGTCCTACTGTTTAATGAGGTTTCCCAGACACCTGGGTTCCTAGGAGAGAATAGACTATTCAATGGTAAATACCTATATCTTCATGACATATGTATTTTCCATAGAAAATTAATAAACTGGTGCTTTGGTTTGCAAATTAATGCAGTGTGGAATCTTAATTCAAGGCCTGATCATTGCTGGCAAATTGCCAGAGTGTTCTAGCTGTGCAGGTTGCTAAGGTTTGGTCCTGCCCTTGGATGCCCTACTCAAGGCCTTAGAAGAAAGAACAAAAGGAAAACAAAAAACACCCTTTAAGAGCCCACCTCTCCTTTTATTAAAACAAGTCTAAATTCCCCTTTGGGCCTCAGACTACTTCTGGACCTTCTGATTCACTCCAAGTCTTTATAAGTCATCTCTCCTCCCCCTCCACACTCTGCTCAGAGCCAAGTCTAAAGATCAAAGGAGAGGACATGAGAGTGAGGATCTTGGACTGGTAACTTAAAGTGATCTGCTGGCCAGGGAGGGAGAGCCAGTGTGTAACTTCTGCCCTCCCAGGCCCTCTGTTTTTCCTTTAGAGCCCTCCCAACCCTCCTTGCTCTCATGGAACCATCCCCACCTCTTTCTCAGGCTTGGTTTGTCTCTGGGTGGGAGTCTCTGAATGTCAGCCTGTGTGCATCTGGCTCTGCTAATCTGTGATGCTATTAAAGTCGTTAGGATTGTATATATCAATATGCAAATTTATGCAACAAATAATGCGTAACTTAGCATTTTACTTTTGAGCCAAAAGACAATACATGATTACTTACGGTGATTTTATGTCCCCCAGAAACTTCTGGTTATTGAAAAGACTTCTCTGCAACTCGTCTGGTGTAGTCCTTGTCTCTGTTGCTGCTCTGCCACCAAGAGAAGGCAGAGGGAACGTTACTGATAGGACTGAACATATTGGAATGGGCCCTAAAAAATAAAGCATAAAAGAGAGGTGTACAAACTGCTAGCATATGGAAGCCAAGAAGGGAAACTTTAAGCGGAAGACACTGAGCATAATCATTTTTTTTTTTTTTTTGAGCATAATCATTTTTAAGTGGCACTGTGTGAGTGGGAAATGTTTCGCTAACGAGTCCTTAGAGAATTGAGTTCTACACTAGAAAAGGAGGAATCAATAATCTTAAATGACCTGAAAAGAAAGCAAATACATGCCAACACTCATCCACTCCATAGAATTAATGAGCAAAGCAGCCAAAGTTTGCTACATGGATCTAAGAAATTATAAGAATAGATTTTTCATGAAAGTAAAGTCCTTTTATTTTCTATTCATTTTATTACACAATAAAGCAAGAAATTTAAAGGAGCTAGGTATTTTGAGAACCTCATTGTTTGAAAAAAGATCAGAAGTGTTTTTTTATCCCCAATCTTCTTCCCCTACTCTTCAAGGGCAGCCAAGGTCATTTCTCACTCCTAGGGCAGCCACATTCTGCACGGACAAACACTCAAGCTAATGATTCGGGGATTGTGTTTCTTTGTCAACTAGCCTCAAATTCATGATGTTTTAAACTATTCTCCAAGGAAGTCTGACTATCCAAGCAGCATGCCCCACACCTCTAAGGGAAGAAGCCTAGAGGAGCCTATCAGTGCAGGAGGTGGGTGCATGATCAGGACCAAGCAATAAGTGAGACGGGAGGCGAGAGGCAGCCTAGCCTCCACCCTGCATTTACCTACAGAGATGTTTCACCCTGCAGCTGACTCCGCAACACACCCAGTTTCTTTTCTTCTCTGCCTCCTTTTCTCTCCTTAGGTTCTCTAGAATCCCATCTGTCAGGGCTTTTTATGCTTCCACAACATGTCAGTTAGTATCCCTTTGGGTTATATGTAACAAAAAGCCAACTACAGAGGCTTAACCAAATTGAGCTTTATAAGCTGAATCAAAAGTCTAAGGGTCAGCAGACTAGGGCAGATACTTGAGGAAGTCATCAAGGGCCCAGGCTCCTAGTTTCTTGCTCCACTGTCCTTACTGTGTGCTTTCATCCCAAGGGTTGCAGGATGGGTACTCCACATACAGAAATGGTGTCTACATTCCAAGTCGGAAGAAAATGAAAGAGAAGGGAAAGGGCATAGGCCAGCTGAAACTATACCTTATCAGATAAACAAAAACTTCCCTAGAGGTCCCTCCCTGTAGACTTCAATTATGCCACCAAATCTGGGTCACATGGTCACTCCTAGCGGCAAGAGACTCCTAAGGAGGTTAATATTTTTAGCTGGGCACATCATCATCCTAAATAAATTTGCATTTCTCTTTGTAAAAAAGAAGGAATGAATTTGGGTAAGCAATTAATTAATGAAGAATATTGGGGTGCACTTATCACATGCAGGTAGTCTTACAAGGTGTTACATGAAATAGAAAGGTGTCAGACAATCACATTACTTATTGTATAAACACTATGGGAGTTTGGGAAAGGGCAGGAATACTGTAAGACCTGGTACTGTCTAGAGTAGGAATCTGCAAGGTGAAAACTATTTTCCACATGAAAAGATGTTCAACATCATTGTCACTAGGGAAATGCAAATCAAAACCACAAGATACCACTTCACACTCACTAGGATGGCTATTATCAAAAAAAGCAGAAAATAAGTGTTGGTGAGGATGTGCAGAAATTGGAATCCTAATGCACTGCTGGTAGGAATGTAAGTGGTGCAGCCTCTGTGGAAACAGTTTGGTGGTTTCTCAAAAGGTTAAAATACAACTACTATGTGACCCAGAAATTCCACTCCTAAGCATAGACCCCCAAGGATTGGAAACAGGAACTCAGATACTTGTATGTCAAATTCACAGCAGCATTACTTACAATAGCCAAAAGATAGAAACAATCCAAGTATTCACCAACAGGTGCATGGATAAACTAAATGTGGTTTATATGTTCAATAGGATGCAATTCTGCCATAAAAAGGAATGAAGTTCTGATACACAGATACACTTTGAAAACATTATGGAAAGTGACATAAGGCAGACACAAAAGGACAAATACTGTGTGATTCCACTTATATAAAATACCTAGAGTAGGCAAATTAATAGAGACAGAAGGTAGATTAGGGGTTATCAAGGGCTGGGGGGTTGGGAATGGGTAGTTTTGCCTGATGGCTATGGAATTTCTGTTTGGAGTGATGAAAAAGTTTTGGAAATAGATAATGCTGATGGTTGCGCAATATTGTAAATATAATTAATGCCACTGAATTGTACACTTAAATATGATTAAAAGGCAATTTTGGTTAACATATTTTATATGATAAAAATGTAAAAATGATATTTTATAGTAATACTAAGATATCACTTGCCCCTTCTACACTCATTCTCTCCTGCATACCCAGCGGCATTTCCAAGGGGCTACAGGATGGGTGAAGACATCATCCCTCTGGTGCCTAATGGAACGTGTGTTTATGTGGTGCTGTGTTTAAAATATTCTGTTTTAATTTCCAAAATAATCAATATTGATTTCACCCACATAAACAAAGGCTTTTTAGGCTCCTCGATAATTTTTAAGGTCCTGAGACCAAAACGTTTAGATACCACATCTGTAGATTGTGCCTTGAGCAAAGCACCATTTAACAAAGATCGAATTGAAACGAAGGTCTGAGAGAGGAGGTATAATTTCAGCCAGACCCTGAAACCTGAGAGGGACTCAGGTAGGGAAGATCATAGGGGAGGATACTTCAACCTGGGACAACCATCCGAATCTGTAGGCTCAATTTTTTTTCCCACCAAATACACTAGACAAATAACACGTATAATTGTGATATACTCCACCTCTTTCCTTCAGAAAAATGAGAATGCCATCATCACAAGGACACCCTTACCAATGACCCTGACTCTGTTGATTACAGTAAAAAATGCCTCCTTTTGGGTGTTCTGGTCTCTTTTTTGTTTGTTTGTTTGTTTTCTTTGTGCGGTACGTGGGCCTCTCACTGTTGGGGCCTCTCCCGTTGCGGAGCACAGGCTCCGGATGCGCAGGCTCAGCGGCCATGGCTCACGGGCCCAGCCGCTCCGCGGCATGTGGGTTCTTCCCGGACCGGGGCACGAACCCGCGTCCCCTGCATCGGCAGGCGGACTCTCAAGCACTGTGCCACCAGGGAAGCCCTGTTCTGGTCTCTTTAAATACCAAGGGGGCTGCACGTGACACCTGCTTTACCTTTAAAGTCACTTATAAGGAAAGACTTTTCCTTTATAAACAGCACCTCCGTGAGACTCCGTTTCCCCACCTGTCAAATGAGTGCAATAAACCAATCTCTGATGTTCCTTCCACTTCTAAATTTAAAACTGGAATTGTCACCAGCAAAGCCCGTTAACAATCCCTGGGAAGTAAAAATAGAATCTGGGTAATAAAGTCTAACCTTTTTTTCTATTCTTCTCTTTGCCTTTGTGTTTAATTTCATTTGCTCACAGGGTGCCGCGAGCAGAGGCCTCGCACCCGGCACTTCAGACCCGGGTTCCTAGCGCCGACCGTCCGCACTGGACACCTCAGCTCACGGAAGGTGTACAAGAGCCGGACACGACACTGCGATTCAAGATGGCGGCGGCGGGCCGCGCGCAGACACGCTGCGCGCATGACGCTTGCGTCTGGAGCGTGCGTAGCACAGCTGCGGCCCCCTCCCTGCGGAAGAGATCCCTATAAAGCAGCCCCGCCCACGGCCTGTGGGGAGAGCATGCGCTGTGGCGGCTCAGCGCGCACGTCTCCGTTCTTTGATCAGAGAGTAAGGCTTTCCTTTGCTTCGGAACCAAACTCGGCCTCATTCTTTGGCTCGAAGG
Source organism: Orcinus orca (assembly GCF_937001465.1). NCBI lineage: Eukaryota > Metazoa > Chordata > Mammalia > Artiodactyla > Delphinidae > Orcinus > Orcinus orca. The sequence goes on along the minus strand of NC_064568.1, from coordinate 93,688,829 downwards.
ACACTGGGCAGGTGGACCCTTGCTGGGGCCCGACTCGGGAAGGTCAGTAACAGAATGAATGTCACCCGCTCTGCAATGGGCATAGAGGGACAAAAGAGCAGTGCCTGCCGCTTGGCTGCTAACGTCAGGCACGTGCACTCGTCAGGCCTGTGCTGGTTTCAGGAACATGCAGCCTGTGCAGCCAGACCGGGTCCCACACTTGGTTCAGTGCTCTGCTGCTGCAATCTTGAAATTCTAACAGTTCTTGAACGAGAGACCCTGAAGTTTCCTTTTGCACTGAGTCCTGCAAATTACATAGCTGGTCCTGTTATATAGGTCGTTATAGAAGAGTGATTAAGAACACAGATGCAGTGTAAGCATGTCTGGCCCCAATCCCTGGTCTACTGTTTACTAGCCGAGTAATTTTCACAAATGACTTTCTCTCTAAACCTCAATTTTAACCACAGGTAATGATGATGGTGCACCAACCTCATAGGGTAGCTGGAAGAATCCAAAAAGAAAATGCATTAAAAAATACTTAGTGCAGCACTCAAAATACAAGAGAGTATGCAGAAATATTAGCAATTATGACTTGCTACGTTTCATTTATTAAATTCATTCAATGAAATATTTATTGACCACCTACTATGTGCCAGACTCTCCTGGGCACTTGAGCTATGTCTGAGAATAAAATAGACAAGGATTCTCACCCTCCCAGAGCTTATGTTTTTCAGGGTAAGAGAAAAACTTGACAATGAGCACGATGAATATAACCGATGCTATAGTAGTTTAGAAGGAGGGAAGAGCTATGGATAAAAGAAAAAACAAAGCAGGATAAACAGGGAAGGAGAGATATGGAGAGTGGGTTGCAGCATTAAATAGGGAGCTTCAGTGAAAAGACAAGATTTGAACAAAGACTTAAAGGAGGTAAAAGAATGCACTAAATGGATATTTGGGGGGAAAATATACTAGGAGGCATTTCCTGAGTAATGGGAGGGGGATGGAGGTGGGAATGCTTAAAGGCGGAGCCTCTGCTAAAGTGATGTCCTTCCCAGCGAAAGGCAGAGAAGTCTAGAACCATCCACCAGCACTCCTTGTCCACAGCAGTGAGGAAATACTGTGTAATTGGCAATTGCTAAAATGTTTTACACAGTTGGGGACTGTAACTCCAGCATTATGCATGCCTTTGTCTGATAACAACCAGTTAGTGAAATCTCTCATTTTCTTACAGTTTAACTTTGAGAAATAAAGACGGAGACAGAAAATTCTTACAAATATTATTGCAGATAACCAAGAGAATAGTTTGAGCTAGGAAACTCAATATACAAATAATTGAGCTAGGATGGATCATGAAAGAGCAGACAAGGAGAGAGGACCAAGACCAGAACCAGGACAGAGGCGTAGCTTTCAGCCACACCTGGGAAAGGCTTTCACCTTGTTGATGGTGGAGGATGGTTAGTAGGGACCAGGACCACCCTACGTCCATCCTGTGTGCTATATGGTGGGTTTTTCATTGTAAACAATTCAGAAATTTCTGTGTTGTTTTAGAGTGGGAATCTGCTCTAATCAAGGTGTAATTAAGATCTGAACCAGATGACCCAAACTGGCAATTACCAGCAAAATTCTGGTATCTAGGCTGGATGTTCTAAAAAGCAACATTTATAGAAAGTATCCTAAACAAGGTACTATTCCTATTTGAGAATGCCAAGTGGCATGAAAGAATGAAAGAAAGAGAAAGAAAGAAAGAAAGAGAGAGAGAGTGAGAGAGAGAGAGGGAGGGAAGGAGGGAGGGAGGGAGGGAGGGAGGAAGGAAGGAAGGAAGAAAGGGAGAAAGAAAAGAAAGAAAGAGGGACACATACAGTGATTAATTACTGTTTATACCATTTGATGCTTTTGTGGTCCAAGGGAAACCTGTAACTTTAAGATAAAAAAGATGCCCAGTGGGCAAATTGTCAATCATGAATTGTTTAAAATATAACTTCAAACCCCAAATATAATGGAGTTGATTTTGAATCTTTTGCTGAACAAAAGTAAAAGAAACCATGAAGTGAGTGTCATTTAACATTCTAAAGGCAGTACCCTTGTAACTGGGGTAATTAGATGTTCACAATAGAAATTTCAACCCAACGTGGTGATTCAGTCTCCACAGTAAAATCTCAATAATTTAAATCCTGCTAATGCACGCAAGAACTGTGCTGAACTTTACCTTTACTTTACCGCTATGAGGAAATAGATTGCTTAGTCAAATTAAATATGAATAAGGATTTAGATGGGCTACTTATCAAGATAGCAAAACACTCCTTAGCAGCACTATTTGCCTTCAATGTACTAATTACAGTAAAAATTGAAAATTGTGTTAGTGTATATTACTGGCTTAAACTTCACTTTAAATAATTTTTATTTTATATTGGAGTATAGTTGATTTACAATGTTGTATTGGTTTCAGGTGTACAGCAAAGTGATTCAGTTATACATATACATATATCTATTCTTTTTCAGATTCTTTTCCCACATAGGTTATTACAGAGTATTGAGTAGAGTTCCCTGTGCTATATCGTAGGTTCTTGTTGATTATTTTAGATGTTGTAGTGTGTATATGTCAATCCCAACTTCCTAATTTATCCGTCCCCACCACATTTCCCCTTTGGTAACTGTAAGTTTGTCTTCTAAATCTGTGGGTCTGTTTCTGTTTTGTAAATAAGTTCATTGTATCATAGAGTCCACATATAAGTAATATCATATGATATTTGTCTTTCTCAGTCTGACTTCACTTAGCACGATAATCTCTAGGTCCACCCATGTTGTTGCAAATGGCATTACTTCATTCTTTTTTATGGCTGAGTAATATTTCATTGTCTATATATACCATATCTTCTTTATCCATTCCTCTGTTGATTGTCATTTAGGTCGCTTCCATGTCTTATAAATAGTGCTACAATGAACATTGGGGTACATGTATCTTTTTGAATTATGGTTTTCTCCAGACATATACCCAGGAGTGGGATTGCTGGATCATATGGTAGCTCTATTTTTAGTTTTTTAAGAAACCTCCATACTGTTCTCCATAGTGGCCGCACCAATTTACATTCCCACCAACAGTGTAGGAGGGTTCCCTTTTCCACACCCTCTCCAACATGTATTGTTCGTACATTTTTTGATGATGGCCATTCTGACCGGTGTGAGGTGATACCTCATTGTAGTTTTGATTTGCAGTTCCCTAATAGTTAGCAATGTTGAGTATCTTTTCATGTGCTTTTTGGTTATCTGTATGTCTTCTTTGGAGAAACATGTATTCAGATCTTCTGCCCATTTTTTGATTGGGTTTTTTTTTGATATTGAGCTGCATGAGCTGTGTGTATATTTTGGAGATTAACCCCTTGTCAGTCACATCATTTGCAAATATTTTCTCCCATTCTGTGGGTTCTTTTCATTTTGTTTATGGTTTCCTTTTCTGTGCAAAAGCTTTTAAGTTTAATTAGGTCCCATTTGTTTATTATTGTTTTTATTTTCCTCACTTTAGGATGTGGATCCAAAAAGATATTGCTGCAATTTATGTCAAAGAGTGTTCTGCCTATGTTTTCCTCTACGAGTTTTATAGTATCCCATCTTACATTTAGGTTTTTAATCCATTTTGAAACTTCACTTATTTTAAAACATGGTGTTAATTCAGATAGTAATTTATTTTAAAATTGTGAACTGTATACTGTGTTAGGCAGCTTCTAGTCTGGCTGAAACTCCTACAAAAGGGAATCTAATTGCTTAGTAAGGGTTGTCTTCGGGTTGATACAAATCACATTTCTGGATAGAAATGTATCCTCGAGCTAACTTGCCATAGGAAAGAAGTCTCTGTTCTGCAGCAAATCTTTGAAAGCAACTTCTAAAGAGCTGCCATGTGGCAACTGTCAAGCTCCTACCCGAATTCTGGTTCCCTGGACATCTAAAACTATTTTTAACCAGCTTTGCACATCTTCCACTAATAAGTGATTTCTCCAGCTCCACCGTTGTACTGCAACTCATCAGTTTTCCCGAGCACAGCCTAAATGCAGGCATTTGTCCTTGTCACAGATCTGCTGTGTGGTTCGGTCTCCTCTGTGCGATATTGCCTGGGACACGTTAGGGCTTCTTTTCTCTACAGTGATACACAGGTGCATCTTTGTGCTGAGCTCTGGGGTTGATTGCCTGCCTGTCCTCAGAAGCTGGTCAGCCCTCCTCACCGTCTTTTCTGCTGGCTGAGCCCAGTGGAGGCTCACCCTAATGACCCTGCTTAAAGAGAAAGAACAAAGGGGAGGAAATGGCTGGTACATTGTTTTCTTTGGGAATTACTGTATAGCACAGGCAACTCTGCTCAGTATTCTGTAATAACCTATATAGGAAAAGAATCTGAAAAAGAATGAATATATGTATAACTGAGTCCCCTTGCTGTACACCTGAAACTAACACAGCATTGTAAATCAACTATACTGCAATATTAAAAAAAATTAAATTTAAATAAATAAAGGAATGGAATGATGTGTCTGTAAGCTGAGTTGCCTCCTTGAATGTGTCAAAGGATAAGTGAGGTGCATCAAATCCTCCTGGCAAGAAACAGGAGAGCATTGAGCTCTACCTGCTCCCCAAGTCAAAAGCACCCCCTGGGGAGTGCACTACTCTGAGAGTAGCGAACAGTTTTGTCCCAGAACAAAAAGTTAAAAGTCAAGATCTTTCTTGTTCATGCTGGGATCTGAAGACGGAGTGTCTTCTACTTCTTAGAAAGAAGTATACTATGGAGAGGAGCAGTTCAGTTTACAGAACAAGTGCAAATTACCAAACCCAAAGCTTACTTTAATTAATAGGCTAATGGGAGATGTGATATTCACTGTTAACCTCCTGTTAATGGTTCCCCCTTCTTGGGGGAAAGGCATTTAGCATGGCATACAGGTGCCTTTGCTATTTATCTTTACTTCTAAGTGGTTCCTGGTTCCATTTTTTTTCCTCTTTTGATAATTTAGAACAAGTTTACCAATAGTCTTGAATGCAATATTTGTTTATTCCCAAAAAAATTTACAATAAAATCATTGTAGAAGGAGCTCTAAAAAAAAAAAAAAGACAAACAGGGGCTTCCCTGGTGTCGCAGTGGTTGAGAGTGCGCCTGCCGATGCAGGGGACACAGGTTCATGCCCCAGTCCGGGAAGATCCCACATGCCGCGGAGCGGCTGGGCCCGTGAGCCATGGCGGCTGAGCCTGCACGTCCGGAGCCTGTGCTCCGCAGCGGGAGAGGCCACAACAGTGAGAGGCCCGCGTACAGCAAAAAAAAAAAAGACAAACAGACGCAGAGACACATCATAAACAAATACATATGCGGCCACAACATCACTAATCATCAGGAAAATGCAAACCATAATGAGATATCACTTTATATCCATTAAAATGACTATTGTATTAAAAAAAGAATCATAAGTATGGTGAGGATTTGGAGACTCCAAATTCCAATTGCTGATGGGAATGCAGCTGCTGTGGAAAACAATATGGTGGTTCCTCAAAAAATGAAACATACAACTACTTTATGATCCAATACCACTTCTGGGCATTTACCCAAAAAATCTGAAAGGAGGGACTCAGATATTTGGACCAATGTTTGTAACAGTGCTATTCTTATTTTCTCAAAAGGTAGAATTAACCAAATGTCCATCAATGGATGAATGGGTAAACAAAATATGATACATACATACAATGGAATATTATTCAGTCTTAAAAAGGAATGAATTTCTGACACATGCTGCAACATAGATGAACCTTGAAGACATTATGCTTAGGGAAAGAAGCCAAGCACTAAAGGACAAATATTATATGATTGCATTTATATGAGATACCTAGCGTAGTCAAACTCATAGAGACAGAAGGCAGAATGATGGTTACCAGGGGCTGGGGAAGTGGGTAATGGGAAGGTATGTTTTAACGGGTACAGAGTTTTAGTCTGGGATGATGCAAGGGTTCTGGAGCTGGATAGACATGATGGTTGCACAACCATGTTAATGTACTTAATGCAGTGAATTGTACACTTAAAAATGGTTAAAAGCATACATTTTATGTTACGTATATTTCACCAAAATTTTTTTTAAAAAGAACAAATGTGAGCAAAGGGGCAGAGTGGGCTTCAGGAAGATTCATTCCATTTGCAAAGGGGGAAATTACACTGAAAATTGCTTTTGCCTGTTCCTTGCGGTCAAAACTTAACTTGTCCTTCATTTACACTGGCTGAAAAGTCTTCAAAGAAAGTATTTATGCTATCAAATCTTATCATAAAATCAGATAAGAATGTTTAGGAATTCAGAACATCAAAGGAAATGGTATAATTTCATGGCTAATGTAGATAAATTTTTTGTTTTATTGGCAGAGCCCACATCAGCTGTTTCCCCTGAGGACAGTGCAGCAATGGAACACTTTGGGGGGGTTCATTTTTATACATTTTTATACGCCAAATGGGGTAGAGCCATCGCAGAGGCACCACACAGGAGGATGGGCCAGCATTGAACACTACCTCAAGGATGCCAAGAGCAGGTGAGTGGAATAGAGTCAGGGCAGGGTCAGTGTGTACCTGGGCCACGGTCCAGGCTTGTCAGGCAAACACCCCTGGAATGGGTTTGTTATTTCTAACCAGTTGCTTCCTGCTTCTTTGCCTTTTGCCTGCTTTGACGAGGCCAGTCCAGTTGGTGTTTGTCAAATCAGGTTTAAAGCAAATGTATCCCTTACCCTTATTTTCTAAATATGATTGATAATTTTTAAAACTGGGGGAAAAAAGTTAGACCTGCATAACAACTCTTGTCAAAAATTCCTGTCATTGAAAATCTCCACCATGGCATGAGTCCAAAAAAAGTACGCTTTCAAGTGGGATGATTCATTTATTTTATGCAGACACCTGTAGCTTGTTACCTAATGCAGGTCTGGAACGTGTTTTACCTTGCTTGAGAAACCTATAGTTCTCATCTCTTCATGCAGATGCATGTAGTATTTCACACACTGCCATAGACCTCTCTATGGCAATTTGAGTAATTGAGATGGAAAACCTTCAAATTGTCATATTTGGGCCCAAGAAACTAAGGGACTTAAAAAATACCTTGGCATGACAGTAGTCTAATAAGATTATCCCTATTGAAGCAATTATTTTTGGTGAGTGCTATGACTGTCCTCGATTAGATGGCTTTTCAAATTTTCATTAGAGACTTCAGCAAAGTTAAGTGATTTTTTCATGCTCATGATATGCAACAGAATTTCACACTCAGCTTTCTGTCAACATCTAAATCAGCATCAAGATAGGATTATTGCTTATACTTTCATTGGGCCCTCTAGCTCAACCTGCCATTTCTGCAGAAATTTAAATGACCAACATTCTTCAGAAAGCCAAGAACTTCACAAAATTTTGTCCCCTTCAGTCTCGGTGACACTTCAAATAATGGTGACAAGGAATGTAAGTTTAAACGTCAGTTCTCTGAACAAGGCTCACTGCTCTAAAATATGTCTTCATTTTCCAGCTTCCCTTCTTGAGCCTTGAAAAGCTGCAAACAATTTGTAAGGGCAGAAATTACTAAGAGGTTCTTCTGTTTCTGGCATATTATAGATAAGGTACTATGGACAATCTTTCCCGTGAAACAACTAAAAATGCTGGGTAAGGTTTTTAACAATCATTGAAAATGCATCGGGCTTCCCTGGTGGCGCAGTGGTTGAGAGTCCGCCTGCCGATGCAGGGGACGCGGGTTCGTGCCCCGGTCCAGGAGGATGCCACATGCCGCGGAGCGGCTGGGCCCGTGAGGCGTGGCCGCTGGGCCTGCGCGTCCAGAGCCTGTGCTCCGCAGCGGGAGAGGCCACAACAGTGAGAGGCCTGCGTACCGCAAAAAAAAAAAAAAAAAAAAGAAAATGCATCAATGAACTGGCAATAAAGAAAGGCATCCACAGAGGCCAAACGTCAAGTGAAAGCAAGAAAGTGGAGATGGAAGCAAGCACAGAAGCTGGCTTTCACCCTGGGAACAGGGCCCGACCCTGGCCACCTGAAGCTTCTGCTCTGACAGCTGCGTGGGGTGCAGGAACAAAAAGACAAAGACAAGGGCCCACCCAAGGTGGGAATCTAATAAGAGACACTGCAGAAAGCTGGGATGCCAAAGGCTCTCATTGTAAAGGTCTACCAGAAATAAACCTGCTTCACAGGTTGAGACAGAAAAGAAAAAGGTAGCTGGCTGGAAGGGAAAACAATTTGACTCCTAACATTTACAGCCGAAAGCTGACTCTTCTGAAGATTTGCTGTCCAAATACACCCTACCTATGTTGTCCTACAAACCTCAAGTGAGTAAGTTAAAGTATCATGGGTCTGTAATGCCCACAATAGCCTAGAGAAAGCCAACACAAATCCTTGCTGGATAAGCTGAAAGGAATTATATATCAATCCTCAAAGAAATTCTACAAACGAAGCATGAACCTGCAGTCACATATACATGCACAAATACACACACACACGCACACACACACACACGCACGCATATTACAAAGAAATAAGCCACCAATGCAAGAGCCATTAGAAATAACACACAGCAAAATCAAAGCCACAAAAATTTTAGATGTTGGGCAGAGACTAAAAATTAAGTATTATTTAATTGTTTGAAGCTATAAAAGAGAAATTAAAAATATAAATAAGAGACAATAAAAATAATGGAGGTAGAGAAAGGAAAACTATTCATTTTATCAGTAAAAATATATTAATTAAAAAGGAAAGCTTAAAGGACTAACTAGCAACAGAACAGGCCCAATTTAAGAAAGAATCAAGTGAACAGGAAAATGGATTTGAAGAAATTACTCAAAATGCAGCATGGAGAGACAAGGAGATGAAAAATATGAAAGATTAATGAGAGTCATGGAGAATAGAAGGAGAAAATAAGATATACATCTAATGGCAATTTATTTATAAGAGAGAATGAGGGGCTTCCCTGGTGACGCAGTGGTTGAGAGTCCGCCTGCCGATGCAGGGGACATGGGTTTGTGCCCCGGTCCAGGAAGATCCCACATGCCGCGGAGCGGCTAGGCCCGTGAGCTAAGGCTGCTGTGCCTGCGTGTCCGGAGCCTGTGCTCTGCAACGGGAGAGGCCACAACAGTGAGAGGCCCGCGTACCATAAAAAAAAAAAAAAAAAAAAAAAAAAAGAGAGAATGAGGCAGAGGAGATAGTAAAGAGATATAGTTTCTAAAATTGTTGCAAGATACTAATCTTCATATTCAGAAACTAAAAGAAGGTATAGTGGTCATATATTAGTTACTTTAAAATAATAACCATTCATTGAGTGTAGGCACTGTAATAGCATTTTATATATGGAGTAATTTCACAGTCACACACAGGCTTCCAAAAATGTATCTTTATCTTTGTAAAACTCAATGTTGTGTTCCATCTCTAAGCCCCGTCCCGTCTCATGCAGACACTTCATCCAGTGGCTTCTACATGAACTCAGTCTGTTTCAGTGACTTGTTGAAATCCTCTTCTCACTGTTCCCCTGCCCTTCTCTCCTGGAGGCATCTGTCTGTAGGGAGGGATCTGTCAGCTTCTTAATCTAAGTCAGCGGTTCTCAACCCTGGCTGCTCATTACCATCAACCAAGTCGCTTTTGAAATATGGGAAAGCCCAGACCCCACATATATTGATAGATACTCTGATGTCAAAGGGTCGGGGTGGAGCCCAGGCGTCCATATTTTTAAATATTCCACGTGGCTGAAAATCACTGATCTCAGCCCCATAGGGACCCTCTGTGACCTGAGGGACTGCAGGTCAGCCTCAGCCCATCTGCTTCTCACCCCTGACCGTGAACAGCAGCCTTCTGTAACTTTAATGTGTGTATGAGCTCCGTGAGGTTTTTTTTAAAAATCGTTGATCCTGATATATAAGTTCTGGGATAGGGCCTGAGATTCCACATTCCTAACATAATGTCCAGGTGATGCTGATGCTGTGGTCTATGGACCCCACTTTGAGTAAATAGCAAGAGTGTACAAACTAAATCATCAATTCCCAACCTTGATTCCACACTGAAATCACGTGGGTAGCTTTAAAACCTAGCGATGCCTCTTTCTGTCTCTCTTTAGAAACCCCCAAGCCTGAGAGGCTCTCCCTTAAACAGAGACCTCGAGTGATTGTAAATTTGACGTGTTAACTTGGCTGGACCACAGGATGCCCAGATATCTGGTTAAACATTACTTCTTAACGTGCCCATGGAGGTGTTGCAGAAGAGATTAGCATTTGAATTTGTAGAATGAATAAAGCATGTTGACCACCCCTGCCTCTGCCCCAATGTGAGTGGCCCTCATCCCGATCTGTTGGGGGCCTGCATAGAACAAAAAGGTGAAGGAAGGGAGGGTCTGCTCTCCTGCTGCCTGACTGTGGAGCTGGAACGCCAGTCGTCTCCTGCCCACAACACTCCTGGTTCTCAGGCCTTGCGGCTCTGGCTGGAGTCTCCACTGTCAGCTCTCTGGTTCTCAGGCCTTTGAGCTAAACCACCAGCCTCCCTGGGTCTCCAGCTTGCAGATGGTAGACCATGGGGCTTCTCAGCCTCCATAGTCACATGAGCCAATATCTTATAATAAATCTCTTTCCAGATATAAATATGCACCTCCTGGTTCTGTTTCTATGGAGAGCCCTGACTAATAGGCCTAGGCAACCTGCTGACGCTGACTGTTCCCCTGGGGCTCTGGTGCCGGGGATCTGCTCAGACGGCAACCTCCTGCCCCACCTCATCCTTGTTCCCACTCTAAAGCCCCTGCAGGCTCAGCAGCTCCCTTATTGCTGTTTTCTCTCACACTTGCACCAAGTAATGTTTTCCTCCACGTGGGTACCCTGGGATCTTTGACCCGAGCTGCAGCCCCATCCCTCATTTGGAAGACGCCAGCATCTTGGGATGGCCAGTAATCACTCACCCCGTCCCTCACCGTCCTGCAGCCAAAAGACTCTGGGGCTTCTCAGGGGACCTGTGGGGGAGGGGACTTTTCTACTCTCACGTCCCCCATACTTCACATGGGAGCATCTCCTGGAACCTTTTCCTATGCTCTCAGACTTCCTCCTGGCAGGACGTGGACACCCCTCTAAGCTTTCTTTTGTTTTGTTTTGCGTTACGCGGGCCTCTCACTGTTGTGGCCTCTCCCGTCGCGGAGCACAGGCTCCGGACGCGCAGGCTCAGCGGCCATGGCTCACGGGACCAGCCGCTCCGCGGCATGTGGGATCTTCCCGGACCGGGGCACGAACCCGTGTCCCCTGCATAGGCAGGCGGACTCTCAACCACTGCGCCACCAGGGAAGCCCCCTCTAAGCTTTCTTGATTTCTCCCCCAACACTCGCCTCCTCTTCAGCTGAGAGAGCGGTTCTTTATGTCTAGGAGGGGGTATAAGCAAGGAAAATCTTTTCTCCCTCTTCACATCTCCTTTGATGTCTGCTTTGTCTTTCAGTGTCAAGGTGCCTTTTAAACTTAAAAGCAAAGAAGTTGGTACCAAGACACAGAGAATGCGTGTAACTTAGCCAAGGACACCCAGGCAGGAGGTGAAGAGTCAGGAACCAGGCGGCAGACACTCATCCCCAGCACACCCAGTGCTGTCACACCAGCCTCCCTGTCACCATGCCCTGTGTTTAAAGGAACATCTGGTACCTTTAAACTACACAGAGATTCTCCGCATGTAGCTCAAAGGGCTTCTGAAAGCTGTAGCTGGAGAAGAAGATGAATTCAATGGCCAAAAGAAAAAAAAACATTCTGTCTTCCTTCCTTTTCACCTTAAACAACCCACGCATGTATGAGGAGCAGAAAAGGCATTACTCCCCAGAATCTTCTAGCTGTGTACGCAGTGAACTAAAAAAAAGGAAAAAAAAATTTAGCCATATTTTCAAAAGATTAAGGAGTTAATCATGACCTAAAGACAAAAGCTCAGGTTTCAAAACAAAACCTCTGTTAAAACATCCATTCTGACAGTGAGTGTTCCTGATGTTATATTATATGTGAAAAATACAACATAAAATGTGGATGTATTAATAAAGATTAGAGGGGATAAAGTTTTGTGGTCACATTAAAAGTAACTAACATTACAGATTCTTATTCCTTTTTCAGTCATCTTAGATTATCAGGCTCTAATCAACAATGATGTGTATTCAGCTGTGAGTCAAAGATACTTTTACAATTCATGTTCTTATATATATTCTGGTTTACTTAAGGCAAAGAATGATGTCGGATAATTCCAGCTGTGCCTACGTGAGGCAGATGTTTCAGGCTGAACAATACGGTATGACTGGGAAAACTGTGTTTTTTTATAATTTTTCATCTGCCACAAATCCTGAGTACATGGAAAGATGCAATATGAAAATATTTTGAAGCAGATAAAATTCACATCATTATGAAATCTCTCGGGAGTCAAAATTCAAGTCAGTAAAAACAGCAATTCTGGAACAAGTCTTTTCAGAACCAAAAATATTTGTTGCAGGAAGCTTTGTTATCCTTACTTCTTGCCCCAAAACTCTGGGAAGTTACGGCGAGTAGGGTGAGAAGCGATCTGATAATAAAGCTCTTGTCGGCTAGAGACTCACATATTGAGAGCAACCAAGGAATTAATGAGGTCCCCTGAGTTCATGAAGGGTTCACCTCATAACCAGAGAGATAGAAATTATTTTCTATGTTTGCATGACATCGGAGAAATAATTTCATTATAAGCCTTTCCTTATTACAATGCATAAAGTGTTTTTCAAAAAACATTCAATATGAGTATGTAATGTTCTGATTGTAATCACTGTATGTGTATCCATGTGCCTAAGTCTATGTCTTTTCAGTAGTTTTGATTTCTAATATCTCTCCTGTGTGCCATGATCAAGAATTATTAACAAGTGTTTGTGAAAAGTATTCTTTATGTTTATGAAGATTTTAGAAGTTCAAAGCATGTTTCTTCTATCTGCACACAGCCCCTTAAGCATATACATATATTTCCTGCTTAAGACAATTTCTTAGCAGGAGTTAAAGAACTTCAGAGTGAGATGATCATCTATGTGCCCATGAGACCATGAGAAGTGATAGGTACTTGGATTCTATTGCTGAATTTAGGACCAAAATGTGACTCGGGAGAGAGAGTGATGGGACAGCACAGGGGCTGAGGGACTGACTACATATATTGGAGTCCAGTAGATTTTCCACTGGCATCTGGCCTCCTCCCCCATCACAATAACTGGAGGGAAATGGGGATTGATTGGTGTTACAGTGGGTGAACCTTCCCTAGGCACTATTGAATCAATTTCTCCTCATATGATACTTCTGAAGCCCCAAATACCCAGCATCTCTCAATTTAAGGCCTGTCTGCTCAGTCACAGTAGTTCAACCAGAGCTGATATGCTCTTCCTGAATCCTCTGCTTACACTTCTCATGATGGATGGTAATTATCGAGTTACACTTTGGTCTATTCTGCTAGAATATGAGCTCAGGAATTCCTTGAGCTCAGGACTTGTGTCTAATTTGTTGTTGTATCCTTAATACTTAGAACTGAGCCAGGTACACAATAGATGCTCTGAAAATCTTTGTTGAATGAGTAGATTGCCATAACGGGAAGACGGGATGTGGGGAATCTATCCCTTAGGATGCTTTCAGCTAAGTAACAGAAAGCCTAACTCAAAGTGGCTTCAGAGTTCCCAGCAGTTCCATGGTAGCATCCAGGTCCCGGGTCCTTTCTGTCTCTCACTCTGCCCTCCCTAGTGTCGGCTTTATGCTGGTTCTCTTCAAGTTTGCAAGGTGGCTTCCTGGAGGAAATAAGGCTGCACAATGCTCTGTTTGCGTTTGGAGCTAGAGAGTGCCGACAGTCCTTCCTTTAGCTGGATTGGGCCTCATCAGGCCACATACCCAGCCCTTAACCACTAGCTGACACCTGGGGCCTGGGTTCCTGAATCAGTAAGTAGCCAGGGGAGTGGGATTACCATAACTGATTTAAACTGATCACGGTCTTCTCTGAAACAGACATCAATTCTCCAAACCTTATTGCTCTTCTACAATGAATGAGGGCTGGGATGGAGTTGAGAGAATGACACACAATGTCCACCATAGGGGTGCAGGTGCCAGTAGAGATTTAGATACACCATTAATTTCTAAGTAAAGTGATTGCTGTTGTCACATTTTCCCAATCAGTGCTAGTCTTTTTACAAACACCAAAAAGTCTATATCAGATGTCTATGCTGCATCTTTGCAATGCCACACAACAAATGAACAAGCCCAGGGTTTGAAGTTTGGTTACTATTGCTTTTATGGCTGGGGATCCAGAAATTAAGTTCTACTTTATCAATAGATGTAGAGGAGCTCAAACCCAAGACAAGTCTCCTGGAGATTTGAAAGCACATTCAAGTATAAGAAGAACTTGCTTAGAAGGGATGGCACCTTGTCTGGGGTATTGAACTACTGGAGATCAGGAAGCAGGAGACCCAGGGGCAGAGTGTACTGCAAGGATAATGTGTAGGGAAACCTGGGGATTAGGGGATAACAAGATGCTTTTCCGGTAGTCAGTGATGGGAATTAGACAGTGTCACGGCCCAGACTGAGGTCTCATATAATAGCATCTACCTCTGTGTCCAGGACACTTCTATGCTATCTAGACTAATAAAGCATCCATGGGAGATAGCTCTTGACATATTTTTGTTGGCTCAAGTTTGGCCTGTTATTTACTCAGAGCTACTCCAGTTTTCACCTTTGCTCGTGCGAAGTCTGTTACCATGATTGGAAAAAGCCCTGGCAAACTGCCTGGTAAACTCCAGGCAACAGCTAAGGAGATTTTTACATTTTCTCTTTCATCTCTTATATAAAAGGAGAAGCAAGAGCATTTCTTTCAACAGAAGTGATAACAATTAAGACCTGACTTTACTGTTTCCCAAAGCAAGCAGAGTACACTTATGTCTCTTTTCAAGAAAACGAAGGTTATCCCAGAGTGCAAAGTGTACAAAGCTTAATACTCAGCATAGAAATGAAGTCTTCCAAGAAAATTGGATTTTAATCATTGCCCTGTTGTAATGCTGGCAGAGCAATCTGTGGTCAGGGAGGGGCCACGGTGCACCAGAGAACCAAAGGCTACAGAGAGTTATCATTTCTGCTCAAATACCTTTTGTGAATTCACACAACAAATTATGTTTCATTTTTATGCTTCACAAAAACTTCCAGAAAAGACAGAGTTCTAAAAAACTAAAATCTCCTCCTCCATAAAAAACTCTTTCACATAAGCAAAGCTTTTATTTCAGCTTTTACAGTGCTCTTTGCCATTTTGTGCTTTGTCCTGAAATCTTATAAAACCAAGATTTGGCTCTTTTATAATTCATGGCATGTTATGTTTTCGACCCTTGGATTTTCTTTAGACAAGGAAAGTGATTATACAATTCAGTTCTATTGCATGGGGCAGAGGGTCTTTATTTTTCTATGAAAGCTGAGGATTTAGACTTTTCCTGATAAAGTCAGGTACCTATATGCTGCTGTCTCAAAGTCTAGCAAAAAATATAATCATGTCACATTTTTTAAAACTAATTGGATGAGAAGGCAAGCTAAATCAGTAAAAAGTTTGAGTTACAGAATTACAATTTTATTTGCTTTCAAACACAGATAAACTCAAGTCAGGTTAATCAAGTAGTGTCTGATAAAGGTCCTTTGAGGACTTGCTTTAACAAATAAACAAGGATGAAGTGTAATTATCACAACTCATTGATTAGTATTCTTAAATACCACTGGTTTATGATTAGCTCACCAATACTCCTGGTTTATTTTTATTTCACTTCAGTCTTGCTTGTGTAGGTGCACACTTCTCAAGTTTATTTACTTAAGTAATTAAAAGAATCTCGAATCTTTTTTGCAATGTTAATTTGCTTAATAAAGCATGATTTCAACCATACCGCTTTGTAGTCAAGGTTTAGAAGGAATCTAAGCGTTAGAGGGGTCTGCAGCTAAATGATCTTTAACTCTGATTTGATGGTGCCCTTCAGTGAAGTGTGGTTTAGTGGAGGAAAAAATGAAAAGACCTGGGTTGGAGACAAATTATTAACCCTCTCTGATTTTATTTGCTCATCTGTTTGAGGTTGATCTATACCTCCAAAGACTGTATTAAGATGAAATAGCTTTTAAGTATGCTATAGCTTTCAAAATTGCTCTTTAAACAGGAAAGCACTATTCAAATGTTGGGTGTTATTACTATTTCAAAATCTGCATTGCTGAAGCTCAACCTAATGAGAGGTTTTTTTTTTTCATATATGAAAAGAACTTGTTCAGTCAGCATTTTCCCAGGGTGAATCACTCCTTCTAAGTAAGGAAGCTTATTGGGAACTCATCTACCTTTCCCAGGAGTCCAGAGGGCTACCCTGTTTGCAAAGTGTTATCCACGGGGTTCAGAAAAACAAACTTACCTCTCCTGGAGCAGCCAGACTAAGGTCTGTCTTATCCAAAAAGCCTGCTGTGATGACTTCATCTCAGTTATCTCTCTGCCTCTTCTGTGATTAGATAAAATTCAACAATTACTGAAAACCCTCCAGGGAAAAGACTACTTTGCTGGGTGCTGAGGTAGAGGGTGAGAGGGTGGTAGGACCTGAGATGGAAAGAGGGCTCAAGGGCACAGCCAACAGTCCACTGGCCCAGTCCTCTGGAATTCGCGGTCTGTAGAAGGACACTTGTTGGACATTCACACCCTATCAGGCAAGTAGGGGTAAGTGCAAAATAGAGATATAAAATGTGTATAGAAAGGGGAGATTAATTTGGCCTGGGAATGTCTAGGAAGACTTCTTAGAGGAGATGGGATTCTAGCCACATCTTGAAAAAATGTATGGGATCTGGGGAAGACAGCTGCCTTCTCACTGTGTCCTCATGCAGCCTTTCCTCAGTGCATGGGCTTCGAGCAAGAGAGGTCTCCTGTTTCTTCCTTTTCTTATGAGGGCACTAATCCCAACACGAGGGTCTCACCCTCATGACCATATCTAAATCTAATCACCTCCCAAGGCCCCACTTCTGAATACCATCACATTAGGGGTTGGACTTCAACAGATGAATTTTTGGAAGGGGTGGATATAAACGTTCAGTCCATATCAATAATGTGTGCAGTAAACTCAGGTCCATGCAAATGGCAGGACTGCTGTTGGCTCTGTACCAGAAGGAATAGTTAGGGCCCAGCTCCTTGTTTGAAACGGGGGTGGAAAACTGGAACTACAGAGAATAAAAGTCAAGGTAATAATATCTCAGAAAAGAAAGCAGTCACGTATTTTATAGCTTTTCTCATATGGCTGTATTTTGCTTTATTTTGATTGATTTTTCAACCTCACCATATTGTATGTACCTTAAGGCCAATAAGTAGGTTTTACATCTGTTTATCCTCTATGGCACTTAGACGAATTATATGATCAGGGTAAGCATACATACAAACGCGCACACACACACACACACACACACACACACACACACACCCCTCAAAGGACATAGAAATAAACAAGAACTTCAAAGTCACAAGAGTTTCTTATTTTGTAAGCTATTTCTTATTTTTCTTATATTTTTTTATATTTTTTATATGTTTTATATTTTTATAAATATTTATAATATTTTTTATATTTTTCTTATATTTCTTATATTTTCTTATATGTATTATTTTGTAAGCTCCTTTTAGTGTTAGGTGATGGAGAAATTCATACTTAGTATCACTGTAAAAGGTTTTCATTCGCTGAGTAACCTTCACACAGGAAACTTACCCAATAGAAGAGTTATCAGATACTGCAAAAAGACCATGGTCCCTTGAAGCCACATTTCTAAAGGTTGCAGTGGTTGGGAGCCAGGGGGATTAGTAAATTGAATGTCTTTATTACCATTATAACCAAGCAAAGCTGAAGGATCCCCTTCTGTCTCACATAGGCACACACAGAAATATAGATACATACATAAGCTGACTAGAATTCTAAATAGAGCGTGTATGAGATTCCTACGGCTACTGTAACGAAGTAATACAATCTTGGTGGCTTGTAAAACTAGAACTGTATTCCCTCATGCTTTTGGAGGCCAGAAGTCTGAAATTAGTATCATTGGGCTAAAATCAAGGGTCAACAGGGCTCTCTCCTTCCAAAGGCTCTAGGTTCTAAAATGCCTTCCTGGACTCTTTTAGGTTTTAGTGGCTCTGGCATTCCTTGGCTTGTGGCTGCCTCACTCCAATCCTCAAGGCCAACGTCCTCAAATCTCTCTGCTCTGTCTTCACATCACCTTCTCCTCTGTGTGTTAAATCTCCTTCTGCCTCCCTCTTATAAGGATATGTGTGACTGCATTTAGGGCCTACCTGGATAACCCAGGATAATCTCCCCATCTAAAGATCCTTAATTTAATCACATCTGCAAAACATTTTTTTTCTGTATAAGGTAACATTCACAGGTCCCGTTGATTAGGACATGGATATCTTGCAGGGGCCACTTTTCAGCCTACCATAGAGACATTCTTATGACCAACCCCAGGGACCCCATATTATAATTCTTAATGGGATGATTATCCAGTGTGTAGGCTATTTGGGCTTTTGCTTTCCTTCTCCATTTCTCTTTTTTCTGCCCCATTACCCTAGGAGTTGAGAGACGAATCTCAAAGAAGTCAATTTAACAATTATCCACTCCAGTCAAAGGTTGATGAAGACCTTCATTAGTTGACTAAAATGAAAATCATATTACCTGGGATTTATTTATTTCTTGCCTAATTGAGTTCAGCTAATCAAGAATCAATGATATATGTTCAGTAGAGAACACAGAGGTAGGTCAAATAAATCCTTTATTTTCTTTCTGTATTTTCTTTAGGCTTTTATATTGCTAGTTTAGCAAATTGCAAATTAATAAGCCATGGAGAAGTGGATTGTGAAATTCTGACCTAAGAGGCAGGTTCCGTTTCTATTTACTCTGCATTTACTCTGACCAGTCACTTCACTTCATTGTGGGAAGTTTGAAAAATGAAAAGAGTGGTTATATTTACTTTCTGTATGTCATATTAGGATTCTTTAAAGACAGCAGGTGTAACGGATTCATATTCATTTTGTACAAAAGCTTTAGAAAATAAAGCATTCTAAGTGTGCTTTTGTGTTTCTAATGAAATGTTTAAAACTGTGGTTTTAAGTTTTTGTGAATTCATTCATTCATTTACCTGTTTATTCAGCAAATATTTACCCAGTGCCAATGACCTGTCTGCCACTGTTCTGGTGGCTGGGTACTTTAAAAGCCTGAATGTGCCTGTAGGACTCTAAAAGCATGGCTTAAATACTGAGAGAATCTAGTTGAATTAACATATGTTGGTTTGCACTCCTAAGAAGAAGGGTGTTAGAGAAATCTGAGTTATGGGCCTTCGCTTGCTCCTTTGAGTTTCAGGCAGCAGTGGCAATGGTGAGCAGAACATAGAAGTACCTCCTTCTGATTCCTCCCAGCCTGGCTGCATCGGAAAATAGCCTCCAGCCAACTAGGGTGGAGACTGGAAGGCATGCCTTTGGAGGGTTTAAATTTATGTTTCAACAGTCCCATGTGAAATAAAGGTCTGGTCGATTAACCAGTTGATTGAATCAATGAAAAGAGCTAGTCAAAATTATCCTAACTCTGGAAAGGATTTTTTTTCATCTAAATAACCCACTGTAAAAGCCTAATACATCAATCAACTGAATAGTGATCATTATCAGGATATTGGTTTGACAAAGTTTATGTGATTTTAGTGCTACGTAGACACAAACTCAAATCTTGCGTAGATATAGCCTCCCTTCCTTCTGTACATCCTTCATGGCCTGACTTTGTATGCTTATAATTTTTATTATTAAATAACTATCTATTTTAATGATAAACTCATTTCTTTCTTTATTAAGACTATTTACAATTCAGTCTATATTAGGATGGTTGACTTTCTTAATTGCTTGGTATGCACTAAAACCAAGAAGCAAATGAATGTAACTTAAGGAGAAAATAGAGCTAGCAGTTGAGAGGAGGGTTAGGAAGGACGTGGCACCATCCTGGTACTGACCTGTGTCTGACCCAGAAAACAAATTCTCTCCTGTTTGGAATGACGAGGCTATTGTTTGGCAGGGAAGACTGCCTCTACTAATTCATGGATTTCTTTTCTTTTTTTTTTTTAATGTTGAGCCTTCTTTCAATTTATTTATTTTTATTTTTGGCTGTGTTGGGTCTTCGTTTCTGTGCGAGGGCTTTCTTTAGATACGGCGAGCGGCGGCCACTCTTCCTCGCGGTGCGCGGGCCTCTCACTGTCGTGGCCTCTCCCGTTGCGGAGCACAGGCTCCAGACGCACAGGCTCAGTAGTTGTGGCTCACGGGCCTAGTTGCTCCGTAGCATGTGGGATCTTCCCAGACCAGGGCTCAAACCCGTGTCCCCTGCATTAGCAGGCAGATTCTCAACCACTGCGCCACCAGGGAAGCCCCATTGATTTCTTCTCCTCTTAGAATGTGAATATAACATTTACTTCAAGGATAATTTCTGAGTGTCAAAGACAAAAATACTAAGGTATTTGCTTGACATTTCCATACACCAAACGTCCTATCTACTTTTTTACCAAGAATTTGATAGTATCCAAAGTGGGTGGCTGGGTTTTACCTCTTTGCTCACGGGTGTTTTAAGAAAATCATTGAGTACAAATAAGTATTTATTGGGACTCAATAGTCAGTTCCCAGCCTTCCATTGTCTTCTTCTTCCCGACAGCCCACAACTTCTTTTTCAGAATTATTGATCAGGTGATAGTTTTATTACTTAGCTTCAATGTATTGGATCTAGGCTGTCCAGATGACCTGGCATGGCTGGGAAGGATTATACCTTGCACTGATGTGACAGTAGGGGGACAGATGGGAGGATGCCAAGGGCTCTAGGTGAAGCAGAAAGGAGCAGACACTGGTTCTGCCCATTGCTAGCTACCTGATGAGGGCCAGCAGATCTACCCTTTCTGAACTGCCAATTTCTCCACTATAAAATGTAGGCAGTGATAAGCCCAGTGATCGCTGAGTTGATGTGCTGAGTCAAATGAGGGTCTTCATTTACCTAATGTGCACAGAAAGTGCTGACTTGATAGGGCTTATCTATATCCCGTTCTTTCAGTCCCAACCAGCCCTCCATACCTTGCCATGAGGAGAATTAAGTAGAAGAGAGTTTTTTGTTTGACAGGCACCCTTTCTCTATCAAGCCTATACTTTTTCTCTGGTGAGTGGGTTTCCGTCTTGACTGTGAATTCCTTAATGGTACGGATTCTGTCATACTCATCTTTGTATGGCCACCATCTTGCAATGTATAGCTGTTTGTTTCACACGTGTATGCTAAAATGAAATGAAAAATAGATGTAGAACCCACCAGAAGGTTGTTTCTCTTCAAATATGAGTATAGATGAATTTATGCATTCACGCGTGCATCAGATTGTATTGAGTACTTTTTATGTGAAAGATGCCCAAGCTCCTCTTATCAGCTGTAACACGCTTCAGATATATAGAAACCCATGAAGGAAAAAAGTTGAGCCCATGAAGGAAAATAAGCATAGCAATTTTTAATGACTTATCTGAGGTAGTTCAGCTATTTGAATACCTTTTCACTGCAAAACACTACTATCCATCTATGTATGTACCTTTTCTTACCAGGATCCTCTCATGTACTGAAGCCCCAGTCAGCTTCAGTTGAAATTTTCACTGTTTTGAACAACTCATTCCTCATTTTCTTTGCCTTGAGGAACTCAGAACACTCCACATACCTTTACTGTCTTCTCTACAATCTTGCCTGTTCTATCTCAACAATCTGTTAACTCCAGACCATCTTTGCATTGCATCATCTGAGAGAATAACTCACTAGCAAGTGAAACTGCCTTTGTCCCAAATGATAAATAGTAGTAGTAATTAACAATAACAAGAGTATGGCTAATACTTGCACAGCACTTACTCTGTACTAGGTGTTATTCTAACTGCTTTACACTTAACTCACATTCTCCCTCTTAGGTTGGTATTACTATCCCCATTTTGCAGGTGAGAAACCTGAAGTTAAGTAACTTGCTCAAAGCCCTATATCTGGGAAGCAGTGGAGCTAGAATTTGAACCCAGGCAGCCTATCAGAATCAGTGCCTATACCCACCAGGCTCTACTGTCATAGGGTTCAATGAACAACTGCAGGTCAGCTACATTCAGAGCTTAATCTATACACAGACAGGGGCTGCATTATGCAGGGGAATTTGTAGGGAAGGACCTTGGAATTTCACAGGGACTGCATTATGTGGGAAAGTCCTTTGAACACTCCCAGGACTCTGGGAGTATCATCTAGTTAATCTGTAGACCTAGAGGGAGTCCATGTTTCTGCTGTATGGCCATGATACCTAGCATGAGCACTGTATTCAGGTGCAGCCCAAGATAGGGCTGTAGTCTGTAGTAGATGCTCAGAAAGTACTAGCAAAATACAAAGCCATTATTAGATACAAAAGGGAGAGAGCTTCAACCTTCATGGCGGTAGCCAGTAGACCTCCCTCTTACGAGATAAGGAATTATAATGTCAATGTTGTTTTTCTGTAAATCCTTGTACTCAACATAATATGGTGATGTTCTCAAACTGAGTACAAGTGTCTGCTGCACCAAGCGTATTACTCATGGCCGCTTTATTTACACTGGATTATTGTAATTTAAGTTGGCTGCCGTTATAGTTTGATGTTCAGCAGCTTGCAAACTTGTTTAGCCAATAGAAGCGAAGAAGTTTGGAGTCCAAGAGGAGATTCTTGTTTCCAATATGTATGCAATAGAGTGATTTGGTGTAGGGGTGTCAATCTGATTACTTCAATATCTGTTACCTGAATAGCTCAAAAGGAAATAGAGTCTGTTTCAGTCTTATCTTGTAGACTGTTATAAAACCAAATGAAATCACGTCTATACACTGTCTTGAGCTTTTTGGTGGAAAATACATTATAACCAGTGTGTCTTCTTGTTATACATAATAACTTGTTGCTGGTAACAAGCTCAAAATTACTTGACATGGAATGTGATCTGGAAATTAATGTCAGTCTCCTTTGCACTTATTTTTGGAAATGGCCAATTTTCTAAAATAAGAAATGGAAATTTCCAGGGGCAAGTGTAGGAGATTAGAATAAAGTTTTCCTTTATTTTAAAATTCTTCCCCAAACTAAAGAAACAAAACCAACTCTGTGTGTTGGGGGAGGGGGTATAATTCTCATGAATAAACTGGGTCTATTGATTTCAGGAACTATTCAATCCCTATATGATGGGGGAAGGGGAGGGTTACTGCTCTTCTCTTGGTGTGGTTTCTATTTCCAAACTACTTACTATGCTCTATTCTTATCATACACGTTGATACATACCCTGAGGTTCTTTCTACACTTGCAAAATGGACTGAGGAGCAAGCCACTACTGAAGATGACCTGAGTCACAGTAACGTGACAAAGGTGTTACGACTTTGTGACCGTATCAGATCTCGGCACAGTGGGAATAGGCAGAGGCCAGTTCTGGGCCTCTGGCTCAGTCACTGGGATCCAAGGTCATCTGCGACCACGGAGGCAACGTCACGAGCAGAAGCCTAATCGCCTCGACTCATCAGGCAAGGCAGGCACGGGTAGCCCGACCAGAGCCTTTCGAGAGGCCGCAGTCCAGGTGTGAGGCTGGGGTGGGAAATGGAAGCGTGACCAAGGACCTGGCATAGAGAGGCCTGTGTGGATTTAGCAGAACCTTCTGTGGCCGTTTTAACTGACTTCTGTGCCTACAGGCTCAGGCAGAGGCTTTCACTGTGAGGCAACTCACAAGCACCTGATGAACTCTGGCCAGATACTTTGGGCAAACAGAAGCAATTGTACAGATTTGTATAGGAATTGTTCACTTTATATGGCTGAATAAAGCCTGGGACCAGAACTTTGTTCAACAGAAATAAGATACTCCTTCCAGGATTTTCTGAATTTGTGTCTCAATCAATTTCATTAAAACAGAGCAAAGTCACTCAACAGGACAGATATGAGAAGTAGCTGATATGAATGGAAACTCACCCAGAGTGCTGTCTGATGGATGTTGATAACACCAATCCAAGGTAGGCCAAAGGTCTGTGTGTCCAGGCGAGGTGAGGTCAGGTGCTCAACACAAGGTCAGAGGAGTGCAGGGCTTAGGGGAGCCTGGCCAGCAGGAAGGATCATTACTGTCCATTTCACAATTCGACCTTGGATCTAAAGGGTCTGGTGTGGATGGCCCTGAAGAAGTTTGCATTTCCTCTGCTTTTGGCCAAAGGTGGATTCCCTCCTTTGAGTCCTGAGATTGGAAAGAAAAATAAAAGACCTTAACAGTACAGTTCAAAATATTTCACCTTGTGGAATAAATGAATTTGATTGAACCATGTGAAATTGTCATCTGTGACCTTAACAAATTCATATTGCTCAGACTTATTCCTGTTAAGTGTTGTTTAATCATATCGGCATTGTTGATTTATTTATTGCATCAGTGAAAGAAACAGAAACTAGTAAATGTAAACACATCAGTTAGAGGATGTTTCTCACTCAAGGGATTTATTAGTAGAATGACCTTAGAAGTTGTTATTTCAAGTCAGACAAAGCTGTATAAAGAATCCAAAATTCAATCGAATATAATGTTAAGTATTTTAAAGTGCTGTATGGTCCTAAAACAAAAGAATGAGAGAATCCATCAAGTTCCAACATCTTTAAAATGGCATTTCTTGTGATCCCATCAAGTTCAAGGTGTAGAGTTAGAAGGAGAACGACATTGATTTGTCTTAAGGATTTACCAACTTGAGTGGGAGCTGCGGGCTCTTAGTAGTTGACAGAAGAGCAGTTCAGTGCT
Organism: Orcinus orca; assembly: GCF_937001465.1. Taxonomy (NCBI): domain Eukaryota; kingdom Metazoa; phylum Chordata; class Mammalia; order Artiodactyla; family Delphinidae; genus Orcinus; species Orcinus orca. The sequence continues at coordinate 93,664,066 of NC_064568.1, read as the reverse complement.
TAACTTGAATCCAGGGGAGGGGCAGGTGATCACTCCCCTCTTGAATTGAAGGTACCCTTGACAAAGCATCTGTAAATAGGTTAAGCATCCCCCCCTTGGAGTCACAAGAGAATCCAAGCAGCTTCCCAACTAAATCTCTATAGTAGATATCATCAGTTGCAACAAAACTGGCCACTAGCAGCCTGAGGCCCTTCTGTGTATAATGACCAGATGAGGGCTACATTTCAGAGGACTCTGGAGCTCAGCCCAGGAGGTTTCCATTCTCTTTCAGCTACTGTCTTCCTACACCTGGAGGGCACTTGCTGTCATCATAGACCCCTTCTCTTCCGTGTCTTTTCTATGCAAAAGGCCAACAATGGACCCTCACCAACATAGCCATACTGGCCAGGAGACAAGGCTACAAAGATGATTCTGGAAAAAGTCTGCCTTGGCCCCAACGAACTGAACCCTGTGAAATTCTCTCGACCATCCTCAAAGACACAAGCATTTCATTGTGAGCTGGCCCTACGTCACTTCCAGAGACACGTGGATAACAAGCCACAACCACATCCAGTTTACCATTCAAACTAGATGAGGCTGGTATCCCAAAATATTAAAAAAAACAAACAATCTGGTCTTTGGTATAAATAGACTTATTTGTTAGTCTTCAGCTGGGGAGGTAAACTCACCCAGTGCCACCATTAAGGGGTTGACAAACTCAATTAAAACTGTAATATGTACTTAGAACATTTCTCAGTAATCTGTGAGGTCCATACCAGATGGATCTAGAATGTCCTGCACTTCAGATATTGACACTGAAATAGATGAAAAATAACTTTGTTAAGGCTTTTTTCATTGTTCCCATAAGAAAAAAAAAGATGAGGCAGATTCGTGCAAATTTTGGAGACAATTTAAGACCTCAGAAAAGTCCTAGAGGACCTTCCACAGCCTTGTGGCAGCTTCAGAGTAAGAGGTAAATGATTTAACCAAGACCACAACCAAGTTTTGAAGAACTGGATAAGGAGGCAGAAGACATAATCTCAGGGCTATTAGCATGAACCGGAAAATCACCAGGCTAATACCAGTTGTAGGGTGCACAGGTTTTGCTTGCAGCTGTAGTTTGCTGCTCGCTAAGTAGAAGATCCTTCTTCCTTCTTCTCATCTTGATCATTTCCCTCAAGTGTCTCTTACAGTGATGATGAATAATCATAATCCTTAGAAAGGTATGATCATAGCTTCATGACTATATAGATTTAAGTGTGGAGCAGGTTGACAAGAGAGACCAGCCCCTCCATCATCAAAATAACTTGATAACCCATATCATATATTCTAAATGTTTAAAACAAAAATATTCCTGATTTTTCACTCCCTCAAGGTCATAGCCCTTTTGTTCTTCAATAAATACTGTGACTCCCTTTCTTTTAAAATGGATACCTGAATTTCTCTTCAGATATATACCACACTTTGTTTATTACCCTTGCTTTCAAAATGTATGCTTGGATCTGGTTTCAAAACATGGGCTATGGGACGCAGTGGTTGAGAATCCGCCTGCCAATGCAGGGGACACTGGTTTGAGCCCTGGTCCGGGAAGATCCCACATACTACGGAGCAACTAAGCCCGTGAGCCACAGCTACTGAGCCTGTGTGCCACAACGACTGAAGCCCGCGCGCCTAGAGCCCGAGCTCTGCAACAAGAGAAGCCACCACAATGAGAAGCCCGCACACCGCAAAGAAGAGTAGCCCCCGCTCACAGCAACTAGAGAAAGCCCGCGCGCAGCAACGAAGACCCAGCAACGAAGACCCAATGCAGCCAAAAATAAATAAATAAATAAATTTATTTAAAAAAAACCAAAAACATGGGCTAGAGTTTATATTATATGTTTGGTAACTTGTGAGTACAAAGACCTAACTAACTTCCCTTGTGGACTGCGGAACAGTTTCCAGAAAGGTGGTGAGGAGGGAGGCTTAGGTTATAGTCAAAACAGAACATTTTTAAAAACAATGTGTTAGGAATTCAGATGAGGTAGTGACTCCTAGCTGGTGGATGCGCCTTCATTTCTTCTTGCATGCAGATTTTTTTAGGCAAAAGCCTTTTTTTTAAAAAAAAATCACTAGCAGAGGGAGCATTTGCTAACATAGATCTTTAAAAGACTTTAAAAGGTTATTTAATGTGTTCATAAATTTGAAGCATGAAAGTGTGAACAAAAGTGTCATGGAGACCTGATTCCAGGTACTGTTATATTTTCATCTCTTATGTTAACAATAGCCATCTGTGTTGTATTCATATAACAAATTGGAAGAAAGTTGGTATCAGACAGGCTGAAACAGTTTTTAAATAGCAAGAGTGAGGGCAAAGGGCAAAGCCACTTAATGAATCAAGTTATGTTTTACAGCACTCATGCACTCATGCACTCAGCATTTATAGATTGCCTTCTGCGGGCCAGACCCCATGCCCAGCACCATAGTTATAAAGCTTAGTAGGGTGAGATAAAGAATAAAAGTACTAAATGACAAGCAGAACAGTGGAAAGATTGACAAGTTATAAGAGTAGGGCAGAGAAACGAGTGCTTAATTCTACTTGGGAGAAATCTCTCAGAGAAGATCTCTGGGACCTTGAACTGATTTGAAAACATGAGAATTTTTTTCCATTGGGTTTTAGAGGGAAGGAACGAAGAGATTCTAGGAGAGACAAGCACATGTTCAAGTGCATGATTCAGCATGGCACGTGTATGAAATTTCAACTATTTAATATTATTGGAGCAAAGTGTGCAAAGGACAGAGCAGCAGTTGATAAGGCTGAATTTTAGTTAATATCCAATCTTAAGTCACTACTGTTGTCTGTCTCTTCTTTATTCTTTTTCCCAATTCAACAACTAGTTTCCTTTATTACCTTTCCATTTTCTCTGCAATTCCCTAAAAAATGGAGTCAAGGCAAATGTTTTTAAGGGTCATTGAATTAAATTCCAGAGACGCAAGGAAATGCTGCCACCTGCTACTCTCAGAAACCGCCTCCTTGTGCGTCGATGTGTCTTGCCATCAAATATTCCAGTAGGATTGCTAAGGTGATGGCAGTCTTCTTCAGGGATGCAGAGTCAGAGTCCCTCTCCCAGCTTCTCCCTCTGTGAGCTCTGTGCCCTGAGTAAATTACTGTAGCTGAACCCCAGTTTCCTCTTCTGTGAGATCTGGGCAGCTTCACAGGGTGGTTGTCTTAAATACCATGCAAAGCCCTCAGACAGAGCCGGGCATGGAGCAAGCACTCTGAAAGGTGGCTGTAGCATTGGGGTGGGGATTCATGCCCACACAGGCTTCGGAGCCCAAGCCCCACTCTGCAATCTTTAAGCAGCAAAACAACACTGCTGCTCCCGTGGGAGAGAAGGGAGAAAGCTGAACGTGGTCCCTCCCTTGTTATACGGCAGGGTGTATTCATTTCCTGTGACCTCTGTAACAAAACCCCACAAACTGAGTGGCATAAAACAACAGAAATTTATTCTCTCACCATCCTGGAAGCTAGAAGTCTGAAATCGAGGTATTACCAGGTTGGTTCCTACTAGAGGTTCTGAGAGAGAATCTGTTTCATGCTTCTCTCCTACCTTCTGGTGGTGGCTGACATCCCTTGGTTTGTAGGTGCATCAGTCCAATCTCTGTCTCCATCTTCACATGGCGTTCTCCTCTGTGTGTGCCTGTATCTCTGTTTTCTCTTCTTTTAAGGACACCAGTCATTGGATTAGGGCTCACCCCAATCCAGTATAAACTCAATCTTTTTCCAAATAAGGTCACATTCACAGGTGCTGGGATTTAGGACTTCAATGAATCTTTTGGGGGACACCATTCAAACCATAATGTAGGGTGGAAAAGAAATAACATTGTTTCTGTTTAGTGTTCCACTTCCTTCAGTGCCCTGGAACACCTTGTACCCTTTGTCTTGGCAAAGGGACAGCAGGGAAGAGAGAGCTTTTCCCACAGAAAACCTACGATCATTCAATCTACACCAAGCAACACTTGGACCAGTCCATGGGAAAGCAGAGCAGTGCCTGGCAGGATTTTGGATGAGAGCTTATTTCTCTCTTTCTCGTTGATAGTTTCAGAGAGGAGGACCTAGGGTTGTCCACTGACCATTTCTACATCTTCTTTCCTTGAGCCTCTGTCTTGACTGACAGCATGAAAATAAAAGAGCATGTTGAAATGCCTCCTGAGCTGAAGGATAGTGCAATGGACACGTAGAAAATTGTCCCTGTGAAATATGCTATCTGCTTCCAACTCCGCCCCATTCAGGTAGGAAGAGGTTCAAAGTGTTCATCATATGGTATCTTTATTAAAACCTGCTCAACTATCTGAGTTAACACTCTAGCTTTAGATCAGAATGGATAAGACTTTTTGGTTATGCTTGTCAACACCCAAAAGTTGGTACAGGCATATCTTGTTTTATTGTACTCCACAGATACTGTGTGTTTTTTTTTGTTTTGTTTTGTTGTTTTACGAAGTGAAGGTTTGTGTTAACCCCACATCCAGCAAGTCTATTGGCACCTTTTTTCCAACAGCATTTGTTCACTTCGTGTCTCTGGGTAACACTTTAGTAATTCTCAAAATACTTCAAAATTTTTCATTACCACTATATTTTTTATGGTGATCTGTGATGTTTAATGTTACCATTGCAAAAAGATTACGACTCACTGAAGGCTTAGATGATGGTTAGCATTTTGTAGCAATAAAGTATTTTTGAATTAAGGTATGTACATTTTTTTAGACATAATGCTATTGCACACTTAATAGACTACAGTATAGTATAAACGTAACTTCTGTATGCACTGGGAAACCAAAACAATTCATGTGACTCGCTTTATTGCAATATACGCTTTATTGCAGGGGTCTGGAACCGAACCTGAAATATCTCCGAGGCACACCTCAATTATTTTATTTTCTTCTTGGTCTGTTAAACTTTTCTATGTCTGTCATGAGAAATAACATTTGGAAAGAAGGACATACAGGGCATTTAAAATATCAAATTATTTGCATGCATGATTAAAACTTTTAAAAAATCATTTAAGATAGCAGAATTGCTTTGAAAAAAAAGGTTTCAATCCTGAACTGTGAGTGCATTTCAAGATTTTGGGATGAAGACCAGGTGCCTGTAGCAGCTGTCTGAACTTTGTCCTGATCAGCAATGACCCAAAATCCTGTAGTAGTAACCCTTGCTGACATGTCTTAAAATATATGACAGTTAAGGGGACTCCTCCCCAAATTCATCTTGGGCACTGTTTCAATTATTGTTAAATTGATTTTACCTTACAGATAATCAAAAAAAGTAGCCCATGGAGTCTGCATTATTGGCTTATTGAATATAATTGTTCAGCCTTTCTTTGTAGTTATAAAAGAAGAATCAAAGGCATACAGCACAGAATTCTTTGGAAGCAGCATCGCACTTCTATTTCCCATATGTATCTTACATGGGTCCTTTTAAATTGTTCAGAACCCTCAAGAGGGGCCACGTCCACATCAAATCACTTTGACCAAACAAAGGTGTAATTAATACTGATCTTTCAGCCTAGTTTGACAACAATATCTGATCTAAAGTACAAGTGTGAAGTCAGCCTACAAGGATTAAAGCTGCTACATGGTATAGCGGCAGGTCAATTTTGCTTCAAAGATGAGACAAAGTCCAACAAAAGACCAACAGGTGTTTAAAGCCTGGTAAGTTAAAGGTGTTACAGTAAATATACTATTGAAAAAGTCATAGCCAGAGCTTCAGTTGAGACTTGTTAATTACGACAATAAGAGGAAAGAGTTGGGTTTTGATGTTGCTGTACTGTCTTAGTCTGTGCAGGGTGCTATAAGAAAAATACCATAGACTAGGTGGCTTATAGACTCAGAAATTTATTTCTCCCACTTCTGGAGGGTGGGAATTCCAAGACCAAGGTGCTGGCAGATTCAGTGTCTGGTGAGGAGGGCCCACATCCTGATTCATGAGCATCTTTTCACTGTATCCTCACGTGGCAGAAGGTACAGGGACATCTCTGGGGTCTCTTTTATAGACATTAATCCCATTCATGAGGGTTCCAACCTCATGACCTAAACAACTCCCAAAGGCCCCACCTCCTAAAACCAACACATTGGGGGTTAAGAATTCAAAATATGAATTTTGAGGGGACACAAACATTCAGTCCACAACATGTCCCAGGCATATTCCAAGAATTCCCTTAACTTAGTTTTTTCTAATGCTCAGAGATCTTTAAGATGACATCAATATGGTAGTTACCTATGTGGGTTAGATCAAGCAAGGGCATTTTTATATCAGGAAATATACAAAGTATAACAAACATGAATATATATATAATATAATATATGAAAATATAACAATTTGAGCTTTCCTTAGATCGTTAGATATATTGCTATGAGTTATGCCAAAATGAAATGTCCAAAGGAAGAAAATCAAATCCGTGTTATATTAGTTATACTGGAAACCATGCTGTTGTTGTGTTTTTGTATAATAAAATTTACCCTAAAAATGAAAGCATGACTTTGATAAGAAAAAATAATACAACATCTAAAAGCACAGACTATCTTGCTTTTTAAAAATGTCATTCTAGGGCTTCCCTGGTGGCGCAGTGGTTGAGAGTCTGCCTGCCGATGCAGGGGACGCGGGTTCGTGCCCCGGTCCGGGAAGATCCCACGTGCTGCGGAGTGGCTGGGCCAGTGAGCCATGGCCGCTGAGCCTGCGCGTCCGGAGCCTGTGCTCCGCAACAGGAGAGGCCACAACAGTGAGAGGCCTGCGTACCGCAAAAAAAATAAAATAAAAAAGTCATTCTAAACTAGGAGCCTGGAACTGTCGTCTTAAAACTGAACTGCTTCCTCTTTTAGTCTAACATAGTACTGAAATGTACGGCTTTATCCTAAAGTAGAACTGACTAAAATGTAGCATATAGAAAAAGTATAAAGATTTTTTAAATAAACTTGTAAAATCTAGGCACTGAGAAGTTTCTGAGTTAGATATTTTGTTATGGTTAGGTAAACAGTAGCTAAAGAGAGGGAAACATTCCAAGGTGAGTTTTAGATGATGTCTTAGTTCCTCATTGGCTTTAAGCAAACTTGTGATGTATAAGGACAAATTTTTTCCATTCATTTTTTCACCATGAAAATATTTTCCATTGTAGTTCAGGGAAGGGTGGAAGAATATCTTTTTTTGGCAGGCGTAAAATGCCAAATAGTATTGGCAGTCAAAGCTTGTTGTGGTGGGCTTTCCTGGTGGTGGAGTGGTTGAGAGTCCGCCTGCCGATGCAGGGGATACGGGTTCGTGCCTCTGACTGGGAAGATCCCACATGCTGCGGAGCAGCTGGGCCCGTGAGCCATGGCCGCTGAGCCTGCGTGTCTGGAGCCTGTGCTCCGCAACGGGAGAGGCCACAACAGTGACAGGCCCGCGTACCGCAAAAATAAAAAAAAATAAAAACTTGTGTGGAACAAGTATACAGATCACACAGACATACTGTGTGGTCGCCTCTATTTTTATTTTCTGTATTGTTCATGGAAAATAACCGACTAGATGGTCATCTCTCTCGCCTCTACCCCCGCAGATGCTCTGCCAGATGGCTGAGAAACACATGGTAAATTTGTTACCTAGGGGATGGCATCTTTCTGATGTTCAGTATTTCCCTTTGCTTGTGGCCCTGGGTCTCTGAATCTGATGACATTGCAATCCTATTTCAACCAGCAGTTGCTGGGAATGTCCCAACTATAGGTTTTGTGAATTGCCCTACCGGATGGTGCATGTCTCAGTCTTCCCCAACAAGGACTGAGTTTATCGCTGGCAAATTGAAAACAGTGATTGATGCAATAATTGCTGGCAAGGAGCTTTCCTTCTTATTCCAGCCACTGTTTATTCCAGCATCTGTAAACGTAAACTTCCTTAAATAGGTTGGTTATGGGTGGCAGCAGCAAAATGAGAAGAGCTTTGTTAAAACCTTTGGATCCTGGTAAGGAAATCCAATGAGAGAAAACTCTTATTGTGGCCTGAAAGTTGATTAGTGCTCACTCCTCCTGAAGAAGCAAAACTCTTCATTCTAATTTCTGTCTTACTGCTGCCCCTATAGGAACATCAAGTAAATGAAGTATTGGATTATAACAATTATTTGTTGGAAAGGTACCAGCCTGGGCTAATATGGGTAGGAGGAGGGATGGGATTGATCCTAACCTGAAACCAGAGGTTTGTTCTGAAACACACTCTGCCTGTGTAATTAAAGACTCATTTTCTCGTTTTGAAGGTAGAGCCAGGAATAGGTTTACCTTCTGCTAAGCTGCTAAGGTTGTGCTCAGAAAGTGGGCTTGCTTGTACTCACTGGGTACAAGGGAAACACAAGAAAATCTGAATGCCACCGGCCATTAGATCCCTAGCAAGAAGAGGACAAGAGATTCTGTTTCTCTCTACTCTGTAGGGGGCCCTGAGCATGCGAGGGGGTGGGAGAGCGAAATAGCCTCAGAGTCTGCAGGCACATCTCAGGCACATCCGTCTGCCCCAGAGTGAGGGGGCCACCATTTTCTCTCTCTTTATGGAGTCATCTGTCATGGAGAATCCCCAGGCACAAGCAATTAACCAGCTTTTAAGAATATATTGCAATATACCACTAGTATTCTTTAGGTTTTAATATAGCAGTTGCAACTAAATTTAAACTGCCATCCTAAATTCAAGTTGCCTGGGCCAGCTGTATGTGTAGGGTCACCAGCTTCAGCTAACTCAGGCAAGTCGGCCAGCCAAAGGAAGGAAGTCTGTTACAAAGCGGTATTTGTTTGAGAAAAATACAGACCACCCCCAAACTCCCAGGATTCTTCTGCCAAAAATGCAGCATTTACATCAAAGTCATCTGAGTTTCAGTAGACATTTGGAGAGTACCAGTTTCCATGGTAAGTCCAAGGAAGATATAGTTTCCCCAACTGTTGATCTTTGAGTACAACCTAAAAATGGCATCACATAGGAAAGCCTGACCCACTTCAGTTTGAGGCATAAGATCACTTTCCGATTAAAGCTGTATTAATTCAGAACCTCCTATGCTATTGTATACATAGTAGATAATTAATGCCTGAATTCCTTTTCATGGAGACTGAAGGAAGCAGTAGGATATCCTGGAGAAAATTCTAGGAGTGGAAGCCAAGGGTTCTTCTGCTGGTCCAAAAATTTGTTGTGTGATCTTAGGCAAATGACTTTAAATCTCTGGACCTAGCCTCCCAGTCTGCACAGTGCAAAATTATATCTGGGTCTCTTAAGATCAGACTCAGCACTAAAACCCTAGCAACGTCTAGCTGTGCTGTAGCCTAGAAAAACTGTTCAGCTTTCATTTTCAAGTCTTATATCTAGAAATATACTTTCCAAGCTTCCTTGACTTGTGCAATTAATATTTGCATAGGAGAATTTCCACAATAATATTTCGGAGATAGTTACTCTATGCAAAAATGCAAAACTCTTAAGTGTTTCATCACGTTACATTTTTGTGTGTTTGCATTGTGATTTTTCACAAGACTGTTTCTTCTTCTTTTTACCCTTGAACATTAAAATATTGTGAATGATTATTAACACAACTGTGGATCAGGATTGAGTTTGCCTGCGTGAGAAAGGGTTAAAGTTACCCTTCTAGAGTGTCTTACTCTCTCCTGTCATAAATTTTGGATTTTCTGACAAGATGGGAGTAAGTAAACATTTTTAACCAGTCATGGGAAGTTAAAACACACACACACACACACACACACACAAACACACACTTGTGTACGTATGCATATAGGCATGTCTATGTATATATGAAAACCATGCTAATTTTCATCAGATGTTAAAAGCTAATTACCAGACTCCACTTACATAGTGCTCTAGAAATATCTATCAGGCAAAACATATAATATTTATAAAAAGAAGCTTTATTGGGCAAAGGTCCTAAACCACAAGATATCATATTCAAATCAAGATTATAAGCACATTTAAACTTCTACCTGTCTTAAATCTCTACCTGTTTCACTTCAGATCCCAGTAAACCAGCCTTACTTTCACCGGTTTTTACAACTTGGAAAATGATTTGGCTTAAGTTTCTTAGGAGAGTCTTGTCCTAAGAAATCTCTCCACGTTCTCACCATTACTGTGAAAGTCTCACATTTAAGAAGTCTGCTGTAAGCAAGTCTAGATTTGGAGAACTAGAGATTCTCTTCCCCCAACCTTACACAACTCCAGACAGTTTTTAAGGGGGTGTGTGTGTGTGTGTGTGCGCGCACGTGCATGCGTGCTTGTGTGTGCACACACGTTTCCCCTTCTCATTTTAGCTTGAACAAACAAAAGCGATATATGCCAACTATTTATTTACAGTTCCAACATACCTAAATAAGATTCAATAAAAAATCTTTGAACCTGTTTTATCACAGTAACTGTAATAACCAGTCTTCAAGTCGTATTCAGCTTCTGTCACAAATTATCTCAAATAGGAGTTGAATTTTACTTACACACCCATAAAATAGAACCATTTTATTAAATATTTATAGTAGTATCATTTATGCACTGTACAAATATTTATGTAGCTCTTCGTCTATGCTAGGTACTTTGCTAAGCACTGAGTACTCAAAAAGCAAAAACCCAAGAAAATAAAGATATTATACTAAAGGCTATCACAAGACACCCTCTTATAGACACTCGCTTCATCTAGAGCTTGCTGCTTCTCACTCCCTTCAGAAACAAATCGTAAAATGCATAGAATCCAAGCAACGCATGAGGTTCTTACCACGTCTTCTTTCCATGCCAGGCTACTTTAAAAATATGCAAACTGTGTTGATGAGTATAAATAAGCTCACAATCTATTCAGTGGGATTCCAATGTGCAAAACAAGAAACTTTATTTTCTTTAATGGATCTTATCTTGCTCTTGAGCTCAAAAGTGCTCCATTTTTGGTCAATTAAAAAGTGACAGATTGGGCTTCCCTGGTAGCGCAGTGGTTGAGAGTCCGCCTGCCGATGCAGGGGACACAGGTTCATGCCCCGGTCCGGGAGGATCCCACATGCCGCGGAGCGGCTGGGCCCGTGAGCCATGGCCGCTGAGCCTGCGCGTCCGGAGCCTGTGCTCCACAATGGGAGAGGCCACAACAGTGAGAGGCCCTCGTACCGCAAAAAAAAAAAAAAAGTGACAGATTATTTTGTAACATACTGTGCAGAAAGAGTAAATGTGGCAGGCCTGAGACTGCTGTCTTTAGAAAGGCCAGCTTACAAGGTTGGCCCTTGGCTGGCGTCTGGGAATTTGGAATTGGGAAGGGTTCTCACCAGTCCCAGAACTGATAAGAATGATTCATGGTTCCCGGGCTGTCTATGCAAACAACATGGTTTATGCTGCACACCTGCTTTGCTTTGGGGAGTCTGAGATTTTGGCACCTGCCAGGCAGAGGGTGCTTATGTGTGTGACCAACTTGCAAAACAAACCCTGGGCCCTGAGTCTCTAATGAAATTTCCTGGTAGACAGCGTTGTGTATGTCCTGTCACAACTCATTGCTGGTTGAATTAAGGGTGTCCTATGTGACTCCACTGGGAGAAGACCCTGGGAAGCTTGTGTCTGGTTTCCCTGGACTTTCCTCTGTGCCTTTTCTCTTGCTGAATGTACCAGGTAGCCTTTCTCTGTAAGCAGTCTTAGTTGTGAGTACAACTCTGTGATGACAGCTGCCAGTCCTTCTAGAAAATTACCAGACCTGGGAGTGGTCTTGGGGGCCTCCAACACACACATAATTATTATCTTCTATGTGCCAAGCACTTTTCTACACCTGAGGATATAGCAGTGAGCAAAACAAAATACCTGCTCCAGGAAGCTTACATTCTATTTGGAGGGGGTAGAGAGAAGACAGGGAGAGGAGGAAGGTGTCAAGCAATAAAATATAAACAAGCAAATTATGGACTGTACCTGATGGTAAGAGGTGCTATGCCAAACAAGAAAGCAGGAAAGAAGGTATGGAATGTAGTCATGAAAGACTTTGAGTTAAGAGCGGAAGGAGGTAAGGAAGTGAGTCGTGGCAATACCCAGGGACAGAGCTTTCTAAGCGGAGAGAACAACTGGTGCAGAGGCCCTGAGGCACAGCATGTTCAATTCAGGAATAGCAAGGGGGCCAGTGTGGCTGCAGGGCAATGAGCAACCAGCAGGAGAGGTAGGAGATGGGCTGGAGAATGAGGGGGACCAGATCACGTGGGCCATTACCAGTTTTCTGGCTTTTATTCTGAGTGAGACAAGAAGCCATTGGAGGGTTATGAGAAGAGGAGTGATTTGATTTTAAAGCATCACTGTGGCTGCTTACGGAGGACACACTGTAGAGCGGCTAAAGCAGAAGTAGGGACATGAGTGTAATAGCCCAGGACTTGTAGATGGATTAGATGTAGGGTGTGTGTAAGAGAGAGGAGCCCTAGATTCTAGGGCTTTTCTCCTGAGCAATTGGTGAGGTTGTCATTTATTGAGGTGGGGATACCGAGGAAGGAGCAGAGTTGGCAGATGTGGAAGTAGGTTGTTTTGGGGTGAAATTTTGTTTTGGGGTGTGTTAAGTTTGAGATGCCTAATAGTCTAGCAAAGTTGTACAGTTATTTCCATTTTGTAGATGAGGAAACTGAAGCATAGAGAGGTTAAGTGACTTGCTCAAGGTCACACTTGGAATCATCAAAATTAAAGTGACTCTCCCGTGGTGCAAGAATAAGCACATTTTAATAATAAATACATAAACATTATTTAAATAGTATTATAATAAATACAATAAAAAACAAATATCATTGTCATTAATATGCTGCAGTTTATCAGTGTACGGTTGGTGGCTAAGTGATCTACCAAAGCCCAATTTTCCCCAGATAATTGTCTATTGGGAACAGAAATTCCGGGATTGTGCATTGCCATTTGATACTGGTTTCCAGCCTAGGATCAATGAATGATAGTTTGGGGACTGTTGGGCTTCCCTGGTGGCGCAGTGGTTGAGAGTCCGCCTGCCGATGCAGGGGACACGGGTTCGTGCCCCGGTCCGGGAAGATCCCACGTGCTGCGGAGCAGCTGGGCCCGTTAGCCATGGCCACTGAGCCTGCGCGTCCGGAGCCTGTGCTCCGCAATGGGAGAGGCCACAATAGTGAGAGGCCCGCGTAACGCAAAAAAAAATAAAAAATTTTAAAAAATTTAAAAAAAAAAGATAGTTTGGGGACTGTTGAAATGTTTCTTCAACATTATTGTCACAATGATTTAACATTTTGATTTGCGTGCACTTTACTTTTAGAACTTTTTAACTTTAATACGGCAAAGAAAACACAAATAATCTTACTATGCATTCCAATGCAGTCATTGCACAGATATTTTAATATAAGTAATAAATTGAATTATTCATTTAAAGGAGAGATGGCAATATCACTGAGATAAATATATAATCATTATTTGAATAAGTGGTATGCAATTGTAATTAAAATTCAATACTTTTTATATGTCAAGTTCATGTTTGTAAATATCTTACTTTACTATATCTGGAGGCTGCATTGATAGTTTTATTTTTTTAATTAGAGATAATTACATTAACCTGATATACATTCCCTTAACCAAGGGACCAAGGACAACGATAAATCATGTCAATATCTTCTACCCTGACAGGGTGCAACGGGAATGGTACCTACAACTCTGCCTCAAACTCAAATTGAGGGACATTCTACAAAATACCCAAGCTGTACTTTTCAAAACTGTCAAGGTTGTGAAAAATGAAGGACGTTTGAAAAACTGTCACAGATCAGGGGAGACTAAGTATACATGACAACTAAATGTAATGTGGTATCTTGGAGAGGATCCTGGAAGAGAAAAAGAGCATTCGTCGAAAAACTGGTGAAATCCAAAAAATGTCTGTAGTTTTATTTAATGGTATTGTACCAATGTCAGTTCTTAGTTTTGACAAATGTATCACAGTTATGCAAGATATTAACATTAGGGGAAACTAAGTGAAGGGTGTATGGAAACCCCCGGGGACTATCTTTGCAAATTATTCTAAAATAAAAAGTTTGTTTTAAAAATGACTCCCTTAATATATATCTACTCATAAGTTTGCTAAAATATAACTTGCTTTGGGAACTGAACATTTATTAACTCAAAAACATTTCGATACCCCTACTATTTGTCAAATAGTTCAGAAAGGACTGGTTTAGCCTGCTGAATACATTATTAAGCAATGAGAACTCAGGTTATATTAGCCCAGATGACAACCCATTTTCTACTTTCAAGAGTAGAGGAGGGGGCTTCCCTGGTGGCGCAGTGGTTGGGAGTCCGCCTGCCGATGCAGGGGACACGGGTTCGTGCCCCGGTCCGGGAAGATCCCACATGCCGCAGAGCGGCTGGGCCCGTGAGCCATGGCCGCTGAGCCTGCATGTCTGGAGCCTGTGCTCCGCGGCGGGAGAGGCCACAACGGTGAGAGGCCCGCGTACCGCAAAAAAAAAAAAAAAAAAAAAAAAAGAGTAGAGGAGGAAAAGTTTTGAAAGCTTTGGTTGGAAGTGGAGGAAACCAGATAATGAAACCACAGACATAAAATAACAATCTGTGAGAATTCTATTCAAACTAGGAGTTTTGAAGAATATTAACTATTAATAAGTTGGATTGATGACCTGGAAAATAACTTCTGATTGAGGGGGAAAGGCCATGCTATTAGATTCTTTTTCATGAAGATAGAGGAAAGTAGATTTTTTTAACCACATATGAAGATCAAAAAGATAAAATGGGGGCTTCCCTGGTGGCACAGTGGTTGAGAGTCTGCCTGCCGATGCAGGGGGCACAGGTTCGTGCCCTGGTCCGGGAAGATCCCACATGCCGCGGAGCGGCTGGGTCCGTGGGCCATGGCCACTGAGCCTGCGCGTCCGGAGCCTGTGCTCCGCAACGGGAGAGGCCACAGCAGTGAGAGGCCCGCGTACCGCAAAAAAAAAAAAAAAAGATAAAATCTTTCGCTTCCTCACACCTGTATAATTTTATATTGTATGTCAGCTCACCCTTTAGAAAACCGTATAATGTACAGTAAGTCATAACCAGGAAGGTAGAGACTAAAAAAGGAATGCCATTCTTTTACTGAAACAAAAGGACAAAATAGGAGAAGAAAATTCCAGGATCAGCACAAATTTAAAGAATTCTATAATTTTAAAGCTCTGCATTTAATCTTAAGATCAGTATTGCTATAGGTCAAAGAAACCATTTGGAATAAACTGTTTTGCTAATAGGTCCTTTTTTTTGTTTGTTTATAAGTTAAAAGTCTAGCTAAGCCAAATAATAATGAAACTACCAGCATAACAGTTTAGTGATTTTTTTAGTAGTGAAACAAAAGGCCACATAGAAATAACCCTGACTTAGAACTATAGTCCACACTGATCATCTACACTTACCTAGATTATGCTACAGTCTCTACAGATGATCTAGAAGTGCTTTTCCGCCGTTCAGCTATCATACCACCTACTTGGATTATATTAGTAGCCATGACTATGCTGAATGAATTGTGGTCACCACAGAGGACAGTGTTGATAGACCTACTTTCCAAGAGCCCAAGGCAAAAGGCTATTTAGGACAATGCGGCCAGTTCAATAAAATGATGAATCAAGTTCAACAACAACAAAATGTAGCCCAAGTTAAATACTTCCTCACATATTCAATACAAAATGAAAGAAAATCATATAAATTGGAAACCAGTAGAATTAAACTCAAAATGAAATATAACTGGTAATTAGAATTTTGATAATGAAGTTTCAGAATATATACTCAACAGCAGTGATTTTTAATCATTTACCAAGTAAGTTCCACTAAGGAAGAACATATAAGAGGCAGGTTCTTTTAAGGTAGCAGTAGGAAATTCTGAAAACGATTTTGACGTAATCTAATCAACCACCTTCTTTTCCAAATGAGGAAACCTATGGAGCTGTAATAATGGCCAATAATTATTGTAGGCTTATTGGGTGCCAAGGACCCTGCATAATCTCATTTAGTCCTCACCAAAATCACACAGGCAGGTAAACTCCTCAGAGATTATGAAACTGAGGCTAAGCAAGGTGAGCAATTTACACATGATCACATAGAAAGTGGCAGACTTACAACGGAATGATCTTACAGTCAACGAATAGGAGACATTGGAGGTTGGTAACAAATGACTTACCATTTAACTTAGCTCATGAGCTTTTAGAGAAAGCATCACTTTATTTCTCTCTGGAAGTATCTCAGACATTGTCATATTAAAATATATACTTGGTGTGTATATATATATATAAAGACATCCTTCTGTATGAAAATGTCTTTAGTATGATTCCGCTTGTTCCTCCAGTTAAATTGGTTCCTTCCTTTACATCTGAAACTACATGTTGGTGTTACTGGAAGAACCGTCAAAAGGTTCTGCCTTAATATTTGTCCTGGGGCAATGAGATGATATTATTATAATTAACAAGGTTCAAAGGACTTTCAGGTAAGTAGAATGTATGGTATTTTAGAAAATAAGAAACATGGGCTTAGTAGAATTTAAAGACTACCAGAACTACTACTTTTCCAGTAACCTACTTATCCAAGTATAAATACCTGCTAAATATTATTTGGGGAAATAACCTGAATGTTAATTAGTATCTTGAATTGACAGAGTGGGTAGAATAATATTAATATTTATCCTTTGAAGTGTAACTAATGGAGTTTCAGTCTATTCATAGTGGAACTCCATATCAAAGTTCTATTTCTTTGGTTAGTTTAAAATACCTCATGATATTTCGAGTAACGCTAAGGAACTACAACAAGACTATTTTTAATACTATTTTTTTTTTTTTTCTTTGGTACACGGGCCTTTCACTGTTGTGGTCTCTCCCGTTGCGGAGCACAGGCTCCGGACGCGCAGGCTCAGCCGCCATGGCTCACGGGCCCAGCCACTCCGCGGCATGTGGGATCTTCCCAGACCGGGGCACGAACCCGTGTCCCCTGCATCGGCAGGCGGACTCTCAACCACTGCGCCACCAGGGAAGCCCATACTATTTTTTTAGATAGCAAAAGCAACGGAGACTCATTTAAATTTCTAAAATAAAGAAAATTAGGTGGTTTTTTAAAAAATTTCTTTTTATAAATTCCTGTTAACCAAAATAATCACAGCCAACATTTTTGTGTATTTCCTTCCAGGTTATTTTCATTCATAGATTTGGTGTGTATTTTACATTCTGTTAGTAGTTATATTACCCCAATGGTTCTTAAACTTTAATCAACAGTGAAGTAAGGAGGGAGGGGTGATCCTAAAGGCTCTGCCACCCTGGCAGATTCTGTCTGCTCTCTGTTCTTCTCTTCTATTATTTTTACTGGGTATGGGGGATGCTGAACCCCAGGGGCTGGTCACCCTCAGAGGCCTACAGGAGAATCTTCCTCTGGGGTGGAATATGCAGACAGAGGCTGAGAGTATCCTGGAGGTGAGCACCTAAGGGTTAGATAGGGCTGAGGTATCTGATAAACCAACCACACAGGACTTGCCTGCTATGTGCCACTTGACCCTTGCATACTTTTCCTGCTCCTTAGGTGGCTGTGACACTCATTTTCCATTGCCACACAAAGGGAAGGAGAGCTGACAACAGGAGCACCAGCAGGAGAGCTGCGAGGCAGTGAAGCAATATCACCAAGTGACCAGAGTCTCGTTATTAGGGAAGGTAGGAAGGTTACTGAAACTGGTAAGAAGGTCAAGGGAACTGAATAGTCCCAGCGATGAGGGAGGGACTGGTGAACAGTGAACCCTTTTCATAGTTTAATTTCTTTTGATGAAAGCATACAGTGAGGGCTTTGTAGCTTTGAAAAACCTGCAAATAAATGAAGGTTAGTCCAGTGAGGAATGGCCAAGCCCTCACAAAGCTGACTGTCAACCCATCTAATTGGAATTTGATCGCAGCAATTAAGGGCAAGTGTCTTAGCCTTCTCTCCTTATGACCTCCAAATAAGATTTCAAGTTTGAAAGCCCCATCGATGACGACAATTGATTTCGGAAACTGCAAGAGTGTGTGAGGGACATTAAGGAGAAGGTCTGGCCTTTAATAAACCCTTTACATTTCTTTGGAATAGGTGTGTTACATTGTGTTATCTTTGCTTTTACTTTAAAAATGATTATTCTCAACCTGAGGCATATTCTACAAGATCTATACTCTTCAAAATATCAATGTCATAAAAGACAAAGACTGATGAAATGTTCCAGATCAAAGATGGATAAAGTGTGACAACTGAATGCAAAGCATAACCCAGAGTTTTTCTTTTGCTATAAAAGACACTAATGGAACAATTGGTGAGATATGAATCAGGTCTGGATATTAGATAATAGTATCACATCAAAGTTAATTTCCTGATTATGATCATTGCATGTGATTCTGTAAGATAATATCCTAATTTGGGGATATGTGGATATTCATTTCAATTAATTCTTATCCTTGAAGTATTTAGGGTTAAAGGTAGCATTATGTCTGCAATTTACTCTCCAACAGTTCAGGAAAAGATTACATACATAAAGAGAAAGAAGGATAAAGCTAGTGTGATCAATATTTGAGGATTCTGGTGTAAAACTGCATGGAAATTCTCTGTACTATTCTCTCCTGTAAGTTGAACATTATGTCAAGTAAAAAAAATTTAAATAATAAAAGATGACTTTTAAACCTTAAAAAATGTTTAACATGGTCTTATTAATACTACATAAATATTGCAAGGCACCACTGTAAATACTTAGGATAGTTTTAATTATTGATAATGTGTTTTCCTTTTCATGACATACACTAAAA
Source organism: Orcinus orca (assembly GCF_937001465.1). Lineage (NCBI taxonomy): Eukaryota > Metazoa > Chordata > Mammalia > Artiodactyla > Delphinidae > Orcinus > Orcinus orca. The sequence goes on along the minus strand of NC_064568.1, from coordinate 93,645,343 downwards.
TTCTAATGGCCAAACATGATTTTACATTTATAGTAAGGAATGATCTAACTGGTCTTACTATATATCACCAGAAACAGCAAATCCCGCCAGTCATTCACCAGCAAAAATTGTCCCCTAGGAGAGCTGATTTACACAGCAGTACATCAAATGGATAATAAAGGCACAGAACACAGGTGAGCGATTTAAAGGAATACTACCATTTTACACTGTACATTTGGATATCACTTTTTCTTTTCTAAGTATTTTTGCCCATATTATCTCATTTTATACCCTGCATTCATGTACCATCTAAGACTTGCTGTTTTTAAAGCAGGCATTTTCACAGCTAGATGAGATTTTTTAAAAATCTATATATATTTGAAGCTGGTTAGAAACAACTACAATCTGAGAAAGACCTCTTAATGACTGGAGCTAGAAAAGGAAGGGGAGGATTTCATTATTCTCAAAGCACCTGGAAATGTGAATGTTGCTTATTCTTAATCTATCACAATGCTGAAATCCAACACCTGCCTTGGGCTGTTTGTCTATGATAAATCAAAATAGGTTTTAGTCATGACAAGAACAATGATATCAACCCAAATAGAATCTTGTTTCCATGAGTATATATTTGCCCTACTCTATTAAACTGAAGCCAATTAGAACTTTGTATTACAAGTTTTTCCATCTAAATTCAACCCCAAGATAAAGAGATTTGCTGTCTGAACATTGTTTTTCTTGCATTTACCACTGGTGGCCAGATTCTGAGAAATGGATGAAAAAAAAATGTTTAGGGTTGATGGAAAAGAAAAAAATAATACTGAATTTTAACTTTCAGTATTTTAAAGGAAAGCCACGTTCAAATGTAAGGATTTTTAACAGAGATAATTTGTCAATTATTTACACATATAATTCTCTTGGACTTTATCTTCAAATATGAAGAAAATAAAATGCAGTTATTTTTAACAATGGATATAATTCAGATTCTACTGTCACTCCTCTGCCTAATTTCCCCCTTACCTTCAAGCTCATACCCTGCCCCCAAACGCCAAAACTTTTCACTGGGGATTTGCCCTTCTGGGAAGGCTTTCCCCACAGATATTCATTCACAGGACTCCATCTATCCATCCCCTGCATCCTTTGGGTCTTGCTTCTGTAACTTTCTCCATGAGCCTTCCATGGCCAATTTATCCAAAACTGCAAATCATACCCCACCCCAACTCCCCATACTTCCTGTCCCCCTGCCCTCAGTCATTTTTTGCTTAGCATTTACAGTTTACTTGCTTATCTTGTTTATGGTCTATTTACCTTCCTGGAATGTAAGTTTCATGCGGGAAGTTTTGTTATTTATTCCATCCCTAGTGTCTAACACTTTCTTAGCATATCTTTCATCTGTTAAATAAATGAATGAGTGAATGCTAAAGACCAAATAAATAATAGCAATAATAGCTTATCAATGAATAATAACAGCAACAACAATAATAATAATAGCAGTGAGCAAATTTATGAACTGTGTACTGTCAAAACTATCAGTTATAAGCATTTTGTTTGTTGGTTTGTGTCCTTACTTTTTTTTAATTTTTAAATTACTTTTAGTGTGGATAAATAAAAGAATATGTTCAAATTTCACAGTAGTAAGCAAATTCCACAGCAGACCCTCAGCTCAGTAAACACTAGTGTCTCCTGTAAGCATGTGCTAGAAAGAGTTTTACTCTGGGTAACAAGTTACTATGTTGCTCAGTGAAAATGTGAACCAAACCTCAATTGATGAGCTACTAATAATTCCTTCCTCAGGTCAATACGAATAGATATATATTTGAACTTATTCATTATATAGAAAATGTATTAAGATGGGAAATGTGTGTGGGAGTACATGGAATTGGTGCATTCCTAAATGTTATGGACTAAATTGTGTCCCTCCCCACCCCCAATTCGTACATTGAAGCCCTAACCCTCAATATGATGGTATTTAGAGGTGGGACCTTTGGAGGCAATTAGGATTAAATGAGGTCATGAGGGTGGGGCCCTCCTGATGGAATTAGTGCCCTTATGAAAAGAGACACCAGAGAGCTTGCTTCTTCACTCTGTCTTTCCACCATGTAAGGATACGGGGAGCAGGCAGCTGTCTAAAAGCCAGGAAGAGAGCCCTCACCAGAAACTCACTATGCTGGCACCTTGATCTTGGGCTTTCCAGCCTCCAGAACTGCAAAAGAAGACATTTCTATTGCTTAAGCCACCCAATTTATGGTATTTTGTTACAGCAGCCTGAGCTAACTAAAACACTGAACAAAATTAAAAACCAGATCCTCCAAGGTGGAAAATAAGAAGTAAACATTCCATATATGTAGGCAGGTGGACTTCTCACCTTTCTCTAGAATTACTCCTTATAATTACTATTATTGCCTCCATACTGTCCCAAGAGTGGTTCTATATAATTTGTTTTTGTTTGTTTGTTTGCGGTACGCGGGCCTCTCACTGCTGTGGCCTCTCCCATTGTGGAGCACAGGCTCCGGACACACAGGCTCAGCGGCCATGGCTCACGGGCCTAGCCGCTCCGCAGCATGTGGAATCTTCCCGGACTGGGACACAAACCCGTGTCCCCTGCATCGGCAGGTGGACTCTCAACCACTGCGCCACCAGCCCGGTTCTATATAATTTAAAACTCAGATGCAAGTGAGATCCTGAGGTCATTCCCACTATATTCTGTACAAAGCTAAGACAGGACTGGGCTGTTTGGACAAGTTTTACATGTGATTAAGGGATAACCAAGGGTAATTACATAAAAACTAAGGTCAGCACAAGACCTGGTTTGCTCTCTGGGCTTCACAGTGCCCATCTAGGCCTAACTCTTGGTGGGCACCAGATTCACACCAACCACTGGGGCGCACGTGCTCAGACTCTTCTTCTGGAAGTCTGGACCTTAGGAAGGGAAGCATCTTTTGCTTGAGCCAACCTGAGAAATTCCCACAACCCCCACCTAATGACTGCTGTGTCCCTGGGCTCTGGTAGCTGAAACGGCTCTGATGGAGGGCTAGGGTCTGAGGTTCAGATCCATCAAACCACATAGGGAGAGACAAGGTTGCTTTCCCTCATCCATGGATGCAGATGGCTTCTTGTCCAACCTCTCCCAAGAATTCTGAACCAGGGGAGAGAAGGGGGAGGAAAAAGCAATGGACAGAGGATGCTGGGTACTTATAGCTACTGAGAGATTGCCAGGGAGAAAGCAAACCTTTGTTTTCAAGTCATTTTCAAATCATCACGATCTCTAAAATCACAGCAAGGACAAAATATTGAATAACTGAGGCAAGGGTAAGATTTGCATATCAAGTGTTATAATGTATGCAAATGTCAGGCACAGTAAGTGAGCTGGGGAGAGGTGGTGTGATTGAAGCTTAGTGAGAAGTTGCTTCACCCCAAATCACTCAGTTTTCATTATCTTGTTTAATAAGAGCTTGTGGTTCTTCCAAAGTATGTAACTGATTTCATGTCCTTTTGCCATTTCTATAGCATTTCTAACAGTTGTCGTTTTATCCCTGGAAAGTTGGTACTACCTCATGAGCCACTGATTTTGAGAGTGGCCACCCCCACTAAGTTCTGTGTCACCCCCGCACACACACAATAGATCATGCTAACCCCTCTTTTACAGCAAGGTATGCTCAGACATGGTGTGAGGGGCAGGGAAGGGGGTGTCATTACAGAGCAACTGGTTAGAACACCTACCAATTAGGACAGGTTTGTGAGTTTGAGCCTCGGGCACACTGGGTCTGTCCTCTGTTCCATGGCTCCCAGCTGCATCCCTAGCATCTATCTACCCAACCTCATTCAAGATCAGAATGATTGTACACCTTGTTGTGGGTGGAATAACACTTGCATATCACCAGACCTGAGAAGCAACTGCCTGATCATTGATCATCTCCATAAATAGAAGACAGGTATTAAAGTATTACACAAAATAGTTTTGTTGTTACACAAAACCTGCCAAATTGGAAATTATTTCCCAGATCTGAGCATCTCTCAACTAAATGATACATGCCAAAGAAGTAAACATGTCATAAAGTGTGACATATCAGGGCATACTAGGAGTAAGAAGGAAAACAGAGAAAACAGTAATATTTCAGAAAATTTAAAAAAAAAAGAAGAAAGCTGAGAAACAGTAATAGTTGGAATTTTTTCATGGAGGTTGTTCCTTCTGTTTATAATTTTCCTAATATTCGTAACACTAGGTTTAGATTCGGAACTCCCACAGCAAGTGTCTCTTGCTCTCTTGATATTTCTCCAGAAGTTCATGTGCAGTATTTGATTATATCACAATCAAAATTTAGAGCACATTGCATGCAAAGTACAAAAGTAAAACATCAGTACTAACTGGAAATGCCTGATAAAATACACCTACTTCGTTTTTTCCCTTGTACTTTTCAATCTTTTCTAAGTAGATTACCATAACTCTCACAACTAGGAAAAAAACCATTTAAACTGCCTGCTAATTAAGACAATGCTATTTAATATGTTCCAGAGTTTGTAACACGGGCATTGCCTATTCTCTCTCCATTCCTTCTTTGACTCTTCAGACAGTCAGTTTTGGAAATGAGATGCTCTGCTTTGATGGTAGGCCAACAGCAAATTAAACTACTCCTGAATTTCACAAGTCTAACATTTCAAATGAGATTTCAGCTCAGTCCGCACAGTGTAGCACACTTGTGCCCGATGAAGCATTGCTGATAGAATAATTAGCTTGAACAATGTGTGAAAGCCAAGGGACAGTTTTTTAGGCAGTCACTAACTGTTCCCTCTATGCTCTTACAAATGAACGTTCAAGAGGTGAAGAGGGAGAAGGGCCTTTCCTTTGACCCAGCACAGGATTTCTGCAGTGGTGTGTGCAGCGTTTAGAGAGGAATGCACGTGGAGAGGTATCCAGCCAGCCAGATCAGACTTCGTTTGCAGCCAGATGACCACCACATCTTATCCTACAAATATTATCTGGTGCTCAGTCTTGAGCCCTCATATATGAGAGGGTAAAAGTGTGGAGTCTGGGTGTATTTGAACAGCCACTTAAACTATGGTTTCTATTTTTAAAATCTACCTTCACGCAACTGATCCTTTTACTTTGCTGGTTAATTTTAATGCTATCTTTAAAAGATGATAGCTAATCGAGAGTGTAAGATAGCAGACACAAGTAACATGTAGCACCTCTCTGGCTAATCTGGAACTGCGAGTCGCAGCTCCATCCAATATAGTTACCACCCCCAGGCCTGGGTGTGCAGGCTTATTTTGGAGTTAGACCCAGCTGAGGCTTGAAACTGGCTCCAGGCGTTTCCTAGCATTACCAGACGGTGGGATCCTCTAGGAAGCAATTCTACTGTGGGCTTTCTATTCCCGAACCAGGTCTTTGAACATAATTCTGCTTTCTCACCCAGTAACCAGCAAATTCAGCCTTCTCATTCCTGACTAACCTGTCTCTCCATCTCTCTACTCAAGGAAAAAAATTAGGAAAGAAAGAGAAAGACAAGGAAGAGAGAGGTAGATTAGGGTCTCCCATTTCCTGTATATGCTAAGAGAAGCCAGTATTCCTTTTCTTCTTGGTCATCATGATTTCTGTCCCCTCCCCAAGTGCCGTTTTTTCCTATTTTTAGCATTGTTTTGTTTTAAGAAATCCTTCTCCTCTAAAGTCTTATCTGGTGATTCAATTTCAAAACCAACTGGGATCTTTACCAACCATCCCATAGCCAAAGCATAATCTGGGTTTGTATTAAGAAATATCCCCGGTAAAATCCCAAATATCTGGTGTTTGGTTGTTTTGTTTTTTGATTTTTGTTCTTGGCCAATCAATATGTCTCCCTTTCCATTCATTCATGCCTAGTCCCTGCTGATTCTGTGAGCTCCCCAAATTTGTGTACCAAATTCCCTTTTGCTTAAATTAGCCAACTTTTGGTTAGTCGTCGTTGGATTAGCCAGCTTAGTCGCTCAATAAACAAAAATGTTAACCAATACACTTGGCCTCCATCTTGCCCCTCACCTCTTCTCCCGGATCTAAAATTTCTAGAGATTAAGCATAGATTAGATAACAATTATCCAAATGTTATCTCCCAGATAAATTTACCAGATCAGTAAACTGAAATTAAGTGAATGAGGAACAAGAGCTGATACAAGACGGGACTATTTCAGCAGCGCAATATCATGAGGTGTATTCTTAAAAGACACAAAGAAAGATGTGAGTGCGCATGCCCGTCTGCAACACTGGTGGTCAGGACTTGGTTTCGTTTTAGCCAGAGTCGGCTTTAGTGAAAGACTATTGGAGGAGCCTAACCAGTAGTCTTCTGCTCTGATATCCTTCTTACTTCTTCAGAAATGAAGACAACCAGGACAGAGATAATTGGAACTTCGGGAAAGGGATAAGGACAGAAGTCATAGGCAGGCAGTGACAGAGCTGACGTTACAGGTTTCCTTATATGTATCATGTACCAGGTCATTCAAGTGCTTTTTGTTTGTTTGTTTTGTTTTGTTTGCGGTACGCGGGCCTCTCACTGTTGTGGCCTCTCCCGTTGCGGAGCACAGGCTCCGGACGCGCAGGCTCAGCCGCCATGGCTCACGGGCCCAGCCTCTCCGCGGCATGTGGGATCTTCCCAGACCGGGGCACGAACCCGTGTCCCCTGCATCGAGCAGGAGGACTCTCAACCACTGCGCCACCAGGGAAGCCCTCAAGTGCTTTTATGAACATTATCTCTGCTGCTCTTCACAGCAGTGCTGGGGAAAGGCGGGGCAGAGATTGTGGTCTCCATCTGACTCCTGAAATACTGAGCTGCAGAGAGATGAAGTCAGTTTTCATCGGTCCAAAGCTGAAACCCACATCTCTGGCTTCTCCTATAAAGAGACCAGAGGTAGGCTGAGTAACGCGTTGACTAAGAGAAACAAGTGGTAAATGAGGGAAGACTTGTAGACCTTCAATTATTAATACTTTCTATTGAGATTCAGAGATAAGTCCGTTACTCTGAAGGTGGGGTAACACCTGGTCGCCTGAGAGAAGGGACGGGCATTGGAGCAGGTGCTCCATTAATGTTTAATGAAAAATGAGCTAAGACGTGAGATAGGCCGGACAACCTGAGAGGGCCTTAGTGCCCGTACGGGGTTTTGATTCTGCACAACGGGTAAATAGAAGCCTTTGGAGAGGTTTCATAGAGAAAGCACTAGGTCAAGCTCCCTGGCTTATTGAACGACAGCAAAAACTTTTATACTCATATTTTGTTTTCTCAATGACGAGGTCTAAACTAAAGAACAAAAATTCCGCCTTCCTACAGCCCACTGAGGCAAACCCCAGGGAAATCATCATTTTCTTTTCAGGCTTTGGGGTTGCACTCTTTGCTATCTGCTTTCACCACGACGACCACCACCCCGCCCCCCAAACGCGCTACTGGAGCGACCCAAGGCTTCTTTCTGAAGGCGGTAGCTTGGAGGCGTTTAATCACTGTATATTCAAGCCCGACAGAAAGGCGATCCCACGTGGGAGCCCCGGGCGGTCGCTGGCTCGGAGCAGCGTCTCCCAGCGAGCAGAGGTAGCAAGCGCGTTCCGGGGCCTCCCTCCTTGCGCAGCGCTCAGCCCCCGCGAGCTACCACCTCCCCGGCGGCCGGGGGAACTCAGCCGGCTCTGGGAGGTCGGGCGGCGGCCGAACGGCCGCTGCTATTGGCTGGTCGGGCGGCGGCGGAGGGGCGGGGCCTCCGTGATTGGCGGGGGCCTCAGCCGAAGGGGGCGGGGCCGCTATATCAGAGAAGTCCCCGCTGCGGCGCAGGCAGTCGGGCTGCTGGAGTGCGGCGACGCCGCGGGACTCGGAGAGCCAGCTGGCGGGCGGGCTGGAGAGGGGGTGGCGGGGAGGGCGCGGCGGCTGCGGGTTGCAGGGCAGTGGTCTGCAGGGCTTCAGCCTCCCGAGGGCCAGCCTCGCCGAGCCCGGAACTGGGTCTGAACCCGCGCACAGCAAAGACGAGGCGGCTGTGGCGGCAGCGGCGGCCCCAGCCATGCTGTGCTATGTGACGAGGCCGGACGCGGTGCTGATGGAGGTGGAGGTGGAGGCGAAAGCCAACGGCGAGGACTGCCTCAACCAGGTGAGGACCAGGGGCCAGGCGCGGGGTCCAGGCCGGTTCCCCGAGGCCGAGGGGCCTCGCTGTGGCGCCGGGACGCGCCGCTTGCCGGGGTCCGGCGGCGCAGCGGCGGCGGCGGGGTTAGTGCGCCCCAGGCGCCCGGCCTGCGCCCCCTCCTCCACGAGGCCGTGGGGCGCACGGCCCCTTCGTGGCGTGCCGGGGGCGCGTGGTGGGGTGGGGGTGGAGGGCGCGGGGGACGCGCGGCGGGCCTGCCCCCCTGCCCCCCAGCCCGGGACTTTCCCGGAAGAAGGAGGCCCAGCACACCTGCCTCAGGTGTGTGAATGATGCCTCCAGTCGGATCCCCGCGGGGCCTGGCAGCGCCACCTGCGTCCCGGGATGAGGTGGCTGGAGGCGGTCGCAGGTCCCTCGGGTTGCTCGGCAGACAAGCAGTGCCCTTGTCTCTTGATGCTTCTCAAATGGAGAAGCATTTCTTATGCACCTCCTTGCATCTCCCGATTCGCGGGGGACGAGAGGACGGTAGGTTTGGGTCGTGGACTCCTCGGTTGTCTTTAAGCACGCGTTTCCTTAGGAGTGAGGAGGAACGGTTCCAAACAGTGCATAGTGGTGTGGCAGAAAATTTGATCTCAAGTGAACCGCTGTGCCCTCCAACCCCCTCGACCTGAGATGTTTGGAAAACCTCCTGCAAAGCTTAGCTGACACTTGTGGCGTGTTTCCTCAATGTGTTTGCTTTTTTGGAGTCCAGATGGTTAAAATTGTCCAGATAATAAGCTGCCAGATCAGCTGTGCAGATTGTGCTAGTGGAGGGAATTCCAGTGATTGGAATAAAAAGGAAAATACCCCGTGGATTCCCGTCCTCAGCCTTTCTGGAAGGCTACATTTTGAGAACTCCTTTTGTGCCTCTATACTACATCTAGTGGTTTCGCGTCGCTGGAGCCTTAGAACTCTGTTGTTTTAGCTGACAACAGGAATTGTAACACCGTTGTTGAACTTTGTTATTTTTTTTAAAAAAAAAGAGTAGGCAGGAATCTTAGACTCAGATGGAGCCTTTGGGTTTGCTTTGACCACATGGACCACTTGCTCATCCACACTGCATTCATTTTTGTTTTAGGTGTGCAGACGATTGGGAATTATAGAAGTTGATTATTTTGGACTGCAGTTTACGGGTAGCAAAGGTGAAAGTTTATGGCTAAATCTGAGAAATCGGATCTCCCAGCAGATGGATGGGCTAGCCCCTTACCGGCTTAAACTGAGAGTCAAGTTCTTCGTGGAGCCTCATCTCATCTTACAGGAGCAGACTAGGTAAAGTGACGCTAAAATAAACCAATGTCAAATAGACCTTTGATTCCATTTAGGAAGGGCCACTGCACCTTCCCAGAGATGTTCACAGGCAAATTTGTTTTGATACAGAGTGAGTTGGTTATAACTTAGAAGTTTTCCATAGCACAGTTCTTTTGTTGAGGTGAAAAGAGAGCTGCATAGTTGGCCTGGGGTACATTTTCCACCTCTTCTGGTGTTTTTCTTATTTTTATAGACAATGGGAGAGTAAGGTTGAATTCTTACAAACACTTGAGATCAGTGCCACAACGCAAAAAAATTAAAGAAAGAAAGAAAAAAGACCTAACTGACTTCCTGATAGTGGCATCTACTGCCCGATAGTAACCTCTGTCTCAGCAGTGTTACTACAGGTCATTGCAGACTGCTCTAACAGAAAGCAGGAAACAGTTCCTCTTGGGTTACTTAAACTTGGTCAACTTCTTCAGCCTAGTGTCAAGTTACAGTGTGTAGCAAAGAGCTCTGTCCGAATTTTAAAAGTTTTTCAGTTTCTTGAAAACTTAGTCAGAAAACTCTTTTAAGGCCAGTAGTAATCTAACACTACCCCACAGATAGTTTATACATGATTGTTGAGTTCAGATTGTTAAATTTATCTCTTCTAGAAAGCCACCACTAGTGGTAGACAATTGGAGCATGTGGTTTCCTTTTTCAAACAGAAAATGGATTCTCCCCTGGACTGGCTGTAATACTTTTCTCAAGGATGAGCCAAGCTAGGAAACTGGTGTTTAATATTTACTGCTGAAATGCAGGAGACCTAAATCTTATAGTGGCATGTAAAAAAAAAAAGAAAAAGGAAAAGGAAAATGACTACTTTTAAACACGGTAAACTTTGGATCTTAGTTCTAATGTTTTTCATAATCCTTTGGATTGGAAATTTGCCATGCACATAAAAAATGTGAGTGTGAGAATTATGAGTAATGAGTGAGCCATATCCTTTAAGAGTTTTTAACATGTCATTTTTTTGGTTGTTTACCAAAGGACGTATAGACACATATTTTGAAAGATTATTTATTTGAATTTGAAATCTCTCCTTTGCCTTTTTATGGAGCTTTAAATGGTGAGAGAAGTGTTCAATTTTGTATCTGAGGGAAGCTAGTATATTGAATTCTTAGTGCTCCTGAAAATATGTTGCAAAATATTCAGGTGATTTCATATTTAAGGATGTTTTAGCTGTCTATATGAATCAGGATAGGTTGGGTTTTTTATTTTTTTATTTTTTTTTAAATTAAAGCGGATTTGTGAATGCTTCCACTTTGCACTTCAGTGTGATAACTTGCAGTTGAGTAAGAGAAAATAATACATATATATATAAAACACCTTGGAATTTTCATTGTGTAGCTTTATCATTATTTTGCAATTATTACAGGGCCTCCAGATTCAAATCTATTTTGATGACACAGATTTAGTTTTTAAATCTGCAGAAGCTTGGAGGACCAAATACATCATTTAAACAATGACTGAGGGACTTCCCTGGCGGTCCAGTGGTTAAGACTTCGCCTTCCAATGCAGGGGGTGCGGGTTTGATCCCTGGTTGGGGAGCTGAGATCCCACATGCCTCGTGGCCAAAAAACCAAAACATAAAACAGAAGCAATATTGTAAAAACTTCAATAAAGACTTTTAAAAAATGGTCCAGATCAAATAATCTTAAAACAAACCCAGTGGCTGCAGTCATAATATAATACGTACATCTGTATTATAAATGCTTACAGATTTTACAATTTGCTACTAGTCTTTACCTGTGCTTTCTTGTAATAGAGTTAATAACTATTATCAGCTCCATTCTATTCATGCAAGAAATAGAGATATTTTATGAATTAGAATTGGAATCAAATTTCCTACTTTATTGACTCAATTGACTTTGACTCGAGATTCATGTCTAATAGCACTCAAACATTGCACATACCTAGTTAGACTAGGTAATTTTAATTGATTTTCATTCCTTTTGAAATTATACTGAAAAATTCATGTGATTTTGACTTTTAAAATATTGGTGTATTTTACTTGTTTTTGTGGGGTTGTCTGAAATAAATACAGAATTTTAAGAAAATGCCACCTAAAGTTTATATAGCATTCTGCTTTAATAACTAGATAAAGTGCGTTGTAATTAGCATTGTACCTTTTCATTAGGATCAGTAGTCGTGCTGCGTCGAATGTAGTTACAATTAGCATTGTGTTTATGTGCATGATACTACGGAACAGAAATACTTATTTTCCCTAATATTATGTTATCAAGATAAAGCTGGTTGATGAACTTTTTTGATATTTAATCATTTGTTGTAAAATATTCATATAAAATGCCATGAAAATAAAATCGATCTGTTTACATGGTGAGTAAGCTCAGCTTTGCCAGTCCAGTTATGAGAGGTGATATTTTCCCAGCTCTTCATCAAGTCATGAGGTCAAGTCATCAGTCATTTCCATTTAATACTCAGAAAGTGTCTGGCCAGTTTATTAAATGGTGCTGAAATATCCTAGCCAAGTTGCCTCTGTGGACAATTAAAGCAGCCTGCTCACAGTAGCTGGCCTGACTGGGGGCCAGTTAATATATTAGTTTGCATTAGATTAGGGAAGCTGCTGTGAGAATGACAGGCAGGAAGGCCCGTCTGTAAGAGCAGAGCTCTAGTGGCAAGGCAGAAGCCCCTGCGTTCTGGGTCCAGCTCAGCAGTCTGCCTCCAGCATGTACAGCCTTCCAAGACTTGAGCCCAACTGAAAACGCTGAAAGAGATTCTTTAAATCCCTTCTAGCAGTAGACTTTTTTTTTCTTGGCTTCTGCTTCCTCTCCATATTATTTTCCTAATGCTTTTTCTAAATACATTTCTCTGAAGAGAGAAAAAATATATCCAATGTCTGCTTAGATTGGTAGATAGAGTTAGTCTGGCCTCTGATGTGGCCTGATTTTAGATTTGATTCTTTACCTGGATAATTATGTTTGCTCTGGAATGGGGGATTCTGGAAAGTAACCAGAGAGTTTTGTTTAGACTCAGCTGGCACCTTTCAGAGATTGGCGACAGCAGGTGTTTTCAGCAGATGTTTGCCATGCTATGGATTAAAACGAAAAGTGAAATTAATATATTCCAGAAGTAAATCTGAAATCATAATCATCTTTGAAATTATTACCTTTCAAAGGCTTTCGGTTATTCACAGCAATTCAGACCAGATTTTGTCAACATTTTCAAAACCAGAGATTAGAGAATTATATGCTTCATCTTCAGGGATGGTAATTATACCATCCATTCCCAGTAAAATCTTTCTGTTTCTCCTTGACTGCCACATTTTAGCAGAGCTCTGTGTTCTTTGCTAGAGGCACCCTGCTTGGTTAAGACTTACCAACACCTGAATCCTCTCTCCCAGAAACCAATCCCAATACAGGGGCTCCGTGAGTGCTGAACTGCATGTTCATGGAAATGCTGTAATCCTGAACGTTGCATCTCATTAGGATCTTAAAAGTCGCGAGCAGTGATGCGTTTGGCTTCAGACCCCAGCTCACTCATCACTCCCCGGGGAAGCCTTCTCCAGGCGTGCTCAGGAGACTAAACTCTCCCAAGACATCGTGTAGCTTTCCTTTATAGCATTTAATGAGTGTGTAACACTCCATTTACTTATGTGACAATTTGCTTATTGTCAGCTGCTCTAATAATCTAAAATTCCATTAAGCAAGTAGCTGATCAACCTTGTATACCCAGAATCTAGCCAGTGCTTGGTGTGTAAATATTTGTTGAATCAATGAATTAAGAACTTGGAAATAAAAAAAAATAGGGTTAACTGATACTGTGATAATATAAATTTTCTTATAGGTATTGAAATGTTTGCCAGTTTGCTTCTATAACTTGAAAAGTTTGAGAATGTCTAAAAGAATTCTCACCACTAAAAAATGTTTTGTAGTGATTTTTCTCAGTTAAGAATTTGCTCAGTGCTTGGCATTCTTTTGTTTGCTTGCTTCCTTCCTTCGCCCCCTCTACCTCATTCCAAGGCGTTTGTTCATTGTGGTTGTTCTTATCTAGAATGAACTACCACGCTCCTGGACCTTTTATGAAGTTCAGATAGTTTTCAAGCCGCAGGCTCACTTTATCTAATTTCACCCAATTTGTAGGTCCTGACTACTTATTAAACTCAATTTTTCCCTGTCTCTCAACAAATATTACTTAGACAAGTGAAAATTGAAGGAAGATGGCATCACTGAAACCCACAAAGCAAATGCCACATGCAAACTATAGGCAGGTGGGGGTGATAATCTCAAATCAGTACACAGCTGAATCACATTGACCCTAGCCAGTGCCTGTAATCACATTCAAAGTCTTATAAAACATCATCACGCAATGAGAAGCCCACGCATGGCAGCGAAGAGTAGCACTCGCTCACCGCAACTAGAGAAAAGCCGGCACGCAGCAACGAAGACCCAACGCAGCCAAAAGTAAAATAAATAAAATAAATAAATTTAAAACAAAACACATTGTCACGATGGTAAAGGTTGATTACAGAATTTACCTTTGTGTGATTCAGGATGGGTAAATTCCATAGGATGCATTGCAGGAGTATTATGCTCTTCATATCAACTACTTGCCTAAGAGTGGAGTGACACATTGTTTTTTTTTTTTTTTTTTTTTTTTTTGGTATGCCCAAATACAACACAGGCTCCAGGAAAGTAAAAAATGGTAAAGACAGACGTGTATATTATTTCCAAAGATAGTATTAATTACATTTCTGAATTCTTATTTATCTTTTAAGTTTTTCTTTCTGTTCAGAGTACGGGATGTTTGTGGTGGTATATGGTTATTTTAGCCACAGACTGCCCGCCTGGGCCCCTTCAGTCTCTTTTTGAATTTCTGATACTTATATATGTGTATGAAATATCAAAGAACATTGAGAAATTGATTTTTATGTAACCAAAATGAACTGTTCATTTTGAATGTCATTATAAATAAAATTTGAATATTTAAATGGCACAAAGGGCAGATTCAGGGTGACCAGTGGGGTCAGGTTCCAGGTTTATTTATTCTCTGAGTGGTGTACCACTACAGCCCGATCCCAGACCTCTTCTGGACCTGATAGCCCTCCACACTAATCTAAATTGTTGAGAAAGAGATTGTAGTTAATGCTCTTAAGCTACAAGATTGCCCGGACTGTTGTTTGCCTAGGGACAGCTATCTACTGTGAGTAATCATATTTTTTAGAAGTCCAGATTTTATGCTTCCAAGTGTTTTTCTGCTGTGAGTTGCAACTACTTTTGAACTTAGGAATTTCCCTCACCTGTGCCCTCCTTATCTTTTAACTGCCTTGGAGCCTGAGGAGAAAGCAAATTCATCGGTGATTCCCATTTTGTATTTTGGGCTTTGAGAAGGATTTCCTTAAACCTGAATAGAAACCTGACTTGGTAATTATTGGCTGTGACAGGTTTGTCAATTGTAAGCCTTCCATGAAGTGTGGTAGATGTGATGGTTCATTTTAGGTGTGGCTCTTCATTTGAATTCTGAACCTTGACCCTAGGGATTTTTACTGGTGTTATTTTCTCAACCTCTTACTATGAAAAATTTCAAATGTACGGATAAGTTGAAAATTTTTACAGTGAACACCCAATACCTAGATTCTACTATTAACAGTTTAATATACTTGCTTTATCACATATTTATCCATTTATTGATCCCTCTATCCATCCATCAGTCTATTTTTTCATGCTTTTCAAAATAAGTTGTGTGTGAGTACACATCTCCCTAAATACCTCAGTATGCGTATCACTAGCTAGAACTCAGTATTTGCCTACAGTTCTTTTTTTTCTTTTGATTGATACAAAATTTATATATGATGAAATGCCTAAATCCTAATACACCACTTAATGAGTTTTGGCAAATGGATGTACCTGTTGAAACAAAACCCTTATCAAGTATGAACCATCACTCCAGAAAGTTCTCTCATGCCTCTCTGCAGTTGTTCCCACCCCCCCTTCCCTACTGCCACCCCACAACCAGGTTGTATGTTTTTCCAGCATAGTTTAGTGATGCCTGTTCTACTTCATGTCAGTGGAATCGCACAGTATGTACTCTTTTGTGTCTGGTTCCTTTTGTTCATCATAAATTTTTCGAGACCCATCATCTTATTGTATACATCAGCGGCTCGTTCCTGTTTATTGCTGGATAGTATTCCACTGTAGGAACGTGCTGCTGTTTGTTTATGCATACTCCTGTGATGAATACCTGTTTTCCAGCTATCGTGAATAAAGCTGCTCTGAGCGTTCAAGCACAAGTCTTTTGTAGACATGTGTTTTCATTTCTCTTGAGTAAATGAGAATGGAAGAGCTGGGTCCTAGAGGAGGTAATTGTTTAGCTTATAAGTAACTGCCACATCTTTTCCCGAAGCGATTGTACCATTCTGTACTCCTGTCAACAATGTACAGGGGACCAGTGCATCTGCATCCCTGCCAGGTTTCAGGTGGGTTTATAGTGGTAGCACATTGTGGTTTTAATTTCTACATCTCTGTTGATTAATAACACTTTCATGTGCTTATTGGCCTTTTGTACATCTTTTGCAAAGTATCTATTCAAGTCACTGGCCCTTTTTTATTGAGTTGTTGTCTTTATTTTTGAGCTGCACAAATCCTTTATATATACTAGTCCTTTGTCAGATATATGTTTTATAAGTGTATTTTTTTTTTCCTGTGGTTTGCCTGTGTTTTTGATGCCTTTTGATGAGTAGAAGTTTTTAACCTTGGTGAAGTCTCATTTATCCACTTTTTTCTTTTACGGTTTTTGCTGACTGCATCCTGAGGGGAACCTACCTCCAAGTCGTGAAGATACTCTCCTATGTTTTGTTCTAAAAGGGTTACAGTTGTAGCTTTTACATTTAGGCCTGTGATCTATCTTGAACTGATTTTTGTTTCACTGGAATTTAAGATACAAAACAAACCTATAGCAATTCTTTTGTGACTTGATAATTTTTAAATATAACTTGGCAGTTCGAGCTTGTGGTTTAATGACTCATTGGACTGAGGCGGGCATATGGGTGATCTCAGTGGGTGTCTCGCTCTGTGAGGGACAAACCAGCCATTACAACGGAGGGCCAAGTTCAGTCAGTCTCTTGGGGAGAAATTCACTTCAGTTATTAGGACTGGAGACTTTTTAAAAATAGCTACTTAGCCATTTTCGCGATGTCTTAGGTTAGTTACTTAATTTTGAGTTTAATAGTAAATGTGGAGATAGTTGTTTTATATTTGTGTCATGAAAAGCTCTTCAAAATTATGTAACTGGGAAGATAACTGGAGGGCAGTAATTGAGAGTAACTGTGATGAGCGGATCGACAACTCCCGATTGGTTTGCAGAGAGTTCTGCTTTGATTATTAGATGATTTCTTTATGAGACAAGCCAGAGTGTAGAGGAGAGTGCTCTGATTACAGTTCTCAAAAGATAAATGACCTAACTTTATTCCGTAAAGCTATGGAAAGGAGTTCATTTTAAACATAGAGGAAATCTGAAGTATGTACTCTGAAACAAAAATATATTAAGGATATGTGACTCTTTTTTAAATTAAAATATGACATATCCTTATATTTATCCCCCCCCCCTTTTTTTTAAGTCTTCCCTAATGCTGCAGCAAGTGTGAATTCATTAAATGCAAAGACATGAGTCAGCTAGAATGTTTCACTTTGGGGCTCCAAACCCCATCCATATATTGAAAGTGTATCCGTTTTCTTAGTAACTGGGTAAAGCTTGAAGAGCCATGAATTTCAAGGTGCAACCAGAACAATGTTTAGAAAATGAGCTTATGTCTGTTAGGACATATTCATAGACATTTGCTTAAGACAAAGAAATCATTTTTTCCAAAGGCTTTCTTTCTGTTTATGATTCTAGCATGTAGCCTAAATTGAATTAGATAGGCCAACCACTTTTGATCTTTAGTTAAAAAAAAAAAAATTCACTGCAGGCCTGACTTCTTTGACCACATCTGCTCATTTTGATATTATTGGTAACTTTTAACCACTTTACGAAATGGGAGGTGCGGTGGGGGGGGGCGGGAATCCACGAGCCAGACAGTTACAGGCCAGATGGTTGGAGAGAAAATAATAGGAGAAAATACTTGACTGAAAACCACCCCTAATTATTGAGCCATCACTGGATTCCGTGTGGAAATGTTTCTGTATGCCCTGCCATTCTCCCTCTTCGAAAGAGCACATTAAATAGAGTCTGCAGATGGCCTGCCACCGCGTGACCTTTGCTGTCACTGCTGCACGTGCTTTTCTCCTGGAGAGCATAAACTTATCACCCAAGAGCCAGTTTGTAGCCAGAGTTATTTTGATAGGATACATTCCTTGACACCAAAAGGCTGTACCTTCCTTCGAAACAGGAGCGATCAGATATATTCACCCTGGGACCTCGGCATAGGGCTTGGCACAGTGGCGATGCGTGGCAGATTTGTTGACTTGAAATGAAAAGGTTGCTTGATAGCCATGAAATGGCAAAATGCAGGAAGGGCCTTACCAGAAAGTTTCTGTAAATGATAAGGAGGAGGATTTTTGTACTCACAGGGTATCGACCGCAGTGCAGCCGAGAATGTGGAGTATGTTGGAAAGGCTCTTGTCCCCCACCTCCTTTTGAAAAATTCTGACTCCCAGACCGAGGAAGGATCACATTACTCTCGGGCTGCTGACCACCTGTTAACATTTTGTTCCTGCTGCTTCTTTGCCTTTGATTTTGACAGCTGTCTGTCCAGAAGTCGGTCCTGGATAGTTTGGAAAAGGAAATTGGATCAATTTTGAAACTCTTCTTTTGCAGGCTAAACTAGTCTCTAACTTAATACTTAGGAAATAAGTTAAAAGACATTTTCACATAAGCAGTAATTAAATTGAGAAGACTTAGTTGGGGTGATACCCTTAAAATCTTTCAGCACATACTTCTTTAATGGAAGTACATATTTAGGTTTTTGGGTGATACCCTTAAAATCTTTCAGCACATACTTTCTTCTTTAATGGAAGTATATATTTAAGTTTTTGTTCCCTACTGACATGTCCACTGATGAATGCAGAGACAGAGGTACCTTAATCAAGATGATGTTTACCCAACAGTCCTCTAAAAAGCTTTCTGAGGGCTGAAGCAGTGTTGTAACACCAAGATTTTAAGGGACGGCTAGACCTCCGTCCTCAGATAGCTATTTTAAAACAAGTTATTTTTGTGGTTATTTCTTTGCCCCAGTAAGGACCCCCTTCTCAGTTTAGCAGTATGTCAGAAATACTTTAAAGACAAGCAGATGTTTGGGTTAATAAAAACCATGCTTATCTTCTTCCAGTGCTATTATGCATTCTTCACTGTGATTTCTTCATAGGGGGCTTTGAATAAAGAAAAAACTGCAGTGTTTGGCAGAGTCTGATAATTTTAAACATTTCTTTATCATTATAGAAGGCACAAAATGTTGAATTTAAACATTTCTTAAAGGAGGATTAAATGGCTCTTGTCAGCCTGAAGTTTTGAGACTCTCAACAGAGCCCCTCCTTGTATTTCTAGCCTCAGGTTCCCTTGCCTCCTTTTTTTGCATTGTTCACATTATCCCTTCTACCTGGATGTCCGACACAAGGCTAGCATATAAATAAAAGCATCTCGAGGACTGGAATAAGGGTATCCAGCTGAAGGGGGGGAATTTAGGAACCCTGTTCAGAGCTTTACAATGATGATCATACTTCATTTGTTAACAGAAGGAATAGTATGGCATTGCAGCATGTTTGAGAGACTGTATTGAGTCATCCAAGGAAGGTTATACATTTGCCAGAGACAGATTTCATAATCCAGGCCAGTGTGCCTATGACAGTTTAGATACTCTGTTCAGAATCTTAGGCAACACGGATTGGCAGGCAACAATATCTGAAGTTTTCCAGGATTTCTAATTCTCACATACCTTTCGGTAAATGTAGAATACAGTGTTGTATACAACTAGGACAGGCTCAGATGGAATGAAACCAGGATGGGAATATAAACTAGTTGCAGACCACGTGTAGTTTTACGTACATTTATAGAACTCTCTGATGTTAGAGGCACTTATGAAGTCAGCTCAGGTGCAGCTAAATACTAGAAGTTAGAACATGTCAAATATAATAGAGGAATAGATAGTTTGCATGTGATATAGACAAAAGGGTATCCAAATGAGGGGACAGGAGGAGTGGCCTTCAGGACAGAGGGAACAGCAAGACCAGAGACATGGGGGTGTGAATGTACTTGGTTTTTCCAGAAGGAGGAATTGTCCCTTTCCTGGGACATAGTGGCTGGAGGGAATGACAGGAGATGTGGCTGGAAATCTGGGGCCAGATGTGGAGAACCCTGGGTTCATGCTGACAGTGTGCTTCCTCGGCAAACAATGGGAATCCCTTGAAGGATTCTGAGTGGAGAAATGGCAAGTTTATATCAGAAGCAAGCAACTTGGAAGATGGATTCACAGAGTCTAGAAGAGAGATCAGCTTAGAAGATATTGTAAATTCTCTGACAGTTGAGAGCTACAAGTAGGATAGAGGAGGTAAAAATGGGAAAAACGGAACTGGATTTAAAGAGTTTTCAGAGACAGAAGGAAGATGAAGAGTCAAAAGTGAGTCTGTGGTAAAAATAACAAATCAATCTCTGGTTTCCACTGGGAGAAAAAGTGGGTTTGGGGAGAAAGTTTGGCTTTGAAGAAGGTGAAATTGGGATACTGAAGACTATCCAGTGGAGAAGACTGTTAGCACTTGGATATTTGAATATGATCCTTAGGAGAGAAGTTGGGGTTAAAACTAGAGATTTGGGGCTTCCCTGGTGGCGCAGTGGTTGAGAGTCCGCCTGCTGATGCAGGGGACGCAGGTTTGTGCCCCGGTCCGGGAAGATCCCACATGCCGCGGAGCGGCTGGGCCCGTGAGCCATGGCCGCTGAGCCTGCGCATCAAAAAAAACTAGAGATTTGAGGGTCATTTGAATAAAGGTGAGGCTTGTAACATAATAATTACACGTCAAGATAAAGTTTTTCTGATTAAGATCATTTGTTTTAAATAGTGTAATGCAGAAACATGTATATAATTATTTTACATTTTGTAACTTGAATGTTACTGAACTTGTCATAGTTAGACTTGTTTTGTTTGGGTTAAGACTTTTTGTTTCAGAGAAACTTAATCCTTAGACTTATTTTGCCTTACTACTCATGATAAAAAAGGGTCTGTAACTGTAAGCATTTTTAAGGTAGCTTTCTTCCTTGCTCTCTTTTCCTTACTTAAATGGGATTATGAAGTTGCTAAGCGGTTGGGTCCGATACCAAGTTAGTCCCTCAGCATAACCTCACTCTCACATTGCTTTGCAGGCATATCTTTTTCTTGCATATCAAGGAGGCCCTCCTGGCAGGCCACCTCCAGTGTTCACCAGAGCAAGCAGTGGAACTCAGTGCCCTCCTGGCCCAGACCAAGTTTGGTGACTATAACCAGAACACAGCCAAGTACAGCTATGAAGAGCTGTGTGCCAAGGAGCTCTCCAGTGCCACCTTGAACAGGTGAGGCTGCAGTTCACGCTCATGTTTATTGTCATAGATCTAGCAAATTTATAAGAATTTCCAGAAGAAAATCAAACTATGATAGATACAGGTAATTTGTGAGGTTGAGACTAGACCATTGCCCAATATAACCAACTATTTTCAACAGATTCTTAGCCTTTTCTTTGAGAAACTTACAAACACAAAACATAATCCACACAAATAAATGCCCTTATACAAAATACTATATAACAGGAATTGTAACATCTCTGACCTTTTAAGAATGCATATCTCTTAAAGTCTGTCATGTTTATCGGCATTTTCTTCATCCCAGCAAGGATTAAACCAAGAGACCTAACAAAGATGTCTTAATTATCTATTCCTGGGTAACAGGGTTGCCCCCCTAAACTTAGTGGCTTAAAACAACAAAATCATCTCACAGTTCTCTGGGTCAGGGATCTGGCCGTGGCCCGGTTGGGTTCTCTGGCTCCAGATCTTTGAGGAGGCTGCAGTCATGCTGCTGGGGGGGTTCAGTCTCATCTGAAGGCTCACACGAGGGAGGGATCTGCTTCCAGTTTGGCTCAGGTGACTTGTTGGCTGGCCTGTGCCTTCACCACGGCGGCCTCTTCGGGGGGGCTGTTTGATAACGTGGGGACTGGCTTCCCCAAGGACGAGCAGTTGAGTCAGAGCAAGAGCAAACACCCAAGACGGATTCAAAGTCTCTTTATAACTTAATCTCAGAAGTGAGTGACAGCACATCACTTTGGCCGTATTCTGTACATTAGAAGCAAGTCATTACTCCAGCGTACACTCAAGTGAAGGAAGTTACATGAGGGCATGGATACCAGGAGGTGGGGACCTTTAAGGATGGTATCAGAGGCTGTCCGCCCCAATAGATAAAATAGATCCTGCATTTTTCAGTTGCAAATGACCTAATCAATCCCATATAATGCTATATTATAATGAAACTTAGAAAGCAAATCTAGACAAATGGCATGAGACATTGCTACGTATAAATTTCTTATGTATATTTTTAGAGATTTTCCATAGTTCTTTTAATTCATCCCCATCTGGCATCCCCCATAGTTTTTTCTCCTAATGATTCAATAGTTGAGATCTTGAACAGTGTCTTTAAAGTATTTTACAATAAGTTTGCTAAATAAATGAAATATCAATAGTATATAGCTTTGAGTTTTTGTGATTCGTAAATGACAGTGTCAGTATAATTCACTAGTAAAAAGGATACCGATTTATCTCTGAAGACTACATCAGTTAATCTCTCTGTATGCCTCTCTGCCCTTTTGGGGTCTTGCAGCATTGTGGCAAAGCATAAGGAGTTGGAGGGGACCAGCCAGGCTTCGGCTGAATACCAGGTTTTGCAGATTGTGTCCGCAATGGAAAACTACGGCACAGAATGGCATTCTGTGAGGGACAGCGAAGGGCAGAAACTCCTCATTGGGGTTGGACCTGAAGGAATCTCAATTTGTAAAGATGACTTCAGCCCAATTAATAGGTAACCCAAGTCTTAAATTTTTGTTTAGACCTACGTGTGTACGTACTTTTGTAGCTCTGATGGTGAAAATAGGAAATGGAGAGGGATTTACTAGACAGTCATCCTTTAGGCATAATGTATTTCATTTTGGGTAGGTACATTCATTTTATTCAGATCTTGATAACCATTCCAATATTTTTTTTTAAATATAGGCTCAAGTGTACTGATGTGACAGAGTTAATATTTTTCACATGTCATCCACGGCTATAAAAATCTCATTTCACACACACACACACACACCACACTCACACATACACACACACACACTCACACTCACACACACACTCACACTCACTCCAAAACTTGCGCCAGTGCTCCTCTCCAACTCTCTGCAAAGAGCCTTCATACCTAGGGAGCAGAGTGCTTATCTGATGGTCCCAGGCAGAGTGTCTGGCTTTATGTCTGGGCCCTGAGCACATGGGAACCCTGCAGAAGCACACACACGGTGACCCATCTCCCCTGGGCTTGCTCACTTTTCTCTTCCCACGTTTCAGGATCGCTTACCCTGTCGTGCAGATGGCTACCCAGTCAGGGAAGAACGTGTACCTCACCATCACCAAGGAGTCTGGGAACAGCATCGTGCTCTTGTTCAAGATGATCAGCACCCGGGCAGCCAGCGGGCTCTACCGAGCCATCACCGAGACGCATGCTTTTTACAGGCACGTACCCCTGTGCACCCCGTAACCCCAGCGTCTGCCACAATGCTGAGATTTCCAGGTGACAGCAAGGCTCCTATGGTTCCTGGTATCACCGAGTCAGTGAACCTTGTATAGAGCTTAAGAAATCGGTTGTTTTCAAACCCTTCATTTCTACCATAGCAGTGGGGTCCTTCTCAACATCATCCTGCTTTTCCCTCAGGGTGTGTGTGTGTGTGTGTGTGTGGGTGTGGGTGTGGGTGTGGGTGTGGGTGTGGGTGGGTGGGTGGGTGTGTGTGGGTGTGG
Source organism: Orcinus orca (assembly GCF_937001465.1). NCBI lineage: Eukaryota > Metazoa > Chordata > Mammalia > Artiodactyla > Delphinidae > Orcinus > Orcinus orca. The sequence goes on along the minus strand of NC_064568.1, from coordinate 93,621,997 downwards.
GTGTGTGTGTGTGTGTGTGTGTGTGTGTGTGTGTGTGTGTGTCAGAGAGAGAGGGAGATGCATGGATTCGCTCTACTGCTTATCTCTTAGCCCTTTCCTCAGAGCTCCCCTTCCCCGAGGTGACTGAGCGGTGGGGCCTGTTCAGCCGCTGCTTTTGCCCTTTTCCCGCAGGATGACCCAAGTCGTCTTTCCTTCCTGGGAGAGCTGCTACCCTGAATCCTCAGTGTGTAGTGAGGATGTCTCGATAACTGTATTGATAGCCTTATTTCCAAGGGTGCTTTAAAGTAGACTTGTGATTTGACTCAAATATTTGGAAAGTTTTTTAAAAGCTAAGAAGTTTAATTGGCAGGCAACCAACCCTTTTTTTATGTTAAAGTAGACACACACATTGTGGAGCAGAATGGAAAATTTGTAGCAATTTTTAACATAAAGCCAAGACTACAAAGAAGAATTTCCTTTTTCTTGCCATAAGCTGCTTTGGACTGTAGTTCTGTCCCGGGAGGCAGAGGTGCCCTCTGGTTTACAGCTGCCTGATCAGGGCGCCTTCCTTTGCAGACACTTGAGAAGCACAGAGGTAGAATCATTGAAATACCTAACACCTATGAAACTGGAAGAATTCATTTTCAAGCACACAAACAAGAATATTTAATGTCTGCTCCCATGAGCATCATTATTCACAGCAGTGTTTAAGGTCTGGCTCGTGGGGACGCCCAGGCCTGTCAGTACTGAGGTGGGTGTTACATCTCTGTCCGTAGGTGTGACACGGTGACCAGTGCCGTCATGATGCAGTACAGCCGAGACCTGAAGGGCCATTTGGCTTCTCTGTTTCTGAACGAAAACATCAACCTGGGCAAGAAGTATGTCTTCGATATTAAAAGAACCTCCAAGGAGGCGTATGACCACGCCAGGAGGGCTCTGTACAACGCGGGTGTGCTGGATCTCGTGCCGAGAAGCGACCCCAGCCCTCCAAACTCTCCCCTGAAGTCCTCGGAGAGCAGCATGAGCTGCGGCAGCTGCGAGGGCCTTGGCTGCCAGCAGACCCGGGCCCTCCAGGAGAAGCTGCGCAAGCTCAAGGAGGCCATGCTGTGCGTGCTGTGCTGCGAGGGTGAGATCAACTCAGCCTTCTGCCCCTGCGGCCACACTGTGTGCTGCGAGGGCTGCGCTGCCCAGCTCCAGGTGAGGATCTTCCCAGCTCCAGGTGAGGGGGCGTTTCCAGCTCCAGGTGAGGTTCCTCCTGGCTCCAGGTGAGGGTCCTCCCGGCTCCAGATGAGGGTCCCCCGGCTCCAGGTGGGGGTCCTCCTGGCTCCAGGTGAGGGGGTGTTTTCCAGCTCCAGGTGAAGGGGCGTTTTCAGTTCCAGGTGAGGGTTCTCCCGGCTCCAGGTGAGGGGTCAGCCGGCTGGCATGGGCCAGGTGCTGACTTGTGGAGGCACAGATGGAGAATGTCCATCTCCATCCAGAGGGTCTTTGTATCTGTGACTTGGAAGGCATTGCCCTTTGGAAACAGTTTGGATTAGCACACTCTTTTCAACAATGTAATTACTGAATCACAGGCTTCTTTCAAGTCCTGGATATGAGGTTCAGATTCACAAGGTACCACATCTAGTTAGTGGCTGAGCCGGGCAGTGGAACCCAGGCCTCCTGGGGGCTGGTCACCTCCTTCTCTTCCCTTTTCATGTTGTCTCTGCTGCTTGACACGTCGGAGGATGGTCTTTTTTGCTTACTTGTATTATTTGGGAAAGAATTCTGAGAGTTTTGAATGATAGTTAACTCTCACTTATCCATGGGTGGGTTGTCGCCTCATTTTTTGTGATTAATTTCCTTTTGGTACTGCCTATGCCTCCAAGGTCCCCTTGGATTAGCTCTCACTTAGCAAGTCAAACTAATTTTAATACTAGTAGAAAAAATACAAGCACCTCTTACATAGTATCGTTTTCTTTCTTGCACCTTGCATTTCCTTTTACAATATTCTCAATTTGTTTTCATTTCCCAGAACGGTTGGCTAACTGCCACTGTGATTTTACGTAAAATTAGCCCTAAATAACGTCTAGTCCCTCGGAAGCTGCTAATTTCAGAACTATTTTTAGGGCTATATATGAGCCAAGAGGATGCCCATGTCTTCCTTAGAGTAGATCACGCTCCCAAGACGAGTGATTTCCCCAGGAGTGGTCGTGGGTTTGCCTTTTTCATCCACATAGTCTGATTCTCATGCCTACGGCGCCCCGTGTGGCTGAGGAAGGGACATGCTTGCTGAGAGGCCAGCCAGGGGTGTGGAGCTGTGACCTGTGACTAGGAGCGGCCATGCTCACCGGCCACGTGGCATCCCCCCGTGATGCACCCTGAGCCAGCTGAGCCAAGGACACAGTCTCCGGGAGGGTCTCCTGCATCCCTGCCTGAGACTTCATCATCAGCCCATGTAGGGACCACAGCCTCATTGCACAGCAAGAAGTCTTCAGTAATCACTTTACTCACGGTGCCTTGTTTAAGAGTTTGACTGAAAACCTGATTAATTTCATTCATTTATACTTTTTCCTAGTATTTATTTTTAATCCTTTGTCAGGTATAAAATGTCAGACTTGTTAGAAAGCAAAGAGCCCTCCCAGTGGAAAGCTAGAAATAATTGTGACCACAACGTATTTAGAAAAAGCACTGTAATAGGTACCATGGGTGAACACTGAAGACACAGACCCTTGGAAGTGTCCTAACCCATACTGTCGGCTTCTCTTTTCCAGTCCTGTCCTGTCTGCAGGTCACGGGTGGACCACGTCCAGCATGTCTACCTGCCGACCCACACCAGTCTTCTCAACCTGACTGTGATCTGATCTGCTGTGCACTTACCGGACATGCCATGTCTCCATGAACTGCACTGGTATAAACTATAAACATGATAGATTGTGGAGAGAATAAATACTCCAACGCCCATCTGCCATGCAACGTTTAGGGGGAAAAAAAAAAAAAAGGAAGACTAGAAACAGTATGACTACTCCTTACCGCCAAAATGTACCATGCGTAGAATCAGCACCTCCGGGTTGGTGACCAGGAAGAGCTCTGGGACCCAGACACGTTCCTTGGACTTTTCTTCTTTTTATGATCAAGTAAAGAAATCAGGAAGATCTTTGACGTCAGTTAAGTGGCAGCATAGCCCAAAAGTGAGTACCTTTTAGAAAATGATGTTTAAGTCTCCTTAACGTATCCCAAGGTAAGTTTCCTACTTGCAGCCAATTTTGTAAGGATTCATTTTAAGGATTTACTTGGTTCTTTTTGTACGGGTCACAGAGCTCTGGACATTTTTAATAGGAAAATTTTTCTTAAAGAGATAGTTGTCATTTTAATGTCATTTCTGTTTTTCTAACTTGTTCAAGAAAGATTGGGAAGCAAACATATTTAAAAATCGATTCGGGGACTTTTTTTTTTTTTTTTTTTGCCGTACACGGGCCTCTCACTGCTGCGGCCCCTCCCGTTGCAAAGCACAGGCTCTGGACGCGCAGACCCAGCGGCCACGGCCCACGGGCCCAGCAGCCCCGCAGCATGCGGGATCCTCCCGGATCGGGGCACAAACCCGCATCCCCTGCATCAGCAGGCAGACCCTCAACCACTGCACCACCAGGGAAGCCCGATTCGGGGACTTTTTTAAATTGGACACAAAGTTGTCAGATTTAAACCAGTCTAACCAGTGGAAAATAGATCCCTCCACGTGGATGGTGTCCTATTCTTTCCCCCTCTCCTTACCCTGTCCCCAAGCCTTTCAATTATAAAATGCTACCAGTCTGGTTAGACGATTTCTGTGGAGTAGTCAGCACTCCTTTGGGCCTCTTGAGTTGGTGGAATATTTTAAGATTGAAAAGGGAGCGCATGTTCCTTGGAAGGAAGAGCATTGCTCGCTGAGATGAAGCTTCGCCATGTACAAAGCAGGGGTCGTTCGTGAGTTCTCCGACGCACCCTGCTCCAGCTTCAGCCAGTGGGGTTGCTTTTGCTTGAGCCATCAAGCCTTTTACAGCCTTATAGTAGGTATCCTAGATATCGTAAGCTTTTTTTTGGTAGTAAATGCTTAAGTATTAACTTTTTGTTGTCCCTCTATATGTTTTAGAGGGGTTTCGGGGTTTTTTTGTTTCTATATTCTTAATCATGTTTTCCACTCCCACTTGGGCATTTTGGAACCTGGTCAGCTTGTTGGTTTTCTAGGATGTCTGGAACCTGGATGACCTTATTGGGTGCAATACTAGCTAAGTTAAAGCTAGAAACCTACACTGTCACTTTACTGAGATTTCTGAGTATACTTTTCATATTGCCTTAATGTAGCAGTAATGTGTTTATGCATTTGTTTCTTTGCACAGACATTTTGTCAGATATTAAAACTCTACTTTTTTATGGCACATATTAGCATATAAGCCTTTATTCCAAGAGGTATTTATTTTTTCACTTGTAAAAAAATAATGTTTCACATATAAAGAACTCTGTTATATCTTAAAGGATTTCTGTCTTTTATATTCAGGATAATAAAGATGTTAAAGCAAACACGGGTGTTTGTATCTTCACAGTTATTGTCATTTAAGCCAGATTTTATTCATTTAATAGAGCATGGATAACGTCATGGTTGGTATCTAATGTGGTCCTTTGTGGAAAGTTTGAAAATGTTTAAGGTATTGGCTCTAATCAAGGAGACTCTTTACCCAGTTACTCATTCAGCTATGTTTTCTGGTTTATAGGATTGGAATGTAGGTGAAAATAGGGTAATATACACAAGCAGACGAAAAGTAACAATTGGGAAAAGGACTGTAAAGTATTGGAGAAGGAAGGGAATGACGAAGTTGGAAGTTAAAACTCTAAACCCAGATGATGCCGCTAGTGCGTTGCGTGGTCAGGACAGGTGAGTGCCGGGCTGGGTCCCAGCAGAGATGGCCTCAGCCCACAGACTCTAGGGCTGCATTCTATAGGGCTGCTAGCCTGCTGCTGCTGGGACCTCGCTGCCCTGAGTGTGCTCACTTGTGTTGCTCAGGAAATACTTTGTGGAGTAGAGAACAGTGCACATAATATATGTAACTCAGAACTGTCACAGTCAAGTAATTTCAGCTGCTACAGAGGTTCAGTTCGGTACAAGTGCAATGATTTCAAGCAAACAACTTTTTAAAAATCGAGAAAAACAAGATTTGTTTTCCACTATTCCTATTCCTAAGTCAACCTCCCATCAATTTCTAGGAACTAACTTATTTATTCAATCACATTTATTGAGCACCTGCTAAGTTATTATTGAGCACTGGAAATTTAATAATGATCAAGACACGAATGATACAGGATGCCCATGTCATGTACTTAAACCTGTAATTTACACTATTTTCTCTATATATAGAAATTAAATAATATTCAAAATGATAGAATATTAACACTGGAGGGGATCTTAAATGTGGTAGTCTCAAAATGCTGGCCAGAGTAATGGATGGATGGGTGACAGGCCAACAAATGGATAAGATATTGTTCACCCCGCTACACCATGGACTCCTCAAGCTCAGTGACTAACATGAAAACTACTGTATTACAAGGTGACTTAGGAGAGCTAAAAGAAAAGTGCTGTGTAGGCACAGAAGGTGATGGTTAATTCTCCTTAAGAGCCAAGGGTAAGGGTGCTTCACAAAGACCCTTTGAGCTGAGCCTGAACATTCTAGTTGAATTTTACCAGGTGGAAAAGAAAGTATATGGTGCATACAGGGTTAGAACGCAGTTTGGGAGGCTGGCCCCTCCCCCTGTGGTCAATGAAGTGGTAAGAAATGAAGTTCTGAAGGGAACGTGGTTAGAGTTACCGTGGTGAGCGACCTTGAATTCCAGGCTTCACTTGGACTTGGTTCTCCACTGCCTTCAGAACCAGGGACTTTGGGGATGGGAGAGTGGCAATCAGATCTGGTTTCTTGCACAGGGAACACAGAGAGCCACAGAGGAAAGCATACACAAGAGCAGGAAGAGAACAGAGGCAAGAACTCAGTTTTGATCATCTTTCGACATGAAAATGAAACAGATCAAGAGCCTTCGGAAGTATGAGCAGTATTTAGTGAGACAGAGGAGTCATACACCAATTCTGCTTATATCTTGGAACACATAGTCGTTAACAGAGGGACAAACAGGGGAGCAAGCCATGGGGGTAGGAAGGGAATCGAATCTGGTTTTGAACATGATGCATTTGAGATGCTTGATGACTGGCAAACCTAGGGTCTGTTGAAAACTTGGGCTGGAACTTACAGAGGATGGAAAAGGTAAAGAGAAGCATTTAGTGGCCATTACATTTAATTGATATTTGAAGACGTGACAATGTAAGAAGTCATCATAGGGAGAGCATTAAGGGGGGAAATGAATAAAGCTGAAGATGGAACCCTGAAATGACCTAGACCTAAGGTGGACGGTGAGAATAGGAAGGAGTCTGAGAAAGACAAAGGGACGAGGAAAAATCAAGGGACTGAAAGCCAAGCCCGGAGACAACTTCAAACGGGCGCGCCCGCTCCGTCCAAACAGGCAGGCCAGCAGAATCAAGGAGCTGGAGGGCCAGAAAAGGCCGTACAAATGTGGCAATATCAGGTGGTCCCAGGTTCCAAGAAAGAGTGGGTGTATTTTGAGATTGCGGGCATACTCCAAGGTTGCCAGATTGTAGAGAGCTATGTATGAAAGTGAGGCAGGGACATGAACGTGATAAAGGGGGGCCGACATGCATTGGTGACAAGGTGGAGTAAGTCAAGATGGTACCGTAGGAGGCGGCGGGCTCAAGAGAAGCGTTTGCGTTTTGCATTTTAAATGGGAGGACTCGGGGGCCGTGGAGAGGGTGAGTCAAAAGGTACAGCAGAGAGGAATCAGCGTTGGAACTCTGGAGAAACAGAAGCCTCAAGAGGCTGTTCTGCCAAAAGTCACGATCCATGAGACGTGAACAAAAGCATTCTTTCATCCTTTTATTAAGGGTTACAAAAATGAGTGGTGAAGCTAGAGACATTTCCCCCACCCTATATGTCTACACTGATCCTGTTGCAGATGTCGAGCTCAGATGCAATGTGGGTACATTCTGGGGTTGTCCCCTTAACCCTGCCATTGAACATGGAGGATCAGAATCCCCACGGGTGACTACTCTTGGGCAAAGCATGAACTCTTCCAAGAAAAATGTGAGAAAGAAATGCCCTATAGCCCAGAAGTTTGAGCAAATTTCCAAACACAGGCCTTGGGAGAGTGCATGTATGAGTCACCGCAAGTAAGCCTGAAGCAGGATGGTGCAACGGATGCTTTGGCGCTGAGAGAGCTCAGAATAAACCAGGAAGCCAATGTTTTTAAGATAGTTTTACCAAGCAGTGGAAAACGAAGCCTACGTGGAGTTTGAGCACAGTCAGAATTTAAGACCAGATGCAGCTATTTTTGCCTTTCTCATTGCTTATCATATTTACTGCCTTCTCACAGAAATCCTATAACATTGCAAATTACTTTTATTCATATTTGCAGAATCTCCTTGAAATGAGTTTGTTTAAAAACTGCAAGATGTTAAAGAGTTAGCCCTATGCCTTTTAAAAACCAAACTATGTCAAGACCACACCAATTACACAGATTTAACACACCTGCCAGATGCTTATGGAAGAAAATACACTTCAAGCAAAAGCTAAACATCTGTTGTTCATAAACTTGTGCTAATGCTAAGGGGAAGCAAAATCTCAAAAGCATAAGCAAGGCTTCTATCAAGGAGCAATTCCTCTGGTTGAGAAGAAAACTCCTATACACGTGTGAAACAAAAAGATGATAGTTCTAAGACCAATAGTATTGCACATACATGTATGTATATATGTATATATGTATATATGCTTAAAACTTTTCATAAATGTTTAAAGAATGTGAAGAAGTCACTGTGGATTGGGTGCATTTGGGGAAGGCTTTTTGAAGTAGATAAGTTCTTTGCCTTGCATTCAGTACAGAATTTGGATTGGCGGGAAGGAAGACAAAGCAGAGGATGTGGAAGAGCCTGCAGGTGAGGGACAAAGGGTGATAAAATAGGAAGAAAGTAGAACCAAGTCATAAAGAGACTTCTGGAACAAAGATCCTAAGTTTGGTGAGTGTGTGAAAGATACAGTAAGATCTTTCTTTATCTGGGGTTCATTCGGTTTTGTTTTGTTCTTTTGCGGTACGCGGGCCTCTCACTGCTGTGGCCTCTCCCGTTGAGGAGCACAGCCTCCAGATGCGCAGGCTCAGCGGCCATGGCTCACGGGCCCAGCCGCTCCGCGGCATGTGGGATCTTCCCGGATCGGGGCACGAACCCGTGTCCCCTGCATTGGCAGGCGGACTCTCAACCACTGCGCCACCAGGGAAGCCTGGTTCATTCGGTTTTTATTCATTAACTTGGACATTGATTTATTAACTCAGCAAATATATATTAAGCACCTGGTATACATCAGGCTCCCTGTTAGGGCTAGAGCTGTAGTTCTCATCCGGGCTGATTTTCTCCCCAGGAGGCACTGGGCCATGTCTGAAGATGGTTCTTTCTCATCACACCGAGGATGGTGTGCCACTGGCATTTAGTGGGTAGAGACCAGGGATGATGCTAAACGTCCTGCCATACACAGGACAGCCCTCACACCAAGAAATTTTCTGGCCCCAAATGTCAATATTGCTGCTGTTGAGAAACACTGGACTGGAGGGTTCGGATATCCTAGGTGAAGTTCCTGCCCTTTCAGGATCACAGGGGGAGCTGACACTGTAAGCTAAGAATTCCGGTGCACTACGCTCCATAATGAAGCAGGTACCGGGAACTATGGAAGAGCAGAATAAGATGCCACTCACTTTGATTAGGGTTGAAAAGATTTCTGGAAGAAAGTCACATTGCAGATGACTCTTAAAAGATGAATTGAAACTTGCCCAGGTAGGAGGTGTGGGCGGAAGGAGCGTGTTCAAACATGCAGCGTATTTGGGACCAGTGGGTAGTTTGGCGTAACTGGAATATAGGCTCTGTGGTTGGAGGGGATGGTGCGAGATGCGGCTGGGAAGTTAGGTTGGGAGTACATCCAGGAGCGTGCTGTGGGCCCTATTCATCTCTATCCCAGCCACACTCGAGAAGGACAATGTCCACCAAGGCAACCTCGAAGTAGCTGGGTTCTGCTGTTCTGTTTATGGCACTCTTGGCTGTAGATCTCATTTCCTCATCTGGGCTCCGGTAAGCATGTGTCCTCTGAGTTTTGAGTAAAGGTAATAGCGAAATAAAACTCTTGCTGATAATTTGTCCTAAAGATAGAAGCTGTCAGATAATCTTTCAGAGTTTAAAAGCTCATGTCAATATTCCTTCAGATGAAAAGAACGGTAGGATAAAAATATAGCAGGGCTTATTAGTAACATCTTACCCATTTTTTCCCTAAATGGTTAGAACATACTGCCTTTCTCCGCTCTTTACATCACCGTTTCTGTTATTAAAGCTGTCTATTTTTCAGTTCTAAATCCTGGGAGGATTTTCCCCATGAATTTAACATGACTGAGGAAACTTGCTCCAGGGTAGAACTTTGCTGCAAATTATCTAACTGAGACTAGGCTGCTTAATAAAGAGACTAAAAATGAATCACAGGCTTTTTGTAGCTTCAAATGTGGAGTTGCCTTTCTCCTTCACCCCCAATTTCATGATTATTCATAACAGAAAGAGGCCAGCTTTATACAATGATTTCATGGAAGAAATGTCCTTTGTGTTCAAAACTGGAGGCTGCCGCTGATATGGGCCAGGAGAGTGGATGTGGAGAGAGTTAGGGGGTACTACCTAGTACTCCTAGGTAGGGGAGCTACCATTTCTAAGCTTCTTCAAAGGCCACTCCTGCCCATGCCACATGATGCTTATCACTGGGGGGCGTGCATGACACTCCTGGGGTCAGGCAGTGCCTTGTTAATGGCACTCAGGTTATCTGTTCAAGCCCAAGTCTCTTCATGTGCATAACCACCACCTTACTGGGTTTTAGGTATTATGTAAGTTCTACCAAGAGCAAGTGTATACAAATAACCCATTATACTGGAAAAGGAACCTTAAAGCAGAATTACAAATCTTTCTCAGCGCCCCCTCTTCTGCTTTCTGACTCTTTGCAGGGGAAAGTGTAAGGGGTGCCCTACACTCTAGTCTGTGGGAGCCATGAACCCCGCCCTCATTTTTCAGTAATTGATTCTGGAAAGCTTTTCCTTCTTCCTATCATCCTGATGTTTGAAAGTTCTTTTTCCTTTGGCGAAGCCACCAAGCTTCCCCTCTCCCCTCTGGTATTTAACCTAAACTTATGCACAGTACTACTTAATACTCTTCGGCAGGGTCCCTTAGCACGGATGTCAGCAGAGGTCCAGCACCAGAGGCTAGACCATTCTAACGGCTTTACGGGAATCAACTCGTTTCATCCTCACAATGTGTCTGTGAAGTAGGTACTCTTTTTGGCCTCATTTATAGATGAAAACTTGAGGCACAGAAAGATGAAGTGACTTCTAAAGGTCACGGAGCTAGAAAGACGGAGAGCCAGCAGTCAATTGTGATGTGATTCATAATAAAAATACATATTCGGTCTTTGTCGCCATTTCTGGCACAGAGCTCCTAAAACCCTTGGCATTTCCTTAGTGATGAGAGCAATAAATATGTCTTCGGTTATGTTAATGAGGTAACTTTTGGACCTCACCTTGCCAGGGTCCCCATCCATGAGATTAGAGGGTCAGATCTCTCAGTCCCATCCCCCAGCCTCTGGGAAGGGGAGAGAGCCTGGAGCTTGAATCAGTCACCAATAGCCAGTGAATTAATCAATCATGCTTATGTAATGAAGCCTCCATAAAACCCAAAAGGAGAGGGTTCAGAGAGCTGCTCGTTGGTGAACATGTGGAGACTTGGGGCGCCTAGAGAGGGCATGGAAGCTCGGCACCCTTTCCCACACACCTTGCCCTAAGCATCTCTTCCCTCTGGTTGCTCCTGGGTTTTTTGTTTTTTATAATGAACTGGTGATCTAGTAAGTGAAATGTCTCTCAGAGTTCTATGAGCCGCTCTAGCAAATTAATCAAACCTGAGGAGGGGGCTGTGGGAGCCTCTGGTTTATAGCCAGTCAGAAGCGCAGGTAACGACCTGGGCTTTCGATTTACCTCAGAAGTTGGGGGAGAGCAGTCTCGCGGGACTGAACCCTTACCCCATGGAATCTGATGCTGTCTCCGTGTAGATGGTGTTAGAACTGAGTTGAATTCGCGACACCCTGCTGATATCTGAGAATTGCTTGGTGGGGTGTAGGAAGCCCCCATCCCTGACACCCACACTGGGATTAATTCACAGATGCAGGCCAGTGGGGTTCTGAAGCCCCATCCAACATGGCGGCAGAGTCACACAGGGCCTCAGATGGTCTCACCCAGAACGTCTGAAGGGACTTAATGGCAAAGAAATGGTTTTGCTTCTTTGTTTGTTTGTTTTAATGAGCATGGTAGCCCAAATGTTCTCCACCCCCTTGAGTCTGAGGGTCCAGCTGTTGATTGCAAGAATCCTCGCTATTCATGGTTCTTATACTTCTGCTTTGAAACAGCCCAGCTCCACCGCATGCAGCAGTTTTTTAAATCATCATGTGTTTACTAGGGGGGAAAAAGAAAACCTTAAACAAACAAGGTATACAGGTAGATTAGGGGATGGGATTAGGAGTCTGGGATGTCCAGCGCTGTGTTTTTGACCGACTGAAAGGATTGTTGAAAACAACTGAAGGGCTTACATCTTGGCTAGCTTGTGCATTTTCAAAGTATCATTGTTAATACCCATTTCTTCTCCAGCCCAACTCAGCTGGCTTCATGTTACCACCAGTAATCCCTGAGGAGAGAGCAAGAGCCTGGGCTGGTTAGGCCTTTGAGTTGGAGGGGAGAATGTGTGTGCACTGCATCCTCTTTCTGTAACCAGCACGGTGGACGCTCGGAGGGCAGCCCCCGTTCCAGGCCCACACCCACCAGGAAAAAGGCCAGCATACTAGAGCCAACTCCACAAAGCGTTCTTGAGAAATAGGTACTTCGCTCAAGACATTGAGGAAAGATAGGAAAGGACTCACATTATATATACACAGTGTGGCAAAAATGTCTAAAACCCCCCATGCAAGCATCTCTGTTCTTCCTTGCCAGACACCGTAAGCAGCAACAAAGAGAGGAAACAAGAAAATGAGCCTAATAAATATAAGGAAGGAAAATACGGAGGAAGAAAGAACAAAGGAATGGAAAATATTTTTCTTTAAACTCAGGTGAACCAAATATCTTTGTTGGCTGAGTTAGCAAAGGAGAGTCAGCTGGGGGGTGATAGTGAAATAAACTCATGACAGTATTTGTTCCTTCTCTTCTCTTTAGGGCTGTTTATTACTTATGAACCATGAGGGTAAAGTGCAATGTCAGGAGAGTGAAGATGGTAGAATCCATTCCTTACTGTATGTCTCTGACCATCAACAGTCATCCCTCAGTAGCCATAGGATTTGGCTCCAGGACCCTTCACAGATTCCAGAATCTGCAGATGCTCACGTTCCTTGTATAAAATGATGTGGTATTTGCATATAACCTAGGCGTGTCCTCCCGTATACTTTAAATCACCTCTAGATTACTTGTAGTACCTAATACAATGTAGCTGCCATGTAAATAGTTGTCACCATGCAACAAATTTCAGTTTTGCTTTTTGGAGCTGTTTGGAATTTTGTTTTTTCAAATGTTTTTGATTCATGGTTGAATATTAGAATATGGAACCCACAGATACAGAGAGCTGACTGTATATGCAGTTTGTCAAGAGACGATGCAGGCCACATCTGTTAATGGAAGCCTTCACTGAGGCTTGGTGCAAGAAATTGGGTTATCAGTAGATCTCAGCTTTTCAGCTCACAAGTTGCTCAACTATACTGTAAGAGGAAGAAAGTGAATGTCAGGGCCTCAGTTTACTGCCCTTGAACTTGAATATCAGTGGCTTAGAAATGAAGGAAAGATCATATTTGAATGTAAATGTCTAGCTTGCTATCCTGAATCATCTGAGTCATAAGATAATGCCCCTGTTGAAGGAAAACCAAAGACTGCTTATCTCAATGCTACTGGGTGTCAGCCACCAGGGCCAGCACCGCCCCAGGTACCTCTGGACAAGGCATCCAGCTGACATATTACTGTTTGACACATTGCTGCCTATAAACACATCTGCTCAGGGCACCTGCCACTGCTAGCAGAGCTCAACCCATACTCCTTGAAAGTCAAAATCCTTCATCACTTAGCCTCTACATACCTTTTTAGACTGGGTTTTTGTTCCACCTGTTATCCCACCAGTGCTGAGACTGGAGTAAACTATTCAGCTCTTCTGAATGTGGTTTGCATCCCCTCTCTTCGCACTCCTGGACCTTTGCTGAAATGTTTCCTGATGCCTGGAGAGCTTTTTTTTCTTGCCTCTTTCCATCGTGGCTGTATTCACCTGACCTAAACTTTCTTCAGGCTCCAGCTTAAATCTCCCCACTTGCACAGATTCTTCCACGAATCTTCCCTTCTCTGTCAAAACGAATTTCTTCTTCCATTATAACTGAGAGCACTGTGCACCAACACACAGCATCAGAGGGTTTTTGTTTGCATTTTAATGCATATGCCTGGATTACAGTAGTTACTCCTTTGTACTTACCGTTATCTAGCATACTATATATTTACTTATTTATTTCTTTATTGTCTGTCTGCATAAAGTACAGGGACTTTGTCTGCTTTGTTTATTGCTGTATCCCCATTGTCTGAACAGTGCTTAACAGATAGTAGGTACTCAATAAACATTTTTAAAATTAATAAGTGAGTGACTCATGGGAGCCTAGAAATCCCAGATTGCCCTCATCTTTCCATCACCTCAGAGTGGCTGGCAAAGTGCTTTGCACGTGATTCTCGAATCCAGCTGGATTCAAGAGCCAGCCACCGGGATCTGGCTATGTATATCTCCTCTGCTTTGAAGAGGAGATGCGGATTTAACTGCGATTGTACGGCTGTAGTGCTGTGAGGCAGGCAGACATGATGGAGGATGAGACTCTTACAGGAAAATTCTAGGTTAATGGGCAACCCTAATTGCTAAATCTAATTAGGAAGAGGAAATCAGTTAAATTAAGAATCCTTCGTGTAAGAGAACCCAGTAAGAAGCCGTTGGGCAAAATTTTTCATTTCTCATTCACTTCAATCAGCTTCCTTAGAGAAGGCAGCAAGACAGCAGGACTTCAGCAAGAGTATTTTATTGGCCCCAAAGCTAAGCTCTCATGACTACAGAAACCAAGAGGAATGGACAACCTGGTCTTTGGCTACTAGATTCTTCTTTGGCCTGTGCTCGGGAGGAAGCTGCCATGTCGTCTCTCCTAAGATTGAAAGGATTATCACTGTGAAAGCTCAGGCTCTCATGCTTGAGTCTTTGCCAGCATGCTTCCAATTTGGAGAGCTAATCCCCCTAATTGGGTACAATCAGACCCATCTCCACTGAAGCCAGCAACACAGAAGCCCCATGCAATTCACCTCTATTGCTGAAAGAGTTACTTGTCTTCAGTTATTTGGTCTGAAAAGATAAATCCTTTTTCCCGTTAATACTTGCAAGTTTAAAGTGTTTCCATCCTCATCTTCTGCAACACCTTAAGAATCACAGGGTCCATTCCTTTTTTCTGAGAAATCCAACAAAATATATTAAAAATGAAGAGATACAATAATAGGAATATGAGAATTACCAACATCAATTCCAACAGAATTATTTTATGTAAATACATGTAGTCAGAGCTCATATTCAGAAGCAGAGTGGTAACCTTAGTATCAGCTCCATCAAGATTCTAGCTAAGCTCTGTCACGAACAGTGTGAATTAGGGCAAGCAATAACTCTGATTTCCTCATCTATAAAGTAGGGATAAAAATAATACCTATTCACAGTTATTTTGCAAAGATTAAATGAGATAACGCTCATATAGCACTTAGCACTGCACCTGGAATATAGGAACCACTCCATAAGTGATGAGTGAATAAATGAATAAACTGCCAGGTATCCTTCAAACCACTGATCCAGACCTGCTACATTTCTGAGACAACAGGACTTATTCTCATGCCCCAAACAAGTGGGTCCCAAGGCTATTGTTTACAGCTGTTCTGGTTGTAACCTAAGGGGCACCATTCACAGTTCGTACCCCAAGGATTTGTATATTAACTATTACAATTTTACTGCATATTACAATGCTTTTCTAATAGATGGAAAAGTATCAAGAGGAAGGGGAGACTTTTTCTACTTTGCACAAAGGCACTGGACGGGCAAGTCCTGGCCCTGGGCAGTAAAGACAAGCATTGGCGCCAGCTCCCTGCATGAAAGCAAGCTGGGTTAGATGACTGGTTTTAGCCACAGTTGAGCTCATTCACGGGACTCTAAACACTATAAGTATTGTTGAATAGGGCTGAAAAGCTGCTCTCACTGGACAGTCATTTGGTTTGTAAATGTTAGCTACTGTGTTTGCTGTCCTTACTATAATCATTATTTCATTTTACTGTATTATTTATTATGTTCGAATTCATCACAGAGGCCACGCTTGTCTCTGTGACGAGACAATAGTTTGTCAGCATCATCTACCTGCCATAATGAAGATCAAAAGGCAAACCAAGTTAGCATAATGCCATCCTGAAGCCAGCCATCCCTCCCTGGAATTAGGCCCTCTGCAGACCCAGCCTCCCTCTTTGGACTGAAAACAGGTCCTGAATCTGGACAGAGGACCTGAACTACCCCAGCTGGCTAACTGGGGGATGACAGAAGGATGGGCAAAAGAAAACAAGGTTTGTGAGTTCTGGGAAGCAAAGTTAACCATCATGGCAACCACAGGGCAGCAATCAGAGATGGCCTTTTGAGTGGCTACCTGAACAAGGTGTCCTGGGAACCAGAAACAGTCACAAGGACAGGCTGTAGCTCCAGCATAGGAGTCTCTCCCTTCTTCAAGCCCCTGTAACACACTATTTGTACCTCCCTATGTCAGACTTACACATTGCGTGGTCATCTTCCTGGAAGTGTGTTCATGAAGGGCAAAGGATATAAGAACCATGACTCCTCTCTTTCTTTCTTTCTTGTTTATACTGCAATAGCAAATCCACGCTGGTTGATCCACCA
The DNA here is from genome assembly GCF_937001465.1 of Orcinus orca. Taxonomy (NCBI): domain Eukaryota; kingdom Metazoa; phylum Chordata; class Mammalia; order Artiodactyla; family Delphinidae; genus Orcinus; species Orcinus orca. The sequence goes on along the minus strand of NC_064568.1, from coordinate 93,605,922 downwards.
CTTTCGCAATACACTTCTCTCTATCTTACTTATCGTGGTGGTGGTTACACAACTATATCATTTCTGAAAACCCACAGAACTGTACACAACAAAAGAGTGACTGTTACTGTGTGTGAGAGGTGATGGCAGACACCATTGTTGCCTACCCAGTAGCCTTTCTCCCATACCCTGCCTGCCAATTCCTCTTGTCATTGGTTGGTTTAAGAATGGCCTTTGAAAATGAAAACGCAATATCAGAGATATTTGTATCTCCACATCCATTGCAGCGTTATTTACGATAGCTAAGACATGGAAACAACCTAAGTGTCCATCAGCAGATGAATGGATAAAGAAGCTGTGAGATATATATGATAGAAGAGTGTTAAGCCATAAAAAAGAAACAAATCCTGCTATTTGTGACAATGTGGATGGACCTTGAGGGCAATATGCGAAGTGAAATAAACCAGATAGAGAAAGAAAAATATTGCGACATTTGGCATAATTCTTACCAATCAAAGATGTGAAGGTGTGGAAGCTTCTGCTTGTGTTCTTTCTTGAAAAAGCGGTTTTAGGGGGGCTCATGTGCCCTCTTCTTTTGTGGCTTTCGGTATTGTGTGAGGATGTGATGCCTGGAGCTGCTACTGCAATCTTGTGAAGATGAGGAGAGCTAGCACACATGCAGAGTATGGCAGATCAGGCAGGTCATCCTGACGACACTGAGCAGCTGAATTCACTGATCCTGGAGACCCGGCCCACCCTAGCCCACTCCTACTACTCCTGACTTAACCGCTGTGGGAGGTAATACATTTTTTCTTATTATTAAAGCTGCTTTATTTGGTTTTCCTATTACCTACAGCCAGAAACATTGTGATTAATACACTGGTGCCATGCTGTTAGAAATGGGTCAGGAGTCCTGCTGTAGAGTTGTATCCAAGAACAAACACACAGCAGATGTCTGTTATGCCATCGCCAAGATACACTTTGTTTTGTTGCAGCATTGTCTCTTGATTACCAGTTGGCTTTTGCTACCTGTGGAGCCACTTGAACCTAATTCAACCAATAACAAACTCTAGAAACTTAAGGCAACAGCACCTTTAAGCCTGTGGAAATTTGTCTTGGTTTCCACGATGATCCATTTCCTTTTCCTCCTCTCTTTCTGGGTCCTTTCCTGCTGGATGAATACTCCATTTTCAGCCCCTCACATGTATAGGCTCTTACTGAGTCTGCTCTCAGTGGGGCTTTCCGATGACTTCTTTGTTGTCTTCATCTGTCTAAAGCTTCATCTTTCTTTAGCATTTATTTTCATCTGAAAACTCTATAGGGACTTCCCTTGCGGCACAGTGGTTAAGAATCTGCCTGCCCATGCAGGAGACACGGGTTCAAGCCCTGGTCCGGGAAGATCCCACATGCCGCGGAGTGACTAAGCCTGTGTGCCACAACTACTGAGCCTGCACTCTAGAGCCCACAAGCCACAACTACTGAGCCCACGTGCCACAACTACGGAAGCCCGCACGCCTACAGCCCATGCTCCGCAACAAGAGAAGCCACTGCAATGAGAAGCCCGCGCACCGCAACGAAGAGTAGCCCCCGCTCGCCGCAGCTAGAGAAAAGCCCGCACGCAGCAATGAAGATCCAGCACAGCCAAAAATAAATAAATTTAAAAAAATTTTTTAAAAACTCTATATTCTTCCTTTCCTTCTTTTCTTGACTTTGCATAAAATCAAGGTGGTCCAGTGAAAGTTATGTTTAAGAATTAATGTGAAGAAAGCAATCTTTAAATCCTTTATGCCTTTTTAAAAACAGCTTTATTCCTCACCTTATTGTTTTATTTTTGTTTTTCATATTTTTCCCTGGTTGAAAATGTTTGTCATCCAGGTCATTGGAAGCCTCTTTAGTCCTATGGAACTCTTTCGGATTCGACATCTTTGTCCTTTGTTAACTCAGATTTGATGATCTCCTTATTAATCCAACAGAAAGGGCCCCTCCCCTATCCTTTCTGCTCCACAGCTGCAAGAAAAAAAATTATTTGCCACCGGCATCTTGCAGGCAGTGTGCCAAGCAAGCAATACATCAGGCAGCCAACATTTTTCATCAGAACTCAACCTATTTCATGTATCTTTCCCTAAAACGCCTAACGCAGTCATTTGTTGAGTAGATGCTCAATAACTTAAATTTTTTTGAATAAACTTAAATTGAATGTTTATAGTCAGTACTAGATGACAAGCAACACACAAATTTTGGCTCCTTTGGAACCCATGGAAAAGGACCTCAACACTGGCAGCATCTTGAGATCCCAATACAATTCAAGCAACTCAGGTCCATCAAGAGCTGAATATTTGTGCTGTGAGTTATCTAGTTCTAGTCCTTTGCTTCACCTTCTGCTTGCTGACACCTCTTGTTCTAATATCTAAAATATCATTATAAAATATCTAGTATGTATAAATTAGTTAATTGGTTAAATGCCAGGAGTTTGACCGTAAGGGGAAAGGTTTGGGAATGTTAGGAGAATTGCAGTATCCAGAATCTTAGCCTTCATGAGGAAGGAGGCAGGATGGAATTTGTATGAAGATTCTCAAAATGTCCACTCAGTTTATTATTATTATTTTTAGATGTTGGGGATAGGAATTTATTAATTAATTTATTTATTTTTGCTGTGTTGGGTCTTTGTTTCTGTGCGAGGGCTTTCTCTAGTTGTGGCAAGCGGGGGCCACTCTTCATCGTGGTGCGCGGGCCTCTCACTATTGCGGCCTCTCTTGTTGCAGAGCGCAGGCTCCAGACGCGCAGGCTCAGTAGTTGTGGCTCACGGGCCTAGTTGCTCCGCGGCATGTGGGATCCTCCCAGACCAGGGCTCGAACCCGTGTCCCCTGCATGAGCAGGCAGATTCTCCACCACTGCGCCACCAGGGAAGCCCCAGTTTATTATTATTTTTGATTGCAGTATGATATCATACAGGCTTTCATATCTTATTTTTGCTCCTTCTATCACAAGTCCTCAGTTCTCACCTCTGGTGGCAGCCAGATTTCATTTCATTTATTCATTCATTCACTTCAACAGTTACTTATTGTGCATCACCTGGGGGCCCAAGCACACTTCTGGGTGCTGAGTATGTATAACAGGGAGCAAAACAGACAGAACTCCTGCCCTCCTGGAGCTTACATTCTAGTGTGAGAGACCCTGGAATGTAATAAATCCATAAACTCAGGAAGAGCTTAGTTCTTTTTAGATAAATAAAGCTGAGTAAGGAACTGTTGAGGGATGGCCTCTCTGAAGAGGTGCTGTTTGCAATAAGGCCTGATTTTAAGAGACTTCTTATTTTTGAACATTCTTTACCCATTTCCTTCTTTTGTCTCTGTTAGAGGTTTTCCCCCCACAAACTGTCTTGTATTCAGAGCAAAGCCACAGTTTCAACGGCCTCAGGGGTCCGCACTCCAGGCTCGCTGCAGAATCTTCCCTTACTGACCCTAGACTTGTTTAGCAGAGCCTAAAGTCACCAACCTTCGGGGTAAATTACCCTCCTCCCCACCCCTCAACATTCCCAAAGGTTCATCTCAAATTCTGTTTGTCAAAACGGGAAGTGTGCTTGGTCTCACCACTTGAAGCCAAAAGTTTTAACTATATCCTTTGCTGTTCCTCCAGAAAGACACTCTTCTGAAGTTTCCCAGATCTTACTTTGAAGTGCTCTCTGGAGTTAGCCAAACAAATAGGAAAAGTCTGAGTAAACTATGCAAGAACATCAGCCAGTGGATAATTGGATGAACCTAGCAATGCTGGAACTTGCCTGACCCAGGAGAGAGGGCAGCGCTGAGAGTGCAGTTTTCAGGTCAAAGCCCCGGAGTGCTGACCACCACGGTGGGGAGGTGTGTGTAAAGGAGGGTGCCTTAGGCACCCACTCAGGCAGTAGAGGGAAATGTTTAACCCCTGAGGTATCTCTTCCTTGTGTTTATTTACTCATCGACAACTTGGAGGACCCTTTAGCATTCCTAGAGAAAGCTCCAGGGTATGAGAAAGTATGCAGTGGAATGGGGGTGTGGGAGTGCCCCCTTCTCCCCAGACACCCTGTCCTTTTCTCTCCACTTCTCACGGACACAGAATCTCCAGGCACTAAACCTACTGGTGATCTCTGTGACCAGACACAAGCAGCTTCCCCAGAGGGCAATGTGATCTCAGTATTACACAGTCACGTTTTTTTTTAAAAAAATAAACAACTATTATTTAACTTATGGAAAAATCTTAACAAACAAAAGGAACAAACAGTAATAAGCAAACACCTATGCCCACCGCCAGGAGCAAGCAGGTGTGAATAGTTGGCTTATTCACTTTGGTTCTTTTTTCTTTAAGAAATAAGATTTTATAGCACCCTCCCTCAAATTAAGTATCTCCGCAGCTATTCTCATCATGGTTTCTTTTACAAATTGCTTTGATTTTAATTATGAGCAATTCAAAAGTGCAAAAACAGAATAGAAAATAATGACTATCTTTATACCCACCATCAAGATTAGTTATTTTGCCTTATTTGTTTTAAATCTTGCTCTAACTTCCTATTCTAGAAACTTTCAGGCATATACAAAAGTAGGAAGAATAGTATAATGAGTCCATGTACCCATCAACACCCTTCAACGATTATCACCTCATGGCCTTGTGTTTTTTTGTTTGTTTTTTTAAGAAGATGTTGGGGGTAGGAGTTTACTAATTTATTTTGTTTATTTTGGCTGGGTTGGGTCTTCGTTTCTGTGCGAGGGTTTTCTCTAGTGGCAAGCGGGGGCCACTCTTCATCGCGGTGCGCGGGCCTCTCACTATCGCGGCCTCTCTTGTTGCGGAGCACAGGCTCCAGACGCGCAGGCTCAGTAATTGTGGCTCACGGGTCCAGTTGCTCCGCGGCATGTGGAATCCTCCCAGACCGGGGCTCGAACCCGTGTCCCCTGCATTGGCAGGCAGATTCTCAACCACTGTGTCACCAGGGAAGCCCCATGGCCTTGTTTTATCTATAATATAGATATAGAGGATATAGATTCTGTACGTCCATTCACTTCTACCCATCACATTAGTTATCTATGAATATTTCAGTATGTGTCGCTTAAAGATAACTTAAAAAACATATCTGTAATGCCATTATCATACTTGAAGATAATGATAATTTACTAATATTAGCCAATATCCAGTCAGTGTTCAAATTTTTAAATGTCTTATAAAAATTTTTTTATCGTTTTTATGCTTGAATCAGGATTCAGATAAGGTGTACCCATTGCCATTGATTTGATACAACTTTTAAATCTCTTTTAATCTTTAAGTGTGTCCTCTTCTTTATTCTCTCCCCCAATCCCTGTGCCTTGTAATTTACTTACTAAGAAACTAGGTCTTCATTTTTCCTGTAGAATTTTGTACAATGTGGATTTTTCACCCCCGTTGTGTTGTTTAACATGTTCTTGTGTCTTCTGTATTTCCTGTAAATTGGTTATTGGGTCTAGAGGCTGCTTCAGATTCTGGTTATTTCTGCAGGGCTGGATGACTTCATGGGGGGCAGGGGTGCTCTTCCAACAGGAAGCAGATAAAGTCCGGTTGTCTCTGTGATATAGGCAGCCTTGCTGCTCAATGCCTAGATTCATTCACTCATCAGGTGTTGCAAGTTGATTCATTTCAATTCTATCATTCCTTCATACTTATAGCAAGAATATTTCTATGAAGAGAAAATTCCCTGTATCTCCTATTTGACTATCAATTGCATGGTTCCTTGGGAGTGGCTGGATTAATGCTTAACCAGTTTACAAAATAAGATAGTTGTTTCCTAGAATCTTCCAGTGATGATCAATTAGGTTCTTGTTTGTTTGTTATTATTATAAACTTACGGATTTAACATATTTGATGTGTTTCAACCCAGTGCTGTTGTTTTTGGTTTTGATGGTTAAATTGTCCCATCTTTGGCCAGTGGGAGCCTCTTTAATTGGCTCCTGAATCATTTGATGTGACTCTTTGATACCTTCCTTGCTATCTGGTATGACAAGTTGTTTCTGGCTCCTCTGATACATTTCCTGCCCCATACCAACAACCAGTGCACTCTAGGAGATGCTATTAGAAACATTAATCTGGGCTCTAAGACTGCTCATTCGTAGTAGGTGGTCATTATTTCTAGGCTATTTTGGTAAACAACGTTGGAATATATATACTTTTCTTAAGATGAAATATATCATGAGTTTATGCTGATAATTCCAATTCAGATTCTGGTCTAACCTCTTTGATCTTCATCTGGACCTTCTTTTTCCCACATGGAGAATCTTGAATCTGAAAACAACAGAAAGGCTAGAATTCAAAATAACAAAATTACTCATTTGCTGTCTCCCACAAAACACGCCCAACAGTTTCAGAATAATAATATCAACCCTGTCCCTAACAATAGGATTCTTGAACACAGTTTAAGAGAGTCTTGTCTGTGTGTTTTGGAAGATCTTATATTTTCTTAGTGTGTCTTCTGTCAAGGACATATTGTCAAACTCTTGTGTGTAAAATCACTTAGAATAATTTTCACTGTGTGCTTTCTGCCACCTGAATGTATATTCAGGTTCATTGCTTTTATTTTTAATTCTTAGATTTTATTACTTTCAATTTAAAATTGTTCAATTAATTCCAGGTTTTGTAATTAGGTATAAAATATTTACATGGTTCCAAAGTCAAACAAACAAGACAGTGTTTATTCAGAGAAATCTAGCTTCTATACCTTTACTTTTCCCTAATAAAATTGCCATTTCTTAATGTTTAGCCTTCCATTGCTTGTTTGTTTTTAAATAAAAGCAGAATATGGGCTTCCCTGGTGGCACAGTGGTTGAGAGTCTGCCTGCTGATGCAGGGGACACTGGTTCGTGCCCCGGTCCGGGAAGATCCCACATGCCGTGGAGCGGATGGGCCCGTGAGCCACGGCCGCTGAGCCTGCGCGTCCGGAGCCTGTGCTCCGCAACGGGAGAGGCAGCAACAGTGAGAGGTCCGCGTACAGCAAAAAAAAAAGAAAAAAAAAGCAGAATATATGTATGTGTGCATGTGTGTATGTGTGTGTGTGTCCCATTTCTTAGCTAAACTGTGTCATGCCGTACATATTCTTCTCTACTTGTTTTTTTTCTTTTTCAAGCTACAAATATATCCTGGAGGTCACACCATACTGGCACAGAGAGATGTTTCTTAGTACTTTTTCAGCTGCATAGTACTCCACTATGTGGGTGTACCTTAGTTTATTTAACTAGTTTCCTAATGATCAACATTTGTTTCCAGTCTTGAGCTATTGAAAGTAGTCCAGTTATGACAAGCCTTGTACATATGTCTTTTTATCTTTTCCCAGGAATCTTTGGTGGGACTCTCTGAGGTTGCTGGGTCAAAGAGTAAATGCACATGTAATTTTGTTAGATATTGCCAAATTCCAAATACCAAATTCTGTAAGGGTTCTACCATTTTGCATCCCCACCAGCAGTGTATAAAGAAGCTTGTACAATATAGCTTTACCCACAGCTTTACCGATATAGTACCTTGTCAAACTTTTAGATTTTTGTTAATCTTTTAGAGAGAAATGGCTCCCAGTGGAGTTTTGATGTGCATTTCTATTTAAATGAGTTTGAGTAACATTTCATATGATTTAAAGATATTTTCATTTCTTTTTTGGTGAACTCTCAATTTCTCTAGTACTTTTTTCCACAGCAGTGCTATTTAATATAATTCCAGTGATGGAAACATTCTATACCTGCACTATCTAATATAGTAGCCACTAATCACATGTGCTGTTGAATATTTGAAATGGGGCTGGTGTAACTGAGGAATTAAATTTTTTATTTAATTTTAATTAATTTAAATTTAAATAATCACATGTGACTAGTGGCAACTGTTTTAGATTGCTCAGGTGTATCAGGTTTTTAGTCTAGTCTCTCTTTTTAGAAACTCTTTATATATCAGGGGTACCGCATGAGAAAGAGAAGCAGTCCCTGACCTTTGAGAGGTGGCCTGCCTCAGCTGGACCTCAGTGCTGCCAGGGGTTTGCTAGGTACTGACGGCTAGATGGGTGTCCCCCGTTGGATATAAAAATCTGGTAGAGCACCAGTATGATTCAGACAAGGTCACTCTGCCACCATGATAGCAAAGCAAAACAAAACAAAACACCATTTGAGAGTCTTTTCTAAGCACAGACAAAAACAAGGTTACTGTGTAAATCACAGAAAACTAAATAAAAAACAAACACACACACACACGTCTTCCTATACTGGCTAACATGGGCGACTGCTGCTTCTCTACCAATTGTGGCTTTAGCTTTGATTCATTTCTCCCGCCCTAGAGATAAGGTTTAATAAGATATTCAATAATAGATTTGCTTACTGTTCCCTGACAGCATCCAATCCAGAGCCAAGCCCTACTTCCTTGAACCCTCTCCAGAGTTGCCTAACCAAACCCCAACTCCTGTAAAAAGTCATTTTCAAGACTGCCTTCCTGAATCCCACTGTGGTACCCCGTGGTGGACAGTCTCCTTTGTTACAAGGGGCTTAAATCCAAACTTGTTCATCCGCAGGTGTGTGCTTGGTGGTCTTGGCTGGAGGGCGTTGATTACACTTTGCGATTTCAGTTACTATTATTCTCCCCAGTTTGTCATTTTCCATTTTACTTTACTAAAGTCTTTTTTACTATGCAAATTTGTATTTTTAAGAAATAAAAAATAATTTTAATTGCTCTGATTCCAAATCATAGCAAAGGAAAATTTCCCCACCCCCAAGCTATAAAGGAATTTATTCATATTTGCTTCTAGTACCTGTATGGTTTCATTTTTATATTTATATTTACCTGGAATATATCCAGGTATATGGTGTGAAAAAGACATTAACTTTTTCTAAATGGTCATTCAGTTATCCCAGGACCACCAATAAAAATCTAACTTTTCCTCTCTATTTTGAGATGCCACCTTCACTGCATTCTACATTTCTGTACTTAATTAGGTCTATTTCTGTATTTTCTCTTCTCTTCCATGGGTCTATCTGTCCATTCATGTGCAATATCACACTGTTTTAATATAGAGGCTTCATAATATGTTACTTCTGGGAGGGCTAGCCCCCTGTCCCTGCTCTGCATTTTGGGGTTTTCCTACGATTCTTGGGGATTTCTTGCCCTTCTAGATGAATTTATAATCTAGTTGTCTTGTTCTAGGGAAAAGCCCTAATGTTAACTTTATTGGGATTACATTAAGTTTATAAACTGACTTAGTGAGAACTGGCATGTTATGGCTGTTGAGTCTTCCTACCCAAAACCATGGTGTGACTTTCCAGTTTTTCAGGTCTTCTTTTGTATCCTCAGCAGTGTTTTAGAGATGACCTCACATAAGTTCTGAGTGTTTAGGTTCATGCCTGGGTTTTTTTGTTTTTGTCTTTTTACTGTTGAAAACAGTGTCCTCTCTTCCATTGTATCTTATATTGGATTTTAATTAGTGTATGAGAAGGTTATTGGTTTTATATGTTAATTTTGTAATCTGAAACTATTTTTATTGTTTAGGGTGGTTTTTCACTGGTTCTTTGGAAATTGCATATATGTAAAATTATGTCGCCTACAGAGAGTTTTGCCTCTTCCTTTCCAATTTTTATCCTTCTAATTGCTTTTTCTTGTCTAATTGTATTGGCTAGTACTTCCATCCCAGTGTAAAATAGTAGTAAAGATAATGCATCCTTGTCTGTTAATCACGTTATTGAAAAGTTTTTAATGTTACCACATGAACTAAAATTTTGGCTTTCGATCATAAAAAGGAAGTAGTCATCAATTTCTATTCTATTGAGTACTTTTAACATGAGTGAAAGTTCATGTGATCAAATGCCTTATCCACCTCTGTGGAGATGATTATATGATCTTTCTCTTTAGCTCTCTTAATATAAAGGATTATATTATTGAATTTTCTAATAAGGAATCAGCCCTGCTTTCTCAGAATAAATCCCACTTGCTTGTTATATATTTTTAATGAGGTGATCTATTGTGTGTTTTAATATTTCATTTAAGATTTTTTCCTATGATATTCATAAGTGACATTGGTCTGGAGTTTTCTTTTTGATGCAATCTAGTGTACTTTTTAGTATAGTCTTTCCAAACCTGGTTGGTACAAAAAGAGCACTGGGAAACAGAGTTAAAGATAAACCTAATTCCTGTAGCAACTAAAATTAAAAATGGAAAATGACACGAATGATTTCAGAAAACAAAATCCAGATCCCCTATTTGACAGGAAAAGAGAATTTACATACCATTCATGTTTGTGAGTAAAATAATCCATTGCTACTTATTTTTTAACTCTCCCTGCACAGCAACTATAATTAGAAGTGAGTTCTATACACACCTTTTTTTGCAGCAGCTATTGCCAAGCACATCCCCAATTTCTAAAAATGCTTTTATTCTTTAGCAGAGGAAACAGCAAAAGGTGCTTGAAGGCAAATAATAATAAATGTGCGGGGCACAGGAGCAACACATGCCCAGGGTAAGTTTCTTGATGCCTAAAGCCATTTGGCTTTGAAGAGAGCTAAAGAAACAACCATCTGATGTTCAGAAGTTAAGATGAAAAAGTTAAAGAGCTACCTCCCCAAAACCCATAACCCCAATCTAATCATGAGTAAAACATCAGTTGACTCCTAACTGAGGGACATTCTACAAAATTCCTGACCATCACTCCTCAAGACTGTCAAGGTCACCAAAAACATGAAAAGTCTGAGAAACTCTTACAGCCAAGTGGTGCCTAAGGAGTACTGAAGACTAAATGTAGTATGGTGACCTAGATGGGTTCCTGGAACAGGAAAAGGACTTTAGGTAAAAACTGAGAAAACATGCATAAATCATGGGCTCTATTTAATAACAATATTATTGGTTCACTAACTGTGACAGATGTGCCGTACAAATGTAAGATGTCAGTAATAGAGGGAAATGGGTATGATGTACATGGTGACTCTCTGTACTATCTTCACAATTTTTCTGTAAATCTAAAACTATGCTAAAATTAAAAGTGTATTTTTAAAAAGTTAAAGGAGCTTAAAATATAATACAGGTGCACCTTTTCTCCAGATGCAAAAAAATATAGAATTAGACCAACAGGTACGTGCAGAGATGCTCAACATCACTAATCAGGGAAATGCAAATCAAAGCAACAGTGAGATATCGCCTCACACCTGTTAGAGTGGCCATCATCAAAAAGACAAGTGATAAATGTTGGCGAGGATGTGGAGAAAAGGGATGCAAATTAGTGTAGCCACTATGGACAACATTATGGAGGTTCCTCCAAAAATTAAAAATAGAACTACCATATGATCCAGCAATTCCACTCCTGGTTATGTATCCAAAAGAAATTAAAACAGAATCTCAAAGAGGTATCTGCACTCACATGTTCATTGCAGCATTATTCTTAATAGCCAAGATACAGAAACAACCTAAGTGTCCATCAATGGATGAATGGATAAGGAAGATGTGGTATACATATATATAGAATAGAATATTATTCAACCATGAGAAAGAAGGAAATCCTGCCATTTGCAACAACATGGATGGACCTTGAGAGCAATATGCTAAGTGAAATAAGCCAGACAGAGAAAGGCAAAATAAATGGCATCACTTGCATGTGGAATCTTAAAAAAAAAAACCTCATCGAAACAGAGAACAGATTGGTGGTTACCAGAGCGGGGGACTGGGGTGAGAGAAATGGGTGAAGGTGGTCAAAAGATACATACTTCCAGTTATAAGATAAATAAGTTCTGGGGATGTACTGTACAGCATGGTGACTACAGTTAATAATACTGTATTGTATATTTGAAAGTTACTGAGAGAATAGATCTTAAAAGTTCTCATCACAAGAAAAAAAAATTGGCAACTGTGTGAGGTGATGGATGTTAACCTAAATTTGCTGTGCTGATCATTTTGCAGTATACACAGGTATCAAATCATTATGTTGTATGCCTTAAACTGATACAAGCTTGTATGTTCATTATACCACAAAAAAACTGGAAAAAATGTAGAACTGTATTCTTGAATTCCCTATCAGTTTTTTCAAACTACCCACGAGTGTCAACTCAATTTGCAGTTTGCTTTTTCACTCAGAGGTATATTTAAGCTTGTTTTGGTGAAGACGAGTGGTGGGTGGAGTGAAATGGGGAAGTGTTTGGGAAGAAAATCAAGATGCAGAATCAGAGTCCCAGGAGGGACAGACCCACTTCCTTCCTTTGACGAGAATTTGCTGGTGGACAGTCTTCTTTTCTTTTCTCTGATCGTTTTCTGTCTCTCCTTCTTTCCTTTTTTTTAATTTTGGGTACTTGGTGGGTCAAGCCTTCAATGGAAAACAGAAACAATACCACCTTGAGGCCTCTCTAGCTCCTGGTGGTGAAAACATGGGAGGCTGCCTTGTGGTCAGTCTGGTGGCTCCAGGCTTTTTGGGTTCCTGTGTATTATTGGCTCTTTCTTGTTGTCCACAATCTGTCCCAGAAAACGTCTCAGCTCAATCCTTAACGCTGGTCTCTGGGTCAGTATTTTCCAAGAGGCTTAGCTTTGATTGCCCTGTTATTCTGCCCAACATAGAGATAAAGCTCTCTTGTTCTTTTGGAAGCAGCCTAGAGTCACCACCCAGAAGATGTAACTGAATCTTCCTCAAGATGTCTATAAAGAGGAACCAGGCCCAGTTCCTCAAATGCATTTTAAAGACACCCAGGGCATTTTTACTCTGTTCTATGAGCCGTTTAACGATGTGGTGCTCGTTCAGGAAACCTGGGACAAAATCCATTGCAAAAGAGTTCATTATTTCAACCAGGAAGCAAACTATTCTGAGTTTTGTGACATATCAATGTACACAAGTCAAAAGACACAAACACGAGGCAGGCCTAGATGTCACCAATGGCAGCTGTTGTCCAAACAGCTGTGGGGACTGGGGCATGGCCGGCTGCCCGGGACGGCTGTACATTTCAGTCCACTGGGGATCTGAACCTTGAACTTAGAATGTCCTTACTGCAGTGAGTTCCCTTTCCATTGTGTTCAGATCCTCTTCAGTTCCTTCATATATTTTCTATGAGTAGAATGAAAAAAGGACTGTTTGTGGTTTGATTCTGGTGCAAGACAGGGAGCTTGTTTGAATTAACACAAAAATCATTTTAAAAGGATATTCTCTTAGTCTTTTGGGGATACTTACCCAACGCTGTCAGGCTTTTAGAGAAGGCAGCTCTGTTGTTCAAAACATCCCAGCATGATACAATAGGTTTTTGCCTTTAACATTTTATTACGGAATATTGCAAATATATACAAAAGTAGAGACAACTGTACATATAAAGAATCCCCAACCTCAACAATTATCCCCTTAAGGCCAATCTCATTGGACATATACTTCCAATCACTCCCTGAACACATTCCTCCCTCCACCTGCCCCAGTATTTTGAAGCAAATCCAAGACTTTAATCTCCTCTAGAAAGATTCACACCTCTAAAAGAGTAGGACTCGTTTTCAAAACATAACCACTATTCTGTTATCACATCTCACAGATGGAAAATAATTCCTTAATACGTTCAAATATCCAGTCAGTGTTCACATTTTCCCATTGCCTCATAAGTACTTTTTGAATGATTTACTCATCTATTTTCTTTCTTTTACTTTATTTTATTTATTTTTTATACAGCAGGTCCTTATTAGTCATCAATTTTATACACATCAGTGTATACATGTCAATCCCAGTCACCCAATTCATCACAGCACCACCACCACCGCTTTCCGCCCTTGGTGTCCATACGTTTGTTCTCTACATCTGTGTCTCAATTTCTGCCCTGCAAACCAGTTCATCTGTACCATTTTCTAGGTTCCACATATATGAGTTAATATACGATATTTCTTTTTCTCTTTCTGACTTACTTCACTCTGTATGACAGTCTCTAGATCCATCCACATCTCTACAAATGACCCAATTTCATTCCTTTTTATGGCTGAGTAATATTCCATTGTATATATGTACCACATCTTCTTTATCCATTTGTCTGTCAGTGTGCATTTAGGTTGCTTCCATGACCTGGCTATTGTAAATAGTGCTGCAATGAACATTGGGGTGCATGTGTCTTTTTGAATTGTGGTTTTCTCTGGATATATGCCCAGTAGTGGGATTGCTGGGTCATATGGTAATTCGATTTTTAGTTTTCTATGGAACCTCCATACTGTTCTTCACAGTAGCAGGGTCAATTTACATTCCCACCAACAGTGCAAGAGGGTTCCCTTTTCTCCACACCCTCTCCAGCATTTATTGTTTGTAGATTTTCTGATGATGCCCATTCTAACTGATGTGAGGTGATACCTCATTGTAGTTTTGATTTGCATTTCTCTAATAATGAGTGATGTTGAGCAGCTTTTCATGTGCTTCTTGGCCATCTGTATATCTTCTTTGGAGAAATGCCTATTTAGGTCTTCTGCCCATTTTTGGATTGGGTTGTTTGGTTTTTAATATTGAGCTGCATGAGCTGTTTATATATTTTGGGATTAATCCTTTGTCCGTTGATTTGTTTGCAAATGTTTTTTTCCCATTCTGAGGGTTGTCTTTTGGTCTTGTTCATAGTTTCCTTTGCTGTGCAAAAGTTTTGAAGTTTCATTAGGTTCCATTTGTTTATTTTTGTTTTTATTTTCATTACTCTACGAGGTGGATCAAAAAAGATCTTGCTGTGATTTATGTCAAAGAATGTTCTTCCGGCCTTACCTGGTGGCGCAGTGGTTGAGAGTCTGCCTGCCGATGCAGGGGACACAGGTTTGTGCCCTGGTCCGGGAAGATCCCACATGCTGTGGAGCAGCTGGGCCCATGAGCCATGGCCGCTGAGCCTGCGCGTCTGGAGCCTGTGCTCCGCAAAGGGAGAGGCCGCAACAGTGAGAGCCCTGCGTACCGCAAAAAAAAAAAAAAAAAGAGTGTTCTTCCTATGTTTTCCTCTAAGACTTTTAGAGTGTCCAGTCTTACATTTAGGTCTCTAATCCATTTTGAGTTTATTTTTGTGTATGGTGTTAGGGAGAGTTCTAATTCCATTCTTTTACATGTAGCTGTCCAGTTTTCCCAGCACCACTTACTGAAGAGACTGTCTTTTCTCCATTGTATATCCTTGCCTCCTTTGTCATAGATTAGTTGACCATAGGTGCATGGGTTTATCTCTGGACTTTCTATCTTGTTCCATTGATCTATGTTTCTGTTTTTGTGCCAGTACCATATTGTCTTGATTACTGTAGCTTTGTAGTATAGTCTGAAGTCAGTGAGTCTGATTCTTCCAGCTCCGTTTTTTTCCCTCAAGACTGCTTTGGCTATTCGAGGTCTTTTGTGTCTCCATACAAATTTTAAGATTCTTTGTTCTAGTTCTGTAAACAATGCCATTGGTAATTTGATAGGGATTGCATTGGATCTGTAGATTGCTTTGGGTAGTATAGTCATTTTCACAATATTGATTCTTCCAATCCAAGAACATGGTATATCTCTCCATCTGTTGGTATCATCTTTCATTTCTTTCATCAGTGTCTTATAGTTTTCTGCATACAGGTCTTTTATTCTTTTTATTCTTTGCATATAGGTATTTTATTCTTTTTGTTGCAGTGGTAAATGGGACTGTTTCCTTAATTTCTCTTTCAGATTTTTCATCTTTAGTGTATAGGAATGCAAGAGATTTCTGTGAATTAATTTTGTATCCTGCAACTTTACCAAATTCATTGATTAGCTCTAGTAGTTTTCTGGTGGCATCGTTAGGATTCTCTATGTACAGTATCATGTCATCTGCAAACAGTGACACTTTTACTTCTTTTCCAATTTGTATTCCTTTTTTTTCTTTTTCTTCTCTGATTGCCGTGACTAGGACTTCCAAAACTATGTTGATTAATAGTAGTGAGAGTGGACATCCTTGTCTTGTTCCTGATCTTAGAGGAAATGCTTTCAGTTTTTCACCATTGACAATGATGTGTCCTGTGGGTTTGTCGTATATGGCCTTTATTATATTGAAGTAGGTTCCCTGTATGCCCACTTTATGGAGAGTTTTTATCATAAATGGGTGTTGAATTTTGTCAAAAGCTGTTTCTGCATCTATTGAGATGATCATATGGTTTTTATTCTTCAGTTTGTTAATATGGTGTATCACAATGACTGATTTGCATATATTAAAGAATCTTTGCATTCCTGGGATAAATCCCACTTGATCAAGGTGTATGATCTTTTAAATGTGTTGTTGGATTCTGTTTGCTAGTATTTTGTTGAGGATTTTTGCATCTGTATTCATCAGTGATATTGGTCTGTAATTTTCTTTTTTTATAGTACCTTTGTCTGGTTTTGGTATCAGGGTGATGGTGGCCTCATAGAATGAGTTTGGGAGTTTTCCTTCCTCTGCAATTTTTTGGAAGAGTTTGAGAAGGATGGGTGTTAGCTCTTCTCTAAATGTTTGATGGAATTCACCTGTGAAGCCCTCTGGTCCTGGACTTTTGTTTGTTGGAAGATTTTTTTTTTTTTTTTTTTTTTTTTTTTTTTGCGGTACTCAGGCCTCACTGTTGTGGCCTATCCCTTTACGGAGCACAGGCTCCGGACACGCAGGCTCAGCGGCCATGGTTCACGGGCCCAGCAACTCCATGGCATGTGGGATCTTCCCGGACCGGGGCACGAACCCGTGTCCCCTGCATTGGCAGGCGGACTCTCAACCACTGTGCCACCAGGGAAGCCCTGTTGGAAGATTTTTAATCACAGTTTTAATTTCATTGCTTGTGATTGCTCTGTTCATATTTTCTATTTCTTCCTGGTTCAGTCTTGGAAGGTAATACCTTTCTAAGAATTTGTCCATTTCTTCCAGGTTGTCTATTTTATTGGCATAGACTTGCTTGTGTTGTCTCTTAGGATGCTTTGTATTTCTGCAGTGTCTGTTATAACTTCTCCTTTTTCATTTCTAATTTTATTGATTTGAGTCCTCTCCCTCTTTTTCTTGATGAGTCTGGCTAATGGTTTATCAATTTTGTTTATCTTCTCAAAGAACCAGCTTTTAGTTTTATTGATCTTTGCTATTGTTTTCTTTGTTTCTATTTATTTCTGCTCTGATCTTGATGATTTCATTCCTTCTGCTAACTTTGGGTTTTGTTTGTTCTTCTTTCTCTAGTTCCTTTAGGTGTAAGGTTAGATTGTTTGAGATTTTTCTTGTTTCTTGAGGTAGGCTTTTATAGCTATAAACTTCCCTCTTAGGACTGCTTTTGCTGCATCCCATGACAGTTTTGGATCGTCGTCTTTTCATTGTCATTTGTCTCTAGGTATTTTTTTATTTCCTCTTTGATTTCTTCAGTGATCTCTTGGTTATTTAGTAACGTATTGTTTAGCCTCCATGTGTTTGTATGTTTTATGTTTTTTTTCCCTGTATTGATTTCTAATCTCATAGTGTTGTGGTCAGAAAAGATGCTTCATATGATTTCAATTTTCCTAAATTTACTGAGGCTTGATTTGTGACCCAAGATGTGATCTATCCTGGAGAATGTTCCATGAGCACTTGAGAAGAAAGTGTAATCTGCTGTTTTTGGATGGAATGTCCTATAAATATCTATTAAATCTATCTGGTCTATTGTGTCATTTAAAGCTTCTATTTCTTTATTTCTTTCATTTTGGATGATCTGTCCATTGGTGTAAGTGAGGTGTTAAAGTCCCCCAGTATTATTGTGTTGCTGTTGATTTCCTCTTTTATAGCTGTTAGCAGTTGCCTTATGTATTGAGAAACTCCTATGTTGGGTGCATATATATTTATAATTGTTATTTCTTCTTCTTGGATTGATCCCTTGATCATTATGTAGTGTTCCTTGTCTTTTGTAACATTCTTTTTTTTTCTTTTGCGGTACGTGGGCCTCTCACTGTTGTGGCCTCTCCCATTGCAGAGCAGAGGCTGTGGACGTGCAGGCTCAGTGGCCATGGCTCATGGTCCCAGCCGCTCCGCAGCATGTGGGATCTTCCCGGACCAGGGCACGAACCCGTGTCCCCTGTATTGGCAGGCGGACTCTCAAGCGCTGCACCACCAGAGAAGCCCACATTCTTTATTTTAAGTTCTATTTTATCTGATATGAGTATTGCTACTCCAGCTTTCTTTTGATTTCCATTTGCAAGGAATATCTTTCTCCATCCCCTCACTTTCAGTCTGTATGTGTCCCTAGGTCTGAAGTGGGTCTGTTGTAGACAGCCTATATATGGGTCTTGTTTTTGTATCCATTCATCAAGCCTGTATCTTTTGGTTGGAGCATTTCATCCTTTCACATTTAAGGTAGTTATTGATATGTACGTTCCTATTACCCTTTTCTTAATTGTTTTGGGTTTGTTTTTGTAGGTCCTTTTCTTCTCTTGTGTTTCCCACTTAGAGAACTTCCTTTAGCATTTGTTGTAGAGCTGGTTTGGTCGTGCTGAATTCTCTTAGCTTTTGCTTGTCTGTAAAGCTTTTGATTTCTCCATCTAATCTGAATCAGATCCTTGCTGGCTAGAGTAATCTTGGTTGTAGGTTCTTCCCTTTCATCACTTTAAGTATATCATGCCACTCCCTTCTGGCTTGTAGAGTTTCTGCTGAGAAATCAGCTGCTAACCTTATGGGAGTTCCCTTGTATGTTATTTGTCATTTTCCCCTTGCTTCTTTCAATAATTTTTCTTTGTCTTTAATTTTTGCCAATTTGATTACTATGTGTCTCAGCGTGTTTCTCCTTGTGTTTATCCTGTATGGGACTCTCTGCACTTCCTGGACTTGGGTGGCTATTTCCTTTCCCATGTTAGGGAAGTTTTCGACTATAGTCTCTTCAAATACTTTCTCTTGTCCGTTCACTCTCTCTTCTTCTGGGACCCCTATAATGCGAATGTTGTTGCGTTTAATGTTGTCCCAGAGGTTTCTTAGGCTGTCTTCATTTCTTTTCATTCTTTTTTCTTTATTCTGTTCTGCAGCAGTGAATTCCACCATTCTGTCTTCCAGGTCACTTATCCGTTCTTCTGCCTCAGTTATTCTGCTGTTGATTCCTTCTAGTGTATTTTTCATTTCAGTTATTGTATTGTTCATCTCTGTTTGTTCTTTAATTCTTCTAGGTCTTTGTTAAACATTTCTTGCATCTTCTCGGTCTTTGCCTCCATTCTTTTTCCGAGGTCCTGGATCATCTTCACTATCATTATTCTGAATTCTTTTTCTGGAAGATTGCCTATCTCCACTTCATTTAGTTGTTTTTCTGGGGTTTTATCTTGTTCCTTCATCTGGTACATAGTCCTCTGCCTTTTCATCTTGCCTATCTTTCTGTGAATGTGGTTTTTGTTCCACAGGCTGCAGGATTGTAGTTCTTCTTGCTTCTGCTGTCTGCCCTCTGGTGGATGAAGGTATCCAAGAGGCTTGTGGAAGTTTCCTGTTTCCCTGCTAGTGTTGAGGGTCCCCTGCAGAGGTGGGGGGGTGGCTCTCTACTCATTTATTTTCATATTTTAATCTGGATCAAAATAAGATCCATACATTGCAATTGTTTGACATGTCTCTTAAGTCCCTTTGATGTATAAAATTCTCTCTTTGTACCTCTCTTGCATGGGCACAACTTTATTTCTAAGAGAAACCTGGTCATCTCTTCACAGTCTGGACTAGCCAGAATTTTTCTACAGTCTAGATTTTGCTGTCTATATCCTCTTGACATTGTTTAACATTTTACTCCGTCCCCTCACAGACTCCCCACTCCCTCCCCACCACACACCTGTTTTTTCTTTTTTAACTTGGATTCAGTGAAGTAAAGCTCTTGAGGTGAAACTCAGGGACAATAGATGGCACTGAACATGTTCTTCTTTTGAGAAGGTGACTGTCTCTGGTGTTGGGAGGTGTTTCACTTTTTTCCCACGGATACCAGCAGTCCACCAAGTCACCCCCTAATTTGTCTGGAGGGTTGAAAGGATAGCAGTAAATCCCAGAACACATGCAAACCTGCCTATTTATTTTCTAGAGTTTTAAATAAAAGCACCCAAGTCCTGAGTTTCAAGGAAGCAGCATTTGTCTACACAAAGCATACTCTTCTTTACAGCAGCATTTGGTTTCTTTTAAATAACCTATTTTTACTCAGTTAACCCACCCCACTCCTGCATGCCATCTGTCTAGCCACAGGGGAAAAATAAGGAGAGAAGAGAAGTTGAAATATTTAGTATGTTGCCACCTGAGTCCATTTAGATTACTTCACACAAACTTAACACAAACAACCTGTTATGTTGATCCTAAAACAGACTCCTTGAAAACTCCATGCCCCTCTTTTCCTTTCCCTTCCTGCACCACCTGCCCCTCAATCCCCAAATGTTTTAATGAAAGAGCAATGGACCAGCGTTGTTGAGAAGGAAATGCTGAGCTCTCTCCCAACTTGAGATTTGATTCAGATCTTTGGTCCACACTCCCTGACCTCAGGAATTAAGGACTGCTGTCCAAACACCCAAGGTGTCCTTCCCATCACAGAACTGATTATCAGTTCAGTTCTCTAAATCTCTAGAGAGTTCAGTTTTTCTTCCTTCTTTTTTTTTTTTTTTTTTTTGGTGCGCGGGCCTCTCACTGTTGTGGCCTCTCCCGTTGCGGAGCACAGGCTCCGGACGCGCAGGCCCAGCGGCCGTGGCTCACGGGCCCAGCCGCTCCGTGGCATGTGGGATCTTCCTGAACCGGGGCACGAACCCACTTCCCCTGCATCAGCAGGTGGACTCTTAACCACTGCGCCACCAGGGAAGCCCTTTTCTTCCCTCTTAAGCGAGGTCTGGCTGGAAGAGGAGCTTTTCTAGAACACTTGGCAGAGCCTTTGGTTATGCTCAGTGCAAAACAGGCTTAACTAAGTCCTCTCCAAGGGGGCCTTCTGTGTCCCCCGCAGGGGACTTTGCTCTTACTCCCCACCTTCCTCAACACCCTGCGTCTCTGCTCTGCCTCCCCAGTGGGTTAAGGATTCTTGGTTAGTCAAAGGAAAAGAGTAACTGGTCAAGGAACCTGCCCCCACGGTATTACTTCTAAAACAAAGGGCATTTCTTGAGTTAGAATGGGAGAGAGAAAACAAATGGGTTTCTACTAAGATCTGCTAGTTCAGGGGAGTTGGTTCAGTGAGGGGTGTGATTCCCCACCCCAGCCTGCCTTTGTGCTGGGGATTCCATGACCTTTGTGGTCAAAGCCATGACTCCAGGTGAAATGTAAATGCCTCAGATGGTACAGTGGTGAATGGTGTACATGATCTGGAATCTTAAAAACCTGGAGTCAGATTCTACCTCTGCCATTTATGACCTTTCCTACTTTGGGGAACTTTACCTCTCAAAGCATCAGGTCTCTCATCTGTCAATGAGGAAATTGAAATATAGACTTCATAGGGTTGTTGTCAGGATAAAAATGAGATAGCATCTCCAACCTACATCAATAATATTGGATCCCGAACTTTCCTCCCTTCCCCCACCCCCAAGGGGTAATAGAGTAAGCCATTTATGAGTCAATAAGATGAATTATTCTGCCGTAGCTTTTCCAACTATAGCAAAGCTGAAATGAAATAAATCGCAGGTTTTGTCAAGGGAAAAGGCTGCAGAGACAGAACTACAGGATAGGCACTCCCTGTGTTTATAGAAAATTTTTAAATGGTAGATGACAAGAAGAAAGTAGAAAATGTAAGAGCAGAGAGAAGGGCATCAAAGAGGAGACAGGTGAACCCCAAAGGTACATGTCCTCTGTGTTGGCAGTTTTGTCCCTTGCTAGTTCTGATTTCATACCACATGTCTGCTTTTTTGGAGACTTTAAAAATGACACACAAGCCAGAAAGGAAAAATACTCTGGTTGATATATTGCTGCCATAAAGGCAATTTAAAATAGAGGTTTAAAGATTTCAGCTAATTTTCCTAGGCAAATGAATCTTCCATATTACAAATGGCACCATCAAAATCTAGTACGTTGAACTGGAATATCTATACATGGTTTTCTCCAGGGAAAACAAGTTATCTCTTCCAAAGGACCCAGTCAAACATCTTTGAGAAGGAGTCATCCCATCCCTGAAGATATGTAAAGTTGCACCCCTCAGGCAACTAGGAGAGAAGGGAATTAACCTAAATTTATTTTCATGAAAGTAGAAAGATGCTGGAATCCAGTTTTACTGAAATGGTTGAAATGTACCATTTAGTTTATGTAGTCTCATTAGAGCTGTAGACTGGTTTTATAAAACATACATATGGAGCCTATAACACATTCTCTATTTTCCTCATCAGCAAAAGGAAGTAAGAACAAAACTGAATGCCTCTTAGGAACTCAATTCTTCATACAACAGTATGGAGTGGGATTGTTGTACGAATCCCGTTTTTCAGCCAAGGAGTCTTATGTCCAAGAGTTACTTGCCTAAGGTCAGTAAGTTAGTACAGATTAACCAGGAGTCCCACTTTAGCCTGCCAGTTCCAAAGTCCTCTTTTTGTTGCCACACTCTGCTTTGCTCTGACAACAAATGAACAACATACAAGAAAGTTCTTAGTAGGCACTTAGTAAATGTTAACTTCTCTAAATCCTCCCTTTCCTTCTTCAAAACTTGTATGCAGCTCATCGTATTAGTGACTGGTCCCTACCATAACTTAAGGACCAGAGGACTTCCCTGGTGGTCCAGTGGTTAGGACTCTGGG
Source organism: Orcinus orca (assembly GCF_937001465.1). Classification (NCBI taxonomy): domain Eukaryota; kingdom Metazoa; phylum Chordata; class Mammalia; order Artiodactyla; family Delphinidae; genus Orcinus; species Orcinus orca. Next base: position 93,583,361 of record NC_064568.1, on the reverse strand, counting down.
ACTCTGTGCTTTCATTGCTGAGGGTGCGAGTTCAATCCCTGGCCGGGGAGCTAAGATCCCGCAAGCCACAAGGTGCAGCCAAAAAAAAAAAAAAAAAAAGAATTAAGGACCAGGGGTTCTAAGAGCTTCCCCTGCAGGGGTGCAGAGTAAAAGAGGGTCAAGACAGTTTCTGAGAGTAACACACACACACCGACAGACACACACACAAATACACAAACAAAAAATAGAACACACACAGAATTCAGGATTAAAGGCTAAATGGAAATAAGCTACGTCTAATAGGTCTATATTAAAGGGGGGTGATGTATTATTGACGCCCCCCCCCCAAATAGTGAGTAGATGTAGTTAGAGAACTGAAATGATGGGAGCAGATGATTGGGAGGAACAGAGAAAATCTAGAAGAGTTGTTATTTTTGTAAGCACAGCAGCCTGGCCAGCGAATCCCAGCAGAGGGCTTCGGATATAGTAGTGCTCAAAAAAACGTGTGTTGAATGACTCATTGAATTTGGCCATTCTGTTAGCAGTTATAGCTTGCCATGCATACAATTAATCTGGCTACAGCTATGGTTTCCTAGGATGAAGTTGGCTGAAATTAATACAGAGAGCTGTGGTCTAGTTCACAAATAAGTTTAGCAGGTAAATCCTGGTTCAGTGTAGGATGTTCATGTCCTAATTCCTGAGGGGAACAGGAGTCTATCAAAAGCCCCGGGTCAGGTCCTTCCCAGCACATAGCTTAAGACTCACTGAGAAGTGCTATTCAGAGCCTGGCCACCAGAGTAAGAGATGAATGTGAAAGATGGTCTGTAGATCTTCACAACATGTCTAGGGCTGTGTCTTGCAATTGGTGTCCTGGGACAGGCTGAGCCCTAGAAGGACCAGGTTGGTTATGTCTAGTCCTTTCCTAAAATAAAGTTGAAGAACAAACGGGGACACAAGTGTCTGCAAACTACTATTGTCAAGTGTTCTTTGCAATAATTTTTTGAACTCAAGATATGCCTCTTAAGCATGTTTTTCATCCTTTTTTTTTTTTTTTTTTTTTTTTTTTTTTTGCGGTACACAGGCCTCTCACTGTTGTGGTCTCTCTCGTTGCAGAGCACAGGCTCCGGACGCGCAGGCTCAGCGGCCATGGCTCACGGGCCCAGCCACTCCACGGCATGTGGGATCTTCCCGGACCGGGGCACGAACCCATGTCCCCTGCATTGGCAGGCGGACTCTCAACCACTGCGCCACCAGGGAAACCCTTCCTAAATTTTAAAAAAGTCTATTCTGTAAGAAATGGAGCCTATACGCTTGTTTCCTGTACTCATCAAACTGATGCCCAGTTAATGGGAGTTGATGACCAAATATCTTTCTATTAAAAACAGGAAAATATCTTTCATTCACTTAAACAGATTAAAACTCGAAGATGTTTGAATTTGGTTTGAACTGTGTTGCCATAAAGCTTCAAGTGAGATCTCTAAACTAAAAAAAAGCATTTTCTAAGCCTTACTCTCACTGTCATGCTTGGCTTTCAGAGCTCCTTGATACGCACAATACACATTCTGCTGAGAATCAGGGAGAAAAAAGGTGATACTGAAACCACAAGACAACAGTCAACCTCATCCAAGTCCTGTCAATTAACTCTTTAAGACCTTACAGAGCAGTTCGATGACTAGCTATTCAATCTGGTCATAAAAAATGGTTGGAACCTTTACCACCACCTAGAGGTCATTGAACTGAACTGCAAAAACAAGGGGAAAATGTTATTGCAGTGACTGTAAAGTCCCATGCATATTATGGTGTTTCCATTACCGTATTGAACTGACATAATATTAGATCCCTGAGAGAAACAGATGATCCTCAGGAAAGAGATAGTTTCCAGCCTCCTGAACATAAAGTAGGTCAAAGAATGGGGAAGACCATCTGGAAAAAGAGGTTGTTCCAAAAATATTCCTGACTTAGTTTAAGTTGCCACTTCCTGTACCAGCAACTATATTTTGAAGAACATATGTTCAACACGTGCTCCAGAGAGGCAGCCATTAATACCATCATCTTGCTTCCTGGGGAAGGATGGCGTAAGGGGCAAACAGAAATGAATATGTTGGAATCCAGCTTTTTTGTGGTTGTAGAATCCTACCATACTGTTCTTTAGATCCTGGAACCTAGACTCCTTGTTCATTCTTGATTTATTTAGGCAAGATCAGAAGAAGCAAATTTAATATGTATCCCATGATTCCATTCCCTTGAAAAAAGAATCATTTTCTTTTAATGTTTACGGAACAGATCAAAAACGTCCCATCTGAGACACTTGAGAGAAGGAAAAGGAAAAAAAAAGAATAAGAAAGGGTCTCTTTTTCCTCCACATACTACTTTAAAAGAAATATGTCTTCTATGATTCAAACTTTGCCTCTCAGTAAGGGTCTCAGTCCATTTTGTGTCTATACAACCAGGTTGCTGGTGACTCTGAAACCACCTTAGGTCTACTCTGGATTTGGGTGGACTTCTTCTCTGTGGAACACCAGCAGAAAGTTTGGATGTGAGCTATTGGATACCAAGACCCTTCCCACAACCAAACAGACCTTCTGGTGGAGGTTCTGGAATTGGCTATTGGGTTTTAGAACCTGTGGCCAATGGAGCAGATTGTTATTTAGTCTGTAGGGAATCTCACCACTGCATAACTACTTAATAAATGACCACCAGGATCCTCCCTGGAGACCAGAGAAGCCTGTGGATACCTCCCCTGCCTTCTCCCTCTTGTCCTTTCCAAGTCGTCAGTATCTCCCTGGAAGGAGTTTGTACACATGTCTGGTGCCCCACGTTTTGTGGCTGCTGCCCAAGGAATGGGCCCTTGTATTGCCTGCCTCTGATAGCCAAAATGGGTTACATTTATAAATCCCACAGGACTATGGAAAACAAAGAAGCAGTTCTTAACAGGCACAGGAGCTCTACACCATATGGCTATCCGCCTGGATGAAGCCCAGAAAGAGCAAGCAAAAATGCCCATCTTCCAGTTTCTCCCTAGAAGATACTTAACTACATGCTTTCCCAGCTGCTCTCTGAAAGTCTGAGTTCCAGTCAACCTGCATCTAGGTGCTAACTGCCATTCTCCCCTTTGGGACAGTCACAGATCTTGGCATACCCTAAGCTCCTGGGAGGCACCAAGAATAAAGAAGGCAGCTTGGACAATCGCAAAGATTTGAGAGAAAACCAAGAGCTTGGGCCAAGTTGATAGATGAGGTTCACCGTCTATACAAAACCACTGCGTCAAGGCTGGGAGAGTTAGCTGTTGTATCTAATGCACAGAAGCCAACACAGAGAATTGAGGAAAATAAACAGAGGAATATGTTCCAAACAAAAGAACAAGATAAAACTCCAGAAGCAGACCTTAGTGAAACAGAGACCATTGACTTACCTGAAAGTTCAAAATAATGGTCATAGGGCTTCCCTGGTGGCGCAGTGGTTGAGAGTCCGCCTGCCAATTCAGGGGACACGGGTTCGTGCCCCGGTCTGGGAAGATCCCACATGCCGCGGGGCGGCTGAGCTTGTGAGCCATGGCCGCTGAGCCTGCGCGTCCGGAGCCTGTGCTCCGCAACGGGAGAGGCCACAGCAGTGAGAGGCCCGCGTACTGCAAAAAAAAAAAAAAAATGGTCATAAAGATGCTCACCATGGTCAGGAAAATAATGCATGAACAAGAAAAGAATTTCAACAAAGAGACAGAAAATATTAAAAAGTACCAAATGGAAATGACAGAGCTGACAGATAAAACCATTGAACTGGAAAAGTCAATAGAGGGGTTCAATAGCAAACTAGATCAAGAAGAAAGGATCAGTAAAGTTGAAGACAGGGCAGTGGAATTCATCCAGTCAGAGAAGCAAAAAGTAAAAAGAATTAAAAAGGGAAGAAAGCTTAAGGGACTTATGGGACACCATCAGGCGGGCCAATATATACACTATAGAGGTCCCAGAGGAGAAGAAAGAGAGAAAGGGGCAGGAAGCTTATTCAAAGGAGTAATGGCTGAAAACTTCCCTGCCTGGTGAAAGAAGTAGGGAGAGTTTCATACACGATGAATCCTAACAGACCCTCACCTAGACATATTATAATTAAATTGTCAAAAGTTAAAGAGAAGGAAGGAATTTTAAAAGAAGAAAGAAAAAAAGCAACTTATTACATACATGGGAACCCTCATAAGACTATAAGCAGATTTTTCGTCAGTAACTTTACAGGCCAGAAGGAAGTGGTACGATATATTCAAAGTGCTGAAGGAAAAAAACCCTGCCAACCGAGAATATACGATCAGACAAGGCTGTCCTTCAGAATTGAAGGAGTGATAAAGAGTTTTCCAGGCAAGTTCATCACCATTAGACTGGCCTTAAAAGAAATTGTTAAAGGGAGTTCTTCAAGCTGAAACAAAGATGCTAATTAGTTACAGGAAAACATATCAAAGTATATAACTCATCAGTAGAGATATTAAGTCCTGACTACTCTAATGTCATAATGGTGGTAAGTAGATCACTTATAACCCTAAAATGAAGGTTAAAAGACAAAAGTATTAAAAATAATTAGAACTACAATATAATTTGTTAATGGACACACAGTGTAAAAAGATGTCAATTGTGACATCAAAATCATAAAATGGGGGCAGTATATATATGTAAAACTTTGTATATGTTCAAAATTAAGTTGTTATCAGCTTAAAGAGACTATTATTAATATAAGATGTTTTCTTTTTAAAATACAATAAAATGCACGAGCATCAGAGGGCCACATCACTAAAGTACCACCTAGTGGTCCAGCCTCTTGCCCCGAGCATCCTACTGTGAGTAGAGCTGAATGGAACTATGCCTATAGATGGGCTACTTAGAGCATGAAGAAGGGGAGGGCATGCAGACCGCCTTGTGTCTTCTGGGTGCTATGTGTGGTATAATGAATGACTGCTTGACATCCAAAGTGATTTGAGGTTAGTGAGCAAAATTAATAAGTAGACTTCAAAATTAAGTTTTCTTCCCAATTGGATGATGTCAAAATGAACTGCCTGCAGATGGTTTTCATTGCGTGTAACAGGAAAATGTGTGCTTTTGCCAGGTTTGCCCGCTTTTGCGTCTGGGACTGTGGTGGGGTATTAAATGGTCTTCTGTGGTTAGAAGCTATCTCCTTTTATGGTGATGCCAGAAGTAGGATTGGCTCCAGGGATCTCAGAGCATTCATCTTTCCACTCAAGAAAATTGCCTTCCACCCAATGTGATTCTTTGAAACACAAGGACAATAGAGTTCACTGAGACTCTCTGCTGGTAATTAACTGCCTTGGGGCCCAGGATTCTCAGATGGGAGCTCAGCATACTTCTTTCATTACAGGGAAACCATTCAGACCTCCTTTGATGAAAGCAACCAGAGTTGGCCGTGGAAACAATTAGTATACTTTAGAAACAAGCAATTTAGAAAAGCAACAGACGGTAGGTTTGAGGCATCTCTTTAATCCAAATGGGAATGGTAAGGAAAATGCCACGAGAGAGGTTTGGACATGTTAGAGGTTTGTGACAAATCCAGGATAACAGAGAAAAAAGTATCACATGGCTGTCAGACAGTGTCCAGTGAAATCTCAGTTGGCTGAGAATGGCATTGACTGAGTTGGAACCATGTGAAGAGGGGGGTCTCTTGAGTTACACTTGGTGGTTCTAAGCCTAGACTAAGGCAATAACAGAAAGACCAGTGCTGTGCAAAGAGAGATCCTCAGAGAGGTCTCCTCAACCATGGATAAGCCAAGGCTTGCCCTGAAAGTCGTGAGTTGGGCTGAGGGCAGGTAGCTCTGTTGAAAGGGAAACTTTGCAACCTATAGCGGAAGCTAGAAGGGAAAAGGTAGGAGAGAGTTGGGGCCCAGAGCATCCGCTGCCCCGGTGCCAGTTCTGGTTTCAAGATACACATCCTTGCTAGAATAACTCTTTTTCATCTTTTAAGCACTCTCCAGGCTGTGTGTTTTTAATTAAGAAAACTACAACTCAGAATCTATTTAAATTACACTGTGAAAGTTGAGGCCCTTGAACTAAAACTTATAGAGGCTTAGGTCTAGTAAAGTGGTTCCAAACAGAAATGCCTGAGAAATTTCTTTTTTTTTTTTTTTTTTTGGAAGGCTTGAGGGTAGGAGGAAGCAGAAGTAAGAACTCTTTAGGACTTTGTTATATGAAGATCTAGCATTCCTCTAGGGTTTCAGATGGAGTGTTTGCTCTTCTGTGATGATGGTGATTGGCGATCAGGATTATTACAGCTAATTATAACCATTTTGGGGGACTGCTAGGCACAACGTGAAGTATCGGATTCATGGGCTCTGTGGTATACCCGGCTTCAGGAATTTGGTTTTTTCATCTTATGCTCTCATAGTACTTCAAATTGCACCAATCCCCAGACACCCCTTGAAAACGTGCAATCAGAACCACTGTTTATACGTGCAGAAACAAAGACACACATTGTTAAGGGAGAGATTCAGGGGAGTCCAGGGTGTTGTATGACTGGGGACATTGCTCCTGACTCTTGTCCTGTTACAACCACCATTGAATACAGCTCTTTCCCAATCCTCTCGCTTCCTGTGCTTCTGTGTCAGTGAGGTCTAGCTTTCCTGTGGAATTTTAATTATGCTCGTTTGGGCCTATGCTAACCTCCTGTTTGTGCAATGTCCTGGTCTTGAACATATAGAAGCCAGTAATGTCATGGGGCAGGGGGCGATGTGCCTGGGTAGACTGCCATCCATGTCCACATGTTCCAACATCACTGAAAGGACTGGATTCCCTGATGGTTTTTCCATCTTAGCATTTAACTGTCCTCTCTAGAAGATCAGCCTCCCTTTTCACCTCCACACCACAGAAACCACAGAAACCACAAAGAGTTATAAATTCTTTAAGTTAAAAAATTGACAAGAAATGACAAGTCCTTGCTTTAGAATTAAGCATTCTCAGCTTGAAGGCTGTCTTATCTTTCCTGTAGCTCAAAGTCTATATGCTTGACCAGTAATAGTGACCCAAGGCTGCTCCTCTGGCAGGACCTTCCCAACAGGTCAAGACCTCTGTGGAGTCAAAGAAAAGTATGGTCACCCTGTCCAGTTTCCCATTCTTTAACTGGTTTATAAAAATTAAAATTGAATTGAGTTGAATTGAATTGAAGTGTTTAGAGTAATGGCTGATTCATGCTTGGGGAACAAACATTTATTCATTCATTTATTCATGCAACAAAATTCTGCCATCCTGAAGCTCATAGCCAAACAAATGGCTTTCAGAAAGATGCCCAAGGGTACAATGAGGATGGAGAAAACACTTGAAAATCCAAAAATGTAGAGCCCAAACTTGCTAAATAAGAATGACAGGGTCTACCTTAACAGCAATAGAGAGATTGGAAACAATGAAAAATTACGTCTAAAATTTCACAACTTGAAAATTTTTTCAATTTTATTTATGGAGGCTTATGTTTCTACACAACCAAAGGATTTCAAAAATGGGCTACATCAGAGGGATCTTGGGGAAATGCTTTAAAATAATGAGGCTTTTGAAAGCAAAGCGTGTGTTGCAGAATAGGCTGTTCATTTTCCTTTGGGGTGGAATCATTTCCAGAAACACAGACAATCTGAGTTCGTAAAACAAAAGCTTGAGTTCCGATAATATGGACTTCGAGCAGATTTCACTACTCAGTTTGAAACATAAACTTGAAAGGAAACAAACAAGGCTTGAGGCCCAAATTCAAGCTTTCCAAGGACAGGCCATTGGTGCGCAGAGATCCGGGATAGGAAAATGGGATTCTCTAGCTGGAAGTACCAAGTGTGCTGTAACCTCTCCCTGCAGAGGAATGAGCTATCCCTCTAACCTCAACCCGCCAGCTTGATTTGGGGCCTTTGGCAACATTTACTGACTCCTGGCACCATCAGAAAGCCCAAAGGAACAACTGCTCATTTGGTGCAGATGGCAGAAAGAGAGCTTGGATGGGAGATCTGCTTTGATACGCTGCTGATTTTCTCCAGCTGAACTTCCACAGCACTTAAGACAACATGATTTCCTTTTGCTTGGTGGAAGCAATGTCAGTTTCTGTGGGCTTGAGATACTTGTATATTTTGAGAAGAGGGAAGGGTGTCCCTGCACCAATAATCTTTGAATATCTGGAAGCTCAAGAACAGAGATAAATGAAGCCCCAAAGGCCTAGGGCATTTAGTTAGAATATAGCAATCACTCTGACTCTTTATATAAACTGTGAACTGCAGTTAATACACTGTTCGCTATATAAGTTAAGAACATTCAGACTCAATAAATAAATTCAATAAATATTTGATGAATGAATAAATGGTGGTAGAAACCAGTCAATACTATAAGTCCTCAGGGGGTGTTTCAGGGGGGTTTTGATCCATTCTCCTCTTCAGCCTCCATAGGTAACAAATCTAAGCTGAACTTAAGCTTAACTTGAAGGACATGGGTGAAATGAACTGAAAATAAAAGCACTAGGTCTAGGTCAGTCACAGAGTGAATAATAAGTGCAGCCACTATTATGTGTTGGCCATAGTTTGGCAACCAGCGTGGTTGGGCTCTTTTGAGAAATAGGAGCCTAAAATGGTTAGACTCCTGGGGTCAAGAACCAGAAGAAGAAACCTATGGTCCTTCTGCCCGACCCAACAGATTTTCACTGCTTTCTCCCCGAAACACGTGCTTCTTCTCATCCTCATCTCTTTACTCTCACTGTGCCAGACACTTGAAATGCCCTCACTTAAACACTCTACCTGTTGAAATTATACTCATGCTTCCTTGTCCCGCTTACTCAAAAGCTGCCTCTTTTATGAGTCCTTTCCAGCCTGAAGTTACTTCTCCTTCTTTTGAGGCTTTGTAGTATCTTTTTTTTTTTTTAAATTTTGCAGTACGCGGGCCTCTCACTGTTGTGGCCTCTCCCATTGCGGAGCACAGGCTCCAGACGCGCAGGCTCAGCAGCCATAGCTCATGGGCCCAGCCGCTCCGCGGCATGTGGGATCTTCCCGGACCGGGGCACGAACCCGTGTCCTCTGCATCGGCAGGCGGACTCTCAACGACTGTGCCACCAGGGAAGCCCTGTAGTATCTTTGTAACTCGGGGTGCTTAGATATTTCCTTGCACTGATATTATTAGTGAGCTTCTCTTGTCTATCCTACAAATTTATAAATTCCTGGAGAAAAAAATAGGGGTGTGTGTGTGTGTTTACATATATCTTATCAATATATATTAATAATAACATGACTTGGGAACACGATGGATGCCAAGATGGCAATGGATGTTAATTCAATAAACTAAGCCTCATGCCTGGCACAAGGAAAGACCCAGCTATAGAAGGGCTCATTCAACTTTCCTCTAAGAATGTACTTTCTTAGACCCACTCATGTAACCAAGATGTCAGCAGAGTCTCCCTGCCCCCTGGTATCAGAGATCTGATAACCTCGTTGAAACCCTACTTCTATGGCCTGAGATAATGCAAAGCCCTCCTCATAATTTCTGCAAATTCTTGCACCTTGTTTCCTCCTGTCTCTCAGCCTCAATGCTCTCATCTCCAGGCCTGCTGACTCCTAAACAGCCTGCCAAGCTGTCTCTTCTTGTTTCAGCAAGAAGTTCAACCACAGCAAGCAGTCCTGAGTGTTTTGTAGACGTTATTCAGTTGCAGCACAGGGACATTCCACAAGTTCAGGGTCCTCTACACTCCCTCTTCTCCCCTCACCATTCTGGAGTTATAAATAAATCCCTCCTCCCTTCCCTTATACTGGCAACTATGCCTATACCACGTCCCTTGGGGTTCTCATCTACTACCTCAAAGGACTTACTAGAGAATTTCTTCCAGACCTATACGGTGGTCTTACAAGAATTCTGGAGAATATTTCTCCATTCATTGCCTGACAATATGCCATCATATTGGACCATGATATAAGGAGCCTGTTTGGGGTCTTCCGGTTCTCCATATACTTAGAACCGGATCAATCAGTATTGTGTGCTTTTTGTTGCTTTTTCACTCAGTCTTCCTTATTTCCAACTCTTAGCTCCTAGTTCTGATTTCTTTCATTCATTTGTTCATTTATTTATCTGAGATACATTTATTGAGAACTTACTACGTGCCAAGCACTTATTTTATAGAAACAAATAAGACCAATTCCCTGTCTCCGGGAACTTGGTTAAAACTGAGCCTGACTTACCTATTTGTTCACCTAGTCGAAGGAAAATAATTCTAGGTATTTCCTCTTATACTAAGAGGTAACGGCCTCTTACACGACCCAAGACTCTGACCAAGTACCAACTGCCTACGCTTTTAGTAGATACTTGGGCAAGCTTGGTTTAGTAGGAGAAATTAGTAATAAAATTAAGCTTAAGACTAACTGAATATTAGACCTAAAGAAATATCTGAAACCCAAAACAGCTAGTTGAAAGTTAAAGAATGGGCTTACTTACTCAATCCTTTTGGAACAGATGAGGATGTTGTGAAAATAGCCTTCCTCTTATGACCTTTAAAATGTTCCTATGAAGACCAAATATTTCTCTTTCTTGAATACAGATACTTTCCTTTAAATATCCTTGAACTGTTTGATCAACTTCTAGAACTAAAACACTATGTACCTTCATTAGCTATCAAAGAAGGAGCCAAATATTTTGAAATGCTTGTAATCTTTTTAAACTGCTGTATCAAGATCAAACTTACTTTCTGACTTACTGAATTGTAGAAAGAAGAGCATAAACTGTACTAAAAATAGGGTGACTTTTGCTGGCACTGTAAGGGAAAGAATGGAAGGGAAGTAATACTTATTAAGTATTTCTTCCATGCTGAGGGCAGTGCTATGCACTTTATATGCTATTTTCTTTAATCCTGAGGGGAAATCTCCTAAAGTAGAAACTGCTGTATTGTTGTCCCCGCTTTAGAGATACGGAGAAGGTGAGAATGAGTCTGACCCGTGACACCAAAGCTCATTCTCTTTAATGGTGATTCCGTTTAAACAGGGGATTTGTCTCCTTATCGAATGAACTTCTGAGAGTTAATTCATGAGCCCCCACTCAACACTCAGCTGTAGAATTCCAAAGATACTTTGTCCACAAATTATTAAGCTGTAACTCATAATTTCATGGGTATTTTTGTTTGCATGAGGATTATAGTTGACACATTCGTTTGTAGGAGGAAAATATATTTCTTGTATTTCCTTAGAATGGTAGGTACAGAGGGGTGAGGAACTGCAGGTGGGGTTGTTTATAGTCCTCTAGTGTCTGACTCGTTACATTTTGTGTTATATAACATTGATAACATAGCAGCTGATAAAATTGATCATTTTGAAATTCAAAGAGAGAGGTCCTCTAGTACAGTGTTTCTCAAATGTTGGTCTGTACACAGGTTAATCAGAATCACTTGGTTAGTGTTACAAAAATACAGATTCTTGGGGCTCTCCTAGGCCTTCTTCAGCAAAGTCTTCAAGGCAGGATACTAGGAATCTGCATGTTAAAGTTTCTAAATTGATTCTCAGTCACGGCCTGCCTTTGGAACCACTTAGCCAAGTCTATCTTCAACTCAGTAGAAGAATCCCCCCAACACGTCTCTGACTTGTAAGCAGGGCAGCCTCATCGTGGACACATACGGAGGTAGAGAATTTACAACTTCACAGAGAGGTTTTGTGTGGGGGGAGCGGTTTTTTTTCCAATGGGATAACACTGTTAGTTTCTTAATTTAACTTAAAATATGTCATCTTAAAACTTCCATTCATTGGTCCCAAATCTGCCCTCAAAAGATTCACAGGATACATGAAATTCCTTACAATATGAGCCTTCAAATATTCAAAGACAACTAATACAGTTTGCCTTTGATGTGTTCTTCTCTGGGCAAAGGCATTCCTTTAATCCTTTCTTATTGGTGACATATTCAATAACCTTCCCTCTATCAAAAAGACAGTCCATAGAAGATCAAATCCAGTAGCCAAAAATATAAAAATTAATAGTATGGAGTGTAAATTAAAATAACATTTTATTTTATTTTGTACTCATCAGAATGGCAAAAATTAAAAAGAGCAATAATATTTATTGTTGGTAGAGATGTAGGGAGAAGAGTATTCTTTTATGTTCCTGGTGAAAATGTTCAGTTATACAGATTTTTGGAAAACCATCTGGCTGCATCTGTTAAAGTTAAAACACGTGCACACTTTGACTCAATCCCACTTCTGACAATCTATCCCTCAGACATAAAAAAAACTTACATACAATAAAAATGCCACATTTTGGCAAGAGTAGGGAACAATCAAAAGTATCATACACTCCAGGTAGATGTTTAAATTGATACAACCACCTTGAAAACCTGTTTGTCCGTGTCTTCTAAATCTGAACATATGTATGCCTTGTGATGCAGATGTACCACTCTTTGTATATGCCCACCAGAAATGTGTACATATCTTCACCAGAAGAAATGTAGAAGAATGTTGACCACAGCACCATTCATACTGGAAGCTACCCAAACATTCATGAAGATTAGAATGGACAAATTAATTGTCGTATCCATTTATTGGTATACTGTACAGGAATAAGAATGAACACATTATAACTCCAAACATCAATATGGGTGAATCTCACAAAAGAAGCCGGGCATGACAGAGTCCAAATGCATGATTCCATTTATACAGTTTAAAAACAAAATTCAGAGAAATCAAGAGGGTAGCTGTTAATGACAGAAGGAGGCATAATGAATGCTTCTAGGGACCTGGTAATGTTCTGCTTCTCGACCTGAGTGCTGATTATATGAATATGTTTAGTTTTTAAAAATTTATTGAGCTGTATACCTCCAATTTGTGCACCAAGTTGTTGTTTCCCCAAAATAATCACATGCATAGGATTTTTAATGCATTGTTCTTAGTGAAAAATTGTAAAAAAAGCAAATGCTGATCAGGAGAATGAGATGGCCAATAAATTATTGTATATCCACATTATGGATATTATACAGCCATTAAAATGAATGAATCGGGGCTTCCCTGGTGGCGCAGTGGTTGAGAGTCCGCCTGCCGATGCAGGCGACACAGGTTCGTGCCCCAGTCCGGGAAGAGTCCACAAGCCGCGGAGCGGCTGGGACCGCGAGCCATGGCCACTGAGCCTGCGCGTCCGGAGCCTGTGCTCCGCCAAAAAAAAAAAGAATGAATTGGCACTATACCAAATGATGTTAAATTATTTTCTTGAGATATTGTTAAGAAAAGGGAAATTTAAAAATTATATATTATTCCCATTTTGGTAAAACAAACAGTAACCAAAGCAAGAACAAAAAGGGCATTGTATATGTTAAACCTTTAATCCTCATAACAACCCTATGATATTGTAGGGTTATTATTCCCATTTACAGATGAAAAAAACAGAGGCAAGAAAGACTGACTCACCCAAAGTCACAATGCTGGTATATGGTGGAATTTCTGGAAGCTAGAGAAAGTGAAATGGTAGAAATTTCAATGTCCATCTAGAACACCACATAGAGAACTCTCTTTATCAATATTTAGCCATTAACCAAAACTCTTTGGAAATGGATGTTCTATAAGGTGCAAAGCCAGCTAGTAATATTACCATCCAGTCAACGTATAAACGTCTTTGCATAAGACTAGGAATAAGCTAATGTTTGTGGAGCGCTTACCAGGAGTCTAAGCCCTTTGCCTACCTTTCCATTAAACAACCCAACTACACCGGAACAAGTACTGCTGATCACCTGCATCCTGTAGATCAAAACAAAATTCCGGGGCTCATCTTATTTAGCCAGTCCTGCTGCTCCCTAATGTGCCCACGCACATTACCTATGACTTAATGGAAATCACATGGGCTCTAAAGTTGGCCAATCTGGGTCTGTATGAAGCCCCAGCTTTTTACCAGCTGTAGGACCTTGAACAAGTTATTTAGCTTCCATGTGAAATTCTATAACAAGAACTTCATGGAATTGTTAGGAATTAGTGAGATAAGGAGTATGAATCAGGAGCACAGCACCTGGCACACTGCAGGCCACCTGTACTGGCTGATGTCCTTTGGAACATGGAATACCCTTCCATTGCCATATTCCACCCTTGATTTTTTTAATTTTTATTCTGTATTGGACTATAGTTGATTTACAATGTTGTGTTAGTTTCAGGTGTACAGCAAAGTGATTCAGTTATACATATATACATATCTATTCTTTTTCAAATTCTTTTCCCATTTAGGTTATTACAGAATATTGAGTAGAGTTCCCTGTGCTATACAGTAGGTCCTTGTTGGTTATCTATTTTAAATATAGCAGTGTGTACATGTCAGTCCCAAACTCCCAATTTATCCCTCTCTGCCCCCTTTCCCCTTTGGTAACCATAAGTTTGTTTTCTATGTCTGTGAGTCTGTTTCTGTTTTGTAAATAAGTTCATTTGTATCATTTTTTTTTAGATTCTGCATATAAGCGATATCATATATTTGTCTTTCTCTGTCTGACTTACATCACTTAGTAAGATAATCTCTAAGTCCATCCATGTTGCTGCAAATGGCATTATTTCATTCTTTTTAATGGCTGAGTAATGTTCATTGTATATATGTACCAGATCTTCTTTATCCATTCATCTGTCGATGGACATTTAGGTTGTTTTCATGCCTTGTAAACAGCAATGTAATGAACATTGGGACACATGTATCCTCTCAAACCATGGTTTTCCCTAGATATATGCCCAGGAGTGGGATTGCTGGATCATATGGTAGCTCTATTTTTAGTTTTAAAGTCCATCCTGGTGGAAAAAATACCATTCTATTTAATTTTGAAACCTGTAATAGTACAGCTTTGTAGCACAAAGATGAGTATCCAAGTTGTGCAGATTTAATATGAATACCATTTACTGAGTACTACTGTGTGACGGACACTGAGCTATGTACTTGATATACATTATCTCGTTTAATCCTCCCTGCTCTAAAAGGCAGTAAATACTAATATTGGCATTCAACATTCACTCCAACTTCCTTCTGGTATGCTTTTCTCTACTTTAGAGGCTGGAAAGCTAAAAACTACATTTCCCAGACTGCCTTGTATCTGAGGTTATTGTCTGGAGATTTCGGTTTCCCAAGTTGGATGAGATTTGGAGGGTGGAAATGAGAAGGAGGCTTTGCTCCTGCTGTTTCGCCTGGTCATAGGATAGTGGGGGCATGTACTTTTCCCCCATCATCATCAGAGGCTCCCGTGTCCAGTCATAGCTACACGGTGTTATGAGGCATGACATGGGGCATTCATTTTACTGGTACTACCTGTAGCGATCAGCCTTCTAACCTTGTAAGGGCTCCTGAGTCACAAGGGTGGTATCCTCAGGAGCTCATGGCTTCCTGACCTGAGAAGAGGCAGGAGCTCACTTTGATTTGGTTCTGAAGTGCAGCTTTTGTGAGTCTGCTCCTTCTGGCCTCTCAGTGAATCTGTAAATCACTTACTATTTCTTCCTGTCTAGATTAGCTAGCACGGATTTTTTCTCTGCAACTCAACCCTAACCAGTACCGGTAGGTATTGTTATGGTTATTTTACAAGGAGGGAAAATGAGGCCCGGAAAGGCTAGGTAACTTGCTCAACTGATCTTCAGCCTGGGTGGATATATTTATACTCTCTGAAGCGGGAATCATGACACAGCACCATCTTTCATGAGGCCTCTTCATAGAACTGAACTCCACGAGGACTCCTCTCTCCTGGGTCTGGTTGTTTGAGGCACGTAACCTCCTCACTCTGAACTTCATTCTCACCAGGAACAGGTAGGAAAACATGGCCTCAATGGCAGAAATGATACTTAGTACATGCATGTTTCAGATGTATTTCAGTAGTACTTTCCTCCTGAGAACTTGTATATCTTATAGCTAAGACATGGAGATTGATCTGTTGGTAAATAATTGTGCCTGTATTAGCACTCTTGGTTCAGACTTCAGATATATCAGATAAAAAAATACTAATTATACTGATTTTTTTTTTCATTTCATCCAGGTCAAGCTCAGATCTTATCTGCTCACTCTTTCTTTCTTCCTTTTCTCCCTCCCTCCCTCCCTCTCTCTATCTCCCTCCCTCCCTCTCTCTCTCTCTCCCTTTCTTTCTTCCTTCCTTCCTTCCTCTCTCTCGCTCTTTCTTTCTTTCTTTCTTTCTTTTCTTTCCTTCCTTCTTTCTTTCTTCTCATGAGCCTACAATATGCCAGAGTTGTCGGGGTAATAAAAAGATGAGTAAGTCACATTATGTACCTTCTAGGAACTCAGTCTTCTGAGAAGTTTAGCCATACCAACAAACATACAAAATGAAGTGTTCTATAATATGGTTACTCCCTAAGTTAGAAGAGGAAATAACCAGCTCTGCCTGGAGGAATCAGAGAAGGAAGACTTTCCAGCCTGTATGGTCAGGCCATTCAAGATGGCTATTCTCTATACATCCCCTGCTCCACTAGTCCCTGCTTCACTCACATGACTATCCAATTCCCTTAATTATAGGTCTTAATCAGGAACTGCCTACGTGCTTGCCCCTGCCCTAGCTGCTGGTTTCCCTGGTAACTGATGAGCTAACCTGACGTCAATTCCCCCTATAAATGGCGACCAACTTCTCCCCTGAGTAGTGATGGTTGTTGCTGTGTCCCGTTTGCTGTCTACAGTGAGGTGTTGCTCCAGGACCTTTTGCTGCAAATGTGTAAGATCCCCCTATCCAATAAACCAAAGATGTCTCTGTCACTCTTTCCCAGCTCTTTCTTTGGTCTCGAGGCTGGGCAACTACAAGGCTTGCTGACCTGTGGGGTGCAGCCCAGCTCAGCCTTAACAGGAGTTCATTCAGCAGCCATGGAAACTGCATGGGCAGAACCACTAAAGAGGATAGTGCTCTGTGCTACATTAGAGAGAGGGGAACATCTGGGGAAAAGCTTGGGTGGTATCATGTTGTTGTTTTTTTAAAATATGTGTACAATGCAAAGCAGATTTATTTGCAAGCCCAGTAATGATGGTTGGGATACTAGATGAAAAGGAAGCAGTCTTCTGACAAATAGAGAATATCAAGTCTCTTAAGTAGCTGGTTTTGGGACTCACTGTGATGGGAAGACTTGTTGTGTTGCCTTCAAAAGTTAAATCTCTTCACCTGAGGCTGCAGCGGGCTTTTCAAACAGGGCTTCCCACTGGGCTAGCTCTTCTAATTCCTTCCAACAGCCAAGATGGTATTCCAGAGAGGCTATGTCCTTCATCTGTTTATCCAGGAACTCTCCCACACAGTCTGAGAGAGCAGCTTCATTATTCTCAGAAGCCGAGGTCTTTAGGTCTTGCAGGACCTTGCTTAACATGATCTCCAGCTGCAGAGCTGACCTTAGAGCTTGTGAGCCACTTTCCCAGTTATCTCTATCAGGCCTCTTCATCAACAGAAGACAGAGGCTACCCTCACGTTTTCTTAGCTATCTTAGGTCTCAGGATTGTTGAATTTAAGTTGTCTGTGGGATCGTCTTGGAAGAACTGTATGGGGAGCAATTTGTAAATATGGTACTGGTATCAGAAGTGCATCAAGGCTTGCATTGTTGGTTTTTCTTAATGCTTAGCTCAAATCATTACCTTCAAATGTTCGTGTTTAACCCACTTCTCTATAGGTTGTTTTTTTGTTTTTGTTTTTTTTTGCGGTACGCGGGCCTCTCACTGTTTTGGCCTCTTCCGTTGCGGAGCACAGGCTCCAGACGCGCAGGCTCAGCGGCCGTGGCTCACGGGCCCAGCCGCTCCACAGCACGTGGGATCTTCCCGGACCGGGGCACGAACCCGTGTCCCCTGCATCGGCAGGCGGACTCTCAACCACTGCGCCACCAGGGAAGCCCTAGGTTGATTATTAATTTGACTTTTGAGTAGCTGCTCATGTTCTTAGCCTTTTTGGCCTGGGCTTTTGATTTCGTTTATAGAATTGTTTAACAAATTAATTTAAAAAAACATTTTATTTTGAAATAATTTTAAACTTACAGACGAATTTTAAGAATGATATCAAGACCTTCCCTATACCCTTCACCCAAATTCGGCAGTTTTTACCAGTTTTTAACACGTGTCACATTTGAGTGCTGTGTGTGCATGCACTCTCTCTGCGCGCACACACACACACACACACACACACATACATTAATTTTCTTTGAACCATTTGAGAGTACTCTGCAGACATCATGTCTCTGTACTCTTTACTAGTTCAGTGTGTATTGTCTAAGACCAAAGCAGTAATCAAATTCAGGAAATTTAATATTGATGTAATACTTTAATTTACAATATTATGCCAGTTTCACCAATTGTCCTAATAACATCCCTGCAAAGCAATTTTTGATACATTATCCAGTCCAACAACACATTGATATTCTTTAGTATAACTAACAAGTCCATATAATTTTGAAAACACTTTGTTGTCACGAATTTATTTTTAATGTGGGCTTTTCATAAAGTTTATTCAAAGATCAACAAACCCATTCCCCTTAAAGAGATCAGTCCAGTCTTGAAAGGACCAAGTTTGGAGGATAAATTCCCTTACTTATACACTGAAGCATCCAGGCAAAAAGTAAAAAATTTAGAGGGAAAGATTTGGAACTATCTGTTTGCTGTGTGCCAGCAGCCGAAGAGGTGAAGGAAAACAAAACTGTTTCTCACTTCTCTGTCAAAATCCTGGCATGCGGTGGACCCTCTGTTGTCACAATTAACTGCAGAATCTTGACTGATGAATGGGCATTTTTTAACCCGTGCTGACCATTTGAAATTTAAAATTAGCAACGTAATTCTATTTACTGGGCCACTGATTGAAGGGAAATTGCACTCAGCTGATGAATTTCCATGTGAAATGGGTCATGGCAGCAGATGGCCTTCCAAGAAGCAAAAAATAACTCTGGAGTTGGTTGCTCTTTCTTCTGGCTTCCGAAATTGAACCCTGCTGCCTGGGAATGTGACTGCTCAAACTACGTTAGGGGAATTTGGGGTGTCAGATCATCAAAGGGAACTGTGAGTTGTTAAAGAATAATAATTTGATCTTAAATCACCATATATTGAAATCTGAGTATAAAACTAATGCTAGGTGTCAAATCATAATTAATGTTTATTAAGTACTCGCTGTCACTGGTACTATTCTAACTACTGCACATGTATTGACTTGTTTAATCTGTAAACTATGAGTGAGGATTATGGTCTGCATTTTACAAATGAGAAAACAGATTTGGAGAGTAAATTGGTCAAGTTCAAAATAAATGTTTTTCTCTTTTGTCCTATGAAACATTTAACTGAAGCCCCAGGAGATTTTTATCTATATTAAGCTCTAAAAGACCATATTCATACTGTGTTTTCTAAATACATTTCCCAGTTAAAACAAACAAAACAAAACAAAACCAGGGCACCTGGAAGAAATCATTCCAGGTCTGGTGCTAGAAATGTACAAGAAGAACCTGGTACATCTTGTCCTACCAAAACATCAGAAATCAATCAAAAGCTATGTGGATTGTGTCAAAAGGACTCAGGAGCATTGGGCAAAACGGACAAATCTGAGCATCAGTAAGTGTGATAATTAAAAAGGATTTAAACACATAGAATATGTTTATTTAAACACATAGAATATGTCTAAATGTAATGGTTCATAATAATAACAGAAGAGTAACACACTGATAATTCTTTACCAGCTCAAGGGAACCAATGCACTATTTTGAAAACTTATCAGTAGAAAGAATCAAACTTCTTTTTCTTGCCCTTTCTACAGGAATTGTATCTCAATGTAACCAAGTATTTAACAAGAGGAAGTTTATTTTTACAGAAGTAATCTAGCTAATAAATGAAGAAGGGATGATAGAAACATCACTATTTGCAATGCCTAATGAATTAGTGTTTTTAGGCAATGATCAACTGTGGCTGATAACATCAAAAAAGGGACATTGTACGTCTCTCAGTGGAAGTATTCCACCCACCTATATAATAGTCTTGCCAAAGAAACCAAACCAGAATTTGTTTATCTTACAGGAAGTACAGAGGACAGAGGAGCATGCTAAGAGACACCATGGGGATGTAATCTGGACTAGGGGAAACTCAGGACAAAGGGTCCAGTTTAAAAAAAAAAAACAAAAACAAGAGCAGAAGTATAAAGAGGGAGAATCTTTTCATTAAAATAGGCTTAAATTATTAACCAGTGGTAATATATGGACCTTTTTGGATCTTATTTCAAACTATAAAAACAAAATACAACAAAAAAAACTAAAGTTAGAACATTTACGGACAATCAGGAAAATAAGAACACTGATATTAGGCTTATAGTTGCAGTTTTCAGTATATGATTATATTAAAGTTATGTTTAAAAAAAAAGAAAACCCTTGTCTTTAGAGATACATACCGAAATGTTTTCAGATGAAATCATATGTCTAGGATTTGCCTCAAAATAATCATGAGTGGTTGGGAAAATGGATGGTGGCACAAAGAAAAAAGATAACTAATGACAGTTGCTGAGTTAGGTGACATGTACATGGAATTCATTATACTAGTCTCTCTAGTTTTGCATATGGTTGAAATACTCCATGCTAAAAGCATGTTTTTAAGGTAGCTTATACATCTAAAATTGAAAGTTTATTGTTTATTGGCTATATGATATAATGCAATGTTTCTTAAAGTACATTCTTTGGAACATTAGTTCTGAGGATGTTAATAGATGTCTTTCATATAACAGGTTCTGCTATTAGATTAGAAAATACCAAATTAAACAGGTTTCTTCACTACTCAGAATCTTAAAGATGTTGATATAATTCTCCAAGAGGATATAACATGTAAAGTTTCCCCCTACTTGGTCCATAGAATTTGTTTGTTTGTTTGTTTGTTTTGCGGTACGCGGGCCTCTCACTATCACGGCCTCTCCCGTTGTGGAGCACAGGCTCCGGACACGCAGGCTCAGCAGCCATGGCTCACAGGCTCAGTTGCTCCGCGGCATGTGGGATCTTCCTGGACCGGGGCACGAACCCGTGTCCCCTGCATCGGCAGGCGGACTCTCAACCACTGCGCCACCAGGGAAGCCCCTAGAATTTTTTAATATCCTTTTATAGGCCTAGTGTTCCACAGAATGTATCTTAGTAAACACTGATGTGATGGACTGAGCCGCAGATGAGGAGTCCTCAGAACTTCATCCTTGTTCTGACTCTGATAAATTGGGTTATCTTAATGTCATCTTTCTGGCCTTCCTTGCCATCCAGCAAAAAGGAATATGAACAGGTCAGCAGTTTTTGGGGGTTTTTTTTGATGTTTTTATTCATTGAAACTTTGTGCAAATGATTTTTTTTTCTGAAGCTCAACATATACAGTAGATCAAGGCAGATTAGAAGGTAGTTGAAGGAAGATTAAAATCCTAGAGGTCTTCCCACTGGACTTTTTTTCTCCCTCTCATTCCACCCTGCCACCCCTGGCAAAGGCTCTAAAGAGTCTCCAAGGAGAACAGTTTGGAAATTCTGAGTGAGTGGGTGTCTATTGTTTCTTATATGTTGGGGGGAGGGGGCAGTGCAAAATTCAGAGAAGTTTCTGAACTTTCAACAGTTGAGAAGGTGTTTCTCAGCAACACCTCAAAAAGTCAAGATGCTCCTCTTGGTGCGAGTAGGACTCTGGAAGTGAGCTGTTAGAAATGGACTGAGCACTGAAGTTCTGGAACAAACACTCAAGACGTGGGTCAAGTTTGGAATCGGAATAGGAATACAGCTTCTGGTTACAATGACAGTACTTGTGCTGGCAGTGTGCTTGTGGTCCCACTCCAGGCAATTTAAGGATCTCACATTCCAGCAGTGCATATAAGTGAAAAAAGCTTGCAGTACAGTGGCATGTTTCTCCTATCAATATCACCTTTGAAAGGAAAGATGGTGCCCCTGAGTGCTGTTCGGGGCTGTGAGAGTCGACCACTCCAAGGTTTGTCTCTCAAGCCGAGATGCATGCAAAGCTCAATTTCTCACCCTCCTCGGAGATTCCTCACTGTCCTGCCTTCAGGAATGACTAAAACAGTTTAATGAAGCCTTATGTCAAGTGTCATGTAATTGTATTTAAAATTGATATTGCCTTTCGTTCCTATTTCTGGGGTTTTGTAGGTCTATATCTGGGGTGTTTGGGAGTCATATGCCCACAGGTGGTGCAATGGACTTCCACAGCACCCAATCCAATCCTCATCCGCAGCAACATGCTTAGGAATTGACCCAGCTCCAGACATCTGAGTTAATTCCAGCAAACCCATTTCCTATATTCACGTCTGGGATGGGTACAGGGTCCAGAGTTGGCAAGTGATCCAATTTGGCTTTATCAGACCACAGGGAAGGCCCTTTGCTCCATGATGACAAAGAGCCTCCTTTTCCCCCAGTGGATGTGAATTATGAAGCTTGAGCCCCAAATACTGCTGACAGCCCTCCTCCCACAAAAGGGGCCCAGCTAGAGGGTGAAGCTAACGCTGGAACAGCATTAAGGACAGGGGGAGTAGCAAGGTCCTTGTTTACATTTTTGAACCGCTGAAGTCACCAATAACTAAGCCCACACAAGCACCTCTGAACTTCCTATTAAGTAAGATAAGAGATTTCCTTGTTGAAACTATTGGAAACATCGTTATTTGTCAGATGGTGCCAAAAGCATCCTCCCAGTTAAAAGTAGCAAAAGCTAGAGTGGAGTTTTTTGGTAAATTACTCTTCCTATGAAATACTCTTGAGTGAAGGAACCATATCATATCCATAACCATTCTGTGTGCCATCACATAGAATTAAAAGAATTTTAAATTTTTGTCCATCTATTCTAATTTACATTTCCCTGATTATTAGGGAGACTTAAATTCCTTTCTGTATGTGTATTAGCCTATTGGATGTCCCCTTCAGTGAACTGCTTAATTATATCCTTTGCCTATTTTTCAGCTGGATAGTTTATCTTTTTCATATTGATTTTTTTAAAGTTATAAATACATTATTTATATAATTCTTGTTATTTACTTGTGTTCCCTGGAAATACCTTCTCCCATTCTAAGTTTGTTTTGATCTTTGCTCTTGGTCTTTTACTGTGTAGAAATTTTAATTTTAATATACTTGAACTTATTTTTTCTCTATTGTTTGTGCTTTTCTGATACATTGCTTAAAAATTATTTCATACTTATAGAACATAAAGATGTTCTCTTATTTTTTTAATAAAAATAAAATTTTCCGGGCTTCCCTGGTGGCACGGTGGTTGAGAGTCCGCCTGCGGGTTCATGCCCCGGTCCGGGAAGATCCCACATGCCGCGGAGAGGCTGGGCCCGTGAGCCATGGCCACTGGGCCTGCGTGACCGGGGCCTGTGCTCCGCGACGGGAGAGGCCGCAGCAGTGAGAGGCCCGCGTACCGCAAAAAAAAATAATAATAATAAAATAAATAAAATTTTCATTGTTTACCATTAGATATTTACTGCACCAGGGATCTATTTTATATTTAATGTTGGATGGGGTCCTGAGTATTTTTTCTGTACGGATTGCCCGTTTTTCCAGAACCATTTATTGAATAGAAAGACTTTTTCCTCACTGATATGTAATGTTAACCCTGGCAAATACCATTTTCCACATAGGATCACCTTTGTTTCTAGGTCTCTAGTCTGTTTTATCGGACTATTTGTATATACCTATACCTGTATTACACAGTCATCATTGAATAGCCATATACTAAACATCTGTATCTTGGTCCCTTACTTTTCTATACACATTTCAGTATCAGTTTGTCAAAACCATCCTGTTGGGATTTTGGTTGATACAGAGACTAATTTTAAGAGAATAGCTTTAAGACGTTTAGCCATATCATCCATGACATGGTATAATTATTTCTCCATTATTAAAGTTTTACATACTTTGGTGAGGAGATAAAACCCTTCAGTAATCTATAACACTTTATCATGTATTCTAAAAGATAAAACAATCAAGTAACAAAAATACGCTTAATGTTTTACTCCCTTGAAGAGATGATCAATATCAAACTCTCCTTCATTATGTTGAACAAATACTCTCACTCTCTTTTTACAATGTATTTTTTTAAAATCTCTTTTCAAATGTAGTAGCTGTAAGATCTGAGGTATGTTAGTCCCTGGCTCTGGACTCATCTCTTCCTGGATGCAGATCTTTGGTAAAAGACAAACCTATATTTAAAATTTTGAATTCATGGGATGTTTTTCTCCATAGTTCCTTCAATAATGTTTTCTAATTTTTCTCCAAAACAGAATTTCTC
This sequence comes from Orcinus orca, assembly GCF_937001465.1. NCBI lineage: Eukaryota > Metazoa > Chordata > Mammalia > Artiodactyla > Delphinidae > Orcinus > Orcinus orca. The sequence continues at coordinate 93,559,230 of NC_064568.1, read as the reverse complement.
ATCTTTTATTGAGTTTGTTCCTTGGTTTCTGTTGCTGATATGGAAGATTTCCTATTTTCTATTATATTTTTAAGTTAGATATTGCTGGAGTATAGTAACATTCAATTTGTATGATCATTTTATATTAAAATTGTAAATATATACACACAGTTTTCTTGAAAAAAAGTTGAACACGCCAACAGTGCTGGTGAGAATGTAAAGTGGTCTAGACGCTTTGGCAAATAGTCTGGCAGGTCCTCAGTATTAAACACAGAGTTACCATATGACCCAGTAAGTCCACTCCTAGGTATATAGTCAGGAAAAATGAAAACGAATGTGCACACAAGAGCTAGTATGAGAATGTCCATAGCGATATGATTAAAAGTACCCAGAAAAGTAGAAACAGCCCAAATGTTCATCAACTAATGAATGGATAAAAATGTGGTATATCCATATGATGGAATATTATTCAGCAAAGCAAAGGAATGAAGTACTGATACAGGACACAATATGTTTGAACTTTGAAAACACTATGCTAAGTGAAAGAAGCCATTCACAAACAGTGACATGTTATATGTTTCCATTTATATGAAATGTCCAGAATAGGCAACTCCATAGAAACAGAATGGGCTGGGGGCGAGAGGCAGGAATGGGGAATGACTGCTAACGGGTGTGGGATTTCTTTTGGGAGTGATGAAATATTTTACACTGATCGTTGTGACGGATGCACAACCCTGTGAATATACTAAATATAATTGAATTGGACATTTCAGTGGGTGAATTGTATGGTGTGTGAATATCTCCATAAAGCTTTTTTATGCAATTTTTAAATTTTTATTGGAGTATAAATTGCTTTACAATGTTGTGTTCGTTTCTGCTGTACAGCAAAGTGAATCAGCTATATGTATACATATATCCCCTCTTTTTTAGACTTCCTTCGCATTTAGATCACCACAGAGCACTGAGTAGAGTTCCCTGTGCTATACAGTAGGTTCTCATTAGTTATCTATTTTATACATAGTAGTGTATATATGTCAATCTCAATCTCCCAATTCATCCTATCCCCCCTTCTCCCCTTGGTATCCGTAAGTTTGTTCTCTACATCTGTGTCTCTATTTCTCTTTGCAAATAAGTTCATCTGTACCATTTTTCTAGATTCCACATGTAAGCAACATTATACGGCATTTGTTTTTCTCTTTCTGACTTATTTCACTCTGTATGACAGTCTCTAGGTCCATCCACATCTATGCAAATGGCACTATTTTGTTCCTTTTTATGGCTGAGTAATATTCCATTGTATATATGTACCACATCTTCTTTATCCATTCATCTGTCGATGGACACTTAGGTTGCTTCCATGTCCTGGCTATTGTAAATAGAGCTGCAGTGAACATTGTGGTACATGACTCTTTTTGAATTATGGTTTTCTCAGTGTATATGCCCAGTAGTGGGATTGCTGGGTCATACGGTAGTTCTAATTTTAGTTCTTTAAGGAACCTCCATACTGTTCTCCATAGTGGCTGTACAGGAATGGGGAATGACTGCTATTTACACTCCCACCAGCTGTGTAGGAGGGTTCCCTTTTCTCCATGCCCTCTCCAGCATTTATTGTTTGTAGACTTTCTGATGATGGCCATTCTGATAGTTGTGAGGTGATACCTCATTGTAGTTTTGATTTACATTTCTCTAATAATTAGTGATGTTGAGCATCTTTTCATGTGTTTGTTGGCCATCTGTATGTCTTCTTTGGAGAAATGTCTATTTAGATCTTCCCCCCATTTTTCGATTGGGTTATTTGTGTTTTTGATATTGAGCTGCACGAGCTGTTTGTATATTTTGGAGATTAATCCCTTGTTTGTTGCTTTGTTTGCAAATATTTTCTCCCATTCTGAGGGTTGTATAAAGTGTTTGTTTTTTTTTTTTAAGTTTAACCTGAAGAGTCTAGCGATAACTTCCATTTACAAGAAGTATGAGGGGATAAAGAAACATGTTAAATGATACCAGGAAGTAAACATGTAAATCCAGAATAGAAAATAATCTACAAGACAACTGACCCAGTTTCTTCAGGAAAGGAAAAGGGAGGGTAGAGTACTCTGGTTTGTAGGAGACTCAGGAGACAAAACAATCAAATGTGTTGTGTGACCTTGCTTGAATCCTGATTAGGCCAAAGCAAGTGTAAAAAGAGTTTTTTGAGATTATTGGGCAACTGTGGTTATGGACATGGAATTGGGTGATACAAAAAAAGTTATTGTAAATTTTGTTGTGATTGATAATGATATTGAGGTCTTTAAGGAAATATCTATATTTTTAGAGAGCTATATTGAAGTGTACAGGGGGTTAAGCTCTCCAGGATTTGTTTTGAAAATATTTTAGCAAATAAAGAAAGGGGGGAAAGAAACAGATAAACAAAAGGACAAAAGAATTTAATTTTTATTGTTGAATCTGAGTGATGGATATTCTATTCTTTCTCGTACATGATTGAAAATTTATCCTAAAAAAGATAGGAGGAGGAAGGAGAAGATAAATGATTTATATAAATTTGACATTGTATGTATTGAAGACATTTTTTAAAACAAGTTTTTCAGTACTTTTAATTTAATATATTTCTGAAGAGTTATTTAAGTTCTTGAGGCAGTTTTGTTGTTAATTCTAACAATGTACTTAGAAAGAAAGCACAATATATTTATAAATGTTGGACTATTGGAGTGGTATACTCTATAGGAAAGGTGTTTTAAGTTTGTAGAAGAAAACAAGTATTACGAAGTTCCCTAAAAAGTTATTAGAAAAATCAGTTAGACATACAAATAAAATGATAACATTTCTAAGGTACACTAGATTTTTAAAATTATGTTAATAATTGAATATTAATTCTTAAGGAACAACTAAACATAAATCATTATTTCTGCATACAAAAGCCATCCTTGCGGACACTAGAGTCACATCAATCGTACAGTTTAAAGAATAACAATAAGATAAACAACAGTGCACCCATCCTCCCTCAGATTTATATACTGCTGAATTGAATCTTCATAATTTTATTACTTTGGATGTATCTTTATACGTGTGAAATGTATGAAGGCCAAAAGAACAGTGGCTTAACCATGATAGGAATGCATTTTCTCTCTCCTAACAGTTTAAGCATTCCTGGTGGATCCAGAGGCTTCATGGTGTCAGAAACCAGAGTCCATCTCATCCTACCATCCTCAATTCATGGCTTCCATCCCACACTCTCAGATGGTGTATCCAGGTCTCATCATCACCTCCACATTCCAGCCAGCAAAATGAAGAATGAAATACACTCGGGGCTTCCCTGGTGGAGCAGTGGTTGGGAGTCCGCCTGCCGATGCAGTGGACACATGTTTGTGCCCCCGTCCGGGAGGATCCCACATGCCGCGGAGCGGCTGGGCCCGCGAGCCATGGCCACTGAGCCTGCGCGACCAAAGCCTGTGCTCCGCAGCGGGAGAGGCCACAACAGTGAGAGGCCCGTGTACCGCAAAAAAAAAAAAAAAAAGAATGAAATACACTCCTTTTGTTTAAATGGTATCATAAGCTGGTAAAAAAACATCACTTCCCCTCACATCCTCTCCTTATTTCCTTTCTTCTACTAACTTTAGGTTTACTCTGTTATTGTGTTCCTAGCCTCTAGAGTTAAATCTTATTTCTTTTCAGTCTTCCTTGGTTTTTAATTATGATATTTGTGTCTACCACTTAAATTGCATCCTCAGTCCTTAATATGCAGTAATTTCACTTTTTGTAAATTCCCAATATTTAAAAATTTTCAATGATAATTTTTGTTTAAATTAATATTTTTATTTCTAAAATTTTAATTAATTCTTTTTTATATCTTCCTGTTTTATTTATGCTTGGCTGATTTTTAGAAATATAATCTGTTCTACTTCATGGATATAATTTCCTTATCTTGCTGAGTATTCCAGGCATAACTATTTTTAGGTCTTTTTCAGAATGTCCTTTACAAGTTTATCCAGAATCAATTTATTTCCTGATTGTTAATTTTGGAAGCTGTTTTTGTCGTCATTCTGTTTTTTGTTTGTTTGCTTAGTGTTATATTCCTTGATATGTTTTGGAATTGGGATTTGTAGGATAATCTTGTCTTTGACTTTTTTTCCCAAATCATTCTTTCTATTCTGACCCCTCCCTGTCTACAGGGTTTGCAATTGCCTCTGTTATTACAGTCACCTCTATTCATTACAAAGTCTGAATGGACCTCTCTGGCCCTTTATGATAACAGTGAAATCACAGATATAATGGAAGCTTGCCTCCGTTTCTGATTAAGAGGCTGTGTCTTTGTCCATCTACCTCCCCAGATATGCAGTATTTTATACATGGTTCCATCAAGCAGCATTTTTCAATATATATTTTTCTTGAGTCAGACTCCAGCAGTGAACCTATCCCAGCCTCTCAATTTATGGGAATCACTGTTAGCACTATTCATTTTCCAGGAGCTGAATCTTGTTGCTACTCTTTATGCTTGCATTCCTACAGTGTAGTGGCCAATTACTTTACTTCCTGCTTATTGTTTTGTGTTTTTGTTCTGCCATTGGTCTATGGAGACATGTATCCCATGGAGATGTTTGGACCACAAGGATGTCTTACTATGTAGGCAGACATTTTTGTGTTTACTAAAATCTGTTTCTTCTTTTTTTTTTTTTTTTTTTTAAGTACGTGGTCCTCTCACTGTTGTGGCCTCTCCCGTTGCGGAGCACAGGCTCCGGATGCGCAGGCCCAGTGGCCATGGCTCATGGGCCCAGCCGCTCCGCAGCACGTGGGATCTTCCCGGACTGGGGCACGAACCCGTGTCCCCTGCATCGGCAGGTGGACTCTCAACCGCTGCGCCACCAGGGAAGCCCCTGTTTCTTCTATTTTCACAGCACAAAACTAGCCTACATTTATAACCTCCTTTGCAATTTGGTATGGCCATATGACTAAGTTATGGCTAAGCAATGTGGGCAGAAGTGATACATGACATTTCTAGACCTGTCTCAGAAAAAACCTCTGACATATCATGTCCCACGCTCTCTGTTTCTCTTAGTCATCGGCTGGAAGTGAGGTACTCTTCAGAGATGGAAGAATTACAGAATTGAAGGAGCATGGGTCCCTGAGTCACTGCATGGAAGGCAGCCCCTGGACATCTGATTGAACTTTACGTGAGTGAGAAATAAACTCTTATTGTATTTTACCCCTGAGATTTCAGAGATTGTTAACAGTAGCTAGCAGTAATGACACACAATGTCTTTCTAATTTTGTTTTTATATTTACATGTTCTTTACTGTTTGCCTATTTTATATATTATTGCTATGTGTTTGGGGGCGAAGGGAGGTCTCAGGGAATAAATCCATAAGGCTATTTTGGCCAGATTTCTGACCAGACATTTTGAATAATCTCCACATAGCATTTTCTATTCCTAATCAAGACAATATCAGTTGCACAGAAATGTGAAATAATGCTGTCATTGAAAACTCATAGCAATGTTTCTGTGAATTTTATCTCGACCACTACAGCAACACCCTGTACTTAGAGCAAAGCATGACTCTTAGGAGCCCTGGATTTATTTGCTGCTATTTTAGGAAGCATCCAGTAACAGACTCCTCAACACAAACCCGTCAGTTTCAAACTGCTTGATTAGACGTGTTTTTGCCAAACCCCTTAAATATAGGCTATTGCTAGACCAGTGGCTAGCTCTGTGGCAAGACCCCAAGGTACAATTTGTCTAAAGACAATCGGCACTCCCGATGCATCTTCAATCAACTTGTAGTTAACCAAGCCATCCCATAGCAGGAGAGAGCTGCCTTCTTTTATTAGGAATAGGAACGAAGGTCTGAGTCATCTCCACCACTCAAGGCAGGTTTTGCCTTGTGGCTTGACCATATGCCTGCTCTTCCTTTGACACACGGTGGATTCTCAAGAGCATACTAAATATGTCGCCTGAGATTTCTGTTTTGAGATGACAGCAGAAGTACATGCCTCTGCCTGTCAAGTCGGATTCTGTCACGGGGCATCTCCTGCTGGGGTCTTTTGAATTCAGACTTTCTCCTCCCAGCCGTCCTCTCACATGCTTGCTTCAAATTGTTGTCAGCATCATTGCATTGCTTCTGAAAAGCAATTTTGCAGATCATTTTACTCTGGGGTCCTCCCTTCCCTGGGTGCCGCTGAGATTAAGACAGAATAAACTCCCATGTAGTGTTACCACAAGAGGTTTCCCATAATCTTCTCTTTGCATTTTTTTCTATGAGTTTACTTATTTTCATTTTTTGCACCTCTGTTTCCTTTGAGTGCCCCCACTGCATTCCCTTCCTAATTTTTTGGCAATCCTTCATTTCTTTATGTTGACTATAAAGAAAAAGTTTCTAAATCCTCCTTAAAGCTCATCTCCCATGGATGCAGCTGTAGAACCAGTTTTGCTTCAGGAGACTCTAACCAGAGTAGAATAGCTTTAAGGAATCTGTGTTTTTGTGTTCATGTGGACTTTTCTGGGAAGAAAATCCATAAATTTTATTAGAATCTCAAAGTCAACTGGGACTAAAAAAGTTTAAGGACTATTATTATTGTCAAACTAGTTTTTTCCTGCAACATCCTAGCAGTGAGGGGTGGAGAAAGCTTTTAGGATCGGTTTTCCTAGTTTATAACACACCTTGTCTTTGGTGAGAGCTTCTGTCAACCTCACCAGTAAAAATAATAGATATTTGAACCCAAAGCCCTGAATGTTCTTAAACTTGATAACAACAGGAAGAAAATCAAGAGCAAGGTTAAAGACTTAAGACTGAAATATAATTCCTGTTCTGTTTCAATTGCAATAAAAACTTTCATTTTGGATTAAGTGGTGAGATTAGAGGAAAGGACAAGAGTGGCAGAGCAGGGAAGAACTCTTTGAAAAGCTCTGTGAATTATTTAAAAATCCTAATTACAAATTTAAAGTATAATTGCAATCATTTAATTAAATGTATCATAGAAATTAAAAAATATAAATGGTCACTAATAAAGGAAAGTGAGAGAGGTTAATGAAGAGATTACAATTCAAAGTAATGACACTAATCAATTCTTAGCCTTCAGTATATTAACATAAAAGAGCTAGGTCCTTCTAAGAAATCTTTATTAAAGGAAGGTATTTTTTAAGTCATATGATTCTTCTGCCGTTAATTTTATGAAAGGTCATCCCCCTTTCCTTCCCAATGGTTAATGCAACTTCTCCTGTGGAAATGACTATCTTCATTTTCCATTTCCATGACTTTCTTGGGGTTTGGCTTCACCAGATGTCCTCATAGATCTGTACTTTTGCTTCTGGCCTCTGGGCGTTTGTTACTGACCCCTCTCAAGTCATCGTTACCAAGTGTCTGATCAGTTGGTGTCTAAGAGCTTGATGGAGCTTGAATCCTACTGGTGACACATAAGCAGCTGTAGACCAAGTGTAGTCAGAGCTCAAATGTTTCTTCAGGGTCCATTGCCTTGCTTGACTCTCTGTAGTCAACATTCCTTACTGTGAGCCCAGCTGGCTGCTTTCTCTCCTCATCTTCACTTCATGAGCATTGCCTTCCAGAGCTTTCCCCAGCAAATCTGCTATGGAGTCCCAACAGCAGTAGGGGCTCAAGACACCACATACAGAGAACAGAGAAAGAAATCCCCCCAACAAGCCCCAGCTTCTATTTTAATGACGCAGTTTGCTCCCTGTTCCTGATCAAATCCTTTATAGGAATTGCTCATATACAGTAAAAATATTTTTAGTCTCTTTTCATTCTTTCTACTATTTGGCATCAGCTGAGTAACAGCATCCCCAAAAGTCAGGAAAACCTTAAAAAGGAGGAGAGGCCCGCGGCCAGTGAATCCATGAAATGGATAATCAGCCCCTGAATAATCAGGATCTGACTGTACTGTAAACAACCTCCTCCCCCCTTTCTGGGAGCCAAAGGCAAAGCGCAGCCAAAAACTCTCTGGAGGAGATCCGAGAGATTTCCTTCTGCACACACCCTGCCCCCACCCCTACCGTGCAGTCAGGACCATAAACAATCCCCCTTCAGCTCAGACATATCTTGCTACACATGAGTAAATTTTCTGGACTTGAACATGAATGCAACTGACTGGCTTAGAGTTTGCATAAGCACTGCTTTGTGTCTCTCTGAGTTTTCCCCAGTGCACATTTTTACATCTGCTGGCAAAGCCAGGCAGTGGCACTCAGAGGGGCATTTGAAACCGCATTTTTTGGCTCATTAAATCTATTCTACCGATGTTGCACCCCATGTCATTCAACCTATTTTCAAGCCGTTTTCTCAATGGGGCACTTCAAGGAGGTTGGGCATGGATTTTGCTAAAAACTGGATTGTGTCCATAAGCCTCATCAAAGCCAGTTTATTCTCAGGCTCTGGCAACCTTTGAATAGCTCTTCCACCTTTGCAGGGCTGCCCCACAAAGCCTGCTCTGCACAGTTTGCCTGCAAACCAAGACGTTTATTTCATCTTGTTGCTGAAGTCTTGGGGGCCGCGAGGTTACCTCCAGTGAGGGAGGAGGGTCTGTTTCCACCTCACAGCAAACAGCCGCCACAAGTATGTACAATCTCAGAGGTCTCTTTGGATACCTTCCAGAGCCCGGCCAATCAGGGAAGTGCTAGAAGCACAGAATGCTTGAAAACATTAGAAAAACATGCCTGACTTGGAGCTTTCCTCATTAATTAGGATGGCCTGCAGAATTTGTTGACTCTAAGTCTGAGAAGAAAAGAACTTACTTGGTTAGTAGCTTGAAAGAGCAGTGATTTTCTTTTCTGTGTCGACCTGCAGTGGGCAGTGCGGATGGCGGGCAGGAGCCGGGAGGTTTGTCCAGGTCATGGCTGCAGTTCTGTCTGCGTGAGCCCCAATCTCTTCCTCTGCGAGCTCCTCCATTTCCCTCTCTGGTTGCAGTCCTAAGGGTGTTAGCCCTCACAGAAAGGGTTCTACATCCGAAGCTGTTCCCGTTCTCTTTCTTTCCTGGTATCCCAACTCCCTACCTGGGAACTGACCAAGCTCATGCCTGATTAGTGCCAGAGACTTGTTTTGCTCTATTGAAATATACCCTGGGGAGCATGTATCTCTCGATTTGGGGGTAAGCTGAATATTAAGCATTAGCTGCCTGGCTAAAGAAGCTGGAGCACTTCTGTGATGTCTGATAACAGAAATTCAGCTCCTTAGACAGCTGAGATACAAAAGGTCTTAGCCAGGGCAATTAGGCAAGAATGAAATAAAGGAATCCAGGTTAGAGAGGAAGAAGTTAAACTATATTTTCAGATAACTTAATCATGGTTATAGAAAATCCTGAGGAATCCACTAAAGAACCATTAGGATTAATAAATGAGTTCATCAAGGTTATGCAAAAATCAACTGTATTTCTATGCAGGAGCAATGAGCAAACCAAAAATGAAATTAAGAACAAATTTCATTTATAATAGCATTAAAGTAATAAAATACTTAGGAATAAATTTAACCCCCCAAAAAGGTTAGACCCGCTACACTCTGAAAACTACACACATTGTTGAAACAAATTAAATAAGAACTAAAAATGTGGAAAGATACTGCAGGTTCATGGATCAAAAGCCTTAGTATTAGTAAGATGGCCATACTACCCAAATTGATCTATAGATTCAGTGCAATCTCTATCAAAATCCCAGATGACTTCTTTTCAGAAATTCACAAGCTAACCCCAGATTCATGTTGAAATTGAATTTGAAGGGATCCAGAACAACCAAAATAATCTTGAAAAAAAGAACAAAGTTGGAGGAGTCATACTTCTCAACTTCAACAATTATTACAAAGCTACAGTAACCAAAACAGTGTGGTACTGGCATAAGGACAGACATATAGATCAATAAAATAGATTTGAGAGTCCAGAAATAAACTCTCACATTTAGAGTCAATTGCCTTTCAACCAAGATGCCAAGACCTTTCAATGGGGAAAGAATAGTCTTTCAACATATGGTGCTGGGACAATGGGTAGACATGCAAAAATAAATTTAAAACAAGAATTTGGGCCCTATCAAACACCATATACAAATCAGAATAGATCAAAACCTATGCAATAGCTAAAACTAAAACTCTTAGAGGAAAACATAGGTGTAAATTTTTGTGACCTTGGGGTAGGCAGTGGTTTCTTGGATATGATACTAAAAGCATAAGCAAATAAAGAAGAGACAAACTGGGCACAATTAAATTTTGAAACTTTTGTGTTCCAGAGGATATCATCAAGAAAATGAAAAAGACCCCACAGAATGAGAGAAAATTTTTTGTAAATCATATATATGATAAGGGACTCATATCTATAATATATAAAGAACTATTGTAACTCAACAACAAAAAGACAACCCATTTAAAAAATGGACAAAATATCTGAATAGACATTTCTTCAAAGAAGATATGTAAATGGCCAATAAGCAGATGATGCTCTACATAATTTGCAATCAGGAAATGCAAATCAAAACTGTAATTAGATACCAATTAACACCCACTAAGATGGCTGTAATTTAAAGAAAATAACAAGTGTTGGCAAGAATGTAGAGAAAATTGGAACCTCATATATTACTGGTTGGAACATAAACGAGTACGACTGCTTTGAGAAACTGTCAGTTCCTCAAATAGTTAAACAGAATTATCATATGACCCAGCAGCTCTACTCCCACATATATCCCCAAGAGAAATGAAAACGAAAATGTATGTCCACATAAACATTTATACACTAATATTCAAAGCAACATTGTTCATAATAGTTAAAAGTGAAAACAACCCAAATGTCCATTGGTAGATATATTAGTAAATGTTCTAAAGAGAACAGAACCAATGGGATATATATATATGTTGTTCTGGAGATATATATATGTATATATATATACACACACACATATAAATATATGTGTATATATATATGTATATATATATACACACTCACACACATACACACACACATATAAATATATATATATATGATGAAATTTATTATAGGAATTGGTTCACATGGTTATGGAGGCCAAAAAGTCCTACAATCTGCCATCTGCAGACTGGAAAACGAGGAAAGCTGATAGTTAATTCAGCCTGGGGCCAAAGGCCTGAGAACAAGGGGGCCACTGGCATAAGTCCCAGAGTCTGAAGGCTTGAGAACCAGGAGCTCTGATGTCCAAGGACAGGAGAGGATGTATATCTTAGTTCAAGAAGAGAGAGATAAAATATGTCTTTCCTTTGCCTTTTTGTTCTATTTGGCCCTTCAGTGGATTCGATGAGACCTGCCCACACTGGTGTGGATGAGTCTTCCTTACTCAATGGCGGCCAGGTCATATTTGAATATTCTTATTCTCCTCTCTGCCTCGAAAATCCTCCTGGTTTGTAGAGAGAGTGGTCTCATTTTTAGCTTATAAAAGCCAAAGTTGACATTTTCTGTTGTTGTGTTTTGTTTTCAAGGCTCAGACTAGCAAGCAACAAAGGCTTGAGGGACCTCACTTCCTGTCTGGCTCCCCAGCTCCCTGGAGACTTGAATCTCAAATAAATGTTTCTGTCAGGAGGCTGAGCTCCCAGCTGTGTAAATTGGTCACAGATGTAATTGCATTTGCCCTCTGCCCTGGAGGAACACAGGCCTGTGGTTGGGGGTTTAGACGTCTCAGAATGAAAGACATTACTCCTGACTCTGGTTAATAGCCGTGAAGCCCAAAATCAGCTGCCACAGACAGGCCAAAGTGTGGCCAGATGTACAGGGTTGTTGCTAGCCAGACTCCAGGCCTGCACAGCCAGTTACCCAAATGGGATCATTTCATTGGCCCGTCGGGCACAGTCAAGACCCAGGCTTTTCCATTGACTCTTCTTACTTCCAAACATGACTCCAACCACACCCTTCACCCCCCTCCCTCCCTAATGTGCACAGGACCTCTGCCAACATCTCCAATCCTCATTTTCTTGAATAGTAGGCAACGGCAGCCCCAGCACATTAACACTGCCCGTGATATAACTGCTAGAATCCAAAGAAAATAAACAGAGAAATATGCTGCTCACACCCATCCAGTACCCTGAGATCCTAACACAGGGTTGACTTAATCAAATAGCATTTCAGTGGTGCCTGGCATAGAAATTGAAGCCTAGAGACCAGACCTCAGCAGGGGGCGATGAGACTGAGTTAGACCAACTCTTTGGGCATTTGAAGCCCTGGATATAGGTAGGACATAACGAGGCTGTCCAGGACGGAGAGTCAGAGCCAGTCTGTACTTCGCTGGGATGGAAAGGGTGAAAAACACTGCCTGACAATCCCTGAAAATACTGTGAAAGGACCTTTACATCATGACAATTCCTCCAGCTAGCTTTCTAAAGATCACCGACCAGGCAGCTGGGTCTTTTGTTCAGGAGCTGTTGGGTAGCAGATCTCCAGGAGACTGAAGATGCGTTGAATGAACTTTTAAACAATGTTTATGGAATGTTCCTATTTCTGGGGTTTTCACTCTCATTAGAGAACTGGCCGACAAGTATGTGCTCCAAGCACTGAGACAGACTTGGACTTTCTTGCACCACCTACTGTAATGGGTCGTGGCTAGGGGTGCAGGCTCTGGGTGCAGGCTCTGCCTGGCTTGGAATTCACGCTCTCCCATCTATTAAACTTGTGACTTGGAGAGTCAATCTCCTCCTCAATTTCCTCATTTGTAAAATGGGAATAATAAAAGGCCACACTTTATAGAGTTGCTAGGAGACTACATAAAATAATTCATGTAACATGCTTTGGAGAGAACCTGGCATATGAGAAAGAGAGGGGGTGGTGGGGGGAGAGAGAAAGGAGGAGGGGAGGAGGGGCAGGGGCAGGGATCATCATGTGATTCTTAGCATGCAATTCTGAGTTCAAAGAACTGAGTGATTTGCAAGAACAAAAGTAGGGCTTCCCTGGTGGCACAGTGGTTGAGAGTCCGCCTGCCGATGCAGGGGACACGGGTTCGTGCTCCGGTCCGGTAAGATCCCACATGCCGTGGAGCGGCTGGGCCCATGAGCCATGGCAGCTGAGCCTGCACGTCTGGAGCCTGTGCTCCTCAACGGGAGAGGCCACAACAGTGAGAGGCCTGCATACCGCAAAGAAAAAAAAAAAACAAAAACAAAAGTATACCAATTCTCATCCAACGATTTATATGAGCTAGTTGTCCAGTGTTTACACTTAGTTATAAAAGCAAGAATAGGAATCAAATTAATGTTTAATTGTGTCTGAGAGCCCTAGAAGTAATATTCATTCATAGGTATATGAACTCAGTGGAGGAAGCACACATCTCATTAATAGATGAATTTCCAATAAAAGTTTACTTTTTACATGTAGTTATCCTTTTCAAAGTATATGAAATATATAGGTTGTTTTGATCAATTGTGTAGGAATAATAAATTAATAGTAACTCAATCCAGATTAATGTTTAACACTTTAACCTTTAGTCACAGGAATTTTTTAAAAACTAATTTTATTTTTTTTGTTGAAGAAAAATATGATAGGGTGAACAGTAAATGACTCTGAAGTATAAAATGTATTATTACAACAGGATATAATTCTGTGGGGAAGTAGAATTGAGATACAAGTTCAAGGAGAAAAAGGAGAAATTTAAAATTTACGTTCATTAAAAAAAGAACTTGTGTATTTTAAATGGTGATGATTAAATGAGTAATGTTCACAGTTTTATTTTAAAATTTCAATATTTGCCATACATCAAACCAGACATTTAATCTTTTGCAATAACTTAAAACTTACGATAAAACCTTTTAGGTGACAGTCTTAAAAATATAAGGAATTGGGGACTTCCCTGGTGGCACAGTGGTTAAGACTCCACACTCCCAATGCAGGGGGCCTGGGTTCGATCCCTGGTCAGGGAACTAGATCCCACGTGCATGCCACAACTAAGGAGCCAGCGAGCTGCAACTAATGAGCCTGCCGGCCAAAACTAAAGACCTGGCACAACCAAATAAATGAATTAACTAATTAAATAAATATTTTTAAAATGCAAGGAATTGGATAGCATTACTATTACTATTGTATAGCATTACTATTACTATCAAAATTACTATGGTATATGTGAAAAATGTTTGAAGATGACCTATTCTACGTGTGTGTGTACATGTAATTATTCCATTGAGACAACTTTTTACCTTCCTTAAGTCCATGGAAATATAGAAGTCAAGAATATGTTCTAGATCTTTTTTTTTCTATGGCAGGGATCCCCAGTCTTTTCCTGGTGTTATGGACTGAATTGTGTTCCCCCTCCGCAAATGCATATGTTGAAACCCTAAACCCCAATGTGATTGTATTTGGAGATAGGGCTTTTAGGGAGGCAGTTAAGTTTAAATGAGGTCATAAGGATGAGATCCTAACCTGATTGGACTGATGTCCTTATAAGAAGAGGAAGAGATACCAGAGATCTCTCTCCTCTCTCTCTCTCTCCCTGCACACTCACAGAAGAAAGGCCATGTGAGGACACGGCAAGAAGGCAGCCATCTGCAAGACAGAAAGAGACCTCACGAAAAACCAACGCTGACAGCACCTTGATCTGGGACATTCACCTCCAGAATTGTGAGAAAATAGGTATCTGTTGTTTAAGCCACTCTGTTTATAGTGTTTGGTTTTAGCAGCGCTAGCAGACTGTTACACTGATGATGATCCTTTAAATGATCACTTGGAAAGAAATGTTGATAATGAAAGCTGCTGACACAGATGAGGCAGGTTATGAATTAGGCTGCAAGGTCAAGGTTATCTGGCAGCTGGTGATCAGACTGCTGGCAAATATATGATGACTTCCATATGGTGAGATTTCCTTAATGATGCAGTAAGAAGACTCACTGTGGGCAGATCACTGGGGAATATTTCCTAGAGGACATGAGGTGGGCAATGAAACATGGGAGGTTCTAGGGGTAGCATTTAGGATGGAAAGATAGTATGACCAATGGCTCTGAGGAGAAGAGGCCATGACTGTGCCAACTGTGAGTAGACCTGAGGCAAATTTTACCTGCAGAGGAGTGATGGGCTCTGTCCCTACCCTGAGATTCACCAGCACAGTTACATGGAAGGGGTCCCTAGTTGCTTTGTGCGTGAACGCACTTTGCCCCCCAGTTTGATTTAAACTCTGTTAGGCTAAGGACTCCTTGACTGACTTCCTCCACCTGCTGGGACCTTCTGCTCTTCTGCATTTCCATCTTGGTATGGAGGGATCACATCCTCCCAGGACTTTCATCATCACCTCTACACTCTCTCCTTTATTTCTGTATCCTTTAGGACATCACATGGCTGCCCACTCCCTCAGACTCCACCCTGCACCCTCTTCATTCATCAACTCCCTCAGTACCTTCATGGACCTCATACAACCTGTGAATATCCTAAAAACCATTGAATTGTACACTTTAAAATGGTGATTTTTATGGTATATGAATTATATCTCAAATTTTAAAGTTAGACTACTATATTGAAAAAAATCATCCCTATAAAAATATAACTAAGAAATGGGCTTCCCTGGTGGTGCAGTGGTTGAGAGTCCACCTGCCGATGCAGGAGACACGGGTTCGTGCCCCGGTCTGGGAAGATCCCACATGCCCCGGAGCAGCTGGGCCCGTGAGCCATGGCCGCTAAGCATGCACGTCCGGAGCCTGTGCTCTGCAGCGGGAGAGGCCACGGCAGTGAGAGGCCCTCGTACCTAAAAAAAAAAAAAAAAAATACAACTAAGAAACAGATTGAAATACGGAATAATTTTTATTCTGCTAAGATTAAATGTTGGTGTTTGATAATCAATATAAAATTTTATGATATTTGTTTTAAATTTTTTTAAAACCCATTGGTAAATAATTGAACAAAGATAGTGGAAGCATGGGAGAAATGAATAGAGTGAAGGGCGTTTCTGTAGGAATGAGTCTGGGTAAAGTGAAGAAGGAGGGAGGCAATGAGAGACTGGTGGGAGATCTATCTGGGAGGAGAATAAATGCTGGCTGAATGAATAGAGTTTCACATTTTTTGTATTAGGGTAAACAGGAAATTAACAGCAATCGCTTGCATTAACATTTGAACAAGTTTTAACACTGCTATACATGCCAATGGAGCCGGTTTCAGACTAAACCATCTTGTATGGGACGTGAGCTTGCAAATGGAAAGACGAAGAATTCTGAAAACATATGCTGGTGTCAGTTTTTACAGGCAGTGTTTGAATTTGCATTTTAATGTTATGAGAAATGTCTTTAGTGAATAAAGCCTGTGCTTCTGGGTAAAGGATAGTTTACCCTCTAAGGGGTTCTCAGTTCTTTGACTCTCCACCTCATTTGGGAGTTCCTGGACCTTCCACATTCTAAAGCAGGGTTCCTCCCAAAGCAATCACCACCTCATAAAATGTACAATGGGCTGGGCTTTTTATTGAAGGAAACAGTGATACCATCTCAAGAACTTTGCTTTGTTTCTCCCCATCCAAGTAGAAAGCATGTGGCGGTGAGTAGGTACATTATAAAGTTGGAACTAGAAAACATGTTTATGGCATAATGATTACAGGGCCCCAGTAAACACGAAGAAAAAGCAAATGAGGATTTAATATATCATGAATAACATAATTTACTGAGCTTAAAAGATCTTGAGAGAACATTATAGACCAACGTTCTCATTTAAAATATGGGAAAACTGAACTCCTCTTCTGGGAAGATGGAGAAGTACTTTTCACTATCCCTTCTGCTAATGCGACTGAAACCCCTGGACGTTATATATAAGACAAAGGTAAGAAAACTCTGAAAGGTGGAGAAAAAAGGCAGACTAGCAAGGGAATCTCAGGACCAAAGGACCAATTCTACACAATCTCTTCCAGAAAAGAGAAGAGGAAAGATCACTTCCCAATTCATGGTTATGAAAAAAGTCTTACCCTGATAACAAAAGCAAAGACAGTACCAAAAGCTACAAAAAGCTACAGCTAACATTATACCTAATGTTGAAAGACTAATTTCTCCCTAAGACTGGCAACAAGAGAAGGATCTCTGATTTTATTACTTATATTCAACATAGTGCTGAGTTAAAAATACAAAATTAAAAATACAGTACTGTCTATAATCAGTCAAAAAATGGAAATACCTTTTCAACAAATGGTGCTGGAGCAATTGGACATCTGTGAACAAACAAATTGAACCTTGACCTAAGTCTCACACCTTATACAAAAATTAACTCAAAATGGATCATGGACTTAAATGTAAAACATCAAACTATAAAACTTTTAGATAAACAGCATCAGAGAAAGTCTTCAGGATCTAGGGCTAGGCAGTGTGTTAGACTTGACACCAAAAGCATGATTCATAAAAGAAAAAAATTAATAAATTGAACATCAAAATTAAAAATTTTTGTCAGTGAAAGACCCTGTTAAGGGGATGAAAAGGCAAGCTAGAGACTGGGAGAAAATATTTGCAAACCACATCTTTGACAAGGAGTTATATCTAAATGATATAAAGACCTCTATAGTTTCAATGGTTAAAAAAAATCAGGGCTTCCCACTGGTGGCAAAGTGGTTTAGAATCTGCCTGCCAATGCAGGGGACACGGGTTCGAGCCCTGGTCTGGGAAGATCCCACATGCGGTGGAGCAACTAAGGCTGTGCACCACAACTACTGAGCCTGCACTCTAGAGCCCACGAACCACAACTACTGAAGCCCGCGCGTCTGGAGCCCGTGCTCCGCGACAACAGAAGCCACGGCAATGAGAAGCCCGCGCACCGCAATGAAGAGTAGCCCCCGCTCGACGCAACTAGACAAAGCCCGCGTGCAGTAGCGAAGACCCAATGCAGCCAAAAATAAATAAATGGCCCTTAAAAGAAAAAATCAACCCAGTTAGAAGACTAATCCAAAATTCATAGACAGACATTTCACTGAAGAACACATACAGATGGCAAATAAGCTCATGAATATATGTTCGACATCATTAGGGAAACGCAAACTAAAACCACAGGGAGATCACTACACACCCAACAGAATAACTAAAGTAAAAGACAGTGACTCCAGGAAATGCTGCCGAGGATGCAGAGAAACTAGATCACTCGTCGATTGCTGGTGGGAATGTAAAATTGTACTCTGGAAAACAGCTTGACAGCTTCTTAAAAAACTAAACACACGTCTACCATATGACCCAGCAACTGCGCTCCTGGATATTTATCCAGAGAAAGGAAAATGTGTATTTATGCAAAAACCTATACACAAATGGTTTTAGTAGTTTTATTTAAACATCTCATAAAGGAAATTTTAAAGGTTGATAGGATCCTAATAGTCATTGAGCATTCAACATTAACTGTCTAATAGAAGGGTAGACCAGATGACCATTAAGTTCTACTTCAAATCTGAAATATTGATTTTATGTAAAAACCCTCTGCTAGGTTTATGAGAGAATACAAAAAACAGGTGTCCCTGACTTCCAAAACTCTCACCTGTAAGGCCAGTACAGACAGGGCTGGAGATAGGGAGACCACTGGCAACTGAAGCTGTCTATGGGAATGAGGATACAGATCAGGTGCATTGAGAGGAGGTAACCTGAAAATTAGCCGTAATGCCCAGGGTCACAGGTGATACATGGAACTTTTGTCAAGGGGAATGTAAGTTGAGACTCTAAGTGAATAGATTGTTCCTAAAGTCAAAGAGGTCAGGGATGAGGTCTGTGTTCTGGAAACGGGAAGGGATGGAGAGAATTGTATTGAGACAGGCAGTCAGAGTGGTGAGGCTGGGTTGTTCAAGATCATGTGCCACCATAAGGATGTGTATCTCTTTTATGCAGTGCTCTGTGGTCATTCTCCAAAATTTCCAACTCCCAGTTCTTTGTTTTTGTTGTGTTGAGTGTTTGTTCAAGTTTCTCAGTAAGTATGTGTATGGTGACAACTCTCCACTCACTGTCCTTTCAAATATTAGTCATTTCTGTCTAAAAGAAGGAATCATAACCCACCTCTACTTCTGATGCTTGCTTAGCCCCAGCCTCAGATGATCTCTAGACTATTGGGGGAGGGGGTAGGAGAACACTGCTGACCTTAAACCCCTTTAAATTTACTGCCCTTCTTTTCTTCCCTGTAGTATTCAATAGACCTATTTAACCCAAGTTCTTTGGGATATATATATAATCCCAGTGTTTGTCTGTCCTTCCTCCTCAGCAGGGTCTGAATTTATCTGATGACTGCCAGCCATTCGTCTGTGTCAGATGGGGCTTACCCTTTAGTCTGCCCTATTTGTCTGGTAAATCACAGTATTATTCCGGGTGCTTTCCTACTAAGGCAGACAATCAAAGCATAGGCAGCATCTCTTCTGAGTCTATTTTTCTAATCCCTGCCTTTAAAATTCTGCCCACCACTGGAGTGTAACACCTTTATCAATTTCCTCTTAATTAACTAGACTCTCTTGCAACTATCCCCATCATCAACCAATATTTGTTAAGAATCGCAGAGTGTCATTGTTGGACAGGGAGAGCATTTCATTAGAGCAACTATGAAACGTTACTAATGTGTAGACACAACAGCAGATACAGATATTTGCAATCTGGGGCGTCTGAAAAACTGTAGATTCGAAAGCAAGTGTCAAAGTGCCCTCTAGTGGTGCGTACAGCACACTGACTGTCAGTGTCCTTTCTCCAGAGCAAAGGGAACACAGGTTGCAAAGATACAGGACTACTGGAAACCTGGCTTTTTGAATCCTATTCTCAGTTTCTTCCAGAAACCCTGAGATTCAGACAGGATGTGACACATGAAGATTTAAGTTATTAAAAAGAGGCTTCCGGCATCCAAGACCAGGAAGAGATAATGAATACGGAGAGGCTGTAGAAAACACTACACTGTATGCTAAGGATGAGTGTCCTCGGCCTTTCTTACCAGTCTGCTCGGAAAAATTGAGTTCTGCTTAGCAGTTTTTCAGCCAGGAGTGACACTCTTTTATTGGATAATGATTTATTGCGTTATTACACGTTGACCTAGAGGGAGCGTGTCCACTAGGCCACTTCTCAATTTGATGACAAGAGAACAAGTTGGGCACATCTCCAGGAGAGGGACCCCAATCCACTGCCGCTGATCCGCCACAGAGCCCAGAGGCTTTGTGTGCCGGTGTCCTTAGCTACACCAGTAATGGACATGGAGATGTGTGCACATCAATTTTTATCCATCTGTCATGTTTTAGAGGAATTTTCTATATCCCTTTTAAAATGGTAAGTTGCTTTGGCTATCGAGTTAATTTCCTCTCTTAATTCAATGAATTATCCCCCAAGAATCTAAGGCTTTGGTGATCTCTGAGAATGCTTTCAGATGTGAAATAGAATTATCCTAAGTCTTCTCAGAGCTCAGCTTATTATATGTTGGGCCTTAAATGAGGCTTAATTGTACCAGAATTTTACTATATGAGATATTCCTTAAGATGGGTAGCTCATCACCTGACACGTGGAATTCTTGCTATCCTGTGGCAGAGTGGTGTGTGGTTGAGGTGTATATATTAAGCTTCTACATGAAGCTGTCAGTCAGAGACGGGGCAGATGCCCCCAATTAATTTCAATATTAACATCAATGTGCTGAAATAATACAGTCAATCAAACATACTAGGTGCCACAAAAGAAAATAGAGGTGGTCTTGCATTTGATCAGAAACAGAAAACAATGCACCGACAAAAAAAGTTAGAAAGGAGGAGTCCGTTTCATTCCTAAAGAGAAAGTTAGTAAATATGCATATTTGTAAATCTTTGCGTTTTTCAAGGAAGACTTCTTAGGATTTTCATTTGATGTTGTTTTTATTTTTAAAAAGAGGTTGAAAGAAGGCAGAGAGATCAAAGAGAGGAGCTGGAAATTAGGAGCTGTTTCCAAGACAGCAAAAGGGAGGATGAAATGTTATGGATTTGAAGGAGACAGCATTTGACTAATGCAAAGAACGAGGCGAGAGGAAACGAGAGACATCCTTGGCGAAACTGAGAATAGGAAACACGCGACTCCTCTGAAGCTTCTGTATTTAAAGCTCCAAACTGCCCTCCGGCTGCCCCCAGCGCCCAACCCCCCTCCCAGCTCGTAGGCCCGCCAGGCTTCCGTGTCTTTTCTCCCTCCGAAGAAATTTCACCTCAGAAAACCAGAGGCACACTGAAACTCTTGACTTCTCGCGGAGGCTGTGGAATTTCAACATGAGGTAACAGCTCGGGGAAACCTACCTAGCATGATTCAAAATCGAGGGACGGCCTGTCCAGAGCCCCTAGTAAGTCCGTTTCAGACATCCAAGGGCTGGAAAGTTACTGAAGACAGAAAGTTACAGATTCTCAGAAAAACCACATCCTATAGAAGCACAGCCAGCTTGGATACAGCTGGGGACCAAAACAGATATGAACCCACCCCCTCTTTCCTGCTGTTTGCCCTTTGAAGCCCAATAAAAGATTCAAACGCCCACCCCTTGGTGCCAAAGCCACTCCATGCGTCTGGCCCCTTTCCTCTCTTGGAAAGTGAATAAAAACTCTTCTTCTCCTCTTGCTAATATTTCTGTGAATTCTTTCACAGTCTGCGTTGGCTCACCTAACATTTCATGCTAGACTTTCTCCAAGGGGGGGCAAACACTTCTCAGGAGCTGGGGTGGCAGGAGCCTGAGGTTGGGGAAGAGTGAAATGTATGTGAAAGTCTATGTTTAGTCTTTTTTTTTAATTTTAATTAAAAAAATTTTTTTTGAAATATAGTTGATTTACAATGTTGTATTTGTTTCAGGTGTACAGCAAAATGATTCAGTTATATATATACTTTTTTATATTCTCTTCCAATATAGGTAATTACAAGATATTGAGTATATTTCCCTGTGCTATACAGTAGGTCCTTGTTGGTTATCTATTATATATGTAGTAGTGTGTATATTTTAATCCCAAACTCCTAACTTATCCCTCCCCTACTATGTTTGTGAGTTTGTTTGTTTTCTATGTTTGTGAGTCTATGTTTTCTATGTTTGTGAGTCTATTTCTGTTTTATTTGTTTTCTATGTTTGTGAGTCTATTTCTGTTTTGTAAGTAAGTTCATTTGTATCGTATTTTTTAGATTCCACATATAAGCGATATCATATGGTATTTGCCTTTCTCTGTCTGACTGACTTCACTTAGTATGCTAATCTCTAGGTCTATCCATGTTGCTGCAAAGGGCATTATTTCATTCTTTTTTATGGCTGAGTAGTATTCCATTGTATATATACACCACATCTTCATCCATTCCTCTGTTGATGGACAGTTAGGTTGTGATATATGTTTAGTCTTTAACATGAACACACATTTTGACATTACTCATTAATTCATCTGAGTTCATTTTTACATAAAATAATATTAACAATAACATCACGGTACCATTTATTAAATTATATGTTCCAAGCACAGTGATAAAGACTACATATACATTATCTTACTTAATCCTCTCATGAAACCTCTTAAAATGGGTATCAATATTATCTGCATGTTTACATGAGCAAATAGGCTCAGAACGGAGGCAAAATTTGCCCAGGAATGGCTGACAAGTGGTAATGCTGGGTTTCAAACCCAGGTGTGTCCTGTCAGCAGAATGACCTTGAAAACTGGACCTCTTCAATCAGATAAAGCCATGAGAGAAATCCAAAATTCAATTCGCTACCACTGTAATATCTGTAAGAGTGGCATGATCTCAACAGGCGAGAAGTTTATAAAAAACTTTTCAGGATTCCATCAAGTTCAAAGATTTTAAAAGTTGGCCAGAAGTGAGATCATACGTTAGGCGACAAAACAGGTTGAAAAGGTCGTATGAAAAGGTCTCACTTGCCAAAGCTGACACGATTTAAGCCTCAAAAAGAGAATAATGACTGTGCCCTCTGATATATATTAAATCTGGAAAACCATGGGGTCTATAGTGAGATGCAAAAAGTGAGAATTAACAGGGTTTTTTTTAATCTATAAAAGCAGGTGAATAGAATGCATTTTTATTGAGCCTTGTTATTGCTGTTGTTGGCTCATTTATTAAATCAATGAAGAATACAGAATGTAGAAAATTAACAATTGAAAAGCACTGACTGACTGAAAGAGAATATCAGTTGACCAGCTTCATAAGTAATAACCTTCAGTCACTGAAAATCATCTAAAAATACAAAATTTAATTATCTATAATGTTCAATATCTGAAAGGGTTATGTCATCTCGTTTTTAAATATGAAAGAATGGAAGGTTCCATGAGGCCTGGAGACCTTCGAACGTGATAGGAACGCATCACGTTCGAAGATCTCCAGGGTTACAAGAAGAAAACATTCACACATCTAAAGTTTATCAGTGAGGTGGGAGCTGGGGCCTCCCGTCTACTCCTGCTGGAGTAGAGAAGAATTAGGTCAGGTGCATAATTTAAATCCAGGGAGACCACTGCTCTCTTGTTGTCATGGAGTCATAAAGGAACAGCAAGAACCAAGCACGTTCCATCAGGGTCACAAATGAGAATCCAGGCAGCCTTCAGCTGTAAGTCTCCCTCAGTAGAGAATGTTGGTGAACTGGTAGGGTGACCATCTTCCTTAAACGAATAAGTGTTTTTCAACCTGGGGGGAATTAAAAATTCAGAATTAAGTACAGAAATGCTTAAGAGAATCAGAACACTAGTGTCAATACCCTTATGTTAAGAAGGTGTCTGCATATTTGGTATTTTGCCTGTAAGACAGCCTTTTCACTACAATTTGAAATGTGTGTTTGTGCAATCGACTTAAACGTATGATTTTAAGGTGAAAGTCGTTCTCAGTATTGAAACTTCTAAGAGAACTTTGGGTTTACTTTAGTTTATTGGATTTGTAACAATTACTTAGTTCTCCGGAAGGTTTTGCTTGGTATTGATAAATCAGGTCACTGCTGACTTAAAAGGGAAAAGCTTAGGTTGATGCAGCTGCTAAAGGCACTTCCCCAACAGAACATCAGCCCTGGGTCTTGGCACCTTTGCCATTTCCTCATCCAGCCCCTCCCTACCTCTAGTTCACAAAAGGGGGCTGTGATAGAAAAGGCTGCCCGCGCTTCAGCGGGCTGCTTCCTCCATCCGGTCACAAATTCTAGGTACAGCCAGATGGGTTTTCCATGGCCCCTATGTCCTCCACCCTGTCCAAGACAATGCGTAACACTCAGCAGCGTGCTTGGGCGCAGAGGGGACAAGGGAACAGATAAAAAAAAATGCTTGCTTGTGTCTGGCTTTTCTAATCTAGCAGCTTCTCATCGTGTGCTTTGCCCTGTTCATACACGGTGTCGTTCAGGGAACCCAGTGCCATCCCGCACAGCACCCAGCAGTGACGTTATCAAACCTGCCCTCCCCCCTCAACCTGGCAACTGACTCTTTTAAACTTCCTTGGTCAATGCGATATTCCCATGACTTAGTTGTAATACTTCTAGTCTCTGGATGGCCCAAGGCTCTCCCTTGCAGGAAGGCAATCCTATTATTACAGCAAAAAATTGTTCCAGAAATAGTCTCACTAGGGAATTTCCTTGCTAGGAAATTTCTCTTAACATAGTTTCAGCCCAAGGTTCTCATTCTAAAGAACAAGTTTTCCAACATGTATGCAAATGGCAACCATGTAATTTGTACCACCCTCAGAGCTCTGGCAAAGTAGAAAGAAAGAAAATGAAACCTCAAAGCAAAGGTTAGGTAAATTTGTTTTAAATGGGCTGAGGCCCTTCCAGGGATGATGCGTGGTGCATCTACAAGCCAGGGAGCCACAATTCAACTGGCTCAAAATACATGCAAATATCAGGAGGAGATCCAGGTCCAGCTCTTCCTTTAGTACCTGGAGGACACATTGCTGTCATTACCAAAGGTCACTTATCTTCCAGGGTTTGTAAAGAGTGGGTGCCCCAACATATTTATTCCTGCCAGAAGTCTGATTCTCTGTAAAAGAACATTAGGGGGAAAAATAACTGCCTCTCACCCAGGCAGTTTTTCTTCATCACCCCTGATGACTATGTGTTCATTTCACCACCCTTGGGAATAGCGACATCTCATGGCAGGTCTGGCCCATGATGCAAATGGAGAGCCAGAGACAGCAAACCCTGGCTACCTCTTAACTACCGGCAGCGAAGTTGGCCCTGACAGCCCTGAAGTCACTTAGAGGAGGCAGCTTTCACCACCCTGTGGTGGCTTCAGCCCACGAGGTGGAGAAGAGTTGACCCTGTTCCATCTTTGACTGACAGGGGAGTCCACGGTGAACATGGAAGAAGCTCCATGGAGATACAGAAGAAGTAACTTCAGGAATAAACTAGAAAACCTCGGAGCTAATGTTAGTTAGGATTCTTATCTTCTTTACTTCATAATACGCTGCTAGGGGCCAGGGTGAGGTGAGCCAGGCACCTCAGGTGCAGACTTGAAGGAGGGGCTCAGGCTCAGGGCCCTGTGTGCTGGCCCCGCCCTCCTTCCCCTCTTTTCGCCACGTCTGTTGTCTTCAAGACTCTCTGTATTCATTTGCTAGGGCTGCCATAGCAAAGTACCACAAACAGGGTGGTTGAAGACAGCAGAAATGTATTCTCTCACAGTGCTGGAGGCCCGAAGGCCCAAATCAAGTTGTGGGCAGGGCCGGTTCCCTCTGAGGGCTCTGAAGGAGGATCTGTTTCATGCTTCACTCCTAGCGTCTGAGGTCAGCCATCAACACTTGGCATTCTTTGACTTGTAGATGCGTCACTCCAGTCTCTACCTCCACCTTCACCTGGCATCCTCCCTATGTGTCTCTCTCTTCTTCTTCTAAGTTGGCCAGCTATACTGGATTAGGGCCCTCCCTAATGACCTCACCTTAACCTGATTACATCAGCGACAACCCTATTTCCAAGGAAAAAAAGTCACAGGTTCTGGGAGTTGGGACTTCAACATGTCTTCTGGGGGGACACAATGCAACCCATAATGGTCTCTTACAATAAAGGTGAACAGTTCTAATCCTTGGAAGGGCACATTTACAGCCAGTGCCAACTATCCATCACTGAGCAGCAAACCACCCCCATAACTTAGTGGCTTAAAACAAGAACCATTTTCTTTGCTCGTGATTCCGCAGTTTGGGCTGGGCGCGGCAGGGCCATCCTTCTGCTGTCTTGCCAGTGGTCACTCACATGGCTGCGTTCAGCTAGTGGCTCAGACGGGAGCAGGGCTCAGCGGCAAAGGCTGGGCTTCTCTCTCTCCATTAACTCTCCGGACCTTTCTTTTTTCACGTGACCTCTCCCCCTGGTCTTGCCAGCAGGGTAGCTGGACTTCTTAACGGTGGGTCAGTACTCCCAAGAGGACAAAATGGAAGCTGCTAGATCTCCTTAGGCTTAAATCTGGAGTTGGACACAGCATCATTTCTGCAGCATTCTATAGGTTAAAACAATTTCCAGGGCTAGCCCAGGTTCAGGGGGAAGGGAAAACCCAAGGGCATGAATACCGAGAGGAG
Source organism: Orcinus orca (assembly GCF_937001465.1). Classification (NCBI taxonomy): domain Eukaryota; kingdom Metazoa; phylum Chordata; class Mammalia; order Artiodactyla; family Delphinidae; genus Orcinus; species Orcinus orca. Next base: position 93,532,915 of record NC_064568.1, on the reverse strand, counting down.
AGAGTAGTTTGAAGCCACCGGTATACGAGCCTATCATAGCCTAGTAAAATATAGGTATAAATGTTTGCCCTTGTACATCCACAGAAGGGGGAAATATGATGAGGAGATGAACCCCCTCCCTCTTAACGAACTCCACATTTCATAGTCTAAATATTAAAATTGCAGCTAACAGAGAGGTCCTTAACACTTTCCTCCTCCAGGGAAAGATCATGACCCTTTTATAGATCCTAAAAGTCTAGCTGGACAAATGCAGTAACCTTTCTCAGCTGTTGACCTTTAGCACCCCTTTCCAACAGGCTTTTTGAAATTTGCTACCTTTGGTCTAAAAGTTCCACTTTGGCCCCATCTACTGAGTGACATCATATCTCTCTTCTTCCCCGGTCTTTCTCCCCTGCTGACCACAGGCCAACCTTGGAAGAGCTCAAAGGTGGTCATGGGGATGCAGATGCAAGAGAAAGCCTGTAATGTGGGTGATTAAGGAACTGAGGCATACGAGTCCCCAGGACTCTTCCTCCTTTCCTGTGATAGAGTTTTTAGAAATGGCAAAGTTTCAAAATTCTAAGGCTGAGATCCTTTTTTCTTTTTTTTTTAAGTGAGGATCAAACTTCTTCTTTTTTTTAATTATTATTATTATTTTTGGCTACACCACGTGGCACGTGTGATCTTAGTTCCCCGACCAGGAATCAGACCTGTACCCCCTGCACTGGAAGCACAGAGTCTTAACCACGGACCACCAGGGAAGTCCCTGGGGTCTTTTTTTCTTGATAGGCCTCTGTAAAAAAATTGTTTTTAATTTGACTTATAAATAGAATAATGAGTCAACTGAATTTTAAAGTTTAAAATTAGATTTTATAATCTGTAATTTTAATACATTAAATATTGACTTTAAAAAACAAAGTAAATCTCTGAATAGTCTCCCTGCGCACAAAAACACTCTCAAAGGTGCTAAAAAATGTACATCTATATTTAATATGTATGACTCCCTCTGGGCTGCTATCCATAAAGTGATAGTTTGGTAAACTGTTTTACATTACTACCAGACATGAGGAATAAGAGGTAATTATGAAGGATATGTAAAAGTGGGAAAGTTCTTTTGTATAATGTAAAGCAGAAACTGTTCTCAAGGAGACAGTGAGGGGTGCTGATTAAAAACTTGGAGTTCAGAATTGGTGACCTCCATCCAAACCCTAACTTGCCATCTACTCATTACTGGCGTTGGGTAAGTCACTGAAGCTCTCTGTATTCGTTCCCTGGGCTGCCATAACAGAGTACCACAAACTGGGTAGCTTGGAAGAGCAAAATGTATTGTCTCACAGTTCTGGAGAGGAGGAATCCTCCCTCATCTCTTCCTCTGCCAGCCATCCTGACATTCCTTGGCTCATAAATACATCACTATAATCCTCCATCTTCACATGGCATTCTCCCTATGTCTCTGTCTTCACATGGCCATCTTACAAGGACTCCAGTCCTATTGGATTAGGGACCCACCCTGCTCCAGTATAACTTTTCTTAACTAATTACATCTGCAATGACCTTATTCCCTAATAAGGTCACATTCTGACATACTAGAGGTTAGGATTTCAACATATGAATTTTTGGGAGACATAATTCAACCTGTCATGCTCTCCACCTGTCATGCTCTCCAAGGGAGGTCACTGCCTAGCTCAGTGGTCTGCATAAGGAAAAATCAGATTACAGGTGCAATGCACAAGGCATACTATATTGTGTATATAGAGTATATACACAATAAATGGTAATTAGTGTAGAAATGGACCAACATGAAATTATTGACCCTATGTAAGATACAAATTACAAATGTAAAAATTAATAATAATTATATCTCTGGAGGAATTATGGAAAACTTTTTTTAATGTATTAAGTATTCCTCAAGTCAGCTGAACTTTGTTTATTACAATGACTGTGAACTTGAAGTGTTGGCAAACATCAACAGCATGTCAACGTAGAATCCATCAAAAAATTTGAAGATGGCTGTGCGAAGAAGTGGCAGCAATACCCAAAAGTAGCAGTGGATGGTGCAAAACTCACTGCTTTGGTGCTGGGGGATTTAAAATAGTTACTTTCAACTTTTGATTCTTTAGAGGCTAATTATCTGGTCTGCAGATTATGGAAGCCCTTCTCCTGCACTTAAGACTTTCAGACTCTGCTTATTGTAAGCAGCCCTGCCGTCATCATTAAGACATTCATCACCAGGTGCCCAGTGATGGAGCAGAGAGGAATGAAATTGTTGAATTTTGAAATAGATGTGCATTTTTGGAGGATTTCCTGTTTCAGTTACTGTGAAAAATCATTAAGGACTGTTATGGACTGAATGTGTCCCCCCAGAATTCATGTCTGGAAGCCTTAACATCCAATGTGATGGTATTTGGAGGTGGGGCTTTTGGGAAGTGATTAGATTTAGTTGAGGTCATGAGGATGGGACTCTGATGATAGTATTAGTGCCCTTATAAGAGGAGGAAGAGACCAGAGCTCTCTCTCTGCGCCATGTGAGGTTACAATGAGAAGATGGCTGTGTACAAGCCAGGAGTAGAGTCCTTTTCAAGAACTGAATCTCCCAGTACCTTGATCTTAGACGTCCAGCCTCCAGAACTGTGAGAAATAAATGTTTGTTGTCTAAGCCACCCAGGCTGTGGTATTTTGTCATGACAGCCTGAACTGACTAAGACAAAAGGGAAAAGAATAAGGGATTCAATGTTAAAGCAAAAAGGGGTCTTAGGGAATATGTAATCTAACCCTTAATTTAGAGATGATAAAATTTGTGGCCCCAAAAGGTGGAGTGTTCTTCTCATTGTTACATGGTTTGTTAGAAAGCATGTTAGAAAAAGGCCACATAAGAATCTGGATACTCTAAACCACACATCCCTAAATTTCTGGTCCTTCTGATCAATATGTGTTGAATGAACGAAAGAAAAATTAAGAATTTCAGATATACAGTATGATAGTGCATGAAACAGTGGGAGGAAGTTTACACTCTCATGGTTTGGGGAAGTGAATTTTAATGCAGCACACTTTACACTGGGGTATTTGGACCCCTGGGTCACTCAACGGCATTCCAAGGCATATGCAGACAGGAATGGTTTGAAGACAGAATCAGTTTCCATCCTTGTGTTCAATTTCCATCCACCAGTGATGGAGGATCAGGTTCCCTTTTCACCCCTGCCCTTGCACAATTGTACAATTGAGGTTCCCTCCTTCCCAAAAGAAAGGCATCCTTCCACTCAACCTGCTCTTCACTGTGTGGCATTGTCCTGGGGTAGAAAAACCCTGGGTGCTCTTTGAAATATTCGTGTGAGTGTTGGAAAAGGGTACAGATCCTTTGGCAACTTTGGTTTCTAAGTTGTGCTTTCCAGAAAAATAAAGAAGGACATAATCAAGGTATCAGCTGGTAGATCATCGTTATAAGTTAATGTTTGTGATAGATCACTGTTAGATTTTTAGCATTTAACACAGAGATCAAAGAAATGGGTGACATTGCCATAACAAAACTCCTTCATTCCCATCTACTTACATGACCAAAGTTTCTCATAACTTCTATCTACAAAGACAAACACAATAATAGGAATGGAATTGATGCTGAACTCTGTCTCATTCTAGCAATAAACAGTAGTCATGAACAGGTACAAGAATTAACAGGGGAGGGGAGTCCTATATCTATGTAGGGCTTCACATGAATTCTAGTTCTTTACTTTCGGCTATGTGAAAGGTTTGTACTGCCCCACCCCCCTGTGAAGTGAGGTGTGGCCATGTGACTTGCATTGCTAATGAAGTGTGAATGGCATGGACGTGTATCACTTGCAGGCAGAGACTTTAGAGCTTTTGCACTATTTGCCACGCTTCCTGTTTCCTGCCCAGTGATCATGGAAACACATGTTGAGATGAAGCCTCCAAAAGGCTGGGTCCCAGAGTAATGACCATGAGCAATGCCTCTTGCTGAATGGAACAGTCGTATGAGCAAGAGATACACTTGTGCTGTGTTAAGTACCTGAATATAATCCAGCCCCTCCAGATGAATAGTTTTTTTTTAATTTATTTTTTTACTGAAGTATAGTTGATTGACAATGCTCTGTTCTGCTGTACAGCAAAGTGATTCAGTTATACATATATAAACATTCTTTTTTTAAATATTCTTTTCCATTATGATTTATCACAGGATATTGAATGTAGTTCCCTGTGCTATACAGTAGAACCTTGTTGATATCCATTCTATACATAATAGTTTGCACCTGCTAATCCCAAACTCCCACTCCATCCCCCCTCACCACCCCACCTTGGCAACCACAAGTCTGTTCTCTATGTCTGTGCGTCCATTTCTGTTTTGTGTGTTATATTTTAGATTTCACATATAAATGATATCATATGGTATTTGTCTTTCTCTCTCTGGCTTACTTCACTTAGTACGATCATCTCTAGGTCCATCCACGTTGCTGCAAATGGCATTATTTCATTCTTCTTTATGATTGAGTAGTATTGCATGGTGTGTGTGTGTGTGTGTGTGTGTGTGTGTGTGTGTGTATCACATCTTTTTTATCCAGTCATCTGTCAATGGACATTTAGGTTGTTTCCATGTCTTGGCTATTGTGAATAGTGCTGTTATGAACATAGGGGCGCATGTATCTTTTTGAATTACAGTTTTTTTCTGGATATATGCCCAGGAGTGGGATTGCTGGATCATATGGCAACTCTGTTGAGGAACTTCCATACTGTTTTCCATAGTGGCTGCACCAACTTACAGTTCTACCAACAGTCTAGGAGGGTTCCCTTTTCTCCATACCTTCTCTGGCATTAATTGTTTGTAGACTTTTTGATGATGGCCGTTCAGACTGATGAGGTGGTATCTCATTGTAGTTTTGATTTTCATTTCTCTAATAATTAGTGATGTTGAGCATCTTTTCATGTGCCTGTTGGACATCTGTATGTCTTCTTTGGAGAAATGTCCAGACGGATAGTTTTAATAAAATGTACTTCTTAATGAAATTTTACTTTTGATGCTTAATAATTATTTATATACATAATTTATTTAAGTTGTTTTGATCAATTGTGTCAAATAAAAGTCATAGTTCAACCCAAAAGAAAATGTGAATGATAAGATCATTATGATCACAGGAAATAATAAAGTATAAATTTTGATTTCTATGATTTTTGTGGCAGAGAAGTATGATGGAGTGATCAAGAAAAGTGTTTTATCCCAATGCAATTCATTTCATAAAGCTTGAAATGGATTACACTAGGATAAATTCCTGAGGGAGATATGGAATGGAAATAGGAATTGAAGGACGAAAAGGAACAATATGAAATTTCAACTCTAAAAGTAGAGTTTCTTTCATGTATTTTTCAACTGAATGATGATAAACACTAAGTAATCCTGTTGTTAGTTTTCATTTGATATGTTTAAAAATGATATAATGTTTTCACTTGAAATAAGCTAGGAATTACATCTTTTGCAACTAAATTTACAATTAAGAGTTTTAGATTTTAATTAAAAATATGCAAGAGAATAAGTAGTTTTGGAGGGATACTTAAAAAAAATTGAAGGTGACAATTCTTATCTATCTAGGGCAGTGTTGTCTAAACCTTGGCGCTTTTGAAATTTTACGTTGGATAATTTTTTTGCTGGTGGCTGTCCTATGCACTGTAGGGTATTAAGCAGCATCCCGGGCCTCTGTCTACTAGATGCACTAGCATCCCACCTTCCTAGCTGTGACAACCACAAATGTCTCTAGACATTGCCAAATATCCCCAGGGAAAGCAAAATTGTTCCCACACAAGAACCACTTGATCTGTGGGTAAATGCTTTTTTTGTCTTCCTGTTTCCACTCTCTTCAAAGGCGTGAGTTGTCCAAAAATGCTGACAGTGACCCTAGGATCCCCTCAACCTTATTCCTATTCTTCTCCAAGCTTAAGAGAAGTGGCCAAGAAATGAAGTCTTATACCAGAACCAGTAACTCATTTATATTTCCTGCCTGCCCTGGCTACCCCCGGTATAAATTGAATTCAGTTTTGATGAAGAATGAGAAACTTGAGTTAGCACTGCTCAGGGCTGTTCCATGCCAAACTACTTTCTGCCCAGTATTACATTAGCTACATGAACACACACAATAATACACAATAATTCAATATGTCCAGGAGAAGAGAGATTTTGATTTTTTGGAGATCTTACTGATTCTTAACAAATGGGATATTTTTAGTACTTGAGGAGTAATAGGTATGGGAAAAGAGATTTTATGAATCAGTAGAAGCAAAAATAAAGGCAGCTCATGAAGAAAATGGGCTAAGGGTCAACAGCCAAGTAGAAAAAAAAGAAGAGTGGCCGTCACCTTGTTTTGTACATTCTGCACGTACACCAGCCTGAGCTGAGCGCTGAGGTCTTCATTCATTCGCGCAGGAGGAGGGAACATTATGGTCTCATTAAACATCTGCAGAAGCCAGATACTATGTGGATATTTAGCTTTTTTTGGCCTGAGTTTTGGGCTGTTTTTCTTGCAACCCTATTTAACAACTGCAGCCCTGAAAGGACAAGAAGAACACAGGGAAGAAAGCTCTTGGTTTGGAAAGTCTAGAGAAGCTAATTATTTAGATGCTCAAAGGGGTATGTGAAGAGCCAGGAGACCAGATCTGATTTGAGTTTGCCCCCTCTGGTATTGGAAGAAAAAACATCTGCTTCTTGGGGAGCCCAGAGTAGTTCAGTGCTTGGTTTCTTACTGTGCTCTGCTCTCACAAGAGGACCCCTTCCCTTTAAAAATTAGAATAAATCAAAAGCATGATGGGGGAGAGTGCTATGAGAACACAATGTTGAAATGCTTCCTCTTGCTTGCTCTCTCCCCTTATTTTTCCTCCAAATTTTCATAACCTCAAGGGAATAAAAAGAAAATTACTTATCATTATTGGCTTCTTCGCTGTAGGAGAAGCTTAACTCTTCCTACTGCTGTCCCAGGCCACCTAGTCACTGAAAGCAAGAATGCAGCAGTCCTGGTAGCCAGCTGATAGCAGATGTTAGAAAGTAGAGTATGTGGTCATCCACCAGAGGGCAGACAGCAGAAGCAAGAAGAACTACAATCCTGCAGCCTGTGAAACAAAAACCACATTCACAGAAAGATAGACAAGATGAAAAGGCAGAGGGCTATGTACCAGATGAAGGAACAAGATAAAACCCCAGAAAAACAACTAAATGAAGTGGAGATAGGCAACCTTCCAGAAAAAGAATTCAGAATAATGATAGTGAAGATAATCCAGGGCTCAGAAAAAGAAAGGAGGCAAAGATCGAGAAGATGAAAGAAATGTTTAACAAAGAGCTAGAAGAGGGCTTCCCTGGTGGCACAGTGGTTGAGAGTCCGCCTGCCGATGCAGGGAACACGGGTTCGTGCCCTGGTCTGGGAAGATCCCACATGCCATGGAGCGGCTAGGCCCATGAGTCATGGCCGCTGATCCTGTGCGTCCGGAGCCTGTGCTCTGCAATGGGAGAGGCCACAACAGTGAGAGGCCCGCGTACCACAAAAAAAAAAAAAAAAAGACCTAGAAGAATTAAAGAACAAACAAACAGAGATGAACAATACAATAACTGAAATGAAAACTACAGTAGAAGAAATCAATAGCAGAATAACTGAGGCAGAAGAACGCATAAGTGACCTGAAAGACAGAATGGTGGAATTCACTGCTGTGGAACAGAATAAAGAAAAAAGAATGAAAAGAAATGAAGACAGCCTAAGAGGCCTCTGGGACAACATTAAATGCAACAACATTCACATTATATGGGTCCCAGAAGGAGAAGAGAGAGAGAAAGGACCAGAGAAAATATTTGAAGAGATTACAATTGAAAAATTCCCTAACTTGGGAAAGGAAATAGCCACCCAAGTCCAGGAAGTGCAGTGAGTCCCATACAGGATAAACCCAAGGAGAAACACGCCGAGACACATAGTAATCAAACTGGCAAAAATTAAAGACAAAGAAAAATTATTGAAAGAAGCAAGGGAAAAATGACAACATACAAGGGAACTCCCATAAGGTTAACAGCTGATTTCTCAGCAGAAACTCTACAAGAAGGGAGTGGCATGATATACTTAGAGGGATGAAAGGGAAGAACCGACAACCAAGATAACTCTACCCTGCAAGGATTTCATTCAGATTCGATGGAGAAATCAAAAGCTTTACAGACAAGCAAAAGCTAAGAGAATTCATCAACACCAAACCAGCTCTACAACAAATGATAAAGGAACTTCTCTAAGTGGGAAACACAAGAGAAGAAAAGGACCTACAAAAACAAACCCAAAACAATTAAGAAATCGTCATAAGAACATACATATTGATAATTACCTTAAATGTGAATGGATTAAATGCTCCAACCAAAAGACACAGGATTGCTGAATGGATACAAAAACAAGACCCATATATATGCTGTCTACAAGAGACCCACTTCAGACCTAGAGATACATACAGACTGAAAGTGAGGGGATGGAAAAAGATATTCCATGCAAATGGAAATCAAAAGAAAGCTGGTGTAGCAATACTCATATCAGATAAAATAGACCTTAAAATAAAGAATGTTACAAGAGACAAGGAAGGACACTACATATGATCAAGGGATCAATCCAAGAAGAAGTAAAAATTATAAATATATATGCACGCAACATAGGAGCACCTCAATACATAAGGCAACTGCTAACAGCTATAAAAGAGGAAATCAACAGTAACACAATAATAGTGGGGGACTTTAACACCTCACTTACACCAATGGACAGATCATCCAAAATGAAAGAAATAAAGAAACAGAAGCTTTAAATGACACAATAGACCAGATAGATTTAATAGATATTTATAGGACATTCCATCCAAAAACAGCAGATTACACTTTCTTCTCAAGTGCTCATGGAACATTCTCCAGGATAGATCACATCTTGGGTCACAAATCAAGCCTCAGTAAATTTAGGAAAATTGAAATCATATGAAGCATCTTTTCTGACCACAACACTATGAGATTAGAAATCAATACAGGGAAAAAAAACACAAAACATACAAACACATGGAGGCTAAACAATATGTTACTAAATAACCAAGAGATCACTGAAGAAATCAAAGAGGAAATAAAAAAATACCTAGAGACAAAAGACAATGAAAAGACGACGATCCAAAACTGTCATGGGATGCAGCAAAAGCAGTCCTAAGAGGGAAGTTTATAGCTATAAAAGCCTACCTCAAGAAACAAGAAAAATCTCAAACAATCTAACCTTACACCTAAAGGAACTAGAGAAAGAAGAACAAACAAAACCCAAAGTTAGCAGAAGGAATGAAATCATCAAGATCAGAGCAGAAATAAATAGAAACAAAGAAAACAATAGCAAAGATCAATAAAACTAAAAGCTAGTTCTTTGAGAAGATAAACAAAATTGGTAAACCATTAACCAGACTCATCAAGAAAAACAGGGAGAGAACTCAAATCAATAAAATTAGAAATGAAAAAGGAGAAGTTACAACAGACACTGCAGAAATACAAAGCATCCTAAGAGACTACTACAGGCAACTCTATGCCAATAAAATGGAGAACCTGGAAGAAATGGACAAATTCTTAGAAAGGTATTATCTTCCAAGACTGAACCAGGCAGAAATAGAAAATATGAACAGACCAATCACAAGTAATGAAATTGAAACTGTGATTTAAAATCTTCCAACAAACAAAAGTCCAGGACCAGATGTCTTCACAGGTGAATTCTATCAAACATTTAGAGAAGAGCTAACACCCATCCTTCTCAAACTCTTCCAAAAAATTGCAGAGGAGGGAACACTCCCAAACTCATTCTATGAGGCCACCATCACCCTGATACCAAAATCAGACAAAGATACTACAAAAAAAGAAAATTACAGACCAATATCACTGATGAATATAGATGCAAAAATCCTCAACCAAATACTAGCAAACAGAATCCAACAACACAGTAAAAGGATCATACACCATGATCAAGTGGGATTTATCCCAGAGATGCAGGGATTCTTCAAAATACACAAATCAATCAATGTGATTCACCATATTAACAAACTGAAGAATACAAACCATATGATCATCTCAATAGATGCAGAAACAGCTTTTGACAAAATTCAACACCCATTTATGATAAAAACTCTCCAGAAAATGGGCATAGAGGGAACCTACCTCAACATAATAAAGGCCATATATGACAAACCCACAGCAAACATCATTCTCAATGGTGAAAAACTGAAAGCATTTCTTCTAAGATCAGGAACAAGACAAGGATGTCCACTCTCACCACTATTATTCAACATAGTTTTGGAAGTCCTAGCCACGGCAATCAGAGAAGAAAAAGAAATAAAAGGAATACAAATTGGAAAAGAAGAAGTAAAACTGGCACTGTTTGCAGATGACATGATACTCTACATAGAGAATCCTAAAGATGCCACCAGAAAACTACTAGAGCTAATCAATGAATTTGGTAAAGTTGCAGGATACAAAATTAATGCACAGAAATCTCTTGCATTCCTATACACTAATGATGATAAATCTGAAAGAGAAGTTAAGGAAACACTCCCATTTACCATTTTAACAAAAAGAATAAAATGCCTAGGAATAAACCTACCGAGGGAGACAAAAGACCTGTATGCAGAAAACTATGACACTGATGAAAGAAATGAAAGATGATACCAACAGATGGAGAGATATACCATATTCTTGGATTGGAAGACTCAATATTGTGAAAATGACTATACTACCCAAAGCAATCTACAGATTCAATGCAATCCCTATCAAATTACCAATGGCATCTTTTACAGAACTAGAACAAAGAATCTTAAAATTTGTATGGAGACACAAAAGACCCCAGATAGCCAAAGCAGTCTTGAGGGGAAAAAACGGAGCTGGAAGAATCAGACTCACTGACTTCAGACTATACTACAAAGCTACAGTAATCAAGACAATATGGTACTGGCACAAAAACAGAAACATAGATCAATGGAACAGGATAGAAAGCCCAGAGATAAACCCACACACCTATGGTCAACTAATCTATGACAAAGGAGGCAAGGATATACAATGGAGAAAAGACAGTCTCTTCATTAAGTGGTGCTGGGAAAACTGAACAGCTATACGTAAAAGAATGAAATTAGAACACTCCCTAACAACATACACAAAAATAAACTCAAAATGGATTAGAGACCTAAATGTAAGACCAGACACTATAAAACTCTTAGAGGAAAACATAGGAAGAACACTCTTTGACATAAATCACAGCAAGATCTTTTTTGATCCACCTCGTAGAGTAATGGAAATAAAAACAAAAATAAACAAATGGGACCTAATGAAACTTCAAAGCTTTTGCACGGCAAAGGAAACCATAAATAAGATGAAGAGGCATCCCTCAGAATGGGAGAAAATATTTGCAAATGAATCAACGGACAAAGGATTAATCTCCAAAATATATAAACAGCTCATGCAGCTCAATATTAAAAAAGCAAACAACCCAATCCACAAATGGGCAGAAGACCTAAATAGATATTTCTCCAAAGAAGACATACAGATGGCCAAGAGGCACATGAAAAGCTACTCAACATCACTAATTATTAGAGAAATGCAAATCAAAACCACAACAAGGTATCACCTCACCAGTTAGAATGGGCATCATCAGAAAATCTACAAACAATAAATCCTGGAGAGGGTGTGGAGGAAAGGGAACCCTCTTGCACTGTTGGTGGGAATGTAAATTGATACAACCACTATGGAGAACAGTATGGAGGTTCCTTAAGAAACTAAAAATAGAATTACCATATGATCCAGCAATCCCACTTCTGGGCATATACCCAGAGAACACCATAGTTCAAAAAGACACATGCACCCCAGTGTTCATTGCAGCACTATTTACAATAGCCAGGTCATGGAAGCAAACTAAATGCCCATTGACAGATGAATGGATAAAGAAGATGTGGTACATATATACAATGGAATATTACTCAGCCATAAAAAGGAACGAAATTGGGTCATTTGTTGAGATGTGGATGGATCTAGAGACTGTCATACAGAGTGAAGTAAGTCAGAAAGAGAAAAACAAATATCATATATTAACGCATGTATGTGGAACCTAGAAAAATGGTACAGATGAACCGGTTTGCAGGACAGAAGTTGTGACACAGAAGTAGTGAACAAACGTATGGACACCAAGGGGGGAAAGCTGTGGGGGGTGGGGATGGTGGTGTGCTGAATTGGGAGATTGGGATTGAGATGTATACACTGACGTGTATAAAATTGATGACTAATAAGAACCTGCTTTATAAAAAAATAAATAAAATTAAATTAAAAAATTAAAAAAAAGAAAGTAGAGTAGGTGATTTTCTCCTTTCATCAAAGCTAGCAAGAACACTAAATAATGTTTTAAAATGAGAAGAGTCTGGGTATAGCATGGAATACAACATTGAAGAAAATTGAGCTAATGGAATAATCCAGTCTTCCTGCAACTCAGCCGAATGTTATCACCAAGGGACTTAACAGCACCTTTTATTTGAAGATTCTAAAATATTTGACGTAGTGTACCAAACACGTGTCACATACTTAGGACCTTTGTCATTCTGTTTGCTCTCTCTCCAAGGCATGGTTCTGCCTAAAATAGCTCTCTGGTGCTCCTGGGTTCTGTTACAAACCCCAGAGACACATTCTAGAAGTAGAAATCAAATTAGATCGCTTTTTTGTTTCTTGGAGGCATTGGAGAACGGTGCTCTGCGAATCCAGTGAATCAATAGGTATGCAATGAGATTGTCATCATCATCACAAATGCATAGTTAATGAGGACAGAGGCCACAGGGGGAAAAAGTTGGACACTTTGATTTAGGCTCAACCTCCTATAGTAATGGTCAATGAGAAAAAGAAAAGCATGTCTCATATGAGAAGATCCTAAGGTCTGTAACACTTAAAATTCTCAAACCAAATGTCATGCAAAAAGGTTATTGATTCACTAGTTGGCTTTTGTATCACACAAACCTCAGCGAAATGCTCAAGGTGATGGAGCACAGTAATCCTAACCAGCTGAGTAATAACAATAAAAGGCAGGGGGCATGTTTATTATACAGCAATAATTAACAGGTGTGAAGTCATTCCAACGTTACAAATAAATGTCTGCAGAGGTCAGGCAAGCAAAATAAATATGTAAATCAGGCTGGGGGTAATAAGGTGGGAACTGGTAGGATCTGCCCTGAACTGGAAAATATATCATCTGCTAATAGCATGCACTTGCAATTACAAAAAAGAAAGGGGAAAAAAAGCAAAACAAAAACACTGTGCTAGTTAAACCAGACAGGTCAGGTTTAGGTGAGAAAGCAAGTTTGCAAGCCCTGTAAATAGCGCTGGCTCTTTCTTAGTCACTAGTACCTACCCTGGTCCCTGGATGAAATCTTTGAGGACAGGTTGATAATTTGTCCCATTTATGGAAACAGCTTAGTGACCCAAGAAATATTTGAGTTACATAATAGGATCCTTTACCTACAGAATTGCTTTCCCTGTGTTGTGCTGTGGGTTTACCTACACAGACAAATGTCATAAGAAAAAAATCATGTGAAATTCCTCATGTTTCCATCCACAATGTTCTCTTAACAAAGACCGATGAGAGAAATGCCTTTTAAATCTCACTTCAGGGACAGGAAGAATCCAGGACTTTGTTTTCATATTTATGGCCACTGAATTGTGCAGCCACGCTTCATTCTTTTTTTATTAATTTTTATTGGAGTATAGTTGCTTTACAACGTTGTGTTAGTTTCTGCTGTACAGCAAAGTGAATCAGCTATATGTGTACATACATCCCCTCTTTTTTGGATTTCCTTCCCATTTAGGTCACCACAGAGCATTGAGTACTGTGCTATACAGTAGGTTCTCATTAGTTATTTTATACATAGCACATTTCATTCTTCTCCCACTATTTTGGTCCTAGAATTCTGAATGTCATATTTGGAGGTCTTTTTTTTTTTTTTATCTTTATTGGAGTATAATTGCTTTACAATGTTGTGTTAGTTTCTGCTGTACAACAAAGTGAATCAGCTATATCTATACGTATATCCCCATATCCCCTCCCTCTTGAGCCTCCCTCCCACCCTCCCTATCCCACCCCTCTAGGTCGTCACAATGCATCGAGCTGATCTCCCTGTACTATGCAGCCGCTTCCCGCTAGCCATCCATTTTACATTTGGTAGTGTATATATGTCAATGCCACTCTCTCACTTCATCCCAGCTTCCCTTTCCCCCACTGTGTCCTCAAGTTTGTTCTCTATATCTGAGTCTTTATTCCTGCCCTGCCACTAGGTTCATCAGTACCATTTTTTTAGATTACATACATGTGCTTAGCATATGGTATTTGTTTTTCTCTTTCTGACTTACTTCACTCTGCATGACAGACTCTAGGTCCATCCACCTCGTTACAAATAACTCAATTTCATTCCTTTTTATGGCTGAGTAATGTTCCATTGTATATATGAGCCACATCTTCTTTATCCATTCATCTGTGGATGGACACTTAGATTGCTTCCATGTCCTGGCTATTGTAAATAGTGCTGTACTGAACATTGTGGTACATGTCTCTTTTTGAATTATGGTTTCCTTAGGGTATATGCCCAGTAGTGGGATTGCTGGGTCATATGGTAGTTCTATTTTTAGTTTTTTAAGGAACCTCCATACTGTTCTCCATAGTGGCTCTATCAGTTTACATTCCCACCAGCAGTGCAAGAGGGTTCCCTTTTCTCCACACCCTCTCCAGCATTTATTGTTTGTAGATTTTTTGATGATGGCCATTCTGACAGGTGTGAGGTGATACCTCATTGTGATTTTGATTTGCATTTCCCTAATGATTAGTGACGTTGGGCATATTTTCATGTGTTTGTTGGCCATCTGTATGTCTAATTTGGAGAAATGTCTATTTAAGTCTTCCACCCATTTTTGGATGGGGTTGTTTGTTTTTTTGATACTGAGCTGCATGAGTTGCTTGTATATTTTGAGATTAATCCTTTGTCAGTTGCTTCATTTGCAAATATTTTCTCCCATTCTGAGGGTTGTCTTTTTGTCTGGTTTATGGTTTCCTTTGCTGTGCAAAAGTTTTTAAGTTTCATTAGGTCCCATTTTTTTAATTTTTGTTTTTATTTCCATTACTCTAGGAGGTTGACCAAAATCTGGAGGTCTTTTTTAGCTTTAGCAACATGTGATGCATTTGTATGTGATCATTTTACCTCTGGCTTTTATTATTCTCCTCATATGATTTTCCTTTCTCCTTAATTCCATGATCTATATATACTTTTGTGCAGACTTTTTTTTTTTTTTTGGTGTGCTATTTCAAATCCATTGAGAATAGAGTATACATTAACTGAGTTCAAATGGGAACTTGGAAAACCTACATAGACCATTTCTCAGTAAATGGTTATAGGATTAGGACCATGTTCTTGTATACCCCCAAATGATATCACTTTAGAAGAACTGAATTGAGGTGGAATATGGTGTGGGGAGGTGAGGCAGGGATGAAATGTATTATATCAAGAAGATACTTTAAAAAAAATACACATGATTTACTTCATTTATTTTTTCATGACATTTTTTACTGTGGTAAAATACACATAACAAAATTTACCACTTTAACCATTTTAAAATATACAATTCGGCAACATTATGAACATTTATAATGTCATACAACCATCACTTCTTTCCATCTCCAGGAAATTTTCATCACCCCAGTCAGAAACTCTGTACCCATCAAACACTAACTCCCCAGTCTCCCTTCCTCTCAGCCCCTAGTAACCTCTCTTCTACTTTCAGTGTCTATGAATTTGCCTGTTCTAGTTTCCTCATGTAAGTGGAATCTTACAATATTTGTCCTTTTGTGACTGGGCTGATTTCACTTAGCATAATGTATTTGAGGTTCATTTATGTTAAAGAATGTACCAGAATTTACTTCCTTTTTAAAGGCTGGATACTATTTCATTGCATGAATATACCACATTTTGTTTATCCATTTATCTGTCCATGGACATGTGAAGTGTTTCCATCTTTTGACTACTGTGAATAATGCTACTAGGAACATTGATGTTCAAGTGTCTGAGTCCCTACTTTCAGTGCTTTGGGGTATATACTCAGATCATACAGTAATTCTGTGTTTAGCTTTTTGAGGAACTGCCCAACTATCTTCCACACACTGTACCATTCCCACCAGACATGTGTTCCAATTTCTCTACCTCTTCTCCAGCATTTTCCATTTTTAAAGTAATAGCCATCCTCATAGGTATGAAGTAATGTCCCCAAGATATATTTTAATTAGAGGAGTCTCTCTATCCAATTTGACATAGACTTTTGTTTTTCTTTGGGAGGCAATATAGGTAAGAGGGCTTGCCTAGAGGAAGTCTGTAGTCAGGCAGATCCTAGTTTGAACAGCTCTGTTTCACTTTGTTTCTTTATCTGTTAAATGGGAATAAAAATAGGCTGTACTTCATAGCTGTGTTTTGATAATCAAAGGAGACAATGCACCTCAAGGGTTTAGCGTAGGCGCAAGTAGAGAGTAATGACTCAGGAAATGGAAAGGACCAGTAGCCATACTTTACCAAATGTGACTTGCCTTCAAACTTGTGTCTGACAAATGACTCAGCTGGTCCAGTCACTGTTAATCCATAAACCTTAGTGATTAAGTGACTGTTGTCAAGTTCTATTTGCTGGTTAATGATGGATTAGGTCGTACAGATCAACCCTCCCTCTAAAAATAATGAAAAATACTGGACTTAAAATAACAACAACTTGAAGCTTGTTCAACATCGTAGAACTGAACGCACTTGGAAGCTCGTGGGCCAGGTTTTGCCCAAAAGTCAGTACCTGGAGAGGTAAGCACATTAATTGAGCATCAGCCTCTCGTGTTCCCTGGGAGCATCTGCTGACACCACTCACCTCTACTTCAATTCAGCATCTGACCCATGCAAGGAAGAGGGTCTGTTAGAAGACCCTGCCCACACTAAGTGGGGACCCCAGAGGACTAAATCTTCAGGGTTAGCATGAGGAAGATCTACACTCAAGTCCCAACCTCTCCCCACTTCTCAGCTGAGTGCAAAGAGGGCTGTTTGACTATTGAGCAGAATAGTCAAAAAAAGGAAAGAGAGGGAGATGCTTGAGAAGTTGTAGCCTCAATGCAGTACTACCTCCATTAAAGGAAGTACAGTTAGATTTACAACTGACTTCTTTACAGCAATAGTGGAGACCAAAAGCATTGGAGAAAGATTTTCAGTGTGCTGACAAAAATGACTACCAACCTAGAATTCTATACCTGGGAAAAATATTATTCAAAAATGAGGACAAAATAAAGACATGTTCACATAAATAAAAACTGAGAGTTTGTCACAAGCAAAACCTCACTAAAAATTTTTCTAAAGAATATTCTTCAGAATAAGAGATCCATCCCACCTAGCAGGACTGAGTTGCAAGAAGGATAAAGTGGTAACATATAGGTAGAAGTAATTAGATGGTGATTTAAAAACAACAAAAGCAGCAGCAGCAGCAATGATATTATCTAATGATCTATTAGGGTAAAAATAAATAAATGACAGAGAGACTCAAAATACCATACAAAAATAGCATGTAAGTCAGGAATGGGATGAATAGACTTAAAGTGTTCTGAGATCCTTGTATTATTGGGGGACAGGGGTAAAGATTTTGATAATTTAAAATTAAGTTTATTAACAAACTTAATAAGCTAAACACACATGTTATAATTTCTAGGAACTGAATAAAAAATAGAAACAGAGAATATAACTTTCATATTAGTAGAGGAGGGAAAAAGCAAATGATAAAAAATTATCAGTCATGAATGCTAAAATTAATAGAAGAAACTTCAGTGAGAAATAGGATAGTTGTACAGCCTCAAAATATCTCCCCAAATTTATTTACTCGGTGGTATTTATTGCTCGGTGGTATTAACATATATCAGCAAATTCTTTGACACTCTTCCCTCCAAGAGGTGGAGCTAAATCCCTTCCACTTGAGTGTGGGCTGGCTTAGTAACTTGCTTCTAGTGAATAGAGCATGGACAGGGCAAAATGGTCACTTTACAGTGGAGAAACCTGGCAGACACACCTCACCCAAGTCATCAAGGTTCACATCGCCAGTAATAAGTCACATTAATATTAGGAACCCCTGATATGATACAATGAGAAGAGTGCTTCACCTCTGTGGCATCCCCCTCCCCCTACACCCACCCCCCCCATAACCCAAGTCTTACATTAAGAAAACATCAGGCAAATCCAAATTGCGGGACAAAATACACGACCAACTCTCTTCAAAAGTGTCAAGGTCATGAATGATAAGGAAAGTCTGAGAAACTGTCACAGATTGGAAGAGACTAAGGACGCTCTTGGTGCTGACTACTAAATGAAACGCCGTTTGAAATCCTGATTTGAATCCTGGAACAGAAAAAAAAAAAAAGTAGAAAAACTGGTGTGACAGACAGGCCCTAGGGTTGCCTCCACGATCCCCACCTCCTGGAGCTCATGCCCTTTTATAATTCCCTCCTGTTGAGTGTGGGTGGGACCTATGACTTGCTTCTACGCAACAGAATATGACAAAGTGATGCAACATTACTCTGGTGATTACATTTTGTTAAACGGGACTCCATCTTGCTAGCAAACTCAAATTCTCTCTATTGCCAGCTCTGAAGAAGCATGCTTTCAGGAAATATGTGGACATGTTGGAGAATCCTATATGGCGAGGATCTGTAAGTAGCCTCTAGGAGCGGAGAGAGGCCTCCTGCAAGAATCTGAAATCCTCAGTTCTGCAGCTGCAGGAAATGTATTCTCACAACAATCTGAGAGAGCTTGAAAGGGGTCTTTCCCCAGTTGAGATTCTGATGAGATCACAGTTCCAGCTAACATCTGCATTGCAGTCTGATAAAACCTTGAAGCAGAGAACCCGAGTATGCCAGGCCCAAACTTCTGACCTATAGAAACTGTGTTTTTAAGACTGCTAATTTTTTGGTAATTTGTTACATAGCAATAGAAATGAATACGACTGCTAAAATCCAAAAAAAAAAAAAAGTTACACTTTTAAAACCTCAAATTCTTTAAGTTTTCAAATGTAGGTTCCTAATCATCTTATTCTAAGTTTAGCAAATTTTACCATAAAGAAGCTTTGAAAATGTTTCATATGTTTATGAACAGTCCTGTTCATAAATGTAATTGAATTTCTATAAACATGTTACACTGCATATTTAAATTTAATATATTCATTTTCCGTTTAGTGCTTCAATTGTTTGACTTAAGTAAAATCTTCCCATGTGTTTAAATAACTCATAAATCTAATAAATTTAAATTATAAATAGGTTGAGCCTTATGTTCTTGTGACTATTTCAACACTGCATACAGACTAGGTAAGATTGTAACTTAAATTAACAAATTGTAGGAGGGAAAAAATAATTTCCCCTCTACCCTTCTAAGTTCTTAGCTGAGACCCCTGGAACATGATTTTGTGCCTGGGAAGAGGGCAGGTATGATGGAACATTCCAGAAGGAAAGGAAATGAAATGTGCAAAGTGAGCTTCTGTCTCTATCCTAATAGAAAGGGAGTGGGTAAGAAACCAAGAGGAGAAGTACCATCCCGGTAAACGAGCAATGTCACCCTAAGGAGACTTTTCCTTTAAGACAGGGCAGCAGACCAGTACCGGTCTGTGGCCTGTTAGGAACCGGGCCGCACAGCAGGAGGTGAGCGGCGGGCAAGAGAGCGAAGCTTCATCTGCCGCTTCACATTGCTTCCCATCACTCACTTTACTGCCTGAACCATCCCCCCCTCCACCTATGTCCATGGAAAAATTGTTTTCCATGAAACCAGTCCCTGGTGCCAAAAAGGTTGGGGACCGCTGCTTTAAGACATCGTAGGTAATAACGACTATAAAGCCCACATTCACCCCTGTAACTTTAACCCTAGGTAGATGCTTAATAAGGTTAGTTTCTTTTCCCTCTTGGGACGATCATTTTTAAATAACCATACCATAGAATAATCATATTTTACTTTTATTCATTTATTTATTTTTTTGCGGTATGCGGGCCTCTCATTGTTGTGGCCTCTCCCGCTGCGGAGCACAGGCTCCGGACGCGCAGGCTCAGCGACCATGGCTCACAGGCCCAGCCGCTCCGCGGCATGTAGGGATCCTCCCCGACCGGGGCACGAACCCATGTACCCTGCACAGGCAGGGCAACTCTCAACCACTGCGCCACCAGGGAAGCCCTTTATTTTGTTAATTAGGAACTTAAGATCAGAATTAAGTTCCCTTTCACTACTTTGAAAATAAGCGGCCCAGCTGGCGGCCTCACAACGATCCAATAAGGGTCATAAATATTTCGTAGGCTCAACTAATTGTGGCAACTTTCATTCTCTCCCAGATAACCTTCGTTTCCTTCAATGAACTTCAAGAACTTCCTGTGGGACAAAGATGATGAGAGCAAGTGGGATGGCTAAGAATTTTATCATTTGCAGAATTTGTGTTAAATGAATATTTTGATGTGTCTTTATGGTCAGCTGTACCAAATATGAGTTCATTGAGAACAGGTCGAGCCTACAGACAACTGAAGAAAATGAAAGGTGGTCCCTGCCTTGTGCAGGTTGCAATCTAGTTTGAGGATATAAAGCATAAAGTCCATAATGTTACGTGTGACCTCAAATAAATAGCTACCATTTATTGAGTAACTATGGGAGACACACACAATTTAATTCTCCCAAAAACCTGGGAGAGGCTGGCATTAAACGTTTTTCTTCACCTTATGACTTATGAGAAAACTGAGGTTTAGAGAAATTGACTCTCCCAAGGTCATCCAGCTATAAAGTGGTGGGGTCAGGTTTTGAACCCAGGCAGAGAGGTCCCAGGACAAAAGCAGCTTTAGTTAACGTTGTAGTAAGTTTTAAGGACTGAGAGATTTATATTTAACTTTACTGAAGACCTTGGCCAAATTATTTCCTTTATACGGTCCTAAGTTGCCTTATCTGCAAACCAGCTCCTTCATTTGGGTTGTTGTGGAGTGAACGAACAGGTGCAGGCCAAGCACTGAAGCATGTTCCTAATGCATAATGACGGCTCCGTGTGGTCAACAAGTGAGTTAAAAGTAAACTGACGGGCTTCCCTGGTGGCGCAGTGGTTGAGAGTCCGCCTGCCGATGCAGGGGACGCGGGTTTGTGTCCCGGTCCGGGAAGATCCCACATGCCGCGGAGCAGCTGGGCCCGTGAGCCATGGCCGCTGAGCCTGTGCGTCCGGAGCCTGTGCTCCGCAATCGGAGAGGCCACAAGGGTGAGAGGCCCGCGTACCGCAAAAAAAAAAAGTAAACTGACATCACCCATAACTCTCAGAGGGACTCCGGTCCCTCGAATCCCAGAATCTGCGCTGACTACAGCCATCACACTTTTATGCAAACCAACCAACCCCTGAAATCCAAAGGGAATTCAAAAATTGCCTCAACAAGCCCACTGCTGCTAAATACATTCACCTGCCCAGTCTCTTGTCCTAATTCGATCCAACTTCCCAGGGATTTCTTAGTTTTTGGCATGTGAGAGGTGTGACTCAGCACCCGATGGGCGCACGGGGCTTGAAATTAGAGAAAGGAGAAGGGAAGCCTTTCAAGTGGAGAACGTTTCCTCGGGTAAGGCGGTCACATGCCCAGTCTCCCTATAGGGGACGTCGGTGACAGACAAGACGGTGTGCATTCCCTCTCCTCCCCAATCCCCGCCACTTCGGTCATCGCGATGAGCAAGGCCGTCAACAGGGGCGGGAGGTGGTTAAAAATGTCACACAAGCGGGTTTCTTAGCATGCGTCTGGTCTGTCCGCAACTCGTCGGTCCTCCCCCTCCCCCGTCCCCTTGGCCCCGGCCGGGGAGGGGGCAGGCGGCGGGGGGGCGGGAGCGGGGCCGGGGCGGAGCCCCCAGGGCGCGGGGCGGGCCGATCGCGGCTGCAGGTGTCCGCAGGCCTTAAGGGCGCGGCGTGCGCGCCCGGCCGAGCACCCGCCGCGGCACAGCGAGCCACTTGTTCCCGCCGCCCCGCCCCCTTTCCCCACTCCCCCGCAAGCCCTGGCTGCTCCCGCCCCCTAGCCCGTGCCGCAGGGAGGAGCTGCGGGCTCCCGCCGCGCCGGCCCGAGCGCGCCGCCGGCGCCATGCCCCGCATAGATGCCGACCTCAAGCTGGATTTCAAGGATGTCCTGCTCCGACCCAAGCGAAGCAGCCTCAAGAGCCGAGCCGAGGTGGGATCTTTTGCCCGGGTGGCGCGGGGGAGGTGGGTGCAAGGCGCTGGGATGTGCCAGCCTTGCCAGCTTTTCTGTGGGACGCTGACCCCCTTTGCCCTCCTCACCACTGTAGAAGGGGGGAAGGGCAGCTGGTTCCCTGCCAGGACTGGAGGTGTCTTTAAGGGGTCCGACAACGGCCAAAAATTCTAAATCCGTCCGGTCGGGTGGACGAGGGGAGGCACGCAATAGAACTAGACCCCAGAGGAGCGAAGACCAAGGGGCCAAGTGACTTAGAGAGGATGGCGGGGGGGTGGTACACAGAGCAGAGACGAAGTATAAAGGGAGAGGAGATTTTGGGGCAGTGTCTCTCAGTGCGGGGAACTCTGGCTGCTTTAGTAACAGGTCCAGCAATGGAATTTTTTAAAAACGTCTGCAAAACAGGGAAACGCCGGGGCAAAAGTTCAGGGTTTACTTTCTGCGTTTCAGTGGATTTCTGGGAGTGGGGCTGCAGACCTGTGCCTGATGGTACCCACTTACCGGACCGCTTCAGTCCAGCCCAGCGTTTGGGAAGCTGGGAGCACTGGGGTGCGGGAGTAGGGGTGGAGGCGTTATTGCTGGTCCTGCCTTAATGAGAGCGAAGCTTGAGGAACAGGTGGAGACCAGACTGGACATAGCCAGGGAGGGGGGCAGGAGGAAGGTCAAGCTGTGAAGGATAAACTAGTTGCACACAAAGGCAGAGTCCCTCGGAGTCGTGTATCCCGGTGACCGTGGCTTTGCGTGGCGGGCCGAGAGCTGGAGCCGAAGGGGAGGAGACTGCTGGGTCTGGAAGCGGGGGCTGGAGAAGTAAACAGCAGGAGACCGAGCCAGCCTACTGCTCCATCCGTCCCGCTCCCCGGACCATAAATAAATCCCCTTGCGAGGCCCCGGGCTGCCTGCCGGTGCCCCCGCCTGACTCCTAACTGCAGTGCCTGGTGCCGCCAGCTGAGGGCTTGTTTGAATTAAGGAAGCCTGCTGCTGCTGTAGCCAATGACCAGGCCCTCCCAACTCACCTTCTCGAGCGGGAGGGTTGGCAGCTGGAGCCGGGACTGGAAGAGGCGAGGAATGATTAACCCTTATCCCTCTGGATTGCTCAACTCAGTTCTTGTCCTCTGTTGTGTCCTCCCGGGTGCTAAAGAGCGGGGGCAGACACTTAGAAGAACAATAAACAGCTGCGATCGCAGGCCTTGGTCTCCTGAAGTCTAAGCAGTAGCTGGTACCTGAGTCCAGGCCAAGATGAGATGTGGGGATTCTGGGCAGACTAGTAATTTGTTGGCCTCAATAGTCTGAATATTCACAATTCACTTAATAGAGAGAAACTTACTTTAAGAAAAGTTATATGTTTAAAACAAGGATATATTATGTGTATTTTCTGAAGCAGGAAACCTCTTGTGAAGGTGAAACTCAGGATTATGTAATAAAACGAATTACTGTTTCCCAGGGAATCGTGTGACGTTGTCGTGCATCATTTGGTTTCATGATTTGGGCTGATTGAAAGTGTTAATGTCCCAGCTTCCCATGACACCTTGCAGTCTACATGTACACATAGCAGTGAGGTCTCTGTGTCCTTGAGAAGTGTTTTCATATTTCCACGTTTGCCAGGTCCCTGCCTGGAAACCTGAGTTCACTGGCGTTGCCTTTCCATTTGGTTCCCGTCATGGTTTAGCTGCCTGCTGGCCACCCGGTATCACCTGGCTCCCTGCTTCAGTGATGTTCAGGGATCTAGGTGGACCTCTAATCCCCTCTCAAGCTTTTCTCAGTTTGCTTGTGGATGCCTGAAATTTCTTGTAAGCAGATGAAAACTTTGCATTGTACGACCAGATAGAATCCTAAATGTATGCCTCCAGGCAGAAGGATAGGTGAGTGTAAATTTGAAACTAAATGGTAAATGACCGGACTTTGAGCCTAACCAGAGAGCAGATCTGAGTGGTACCAGGAGAGAAAACACTGGAGCCAGGAGAGTAAAGCATACCCTGTGGAAGCGGAGTCTGGCTGGGAAGGGAGAGTTATGACAACTGACAAGATTTATCACTGCAGCAGTTTTGCTAAGAGCTGGGCCTGCTGCTGTGAGCAGGAAGTGGAGAGAAAGGCAGAGTGCCCTTCCACTCGGAGGTTTAGTGCTTCTGCAAGGGGATTTCCACAAGTGTCACATAAAATGAATTTGAGGTCAACTCCCAGAGGCAAAGGCTGCAGGTGGAGATGGCCCAGGTTGCCTTCCTGTGGTTGTAACAGATCGGCAGTCGTCCTCACTGCCCATCCATTGCCCATGCTCATGTCTTCACAAGGCTTTGGGCCGCAAGAATAAAGGGCCACAGGGCTGTGTGGGAGCATTTGGGTAATCTTTTCAGAGAAAGTGACATGGTTGTCAATTGGGCAAGAACTTTGTCTTTCTTTGACACACTGGGGAGGTGACATCGTCCCTTGACTCCCTGAGCATTTTCTTCCTTGGGACCCATTTCTTATTCCAGTGTCCCACCCTAGTCCTTAAGCTAGGAAGATTGTTTTAAAAAACCGCAAACTTAACACAACCATAACTTTGGAAGTCAGACAGTGGAGGAATTTGCACTGGAAAATTGGCCACTTACTTGTCCTGGGACAGAAAAGACATGACCTGATGAGCTATCAGTCTCCTTAAGACTCCTTAGTCGTTTTTTCACCAGTAGTCCAGTGACAAGTGGACCGGTTCTGGTGAGTTCTGGTCCAGCTTCAGTGGACAGCAGGCTGGCCCGAGGGGAATGAGACCATGGCAGAGTAGAGAGACTATCGGCTGGGAGAAAGAAGGCCTGGGTTCTTCCAAGCTCTGAGCTAGTTATTTTATTACCGGGGCTCTGTATTCGCTTCCTGGGGCTGCCGTAACAAAGTACTGCAGGCTGAGTGACTTACACAACAGAAATGTACTGTCTCGCAGTTCCTTCTGAGGGCTGTGAGGGAGAAGAATCTTCCAAGCCTCTCTCCTGCCTTTGGGGTGTTTACACATAACCCTGGTGTTCCTCGGCTTGTAGATACATCAGTCTGATGTCTGTCTTCCTCTTGAATCCGCATTCTCCCTTTCTGTGTGTCTCTGTCCAAATTTCCCCTTTTTGTAAGAACACCAGTTCATACTGGAATGGGGCCCACCCTAACGACCTCGTCTTACCTTGATTATCCACAAAGACCCTATCTCCAAGTAAGGTCACGTGCCCAGGTACTGATGGTTGGTATTTCAGTACCTTTCTGGGGAGACAGTTCAAACCGTACCAGCTTCTGTAAATTTTGCCCTGTGACGTTGGAGGGTGTGATGAGGCTTGCTCTTAATGCATCAGAATCACCTGGGGAGACACTCCAAAATACAGATGTGGTCTCCAACACAAAGGTTCTGATTTATTAAGTTTGGGGTGGCCTGAGCGTGTGTATTTTGGGAGTCACCCCACCGTGATTCTGGTGTGCACACAGACTGGCCACCGGAGCCTTTGTGTTTGTGGAACCCCGTGGCTCTCTGGTACTGTGTGTGGCTGCGTGCGCATCTCTGAATCCTGACACCTGACGGTGAAACTTCCAGGGGACCGAGCATGTTCAGAGGGCCGGGCTGGGGCCTACCACGCATTGCCGTGAAAGGCTGGGGGCCAAGACAATCTCATCCTTACCCCTCAGCCAGACATTAATTTATTCCACCCTTTTTGAGCCACTGGGACCACAGAGATGAAAGGCATTGCCCTTACGCTGCGACTTACAGTCTACAGGTGAGACAGATAATGAATAAGCTAATAAGAGAATTGCTTTAATCACACCAGCCATAGATTTAGGGAAAAGAGGCCCCTGCCCCGGGCTCCACTTCTGCTCCCCCGTCCCCTCCTCACTGGGTAGGGCTGAGGGCTGGGCCTTTCCCTCTAGGCCATGCTCCAGATACTCAGGATCCTGGATTTCCTGCCCACATGATTTTGAGCTGATTCCAAGGCCTGCACGGGGGGCCTCTTCCCCAGGTGTGTTTCCCAAGGGCCAGCCTTGCGGCCAATATGCTCGCCTCTAACCTCAGAGTGGCCAGGTGACCGCTGTTTGCGGGGATGGACGTGTGTGCATGGAGCTTAGTGTGCAGACTGGGGTGTCCATGTGGGCCCAGAAGGATGTGCGTGGGAAGAGACAGGGGCCAGGGCTGGCTCCCGTGGCACCATGTTCTGGTGCTTTCCAGGTCATTAATGAAATTGTGTTGTAAAGGTAGGCGGATAGAACAAAATTTGTGTAGCAGCTTCTTACACGTTGCTCATAACGTTGAGATGTTTAGAAACGTGGCAGGTGGGTCTCTATTTGTATTTTGGGGCCCCCAAATGTTGGGCTGCAGGACTATGACGAAGGTATGTTTAAAGAACAGCAGAAGCATGCATTATTGAGGCCGGAGAGGGGTAGCTTATTACTTTCTGTGCCCTTTCAAACCAGGCTTAGCAGAGAGAGTGTTTGGAGGTGCTATATTTGGTGCGTGGACCAGCTGTGGCAGGTTAAGTGCCAAGTTTTGTTTCTGGTGGCTAGAATATTTAAAATATTTCTCTCCGTGAACAACTGGTCATCTCGGGGGTGTGTGTGTGTCTGTGTCCTTCCGTCTGCGTGGATAAGGTCGGGGAAGATATTTTATTTCTCGTTCCTAGAATTAAGGATCGCATAGGCTCCGCCGTATGCAGGAGAGTAGAAGTGAGGGGAAGAGTTCATTGCCAAGGCTGACCTTTTCCATGGAGAACTGTTTTGCAGCGCCAAGAAAAACCCACTGTGAGCTTAGCTGGGTGCAGAGCGTGGCAGCCTTCCTCACGTTTCTTGGAAGGAGTATAAGTAATTTGAGACCAAGGAATTCCGATTGTTTTAAGCCTGCAAAGCCAAAATGTCCACGCCATTAGCAGTCCAGAAGGGTGCAACTAATAGATCCCCTCAGTTACCTTTCAGGATGCAGATCGAACTTGCTTCACTGCAGTAGAACCAAGGATGGTAATGAAGGAAGTGGGGAAAGGGATGAGCTGCCTTCCACAAGTGCTCCGGCAGTGACAGCATCTCATCTCCCCTCACTGATTGCTGTTTAAGGCCAGCGCCGCCATGTTTATGACCTTGTTAGCCCAGGAAGCCTTCTGTGGTGGGGGAGCGCGAGGTGTGAAAAGGACCTGAGGTGCCCCCTGGTGTTCTGACATGTTGATGGCAAGGTGAAAGTTACCTCCAACGAAAAAATAGAAGAAGCCTCTAGATAAATACTGGTAGGAAATGATTACCGCTGCTGTCCTCAGTCAGCCAGGATTAATGTAGGTCCAGATTCTTGCAGAAGCTTAAGATTTCCACCTGTGTTTGTCCTGCCAGTTCTCCTTGGGGAAGTGCCCCTTTCCAGGAGGGGCTGTATCCCTCAGGGTCCTGCTGAGGAAACGAACATTGCTGAATATTTAAAACAGGAAATTTAATACAAGGCATTGTGACACAGCTGAGACACCGGATGGAATACCGAGGGACCCCAGAGATTGGCAGCAGACAACCCACTCCCAAAGGGGAGGTTCCCAAGGCCTGGGATCACTCTGTGAGCTGGAACCAAGACCATGCAGGCCAAGGCAGAGGGGGTCTGGGAGAACTGCTCTGACTACACCCAGGGCCACCTCCCCCACTGTCTTCCCCTGTCCCACCAGTGACCCCATTGCCCAAACCCAGCCAGAAACCAGCCTGGGAAGTTGAGCCTGCCGGGGGGTGGGGTGGGGAGCTTGGGATAAGAGCAGAGCAGGGGAAGGATGAGCCACTGCATCTGTGCACACACAGGCCCGGGATCTGCCCTGGGTGGAAGAAGCGATTTCGATTCTGTTAGCTCCTGGCCAGCGCCTGGCCCTACCCACTGCTTTTGCTGAGCCCGCCTTCCTGGCCTTGCTCTCGTTCTGGATTCCCTGTCGCTTGAGTTGGTCATAAATACGCTGAGGTTGGAGTTATGGTAGAATTGGAGCTGTTTGCAAGTCAAAGGAACAAGTGGTTATGTGCACAGACATGGCTGCAATGTCCTTCCTCCTGGCTCTTTGAAAGATGCTGATAGTTACAAAATAGCTGAGAAGGTTGAAGGGCTAAGGGAGTTACGGGTTGCAGCTGACTGCAGGGTGAATTTGGATTGCCTGGTTCTCTCGGAAGGTGAGAATTAAAGGGAGGGCCTTGGTTGGCAGAGAAGAGTGGAGTGGATTTTCCCAGAAGGGGAGCTGTTCCTCCAGTGCTTGGAAGGGGGTAAAGGTGACTTGTATGTGGGTGCTTCGGGCTATTGTGAACCAGGCTGGGGCCAGAGGTGGCAGGGGGGTGGGAGGGGCTGTTGAAGCGGGGAGCACGCAGTGCCTTGTACTGGTGCTTGAGGGTTGTAAGGACCCCAGCTCAGTTTTTGCACCTGGATAACAACCCATGCCTCCCTTTCCTCAGGGACTCACCTGTCTTTGGAACCCCTGGCCCAACCCCTAAGAGAATCCAGGGACCGAGGGACCTACACTTCCTTTGTGTCCTTTCCACTTGCTCCAAACTCTAGAAGTTCTACCCAAATCACATAACGAGCCAAGGACTTCTTTTCCCTTTTGCAACAGGTGGATCTCGAGCGAAGCTTCACTTTTCGGAACTCGAAGCAGACCTACTCGGGGATTCCCATCATTGTGGCCAACATGGACACCGTGGGGACGTTTGAGATGGCAGTGGTGATGTCACAGGTAGGACGGCGGGCTTTTTGCCTCTGAGAAGCACACTGGACAGGTGGTCAGTAGCCCACCCTGGACTTGCTCAGGCACAGGGAAGAGGAGAAAAGTGAGACACTTCAGGTCATTCGCTGCGGCCGAACTGTTTGGTTCTGAGTCTGATTGTTGCTGCAGACACTTCTTTTTCTCTCTTCCATCAGAAGGTGGATGGAGTCTGGACTTCGCCTTCAGGGAGATGGTCTAGACCTGCATCCATTTTCTTTCTTGAAAATGCTCGTGATCCTTTTGGAAATTAGAGACACAAAAAGAAGTTGGACATTGTGCCATATTATATAGTTGGATGAGTGTTGTATTAATAGAAGAGTGACAGCACCTTTAAAATGAAGACAACCTCTTCGTCTGTTCTGTAGCACTTATTACATCATTATGGAGAAAACTTAGGTGCCAAGCACTGATTGTAATGTGTATGATGTGGTCACAGCTCATACAGGTGGGTTCCTTATACAGATGAGGAAATCGAGGCAGAGAAGGAGAGGAGAGGTCACTTGGCTCAAGGCATTTAGGCAGGTAGTCACTGAGCCAAGATTTCAAACCCAGACTGACTCCAGAATAAGGGATTTGTCTCCCAACTTACACCGACAGATACTAGTACAAGCTCAGGGTCCCTTGAACCAGCTGCTGTCTCGTTGCCTGTAAAGGGAGTAGCTAGTGCCCTGGCTTTAGAAAAATAAAAACAAAGTTATTTGTGGGCAAAATCTTCATCTCACACATCTGTGTCTGCATTTGTGTCCAAGGTTCGGTGCATTTATTCATCATAGATGTGAAATGTCTGCTTCTGATACACAGAGTATGTGCATCTATTTCCGTAGCTAATGCCTGCCAAGTGAAAAGATAAATCCAATTAGTTGAAAGAGCTTCTTGCTGTGGACAGCATGTCTAACCTCAGGAGGTGCTGGGATTCATTATTAGCCCGTGATTAGAAGGGAGATTTTCAAACAAATTATGAAGTCACAAAATGGAGTGGGGGGTGGTCTGTCTGAGTCCAGGATCAGTTGCCTCGTCTGTCCGCCCTTAGCCCCCAGTGAGCTTTGGGCCAGAGGCTAATAAATTAATTGCAAAAGGAATTTGTATTTTTTGCTCCCTATCTTCTCCTCCCTCTGCTGTGATCAGCCGTTGCTACTAATGAATTACGTGTTTGCGTAAAAATGCATGGAATCAGGGGGCAATAAATAGCCCTGATGAATTCACATATCAGATTAGTAGTCCATGAAGAACGGAGAACTTGCTGTGCTCTTCCCATTTGCACAGGAATGAGACAGTATGCACTGAAATAGCTAATCATGTGCGGGTCCTACGAATCTTCCATTTCTAAGATCCACTGAGTTAGTGTCTTGCATTAATAAAGTCGTAGAATTTTAGGAGAGGGGACTGAGAGAAGTTAGGAGCGAGGCCCTGATACAGGAGGAGGAGCCTGGGTTCCGCATTCAGATTTGAGTTTGATTCTGGCCTTCACCCCTTTTTGGCCCAGCGATTGTTAAATTTCTTAAACTTAAGTTTCTTAAGCCCCATCTCTGCCCACGAAACTACTATTGCTATACAAAGTCCTGAGGAGCACATGAAATAATGTATGCGAAGCGCTTGCACAAAGTAGGTGTTCAGTAAACACTTGCTGGGTTGATAGTCATAGATTTAGGATTATGATTTATGTACTTCCCTCCCTCAAGAATACCAACTGCCTGATGGGTTTAGCTTTTAGCAGGAGATGTTTAGATTGTGAACCCAAAGAAAAGCTTTCAGGTAGAAGCTGAGCTTCTTTGGGGTTGACTAAGCATAACTTTGCCCTCAGGCTGCCCTGCTGATGGGCAGGGGACCAGCGCTCTGTGCTGCTCTGGCCTCAGTCAAGTGTGGGCTGCCCAGGGCTCTGAGAATTCTCCCTATTCCACCCCCCTGCCTCCTGGCATTGCCTCCTAAATCTTGAATGCTGTGTTGTCTGATCAGATTAGAGTGGAAAACAGGTTTTGTGATTTCCCTAGTTACACTTTCATCTGTTTGGGCCTCCTAGGAGCATATTCAAAGCAAATTAAGCCTGAAGGGCTGGAACACCGGATGCTTTTGTATTGGTGGATCACCCTCGCCATATGGAGGAAGGGGGGGTGGAACTCCCTTGACTTCTCGTCCTAATGGTGCTGTTTTATTTCCTAGCACTCCATGCTTACAGCAATTCACAAGCATTACACCCTGGATGACTGGAAGCTCTTTGCCGCTAATCACCCAGAATGTCTGCAGGTATGACTCCACCCTGGTTATAAATTAACATTTGTTGCAGGGGGAAGAAAATCTTTTTTTTTTTCATTTTTGTTTTATTTATTTTATTTTTTTAACATCTTTATTGGAGTATAATTGCTTTACAATGGTGTGTTAGTTTCTGCTTTATAACAAAGTGATTCAGCTATATGTATACATATATCTCCTCCCTCTTGCGTCTCCCTCCCATCCTCCCTATTCCACCCCTCTAGGTGGTCACAAAGCACCGAGCTGATCTCCCTGTGCTATGTGGCCACTAGCTATCTATTTGACATTTGGTAGTGTATATATGTCCATGCTACTCGGAAGAAAATCTTTAGGGTTGTCAAAAGGATTTGAATTGGCAGCAGATAGACACACAGAGTCCTAAGGAGAAACTGGGGGAAGGCAGTAGTGGTCCCCCAGCCGTTGATCATTGCCAAGAATTTGCCAAGGAAGCCTGTACTGTATTCTTTTTTTAAAAACATTAGGATTTACCTGCAAGGAATATCTTTTTTCCCTTGAGAAGTGAAGTGTTCTATCATGAGAACTTGCAGAGGACCTGGCAGTGTTTCCTTCCTGGGAACCGGTCCGTTCTAAACGTGCCTTTTGACCAGAAAAGATACCTAATTATAGCAAGTTGTTATAATTGGAGCTGAATATAATGGAGCGGAATAAACAGCATGCCCTCCAGGATGGCTTTAATCAAAAAGACAGATAATAAAAAGTGTTGGCGTGGATGTGGAGAAATTGGAGTCCTCCTACATTGCTGGTGGGAATGTAAAATGGTGCAGCTGCTGTGGAAGACAGTTTGGCAGTTCCGCAGAAGGTTCAACATAAGAGTTCCCATATTACTTAGCAATTCTGTTCCTAGTATAGACCCAACAGATACAGAACTATATGTTCACACAAAACCTTGTACACAAATGTTCACAGTAGCATCATTCATGATAGCCAAAAGGTGGAAACAACCCAAATGTTCATCAACTGATGAATGAATAAACGAAATCTGGTATATCCATACAATGGAATATTCATCAGTGAAAGGGAATGAGATATTGATTCATGCTACAACATGGATGAATCTTAAACATTTTACCAAGTGAAAAAGCCAGACACAGAAGGCTGTGTACATGATTGTGTTTACGTGAAATGTCCAGAATAAGCAAACCTGTAGAGACAGAGACAGAAAGTAGATTAGTGGTTGCCTAAGGCTGTGGGATGAGAGGTTTGAGGGTGAGGGCTAAAGGGTGTGGGAATTTCTTTCTGGGGTGATGAAATGTTCTAAAATTGATTGTGGTGACGGTTGCACAACTCCAAAAATACTAAAACCATTGAATTGTGCACTTTCAAAGGTGAATTGTTTTTGACTATATCTCAGTAATACTGTTACTGGGGAAAAAAAAAGCAGTTTGAAAATAACAGAAGTCCCGGTAGAACACACCAGACTTTGATCCTGGCACACTTCAATGGTTCTACGTCAATGCCATAGAGGAGTCTCTGCATTTAGATGCTTTTCTACATGGTGAGATCATCTGTGATTGGAGAATGACTTCATATTGTACTGCTTTTGAAGTTACACTGGCTTCTTTTTTTCTTTTTTTTTTTTTCTGTGCCTTGACTATGTGTGGATTTTGATGGAGGAGAAGGTGGTTTCAGAGATCAAATAGTTCTGGCTCACTAGTGGGTCCTTCCTTTTTGCCATATTTTATTCTAATGGATTATCTCTGTTTCACCTTCTTCCCCTCTTCTCTGGATGAAGTTTGGGGAGCATGAGTTTCCAGCAGTGCATGATTCATCAGAACCTTGGCTTTTTCATTACCAAGTGTCCTCATTTCACTTACTGCCCCACTCCCACCAAATTAGAGCTCATTAAAAAGGGAAACATGGTACAAACTCAGTGGCACAGAGGGAAACTAACCAATCTTGAGTTTCACCTGCTAAACTTTAACAGAAATGAAGGAGAAAATAAAATTGGTAGCAGAACTCGGAGGGAAAGAACGTGTGGATTTGGGGCACAGGTCAGACCGTAAACAGGAGGAGTGAAAATTGGAGTGAATGTATCACATTACCAGTCCGCTTACATTCAGTATCTGAGTTGTAGCTACACTGGTGTGATTTGGAGGGAATAACAAAGGATTTTCAGATATGTCCCTCGTCTGTGGCTTATAGTTTAGAAATATGAGTTAGAATATAAACATTATATAAATTTATAAAATATAAATATCTCATGAAAGGTGAGATGCCGACTCTGGCCACAATCCCATGGGTTGGTTTTGTTGAGGCATAAATTACTAAAATCCAAAGAGCAGATTTTGAGCGGAGCAGCGGGGTGGGTTGGAGAGCGCCGGTGCTGAGGAGCTTGGGGGAGAGGGTGTCACGGAGGAGACTGTGCTGGCTTCAGGTGTAAGCACGTCCCAGTGCAGATGGGGAGGATCCTTTCAGGGCTCATTCATTCTCGCACTTTGGGACATTTTGCCTCTAGAATGGAGACGCTAAGACTGGCAGCAACCCGTGCAGGTTATGACTTGCATGTTGTGATAATGTTGCATCGGGCGTGAAAAGGAAAACAGGAAGGGGTTTTATCAGAGGGGTTTTAGACATCTTTCCCTCCTTCCTGCCACCTAAGCGAGATGCTCAGGGTGATGGCCACGGCTTTGGCACGAGGAACCTGAGCAGACCAGCCACCCTGGCTCTCTTTACCTCTCCTCTCCTCCTGGAGGAGAATTTGCACCAGCAGCTCTACGGTTCCGAGTTCCACGTGGAGAGCTTGAGGAAATGAAACAAGAGCCAGGCACGAGATTGTGTGGCTGAGGTCCAGGGCTCAGGATATGTGCAGTTTAATGGTGGGACAGACGGCGGAGTCAGTTCAGGTAACTGAAGAAGTGAATCTCCTTTACCTCTGCTGCTGCATGTTTCTTGAGCCGGTCCACTGTGTGTCTGTCTGATCAGGGTGAACCTCGGAGGGTCACGGTGCTGTGCCCAGAACAGGCGCGTGGATGGAGGCAGGGTTACTGTTCGTGTCTTACGCCTCTTGGTTTGTTTGGTACAGCATATAGCCGTGAGTTCGGGCAGTGGGAAGAATGATCTGGAAAAGATGAGCAGCATCCTGGAAGCCGTGCCGCAGGTCAAGTTTATTTGCCTGGATGTGGCCAATGGATACTCGGAACATTTTGTGGAATTCGTGAAGCTCGTCCGGGCCAGATTTCCAGAACACACCATTATGGTAGGTATGGTGGGACGACCTCCTCTGGATGGGGAAGCAGAGAAGACGTGTGTGGGGTGCCTGGGGAGCTGTGTTCTCTTCGTAGCTTTTGCTGCCTTCTTCTTAGCAGACTAGTTGAGAATCAGCAGGAAAAGGAGAGGCAGCAGCTATGAAGATCTGAAAACTGGCTGTGCTCTAAAAATATACATATAAAATCCAGATCAATGCCGTAAGGTCTTCGTCTCTGCTAAATATCCAGTGTTTCTTACCATGTGAGACCGTTAAACCAAGGTCTGTGTCACTGCTTAACAAAGGGTATATTTTTAAAAATGAAAACATAACTGGCTTTCTGTTGAACATATTTATGTCATCTCTGCCGCAGTCTCCTCACCAGTAGAAAACTCTGCTGTAAGAGTTGAAATCCACAATGTGAACACTTCAGAATAGTCAACAATTATTTGCAAATCAGTTGGTGTCTTGTTTTATCTAACATCTTTATGTTTGACTTTTCCTGCCTTTTGGGGGGTATTTTCCTAATTTTTAACACCTTCGCTAGTTGGAATGTGTATATCTCTTATTGCTGGGAAACATAGATTTACAGAAAAATGAACTAGAAGCTTCAGGGTTAAATTTGGGCTTTTGGAAAATCTATATTGTAATTGTGTGTCTTTACTAGTCTTAATTAACATAGCAATTATTGATTGACCCCTAGATAATTTACCTAACTCTCCTTCTACAAATTTTTTTGAACCCAGTTTTCTCTTTCTTTTCTTTTTTTAAATTTGTTTTATTGAAGTATAGTTGATTTACAATGTATTAATTTCTGCTGTACAGCAAAGGGATTCAGTTATATATACATATATTCTTTTTCATATTTTCCATTATGGTTTACCACAGGATATTGAGTATAGTTCCCTGTGCCATACAGTAGGATCTTGTTGTTAATCCATTCTGTATATAAAGTTTGCATCTGCTAATCCCAAACTCCCACTCCAACCCTCCCCAATTCCCCCTCCCCCTCCCCCTGGGCAACCACAAGTCTGTTCTCCGTGTCTTCCTTTTACAAATTTTTAATTTAATTTCTCCTCACATTTCATCATTTTAAGGAAGTTGGGAGACAGGAATTAGTATTTCTGCTGATGGAGTTGAATCATCTGTTAAGGATTTCCAAAAATTTTTAAGTATTTTTATGCTTTCCAGTCATGTGAGAAGAAAGCGTCAAGCATTGTCCCAAG
This sequence comes from Orcinus orca, assembly GCF_937001465.1. Classification (NCBI taxonomy): domain Eukaryota; kingdom Metazoa; phylum Chordata; class Mammalia; order Artiodactyla; family Delphinidae; genus Orcinus; species Orcinus orca. The sequence continues at coordinate 93,497,301 of NC_064568.1, read as the reverse complement.
GTCAACCAGCTGCACCGTGTCTGAGCTGGGTGGGAAACAGCAAGATTCATTTCACCCCCCGCCCATGATGGTGCTGCCAGCATTGTCGTGTTTTTGATAACAGGAACACCGTTTGCTGAATACCCGTGTTTCAGGAGGCTCACCTTTGTTCTTCCTTACAACATCTCTGTAAAGAGTAGGAACTGTTGTCCCAAGTTTACCACAGATGAGGAGTCCTAATTCCTGATTCTTTGACTGTGGGATTTTCACAAGGTCATACCCACGTTGAGCGGCAGAGCTGGGATTTGAGGTCAGGTTGGTCAGAATTCAAAGTCCAGGCTCTGGACACCTGTTAACATGCTCTGTCCTTGTTAACTTTAGTGATGAAGCTCCCTCCTTCCACTAGGCCCCAGGGAGACGGGCGGTGCAGGAAGGGTGTGGACTGGCGGGGCAGGGAAAGGGCATAGTGGCCAGTGCAGGGCCTGGGGGTTGCTGGGGTGTGGGGAGTGAGGCAGCGAGGGGGAGATTGACGCAGAGTTCCCAAGGACGCCCGGGCAGCCACCAATGGCAGGGGCCTCTGCAGCGCCTGCCGGCTGCCCAGGGAATATGTTCTCGTTGTTCGTGTTGGTTTCCCTCGTTGGTTGGCGAGGTAGGTGTTTCTTCCTCAGCTGTGCTTTGCCTGCACTGACGCCTGAGATCTGTGATTCACTTGGAAACCTCTGGTACTCGTATGTCCTTGGTGTTTAGGAAGGTAATTTCTCTCATGGCTCTGGGAGGCATTGGGAGGATGCATTTGTCTAGTGTTTGGAAACTGAAAGGTATATAACATGGGTGCTGAGTGCTATTGTGATGGTTACACCGCAGTGAACGGAAGCGCAGCTCAGAAGAGTTGTTGGTAGAGGCTGGCGATTCCTGGGTGTCTGCATCAGGGGTGACGGCTTGTTGCTTCTGGTGCCCAGCACATCCTGGATTTACGTGGAGCCTTTTTTCTTGTCTTTCACCTAAGGCAAGCACTGCCACAGGTCGAGAGGGGGGAAGCGGGGATTTTTAGAAAATGTCATTGGCAGAAAAGGGTCCTGTGAAGATGCTGGGTGTGAGAAGAGTGTGACAAGTCCTCTGGGCCTTTGCCTAGTGGCTTTCAGAGAGGAAAGGGAATGATGTGTTCTTGGGTGTATTCCAGGTACTGTGGAAAAAAGGCACTAGCGTGGACCAGGCTCTTCTCTTTTAATAATAACTCGTCCTGTGTAAGATAAAGGCACCTATTGTACTTTAAATTGATGGGAAACTTCATCTTGGGTCGAGAGAGTTTTGAGGGTCACGCAGTCAGTGCGAGGTGGGCCTGGGGTCCAGCGCCTGTCCCCAGGGCCTGGCATCTCTCCTTTATACCATGCTGCAGCCAGGCCACCTGCCAGCTCAGGCTCATTGGTATGCAGAGGTCCCTACGTTGGGTCTGGGAAGTACCTTTGTGCTGGTGGCTTGCTCTTTTTTTTTTTTTTAAAGATTCTTTTGATGTGGACCATTTTTAAAGTCCTTATTGAATTTGTTACAATATTGCTTCTGTTTTTATGTTTTGGTTTTTTGGCCTCAAGGCATGTGGGATCTTAGTTCCCCGACCAGGGATCGAACCCACACTCCCTGCATTGGAAGGCGAAATCTTAAAACACTGGACCGCCAGGGAAGTCCCTGGCTGCTCTTTCTGATCTGGTCCCGAGGACATAGGCCCGTGACACCTAATCTGTTCAGATGAGACTAGCTCTGCTCCCCTGGGGAATGTCAAGTCAGCCACCATTGGCCGATCCCCAGCTAGCCACTGGCACATCCTTGGCATTTCCATGTGTGGCCAGCGGCTCAGGCACCTGCCTGGGTTCTTTCTCCAGCTGTCATGGTCAGACAAGGTTCTGAGCCCTGTGGAGGCCCTGCCTGCTCTGTGCCTCTTCCCGAGAGGCGGACGCCCTTCAGTGTTCCTCACAGGTGTCGGCCGTGGGCAGCTGAACGTACCTCCTTGAAGCACAAGGGCCCTCTCAGGCCGAGTTACCTGGATTTTGTTTTCACCCTCTTTCTGGAACTGGTGTGAACTGAAACTGCGGCAGAAGCTATGACAGGCCGCAGAGATTCAGCCGATGTTTGTCTCTGAGAGTCATACGGTAAACTCAGTTTCTTGTGCCGTGCAAGGTGGTTATTGCCCTGATAGCATCTCCTAGTCCCTGGTTGCATGGGTGGGTAAAGGGACACCTTCGTGGGCATGGGAGAAGGCTCTGGCATTAATGTTCCAGCACCTTCTATCAGGTGTTGGCCCCCAGGCCAGATCTAGCCTGCTGACCTCTGCCTTAGATCATTCTACAGAGAGGATTTTTCTTGGCAAAAGGCCTCAGAGGAGCTGGTAGAAAGTGGGTAGAGAAGTTATCGTTTCATGGGTATGAAATTTCAGTTTCGGGTGATGAAAAAGTTCTGGAGATGGTTATTGAACTTCCTTTATAAACCTTACAGTGACAACGATGGGTGGGTCTGATCAGTCCCCCTTTATAGCAGGATATATGCAGACTTAAAGTTGAAGCTATTTTCTTAAAATTTCATGGCGAGTGGGAGGGCCATCATTCAACCCCAGGGCTTTCTGAACTTATTTTGCTATAGATGTCTGGGTCTAAAGGAAAGCTGGAGGACTTGGGGCTGGTTCTTGCCCAGAGGACTTTTTAAAATGCTACAGAAGTACTTGAAAGGTTTGTTTTGTCCCTTTTCATGCCTTTTGCCTGGACCCTCATACCTGTCTTGGACATGGACGAGCCAGAGGGGCGCCTGGACAGTGCTTGGCCTCCCCAGGAAGAGGGGTTGCCTAGCGGAAATCTCCCCTTGCCTTCTTTGGGGCCCAGCTGAGGGTCTGTAACTTCTGTTGTCCTGGCTGCCCGGTCATGACTGAGCCGGATGTCACGTTCTGAGCCTCTGGTATCCGCTGCCCACAGGAGCTGCTTCAGCCAAGATAAGCTGACTCCTTGCTAATCACCCCCTGCCAGCTTCCCCCACCCGGAGCCCGCAGGCTGCCTGGGCCATGGGCTGGGCTTTCCCCGGAGCCCAACGGCGCTCCCTTGGGCACTCTCATTTCTGAATTTGTCTTTTCCTTTCTGCCCTTATTTTTGCCCTTCTTGGTTTCAAAGTTGAACAGACAGATTTTGTTCCTGCAAGTGGACACTCTCCATCCCCTCCTGGTCATCTGCATTCTTGTTGTGTGGGCCTCAGGCTGGAAGGCTTTTGTAATCACTCTGGGTTTTTCCATGCTCAGCCCTCTGCCGTGACTGCGTCTGACCACTGGTTCAGGATCCCGCAGGCGGTTCAGGGGACACGAGGACACCTGGGGGAGCTTCTGGGCTCTTAAAATAGCATCAGCTTCCTCCATGCTTTTAAACCTACTTTGACCTCATACGGTTGTACCTGGTATGTTCATCCTGAGCTGATTTGAATTAATTTATTTGGTGTGAAGTAGGCCCTTTTAAAACCAAATGGTTTGTAGGAGGCATCAGGTTTGGGAGGGGGGGATCCACAATGAAAATGAAACCTTGTAGGGAGCTTAGAGTAGCTTCTTTTAAGTGTTTTATTTTAACTTATTTTTATAATTAACTTTAATTTTATTTTTAAAATATATTTTGAATTTTTAGCAAGTCAACCAGGGAGGAAGAATGAGGGCATCTTGCTTCTTGGGTTCCTAAGTTCTTTTTTTTTCTTTTAAAATTTATTTATTTTTGGCTGCGTTAGGTCTTCGTTGCTGCGTTCGGGCTTTCTCTAATTGCGGCGAGTGGGGGCTACTGTTAGTTGCGGTGTGCGGGCTTCTCATTGCGGTGGCTTCTCTTGTTGGGGAGCACGGGCTGTAGGCGCATGGGCTTCAATAGTTGTGGCTCGCGGGCTCTAGAGCACAGGCTCAGTAGTTGTGGTGCATGGGCTTAGTTGCTCTGCGGCATGTGGGATCTTCCCAGGCCAGGGTTCGAACCTGTGTCCCCTACGTTGGCAGGAGGACTCTGAGCAACCAGGGAAGTCCCCTACTAAGTTCTTTTTGAGGTTCAGAGTTCATGCTGGTCCTGTGCTTAAGGAAAAACACCCTAAAAAAACCAATCACAATTATAAAAGTAATACAATTTCTACTGTCAAATCCAGGAAATTGTAAAGAAGAATGATTAATAACAGTCAGAATATTCCTTCATCTAGATGTAATTTGTCAGCATTTTGGTGTATGTTTTCATCTATACCTATGTTTGTCTAACAAAATTGAGATCTTACTATTTCTTTCTGTTTCCCCTAACATTACACTGAAAGCATTTAAGCATTTTCCCATGGCATCAAACCAATCTTGAAAACATCACATGGGGCTTCCCTGGTGGCGCAGTGGTTGAGAATCTGCCTGCCAATGCAGGGGACACGGGTTCAAGCCCTGGTCTTGGGAAGATCCCACATGCCGTGGAGCAACTGGGCCCGTGAGCCACAATTACTGAGCCTGCGCTCTGGAGCCTGTGCTCCGCAACAAGAGAGGCCGCGATAGTGAGAGGCCCGCGCACCGCGATGAAGAGTGGCCCCCGCTTGCCGCAACTAGAGAAAGCCCTCGCACAGAAACAAAGACCCAACACAGCCATAAATAAATAAATTAATTAATTTAAAAAAAAAAAGAAAACATCACATGGATGGGCCATAGATTGTTGAACCATTCCCATTTTGGGGACTATATTTGCAGGTTTGCACTGTTACAAATAATACATCTTTGTAGTTAAATCTTTGACCTCATTTGTGATTACTGCCTTGAGAGAAAATCCTGGAAGTTATTGGATCAAAGGATATATATACATTTGCATTTCTCTACGTGGACAAATTGTTTTCTGGGAAAACTTGTTCTGGAGTAGACATTCTACCGGCAGAGAATGAGCGTCTGTTTTCTCTTCAGTGTTTAGTCTTTATAATCATTGATAATTTAAGTGAAAAGTGGTACCTCGCTGGTGTCTTCATTTAAGTTTGGTTACTAGTGAGGTTGAACACTTTCCCTATGTTTGTGGCCACTTTTATTTCTTTCATTAGTTTGTTCATGTCCTTTGGCAGTTACTCTGTGAGGTGGTAGCATTTTTCTTGTAGATTTGGAAGAGCTCTTATAATGTTAGTGACTCTTCGTCATAATTGCAGATATTTTTCTCCACCAGGTTGCTTATTAGTTTTGTTGATTATATGTATGAGTGTGTGTGTTTATATGTACACAGGTTTTTAATTTTCATATAGATGGATCTATATATATATATATTTTGTTTTATGCTTATTACAGGTATTCAAAGTTTTCTTCTAAATCTGGGAGACAACTTTTAATTTAACTCATTAATCCATTCGAAGCTTATTTTGGTGAAAAGTATGAGTAATAATCTGTATCTTTTTCCAAAAGATCCCTTTCCCCAGCTCTATTGAAATACTGTTCTTTCCTCAATGACATGTAAGGCCATCTTTATCATGTACTATATTCTCCTATGTTCCAGTCCTTTTTCTGGGCTGTCTGTCATTTTCCATTATCAGATGCTGTTGGAATTAAAGTAGCTTTGAGCCCTCCTCGTTGTCCTTTTCCAAGATCCTTTTATACAAAGTTAAAAGTCACTTTGTCTAGGTGGAGGAAGAAATTCCCTCTGGGACTCAATTCAGCGAAAAGACACTTGGGGCTTCAATGCCAAAGAATCAGTCGCACAAGTTAGGGATGCATTTCCCCAAATAAGACTTTGCATAGTTGTGAAAATTTGAACAGGCATCTTGCCAAGTATCCTATGTACCAGCTGAAGGATCCACAGGGCAGTGAGTTGTAATAAAAAGGGCTATTTTTGTGTTCCCAGACTCCTGCGGTGAGAGAACATACACTATTTTCAAACCAGATGCATCCTTCTGGTTTTTAGATTCTGCCACTTCCTGGCTTATGTGTTTATTAGGACCACAGCTTCATGTTGGTCTGCAAATGATGTACGTTCCAGTGCTGTTGGGTTTGTCTGCCCTTTCATATCTCGGTGGGAACCACTAACCCTAGAGTGGGATACCCAGGTATTTTCCCAACTGTGAGGTGACCAGTAGTTCTCTAATCCTGGGTTCCATAGAAGTTCCTCAGGGGGTTTACAGACTGTGAACAATAAAGATTTTAATCAGCAGAGACAGTGTTTCATTGCTTATTTTATGTATTTAGGTTCTCTGGAAGATTTTGTTTTGTCCATCACTGGTAGGTTCAACAAGCCCTGACCTAGATAGTCTAAGGTCTCTTGGAGTTCTAAAGTCATGTGATTCTGTAGTTCCTCATGCTATCAGCTCACCCAGAGGTAGCCCCGGGTGTCCAATTCTGTGTTCTTGTTAAAAGAGAAGAAAGGAAACCTGGAGAAAACTCTAGCCCACCCATTTCAGACTGAAAGTCTATTCAGGGATTGGTCCATTGTTTTCTCCCATTTTCTCTTTTGTCCCCCGGCTGCCTGGTGGCTTCAGAACATGCCCCTCCTTCTGTGGGGTTCCTCCGTCACTTATCTTTGTTCCACCAGGAGTAGTTCATGATCTCGAGCTGTATTCTTTCTGTCCCAGGCAGGGAACGTGGTGACGGGAGAGATGGTGGAAGAGCTTATTCTTTCAGGAGCAGATATAATCAAAGTGGGCGTTGGACCAGGTAAGACTTGCTGGGAGCACAGCAGGGGCTGTGGGCGGAGGGGGGCGAGAATTGGGATCTGGGGCTTGGAGGGACCGGAGATGCCCAGAAGGTACCCCATGAATGATCCATCCTCAAGTTTAAAGCACATTTCTTTTGGAAGTTATTGAGCTTCTGATCAGAAGAGGCTCCTGAACAGAAGTCTCATTGAGCTGCTTTCTGATGCCTCTGGGGAGGTTCTGAATGAACTTGAATGTGGTTTGAATGAGCTCTTGGTTTCAGAACATTAACGTGGAAGAAAAGAATGAGGTCTCACGAATGATCCCATTCACCTTGAAGAGGAAGGTGAAGGGTGGAGAATCCGTGGGGGCAAGTCTATGTGAATGTTCGAGGGACCCCAGACATTGCAAATAGGCATGCAGCTGTGAGGTCACGTTCGAACTTGACCTGTGGCTTAGGCGGTTCTCATCTCTGGCTCCTCCCCTGGTACATACCATCTCAGATTTTGCGGCATCCTCCTGGGCCTTCTCTCCCAGGATTGCCATTGGCATTTTGAACTGAGGAACGAGGAGGAACCTTTCTATCCTATACTGGGCGCTTCCATTTTCTCTTGGGGCCGCTTGATGCTGGCCTTGCCCTTTGGCCAGACAGGAGCATGAGCTTCCATATTTTTAATGTTTTCATTGTCACATTGTAAAATTCCTCCTTGCACATCCATTATTAACCAAACACTAAAACTGAAGAGAAGGAAAGAATGAGATACACATTTTTTTTTTTTAAAGAAACCCATATTTTATGTATTCATTTTTGGCCGTGCTGTGCGGGATGCAGGATCTTAGTTCCCTGACCAGGGATTGAAGCCATGCCCCGTGGAGTGGAAGTGTGGAGCCCTAACCACTGGACTGCCAGCGAAGTCCTGAGATACACATTTTCATTTGGGAATAAAAAATAGCAAAGATTTTTTATAGGTATCGTCTCCCCGGAAGACACTACCAAAAAAGGAAGCAAATAATAAACCAGTATGAGAAGAGTCTTTGGGAAAGCACTGCCAGGATGCAGAAGACATCGTTGTACTGTGACCTGGCACCATTGTCAGCCTTGAGGAACTAGGGTGGACATGAAGAGACTCTTGGGGAGGGGGAGCCCTGTACGCTTGTGAAAGGCCCCGAGCTTTCACTTTGGTCTTTACTGGGTGTCTGTCATTATTGAAAAGTCAGAGAGGATAAAGCCCAGTTCCTGCTTACAGGGCGCTCTGCCCGCCTAGAATGGGCTGTAATAGATTAGGCTTGTAATAGGGTCGACTAGGCTGATAACAGGCCGGGAAGGCTCTTTTCCCCCAAAGCAGAGCGCGCACCAGTCACCTGTTTAATTGAGTGTCTCCTAGCTGCCGTCGTGCTGGGTGGGTGCTGTACAGGATGTGAGGTGTGGAAGTGGTCTTCTCGGCCCTCAGAGCCGTTCTTGATGTAATCTTGAGCGTTCAGCCGCCCTCGTTTCCTTCCCAAACGTCCTCTATACATGCAGTCTCTTTGCCCGGAAGATTTATTGTCCTTCCACTGTCGCTGTGTGCCTCCCAGGCTGTCTGTTTAGAACAGGCGTGACTGAAGGGAGTAAGAGGCTTTCTTTGAGCCTGATGTATTGGAGCCGCTTCTGTAAATTTATTGGAGGGGATGCTTATGTTTCACGAATTCTTCAGCATGAAAACACTGGGTACTGTCTAGATGACAGGATTAAAAAAGGTTCATTATGGAACAACTCCTGGCACTTGGGAAAAAGCATTAAAAATGCACCCCTCGCCCCACCCCCTGCTCTGGGCTGGTACCCAGTTTCTCCTTTCAACCTGGGGCTTAAGACCACTCCCACGCCTTGGCCCTCGCCTGTACAGAGCTCCAGGCCACTGCAGCTGGGCCCCTGCCCTCCGCTGAGGGTCTGGCAGATGAGTGGGAAAGGAGAAAAGCGAATTCTGAGCCAGAACCAGAGGTTATACAACTCCAGTTGTGCCTCGCACAGTGTGTGCCTGGGACAGGGGTGCCTTGGTCAGGAGAGAAGGTCATTGGCCCCAGGGTAGTGAGTGGCCCGTGTTGTGCCCTGCAGCCCGATGCTGGAGAAGGTGGCTCCCCAGTCCTGGTTTCCCTGCTGGAGCCAGGCCTCAGGGTGCAGCCGTGGTTCTCCAGTCCTGTCCCTAAAGACACCCCCCTCCCCCCGGGAGAGGTCTGTGGGAAGCTGAGAAGCCACTGGTGGTGGTGGGGAGCCTCGCCCGAGGGTCCGGTGGGAGGGAGGAGTTCACGCCCAGCTTTTACACTGGCCCCAGGGCACCCCAGAGGCGACACCACCAGACCTGCAGGAGGGACTGAGTGAGTGAGTGGTGAAGCCGTAGAGACAGGGACGGGGGTGACTCATTCATTCTCGAGTTCACGCATTCTTTCTGTGACTATTTATAGCGCCCTTATTATGTTCCGGGCTCTGTTCTCAGCGCTGGATTGACCACACTGAATATCCAGGGAGCTAACCCTCCAGCAGAGAAAACAGATCCTCGGTTCTTACGCAAATAATGATTTAAATGCTGTTTTTGAAATGAGGGCTGTGATGAACAACTTCCCTGCGGCAGTGACATTTAAGATGAAGCCTGAAAGATGAGAAAGGGTTGGCTGGACCAGGGGGTTGGTGCAGAGGGGAGCGCTCCACAGAGAGAACACCCTGTACAGAGGATCCCCGAGGTGGGAGGAGCTGAAAGGGCAGCGTGGCTGGAGCCTGCTGGGTAGGGGCAGGAGGAGAGAGCGGGCAGAGCAGGGGAGACAGTCCGGAGCTTGATCCAGGTGGTCTCGGGGCGGGTGCTCACCTGCTGGGAGGGAGGGGGAGGCTTGAGCAAGGGGCCCTGTGCTGGAGAGGCCCGTGCTCTTGGCGTGACTCAGAGTGGACCTCCCTGGACTAATACCCTGCAGGCAGTCAGCCAGGACTGGAGTTGACTGGGGAGGGCAGAGGTCTAGGGGATGAAAGCATCCAGGTGGCTGCTGTGAGTTCTGCAATGGAAGCTGACCTCAGAGTCCTGGCTGGACTGGGTGGGAGATGGGCCACGAGCGGGTGGGGGCCGGGAGGCTGGGGCATGGAGAGGACAGAGCCGAGTCAGAGGGAGGCTGCAGGAATGCCCTGAGTGCCGGCTCCCTTTTCTCAGGGGCTTATTGCAAGGCTGGGCAATGTTCATCCCTCTTGTCATTTAATCTCCCTCACAGCCCTGTGAGGTTAGTGCTTTTATTTTCATTTTACAAGCAAGGTACCGAGGCTTAGAGAATTAGTAATTTGACAAAGGTTGAAGGTCAGGGAGGCTCAAGGTCATGGGAGGCATCTGAAGTTCCCTTGTGGTTGCGTGGAAAGTGAAGGAAGGTGGGAAAGAATGGAGTTTAAGGATGGAGGGTCAGTAAGTGGGAGCTGATGTCATAGAAGAGAGTGACAAGGTGTAGGGTGGAGTGTCCTGGACAATAGCAGATGACGGTGATGAGGCCCTGAAGGGACCTAAGGCCAGATGGTGGCCACCTCCATTGAGCTGTGGGGCAGCCCCATGGCTCCTCTCCCGCCACTGTGGAAAGTTCGCCCCCAGGAAATTGGGGCAGGGCTGTGTGACGGTGATGGAGGTTCGTTTTGTATCCCGTTCTGCTCATTCATAACCATCTCTCTTTGGGGTCTCCCTCTTCCTCCATCCAGGTTCCGTGTGTACCACCCGCACCAAGACGGGAGTGGGGTACCCGCAGCTGAGTGCTGTGATCGAGTGCGCAGACTCGGCCCACGGCCTGAAGGGGCACATCATCTCGGTAAGTGTCCAAGTGGGGCTGGTGGAAGGGTCTGGGAGCATCTGAGGAAGGCCCCTGCTCCCTGGCTGCCCTTCACCTTGTTGGCATTCTGTGGGCTCGGGAGTGAGCCAGGCACATGGTCACGGCATTTGGTGACAGTCGACCCTACTCCCTATGGATTCAGCTCGAGGTGGTGGGTAGCATGACGGGGGGATACGTGGGGAGCTTTGAGAAAGTGAGAGGGCCATGTGTTAGCTTGCTAGGGCTGCCGTAACAAAGTGCCCCAGACTGGGTGGCTCAAACATGAGAAATATATTGTCTCACAATCCTGGAGGCCAGAAGTCCAAGAATAAGGCGTCAGCAGGCCATGAAGCCTCCAGGGAAGGCTCTGTTCTGGGCCTCCCAAGCTTCTGGTAGTTCTTGGCTTATGGCACCAGAGCTCCAGTTTTTACGTGGTGTCCTCCCTGTGTGCAGGTTTGCCTTTGTGTCCAAATTTCTCCTTTTTATAAGAACATCCGTCATTTTGGATTAGAGGCCCATTCTACTCCAGGGTGACCTCATTTTCGCTAATCACATCTGCAGTGGTGTCAGATGCTGTCACCGGTTACCGTAGTGAGGGCAGATTGAGTAGGATGTTGGGGGCAGAAGTTAGATTTTTGTGGGTGGAGAAATGTATGGGAAGGAGATGAGCGCAGAAGCAGAGTCAGTGATCATGAAGCTTCTGGAAGTACAGCACCTCAGTACTCAGCCACTAACTGTCAAGGATTGAATGAATGTCAAGTTAATCCTCCATTTATCTGTTATTCTACTCCACCTTTATCGACATGACCGTCATTCACATAGTTACCACGTCTCTTCCCTTCTAGATGAGATGCTCAGAATAGGACAGAACATGTCAGATATAACTGGATGGACTTGGACAGAGCTATGGCTTCCACTTATGTGGGTGATACATACATACATGTATATTATATATAATTAAATTCTGTATATTTAATATATATATATAAATTCTGAAGTGGTGGTGTATTTTTAGCGGTGCTGTAACAATGAACTCACACTGAATAGAGTAAATTAAATCTTCAGACCTTTTCACTGGTCCAGTTGCTAAGCCGTGCTCCCACATTAAGTAACTGACAGATTATTTTGTAAAAATCCAGATGTAGTAAATTACATATCCTGGTGAAATGATCGCTTGCTGATTTTGGCTCAGCATTTCAGCTGGTGAGATTTGATTTCTGGACCTGCTTTGAGGGTATAATACTCTTTAAAAATCCCTATGTGCACACCATCTCATTTGAGTCTTACTATGGCATTGGAGCCCTGCAGCCATTGCTTCCCCGCACGTGCCTTGTTACAACCAAAAGGAAGATCTAGTTCTTTGACTCGTGGTCCAGCGCACACTTCCTGTGCTCCTTCTAGTTCTTCATCCAGACTTTCCATCCATCCATCCATTCAGTCAGCACGTATTCATTGAGCATCTACTGTGTGCTAGAAGCTGGAATAAGTGACCGAAGATTTATTGGCTGCTGACAGAGTGCTAAGACCTTCCAATTAATATCTTTTCCTTTTAGCTTTTGCTCCAATGAACAAATTAAAACCCATTTATTGAACAACTCATGTGTAAAAGGCTGACATAGAGCCATCATCCTACCTTTACAGAGTGTGGTGATTGAACTCACTGGAGTCACCAAACAGCACTGTCCTCCAATATGGTTCTCAAATGCTCGCCGTAGCCTCGTCTTGGGCCGGCTGCATGACATTCACCAGGGAGACTTTTCACCATAGACATTCCTGGACCCCATCCTGTTGAATTAGACTCTTCATAGTTTGCCCTCCAGAGCACCATGTGTAATTAGTTATAAGTCTCCATTCACCATCAAGTGTCTTAATAACAATTTAGACCGTATATATCTTCCTTGAGTGGCCACCATTTCTGAATCAGTGGAGGTCAAATTAATGAAGTTTTACTATGAACTTATTCTGAGATCCCATACTTGTGTCTTTCTAGAAATTTCCCAGTTGCTTAGTTTATAGGACCATTTGGGGAGTAGGGGTGGAGGCTCTGCTTGCACCACAAGTGACTCTGAAAATCAACTTGGGATCTCCTTACCCACCATCATTTTATAGCTTATGTCAGCAGTTCTCTAAGTGTGTGCCCAGACCTGGAGTATCATTATCAACTGAGGACTTGTTAGAAGTTCTTGGGCCTCGTCTCAGACCTACTGAATCAAACTCTGAAGGTGAGGCCCAGGAATCTTTTAAGAAGCCCTCTAGGTACTTCAGATGTGCTCCCAAATTTGAGAACCACTGGCTTCTAGAGTCGAGGGTCGGTACACACAGGTCGGGTCCGTGTACCAGAGCCAGAGCTGTCTGCTGGCACCCGGGGAACAGCTTCTGTGAATTTCTCAGGAACAGTGACAGCCCAGGCTGGTGAGACCGTTGCTCCAAGGTTCTTATTTTTCCATTGATGGCCGGAGCTTTCCTAGAGGGGGTTAGAAGTTCAATCTGTAGTGCAGACCCCGTGAGTTCACAGACTTATATAGGTTCTGCACCCTTGACGTCAGTTCATTCCTTCTGACCAGCAGCTGAGTGTCTTGGGGTTCAAAGCAGCTGTTTTTCTCACTGTCCCTTTGTCTAATGGAGTTTCACAAGCAGGTTTCTCCCACTTACCAAGAGTACTAAACCCGCTGGAAACCCATCAACTGTTAGGATCCTGCCACTTTGTCCAGTTTCCTTCCAGCTGTCTCATTTTACACTTTCGTTGCTGAATTAGCATGTCTGTGCTACTGAAGTTCAGAAGGAAGCCATAGCAGGGGGTCGGTTACACCCAAGAGGCTGGATGTGAACTGTGGTCCACGTGGGCTTCTGAGAGGCAGAGGACTGAGAAATCCAGGACACCTCCTGGGTAGGTGAAGATTAAGGTGTGACCAGTTCATTTTGTCTTGTCATCTGCTAGGGACATGACACAAAGGAGAGCATTTTAAAGGTGGAAACAGCATTAGAGGAAGTAATGGCTGATGTGTATTGAGCAGCTGCTGTCTTTTGGGCACGGTACACCTATAATCTCTAATCCTTGGAACAATGTAGGTATTAGGTAGCTGTTCTCTTCATTGGACAGGTGTATTAGGGTTCTCTAGAGAAACAGAACCAATAGGGTGTGTGTGTGCGTGTGTGTAGACATAGATTTATTATAAGGAATTGGTTCATGCAATGATGGGGCTGAGAAGTCTCAAGATCTGCAGGTGGGTTGGCAAGCTGGAGACCTAGGAGAGCCGATGGTGTGATCCCAGTCTGAGTCTGAAGGCCTGAGAACCAGAGAGAGCCAGTGTTTCTGTTGGAGTCAGCGTCCAGGGTCCCAGTTCTAAGGCAGTCAGTCAGGAAGAATTCTCTCACTTGGGGAAATCTCAGCCTTTTTGTTCTATTCAAGCCTTCAGGTGATTAGGTGAGGCCCACGCACATTAGGGAGGGCAATCTGCTTTACTCAGTCTGCTGATTCATGTGTTACTGTCATCCCCAAAACACCCTCACAGAAACATCCAGGACAATTTTTTGACCAAATGTCACTCCATGGCCCAGTTGACACCTAAAATTAACTGTCACATCCAGTGAGGAGACTGAAGCTTTGAGACCTAAAGTAACTTGTTCAGCATCACACTGCTGGTGGGGGGAACAGCCAGCTCTCAAACCGAGGTCTGTTCATCTCCCGTGTTCCACTCCTTCCCTTGACCACCCTCATTTAGAAAGTGTGGAGACTCCGAGGGTGAAGGGCTGGCTGAAGTCACCAAGAATGCAGGGTTGGCCCAGCATCCCGGGTCTGCTCCTTTCCCATCACACTGCTTTGGGGGACTTCAGCTTAACCTGTGTTTATAGCTCACCTTTTCCCCGCAGGGTCCCCAAGAACATCTTCAAGTGAAGGGATCAGAGTCAGAACCCAGTGAACCCTTAGGAAGGGGAGGGATTGGAACAACCAGATGAGTTCATTGTCCACTGATACCCAGAATGGCTTGGACTTTGTAGTGCTTCACAGGACCTAAAAAAAGGTCCTGTGATGAGGTTGGCTGGGATCACTATTGTCTCTTGACTCAAGGCCAAAATTTTAACCAGTGCATTTGATAAAGACCTAGAGAGCGTGCTTCTCTAGTTTGAGGAGGGAATGATAGAGGTCAAGCTGATTCAAAGTTACCCCTGACCCCCTCCTTGTCTACACCCAGTCAGTAGGGCTCTCATCCACTCACTGACCCTCTGCAAAGAAGGAAAGATTGATTGGCAAATTTCTTATTTTGTTGATTTAATGTAGTTGTTTAGGAAACGGTTAGACCATTATTTGGAAAGGCCTAAACAAAGTCATTCAAATAATTTATTTTGAGGCTTGAAGAATTCCCCAACCAAAAAGGTTTAGCCTAGAAAAAGTTAGAAATATAAAGGAAGTTAAGATTACTGGAAATGCCATCTTTTTCAAAAACTTTATTTTACTAAAGTGTAGTTGATTTACAATGTTGTGTTAATTTCTGCTGTATAGCAATGTGATTCAGTTATACATATATATATTCTTTTTCATATTCTTTTCTATTATGGTTTATCACAGGATGTTGGATATAGTTTCCTGTGCTGTACAGTAGGACCTTGTTGTTTATCCATTTATACATAATAGTTTGCATCTGCTAATTAATCCCAAACTCTTCATTCCCCTCCTTCTTGGCAACCATAAGTCTGTTCTCTGTGTCTGTGAGTCTGTTTCATAGATAAGTTCATTTGTGGCATATTTTAGATTCCACATATAAGTGATATCATATGGTATTTGTCTTTCTCTTTTTGACTTACTTCACTTAGTATGATAATCTCTAGGTCCATCCATGTTGCTGAGAATGGCATTATTTCATTCTTTTTTATGGCTGAGGAGTATTCCATTGTGTATGTGTACCACATCTTTTTTATCCATTCATGTGTCGATGGACGTTTAGGTTGTTTCCATGTCTTGGCTATTGTGAATAGTGCTGCTGTGAACATAGGGGTGAATGTATCTTTTCAAATTAGAGTTTTGTCTGCATATATGCCCAGGAGTGGAATTTCTGGACCATATGGTAACTCTATTTTTAGTTTTTAAAGGAACTGCCATAGTGTTTTCTATAGTGGCTGCACCAATTTACATTCCCACCAGCAGTGTAGGAGGGTTCCCTTTCCTCCACACCCTCTCCAGCATTCGTTATTTGTAGACTTTTTGATGGTGGGCATTCTGACCTGTGTGAGGTGATACCTCACTGTAGTTTTTTTGGTTTGTTTTTGTTTGTTTGTTTTTGCGGTACGCGGGCCTCTCATTGTTGTGGCCTCTCCCATTGCGGAGCACAGGCTCCGGACGCGCAGGCTCAGCGGCCATGGCTCATGGACCCAGCCGCTCCGCAGCATGTGGGATCTTCCCAAACCGGGGCACAAACCCGCGTCCCCTGCATCGGCAGGCGGACTCTCAACCACTGCGCCACCAGGGAAGCCCCTCACTGTAGTTTTGATTTGGATTCCTCTAATAATTAGCGATAATGAGCATCTTTTCATGTGCCTGTTGGCTATCTGTATGTCTTTGGAGAAATGTTTATTTAGGTCTTTTGCCCATTTTTTTGATTGGGGTGTTTGTTTTTTTGTTATGGAGTTGTATGAGCTGTTTGTATATTTTGAAAATTAAGCCCTTATTGGTTGCATCATTTGCAGATATCCTTTCCCAGTCCGTAGGTTGTCTTTTGGTTTTGTTTATGGTTTCCTTTGCTGTGCAAAAGCTTACAAGTTTGATTAGGTCCTGTTTCTTTATTTTTGCTTCTATAGAAATGCCATCTTAAGATAACCACTGCTAATGTTTTTATATGTATGCTGCTAGACGTTTTCAGAGTTTACTCTTAAGTAGGGTTCTAGTCTCGTTCTTCCATTATTATAGCTGTGTGACCTTGGGCAAGTCACTCAACCTTTCTGAGTCTCCCTCTTTGTCTTTCCCCACCTATAAAATATCAGCTTCAGGTTCTTGTGGTGTTTGAACAGAAAAATGAAGTTTGTAACAATCCCTTGTTCGTAGCCGGTGCTTGATTACAATTCCCTCTGCCCACTGCATGCGGACTTTTCACTGCCCCTTCTTTTAGGGCTGGGCAAGTATTTTTAAGAAGAGGTCATGCTGAGAGTTCACAGATCGAATTACCACTCATGTCCTGTGATGCCTTTTCTACTAAAATATGTTAACACTCTTGGAAAACAAGTAGCCCTTGGAATATTTGTATGTTGTTTTTTAAAAACTCCGTGCAGCTACGCATGTTCGTGTATGAAAGTAAGCGTGTCTGATTGCAGAGGTTTCCCCATACTGCTCTGCCTCCTGAGAACATGAAAGGATGCTTTAACCACTTTTGGAAATTACCTATAAATGGTAGTAGGGAGAGGACTCCTTGGCCGGAAAGCGTTATGTGACTTTGGGTTGCATTGGGTTAAACTGCAGTCCTGCGCGTTTGCTCCGCATTATGTTTCATAAATCCCACCACAGCACAATGAACAGACAAGGCCCTATGTATGGCTTCCTCTCTGTGGCACATCACAAAGTCCTATTAACTGTGGACATTTTGGCCCATCCTGGGAGAAGACCTCATTTTCTTGGGGCCCCAAGAGCACAGACTTTCTGAGTCAGGCCTCATCGCTGACTACATGAGTGTGGCATTTTCAGAAGCCAGCACGAGCCACCCTAGTAGTCACGAGCTAATCACTCACTAGTGAGTGAGCAAAAGACTTAAGGACACACTTTTGTGCGTGTGTGTGCACGTGAGTAACTTTTTTTTTTTTTTTTTTTGCGGCACGTGGGCCTCTCACTGTTGTGGCCTCTCCCGTTGCGGAGCACAGGCTCCGGACGCGCAGGCCCAGTGGCCACAGCCCACGGGCCCAGCCGCTCCGCGGCATGTGGGATCCTCCCGGACCGGGGCACGAACCCGCGCCCCCTGCATCGGCAGGCCGACTCCCAACCACTGCGCCACCAGGGAAGCCCCGAGTACACTTTTCTTAAAGTCAGATCATGTTAGGGACCTTTTTATTGGGAGCATGAGTTTATTTAATCTTTTGAGGTTATAAGTTTGAAACCCTATTGTGAAGAACTGGTTTAGATAAAAAGATAAAGCACTTTAAAAATAATGGCAGGTCAAGTGAAGGGCATGGAGGGGTTGCACCTTTGAAAGAGAAAGTAAATATGCTGGAGATTTGAAGCACCAACAGGATCCACAGAGCCTTGACTGCCTTCACGTGAAGGGCCTTGGCCAGGTACCTTCTGTGGAGAGACTCTGCCTCTGAAACAATTGCTCATGAACCCGTGGCCCTCCAGGGTCAGGGAAGCCACGGGTGAATAATGTACTTGATCAAGGAGATAATTGCCGTCAGTAAATATTCATAAAAGCCAGAGATTGAGCCTTCACACCTGCTTTTTGATAAGAATTGCAAAGAAGCAAGGAAGCAGTATTTTGAGGTCTAGCTCCCGGAGGGACAGGGCTAAAAGCATATCGGAAAAGAAGGATTGAGTCACAGAGACCCACGTCCTCAGCTGGAGATGCTATTTGTAAAGTGGTTTGTCCCAGTTCCACGGAGACGCCCTCCAACTCCAGGGCCGCACGCACCTTCCTGCCATCATCACACAAGGTAGCCCGGGTGGCCTGGGTCTTCTGTGTCCTTCCCAAAGTGTGTCCCCCCTCCTGGGGACAGGCACTTCCCTCCGAGACCCGTTCTGGGCTCTGTCACATCACGCCGGCCCCGAGCACTGCCCCGGCTTCCGGTGCCTCTGCTTCTTGCCTCTCCCTGCTGGGCAGGCTGCTACCCCAGGCCACCTCTCTGGCCTTTTCCTCCTCGGACCTCACACGGGCCACATTGCCAATAGGAGGTAAGCAGCCTGGTTATTTTGTGCCTCTTGTGCTTGTAAGAAAACACAATGCGTCTGTGTCCTAGTACCTTTGTACTGGATCCCTGGTGTTGAAACATAAGCCCCACGGCCAAACTGTGCCGGGCAGCCCAAGGTGTCAGGCAACCCTACCAGGCACTGAACCAGCGTAGGGTCCTGTGTGGGTCCAGTGGGTGTCAGGAATGCATGTTTGACTTGGAGGTAACTGGATACCTTACAGGAAGGTGACTAAGAGACACGTGGAGTGGCTGGAAGTATAAAGGAGCGAATTCAGTGTCCTCTCTGGCTCCTAAAGTACTTCCGCTTTTGCGCTAAATAAACCTCACTTCACACCGGGCAGCGGGGGAACGATGACCACTGAATGATGGTTATGTGGCTGGCCCGTGGCCAGGCGTGTGGAGCAGGGGCTGGCAGAGGATGAGGTCCAGCCCCTGCGCCCTGCCCGCTCAGCAGTTCCTGCTTCTGCATCCCAGGAGGGGTGCAGGTGCCCGGCTCGGGGTGGGGAGGGGTTCAGGCAGTGGGTGTGCAGACCTGAGACCGGACTGACGGGGCCTGGGGACCAGAAGGTGCGGTGGTGAGGGGAGCGTTGGGCCTTGGCCCTCAGGGTTGTGTGCTTGGCTGCAGGCAGGGGTGGGAGGAGGGGGCTGGACCAGCAGATGCCATCGAGTGCCCCCAGGGGAGGGGGACAGCCGGCCAGGCTCCCACTGACAGCCTCTTTGCTCTTTCTTTTTTGAAGGATGGAGGCTGCACGTGTCCAGGAGATGTCGCCAAAGCCTTTGGTAAGAGGCCGCAGAGGGGGAGGGGAGGGAGCTCCCTGCAGGGGTGCCGGAAGGAGGTGGCAGACACGTTAGGAAGTTCAGGGCCAATCCTGAGTTTCCTCTCCGCGGATTTCAGCCCCTGATTGGCCCAGATCCTGGCATCAGTTTGGTTCCGGTTGGTGGCAGAGCAGGCCGAGTGCCCAGGGATAGATGGAGGGGTGTTGCCCTGTGGGCCAGGAGTGGGTGAAGTCATAGCCCAGCAATCACCACTGGGAAAGCTCAGGGTACCCGAGGAAGAGGACTGTATCGGGTCTGAGACACCGAAACTTCAGCGAGGGGGTCTTTGGAGCCTAACGTGGGGGGACTCCTGAGGGAGGGACGGGAGCCCTAGATGCAGTTCCTCACCACAGGCCGAGGAGTCTGTGTTGCACCAGGGACGGCAGCGTCTGGCTGTGACCCCGCAGGGCTGGGCCACGGCGCCCCAGCCAGGTGTTTTCTTGGGGAGGCACTGGGAGGTCCAGCATCTCTGCGTGCTGTGCTCTGAGCTGCCGCACAGCTGGGGAACCCCACCTGTGAGGTGAGGCCATGTGTGCTGGCAGGGACGTCTCTACTGTTGATTTTTGTGCTGCGTGTACTTATTACTGATGGGTGTTCTGTCTCGGGCTCCCTTGTGATAGGGCACACGGTGCACCCTGCCCAAGTGGTGTCTGGACTCCCACTCCGGCAGCTTTCCCTCCCCGCGCTCCCCCAGGAAACGCAGCCACGCCTGTGGAGGGAGAGGGACCAGGTCGGGGCAAAATGCTGGTTAGGAAGGGACACGAGAGTGTTCAGAAAGGAAAATTATTGGAAGCCACTTCAAAGCATTGTTTGAGTGGATCTGTGCTCTGTGTTCCTGCTGTTTACATCTGCCCCTGGGGTTGTGGTTTTTGGGAGGCCTGGCCAGACACCAGTTGTCCTCTGCCCCCTTATAATCACGGCAGGGGGGCGGTCAAGGAGCCAGCAGTCGCGTTAGGGACCCTGCAGGGAAGAGTCTGCAAAGCTTGCTGCCAAGTAGAGAGGTCCTGGGCCTTGGTTGCCTGATTGCCAGGCCCAGGAGCCAGCCCTGTAGCCCCTGCCTTCCGTCATGCTGGACGGAAGGGACTGGAACACCTGATGCACGCCCCAAAGTCCTCTTGTAAATATTTAAGTGACCAGATGGAAGCAGTCAAGGTCACGTTTCAGAGGATCCTGTGTTTGCTTCTCCTTGTCCTTCATCGTGATTACTTAACAGCATCTGTACGCTGATGTCCTCCTATTCTGAATATAAACCCTCAGTAGGACTCGCTGAGGGTGGGGAATAGTGACTGTTTCTGTTTCTTCCACGTGTGCCTTTCACTTTCCTAACAACTAGTTACTGCCCATCTCCCATGTGCCATGTGCTATAGTAAACACTGAGGACACAGCAGGGAGTTAGCCCCACCCCGTTCCAACTATCCGTGGTCCTGATCCAACGTAACCTACGAGGGCAGTTTCAACACCCCAGTCTCCTGTGTACCTATCCTGGAAGTTTCATGTCATTTGGTGATTAATATGGGGTATTGTTTACTCTGGAAGTCAAATGTTTATCACAACAGAGGTGCGGGTAGAGTTTTACAGGATGTATACACATGTGTGTGTGTATGTGTATGACGTACATACTTACAGGTTTCTCTCCTTCACGCCCGAGCTCTAGTGCAGGAGGTTCCGTCTGTTCTGAGGTCCCTTCATATCTATACTGTGTGAGAGTGCTGAGAGCTTCAGGTAGACCAGATGCCTGATGGGGACATGGCAGAGGAGTTACTGTATTACGTATGAGATTGGACAACATGCTGAGGTGCTGCCCAATTATTAATGTTTCTTTGATTTTCAGAGAGTTAGACCTGTGGAAGGTGGTCATAGATAGGAAGTCATCAATAACCATTAAGGATTGTCCACTGTTATTAGCCACCCAGGCTTCAGTAGGCTAACTTGTTGCTTGGAGCACCCAGTGCCCCCATCTGCCCTTAATTTTTTTCCAAGTGGGGAGGTTGAGCTTTTCTCTGATCACAGCCAGGAGGAGGGAGGGTGAGTTGGTAGCACTTGCATCTTTCCGGAGCCGATTTTCTCTGAGCTCTTTTCTCTGCTGCTGCTTTTCGTCCCCACTTCGGAGTGCAGGAGCCGGAGCAGATTTTGTCATGCTGGGAGGGATGTTTTCGGGCCATACTGAGTGTGCTGGAGAGGTGATCGAGAGGAATGGACAGAAGCTCAAGCTGTTCTATGGGATGAGCTCAGAGACAGCGATGAAGAAACACGCAGGAGGGGTTGCGGAGTACAGGTATGGAGGGTGGGTGGAGCGGGGGTGGGCAGCGCCGTCACCAGTGAGGTTGCGTTCCCCGGCTCCTTACAGAAATGGGGTGGAAGTGGGTCTCAAAGACTGCGAGTCTGTTTATATTATAGTACCACACAGGAAGGAGCTAGAACACATACATATTTCTTAATTAAGATGTTCAATTAAAGAAATAACTGTATGGCTTAATTTTTTTTTTTTTTACTGAAGTACAGTTGATTTACAATGTTGTGTTAGTTTCAAGTGTACAGCAAAGTGATTCAGTTATATATACATATTCATCTATTTTTTTTCAGATTCTTTCTCCTTATAGATTATTACAAAATATTGAGTATCGTTCCCTGTGCTATACAGTAGGTCTTTGTTGGTTATGTGTTTTAAATATAGCAGTGTGTACATGTCAATCCCAAACTCCCAACCTATCCCTACCCCCAACCCTTCCTTCCTGGTAACCATAAGTTCATTCTCTTTTTTTTTTTTAGATTTGCATGATATATGATTTGTCTTTCTCTGTCTTACTTCACTTAGTATGATAACCTCTAGGTCCATCCATGTTGCTGCAAATGGCATTATTTCATTCTTTTTAATGGCTGAGTAATATTCCATTGTATATATATACTCCACATCTTCTTTATGGAGTATATGGACATTTAGGTTGCTTCCATGTCTTGGCTATTGTAAACAGTGCTACAATGAACATTGGGGGTGCATGTATCCTTTCGAACCATGTTTTCCTCTGGATATATGCCCAGGAGTGGGATTGCTTGATCATATGGTAGCTCTATTTTTAGTTTCTTAAGGAACCTCCATACTGTACTCCATAGTGGCTGTACCAATGTACATTCCCACCAACAGTGCAGGAGGGTTCCCTTTCTTCCATATCCTCTCCAGCATTTATTGTTTGTAGACTTCTTGATGATGGCCATTCTGACTGGTGTGAGGTAATATCTCATTGTAGTTTTGATTTGCATTTCTCTAATAATTAGCAATGTCGAGAATCTTTTCATGTGCTTCTTGGCCATCTGTATGTCTTCTTTGGAGAAATGTCTGTTTACGTCTTCTGCCCATTTTTTGATTGGGTTGTTTTTTTCAGTATTGAGCCACATGAGCTGTTTGTAAATTTTGAAGATTAATCCCTTGTTGGTCACATATTTTGCATATTTTCTCCCATTCTGAGGGTTGTCTTTTCATCTTGTTTCTGGTTTCCTTTGCTGTGCAAAAGCTTTTAAGTTTCATTAGGTCCCATTTGTTGATTTTTGTTTTTATTTCCATTTCTCTAGGAGGTGGGTCAGAAAGGATCTTGCTGTGATTTATGTCAGAGTGTTCTGCCTGTGTTTTCCTCTAAGAGTTTTATGGTATCCGGTCTTACATTTAGGTCTTTAATCCGTTTTATTTTTGTGTATGGTGCTAAAGAATGTTCTAATTTCATTTTTTTACATGTAGTTGTCCAGTTCCCAGCACCACTTAGTGAGGAGGCTGTCTTTTCTCGATTGTATAGTCTTGCCTCCGTTGTTGTAGATTAATTGACCATAGGCGTGTGGGTTTATTCTGGGCTTTCTGTCCTGTTCCATTGATCTATATTTCTATTTTTGTGCCCGTACTATGAAGTCAGGGAGCCTGATTCCTCCAACTTTTTCTTTCTCGAGACTGCTTTGGTTATCTTGTGTCTCCATACAAATTTTAAGATTTTTTTGTCCTAGTTCTGTGAAAAATGCCATTAGTAATTTGATAGGGATTGCACTGAATACATAAATTACCTTGAGTAGTATAGTAATTTTGACAATATTTATTTTTCCAATCCAAGAACATGGTATATCTTTCCATTTGTTTGTGTCATCTTTGATTAGAAAACATATCTTGCCTCTTTGAAAGTAGCTATAATTTTCATCCAACCAGGCTTTGCAGTGTTTGGGGCCCCAGAAAGGCAGTGCAGAGCAGAAGTACTTGGGGATAAGTTGGAAATGGAACTAGGGGTATGTGTGAGTAGGTATGTGTGAGTAGGGGACCCTCCAGACTTCCAGGCCTTGTCCTGATATCACAGCCTTGTCCTGATAGAGCTGGTGTGGAGCCTGAGATGAGTCAGGCTAGAAGTGGCAGGCAGAAGGATGGGTCTCCCACTGCATATGATACAGGGGTGGGCGAGACCACCTCACAGAGGTCAGGCCTTTTGGGAAGAGTGCTGTGTGTCACCTGCAGTGGCTCCCACAGGACTCTTCCCTGCCTCTGGGCTCAAGCAGTTGACACAGGCAGTATTTTTAGGCATTTAATTATGTTACTGTGCAGAAGGGATGCTCACGTCTGCTTATCTGCTCCACTTCCATTTTAATTGTGTGCACGTGTGTTTTAAGAACGTTGTGACAGAATATACCCACTGTCTCGCCCTGCTCCATAGTCTGTCATTGCTTCTCATCAGAGTTTGCACTGATGACAAGCTGTACATAGGACAGGAGGCCCTGCATCCTTAGAAGGATGTCCTTAGAAGGATGGAAACTCAAGACCCCTGCCATGCGCTGATAACCTCCATTTCCTACCACTTATTCCACACCCAAAAGCTTACAGTGAAGGTGTGGGAGTCAGATGGATTGTGTAAGGTTTGAGCCAACCTAGAGGTACACAGCTCAACTGCACTGAGATTTTCAGGTGGGTGGGAGGGCAGGAGGGGTGGGTTACCCCCCCCCCCGAAGCTCTGTTCCTTGGGTACTGGTAGGCTGACTTCAATCCTCTTTTTGGGGGGGGATCTCAGTATCAGTGATGTTGTGGTATGCGAACAGCACGGTGGGAAGGAGGAGAGCAGGGGACTACATTTATACCTTCATTCTGGAAACTGCAGACAGTCCAAGCAAGAGGGACACGCCCCGTCCACACCGCCTCCGAAGGCCTCTTTCTCCTGTGTGGTGACTGACGGAGAAGGCTGTACAGTGTGTTGTGGGAGAGAAGGGGAGGGGTTTACTGTCTCACATCCGACCTGGACCTCTGGCCAAGAAGCTTATTTAATGCTTTGCCAGTGACCAGTGTCACTGTTCAAGGGCCCATGCCTGTCTCCTATGTGCTGGTCCGGAAGTGGAGCTGTTGCGATTCCGTGACAGTCAGTTGCTTTGCCTGGAGGACATTTTTTGCCCTCTAGCCGATGCATCTGTTTTGGGTTCTAAGAAAAGTAGGTAGGGAAGGCCAGACCAGACTCGAGGGTGAACAGAAGCCAAGGAGCTGGGAAAAAAAAAAATCCTCTCCTGTGATTTCAGCAGGGTTTAAACAAAAAAGAAAACAGAAGATTTGGGAGTATCAAGACTCAGTTCCAGAATTGGATTCAAATCTTAGCCAAGGAAGGAAAGTGCTGAAGTACCTTAATCCAGAGGCAGCCTGAGCCCTGTAGGCTGCATCTGTGTTCTCTCTCTCTAGGTCTGACTCTGTCTGTCTCCCTCCCTCCCAGCACCTGATGTCTTCCTGAGAATGATTCTCCGTCTTTGATGTTGTATTTAATTAAGGCAGAGTTATTTATGCTTTACTAGTTCTTTCCCACTCATTACCCACTTAGTTCTCTTGCTGTCCTTGGGAGACAGATCAGAGCCCTTCATTTTACAGATGAGAAGACTTGGGCATCAACGATAAGTGACTTGTAAAAGATGCCATCACCACTTAGCAAAGAAGCAATGCTGAGGAACTGGAGGATGTCCAGTAAGCCTCGGGAAGGCCATGGAAACCGCTTTTAAAAGATGAAAGGGCCATCACTTCAGGCACACGTGCGCGTGTTGGTCCCTGCTCACAGAGTGCAGTGACGCCAGTCATCTTGGGTGTGGCCAGGGGCCGGCTTCGTGAACTTGGTGCTGTAAACCAGCCACTAACTAGGCCAGCCCTTGGTCTGCTGGATGGTTTAAGTTGCTAGATTTCACCCGAGGGTAGTCTTGCAGGTGTAGATTGCAATGCTCAAGAATTACTACCCTTTTGAAATTCTAGGTAATAACTTTTTGATCAAGAGATGCTACTTTTTCAGTTGAAGAGACCAGCTAAAGAAAGTTCCAGAATTTAGTTAATCGTTAAAATTTCCAGACGGCCTGACCTTTAGATGCATGGATTGGAGAGCTCCTTCTTGTAATGTCCCTCCTAAAGCAAGTCTGGATTGTATCTCCATCTTGCAGTAAGGGGACGTGACGTGGAATCAGCAGTGTTAGACTCAGCAAGGACAGATGTGCTCTAGTGTTGGTGCCACGTGCCAGCTCTTCTGAATTTCTCAGTGTCCCCCTGAAAACTCAGAAGACGCTAACCAAAGCCCTGCAGCCTCCGGTGCTGAGAAAGTCCTTAATTCTGCTCTGGTTCCACCTTTCAGGAGGCCCGCGCCACGCCCGGGACAACAGGCATAGTGATTTGTGCAGACACAGGGTGGTGAGCTGGGGCCTGGGGGCAGGGGCACCCAACAAGGGCCCTGGGAAGACAGGCTGTGTGAGTGGAGCCACTAACCTTACTAGCGGAAGTTTCCACGTCACCTCACGGTGCTTGACTTGTCCCTTTTCTCCATCCCTTCCCTCCTCCTCTCCAGCTTGTCCCCTGTGAAGGTGCTCTGTCTGACCCTGACTGGAGAGCTGGCAGGGGTTGGGGAGGGACGCTCTGGGCTTGTTCCGTTGTTGATCAGGGAGAGCAAGCAGGAGAGACGCTGGTGGGCAGTGGTCAGGAGGTCTGTTCCGCTGTCCCGTAGGTATTCTGGGGCTCTGGGTCAGTTGGAGGTGTGTGTACAACATGAACAGAGACTGGAAAGGCGGGGCCGGTTTTCGATGGGGACGGAGTAGTGCACACTGCTGGGGAGGACGTCGCCCTCCGGGGTGACGGTCCGGGTCTGTGACTCTTCCAGGGTTGCTGACGGGCTCTGGGCAGCCAGCAGCGAGGTCACGCATCTTGGGTAGGAGGAGTGCCTTCCTCTGAGATGCTGGCCTGACCTGCGTGGCGTGTGCAGCAAGGCCGATGCGGGCGTGGGGTTGGAAGGTGGCGTGTCGCTGCCCGAGTGCCTTGGGCTACGGCTAGGAATCCTTCTGGCCGGCTTCTTAAGGGAAAAGAACCAGATTGAAAGAAAAAACCTCCCTTTTTCTTCCAGAGCCTCTGAGGGCAAGACCGTGGAAGTGCCTTACAAAGGGGACGTCAAGGACACTATTCTGGACATACTCGGAGGACTGAGGTCTACCTGCACCTACGTAGGGGCCGCCAAACTCAAAGAGCTCAGCAGGAGGGCGACGTTCATCCGGGTGACCCAGCAGCACAACACCATGTTCAGCTAACCTCGAGATCAAGGACGAGACGACCTCCAGCCGCCGGAAGCGTCTGCACAGGCCTGCTTTCCCATCCCCCTCCTCCTGGGACGGCAGAGGTTCCGGCTGATCCCAGAAGCAAGGCACTTCCTGGGTCAGCGGTTGGAGCTTAGCTGCCCAGAACGTGTAACCTCCTTGTTAAAACTAACACTCACGCCTTTTTCTTTTCTTTCCTTTTTTTTTTTAAGAAAATGGTTTCACTTTAATATAATGCTATGAAGACTTGCCTGCGTGCTGGAGTCTGCATTTGCAGGACCAAGTGGTCGGGGGAGCTGGGGGGTTTTCTGCCTTCTTCCCACGCTTGGTTTTTGGCGGTCAAGGTACCTGGGGAGGGGAGGGCGGGAGGGAAAGATTGGGGGGAACCACAGCTAGAGGAACCGGCATCCCCTCCATCCAGCTTTCGGTTGCTGGAAAAGAACAAAAGCAGTTGACAGGTGAACCTGAAGAATCTGATTCCGGCAGGTGCCCCCAAGGTGCGGTGACGTGTTTCCACCACCTTCCTTGCACGTGCCTTTTGGGAGCAGGTCCTCTATTGCTGCTGCTTCTAGGAAGCTGTCCCCATCCTGGTTTTTCATTTGGTTTGTTTTCCCCCATCTCTTCCCTCTCCTCCTCCGTTCTGGCTCATCGGGTTGGCCTCTCGAAGACAGAATATTATTTTGAAGTTCCATGAGATCTTTTATTGAAAGGTATCCGCTGAAAAGTTGGCAGGTAGAGAGTCCCACTGGAAAGCAACCAAAACCTTGAGCAGTGCCTTCCTAAAAGGCATTGGTTTAAAATCTGAGCTAGAACCGTTTCCTTGTCACGGTTTCCAGGAAGGACCACTGGGCACTACTGTATAAGGGTCTGTTCATTGGTGACAGTGGTACTTCCTTGGAGAAAGGACCCGTGGCCTTGGCAGGGCTCCCACAGCAGTCCACTGTGACACTTGTCTAAACCGTGAACACGGATGAATTGATGACGCCCGGCCACTTCTTTTGAAGCATTATTTGAATATTAGGACCGGGAGGTGTATGCAGCCCAGGGTATTGTACTTTATCTCCTTTTAAACAAGGCTAAAGCAGCAGATACGGGAGTTAAATGCTCTCTGAAAAGACAAGCGACAGCCCTGGAGCAGAAAGGAGCCACACGCTCCTACTGTGTAAGAGCGAATTAATTGTGTGATGTCCATGGTGACTGACACCGTGTGAGGAATCCAACCAAACCACGGCACTCCAGGAACTTACAGGGCGGAGTTTAGTCTTAGAAGAATACCTTTAAAGGTCCAGCAACTTGAACTCCGTTGTAATGCTTTTTGCGCCTCAATCCATTCAGAATACTTCTTATACTTGTAGAAACACGAACGGCTACACATTTGAGATGAGGGTGTAGAGGATGTGGAACATCAAGATGTGGGGCATTGCTGGAAGCACCCCACTTCTTCTGTCTGCTTGTCTGAGGTGTAAGCCCCATGCCGTTCCTGTGGAAGACGTGTTTGACACTTGAGCCCTCTAGTGTGTTAGCTGCAAGAGATTCATTATTTGCAAAATAAGGGAGAGAAGTGGAGAAGTCTTAAGTCCATTAAAATGGACGAGCAGTAAGTAATAAGGAAACTTCCAGAATGGCATCGTTCTCCACGCTCCTGGTCTTGGCTTTTGGGGGTCACCTTCTCTCATCAGGCTGGAGCACACGACGGCACCCCTTTGGGCAGTCCTCTCCACGGTGATGGGCACCTGCTTGATCCATCTTGTGCAAACATTTTGCAGACTACCTGCTCTTTGTTTCCAGGAAGGCAGGTCCCTCGCTCACCTGGTTTTTAGGGGAGCGAAAACATGACTGACTGCAGAAGCCAAAAACCTCATCAGGATCATTTTGAAGCAGAGGTTTCACTTCTAAGGGCCCCTTACCTGCTGCAAGTTCGTCTCTTGCCTCTAGTAGCCGTGGGCATGGGGGAGCCTGCTGACTGCAGGGCTTCCTGTGCAGGGGTGGGTGCCAGTGACTAGATGCCATTCACCTTAGGCAGCTCCACCTGTGGGCTCCTGCCGTGCTTCTGGTGGTTTCCAGGTCTGCCTCATTGCAGCATGTGAAGCCAAGGCTTTTCTCTAATCAGTATGACTGCTTCAGGTAAGTCTCACAGCTACCGGACCCCAAACTTGTCAGGACCTTTAGCATCTAATATTAAAACAAACAGCAGGGAAGGCAGTGGTTCAGCCCGCTTCGCCAGACTTGCCCACGTCTGCCCAGAACGCTCTGGAGGGTGAGGACTTGGGCAGCCTTCCTGTCTGGGTTACAAGGCTCAGCTCATCACTGCTAGTTTACACACCAACGTTCTCTCTCTCACACACTAGCATTCACAATGCGTCGGAACCGCAACTCTTAAGTCCTAAAGGAGAGTCCTGGTGAGATGTCCCCATCCGTGAAGCAAGAAGGCAGTAACAGGAAAGGAGTTACCCGTCCCTGCCTGGGCTAAGCGACAACTCTGGATTTAATGCCGAGAGCGCTCTTCCAGCTCTGCAGACCCTTAGGGCTGGAAGGATTTGGTAGCCACGCGTGCAGATGCGGGCAGAGGGCTTCACCTGCTTGGGCCCTGGAGGAACTAGTTTCTGGGGCAACTGCTGAGCCTCATCTATCTGAGACTGGGCACCGTGCAAACCTCTGCGTTTCTAACAGGGATGAACTACAGGAAACACGAATGAACTTTCCACCTTCAGACAACTAACCAGTGTACAGCAAAAATGTACAGAAATGGATGGATAATGCTCTGTGAGCCAACAAAGATGCCAAATACTGTTGAAAAACAAAAGTTATCTCATCTCTTACAAACAGCAACGCTCAGATAGGAGGAGTAAACATGAACGGAACCAGCCAAGACATCAGATGTTGAAATGATGCCTTTTATCATTTATCATCTGATGTCTGATTGACATCAGATGCCTTTTATCTCAGAATCTC
This sequence comes from Orcinus orca, assembly GCF_937001465.1. NCBI lineage: Eukaryota > Metazoa > Chordata > Mammalia > Artiodactyla > Delphinidae > Orcinus > Orcinus orca. Next base: position 93,467,694 of record NC_064568.1, on the reverse strand, counting down.
CTCTCAAGCAAGACCAACAACCCTCTCCCCACCCCCAAAATTACTAGGAAAGGCAATGCCTCACGTCACCCTCTCCACCGCACACCTACCCAGTGATGACAGCAGCTTAAGTAAGAGGGAGGAATTACGACCATATCCTCAGCCTCGTCTTCCTCCGAGGACCTAACACAAGGCAAAGACACATTTGCAATTGGCACTGTTATTTTATTAGTACGAGTATACTGAAACAATAAACTTGTACTGGTATACAGACAATTTATTTAAAACAATTTTGTTCAAATTTTGAATCAAACATTGTTTTATTATAATAATGAAATAATTTCTACCTAGAAAACCTGCAAGCACCGTCAAAGAAAGGGACCATAAAATTCAATAAACAGACTCGAGTGTATCCTACAAACAGACACACCACGATTAGAAAATAGAATATGAACTCTTCCATTGTTTTTAATATTCGTTTTAAAAAAGCTAGTGCAAGTACAATATTTTACACTGGAATTACAGAGAGTATGCACGCATATGGAAAAAAGTTCTCCTGTCATGATAGAAGCTCTTAACTATGTATGCACTTAAAATTTTCTTTTCAATAAGGTGCAAAACATCATTCCTTCCCTAGTTCTCCTCTGTACTGGCCATGTCAGTCTGATAGTGCCCTCAGAGGTCTAGTGTCTCTTTTTCCCTTGGCCGGTGGGAGGCGTATGATGGGGAGGTTGGTGGGTCGTGAGCTGATACTAAAAAATGCAACAGTGTGACTCTCAGAGATGGCTCTGGGACCAGGACCCCACTGGCTAGAAATTAGGACTCTCATCTTAACCGAAGGCCACCACGAATACTGGCTGGGCTCAGCTGGAGCCTTTCAGCTGACACTGATTTGGGTTTACAGGGAGCAGTGAAGGCCGAGGAGGAAGAAACCTCCCCGAAAGGCCAAAAGGGCAGTTATTCACAGAACTGAATGCACAGGTATCAAGTTTAATGTTCACTGACTAAAGAATTCACCCCACTCCTGGACCGGATGATTTACGAGTAGGCGGTTCACGTAAGAAGCAGAGGAAACCTACACACCCAGCTTGGTAACCGCTCAGCTTTGCTATTCCAGAGGACAGAATGTTACCTCGGCAAGGATGACTGTAAACAGCGCTTCCAAAGGGGGCCTTCAGACTGGCCATGGAAAAGGAGACTGGCTCATCGGCCATCCCAACAGCAAACGAACAAACTAAAGGGAAAGAAAACTTGGGTGAAATCTCCAATTATCTGCAGTGGAAGACTGGAGTCCTTTCAGATAAGAAAAGTGACAGGAATTCTTAAGAGACTGTTACTGTATAGATACTACCTATTGGCCAAAAAGCACTTAATTTTAATACAGCTGAACCATTTGTATGCGAGTCATGAGGATATGAAAAACTGAAGCTGCTGTCCCCTCCCGCCATCGTACAGGTAAACGTCAGCTACCAGAAACGTCGCATGTAACGGTAAGGGAAGGGCTGAGATTCTGAATTTAAGAATTAGAGGGAGATTTGCTCAGTATCCCCCCAGCTGTCCAGTTTCTGCTGGCTAACTTGATTTCTGGACAGAATATGACTTCTGAGAAGTTGCTCCACATTTATTTTGGCCTCTTAATAGTAAAGAAGAAATCAAAACCAAAGTAAAACAAGGCATTTCAACTGAAATCCTTGTTTTACCCCACCCCCCCATTGAACTGAGGTGTCGGGGGGAAAGAAGGCTGAACGTTTTTGTGTGTGTGTCCTCGTGATGAGTCCTGTTTTCTTGGTAGCTAGGATCCCTTGTTACAAACACTTCTTGTTCAGAATTATATTCTTTGGGTTTACTGGAACAGGAAGTGCTGAAAATGTCAATCATCATCTCTGAAGAAAAAGGAGTTGCAATGGCTTAAGAGTTTAAGAAAGGGAGCTCAGAGAAGTACTTTCGGCATAGGAATGAACAGTATTCTCAAATTGCAGAATACAGAGTTACTCTCCCTCAGAAGAGGGTTCTATGTAACAGAAACATAGAGGAAGCATAGGTATAGTTGAAGAGCCTTTTACGTAGTAATTCTTCCAGGCCATAACCATACAAATCTGATCATTTAGACATGACACATTTCTATATACAAAAAAAACATGTAACTTTCAACCTTTATGTTTTTTTTTTTTTTACAAACAAGTATGAAACTCATTGTTTCAACAGATCCATATCTTTCAAACACTGAATGAATCATTTCGACATTCATTTTTCTTTTGTGCAATTTTTAAAAACATTACCTGTACTCCTCAAAGTGAGTGCTTCAAAGGTTTTTTTCTTCAGCTTCTCAAATTAGGTGTACATTAAAAAAAAAAAAAATCCCACAAGGTATAGTGCTACAAGAAAAGATCCTATCAGTAAGGTAACGTATTTGAAGCGAGGTCATCTATGTAAAAGAAATCTCAGCTCCGGAGTAGAGGTGTGCAAACAGTTTGGAGTTTCCCTATCAACAGAAACACAACACTGTCCATGGAAAAAAAGAGGAAACCAACCCAACACAATGGCATATGCATGTGCTTTATAAAAAAGTATATTCTCTGTATAGTTATTACTGGATGTGTTCTTAAAATTCTCTATTTCAGAAATTCTGGGTCGAAAACAAGGTGGAAGCAAAGACCTCCACTTCACTTTAAAAACCAAAAAAGCGTAATTCCCTTTGCTTTCACATCACCCCGAAGAAGCTGGATTGGGCCACAGAGACCGCTGGCCCTTTTTACACCTGGGATCATCTCGGGTGACTAGGAGATAGGAAGTGCAAAGGGTTTTAGGAGAAAACAGACCATGGTTTTTGCTGAGCTGCCTGCAGTTCATGAAACAGTGGCCATGACAACCAGCACAGCTCAAAAAGCCTGGCCTTCAGTCCACAGAGCTCTGCTGCTTCACCCAGATCTGAAATAGCATGGCATTAGTGTCTTCAAAAGCATTTGAGATTCTTTTTCTCTCTCTATGAAATAGGTTTCCTTAGTAGTCACAGATGTTAAAGGGTATTATCAATTGTTTCCTTAAAAAAAAACAAACAAAAATTCCAAAGCTACACAACAAAAATAAATTTTGGCAACGTATTTCAGTAAAGATCAAACTATGTGCAAAGAGTGGATTTTATGATTACTAGGAGCTACTGTTCATCTCGAACATGCAGCATTATATTGCAATCTATGCAGTATCTAAGGAGAAATCCACAAGATGCAGGAAATCCAAACATTCCTTGAAGTTGTACATCCCTACTCCAGAAGAGTCAAAGTGCTGCTTCTGGACACATCAGTGTACCACACACACGCCAGCCCCGTCCCTGAGTTAGAGGTGTGAAAGGTTCCGCAGAGTTCCTTAGAGGGGAGAAGGAGGGGTGCTGCCACTTCCCGGTGGGGGACAAAACCCAACACACTCACCTAACAGAAAACACAAAGGGTCATGATTCAGAGTGAGAAATGGGATTGACGACAGCAATGAAAAAAAAAAATCATCCCAAAACAAACTGGGTGAGTTGGAAAAGACAAAAAAATTGACCAACATAGAAAATTATCCTGAACGTCCAAATGAAAAAGCAATTTTGGATTTCCACTTTAAAAGATTTGAGGTAAGTGGTATCCATCTCTGTATCCCCACCTCACCCCCAATGTGGCCCAGACAAACTGAAATAATTCTTACGTTAAAACATTCTAAGGAAGGAACAGTCATTTTATGTATTTAGAAATCCCTATAAAGAGAGGTTCATGTTTGTTGGTTAATTGTTATTTTTTTTCTTTTCGCCCTGACTAATTTCTTGGTGATTGTGTTCCACTGTAAACGCCAAAAGGCCTGCTGTTATTAGTTTCAAAATGGAAAACAGGAAAGAAAGAAGAACGAAAGACGGGTTCAGTAAATATTGCAAAGTGGACACAGTACAGAGGCACATGGCTGATCCTCGTGAGCTGCACGGCACGGAAGGGTTTCTATGCCTGTCATCGTTAGGTCGGCTACGCAGGCGCAGTGACAAAGGCTGCTCTGGGAGCCTTGGGGCTCGCCAGCGTCTGCAAACAAGAGGAGGCCCCTGTCCTCTGGATGTTCTATTTGAAGAGAGAGCTGCCACAAAGGAGTGGTGACCACTGTTCGCAGGTGGCCCCTTCCGTAGCCACCGGCCGGACGCTTGGAAGGCGCGCACACGGCGGGCCACGCTTCCTGCCCGCGCCCAGAGGCTCGGCTCGAAGTCGCAAGGACACAGACCTGCCCACTCGCGGAAAAGATCGTGGAACATGGGTTGATCCTGGCACTATTGCTCCAGAGTGCGCCTCAGAAAGGACTCTGTCTCCCTCCCGTCTGCACTGCACATTCGCTACTCCTCGTGGTGACGGGGGAAGTGCCCTTCTCCCCTTCCACCTCCTTTGCTTTGCTCTTTCTGCAACAAGGCGGCAGACAGGGCTCCCGAAAGAAAGCTCCCTGCCCCAGGATTCGGCATCCGCAGCGGGGCAAACGCGCAGCAGGAGGCCCTCCCCTTCCTGGCTCCTTCCTTCCAGCCCTTCTCTGGCCAGAACAGGAAAGAGGGACCGAGTAAGGAAAAAGCCAAAAGGGTCTGAGCTTCCTCTAGAGCACACTGATCAGACTCTATTGGCACGGAAAGTATTGCACGTGCTAAAGAAGCAAGAAAGTGAAACGGGACAATGTTTAGAAAGAACCAATTATTTGATAATTCCTATACCTGAAATAGAAGCACAAAAACGATGATGATGTTCCTATTGCTCCAAACCATGTTATGTTTTCCCATTTTAGTGTTGGAGGTGTGGATCCAGTTAGTTCGATACTCGAGAGAAGCCAGAAGGTGGTGGGTGTTTCTCTGAGTCCACATGAGTTGCTGTAATTAGTGGTACTGATGAGGACAAAGTCTATAATGGCAGCCCCATATTCCTCTTACCATCAAAACAAAAAGAAAAACAAAGCCTAATAATTGCAAGTGCCCTGAGCAGAATATATGGAAGATTAAGCAAGTTCTCTGAACAGAGACATTTAAAAAAATACAGCACTAAATAAGCAATATGACTGCAAGAATGGACTCACCCAGCTCTCCGCTAGCATGCTGAGAGGGTAATGAAAATCAAAGAAAGTCAAGGACTGGATCTAGCTATTCTAAACCTATTCCAATGTTTTTGGTACACCCCAGAAAATGGTTTGTAAAAATCATTAGTTCTGCTGAGAGCTAAATGTGAATACTAGATAGCCAAAATGTGGGTTGACATGAGAATTTTTTTTTAATTGGTGAAATGGAAAAAGTACTATTCTCAATGGTAAAAGAAAAATCAGGTATTTGTTCAGGTAAGTTGCAGCCATTCCAAGTAAGGATATTTAAAAATTTCTCCCTCCTTATAAAACATTTTTTTTTAAAGCACTTTAAAATGCACACTCAAAACCCACAAACAATATTTCAGATCTCTGGGAATAAAAGGTTTCAACTGTGAAATACCCTTTTCTGGGTTTGTACCAAACATTAAATCTTGAATTGATTTCAGATGGAAAAATAAAAGTCATTCTGAAAATAACATCAGTAACAACAACAAAGTAATCGTTTTCTTTTAAAAAAAAAAAAAAACTTGCTCACATACATAAACGTCTTTATGGAAAACTCTCTCAATGAATCTGAAGAAAATTCTCAGAGTTGTCCTGCTAAGACCTGGTTTTATGTGACAGATGCGGTAAGAAGACCAAAATGAATTCTGAAAGTAACATAACCTTATAAAATGGCCTAGAGTTTAGGCAGGTTAGAAAGTAATTTTGCTACATTTATTTATGCTCGTTCAGTCCCCCAAACCTTTCCCACAATGTTATTGGATAAAAACTGCAGGAATATCACACAAATTATAAACTCAAGATGTGCAAATCGCAAGGTTCTTTAAAAGTTCGTCTTAAAAAGAAAAACACTGGACAAAAGTGAGTATTCTTTTTTCCATCCCTTTCCTCTCAGTTCCTCTGCCAGCTCTGCATATGCTTTTAATTCCTTCTCAAACATCAAAGTGAAGAGTGCCTCCTGTCAGGCTGTACTTGGTGGTCATTCATTGTCACATACTAGTTCAAAATTCACATTCATCCCATTAAACCACATTGAAACTTTCAACATCTTGCTCCGTGAGAAACTCTGCAGAGCTGAAATGTAGTTACAGTGTTGAAAAAAAAAGAAAGCAACTTAGTTTTTCTTCCCAAAGAGTTTAAAGTGAGATACAGTACTTGTTGAATGAGAGACCAAGATGCTTGGTAATAAAGTGTGAACAGTATTTTAAGTGCTTAGAGATAGTAATATATATGCTCATCTTCAAAATCTAATTCCTCACGTCACACTGGAATCTGAAAAAAGTGGCACCCGAGTTGTCCATAGTCATGAACTATAAACAGTACTAGAGTTAAAAGACAGAAGATTTGCAAACCCAATGCGAAGAGCTTCCGCGGCTCTCTTGTGTCTATCTCTTGGGAGTGAAGTCAATGCGATTAACCTGATTGGTTTTCCTAACACTGCACAGAGACCAGGGTGGGTTTCACTCTCCGCCACCCCTGCTGCCCACCCCCCGGGTGCGGAGCGATGGCAGCGGGGGCTGCCCTGCCCACCACGATGCCCTGGAGACATCACTGCACTAGTAAAGCAGAAACGAAATCCCATATTTAAAAAAATATCAGTGCAGTCAGGCCCCATGGGGGGAATATATATCTCTATGATTAAAAGTCGCTTTTATTGTAAAATATGTTGGAGGAAAAAAAATGTTCTTTTACACGGTTAGTTTTCCATCTGCTGTCTGACGGCCTCTCTGGGATGCCCTGAACCTGGGGTCCTGATGCTGATTTTGCACGTGAGAACCTCATGAGGACATTCCCCTGGACCTCCAATCCCGTGCTGAGAGCAAGAGAGAGCGAGGCAGAGAGAAAGAGACCCTCACCTGCCGTGGCACTGGGGCACCCTCACTTGCACGCACGCACGCACCCCCTGCAGCCCGTTGTCCTGAAACCGGGAGAAGTCGGCACCCCATGGGTGCATCTGCACTGCTAGAAAAGGCAGGCACCGTGAGGCCACGTTCATTTCCACCAGGACGCCCGCCCAGAGCCCGGGCTGGACCTGCCCCAGCCCCTGCCTGCCCACCCCACTGAGAGACACGCGTGGAAAAAGCATATGCACCATCTCCTGCCCAACCCCCGCTGTAACTCTAAGGACAAGGTTATAACAGAACCCTAAAGTAAGAGGATAACATGTAAATACTGTGTTATTTAGCCTACAGTACAGTAATCTGGATACAAATGATAAAGGAGGGCCAGATTTCCTTTCCCCACACGGCCTCTACTTGCCTACATTAGAGCGGCCTTCAATGCAAATCTTAACCTCCTGAGAAATGAGAGAAGGCTTAGGAAGAGTCAAAGGTGGCTCGTCTTCCGACTTCTCCAGTTTGCGGCTCTCCGGCGCCGACCACCTCCTCTTCCTCGTGGCCGCGGGCTTGCTGGGTTCTATTTTGGTGAGCAAGGGCACGGCAGGCAATCCAATTTTTTCTGGAAACTTCAGTTCGCCATTCTCAGAGAGCATCTGGGCACTTCCCTGATTGATCCCGTTTTCCTGCTCGGCGTACCTGTGTCTACTGCCCGCGAGGCCGTCGGTCTTTGAGTGCTTCAGCAGGACACTGGCGGGATCCACGGCCTGGCCCTTTTTAACAGAGCCATTCTTCAGGTTCTTGAGGGTGAGCGAGATACAGACATCCCCAACGGAGAGTTTAGAACACGGCAAATCAAAGAGCTGGCTGGTTCTCTCCGGGCAACAGGATGACCAGCCCTGTCCAAACACAAAAAAAGGATACTCTACCAAAACTTCCACGCTGACCTGTGGGAACAGTGAGAGACAGGGAGAGGGAAGGGAAGGAAGAAATGAAGACATTTTATTCTTGTTTTATTGTATACATTACACGTACACAGACATACATATGCATAGGTGAATGGAAAAAAATAAGACTCAGTTCCCCAAACCTCCTCCACCAACAGATGCAAATGAGGTTCTTAACTTTCTGCTGTACCTGTACTTACCATATATAGATGTTGGGTAGAAGCCGGTAGAAGTCCATTCAGTATTCAAAATATCGTTTTACTGTGTATCCTCTCTACAGCTGGTCTCCATTAAAACAAGTCAGTGGAGCCCCAAGGATGACAGAACACCTGCTTAGTGTTCGGCACTGGGCTAGGCGCTGCACGTGACTCAAGCCCAAGGTATATTCTTGTGTCTTATTAGCTCACCGGACAGATGCTATTCTCGTGTATAACAGGGCTGAATACGGATCAGAGTTAGATTGTATTTAAGCCCCATAAGGCAGGCACTTATGTGCTCAGCACTGTGTCCCTGGCCCCTAAAAGAGTACCTGGCACATGGTTGAAACTTAATATTTACTGGATAAGTGAATGCGTACTCTTGGAATTTAGGGGGAGCAGAATCAGGGAGGGCTGGAGAAAGCAGGGAGGGCTTTCCCAGGACCCCAAGGATGGGCAGGATTTGGAGGGGTTTGAGGGTGAAATGAATACAGACAGCTCGAGGGCTTGGCCCATCCACATGGGCAAGCCCCAGGTACTCAAATCAGTCTCTCTTTTGTTTGAAAAACAAATATCGAAAGCAGGGGAAGCCCAGTATCCTTTCAATACCCGCCGTTTTCTCTAGGCTACTATGTGCCATTCACTGTGATGAATTTCAATAAATTGAAAACAATAGTCTTGGTCACAAAGGAGTTCACAATCCAATGGGCAAAAGAGGCACATGAACAATAACTGCCGATCAATGTGGCGAGTGTGGTCACAGAGTGGGGCTCTAATACTCTGCACGGGATTAAGCTGTTGGAGGGCGAGGAAAGGCATGGAAGAGGTGAGTAAGGAAGTCTTTTGGGATGAGGATACACTGTGCTGTGTTTTAGAAAACAATGGGACTGGAGGAGAGAGGAATGATTGCAAGGAGAAGACATTCCTGGAAGTAGGGTTATGTGAACACAGGCAAGAAGGTGGTCTGTGTAGGGATTTGCAAACTTCCAGTGCAAGTATTCCTACTACCATTAAATCAAGTTGAAATGCACTTGAGGTTTGAACAGTTTAATTTTCATAGAAATTTAATTTCTTCAACTTTATGCTATATAAAAAAGAAAAAGAGAAGAATGAAGTAGTTTTAAACAGTCAGTTTTCAATGGCTTTTGTAGATGTAGTAGACCAGTTAATTTGGACCAACCTTCCTGATGAGGACCACTAAATACTCTAAACAAAAAAAACTCTGGACAAAATGTAAAAGAAATATGTTTTTCTTATGGCAGTAGACACAAAATACGCCAGTAAAAAAGTCATTGGGTCAGGATCAGGAAAGGGTGTTAGCCAGACATTTGAACCTGGTGTTTGATGCTATTTCCCCCTAAGGATATCTGTACATTCCAAAGTGGGGCAGTTAAAGTGAGCTTTGGGTAATCTCAAGAGCATGGGAGGTGGGTTTCAGCGGGCAGGGAATGGAATTCAGGGTAAGCCACAGGAGGGTACTCCCTCAAAGCACTGAATTCTAGAAATAAGGTGAAGCAGAAGCAGACAGTTCCTCTCAATGTCTGAAGCTCAGATTTTAATCATCTCATTCATCCCTAAAATTAAATTAAGGTCTTGAATTATTTCCACAACTTTTCAAATAAAAGACGTTCAATTAAAAAAGGGGGAGGAGGTCCATGAGCAGACGAGATGAATAAAAACCAGCAGAAACAACAGATAATATAAACAGACCCACAGGGGCTTCTAATATAGAGTCACCAGATGTAGACTTTAAAATGACTATGTTTACAATATTTAAGGAGATCAAAGACAAAGTTGAGGATTCTGATAGAGAACTAGAATCTATTTTTTTAAAAGATCCATGGAAATTCTAGAATAAAAAAAAATACAGCCACTAAAATCAAGAATGCAATGGATTTTACCACAGAATAAACATGGTTTAAGAGAGAATTAGTGAACTGGATTTTTTAATTATAGAGATTTAGAAGAAACTATACAGAATAAAACATAAAGACAAAAGGATGGCTAATACAGAAGAAAGGGTATGAGACACAGAAGACTCATTGAGAAGACCTAACAGACACATAATTTGAATCCTACAAGGAGGAGAGAGAGAAGATAATGGCTAAGAATTTTCTGATACTGATAAGAGACAATAAACCACAGATGCAAGAAGGTCGAAACCCCAAGCAGGAAAAATAAAAGGAAATTCTCACCTCAGCAGGTCATAGTTTAACTGCTGTAAAAATCAAAGTCAGGAAAAGAAAATCTTAAAAGCCCCCAGAACAAAATATACATTACCTCCAAATAAGCAAGAGTTAAATTTATAGTTGACTTCTCAATAAAAATAATAGAAGCTAGAAGACAATGGAATATCTTTAAAGTATTGAAGAAGAACTGCCAACCAAGACTTCTACACTGAGCAAAAAGATCCTTCAAGAATGAAGGCAAAATAAAGACATTTTTTCAGATAAATAATAACTGAGAGAATTCACCATCAACAGATCTGCATTAAAGAAAATACTAAAGAGTTCTTCAGGTAGAGGAAAAATGAATCTAGATGGAAGTGTGCAGATGCAGGGAGGAATAAAGAACAATGAAAATGGTAGATGTGTGAGCAAATTAAAATAATATGGTTGTCCCTCAGTATCCACAGGAGATTTGTTCTAGGACTCCCCAAGTACACCATAATCCAAGGATGCTCAAGTCCATTATATAAAATGGCACAGTATTTGCGTATAACCTACGCACATCCTCTGTATACATTAAATCATCTACATTACTTTAAATACAATGTAAATGCTATGTGAATAGTTGCCTGGGAACTATTCAAGTTTGAGGAAATTCAAGTTTTGCTTTTTGGAACTTTCTAGAATTTTTTGCCCATAAATATTTTCAACCTGTGGTTGGTTGAATCCGCAGATGTGGAATCCACAGATATGCAGAGCTGACTGTATTGACTAAATACAAGAATATTGAAAATGTTCTGTTGAATTTCATACACAGGCACACATACAGAAACATAAATAATTAAAATATCTCACTTTAAATGTAGTGAATTTCCATGTAATTTCCATGGATTGTGGCTTTTCTACTTAACCGTTTTATCTTTTTTTGATAACTATGATTAATCCAGTTTTAGGTACACTTTTTGAATGGTATACTTTATTTGCTCCATAGAAGACCTAAGTGTTTTTAGAAAAAACAACTAGAATGAATTTATATGGAAGCCTATTACTATAGTGTGTATGTGAGCATGTGTCCATATAAATGTGCATGTTATCAGGGGGAAGTTTCATTGTTCTGGGTTATCTTAACGTAAAGAGAACGAAAAATTTTTGAGTTTCTACTATGTCAAACATTCAGGTACCCACTTTACAAAAAGCATTTTGTTTGATACAATATACTAAGTGAGAAAAATACTGTTGTTCTAATTTTACAAATAAGGAACTATAGTTTCAGAGAGATTAAATCACTTGCCTAACGTCATGACTATATACTGATGGAGTTGGAATTTAATCCCTGTCTCTTTGGCCCCCAAACCCATTTTCTTTTTCCTATGTTCCTGATCTCTGCCCCTGTGAACAAAGGTATTGTAATACCATCAGAAGACACGACCTTAACATTTCCACTGCTCCAAAAGTGGGGAATGTTACTTGAAATAAATAGGATCCAATGACCGGAGGTCATGGATTTTTTTTCCTGATACAAAAAGTTGTGAAATAGCATCAGCCTTACTACATCTACTATGCAAATCAAGTCTCTCTATATAAGTGTCATGAGGCTGATACAGAACTACATTCACATCACACATATATATTTGCATGTACATACGTACAAATATACTTACAAGTAATAGTATCGGATGGGGATGCCAACTGAGTTCCAAGTGGGAGGACCAACCTGGAGCTGGCTCCATAAACCCTGTCCCAAACCTCTTAAAGCCATTAACATCATACACTGAGCAGAGGGAACAAATCCTACTTCAAGTGGCGACTGTTTGTCTGCATTTCCTAGATGATCCCCTGCTCTTGGGCAGAGTCTCACTGACAGCCCAACACCCACTAACGAACAAGTTCTCGCTGTGTGAGCCATATTATACACATTCCTCAGAGCAGCCAATATTCATGTTCTGAAAATAACTTCTACTGTATACAAGTCTATTCGAAGACTTTCACATGTTGCCAAGTATCTGCAGACTCACTAAGAAGAAATGGCTTCAAAGCCTTTGTGACAAGTAACCTTACTGATGACTCTGTAAGCTGTGATATAGATGCACATCCTCCCCATTACATTCACCATACTTTGGGGCATTTTGAAAGCCCTTCATTATTCCCCGAACTATGAAGGCAGGTCTTAGAATTAAATGCTGTGAGATGGTCGATAGCTTGAACAGCCTACTTAAAACTTCATGAAAGAAAAGTGATGAGAGAGAATACATGAGAGGCGCTGAAAAGAGCCAATGATAATGGGTTTTATTTATTTATTTTGGGGGGTACGCGGGCCTCTCACTGTTGTGGCCTCTCCTGTTGCGGAGCACAGGCTCCAGATGCGCAGGCTCAGCGGCCATGGCTCACGGGCCCAGCCACTCCGCGGCATGTGGGATCCTCCCGGACCGGGGCACGAACCCGCGTCCCCTGCATCGGCAGGCGGACTCTCAACCACTGAGCCACCAGGGAAGCCCAATAATGGGATTTATTTTAACCTAGAGAACTTTGGGCAAATTTTCTCTGTCACTCCAAAGGCTTGCCTTTGGTCCCTTCCTCCTAAATTCTGGCTTGTCTTCTCCCAGAAGTGATTTGCCCTTCTGGGAAAAGAATGTCACCCCCTCAGCTGGGTCCACACAGATCAGGAGCAAAAGATTCAGGTAAATCTGATCATTGTAAGCAGTGGACTGGATGGCTCAGGCCACATGTTATTTTTCTCCTAATTATTTACCCTTGCTAATATTTATCCTCACGAATATTCTTCCCACCCTAATTATGTAGCCTGAATTATCTAGATAATGCATTTTTTTTTTGGTCTGCATATATGTGAACTAAAGTAAGTTTTTGCCCTTTCATTAGTAAAAGTTAAACTCTTGTTGCACATATCTCAAATAAGCACACGAAAGTAAGTCATAATAAATCTATTTCAATTTCGTATTTAGGTTTGTCAGAAGGACATAAACATTCTTAAAGATTAACTGATCATTAACAGTTAATGAACAAATCCTACCGACAGATTTTTCGGTGAGAAAAATGGTTGGGTCTGTCCTCTTGAAACTCCCTTGGAGAGGAACGTTATCTGCCTCAAAACATGTTGTCAATGCCAACGGGTACTATCTTGATGGTAGGATTTTGTGACATGATGTCACTTTAAACCAGAAATGAGTCTGAATTAGTTGAATTTGAGGTCCATGTGGGTCTCCCTCTGGGTGCTGAGAAATATTATTGTGTTCACACTTGAGGTTTTGCAGTTTTAATAAAGTTCAAAATCTAACACTGAGCACCTGCGAAGTGTTAGGGACTTACTGTTTAAGACCTAGTACTTGCCTTCAGTGAGGAGCCAGAACATGTATGCAAAACAAGTGACTTCACCAGGGCATACGTGGATACGGGCAACCATGTTACCTGGTGATGCCCACTTGGATATCTACGGGCAACTCAAACTTAACGTGTCCCAAACAGACCTCTTCATATTCCCCTGCCCACTGGCGCCTCCTGGGTTCCTCCCCACCTCTAGGGGCAGCGTCCCCATTGTTCCAGGGTTCAGGTCAACGGCCTGGGCATCATACTTTACTCGACTCCTTCTCCCAGACCACACACATCCAAATTACAAGCAAATCCCATTGGTTCTCTCTTCCAACTACAGCTAGAATGAGACCATTTCTCACTGCTTCCACCTCCACAGTCCTGGCCAAGCCAGCTTCTCTCACAGGGAGAAAAAGCCTCCGTGAATAAGCCTGGCGTGGTCTGCATCCCACCCCCTCCTCCCTGCACTGTAGTGACACTGGTCTCCCTGTTGGTCCTTTCACTCCAAAACACTCGTGCCTCTGGGTCTGTGCATCTGCTATTCTCTCCATGTGGAGTCTGTTCTGCCCTGTGTCCTCCCGTTCCCCTTCTCAGAGACAGCGTCACCGACCACCTATTTAAAATAACTACCCTCCGGGCTTCCCTGGTGGCGCAGTGGTTGAGAGTCCGCCTGCCGATGCAGGGGACACGGGTTCGTGCCCCGGTCCGGGAAGATCCCACATGCCGCGGAGCGGCTGGGCCCGTGAGCCATGGCCGCTGAGCCTGCGCGACCGGAGCCTGTGCTCCGCAACGAGAGAGGCCACAACAGTGAGAGGCTCACGTACCGCAAAAACAAACAAACAAACAAACAAAAAAAAACTACCCTCCATCCTTATCTTCCCCACCCCCACTAGGCTGCTTTACTTTTTTCCCATAGCGCTTATTATCTTTCGATGCATTATTTTGTTTACTTCCATATTTGTCTGTTTCACCTCTTCCCATAAACTCCCTTAAGACTATATGTTCCATGGGGCCTGAGATATTGCCTGCTTTGCTCGTTGTTCTATCCCCAGGGTACAGAATACTTCCTGGCATGTAACAGGTGCTCAGTACAAATCGGAAAGACTATGCCTTCCACGTGTCAAAAACGCCGCAATGGCACTACTGGCCAACAGAGGTCAATGTTTAGACGCCGGAGAGGCTCTGCCTGGCCTTGCTGCCACCAGCCAGGACTAAACTGGGCTTACAATCCTCCCCAGGGAGAGGGGCTGCGCCCTCCCTGGGTCTTGCTGCTCAGCCCCCAACAGACAGCTTTCCTGGGTGAGGCACAGCTGCCTCACTCCACGTTCCCCCGTCAGTCAGATGCTGAGCTCACCCTGATTTCACTGAATCACACTTCAGTTACTTTCTCTCCAATCTTGAGGTTCCTTTTTGCTCTTTCAGCCATGCTAATAACCATTAATTCACTTTATGATCTTGTGGGGGTTCAGACAGATTAAACTCCAATGAAAATAAACTCATGGGGGCAGTACCATATAAAGTCAAAGCATGTTACATAACTCCTGGCAGCTCGACACAGTCCATTTTTTTTCATCCCATAAATATATCCTTTTCCAAACACTTTAAGCAGTCTGGAAGATGAAATGGGAGCATGAAGAGCCTTTGTCCTGGTGTCAGCTTGAGGCCCCTCTGCCTTTCATCTCTGGATGTCTTGTATCCAGCACCTCTCTTTTTTAGGGGTGATCACCTCCCATCCTCCTGTGCCCTTTTCCCGCCCTCCTCCGGCTGCTGCAGGCACGCCCGTCGCTCACCACTGCTCCAGAGAGAAACCTGCCCTCCCCTCCCTCCCTCCAGCCCCGCTAAACCAACTCCTCTAAAACGATCACCTCCAGCTTCCATTCAGGATGAAGAAACCAAGACAGGGAGGCAACACATCCTCACTGTTGGGCTGATAATTATTTATTCCATGTCACCTTCCTGTGTTCAGCAAAATTCCTTTAGCTACTTAGTTAAAGACTACTGTATCTAAACAATGCATGCATATACGCATACTTATGCTGTTTGGTTGTACTTTTCAATGGTAGATTGGTGCTATGTCTATATACACACATATGTACGTATATACACACATATGTACGTATCACCAAAAGCAAGCTATAAAGAAAACAAAAGGTCTGTTGCTTAACTTTGTCTCCATTTTCCTTCACGAGAATCCCTGTTTTCACATATGCGAAGGGCATCTGTTTTACAAAACGTCTTTGCTTGAGCCTATCACAAATGTACAAATTCTGCCTGCATCTGGGAGCAAGGACATCGCTCAGAAGCTGGGTTTCAGTGATGACGTCTTGCTCTTGGTGAAATGATTACATTGGGAATCCCTAACTTTGTCTGCAAGTGAAGTTCTTGGTCCGTTTCACCTGCAGAGAAAAGCCAGTCTGCTTTCCTCGAAGGCCAGTTTGCACAACCACATTCCACACATCAAGAAAATCAGAGAACCCTGGAACAAAGACGGAGGGGCTGACGGAGAGCCCCATTTACTTCGACGTTGAAAGATCATTAATAAAAAGCCACACCTCTTCAATCGAGTGTAAGAGCGTCGGTGAGTGTTCTATTTAAAACATTTCATCACATTCGCGCTAAGCCTGACTCAGTCTTTGGTGGAAGCTGTTTCATTGAACCCACATCCCCGCGCAGAGACGCCTCCAAACACAAACCCCAAGTGACGGATGAGCTAGGTTCTTCTCTCATTGTCACTTGGCTCCCAGGGCCTCCACGGGACCCATGCGGCAGGTGACCAGGGCAGGTCTGGGGCACACGGGTCTATCCCACTTGCCCTCCTCCCCTGGGGTCTTAAAATGTGTGCCTGAAAGAACTACGGCATGTTATTTAGGGCTAAAAAGAAATGAGCTCTCAAAGCCACAAAAAGACACGGCAGCACCTTCAACGCATGTTGCCAAGTAAAAGAAGCCAGTCTGAAAAGGCTACATACTATAGGAGTCCAACTGCATGACATTCCGGAAAAGGCAGAACTACAGAGATGGCAACAGATCAGCGGTTGCCAGGGGTGTGGGGTGGAGTACCGATAGGTGAAGCAGGAAGGGTTTTTAGGGTGGGGAAACTAGTTTCTAGGACACTGGGAGGCTGGATGCGTGCTATTACACATTTATGAAAACCCACAGAATGTACAGCACAGAGTAAACCCTAACGTGAAGTATGGACTTTAGTTAATAACCATGTATCAATTTAGCTTATCAATTGTCACAAGTAAACCACAAAAATGCAAGATTTTAATAACAGGGGAAACTTCAGGCATCTGGGAACTCTCTGTACTTTCTGCTCCATTTTTTGTAAACCTGAAAGTACTTCCAACGATACAGTCTATTTTTTAAAAAGCTATAAACAACAATGGTCCTAGAGAACCTGCTTCAGTAAAACACGTAATGGCTTCCCTGGTGGCGCAGTGGTTAAGAACCCGCCTGCCAATGCAGGGGACACGGGTTCGAGCCCTGGTCCGGAAAGATCCCACATGCCGTGGAGCAACTAAGCCCGTGCACCACAACTACTGAGCCTGCACTCTAGAGCCCGTGCACCACAACTGCTGAGCCCACGCGCCTAGAGCCTGTGCTCTGCAACGAGAAGCCACTGCAATGAAGAGTAGCCCCCGCTCACCACAACTAGAGAAAGCCCGCACGCAGCAACGAAGACCCCACACAGCCAAAAAAAAAAAAAATCCTCTTTGCCTTTAAATAAATAAATTAAATAACACATGTAAGATCCCCAAGCCGGGGGCACTTACATCACACACAGGCTAAAGGAGAGCATTTTTCTTCTTTTGTGGGGAGGGGGAGGGAACACACACACACAAACAAAAATGTGTTCGATACCATTTCTCTGCTGGAGCCTTTCTGGCGTTAGAACTGAATGGATTCTCACCCATCACTGGACCCCAGGCCCGGTAATGAGCTCTGCTTTGAGGGAAGCCACTACCTATTTTCTGATTCATTAGGGTTCATATCCACCAAGCCCTCCATGTAAAATGTCTGGCAAGTTGGTTTGCCTTGGCTGCTAAGGGACCACACAGGCTTCTGCGTGGCTTGCGTGAGGGCTCTGGCTATTTTTAGGCACCAACTAATCCATTAACTGCATAATGCTGCCACTGATGGCTCACAGAACGCGGCAGTCAAAATAAAAAATAGTGGAATGAAAGAAAAGCCATCAGTAGACACGCAGCGATCACGTCATTATAACACGCTGTAAAGGCGTGCGTGCGTGCGCACACACACACACACACGCGCACGCGCACACACACGACAGTCGGGAGGAGAAAATGGCATGGAATACGAAGCAGTCACCAAGGAGGTAAAAGGAAGTAGTCACCTTCCTGAATCTGGGACGCGACAGAAGGCCCTAAGAACAGACGGAGGCCGGCACTTAGGAAAAACGCAGTCAACGACCAGTGTCACCCCAGAGCAGCTCACAGATAAACTGTACTACAATTCTGACAAAATGTCGTGTACTCTTCAGAAAAGCTGAGCCTGGGAAGAATGAGATGGAGGCGTTGGGTGGCTGCTCAGACAGAACACTGTTTGCCAGATGGAAGCCCAGGGCCCCCCAGGGGGCGCCATCCCGGGCAGGGGGTCCCCCCGTGGGCATGATGCTTAGATCCTCTCTGCAAAAGAAAGGGGCACGAGCCCGTTTCTGCACCGGTCCTCTTACTGATGTGCAGAGTGGACCACCCAACGACTCCTCCAGTCCAGCTCACGCTCAGGAAAACGCAGACTGTGTCACAGGCACACAGGCAGGCACGAGGTCACGGAGCCTTCCTCAGAGAAGCAGCAGGATGGGTACTCCTGGGCCACTCAGGGGAACAGGCCACAGGAACAGAGGCAGCGTAAAATGGCTCACTGTGCTCACTGGAAATGGTCAGCCTTCTTTCTAGACTTTTCTAAACTGTCTCTCCTTCCATAAACTCTTTGGAGAGAATGAAGCCTTTTATTCATTTTTCAGAAGCTAACCTTTCTCTTCTCAGGGCCAAAGTCACCCAAGTGGAAGCAGGGAAAGGAAACTAACATTGGCGAGGGCCTACTACGCGCTACCTACCGTGCTGGTTCCTTCGAACGTATTTTCTTTCATCCGTCTGACAACCTTCTTTCTTTGCACTACGGCGTAAACCGAATGGAAGGCGCATACGTAATTTGTACCATGAAGTATGCGTGCACTGATCTGTACGTGGTTTGCACGAGCTCCAGAGCGGTGGATCCAGGTCCTGCATTTTCTGACCAGCTAACCTGCTTCCCACCCAAGCAGACCACGCTCCATCCTCCAGCCGCATCACACCGGCTCCCACGTTGATGCTATCACCTGGGGATCCCTTCTGGGACTCGCCACGGACTAAGGAGACCACGGGTGGCTCTGAAGAGGCTTCATGTGGTGTGCACAGGCTAACAGACAATGCCTGGGACGCCCTTTTTGTTCTCCCACGGCACCGGCGTGGGGGAACTCGGATGCAAGGACGCTTTGCCTGGGCCGAGAAATACTGCACTGGGTAGGACACAACCTCACGGATGGTGACGAACACGCAGAAGCATTTTTCTCCTACGCTGCCTCATCTGGAGCTTTAGCTGGAGACCACCCTGGAGGTGTCTTTCACACAATAGTAATTCGGAATTTGGCTCCTGAAAACAATGCCCTCAGTGAAAACTCCCTTGGCTCTATCAGGATGGCTTTCCTTCCAACGAGGTCTATGCGCTGATTATAAGCATGAAGTCAGGGAAGTTTCCCTTTATGTCCCCCCTTTGGTTTTTGCTTAGTGGATGCTAGTAAATTTTGTAAGAGCTGTTCTGCACGGCAGGAAAGCAAGGGATTACAAAAACGAGAAGAGGCCCAAGATATGATCTTGTATAAGGAATCATTTGCCCATTCTAGCGATCAGAAAACCCCCAGCTCTGAGAGGTGAGACCACTTGCCTTGCAGCCAACCAGACCCCAGGCTCGTGGCTTCTCCCCACCAGCCACACTACATTCACCGGGGATGCCCGTGGTTGGTTATGAAGTCAAGCATCCCTGTGGTCCTGCTTCCGTGCAGGATTTATGGCTGGGGTCATAAAGCCATCTGTCCTCTAGCAAACCACCCCTTCCTTCCACAACTTCCCCAATCCAATTTGTGAGTTTGCTCATTAAGTGCAACACTTTGCATGCTTCTAAATCTCCCTGTGGGTGCAAGTGTTAGTGATTTCGAATCCACGGAGCAGACAGACCAGGGGAGAAAACCCCACCGAGTGCCGCTGAGGATGGAGGGAAGTCCTCAGCCCTCGGAGTGTAAATTAAATCCAGGCCTTCGTTTTCTGTCTCCCTTCCCTCTCCCCCTCTCGCTTCCTCTGCTTCCCTCCTGACTCTGCTCCTGTCACTTGTGGTAAACACAGCTGGTGGAGTATTTTCGCTGTGATGACGTCAGCCTGTTTCTGATAGGCTTTGGGGTAAAGTGACAAATCACTGGTGGTGTCGGGGCCCCGCACGTGTGTCTCTACAGCGTGAAACTCCAGCCACCCTTTGGAGCCGAAGCCACAGACCTGTGAGCAGGCCCTGACAAACACGCTGCCTTCTAATTTGCACCTTGGCTGTCAGCGAGGAGACTGGTGGTCTGGCGATGGGAAGGAAACGAGACTTCCCACATGGAAGCCGACTTCACCATCGTTTAAGCGTTCACTCTGCAAAGGATCCAGCGGGGCAAACAGAGATGCTTCCTCTCTAAGAACTGCCGGGTCGGGTCGATGTGAAACCTAGAGGTCTGTGGAGCTCCTGATGACTACGGAGGCTGCCAGGGCCTTGGAGATGAGCCCTCAGCTCAGAGCTGCTCTTTACAGAAAGAGATGCTAGGCCGGAGACAGCAGCATTTTCAAAATCACCCCTCTTTCCATGCCTACCTCTCTTCACAGTAGTGCTTTAAAGATTAAAAGGACCATGAAGAAACATGTTTACTTCTCCTTCTTGTTTATTTTCCAGGCTTCACCTGGGGTCTGTTAAAAGACAACTTTGCTAAAGACAGCTTGTTCTTTCAACTAGTATCCACCCACCCCTAATCCATGTAGGACAGTGGGAGTGAACAGAAACTACAGACGGGTAGTGAGTTCTAAATAATGACGCCCTTTTCCAAATATTCTCATTTTTGCTATATATATATATATATATATATATATATATATATATATATATATATTTAAATCAGAACTCTGAGAAATCTTTCTTGGGCCTTACGAAAGCCTACAGCAACATCTCACCATAAAAAAAGAAAAGTCTTCGGGGCTAAAAGCTCCTGGCAACACAGGTCCCCTGATATCGTGCACGATCCCACATCCGGACATTCACAAGCAGTTCTGGAAAATGCTTTGGAAAATCGGGCTCCCCTACCTCACTTGATCTTTTTCTTTTAAATATACTAAAAACAATTCAAACCATTAACTAGTTGATTTTCTTTGAATGTCCCAAATACCAGCTATGCCATGACCATTTTTCAACTCATTTCAACCTGAAGGAGGTGCTGTCACATCTGAGTGTTTCAAAGTCCTCAGTGAGGGGCTTCCCTGGTGGCGCAGTGGTTGAGAGTCCGCCTGCCGATGCAGGGGACACGGGTTCGTGCCCCGGTCCGGGAAGATCCCACATGCCGCGGAGCGGCTGGGCCCGTGAGCCATGGCCGCTGAGCCTGCGCGTCCGGAGCCTGTGCTCCGCAACGGGAGAGGCCACAGCAGTGAGAGGCCCGCATACCACAAAAAAAAAAAAAAAAAAAGGCCTCAGTGAAACCATTCCCAGAGGGAGTGAGTCTCTACCATCCACCAGGGCAGTTTCTGGCCTCGGGGCCAAACCTGATTGACTCCAAGCAAGCTAGGCAGTGAAACTGCTGTTTCATACACATGGGCAGAATAAATGCATTTAAGTGATTTAAGAAACTGGAGAAGAGTGGACTGAAGGAACCCATGGAAACTAAGAGAGCTCATCATAGTTCCAGTTTTAACAGGACTCAGCTTGGCTACATCTGGTCCTTGGGGTTCCTATATATCAGAAGTCCAGGAGCTCACCTGGGACAGCCCTGGCTTTGCAGACGATATTAACCACGCCTTTTATTCTCTATATCTGATGCTTTGACATCCTGGGGCCTTGTTGACTCTGGACGAACTGTGCCTCCCTGGGTTAGCTCATCGCTAGAGACAGCTGACAGCTCACCTGCCTGGGAGAACGTCCTTCATATGCAAAGCAAACACCCACAGCCCAGCCACCTCCTCTGTGGAGCTTTCACTCTCTGGGCCACTGTCCACCAGCCCTGATCACCCCAGGGCCAGGTACCAGACACCCAGGGACAGCTCCTGTGCCCAGGGCCTGCTGAAATGATTCCAACTAGCCAATCCGAAGTCTGCCTACCCTGCCTCACCCACTCCTTCCCCCTGAAACCACGATCAAGGCTCTTGCCCATGTCTTCTCAATCCCAGTGCCTCCTGACTGACCCTGGTTCTTCCCCATGTGGCCCCGCATGGCACGGCACAAACCCTCCTCTTGGCATCTGAGTATAACAAACTATCTTCTCAATGGCTGTTGTATTCTCATCTGTTGGCCTCACCATACCTAAATAATAACAAAACCTACATTTTACAACAAAGACATGTCATGGGGTGTGGCCACTCTGAGCACTTAACGTTCTCACCTTAACCAGCACTTTTCCTGACCAAAAGAAGGGGGGGGAGGGGAACAGATGACTTTTCTTAATCAGGGTTCCTCATCTAAACCACAGCACAAAAAAATAGCTTGAGTGGCGATCTTCTTAATTGTCCCAAGAATGGTACCTGACCAGCCCCACTCTAGACACAGAGAAGTTAATTCATGACAAACAGCAGGTGCTTTGGTGTACGAGGGCTTAATTCTCTTAGAGAACGTGGCTGGGAAACGTGACGAGTCTAACTTCCAGGTGTAAATGAAAACCCTGCATCATCTCCACAGCCACCGACAGGTCTGCCTCTTGGAAGAAACTCACTGCCGGGAAGCGGTGAAGGTGGTGCGGCGGGGTGTCCCCCTACCTGTGTGATCTGGATGAACGTTACCTGTGCTCGGTGATCCCCGACAGCGAACTGTATCACGGCGACGCCCGGGCTGTGGCTGTCCTCGATCCTCTCCACAGTGCTGGAGTCGATCTTCAGGTCGTTGCTGATCTCCGCACTCTGGATGAAGTCTTCCGTTTTTAAGTCCTCCACCTTCTTCAGCTCCCCGTTGGCCAGCTGGATGATGGAGCCTTTCATGAAGTAGGGAGGCAGCGTAGGGGGCGCGGCTGCAGGGGATGCCACCGACTGCACCACGGGCAGGTGGATCTGCGCCTGCACCATGGCTGGGTAGGCGGCCTGGGTGACCAGGGCCTCGGGACTGAAGTTCTCGCTCTTGGGAAGGGCGGTGGTGACGAACGTGTGAGGCACTGCAGCAAACTGGGGCGACGACGTGACGATGGCCGAGGCCGCCCCCGACCCCTCCATGTCAGCGCTGCCCACAGGGATGAGCAGGGGCTGGGTGCCGGGGAGGACCAGGTGCGGGGGCAGGCCGCCGGCGTAGGTGATCGCTTGCTGCTGGCTGCTCAGGTAGCCGATGACGGGAGGCTGAGTCCCTGCGTAGAAGGCGGTGGCCGGCAGTCCCACCGGGAGGGGCTCCGAAGCACTGTGTGTGGTCTGAATGACCGTGTGGGGGGACAGCGTGGCGACGGCGGCGGCCTTCACGCCTTCAGGGCCCAGGGCCTGCTGGGGAGACAGCGCGTAGGACCGGTGCCCGGGCTTCCCTAGGTGCAGGCCGCTTTTGTCGTTGAGGGCGGAGGGGGAGGCCTCTCGGTGGGTGACCTGCTGCACCTCCAGGTCGGCGGCAGGGGTGCTACTGTTGGGCAGGACCATCACAGAGGCCCGCACCCCGGAGGAGTCGCGGCTGCCGTAGTCGGCAGGGCTGGGGTGGACCACCACGTGCCTGGACTCGTACGGGTGGGGAACGGCCTTGCCGCCCGCCTTCACCAGGCCCAGGTCGGCCGCGGTGGGCGCCCCGTACCTGCGGCCCTTCTCCATCTCCCCGTTCAGGATCTCCTTGGCCTGCGCGCCCTGCTGCAGCCGGCTGCTCTCGGCTTTCTTGGTGGCCTCGCGGGTGACAAAGTGGCTGCCGGAGTCGCTGTACTGCACGACGACCTGCGGGGAGGGCCCCAGGGTGAGCGTGTGCGGGATCATCGTCTGGTGCGGGTGCAGGTGGACGGGGATGGCCGGCGGGGAGGCCGGGCGCGCGGCGCTCTGCGGAGAGCTGGAGATGTGCATGTACTGGTTCTGCTGGGTGGGTGGTGGGGACCCGGGGGGCAGGAGCCCCGCGGTCCTGCCCAAGTGCTGCTGCTGCTCAGCCTTGTGTCCCGAGGCTTGGCTCAGGCCGCCCATGTTGGCCAGCAGGGTAGAATAGGCCTCCAGCTGGGAGCGCTGGGATGGAGTGGCGGCCCCCGCGGCCGAGGCCACCGCACTGGTGACGGGGCTGGCCGTGGGGGAGATCAGCTGAGAAGGGATGAAGCCGGCGTAGGGCCCGCCGTACTGGGAAGAGCCGATGAACTGTAAGGTATGCGGCAGGTGGGCGTACTGCACGGGCGACACCGGGGCCCCGGACTGCGGGGGCGGGTACGCGGGCATCGTCGTGGTCGCCGGGACGGACCGGGGCGCGCTGGGTGGGGAGTAGTCCAGCCCCGCGGACAGCGCTTTGTGTAAACCTATTCCCTGCTGTAAACCGAGCTCTGCCGGGGGCCCCGCCGGCCCTAGCCGCCCGCCCGCGTGGCCCCGGCCGCTCGCGTGGCCCGGGAGCCATGCCACGCCCTCCGCGCGGTGGTTGTCGCTGGGCACAGCCGTGGCCTTGTCCTCCGAGGGCCGGCTGGTGGCGGGGATCTCGCGCTTCTTGGGAGGCAGGCATTCGTTACTGCGCTCTTGGTTGGATTTCATTTTTCGCCGTCCCCCCTCCACGGTGACCGTTTCACTCTCTGGCTGGCTCTGCTTTCAGTCTGATAAACGGAAAGTCACATTTGATTTCTGTAGGGGATCCAGGCTCTTCATGAGGAATCATCTCCCTGTGGGTGCGATCCGCCAGCAGCCGCCCTGGAATCTGGGAAAAGGAAGAGGGTCGGGACAAGGGGAAGAGGAGAGGGAGGAGAGAGGCGATCAGAACATCAGCACCGGAAAAGAACGTCCTCCTCGAGATTGAGACTAAGCTTCTGGTGTCAACGTGAATTCCAAACACACCCCCGCCCCCGCCCGCCCCCACATTAGAGCAGGTAAAACGCTGGCCGGCCGCACTGTTTAGGACGTCAGCAAGATCATTACAACATGCAGCAAGTCAAAGCCTCTTTTTTATGGATTTAGCAAGTCTCCTAAGACACCTCTCTCAATACCCTCTTCTCTTTTTCTCTTTCCAGAAGGTAGACAATGCGTTTCTTAGTTTCGCTTCCAGAAATGCCACTCCCACGCCTTAGCTCTTCTTTACCTCGCTGGGCAATCAAACGATGCCCACAAGGTGGGTGACACCAGTGAAGGCCAGCCAGACCTACCCTCTGAGCCAGGCACTGGGAGGACAAGGTTAGGAACGGAAATCCTCAGCGGACTTCATACCTTGTCTCTGAGTCCTCCTCTGCCAAAGGCGCTCCTGAGAGATTCCACTGACTCTGGGTCCATACTGGATCTACAACGATTCTCTCTTTCCTAACACACGCATGCACGCACGTGCACACACATTATACACAGGCCCACTCAGCAGAGGGAGCCCCAAGTAATCGTGTTCTCTACAAGTTTCCAAACAACTCCCAGTACAGCTACTCACATGGTAACAGAAAGCCAAAAGGAATCTGTTGGACAGTTAAAACAGGAACATGGTTATGGTTTTAAAAAAATGCAATAACCAGGCTGAGGCACCGCGGGTGTGCTTAACGAGGGTGGCTTTACGCTTGCTCTACCTCTGCCTCTCACTTCCTTTCCAAGTGGTCTTTGAATTTTCTCTCCACACGCTCCATAAAGGGCCAACCCACCCTCAACCCTACAGATGAAACCTCTGCTGGACCACTCAGGCCCGAGTGTTTCAACCTGGACATACAAGTAGTGAGCCTGGAGCCAGTTTTCATGGACACCTAATCTCAGTCTTTCAGGAACCACAGAACTCTGTTACCATGACTGTGTAGGCAGACAGATGCCCACCTGGCAAGAGGCAGATCATCAATGGAACCAACAGGGACCAGGCTTACAGGCGGCAGTTGTGAGGGCCGCCTACAGGTAGCAGCTGCAGCCGTGAGCCATGTCACGTGCTGTGACCCTGGGAAGCCCTGGATCAGGCTCTGGGAATTCCAGGCCCTGGGTTTTTAGCATTTCTCCTACGCAGACCCGCTTTCCTATAGTCTGATGTTAAAACAGACACAGTTAAGGCAGCAGTTTTCAGCACTACCCTCCCCGACCTAGGGCTCTGTAAGGCCCAGATAACTCCATTCTGTATAGCCTTCTCTTATGAAATGCATGGCACGTAACTTACACCCAATATGTGCAAATAGATTAAGATGACAGTGCTATTTTCAAAACAATGATAGAATAAAATTAAACTACAAAAACTGAAAACAGCTGCCCCTTTTGACTACTTAAAAAGTACTGATAACTGATCTTTTATCTCTAGGTTTTAAGTCACGCTAAGAAAGAACTGCATAAACTCTGTTCCCACACAGACTAGCAAAGGAAAGTCATTTAGGAGATGGACTCAAAGCGAACTGTTCCATGCGCCCCCTGCTGGCTCCACAGCAGCACTGATCCAATAAAACCCCACAGGATTTCATTAGGGAAGTTCATGCAAGAGTAGTATGTCAGAATCTGGAATGAGAATATAGTAGGCCCAGCCAGTAAGGCACTAGGTTAATTAGCCCAAGGCAGCTCTAGGGAAGAAAAAATAGCGGCATAAAAGTCCTTTCAAAGCCAAGTAAAATGTCAAATGCATTCAGAAAGAGGTCCATTAGCAATGCAAATGTAAAACTGCTGTACAACCGAATGCACCATACACAAACCTAGAAAACCCCTCTGAAGGTACTTTTAAAAAAAGAACTCAGCTTTAGTGAATCTGAATACGAATGCTGACTTGGTTCTCGGCAGTGCCTTGGTTTATTTACACTGTGTTGTTTTTTGAAAGACACTGGCTGACTCCGTTGGCCCTAAAGATCTCTGTATAGATTCCATGGCTGGTCTTCTGCTAATGGACCAACTAGGACCATATCGGCCTTACCACACAAATTTAAATACACTCTTCTGAAAAGTTGTCCATTGATAAACATCTTTTCCAGATAATACAAATGATAAATCAAGGATACAAAGATTAACTGGAGCGACCTGGGGCCAAACTGATACAAATTTCAACACTCCCTTCTCCTACCTTTAGGAGGACCTTGTCTCCTATTTACCAGCGCAGCTTGGAGGAGGCGAGTCTCTCTAGTTCTGGGGCATGTGTCCCTTCCTCTGTGTTTCATTAGCTCTCTATACTGTCTGTATCTCTCATCAGGGGAAATCATCATGAGGATAGGGACTGTATCTTGCTGTATTTTCAGTGAACCACGAGAGGGCGCCACAGGATGCCACCATGTCCCTGGTACACTGGATGATAGTTCATAAATTAAAAGAACAGAGAGGTAAATTGCGAAGGTGCAAAGTACAGCAGGGAAAAGGAAGGGAGAAAGAAAGAGACTAGGAAGAAGAGAAGAAAAAAGGAGAGTGGATGTCTGCTTTTAGGGTCTCTTTCTAGCTGCAGACACATGGTCTCCATGTCCCTCATTGCCTTTTCAGTGCTGAAACGCACCAGTGGTTCACCTGGGTCCCGGAGTTCACCTCCGGATGTACCTGTCGCAACAAGAGACACGGGGCCACACACCACTGTATAACTGCTAAGTTCCCGAAGAGCCACACATGCAGATCACAGGCTTCAACATTATTATTAGGAAAGGGAATTAGGAACAGGGAATTAATAGATGGATCGAGACAAATTTATTTAGGGTTCACTACATACAATTTGCCTGCTAATCGCTGTTCTGAATATACCCATCTTAAGCATCTTTATATCTACATTTGTATCTCTCTCATCAGTATCTTAAAATTTAGCTCAGTGGTAATAAGACCTTGCTATTCCAAGTGTGGTCCTCAGACTACCTCCCCCGGCAGCTTTAGAAAAGCAGAACCTCAGGCCCCACCCAAACCTCCTGATTTCAGAGTCTGCATTTTAACAACACCTCCAGATGATTCACATGCACAGCAAGGTGTGAGAAACTCAGCTTGTCTGCATAAGCTTCTAAGTAAAGTAAACGTCTGGAGCCTCTTCTGATGGAGTAGGTGCTGGGAAACCAAACTAGGTGCTGTGAGCAAACAGAATCGATAGAGCCTGGGAGATAAGCAGCTAATATTTAGGGAGAACTCAGCTGTTTACTTTGGGGTCACCTAGACCCAATACAGTTCTAAGTAACAGATGCTCCTTTTCTTCTGGCTCTTTCCATCTTCAAGAACTATAAGGAAATACACTTCAAAAAGGCTGTTATTGTACATTTTATGTATAATTCAATCATCTCCAGGAGAAAAAACAGACTTTAATAAAGGAAGATATTTATATCTTTGATATCATTCAAAAATCCCCAGAGGCCCCCCCCCCACCCCCATTAACATGGATTCAGATTGCTTCGGAAGTGTTAGGAAAATGAGATGATCCCCACTGATTCCGAGTCCTGTAAATAACAACCAACTGCTCTGAATGGAAGACACTCCTAGAATCTGATACATACAGTCCTAAAAATGCATTCCAAGGTCAGGGCAATAAACTAGGTTGCTCTGCCCAGCACCCTCCATCCTGCGAGTTTCTCAGTTTGAGTGAAACCCATGACTGTCTGGCATGTATGTCCATGCACAGCAGAGACGTGGTTTCGGTTTTAAAGAGGAGGAAATGCAGCCTGGTGAGCTTGTGTCAGTTCTGGAAAAAAACATATGACCATTTAAAAGACAGAACACCTGGACCTGATGGGAGAGGTCACTAGGACATGGCAAGGATTCTTGAAGTCCTGACATGCAAACCTCTTGCTTTACTAAATTATCACAAGGAAGATCTGTGTAGTGCAAGGGCACTTCATTTAGGTTAAATATTAAAAACAGGCCCAACTCTGATATCCTTGAGGTTTCTGGGATGGAGAAGGGTGGGTTGGATGATAGCGTAATTAGATACCTTCATGGTTGACTGAACAAGAATGCACCAAAGGAAGTGGATCACATATTCATTCATCAAACACTTACCTTGTTTCTAGTATGTACAGTGGACCTTAATTATTCAGTGTCAGCATGGGGCAAATGGTATGCCAGAACTCTATTTTCAGTTCTATTCTGTTCACCATTTTATTAGTGTTTTGGTTATCATATTTAGAGGTAACAGAAGGCTAAAAGGGATGCTTAATATATTACTGCAATTAATATTGAAACATATCCTGAGAAGCTGGAAGTGATGGCACAAAACCAAAAAAATAAAGATGAACGAGAATAAATATACATGCCCTGCCCTTGGTTTCAATAGCTCAATTAGTCTAATAGCAGGGTTGGAGCAATCTGACTTAAGAATAGTTCACATCAAAGAGTCCAGGAATTTTCTGTTTGACCATCCATTCAATATGAACCAACAGTTGGGTATGGTGCCTAAAAGCTGGCGTAACTATAAGCTTCATTTTAAAAAGCACAGTATTCCCAATAATGGAATGAATACTGCAGGAGCATACGGCACTGGTAAAGCCACAAAGTCCTGAGGCAAGGGGACACTGGCGGCCATGCCCAGGGTGGAGCGATGGGGTTAGTGGGAGGTCTGGACCCAAGATAGGTAAGTAACAGCTGAGGCAACTGAAGATGTGTGGCCTGGGGGACAGAAAAAAGCCGGAGCAGAGGTGCAATGCTCAGATCTATAAAGGGCCCTCCGTGGAAGGCAGGAGAGCAGAACTGACCTTCAAATTACATTGATACACGGTTGACCCTTGAACAACATGGGTTTGAACCGCGCAGGTCCACTTATACGGGGATTTGTGTTTCAATAAATACCTGCAGTACTACACCATCTGCAGCTGGCTGAATTTGAGGATGCAGAACCACCTACATGGAACGTCGACCAGGGAGCTCGAGCATCGGGGGCTCCTGGAACCAATCCCCCGCAAATACTGAGCGACGACTGTATACAGTAGAAATGAGAAAGTAATTAGAACTGTTAAAATGAGCTGGGCTGCCTCATGAGGTAGGGATCCCCGTGTCATCCCAAGTGTTGAGGCAGAGTTTGGAAACACGAACTGATGGTCCCATGTGGAAGAGAGACACAATCATAGGGATGAGAGGGGGAGAAAACGTACAGGGCACCGCTGCACTCCACCTAGCACTAATCAGGGACTGCAGGGGGCGTGGCATACCGTGTTAGAGGCGGAGTTAATTAAGGAAGTGAGAGAGAGATCTTCATACTTCACAGGCTTGCCAGCAGGGACCCCCCAGCACCAGGCTCAATGAGCCCACCTAGTGGTGATCCAGGGCACAGCAGCGCTGAAACCCCAGAGGGAAAATCCTACAGAGTCAGAGGTGGAGAACCCTGGATGCTATCACGCTGTGTAAACAAGCTCTCTTTCCCTCTAGGGTCACCAAAAGCAAGTTCAAGTCTGCACCAGGGTGCAGGACCCTTCAGTCAGTGAAGTGACACATGCCACACAGGGCTGGGAAGGCAGGGATCTGCCATGACCATCTACAGCTGAGATGTTAGTGGAATGAGGACAGGCAGGAGAAAAGAGTCCCTCTCTTTATATTATTAGCACCAAGAATAACAGTTTTGGGGGGCCCTGTTCATCTATAGATTTGGGGGCAATTAATACAGTGACTAAATGTAATGTAATAATTAAAAAAAATTAAATCCACCTGTAAGAATAGAGTTGCATTTGGGTGTTCCCTGGCTCAGGGAAGCTCTGAGGGCAACAAACTGACTCGGAGTCACTGTTCTGATCACATCTCCATCTCCTTGATGGAAAGATGCTGGAGGGGACTCTTCAAGACGCACAGCCGCTCTGCTGCCCTTCCTCCACTGAACTCCTCTGCTTGGCATGGAGCTAACCCCGCCCCCCCGGTCTCCCTCCTCCCTAAGTTGTGCTCCCTCATCTGCTTCTAACGTCAGCATACTAGAGTGACAGGCTTCCTCAAGCCTGGGTGAAGCTCTTCCTTGGTTCCTGGCTTCTGCCATTATCGTATCTCATCCACGTGATGATTGTGACACCGGGGGGTGTTTCTAGTGGGTTCTGCCACCTCTGGAAAAACAGGGAGATCTGTCCTCTGGGTGGGTCCACCGCATGGGGATGTGGCCCACTTCTGTGTCCGCAGGAGGTCAGGCCTGAGAGAGGAGGGCAGAGGGGCAAGGCCCACAGCTGGGCTGGGCTGTCCCTGGCTCATGTGGGATGTCGCCGCAGCATCTGAGCAGCCAGTGTCCCCTGGCAGCCTGCCCGTGCTGGAACTCCTGGAAAGGCTCAAGGAAAAATAATCACTTGAAGGGATATCCATCTGGACTGAAACCGGTCACAAATGAATTGTCCAAGAGACGTCGAGTTTGAGTTTTTAAGAAAAGCCGGAAATGCTTTTCTGTCAAGACCTTCCCTGGTTCAATACGTAAGCAAATGCCTTTCTGCTCTCAAGGGCTGTGTGTGCCAGATTAGCTACCCCGGGACACGGGCATCTCTGTTTACCCACCACTCTGGCTGGAGGCTGGGAACCATAGGTGCTTTCCACGACCCCAGAGCAGTTCTCACCCTGCCCCGGAGTGAATTGTTTTAAGGACAGAGGGACTGCTGTGACGAGGTGCAAAGAACTGGCCACAGTAACATGGTTAGAATTGGGGTTAGGAGACAAGGATCTGTCAATTTTTGACTCTTGATCGAATGTTCTTAGCACAATAGTGAGAAATCTCACTTCAGAAGTCGTTCAGCACTCACTTCCATGGGCATCGTTGGAATATCAGGATAAAACATTATTATTACTGATAGGAAGGTAACAAATTAATATTCTTACTAGTACCAGTAGAGGGAGGACACAGAGAGTAGTAGAAAGAATAGGCTGGGGTGTAGGTAAAGGACAAGTTCAAAGCCTGGCTTCATCTACAAATAACAAGTGTTGTCGAGGACAGCGGGGACATGGAGAAAAGGGGGCCCTCCTGCACTGCTGGTGGGAATGTAAACTGGTGCAGCCATTGTGGGAAACAGTATGCACGTTTCTCAAAAAACTAAAACTAGAACTACCATATGATCCAACAATCCCATTCCTGGGCATATATCTGAAAAAACTCCCAAAACACTCATTTGGAAAGATATACGCACCCCAATGTTCATAGCAGCGTTATTTACAATAGCCAAGATATGGAAACAACCTAACTGTCCATCAACAGATGAATGGATAAAGACGATGTGGTATATTTTATACAATGGAATTCTACTTGGCCCTGAAAAGAATGAAACTTTGCCATTTGCAGCAACATGGACAGACTGGGGGGGGGCATTATGCTAAGTGAGGTAAGACAGAGAAAGAAATACAGAATGATACTGCTTATATGTGGAATCTAAAAATACAACAAACTGGTGAATACAACATAAAAGAAGCAGGCTCACAGATACAGAGGACAGACTGGTGGCTACCAGTGCAAAGGAGAGAGAGGCAATATAGGGGTGGAGGAGGGGGAGGTACAAACTTTTGGGTGTAAGATAGGCTCAAGGATGTCTTGTACAACACGGGAAATAGAGCCAATATTTTGTGGTAACCGTAAATGGAAAGTAACCTTTACAAATTGTATAAAAATTAAAAAAGAAAAAAAAAACCAACAACCCTGGCCTCACTCCTACTGCCTATGGAATCTTTCTCTTTCTTGTAATTTTTATTTTACTCCAAATTATACATGTGTCCAGTTTAGAGAGTAAGTATCTCAACAGTGTGTAATCTTATAGGTAATATCACTGCCTATAAAACGGGGAGGAATTAGTACGCACAGTGCCTGGCATCGTGCACACACTCAATAAATGCTCACCATCCTAACTGTAACTCAGCAAATGCTTCTTCCTGAATCCCTTGTTTTCACCCACACTGATGGATCACTAATCTCTCCTGGTTCCGTGATCAAATCAACACAATACCTTCAAACTCTCAATCCTTTCCAGCATCTGGGTTTTTCCTCATACCTGTGATTTACACAAAAGAAAAAGCCATGGATGTTTGAGAATTTATTTTCTTTCTTCAGCTGGTAGAAGGGATTATAGTTACAAGAGCTGCCAATGCACAGGCCCCCATTCACACCCAAAAGCATGAAAGCCACTCCACAGGTACAAGTAGAATCAACAGAAAGGTGAGATGCTAAACTCGAGCTTGGCGTGTCTCTGTAAGGGTTAAGTGTAATGGTTCCTGGTTCCACTCTGCCTGCTCTTCCACAGCACTTAGATGAGTAATTCCCCAAAGGCATGGTGGGGAAATGCAGAATCTTCTTTCCACATCCCACAGGGAAGGCTGCCAGCTGTCTTCTCACACACACTCTCATAAGCTCTGCTACACACCACACAGCAAGGGGCCCGTGGTAGCTGGAGGGGGCTTAGTCAGATTCTCTCAACTACCAGGGTGCTGAGGTTCCAGGAGATTAGATGGCCCAAGTTTACAAACAGAGAACACGAAAATCTCCATCAAGTAAAAAAAAATGCCTTTCTGGAACTGAGGCAGTCTGAGACAGTCTTGAGGCATTTGTTGCCCTTGATGTGGGCGGGTGGAAGGAAAGTGGAAGGTTCTGTATAATCTTGAACTAACAGGTCATTCCTCCTGGGAGTTCCATGATGGGGTCCCTTCTGTGGTTGTCTTCCAGTCTCTGGGACACTATACAACTCTACCACCGTCTTGGCGACAAAGGCCCTGAGACCTCCTGGGACCCAGCAAAGCAGGTATGACAGAAGCCACTGGGGCTTTCTTTGTGTAGACTATAGATAGCAATGCTTTTCATACAAGCAACAGGCAGTGTGTTATCATCCCATTGTAAAGACCAGCACACTGAGGCTTAGCGTGTTACGGGACTCCCCTAAGGTTACATGGCTCATAAATGGCAGAAATAAGATGAAAATCTTGACTCATCTAATGCAAACACCTGGGTTCCAGTTCTCGGATTAGGCAGTAGATCTGCTGGTATATAGTGCAGGATTAACCTCACCCAAACAGACGTCTGGCTTTGTCTTTGGCTACTGGGAGGTCCTGCCTATAGAAATCTGTCTGTTTGCCTGGGGGCTTTGACCACCAGTCTAAAGTATAATTTATGAGGGGGGCTTTGGGCCCCATGCGATATCAGTGCCAACCTCTGGAGGAATTCAAAGACTAAAGTTACGCACCCAACCTCCGGGAGGAGCTGAGGATAAAAGATCAACCACGTGGGTGGTATGAGACTGAGCTCCAAGAAGATCTCTAGACACCGGGGCTCGGAGGAGCCTCGATGGGTGGCAGTACTGTGTGTGTACTGTCACGCTGCAGGACTGAGAGAAGGTAACGCCCCCCATGACCCCACGAGGAGAGGACACCTGGAAGCCCCGTGTCTGGACCCCTCCAGACCTCTGCCCTATATGCCTCTTCCTTGGTTGATTTTAACCTGTATCCTTTCTCTGTAGTAAAGTGTGAACGTGAGTACAGCAGCTTTCAGGAAGCTCTGTGCTTCTAGTCAATGGATGAATCTGAGGGTGGTATGGGGGACTGCCCCCACCCCAGAACCTATAAGTGGTGTGAGAAGTGAGGGCAGCCTTGTGAGAACTGTTCTCTAACTTTGTAATTGGCTCATAAACTCCTTCTTATATAGCACATGATGATTATACACTTAAAATAAATAGATCAAGTAATAAACTAAGCATAATAAATGAAGTTCACCGGGGTTCAGGGAGAAGAATGTAACGGGCACCAAGGACCAGATAAATCCAAATCTCTACATTCCAGAACAGTGGCCTGTGGCCAGGCAGATGAATGGAACAGAATGAGGGAGGAAAACACCGCCTGGGACAACCTGATCTGGCTTAGGGTCCCATAGGGAAAGTCTCCCTGGGGCAATTACCCAGCGGCACACACATGTAAGCAGCACTGAGCGTGTCACTTTTCTGCGTACAGAGTTCCAGGTGTTGGAGCAACGGGGGCAACCCATCAGCTACTTGCTGGTGTCTCAATATTCTCAGTCTGCTGTGTGGAACTGACTTACTAGAAATCTCCCAAGGCCCCGTGGATGCTGAACAACCCAACAGACCAAATACAGGGCTGGGCTCCATCATCTGGCTCTCCAGAGTTGTTCGGTTTTTTTTTTTTTAAACAAATTTATTTTTTATTTATTTATTTTTGGCTGCACTGGGTCTTCATTGCTGCGAGTGCTTTCTCTAGTTGCGGCGAGCAGGGGCTACTCTGCATTGTGGTGAGCGGGCTTCTCATTGCGGTGGCTTCTCTTGTTCTGGAGCACGGGCTCTAGAGGCACGCGGGCTTCAGTAATGGCGGCTTGTGGGCTCAGTAGTTCTGGCTCTTGGGCTCTAGAACGCAAGCTCAGCAGCTGTGGCGCATGTGCTTACTTGCTCCACGGCATGTGAGATCTTCCCGGACCAGGGCTCGAACCCGTGTCCCCTGCATTGGCAAGTGGACTCTCAACCGCTGCGCCACCAGGGAAGCCCCTCTCCAGAGTTTTGAGGAAGTACTTCCTCCAGATCACAGAGGATGCTGTGTGCATGCCTGGGACAGTCCAAGCTGGTTTTGCTGTGTTCCTCAACAGAGAAAGGGACAAAGAAAATGGGATATATCCACACAACGGACTATAATTCAGCCTTACCACAGAATGAAATTCTGATACGGACTATAAGCTGGATAAATCTTTACAAAACATTATGCTAAGTGGGAGAAGCCAGACACAAAACGACCAATATTATATGATTCCACTTGTGTGTGGTCCACCTAGAGCAGGCAAATTCACAGAGACAGAAAGTAAACAGAGGTTACCAGGGGCTGGGGGGAGGGGTAATGTGGAGTTACTGTTGAGTGTGTATATAGTTAGTCTGGGATGATGAAAAGGTTCTGGAGCTGGACAGTGGTGATGATTGCACAAAAATGTGAATGTACCTAATGCCACGGAAATATAGACTGAAAAATGGTTAAAATGGTAAATTTTATGTTATATATATTTTATCTCAATTAAAAAAACTTAAATTACATATCATGATTTTAAAAGTTTGCAAACCAACTGCAGTTTTGTTTTTAAACTTCACAGTGCCCCCTTCCCCCAAAGTTCTGCTTGGAGCTACGTGGATCCCCCCAAATACCTGCTAGAGTTAGCCCGCTTTCCATGGCTGGACTTTGGGGTGTCTCTAAGCTCTTACACTTGTGTGCATTTTCACAATGAGAACTGGGAACCATAAGAAGTTAAGAAGCATCTGGCGAGGGTGTGGAGAAAAGGGAACCCTCCTGCACTGCTGGTGGCAATGTAACTTGGTGCAGCCACTAGGGAGAACAGTATGGAGGTTCCTCAAAAAACTAAAAATAGAACTACCATATGAGCCAGCAATCCCACTCCTGGGCATGTATCCGGAAACACTGGAACTTGAAAAGATACATGCACCCCAATGTTCGTTGCAGTACTATTTACAACAGCCAAAACATGGAAACAACCTAAATGTCCATTAACAGATGCATGGATAAACAAGATCTGGTACATATATACAATGGAATATTACTTAGCCATAAAAAAGAACGAAATAATGCCATTTGCAGCAACATGGATAGACCTAGAGATTATCATACTAAGTGAAGTCAGTCAGAAAAAGAAAGACAAATACCATATGATATCACTTATCTGTGGAATCTAAAATGTGACACAGATGAACTTATCTACAAAACAGAAACAGACTCAGACATGGAGAACAGACTTGTGGTTGCCAAGGCGGGTGGGGTGGGGGAGGGATGGATTGGGAGTTTGGGATGAGCAGATGCAAACTATTATATACAGAATGGATAAACAACAAGGTCCTACTGTATAGCACACGGAATTATATTCAATATCCTATGATAAACCATAAGGGAAAAGAATCTGAAAAAGAATGTATATATATGTACAGCTGAATCACTTTGCTGTATACAAAGTAACATAACATTGTAAATCAACTATACTTGAAAAAAAGTTAAGAAACATCCATGGAAGGCAGCACCCCACCCTCAAACTATCCCACCCCTGCCCACTCAACACAGAAGGCTGGCCAACATCGCTGCCCTTGTGTTCTCCCCTTGGCTCCATCATCAGGTAATGTCAGTCCCACCTGCTAAATCAGGGGTCAGTAAACTTCGGTGAAGGGCTGCCCGGTAGATATTTGCAGCTCTGCAGGCAGTACAGTCTGTCGGAAGGCCTCCACTCTGCCGGCGCAGCATGAAAGGCGCCCTAGATCATCCATAAACAGATGGGTGCAGCTGTGTCCCGTTCCAGCTCAAACACACTTGGCTCAAGGCCTTTGGGTACGTGGATTCCCTCAGCTCTATCTGAACACTCTCCACTCCAGCCACCACCCCTGCACAATGCCCCTTGCTGCTTGTTTTCTAACCCAGAGGTTCTCCTACCCAGACTTCCCAGATGACGTGGAGGCTACCTGTCTGGGGACCATACTTTGAGAACCATGGCTCTAACCTATCTTCGAGGTCTTTTTTTTTTTTTTGCTGTGGATCTTTTTTTTTTTTTTAAGTCTTTATTGAATTTGTTACAATATTGCTTCTGGGTTTGTTTGTTTGTTTTTATGTTTTTGGCCACAAGGCATGTGGGATCTTAGCTCCCCGACCAGGGACAGAACCCACACCCTCTGCGTTGGAAGGTGTAGTCTTAACTAGTGGACCGCCAGGGAAGCCCCCCAGGTCACTTATTTTAGGTTCTCCCCACCCCAACCCCATGCCCTCTCCTCTGTGCTGCTTAAGACCATGCTTTATCTTATCACATACACACCATCCTCTAACTGTCTGCAATCCCCACCTAGGCTAACACTGCCGCTGGCTCCATGCCTTTGCCCATAACGGCCCCCCTGACCGCGACTTTCTTTTGTAATCATTCCTAACATCTTGACAAAGCCACTCAAGACCACTGCAATGTTGCACAGCCCTTCCTTCTCTCAGGCTCACCAGCACTTATATAATGTGTCCATTGTATTCTATACTTATTTTCATGCCTCTTTCTCATTAGACTGTAAACTCCCTGTGCTGGGTACAGACTGAATTTCATAACCCTGTGGGATTCTAGGGCTGCTGTCCTTTCTTTGTCGGTTGACGGTTCTCATCCTGTGTCTGTTGCTGTTCTGTCTCCCTTAGAAGTTGGCTACTAAAAGGCAAAGTGTTTCTGGATCTTCTTCTAAATTTTTGGACGTGATCGTACAGTGTTGGATCAAAAGTGGAACTCATGACAGAGAGACATAAAATACTGTGTATCTGAAAAGCATCTGCACTTAGAGATTCCATTTCTAGCACGGATTCTCATGTGAGATTATGAACCCCAGATAATTCCCGTAGCAAGAAGTCAAAGCACACCCTAGGAGATGTTTTTAAAGATGTGGGCGACACATCTTTAACCTCTAAAAATCCGCATCCCATTCTCCAAAACTCTGTCCAGACTGTCCTCACATTAATCCCAAGGAAAGGCTGCTGACCGTCTTTGGATTTACTGGAAGGAATACGTATTTACAAAGACAGCAATTTTACTGAAACCAGCCTAAATCAAGCATAGAAAGAGAGATGAGCTTATAAA
Organism: Orcinus orca; assembly: GCF_937001465.1. Classification (NCBI taxonomy): domain Eukaryota; kingdom Metazoa; phylum Chordata; class Mammalia; order Artiodactyla; family Delphinidae; genus Orcinus; species Orcinus orca. The sequence continues at coordinate 93,429,356 of NC_064568.1, read as the reverse complement.
GATCAGCCGCGATAAGAATTCTCTCTGAAATAAATGTTTGTTTTAAAACCAGGGGTATGACTCATACTCGCTGAATGGGTGGCTGAGTTCTGACCCTCAAAAGATGAATGGTTCATTTTGAAAAGCAGAGCAAGTGGGAAACCTACACTCTACCTCTATTGTTTTCTCCAGAGGGAGGCTGCCGCAGTGGAGCCCAAGATGCCCCAGTCGTTTCCAATCACCAGCAAAACGGACAATGGGATGACTTGCTCCCTGCAGCTGTTTTCAATCAAAACGCTGAGTTAATTACCACAGCCCCTCCCGGAGCTCACAGGCAGCCCAGCACGAAGCTGGTGGAACATTAAGGACGCTGAATGAGCTGCCAGAAATTTGGCTGCCAAATTACCCCTCCTCACCTTGGCTCGGCACCATTAACTTAATCAGGTATTCATTCAATAAGAACATTTTACAATCTCCCTGGAAGGCTGCCGCTGCCCTCCGAATGTGGCACACTGTCAAGCAGACAGCACTCAGCAGGAAATGTCAGGGACGGTTTTAGCTTCTTTGATTTAATTTCGGGTCTGGGAAGAAGGGAATCCCCCGCTCCAGGCAGGACTTCTTGCCTACGCCATGAAGGGAGGCTATGATGAAGAGCTGGTCAAAGACTAAGGAGAAGACAGGCTTTGCTTATTCTGTACACTTAGAGACAGCCCACGCTTTACGCCATAGCTCTTACTGCTGGGCAATCCACAGATGGTTGACTTTGATGTCACAGGGACCTGGGAGAGACTGGTGGCTTTTGGCATTTGGTGATTGGTGACTTCAGGGGAGGTATTCAACTTTCTAATCTTCAGTTTCCTCTTTAAGAAAACAGAGATAATAATAAGCTCTATTTCATGGGATTCTTAGGGAACAGCATGCAACAATGCATTGCCCAGCACTCAGGCTGGAGAACCTCATAGAAAGTTGCCTCGGCAATGAACCGCTTCCAGGCATCAAATGACCTCCCCTTAAGGTGGCTGAGGGCACCGGATTGGGATTCCAGTTGCCAGAGCTGGAATCCTGGCTCCTTCGCCCACCGGCCGTGCCTCGGTTTCCCTATCTCTATAGTGAGAATACTACCAGTACTCAGCCCATGTAGGCCTGTTGGGAGTTCACACCTTCAAAGAACATAGACCAGGGCCTGGCCCACCGCACGACCTATAAATATTGGCCGCTGACGTTACAATTCCCTCCTGAGAAGGGCCCTCCCTCCCCGCTTCCTTCACTTGGGTCATATTTTCACCTGTATTGAAAACACACACTTGGAAGACCCTGCGACTCCAAGCAACTCCCTGACCCATCACAAAACAAGCAGCGCCTTAGTGGATATTAGTACCTGTGTAATCAGCAATGAATGTGTATATGGCATTTTCAGGGAGGCAACTCTCTATGGGTCTTCCTTGTTGCTGCATATCTTGTAAGTAGAGGCACTGACTCTCTTTGTTCTAGGCTTTTTTCTTTTAATTGAAGTATAGCTAAGTTACAGTATTTGTGTTCGTTTCAGGTGTACAGCATAGTGATTCTGCTTTTTTGCAGATAATATTCCATTATAGGTTATTATAAGATATTGGGTATAATTCCCTGTGCTATACAGTAAATCCTTGTTATCTATTTTATGTATAGTGGTTTGTATCTGTTAATTCCATACTCCTAATTTGTCAACCCCCCCCTTCCTGGATTATTTTTTTAAGGATGTTTGTATAGGTTCTAGCCTTAGAAGATCTCTTCCTCCAGAGCTAAGGGGCAGGTTTGTTTGCTGCCCAGTATAATAAATATAATAACTGCCTCTGAGGTTAAAAAAAAAACAAAAAACAAAAAACCACGCACTTGCCTCCCTTGAGTTCTTTCCTGGGTTAACTTCATGCAACACACGTGCCACTCAACTGTAGTGAAGACGCTGGGTACAACAGTCTCTAAAAGGTTCCTTGCTTCACCTCCGCTAACGAGGAATTTCAAGTCTCAGCAGCTCAGAAAGTTTACTAAGTCTCTAAAACTTCTTCTAGAAAATAATCCATACTAGTGCATTGATATTTTTTCCCCCTAACTGGACTAAAGCCTTGCCTGCAGAACAAATGATCAATCACATCTACATTCCAAAATAAAATTCAAATGCACTCATGTTTTAAATTTGGAGGTGTTCGTATTATCTGTTGTGTCTTCCTGCAGCATCAATAGAAGCCTTCTGGTTTATTTGAACGTGGAGCACGGTACCCATTTTAGACACAATTACTCATCACAAATTCAATCAGTCCTTTTTCTATTTAACCTCTCTGGAATACCCATGCCCTCATGAGCATCTCTGCAACATTATAAACGCACAAAAAATGGCCAGTTATTTTATTTAAGACCCTAATAGCAAATGAAAGGCAACACATAATGCTGCGGGAGGCTGCAGGCATCGAATGACTGTAATCTATAACAGGCAATAAAATGTTTAATGGACAGACAGAAATGCAAAAGAGTAAGTCGGTGCCCTGTTGACCACAAAGCCCATTTTCTTCACGAGCACCGTGGCCTCGAAAGACAGTTCCCCTCTCTGAGCCCCCGTCTCCTCGTCTCCTCATCTATAACACGTGAACGATGATGATAATGTTTTCAAAAGATTGCTGTGCGATGAAAGAAGACGATGCATGGGGAGAAGTGCAACGTCTATCGCAAAAAATCCGAATACGTTCTTTTTCCTGAACGTCAGCTCCAACTGCCTGTCAGGCATCTTCAAACTTCCCCTTATCACCCCTCTCAAACCAGCATCTACACTCTGCTTCCACCCTGGGGCCATTGTTTTGCACCATCTTCCCAGGTCTAAAGCAGCATTGATTCTGATGACTCCTTACCACTTAACCACTTACCACTCCCCTAGAGGTATCGATCTTTCTTCAAAATGTCTCCACCATTAGGGAAAGAAGTCACACCTGTCCCTTTTTTTTTCCCCCATCCCCCCACAGAGTAAGGAATTTGGCCTTTGTTCCCGATGCCCAAAAAGGACTAGACTTTACCTTTGGCTTCTGGGAGATAATCTATGTCATACTTAATAGGAGAGTATAGGGTGGGGGGCCTTGAATCACAGCAAGTTACTTAACCCAGGGCTCTGCATCCTCATTTTAAAATGATAATAATAACAGGATCTACCCTGCAGGGTTACGGTGACTATTAAATGAGATTAAGTATATTAAGCACTTGGTGCAGTGCCCAAGCACAGGGTATGCATGCAATACGTTAGCTAAGAAATGTTCCTTGTATTCAGTAGGAACTATATCCATAGTAACCTCTCTTCCTTTAGAATTATGAGAAGATGATGGAAATGGTCAGAATACTCTGAGAATTCTGTCAACATATTCAGTATTTGCCTTATTTGTCACAAAGCATTTTCATTTTGAGTTTTGCTGGTGTTCTTCTTCTAGGAAATCTATTATTTTTCCCGATTGATTTTTTTTTTTTTATCGTTCTGCTTCAGACTGAAGTATGTAGGATCAATACACTTCCCTTACAATGTAATTCCAACAGAGTGAAGGGAAACTAGGCCTCATTTCAGTGTTTTCAGCTCCTATCCATCCGCACTCCCTGATTTCACGATGTGGGCTACAGACAGTCCCAGCTGTGTGCTGAGGACCCCACTACATTCCTGGTCTCTCATGGAGTGTACTTTAGATTGGGAAATGGGAAAAAAAGAAAGGCTTTTATTTCACTCTGAGATAATTTCTTAAAATAAGTTAGGCTTTTCCTAAAACTAGTAAAAATATAAATAAAAGAGGCTCCCATTAGAAATGTCTTAGTGTTAAGTAGAAAAAATGCACCCCTTTGATTTTCAGACATATGATCTCCCTGTCTGATACACTCATTTTTTTCATAAGAACATGTCTCAAAAATTGGGATCTTTCTCTGCTCTGTAGGTTTGAAAAATCTATAGTTTGCTTCCCTTTTGCTCTGGTTACCTCATGGGGTGGTGGGAAGCCTGGTGAAAGCCAGCAGGAAAGCAGCCACTGAGTCGATTAATAATGTTTCCAAGGTAAATGATATGATGAACCCATCATAAACCTAGTTAGTAAAATATACAAAGTGTCAGCTCCTGAGAACTTCACAGAAAGCTCTCAACAGGCAGTCAGAAAGGGAGCAGCCTGGGAGGCTTCCCCAAGCCGCAAACAGTCAGGTAGGAGTTAACGCTTTGGTCGGATGGGTTTTGTTTTCTGTTTCACAGCTGATTTGAAATTTTCCTCAAGGACAGTGTGGAAGATGTTTAAGTAAATGCATGGATTTACAAGCTTACCCACACTGACTGCCAGGACCACTTCGTGGTGAACACTCAGGATGGTGGGAGATCTTTAGGTGACCATAAATGACCATAGCCAGACACATCCCGAAGACTGACTTTGTGGTTCAACAGAAGCATGATGGGAAAGTTACAGTCAGATTCAGTAACAGAGGAGGGCGGTAGGTGTGCCTAGATGTGGGGATCTAAGAAAATATACCCCTCAAAAGGGATTATTTTAACAAGGCAGGAAACAATTTCCCTGACAGAAACGTGGCAGGGAAAAGAGCTCAGAGAACGGGGAGAGCTGTTGCGGGGGGTGGGGGGGTGGGCAGCTTTAGAACGTTGTGAAAGTCTCATTAAAAACAACCACAAACACGCTTGGCCATTATCCAAATGAGTGAAAAATGGCTTTGTCTACGAGAAAAAATAAATTAAAACTGTTCTAAGCATTACGTTTCTAGATCACAATTGTACATGAATACATTACAGTGAGGGCTCCCTGAGCCGGTTATCAGAAACACTTGTGACTCTAAAAATACACATTCCCTGTCGTTGTCCAAGATTCAGCAGATCCGTGCTGGGACCCAAGAATCTATATTTTTTAAAACTCCTCTGGTGATCCTGATCAGCAGCTAAGTTTGGGAACCTACTATACCAGACTCACTGGCAGCATGTGAGAAACATCTGGGGACATTTTTAAAAAATTCTGCTGGTCAGGCTACATCCCAAGCCCACCATGTCATAAAGCCTAGGGTGGGACCAGGCATCCAAAGTTTCCTCCTAGGTTGAGAATCACCCCTTAGACCCTAAGTTCACATTCATTAACATACCCGCCACGCCAGTACCTGACATACAGCAGGGCCTCCACCATAAAGCCAGACGCATGCCGTTTCTAAAGCCTACAGACGTTCCAACTATAGAAAAACACAAATGAAATGCTGAGTTCCAGAACAACCTATGAATGTACTGAGCTCCAAATTTATTTGTCAGCCTATATGGAATTTGCTTTTATTAAACCATGCTTTTCCCAGAAAACAAAATCTAGCGTTTTTTGTTTTTTTTTTTTGAGATGTTTACAGGATAATTTCCTATGATTTTGGGGGGCAGAGCGCTGCCAGAAGCCCTGAGTTGCTCAAAGGCCAGCCTCTAGGTCAAGAGGAAAGCCTGGCTGGCTGGGGCCTGACGTTGTCTGGCCTGTGACACGGACAAGAAATACTCATCTACGTCAGGCCCCCAGTTCTGATAAGCAGGACGCTCCATGCACCCACAGCCGTGTTGCTCAGCTTACATCTTACAGTCAGGAGCACAGACAGCCGCCGTCGCCACACCCTGCCAGCTGCATGCCCCTCTGTCCTGTAACACATCTGACTTCAGCGCACCCTGAGTCTCTAAATCCCCTTGTGCACGGCTTTCCTCCTTCTCCCTCCCTTCGGCAAAGACCTCTTGTTGTGTATAGCGTCACTGCCTCTAACTGGCTGCATAAAAGAGAAGGCAGGTCCACAGCTTTTTCCCTTGGCCTGATCCAGGCTTGCTTCAGGTGGCTGAGAGCAGAATCCAGCCCACTTTGCTGTCCTCGGATGCCACTGTCCTTCTACATGACCTTGACACGAAGTCCCTGTATCAGGGCACCAAGCAGTGGTAATTCAACCGCACGGACAACCGCAGTGGTGCTTCGCTGCCGCCTTCCACACTCCTCAGCGCTAGGAACACCTACTCTTAGTGACAGGTGACGCATCTGCTGCTCTCCTAGCAGCCTCTTCTAAGTTCAGAAACAAAAAAGAGCAGTTTCAACCCTGATGGATGAGCTTGGTGGCAAAGAGGAGCCTCAGCTGATGAGAAGGGCATGGCTTTTCCCTCTCTGCTCCATGAGTCCTCACCCATCCTTTAGACTGACCACTAGAGCTACCCCCTCTTGCCTTCTCCTGTGACTATAAGCACCACAAGCTCCAAACACCACTCTTAGAAACAGCAGATGAAGGGCTGACCTTGGCTGTGCCACTGATCAGGCTCACTCCTTCCTTGGGACCCCCCCGTCTCTCCTTCCTGAGAGCTCTGACCATCACCACGCCAAAATAACTAACAAGCATGCTGCCTCGAAACCTCGTGCTTACATCTATGCCACTTAGAGCAAATAAAGCAAATGGCTAGATTTCTTATCTCTGGACACACGGAGACACCCAAGAAGTGATTCCCCTCCTCCTTCTCTTTTTTGTTTTTGTTTCTTAGCGGTACGCAGGCCTCTCACTGTTGTGGCCTCTCCCGTTGCGGAGCACAGGCTCCGCACGCGCAGGCTCAGCAGCCATGGCTCACGGGCCCACCCGCTCCGCGGCATGTGGGATCTTCCCAGACCGGGGCACGAACCCGTGTCCCCTGCATCGGCAGGCAGACTCTCAACCACTGCACCACCAGGGAAGCCCCCCCCCACCTCCTCTTTTGTTTCTTGCCCACAGTGTCCACTCTTTGGACAAAAGAATCGGGGACCAATCCATGACCAAATGCACAGGTCATGGACTTTTTTACCTCTTCCTTCCTCATCCTCTTGACTTAGAAGTTTCAACATATATGTTTTTCTGACCTAAATTGGCCTTCAGTGGAAAAAAAGGTTCCATTGTTCTCTCTCACTGAGTTTCAAAGCTAAGGTGAACCGAAACAGGGCTGTATTTAATTCCCAGCATCATCTCTTTGCTGTTGGCAGTGTTCTGGGAATGGTGATATATTTTGCCCTTCAATGAATACTTTTTTTAGACTCTGCAGTCAAGGCCCAGATAATTGTTGGTAAAGCGCTTTTCAATTTTCCTTGGCAGGGAGGTGGATTACATAACAAGGCCTCAGTTTCTCATTTTGTAAACTACCGAGAACAGTGTGAACTGTTCTAAAACTAAAGAATCATCATGAGACCAAGAAAGCTGCTTGCCATTCTTGGGGGGAAAGCACATCACTTATGCAGATTACCCTAGATTATCTGATTTTTTTAAATCCTAGCATACTAACTATGTACAAACTTCTTTTGAAGCAGGTTTCTCTTCTAACAGTAGCTCAAAGACAGCAAGCTGGTTTTTAAATTAAGTATTTGTCAAACATTTTGGAGAAGATAAATTTAAGGAAACAAAATTTTGACAGTATTCAGGAAGCACACTAAAAAAAATATATATATATATGCATTTAGTGTTGATATTCCAGAGGTCTAGATTCAGAGAGCAGGAATCATGGAATCAACTAATATAAAGGGCTGTGTGCGACTGTGAAATGGGGTATAATACCGTCTCTTTTTATCTTTTTCATCAGCATCCTTAAATGCTAGTTTCAGCCTAAAGCCAAGAAACCCAAATCAATATGGAATTTATACAAATTCCACATAGGTGTATATTTTTTTATAGTTATTCCATTTATACACTTATCTTATAGGTGGCAAAACTGACACCCAGAGACATCATGGGTATTACCAAGGTCATATAACCTTGTTGTGTGTTTTTTTTTAAAAGAAGATGTTGGTGGTAGGAGTTTATTAATTTATTTATTTTGGGCTGTGTTGGGTCTTTGTTTCTGTGCAAGGGCTTTCTCTGGTTGCGGCGAGCGGAGGCCTCTCTTCATCGCGGTGCGCGGGCCTCTCACTATCGCGGAGCACAGGCTCCAGACGCGCAGGCTCAGTAGTTGTGGCTCACGGGCCCAGCCGCTCCACGGCATGTGGGATCCTCCCAGACCGGGGCTCCAACCCGCGTCCCCTGCATCGGCAGGCGAATTCTCCACCACTGTGCCACCAGGGAAGCCCCCCTTGTTGTGTGTTTTAATGAAATGCAGAATCAGGACAAGAATTCAGTCCCTCCAACTCCTACCCCATTACACTTTTCCCTCCACGCCCATCTCCCTATGCAGGAGGTTCCTGGGGTCTAGGCTAAAGGAGCAACGGTGAGTGTGGAAGAGAGGTGAGAAGAATAGGAAGGCTTAGTGATTGACTGAATTAAGCCAAAGGAATCCAGAGCGCTCAAGTGGGAATAAGAAGGGCACAATGCTATCGGATGAATGAAACAGGAAGGATGTTACTCTGGAGGAGGAGAGGATCGAGTTTAAGACTCATTCAGTGTCACATGGCTCTCTGCCCGCCAAGACTCACTGCAGGGACAGAGAGCGGACCAGGATTTCAGAAGCAGTGCTAATTAACAGCCCAAGAGGGAAGCTGAGGCTGACAGAGATACACTAAGGAGGACAGTAAAAAAGGAAGGAGGGCTTCCCTGGTGGCGCAGTGGTTGAGAGTCCGCCTGCCGATGCGGGGGACGTGGGTTCGTGCCCCGGTCCGGAAAGATCCCACAGGCCGCGGAGTGGCTGGGCCCGTGAGCCATGGCCGCTGAGCCTGCGCGTCTGGAGCCTGTGCTCCGCAACGGGAGAGGCCACAACAGTGAGAGGTCTACGTACCGCAAAAAATAAAAAAAAAAAAAGGAAGGAGAGCAAACACCTTCTTGACCACTTTTGCTCAACAGAGGAAAGGTGGTCAAGAAGGTGGAAGATAACTAAGACATTAACTCTATTAAATGGAGCTGAGAAACTGAGTAAGACGAACTAAGAAAGGCCACTGGTTAGACCAGTGGTTCTCGGTCCATGCTGAACATTAGAAGCACTGGTGAGCTTCTAAAAGATACTGACTCAGAATCCGGGTTAACGACCATTGGATTAAACAGTATGACCACAGATGACTTCAAAAAGAACTGTTTTATAGTCCTACTTTAAAGGAGGGGAATGGATATATGTACTAGGAGACATCTTGAATGTGTTCTCCAGGTCCTGTATTTAATGGCTACATTTGCATCATTGATTATCTTATTTTAAATTTATGTATGTCAATGGGAAATAATGTCCTTGAGTAACATATTCAGCATTTGGAAACCTCATGCCTGGGATTATACTGGCTGAGCCTCCCACATCATCAGGCAAGTGCTTGAATAAACAGATGGGCTTTGTACAAGTGCCCTGAGAGCCAGGGAACACGATTAGGTTTCAATTCAAGGGAAGTAAACCTCTTGGAAAATACTGTTCTTGTGGTTTGCTCCCTCGTCAACGGATTTTTAAGCCTCGGGCTCATTCATGGGAGCCCTTGAGCCAATCTCAAACTCCTAGGATGGTAAACTCGGTGAGAGGTAATGCAAATCGTTATTAGTAACATGATCGCGCGGGTTTACATTTGAAGAGAGACAGTGGAGGACCACCCCCTCCGCGCTCCACACACACAGGCACACGCAGTCCTGTCTCCATCATCCCAACACATCACTGGAGTCCTTCCCTAAAGTCGAAAACTGGATTCTAGAATAGCCCTGTCAATTTGTGATGGACCAACCCACCAAGGTAAGAGGTTTGAATCCAGCATGTGAGAATGTCTTTACCTATTCTAAGATAAATGACTCCCAGGGACCAGGCTGCATGTAGCTGGCAGCTTCTTCAATGTTGTTGTACATTTACAACAGGCATTTATTTTAGGTCATTAAAATGATCAATAGTTGATATTTCTCTGGGCCCCTATGGAAAGCAAGTAGTGTAATACCCAAAGCCACGAAGCATCCGAGAGGCAAGAAAAGTTGGGAAGATGGCTCTATACAGGGACATTAACTTCATAGCCAATCGGGTACTAGTGATGATTATAAAATCCGGAGTAATGTGGGGGAAAAAGAGAGGAGATAGAACTTAATGTTTCACTCAAGTTCTGTTCTGAAACAGGACACAAAAAGGATACTGCACCATTTGGTATTAATTATTCTGGTTCATGCACATGGATAATTATTTCTACAGCATTTAAGATCTCTTTAAAACAAACGGAGTTTGCACATACACATCCACCTTTTAAATTAAGCCTTTCCAGAGCCTTGAGGAAACTGCTGATGGATTGTCTGAAGGGCAGCACTCTGGGAGTAAATGTGGATTGTAGGCTAAAAAATGTTACTGGCCCCTAAAACTTGTATAAACAAATTAACGAAAAGGACATTACAGCATTGAGGGTATAAACAAGACAACTCTTGACTTTAACTTGTAGATTTGTTTTTAATGTTCAAGAATAAATTTTACTCCCAGAAGATTCCACTGTTCTCTCTCTTCCCAAATTTCTCCTCCTCCGTTCCTCCTGTTGTCTTAATGTCAGACCCACAATTCAGTTGCCCAGTTTGAACTCATTGCATGAATCCTTATATTGGAATTTCCTGTGAGGCCATACTTGAGTGAGGAACTTCTGATCCTAAAGGATCAATGTTTCTGGACTCCTAGGAATCATTCACTTAAAGTGTTTCACCTTACTGACACTGTGTGCCCACAGCGATAAGAAAGCAGTATCTGGGCTTCCCTGGGGGCGCAGTGGTTGAGAGTCCGCCTGCCGATGCACTGGACACGGGTTCGTGCCCTGGTCCGGGAAGATCCCACATGCTGCGGAGCAGCTGGGCCTGTGAGCCATGGCCGCTGAGCCTGCACGTCCAGAGCCTGTGCTCCGCAACGGGAGAGGCCACAACAGTGAGAGGCCCACGTACCGCAAAAAAAAAAAAAAAAAAAAAGGCAGTATCACATTGCATAATTACCTGGTGAATTTGGGCGACTCTAGAAAATTCAATGGCTTCCTTTACCCTGCACCTTCCTGGTCTGACTTGTGGATGCCCTTAGGTTCCCTGTAATAAGCTGGCCACGTCAGACTTCCTGCAGACTTTCAGTACCTCATGCCCTGCAGAACTGCTAAAGCTTCCTTCAAACCAATGCACAAACTGAAGGCAACGGAGGTCGTTCTTGCCCAGCCGCACCCCATCATTAATCAGCTTGCGATGGAGAAACAGCGCAACTAGATCTCCTGAGTGGACAGGGTCCGAGGCCCGGCTCTCAGAACTATTTGTAAACATCTGGGGCATTACGCCCCTAAAGCAAGAAGCTAGCTCTAGTCTGGGCACTTCAGACAAAGGATAGCGCTGCCATCGGGAGACATTCCCGGGAAGTCACTCAAGTGTCCACCTGTTAGCCCTGTCTTCACAGGCTCACACTCTCTCATCCTGGTCCTGGTTCCCACCCTCCCCTCCCACTGCCTTGGCCTCCATCACCACCATCATCATCACTTCACTCCTGCCTGGTCCCTCTCCTATTATCACCTTTCCCCTCTGGAGTGAAACAGAAGGACACTTTCCTTGCCTCTTCCTGCCAGCAGCATCTTGGAGATGCTGTTGTCTTTTTTTTTTTTTTTAATGGAGGGTGATGTTGGATAGAGAAACATGTCTGAAGCCTATGCAGTTAAACTAAGATTTCAGATCACTTTTGTGTCGGGATATAACGTGAAAATCTTACTCTCACTCATACTATACAAGGTTCTCTACTCATATAGATATTAGACTCAGTTTATGGCCAGGCTTAAATCCTAGCACTTAATTTCATCCCCTATTCATTCACTAACAAGCCTTTATTGAGTGTCTACAATGTATTAACAAGAAGTAGGAATAATAGCTAATATGTATAAAGCACTTACTACACGCTAGTGTTTTATACGGAAAGTCTCATGTAAGGTAAGCACTCCCCTAGTTGTCATAACATTTGATTAAATGAGATGGTTTGTAGGTACAAGTACAGAGCTATATAACATATATGTGTGTGATTCCTTTGTAACTGTTCTCTCCCCCATTTCCGTCCCGCCCCTGCCTATTTTTCTCATCACGCTAACTACATTATTTCATCCTTAACAGAGTTTTTCTGGAAAAATGGATGCTTATTAGATGTCGGCTGGCCATTCAGCTTCAGGACTACAAGTGGAAAGACACAGAAAACCTCAAGACTCTAAGATCCCTGAGGGCAAGCAGATGTCTCTCTTTTCCCCAACCCCAATGCCCTGGCATAGTGCCTGACACATACTCGATAGGCACACGCTAAATATTTGTTACACAAATCAATTCCATGATGTGCTAAGTATCACGTCTCATCATAATCCTGAGCATTTAATAATATTTGCTGACTGGGCTATTCTGGTGCCCCACGTGCCACTGAAAGATGCGAAACAAAATTCGGGGTCAATTCAAGGTTCCACAATGAGTAAATAAAGTTTGAAATGGGACTTAAGCCAGGGTTTAAATGAGCAAAAATTGATGCTCTTTGATGTGAATTGATCTATTCAACACAGTCTAACCACAGAAGAAGGCAAAGTTTCTCCTCCACACAGAGTTCTTTCTGAGATTTTTAAAGTGGAGCAAAACCGGTGGGTACATTTCCACCTCCACCATTTAAAACTAGCTCGTTTTCACTGCATTCTCAAAGTTTACCCATTTTTCCCTCCTCTTAGCCACTCCTTTCTCCATTCTAGTTTGTTTATTGGATTCACTTGGGGTGGGGAGTGGAGGCAGGAGTTTGTAAACTTTTCATTTCTCCCCAGGCAAAGGGTGACACGATGTAACTGGGGGGCCTGCTGAGATAAGTACCAGAACAAGAGTTAACGGATAAATATTAGGGTCATGACATCTGGTGAAATCTCTCTATTAAGTGACTGTGAAATACAGTAACAACCTGACATGGCCACGTCAGTGGGAGTTTCTCGGGGCATCTACATCAAGCAGGCCCTAGAAATCATTTTGATTATGAGACAACACATTTGGCAGCAGGAGATGGCTTTAATTTCTAAGCTTAGAGCTTAAAACTGTTCAGTTTACTAAATCCACCATCTAGAGTCTATTAAAGGTGGATCTCGAATGATAACTGAAGACCTCCTGGTATTTTAATTACACTCAACACACTGGCCCTTGGGCAGCTGATAAAACTGAAGTCAGACAATCAGAAGTACCTTATTTACAAAAAATAACTCCCCAAGTTGAATTCCTTGTATTTGATGAAGTCGGGGGAGGGGCGGCACCATTTTTGAAATGATTTCATGCCAAACTTCTGGATATTTTTAGGTTGTAAGACAAAGGCATGGTTATCCCCCAATAGCCCAACAAAAAGTGTAGCACTGCATGAATACCACGCTGTTCATGAGTATATCTTCTACTTACAGTCCACTATTCATTAGAAAGTGATCCATTCACTGAGATCATTCAACGAACACTGTATGGACTGGGAAGAATAGGGTCATGGGATATGAAGTAGAATATGACCTGGTGCCTTGTCTCCTTCAAAGAGCTTCCCATCAGGAAGTGGGGGCAGAGGGCATGACTGATGATTACTGCCCGAATCTTCCCAGCACGATGGTGCGAAGCTAGGGGTGTGCGTGATGTGGATCGAAAACACAGGTGTGTCGTAAATCAGCACCAAGGTTTTTTTTTGGTTTTTTTTGGAGTACGCGGGCCTCTCACTGTTGTGGCCTCTCCCGTTGCGGAGCACAGGCTCCGGACACGCAGGCTCAGCGGCCATGGCTCACGGGCCCAGCCGCTCCGCGGCATGTGGGATCTTCCCGGACTGGGCCATGAACCCGTGTCCCCTGCATTGGCAGGCGGACTCTCAACCACTGCGCCACCAGGGAAGCCCAGCATGGAGTTTTTAAAAACAGTATAACAAGGAGGGCTAACACTGCACTATTGGTTTTAAAGTGCTCATTCTTCCTTCTGCTTTATACTAGAGAAACATCAAAATGACATTACAGGGGCTTAACCTCCCTAGATCTGTTACTGGAAGAAAATTACAACATAATCAGAAAACCTCTGACAAAGTATTTTATTTCTCATCGGTTTTCCAATTCTAATCAATTCATAGCACTGACTACAGTCAAAGAGTACATTCAAACTTGCAAACTGTTTACAAGCAGCGTTAGGTAAGACAACGGAAATCCTACTGCATCCAAAAAACCTGAAATGATCTCATATTTAATAATTACCCTTTCTTTTCCTTCCCTTCCTCCTGCTGGAGAAACTTCCTGCTGCTTCTCTACACTGGTGTAGAATTACTTCTGTCTGAGTCTAGATATTAATCATCTCCACTTACATACTTGCCTGTGATGGGTCCATTCAGAGTCCCCCGTGTGCACCATCCCCACCTACACCAAAGTGAAAAAAAATTATTGTCCGCTTATTTCTTTGTTCCCCTGACTTACAACTCATTCTGACCTCTTCTCAGCATCAGGGATTATGTGTATTTTTGTAGCTAAATCTTGGTCAGACCAATAGCAACATTAAAAAAAAAAAAAAAAAAAACTCAGATGTCTACCTTTTATTCCCTATGAAGCCCTGTTGATATGGAAAGGGGACCTTTGCGGTGAGTTTTCATGACATGTCTGCCTGTTAAAAACACTAGCATCGACATATATACACTACTGAATGTAAAATAGTTAGCTAGTGGGAAGCAGCAGCATAGCACAGGGAGATCAGCTCGGTGCTTTGTGATGACCTAGCGGGGTGGGATAGGGAGGGTGGGAGGGAGGCTCCAGAGGGAGGGGATATAGGGACGTATGTATACATATGGCCGATTCACTTTGGTATACGACAGGAACTAACACAGTATTGTGAAGCAATTACACTTCAATAAAGATCTATAAAAAAAAACCCCCAACAACAACAGCAATAATGACAATTCTACCACCACCTCCACCTGCCTGACCACATGTCTTCCTGGAGGCTAGCCAGATACTGGCAGTTTCCTAGGAAACCACATTATACCACACAGCAATACCACATCAATTCAGAACCCTCCACCTAGCTCAACTCGGGCTCTGGCATCCTATGAGCTGACCTCTTTGCTATAATCAGGAGCACAAACGGACTTAGAATATAACAAAAGCGACTCCTGGATGTTGTGGGTTGATCAAGAATCTCAGAGACACTTAAAAATATAAATGCACTGAATAGAACAGACCCAAACCTCCAAGCATCCCACGTGCAATATAGTCACAAACATCCTGTGGAGACTCTGGCTCAGAATAGAAGAGTCCTGGTTTTAATTAGCTACTAAAATGGAGGACTGACTTTAAAAAGTACAAACGTGTGATTTCTTTTTTCGCTTTGACTTTCAAGAATGATCTTACGCATTCAGTCCAAACCAGAGAGTTGTAACTCTTAGTGACTTTCTCTCTCAGTTATCCTGGGGGAGTCTTCCTGCCCTCCTCGGCCGCCATGCCTGTTTTAACAGACAAGCCATGTAGCATGACACAACAGTGCTGCGAATGTTAGTAACCTTAGCAGGTGCACGCAACTCTCACGGAAAGCACACATTTCCTTGTCACTATTAATCATGTGAAGTGTTGACAGTGTGGGATAACATCGTGTATGTTGACCCTGGGGAGGGAGGTCGGGGGAGAGATGGGGCAGCTCTAAATTGCTGAGTGACTGTGTTTATAGACATCGCACCTTGCAGGAAAGATTTCGTTTCTGATGCACAAATCAACCGAAGGATTCTGATCTGGGCCTGAAAACACAATCTCAGGTCTAAAAAAATGGGGCAAGGCCAATGAAGGCATATGGTTCAAGTTGCCTGATTTTATACACTTGGTATACACTAAAATTTGACTGCATAGGTCGAATTTTCCCAGAAATGTGAAATCATGCCCTTCTGAGCTCAAAATTTGTGGCTAATCATCGCTCGTCCCAATATCCATTCTCCTCACTTTTCTTAGTAGAAACCTTGATTCTGAATGGACATCCCTCCGCCCAGCTGAAAGGCTTATCTTCATCATCCCTTGCAGCTAGGTGTACTGAGACTCAATTCTAGCTGATATGAAGTCAACAAAAATGTGGTATGATACCTCTTGCAAGTATCTTTGGAAAAGGTGGCCTTTCTTTTCCCTTCCTTCTTCCTGGAATGCTAATGTAAAGGCTGGAGCTTAAGCAGCCATTTTGTACATGAGAGATACACAAAGGATGGCAAAACAGAAAAGATAGGATTGGGTCCCCGTGCCTGGTTAGCTGCCATATCTGTCCTGGAATCCTACCTCCCAACCCCTTTTATGTGAGAGAAAAATAAATGTCTAATATTCTTAGCCTTTGTGTATGTGTGTTGGGGGGATGGCATGGAACTGCACCTAATCCTGTTACAAATAGACCTTAGAGGTCATAATAGACTTCATTTTACAGGTAAGGAAACTAATGATTAAAGATCAACATTGATAAATGTCTCAATCAGGGAAGCAGTGTTGGCAAATTAATTACACTTCTGTTTAATCTTCTACTTCTAAAGATAGATGATGGAAGTTCTATTTTATATGCCCATCAGTATCTGTTAAATGAGAGTAGTTTTACATTTCACATGTATCTGAATTTCTGAACCTCCAAGGTTTTCCAACTGGCACATCTAATCCCAAATCACACGTACTCAAGGAATAAGATATTAAACAATACAAAACGTAAAGAGAGGGCTTCCCTGGTGGCGCAGTGGTTAAGAATCCGCCTGCAAATGCAGGGGACACGGGTTTGAGCCCTGGTCCGGGAAGATCCCACATGCCGCGGTGCAACTAGGCCCGTGTGCCACAACTACTGAGCCTGCGCACAATTACTGAGCCCGCCTGCCACAACTACTGAAGCCCGCGTGCCTAGAGTCCGTGCTCCGCAACAAGAGAAGCCACCGCAATGAAAAGCCCACACACTGCAACGAAGAGTAGCCCCTGCTCTCCACAACTAGAGAGAGCCCGCGTGCAGCAACAAAGACGCAATGCAGCCCAAAATAAATAAATTAAATAAACTTTAAAAAAAAATGTAAAGAGGCATAGGAATGAATAGACTTGAGAAATTCTTTCCTGTTTTGTTCATTAACTGGCACATGTCTTAATCTACATCTTAGTACATAAATCTATAAAATTATATTAATTTGCACTGATGTTTTAGAGAGGGCTAAATGAAGATTTTCCAATTTGGGGGATGAGTCAGTATCTGAAATGTTAAAAAAGTATCTTTATTTCAGATGCAGACATAGAGAATGGACTTGAGGACCCGGGGAGGGGGAAGGGTAAGCTGGGACAAAGTGAGAGAGTGGCATGGACATATATGCACTACCAAATGTAAAATAGATAGCTAGTGGGAAGCAGCCGCATAGCACAGGGAGATCAGCTCGGTGCTTTGTGACCACCTAGAGGGGTGGGATAGGGAGGGTGGGAGGGAGACGCAAGAGGGAGGACATATGGGGATATATGTTTATGTATAGCTGATTCACTTTGTTATATAGCTACTAACAGTTCTGTTATACAGAAACTAACACACCATTGTAAAGCAATTATACTGCAATAAAGATGTTAAAAAAATAAATAAAGTACAGTTTATGCTGGAGATGAGAGGCTTTCCTAATTTGAGAGAATATTAGGACAGGCCCTAAAAATTCTGTCTTTAATGGCATCCATGAGGCCCACAGCCTCAGATTAGTGCTGAATCACTAGCTCCTTTGGGGAATAAGAATGTGAATATTTGTTGGGACCAAGGGGTTTATGTAGCTATTGTGCTGGACTCTATAAGCTTGACTGCTTTTTATGCATCTTACACAAAGTGAAACAATAAAGTCTTTTTGAAAGTTAAAAAAAAAAGTATATTTATTTCAATATGCTTGGAAGACAATGAATATACTGTAGCTGTAAAACACACTCCCAGGTGCTTTTACAGAATAACCCTCTGAAACTAACGGCTATTACTAAACTGACAAAACTCAGTACATTCAATTAATGACAAAAAATAAACGAACTGCTTTTACCTGGGGAAGCCGCACACCCCCACCCTACAATCTTCACTTCTACAAATCACGCTGTGGTCATTAAAAATAGAAGGAAGCTTTCCCCCTTTATGTTACAGTAATTTCAAATTGTCTACCTAGTCTTCTAAAGCTCCTTTTATTTTAAAATATTCAAAACAAAAATTGTAACAGAGGGATGGGCAATATGTGGTTTCCCCTATTCTGCTCCACCTCCAGTAATATCTCTGCCTACTCCCAAGGACAAATAAACCCAATATCCAACAGAGTTCTTTTGTCCCCTAGATATGGCCCCAAAGTTTGGAAGAACAATGTGCATCCTTGCAAATAAAAGGCATGCGCCATGGAGCAGCAGAGTCAGTCTTGCACTGCGTGATCAATTTCACTTACTTGGTGAATGCCCATAGGTGGGGTTAACCGCTAACATTTGGGTGCATCTACTGTTTCACTCTTGGCTTCTCAGCAACTACAGACATTTAAAGATGTACAAAAGGGCATAAGTCTTCAGTAACCTCCACCCTCCACAAGCATCTCTGATATCTCCAACGTCTGCTTAAATTCTAGCTTACCTTAAAGATAAACTGCCCTTCTTTATTTCATTCCACCAGGAC
Organism: Orcinus orca; assembly: GCF_937001465.1. NCBI lineage: Eukaryota > Metazoa > Chordata > Mammalia > Artiodactyla > Delphinidae > Orcinus > Orcinus orca. The sequence continues at coordinate 93,410,891 of NC_064568.1, read as the reverse complement.
TGAATCCTTTACTGGAGACTATTTGCTTTGGAAAATGAGTTTTCCCTTCTTCTGCAAAGGATGACTGCCGTGTATAATGGTCTCTGAAATGCTAACGGAAACCAAGAAATCGCCTGTCATGAACTATGAGGCTATTAGTTATGAACAGCAATATTGATATTTACCTTCTGACTTGTCATGCTGGAGGGCAAAGCAGAGAAAACCTGGATTTCCCTGACTTCTGTGCCAAGATAAAGAAACCATCTGCATCTCACCTCTTCTACCTTTTTAGACAGGGAAATAATGTCAGTGGTGATAATGGTGTCGTAATTGCCATTCAAAGCACTTTCACGTGATTATCTGACTTGCTCCTTGCAGGAATCCTGCACGAGGTGGGTATTATGAATACTATAATGTCCAGAAGAGAGAACGGATGCGGAAGGTTAAATGATATGCTCCAGGCAACCCAGATGGAGAAGAGCGGGGCTGTTGCTTCCACGGACAAGTTCCGGAAGAGCCGTTCTTACCACGTTAATCACTTACCCAACCCCCGCCGGACACAGTTTTTAAATGCAACTGGTTTTCATTTGGGTCCGCTCTTTTCTTCAGTAATAACCATCAAAGCTCTGAAAGGTACAGCTCTATTAAAGAACAGAAGCTGCTGAAACTGCTTTCCTATTGGTTTTATAAAGTTTCAAGAGCAAACATTAAAAACTGAGTAACAAAGCAAACATTAAAAACTGAGTAATGTCCTAAAAAGAACGAGCACACAAAGATGGTCTTAAGAAAAGTTGAGACAGCCATGAGAGAAGAAATAAGTTTTTTTCCAGATGTCTAGGTTATCACCAAAACTAATATTTGTAATGTAGAACTAAAATATTTTTGTTTTTTCTGACCTAAAAATAAAATGTGCTCATACTGAGAAATACGGAAACTTAAAAAATATAAAAATTGCTCATAACCCCACCAACCTGATATATCCATTATTTACATTTTGATTATTTTTGGTATGTATATGCATAAAATATATAGTGTGTATATATAATATATATAATGTATATACATATTTAAAGCTCACATTTACCCATGTATATTTACAGAATTAGAATAATTCTGAATACACAGTTTTAAATTCTACTTTCTTTCACTGAACACTATGTAATCTGAATTACAGGATGCAATCAACTATTTTTTAAAACTAAAGACCAAATAAAACTGAAAAAACCTTACAGTACAGTTTGCAACTAATTGTCGAAAGCCCTTGGTAAGTAATTTTGGCATATAAATTAATGGAGCTAAGTCTTAATCAGTAAGTACTGACTGAATCCAAAGCAGCTGGAATCTTTCAGAGAGGCAGGCTTGGGGATGTGATGGCAGGTAAGGCAGAGTCCCTGATGCTGGGAGCTTACATTCTAGAGTCTCAGAAATCAGGGAAATACTGCAAATTTGAGTGAACTGGGCTCGATTTGCGTTCACACTACCTGGAAAGAATGGTTTTGCAAAGCAAATGAATGGTATAAACTATACTCTAAGAACAACACTCACTCACAAGAAGGAACCATAATCACTGTAAAAGTATCCAACTGCACACAAATATTTTGTTAATTACAAATGAAAGTCACTCAGGCACCTATACATGCTAAATACGAGCTAATACGGGAACTAAACATGATGGCACTACATTCCTTTTATGCTTCTGACTTTCTCTAAGCATGTGTGAATACGAGAGGATTTGCTGCACCAAAAACGCTTATGATCTTTGCAGATGTTAATATTTCTAATTAACACGAGTCCCATTTCAGCTGGTCAGGTAAGAGGAAACGTGATAGCAAAAGATATACAATATGCTGATCTGCTCTTCAAAGCACCGATATTTAAACTGAAGTGACAGAAGTGTTTTAATTTGGTTTAATCCCAGGTGTCTAAAGAGGTCCCAGAAATTTACACATTTGACTCCTTTCTCTGCTGGACCACGTGATATTGCAAAATTTCTGTAATATAATGACTGTCTGATTAAATCCAGGGCAGGCCAGATTCAGTAGCCAGTTATCTCTACATAATATTGTTGATACAGATTTTCTTAAATCACATTTTCTTAAAGTCAACCAGTCAAGGCATTTGGCAAACCTGACCTACTTCTCTTTTATAAAACTGGAAGGAATATTAGAAAAACAGAAAGTTGAGCATCTCAATGAATGCCAAGAAGAAGGCTGTGCTTTGGAAGAAAGGTTGGCATGGAGCCTGGATCTTCCCACGTCCCTGGCCTCCTCAGAGCCAGGGCCGTACCAGTGAGACAGAAGAGAAAGGCAATTAAGAGAAGCAGAAGGTACGGAGAGAAAGCAGAGAATGAAACAGAAGTTGAGAGAGAATGAGAGAGAAACTCACAGGTGGAAGAGATGGGTGAGCTAGGAAGAAACTGCAAAGAGGTAAATCCCTCCAACACAGAAATGCAGTAACTCCATTGAGTCCATCATACATTTAGCCCCTGACCTGCCCATTTGGAGAAAGTGGATTCCATTTGGCAATGGCTGGCAGTAATTGTCATTTCTGAGATGCTGAGGGCCCACGTATGCAACCCATTCACTCTTTCATGGTAGCATTTAATAGCCAAGACTCTGAAAATGTGGCTGGGGTACAGTGGAGAAGGTAGGGATGAGAGCGTTCTATGGCAGGAAGGGGGCATGTGATATGATGTTGGACAAAAGGCCCAAGTGGATGTCCTGGTCTTGCCACCTCAGCCACTTCTGTTTAAGGCTCAATCTAGTCCTGGAAATCTGCAACCACCACTTGCATTCTTATATCCACTACGGCTTGACAGTGCAGCTCTACTTACAGATGATCCGGCCACCACTTAAAAAGGATCTAACATCACTTGTTTGTGCCTTGGTTTTTCCATTTCTACAACTGTTATTTTATTTTCTATCTGCCTCATGGGAATGTTGATGTGCACCAGCAAAAGGCAATTATTAGCAACAGGTAAGTGAAAGGTAAATGACAAAGAGAACTTTTGACCAGTCCTACCCGCATTTCTGGGTAGATGAATCCAGCCCATTCCGGGAGGCGGTTTGGAAGCCACTTCTTCATGAGGTTAATGGCAACATACCCAGGTTAGGCCTGCTTATCCCCTCTCTGTCCATATGAACTTTGTAGCGCTCTTCCTATTGCTGATAACAACCTAGTTACACATCGACATGTAATATCAGTGTTTGTCTACAAACAGACAACACTGCACATGAAGCACAATGACGTAAACCATGTGATAACATCGAAATGACACTTGAACAATGTAGCAATCACTCGATAAACAAATTCCTTAGAAGTTGCTCTGCACCTAGAAGACACCATAAGCTATTAGGGTGGGGGCAGGGGGTAAAAAAAAAAAAGACCGTATCCCTGTTAAAAAGGAGTTTACGGACCAGTTGGAAAAAGTAAGGCTCGCACATAACAAAACGAGAGGACAAAATCATATTCGGTTAAGTGCAAAACTGCAGAGTACAGTCAATTAGCAAGGTAGAAGGTGTATGAGAAGAAACAGTAGCTTAACAACTTTTCTTACTATAAAACCATAGTGCAAGTCGGCTTAAACATCAAATCTGGTTTCCCACAACTGATTAACCTGCAAATGGTTTAGCACAACACTAATCCTTTAACAATCTATAAATGCCTCCTATAATAAGTTCCACAGAGCCCTTCCTTGGATTCATAGTGATGAGGCACCTCTAGCACGTTCTTCGATGCTTGTTTTAATGAGCACCTCTGGACCTTAATGAAATATCATAGGTCCAAGTGAGCATCAATTAAAGAGAAAACGTCTCAAGAGGTATAAATGGCGATGCATCAACCATGGCACGCTACCGCGGGTTAGCGGTATTGAAAGGATGCTGTGAGCAAGCAGCTTGAAATAGTTCAAGCTACTTGCTTAGGAATGTGCCCTAAAGATGAGCAGCTCCCACCTCTGTCTGACGTGGAGATAAGCCGCTGCATGGGATAAAAGGAGGACACCCCAGCACACAAATATTATGGGAATACTGCTGAAGAAGAAACTCTGAAAGAAGAGAAATACATCTGTTCCACATAGAATACCTTTGGTGAAACCTGTGTGTTTTCTTCTATTTTTCCAAGGCAAAGAGCAGAGCAGAGCATTAGCCAGAACCCCTGAAAACGGCCGAATTTTGCAGAAATTGCAAACAGCCTGACGGCCTGCGTGGCAGCAGTGAGCCCTGCTAACTCTGCTTCCCGAGAACACTTCTTGGGCGGGCAGAGAAAAGGCACCCACTCTCCCACATACCTGGCGACGTGGCAGAAATGCCACAGAGGACAGAGGATGAGAAAGGCTGATCAAGCCAGGACAGCTCCCCGCCCCCAATAAACAGAGCCCAGATGTGCTCAGACCCCAACACCATATCAGAAGAACACCAAGGAGAAAGGGGTACTAAGGAAAGCTCCTGGATTGTCAAGAAGGCAGGAGGACTTGGAAAGGATACATTATTGCCCAGGTTCAACTTCTCTGATTCCCATGACTAAGCCATCTTCACAGAAAACTCTTTTTCTTCCCCCCCAAGCACTTTAAGAACTACAGCCCTGCTGCTTAGGGTCCAAAGGAAATATGTGCAGGAAAAGTGTCTCTAAGGACACAGCTGTCAAAGATTCTGCAATTCCTTTATCTACTACAGATGCTAACGTGTATCCGCAGCCCACCAAATGTCCCTCGTGCCTGGTTACAAAAATAGGAGAATTTAAAAATTCTTCATTCTTCATTCTCTCACCCTGATGATCACAGCAGTTTCTGGGGAGGAACCCTTTATTCGATTTTGGATCCTGAGAAATGCTGGGCAGTATGAACTCCTTGTGATTTGTAAATAAATGCTGCGTAAATTCCCCTGATAATGTTTGTATCTTTTTTTTTTCCTGTTTATTGCCCTCCTACGATTGTGAATAATTTAAGGACTCTCTCTAACCCTGGTTTAGCCATCTGTGCCCTATTCTGATATGGGTCGGCCTCACTCATATTAGACCAACATTGATTCGAGAATCAAAATCGTTCAAGCTACTTGCTTAGGAAAATACACTCCCTTGTGAATATATTCCACAGCCTCTATGTTTCCTTCTGCTACAAGAGAAAAGACTGACTAGGGAAAGAGAAAAAAAAAAAAAGAAGCCTGACCAAAATGGACTCTCTGTCCAATTAGCTACAGAGTTTCCAACAGGGTTTTACTTCAGACACTGTGCAATTTAATGCTCTCCACAACCCCTGGGCACTGGTGTTTCCTGCCTCCGCAGCACGGCTGCCTGCAGGACGGCACATGGAACGCTAATAGCACACTTATTATTAGATTTTCTGCATGGTTACATAAGCCTACAAAAGGGGAAAATGTAAATGATTCCGGAAGATATTCTTCATGTGGTTCTCATGAAATCTTTAATATCTTAAGACTTAGAAAGAACCCTCCTGGCAAGATACAATCAATTTTCATGCTTCATTAGGAAAAAAAAGTCCTTTTAGTAATGTCGAGGAAATGGCTATAGACAAAAGAGGAAAAAATTACACCCTGGACAGAACAAAACCCCAAGGCACTTTGGACTAAATCCTTCCTTCGTGCCCACAGCATATTGGAAATGAAAAGGAATATTCGCTTGGGGTCTGTGGGGATTGTATTTGGACTAGTCTGTCTACCCACAGGATTTCACTTAATCCAGCGTAACTCGTTATCGATTGGCCAATTTTTTATGAATCTGAATAGACTGTAGGTTAAACCGACCACCGTGTGCCCTCCAAAAAAAATAACCCACATTGCAGTGACATGAAGGAAACAGCCAACGTAGCGCTTGTGGATGAGGAGGGGCTGGAGGGAGACCCCCATACACTGAGTTTCTTCAAAGGTAAACAAGTAAATCACACCAGTGTATTACTTTCCTTTTAATTTAAAAACTATAGCTCTTCCAGACACTTTCCCTTTATTTATTAAAAACCAAGGATACCAAAACACATTTTTTTTTTTTTTTTTTTTTCCCGGTACGCGGGCCTCTCACTGCTGCGGCCTCTCCCGTTGCGGCGCACAGGCTACGGATGCGCAGGCCCAGCGGCCATGGCTCACGGGCCCAGCCGCTCCGCGGCATGTGGGATCTTCCTGGACCGGGGCACGAACCCGTGTCCCCTGCATCGGCAGGCGGACTCTCAACCACTGCGCCACCAGGGAAGCCCCCAAAATACATCTTTTAAGAATGCCATGCACATTATGTTTTCTACCACTTGAATAACTGTTGGCAAACTCTGAATTCCGCCCTCCCCCGCCTTTTTGTTTATACCAGATATTGACACCAAATTCTACTTTTTGGTCTCAAAATAACCTGTCTTTAGAATTGTTCAGTTTAAAAGCATTGTCATACTGTAGTTACTTTCACTCACGGAAGTTACTGTGCACAGGGGATGGTAGACATTCCTGAACGGTGAGAAACAAACACAGAAATACCTGCCATCCAGGCTAGGGACCCAGCCAGCTAGTTTCAAAACTCTTTCACTCACTCACTCACTCACTCACGCGAGCGCCCCCATCAATTGATTTCCAGATCCTCAAGAATTAAACCATAAAAACCCCGCATATTTAAATAAATAAAATCGTCAGAGGCCATATTTATAACTGCAGATAAAAAAAGCAACATGATCACTATTTCTGCCAAAAGCCAAAAAATATGTCGACCTCAAATGAAGTAAGTGTGAAGCCATTCCACTGGACTGGACTGAACAAGGCAGCGGCTTAAAAGGTTTTTGCGGACACCTCAGCTGACTGGTGCACATGATCACGTTCAATCTGCACAATCGCTCCTTTCCCGATACTGCTCTTCCTATCGGCAAAGATCTAAAGCCAAAGGACTTGCCTTTCTTGAAAATTAAGTGCAGAGTTTGAAAAGAGCTTCCTACCTCCCACTGTCCCTCCAATCACCAAGAACCTACTGGAGTCAGATTATACTGGCTTCTGAGGTGTTGGAGGGTCACAGGTGGACAGGTTACACTTCCCGTTCTGCAGGAGCCTGCAGTCGTGTCGGGGAGACAGGCACCAAAGAAAAACTGTCCCAGCACACCGCCGGCAATGCTACTCCAGGGCAGGGGGAACAGTGCTCTGAGTGGAGAGAGGGAGAAGACTGTGCAGGAACAGGCAGCGAGAGGGGCTGCCGCTGGGAACAGAGAAGGCAAGATCTATACCTGAATCTGGGAAGATAAGCAGTCACGAGAGAGAGGACCCCATTTCCACAACCAGGGAGGAATGCATGTAAAACCGTGATGGCAGAAGAGGGTGCAGGAGGCTTGGAGAATAGTATGGGATTTCCTAGGGCTAGGTGAGTTACAGCTCTGTTGAAAGGAAGCATCATCATAAATCACAGTGTGTATATGGAAAAGGACAAGCGATTTAGCTCACTTGGAGACAGCGAAGCCCTAAACACCTTCCACCTACTCCCTGATGGGGAGCGTAATCTCCCGGACCCTTGGCTCTGGGCTACTAGGCTTCCCTGCTGGCCCCTCACACACACACACTCCCTGCCCACTGCATGCTGTGTGCTGCTACGCAGGCCACTCTCCTTCCTTCTGCCCATCCACGGCCTTAGACTTGGAAGCTCAGGTTCAATTCCCCTCCTGCCCATGCATTACTTGCCCACTCCTGCCTAGAAGCTCTGACTATTTACTGCCCACACCCCTCTGCTGGCTTGTGCTAACTCGGATGGCGCTTTGTGTCACGACAGCAAAGTACCTTAAATTTACGTATCACTTTATCACTCACAAGGGTCACATACATCATTCCCTCTAATATCCATAGCAATCCTTTAAGATTGGCATTAGGCCCATTGTCCCGATCAGTAAACTGAGGGTCAGAGAGGTTACATCTCATGGTCATAGAACATGTAACTTGTGGAGCCAAGACTGGGCTCCTAATCTCCTGAGCCTATGAGCATTGCTCTTTCCATTATACTACTGGGCCCTCCTATCAACCTATTATTAGGATGCTATTTGCTTGGAATAAGTATGTGTTTTATCTTTCACAATGTATGTGATTTGGAAGAATGCCCTCCCATCAAATATATTTCTTTGTGTCCTCCACGACATAATGCACCACAAGCACACAGTAGGGACTCATTCATTCATTCGGTCAGTTTATCAATGCCTGTATACTAAACACCTATTTTGTGCTAGCCAGGCACTGTGGTAGGTATTAGGGAAACAAAGACCAGAAAAACGAAGACTCCACATCTTATTGGGAGTCAGGCATATGTAGAGGTCAGTATAGTGAAGGTTAATAAAAGGCTCTAACACAGGCCTCTATGAGATGCTGGTAGGAAAGAAGGCAGCAGCAACTCACTGCCCACATGTATATGGGCAGATAAAGATGGGTCATTTCTGAAGATCTCCTCAAAATGGAGCTTCAAAGGATATACTTAATAATTGGCTTAGGAAGTAAGGAAAGAGGGAGGAAGGGAAAATAAGAAAGAAGGAACAAAGTCAGAAAATAAAGGAGGGCCAGCATGGACAGTGCATGTCGGCCTGGTGGGGGGGGCACGGAATGTTTCTGCTTTCCCAAGGCATGCATTGGTTGAGCTGTAGGATTTCTGCCAAGCAGGACATGTATTTCTGACTTCGTTTACGATGCAATCCAGTTGTCCATCACGGACACGTGAGCACCCCGCGATAGGCCCAGATTGTGCGCACAGTGCAATGGGGCCCTGGGAACAAGGCATTAGGCTCTCCCCTCCTTAGAAGAGAGGCCGGAGGAGGAGACAAATGCAGGGACCTTTACGATCCAAGCCCAAGGGACAGAGACTCCATGTCTCATCTGTTCACAAACTTTCAATGGGTGCCCACTGCATGCCAGGTGGACTAACAGTACGATAAAGCTAAGCCTAACAGTCCTTAAATATTATGAGGCAGCAGGCACTGTGCCCTCGTTCCAGGCTTATTCAGAAGCTTGACTCTGGTCTGACAGCCCTGCAAGTCCCTGCGTCTGGATCTCTGTGTTTGGGCTCTTGCAGGGAGAGAGTAAGGAATCCACGTGATGTTTTTTTAAAGGCTTCTCTACCTGAAAATGCCAGACACATTTCAGATGTCAAATCTAATGCGACGCTCGGGGTGGGTGACTGATCCACGTGAGGGCTCTAAGTGGGTGTAGAAGCCTGTCTGGCGGATTGCCTTTTCCGCACATGCGCATTCCAGCGTTCAAGGCTCGTAGGCCATAAATAGCTCTTAGGGGAGTGTGAGATTACATCACAGACTCGAGAGGGACTTGTTACCTGCAATCAATGAATGCTTGACACTCTTCTCCCTAAAAGGGGACTCTGCTGAATGAAGGGCCGCTAGACTCAGCCTGACCCCTTCAAAACCGTCACTCGTGAGCATTGTTAGGGGTTGAACTGTGCCCCCCTTAAATTCATATGTTGAAGTGCTGACCCCTAGTATCTCAGAATGGGGCTGTATTCGGAATCAGGGTTGTTGCGCATGTAACTGGTTAAAAAGGGGTCAGACCGGAGAGGGGTGGGCCCCTGATCCAGTGTGGCTGGTGTCCTTATAAAAAGGGGAAGTCTGGAGTTATGCTGCCATAAGCCAAGGAACAGAGAGGCCTGAAACAGATCCTTCCCAGCACCCTCAGAGCGAGCGTGGCCCTGACACCACCTTGATTTGGGATTTCTAGTCTCCAGGGCTGTGAGAGAATACATTTCCGTTGTTGAAGCCACTCAGTTTGCGGTGCTCTGTTATAGCACCCCTGGCAAACTAATACAGGCGTATGATGTCCTCTGTGTGTGAAGGAATGACTTTATCATCTAGCGATTGGGATTCAGTTGTCATGCAATAACAGCGCCACTGAAGTCCTCTCAGCTTATATCGTGCCTATGCACCCAAACCACAGAATTCTTACTGAACGCTAAAGACAGGTGCATTATACGGTGACCTGAGCTGTCGCTCTTCCAGAATGGACAACTCTATCACCCAGGTTATCCACACTGGGCATTACAAAGCAATCCACAATTTCTCAGGTAGGTACCAAAGAGGTATTCAATCTAAGAGCCACTAAGATGTTCAATCTAAGAGCCACTGACATTTCTGTGTTGATACATGTCTACACTTTAAAACACTGAGTTTTAAACACGGTGCTTTAAAACACTGAGTCATACAGAATGGAAGTTTATTCAAAATAGATCAAACAGCCTGAATTAAGTCTCCACTCATTGATAACTGGCTATTATTAGTAATTTTACCCATTGTGGAACTAAGAATTCCCTTGGAAGTTTCTGCTTTTTCTGGAAATAGGATTAGCTGAGAAAATTAATAATGCAAGGAAGCTAGGGGGTAAGGGTGGGGTAGGATGAGAGGACAGGATGTTTAACTATAGAACTATACATTTAAAAAAATCCACACCTCCTTTATAGCAGTTTTCTGATTTCCATTCCTCCATGGCCTCCAGGGAAGGTGCTGACTTTCAATGTCTGTGACCGTAACCCATGTAGAGACGGAGGCTGGCTTTCCATGATGTGTGTCCCATTTAAAGGAAACATAAATCTGACACCAGGAAGAGCTAGCATCAAGTTTTTGGGTCTTGGCCAGCATTTTCGGAGGCGGCATGGAGAGCAGGGGTGGATGGGAGGGTGGGGTTTAGGGTGAACCACTCTATGGTGCCAGGCACAGGAAGACGTCCTAAAGAGCCCTTTTACACCTCTCTTCCCCAAGCTGCAGTTCACGTGGCAACTGCTCATCTGGCCTCCCACCTCACCTTACTCTTAGAGGGCCCCCCGGCTGGTCTCATGCCCCTCCACCACTGGCCACTGCATTTCTCTTGAGGGGCACTTTGGCCTAACCTCAGCGTAATCATTCACCTTTCTCATCTCACAACAAAGAGCAGGCGAGACAAGCAGAGAACTAGTCCTCAGATGGGGAGGGAGGGAGGGGGGGGACTGCAGATGTGTATGATATGTAATTTTTTTCTTTTATTCGCGGCACATTCCATATTAATGCACGTGGAACTGGGAGGACGCCTACTTAGGAACACTTCGTCACACCAAACTTATTTCCACTTGAGCTCTTTATGCTACGAAACACACTTTTAAATTATATGTCCTTTTCTTTTTCCAAACTATAAAATTTAGTCTTTCACTTAATGGGAGAGGCAGTAAGGCTTAGTACTCATAGTAAATGCTCAATATATTTCATCCATTATTGATGACAATTAACACTGGATTTATACCCCAATAATTCACCACTTATTAAAACATAATTCTTAAAATATAAGTTGCCCACACACGCTTTCTTGTTTATGGTCACTAGATCATCCCGCTAATAGCTTTGCCTGAACAACAGTCATTTAACATCGAAGTGCCAGGTACTTCACTAGGAACCTGGAGACAGAGATGTGGCTAAGATACCATCACTCCTGTCCCCCATGGACGACAGGGTTGGTACACAAGGAAATTTGAGCTGGGGCTCTCTTTTCGCCAGCAAGGTAAAGGCCAGTGTGCTAGCATATACAGAAGAGAGTAACCTGCTTTTGAAAGGTTATGAATGCAATGCCAACTACAGTATACTTCACTTTACTATCATGAACTTGGGTCAAAAAAGGAATTCTCGGGCTTCCCTGGTGGCACAGTGGTTGAGAGTCCGCCTGCCAATGCAGGGGACACGGGTTCGTGCCCCGGTCCGGGAAGATTCCACCATGCCGCGGAGCGGCTAGGCCCGTGAGCCGTGGCTGCTGAACCTGCGCGTCCGGAGCCTGTGCTCCGCAACGGGAGAGACCACAACAGTGAGAGGCCCGCGTACCGCAAAAAAAAAAAAAAAAAAAAAAAGGAATTCTCCATTTAAAGGGAAAACCTGGGGCAACTTTGCTAATCTGTGAACAGAAAGTTAGTCAATGCCACTTTATACCTACAATTTTCAAATGGTCATGCCAAGGTGTATGTGGACTGTATTCTCTCTGTACTCTGTCTTAAATTCTATTTTGTACTTCCAGGTAATTCAAGGGACCCATGGACCCCACTGCAATTTATATAACAATACTTCTATTGTTTATATAACAATATTTTTATTATTTATATAACAATACAAGTGATACCACTTTTTGAATGGCAAGATGATTCCGCCTCTTTCACTATCAGAAAGTTGTATCTATGCTGCTTCAGGTACACCTGCCTTTTCTGACTTTCTCCATGTACCCAAGACAGTCAAAGCTTTCAAAAATACTCTCCCATTGACTGTTTGAGACAGGGACCCCCTACAGAGACTTGTGATTAAAAAAAAAAAACTGAACATGGGGTGAGTTCCCAGAAGGTTCTCTAAAAATAGTGTGTGACCTTCCTTTGGATGGAGTGAGTATGAGATAGAACAAATAGCACAGATGGCAAGGAACATAAATGTGTGATATCTCTTCGTGTCCACTGCCACGTCTATTCAGCCTCAAGACTTCATCCATTCACTGAAGAAGCAAGTGCTCACTGACTGCCTCTCTGTTCCAGACACAGGAAACAGAAGATCTAAAAGACATAGTTCTTGTTCCCAAGTTCATAGTACCTACTATGCAGACACTCTCAAGAGAATAGACAGTAAAAATCCTACATGGGCAAGAAGCACAGCATGGCTCAGTAAGACCACGAGGGGGCAGTCAGGGTGGACTTCTTGGAGGAGACAGCAATATTGAGTGTGCAGAATACATAGAAATTATGAAACTAAATATGAAACTAAAGAGAACAGCTCTAGGCCAAGGAAGGAACGTGTGCAAAGGTGCGTGGAGTCACGTGAGGGAACATGGCCCGTGGAGGGAGGTACAAGTATGGAGTGTCAGGAGGGGAGGAAGGAAGTTGGCAGGGCCCTTCCCTACCCAATATGTCTCCTGAAGGCCATGGAAAATCTCCAAAGGGCTAAGCAGGGTCATTTTCATATTAAAAAGGTCACTCTGGTTCACCGGGTGGAGGATGGTGGGAAGGCAAGTTCTACAGGCAGGGAGGACAGTTGGGAGGATCTTGCTCCAGGGCCACTGGGATATCAAGAGGTCCAGACTGGTGCGGGGCAGCGTGGATGGTGAAGAGGAGCCAGGAGGAGAGAGATCATGCAGGCAGAGCGCACACCACGGGTACTGAACAGCCGGAGGTGGGAACATGTACGAGCAGGATGGGGGCTTCTGGCTTGGCTACTGCCATTCACACAGGGGATGCAGGAGAAATAATGCAACAGCTTCTTTCTAACCCAGGGCTTTAATTTCCCATTTTGACCCTAGGATAAAGTTAAAAATTTTTAACTTAGCATCGAAGGCTCTCTCCGATTCTCTACACACAGTGGGTACTCAATACACATCAGCTGATCTGGTAACTTGAACAGACACACCAGCATAATCTTCTCCATCTAACAACACATCCGCATTTTCTGAATTACTACTTTGCCTTCGTGAAAGAAGCGGAACAGCTTGGAACTTATTCAAAGAATAAGTGCAAACATTTCTCTGATAACCTGCTAATCTCTAACACATTTTCCCTCCTGATACAGGATTCCAGTCCATTCATCTGATTATCCCTAACAACTGCTCCAATCTCACTCCTGGATAGGGGCTCTGTCCTCTCCTTCACCCTGAAAGCTATTCATCTTCCACAAGGTAAAGAATTTCTAGGTAGAGACAGATGCTCGTTCTCAGAGAACAAGACATTATCCCCAAACACGATGACACATCCCAGGCTCTACGGCAGCTTGCATTATTGGATCTTTTTTTTTTTCTTCTGGCAAAGAAGCCATAATTCAGGAATCTATGCAAAAATCATTAAGCAAAGGTTGCCCCTCAAAGTTCCCATCCATCACGCCTCCCCTCCCATCCTGCCCTTCCTGAGATGACAACGTGTCAGCCTGCTTGTACGCATGTCTGCAGCAAGGTCTTCGCCTTGCTTCTGCAGCTGCTTTGTAGACTGCCGGGGAGGGGTGACAGCCTGCTCACCACGAAAAATGCAAGTTCAGGACTGGAGGTGGCTAAGAACATTTTAACATATTGGCAAAGACACCACAGAGTTAGAATAGTTATGCTGAGAACTTAAACACTCCCTTTCAGATCCGACTGAGTCCTCAACTTAAAACTTTTACATAGGAGACATGGATGGTAAAACAACAAATGGGCAGGGATGTTGTGTTCCTCTAGAAAGTCAAGAGAGCAAACGGGAGCTCCCTGAGCTTTCCTGACCTGCCGCCTCAGGCCCACCTGGATATCAGCTCCCTGGTGAAGGAGAAATACCCTTTGTAAGGAGTACAGCGGGAGACAAAAATAAAAAGGAACAAAGAAATGCACATCACGACTAAAAGAGGTACATAGAGAGCAATTAGCATAACTCCTTAGGCTGACAGACTGAATGCCTACAAATAGGAACAGAACACCACTCCCTTACATCGTTTCCACAGATGTCTGTTTTCCCACTATTTCCTTGAGGACAAAGGTCACATCTTAATCATTATAAGTATGACATGTTTAATAGCACCTGATATACAACAGGTGGGTAATAAATGCATCCGGAACAAGGGATCAAGCAAATCCCTGAATTACAGATTGATTAGAAAGATGAATGGCTCAATGATGGCCAAGGACTAGCACTTAAACTAACCAAGAATACTGCCCAGAGGGTGTGTATCCAGCTGAAGCCCAAGTAAGGTCCTCCTGCTGCCCTCCCCCCTCCCCCGCCGCCACCACTGCACTAAACTGCCACTCTTCTCTGCAAGATCATCAGGAAGCTTAGCCACAGCCCCTCTGGAGGCACAGAATAAACTAGACAACTTAGAGAGACCAGAACTTCCTCCCCTGTACACTCAGAATGTAAGGCCTCTCCACTGGCCACAGGGTGGAGGTGCTGCCATGCTCCTTTGAATGGTTCAGAGTCACGCTCAGGCTGTGCTTCGCCAGTGATTCTCAACCAAGGAGGGTGATGCCCTCTCACGGACACCGGAAAAGGAATGAGGGCATTCTGGATTGTTACAGTAACTTGGGGACACGGCTAGAATGTAGTGGGCAGGGACAGACCAGGGGTACTAACTGCATTGCAAGCAGCAAGAGAGTGTTCGTTGCTGAGGACCGTGCTGCCTGCTTCCTTGTGAAACACTGACAGTTTAAACATTCTCTAGAATAGATGGCGTTGTCCTAGGGTCCTTCTGCATTTAATTCTCTCTGCATAAAGCATCTAATCGGGTTATCAGACATCCTGTCAGGGTCTTCTGTCTGAGGGTATCTACAATAGTAACATTGACAGACAACATTTATTGGGCATCACTGCATGCCAGGTGCTGAACCTTCACAACAACAAATTTGGTGGATACTATTTGTGTGGGGGGGGGCGGGGGGGGTACGCGGGCCTCTCACCACTGTGGCCTCTCCCGTTGCGGAGCACAGGCTCCGGACGCGCAGGCTCAGCGGCCATGGCTCAAGGGCCCAACCGCTCCGCGGCATGTGGGATCTTCCCGGACCGGGGCACGAACCTGCGTCCCCTGCTTCGGCAGGCGGACTCTCAACCACTGCACCACCACGGAAGCCCCTGGATACTATTTTTTAATTCCCAGATGAGTAAACTCATTCAGAGAGAAAAACTCAACTTAGTAATAAGTGGAGGAGACCAAGGTGTGAACCCAGGTTCCTCTAACCCCCAAGTTCATATACTCAGCCATTAAACAACCATCCTGGTTTTGAGATCAGGCAATAACCCAAAGCCTGGTATACACAGGGAAGCATGTAGATGCCCAGGGGCTGGGGCAGAGCCCTGACCACTGAAGAAATCTCATAACCAAAGAACCTTCAACCAAGGTGAAAGGGACTATAGGTCCCTGGGCAGTGCTGCCAGCTGCAGTCCTGGGAAGAATCCGACCAGCAGCAATGGTGCATTACTCATTCTGTGTATCTGACTGGGCTGGCAGTGTAGTCACTGTGCTGCAACTAAACGTTCAATCTGTCCCCCACGAAAGGAGGTGGCACTTGCAATAATGTCACTGACCCAGGAACAGTGCTAAGAAGTACTGTACACACTCACCTTCTGTCAACCTCCCTCATCTACTCACTGCACTAAGCCACGTTCTTGCTATTCATTTACCAAAGGTAAGACTTCCTCCCTGCAAGGCATGTATATGGACTATTAATTTGCCAACTCTTTATTTTGCAGCTAAGGAAAGCGAGGCTTGTTCAAGGTGATCTAACAAAGTATATGTAACGTCTGGCTAACCTGAGCTTCCTGGACTTTAAATTCGCAGCTGGTCCCAACCTGCAGGCTCAGGACCACCCTTGTGCTAGTCCTTTAAGTATGAGATCCTTGATCCATGACCCCGCACGCTTGTTCTACCTCCCAAGTGTTGGCAATTGAAATCCTTATCTCCGAACTCCGGTGTTCTCACTACTATGTCTTCAATATCTGTTGCCCTATCATCTTCCTCGCTAAGCTCTATTACCCTCTGTGGCCTGGATCTTGGACCTCACCGGACTTCAGTTTTATGCGTGCATACATTTTTCTTGTACATTTCCTTGTATGGTATGCATGCAAATGACTTCCTCTCACAGACCGACCTGCCTTTTTGATGCTTGATTTTGTCCTATATCCACAACTGCAACCGCCTGGCTGCGCACCAGATGAACGCTGGCCTTGCTCCCTGGTTTAGAACGTGGGCGGCGAGACCCTTGGGTGTACCTTAGCTTCTGGCTCTGTTTTCAGTTTGGCTTCTCCACCTCTGCCTATGCCCTGATTATCCATGTTAATGGCAGTCATTCATTCATGAAAAGCAAGATGACAGACTCAAGGTATCAAAAACAAACACCCGCAAAAGCAAGCAACAAAGCTGGGATCGTGGAAAGCACGTGAGATAGGAAGCAGCAGGGTTCCCGTCTCATTCTGGCCCCGCTCTGTAGTGGCATCTCAGATATAAAATGGTGCCAATAACACATGTCCTGTCCTCTACCTCCCAGGAGCATTGTAAGGAACATAAGATAATCGTTATGGAGGTCTTTCAAAAACAAGAGAACACGATCCAGATCAAAACTATGATGGCAATGGATTCCGGTCTTTCCTAAAGAAAGCTTTTTTCTTTGAATTTCCTATAATGCAGCATCACTCTCACCATCAAAACTGAGCACTGAGGGGGCTTCCCTGGTGGTGCAGTGGTTGAGAGTCCGCCTGCCGATGCGGGGGATGCGGGTTCGTGCCCCGGTCCAGGAAGATCCCACATGCCGCGGAGCGGCTGGGCCCGTGAGCCATGGCCGCTGAGCCTGCGCATCCGGAGCCTGTGCTCCGCAACGGGAGAGGCCACAACAGTGAGAGGCCCGCGTACCGCAAAAAACAAAACAAAACAAAACTGAGCACTGCTCAGTGAGAGGTTCTCAGGCATGGCTACCCTTCGGAATCAGCACTACGCCTTGCAGGAAACACAGACGCTCAGACCGCTTCAAGCACCTATGGGATGTGAATATTCTGGGCTGGTGCAAAGGAATTTTATTTCTAAAAATTCCTCAAAGGATTCTGATTAGATTTGGGATCCACTTTTTAAAAGTAAGTTTCTCTGTGACAGAGGAAATTTAAGTATAACTATGACTCATGAATTTGTTACTTATTCCTTCTTACAGAGGGTATCTGTTTAAATGTAGGGTTTTTTTTTTTTGCGGTGCACGGCCCTCTCACTGTTGTGACCTCTCCCGTTGCGGAGCACAGGCTCTGGACGCGCAGGCTCAGCGGCCATGGCTCACGGGCCCAGCCGCTCCGCGGCATGTGGGATCTTCCCGGACCGGGGCACGAACCCGTGTCCCCCGCATCGGCAGGCGGACTCTCAACCACTGCGCCACCAGGGAAGCCCCTAAATGTAGGCTTTTTAACTGGAACTCTAGAGTCTGACAACTTCCCTGGCAAAAGAGTTTTCACAAGCATGCTGGCTCTGGAAGGCTCTGGAAAAGCAACGTGTCCTATGAACCAGACCTTGACCTACAGGTATGGTAGGAGGAGGGTGTATATGGCGGCAGATGGCTACAGGGGCTTTACCGAGGCCTCCAGGCCTTGCATCCCTTTCAGATTTGTTCCTTCTCTGCCCTCCAGGCCCAGCAGCCCAGAGAGGAGAAGTCTGCAACCTTCATCACGTCCTGATGCCTTCACCTGCCCCCTCCCAGTTGTCCAGGGATTGATTCTTGGAGTGAAAACTCAGCAGCCAGTCACCAGGATTAGTGGTATTTGCGAGATGATTTTAGAGGAAGAAGCTGGGAGGGGGAGAAGCAGAGCTCAGTGGCAGAAAACTCTCTGATCCCCCAGAGGAGACATGCAGCTCTTTCTAGAGGTGATCAAGAACATGCTGGGGGCTTCCCTGGTGGCACAGCGGTTGAGGGTCCGCCTACCGATGCAGGGGACGCGGGTTCATGCCCCGGTCCGGGAAGATCCCACATGCCGCGGAGCGGCTGGGCCCGTGAGCCATGGCCACTGAGCCTGCGCGTCTGGAGCCTGTGCTCCACAACGGGAGAGGCCGCAGCAGTGAGAGGCCTGCGTACCACAAAAAGAAAAAAAAAAAAAAAAGAGAACATGCCAGAAAGCTTTGTCTGCCTGGTTGGCAACAGAAATGATGCTGGCTAGTAATCATCAAAAACCTTGCTGCCTTCTCCTTTTCCGATGGCTATTCTGCCAGTCTGTTCAATTTGGGGGAAATTCCAATGCTACCATCAGAGACAGGACATGTGGGGAGGGGTGCTAAGAGCAAAGACAGAACTCGGGCTCCCCAGCTGATACCCAAGGATGCAAAAACGGGCAGTCTTAAAAGTCCCTTAGAATTGAGCTTAGTAGCAGCTGTAAACTGGATAACTGCCAGTTATAATAACTTGTTTCTAAAATAGCCTAATTCCCTCCCTTCCTCCTCAGAATTCTGAATACCTGACAAACTATTAATGGTCAAATTAACAGTTAAATAAATAATAAATTATTTTATGCTTATTGATTTGCTAGACATTTTCCCCAACCCCTTCTTTATCTCTAAAATCACTAGTCAGTGGTTCTCAAAGTGTGATCCTCAGGACCAGCAAGATCACCACCAGCTGGAAGCCTGTTAGAAATGCCAATTCTCGGGACTTCCCTGGTGGTCCAGTGGCTAAGCCTTCGTGCTCCCAGTTCCCGGGGGCCTGGGTTTGATCCCTGGTCTGGGAACTATATCCTACATGCTGCAGCTAAGAGTTTGAATGCTGCAACTAAAGATCCCGCACGTGGCAAAACGAAGATCCCACGTGTTGCAACTAAGATCCAACGCAGCCATATAAAGAAAGAATTAAAAAAAAAAAAAAAAAGAGGGACTTCCCTGGTGGTCCACTGGTAAAGGATCTGCCTTCCAATGCAGGGGACGTGGGTTTGACCCCTAGTCAGGGAACTAAGATCCCACATGCCACGGGGCAACTAAGTCCACGTGCCACAATTACCAAGCTCACGCACCTCAACTAGAGAGCCCGCACGCTGCAAACTACAGAGCTCACGGGCCCTGGAGCCTGCGCGCCACAATTAGAGAAGAGAAAACCCGCACGCCACAACTAGAGAAGCCTGCACGCTGCAACGAAGAGCCCGCGCACCACAGCAAAAGATCCCACATGCCTCAACGAAGATCCCACGTGCCGCAAGTAAGACCCAAGAGAGCCCCCAAAAATAATATAAAAAATAAATTAAAAAAAAAAAAGCAAAGAAATGCCAGGTCTCAGGTTTCACTTTGGACCTACTGAATCAGAAACTCAGGGGTGGCGTCCAGCAATCTGAGTTCTAACAACTCTCCAGGTGAGGCTGACCCACTAGAAATTTGAGAGCCATGACCACAGAAGTCCCTTAATATCCCCTAAACACACCAAAAGGAAATAAGAATCATTTTCTTTCAAGAATCTTCAAAATCTTAGTTTATCTGAGTGAATTCATAAGCAAAACAATAACATGTTGACATTTTTGCTTGATGAAGACTATTTTTTTTTTTTAGAACTACTAAAAGATCACACATTTCCCCAACACAAAAACACCATATGACTTACAAATTCTCAGGAGAATTATGGTGAGTTGTTTTGTCTTAAAACACATGACTTGACCACCACATTATTCGCCTGCAAATATGTTTACCAAATTCATGATAGGTGACCCATGTGTTTGAAAATCCTGGTCCTAATGGCATTAATGTTTTAAGTCCTGCTCAAGAAAACAAAATGCAATATTTCAGATGGGACTGAATTTTAAAATATGCTTTTTTGCAATTAATCTACAGTAAGTATAATACATTTTCATATAATACATTTCTAACAAGGAACCATTGCCTCTTTTCCTGTTAAACCCCCCCATCCCCTGCCATATTAAATCTATGCTTGGCCCAAATATCATGGGTCCATACATTGGTGTGGTCTTCTTAGGCTTCAAAATAAACCCGATTCCTGAAACACATCAGGAGTAAGTTAATAATTTAGTATCTGAAATACTGGTTTCGTTGGCTTGTAGGTCCTTTTGATGGTGCTGAATAAAAGCTGCCTTTACACATTTTTTCTCTGTGTTTCTAGCCTGGCTTCTCAAATTCTCCACAGTCACAACATGACTGGTCAACCATGAGGCCTCCATCACATCACCTTCTGATTAAAGAAGGAGGTACATGTCACCTGAAGGTCCCTTTCCCAAGCATGGACATCATGAACGGGCTAAAATTTTAATCCTTTGTTCCCCAATGGCCATTTCCTCCTGGACCTTTCAGGATAGCTAGAAGAAGAAGAAAAATTACTATTCTCTCCTTAGGAATAGTTTCTAGATCCTTCTCTTAATCACCAACCAAGAGATCCTGGCTCTAAGTCTTCACTGTCTTTCAAATAGTTAAAAAGTTGAAACTTTCAAATACAAGCCCCAATAACTAAATCCATAAAGCATTCTCATAAACTAACACCCACTTTGTTAGCCAGAGGGAAATACAGTAGAAAATGTGGGACCATGAAGAGCTGGCTCGTCCAGAGTCCACAGAAATAAAGATCCATTTATGGCTGCATTTTCCATGCTGGTTTTCCAGGATGGCCCTCAACTTGCTGACTCATGGTATAAGTTTGTGCTTTAACGTAATCAAAGAGAAACAGTGGCGTGTTGGAGCCAGCTTGTACCAGCCGATCACTAAACATGCAAGCCGAGTGTCAAACACAACCATTATTAAAAATTAAACTATATAAACTTACAATTCAACAAGTTATATTCAAAACTCATCACTCCATAATTATTTGACTCAATTTTACTATTATCTATATGGTTGAGGTTAATTCCATCTACTTGCATAGTGAAAATACCGGGTTGGCCCAAAAGTTCATTCAGGTTTTTCCGTAACTTCTTACGGAAAAACCCGAACGAACTTTTGGGCCAACCCAACGCTATGTAATGGTGAGTTACTACGCATCTGTTCCCAACCTCACAGTGGATGATGTCCTGTTGATGGTGTGAAATTGGTCACCGTGGGAGTATATACATCACAGGAGTCAGCAACTGCTACAAATCAGAATCCCTGTCATCCCCAAGCCAGCAGCTGAACTTTTAACAGCAACTATGGTATCCATTCCAGCTTTTTCTTAACGGGACTAGAACTAGAATTGTGAAGGCGAGAAGAGTAGGGCTAGCGGACTTTCCATCACTACAGGCACAGGCATGTACCACCAAGCCACCTACCACCAAATCATTGTCAGTCCAGAGTTTCCGATTAATCTATTCTATGATCTGCGATGGAAATCAGTCTGACTCAGAAACGTAACTGTGGGTGCATCACCAAGAACTCACACAAGAATCATATCTGCAAGAAAAATAAAAGGCCCCTTGACATTTGTATGGACCTTCACCAGGCTCACAGAGTCTGACGGATGAGCCCATCATCGAGTCCTCATAACTACTTCTATGTTGAGTTTCATTAGCCACATTTAGCAGATGAGAAATGTTAGTTCAGGTGACCCATCCAAGGTCACAATCTAGTAAGTGGCACAGCCAGGACTCAAACCCAGAAATCCAAGTCCAGTCGATGTTCCTTAGCTTCTACCACAGATGACTGCTTTTTATGTCAGTCTGTTTCAAAAATGGGAATTTTTTTTTTCAAATGATCAACATCTGGGTTCACTTTTCTCCTTCCTTTGGTTAGCAATGCAGCCAATGACGAGGCACCCACGTCTACATGGATAGATAATGACCCCCAACAGCCCTGTTCCCTTCCCGACCACACACAGAAACTATGTCCACACTGCAATGGCCTAGATAAATCAGATCCAAACACACTCAACATGAATTCCTAAAGATGCCGTAGGCATGTGAGCATGATAAGGGAGTGTTTCTATGCTTTGGAACTAACTTATTCACACCCAGGGGAAAGATCTGCGGTATCCAATTTAAATCGAATCATAATAGTGAATTAAAAAGCCAGGTTCTTGCATTCAGTGGTAAAAATGGATATATATGCATGTGTGTGTGTGTGTGTGTATAGTTTGTTTTATATAGTTTATTTTACACACACACGTACATTCTCCATCGGGGGGAGAAAACTATATACACATGTATGTGTACACATGGGCATATATACATATACATACACATGTTTTTCCCCATAGTTTGTTTTTCCCCATTCTTAGGGAGCGATACAGCAGAAAAGAAAAAAAAAATCACTGCCCTTTATCAGATATGTACACATTTTATCCTTGCAATATGTCTAAAATGATTTTATGACTAAATCCTGGGAAAAATGTGAAGAATGCCTGCCTAGATACATGCTTTTCCAGTAAAAACACAGCATTGCTTATTAACAGCAGCATTTGGAGAAGGCTTTTTGACATGATGTACATTTTTGTTTTAGCTTGAGACTAAATCCTGTTTGGATCTAAGTTTTCTTTGGCTTGAAGAGAAAGTTTAACGGATTGTACAAGATAGGCCCTCGGGCCCTACAGGGCATGTTCACCCCCCAGGGCCAAATGAAGTGCTAGCCTGTTAAAGTGCCTCTTGTTCCAAGACCAAGCCAGGGTTAAAACCTTGAGATGTTTTCTCAACACGTTGAGCAGAAATAACTCTAACAACAGGAAAAAAGCACGCCCATCTGTCCCCTTGTCAGGACTTTTGAGGCTCAACTGACTGACCTCGGAGCTGGAAAGCATTTTAGAGGCAGTGGAAGAAAAGTTAAATGTGGCCATGGATGGTACAAAGAAATTCTTAGCGGTCCGGAGTGAATCACTAATACTGGGATCCTGAGAATAGATTATGGAGTTTCCATTTTATCTCACAATTTTGGTGGGTGTGTGGTGATGACTTAAAATGATGTCAGGTTACTGAGCCAACATTTTCTTGGAAAGAAATTTCCCTACTGTTTTACTCAAACTGTAAGTAAATGGGGCTGAGGCGCTGGTCTGTGCCGAGGACACTTTAAAGTAATCAGGCTGTCAAATTAAAAGCAAACACTTTCTCAGCATTTCTGAAGACTGAAATAGTGAAAAGTGCGTTGCCTTCTAAGTATATCAGAGTTAAGTCATTTCTGCCTCGTGGTTCCACAAAACGGGAGGTGGATGTGTACGGGAGGGCCCCTAACTCTCCCTCTAACCCACTAGACCTCAACTGGGGAAAATTCTGTCCCCCAAGGGGCACTTGGCAATGTCTGGAAACGTCTTTGTTGTCACAAACGTGGGAGTGGAAGGTGGGATGGAGCTGCCAAGCATGCAGTGGGTAGAGGGCGGGGATGCCGCTAAACGTCCTACCATGCACAGGACAGCCTCCTGCCCCCAACCTCCCGCCTCCAACAAAGACTTATCAGGCCCCAAATGTCAAGAGCGCTGCTGCGGAGATTCCCTGCTCTCACAGGAAGCAGAAGTCATCAGCCACAGAATCTTCCCTCGACATTCTAACTGGTTCCTGGGCCCCTTCAAAACCCTTCTCTTCCATGACCTACATGCTTGCTACTCATGCTGTGGTCCACAGACCAGCAGCATCAGCACCACCAGCGAGCTTCCTAGAGATGCAGAACCTCACGCCCACAGAGGACAACGGAACCAGAAATGTGCATTTCACCAAGAACGTCAGGGGACTCCTATACACTTTACAGTCTGAGGAGCGTCGTGGAAGCATCCCTTTCACCCATCCTCCAGTCCTTCCCCACAGGGCTGTTTGTCCTTCTCCTGCTCACTCAGCATTAACTCTCTCCACTCTGCCCTCCGAATACACAGATCTAGTAAAAACAGCTATCCCCTCCAACGTTTTTTCCAAAATGTCCCCTGCAGCAGAGGCTCCCTGCAGACGCCAGTTCACGAGACGGCCCCTCCAGGAGACGGCAGCTCCACCCCCGACAACTCCGAGCGGGCTCCACCACTGCCTCCTCTATCCTCGTTCAAAACTCCCTTCTCTTCTGATGACACAGCCAGGCCCAGATGACAGGGCCATCTCTTACATTTATTGCTTCAAGGTACCAGTTTTCAAGTCGCGTTCAGCCTTTACAGGTGTTCTGGGTACCTGGCTGACTGGCGTTCCGATTTGGTCTCACCCCAACCATGGAATTCTTCAGGGACCACATGGATGGACATCTTACACGAAGACTGCTGGTTCTTTGATCTTTTCGACAATGGCAATCCCCACCCCCACACTTCAGAACATTCATGCACTCATTCATCACAGATTTATGGTGCACCCGTCATACCTGACTCTGTGCTAAAGATTATTAAGAATACCATACTGTCCTTGTTCCCAAAGAGCTTACAGTCTAGAAGAGAGAGGGGGCAGGGAAAGTCTTCGATTTTGGCACTAGCGAGGGGCTTCAAGAATTACAAGTCAGAGAAAGGCTCAAAGAATGTCATGGTCTACCCTTGCTGGGATGCGATATTTGGGTCATCTTCGTTGGCTAACCCTCTAGCCCACATGCTGGTCTGAGAACCAGGGCCAATGCACAGAAATGAATATATGGTATGGCGAGTTTGTCATGACACCAAATTTCTATGATTCCTTCTGAGATCATATTCTTCTTACTTTGGGGACGTTAAAATGTCCTTTCCTTTTTGAAAAGATTAGGAAAGTTATTTTAAAATGTCCTTATATTAAAACAAAGACTTGACATACATATATTAGTTCCCCATCAATTTCACAAAACTCATCCTTGAAAGCTAGCAGCAGCTCTCACGGTCTGCACAGAAGGGCCTGCTTCCATGGGGAACAGTCCAGGTGGAGAGAGTTAGAGTTGCTTTGAAGCCACATTTGCATGGCTCTTTACACAAGACAGAGAAATCACCAATTTTCTTCATTAAAAAAAAGGACTGATGGAAATTACAAGAGTGCCTATATGCCCTTATGCCACCCCTTTGTTACCACCACTAATGGAATAAAATGTCTGAGAGCGACTGTGCACATCTCTCCATGAATTCAAGAAGTTCTTCTCATCTCCTCATTTCCTAGAGGCAGGGGAGCTCCAGACCTTGGGGACAGTGGTTGAAGTTTCAATGGGCCGAGTTGAGAGGTTAAAAGCCCTTGAGGGGCTTCCCTGGTGGCGCAGTGGTTGAGAGTCCGCCTGCCGATGCAGGGGACACGGGTTCGTGCCCCGGTCTGGGAGGATCCCACATGCCGCGGAGTGGCTGGGCCCGTGAGCCACGGCCGCTGAGCCTGCGCGTCCGGAGCCTGTGCTCTGCAACGGGAGAGGCCCGCGTACCGCAAAAAAAAAAAAAAAGCCCTCGAAACCATATGGCTTTTTTTTTGAAGAGGATGCTTTTCCTCTTTGGAATGCTCCTTCCTGTAGGAATTTGCATGCAAATCTGAGGCTGCCTCTGAGATAGAGGATGTCTCTGCCCCAAGTAGGCCCAGGAATGGTCAGCGTGGGTGATTTCTGCTCTTGGCCTCAGAGAGCGAGCTTCCCGTGGGCGCTCTTTTCCTTAGGTTTGTCTTTCCACTTCTCCTCCCAATAAGGTGATTCTAAGTTGCGGGCAGGGATGGGAGGATGAGTCTCTCGCAAGGGCAGCTGGGAGGGCTGGATTTTAGTGACGGCCTTAGGGCTGAGTCCCTGCAGGTCCCCTCCTGCTACCTGTCTCCTTGTGTTTTGATGAGAGAGACTACTGAATTTTCGAGCTCACTGACCCCTCTTCCTTCATCTCCCTTGCTGTTTCCTCCTCTGCTATAACACGAATCCTGTCCCTGGTTTACACCTCTCCTTGCTCTGTGTTTTCTCTGGGTGCCTTGTCCACTCGGAACTTGACCGCTCTGCTCTGAAGACGCCCACGTCGCCAACCTCCAGATTCACATTCCCAGCTCCTTATATCTCGCCTGGCGGGCTGTCTCTACAAAGCCCAGAAACGTCCGAAACAGAGCTCAGCATCTTCCTCTCCAAATCTGCTTCATCCACTTCACTTCTTACATCTTCATTATGCTTTTACTAGTCGAGGAGCATACTACTTGTAGAAAGATCTCAGAAGGCGAAATCACTAAGTTTACAAAGAAATCAGGTAAGCCACAAGAGAATTTTTGAAAAACAACTGAAAAGTCAAGGTGCTCAATATCTATATTCATCTATTTATCTATCTGTCTCATGTTGGATACATGAATGCATTTTCCTCTCCGGATGCACACTATATGGAAATCTGATTTTCTAACTAGAATCTAATCTAGAATCTCGTCCCTGACTTTCCTTAGAAGCAAGGTATCAAACAGAGAAGGGAAGAAGGAAAGAAAATTCTTGGATGAAAGCACTGAGGACGACGTGAACTCCTGCATTCTCTCTCTCTAATACCTTTGCCAGATTCTCTTAAAAGCATAAGAACTGGTTTAAAAAGGACCGGGAAATCACTGCTAAGTTATTAGGACAATAAGTCTGGTTAGCTAAACAGGAAGCTTATTTCATTAATATCGTACTTTTGTGAACAGGGGGTCAATTTCTCTTTTACTAGGCATGTGAAAACATGTTGTCACAATCTGGACAGTTACTACCTCCTCAAGTCAAGCAGCTGGTGAGTGGTGAGAATGTGGAACTTAACTCTGACAA
Source organism: Orcinus orca (assembly GCF_937001465.1). Lineage (NCBI taxonomy): Eukaryota > Metazoa > Chordata > Mammalia > Artiodactyla > Delphinidae > Orcinus > Orcinus orca. Next base: position 93,383,959 of record NC_064568.1, on the reverse strand, counting down.
GAGTGTAACACTTTACGAGCCAGTATAAACTACTTATCCACCAGTAAGCTGGCTTCTAGGATATGACGCTGGTATTGTTGCAAAGCTTGAAAGAGTGGAAACAGGGAGAGCTGTGGCTGAGACTTTTATCTTAGAGCAGATGAGACAGTGTCAAAAAAGGTTAAACCATCAACAAAAACAACCACTACAGATTTTGCCTCTAGTAGAAGGAGTGCCCACTGGTGGAAACCCTGTGAGTCTCTAGTTAAAGAGGAAAATAATCAATATTGACTTTTAACTGTTCAGTTCTCAGCAGCTGCAACAGAAGTGCAATTGACCCTTGAACAACATGGGTTTGAATTGCGTGGTTCCACTTACACGCAGATTTTTTTCAACAAATATGCAGCCAGCCCCCTATATCCTCGGATTTGACAAACCTATACACTATTTGAGGTTGGCTGAATCCGCGGATGTGGAACCTGTGGGTACTGGAGGGTGGACCCAGGACGTGAGCATCCCTGGATTTTGGTATCCACGGTGCGTCCTAGAACCTATCCTCCGTGGATACCGAGGGTCGGCTGTACCATGTTTAAATCTCATGAGTGTAACTGAGTATTTTTCCCCCGTAGGGTCAACAGCCCTGCCCCAGGGATCTCTTGATTCTGAAACCTCAGCTGCTACATTTTCTCAATCACTAGTTGATCCATGTGATTAAAGAAAATAAGATCTTCCTATGTTGCCCATTATTTGTTTCTAGGCCTATCACTTGCTGGTCACTTATTTCCCTAGAATTTGGAGTATTCTCTAAGCACGTTTCAGACTGTTCCCCCTTTCTTTTTATTTGCCCTTTTGATGTAGTTTCATAAAACAGGGACAGTGTATATTGGTCAGGAAGATTTTATGGGTTCTCTAACTTGTTTTTTTTTAATTGTCACATTTACAATGTTTCAGGTGTATGGCAAAGTGATTCAGTTATATATATCATATACTATACATATTCTAATATTCTTTTCCATTATAGGTTATTACAAGATATTGAATATAGTTCCTTGTGCTATACAGTAAGTAGGTCCTTGTTGTTTATCTATTTTATGTATAGCAGTATGTATCTGTTAATTCCAAACGGGTTTTTAAAAAGTAGAGATAACTGGCTTATAGCAGTGTTCTTCTGGGTGACAACAGACACGCCAACTCACGAGCTAAGAACGACAGAAGAAGAGAGACAGAACACATTACTTCTGAGATCCTTACCACCCAGGATCAGGGCTATAACGCACGCAAGGCTCAGCTGCAACAAATTAGGAAAGCTAGGTCTCCTTTCAAGTGAGAACCATTTCCATGGGCCCAGACCTCTCCCGTTCTCAGTTATCTAACTTCCAGCTCTCACTGACATTAAGCAGGAACAGAAAGCATCTGATGTCAGAGCTGCCTCCTGCCAGCCCAAGGCTAGAGTCTCCCCACTGCAGAAAATGAAGAGGACGCCACTGCACGTGGAGCTTGTGGCCCTCAAAGTTGCTAAGCTTTGGTGCAATTACACATGAGACCTATCTTCTCTCCCCCGAGCATCAAATGGTATCTTACGTCTCTAGAAAGGTTTCGCAATACCCAAAACCTTTTTCTCGCCGGCCAAATGAGTCAGGTGGTTTTACTCCAGGCTGAGTTCAGATTTGTTGATACAGAATTTTTAATAACTGTTGAGACAACGTTTTGGATTTTGAACATCTTGTTGAGTGTACATGCATATACATACATAGCTGTACGGGCGTGTCTATACATAAACATCTAAATATAAACACACCCCACCCCCTGCAACGCGCACACAACACTCAGAAAGACTGGGCCTCTAGCAGGAGGTAGAAGTCTGCACGATCGCAAACCTAGCAGAACACATCCAACTGTGGACCTGCGCCACCGCCTTCACAGCAGAAGCAAACACACAAGGCACTTCATGCTGCTTCAGACGACGGCAGGCAAGAGGATGGAATCCCAGGGCCCTGGCTTCCCAGCTGAGAGATCGGGCTTCTGCCATTTCCTAAAGCAGAGGAGCTGACTGGCTCTTCGGGCGAAGCCACTTTTCTATCACATTTATCATGCTGCTCCTTGTCAGTGCCATCCTCTAACCGCTTCTCCATCCTCCTCTGCCCCCCGCCCCCCCAAACTCTCCTGGCCCTGAAAGCAGCAGTGGTATCAGCAGCGGCCAGTCTATGGGTGCTGGGAATTCACGCGACTTCATGTGCAACTCTTGAAATAAACGTAAAAAAAATAAAATGCTTTCCCTGCTATGGTTAAATAGCAGGGTTGATGCTATTTATGCTTTATCAATTATGCCATTGATGCTATGGTTGATCTTTAAAAAAAATTAAATATGACAACACAGTGACACTGGAGGGAGCTCTAAACGTCTAGTGGCAGGAAAAAAAAATGTTGAAATTATATAGTCTAAAATTTAGAAGAGACGTTCACATTTAGGGGACTGATACTGAGCCGAATTCTGGCTTTTGCTGGTCCGTGTGTCCATCCTTGACAGGGAACCAGAGCAGCTGACGGTTAACGATACGAACGTAAGTGCGTGCATGGCGGGGGCTTGCGGGGGAGCAAATCAAACTCTCCTTAACTTCAGAGTTCTTGGCCAAAAAAGGAGGCCAATTATTCTTGGCTTCCACATGACCTCTAAAAAGCATTCCCTGGAAATCTTTTCTTGGAGAGCTCTTTTAATCAACAGTATTTAAGAGACAGAGGAAAATAACAAAAGAAGGATCAGAGAAAGTGAAACTTGTTGAAACCGGGCATGTTTCGCTTTCCCATTTTCCAACAGAAGATGCTTTGGGAGGAACGTGCCTTCTAGTTCCACCCGTGCCCTCCCAAAGCCCCCAGTGATGAAAGGACATCTGGCCCACATCTTCCCTGGGGGCCAGACCCAACTAGACACAATCCGACAGCTCTGATCCGACAGTTCGTGCGAGAGATTGGGTTCGGGCCATTTCAACATGCTGGGGGTCTCTCAGGCTCAGCCTCCTACTTGACTTTAAAGTCCAAGCTCACTGGAGCAGGGCAGAGCCCACCGAGCGCAGTCCTGTCCTCGGATTCACATCCTCGGGTTGTAGTCAAGCTGCGTCTCCAGCCCCCAACCCACACGGACGCGTACACACACTCCAAGGGGGCCGTTTTCTGATCCACATCCCGTGAAATGCCAGCGCTCCCTCTCAAGCAGCTCATCTTTCAGCCACAGGGGTGTGACTCCAGGCAAGGGGCTGCCAGTACAGGCTGGAAAGGCCATCCAGCCAAAGCACACACTCTTATTTTATATGCATAACGATCACTTTACCAGTCACCCGGCTTTTAGTCTGGGAAACTTTCTTCCTTCATTTAACAATATTTATTGAGCATCTAAAACATTCGTCCACCACGCTTGGCTTGGAAGATGTCCTGGTATCTGTCTAATCTCTCAAAAGCAAGCCTTTTGCATCTGGAGCTCTCGGAATATCAAAGGCGACCTGGACACAGGAATCCACATTCCAACCCCTTGCCCTGCCCTGGAATAAGAGTGGGATCCGCGTGTGAAGTGCATTTGCATGTGTTCCCCCGCGTGTCACATGTCAGCAGATAAATCTGCTCTGAAATAAGTATATCGCAGGCACACAAAACTTACTAGTCAACTTTTGACTAAAGACGGTCTCGTAGGGAGCTGTCTACTTTCATCATACTAATAAAAGCCAAAAGTAACAGCCGTGAGCTATAAACGACTATATGGTGAGAGTCAGGACCTACATGATATTTTTTATTTTATCCTGGAACACCTTTATTTCCCAGCCTACCTCCTTTCAATTTTCCCCGCCTACCTCCTTTCAATTTTCCTCAGTGTCCACTATGATGTCATGCACCTTGTGGATGGAAATTACCTGAGCTATAATTCAAAAAGCTCTCAGGGAGCTGGGCCCAGAAATGCAACAGACTGGTCATGCAGGAAGCAATAAAACAATCTGTTTTATACAGCCTGGGTTTCATAAATCGTTAGCACTACACGAGAAGCGATCTCAGAGGTGAACGATGCCAAGCTCTCCTTTTGACAGCTGAAGCGCCAGGCTCCCGGTTGCTATGGTCGATTGGAGGAGACCCAGCCTTCAACCACAACTCCTGCCCGCCACTCCTCCCACAGATCACTTACAGCACATCCTGTCCCTCCGTCTTGGCTAATATTCATGCATCTCATGTGCAAAGTCTGCTAATGTCCTTTACAGAACACTCAGGCAATCAGTGCTCCAATGAAGACGTTAAGTTTACTGGAGGTGAAAGAAGAGGCAGCAAATGGGGAGAGGTGATGGCGCTGGGGGCTGGGAAGGGAATCTGGGCTTTGGGGCTTTAACCCTGCTCCCCACTTCTTCATGAAACAGCAGTGCATTAACTAGCACAGTGCATTAACTACCCCGTGCTCTCCATTTTTGGAAGGGAAAGACCGTAAATGTGTTTGGGATGTTTTCTTCTACTTTAAATGCAGACGAAGTTGATGGCCCACAGCCCTTGTTTTCTCTTTCTCTCCACCCTCTATAATTTGCCTTCATTAAATTAAAACAACAGGACACTAAAGAAGTGGAACCCTTGGAGGAATGGTGAGGTGGCTAGAATTTTTGGATTCCTTTTCTCTCTAAGTGAATCACACCCAGAAGAACCCAAGTGAAATAGCTTTTCAAGAAACTAAAGGAAACTTTGAGCAAGCCCTACCGTGATTCACTCCCAGTCAGCTACCAATGGAGCCATCTCTAGTTTCAAGGTACTGCGAAGACGAATGAGCTTGAACTTAACACACGTACTGCATTCATAACCTCTGAAGGCTTTACTAGATGTCCTACTTCCTTCATATCTGCCATATGGAATTAGATTGGTGAAAGTTCACAGCAGGAGGAGGTCAGAGGTCATCCATGGGAAGCTGTGGCTCAGAGAGATGATGAGACGTGGCCAAGGTCATGGAGGAAGTGGCAATGATGTCTTAAGTTTAAAAGGTCCCATTCTAAGGCACTACACTCTTACCTAAAGTTTTAACTTTAGGTTAAGGACAGAAACACATTATTAAAATGTTTTTAAAAAAACATTCTCCCCTAAGGCTATGCCTTTACGATGCAAAATAATATGGATGGAATGAATGGAGTCGGATACTGCATGCAAACCAATGCTTAGGTGGACACTGGAATGGCAGTAACTCCTCTCCCTGGGGCACTCAGAGGTCACCAAGAGATGACCTTCTCACGGTCAGTCTGTCTTAAGAATATGTCGACACATGTTCCTCAAAAGTATCTGTATCACCCTTCGGATGCTGAGGACGGTTTCATTTACAATATCTTGTTTGCTTATATACATCACTTTCAATTAGATACTGCAAGCTGTTTAGTAAAAACCATACTTCAGTTAAAGAAGTGGAGAAGCAAGGAGAGACTAAAATGCCCAAGGACACTATACTGTCAGGGAGTCGAGGAATTAGGCTAGAAACCTATGCTCTGAAATCCTGTAGCTAGAAATCCTGCAGCTAGAAGCCCAGCTGGAGGGTATGAGCTGCTGCACACCCGCTGTGAATCTGGGTTAGTCTGGGTGGCCTGTGACGTAAGGGGAGAGACGTCATATCTGTATAGAGGCCTGTTTGATGAAACTTATGGCAGCAAACCAACAGTAGCTGACACATGGTATCTGAAGGTCAGTATTTCTTGGACCTTCTCAGCAGCTGGCAGTCTAAGGAGGGAACTGACTCTGAGTAGAGGGTCAGGTGGAACTGGGAGGGATGCTGGAGGGGGGCAGAGTGATGTTGATAAAAAGAGACGTAACAGTGGGAGCATCTACCAACCCAGCCTCTCGGGAAGGCAGCGGGAAGGGACAGTGGGGTCACAGCGAATGCGACTCTGCCATGTTTTATGGTCTGAAAAGAGAATTTTTAACACTCAGGAGGGAAGGGACACATTTCCCTAACTCTGCTTGGTAAAAGAGTAAAAGAATGACCGATCACCAACCCTTTTGACATCAAAGGGCAGAAATAGGAGCTGATGAAACATTCCAGAAGGGTGTCTGGGGGTCATACCATGAACATAGGGAGGGATGGAGGGGGGAGGGGCTCACCACGAGCCTGGCAGAAGCAGGGCTGGAAGGCGCTTGGGAGAACCTTGGTGACATCTCAGGAATAGGCAGGAGGACAAACAGGCTGGGAGGTGGCTGGGAGTTTGAGGAAGAAAGTATTGTCTTATAGGTACCTTAACGCGTACTCCTCGAATGTACCCTTAGGATGGTACAGCCTTGTGAAATGTGACTTAGTGTCTCTTTTAAATTTTTAAAAAAACAGTAGTTATTTTATATAATGTCATCACCAAAGCTGGCTTTCACATTTGTTCCCTGCCCCCCATTTCTAAATCCAGTTCGCTGTTAAATGTGTTCATGTTAAGCTGCTGAGTGAAACATTTCTTTCACCAAATAGGTACCCTGAAGATGAGACTGAGGAGTATGCTGAGAAGAATATGACGAGGACGATGATAAAAGTTAATGGGGGCTTCCCTGGTGGCGCAGTGGTTGAGAGTCCGCCTGCCGATGCAGAGGACGCAGGTTCGTGCCCCAGTCTGGGAAGATCCCACATGCCGCGGAGCGGCTGGGCCCATGAGCCATGGCTGCTGAGCCTGCGCGTCCGGAGCCTGTGCTCCGCAACGGGAGAGGCCACAACAGTGAGAGGCCCGCATACCGCAAAAAAAAAAAAAAAAAAAAAAAAAAAGTTAATGGTAACTTAGGCCACACCATCTGATCAGCACCATCTAAATTCATGACATGTATTTTGTAATTTTCAGAACCTCTATGGCTTTAATATAAGGAAAATGAGGACAATATGGTTAACTAAATTGTCCAAATTCTCAAGGGTAGGTAGCGGAAGTGGGATTTGAACCCCAGTGTGTCCAATTCCAAAACCTACTTCTTATTCTGGCCGCTAGCAGAACGTTGGGCACACGGTAGGTGCTTAATAAATACTGGTGATGGAACAAATGAACTGGCTAAAACAATACAGGGCTTCTAACATTTAGCCAATCAAATGACACAATGCGCTTCATTCTTCACAGAAATTGGTTACATATACCTCAGTCACTTAACACAACAGAAACAGTCATTATAATTGAACAATGTCACTAGATCGATATTTCCTGCCAAGGAATAAATGACTCTGACTTGCTTTGACATTTATTTCCCGAAAAACTGAACTCTGCTTTGCCCCGACATTTACAAATCAGCAGGAGACAGTTACCCCGAGCGGCTGCCTGTTCTGCAGAATTGCCTCTCCTTTTGTCTTCTCTATGCAAAGCACAACCATAATAAACGCAAATTAATAAAAAAACAAATTGTAATTTGTTGTTGTTATGTGTACCTACTTTTTAAACCTAAGTAAGAATCTGACTTGCAGTTTGTGTAATTTAAAAAGCCAGTTGATGGAGGTCTAGGGTTGTTTCAAGACCATTTTAAAAAGCTCTCAGACATGCAGAAGCCAGGTCCTTCCTGGCCCCTTCACCTCACATATCGTGGTCTGCGGTTTAAAAAAAAAAAAAAAACAGTTGGTTTTGTAGACGCTCCACACAAGTGGAGGCCCCCTGCTGGCCTTCTGTGGAAGCGATGTCTCGGCTGACTGATGCTGGATGAGAAAAGTAAAGCAAAGAGCAGGTTTAAGCTGCCTCCAAAGCACGCTTTACAATGAACCCTTCAAGAACTGAGCTTGGGTTCATGTTCTTTGGCTGGAGAGGATGGGTATCAAATTACCAAAAACGTATGAAGAGCGTGACCCTAATGGCTGCTGTGAGATAGAAGATGACACTGGGGGCGGGTACAGGGAGACCTGGGTTCTTATGTTGCTTCAGCCTCTTGTCTTCTGTGACCCTGGACAAGTCACAACCCCAAGCCACCTTCCTCTCCCCCCGATTATACTTTCGATTTTGAAATACTGTGACTCCACTGTGTGCTTAGTTGAGGTCTCTTCCCTGAAGGAATTTATAACCCAGTGGATGATACAAGGCCTAATATCATAAGCCAATGAGAGAACCAAACAAGCGCTGAAAGGCCTTTCATGGAGGAGAAGAAGCTGAGATGACCTTTGAAGAATAAACCTGATTTACAAAGGTGAGGCACAGGAAAACATGCCTTGCTAACCTTGCCTTGGGATTTCTGACTAAGACTCCTTCACAGGCTCTGTCCGGCATTTGTGCATGTAGTAATATTTGGGAGATGATGTTTTAACCAGTGGTTTGTCTAATAAACCCATGTAAGGGGATGCCTTCTACATGAAGTCCCCTGCTTTAAGCAGGGTTAATGGACACAAAATTCAGAGATATAAAATGATGCAATTCTTTGCTTTACTAATTTTTCTAATTTTTACTGATTTTTCTTCATTTTCTAAAGGCTTCGGGCCTCCCTGGTGGTGCAGTGGTTAAGAATCCGCCTGCCAATGCAGGGGACACAGGTTCGAGCCCTGGTCTGGGAAGATCCCACATGCTGCAGAGCAACTAAGCCCGTGTGCCACAACTACTGAGCCTGTGCTCTAGAGCCCGCGAGCCACAACTACTGAGGCCGTGTGCCACTGAAGCCCGTGCGCCTAGAGCCTGTGCTCCGCTACAAGAGAAGCCACCGCAATGAGAAGCCCGTGCACCGCAACGAAGAGCAGCCCCCGCTCGCTACAACTAGAGAAAGTCCACACACAGCAACGAAGACCCAACGCAGCCAAAAATCAATAAGTAAAACAAATTAAAGGCTTCATCATGAGCGTCCTTTAAATTGGAAACCTCCAGTGAATGACAAGTATATCAGAATCACATATATTCAGGTCAAACACATCCTCTGTGGAACAAAGTAAATTTAAGTGTTCTCTCATGTGTAACAGTGCTCATCTTGAATGAGAATGGCCAATGCTAAAAGATGTGAAATACTGGGGCTTCCCTGGTGGCGCAGTGGTTGAGAGTCCGCCTGCTGATGCAGGGGACGCGGGTTTGTGCCCCGGTCCGGGAAGATCCCACATGCCACAGAGCGGCGGGCCCGTGAGCCATGGCCGCTGAGCCTGCGCGTCCAGAGCCTGTGCTCCGCAATGGGAGAGGCCACAACAGTGAGAGGCCCACATACAGCAAAAAAAATAAAAAAATAAAAGATGTGAAATACCTAGAAAATAAAAGTCTAAAGGATGCTTCCTGATATTAGCCACAGTCTATGCTCTTGAAAATAACTTAGGCATAATCAATAATAGTTATATATTACTAATTTTCATGTCTTATTGACTCTAGGTCTGGCTGTCTCTATTAGTCTTACTAATACTGTGTGTTACTTCAACATGGATATTGAATTAAAGTCAATGGTAGATCTTGTAATAAATTAGTAAGTATGCAAAACACACAAAAAAAGGGAAATTCAGGGTCCTACTCGTGGGTGATGCTCAGGGAAAGCCCTCAACAATCTGGTTACTGCTGCAAACTGGAGCAAGTTTACGCCCAGTCGTAGCAACACGGACCTGATATTTTCCTATGAAGACAAGCAGGAATCCAGGAACACTCACCCACATTCTTCTTCAAGGTAAAAAACAAAACAAGACAACCCTTGCTGACTGCATCAGGATTTAAGAAGTCAGGGAGGGGGTAAGGTAAGGATAGGAGAGAACAAGAGTAAGGGTGCAGGTCAATGACGAGGTTCAAGGATGATAAAACTCTTGCCCATAACTGACCTGGGAGAGAAATGAATGTCATCGTAGTGTGGAGGTTGCTGGTTCATGATGTGAAAAGAGGGGACCCGGTTTCTAGTCATTCAAAAATCCTGGCTCAGATATACCTCATGCCTCTCTCTGATTTCCTCCAAAGGAAGTAATTTCTCCACCCACTAGAATCCAATCTCGATTCATAACATGATTCCATGTGGTCCCTGTGTTTAAGTTATTGCCTTACCTCCCTGAATAGACTGTCAGCCTCCTTGAGGTCAGCTTGTACGTTTTAATTCATTTCTCTATCGCCCAGGAGCTTGCTTGGGGAGATATTACATGTTAGTTGAACATATGACCAAAATGCATGAAATACAGGTTTGCTAAATCAAGGCAGTAAAGATGCTGTTGGATCTTGGATGCAAATTCTGAGATGTTATCATCTAAGTTAATGTAAATGTGGATTCCAGGAATTGTGAACTATAGAATACAAACTCTGCCAAGTAGCAGAAAACTTTCTAAAAGCTTTCTCTTTCGCTGTGCATGTTCCCAGGCATCCAGTCCAGACCTTGCATGCAAACACTCAAAGGTAAGAAATTTAGTGGGGTTTTTTTGTTTTTGTTTTTTGCAGTACGCGGACCTCTCACTGTTGTGGCCTCTCCCGTTGCGGAGCACAGGCTCCGGACGCGCAGGCTCAGCGGCCATGGCTCATGGGCCCAGCCGCTCCACGGCATGTGGGATCCTCCCGGACCGAGGCACGAACCCGTGTCCCCTGCATCGGCAGGCGGACTCTCAATCACTGCGCCACCAGGGAAGCCCAGAAATTTAGTTTGAAGTAAGTCAGGTCTTAATCGTGAGAGACTATTAAGATTAATACACTGCCTTAGGTAGCCTCCTGTGTGTCCTTATCTCCTAAGGGTTTACGAATACTGTAACCCAGTCTTCCTTATCTCAGGAGCCCATTAGAGCATTATAACTCCATTGCCCACGTTCCTCTCTACCCATACGGTACACTACTTTAATTTTCCCTTTCCAAAAACAAAACAACAAAATCAAACTCCACCAAGTACTTAACTATATTCAAATATCCATATAATTCTATCTACAGCAACAGTCTCCGTCTTTCAGAAATTGTTTCCAGCATCCGCCACCTCCACGGACAACAGAAGAAAATGGGCCTCAGTGTCACAAACTTCGGCACCTCTCAAGGAAATAATTAAACCTCCTAGGACGCCCTCACCCACACCCTAAGAAATCTGAAGGGTGCACAAAATCCAAACCCAATTCAACACTCGTAATAAAAGCCCTTTACTTTAGATAGAGCTTCATCTTGAATTTCTTTGTCTCTCTCCCCCCACAGAGTAGTAAATTTCCAAATTCCCCAAAGGTCATGAGTTTGGCAATGGAACAACGGCACCCTAACGGGGAGAGCCTTGGTGAGAGTCTGCTTCTCTCAAGGCCACTCCGTGGGGCTGTTGTCTCTCTTGGGAGCTACAGGCATCATCAGAGTGAATGAACACTGGGCACAGTGGGAAACTCAGTCTCTGGGGTGATGGTGGAAAACTGGGTACCTGCCACCCAGTGGGACAGGCACCAAACCAGACCTTCTGGCATCGAGGTGCTGCCCTCTGGGGGCTGTCTGCAAAGGAAAGTCCTACGATTCTCAAGTATTGGGGTGATGAGGTATCTGTCTATTCACAGGGGGAAAAGGATTCTCCCAATTCCTTCCCAAACCAGCTTGAAATGGAAGGGAAGGTAAATAGCACTTGCTGAAATGGTTCAAATGTGCCAGTGATCATGCCACGTGTTTTATCTTTCATCTTCACACAGCCCTACAAAGTAGGAACCACTGCTCCACAAAGACCATCCGAAGCTCAAAAGGACGTCCTCAAAATGGCACAGCTAGTATATTACAGATGCAGGATTCAAACCCAGGCCTGGATAGCTCTTAAACTCCTGTTCTTACCACATACCACACTGCCTTTTCAAAAGGAAAAACTGGTTTTTAGGTGCAAAATGTAGTGTGTTCATTTTGTAGAAAGTGAGACTCCCGACTCATCCTTTTTTTTTTTTTTTTTTTTTTTTTGCGCTACACGGGCCTCTCACTGTTGTGGTCTCTCCCGTTGCAGAGCACAGGCTCCAGACACACAGGCTCAGCGGCCATGGCTCACGGGCCCAGCCGCTCCGCGGCATGTGGGATCTTCCCGGACCGGGGCACGAACCCGTGTCCCCTGCATCGGCAGGCGGACTCTCAACCACTGCGCCACCAGGGAAGCCCCCGACTCATCCTTTTTGTTATAGACTTGGATTATCACATCCACTTCTTAGTCTGACCCTCTTGTACTGTGGGTTCATGTCCATAAAATGGGAACCTAATAATGGAAGCCTATCTAGCAGTTATATCTTATGCAACAAATGTTTAATGAATGGGAGTCAGTGGCTGAGAGAATAAATGAATGAATGAATGTGACAAGTCCATACTGGGACTGAATCGGTAACCTTGGTCTTCAGTGCATCTTAATCACTATTTTTTTTTTTTTTAAATCCACGTGACATTACATTTTGGTGTCTGAAGAAAAAGGCTACATGGATGATGCTGGTCCGGCCTTTTTCACTGACACAGCAGCCCACCTGACACAGCGCCGATTTCTATGAGCCGCTGAACTTAGCCTGAAGCCAAGATGTCCTTTGGAAGGATGTAGCTTAAGGAAACAGATATTAAAGAGATGGTTATTTGGGCAGACAATTCAAATTCCTGTATACATTCTAAAAGTGAAACACATCCTCCAACAGTCAGAGAGTCAGGAAAATCAAACACTGTTTCATTTTGAGTTTTGAAAATAAAATGCTGTGTATAGAAGACATGTTTTAATTCAGGGGATAAAACCTGAACTGCTTTCTGGAGCCTAAAGAAGCTAATTAAAATGTGACCAGGCAGTGACTATATACTCACAGGTGTCCCAAAGGCCCTTAGGTTTCCACAGCTCAGATAATCTCACTCGTGGCTATCATTTATACCAGGCGTCAGATGCTTGGTACAGAAATGGATTTCTACCGTAACATCTCACTGTTCAGGCAATCCTGGTCAATTCCTTGGTATACTGCACATTAAATGAGGTGGCAAGACGCTTCTCACCAACTGAACTATCAAGAGAGTGAGGTTATAATGCACACCCATCCAACCCATTTAGGTATGATCCCCGAAGTTACTAAAGCCTTGGCCTTCATTCTCTCTCCACTCAGCATCCACGCTAAGCTATATTATAAGGAAGCCAAAGATAAAACAGCTTCTGCATAATGAAACGCTAATCCCCGGAGTGTGACGCCCACGGCACAAATGAATGCTAGACAGAAGATAACCAAATGTCTAGACTTATTCAAACCCGCTTCTCGGAGTTCAAACTTGTACTCAAGGCTTTATCAGCTTACGAAGTGTAAACTGGTTTAAAAACACACAGCTGAACGACAATAAAGAGCTAAATCCAGGAGAACCTCTTCACTTGGGCCTCTTGATTTGAGTTAGTCTGTGTTTATCTATCCGAACACAGTAACTGCCTTCTTAAGCTGACAGCAGCTTATTGAAAATAATACACAGTTTGCAGCCTCTGAAAGAGATGATGACCTTTGTCCTTCCATTTACTAAATATATTGGTAGATTAGAATATTTCCTGATAAGTCCGTTTTTCTGCCTCCTTAAAGTTAAATTAATAACGTTGTACAATTTAAAGATCTGCGGGATTTTGTTCAGTACAATGGACTGAAAGTATGGCTCTCTGGGTTCTAGAATGATGATGTCATTACATCTCAGACATTTTACCAGGAGCCTCATTTCATTTCTATAACAACTCTCCAAGGGACCCAATTTCCTACCTAGGATACTAACTGCGTCTTCTGGCAAATTACCTTACACCTTGGTTTCTCCAACAGAAATGATAATTTTAAACTATGAAGGATTATATGGAATAAAAAGATGGCCAATTAATTCATATTAAGCACCAAAACAACAGGTGGTATATAAGCATATGTAATTTTAATATACATAATTCATTTTTATGTCTTTGTCAAGGTACCTCTTAAAACTTAATTTCTAATGAAAGTAAAAACTGAATTCGAACTTTGGAGATCACTTCAACAGAGGTTAGATATCGATACGGAAGGCCTCATTGATTTCTATCCCAATGGAATGTACTGATTCATGCAGGGGGGTTTCTTTGACATTTACCTTTCATTATGCAAGGAAATAAAATTCACTAAGAAAAGTGACAAGTGTATTATATATCTCTTTTGCACAAATATTTTTATTGTACAACTGTAGGTTCCAGAGGAGTTATTTCAACATCTAAGTCCTAGTTTTCCCCAGGCAGGTGGGAAGTAGAGCTCGGTAGGAAGCAAAAGCAGAAGCAGCTGAGAAAAGCATCCAGGAGTGAGTTGTGCCCACTGCTCCAGCCTTGGGGAGGACCCAGGACACCACATGTGGCAACTTTAATTTACCCTTCGCCTGTTTGATGAAGTTAAGGTACAGCTAAATAACTTTTTATTATTATTCTTTTATCCCCAGCTTACTGCTTTTATTTTTGTTTATGTTTTTAAGTTTTTAAATTGTATGTATCTTTAATGGAGGTATAGCTGATTTACAATATTATGTAAGTTTCAGGTGTACAACACAGAGTCATAATTTTTAAAGGTTATGCTCCATTCATAGTTATTATAAAATATTGGCCATATTCCCTGTGCTTTACAATATATCCTTGTAGCTTATTTATTTTATACTAGTAGTTTGTACCTCTTAACCCCTCACCCCTCTCTTGCCCCTCCCCACTTCCCTCTCCCCACTGGTAACCACTAAAGTAACATTTTTATTAATGGAAAAAAAAAAACCCGTAGTTATAGCCAAAATAAATACTGTTCTGCTGTTATCTAGAGCCTTCCTGCTTCAAGTATGGAACAAAATAGGGCTCTGAGAGCACCCCTCCCCATCTCTTCTGGAAGCAAGAATTATCTCAAGGCAGGAAAAATAAGGTGAGGACATTTTTAATTGTTTTTTTCCTCCCCTCAAATGAGTGAGGAGAATTATGCCCAGTGAGGGGAAACAGAATCAGTACCTAAGTCAAAAATGTAAACAGGATTGTAGGTAAATGTTTAATTTATTCGTGGGAACAAAATATCAGGGTTTCTTGAGCATCCATTTTCGCATTTAGTGCGCTGATAACAAATGGTCATTATCTCGTTTCTGTAAAGCAGTGTTTATGAATTGAGAAAAAACTTGAGTCAATAATGTGTGTGTCTGGGAGTACTTGAAGTAACACAACTTATTTTCTTAGAAGGATCCCATCATTTAGATCAAATTAATGTAAAATGACTCTCTCCCCCAAAACCTAAATTAGAGAGATTTTACTGGCCCAATAATTAACACTGCATTACACATCTACTTTCCTTTGTACCCTCTACCCCTATGGCCTTTTAATATAGACAAAGCTTTTGCTATAACCATGGAGTATACAATAGAGCAATCTATAAAATATAAGAAAGAATAATGCCTACCTTACAGGGTTGTTGTGGGGATTTAATGAGACAGTTCATGAAAAGCGCTTAATATAATGCCTGGTACATATTAAGTATTCCATAAATGTCAACTATAATTATTCTTCTCCTCAATGTAGAAATTTCTATTTAATAAAGAGATGTTTTCTAAAGAAATCTCCAACTTATCTTGCACACCATACATTTTAAAATAATTACTCTACATAAAATACCTCAGACCCCTCTCTGAATCCCATCCCATTTCCAATGTATTTCTTTCTTAGTTCCTACCTCTTTCTCCTTTTATTATGTCATGAACATAGCTGAATTCCTCTCACAGACCTTTAGTTTCTGAAAAGCAGAAACCCTATTTCATTTATCATTGTATACTCAGTAGAATATGGCTTAGCACAATGTATAGTATAGGTTTTTGGTAAGCATTTATTGAATGAATAAATGAATGCATTAGTGAACAAAGAAATACATGATGACATAAATCCTAGGGTCCAACAGGCAACTACCCCACCGATATTTTAATCTTTTTGAACATTTAGTGTTCCTTTCACACGTCCCAAATTGTTAATTCTCTAGAATACACTTAAAAAAAAAAAAAAAAAAAGGTTGTCTGTTAAAAGGAAAAGGTCCATCCCATGTTGACTGAATTTTTAATAATATTAGTGGCCCCAACCTCAGTTTGTTTCATAGATAACATTTGCTGGAATTTTTGGAAATTTTTTGTCATGAAGGCAAGGCAAACACCAACAATAATTTCTAAGCCATAGTTCTTAAGGGAAATCAGAATAGAAAGCATTTGATTATATGCCTACTTTAACAAATAGAGGGAATGACACCCTTTTTTAATGACCCACCCGGCTTTTTGCTTTATGAATACTATATCTAGCTACCAAACAATTGATGTCATTTGGATTCAAAAAACAAATCCATGACTCTGTCCCTGTCCCTAAGAAGGCTCATCATAAATTATCAACATCTCATACTTTAAGGATATTGCCATTCCATGCAATAGTACTCTGTGCTTTGAGACCTGAGCCAAATTATATTGTTCTACTGAACATATACTTATGAAACTCTATACAATGTTATTGAAAAGTACACCAGCAATGATGATCAATTCAAGTCAAATTATATGCAGTAACAATAACTTATATAAATGTGTACTTCTTGACAATTTACAGACTATTACAGAAGGGCAGGACTACATAAGTCTAGCGTGGGATGACTGACAGCAACTGGTGTGGGATGTCTAAGTTTTACCTTTTTATCAAGAAGAGACAAATTGGAGCAACATGGGACTTCCATGTTTAGAATACGATTCTCCAGTTTAGAATATAATTCTTCCTTTAAAGACTTGGTTTAAAAGGCAACTTCTCAGAAGCCCAGCATATTAATTCCATCTTTAACCTCGGGGCTCTTGAGGTTAAAAACTGTGTGAAAGAATGAACGAATAACGGACGAGAAGGAGTAGTGAGCTAGGTAATTAATGGGAGTGTGTGTCCAATTACTCTAAGACAGCAAAAGATTGAGAAGTGAACACTGTCCAAAAGATATTTGGCACATAACAGGTGCTTATAATGTTCATTAAATGGAAAAATTAATGAATAATTCTTTGTTGAACTGTTTTTATGTAGGAGGTACACTTTCTCAAATTATTGTCATTGCCAAAGTAGACACTATTCCCTGTGCTATTATTTTCTTCCCCTAATCTTCGAATCCCTGGTTCCCTGTGAAAAGTTCTTGTAGTTGTACAAAATTGGAATTGGGGGTGTCGTACTAAGTGGTACATCTCTCTGTAGACACATGAACTCCCCCCTCAACCACCCCCAGCAGAGTACTTCCAGAAATGCTTAGTCTTTGGAATAAAGTAGCAAGTGCAGAAATCCACTGCAATACAGAGCATGGTGTATGTCAAATCAAAGAAGAAACAGAAGCATGAATCACTCATGAGACTGGGGTAGTTTGACCATGGAATCCTCCAAATTCTAAAAATTGTAGGTGTTAACAACTTAGTGTAAATGATGTTACAAATTTCTGTTTGTTCCTTACATATCTGATGTGGACATCAGTCACAGTCTGGAATTTAGTCAATGCTTTCCTATTTCAAGATGTTTCAGGGGATGGAATATACCACACATCATCTATGTGCAAACCCCAAGTTTGTCCCCAGCCTGGGACTTTATGTCCACAGAGCCTTCCTTAGTTAGTCTTCCTGAACTAGCTCCTCCATTTACTACCCACCCTAAGCCTCCATTTCCTTTTCTACTGAATGAGGATAAGAATACATGTACCTTACAGCTGTCATGAGCTTCTGATGAGCTGATGCTCGTAGATATTTTAGCACAGTGCCGGGCACATAAGAAATGATCAATAAGGCCATATATGACAAAACCCACAGCCAACATTGTTCTCAATGGTGAAAAACTGAAACCATTTCCTCTAAGACAAGGTTGTCCACTCTTACCACTCTTATTCAACATAATTTTGGAAGTTTTAGCCACAGCAATCAGAGAAGAAATAAAAGGAATCTAAATCGGCTAAGAAGAAGTAAAGCTGTCACTGTTTGCAGATGACATGATACTATACATAGAAAATCCTAAAGACTCTACCAAAAGACTACTAGAGCTAACCAATGAATGTGGTAAAGTAGCAGGATACAAAATTAATGCACGGAAATCTCTTGCATTCCTATACACTAATGATGACAACTCTGAAAGAGAAATTAATGGGAAACACTCCCATTTACCATTGCAACAAAAAGAATAAAATACCTAGGAATAAACCTACCTAAGGAGACAAAAGACCTGTATGCAAAAAACTATAAGACACTGATGAAAGAAATTAAAGATGATACAAACAAATGGAGAGATATACCATATTCTTGGATTGGAAGAATCAACATTGTGAAAATGACTATACTAATCAAAGCAATCTACAGATTCAGTGCAATCCTTATCAAACCACCAATGGCATTTTTCACAGAACTAAACAAAAAATTTCACAATTTGTATGGAAACACAAAAGACCCAGAACAGCCAAAGCAATCTTGAGAAAGACAAACGGAGCTGGAGGAATCAGGCTCCCTGACTTCAGACTATACTACAAAGCTACAGTAATCAAGACAGTATGGTACTGGCACAAAACCAGAAATATAGATCAATGGAACAGGATAGAAAGCCCAGAGAGAAACTCACACACATATGGTCACCTTATATTTGATAAAAGAGCCAAGAATATACAATGGAGAAAAGACAGCCTCTTCAATAAGCGGTGCTGGGAAAACTGGACAGCTACATGTAAAAGAATGAAATTAGAAGACTCCCTAACACCATATACAAAAATAAACTCAAAATGGATTAAAGACCTAAATGTAAGGCCAGACACTATAAAACTCCTAGAGGAAAACATAGGCAGAACACTCTGACATAAATCACAGCAAGATCCTTTTTGACCCACCTCCTAGAGAAATGGAAATAAAAACAAAAATAAACAAGTGGGACCTAATGAAACTTAAAAGCTTTTGCACAGCAAAGGAAACCATAAACAAGACGAAAAGACGACCCTTAGAATGGGAGAAAATATTTGCAAATGAAGCAACTGACAAAGGATTAATCTCCAAAATTTACAAGCAGTTCATGCAGCTCAATATCAAAAAAACAAACAACCCAATCCAAAAATGGGCAGAAGACCTAAACAGACATTTCTCCAAAGAAGAGATACAGATTGCCAACACACACATGAAAGGATGCTCAACAGCACCAATCATTAGAGAAATGCAAATCAAAACTACAATGAGGACACTTAGGTTGCTTCCATGTCCTGGCTATTGTAAATAGAGCTGCAATGAACATTGTGGTATATGACTCTTTTTGAATTATGGTTTTCTCAGCGTATATGCTCAGTAGTGGGACTGCTAGGTCACATGGCAGTTCTATTTTTAGTTTTTTAAGGAACCTCCATACTGTTCTCCATAGTGGCTGTATCAATTTACATTCCCACCAACAGTGTATGAGGGTTCTCTTTTCTCCACACCCTCTCCAGCATTTATTGTTTGTAGATTTTTTGATGATGGCCATTCTGAGAGGTGTGAGATGATATCGCATTGTAGTTTTTATTTGCATTTCTCTAATGATTAATGATGTTGAGCATTCTTCCATGTGTTTGTTGGCAATCTGTACACCTTCTTTGGAGAAATGTCTATTTAGGTCTTCTGCCAAGAAGATGTGGCATATATATACAATGGAATATTACTCAGCCATAAAAAGAAATGAAATTGAGCTATTTGTAATGAGGTGGACAGACCTAGAGTCTGTCATACAGAGTGAAGTAAGTCAGAAAAACAAATACCGTATGCTAACACATATATATGGAATCTAAAAAAAAAAAAAAAGGTCATGAAGAGTGTATGGGCAAGACAGGAATAAAGACACAGACCTATTAGAGAATGGACTTGAGGACACGGGGAGGGGGGAAGGGTAAGCTGGGACAAAATGAGAGAGTGGTAGTGTATATATGGACATATATACACTACCAAATGTAAAACAGCTAGTGGGAAGCAGTCGCATAGCACAGGGAGATCCGCTCGGTGCTTTGTGACCGGTTAGAAGGGTGGGATAGGGAGGGAGGGAGGGAGGTAGACGCAAGAGGGAAGAGATATGGGAACATATGTATATGTGTAACTGATTCACTTTGTTATAAAGCAGAAACTAACACACCATTGTAAAGCAATTATACTCCAATAAAAAGGTAAAAAAAAAAAAACTACAATGAGGTATCACCTCACACCAGTCAGAATGGCCATCATCAAAAAATCTACAAACAATAAATGCTGGAGAGGGTGTGGAGAAAAGAGAACCCTCTTGCACTGTTGGTGGAAATGTAAATTGACACAGCCACTATGGAGAACAGTGTGGAGGTTCCTTAAAAAACTAAAAATAGAACTACCATACTACCCAGCAATCCCACTACTGGGCATATACCCTGAGAAAACCCTAATTCAAAAAGAGTCATGTATCACAATGTTCACTGCAGCTCTATTTACAATAGCCAGGACATGGAAGCAACCTAAGTGTCCACTGACAGATGAATGGATAAAGAAGATGTGGCACATATATACAGTGGAATATTACTCAGGCATAAAAAGAAACAAAATTGAGTTATTTGTAGTGAGGTGGATGGACCTAGAGTCTGTCATACAGAGTGAAGTAAGTCAGAAAGAGAAAAATAAATACCATATGCTAACACATATATATGAATCTAAAAAAAAAAAAAGGTTATGAAGAACCTACGGGCAGGACAGGAATAAAGACACAGATGTAGAGAATGGACTTGAGGACACGGGGAGGGGGAAGGGTAAACTGGGATGAAGTGAGAGAGTGGCATGGACTTACATATACTACCAAATGTAAAACAGATAGCTAGTGAGAAGCAGCCACATAGCACAGGGAGATCAGCTCAGTGCTTTGTGACCACCTAGAGGGGTGGGATAGGGAGGGTGGGAGGGAGACGCAAGAGGGAGGAGATATGGGGATATATGTATATGTGTAGCTGATTCACTCTGTTATAAAGCAGAAACTAACACACCATTGTAAAGCAATTATACTCCAATAAGGATGTTAACAAAAGAAATGATCAATAAATGTTATCTATTGTCATTATTGCTGTAATTAATAACCAAGCCTATTCGTATGATCATTCCATTACTATGTGCTCACTTGACCAGTAATAATCCACTTTTTATAAGTGTATTTTATAAATTTTTATCTTTTTCATTGAAGTATAATTGACTTGTATTCGCTTCAGGTGTACAACATAGTGATTCAATATTTTTACACATTACAAAATGATCACCACTAGAATTTTAAAACTTATATTTAGAATGAATGAATCAAAACGTCCAAATGACTTGCAATAAAAAGGGATACTCTCCTCCATGGTGGGGTGTAGTGGTGTGCACAGGAGAGGCCCTGGGCCCTCGGGGTGCCATTCTCAGAGGAGGGAGGCCCAAATCGGACCTCATTCTTTGGAGAAATCAGCAAATATGACAACCAAGGGTGCAAGGGGAGCCTTGAGGAGAAAGGTATACGAAGGAAGCACAGCGGGATGTGTGTGGTGAGCAGATTTCCAAGGCTGCTAGGGCTTGAGGTGCTAGGGGCAAGCAAGGTTAGGCTGGGAGGGAAAAAGGCGGTGACACATCCGAAGGAATCTCGTGGCTGTCTGCCAGCGATGGGCAAAGTCCACTCTTCTACCCCAGCGGAGGGCAGCGGGCGTGTGTGGGGATGGTGACAGACAAGTAACTGCTCATGTTCTTATCTACTGAGCTTCTAAAGGGAGAGCCCTCATTCTTTGGCCTGCTTGGCCATGATCAGAGCAGATTTATTCTGATGCAGAGAGATGCAAGGACAGAGGACGGCTTGGGGGAGACAGTAACTTTTTATACAACACACACACTGGTACACACAACCACATCACTGCCTCTGAGGATGGAGCCCGCAAATACTCTGTTGGAACATAAATGCACACTTCAAATGACAGAGAGTCACACATTAATGCAAATTATGTAAATCCTCACTAAGTAACTTGAGTCAAGTGAAAATTACAACCACATCAAGGTTCTCTATAAACGTTGAGTTGGAGTGTTCTATGCTGCATTTTGTTTCTGTGGTGGGAAGGTGGCTAGAGATATGGTGGTATAACTGTCACTGTCCCTGGGGACCTTCAAACAAATGAGCTATCTTGTGATATAGCTCCAGGATGCCAACTTTCTAAATAAATATTAAAATGCATTTATTGTCTGCGTCACTTAAGAGGTGGAGGAAGAGCAGGCCATGATTTGAAAGACTTGCATATGGTTTTATTTAACAACTGCTCAGCTATTAGACCACCTAGAGTATTAGGAAGACAGTCTTAGAGTTACGCTGGTGTTCTGAGTATGTCTACACAGCGTGCATGGAGGTGGCCATCCATAAATGGTCTTGTTACTCTGTCCCAAATGGATAAAACTCAGACCCAAACAATCCGCATTTAGTAGTACCCTGACATTGCCTAATTTGTATTCACTGTGCAAGTCCTTACTCTCAGACCTGAAGGCATTATTAGAAAGTGAGAAAACAGACATTCCTCTTGGGAAGCTGAAAGATGACTTTCTAAGCTGCCACTGGATAGAATGACCCATAGAAATAACTTGGAAGGCTATTACCTTACAACCAGAGCATGTAATATCTAACAGCTACAGACTGTGCCTCTCTTCTGTGTATTTTAATTAAAGATTTCAACTGCGAAGAGACAAAAGCTGAAAATGTGTACATAATCCATCTAATTTTGCATAATTTCTCATTAGCTGCAGAGCGGATTGTCACCCTGTGTGACCCTGATTTACATGTGATATACGCACATTTACGGGCTTGTGGCATAAAAAACGCTCTGGCTGGGTATCAGCGGTCCTCTTTTTGACTTGCACAGGAAACCATAAGGTTCCCAGTTGGAATTCAGTAGAAGCACATTAGGAAAGGGGACAGTTTTGTATTAGG
This sequence comes from Orcinus orca, assembly GCF_937001465.1. NCBI lineage: Eukaryota > Metazoa > Chordata > Mammalia > Artiodactyla > Delphinidae > Orcinus > Orcinus orca. Next base: position 93,361,237 of record NC_064568.1, on the reverse strand, counting down.
TTCATGCAACTCAAGTTGCCAGGGTAGCATGAGCTGTTTACCAACTGGTGTTTCAGGCCTTCCTGTTTTAAAGGTTTTTATCTAATACAGTGTGAGAAGACAGAAGTCCACATGCATCTAAGGGTGCGATTATTCACACGAAAACGAACACAGCACACGGCCCCCACAGAGCAGTCAATGGTGTCACTTTAACAGTGGCAAGGACCCAGAAGAAAAAAGAAAAGAAGCAAAATCAGTTATTGCACTAACAGTTACTTTTGCCCACCTCTCCTTGGAGAAACAATGACTAAAATAAGTAATGTTTAAAGAATGGACTAGTACAGCTCTGAGATCAGAGGATGGAAAGTAATGTACAAATGCTCAGACCTGTGAGGGTTGGAGTCTTTCCTTTTCTTCTGAATGGGCACTTTTCAAAAATATTTTGAACGTGAAAAGCTACAGAGTTAAACACTGGGCTGCCTCCTACTTTATAAGGTTATACGCAGGCCCGAGGGGAAGGCCAGGGCAGACACACGCAAAGCTTCATACGTGTGCCGGGGAGGGGCGTGAGTGTGCACACACACACACACATTCCTGCGTGCCAAGGCAGCGATCAGGACGACCACACTATGACAAATGCAAACCGACCACAGCTAAGTCCCAAGCTCATGATGTTCTATGGAAATAAACAGAGAGAACACGAAGTTTAGCCAAGATTGACTTTTAAGCCCACTTCATGGATACTGTACATTTATTTCTTCTAATATTTGATTCTCAGCGCCTGTTGCAAAGACAGTGTTTACACAGGATATTCAACTTCTGAAGGACGTGGGGGTTTGCTTTTTGCCTCTGTGTGTAAGAAAGAATGGTAAAGCCATATCCCTACTCATTCCAAGTTGGAGCAGAGCTGTCTCAGCTCCTAGCAAGGATTCTCCTTAGAGAGGCCACACAGTTGGAGACGGGAGGTAGGGAGACTCTGCATCAAGATGTATCAGAGGCACAGTCCTTCGGCAACGCACTGAGCGAATGTTTCTGCCAACAGAGGGGCTTCAGTGGGCTCGCAGCGTGGGTGAGCTGGAGGGGGCCGTGCACAGTAAGTGGGAACAAGCAAAGTCCAGATCACACCCCTCTCCTCCACCCACTGGTGTCACCATAGCTGCTATTCTCCCTCCTCTTCTGACACCTTCAAAACCTTTGCCTTTGGGCTTCCCTGGTGGTGCAGTGGTTGAGAGTCCGCCTGCCGATGCAGGGGACACAGGTTCCTGCCCCGGTCCGGGAAGATCCCACATGCCGCGGAGCGGCTGGGCCCGTGGGCCATGGCTGCTGAGACTGCACGTCCGGAGCCTGTGCTCCGCAACGGGAGAGGCCACAACAGTGAGAGGCCCGCGTACCGCAGAAACAAAAGCAAAAAAACCTTTGCCTTCAATGAATGGAAGCTCCGAAGACACCTATAACCTTGTTTGCTGAGGTTCTTACTCTTTGACTTGAGAAGATCCCCCCTTCTTGGAGTAAGACTTAGCAGAAAGGGGTTTTGAGTCCCTCCACCTGGCAATTCTACATCAGTGAATCCTATTCCTAATTCTACAGTGAAATCTCCCTAACAAATTGAGGGGCAACAATAAAAAAGAATGAAATATTGCCATTTGCAGCAACGTGGATGGACCTGGAGAATATTATGCTTGGTGAAGTAAGTCACACAGAGAAAGACAAATACTACATGACGTCGCTTGTATTGTGGAAATCTAAAATATAATGCAAACGAATCCATATGCAGAACAGAAACAGACTCACAGATACAGAACACAAACTTACGGTTACCAAAGGGGAAAGGGAGTGGGGGAGAGATAAATTAGGAGTAGGGGATTAACAGATACAAACTACTATAAATAGATAAGCAGCAAGGATTTACTACACAGCACAGGGAATCATACCCAACATCCTGTAATAACTTATAATGAAATATAATCTGCAAAAAACCCTAATGAAGCACTACGCTGTACACCTGAAACTAACATAATACTGCAAATCAACTATACTTCAATTTTAAAAAGTTACTTAATAAAATTTAATTAAGCTTTCAAAGAGTAAAATATTTGGATTTATGTAAATTATAAAAAATGAGCAGCAGAAATAGTAAGAGGCCCTGCCAGTCGCCAAGCAAATCAGAAATGGAATTCACTCAACCGGGCACGCCTTTATTTCTCATTGTAGAGAGCCGGTTGTGAATCTTTTCCTTCCAAGAAGACCTCCTCAGGTGGGCACATGCTACCGGAAATGAACACACGGCAACAGCAGGGGATGGGGTAGACATGTTTCTTTCACTTGTATTTATCCCTGAGCTCTCCAGTTTTTAACCTTGGCCAATGAGGTCTTATTTTTGTTTTTTCATATTTTTCTAAGGCAGAGGGAAACTAGGAATGTTAAAGGTTTCCTACTAAAAAATACTTCATTTTCAGTAAAGTGATTAAAAAATTATTGCCTTAGCATTTTTGAAGTTTATAACGGAGTACTGTTGACTATAATCACTGTGCTGTGCACTAGATCTTCAGGACTTATTTATCTTCTAGTTGCAGGTTTGTATCTTAAAACATCTCCCCAATTCCACCCTCACCAAGCCCCTGGTAACCACCATTCTCCTCTCTGCCTGTCTTAACTGTTCTCATCATGAAGAAGAAACGATAATTATGTGATGAGACAGAAGTGTTAGCTAACACTATAGTGGCAATCATACTGCAATACATAAATGTATCAAATCAACGTGTGTGAGTTGATCATAATCACACATTAATCTCTGAATAATATTTCACTTGTTAATCCACAAGTCTGAGGATTGGAGTGCTGCCTCTGATCTATTACCTGTTCAAGTATGATCAACAGTCCTGAAAGCCAGTGGTGAGACCAGTCTGGGACTCAGGGGTTCTGACCTTCAGTTCCTTTTGTAATTGTTGCTACAATGTAATTGCCCCTAGAAGCCAAAGCAGAGGTACGGGTTCAAATGAAGGCAGGAAAGAGGCATACACACATGTGTGTGCAAGTGTGTAGGAGTGGGCTGCACACGCCATCATTCCATGATTTGAAACGATCCACACAGCTCGTCTGGAAAATCACAGTGGCAGGAAGGTGACTTTTGAACCCTGTTGGGAGCCTGTATGGACTACACCTCCCTCTACGACCTCCAGGGGTTGTATCGGCAAACCCTGGCTACTTAACATCAGTATCAAGTTGGCTAACTTCCAGGGTCTGCCCCGTGTTCCAGGCACAAGTACACGTCAGCTCATGCCTCCTGAGAAAGTGGTCATTTCATGAAGAATAAACCAGAATTCTCCTTGCTGTCATTACCTCCCCTCCCCACCTAGAATGGTGGTTAGAGGGATGTTTAAGGAAGCCTCTGGAAGATCTTGCTGGGCGTGGCTTTGATATAGAGAGGATCGTCTGGGATCTCTGACAGGGTTAGGAGTCAAGAGGAGGGAAGTGTTCTAGGGGCCACAGGAGTGTGGGTGCTCCACGATGCTTTAGGAGCCATTCAGAACCTTTGGGAAGATTCAGAGCAGCTCTGGTCGAGCTGGAAGCAACCCTATCCCTGGTGCTGTATCTCTTCCGAGGACCTTCCAGAACCATCTGATGGTGTTGGGTCTGGGCTGGGGGCTCTCCGCTGCATTGTGCACCTGGGCTCTTCCAGGAATGGCTGTTTCTGGTGCCTCTGCAGGCTATTTCACGATGTGCCCACTACGTATAAACGCAGTCAACCAAAAGCAGAGCAATGTTCTAGCTATTGCCTTTTCTTCCCTCTAAAACGCTACCAAGTACTAGATCTCCTTAATTCTTTCATATTTTAAAACATATAGATATGGTTGACTTCAGGGTGCCATGGAGCAGAGCAAACACAAATATCTACAGGACCTCTCTGAACTCACAAACTTCACAACTGGGAAAACAGAGACCCCACTTCATTTCACTGTGCCAAGCTGTTTACCCAAAGTGACCCATCAGGCACTTGCATTCCTTACTCAAGTGTATTAGTTTAAGATGCCTTTTTGTACAGCTGCATTTTAAGAGTGATTACTCCTTAACTTACTGTCTAGAAATGCTCCGAATATATTTTACTGGAACAAAAAGTCTAGTTATAGGTCACAGAAAAGCATCATTCTCACCCCCTGGATTCTGCAGATTTTCCCTACCTTCTTAATCATCCTTCAGATTTTTCCCTTTTCCTTCGAAACAGCAGATTTCAGCTTTCCCTAATAATCCGACTCCCTAAATAAGGCTTCTGCTCGGACATCTATCTTGTAAACACCAAAGAGTTTATTATTAGATTTACTCTTTGGGTCTCACGATAGCCCTCCCTACGTGCGCTATTCGCTTTTTCGAAATTTAGCAATGAGAAGTCATTTGGGAGAAGGTCCCTCCTGTGCCCATCAGACGCTCCCTAACTCAACCACGAATGTGGCTGCAACAGCGGAGTCAGTGGTCCACATCCCATACCAAGTTTGCCCGTGAGAGCTGACCCTGTGTTCCAGAATGAGGCGTGTGCACCGTTTCAGCACGCTGACACTGGAGTCAGACTTCAGGGCTAGCCTCAAGATACTCACAGGCTGATATTAACCATGGTCTGCTACAAGCATATGGAAAAAGACAGGCTGGAGCAGATCACGAGCAAAGACTCAGTGGCATATTTGCCCACAGTCCTGCTACAGTGGCATAGCTTGGAAAGAGTGTGAGGCCAGGCATGCATCCAGTACTTCACTCTGGAAGGGGGATCATGTGTGTGGAGGGGAATCTATAAACCTTGGAAGGACAGAAGGCAACATGGCTTGAAAGTTAGGAGTAATGAGCCGCTTAGGGGGAAGGAAGCTGATTCTGTCATTCATTCTGACAGGGCTTCTTAACGGGAAAGGAGAGGGCTGAGAGTACGGGATGGGCGGGGAGACACAGAGAGAGGACAGAAGGGTGAAGCCAGCCAGGCAAATGAGAATGAGAAATTGCAATTACGGACCTTATGGAGGAGCTGCTGGGAAGCTACTCTGGCCAAAGGAAAATGTTGATTGGACCAGTTTTCAGAGAGAAACAGACAGCCCTTCTGCAAGCAGATGGATGACAAATCCCTGGGAGGAGGCTGTGTTGTTCATGTGTGAAATGGTCTTAGCCAAAGATTAAAAGTGCCAAGCCATGTATGTAAGCAGCAGCCACCTGGCCTGTATGTGGTGGTGGGGTGTGTGTGTGCGTGTGTGTGTGTGTGTGTGTGCGTGTGTGAGAAGGATGCAGAGACATTGGCAGCAAAACCTCTAGCTGAAAACTCCAGGACCATTAAACTAAGTGAGTCTCCATGTGTACATCTCCCTCTCGTGCATGCGATTTCCTCTCCCTCCCCCCCACCCAGCACCCTCCTGATTCTTTAACCCTTCTCCATCTTCTACACGTATCTCCTCTCACAGAACAACAAAACTAAGAAACTGCAAGTAAAAACTCAAATACAAGGCAGGATCGAGGGACTTCCCTGGTGGTCCAGTGGTTAAGAATCTGCCTTCCAATGCAGGGGATGCAGGTTCGATCCCTGGTCGGGGAACTAAGATCCCACATGCCATGGGGCAACTAAGCCCACATGTCTCAACTACCGAGCACATGCGCTCTGGAGCCCACATGCTGCAACTAGCCCACTCGCGTGCTGCAAGTAGAGAGGAGCCTGCGCACGCCAAAAAAAAACCCCTGCATGCCACAACGAAGATCCCGCGTGCCGCAACTAAGACCTGGCACAGCCAAATAAAATAAATATAAAAAAAAAGGCAGGATTGCGATGAAGGGACCAGAAATAATCTGCCAGGAAAGGACAGAGTCAGAACAAGCCCTTCTCTCCCCATAAAGCCTGTCCTCGCGGACTGGATTTCCTGGGGAGGTAGAGCAGGGGGGGTTTTTGTCGAAGTGCACAGTCTGGGTCCAAAGGTGGAGCCCCACGTGGCCTTCAATGAGGTCCATAGCTCTCTCCTGGGCAGATGTCATTCCTCACCAGGAATTCTTATTGTTCTTTTGAGGTTAAGGTAAACCAGGTTTCTTGGGAATTCCTTGGTGGACTCAGCGCTTTCGCTGCCAGGGCCAGGGTTCAACCCCTGATCTGGGAGCTAACATTCGACTAGCCATGCGGCCAAAAAACAAAATAGTAAACCAGGCTTCTCAACCCCGGCGCTGTTGATATATTTTGTACTGGATCATTCCACTGTGCAGGGAGGTTGTCCTGTATATTATGGGTGTTGAACAGCAACCCTGGTCTCTACTCACTAGATGCTGGTAGCACCTCCCCAAGTTGTGACGACCAAAAATGGCTCCAGACAACATGCCTCCTAGGCGGGTGGAGCTGAGATGGGAACCACAGAGATGAATCTTATACAGGGTTGGTTGGTTCCAAGTGGAGATACCGTCTCGTTCTTTGCATGAAGGTTAAACACACACAAATTCATAAACATACGCTCACACGATATTATTAAAGACTCTAAGGACGGGTGGTTCTCATTTCTGATTGTTTTCATACTTTTATCCACCCGATTTGTTGTAAATGCTTCCAAAGCTTGAGAAGAACTTCAAGGGCTCCATTTTCAAAGTGCCCTTCAGTGTTCAGAGCACTGAGCCCTGGAAACTGGGAGGGAAGCTTCAGGCAGGATAAACGCCCATTCTTTCCCTCAGCGTCTGCAAAATAATGCTGCATACATATGCATGCCTTATAATCGGGCTCTGCTGACTGTCTGCACCCAAAAGAGAAAGCAGATGCCTAAAGATGATTGGAGAGGTTTTCCACAGGGCTCTGAGGTTGTTTCGAAATACTCTGATTCCTCACAGATTTTCAGTGACTGGAGGGATGGGTCTGTGGGGCGCAGGGTTTGCTGCACTCTGAATGATTTAGCTGACTCAACGGAACAGATCCGTACGTGGCTAGATGCACCTGAGCTGACTTGATATGTATGGATTGGGTCTTTTCTACACGTAAAGTCCGGTTGTGAGAGCTCAGAGCGTGAACAAAATGTGGTCTCTGTTTTCTGGCCGATCGGGGCTACTACTAGTATTTAAGTGCTTACGCAGTACTGTAAGAGCTGTAGGTGCACTCAACCCTCACTACGCCTTTGTGAGGGAGCTATTAGTAAGCCACGTTTGCAAATGAGGAAACTAGACAGAGAGGTTAAGTACATATCCCAGTTACAGCGCTAAAATAGATGGCCTAGTAGAGGGGGGATCTGAACCCAGGGCAGGCTCACGCCAGCGCCCGCACGTCTAACCAGCATTCTGGGCTGCCTTTTCTGCTAAAACAGCTACACAGCAAACTACACGATCAGGCAGGCTGTGCTAAGCATTATAAATAGCGAAGGAGTAGAAATAATAGAGGGATCTAGGAGCCCCCCAAATGGACAGACTAACTGGCTTTGTAGTTGGAAGGGTCTGTGGAGGAGATGGGGTGTGAGCTGGGTGCTGAAGCCTGGGGAGGATTCTGATGGGCTGGGTCAGAAGGAGGGGAAATTGGAGGTGTATGTGCAGGGAATGCTGGAATTTTGATGGGGGTCAGGAATGTGGGCTACTGATGGCGAGCAGAGGGGAGAAGGGCTGGGAAGGCTGGCAGAGGTCACCCTGGCCACCAGTCACTGCCCTTGTTCCGTCTTTGCTGTGTGCTGAGAGCTTAGGGGTTTCTGAGGAGAGAAGTAGCACATTTGAGCTGTCTCTCTTCCTAAGAAACCCATATTCTGCTCTACTACTTCTTCCCCATAAAAAGAAACCCCCCTGTTCTTCCAAACTCCTTTTTCTTTATTGATGGGAGACTTCCCAAATTTCTCATTGGCGCTACCCCATCACGTTTTTAAGTACACGTGCCTGAAAGGCTTGCCACTCAGGCAAAATCACAGAGTCTCCGAATAAGTAAAGCAACCGAATTCGCCTGGAATGACATTGTTCTCAGTCTCAACACCCGCCACGAAAATAGAGTTAAATGTTGAAAGGAAAAGAATTCCTGAAACTGACTGATGAGTCAGTTGCTCAGAACCCCCACTGATGAGGTGCTCGGACCCCCGTTCCCGCACTCCTCGGACTACCATTGGACGGAAATGGTCAGATAAGGGGTCATGGGTGGGGAGGCATCTGTCCGCTAGTACATTTCAACATGAGTCACCAAAGCGCCCACGTTTCTGATTTAGTTTTCCAGATCACAGCGGCTACTGAAATAAAGCTATGCAGTTTGTTCAACAAGAACCAAAAAGAATAAAGGAAGGAGGGAAGGAAGACAGGACAGAAAAGAGAAGAAAAAGAAAAGGCCCACCCTGCAGAGGCCACGAGTTACTAAAAAGCCCAGCCTGCGGTCCCCAAAGCTGACAGTTACTATGCGTAATTAGCACAGAGCAAGGTTCTGTATAGACACACTATCTCCAGACATGTTTTTGAAACAAGGGCTCTGCCTTTTACCATCAATAATTTGTCTTGTTGTATGTTGTTACTTACACAGATGTTCCATAATTTTTTGCATATGGCTCAGCCAAAGAGAGCTCTCTCCCCTTCCATTTTTGGGAAAGACGCGACTGCCTGTGTGAGGGAGAGGAGGATGTCTAGTTTTTACATAATTTCTATGGTGATGATAGGGGTGGATGTGGGGGGGGGGGGGGAGAGAGTGTGAGTGTGTGTGTGTGCGTGTGTGTGTGTGTGTGTATAGTAACAAGATTCTCTACCCAATCCTGCCAACCGCACTTTATCTGACTCTCTTTACTGAGTCATTCCAATGGGATTTGGGAGTACTCGGTACATACAAGGTTCATGGCGTTGGCTGGGATAACACATTATCCAAAGCCTCTCTGAAAAGGGTTTGAATATTTACAGAACAAAAAAGAGGCGGGAGAGATGCAAATACATTTGAGATTTTTTCTCTTTCTTTTTTGGCAGAGCCTTTGCAACTGAGGACAGCAGAGCCCTCTCGTGTTTCTCTGACCTTGCTCGGCACCGTCCAATATGCACATATACGGTATCAGAGAACGTCTCTGCTCCATGCTTTCTTGGGAAGGAAGGTCCGTGTGCATGTGGTTTATCTGGGGTGGGGGTGGGAGTGTAGTTATCAGAGGGAGGGGTGAGGTCAAATCCAAGCATACTGGGATTTGAAGATAAAGAAATACGACTGGCTGAAGAGAAGAGGAAGAAAGGCAGATTAAAAAATATACATCTTCTTTTTTATTGCCATACCACCAATTGAGAGAACATTCTGCTGGGGGGGATGTCTGCCAAGGACTTCTAATTCAGTTTGTTCCACCATTTTATTTTTAAACTCAAGTGCAGATTTTATTCCTGGAATGTTATAGGATTGGTGTGGGCAGAAATGGGCAAATTTACTTCGGAGGTGTTTTATAACAACTTGGAAAAGACCCTCTAAAAGCCTTCAAGTCCATTTCAGGGGTGAATGTCATTTCCTTTTTCTTCAGAAAGCTACCTTGATTTTCTAAAAATTTTGTTACAAAGGAAGACTTGACTATAATTTGGAAAGCATTTCAAAATAACGATACTATCTATTAGGCATTTACTATGAGCCAGGCAGGGTAACAATTTGCCTTCTCTCTCTCATTTAATGCTCACAGCTCTCTCTCACATATGCGTGAGAAGCCAAGGCAGGAAGGGATGCCAGAGCTTAAACTCAAAGCCCAATCTTGACAACATCAAATCCTTCTTGGTCACCATGTAATTATGCTTCCAGGTATCAATGTCTGGCAACACATACATTTAATTAAATAAATATACAAACTCGGCCGTTAGGCTACTATCTATTATTCTAACAGGATGGTGGCACAGGGAGATTCCTCAGCCTGCTTTTCTGGTGTTGATGCAGCCAAAGGAGGCTTGCAAAATTTGTCCAGTGTCTGGGCAAAAGTTTTGGTGGTAGGCGTGTAGGGCTATCAAGAGAGCAGAGGAATTGGTGGGTGTATATATATATATATTTGGTACGCGGGCCTCTCACTGCTGCGGCCTCTCCCGTTGTGGAGCACAGGCTCCGGACGCGCAGGCTCAGCGGCCATGGCTCACGGGCCCAGCCGCTCCGCGGCAGGCGGGATCCTCCCGGACCGGGGCACGAACCCGTGTCCCCTGCATTGGCAGGCGGACGCTCAACCACTGCGCCACCAGGGAAGCGCTGGTGGGTATATATTTATTTCAAAATGCTGATGGCACTAATACCCAAACTTGTTCACCACCCTACCCTGGCAATATTAAAGACGGATAGAATATCCCTCCCTACCCCCGGCCGCCAAAAGCATTTACTTCACAAATCGATTTTCTCTGCCACCACTTATTGCCGCATTTTGCTCAGTGATCCTGAGAAACCTCATGGAAAATCGCAATGTTACATTTGTTAAATTGACCCTGCAGGGCGCTCTACCACTAGTACATGCATCATCCCAAGAGGTAAAAAGGCGAGTCTGCCAGGCTCATGCTGAGAATATCATCATGAAACCAAGAAGGATATGCAAATCTGTCTGTTCTAGCTCATTTGCATAGCCTTTCATTGGCTTTGCGGAACCTCTATACTAAATGTCAATTTCCTTTTCTTTCCTAAAGCTTATTAGCTGTTTGTGATGTTTACAGTTTGAAGACCAAACAGATTTAATAGCTAAAACATTTAAGCTATATAATTAAAAAGCATGTGAGGAAGAGGAAAAAAGAGGTTCCGATGTAGATCAAACGGAGAGATGTACTTGTGCTGTTAAAATATGCTTTCCAAGTTTGGAAGATGCAGAGGCCTCATGCATGTCTGTGCATGCATAAGCACCACCACAAAATTTGCTTAACTTACTTTTTTTTTTTTTTTTTTTTGCAATGATTTAGAAAAAGTAGAGAGATTTGCTTATGAACAACCAAGGGCTTCAACCTAGTCACTGAGTACACATTTTACTCATGACAAAGTCTGCCAACATCTGGGCTGGCATTCAAACATTCTGAGTTTCTATGTATTCTGATTCCTCAAAATAATATTTTAAAACTCTTTTGATATTTTCTGAGGCACCACAGAGCTCAGTCCTCACCTCTCAGTTCAGAGTGAATCTATTGCAATAATATTCTCCTGTGAAGAAGCGCAGAGAAGGCCTTTCCCACGTAGCATTTATATACAGCATCAGTGCCACAAAGACATGATGGGTTCTGAACCAGAACCATTTCCCTTGTGTGTCAGACTCAGGGACTGGGTGACGGTTTGGAGAAACCTTGGCAATGTCTATAAATATTTTTAAAGTAATCACCTAAATAGGAAGCAGTATCTTATAGACATGCTTTATGGAATCAAGTGTAGAAACTTTTGTACTTCAAATATGGCATCTGAGTATAGTACCTACTGCTATTAGCCCTTAGTTCAACAGCTCTGCCAAGAAGTAATTGGTGGTCCACACCTTTGGAATACTTCTTTACTGTCAACTTTAAAACAGTTAGCTGATACCCCAAATTTCACATGGGCTACAGGAGAAACAACTATTCAACCTTAAATTAAATTTTATGGTTGGCTTTAAGAAAAGAAATGCCAAACATTCTTAGGAGATTCTGGAGGTGGGCAGAAAACAGCAATCTGCCACTACAAACAGGTTTTTCCAGGTTAAGCATCTCCTTGCCACCTGGAGCCCAGGTGAAGCCATGATAAAACATCACTGGAAAGCTTTAATACCACTGGGGCTACAGGCACATTTATGTCTTGATGGAATGCAGTTGTACAGCTCCTTACTGTCATAGACAATCCATCCTGTTTTAAATTCCTTCCTCCCTCTTGATGGTGATGGGCAGCAGAATGAAACAGGTTGCATTCAACAGCATGAAAGAGAAAGCAGGCAAGAAAAGCACTCAAAGTAAAGGCAGAAATGGTGATGCTCCAGCCACAGTCCACAGACCTAGGTCTCACTGGCTCTACTGATGAGTTATTTCCAAAGCTCAGGCAAGCCAGTAATTAGCTCTATGCCTCTATTTCCTCATCTGCTAAAGGGTCACCACACATCCTTTGACCTCAGAGAATTTTTGTGAAATTGAGCAGCTTACAAAAAGCACTGCAAACACGGATGCCAAACTATTTTCTCATAATTCAACGTGCGCAAATCAGACGGAGACAAGTGAAACCCCAAATTAATTTGATACCATATGCTATGGGCTGCATTTTCCAACAGCCTTCAGAAATTGGCGTTTATAATATTTGTGGGTTCATCCTTTGCTGTGTACAGAAACATGTGCACACATCAAAACAGACCCAGTTAAATCTTAATTATCCGGTGGAGGACTGTCCAAGATTCTTACTGTTTCTCCTGTTTCCTGTTGCCCATTTTTTAGCCTCTCTGGCAATTCTTCTGTGATCAAGGAAAAGAGATGGCACGTAAATCAATAAATCCCTTGCCTCAGTCAGTGTAATTTCAATGATCTATGCCCCCTCAGCCTCAATTGGCAGAAATAAGTGAGAAGGCATTATAAGTGTGCTCACAGCTAGATGTAAACATTTATCTGCATTATTGGGAAATGAAGTATGCACATACATTAACTGAACTGCTCTTCACTTTCTAAAAATTTACTTAGCAAATGGAAATTTTTCTAAGATCTGTTTCTTTCATAGTGCTACATCTAAGTAGCTGCCTTTTAAAATAAAGCATAAATTTTAACCTTTCTTTGATGAGTCAGTGTCATCAATAACCACCCATTCATTATGATGCTATACCACACAGCATAATTTTCTATCTGCTTTTGAACACTCTTTCCTCTTTCTTTGATCTCAGCCTAACATGTGATACATCTCAGTTATTTTTTCATTCAACAAATCAAATACTTACGCAGTGTCTCCTATACGCCAGGCACTATGCTACTAGGAGCTAAGGGACTGAATGAGGAAAACAGGAGTTGTCCCTACTCCTGGACAGACTGCATTCTATTTGGGGAGACAAGACATTAACGACACAATTGCACAAATACATATGCTTGTATGTGAAAACAGCTCTCAGAGAAAAGTATAGGATGATGGGGAACAGTTGAAATTGGTGTAAGAAGGCCAGGAAATTGGGGCTTCTAGAGAGAGATGAGGGGACTAGCATGGTGGCAGTGGAAACGGAGAGAAGTGGGTGGATCCAAGAGATGGGATCAGTAGGACTTGGTGACAGACGTAGAGGAAGAGAGAGAAATACCTCAAGGATGACTTTTAGCCGCATCTGTCTTGGGAAAGTAGATGACGCCAGTAACTGGGACGGGGCACGCTGGAGGAAGATGAAGTTCGGTGGGATGGAGAGGCTTATAACCTGGCTTTGAACATGTTAAGGGTGTGCCTTTGTGATTTCCAAATGGTGCTGCTGAGCAGGCAGCTGGATGTACAGGTCCAAGATTGAGGAGAAATCTGGAGATATAAATGTGGGAGTCTTGGGGCCATCAAGAAGCTGTGGGTTGGGATGACATCATCTAAGGGAAAAACATAACTTGAGAAGTGGAGCGTTACTGGGGACTAAGCTGTGAGGAACACCAACACTTAGGGGGATAGAGAGAGCAGGTAGAGAAGGGACACCTGAAAACTGCATTAAGGAGGAAGGACCAGAAAGGCAGGATGGAAATCAGAAAAGAATGGTGTTAAAGAAGCCAATGGAAGAAGGTGTTTTAGAAAGGAGGGCGTGAATAGCACTGGCAAAACTGCTGAGATATCAAGTAAGCGGAGAACTACTATTTTGAAGACTCACAAGAAGATCCAGTGTCACGGAAGTCACTGACAACCCCAGCAGGAGATGGGAGTGTGGACTGGCAGGGGGCAAAGGCCAAACTGGAGCTGCTGAGAAATGCCATCTCCTAACAGAGGCATTAGAGCATCGTGGACAAGGATGCAGGCTCTAAAGACAGACTGTCAGAGCTGATGTTCTGGCTCCTCCACTCAGCTAGGAGACCTAACGTACGTTACTTACTTTCTCCAGGGCTCAATTTTCTCACCTGCAAAAGGTGAGTCATAATGTCCTTGGGGGACTAATAAATGTAAACCACTCAGCACAGTGCCTGGCATATATTAGCTGCTTGATAAATGCTAGTCCTTTATTATTATTGACACTCTCTTAACCGACTGAGTCAATATTTATTGAGCAGCTACCTGTCAGGCACCATACTAGACTCTGGGAAAGAACAACAACAAAAAATCATTATTAGTCCTCATGGAGATAAGCAAAAAGTTTCATGATGAGGTATTTTCTACTAAATGGTGATAAATGTTAAGCAGAAAAAACACAGCAGAAAAGGGGGTTAGGGCAGTGGTCTAGATTGCCATGTTTTAAAGTTTGTCAAGAAAGGCCCGATAGAGACAGTAACGTTCGAGCAAAAGCCTGAAGAAAGCAATGTGGTGATTTAGGGAAGAGCATTTCAGGTTGAAGGAATGGAAGGTACAAAGATCCTGGGGTAGGAGGACAGAGTAGGGAGGCCTTAAGGCTGAGACAGAACAAATGGGGACTAGAGAGTAGGAAACAAAGTCAGAGCTGGGAGTGCTTATTGATGTGTTTTTGTTGTTGTTTTTTTTTAATTTTATTTTTTGGGGGCTGTGTAGGGTTTTCGTTGCTGCATGCAGGCTTTCTCTAGTTGCGGCGAGCGGGGGCTACTCTTCATTGCAGCGCACGGGCTTCTCATTGGGTGGCTTCTCTTGTTGCAGGGCACGGGTTCTAGGTGTGTGGGATCCAGTAGTTGTGGCACGCGGGCTCAGTAGTTGTGGCTCGCGGGCTCTAGAGCACAGGCTCAGTAGTTGTGGTGCACGGGCTTAGTTGCTCCTCGGCATGTGGGATCTTCCCGGACCAGGGCTCGAACCCATGTCCCCTGCATTGGCAGGCGGATTCTCAACCACTGTGCCACCAGGGAAGCCCGATGTGTTCTTTTTAGGCCCTGATAAGGTCTGTGTACCATGATTAAAAAAAAGAGGGGGGAGAATACTAGAGGAAGGAATAAACTCACTAATGTGCATCTGAGTGGGAGTAAAAGGATATTACATTGAATCAAATTATGGGGAGAAGAGGGAAGAGGAAGAAAGGGTTACCTGGAGTTTCAATATTTTTTCCCAGGTTACTGAGATATAGTCAACACACAGCACAGTGTAAGTTTAAGGTGTTTGGCATAAGGACCTGACTTCCATATACTGGGAAATGAGTACCACAATAGGTTTAGTTAACATCCATCACGTCATATAGATACCAAAAAAAGAAAAAGAAAAAGAAAAAAAGTTCTTTTCCTTGTGATGAGAACTCTTGGGACCTACTCTCTTCACTTTCAGGTATACCACACAGCAGTGTTAACTACAATCATCATATTGTCTATTACATCCCCAGGACTTACTTCAGTCTTATAAATGGAAGTTTGTAAGTTCTGACTACCTTCATCCAATTCCCCCACCTGCTAGCTCCCACCTCTGGTAACCACAAATCTGACCTCTTTTTCTAAGAGTTTGGTTTTTTGTTTGTTTGTTTGTAAGATTCCACATATTACATGAGATCATACAGTATCTGTCCTTCTCTGGTTTATTTCACTGAGCATAATCTCCTCGAGGGCCATCTACATTGTCACAAAAGGCAAGCTTTCCTTCATTTTCATGGCTGAATAATATGGAATTTCAATATTGCTCAGAGTAGGAGCAATACCCTTAAAGGGGGGCATTAAGGAATTAATATAAATATATCCATTATAGCAAAAAATAAAAACCTAGCTAAATAATTACTTATATTGAAAAACAAAGGCTAGGCATTAAAATGATTATGTACAGAGAAAGGAGAAAATAGATGGGACAGAGAGGAAAGACAGACTTCAAAACTTCACTTGTTTTATAGGTTCAATTTTAGAAATATTTATAAAAATGTTTACATAATTATTGAACAAAAATAATTTTCTAAAAACCTCTTTTAAAAACTTCAAATAAAATAAAATAAAATAAATGAACTTAAATGTATATCCAGTTACTGGCGTAAACATACGGAGAGGAACTATTCCAAGTGATCCCAACACCCTGTAATGTAACTGTATATCCCTAGCCCAATGGACTGAAAACCAGAACAAAACTAAACAAAAAAAGTGAGAAGGTTTTAGTAAGCATACTGTTGGAGTGTCACTGGCGTTTTTATTCAGAAATTATGGTGCGTGTAGTGTGGGGTAAAGTAAATGAGTAACTCGTGTCGGTGTGATTGAGAACTGCTACTTTCAGCTTGAAAAATAAGGAAATACTGGTGTGAGATGAATGAGATCGAGAAGAGTTTTGTGGTGCACACCAGTATAACCTCATGATGTATTTCACCTTAACAATATATATATCTACACATACACACACATACTCTCTATATAAATTTATAGATAGAATTGGTTCATTTCCTAGCTCTGGCTGTGCCCACTGAAAAGGCTGAGAAACAATGACAGACCCAGTCATGATGAGCACCCCTGAGCCCAGACTGTGGTCTCCAAACACCATTGCTTGCTAACAGGAAACAGGTTTCCTTGGAAAAAAGCTGATCCCAGGTCTGAGGCAGGAAATGTACAAGATGAGCCTGGAACACACTGTCACGTGAGAAAGCAAGACAGCTATCAAAAAACAACTAGTACGGTATGAAAAGGACTCAGCCGCCAAACTGAATAGGTTGCCCATCAATAGTCAAAATGAGGCCATTTGAGCATCAGTAAGGGTAAAAACTACAATGGAATGAAACACATCAGATGTATCTTACTTAAATTTATGAGCTTACAGTAATGCTTTTAAGAAATGGTGACTGGGGGGATTATGAAAAACCTTTATGTTGAAAAAAGGCAAAGAATCAAGTATTTACGTTGCTTTTTGTACAAAACCTGAAGCACTGAGTAAACAAATAGTAGATGAGGGGAAGTTTCTCTTCATGAACAATGATTCCTGCTAATAAACGAACAAAGAATAACAGAATTAGACTAGCACCGTTTTGCAATCCCCTGTAAATTTATGAATTTAAGCAAACATCTCATTGCAAAAGGATATACTACTAACCAGTGAACTCCTGACGGAAATACACAAGACCGACTATGAAGTTGTCAGGCAAAACAAAGCGAAGCAAACCGAACAATGCCTCAAGGACTTCCTAGCAGTTCCCAGGAAGTGCAGGAGACAAAGGAACGTGCCTAATACCACTGCAGAGATACAACCATCAAAATCCAGATGGTGGATATTCTACTGGACAAATGATCTGGTTTCTTGAACAGAAAAAAACTAAAATAAAAAAAGAGATGGAACCAGTAGCTTAAAAGAAGCAGCTTAAGGGACATAAATAGACTACTGGCATCCTGATTCATGTAAACTGTAAAAAAAAAAAAAAAAAAAAAAAATCCTACAACATAGCAAAAAGATTTTTAAGACAACTAGAGAAGTATAAATACTGGATATTTGATGATATTAAGGAATTATTGTTTATTATGTTTTAGGTATGATGATGGTATTGTGGCTTTGTATGAGAAAAAGAATCCCAACGGTTTATATACATACTAAAATATTCACGGATGGTATGATGTTGGGAATTTGCCTCAAAACAGTCTGGGTACAGGGGTGGGGTAGATGAAACTGCCCTGATGGCTGTTGAAGTGGAGTGATGGGGTATGGGAGTTCGTTTTATGATCTCTCTACTTTTGGATAGGTTTGATATTTTCTATAACGTAAGATTAATGTTCCTTCAGGAAGTCAACAGTGTTTCTCAAGTGTGGTTTCCCACAGCTGTCACTTGGGGTACTTATTAAATTTCATATTCTGCATGTTAGTCTACTCGGGGTACTTAATAGCAGTAAAAGTCTGCCCAACCCTGATTTCTGAAGCACAATGCCTAGGTGTGAAGCTCTGAAAATTGCATATATGCAGGTGGGTCTTCTGCACACCCCATTTCGCTTTACTTATTTGCATGAAATAAATTATTTCTACTTTCAAAGAGTTTTAAACAATTAAATCTCAAAACTTTTTCCTACTAAAAAACCTTAGAGTAACCTAAAACATCCTTCACACACTGTTTAATTTCCAATAAAAAATTTCCTCTCCATGTCACATGTCAACAAGCCAGTGATTTTCACCACCTATTACGGGAGTAGGGTATCAGATCATACTTTTTAAGGTTTGCTGAGCACTGGGGGTTAATAAACTAGAGCAAAGAGCCTAATATAACTTGGACAAAGTCACAGAAATGTGCCTCTTTTATGGACGACAAGCTTAGCGACAGAAAAGATGAGCAAAACCCTAAACAAAATAAAAAACCTGATCCCATCCAGCTACATCATCAGTTCGACAACTGTCCCCTAGAGTCACAGTCCCCTAGAGACAGTGCGGGGCCACTGTCCCCTAGAGTCACAAGAGCTGTTTTTCAAAAAGCGGGGCCACTGTCCTTAACACAAAAAACGCACTTCTGACGACGGTACTTATCTTTAGAAGCTAGCAATCTGTTGAATGACTCGGTTTCTTCCGTGAGCAAACAGTTTACCAGGATGATGAACAGCCGCCACCAGACAGCAATAGCAAAGGTGTGGACGAAGAACAGAGAGTACAAAGGGGCAGAATCAACACTTACTGAGCGTCACTACGGTGCTGGTGGCAGTCTTTGAAGCTTTGTATAAGTTTTCTAATTTAATCTTTCCTGAAGCATGTAGCTTTTTATACTTGTCTTAAAACGCCAAGCATTTTACCAAGGGGCTTCAGAGCATCCGCATTTTTAAACTGAATTTCTCACTATTTAGCAACTAATTAAATTAAGCATTCCATGTGTCATACAGTAGACTAGCACTTAACACAGGGGTTAGTTCTAAAGTTCCCACCCAACACGAAGTGTGTGTGGGATCAAAATCAGCCTTAAGATTTTGAGATTTTGAGGCGTCAAGCAGATCCTAACACTCTTCCACTCAAATGTTTCAGTGGCTTCCTCCACGTGTATGGAGAAATCTACAGGCCTGGTCCTCTTCAGGGCTTAGAAGGCCATGTATGGTCTGACTGCAGCCGTGTGATACTCCCTTACTTCCTGCCCATCGCCATCCTTTGCTCTGCTCTGGCATCCTGGCCTCCATGTTCTGTACCACAAGCCAGACACAATCCTGTTCCGACCCAGATTTCTTCTCCTCTGGCAAAATCACACAGTGTGTTCCCTTCATGGGAGTTTTGCTCAAAAGTTGTCTCTCTCTGTCTGAGGAGCTGCCCTACCTCTTTCCCCCGCCATTCTGATTCTCCTTAGCTTACAATCAGAGCGTTTCAGAGCGTTCATCACAGCTGACCTTGCAGCATATATTCCCTGTTTGTTTGCTGTTTATCTTCCACTCTAGAATGAAGCTTCTGAGAGGCGGGGGACTTTGTTCACTGCGCTGACTCAGCACCCGTAAAAATGCTGGCACAGGGAAGGCACTAAGTATTACTGAATGAATAGAAAAGTCCCCTAGAGTCTAGGGCCTAGACCGTGCATCAAGGATAGTCTACAAGGTTTTTGTTTATACCACCATGTGCAATAATTACCTCAAACACTGAAGTTTAGAAACCACTGAGCTAGGCTAAGCCACGAGGGGAAAGTCTGTAGCAGGTGTGTGTGTGGGCGTCCAAACCGGTGTGCCTCGAACATCCCTGGTGGAGAGAATTCTAAAGCCTTCTTGCTAGCACGAAGCATTTCCTTAATCCCGCTTTGATAGTAAGTCTCTGTATCTTAAATGTTTAGTTGATTTTGCTGTTGTTGTTATTGTGAGGGTTAAAGGAGATGATAGCAGAGTTCTCCAGAAGTGAGATTCTTTTTTTTTTTTTTTTTTTTTTAAGCGGTACGCGGGCCTCTCACTGTTGTGGCCTCTCTCGTTGCGGCAGAGCACAGGCTCCGGACGCGCAGGCTCAGCGGCCATGGCTCACGGGCCCAGCCGCTCTGCGGCATGTGGGATCCTCCGGACCGGGGCACAAACCCGTGTCCCCTGCATCGGCAGGCGGACTCTCAACCACTGCGCCACCAGGGAAGCCCCCAGAAGTGAGATTCTTAGTCATCCTGATAATTAAAGGTAACTTCCATTCTGACGTGCTGGAGATTACCCATGGACCAGCACACTACCAGGTTTCTGCATATCTCAAAATGTTTCTCCTGTCATTGCAGCACATATACTGCCGTCCTTTAATTAGAAAGGTTGTAGCTCTACCCGTATTTTTCCCTTTCTTAACATATAAACTTAAGATCTTCCTATGGCCATTTCCATGTAAGTGCACAAGTAAGCATCCTAGCATAGCATGGGTACATGACATTCAATTACTAAGGCCAAACTACACAGCCCGAGTTCTTGTCTTCAGTGAATTTTGGCATAAGAAGTAAGTGTGTGGTAGAAAATGGTGTAACAAAATTGAGATATTGGCACTGGAGTGACCTAGGTAACCATGCTTATGTTAGCAAAATGTCAGCATGGAAATCAAAGATTGGACTCGCCATGCAAAACAAGGTTAAGTGGTGTCTTCTGAAATGGAATAGACAGAGATGGGTCCCCAGGCTTGTACGTTTCTTCTTCTTTTTCTCTTTTTAAAGACATCATTGAGAATCTCATTAATGTTATAATTTGAAAGGTGTTTTCTGCCTCTAATGGAAGATTTAGACTAGCTGAGGAAACTATCACTGGTTCCCCATATTACAGCCTTACCAATTAAAAAATGCAAATTGTTTCATACTATTAATGATTTCAACTTCGAAAGAAGCCACTTCTACTCTTCCTTTTAAGTGAGTTAAGTTTTAAGTGGCTAAGTTTAAGTGAAAAAAATATCCTGAGATTGCAAGGTAGCTGTTTTTAAAAAATACAATACCCTGTCATTACTTGCAAGTCCTTATTTTAGGGAACCAAGATTTTCTCAATACTGTGCAACAATATTAAAAAAAAAAAATCGTCAACAAAAGGGAATAAATTGGAAACTGAAGTTAGAAAAGCCTACAGCTGTCATCCATAACACTGATTTCAAATTTCTGTGTTCATCCACAAAGGCTCCTTGTTCTTTTTCTGGGTTTTATAAGTCAGCTTTATACATTGAAATCTAACAAATTTTTCCTTTATCAGTTTTATATATTGAGGTTTCACCTAAGACTGTGTTTGAAAAAGGAACTGATACTAAAAAATAACAATAAAGTGAACAGGGCCCTGCAGGGGGGGATATCTTAGAATTTGGAAAGTGAAGAAGAGAATATTGTTTGCTGACCTGTTTATTATAATATTAAATTCTATACTTTTTTTTAAATGATTCATCACTGCATGTAATATATTATACCACGGAAAATATCAAGTCAATGCCTTAAAATAAATATTTTGGACTCAACTGCAAAAAAGAAAAAAAAAGAAAAGAAAAGAAAAGGAGCTGGTACTAAAAATATTTGTAAATCGTCAAGTAAAGGCAGTGGATGATATCTGTACCTGTGGGTGATTACTGCTGTAGCTCCTGCCTAAATACGGGCAAGAAAAGAAAAAGAAAAAAACAGAGTTCTTGGGCAACTTTCCTCCCACATGATAGCAAACACTTGGATGTAAGTAATGTCTCCATGGTCTATTTAATCTTCTTTTTCATGTTTGGAGTTAAGCAGGCAAAGGGCTGGAGGCATCATGGATGCAACGTGTTTGCACACGTGAACAGTTCTCAGAGAACAGAGGGATGGGGGTAGAAAGAGTTTCATCTGCCTGTGATACCGTGGCCCCTGCCATCACCTTTCCCATTGGGTACTTTCTGATTCAAGGGAAGGAATGTGCTGTGGTGGAGAGGGCATGGGTTTTTTATTACTCAGACTGACTTAAGGTCAAAACCAGCATGTTTATTATTAGTAGAGTAACTCTGAGCTGACTCACTTCCGTTTTGTCTAGCCTCTCTTATCTGCAACATGGAGATGGCAATATCCACCTTGTCGAGCTACCTCTCCATCTTACAAGAAATAACACATGAGAGTCACCTAGCCCCAGACTCAGGGTTCAATAAATAGCTTCTGCCCTGCTCTTGGGACCTTGGAGGAATGCCGACCAGCCTGCTGCAGCCACAGGGATCGGAGTTCTATCTGCGGAAAGGACTTTCCAGGCAAGAGATGCAGCCCACCCTGTTCCTGAGCGCCACGAAGAGGCCCTTCCAGAAATCCAGCCATGGGCCTCATTCTAACCTCCTTGAGCCCCACTTTGGTGGTAGTCTGTGAACACGCCTGATCCAAGAGGAGAAAACAAACAAACAAACAAACAAACAAAAAGGGCAGGAGAGGAGCAGACTCCTCCAAGGGCTGATGCCGGACGGAACAAAAAGGCAGCGTCGACGTTTTCTAAGCATTCAATGGGGGCGCCTTCTCTCCACATTTAAAAGCAGGCGTGTGCCACTCCAGCTGTTCAAATCATATGGGGCTGAAAATAGTAGAGCGGAAAGAAACGTGGCCTTTGTAATTAAGAGTTCTTTTTTTTGCCCCTTCTCAAAGCCAACAGGAACAAACTGAACTGAAACTTCGTTGTTTAAAAGGTTAAAAAGTTGTCATCCCCCTGGGTCCTATCTTTGGCCTTGCTTTCTTTGTCTTTCTAAGATGCTGAAGATGTTTGCTGAATGTACAGAAAATGCGAGCACACATGGGGAGTGGCATTGGCAACGGCTCTCCTAGCATCACTGGGGCAGGGCAGTCCTCTTCCCAGGAAACCAAACAGCACACTACTCACTGATCCCTTTGTTTTTTTTTTCTCTAACTCATGAGCTTGTAATGTGGTTAACGAGTAAGATGGCTGCTTACTACAAGCAGGGAGAATTCTGCAAACAGCATTCAATTGTATCCCCAAACAGAAAGCTTGGAATTTGGTGGAAGAGAAACAAGGTGTTTGGTGAGCCCAGAACCAGAGTCAAGACTGTGAGCTTCTTCAGGCCAAAGCTTCTAGTTCCTTCTCCCGGTACAGGGCCTGTGGCTGGCACTCAATAAATATTTGGAGAATTACAAAATGCAGGAATGAATAAGGGATGTCCAGAACTGCTAGTGAATTGTACCTTATGGGAAAACCTTTCCGGGTTTTGTAAATAGTGTAAAATTAAACTCAGCTAACAAAACAGGAAGATTTAGGGGTATCCATCTCATGTCCCAGTCTTCCGAGAAAAAAATATTAAATATTTCTGGATATATATATTGGAATATTACTCAGCCATTAAAAAGAACGAAATAACGCCATTTGCAGCAACATGGATGCAACTAGATAGAGATCATCATACTGAGTGAAGTAAGTCAGACAAAGAGAAATATCGTATGATATCCCCTATATGCGGAATCTAAAAATAAATGATATAAATGAACCTATTTACAAAACACAGACTCACAGACTTAGGGAACAAACTTATGGTTACCGGGGGGAAGGATGGGCGGAAGGGATAGTCAGGGAGTTTGGGATCGACATGTACACACTGCTGTATTTAAAATGGGTAACCAACAAGGACCTACTGTGTAGCGCAGGGAACTCTGCTCAGTGTTACGTGGCGGCCTGGATGGGAGGGGAGTTTGGAGGAGACTGGATACATGCATATGTATGGCTGAGTCTCTTGGCTGTGCACCTGAAACTATCACAACATTGTTAGTCAGCTATACTCCGATATAAAAAGTTAAAAAAAAAAGGGAACAAAATTGGCTCATGTGTAGAGACATGGTTGGACCTAGAGTCTGTCACACAGAGTGAAGTACGTCAGAAAGAGAAAAACAAACATTGTATATTAACGTATGTATGTGGAACCTAGAAAAATGGTACAGATGAACTTATTTGCAGGGCAGATGCAGAAAACAGACGTGTGGACACGGGAGGGGGGGTGATGACTTGGGAGACTGGGATTGACATATTTATAACTACCATAAATAGAGCTAGTGGGAATCTGCTGCATAGCACACGGAGCTCAGCTCCATGCTCTGTGGTGACCTAGATGGGTGGGATTGGGGGGGGGGGGCGCGTGGGAGGGAGGCCCAAGAGGGAGGGGATGCATGTATACATATAGCTGATTCATTTCTTTGTACAGCAGAAACTAACACAACATTGTAAATCAACTATACCCCTATTTAAAACAAAAGACTTTTGCAGTCAGTAGGGAAAATTAAACAGGCATCAGAAACAACATTTAAAAAATATGCTATTAAAAAATTTAAAGCATAGAGTCAAATTTAGGAATTAACGCAAACGGACCAAGGAATTTCTGAAACTTAACACCAGATTCAGAAATGGACCTGAACGCGGTGATCCACGTTATGCTACACTCTTGATTCTTGCTCTTGTCTTGGGTATTGTAACAAAGAAGCGTCCTGGATACATAAAGAGGGAGATAACCTCACATCCGGGAGGACTCAGAAGTGAACATCACTGTGGGAGACACAGGGGTTTATCAAGGAAGGAGAGCACGCCTTCAAGCAGCACACAATCTAACGAGCAGTAAGAACCAGCCTGATCTAACGAAGCAATAACCACAAAAATAAAGCTATAGGAAAAATGATACTATTAGAAAATAGACAATCCAGCTACAAATGTAGGCAAAAACCCTGAACAGACGCCTTACTACGAAAGATCTGTAGGTGGCAAAGTAAGTATATGAAGAGATGCTCCAAATCACAGGTCATTAGGCAACTTCACGTTAAAACAACGAGATACCACCACTCACCTACCAGAATGACCAAAATCCCGAACACGAACACCACTAAATGCTGGGGAGGACTTGAAGCAACAGGAAACTCTCATTCACTGCTGAAGGGAAGCAAAATGGTACAGCCACTTGGGTGGAGAGTCTGGCAGTTCCTTACCAGATGAAACATACCCTTACCACGTGATCCAGCAATCACACTCCATGGGATTTACCCAGGGGAGGTGAAAACTTATGTCCAAATAAAAACTTTTATGTGGAGGTTTATAGCAGCTTTATTAATAACTGCCCAAACCTGGAAGCAACCACGATGTCCTTCAGTAGGTGAATGGATAAACTGTAGTACGTCCGTGCAACGGAGTATTATTCAGCGATAAAAAGAAGTGAGTTATCAAGCCACGAAAAGATATGGAGGATCCTTAAGTGTACATCACTAAGTGAAAGAAGCCAATGTAAAACGACTACATACTGTATGTGTTGGTCCAACTATCTGACATTCTGGAAAAGGCAAAACTAGGATGACAGTATAAAGATTAAGGGTTTGGGGGATGGGAGGCAGGGGGCTGTGCTCCATGAATAGGTGGAACACGGGATTTTTAGGGTGGTGAAACTATTCTGTATGATACCGTAATGGTGGGTACAGTATCATATACCATTGATACCAACGATACCATATATCATTATACCTTTGTCAAAACCCACAGAATGTACAACAGAAAGAATGAACTCAACTGTAAACCTTCGACTTCAGCTAATAACAATATATCAATATTGGTTAATAACAGGGGACACTGTGCTTGGGGTAAGGGCAAGGCAGGGAATGTGGCAACTCTCTGTACTTTCCCATCAACTTTTCTGTAAACCTAAAACTGCTCTAAAAAAATTAAAGTCTGTTAATTAAAAAAAACAAAACTGTACTGTCAGCTGTTTGAGATTTTTCCCTCCAGATGACTTTCCAGATACTGGCTGGGGCCCAGTGGAATTCATCAGAGAAGATGCCATCAAGATGACTCCCAGCCAGGCTTTGAAAGACCAGCAGGGACTGGTTTGTGAGTCAAGAACTGGGAGGACATGGTGTTTCAGATGGAGGTGACAGGCAAGGCTTAGAGGTAGAACCCACTGGGAAGAGTGGCCAGCAGAGCACTGCACTTGACCACAAGACAAAGGTCACAAGTTGACAAGTAACTGGAGGTAAGAGTGGAGGTGTTGGATGGTACTTAGGAGTTCAAAACGGGATCTGAGGGCTTCCCTGGTGGCGCAGTGGTTGAGAGTCCGCCTGCCGATGCAGGGGACACGGGTTCGTGCCCCGGTCCGGGAAGATCCCACGTGCCGCGGAGCGGCTGGGTCCGTGAGCCATGGCCGCTGAGCCTGCGCGTCCGGAGCCTGTGCTCCGCAACGGGAGAGGCCACAGTGGTGAGAGGCCTGCGTACCGCAAAAAAAAAAAAAA
This sequence comes from Orcinus orca, assembly GCF_937001465.1. Lineage (NCBI taxonomy): Eukaryota > Metazoa > Chordata > Mammalia > Artiodactyla > Delphinidae > Orcinus > Orcinus orca. The sequence goes on along the minus strand of NC_064568.1, from coordinate 93,335,258 downwards.
AAAAAAAGGGATCTGAAAGGTGAGTGAGGTCACTCTGGACAACTGGGAAGGGACATGACAGAGTCAAAATGAGGTACAAGGAAGCATCTGTTAGGTTTAGGCCAAGAGACACGAGAGAAAGTGAACCCCACTACAGGTGAGGTTATCAGTCATTAGCCCTGAGGGAAAGTCAACAGAAGATACTGGGAATCTTAAGGGAAAGTAAAATTTCCAAGAAAAGACATGCTGAGCTATGTTAAGGAGGCCAAGGTGGAAGAGTAATACTTTCTCAAAAGTCCTGACCAGGAGGAGGGAACCCAAGAGCGTAGCTCTCTATCAAGCAGGGTCCCTAGATCTTCTCCTCATTCAGGTTTCTCATCTTACCACAATTAAGGGCAGAGCAAGAGACCTACAGTGGATCCCAGCAGGAAAGAGAATGAGAGGGAGGAGAAAGGGCACCTGCAATTGGTGAAGCCAGAGAATGGTCACTCTTATATCCATGCACTGAAAAACTCAGAAGCCATAGATGTTTTCAATACCTATATTTATTAACAAGGAAAAACGTTCACAACAGATTCCTAAGTGAGAAAAGAAGGTTCAGAAGAGTCTACCAATTATGATGCCATTTTTGTAAAGCTGCCTCCATTTATTTGTATATGTATGCATAGAAAATGTTCTGGAAGAAAACACTCAAATGCCAACATTTACGGGCGACAGCAACATGGTAGGTTTTTTATGTTGCTTCTCTGTAGTTTCCTAACTCCTCTAAAAGCTATTGCAGAGATTACTTCTAAGAGACTAATTTTTTCAAATGGAAGAGGTAACGCTCTTTCCATCTCGTAACTCAAGCCTCCAATAACGTTCTCCTTGTTAAGAGTAGAATAGCCAATGCCTTACACAAAAGCCAGTGCTCGCTTTAGATCACCGTGGTGCAGCCTCTCGTGATACAAATTACGTCAACAGCCACGTCTGATGCCTAAGGGAAAAAAGCAATGGAAATTCCAGAGAACTAAAGTTAAAAAACGTAACGGCAGGAGCAGCAACAGCAGCGGCAAAGAGAAATGTCTGGAGAGGGAAGGAGACAGACCTCCACATATTCCCAGCACTTGTTTCCTGGACTCTGGAGGAGGGTTTCTTGATTAGTCTATTTAAAAAAATTGTTATTGTAAAAAAAAAAAAAAAAAAAAAAAACCTTCTGGCTAAAAATAACAGTAAAATGCACAAGACATGCAGAAATACCCCATGATGCAAATTATTTATGGAGATAATGTAGCAACGTGACCAGGAATTAGCATGCCTCACAGTTTCTCCTCAGCTGAGATGGGTTCCCCAGCCACAAACCTGAGGGATGCATGGTCCAATCACCAGTGCTGGATTGCGATGTTTGTTCTTATCCATCAGAACTGTTGCTTTAAGGGGGGGGTGGTGGTGATGGTAGTGGTCCTCAGGGTAGGGAGGAATGGTAGAGCGAAACAGGTATCCAGCACCAGTGCTTTAAAAGATTATCTTTATCATCTTTCCTAAGCTGACAGTTTCATCTTGAAATCTGTTACAGGAAATACCTTTAACCAAAAGCCATCTGTTTTGAATTCTCCCTTTCTATGGGCATAAATTCACTACAGCTATTTACTGTAGTTCAGTTTTTAGGCATATTGCAATTATCTTTCCTGTAACTTTCATTTCTATTGCATTAAAGTAGGAATATAAGAGAGCCAGCAGGGAAAACTTTTTAAGAACAGTTCACTTTAAACTTTATTACCTGCTAACAACCCTGTCCAAATTCTAGTAGGGGAAAAAGCCAAACTATTTTCTAAAAGAAGACTAAAAGATTGTCTGAAGATTCCATTTATTCCTGTTTTTTTCTGTTCCTTATAAAACATGGATATGCTCTTGGTAAAGCTATCCAATTTCTGTTTCAATCTAGTGACCACTGAATATTTAACTCTGTTTACCTACCAAACAGGGAACTGTAGCAATAATCACAGAATGACAGCAGGAACAACAATATAAACCAAACTGATAATTTGTCTCCTATTAACCTTGATAGTAACATCACTGAGAACTAACACACTGAGGCTAGAGCCTAATCATTTAGTTTGGAGAAAATAAACTCATTTACAAGGTAATAACCACTACCTGATAAAGGGGGACATACTGTGAGGGAGTGTATGTTATCCCTGGGCTATGAGTATACAGTGAGGTACACAGTTACAACTCAACACACATCATACTAACCAAAGGAATCAAATCCCAGCCCCCTTTCTAAGGAGATTACTATTAACAATGTGCTAAGTTAATGCATGCGTTTATAAAATGTCCGTGCCTGATACTGGAGATACTGAGATTTAGAACCACCAGTTCTCAGTGCTGCTTGAGAACGTACACTGAATCATTCCTCAGCAGCAAAGGGAGAAAAACAGTACATTACAAGTCATGCCCAGAAGGTAAAAGGGACATAGTCTCCTGCCTTGCTGTCTTAATTTTGAATGGAAGAATGTACACTTACTTAGATTAATGCTGCTTCTGAACAGAAGCACAAAATAGTGGGTAGATTTGTGATAGAAAACTATTTGAGAGGTTGAGTGATCATCTGGATCAAGTCTCTGCACCTAAAAATATAGGGAGGCAGATTTGAAGGTTTCTAAAATCTTCCAAAACTGTACAGTGGACAGAGTTGCTCTTCGGCCACCCAAAACTAGAAAGGCAGATTTTTTTTTTTTTTTTTTTTTTTTGCCGTACGCAGGGCTGTCACTGTTGTGGCCTCTCCCGTTGTGGAGCACAGGCTCCGGACGCGCAGGCTCAGTGGCCGTGGCTCACGGGCCTAGCCGCTCCGCGGCATGTGGGATCTTCCCAGACCAGGGCACGAACCCATGTCCCCTGCATCGGCAGGCAGACTCTCAACCACTGCGCCACCAGGGAAGCCCTGTTTGTAGATTTTTTGATGATGGCCATTCTGACTGGTGTGAGCTGCTACCTCACTGTAGTTTTGATTTGCATTTCTCTAATGATTAGTGATGTTGAGCATCCTTTCATGTGTTTGTTGGCAGTCTTTCAGGAGGTGGTTTTGATCAGTGTTAATTTTAACTGTGTACTCATGTCCCTTGTGGATTTATTAGCCTGGTTACATTGCTTCAGGTACCACAGAAAGCACAGGTGGGTGAGAAAATAAGGTGACAAAACCCAGTGAAATAATACACAGGTGGCAGCATACACACACCTGCATCTTCACCCGCTTTTCAAAAATAAGATTCTATTTTCCTCCTCTATACTCTACATGTTCTCGGACAGATTGAATAAGCATTTGTAAAGAGACATATATTATTTTGATTAATATTTCACGCAAAACCTCTTATTGTACAGAAAGAATATGGGAGTTGGACCTTCCTTTACCTATATGGCTGGGCTCTCTCCTTCACCTGCCACTGTTCTAGACTCTGTGCTGGAAACCAGACCAGGTGGAACACAGCAAACTGTATTTTCCTTTCAAGATCAGATGCAATGAGTCAGTGTTTGTGCAGTAATCTGCTAGTAAAGCAAACAGGCAGAACTGAGAACTCCCAAACACGCCGTGTTTTCATTTCCATTTCACAAGACAATGAAGCTCACCACACAGGGACATTTTAAATGATGAGGTCCCCTTCCACACATCGACCCGTCCTTCACGTAACCGTTTGAGACTTTCTGCTAAGAATGTCTAAAATGCTTGCTGTTTCTCAGCAGCAAACAAATGCCTTTAGCCTCTGACCCAGCATCGGGGTTTCTCAAACCCTCTCCTGTCTGAAAATGTGTCCCCAACCAAGTAGCAGTACCTGGCGATCACCCTGCCAGACACGGGGGCCAAGCCTCTAGCCCCCAAAGGGGCAGAGCCATTCCCTCGACCGATTTCAGAGCTAACCCAACACCTGTATCAGTGAGCACAAAATGAAGAGCTAATACCATCAAGTATCCTCACCAGAGGTTGGTTTTAAAACTCTGTAAGTGGAGATAATGTAGGACTCTGAGCTACAAAATTGGCCCGCCTGCTCCCAGAGGACCATGCTCTGGGCTTTTAGCCCTCCTTGCCTTGTCTTCCTCTATCCCCTTGATTTTACTTGCTGTCAACTTCACGGTCAAGGGAAGGTGACCCTCAAAGCAAAGAGCACAACGCAGGCCACGCAGCAGCCTGCGCCACCCTGTCTACGCTCTCTGTACTTCCTACTTTTTACTGGAAAATTTACAAGAAAACAAGGCAAATTATTATCGGCTTCATGCACATTTAGGTGTCCCCTGCCCCCATTTTTTTGGATCTATAAAAGATAGCACTTAGCACATGGGAGTTATAACCCCAAAGCCCGAAAAGGACCCTGCCAACTCCCACCCAATATCGTGCAGTTTCGGTGACAACAAACTGGGTCCCAAACGGAAAGGTGAAAACCACAAGTTCTCAGTCTCAGTGAGTTGAATTTAGTGAAATGAAACAGTCATTTCTATTTTAGTATTTTTAAAGAGTGACACTTAATAGCACAGTTAAAAGGTCACTTCTTGAAATTAACGAGTGAGCCCTGGTCCCATCCGAGGGTAAAGAAGGATTTTTTTTTAGAGGGTCTGAGGGTCCCTGGAACACACTGCCTATTTTGAGGTGTCACAGGGAAACCCGTTGGAAAGAAGAGTCTTCAGCTGCGGTGGCGTTGTAATATTACCTGTCAGCCAAAGACACTTTCTTTATGGGTCTTTCAATCAGCCCATCGGTAGGTATTTGTTCAGAAACCCCAGTACACAGGAGCGGGCAGGACCCCACCAGGAAGTGATGCAATAAACGTTGCCTGCAAGGTCTGACTCCCTTAATGTGTTCTGAGCCCTCCCGGTAGACTTCACATAGACACTGCGCATGACCTGAGCGCCTCTGCCCTTCTTTGAAGGCTCACCATCCTCTTTTCTGGTTCCACTGTTTAGAAAGCCCATGTCAACCTGGAACCACCTCTCAGTTGCAGTGTTTCTCTTTTCTCCAATGATCCCTGGGACGCCTCTTTGGAAACCTTCCTGAATTGCCTAGGCTAACAAATGCTTTTAGGCATTTGCCATTAACCGAGTTTTTACGTAACGAATTGATGATGTCAACATCCTGCTTCAAATCTTTCAAGGACTCTCTCCTGTCTTCAAGATACAATGCAAACTCCTCCGCAGAGCTTTCTGAAAAGACACTTGGTGATCTGGCCCCTCCCTTGACACTTCTCACCTGCTCTGCTCTAGCGGCTCTGGACTATTTGCACTTTTCCAACATGTCATGTTCTCTCTCCTCTCTGAGCTTGGCACACGCTGTCCATCATGTGACCAACTGAAGCTGGCATTTCCCCCATCCCTTGAATCTGGACTTACGGGGTGACTTGCTTTAGCCATAGGGAAATTAGCAAAGATGCTGCAAGGAGAGGTTAAAAAGCACTTGTGTGCTGGAGTTCATCTTCTCTTGCTGCTCCCGGGAGCCCTGAGATCGCAATACGAAAGCTCAGACTAGCCTCCTGGAGGATGAGAGACCACGTGGGGCAGGGACCAGCAGTCCCTCTCCCAACCAGCCTTACAGCTGGACATACGAGTGAGGCCATCGAGGACCAACCAGTCACAGCCAAGCTGGCTAGCCTAGAATAACCCAGCTGACTCACAGAATCACAAGAAATAATACACGCTTGTTGTTTTAAAGCCACTGAACGCCGGGGTGGCTTGTTACATATATATGCCAACTGATACACCCACCTTGTTTCCAGGTTAACACCTGTCGGTCCTTCAGGTCTGGGAATGAAGAGTTCTCTGAGGCCAGAAGATGCCACACTGGTTTCCATCCATGGCATCCTCTGGGTACCACTAAAAGAGCCCTGGCCACAGTGTAAAGGAGTTGCCTATTTTCTCATCTCTTTTCCCACTGACTGGAAGCTCTTTTTAGCTGTGGTGGATGCCTTCCCTAGTGCACACACCTGGTAAATACTTGCTGAAAGAAGACACAGGAATGTATACCTCTATCTTCTGGTTTTCTCTATCTTTAATTTCAAAGAATTAGACCAGGTAACTTTCACCTATCACCACCTAGACATGGTAACCACATCAAAATATTATAGTTTTTCTTTTTTTTAGAGTTCCACTCATATCAATAGCCTTTGGGAATCTCCCTACTCTTTTTACAGATGAGACTATTGTATCTTCCAAACTCACTGTACCTTTCAGTTTGACTAATACGAAAAAATTCACCTAAAATTCCAAGGCCCCTTAGAGTATGCACATGGATAATTCTGACAAATGCTCCTACCTTCACCATCATAATTACTCTACCATATATGTCAAAGAAGCAGAAGACTTTGACAATACATAACTGACTTCGCTGGCGATGCAATGACACTGACAGTTCATGACAATTCCTATTACAGAGGAAACATCTCTACAACAAAGAGACTAGCGAGTACCAACTGTTCACCTGTTCATTTCAGCAACACATCACGATAGATTTTGTTTTGTGAAATTTATTATCCTAACAGCATTATAGCTGCCACGGTGACTAGGGAGCAATCCCTGGGCTAAAATTTAACTCACATTATCTCATTTAATTCTCTCAACAATCCTGCAGCATAGATATGACCAGCCCTATTTTACAGACGAGGCAAATAAGACTCAGAGAAGGGGGTCAATTTCCCCAAGGACACACAACTACTGAGTGGCAGGTCTAGGATCTGAACCCACAGATGTGTCCAAAAGCCCTTATTTGGACGAATACCTTTAAATCTCACGTTAGCAAATGAAAGTAAGAACTACCTTCCTTCGGAAGACATGGAAATAGAGGCACTGAGAAAAAAAGTAGCTTACCCATGGTCTCAGAGGGCTGGGAAGGAGAAGAAAACCCAGGCGTCCATCCTTAGCCTGATGCTCCTGTTACTGGACCAAGCCCAAGGAACCCCCACTGTCTCCTTAGTTGTAACAGTTAGATTCACACCTACCTCTGTGACTGACAACGGGGAGAGATAACAGGTTCTTTCTCTTCTAGATGTGCTTCCAATTACTGTATATCTAGATAGGTTGTGAAAAAAAACAGTATGAAGCATGAAGCTCATGAGTCCTAACTGGGCTACGATCTGCTTTACCAGATTTCTTTTAAAAAAGCAACCAACCTAGAGAAGGACTTTAGTCTTCCAACTTTAATGTAATTCACGGTCTGTATCTACTATTCATATCAATATGACAGAACTGATTTCCTTGCCTGTGTACCATGAAGAACAATGAACACTTAGCATTAAATATTGAATTAAGAGTTACATAATGATCCTTTCCAAAAAAAAATCAACTCTGCTTCTCCACCATATCAAAATGTACCTGAGGGCTTCCCTGCTGGCGCAGCGGTTGAGAGTCCGCCTGCCGATGCAGGGGACACGGGTTCGTGCCCCGGTCCGGCAAGATCCCACAGACGGCGGAGCAGCTGGGCCCGTGCGCCATGGCCGCTGAGCCTGCGCGTCCGGAGCCTGTGCTCCGCAACGGGAGAGGCCACAACAGTGAGAGGCCCGCGTACCGCAAGAAAAACAAAAATGAAAACAAAATGTACCTGAGATATTTATCGTTCTAGAAACACACAATGTCTTCCACAGTCTAAACCGTTTCAACGACTTAACGTAATGACCTGTTGGGCACACCACGTGCTTGTCACACAAAACTGATTTATTTAAGAAACATCTTGGAAACACAGGATGCTCTGAAAGTACAAACAACTCCCTTGGAGTTTCTTTTTTGTCCAAGTATTATTTCTCTTAGTTCCAGTTCCAGATATTCATTATCTATCCTTATTCTAGTTATGAAAGGGGCATTAATATATGCTGAGTATATAAAATGTACTAGATAGGAGTGCACATCGCTGCTTGAGTATACAGAATGTACTAGAAATGCTCGGTTACACCCTAACCGGCTTCCCCGGCCTGAAGACACAGGTACATGCTGTTATCTCAGCTAAGTCTGGTCATTCTGTGGAGCAAATACTAAAAGGTCTCTGCAAATACAAAAATTCTTTTAGTAATGAAAGGTACTAATGATATTTTATGTCATTGGTGGGCTTCAAATGTTCTGGGGACGTCCCTTTCACCAGATTCTCTAGCTCCCCAGCACCCTTTTTTTGTGAAAAATGTCCTGACATCTCCATGCCAAGAGAGACAGAGGCACTCCCTAGGAAAAAATGTCAGTCAAAGGCACTGGCTAGGGGCTTCTCTGATGAAACGGCTATGGAGTTAAGTCCCCAAGATATCCACGGTCAGTTGACTGCCCAATTTTAGACTTAATCTAGGCAACGCCAACTAAGTTAGGGGCTTTAAGATAGAAGGCTTCTATGTTCTTTTGGATCCAAATCAGAAGAGGGGGAAAAAGTCATTTAATGCCAAGTCAATTTGACATCAACGGCGGAGGAGAGTAATTAAAGAGGACAAGGGGTGTTCCTTTGCAATGCTGCGAACGCCGATAATCACTAGAGCCCAGTCAGAGAACTCCAGTTACACTCAACTGCTTTCAGGCCACACCTGTCAACAGGAAAAGGAGCCAAGATTGACTGGGCTGTTCCCCTTTATCCTCCTCCCTTAACCTCTGATTCCTCCCAAATATCTACCCATGTCCCCAACTCTGAACACCAGTGCTGATAAGCAACGGGAACATTAACCCAATTCACAAGAAAAACTGATACCATCTAATGTTCTGAGATCACCTAACATCCTGGCCCGGCAGTCCCCACATTCTGCCTGGACTACCCATTAATCAGTCTGTTATTCTCCATGGGATGCTATCTGCACCAGAAAGACCATGTGGTCCACGATCCTTAGTAAGTGACACTCCCATGATACTGACATACTCTTCCTGGAGGCCTGCCCAGATGAAGGAAATGGAAAATCCTCCTTCAGCAAGGTGACCGCCACCTCCCTTCTGACCCTCTGGAGGCCTCCTTCTTCCACTGCCACTCCTCTTCTTGCCTTTAGGGAAGTGCTAGCCAGCAGGTTGCTAGGACAACGGGCGTCATTGCTGGGGCTCAGAAATAGATCGCCAGCAGAGTGGGCAACCTGGACTGTAAATTCTGATGACAGCAACAAGATACCGATTGGCAGCTAATCTGCTCCACTAAAGGAATGACAGACTAACATTACCCAGCGGACAGCTCTCACCTTGACATACTATCCTTTAATCTGCACTTGTACTTGATGTGGTGGTGACAGAGAAGGGGTAAGAAACTCACTGAAGATACAGGCTGAATGACTATTCTGAATTATGTGAGCTTGTAGATATGCAGGAACCAACTGACATTTATATATTTATTAGTCTCCTGAAAGTGGAGGGAGGGAGGTTGTTCATAGCAGAAGGAGAGCCAGAAACAGGTAGAACAACTGAGGTTGCCAAAGAAAGGGAAGGGAAAAAAATCTGTTTGCACAGGCAATAGCTGTCCCTGTTCTGAACAACTGCATCCTAACCTCATACTCCCTCTTCTTGGAGAACAAGGAAGAAAAGACAAAAGACACTGAGAAACTAGGGCTTGCCATGGTAGGAGAAGGGAACAATCTTTGTGTCCAGTTCTCTTTGTTCTGCAGGGTAAGGTGTACAATGCTTACAGTGGATAGCAACTTGTAGGAGACCCAGACATTAAGACTGCCTATCAAAGTCTTGGATTTTAGCCCTGGAGAAATTACAATTTTTCAGTTCTATGCAAGCTGCAAAGACTGCAGGAAAAAAAAAAAAGAAAAATGAAATGAAGAGCAACCTAATGGAAATTTTCAGAAAACAATTTTAGCAAGAGCATTTTCATTTCCAGATATGCAAAACATTGATGTCCCAATGTCTGTAAGGATGGCTGATGTACAGAATGAAAGATGTAGCACAGCCCAGTACCCGTGCAGCAGTCCCAAGCAGCAAATTCTGTTGGCACTGTGGACAAGTCCTAGTGCTAGACAGTCGTGGCCGGAAGGGAGATGGTCACAGCACGTGTGTGATAAAGGTACTGGGAAAGACGTAAGATTTACAGGTGGAAGAAGCTGGTGAAGAGTCCAAAGAGCATGACAGGAACTTGAGTTTTGGAAACAAAAAGATTCTGAAGGAGGTTGCCGTTTGTATCCCATTAACATTTCCACTTTGGGGGATTCTACTTAAGGAAGTTGTTTCAGAACAGAAGTACAAATAGAAAACTGACATTGGACTTCCCTGGTGGCACAGTGCTTAAGAATCTGCCTGCCAACGCAGGGGACATGGGTTCGAGCCCTGGTCCGGGAAGATCCCACATGCTGTGATGCAACTAAGCCCATGTGCCACAACTACCGAGCCTGTGCTCTAGAGCCCGCGAGCCACAACTACAGAGCCCACATGCCACAACTACTGAAGCCTGCGCACCTAGAGCCCATGCTCCGCAACAAGAGAAGCCACCGCAGTGAGAAGTCCGCACACCACTACGAAGGGTACCCCCTCTCGCCACAACTAGAGAAAGCCCGTGCACAGCAACAAAGACCCAACACAGCCAAAAATAATTTTTTTTTTTTAAAAAAAGGAAACTGACGTTGAAACACTAAAATCCCCCAACATAGTAAACTTAGCTGTTTGAAACCTATCTCACCTAAAAAGCATTTTATGTAGAAAATGACTTTTTTGAATCATGTAACATTCTTATTCAGGTGTCTGCAAAAGGTTAACATAATCCTCAGGACATAGAGAAGACGGGTTAATTCTTTCAATCTAAGAGTCCCCCCTCTTGGAATTTATTACATAGTAAGCACTGGAAATTTAATGTGAATATATGTTGAGGGAAGGAGGGGTTAAATGATTTTCTGGTCTTAAAAAAATGATTATTTTACAAAAGTGAAAACGTGGGAAATTAAAAGAATGAAATTATCTGTTTCTCTTTATACATTAGTCCCAAAGAACAATTTATTTGCTGATAACTATCAGATTTTGTTTTGGCTTTATGACAAAATGTCATTTAGTTCCTATCTCTGCCTTACTTTTTCTCTAAGAAAGCAAAGGAGAAACAACAATCTTTTAGAGGAACAATGAAAATAATTTAAATACTATGATATGATATACTTGGAGAGGAAAGACTTACAGTCATTTCTATACAGTCATATTCATTTATATTTTTTATAACAAAGATGGTAGAGCTGATCGATCTCTGATCTCTGTCTGGAAGAATTTTCCGTGGCTTAAGATTCCCCTTCCAGGGCAGCACTCCCACCCAGTCATCCTCGCCCTTCCTTCTTTCTGTGTGTACCGCTTCTTCCACAGCAAGTGCTTCAAAGAAACACCACTTGAGAAATACATTTTTAGTTTCGGGTGTGGTTTCTGTCCGAAGTTCAGCTGAAAACACTACATTTTACACGGGTTGGGGAGGCACCATTTCTTTAAGTGGCCCAAGTTCTTGCTTCAGCTTTTGCCTATAAATATTTATATAAAATGACCCTAAAGAAGAATGGTTCCCATGTCCTCCAAGTCCCCACTCTAGGTCTTTGTCAGTGGTCACGGCTCATCATTCCTGATGGAAAGACATTTCTGGCTCTGAGGTCTCATCTACCCAGATGAAGAAGCAGTTAAAGAAAAGACCAGGTTGGGGGCTTCCCTGGTGGCACAGTGGTTGAGGGTCCGCCTGCCGATGCAGGGGACACAGGTTCGTGCTCCGGTCCGGGAAGATCCCACATGCCGCGGAGCGGCTGGGCCCGTGAGCCATGGCCGCTGAGCCTGCGCGTCCGGAGCCTGTGCTCCACAATGGGAGAGGCCACAGCAGTGAGAGGCCCGCGTACCACCAAAAAAAAAAAAAAAGAAAAGGAAAGACTAGGTTTATCATGTCTCCCTCCCTCCCTCGCCTTCTCAACACACACACACACACACACACACACACACACACACACACACACACACACACGGCGTTGAAATCCAGCCTCTGTTTCAAGACCTAATTCAGACGCTCAGCACTCTGTGCAGCCTCCCTTCCCTGAAAGCCCAAATCTGAATAATCTCACTCATCACCCCTTTCGCAGCACCCGACTCTGCCCCTCCCAAAGGGATTGGAGAGAGGAAAATCCCAGCGAGCAGTGAATGCAGACTACCCATCCCTGCATCCCTAACAGACCTGAGCACACCTTGGCACACAACCACCTTTTCACACATAGGATTCATTGAGTTCGAAACTTAAATAGAACATAAAACCTTTTTACGTAGCAGCAACTACTCAGTTAGAAAGCAGTCTGACCAGGCTGTGGACACCTTCTCTTCCCCCACAGGACACGGATATTGTAGAAGGTACAAGAACATCTGTCCTTCCACACCTTCTGAGGGTTCCAAGTATATCCCTTTTCCCCTCCGAGATGCTGAGGGGAGCAGGCTGAGCACGAGCGGAAGACGACACGAGGGGACGGGGGTGCCTGCGATGGGCCGCCCTCTGCCGAGACTCAGCAAGTAGGGCTGACGTCACCTCTCAGAAGTGGCAGCTCATGCAAGGCCCCCACCCAACTGCAAGGCAGCAACGGCCGGGAATGGGTGACGCCGTCGGTAAGAAGCAACTGGAGGAAGCCTGGGAAAGGGGAAGACATGGGTGAAAGAGGAAATTCCAGAAGACTCGCGGTTACACAAAGAACAGAGTACCTGCATGAAATATGAGAGCCTCTTTGCCTTTATAACACGCAGGCCCATTGACAGGGCCATTACAAGCCAGGATTAAAAAAAATGAGACTTCCCCCCCTCATTTATCGAATAGTAAAATCTCCCCTTTCCTTCTGATCCCCTTATCTACTTAAGTTTTTTTTTTTTTTCTATGATAGCACCAGAGATCATAAAAAAAATCTGGTATCACAGATGGCAAATCTAAAAGGTACAAATGGACACACAGGGAAATTCCCCAATTGCTCTGATTAGAGTGTGTATGTGTAATTCCCTCACCCTGGAGACTAGAAATTCAGCTCCCATTTTTCAAAGCTTACAAAGACAGCATAATGCTGTCTAAATAGGCACAGAGGTGTTTCTTTGAGTCTTTCCATTTCTTCATAGGAATAATGTAACTCCCGCTCTCAGAGCAGTTACTCTGAAAACGGGTCAATAAACACAGAAAATTCAAGAAACCTTGACCCCTGTGAGCCTCAAAAGCCACATAGGATGATGCCTCCCTAAAAAAGTGTTTGTCAACTTCTCCCTGCACACCAGAGGGACGCTCAGTGGACTCGGTTTGTACCGGTGCACTGTTTTTTTTTTTTTAATTCCAAAGTGTGTATCAACCAAAAGAAAAGAAAATGAAAATGATGCTATTCGGTAAACGGTGAGTTTCTAGGTAGGCTTGGCACTCCGAGTCCATCTGCCACTTTGAAGACAGATGTCAACATGAACAGTGATCAAGTGATAGGATTATAAGGCAACACTCCAACCCTTCACAGAATGCCAGGGCAGGCCGTTCACAAACAACCCATACAGCAAAACACTCAAATGGAAAAGGAGAGGAATACACACAGTGTAGAATTCAAGCATCAGAAAATCCCCAAACTCTACTGATAGTTCTATAAAACCCTTCTTTTAAAAAAAAACGGCTTCCTTTCCCACATTGACTTATACACATCATAAACATTTAACATCTACTTCTAAGGAAAATACAATGAACTGGTCTCTCCATGCCTGCCTCTACCTGACCAAACTCCTATGAGATTGAAGCAGCTCTCATCAGAACCATGTTTATGGTCCTTTTCTGAATGGCTTAGGCCCACACGTGAGAAGCCCGGGCATGTGTTTATTCTGCGCTTAGTTGCTCAACAAATATTTACTGCATGCCCACTACAGGACAAACAGTATTTTAGGTGTCGTGGATTCACCAGGAATAATGATGATGATTATCCCTGCTTTCATGGAGCTTACAGTCTAACTGAGGAGACGGCTGATTAACAAATGCACGTATAATATGCAAGGTGCTTCAAAGAAAAATAAAGTAGGCTAGAGGATGAGAGGGGTGGGGTGGGTGTTATTTAATATAGGCCAGGGAAGGCTGCTTTAAAGAGGCAACATGGAGAAGACCTACTTAAGGAAGCTTAAGAGAAGCTTAGGAAAGAATTACAGATCGCTGCCTCCTTACCTATATACTAATATTTGAGTACAGAGGTGGACTGTTTTTAAGAAGTTAAATTTCAAAAGTGGTTCATTTTTAATTTTCAAGAAGACCAACGAGTATGGATCCTAAATTTAAGTGACTAAAACTCTATTCTCAGAAAGCACTCAAACACCTTTCAATTGTCACATGGTCCCTGGGAGGGTCCTCTGTAAAGGGTAATGGGATGGTGACAGACATAATAATTCTATTTTGTTTTTTTAACCACAAGACTGTGCTCAATGTTTTAAAAGCACTTGTAAACTGAAGTTGTACCAAATCACTGACGCTTAGAAGCCAAACGGGAAAACGAAGGTCCAGTCGGCCTCATCTAGGCTGATACTTGAAGCAATGTTAGACACCCAGAATGACCAGAGCTCACTAAACTCAACTTTCTCATGTTACTCAGGATAAAATGGGTCCCCAGGGCTTTAGGGGGCCCCAGGTTATACAGGCAACTGCAGCATCATGGGTAAAACCCAGGTCTCCCGACTCCTAGGTCAGTCTTCTTGCCACTCCTCTCTGCATAAGATACCGCACCTTACAGCCAATCTGAGACACTTTCAGGACCAAAGTTCATCTGCTAGAAAGATGGTGGCAGACTTGAAAGGTGGTTAATGGGGCAAACAGAGGAGAACTCCACGGGTAGTGAGTCTAGGGCACAGTGTGCAAGGGCTGCTGAGGATGGACACCACTCATTCCAACGGCTGCCACGACTATTACTCAAATGTCCTTCTACCCACTATCATACCGCATCTACATGTAAGCACACATCCTTTGAAAATCTCCTGCCTTCCCGATTAAAATCGCACAGCTTTGGGGTACCCAGGACACCAAAGTAAGAGGAGACTGGGAATTCAGTGTTGTAAAAATGCACCAAGATTACAAAAGGTTACTAATTTCAAAAGTTACTGAGAAAACTGGAACCTCCCCCACCTCCCCAAGTGAACGCAATTTGGAAGAAAAAGTTTCTAGGAGTTCAAAAGAATCTAGCATTTTCTTCCTCTCTCTCAACCCACTCCATTTAAAGAAAGATTTTAAAATGACTCCAAGTTGGCCATGTGGCATCTTAAGGTTTACACCTTGGAACGTCTTTAAAAACCTCACTTCATGTTTGAGATCTGACAGGGTTATCACGTAAGCAGTTCAAAGCTATGGTTTAAAGAAAAAAAAAAACACACCAAATTCGAAACAAAAGCTACCTTGATTATAGTAACTGCAGTGTTCTTTTAAATGTAACCTGAAACCTAAAGCACTTTTCCATAAGACACTTGTTTCCTAGGATAAAAATGCTTTAAAAAACATTACCAGAAGTGCACTCTACCAGCTGCCTGACTGGGAAAATACTTTCAAGAAAAGCACACTGCTACTGTAGCACCCAGATCCAACAGGACCCGCAAATTATTCCTCAAGAGTGGTAGCAACCTTTAGAATATGAGATGTTTTTTAGTAAGATTAAAGTGTGTTACAAGAGGCTCTGCTCCTTCTGGGGAGCCCACACCAAGATGGCGACATCAGTAAACAAGTAGCATAGAGCAATATACAGACTCATAAACCAACACTTCATGGGGGTCAGTGACTTGCCCAAGGTTGCAGACTTACTTGACCATAGGACCAGGAATAGAATTTAGGTCAGTAATTCCAGGAGCTGTATACTTTCTACCAGAGCCAATGTGATCATATGTACAAAATGAAAGCACATGAAAAAACCAGCATCTTCCACATCCATTTACTCTGAGGCACTGGGAGATTCTGAGTTCAATAAGCTTATTTTAATATGACTATTTAACCCTCAGGAAGTATGGAGAAATATGCGTATTTAATACAAATTTTTAGAAAACCAAGAAATAAAAACTCAGTGGAAATCTTTCTTTTCGATGCTTTTCCCCCGACATATGCCCTCATATTATTGAATTTTGCTCATTCAAAATAGCTCACATAACTGAAACATATGGTAGTATATGCCTGGAAAAGTTTCTTGACCAAATTATAAAGAAGCTGAAAACTTAATATAAAGTTATTTATATATACACACACATATACATACATATATGTATATTATACATATAAATACATATTTGCATATATAATACATATACACACAATATATATTGTGTCTATATATATATTATATATTTAAAATATATATTTACACACACACACACAAAAAAAACCAAGTCGAAGTTGGCTCTTCATTTTCTAAAATTTGAAGGTAATATGTTCATAGGCCAGCCTGGGTTTCCTGTAGTTTTACTCTTTCCTGGTCAAAACTCTTCTAAACTTTTTTTCTTTTATGACACAGTCTAGCAATGAGGTAAAACCTCCAGAAAGCAGCAGAGCTGGGCAGACCCGTAAGTTTTGTGCTGGACGAGCTTCTCGAAGCCTATGGCGTGCCTTCCCTTCAATTACTGGATCCTAAACCTCCTCATGAAAGGTGACCAGCAGCTGACACACAAAAACTACTAATCTCAAAATCCCAACCCAGTAGCCTGATAAAAAGCAATAAATCAGCCAACTTTAAGCAAGAGAAGCACCGAACAGCTGACTGTACTCGCATACCTCAGATTTTTGAAAGCCAGAAAAACATTTCATTCCAATCAAAAACGTCACATAAATAAAATAATTGCAGGGTGCAAATCCTGGTTGGGAAACCTTAGCCTGGAAGAGTTTACCTCCTACCCACACCCTAAAAGAACTGCCAGAGCCCAGTTTAAAGAGGCTGCTCTGAACCTGATACTATTAACCGCACCAGGAGAAAGGGCGTGACTGCACCAGGAGAAAAGGGCGTGACCGCACCAGGAGAAAAGGGCGTTCCTACACTGAAAGAGTCACTGTCTCCACACTTGATCCATAAGAAGATAATGAGCAGTGCCCCACAGAAGCTGAGAGAAAGTCAAGTTCATGGTAAACAAAAACAGAACCTCTCCCCTTAAAAAAAAACGAAATTAATTGGAGGATCACCTAGAGCTAATGCTAATACCACTTCAGCACCCTGGCTCCTGCATCCCATGATTCACAAATCGTTACAAGGCAAGTCGCTGCAGAAGCAAATCTTGTTCACTTACAACATTCACTGTGCACGGTTCACAGGTAGCCCCAACCTGTCCTTCACCATGGAGACTTCCCAGAAGAAGCTGGAGCGCTCCTGGGCCCAGGCGTGTTCTTTCTTCCTTTCACAGGGAAGGGAGAAGTACCTAGCATAGGAACAGAACAAAAAAAAAAGAGAAAGGTGAATACATCGTCAAATCCCCCGTTGTCTCAACAAACGAAGTTCACGATCAATTAGACTGATGGATAATTCACCAAAGACCATTCTCCAGTATGCTTTGCTGAAAAAGGAAATGCAGTATTTTTGCTCTTGTCCCAGGAGACAACACGGTGCGGCCAAGCCTCTCCCCCACCCCCATCCCCACCCCAAGTTGAAGCCAATTCTGGGAGACTTCAGATGGCAACCCAGCTGAGATGCACACTTGCAACACAGCCTCAAAATAAGCTACTTGAGTTTGCTCTCTTCAAGGAGGAGGGAGCTAGAGCGATCACCTTCTGCCATTTTCATACCTCACTGGGTGGCTGGGAAGACCAGTAAGCTCACTCTGGCGAAGCACTCACAGTTCCCGAGAAGAAAGGCGCCACGTAAACACAAAGGATTATTAGCAGTCAGAAGCCTGTTACTGAGCTTGGAGCCAGAATATAAAAGCCAGCTTTGGCAAGGCACCCATATCAACCATCCCCGGGGCACCCAAACGTCCAAATGTTTCTTCTTTCACCAAGGGATCAAGGGAAGCCGAGGACTGGAGACAGAGGCATCTAGAATCTCAGGGAGAAGAAAAGTAAAGGCCTGGATCAGGAATTGAACAGGAAAAGGAGATGAAAACTGGTGAGAGAGGCATGTGCACGAACATGATGATTTGGTCCACACCCCTCCCTCGGATTGCTGTTCTGCAGTGTTGAGTGCACTGGACATTTGCAGGGCTGTGAAATTTTCCACTTGGCCATTTGCCACTTCCACCCACCGAAGTGGCACATTGAGGCCCTGATGGAAAAGGACTGGGTGATTTTTGTGTGTATGTTGCTTTTAAAGAAAAGACCTATTCACATCCTGATTAAGTTTACTCTCAATATCTCATTAATAATTTCCACACCTGGATTTCTTGATTTTTTTTTCCCCCCTCCTGTAAGACAGGGCCAGGAAAAACTTTTCCTGGGCCAATATTATCAAGGTGTTTGGACTTGTGTACTTTTGAGGAGCATGCTTGAGGTATGGAAGCTTACCGGAGTGGCTTTGGGGGTGACAAGAAACAGAATTTAAATGCTACGCTGGAATCTTGTTTGCTTCCCAAATAAATCATCCACAAGTACCAGTCATGTTTTCCTTTCAAAGTCATAAGCGTACATTGAACAAAAATGGGAATCCCAGAATTAGCACTGTGGGTATAGGAATATTTTCGATGGAAAAATGTGATCTCTTATCTCAAAAACAGGCAAGAATGAATAATATCAAATCTTAGATTTGGAACTGGCAAAAAACTGACAAGTAGACCTCAAAATAAAGAACTTTTTTAAATGCAGAGAAAAAATTAGGACGAAAGGGAGAAAGGTGTCTGCCATTAATACAATTAACCATGACTTTTATAGTGAATTCAGTTTATAAAGTGTTTTTTAATCGAGGTATAACTGACATAAAACATATTAGTTTCAAGTGTACAAACTGCTTTCTTATTCATTCATTCAGTGGACACATTTTTACTTGGTGCTTACTATATCCACCAGGTTCTATGTTCATAATGGTGAACAAAACAGACAGAGGACTGTGCCTTTAAGAAGCTCATTGCTGCAAGAGGAACAGATATTAAAGAATCAGAGTATACTATTTTTAATATTTGCATAAAATTCGAAAAGCAGATAGGCATTAAGAAGGACAAATAAACACTGTGATCTGCAATCACCCCATAATGGGGTAACGTCACTTAGAAGAAAGGTCTTTCTTACAAAAGGAACACTTCAACAGGGAAGTGAACGATGAGCGAGAGTTAACCGGTCATCAAGTTTCCGGGCAGAGGAAACAGCCTCTGCATTATCTGCGCTGACTAGACCTGTACAATTAATTTCTGTTATTTCATCTTTTTCCCGACTTTTTTTTTCAATTGGGTCTTCTTGATCAAGAAATGAACAACAGAACTGTTCTCAATACCTTGAAATAAGAAATGATTCTTCTTTCCAACTACTGGGCCATCAGGGCAACAAACTAGTAATTTCTGCTAGAGGAACATTATTCAGTGCAGGCATTACACTTGATGTGACAGAAAAGGAAGACTCTAGCTTCCTAATTCATCAAAAATAACCCCATCATCACAATGAAATAAAACGAAGCTTCCTCTTAAAACCCTCCCCTAAAAGGGCTAAAGACAGATCATATTACACGTAAACTTCTAAAAACAAACAAAAAACCACTTCTTAGTACCTTCTATTAGGTTCCAAATTTGCTGGCTTCCTCTTGACTATTAGGATGTTTTTATTATTTCTCTCCTGGACCGAAATGGTATTTTTCCTCACTTTCTAGAGTGTCCTGTGCACCTTCGCTTTTGGTTCTTGGTTTGGTATCTATTTACCCAGGTATGCAGCATGGTGCACAGAAATAAAAAGCGACGGAAATGTTGTGTTCATCTGAACTGTCTTCTTGTTCCCTACCATCCCAGAGCTGGTGCAACTTAATTTTTCCACTAAGGAAAATCAGGAATTTGCTTTCTTCATCCTACAAAACGAAGGCATCCTCAGACAGGCTCATTCATGTTCTCTTGTGAATGGAGTAAGTTTGAAAGTCTGTTCGAAATGAATATGCCAAACGTCTATTTGAGCCTGTTTACATTTAAGACAACGGATAAAATGCAGTATCTCCTACGTATCTGGTTCCTCATATAACTACCAAAATATTAAGAATCCTCCAAGTTCAAAGTCGTGAAATCCAAACCCTCACTTTGACTTAGGAGTCCTGACAAGCTTTAGCAAACTCAGGAAGAAAGAGCAAGAAGAAAAACTTTTTGAAGCCGAGTGGTCCAAAACCCTGCCATGAGACCTGGGAAATTATGCCAGGCTGACAGCTGCATCCTCCGTCCAGAGATGAAAGTGACACAACGCCAATTTCTCCTTCCCCTGACTGCCCACAGCACTTACAGCCTTTAGCGAGCATTCTGACCCGAGGTTCTTTTCAATTCAGCACTGTTAAATAAATCCAGTGAAGTATAAAAAGACAATGTAGGCCTTGAAAGGCTCCAAAAGTTTACAAGCTCCTTGATGAAAGAAACCTTGCCATGCCCTTCTTTTGCAGCCTCCTGGTAGTGCTGAGTAGAAGAGCCTGCACTTAAATTAAATGATCCATATCGCAAACCAGTTCTACGACTTAACCTTTATGCCAAAGGAAGCACTACTCTACGGCTATAATTTAAGCCCTTCTCACTTTTCTGCCCTCCAGGGACTTGGAGGTCCTACATGCCTATCATCCGAGTGAAAGTCCTGCATGAACTCGAGAACAATTAAGTTATAATTTACCCTTCTCTCTCCTGTTCCTCCAATCCATTATATTTTTGGTCACTAATGGCTTTTGAGCAGTTGCCATCTCCTTTCAAGATTTACAACCCCTTCCCCCAGCACCAGGAGCCTTTATCCTCGATTCTCCTAGCTTTGCAAAAGCCACCATTAAGGAAACCCTCGTGGTCCATGGAGGAGAGATGCGGATGCTCTGAGGCAGTGGCTCTCAAACCTGAACCGTCATCAAAAACACCTGGAGGTCTTGTGAAACCATGTTGCTGGGTCCCACCCGCAGAATTTCTGATCTAGGAGGTCTGAGGCGAGGCCAAAGAACTTGCACTTTTAACAGGTTCCCAGGTGATGCTGAGGCTTCTGGTCCAGGAACCACACTTTGGGAACCACTGCTCTAAGTGTAAAGTCTTTCTGTCAATTACATGGCCAGACAGAGGCTAAGGATCTTGAGTATATTTAATCACTTTAAGATGGGTACATTAGAATAAACAGGTATCATTCCTTCCAAAGAAGTGACAAATGACCAAACAACCCAAAAAGCCCACAAAACTTTATAATCTGTGAAAACTCTTTGGGGCTCTTAGTCTGTCTCCTACTGGCTCCAAGTCCTGTTGGGGTCAATTCTGCCCTCTGTCTCTCCTACAATCCTTTCACCCCCTCTACCAGAAACTTCTTTGCAGCTTAAAACGTAATCATTGCTATCCCTGAAAGATCTTCCCCAGACCCTAATACATTCCCAAATGGCTGTCACCGCTCCCCTGTTCACCATAAAACATGTTAAAGTGTAGTATAAATTCAACACTGTATTTCATCGGGTACCTCTTAAAACCCTTAGAATTTGATTTCAACACTTTTTTTTTTTTTAAGTAAACTTCCTCTCTTTTAAAGGCCAGGAATGGCTCCCTGTCTTCTAAATGTAGTGGCCTTTTCCTAACTGACTCTCCTAGAATACTTGATAAGGTAGTTCCTTAAATATTCTTTTTATTTAGTGAACTAGCATTTTTGCCTGGACAGCATCTTTCTGGAATGACCTCTCCCCCATTTTCTTTGTTATTTGGGCTGGGTTGACCTCATGCCTTGGGCCCAAAGATGGGCATATGCAAACTATTATATATAGGATGGATAAACAACAAGGTCCTACTGTACAGCACAGGGAACTATATTCAATATCGTGTGATAAACCGTAATGGAAAAGAATATAAAAAGAGCATGTATGTATAACTGAGTAACTTTGCCGTACAGCAGAAATCAACACAACATAATGAATCAATTATACTTCAATAAAATTTTAAAAATAAATAAAGATGGGCATACGATCTAGGCTTGGAGAATCAGAATACATATCCCTCTTGCCATGATGACAGGATGTAGGGATGGGCATGTAACCAAAGCCACACCAATCAAAGGCCTCTCGCAGACTGGCTGGAACTAAGAGGAATGAGATGCCCTCTCCATGGAAGCATGGTCTCCTCAGAGCTAATTTTACCACCTTGTGAGGAAAGCCCACATGAGGGTGAAGTTCTGCAGCAGGGGATGAGGCTGAAAGACAGAACGTCTGAGTCCTGATGACAGTGAGGTCCCTTGGATGCAGCCATGCCAAAAGTTACATTCATTCCTGTATCTTTTAGTTACATTGTGATAGACAAAATTCTAAAGTGGCTCCCAAGATTCCCTGTCCCCTGGTGCCCACACACCCTCTCCTAGTTATTCAATCAAACACAATCTGGGTGCTGCTGCTGCTGTGAAAGATTTTGCAGATAAAATTAACATCCCAAATCAATTGACCTTAAAACAGAAAGCCCAGCCTTGGTGGGCCTGACCTAAAAAGGCGAGCCCTTCCAGGACAAGCTCTTCCAGGAATGAGATTCAAAACATGAAAGAACACATTTGGGGGTGGGAGGGGGGCATGGCTCTCACCAGGAGCTAAGAGTGGTACCCATCCCATAGCCAGCAAAAGAATAAGGGCCTCAGTCCTACAACCACAAGGAAGTAAATTCTGCCAATAACCACAGGAGCTTGAAAAAGGACGGCAAGCCCCAGATGAGAATGCAGCCCAGCTAACACCTTGATTTCAGCCTTAGGAAACCCTGAGTGGAGAATCCAGCTAAGCCATGGCTAGACTTCTGACCTACAGAAATGGTGGTTTTAAATCACGATGTTTATGATAATCTGTTCTGCAGCAATAGAAAACTAATACATAGGTGATACAATAAATTCTTTTTTGGTTTGTTTAAGTCATTCTGAGTTTTACTTGTCTCTTGCAACCAAAATGTCCCAGTACTACTCTTGATTTCTGAAACAGTACTATTCTGATCTATCCTAACATCACTGACTGCTGTTCCTCTTGCTTGGGTTTTGTCCCTTCCCGTTATTCCTTCTAACCCTAGGCTATGTACTCTCCAAGGTGACGTTCTCGACTCTCTTCTCCTTCTATAATAATTGCCTTGTACTGCATATGACTCTTAAATCTGTATCCTGGCTTCTCCCCCAGTAAGCTGCTGGATATATGCAGTATAAATAAATTATGTCTGTTTCAAAAGTTCTATTTTTTTCCACCAAACCAGTCCTCCTTTTATTTCTGATTCATGCTAATGGCACAGTTGTCTTCTCCTCTTTTCTCCCAGAGTCTACCAGTTGTCAAGTCCCATTAAGCATGCACTCTACACCCACGCTGCCATGCTGGCGCAGACTCTGTCCTCTCATGGCAGCCTGATAATGGTCTTCTTGCCTTCAATACTCTCCCTGCAAACCTCTGAGCCATCCCTGTCGGATCCTAAAGTAGATTATACAACTTCTCCATGCTGCACCTTCACGGGTTCCTCCAGCTTGCTGAAAGTCTCCTAAAATCTGATGTTTAAGACCTTTACCATCTAGCCCCAACATGCTTTTCCAACTTCATTTCCCACTTCTCCCCTTATGCGTGTTGTACCAGGCAAACTGAGGTCATCTCTTCATCTCCAAGAGCTCACATTTCTACTCTCTATGTAAAAATTCAAGCTGTACCTATTAGGACCAGCTCAAGTCCTACCTTTTCCAATCACTCTTTCCTTCATCTTCCTGTGCTACAACTTTCTCAATCAGAAGTACTTTTTTTTTTCTTGGATGTGAACTCCTATGGTTTTTATTCCTTTTCCCAAGGATACTAATCATTTTATTCCTTATCCTCAAACAGGCACCATTTCTCCAGACTGTAGTGAACTCTGCAAAGGCAGGGTCTGTGTCTGTCTTCTCTTTGTAAGTGCCACAGTGCTTCTGCAAAGGGTAACCCTTTGACGAATACTTGTTGATTAACTGACCAAGAAGGTGGTATTTTCCTTTCTTCCCTCTGACGTGTCCTCAAGTCTCCTTACTCTGTGAGTTCCTTGCTGGTGGCTTGGAGAAAAATCATGACATAAGCCAATATGGAAACTGCTCAGTCAACTGACGAAATGCTCTATAAGGGCCTTTTTTTTTTTTTTTTTCCAACTCAGGCCCAAAGCTGACTCTTGGTATTTTCTTTCTGAGGGAGAAAAGAGCAGCCAAGGTTGCTGCCAACTGTAGAGTCCAGAAAAGCCTCCTGTGGATCAGCTCAGCCCAGCAGGTCCAGAGCCTCTGTCTCCACCCTGCTCACAAGGGAGTATCCATGGCAATGGGGGGGGGGGGGCGCCAAAACTCCCCTTTCCCAGGAACGGCAACACAGTAAGACTTCAAGAGGAGCTAGAGGGAGCTGACCAGTGGGAGGAAGCCCAAACCTAGGGTATTCTGAAGAATATGACTTGTTCATCACATCACGCCATCCCTCTTCAATCAACAAATCAGTAAGCTGTGCGATGTATCCATTGTAAAATCTTATTCCGAACTGGCAGTCCCTGAACGTCTAGCACGCACTTGGGACATTTCCTATTGATGTTCACTGGTTTGTGCCTAGGTGATGAAAACTAAAAGGAGCATCTGCCGAAAGAACATATCATCAGAGATAAACATGCTAGAAAAAAATCATATGATGAGACGTTAAAATAAAAATTAATTCATGTTGATCCATGCCACTGTTTCCTAGGATCAGCGCAGCTTATCACAAAAGGTAAGGCTTTTATCCACACACATATAGACGCGGCAGGTGTCTGTATGTGTATGCTGGTTATATCTCCTTACTGCTATAAAGCAAAGTTTGCTAAGAAACACAATTATGCACCCAGAGAAAAGTATGTCTGCATATCGAGAAGAAAAGGGAAAAAATAAACAAGATCTACCTAATCTGCACTGAACAGCCATAGAATGACGTCTCCAGGAAATTAGGATTTTAAAGACCAAGATGGCTTGTGCTCCTAATTGACAATTTCTCCCTGGCCCTGTTTAATACTCTGCTCCCAAAGGGGGTTGCTAAAGCCCAAGAGAAGGCACTGTGGCTCAGGAGACAGAACCATCTGGATCAAGAAGCTTAGAGACCACACTGCGGCTCTCCATCCCCTGGGTTACAAGTCCCTTTCAGGCTGCCAGGAGCCATCACACACCTTCTCCTGGGAGGAGAGTTTTATTCATGCCTGCTGGAGAACGTCAGTGATTAGTCCGGGTGTTGCAGAAGCGCCTGGTAAAAATGGGGACGGTGGGGACTGAGCCTGTGCTCCATGCCTTGATCGCTTATAAAGCGTTTATAAATCATGAGCTGTTATGGTTCCTGAGTAGCCTCTGCGAGGAATCCCCTGGCTTTACATTTCATTCTGTGTCTACTCTACTTTTCTCTCCTTTTTATAACAAAATTAGTAAAAATCCTCAGAAAAAATTTTGAATATGTGCCTCTCATTCTCTTCTTGCCATAATATTAGGAGTTGTATGATAGTATCCTCAAGTATTCTTTTGGGCCTGACTTCACAAAATACCAAATGGTAAGTCAAAGTATTATAAAATGACAAGACAGAATCCCCATATACTCTCCAGCCCAATGCTTTTGGACAGATACAGAATTCACCAAAGGTATTAAAAGCAGAACTTTGGAAGCATCCTATCAAACCATGACTTCCTTTTTACTTAATGAAACGTTTCTACGTAAAAGCATGGCTTCAACCAGGACCTTCAGCCATGCCTTAAAAGTTATAGTATTGGGCTTCCCTGGTGGTGCAGTGGTTGAGAGTCCGCCTGCCGATGCAGGGGACATGGGTTCGTTCCCTGGTCCGGGAAGATCCCACATGCCACGGCGGCTGAGCCCGCGCGTCCGCAACGGGAGAGGCCACAACAGTGAGAGAGGCCCGCGTACCACCAAAAAAAAAAAAAAAGTTATAGTATCGTTACGTGATTAAAGGCTATTCAAAGATCTTTTGAAAAACAGAATTATTTCCCCAAATTCAAAATCAGCAACAGTTTAACTATCCAACGTTGCATAATGTTTGGATCAACAGGATTGCCATAATTACATTAAATCAACCTCATTTGTCTTCTTTCTGTACGTTTTATTAAATTGAAAGCCAAAAATATAATGACTCTGTATTTTATCCTTTTTTTCATACTATTCCAGGTCACTGCCTCCTTGTTTAAATATCACAACTTTCTGATGCAATCAGAACAAAAGCATTAGAAGACAAAGGCACTATTTAAAACTTCTCTTTTGGAGGAGGCTTAACAAAACTATTCTAGCTTAAAACTGAGATTTCAATGGTCTCAGCTGCGAAGACCAAGGAACAGAAATGCCACTTGGCATTAAATCTAGGGATTACCTGTTGAAACACCAAAGGCAGGTAGACTTTGATGTGGGTTACTTGGTGCCAGGAAAGTACCGAGAAATACAATTATTCTTCTTTTATGAACACGGAGTTGAAGATTTGATACTGTATTTGGAGCAAAGATTTGTTGCGTGGAGGGTGTGGGTAGCACCAGGGAGGGAGGCTGGGAGCAGGCACACGCACACATACCTACTTGAACCACATACAAGTAATGCTGTATAACGAAGTACCTCCTATTCCGTAACAGGGAAGAAACTCTGTATATTCTATTACAAGTTAATCGCCACCAAAGGAATGTTGCCTATAAGCTTCAGTTACACATAATGGCCCATTCCTGGGAACCCTGCCTCCCAGGTAATGAGCATTAAGCTAAAGTACCTTTGTTTAGCTACAGGAAACATCCTCACCACACCCGCCTGTGAAAGACTGCAGGAAGGGGGCTTCCCTCGTGGCGCCGTGGTTGAGACTCTGCCTGCTAATGCAGGGGACATGGGTTCGAGCCCCGGTCCGGGAAGATCCCACATGCCGCGGAGCAGCTAGGCCTGTGAGCCACAACTACTGAGCCTGCGCGTCCGGAGCCTGTGCTCCGCAACAAGAGAGGCCGGGATAGTGAGAGGCCCGCGCACCGCGATAAAGAGTGGCGCCTGCTTGCCACAGCTGGAGAAAGCCCTCGCACAGAAACGAAGACCCAACACAGCAAAAATAAATTAAACCACATTAGAGAATGACTGAAAACACTTTAAAAAAAAAAGAGGAAAGACTGCAGGAAGGAAGAAATTAACACATCGGGAGACTGACCCGAACCAGGAAATGTTTGACTTCACTCCCTCCCCCCTTTTAGTAGAAAAGAAGCCTGCATTGTAACTCAGGCAAGATGGTTCTTTGGGACACCATCCACCATCTTCCTGGTCTGCAGGCTCTCTGAATAAGGTTGCTATTCCTGGCCTCAACAACTTGTCTCTCAATTTATTGGCCTGTCCTGCAGCAAGCGAAGGAGCTTGGACTCAGTAACAATGCCACTTGCGACAATGTTTTAAGGTCAAATAAAGGGCAATATCAACTAGCACAGGACCCCAGCAAGATACATCCAGAGTTGGCCTGCAGAGTCCTGAAACTCAATTAAAATACCTGATCACATTTCATTAAAAATCACACGAAAATTCCTTACATAATGAGGATCTTAAAAGTTTCCTACATCACTTTAAAAATAAACTTAAAACTCTTCAGAATTAGCAACACCTGTTTGTCACATGCCTCTGGAACCCACATGGTAGGGAATGGCGCACCCCCATTCCTACTTGAAGAAGGAGTAACAGACTTTCTCCCCACCATCTTCGTCTTCCAGGTTTAGGGGGTTTATCCTAATATCATGGCTCAGGGGATTCTCACACTTAGAACTCCTCCCATATCAAAAGAGGAGAAAAATCTCACTCCTTAATTGTTTTGTCGAATAAGCTCTCCAAAGTTCATTTTTGTTACCTTTTTCAGGCAAAATAAGAGGCCTTTTACAAAAATTCTATTGCTAAAACAATGGAATTCTCCTGGGAATGACTTCGTTATGGAAATGAAGTGACAGCTTCTTTTATCTAGCCAGGCAGAAAGTCTGCATTTATAAAAGGCATTCAGAGCACTCAAGTGCTGTGCGTGGGAGGACAGAAAACGCTATTTTTAATTCAGATCTCAGCATTCCTCCCATACAGGTCTTTCAGTATAATCATACTAATACTGATCTAAAAGGAAAAAAAGATTCCCAATTTCTGCTGACCCCAGCAGAAAAAGAGGGGGTGGGAAGAAAGAAATTAAGAGAATGTTGAATACAGCTTCCTTCCACTTTAAGACCACTGCCGGCTCAGAGATCAACCTCCAAGGCTATCAGAGCTGACTATTATCCAGAATGAAAGGGACTTAAGCTCTGTAACAGCCTTACATCTTTCTCATACAAATTTACATTTTCCTACCTGTGACTTTCACTGTACTGAGCTTGCAGGAGCCACCTGGGCCTGCCAGGAGAGGCTATGCGGCTTCTCTCATCTGTCCCCAAGAGTTTACATTCTGTGGTGATGCTGTGACGGATGAGTCCATTGAAACCCAATTTCAAATTTTAGCAACTGGAAGCCCTCTTGGGTAAAGCGGGAGGCACCTGAGCTGCTGCGTGGGCAGATGCAGAACTTTCCAGCTCAGGTGTGGAATCTGCAGAGGGACCTTTTACATGGCTGCCATGTTCCCCTGGCTCTGCTGGGGAACCAAAGCCTGAGGAGGAGTGATGAATGCGGTGCTGGTAAGAAGTGAAGACCAGTGTAGATGACTCTCTGCAGAAGCTGACATTGGAGGAGAAAAAGTAGAGGGTGAGAGTGGAATCACAAAGGCTAAATGATAGAACAAGATCCTTTAGTAATGTCTAAGGGGTTGGTTTAAGACCAAAAGTGAAGAACAGATGGGGACAGAGAGTTTCTAATCGAGGTAAAATTCACATAACATAAAATTCACCATTTAAATCATTTTTAAAGTGTACAATTCAGTGGTTTTGATTACATGCACAATGTTGTACAACCGTCACCATTACCTAATTCCAGAAGATTTTCATCATCCCCCAAAGAAACCCCATACACATCAGTCACTCCCCATTCCCTCCTCCTTCCAGCCCCTGGCAACCACTGGTCTGCTTTCTGTGTCTATAGATTTGCCTATTCTAGATGTTGCATCTAAACGGAATCATACAATACACGGCCTTTTGTGTCTGGCTCCTTTCACTGAGCATAGCATTTTCAGGATCAGTACTTCATTCTTTTGTCTGAACACTGGCTGCATTGCACGTATATACCATAGTTTGTTTATCCGTTCATCAGTTGATGGACATTTGGTTTGTTTCCACTTTCTGGCCATCATGAAGAATGCTGCTATGAACATTCTTGTAGATGTTTTTGTTTGAATGACTGTTTTCAGTTCTCTTGGGTATATACCTAGGAGTGGAATTGCTGGGTCATGGTAATTCTGTGTTTAACCTTTTGAGGAAATGCCAAACTCTTTTCCACAGTGGCTACACAATTTTAAAGCAATTTATGAGGGTTCCAATTTCTCCATATCCTTGCCAATATGTTATCTTCCTAACTTTTTATTATGGCCACCCTGATGGACATAATGTGGTATCTCACTGTGGTTTTGATTTGCATTTCCTTAACCACTAAAGACGCTGAGCATTTTTTCAACGTGCTTATTGATCATTGGTACATCTTTTTTGGAGAAGTGTCTATTCAAGTCCTTTGTCCATTTAAAAATTGAGTTGTCTTTTGGCTGTGCAGTTCTACGAGGTCTACATATTCCAGAAACTAGACTCTTTATCAGATACATGATTTGCAAATATTTTCTCCCATTTGTGGGTGGTCTTTTGACTTTCTTGACAGTGCCCTTTGATTCACAAGTTTTTTTTTTAATTTTGATGAAGTCCAATTTACTTTCTTATGTTACTTGTGCTTTTAGCATCATATCTAAGAATCCATTGTCAAATCCAATGTCATGAAGATCTATTCCTATGTTTTATTCTAACAGTTATATAGTTTAAATGGATTAACAACCTAAATGTTAGAGCTAATTTTTTGCATATGGTGTGAAGGGTCTAACTTCATTCTTTTGTATGTGTCCCATGTGTCTTTTCCAGCTGTCCCAGCACCACTTGTTGAATAGAGGTCACAGAGATTTGAATATGGAGTGATTTTAGTTCATTCTTTTTTAAAAAGTTTTTTTTTCTTCCAAAAATATGTATCATTTTGCAAATTTACTTAACTGACTTTTGGTTACAGTGAACACAAGTGAATAAACTTGTTTTCCTCATCCCACATTTTGAGAATGTAGCAAGTCTTCAAGAACCTTGACTCACCAGGGCCATAATCCTGAGCTTTAGGGGTAGTCAACAAGCTCTTGGTGGTGCTTTTGCAAGGACTAATTTCCAAAAGCAACAAGTAGCTTGAAATTGCTGGGATTTCCATTATTTTCATTCCATTTGTTGCCATGTTTCTTCTGCTCTAGTGAGCTGCTCCTGTCCTCAGCTTTCTAGAGACCTCTGTTCTTGTTCCCACCCCAATACCTGCTTATTAATATTGGCTCTTTGCAGAGAATTTAGTAATCTAACTCACCGTAAGTCAGGTATAATATTCTTCTAGCATGATGTTTAAGTCCTTGTTTTAAGCAAAAAGAAAGAATAAAGTATAGGTTGTAGAATTCTAGGTATCATCCAGTCAGCCAGCAGAAGAACTGGAGACTTTCAAATCCCTCTAAATCATCATGTCTCAAACTTGGCTGCACATTGAGATCACCTGGGAAGCTCTAAAAATACTGCTGCCTGGGATCCACCAGCAGAGCTCCTCACTTCATTGGTCTGGGGTGCAGCCCAGGCAACAGGATTCTGATATGCAGGCGAGGGGGGAGAGCCAGCGCCCTGCAGTCAGGCATCTGAGGTCGCTACTTACTCCTCCAGGTCTCAAAAGTCAGCTCCTTCCTGCCACTGCTCGCAGGCAGTTAGGAATGTACACTCATCCATTTTTTTTTTTTTAAGTTTTACAATTTCAGATTAAAACTAACAAAAACAGTTCTCTATAGTCGTTCTCATTTAATCTTCCCCAAAACCGTGGGAAAGGAGTTTTGTTTTTTGTTTTTTTTTTTTGCGGTACGCAGGCCTCTCACTATTGTGGCCTCTCCCGTTGCGGAGCACAGGCTCCGGACGCGCAGGCTCAGCGGCCATGGCTCACGGGCCCAGCCGCTCTGCGGCATGTGGGATCTTCCCGGACCGGGGCACGAACCCCTGTCCCCTGCATCGGCAGGCGGACTCTCAACCACTGCGCCACCAGGGAAGCCCAGGAGATTTTTATTATTATTATTATTATCAATGACTGCTGAGGAATCACACTCTGACAGATTAAGCAGCAGCCCCAGATCACAGCATTCGAAGTGGCAGGGAAGGGATTTTCAGCGCAATTCTTCCAACCCCAAAGTCTATCATTTATGCTGTCTCTCTCAGTAATTTTAAAGGGGCCAAAAGTTATGAATGTGGTCATATAATTTGGTACTGGGGCCCATGGGGGAAACAGCAACTGTACATCTTCCGTCCAGCACCCATTTTGCAAGATGGGGCTCGGGAATACATACAGAAAAGAACGGTGGGCACTGTCCCTGCTATTCACTGTTCTTTCTCTCTGTTGCATGTACGTGGGTGTGTGAATGAGTGTAAGCGTCTCCATACAAGGGAAGTGGGCCTCGGGGTACACCCAAATTCAGGAAGGTATGACATGATTCCAAAACTGTAGCTGGGTAGGGTTTTCAGAGATGGTGGGACAACAGTAATTCTCTCCAGTATGGGATAAGACTGGCAACAGGCCATGAAACACCTTTATTGTGGTACAAAAGCAACGAACACAGAGGAAACTAACACTTCGTTCACTTGTGAATTTAGTCTCATGCCTAAATCTGATTACCAAGCTCAATCAGTGGGAAACAGAAAGACCCAAGGATATCAGGCAAAAATGCCCATACTTAAATATTCCTATTCTTAGAGTAGAGAAGACACAACCTCCACATGATATCATCCTGCCTGTCAAAGCATGGGACACATTCACAAGCCTTTCCACCATAGTAGAAAGTAGAAAAAAGAATTGATAAAACATATTGGTTATGGTAGGAGAAGCTGGGAAGTGAATTTCAAGTCACTTTTCCCTCCTCTTTCTAATTGTTGCGCTCAAACAAATGTGTGGGTCCATACATGAATGTGTGTGCAACTACACACATACACACACACATACCAGGCCTGTAGGAAAACAGATTTCAGTCTGGTCATTTTGCATAGATCTGAAAGACTAGGGGCAGTGGGCTGCAATGCTTTAATTCTGTATCTGTGTATTACTATGTAAGGAAACTGGGAGAATTTCTATACAACAGATTGGGAGCTGGAAAGGAGTAAGAATTTGCTGGAGGTTTTCTTAGGCCAGTGTCAGAAGTTGGTTTGATGAGAAAAGTTTTCACAAGTGGGAGTTGTAGCTGCTTGTCTCTTAATTGTAGTGAATCTGTCAACTTTCTTTCCAGTGTATCAAGACTTTACTCTTCAAAATCATTCTCTGTGTGCCCTGAATTGCTATACTTTTAAGCTAACTACTTCTCAAAGTGCTGTTTAAAAACTGACATCTTCAACCATATCCCAGGCTTAGAATATGTCTAAATTTGCACAGTCTCATTGGCTCTTACGAGAGTGCTACTTTAAAAAAATACACTTGACAGCCAATCTCTTGAAAATGACTTGTGCAGAAATTGTGTTCAAATTACTTTTTATCAAGAGATTTAAGAGAAAAATGTGGTTTTCTTTGTAATAGGCTAAAAATAATGATATCCTTTATCTTCCACTGAACACGTACATATGTTGTATAAGCTGCTGCATTTAAACAAATTGAAAAACAGTAGGATTCTGGCTTCCGTCCAGAAAGAAACAGAACTTGCCCAGAATATCACTGTAAGCATTAAAAAATACAATTAACTATTATTTTCCACCAAGTGCAATCCCACATACAGAATCAAATTGTCAACCAGGTCCAAGGTATCAAACTATAAAAGCTAATGTCTCAACAACAGACAGGAAACCCAAAAAAAAAATGATCGCAGTACAATTTTACATGAGGAAAAGAGAATGAGAGGAAAGTGAGTTTATATTTCTACAAATTCCTTTTGAGTTACTGGGCAATATGTTATTTAAATTCACCCTTATGGCAACAGTACACAAGTCATATCCCTAAAATATTCCCACTGAACATTTTATTGAATATTTATGATGTGCAAAGTGCTGCTAGGTGAGGTTCAGAAATGGAGAAAACATGTTCATCTCTCTGAATACTGCTTTTTAAAACATAAAATAATTGTTACCAACTCTAATAATTTTTGGTGATTCTTCATCACCAGTGATTTTCAAATGTGTTTTTTTAAGTCAGAACAGTGCCTTCAAATGAAATCTTATATATCAATGGAAACCTAATACATAAACTAAATACAACAGACTATTCACATTGACCTATTGGTTTCTCCACCTGCTACCTGCCCTGCATCACCACCAAAGACTTCTGGAGGCATCTGGGAGGCTTTGAGAAATCCTTAGGCCACTGGTCTGGGGAGTCTGAAGTCCTTAACATGGCATACGGTACCCTCTGCACCTTCACTCCTTTATTTCACAGCGTTATGAGCTCACCACTCCACCAGCCACGACACATCGTTAAGTCATCAATAATGGAGTGCCAACTGTTCACTGCATGCATTATGCACCACCTGTTTGTTCCCCATGCTTTATCCAAGCTGTCCCTCAGCACGTGAGCCCTTCATGTCCTTCACCTACATGACAAGTGCCAAGACACCACAACTCTGCATAGCTGGGTACTGTCTTAAGTCCATATATGAATTCATTTTTGCCTCACCATGATGGGTGGTAGTTATTGTTCATGTGGCATTCATGTACACTAACTTGTAAATAAGTCAAGGACAGAGAGTATATTGTATTTTCAATTGTACAATACAATTTAGCACAGGTATTAGCACTTAGTAGGGGCTTAATAAATGTTTGTTGAGTGAATGAATGAAGATGGATGGATGGATGGATGAGTGACATGGGTTGAACCATTTTCATCCAACCCGTGGAAAACATTTATATAAGTATACATAGACATATATAGGTACATACTTTACAAATTATGGCAAAATACACAGAGCATAAATTGTACCATCTTAACCTTTTTTAAGCGTACAGTTCAGTGGCATTAAGTACATTCACGCCAACTTCTTCACTTCCCCTTTACCCCACCTGCTGTATATCATCTCACGCCTTTTCATCCACACTTGGGACCTCCCTTAGTGCGAAATGTGGTCAAGACATATGGTCAGTGAAACTTCCTAGCTACTAGCTAGCAGTTTAGGTTGCTAGAAATGAGTTTTCTGGATTTTTCTCTTAAGCCCTCGCTGATCCCTATTAACAGGAACTGTTAGGAGTCAGCTTTCACCCCAGGACTCTTTGGGGCTCCACGGAATGCATGCCTTTAAGAAACAGATGCATGTGTGTCAAAGAGCCTATACCTAATACACATAGCTTATATGTGATATCCGGATGATTTCATGTTCCATATTTTAACATTTCTGAACTTAGGACTGGTTTTATATATCATGAGCACATAAAAAAAGTGAGAGCATGTCTTTCATTCCCCCAGGAAACTAATCATTAAATCTATGGAGCACCTTATCATCAGTGGATAAGAAATCAGAGAAAGCCGGTATATATTTTGTATTTGTACAGTTAGATTTCTAGTTTAAAATGTTTGCGTCTCATGATCACATTTTTGATCTTACACTTAGAGGACTCTGAAGCAAAGCAGAGTAGAAGGACTTAAAAAGGGTGACAAGTCATTCTGGTGGCTGGTAGAGGCCAGCAGGTGACCCGGACGCCAGGCTGGGATCCCATGCTAACTGCTACCCCCTAAAAGTCTCCACTGCTCAGGCCTCAGGTTCACCGTGTGTAAATTACACAGGGCAAATTAACATTCAAACAGGGTTAAGCTATTCCTGACCTCCTTCCTGCACCAACATTCAATACTTCTCTGGCTTCGCCAAGAGTCCTCAAGGGGAAGAGCTGAGATACCACCCACTCTGCACGGCTGGCTGGGGCCAGTTGAAGGGAAGAGCCCACCTCTTCCTGTGTTCAGCTCCCCTGCTTCCACTTTTGTAGCTCTCGTTCTATTTTCCGACTTGGATCACAGATACTACCTTCCACTTCATATCAGCTAACTACATACACCCTCTGGGGAGCCTAGATCACTGAGCAAGGGGCCAAAACTCAGCCAGACACAATCTAAAGCTCTCCCTCTCGGCTGCGATCAGCTTGGATATCTAGATACACATGAGGTGGGCAACCGGCCCTGATTGAAAGAAGGCAACAAGCACATCGCAACCCACATGTCAACCTTGACTCATCAGTATGCCTACCATGTACCAAGTTTAACCAGTTTAACCAAGAAATAAGTAAACAGCATGGAAAAGGTCCCTATCAGGTGTGCCTAGGATGCTGGTATCAGTCCTGTTTTTGAGCTTCTATCATTAGGGTAGGCTGGACATCCCAAATCTTAAAGTTAATAAGGTAAAGAACACCTGTGGGCTTCACAGGAAGGAATAAGGGCACCAGCAGCCTACTAGGAAGTTAGCCACAGCAATGAGATCTGGAGATTTCCCCTTGCATAAAAAGGGGGGAGGGTGGCATTTAATATGAACACAAGACAGATGTGCTGAAAAAGTAGGCTTTGTTCCTTAACGAAACTGCAGCTGACTGTCTACAGTGTATTTAAATTTCCTGAAATTTTGTACTATAACCAACCCGTGTGCACTGTCACGAGGCCCTCATTCCAAAAGCACGGTCAGGGAGAAGGCAAATGAGGGTCTCGGTGATAACTTCAGATGAGTGAGAACAAACTGCTGTGCTTCTATCTTCTAGACATTTAAGGAATTTTATTGTTACTTCACTTGCCAGACTAAGTGAATTATAAAAATCTCTGCTTTCTCATAAAAGCCTCCACAGACCCAGGCACTGTGAACAATGTCACAATGAGCAGTACACTATCCCTTTTCCTCCCAGAAGAAATAATCCTCTTTTTGTGATTCTCCTTTTCACTTCATCTGCGGGACAGTGCCTACTCCCAGGCTGAGAGGATCGTGGTTTGGGCAGGGAACTGACCGAAAAATCTTGGCATCAGGGTTTATTATAAACTGAGTTACACAGGAATGGAAGACCATTGGAAGCCCTGGAAAAAGGAGAACTATTACCAGGGTAACAGAGAGGTTGGACCTTTTAAAGGTGATTCGTTTTCCTTTGTTCACATGCTGTGATTCATCCTTTGGGCGACAGCAAGCAGGCTGTACCGTTTTCAAGTTCATCATTTTATTAAGAACCGAATCCAATGAAGAAAGTGTTTTAAGGAAAATGGTCATTTGGAGGGTCTAATGATTTTTCTCTAGTATGGTCTTATTTAATACTTTTACATGAGCAAAGCTGATGCTTGCCCACCCCCTCCCCCTTTTTTAATTTCCAGAAAATAAGACATTTTCTGTAGGTCAGGTCACCAAGCAGTAGTTTAGAAAAGGACAATTTTAGCTTTAATTCTTCTCCTCACTTCTTATTTAATGGTAGCAAACCATTTAGATTCTCTGGAAAACAAAGAACCTATTTTTATGCTGAGTTCAAGAATTCTGATGTCTCCTTCAGAAGTGTTAGGAGGATGGATGAGGTACGGTTGGTAAATCACTTTGCAATTCCCAGGTCAAAGATGTGAAATGAACAGTATTAGTATTTGTTTTAGGGAAGTCAAAGTGATGAACTCTGCCCAGTGGGCCTAATTAGGATGCAAAGCTTGTAACTTAAAGGTAAGAGGAAAAATATTTTTGCAGTACTTATTTTTACCTAATTCTCTTCTATGCTAAGAGAGTAAAGGGCGTGCTTGTGATTACTGATAACACTGTATTAAGTTGATAATGGTAAAAATAAATTAAACGATGGATGGATGGGTAGACAAATGACCAGCTGGCGACCAAATACATATATTCCTCCCATATTATATATTAAGGCTGCTTCTTTCGAACCCTCTCTTCCTTACCCAAATTATCACTGCAGAAACAGATCATCATGCTTCGAGTCTTAAAATATAATGGAATTCCTAAATCAAATCTATGAGATTTGGTTAAGAACTTTCAATACGGATTTGTCCAGTTTTTGAGGTAACAGCGATACAAATCTTTCTGGTTTAAATATTTGTCGCTATTCCTCCCTTTCTTGCCCAAACTGATAAAAATAAAGCTTTTCTATTACATTATGCTTAGAAATTCTCTAAACTGTAGAAGGTGCCTGAAATTCATGAAGAATAAATGGATGGACAGATGGGTCCGCTTTGCAAAGTCAGAATGAACCCTGAATGGTTTCTCATGCCTCTAGGAAAGACTGAACTTCAAACAGGCAGGACAAGTATTTTTCTTAGCAAACCTTTATGGGAAATGGGCTCAATCACTACTTAGTGTTTAAGGACTTTCACTGTATGGAAACTTCCTTACACTGAAGTCTCCAAAGCCAAGTTTATAATTTACAATGTATGCCTGAGTATAAGGCGAAGGGAAGGTTCTTCACAAATGTATCCCTCAGAAAAGATTGAGTTCTAGTTTTGCATGCTTACAGAGTCACCTAGCAGCACTGCTGTTTTTTTCTTTTCAAGGAAGAAAAGAGATTTAGCTAGTAATTATTCTTGGGAGTATGACTTTACAGTTGAAAAGAATGAATGTCACATAAATAAAAAAGGATTTTAAAGACTGCTTTCTAAAGCAACACAGTAAGTGGCTATGCTGTATAGTTTGTAAATACATACTCACTGGAAGGATAGAAAAAAATTCTCTCAATATTGTTTGGTACCCATATTGTTATAGTAATGGTCCCCAATATATCATGCCTCCTTGTCCATGTTCACATAAACTGAGCTTGGCTATGTGATTTGTTTTGGCTGGAAAGGTATTTAAAATGTAATCAATAGATATAGACATGGGTACTTGTGGCTTGGGATAAAATTCTTGGTGACAGCATCACACACAGATTCAAAACATATTTGTATCTCAAATGACTTAGATGGAAGTCAAGATAATCTGCCCTGGAATGCTATATCAGATGACTTATAAAGTGGTTCAAAAGATGACAAAGATACTAGCACTATGAAGTTGTAAACAAATTATTTTTGTTTACAAAACTAATATGAAAGTAGAAAAAAAAGGAATGTTTTTAAGTTAATCTACTATGACTTCAAAACATGCTTGTGGGCTTCCCTGGTGGCGCAGTGGTTAAGAATCCACCTGCCAATGCAGGGGACACAGGTTCAAGCCCTGGTCCGGGAAGATACCACATGCCGCGGAGCAACTAAGCCCGTGCGCCACACGTACTGAGCCTGCGCTCTAGAGCCTGTGAGCCACAACTACTGAAGCCCATGCACCTAGAGCCCGTGTTCTGCAACGAGAAGCCACCACAATGAGAAGCCCGCACACTGCAACAAAGAGTAGCCCCAGCTCGCTGCAACTAGAGAAAGCCCACGCGCAGCAACAAAGACCCGACACAGCCAAAAATTAAAAAAAAAAAAAAAAAATGCTTGTGAGGCTAAATAGTTTAAGTATAAATCTGATTCTTTGAGCTGAATCTCTAACTTCTTAAAATGTTTACAGTCGGGCTTCCCTGGTGGTGCAGTGATTAAGAATCCGCCTGCCAATGCAGGGGACATGGGTTCGATTCCTGATATGGGAAGATCCCACATGCTGTGGAGCAACTCAGCCCGTAGTGCCAGAACTACTGAGCCTGTGCTCTAGAGCCAGCGAGCCACAACTACTGAAGCCAGTGAGCCACAACTACCAAAGCCTGCGTGCCTAGAGCCCATGCTCCACAACAAGAGAAGCCACCACAATGAGAAGCCCACACAGCAACAAAGACCCAATGCAGCCAAAAATAAATATATTAAAAAAAATGTTTACAGTCAAATTGGCAAAAAAAAAACCCTCACTGAAAGGATGGATGATAGCTTAAACTTGAACATGTATCTCACACCCAAACCTCTTCTTGATCTGTAGATCTGAAGACAGAACACCTTACCTGAAATATCTACGAAAAAAATAAATGTCTCACCACCTCACACCCCTTAAGATAGCTACTATCAAAAACACAGAAAAGAAGCACTGGCAAGGATGTAGAGAAAGTGGAACCTTTGTGCACTGCTGGTAGGAATGTGAATTGAAAGCAGGAACTTGAACAGATATTTGTACACGCATGTTCATAGCAGCATTATTCACAAAAACCAAAAGGTGAAAGCAACCTGAGTGTGAATAAACAAAATGTATATACATACAGTGGAATATTATTGAGCCTTAAAAAGGAAGGAAATTCTGACATACGCTACAGTATGGGTGAACCTTAGGAAAGTTGTGCTAAGTAAAATAAGTCAGTCCCAAAAGGACAAATACTTATATGGTATCTAGAATCCACTTATATGATATACTGAGAGTAGTCAACTTCATAGAGACAGGAAGTTAAACGGTGCTTGCCAAGGGCTGGGGGAGACGAATGGGAAATTATTATTTAACGAATGTGGAGTTTCAGTTTTACAAGATGAAAAGAGTTCTGGAGATTGGGGGCACAACATGTGCATACTAAACACTACTGAACTGAACATCTTAAAATGATTAAAATGGGAAATTCTGTATTCCACCACATTAAAAAAAGAAAAAAGAATGTCATGTACACCTTAAACTCAACATTTTCAAAATTCTGTTCTGTGCCTGTTCTCCCCATCTCTGTGAGCGACACATTCATTTCCTTACTTGCTCAAGCCAGAAACCTAGGAATTATCCTGGTGACCACGTTCCTATCCTTCATCCACATCAGAAAACTACAAGTCCTGCACAGCTGACCTTGAGAACACAGACGTCTTGAACTCACCTACCTCTCTCTGAGGTTGCTACCACCATTCAAGTCCAAACCACTATCACTTCCTCTCAGGCCAACTACAGGTTTTCCTTCCCCATTCCCTGCTTTCTTGCCATCCTCTAATCCACCCTGCGTGTTTAAGCCCTCACGTGACTTTCCAGGTACTTAACAGAATCGAACCTCCTTGTCCGTTCCAAGACTCCTCACTATCTGTGGCTTGCCAACTCTAACTTCATAGCCCTCTAACTCACCCTGGTCTTCAGCCACATGGGTTCAAGATCAGGTTCTCTGAATGTGCCAAGCACTCCTTATCTCAAGGCTTTTGCATATGACAGTTGCTCTGCCTATCTTCAGGTTAATGTCCTCTCCTAAGCCAGGCTTTTCCTGCCCACCCAGGCTAAAGTGGCTCCATCCCTCCCCCTTGTTATTTTTTCTCATTTTCCCTTCATTTCTCATTATATATATTCGTTTACGTATTTACCGTCTACCTCTTCCAGTTGACTATAAGCTCCTTGAGGGCAAGGCTTGGCCCTACTTGCCATTCTTGGCACAAATAAAAAATCATAATGTCAGATGGCAAAAAGTGTTATGAAAAGAGCAAAGCAGGGTAAGAAGCTATTTTAGACGACGCGCAAGGATGGAGATTCGTTCAAGATGGCAGAGTAGAAGGACGTGCGCTCACTGCCTCTTGCAAGAGCACCAGAATCACAACTAACTGCTGAACAATCATTGACAGGAAGACACTGGAACTCACCAAAAAACATACCCACATCCAAAGACAAAGGAGAAGCCACAATGAGGCAGTAGGAGGGGCGCAGTCACAATAAAATCAAATCCCATAACTGCTGGGTGGGTGACTCACAAACTGGAGAACACTTATACCCAGAGACAAATTACAACAAAACACGATGATCCAAAACCTATGAGATGCAGCAAAAGTAGTTCTAAGAGGGAAGTTTATAGCTATACAAGCCTACCTCAAGAAACAAGAAAAATCTCAAATGAACAATCTAACCTTACACCTAAAGGAACTAGAGAAAGAAGAACAAACAAAACCCAGAGTTAGCAGAAGGAAAGAAATCATCAAGATCAGAGCAGAAATAAATGAAATAGAAAAAAAGAAAACAATAGCAAAGATCAATAAAACTAAAAGCTGGTTCTTTGAGAAGATACACAAAATTGATAAACCATTAGCCAGACTCATCAAGAAAAAGAGGGAGAGGACTCAAATCAGTAAAATTAGAAATGAACAAGGAGAAGTTACAATGGACACCACAGAAATACAAAGCATCCTAAGAGACTACTACAAGCCACTCTGTGCCAATAAAATGGACAACCTGGAAGAAATGGACAAATTCTTAGAAAGGTATAACCTTCCAAGACTGAACCAGGAAGAAACAGACAATATGAACAGACCAATCACAAGTAATGAAATTGAAACTGTGATTAAAAATCTTCCAACAAACAGAAGTCCAGGACCAGATGGCTTCACAGGTGAATTCTATCAAACATTTTGAGAAGAGCTGACACCCATCCTTCTCAAAAGCTTCCAAAAAATTGCAGAGGAAGGAACACTCCCAAACTCATTCTAGGAGGCCACCATCACCCTGATACCAAAACTAGACAAAGATACTACAAAGAAGAAAATTATAGACCAATATCACTGATGAATATAGATGCAAAAATCCTCAACAAAATACTAGCAAACGGAATCCAACAACACATTAAAAGGATCATACACCATGGTGTATGGGATTTATCCCAGGGATGCAAGGATTCTTCAATATATACAAATCAATTAATGTGATACACCATATTAACAAATTGAAGAATAAAAACCATATGATCATCGCAATAGATGCAGAAAAAGCTTTTGACAAAATTCAACACCCATTTATGATAAAAACTCTTCAGAAAGTGGGCATAGAGGGAACCTACCTCAACATGATAAAGGCCATATATGACAAACCCACAGCAAACATCATTCTCAGTGATGAGAAACTGAAAGCATTTCCTCTAAGATCAGGAACAAAACAAGGATGTCCACTCTCACCACTACTATTCAACATACTTTTGGAAGTCCTAGCCATGGCAATCAGAGAAGAAAAAGAAATAAAAGGAATACAAATTGAAAAAAAAAGTAAAACTGTCACTCTTTGCAGTTGACATGATACTATATATAGAGAGTCCTAAAGATGCCACCAGAAAACTACTAGAGCTAATCAATGAATTTGGTAAAGTCGCAGGATACAAAATTAATGCACAGAAATCTCTTGCATTCCTATACACTAACAATGAAAGATCAGAAAGAGAAATTAAGGAAACAATCCCATTCACCACTGCAAAAAAAAACCTAGGAATAAACCTACCTAAGGAGGTAAAAGACCTGTACTCAGAAAACTATGAGACACTGATGAAAGAAATCAAAGATGACACAAACAGATGGAGAGACATACCATGTTCCTGGATTGGAAGAAACAATATTGTGAAGATGACTATACTACCCAAAG
Source organism: Orcinus orca (assembly GCF_937001465.1). Lineage (NCBI taxonomy): Eukaryota > Metazoa > Chordata > Mammalia > Artiodactyla > Delphinidae > Orcinus > Orcinus orca. Next base: position 93,292,961 of record NC_064568.1, on the reverse strand, counting down.
CAATCTACAGATTAAATGCAATCCCCATCAAATTACCAGTGGCATTTTTTTTAAAAACATAACTAGAACAAAAAATCTTAAAATTTGTATGGAGACACAAAAGAAGACCCCGAATAGCCAAAGCAGTCTTGAGGGAAAAAAACGGAGCTGGAGGAATCAGACTCTCTGACTTCAGAGTATACTACAAAGCTATAGTAATCAAGACAATATGATATGGTACTGGCACAAAAAAATATAGATCAATGGAACAGGATAGAAAGCCCAGAGATAAAGCCACACACCTATGGTCAACTAATCTATAAGGAGGCAAGGATACAGAACGGAGAAAAGAGAGTCTCTTCAATAAGTGGTGCTGGGAAAACTGGACAGCTACATGTAAAAGAATGAAATTAGAACACTCCCTAACACCATACACAAAAATAAACTCAAAATGGATTAAAGACCTAAATGTAAGGCCAGACACTATAAATCTCTTAGAGGAAAGCATAGTAAGAACACTCTTTGACATAAATCACAGCAAGATCTTTTTTGATCCACCTCCTAGAGTAATGGAAATAAAAACAAAAATAAACAAATGGGACCTAATGAAACTTAGAAGCTTTTGCAAAGCAAACTACAAAGACAAAAAGACAACCCTCAGAATGGGAGAAAATATTTGCAAACAAATCAACGGACAAAGGATTAATCTCCAAAATATATAAACAGCTCATGCAGCTCAATATTAAAAAAACAAACAACCCAATCAAAAAATGGGCAGAAGACCTAAGTAGACATTTCTCCAAAGAGGACATACAGATGGCCAAGAGGCACATGAAAAGCTGCTCATCACTAATTATTAGAGAAATGCAAATCAAAACTACAATGCAGTTATCACCTCACAGCAGTTAGAATGGGCTTCATCAGAAAATCTACAAACTAAAATCTACTTGATTTTAGTCCAGAGTTTTCATCCTACACTGCCTGACAGTCCATAGTATCACTTCTACTTACTTTTCCAACTGTATCTCATACCTTCCCCACCCCAGGCAAATGGGCTGCTGCTTGTTCCTTGGACATACGCTTCATTTTCCAGAATCTATGCTTTTTGACTCATTTGCCTTCACCACCCCTACCCACCGCTGCTGCAGACTAACCGAAACCTCAACTCCAATTTCAAAAATCACCTTCTCCATGAAAACTTTCCAGATCTTCCCAAGCAGAAGCGATCATTTCCACCTCTAACTCCCTAAAGCACGTTTTTACTTTCATTGTACATTTCATTACGTTCTGTCTTATGCCCTAATTACTTGTATACTTTTTCAAGTCCCTTTTTAGCTCATAAGATTCTGGAGGACACAGACTGCATCACCTACCACCTTGCTACTCAACTATTCTTTTGTTTCTCTAAGTGCGGTCTTTGGCATCACCTGGGAGCTTCTTAGAAATCCGGAATCTCGGGCCTCACCTCAGCTCTGGACGGTTAGAAGCTGCATTTTAACAAGACCCCAAGGTGATTCCTATGCACTTGATCAAGCTCACACTAGCCACTCATTTCATACTTGACTGGTTGAGCTGACTAGAAAAAAAATTCATCAGAAACAGAATTTACACAATTCCTTCAAAAGATAATCACGAGTGAATAAAACTTTCGTTATATAAGACTATATTAAAGCTCTGGAGTCAGCAAGCAGAAGGTTAACTATATATATCAACCTTCTGCGTGAGGAAAACAAAGTTTGCCTTGGCCAACTAAACGGCTGAGAAAATCCTGAAGTTTTATAAAGCTTGCCTACTTAAGGGTAGGAAGCCAGCAGACGACTTGCCCACTATTGCCAATAGTATAATTCTCCTTTAGTGCATCGGTTGGCCGTGAAAATATTTACATCAAAGCTTTAAAGGGTCTTCTGTCACATCCAGTAGACTTATAACACAGATGTGCTACAGACCTAAGAGTTCTCCTCCTTTAGTGGAGCAATAGTACTTCTTTTTCTGTTCTGTAACAATGCTTTGGATTTTTTTCCTACGTGGTAGACAAAGCGTAGTAAGGAAATACAGACTTGACGTGACACTCAACTCCTGTGAAGTGGGTGTTGCGTTTCCTTGGGGATGGGAGGCCGTGGCAGTTGGGACCGTCCTTCTTCAAGGGCCCCGTGCTGGCCACTAGGGGGCATCCGCACGCGAATCAAATTATCCTGAGTTCAAACAGGAGAAACGGTGCATGGGAATTTACAGGGCACCTGCCTCTATCTTCCACTCCCCCTCATAAATGGACAGGCAGCAAACATAATAATTCCATAATAGGACTTATCCCTAACCTTTGTCTTGTAACACAAGAGACACTAAGTGAATAAGCTCGAGTCTATTGCAGGACTAGGGGTAGAAGCCTGGAGCACCTACCTTCTTCTCCAAACTGCTCACTCATGATCTCAGAAATGCAAGTTAATACACCCACTGCAGAAGTGGCCTTCAGGGAGCAGGGGACAGAGAAGTGAGGCTGCGGAGGCTTGGAGCAAACAGGATGGACTCTGTGGGGCATCAGCAGGGGTGAGAAGGTCAGTCTCAGGCCACCACGCTGCCCGAGTGGCTGACCCACTGCCAGAGGACCCTCCCAGGTGGCCTGGCTTCCTCCTGCACCTGAGCTGCTAAGCGTGCGGCTCTGACCTTGCTCCCATCTTTCTCCTCACCAGGTCCCTCTGATGTCTGTGCAGACTCGAGGGGAAGTCTAGTGACAGGATAGGATGCCCCGAGGCAGCCAGGTGTGAGCTGGCAGCAGAACACACGGGGCACCCCCTCCCCTCAGCCTCACAGCAACAGGAATGTTCTCACCCTCAGAAGTTCTGCCACCCAGGCCGATAGGAAAGGTTTCACCACAGGGTTTTAATACACTGTCCCCCTTCCTCAGAAAGCACCACTTGTTTGCATGGCCCTAAATAACTCCTGCAGAAGACACAAGTGACTCTGAAGTGGAGCCATGGAATCTACCACGGTCACAGAACCTGGAAACAGCTGCATGTGACCGCAGGCGCATCTCCAATCCGCCCCTCAACTCTGTAGGAAAGGAAAGCACTTTACAGTAACAGGGAAGCGACTGCTTTGTTTACTGTTCTCTTTCAATTAGGAATCTGTACTCCTTGGACACCTGTTTTTCAAATACTAAATTTATTTTAAAAACAGCATTTCCAAGTTCTAAACATTTAAAAGGCACTCTTCTCTTAAGACAGAATCAACTTTAGAACCCAAGCCTTTTTTTTTCTCCCAATATGTCAGCAAGCAAAGAGCAACAGAATGGGCTGAGCAAAGTCTATGGCTGGCCCTGCGACCTGCCTTCTCAGATTTCTCCCCATAGGTTTTCAGACACCAAGAAGCGCAGTTATACTCTCCCTCCTGCAAGTCAGAGCGGAGTCACTAGCAACAGCAGAATATGCATTAAAACAGTGACAAGAAAAGCGGCTCAGACCCCCTGCCCCTACCATCTAACCAGCAACAAACAACAAGCATCACTTTCTAGGAATTTGTTAGTGGCTGTGATCACGTGTCCTCCTTACACTCAGGTTTCCTTTGACCAAATATTACATAGCAACAACTTGGTTGAAAGGCCCCTGGGACTCACCATTGAAAAAGGCGGCTTTGTAAATGACATATCTGTTCGGTATCTGCTCTTTTTAGCACAGGCACATTTCAGAAGTTCAGCCAATGGCTGGAGAAATGTTTGGGACATTGAAAATCCCCTCTCTGGCAACAGGGCTAATCTCACGTATGAATTTTTCAGTCCCTGAGTTGAGAAGACGTATTAAATACCCAGCAACGTGTTTATCTTCATTAAACAGCAAACGCCCTTTCAAACAAAATCCGACAGGACAGAGATTACCGTTCATGCTAATGGAAAGTGATCAAAAGCCCAAGTTGCTTTAGTTAGCTTCCTCTGAAGCCTGTTCCTGCTTGAGTTTCTCTGCAAAGTACATCAAAAGAATATAGATATCACTGGAGACTCGAAATGTTTACAGTCTTCTCGTAACAAGTGAGAAACTACTCTTCAAACTATACAAGATGGGGAACAAAGCTTACTGCCACCTTCTCCCTGAAACATAATACCTCACGATCTATAAATAGTCCAGCCTTTCTGTTTAAATGTACAACCTCCCCCATCCCAAACATGATGGAGGTTTCCGATCATCTTGCTATTTCAAAGGAATCTTAAGAATCAATCTAACAAATTGTGGTGATTTTATGGGCTGGTAAGAGGGCTTGAAATAATGGGGAATGCCAAGTGTCTCCCACTCGAAGCAGGGCCCTATTCCTTGCTCAGATTGGAGAAGGGGCAAAGCTTTCATAGAGAGGAGCAGTTCGCTTGCCAACTAGGGCAAGCGGGAAGGTCTACCCACCAAGGGCAGTGTCAGAAGGGCCAAGGGCATTCCAGGGAGAGCGACGGCGACCTGAAGCCCTCCTCCTCTATCACACTTTCTGCACCTCTGGCCAGAGATGCCAGCTTCCCAGACCCACACAGAAAGCAGAGAAGAAGAAAGGCAGGAGGTTAGGAGTTTTCTTCTCCCCTGCTAGCATCTCTCCAACTCCAGCCTATATTCAAGGAAAAGAGACCTGGGACTGATGGACTCCTGAATCCCAGGGACTCAGCACTCACTCTGGTTCTTGGGAGCTAAGAGTTGAGGTGTGTGAACTGCATACAATTTAGCTTCTCTCATTAGACTGTCCTCTGCCACTAGAGACAGGCGCCTATGAAATGTGATACGACTAGTCCCAGAAAGTAAAATGGGAATGCAAAACATTCCCCTTCTGTCACATCAGCCTTCTTTCTCCCTTCTATCAAAACTGGCACTCTCCTGTCAGACTAAAACGACCAAGAAAGCAATGTGCAGTGGCCTTGTGAAGCTCACATGAACTGTCAGCTTGCAAAATCTTGACCAACCAGCAAAATGTTGCCACGTGTTTCCCAGAGCCATGGGGAGCTTGAGTCTGGTAACGAGGCAAACCAGCAGGAGAGAAAGACAGTTCTCACTGCGTGGACGGTGAGCCCTCTCTCATCAGGGGCTAGATGCTGCAACATTTAATTCCACGTTTAAACGGCCCACGTTTAAGCCATTATCTCCACTAGAGGGCCAGGACGGAGATGAAATTGCAGCCTGATGACTTTGCTGCTGATTTAAGAATTGATCCTAAACCTTGGGGAGGGCAGGGCAGGAAGAGATAAGGTTGGGGTTAAGACGATACGCAGTTACTCAAAGGGGGCTTATCTTGGTCTAAGGCTACTGCCAATTCTACCCAAGAAGCCTCAACTCATAGAACAACACTGTTACTGAAATAAGCTCAAGGGCTTTCCCTGGTGGCGCAGTGGTTGAGAGTCCGCCTGCTGATGCAGGGGACACGGGTTTGTGCCCCGGTCCGGGAGGATCCCACATGCCACCGAGCGGCTGGGCCCGTGAGCCATGGCCGCTAAGCCTGCGCGTCCGGAGCCTGTGCCCCGCAACGGGAGAGGCCACAGCAGTGAGAGGCCCGTGTACCGCAAAAAAAAAAAAAAAAAAAAAAAAAAAAGCTCAAAAAATATATAACATAGGACACCTTCAATAGCCACCTGGGCTCAAAAAGTCAGTCTCAAAAAGGAGTCTCCAACTCCCCCCCTTGTTTCTTACATCCACACAATCATCCCGTTTTGGTCAATTTTTTCCTTGTAGTGTCAACCACATCTGTCCCTTCATAATGCTCCCAAGTTTTCAAAGTCTTATCTCCTTTTGCCTGTAATAACCTCCCAACCAGGGCCCCCGTCTCTGGTTTTCTCCCCACCATCTCCTGGGCCGTGAACACAGTTGTAAAGCTAATCTCACTGAAACAAGGCTGGTCCCATCACCAGCTTGCTGAAAGATCTCCAGTGATTACGAACCCTCAGTTCAGGACCCGCTCCACAGCACTGCCCTGCTCACATTAAAACAAAGACAGGCAGGGCCCCTCCATCTCCACCGACCACCCCCCACAAACCAGAAACAAGCCCCATTTTCTAGGAATCTGTTAGTGGCTGTGATCCCTGGGACTCCCAGCATTCAGGTTTCTTTTTTTTTTTTTTTTTTGCGGTACACGGGCCTCTCACTGTTGGGGCCTCTCCCGTTGCAGAGCACAGCCTCCGGACGCACAGGCCCAGCGGCCATGGCTCACGGGCCCAGCCGCTCTGCGGCATGTGGGATCTTCCCAGACCGGGGCACGAACCCATGTCCCCTGCATCAGCAGGCAGACTCTCAACCACTGCGCCACCAGGGAAGCCCTCAGGTTTCTCTTGATCAAATACAACACATGGAGACGTGGCTGAGAGGCCCCGTTCTTTGGTCTGACACATGTGCTGTGACCCCTCCCTACCTTTCCAGTGCGATCTGCCCCACTCTCTATGAGCATACCGCTTTCCATATTGATTCACACACAGAGTTTCCAACTTATTTTTCACAGTCGGCTGCTATGCTGGGCTCAGCCACGCTTCGCCCCTGTCTGGAACCCCCTTTCTCCATTGATCTGGAGGTGGATGCTGCCGTCTGCCAGACTCCAGGACTGGAGGCAGCAGGTGCACGTGCGAGAGAGCCTGACGCAGGGGAGAGACGGTGCAGTGCAGTCGAACACACCTGGGCTGGAATCACGGCAGCATCCTGGACAGGTTAACCTCTCCTTAATTCAGTTTCTTTGTTTTAAAATGAGGACAGTAATCTCTACCTGGTTCAGGAGGAACAAGGCTAGAAGGGCAGCTGGCGCCAGATAACGCATGAACTGTGACTTCACGCAGGGGATACACAGTGACAGGGCCGGGACAGGGCTGAAGCGTGAAAGGCTGGGCTTTATCAGGAGCTCAACCACCAGCTAGATTGGATTTCATCTGTTCATGTCTTCATGATCTTCCACTCACTGTGGCTAATCAATGTCAGCTCTGTTATTATTTTTTAAATAATGCTCTTTTAATTTTAATCAACATCTTCAAGCCAGGCTTAGTTTTTCCAAGTCTGGGTTCGGGGGCTGTCACGTGCATTCCTGTTATAAACACAGTCAGTCACGAGTGACAATTCATCGCTACGTTCGTTCACTCCTTCACCCTACAGATACTCATGGAGCACCTACCGTGTGCTGGGTGGGAGAGACACAAAAAGGAACCTGAGGATTGGAAAGGTGGGAGCTTACGTATAAAAGGCTGAATGCCTTGTCTAGGACATAGCAGGTGGTACATGCCCTTTCCAGGGCAAAGCTCTGAAGCATTGCATCGCTCGTGTAATTCTCCAAATTTTCTCTCTCCCCCTGTGATTACAGGGAGGTCTCTAGCTGGTAGGATGAAAAGATCCATGCAGCCTGCATCGGGGAGCCATGCGTGGAGGACGGTGTCCTGCAGAGACACCAGATTCACAGCGCATGCTGACTGAGGGAGAAGGAAACTTCTACTTGGTTAAGCCAGTGAGAGTTTAGCATTGACTCTCTGAAGCATGAGGCCCATCCTATCCTGACTAACACGATGACTTTCATTTTCTCTACTATCACCATTTGGCAATTAATCATGTGTCATAATGCCTTGTGATTCTCATATTGACTGCCCTTTACTTCTTTTGATTTCCTTAACTTTACCTGTCATCGCACCTCTTCAAGTAAGCAAGGGCCTGTTAAACACGACAACCTTAGTTTATACTCCTGGGTGCTCCTTTTCACCCTCCAACTCACTTCCTCTGACCTGCCATTTCTCCCCAAATTTAGCAGTGAGCCTTACACAGAGCAACTGTAACTCGTAATTGATGATTTAACAATTTTCCCATTAATAATCCCCCAAATATAATGACAATTATTTACTTTCATTAACTAATACCACTCTGCTGGTGTGGATAATTAGGAATTAAGCACAACAGCTACTATAAAACTTCAGGGATTCATCCAGGGACCTACATCAACCATGGCTAATCACAGGTTGGCTTGGTGATCGTTTCTTACTGTGGCCCTGTTTAACGATATGCATCTGGGCTTCTAGGGTTCCCATTTAGTCATTCATTCGTCCGTCTATACGGTCCTTTTCTGAGAATCAGCAGACAGGAACAGCTATAGAAACAGACTAGCTGTGAGACCATAGGCTAGTCACCTCAACTCTCTATGCCCCAGTTTCCTTATCTGTGAGAGTTAAAAATGTATCTGGGGTTTCCCTGGTAGTGCAGTGTTGAGAGTCCGCCTGCCAATGCAGGTGACACGGGTTCGTGCCCCGGTCCAGGAAGATACCACATGCCATGGAGCGGCTAGGCCCATGAGCCACGGCCACTGAGCCCATGCGTCCGGAGCCTGTGCTCCGCAACGGGAGAGGCCACGACACTGAGAGGCCCGCGTACCAAAAAAAAAAAAAAAAAAAAATGTATCTGGTAAGCTTGTTGTTGTGAGGATTACATACATTAATACACGCAAGTACTTAGAAAGTTGTTTTAAGCACTAAGACACAGCAGTACCTGGCATGTGGTAAAGAGTGCTAATATCACTTACATTTACTGAGTACCTACTACATGGCAGGTATTACAGAAACAGGGACATAAGGTTTCCCAGTTCCCAAGGAGTTTACAATCCAGTAAAGGTGATAAATATATAAACAAATAAGTGAACTTAAGTGTTACAGAACCATATCCAGAAAGAGAGCACACACAGGTGTACACACTCAAAGAAGATGCAGACATGCGCGCGCACACACAACTCCTGGCAACTGGTTACAAACAAAAAGGTGCTCCTTCCCCTTGGAAGAAAGGAAACTGGAAGATTCCATGAGAACTGACAGATGAACTGAGTGTTATGATATGAATAGGTATGTGCCAGGCAAGATGGGGCACAAGGACATCCAGGCAATTAAACGTGAGAAGAGGCATAAAAACATTTAATGTATTGAAAGGTTTAATCAAATGCCTTCTATGTGTGTGTATAGCTTCGAGTACTGCAATACAGCAGTCAATGATACGGATGAGGCTTCTGCTTTCACTAACGTTCTAAAAGAGGAGACTAACAATAAACCAGTAAACAGATATATGAACCAAGGAGCTACGAAGAAAACCCAGTGGGTGAGATGGCCAGAGGGAGACTGGGGACCAAAGCGTGGAGAGTGAGAGGTGAGAGCAGAGCCCGAGGCCAACAGCACACTCCATTCCTCTATTTTCTATGGGAAGGATTTTCTCAAAGCCCTCCTGGCCTTTTTTTACTTCATCCTTTTTCTTTCCCAAGGATGTGGAGTGAGATAGCTGGCTGGAGGCTAAACCCGGCGTGGACCATGCCTCTCCTTGAGAAACTAACTCCACTGGGTAGGGTTAATCCACCACTGGGTAGAGTTAAAATGTTGAGCACGGGGTGGGGAGCTGTGCATAGAACTGGGGTCTCTTTTTCCTTCCTTCTTCACGCAGACAGTGGCCTGCAGACCCAAAACTTTCCTGCGGGTAGACTGTGATCAAGCCCAGACTAGAGAATGAGTTGGGAAGCTCTTTGGTTCCCAACCTGAGATACAACTTCTAACTCAGTTAACTGTCGTCAGTCACCGAGGTGCACCCTGACTCCATCTGCCTTATGGTTACACTTGTATTGGTTCTCAGTTGGCTCAGGACTTGGGAACGGAAGAGTACCCTTTGAAGATAAAGGCTTTTATACAATAAAAACCTTCCCTCCTCCAACAGACCTCAAAACTAAATTAGGAACTACTATCCTAATCTATCAAACCTGTCACCTTATTGAAAAATCCTTCCAATCTCTTACTTAATAGCTCCAAAGACATGGCTAGGGGTTTGACTGAGAGGCCTGGCCCAAAAGGTATAGTAAGGCTAATTCAACCAAAGTAGTGAATATTAGGGGAGAAGAAGGCGGCGGGGGGGGGGCAGGGATGACTTCAGTGCCACTGTGAAACCCTATGGTACACAGGTCATGGTCAGTAGCCACAAAGAGAAAGAAGAGGAAATGTGAAGTCTTTAGATATTCTTACCTTGTGATTTCATATCTACATTTTTTTTTTTTAAACCACAGCAGTTAAAGAATTTCTTGAATTTATCTTTTCTCCGAAGAATTTAAAAGAATTTAGTATATTTACACACTGGCCTCAAAGCTTCCTTATGAGACTGGATGAGACTATAATGTTATCATGAAGAAATATTAATGTATGGTTACTATCTACAGCGCTCAGTTCTGAGCATTAGAGAAAAAAATAAAAAACAGATGAAGAGAAAGATAGATGGTTCCTGACCTTGAAGGCCTTACCCTCTAACTAGAAAGAGTTCAGGCCCACAAAGCATTATGTATTAAAAAAGGAAATACAAACCAAATGTCAAATAGATGGTAAAGATTTTTTAAATGTTTCAGGAGTTTGGGGGGAAAAAAGCATCTGTTGATATCAAGAGTGATTATAATGGTTTCATGGAGGATTTTAAAGAAAACATCAGAGAAATGTTAAAACCTCAACCCCACACACTGGAGAGACTGCAATTGGAAACTGCATCTCTGGTGGAAGCGCCTAGAAGGTGTGCCACGTGCACTGATCTCTGGGTGCAGCCCTACCGTGCCCGGCACTGCACTCTGCCCCGGGAGGGGTCTCCTCAATCCCTGTGGAGCACATTAAACGGGTCCTCTGTTTCCCTAGATCTCACACCGCTGTTTCCCTGCCCCCTTTCCAGCCAGGAGCAGCTGACCGCAATATACAGGAAGTACCCTGCCCACTGAGCCACCCTGCCAGGGCTGCTTGGTCACAGGGATGATGAAAAGGACAGACTCTCCGCCGACTTGGCTTTGCTGAGGCAGGGAGGCTCTGCCAGCTCTGCTGGCACACTCGGGGCCCTGCAGAATTTTACTACAGACACCGCCTCCCTCCTCGAGTCCCCAGCTCGGTGGGGACAGGAGGCAAGTGTTAATAGCAGAGATAGCAGCCCACACTCTCTACAGGAGGGGAAAGGCGGGCCAGGATAAGGTGGAAAATAAAAGGAGGCATCGGGGCTGTGCTCAACCTGCCCGGGATACACTGGCTGCCACAGTCATTATATTTTTTCTGGCTGCAGAGACATGTTGCTATGGAACCAACACATGCCATTGCTACTTGGCCTCTAGCAAATAAAATCCCAGCGCTGGCAAGAGCATTTCCCTAGATTTCCCTTAAAGGGACACCATCGAGGCCGAGCACTGTTCGAGCTTGCAAACAACAGCAGCCTTGTTCCCGGGTCCAGCCACCCCGCATATACCATGAGCTGGAGCCCAGTGACACATGTTTTTACAAGGCGGACCCGCGTGCAGCATGTGGACCTGTGTGGTACAAACCCAAGATGAGGGGATCAGCCTCTGAGCTGCTTTTTGAAAACTCACGGCTTCGGTGTGTGTTTAGTTTTCCCCCAACTGGTAAAAGCAAACAGCTTGTAGTATTTGGGATAATGATTTGATACCTCCTGACTGTCGACTTCAAGCTACCTGCGACCCAGCAGGAAACCGAAGTTGCCACAGGTGGTCGGCGTGAGTTCAGGTGGAACTTATTTTATCGCTTTACCATTTCTTACCTCACACCCCTCTCTACCAGTTTATTCTTTCCTTAAAGAATAGCACAAAATAGGCAAGGAATTTAGCACATTCCCCCTTTCCTAAGGCCCTGAACTGTGTCCTGTTTTAGTCTTTAACAATCTTAGTTCCAGAGACCCTTTGATTCCCTAGGTAGCAGCAGACCTCAGTGTCCCATGTTATACTTTGGTGTGCTCTGGGGATAAACCTTCTGGGCTTTTCTTGGATAAGATGAGGAAATGGAAACACTCACACTCACACTTCTAATAATGCACAATTCATGCACACGGAGTATGGGGAGACAGGAGAGATCAATGTTAGAGTAATACGCAGGCGGACAGTCTCTCAGCGAATCAGAAATCCATGTCCTAAATTCCGTACAGTGCGTTGGTAGAAAGCAGACTATCTCTGCACCCTGATAAGCAGGAAAGTCAAGTTCCTTTACAGGGACTCCAGTAAGGGCAGAAGAGAAGCCCCCATTTGTTAAGGTAAAGTGATTAAGTTGGCAAGTGGGATAAAATAACGGACACAGGCTCTCAATACTACACTTGGGCCAATCTCTAGAGGAGATGGAACGTTCTGGAAATAAGTGCACCTGGATCATCAACCTAAATGAACATGATCCAGAGCCAGGTCTGGCACAGGCGTCTCGAAAGAACCACGGGTAGGTTCACCTTCTGGGGTCCCATATTTGTATATTCGCCGTAACACCCCACAACTGTGCCCTCACGTACAAAGCGTAGTTTTTTTTTTTTTTTTTAGTGAAGAAATGTTTCTCCGAGAGTCTATGACTGCGGGCCAAATTTGCACAGCAATGCAAGAAACCTGCTAAGCCTCGCTCTGCAGGTGCAGACAGCCCTGAGTGGGGGGTGTGCCGCTCTGCAGTTGGCCAGCAAGCACCTGCAGGTGCGCCTCGGCGTCTAGCTGCAAAGCAGGTGGACCACCGAGTCCCAGCACGTGACGGGGCATTGCAAATGCGGTGGTTTGGTAAAGGCGCAAAGGAGACAAAAAATAGGCCCTCTCAGAGGATGTCCAAAATGGAAACGTTCTGGGTACCTCCATGCAATCAACCTCTCCTGTCTTGGTAGTAACCAAGTGTGATTATTAGAAAGTTAAGTAGCAACAAGCATCACTCCTGACACCTGCCTTAGAGGGACGTTAGCATTAGTTTATCAGGATTACATCGGATGGAACTGCCTGTAACTCTGTATCCCCAGAAGGTACTGGGATTCAAAGGACAGCTCTGTGTGGGGTTGTGATGGGGGAGGCCATGACCCCACGAAGCTGAGAGTTAAATGCCTCTCTCATAATCTAGGCTCAGATGCCGGGGTTGGGGGAAGCCCTCAGGGCCTCAGCTGTCCCATCTGGACATAGGGGCTTTCTTTGCTAGATGAGCTATAACATCCCATCTAGTGCTCACATCCTATGATTCTCTGTCGTGGTGTTAAAACAAAACAGTATGTCACATGAACAAAACGAATGGGTTCTCCTTGCCCACGGCCCTGTTTCTGTGCATCAGCCACTGCGGGGGTGGGGGGGGGGCGGGAAGAAACTTCCTACCTCATCCCCTCTGCAAACTGAACAAGGTAATAGTAACGGTGGTAACAACTCAGAAGAGACAAAACCTGTGAACAGCCAAAAGCAATGGCAGAAAAACACCAGGGGAAACCCTCCCCTCCAAAGGGAAGGGGAAATGTAATGAGTACAAAGAGTCTCTTGGTTCCAGGTAGGAGAAAACTCCCAGAGAATGAGTGCTTACTAAGTAACGTGAGTAAAAATATATATATAAAGGAGTCAAAGGATTACTCACCCTGTGAAAACAGATTGGTTTTTCTTCACCCAGAAAACGGACTAATTTCTTTGGAAAACTGGAAGAGAAAGAGATTAAAAATAAAACATTAAATCCATCCCATAAATCAGCACAGGTATGCAGGCCGGAGAGATAAGGAACCCCAGCGCCTGGCCCTCTGGTACTTACTAGGTGCACAATTAATGTCTGACGAACGTGGACGGCCCACTGCTTGGCTGACTACTTGAATTTTAAAGACGGAGCTTTGACCAATTAATATGTAGAAAATAATCACATGCATGGTTCTCTTATCTCCAGATGCGTGAACCTTTGACAAAGGAGCGCCCGTGGCGCCGCAGGTCTGCAAGTCTTGTAGTTTACCCAGCCTCCAGACGGAAGAGCCCACAGACGGCGACAGAGGCACCTGACTTCCTGGGCACGGGGGTCCTACACAAAGAACCTGGAGAGACACCCCCGCTGCGTACCGCACACGCTGACCAGGACATGACGATACTCCTAGCTCCTCAGCGGAGAGGGAGGCTACCATTTATAGGGGGAATTGAGGCCAGGTGGGCTCATCGGTTACCAGGGAAACCAGCAGCTAGGGCGGGGGCAAGCACGTAGGCAGTTACTGATTAAGGCCTATAATTAGGAGCATTGGATAGTCATGTGAGTGAAGCCGAGCCTGGTCGAGCACGGGATGTAGAGAGCAAGGGAACAGCCATCTTGGATGGCCTGACCGTACAATACATACGCCACATATACTGTGGTGCCTGGGAAATCATTTTTTAGGTGGATCTTTAAAAATGTCGTGTCTGCACCTCCGCAGTGGAGCTAAATGAAGATGTCTTCATAGTAACCAGAGCATCCCATCATGTCACTTTGCCTTCTCCCAAAATGGGGCACCCACAACTCCATGCATCCCCCACTGAAGTCCACGATCCCAAGGGGATCTATACTCAAGCTCCTACGGGAACGTGGACTGGCAGAGAGGCACCGGGGGCCACATATCAGGCGGACGGAGTAATCCCGTGAGGAAGCCACAGTGTCTGAGATAAAGTGTGGGAAAGAACCGAGATGATGTGCATACTGGAAGAGGAAGCCTGTAAGACAAAGGGAGATAAGGCAGTGTGACAGCCACGGACCGTTTAATCTGCAGCACATAAGGGGCTAAACTCAAGATCCAAGTTTTTAAAAATTTCCAGAGACTGTTTTAAAGATGCCTTTGCAGGTTCGGCAGGAGGTGAGGCTCCTAGTCTAGCTCCCGAGACTGGCAAATTTCACACAATCCCAGAGCATGGGGGATTCAGCCTCCAGCTCTAAGAAGGCCACTGCTTTTCCTTCCTTTTCCCTAAAAGGAAAAGAGCACTGAGGCCTCTAGGGCTGTATGCAGTGTCTCCTCCTCAGGATGTGTCCACCGGCCAGAGATTCCCAGACCCGGCGTCTCAGAATCTTCTAGGCAATCTTCTCCTGCAGAGTCCCAGGGGGAAGCTCACCTACCCTACCGCCAGCCTGTGAGAGGAGAATTAAGGGCTACTGAGACCACGTGATTCTGCCTTGAGAAGTTTACACTCTAACTGAAAACACTGCAGGGAAACACAGCAAGCGGTGAAAGACGGTCCACGCTGGTAAAATCTCTGAGCACCTTCTTTTGAAAGCAACGCTTTAGAATCCACTCACGTACATTAACCTTTTCATCCTCAAGGCAGACGAGATCTACAGTGAGATTCACCAAGACCCCAAACGCTGATCTTAGAGTCAGATCTGAGCCTGAGTCTCATTTCTGTCACCCACCAGCTGTGCGACACGAGTAACATAAACTCTCAGAACCCTTTCCTCATTTGCATGATGGCGGCAATAGTACCGACTTCACATCATGTTTCAGGTTCTTAGTGCGGTGCTTGGCACGCAGGAGAGACTCAATAAAAAGAAAACGCTTTCACGCCGTGTGGCACAACACGTCTACAGATCTGTGACAACCGACAAGACAGAGCACGCTTTTTTATAATTTCATGATTTATCAAAGATGTGGGAGCTTGTGTTCCCTTTCTCCACCCACCAAAATGAGGTGAGAAAAATGAGAACAAAGTAAAACCATTTACTGTGAACACTTAGATAATACAGATAAGGGAGGAAAAAACCCCAAATAATATAAATCAGCAAAAGTCCCACGAATAATCACTTTGAACATTCTGGCTTCTACGGCTCCAGGCTCTCTCCTATGCTCAAGTGTACAGAGTATATTATGCATATACTTACATAAATAAAATTATATACATACAATTTATTCATAACATTCTATGATAGCATTCGTATTGTTCTGCAGTCTAATATTTTACTTGTTATACTGTAAACCTCTTTTAACATGAATAAATCCATCTCCATCATTAATTGTTTAAGAGCTGCAAGAGTACTGCGCTGAAAGAATGAACCACTAAATGCATATTTGCTGATTATCAGTGTCCCACATTTGTGAGAAATGACTACACCTGGGGTGGTAGTGGGTGGTTCTTTTGCTTCTATATTTTCGGTAAGAGTCAGAAAGACAGCTTGTTGTGACCACCTAGAGGGGTGGGATAGGGAGGGCAGGAGGGAGGGAGATGCAAGAGGGAAGAGATGGGGATATGTGTATATATATATAGCTGATTCTTTTTGTTATAAAGCAGAAACTAACACGCCATTGTAAAGCAATTAAACTCCAATAAGGATGTTTAAAAAAAAAAAAAGGAAGAAAGGCAGCTTGTATAAATGTCAGAAGTCTTGGGGACTTCCCTGGTGGTCCAGTGGGTAAGACTCTGCGCTCCCAATGCAGAGATCCCTGGTTGGGGAACTAGATCCTGCATGCCACAACTAAGACCTGGCGGCGCAGCTAAAATAAACAAACAAATAAATAAATAAATATTTTTAAAGAACTATCAGAAGTCATAACAAAATAGTGTTTTGGTTTGAGTGCGTGTAGCTGAGAAGAATACCAACTAGTACATACACCACAGAAGAATGATATCACAAATCACAATATTCAGTGAGTATCCAGTACAACATTTTAAAGACTAGGGCTACTGGTGGATAGAAATGCCTATTTCAAGTGTGAAATGGTAAGTCTGAAGTTCAAAAAGTGTCGCTGTTTTTCAGTCTGATTATGGTGGAGTGCCTTAAGGATACAGAGAAAAGTAAACTGAAAATTGTAAACCCTTGAGTGAACCTGAAAATTAGAATCACGCTATATGAACTTGAAAACTTAAAAAAAATCAGAATTTATCATATTTAGAAGATATCAAGAGTTGGAATGCTCATGTAGTCTCAACATTTCTAATCTAACTTCCTTCTCAAAGAGAACGGTTGGTTTGGGAAAAACATATGTGATACAGCTTAATTGAGTCGTACGACAGACACAGCGTTGTCCTTGATTGAGAAAATTTTGCCATACCTATAACTGTGACTGACTAGCATCATTTCAGGAAAATACTACTTTTGGGGGGAGGCTGGGGAAGTGAATGTATCCCCACAATCGGCAAAATGTTTAGAGTGAATTCTTCCTCCAGTTATGAATGTAACCCTTTAAAGTACTGCCAACACTGCTCCTACAAGCAGGCAGGAGGTGGGGGATTGCCAGGAAGCAGCAGAGAAAGAAAGACAGGACATACTGTGGCAGCAGAGAAATGCCAAATCAGATAGATACCAGTGGAAAATCCTGGAGAGAACAAAAGTGGAGAAACATGGAGCTTGATTTGTGAAACCAGTTGATAACTCCTCCACACGCTATACCTTCCAACAAAAGTTCATGCCTTGTCCAGCTTATGTAATTTTTAAAGAAACTGACAATTTGTGGTGGGGCTCATGCTCTTAGAAGAGATTTCTACGGTCCTATTTTGACCATGAGAAATAGAATCAACATTGGGAGATAAAAACTCAGACCTTAAATTTTAGCCCTGGATGCAATCAGAGAAAGCATCTCTTCAACAACTTCCACTAGGGACTTCACTGTATCAAGGAATATGGACTGAGCTACTTTTAACAGATCTCTTTTCATGGTACAATTCAGGAGTCTCTGAGATGTTCCTAGATCTAACCATGAATTTCTTACAGGGACAAAATTTTTGCTTTGCTTCACTCTCTTGTGGTCACTGCTTTCTCCATGAGAGAGAACCACATGGTCAGGCTGTGTTGTATGCTATATAACGTCTCTTTTATGCAGGGAAACCTAATGATACACATTCTTAAATTTGCTTTCAAATTTGCTTTTGCATCCCTTGATGATGTACATGGGATGGCCCGGATCACATTCTGTATAGCAGACCCAGCCATGGAAAATGATGGTTTAGATTCATAATGTCCCCATCTGATTGTGTGTCTCTGGTAAATATGACCTAGCCAGGAAAACTGGACTGATATTCTCCATTCCACACTTACAATATATTTTTGGACTACTGACTTTGGAAAATTCTGTCTTGCCATTGTATAATGTCATCCTAAGTAAGCACTGGATTCCTTATTATTACCTACTACACTTAGTGGGTAGCTAATTATGCCGACAAGTTTTTATCTATTATCTCTAATCCTCACAAAATCTCTGTAAAACACTCCCATTGTGCAGATAACGAAAACAAGGTTCAAGACAAGTGACCTAGCCAAGGTCATATAGCCAGTAGGTGACAAGGCAAGAATTCGAAGCAAGGTTTGTCTGGGTTTCAAGGCCAAAGAGAAAAGAGATGAGCACCATGGCACGGAGCATGTGGATGTCTACATGAAAGTCCCAGTACATAGCATTCTGTCAAACACAAAAGACAGCACTTGCTTCCACTAAATAAGCAGGGATTTCTTTTTCAGGTTATAAAATATACAGGGGCAGCAAGTGAGGATGTTAGAACAAAAGTCGCCCACAACACTGAGTGACAGGTCATGCTTTAGCCATCCAACAGGTGCTGGGCAAGCATTCTTCAGGCAGAGCAGCAGGACCGAGGTGCTGACAGTTGCAGTGACACGAAATGTAGCCTCGGCAAGTCGCTCTAACAATTACTTCGCATCATTCTGATTATGAGCCACAAGCATGCAATCAACAGCACAGAGATGATCTTAAATTATCTCCATCAGCATTTTACTTCAGCTGTCAAAGCGTGGCAGATGGAACATACTCTCATCTGACCTAAACGCAATGTTACTGACCCAAACACAAAGAACGTGCAGGAACAATAGTGGCACAAGGGCAGTGGCCTTGCTGCATGCCATTGGTTATAATAAATGCACTTTAGTTCGTTCAACTTTTCCATTTACGACCTCAGAGTAAATAAATATTGATGTGTTTCTCATCTGATACATTTGTCCACAGTCTAACTCAATAGAAAGACTTAAGTAGGCTTACAAATTCTCCAGACTCTATATTGCATGTTGTACACATCTCTACGATCCAATTCCACTGTAAATTTTTGTGGGTATGCATCTCCTCCACTCAGTTGTGGCCCAGCTCTGAGAGCAGGGAATTTATGTCATTTATTTCTGTATTCCCAACATCTAGCCCTGGCACATATAGTAGACAATCAAAATATGCAGAAATTAATGAATTCTCATCGGACCATAAATAAGAAGGCATGCTTACTGAGTGCATGAATGACCCCCAAGTTGTTCTAAGGGCAATATCTGAATTCCAAAACTTGTCTACAAATTGAAAAGATGATTATAAATAGATACCATGAAACTCAGTAGATATCTGTTCATAGGGAGTAAAAACATACAAATATAAAAATAAGGAAATACTGCCCTCATATCAACTGAAGAAAATCATTTGCAAAGGGATTCTCACCAGACTACGTTCAACATTAAGGCCTGTAACTTAAGGAGGAGAGAGTATTTTGGGAGTGGTTTCCAAGGGGAGTAATTAAAATCACTATAGGTTAGAGAACCAGATCTGGAAGAGAAATACTGATTATTAGGTTACAGGGGAAAAAAGAAGTCAGCTTTCCTTCTCAAAAAGTAAAGGAAAATGGCTACAAAGTTTTCAACAGATCGGCACTATTACAAACCAACGCCTAACACTTCACGAACGGTCGGGGCAGTAAGACTCTATGAAATGGGATAAGGACTCTATTTTGCCTTTAGATAAATATTATATCTACAGCAAAATGTGACACTTCACCAGATTCATCCATTACTGGGTCTCACCAGATTCATCCATTATTGAGATCCTATTTGGATTGTACAAAATGGTTACCCTGCCACTCTGTGTGAGAAAGTGACACAGGTAGATGCAGATGTCACTTCAGGTAGGTGTCACTCCTGGCTTTATGATTTCCTGGGCGTCTGTGTTCGTGGGTGAGTATGAGTGTATGTGTGTGTGCAGGTCTAGAATTTCCAATGATCTCAAAGGGTTTTATATATAATCGTTCAAATTTAATATTCTTGAATTGCCAAAACACACTGTATAAACCCCTCAAAGTCAGTACGCATACACCTTCACCATTCTTCTAGCAATCAGCATAAGTTCACTGCATGAACGGCCAAAAGGTTCAAGAGAAGGCATAACAAAATCAGCAAACCAACAGCACCTCTAAATTCCAAAACTGGCCATCCCTGCCTTAGCAAGGCTGCACCTCTGGCTTGGAGGGAGGGGTAGAAGAAGCACGATGCTATTTTTAGGGTGAAAGCAGCAAGTTTTCTGTGTTCTACACTTCAGGGCCATGTGCCAGCAGTCTAACTCTTCTCACTGCAGCTAAAGATCAGAGCTACTTCGCCAAGGTTCAGTATAAATAGGGACTATCACAGGGGAAAGGCAAGTGTCAGACACTATGACTTTAAAAAGTGCTGCCTGTGTTAGAAACATCTCAGTCACGTCCGGCAAGCAGCCCTGGTGATGCGGGATGCGAAAGTTACTGCCCCAATCAAAAACAAAGGCTTAATTAAAGAACACAGTTCTGGACACAAAGTTGGAGTTCAGTAAATTCTCAAAAGCCATACTATCTTATAGCTACGTGAGCTTTACAGCTCTCAAACTGCTCCACTATAGAGTGAACGGTCAGCCATCAACATCACTATGCTATGTTTTAAAAATGGTACCTCTTTAAAAAAAAAAAAAAATCAGGAATCCCAGTTGGTTTAAAAAAATTTTTTTAAATGGTTCCTCTTAAATGTCCAGAATAGTCAAGGTCTAGCAAACTTTTCTGGTAAAGGGCCAGACAGCAAATGCTTTAGCCTTTGAGGGTCTGACAATCTGTCAAGACCACTCAGCTCTGCCACTGTACCACAAAAGCAGCCATAGACAATACTATACATATGGGCATGGCTGTGTGCCAATAAAACTTTATTTATAAAAACAGATGGAGGTGGGATATGGCCCATGGGCCAGAGTTTGTCAATCCCTGGTCTAGAATATCGTTACACTGGGAACATAAAAGACAGAGTCTCTGTTTCCTCCTTTTCCCCAAAAGAGATTTTATTTTTACTTATTAAAAATTGTCAGATGACAATATCACACGCTATCCAAAAACAGTGACTGGTTCATTTCTGCAGTATTCACCATTGAACTTCCTTCACAATAAGCAGGAAGGGCAAATCTTTCAATGTCAGATGGAGTTTTTCAGAGTGGCAAGTCCCTGCGCATTTATCTCTGCATGACACACTCGCAAAGGGAATAGGCTGCCCCAGAGAACCCTGCATAAGTGCTCAGTAGTCTCCTGAAGCAGCGCCCTATCTAGGCCAGCAGGGAGACACCTGTGCGAGGGCAAGAAACAAACCACCTGATTAAAAACAGGCAAAGGACCTGAACTGACGTTTCCCCAAAGGAGATACACAAATGGCCGACAAACATATGAAACAATGCTTAGTATCACTAATCATGAAGAAAAGGCAAATCAAAACCATAATGAGATACCACTTCACACCTCTTAGGATGGCTCTTATTAAAACAAACAAAACCAGAAAACAACACTCACTGGCCAAGATGTGGAGAAACTGCAACACTTGTGCATTACTAGTGGGAACATAAAATAATGCAGATACAGCTACTGTGGAAAACAGTATGACGGTCCCTTAAAAAATTAAATATAGAATTACCCTATGATCCAGCAATCCCATTTCTGGGTACATACCCAACAGAACTGAAAGCAAGAACTTGAACATACATGTATACATCCATGTTCACAACAACCTTCTTCACAAAACCCAAAAGATGGAGGCACTCCATCGTGGATGAACAAAACGTGGTCTGTACACACAATGGAATATTATGTGGCCTTAAAAAAGAAGGAAATTCTGACGCATGCTACAAATGGATGAACCTTGAGGACATTATGCTACATGAAATGCACCAGTCACAAAGGGCCATATACTGTATGATTCTACTTATATGAGGTACCTAGAGTCATCAAATTCATAGACAGAAAGTAGAACGCCTGCTGGGGCTCAGAGGAGGGGTAACGTGGGGAGTTCGTGCTTAATGGGTTCAGAGCTTGAGTCTGGGAAGATGGAAAGCATTCTGCAGATGCATGGTGCAGACGGCTGCACAACAATGTGAATGTACTTAATGTCAGTGAACTGTACACTAAAAAATAATAAATTTTAACTGATGACTAATAAGAATCTGCTGTATAAAAAAATAAATTAAATAAAATAATAATAAATTTCATTTTATGTATATGTTACCACGATTTTAGAAAAAGAAGAGCCTCGTCGTGATCACTCGGCCCTTTAAGGGAGATTTTCAGGTGATCTCTTTGGACCAGATTATCCCAAGGAGGTCCAAGTCAGCCATGATGAGAGGGCTCGTTTACAGGAGGCAGCTGAGGAATTTCAACCAGGCTTGAAAATTACAATTTGACAGCCTCCACATCTAGGGATCATTTGGACCAGAAGAGAATATGAGCGCTCCTATTGAAACAGAGCAGGACCCAAAGGTCCTTCCCTCCCCCATGGCCTCCACCTGCCTTTTGTCTGTTGAAAAATTTTAGCCAAAGAATAAGTTTAATCAGAGAAGTGAGAAAATGCAGAAGCAAAGGCAAACAGTCAAATAGGACCAAATAATAATCGTTTAGTCGTTAAGCATAGTCAAGGACCTTTAGTTCCTCCTCAAGGGCTACAGATAATATTCTGAACCATATCCTTTGAGCTGTCTGGTAGATACTGAAACCCCACCAGGTGGAAGTTTAACTACATGATGACCAGCCTGTAGCCATGACATAAGCTGCCACCATTCCGAGAACTGGCCTCAAGGAAATGGAACAGACCAACCCTGGAACTGAAGATTAACTGTACTTAAAACAATCATGACGCTGATCAGACCACCCCGTGACCAATTAGAAGATGACGGGCAGAGCTGCCTGTGCTGGTTCTGCATGCAGCCCCCTCCTTCTGCTTACACACCCCTGAAACTCCCCTTTAAAAGCTCTTGCCCACTGACTGTCAAGGGCAGGGTCGACAGTCGGCCTTTGGACACGAATCCACCCCCGCCCCCCAGGTTGCTGGCCTCCGAGATAAAGCAAACTTTCCTTTCCACCAACCTTGACTCTTTATTGGCTTCTGAGTGGCTGCAAACAGCCTGACCCCACTCTCGGTAACACTGACTCAGAGTGAACTCGGCACCTAAGATCTGTTCTATGGCCAGAATACCTGCACTATTCTCTCCTGAATGCTACAACCTCAGAGATTCAATATGACCGTGAATCCGGAGTATAGTCAATGACGGGTAAGAATAAAAGGAAAGTTTACCTACTCGATGGAGGGACATAGGAAAGAGCAAAGGAAGGTAAAAGAAATCCCTGTAAGTAAGGCAAAGCCACTGTCTTCATTTTTTTTTTTTTTGCGGTATGCAGGCCTCTCACTGCTGTGGCCTCTCCCGCTGCAGAGCACAGACTCTGACGCACAGGCTCAGCGGCCATGGCTCACGGGCCCAGCCGCTCCGCGGCATGCGGGATCTTCCCGGACCGGGGCACGAACCCGCGTCCCCTGCATCGGCAGGCAGACTCCCAACCACTGCGCCACCAGGGAAGCCCACCACTCTGTCTTTTAGGATGACGGTGAAAACCTACAATCTCCAGCTATGATAAGAGAAGTTGGCCTCCGTAACCCCACTCTCCTTGGTCACAGGTGTCTGACCACTTTTAGTTGACTCTCTTGAAACGTAAGCTTCTCTGAGTCTAATTCTGCACAATGCTCAATACCATAGACCATGCACAAGAGGTGACCTCATGAAAACTGTCTGTATGTGCATAGCACTCTTCCAGGGATTACTCAGGTATCCTTACATCCTTGCAGAAGTCAAGCTAATAGAGGGCTGCATTACCTACTACAAGCAGGTTTCTCAACTGAAGGAAGATACCACTTCTTCCCATACTCTTGATAAGAAATAGGAAGATTCTTTCAAGTCGACCCAACCATAAGGAAGGAGGAAAGTCCTACAGCCACATTGCTTATATACGACATTGACGACCACCCTCAGGTGATGACGGATCTTCTCCTACCCGAAACAAGGGGGAAGCCTAGGTCATTTTCTAACTCAGTTATCCAGAATGGCCATTAGAGGGTCCCAAATATCCCAACTAACTACAACATTTTCTGACTATCAGAGCTTCAGCCAACATGATGTAAAATGCAATTTTCGTTCAAGGGCACACATCTCTGTTGTAACCATTTTTTTTTTTTTTCTTGACAGTTCCTGTCAGAGAATTCAAAGCACTGAAGGGAAATGTGTACATGGGGGAAAAAAAACTGCTGGAGGAAAATAATAAATTCAGGGCAAGGGTATATACCAGATTTTTAGATAGCTAAAGCCACTGGTAAACAGGGAAATGTTTAATAACCAGCTGGAGGGAAGAGAGGAGCCCTGGTTTGTAGCGTCTGCAGATTTTGTAAACGCTCCCACCATGACCGACTTCAAGCTAGCAACATGATGCCAGCCTGTTCTCAATATTCCTCGTGAGAACCGGTGCAAGCTGGCTCCAACACATCCTTGGCTGAAGCCCACTTCCTTCATCCCACCAAGATCAACAAACCCTGTTTCATATCTGAAACAAACCCAAAGCTAAAGTCCTTCCTTAATTCCAGGCCTCTTCTCAGGCCCTAAAAGACATCTGTTCACACGTCCACATCTTTCCTTCCAGTCTCCCCATCCGAATGAACCTAGCTCAGGCCCAACTGTGTATAAGAAGCCTCAAATGCTCTTCGATCGCACTAGCTTTTTAATTTTCTGTGGCACTTTTATAATACTGTCCCCTCTTGGATTCTAGAGGGTTGGGTTCCATGAGGGCAGAGATGGGTCTCACAGCGCTTAGCCCAGCATAGAGTCTGACCCGGATTGAGCTGAATGAAACCCACTGACTTGACCAGCTGGGCTGACACTGTCCAGTGGGCCCCAGTGAGCGAGGCTCACCAGCTAGGACCCGATGAGCAACGGAGGAGGACCTACTGGCACAAGGGTGCTCACTACTCTACACACCTAACTTCCACAGCAAGGAGGGAGACTAATATTTGTTGAGCAGGAAATTTCTGCAAGCCCCAGTGCCCAGATCTTAGTTTCTAACACCGTTTCCCAGTAAATGGAACCAGGGCTCTTTGGAGAAATGGCAGATTGTAGAACTGGGGCAGGGAATATTCAAGATGAGTGTGAACGGGATGCGAAGGAAGGAAGGAGGGAAGGAAAGAGGGAGGGAGGGAGGGAGGGAGGGAGGGAGGGAGGAAGGAAGGAAGGAAGGAAGGAAGGAAGGAAGGAAGAGAGGAAGGAAGGAAGGAAGGAAGAGAGGAAGGAAGGAAGAGGAAGGAAGAGAGGAAGGAAGGGAGGAAGGAAAAAAACAAAGCAAAACAAAAAAACCCAAAACACAATGATGGAGGCATATCAAAGGAAAACAGACCTACCAATGGCCAATAATGGAACAATTTAAGAAACAAGATAAATAACATGGTATAAGATTATAATCTGAAGTATAAAGTAAACACTCATGAGTTTATACTGATATAAAGAAATGACTGAGTAAATAAGTAAATGGGGGAGACTAGACAAATCTGCTGTGCAGAAGAACTTGGAATAATTCATGTGTCAATAGATATACACCCTCAAGGAGGTGGAAGGCAGCTCCCCGCCCCTAGGTGTGGTTCCTTCCAAAGAGTGTAGTATGAAAGGTGTGGGGAGGGGGCTGTGTGGGTGAAAAGAGTAACTCTGAAGTGCAGAAACAGGACAAACATCACCTCAGCCAGGTGATCAAGGACAACATCGACAGTGGTAAGTCACGTTGACAGCACGTGCCCCTGATATACACGACGTGATGAAAATGGCAACTTACCAATTTTGAGGAGTACTGATCATTTTGTTGAATGTCCTTCAGCTAGGGTTTTTCTAATCATAACAAAAACATAGGAAAAACCCCAAGTGAGGGACATTCCGCAAAAATGATCAGCACTCCTCAGAATTGTCAAGGTCACGTCAAGTCCGAAAAACTGTCACATTTTAGAGGATCCTCAGGAGAGATGACAAATAAACGTATCGTGGTGTTCTGGATGGGATCCTGAAACAGGAAAAGGACATCAGGTAAAAACTAAGGAAATCTGGGCTTCCCTGGTGGCGCAGTGGTTGAGAGTCCGCCTGCCGATGCAGAGGACACGGGTTCGTGCCCGGGTCTGGGAAGATCCCACATGCCGCAGAGCGCCTGGGCCCGTGAGCCATGGCTGCTGAGCCTGCGCGTCCGGAGCCTGTGCTCCGCAACGGGAGAGGCCACAACAGTGACAGGCCCGCATACCGCAAAAAAAAAAACAAAAAAACTAAGGAAATCTGAATAAACGATGGACTTTAGTTAACCATGATTTTAAAAATTTCTGCCGGGTACTCTGTTAGGTGATTTACATATATCATTTTGCTTAATCCCCAAAATGCTGATCAATGCTTTCATTCCCATTTTACAGAGGAAGACAATGAGGAGAAAAGAAAAGATATAACTATTTTGCCCAAGATAACAGAGTTAGCAATTGGTGGAATTCCAGTTGAAACTCATGTTGAATTGTTCTAAGAGCTTTAGAAGTTTTAACTCATTAATCCTCACAACAGCACAATAAAGCGAGTAGGACTATTATTATTCCCCTTCCTGGTGAGGAAACTGAAGCTCAGAGACGCAAGGTGCATTGTTCAGGGTTGCACCGCTGAGGTTGGTCATCATAAAAAGGTTTCTCAGAAGTTGCTTATCTGACCCAAATACAAATGTATCTGATTATTTTGGAGCATCTCATTAAAAGAAGTTAGTTTCATGATTTCTCCTTTTAACCTCTTTCACAGAAAATCCCACCCCTTCCCCCATCCGCAGTGCAAGACGGCACTTTTGCCAACGTGCTGCAATTAGGCTATTAAGTAACAGACATGAGGCCAGTGTTTATTAATTAGCAAAAAGCCATATAGGATATGAGCTCTAGACTGCAGAGTTTTATATTCCACACGGACCCTCCAAATCGTGTTTGTGGCTTGGATGGATTTCAACACTTGTCCTTATCACAGATCAAAAACACATCCTTATTGCGCTGGTCAATAAACATCTTTTAAATAGTGCATTCATAATAAACATATCTATTCCTTTGATAATTTCCATGAACTTGGTCACTCACTCGGCCTTCAATTCTTACTTGATCTTAGCTACTTTAGGACTTTTTTGTTTGTTTCACATCAAGTTTTTCTTGACAGATAGGAGTTAATTAAATGATTTAGGGAAAATGTGCCTCTTCTGACTCCAATACCAGATTGTTATTATCTTTTATGAAAGTTAAAATCTATTCCAGATCATTTTAAGTGTGCACCGTCCTGAGTTTAGATGCTTGACAAATTCATTAGCGCCGGCAAATGTTAAAGCTGCCTAGAACATTCCCTGCTCTCCTGCTCTGCAAACCGATGGCCTCGTCAACGGCTACAGGAAAAAAGTGTTTCTATTCTGCCAAGTGATGCCACCAAGGGCAAAAGCCAGCTCTCTGCTTACCCTCAGGAAAGGGCTCTTGTGCATGAGTGTGTGTACGTTAGCAATGACTTCCTAATCAGAATACAATCACGGTACAGGCAAAAAAAATAGCCGTTTGGTATAGGAAGGGAAAGGTCTTACTTCCCAGGAGTGATGCAGAGACTCACCACATTCTCCCAATCTGATTACAGTGAGTTTAAAGGCAACTTGCCAGATTAGGGCATTTGATGAAATGTTTTGAAAGAATTAAGCTCCTTCTACCTGCACAAGAAATATACCTCCTTGGGACAGGAATTCCCTTCTCTGTGCTCCTGATACCCTGACAGTGAGAGGCTGTAAGTGGTCAGGGCACCAACTCTGGAGCCTATGCCTGGGTTTGAATGACCTTGGACAAGTTATTCAACCTCATTGTTGTCAGAGGCTGAATTTGCATAATAATGGTTGTAAGGCTTACAGGATTAATACATTAAAACGCACTAAGAACAGTATCGGCACATAATAAGTACTATACAAGCATCTGTATAAACATACACAACAAAACAGCTAATTGCTACCCAATGATTCCAAAACAAGTATTATAACCTACCCTCTCCCCACTACCTGCCCCCCCTCCCCCACTGCCCTTCACCTGCCTACATGCTCAAAGTCTGTTCATTTAAGACCTGCACCTATTCCAATGTCATAAGGCCTGGTCTGCAACCACAGGGATGCTGGCAGACAGAAACTCTTATTTGCCACGCTAAAGTGTTTATCCAGATTAAATGTATAGCTAAAACTATAGAGTTTACCTCTCCTTTTTTTTAAATTTTTTTTTAACAGCTTACAGTCTTATTCTTTTTTTTTTTTAATTAAGTAATTTATTTTTGGCTGTGTTGGGTCTTCGTTTCTGTACGAGGGCTTTCTCTAGTTGCGGCAAGCGGGGGCCACTCTTCATCACGGTGCACGGGTCTCTCACTGTCACGGCCTCTCTTGTTGCGGAGCACAGGCTCCAGAGGCGCAGGCTCAGTAGTTGTGGCCCCAGGGCCTAGCTGCTCCGCGGCATGTGGGATCTTCCCAGACCAGGGCTCGAACCCGTGTCCCCTGCATTGGCACGCAGATTCTCAACCACTGCGCCACCAGGGAAGCCCTACTTCTCCTTTTTTAAACAAGGGTTTTTTGCATGCATATTTTATCATCATGCTTACTTCCTCTCTTTTCTTGTATTAAAAAATCTTTTCATCTTCTGCTCTGTCCCACCCCACGATGAATTTTTAAAAAAGGAAAGAAAAAGCACACTAGCCAGCTAGCTCAGAACTAAGTATCTTGCTCTGAACCTCACACGGACAGTATTATACACTGTCATGGCAGTTTAACAGAGAAATGAAGTCTAATGAGAAGAGATAAGAGAGAAACAGAGATAAAAGAATTCTTGAAAAATCAGCCCCAACAGTCCCACGAAGGCCTGGGTGGCCTGAGAGCTTATTAATATGGACTGCCTCTCAGCAAGGGGCATGTAATTCGCTTGCAGTAGTTTCCTTAAAACTATGTCACCCTCACACCGATTTACCTTTAAACAAGGACATTCTGTAACCAGGGATCCACCTATGTGGCTTAGTCATCCGACGGGCCTCAAGGTCACCGACTTGAGTAACACGATGAGAATGACCTCATTCACCCACTATAGAACCGTTATATCACCGATCAATACCGGAGGCCTCTGCACGTTGTCAACAAAGCCTTCTCCAGGGAGCGCCCTGCATACGCATCAGAAACAAATTACACCCTTAAAGGCAGATGACACACGGAACACAGAAAGCTCCTTTCTGTAAGGCAAAGCCTTTGTTCGGTGCGAGAGGAGCGCCAATCCAACCTCAAAAAAAGGGAGAAAGAAGAGAATCTTTGACATGACGTTTCTCTTGCCTTTCCTCTCGAACACAGGATGCATCTTCTGGGGGCTCACGAGGCAGGAGGGAAGATAAGAATGGAAGTACGATTACAAGGGACTGTGATGCTGAGGACCAAGAAACAGCACACCTGGCACATCCATTAACAACGTGCCTTACAGCACCAACTTCACAAGGCATGGTGAAATAATCAGTAACAGTAACAATAATAAATGTGGGAGACTGCTCACCATGTATTAGTCATTGTTCTAGTTAGTTTACAAATATTAGCTCTAAATTTAGCTCGCTCACAACCCAATGCCATAGGGTCTATTATCATCCCCATTGTACAGATGGGAACACTGAGGCACAAGGAAGTTAAATAAGGGGCCTGAAGTCACATTGGTATGTGGTTGGAGTTGGGATTCAAACCCAAGCAGTTAGGCTCTGGAGTCACTATATTAAACTGTCTGGTTAACACCATCACCACCAGCACCAGCACCAAGAAGTTATCTTTGCGCTTCTGCACGTGCTTTGTCTCTCTTCTTGGAATAACCGTCCCAAACATTTACTTATGAATTTCTCTCCCAGCAGAGCCTTCCACAGGGCAGATGTTCAATGCATGTTTGTGGAATGAAGGGACAAATCACTGATTCTAATTAATCCTTCATTCATTCTGTGAGACAGACGGAGAACTTACGATTAATCTTGTTTTCAGATAAGGAAAGTGAGGCTCAGGGAAATCAAGCGACTTGTCCAAGGTTAGATTGCCTAGAATATGCACTCTTCCACAATTTACCAGTGGTTTTTAAATTTTAAAAACCATGGGACTTTTTTTTTCTGATAAAGTATTTTTTTATTTATTAATTTATTTTATTTTTGCTGTGTTGGGTTTTCGTTTCTGTGTGAGGGCTTTCTACAGTTGCAGCGAGCGGGGGCCACTCTTCATCATGGTGAGCGGGCCTCTTACTGTCACGGCCTCTCCCGTTCCAGAGCACAGGCTCCAGACGCGCAGGCTCAGTAGTTGTGGCCCACGGGCTTAGTTGCTCCGCGGCATGTGGGATCTTCCCAGACCAGGGCTCGAACCCGCGTTCCCTGAATTGGCAGGCGGATTCCTAACCACTGTGCCACCACGGAAGCCCCCACGGGACATTTTTAAGAAAACAAGATCTATATAACCTCGAAATATAACAGAGATAAAGGAGAGAGGCCAAGTGCAGCGCACGGGCCTGGTCTCTCCAGAGCCTGCAGGGCTTTGCAGAACGCACTTGGAGAAGCAGTACAGCATCGTGCAGTGCTGCCAGGACATCCGACCCAGAACAAAGCACGGGAGAAGAGGGGACTCTGCCCAAAGCCCCCTAAACTCCTAGAGAGCACGACCCGCCTCTTCCCTCAAGTTCCACAGATCTACTGACTCACGGAAGGAGGCCCAGGATGGCATTCCTTCTCCTTCCTAAGCATCAGGGTTCGCCTCCTTTCCCCCTCAACAGGGCGAGGCTCACCCATTCTTCGCCTCTCATGCATCTCTTTCTGTTTCCTTCTTTGGAGCTGTTCTGTATCTGTTCCTGTTGCAGCCCTGGGAGTTTCCCCTACTGGTAACTGGAAAGGGGGCAACCTCTTGTGACCTAGTTTTTCATCACCAACCAGAGCAGGAGAAGGCAAAGCATGCTCAGGGCTTTTTTTTTTTTTTTTTGGTACGCAGGCCTCTCACTGTTGTGGCCTCTGCCGTTGCGGAGCACAGGCTCCGGACGCGGAGGCTCAGCGGCCATGGCTCACGGGCCCAGCCGCTCCGCGGCATGTGGGATCCTCCCGGACCGGGGCACGAACCCGTGTCCCCTGCATTGGCAGGCGGACTCTCAACCACTGCGCCACCAGGGAAGCCCCATGCTCAGGGCTTTTGCAAGCTGCTCCTGAGGACTGAACATCTTCGAGCAGACCTGGAATTCTTCCATGGCAGACTTCACAGTGGAGGGAAAGTTGGTCAGGGAGAAGGGAGCAAGTTTTCAAGGCGAGTGCTGCAGGCGGACCTGCATCTTGTCGCATCCTGTCACGCGGAATCTCAGCGGGCAGAATGTCTGAGCTGGAGGGGACCTCGGAAAGCCGTGGGTCCAGGCTCCCACTTAACAAACAGGTAAACTGCCTCTCACTCATGTAAGCTGACTTGGCCAAAGCTAGACACTGGCATGGCTCCCACGAGGGACTTCTGACAGTAGGAGGTGACTCGCAGATGGAACCAAAAGGACTTTCTCGCCATGTCAAACAATGAGAGGCAGGAAAACACTCAGGATCGGACTGAATTCACGTATGCATCTGTGGAAACCATCTCTTAAGATCTTCTGGGAAAACTAAAAACTGCATCACTCAGAATTACTTGAAGCCTCGTCAAGTGCTTTAAGGCCCTATAATGTGAGGTGCAACATGGAGACACATTAAAAAAAAAAAAAAACCTTTTCCCACGGCCTCCATCGTTGTGGAATATCTAGTGGGTGAACGGAGGAGACGGGCGAACCCAGGCTTCTGATGGGCTCCCTGTTTCTGCTCGAATGTGTGACACGGCCACGCCATCACTAGCATACCCTATTTGCATTCGTTCCAGGTGAGATTTCATCACTGCCTCCTGTTTATTCATTCCTTGATATAAATCTAAACTGCTCCCTTCAAATAGCAGAGAGCACTCTGCCTCAGTAAAGCGGAAAGAAAAGATCATAGCAAGGGAAGTGCCGCGGCTTCCCTTTTCCCTCCCCTCCACCTGCCCTGCCCCTCACGGAACTCTTGGCTGTTCCATGGCAGGGCTCTCGATGGGAAGGAAACATGGTAGCCCTCCACAGTCCCAAATACCTCGGGAGCCTCTGCTAAGTCCTACTCTAGGTGAGCCCCGGCGCCTTCACAGCAGCCAAACACAGTAACTCAGAAGGAGGAAAAGCCTACAATTTTTGTTTTTTTAAAGGCTACAGTCATGTGTCAGAACCTGGAAGACGTCGCTGGGAAACAAAAAACGAATTCTTTACAGAAAGAGAGGCATTAAAATACGGCATGTCCACACATGATCTTTTGGGAATGACATTCAAACACATGGGACACACCAAGCACGCGGGGCCACAGCAGTTTCTGCTCGTTCCTTCCCCCTGTGGCCACCCCTCGTTCTGTTGGGGAAGCAGCATGTCACCCAAGCACCGCTTTTCCTGATGAAAAGTGATTTATGGTGGCTTTTCCTGTGAAAGGAAAATTGATCCCATCATCTAGAAGTTTATATGTAAAAGTGCTGTTTCTAATTCTTCGCACTTTGGGATCAGATACATTTTTTTCCCTCCTCTGTGTGTATTTTTAAAATAGTAAAAATCTTCCTAAATGACAATCTTTTATCAGCTTGCACCTATGCTAAAGGAAGTTTCCGTGAGACTCTAAAGGAAAGCGTGCTGAAAGAAAACGAATCTTCAATTACCTATAAATTCAACTCTCCAATGTCCCTCCAACCAGGGCACATGTCACACATTTTATCCAGTCATTCTGTTTTCCTATGTCCCAACCACTACAATTTCAGCTATTTTCTAAAGAAAGAGTTCAAGTATGGTCAGAGCTCAGAGGAATTGAGCTGTTTTCAAGCATTACTACTTGAGTGCTTTTAGAGCTTCATGTTTGAGTTAAAGATGAACTCTTAAAAATCAACTCTAACTTCTGGGCTTGGGGCTAGAAGCCAATGACATCCCCTAGGGTCACCGAAGATGCTGCTTGCTGGTCAGACTCATCCTGCTGGTGCTTTAACATCTTAGGCCAAAAGTAACAGAGACGCTCACTCCTGAACCTGACTCAGTTATGGGATGTGAAAACACCACAAAATTTAATGTCTTTACCAATAATTCCTTTCCACTATGCGTTTGAAACAAGATGCTCAGAGAAACATTAGGGCACTGGACCTTGAGTTAGATCACTCCAGTCCTGGGTCTGCCATCAACCTGACAATGGAAAGTCACAGAATTTCTCTGGGTCTCAGCTTCTCAATCAGTAAAACAACGGGGTTAACGGACTTCTAAAATCCGTCACAGACTCCCAGCCTCTGCTTCCATGCTCCTCGGCTTTCCCTTTGCCAGCAGGGACTGAGCGTGTTAGGAAGGTTGTGCCTTTGGCCCCGGAGGAATGTGACAACGGCCTTCCTTGCGTTGTTCCCACAGTAACCAGAGCCAGCTGTCCAGGCCGGCCGGCCAAGTTAGGGCGCAAGATCGCACACAACTAGGAACTCCACTGGGAGGACTGGGTCTCCAGATTCCCCACCTTCTTCAGGGCCCTTGTCAGCAGGTCGGCACAATCCTGGGAACATAAGAACGGGTCTGTGATCTTTACTAAATAACATCTGAGGGTTTAAAATCTGGAGTGTAGCCGCCACCCTTTGGGACTTCCCCTAATCACAGTTAGAGGATTCAGGTGTATCTTTACCTTCCGGGGTCTATGCACCTCTCTCTGGGGTGCCATGGGGTCGGTGTCATCTAGAATTAGTAAGTATTTTCCAAGCATGTTGGCACGTTCTGACACTAAGGCAAAGATCCTGGGATTCAAGCGAGAGTGAAAATCTCAGATGACATTCTCATCTGCAAATCTTGGGGTGAGCCAAGATCTGTAAACATGCTTCTGAGCAGGACCCACCATGAAGGGTTTCCTTGTTGCCTGCAGCCTGCATCTGAGCTACTATTAAGGGAGGATCATTGGAAAGCATTACCATTATTTTTAGCTTTTGTAGGAGGGAGGAGTTTTTGAAAGGGCAAAATGGAAAGGAATTTAGGGCAAGGGTGGAGGGAGGAGAAAAGATTAGGAAAAATAAAGACTTTCAGGAGAGATAAGCAGCTTCCTCCTCCTTTCTTAATATACTGGCTACAGCATCAAGGATTTGGGGTCCAGATATCTGGAGACAAAGAGGCTGTTGGAAGGAAATCATTTTCCTCTGAGTGTGGAAAATGCGCCCTCCATGCCCAGGGATTTTTCACTTTCTCAACGTAACAGATGAGGCCACTCATAGAAGCTTTCTTGGGAAAGAGTTTGGTAATTCACATTGGATTTGAATGCTGTTTTAACTTTCATAGATCCCAAAGAAACACCCTCTTTGGACCTACAGAGATCATGAATGTTCCAGATTAATAGGAGATGAATGAATTCCTCTTAAATGACCTTGTAACTTTAAAAAATAGCAAGGTGGCGTCCAGCAGCTTCTGGGGAGACCATGGTACGGGCCAAGAACATACCATTTTGAGAGGTTTTTTTCCTTCTTCTCCCTCCTCTTTCTCTTCTTCCTCTCCTTCTCCTGCTTCTTCTTCTCCCTCTCTCTCTTTTTTTTCCTTTGCAATAGAGAGTAAAGGATCTCAAAGAAATGCAAAGGCCAAGGCACGTACCCCTCAATTCAGGCCTCCTGGTAAACTGCTGGCACTGCAAGTTCAAATGCCATTGAGCTCATAAGGATCCTTGTAAAACACAAACACTTCATCACAACTTGTTTGCCTGCTAAAATTCTGAAAGCAAGATTGCAGAATATTCAAGTCATCAACCTTGTGGCCCAGAGCTTACACAGGCCCAGAGCTAACAAGGGAACACTAGAATTAGGTTCCCACTTCCAAAATAGGACCTGAAGAAGTTTTTGCTGTAGGAGAAGAGTTGCTGTGTTTTGTTTAATGGAACTAAATTTGTTCTCATTTACATCATGAGCAAGCGGCACTTGGTAGCAAAGAAAGCCCTGAAAATATTCACATTCAGTGAACGCGGCTGTATGTATAATTAGCCGAGATTTATTTTAAAGTACGCTAATCCTTTGTACTCTTTTCTACAATTCACACTGGTGAGGAACAGAGAGCAGATTTGGAATTTATTATGAAAGCACAGGCATCGTATTATCTGTTAAAAAATTTAAAAATGGGGAAGGAGTCAGAAAGTCTTTATTAATGTACATATTACGATCAGACCAAAGGAAAGGGCTTGCTTTCTTTCAGAGGAGTTTGTGTTCAGGAGAAATCAGTGAACTGAACAAT
The DNA here is from genome assembly GCF_937001465.1 of Orcinus orca. Taxonomy (NCBI): domain Eukaryota; kingdom Metazoa; phylum Chordata; class Mammalia; order Artiodactyla; family Delphinidae; genus Orcinus; species Orcinus orca. Next base: position 93,257,905 of record NC_064568.1, on the reverse strand, counting down.
AGCGTCGGGTAGGAGAGGAGATAGGAAGAATCAAAGGTACACATTTTAGAAGCATAAAATTTTTTCTGAAGTTGTTTATGGAAAACGTCACAGTACAAAAGACTTTCAATAGAACACCGGATATTCATTACCCAGCATCAAGAATCATCAACTCATGGTCCCTTACATCTTCAAGCAAATCCCAGACAAATCACTTAATCCCTAAATATTTCAGTATGAAGTGTAGAGTTTTTAAGCTCCGTCATTGTCCTGAGGTCCCTGAGAAGCCTAATGCCCCAGCGCCATGCTGTCAGACAGTGACAGAGGCCAGCCGGGAACCCAGGTCTTCTCACTGGAGGCTGAGTGATCTCTCCTCCAGGACCCTCTTGCCCTTACAACACCTACCACCTGCTTTAACTGAACCCTGGCCTGCCATAATGTTAGCACAGAAAACACGCAGTACACTGGTTGGAAATCAGGAAATCCTGAATTTTAATCTCAACTTTGCCGTTTTTCTGAACCTTAATTGCCCCAACTATTAAGTAGGGATATGAAATTGCCACTAAGAGATACAATTACTTACGACATACTTAGAAAAATCATGGACTTTCAACTTATAACAGTTATTTTTAATATGTTTTCATGGAGTTTGGGAAAAGATGCTAGAAGCCATGAAACTTTAGAAAACTACTGTGAGGTGAGGTCTCCTATGTGAATAAGTTGGGGCGGGCATACATAATTATTATGTAACTGTACCCTCAGCGCCTTTCCATGACAAGTTTATTTATTTTTCACATATAAATTAGAACCAACGATTTCAACATAGTGGAAGTTTCTAGGGAAAACAAATGTTTCATATAATATGAATCAACATTTCCCAGCGAGGAAAGAGGCAGTCCTTCCCCTACCCCACTCCAGCCCCAGGAGAGGAGGGGAGGGAAGGTCCAGCATCTTTTCGAGAAGGAACAGGCAAGCCCATGGAAAGTGAAAAGAGAAAAGAAACATTCCCTTTCTTTGTCATGGGCTTTGCCAAAACTCTAACCAAAGCAGACTTACAATAGAACACAAAATATTCCCAAGAAACTGCCCAATGCTGGAAACATAATAACAGAATGCTGGGTTTTGAGTAAGTGACTGAAATATACAACTCGACTGCACCCTTTTCCCTTCTCAAACACACATAAAGGTACTATATTTGAGGAGATAATGGGAGTGAGGTAATTGTAACTTTTAGGAAACCCCATTCTAAGTCAACTCCAAACCTTGAGATTAGACTTTAAATGCACTTGCTGTCAAAAGCCAAGCCACACGAAATCGTGTCGTTTTGAACATTGGCTGGCAACAAACGCATACCGTGTGCAGCCTCACCATAAAATCCAAACTGTGGACCAAGTGTCATGCAGAAGCAGTTGGGTCTGGGGAAACGGCCCACCCGCCTGTGTTAGTTTCCTGGGGCTGCCATAGCGAAGTACCACAGACTGGGGCCCTTAAACAACAGAAATTTATGGTCTCACATTCTGAAGGCTAGAAGTCCAAGATCAGGCAGGGTGGGTTCCTTCTGAGGGCTGTGAGGGAACGATCTCTCCCGTGCCTCTCTCTATCCTAGCTTCTCGTGGTTTACAAGCCATCCTTGGCGTTCACTGGCTTGTGACAGACTAACTCGTCTTAATATGGCATTCTCCCAGCATCTCTGTCTTGGTGTCCAAATTTCCTCTTTTTATAAGGACACCGGTCATATTGGATTGGAGCCCATCACAATGACCTCATCTTAAATTGGTCATCTGCAAAGACCCTACTTCCAAATAAGGCCACACTCACAGATACTGTGGGTGAGGACTTCAGTATCTTTTTGGAGGGACACAGTTCAACATATAACACCACTTCATCCCCACCCAACTTAAGAGAGGTAATTGGGGAAGCTCAGCCACCTCCCATGGAGGTTCCTGTTGTGCTACGGAATATGCCACCAGTGCCCTACGAGGCCCACCACCGCTGAGAAGAAACACTCAGGAATATGCATGCAATGCCCATGGACACACCCTAGCAAACCGTCACTTGGCTTTAACATGCTATCTTGGTTCCTTTCCACTGCCTTCCCTCCTGCATCCATTCTCAGCTTTGGCCACGTGGCTCCCATGCAATCTGCGTATGAACTTGACCCCTTTCAACTTCAGGATAGGAGAGAAGTCCATCAGAGGCTTCTGCCAACTTTGCATCCTCTTCTACGTATTCAGCGTGCTTCAGTTCCTCCTCCTTTTATCCCTTGCACATTCGGGGCAAGCCAACAGGTATCTCCGAAAAGGGAATCAGGACGTATTTTTGACCCTTTCTACAGCCAGCACAATTATTAGGTCACCAGACAAACCATGAAGGTTATTGCTGAATATGCTCTTTGGCAGTTTTAAAAGTGTTTTTCAAGCATGATAGTTGAAGAACATAATTATTCAACAACTCTAATAGACAGCAACAGCATCATTAGTCCCAATTTACAGAGGAGGAAAGTGAAGCTCAAAAAGGTTAAGAAATTCAGTAATGGACTCACCGCTCGTAAATCAGAACCAAAATATGGATTCATCTCTTCTGATGTCAGGTTCTGCAATGTTATATGATACATAATATGACACAGTCTATATTAAATTATCAAGAAGGACTAAAAGTTTTCTCTTTTTTTGACTCTAAGCGGTATGGCAGCAAGAATAAAGCCTTCTGTATACTCCACGTTTTAAAACATTTTCCAAAATGTTTCAATGTTAGGTTTTTGTATCCTTATAAAAATGAGGTGTGTTATTCTTAGGCCCATTTTACAGATGATAAATGAAGGTAGAGGTTATGTAATTTGCCTAAATGAACCAATGAGCTGACCATGGAGCTGGAGTAAGAATCTCTGCATTCTAACCCCCAAATTGGCATGATTTTACAAAGAGGAAAATTCAATACAACTTCCCTGGAAAGGAAACATCTGGAAAGAAAATAATGTAAATGAAGGATAAAAAGCAGAAAATCAGATACATTTCCGTATATATACGTGTGCAGGCAGAAGCAGCACATGTATATGTCGTGGACGTCGGGATGGATCCCTGCGCCGTGAGAGAGGCCATTCCAGAGGACCACTGATGCCCCTGAGAACGAGTACAAGGCTGTTCTAAGCAGGTCACACGAGACTTGTGACTGGTGAAGGAGGGAAAGTATGTTTTCTAGTTCATCACAGGACCCAGGATTCCTTTTGGTTTCTCACCACCTGAATTCATGACAGAAGGCTTCCAGAAGGAAGGGAATCTGAGCTAATTCTAGAAGAATGAACAGTTTTAGAAAAGAGAGGTAACAGACATACGTGTCCCAATATGGCAAACGGACCACTGCAGTTGGAGGGGCGTGTGTAGAGACGTGGCAGTGGGAGAAGAGACGGGAAAGAAAAGTGGCGGCCACATTATGGAGGATCTCGAGGGTCTCTCTGAGTAATTGAGACGATTCCATAAAATCTGAAGGAGTTTAAGAAGGGTTGGAGCAGGGGAATGACCTCATCCAGAGGCACTGTGTCTACTGCCTTTACGTGAATGACTCTCAGACCCACAAGTCTAGCCCTGCCCTCTCTTCCAAGACCCAGATATGCTTTTCAGAACACCTGCTGGGCATCTCTAGATGGATTCCGCTGGCACTCCCAGCTGGGCATGTTAGGACTCTACGGCTCCTTCCAGACCTAACAGTCTATGATTCTAGTTCAAATTGACATTTTCCCTTGGGGACGCTGAAAATAAACAGAAAACAGAGAAGTCATATTCAACAGGCAGGGGGAAAAGAGCAATGTCCTTCAACTGAAAAAAAAAAAAAATCTGTTCGTCATCTCTCTTTGTGCCCAGGCTCTTAAGTGAGTAATGCATCTGAGCGTGTGTGAGAACGTGCCATGTGCATCCACGGTGAGGGTACCCAGGAGGCAGAACTAAAGCATATTCTCCAAGGACACACGCTCTCAATGACAAGCCAGGATGGCTTTCTTGCCACTCAAAGCTTCTCCCTTGCACCTGGAGAGGCTGGTTCTAGAAACAATTCAAGTACAGAATATGAATCCTGCATTGCGAACTATTTTAAGCACTCCATGCTTCGAGACAGAAAACAACTCATGCTTATCTCTAGCCAACTCACGCCATTTCTAAGGAGCAAGCAGCCCCTGAATTTCTAGGAGGCTCTGTGGTAGGGAGTTTCCCCCAAAAGATGGGTAAAGCGCCTTCAAGATGTCCCTATACAAGGAGTAAATGTGTTTTCCTGTTAAACTTTCCCTCTGTTGCTGCCAAAGAAACAATACTGTGAAAACCCTCCCTTTAGCAGAGAGCAGAAGTGGCACATTAACGCACACGGTGTGTTTTGAATAAGGTGCAGTTTATAAGGCTGGGAAATTTCGCTTCTCTTTTCTGGACATAGCTTCCAAAAGCAAAAATTAAGAGTGTAGGCGGGCTGCCACGCCACACTCTGAATTTATAAAATATACACTTTTCACAAGCCTACCTCCATGGGCCCACATCCAACACTCAGCTTGGGTGGGACAGAAACCATCATTATTCACTGTCCAGTCTTGACCAGAGGATCCGGCCAGAACATGGTCTCCTGGGGTGCTGTCACCTTGATGCTGCTGTACCTGCTGGTCCACACCCGAGCTATTCAACTCAGCAGAGCACCTTGATCGTACACTGAATTCTCACTGACAGTAACTTGACCTGGGCCCTTCTGTCTAAGGGTGGGGCTGCTCCGTGTATCCCAGAGGATGTAATACTAAATCACTAAAACCACAGAGAGCAAAATGGCTTCGCCTGCAGAAGCTGCTGTGGGCAGCTGCACATATACCCTGACTCGTAGACTCTTCAGAGATAGCATTCAGATTCTACCTTCTTTCAGGCCACTGACCTCTAGGATCTATGCTTCTTGGTCAATTGGCAGTGCTGAGACACACAGTAAAGAAAACTATGGGTCTGCTAAGAGACCTGACCCTACAGACCTACATTACAACAGCCAAGTATACATTCCAAATATGGTACAGCTCAAAGGCTATTTTGATGGATTTATTAAATATCTGTAATAAATCCATAATATAATCCATGATGCTCCCGTTTCCTTTCCTTATAGATAAAAACTGTCACCCCAAACTCTCTAAGGTCTATCTTACTCCTCTTCCTGTTCAGGAAACTCTGGATCTTCACGACAGTCTTCCCTGGCCTCCCAGGTGGGGGTCAGGTGCCCCTCCTAGATGCTTCCACCACTTCCTGTATTTCCCTCTTGTAATTGACTAGTTCCTTTTTAATCTACTGTACCAAAATAACTATAACCTAGCACCATGGGGTAGGGACCCTTTTAACTTTGGTCCTACTTTAGTATTTCAGTACTTAGCACCCTACTTGGCACTTAGGGGAATCTCAAAGAATGTTAGTTGAATGACTGACTGAAAACACAATCCATGCTCTGAATAACTGCTATTTAGTCATCCAGTACACGATCGGTACAATTACCTCTTACTCCATTCAGCACTAACCACGGCCCTCAACAGTTACCCGCGGCCCACCATCACAGTTACTGCTTTCGCCACCTTAATGAGGAGAGTGTCCTTACTCCAAAGTGAGGCACTGAGTTTGCTCTACTTCAAGTCAATCAGGAGCCCAAAGCTGTTAGAGCTTTCTCCTTCTAAAGCGCCTGGAGGCCTGAAAGAATCTTAAAACAGGGAAAGCTTTAAAAAAGCTTAAAACAGGCAAAGCCAAAAGCGCTTGGGGCTGGGAACACAGAAACCATTTCTGGGGAGGAGGGGGTACCACCGTGAGCGGCAATTTTCATGCGGTTCTAGGCTAGCGCCCTTTAAATAAGAAGACATCTTTTATGAGACAGATGCTTGCACAATAAATTATAAATAGATTAGGGTAAGTTTATGCCACAACACACAGTCATTTAAGATAATTTAATCGAGGGTCAAAAATAATTGGGGGGGAAATGATCAAATCCACAGGAGAATAATCTATGAATGATAAAACGAATCACGGAAAAGACGATCTTGGCAAAAGAACCGCTTTTGTTCAAGTCCATCAAGTAGTTTTTCCTGAAAACCTACTATGTACTCAGCACTGTGCAGGATTTGTAGAGAATGTGGAAGGAATCACTTCCAAGGCCCGGAGCTCATTCCCTCTCGCTGGTCTCTAAACCCACCCCACTGACGCTGCTGCCACGTTTCCAAAATGCAAACGCAATAGGGTCCTTCAGGTTTACATCTACCACCATCGTAACCATAATCCAACATGACAAACAGGACCCTACTCAGTCCCAGGGCTGAAAACCTCTCCTATCTTTCACTCACAACTCTCCATCCATAACCTGGGACTCAGCCATACTCTCTTACCCACACTTCCTTGGGTTTAAGACTCCTTGACTCCTTCAAGCCTATGCCTTTGAAAATGCTGTCCTTTTCTACCTAGAAGCACTTCCCAAGAACATCTTGCCTGCCTAGTCTGCATAACTCATCCCTCTGAGAAGTCTTTCCTATAAACACCCCTTCATCCCTGGTCCTGATGTGACAGTCTTTTTACGAGTTTCCCCAGAACCCTCTGTATATCAGGGTCGTGGCACTTGACGCATGCAATTCCCCCCTCCTTCCCTCCGCCCTTGCTTCCTCTGGTCCACCTACGAACACTTACTTAGCAACTGCTCTCTACCAGGCCCTGAGCTATGCTAGGTGCCTTGGGTACAACATCTCTTAATAAATCCACACGAGACCCTTGAATTGTAGACGTGACTTGCGGATGAGAGACTAAGCTCAGAAAGGTTCAGTAACTCGGTCAAGTTCACACAGCCAGCAAGTGGCAGTCAGGTGCTTCTGCTCCAAAGCCCTTGCTCTTTCCTTCTCAACACACCAACTCACAAGAAGGTGAGAAGACTCGCCCAGGATTCCCGCCCAGACCCCCGTGTTTCTTGCAACCTGAAAAATCACACACATGGTTTTGACGTGTGACCAGCAGGTGCAAGTTGAAGGTGTGCATGTCCAAAATCAACCGGTTGGGCACACCCAGGCAGTCTGTGCACTTCCCAGGACTTTCTCTTTCCTGCATGTCACAGAGACGGTTTTGTAGTGAATCCCAAACAGCACCCATCAGCTCTCTCTACTTTATGGAGTCGGTCTAAACTTCTTTGGTTTTTAACCACAACTGCACCAATTCTGCATGGCAGATGTTTCCAACAAGCATCAAATCCTCAATTGTTACCATCTTTTGTTTTGGTTTCTAGTTCTGCTAATGTAAGGGACGGCCTGTCCTCGTATTTATTACTACTAGAGTAATGTCATGTTCGGGGTTAGCACATAAAATACCTCTCCAGTTTCTCTGCAAAAGATCAAAACACTTTTTTTTATGGCAACATCAAAAAGAATCAACATGTAAACATGTTTCAACAGGCATTCTTTCTCCCTTCAGTGATTTCTCAATATTTGGAACACTGTATTAGTCTGTTTTGCTTACAAATGGTAAAATACTTCCCTATTTCTTCTGAGCCTTTTCTGAGACTACTATATTTGCTGACAATTAGTGCTTGGTGCCTTTCTTTGGGTAATAATATTTTGGGGGGAAAAACTACCCTAGAAGTATTTTGGTTTATCACATGCCTTGCTTTGGGAGTGAGGAAAGTGGTATATATTTTTACCTCTTCTTTCTTTCCATCCATTCTCCCTTCCTTTCTTTCTTTTCCCCTTTAGCCTTTACTTAATCCTCCTGGTGCTACCTCCTTGTATGGCTTCTTAGTCTTTTCACTTGACTGGCAAAGAAAAACAGCATGAGATTCGAGTATGACTGCTGCCTTCTTCCGCTAAGCATGGACTTCCCACTCAAACCCCTGTCAGTGCTGGTGAGGAAAATCAGTCTACTATCTTATCACGGCAGAAGAACTGGCAGAGCAGGCCTTCCGTCTCTGCAAACCATTCAGTCACATCCAGCATTTCCAAAAGGCTTTCTGCTCAAGATAAAGCCCTGTAAATGCCCCATGAACATAAAACATGCCAAACCCCAAAGACAGCCTCCTTGTACATGGGGAAACTTAAGAAGCGTTCCGTTAAACTGGGGACCCACGCAAGGCTGTCCACCATCATTGCTATTAAAAGCATTCTGGTGGAAGTAGCCACTTTAATTGAATAAGAGAAAGAAATAAGAGGTCTAAAAATTGGGAAAGAGGCAGTAAGACGATCATTATTTGCATAGGCTGTGACTGCAAATCTGAACGAGTCGGCTAAACAACTGTTATAGACAATTAGAGGATTCTGTAAGGTAACTAACAAAAGTAATATGCCAAAGTCAATAGCCTTCCTAAGTGATGACCAGTAAGAAGACATCCCATTTTTTACAATAGAGATAAAAATGTAAAATGGCTAGAGATAAACTTGATGAGAAACATGCAAGATCTAGATAAAGAAAATAGTTTCACACTGCTGAAGGACAGAGGACGTATGTCAACTGGAAAGCTCTACCCTGCTTGTCCTTGAAGAAGAAATCACTAATTCTTCCCAAAGTAATCAATAAACTTGACACGATGTCCAAAAACACCATGAGAAAGCTAACTCTGAAGTTCATATGGAAAAATAAACAGGAAGGACTAGCCACAAAAAATGATGCAACGAGAAAGAAGGAAAGACTCCCATACCAGATATTTAAAATACTTTAAAGTTCCAGAAATTAAATCAGTATGCACGGGCACACAAGTAGAAAGCAAGGTCAACAGAAAAGGAACAGACCTAAACACATACGGGAATTCAGTGCATGACAAAGGTGGCAGTGCATTTTAGTGGAAGAAAGAAGGACTTTAAATAAGTGGATGGCCCCCTGGAAGAAATAAAGTCAGATCCCTAGTTCACATCCTACACTAAAATTCCAGAGAGACCAAAGATTTAAGTGTTAAAAATGAAAATGTAAAAGTATTAGGATAAAGCTTGAAAACATGACATTAAGTGGAAGAAGCCAGTCACATGGGACTACACGTTGTATGATTCCATTTACATGAAATGTCCAGAATGGGCGAATCCATAGAGAAAGCAGAACAGTGGTTACCAGGGGCTCTGGGGTAGAGGGAATGCAGAGTGACTGCTTAATGGGTATGGGGTTTCTTTTTGGGATGATGAAAATGTTCTGAAATTAGATTGTGGTGATGGTTGTGCAATTCTGGAACTATACTAAAACCACTAAATTGTACACATGAAAAGGATGAATTATGGTATGTAAATTACATCTCAATAACGCTATGATTTTAAAAGTACTAAGAAAAAATGAGACAATTTTTAAAACATGATGTTTGAGTGGAGATGGCATAAGTATGTCAAAAAGTTAAAAGCAAAAAAAAAAAAAGGTCTGATGAGTAAGACTATAGAATTTTGAAAACAAATCCTGCGAGAAAGAAGCATAAGAAGTCAAAAAAGAAATGGAAAAATTAAAAAATTCAAGACAAAAGGACTAGTTTTTTTGAGCTACTTTGTGCTCCTAAAAATGAATTAGCTGGAAAAGGCCCAAAAACCCAGTAAAAAATGGGCAATGAAAGTCAATACACATTTCTCAGAAAATAGGAATGGCTCTTAAACATATGAAAAGATGTTCGATCATCACTCTAACAAGCAAAACTCATATTAAAGCTACTAAAAGATAGTAGTTTGCACCTCTTAGATTGGCAAAGATCATGAAGTTTAATAACACTGTCTGTGGAGAAAAGGCACAAGCCCACAGCGCTAGTGGGAGCGCACATTAGTACAAATGCCAAAACGGAGGGCAATTTGGCAAGGCTCACCAAAATTAAAACTGCACATTCCTTCTGATCCAACAATTCTACTGTAGCAATTTCTCCTCCAGAGAGCCTCACTGATATAGAAAATGTTATTTACAGAAAGTAATTCACTGGAGCATCGTGCATAGTATAAAACGACTGGAAACGAGCGGAAGTCCACCAATGTGGGGCTGAGTAAATTATAGCAAAACCCTACAATGGAATACTATTTAGGTACTAAAAAGAATAAGGCTGTTCCCTATGTTGTGACAAGAAAAGTTTTCAAGGATACATGGTTAGGTGAAAAAAGGTAAAAAACAGAAAAGTGTGTATGGTGTAAACAATGTGTTTTAAAAACCCCGTATTGGGCTTCCCTGGTGGCGCAGTGGTTGAGAGTCCGCCTGCCGATGCAGGGGACACGGGTTCGTGCCCTGGTCCGGGAAGATCCCACATGTCGCGGAGCGGCTGTGCCCGTGAGCCATGGCCGCTGAGCCTGCGCGTCCGGAGCCTGTGCTCCACAACGGGAGAGGCCACAACAGTGAGAGGCTCGCGTACCGCAAAAAAAAAAAAAAAAAAAAAACCGTATTTTTGTTCCTATAGCTTTTATAGTTACAAAATATCCCTATATTTATATTTTATTTATATATATATTTATGTTTTTTATTTTATTTCTATTTTATAGTTATAAACTATCCCTAAACAGACCCACAAGAAAATGGTAATGAAGCTTTGCCACTAGGAGTGAATCTGGCTGACTTGGGAAAGAAATAAGAGACTAATTTTTCTTTGTACCTCTCATTGTACCCCTTTTGTACTTTTAGTGATTTAAAACAAATTAGTTAATTCTTTTAGTTAAAAGAAAGAAATGAGAAACAAATATGACAGGGATACTGAAATACGAAATGAACAAAATATGTGGTCTAATTCTGGACAGTTCTTTTGGTTATTTTTAACATAGGTATATTCAAGAAAGAAATCAATAACTTTTTAAAATCCCTTACAAGGGATCACCCAGGAGGCTGATTCAACTTTCGCGAAACAGATGCATTCAGCTATAAGCTTCCTATACACGGGCCTTAGGTAAGACTCCCACCTCCACCAACACACACCCCTCCAGAGTGGGCAGGGCTGCCTCCAAGACCACGTGTCTAATTCATTCTTCATAATTCACTTAAACCTGGCCTCTGCTGCAGCTGGAGATGTGCCAACTAGACAGGTTCGTTTAGATTTATCCTCAGGACACAAAGAAAAAGACCAATTTTGCCTATTTCTACTCACTGAATTGTTAGGTCTCCCATTGGCCATCAGTTGAATTTAGAACAAAATAGCTGTAAAAACGTCCTGACAAACACTACAGTGAATTCATCAGACATTCCCTTAAGTGCTTATTCTAAGGGGGGTGGAGGGGAGGAGGTGTAAGATGAAAGGGTGGAGACCCCGCTGCTCCGCCCAGCTACTCTCTGACTCTCCTTGGAAGGAGTCCTGGGTGCTCAGGCAGGATAGACCGGTCCGTGGGTAATGGGTCATCAAAAATACAGGATCCTGGATTCAAAACTTTTCATATTAACCCTCTCACAGAGATTACAGCATATCTGTGTATTTTTAACCTCACCTATCAAGCAGAACTTTTTGGATTCCCTTGAAGACGCACATCTATCATGGCAAGAGCTAGCAAGGCTTACTTTGCCCCACTTTATGACCTTCCTAAACCATTACAGCTGATTTTCCATTGTCCATGGGATAGGATGGAGGGCAGGGGTGGCTGAAATTCACAGGTAAGCCCCAACTTTAGTTTAGTCAAAAGTGCCAACATCCCCTTTCGTAGATTAGAAAATTAACACCTTTCACGTTCCCTTCTCTTATGTTCACAGAGGAGAGAATGGGGTGATTAGTGAGACTTGTACACAGCTTAGAGAAACTGCTGAAGAAATAAAATTGAAAGAATTTTGAGAAACATTCTACAAAACTCAGGCTTTCCAGCCAGCTGGGCTTCAGGGGAAATTCCTCTGAATCCTTGATGCCTTGGTTACCTAGCACATCGGTTATCTAGCACATCTGGCAGTACATCGGATACTAGAGACCAGATCCACTTGTAGGTCTAAGACTGCGGGTCGGCGGGGGCAACGCACAAAATTCAAGGGAAAAGGAGAGAGGTGGAGGAATCACGTCGGGGTCCCTCGAGGTTTTCATAAAGCAAGAAGAATAAATGTTCCTCCACAGAAAGCAGGAGTCATGGTAAGTTCTGAAGAGAGAGGAAAAGTTTGGAACGGGTTCCACGGGAAGTGTGACAGCGCATCTGCTAGAGAAGCAGCCATGGGGACCCGTCCCAAATTGAAGAGCAAGGATTGACATCAGGACCAATACCCTGGGTTTGGGGACCTCTGAGAAGCTGTGTAAGTGGCGGGGATCACCCAGGGTTGGTGTCTGGAAAGGACTGTGTGACACAACTATTGGGAAAGCACAGTGAAACTTACAAACCATGACGCCTGGGCTGGGCATGGAGACAGCGAGCCTGAAGGCAGCTGAAACAATGAGGGCGACGGCGGGATTCAGCGGAAGGGAGGGGAAGCAGGGGGCCCGGAGGCTGTGACCAGAGAGGGGAATTGCAGAGCTGGAGGTTTCAAGGTTTAGAAAGGTCCAAAGGATATTGGTTCAAGTTGAGACACAGGTAGTAGGCGTGGCAGTGTTTGCAGGTGGCTGAAGTGAAGGAGAGACCAAATCTCAAGATGAAGAGACTGAGCAACAGGAGGGCAGAGGGTTGAGTCAGGTTGACCTGACACCAGCCAGCACCGGGCTGCGATGATGCGCCCTCACTCAAACAAATGGGAATATTTCATCATCATTTTGTCAGGGGGAACACAAATGCTACTCCAGGTCCAAGGGCACATGATGAAGAGTCTTGAAACCATGTCCCTGACTTTTCACAACCAAATCAGAGAAAGGCTCATAAACAGAAGAGAATTCTCTGAGAGACGAGCAGGTACATGACCTGGGTTAACATTATCATGAGGGAGGCAACAGAGAGCAGTGCGATTAAGAGTATATAGATGTGGGGCTTCCCTGGTGGCGCAGTGGTTGGGAGTCCGCCTGCCGATGCAGTGGACACGGGTTTGTGCCCCGGTCCGGGAAGATCCCACATGCTGCGGAGCGGCTGGGCCCGTGAGCCATGGCCGCTGAGCCTGTGCGTCCAGAGCCTGTGCTCCGCAACGGGAGAGGCCACAACAGTGAGAAGCCCGAGTACCACAAAAAAAAAAAAGAGTATATAGATGTGGATCCAAATCCCAGCTCCTCCAACTGCCAAGCTGGACACTTCAGGCTTTATGGAGCCTCTTTAAACCTTAGCCATCACATGTGTAAAGCAGAAACGCTGCAACACATGCATGATGCTTAGAAGAGAGGCTGGTGACAGGGAACTATATTCAGTATCTTGTAATAAACTATAATGGAAAAGAATCTGAAAAATAATATATATGTACATATATATGAATGTATAACTGAATTACTTTGCCGTACACTAGAAACTAACACAACATTGTAAATCAACTACACTTCAATTTTAAAAAGTAGGTTCAATGGTTTGCAAGGCAGAAATAGAGACACAGATGTAGAGAACAAACATATGGACACCAAGGGGGAAAAGCAGGGTGGGGGGGTGATGGTGGGATGAATTGGGAGATTGGGATTGACATATACACACTAATATGTATAAAATAGATAACTAATAAGAACCTGCTGTATAAAAAAAATAACAAAATAAAATTCAAAAAAAAGGAGGGTTTCCCTGGTGGTGCAGTGGTTAAGAATCCGCCTGCCAATGCAGGGGACATGGGTTCGAGCCCTGGTCTGGGAAGATCCCACGTGCCACGGGGCAACTAAGCCCATGCGCCCCAACTACTGAGCCTGTGCTCTAGAGCCCATGAGCCACAACTACTAAGCCCGCGCGCCTACAGCCTGTGCTCCGAAACAAGAGAAGCCACCGCAATGAGAAGCCCGCTCGCCGCAACTAGAGAAAGCCTGTGCGCAGCAACGAACACCCAACACAGCCAAAAATAAAATAAATAAATTTATTTTAAAAAAAGAGAAAAAAGAAAAAAAATAATAAAATAAAATATGAATAAAAAGTAGGTTCAGAAGAGAGGCTAGTGGCCTGTGATTAGTAGAAGTTAATTGATGTTCTTACTCTTACACAACTACGTACTCAAGGAAAATTATTTTTAAGAGAGATAGGTAAGAAAAGAGAAGAAACAGTAGTGAAGCAAACAAATGTATGAAGAGGAAACAAAATCATTATCTTAATTCCTAACTGCTTAAAAGTAAGCTACCCAGAGAAATGAAAACACGTCCCCACAAAAGCTTGTTCAGGAATGTTCACAGCGGCATTATTCATCACAGCCAAAAAGCAGAAACAACTCAAGTGACCATCAACTCACGATTGGATAAACAAAACGTGGCCTCTCCATACAATGGAATATCATTATCATAACAAGCGCTGAGCACTGATAACAAGCTACAGTGCGCACAGACCTTGAAAATAATATGCTAAGTGAAAGGAGCCAGGCACAAAAGTCCACACATTGTACGATTCCATTTATATGAAATGTCTAGAACAGTCAAATCTATACGTAAAGAAAACAGATTTGTGGTTGCCAGGAGCTGGGGGTGAAAGGTCAGAGGAAAATGGAATTCACTGCTAACGGATACAGGGTTCCTTTTGGGGGTGATGAAAATGTTCTAAAATTTACTGTGGTTAGAGAGTTGCACAATTCTCTGAATACAGTAAAAAGCAGTATACAGTTTAAAAAGAAAAATGTTAGCTACGTGGTTCTGAATGCTTCCTGCTTCCCGTCTCCTGAATAAAGACTCTTCATCTTTCCTGGGTGAGAGGTCCTGAGGGCAGAGCATATGAAATGCACCATTCCAGCAGTTCCTTTACTTATAAATATCAGAAGATATTGATCCTCCTCCCGGAGACATTCTCAGGTAGGTGTCAGGGAGGTTCTTTCTCTTCTCCTTTCTCTCTGCTTCTTCCAATCTTGGCTACTGCATTCTGTTTCCCCAGGCGTACAGTGGGTAAAAATCAGTATCTTCTTGATCTTTCACAGGCAAAAGCTTTAAGGTGGACAGGCCTTTTATACACAGTTTAAAGCTCCTGAAAAATACCGAGCGGGCGCTCTGAAGCATTGCTTTTTGGCTTCTCCACGCCACGAGGACAGAGTCCCTAAAAGCAGTGCTTCCTCCAAACTACTCCACTGAACAGCCAACATCGTTTTCTTTGGGGAACAAACTCCAAGGAGAAAGTATTGAAAAACCATTCCCCACAGTGCATTTGATGTTTGATTTATCTGATAAACATGCCCATAATTACCTAAACAGTAACCTCATAATACTATTGGTTCCAGGAAACCAAGCTTTTTCATAAACGTCCACAAGTGTTTTTAAGGGAATACTGATGTTAAAAAATCAGAAGACCAATTTATTCCTTTGCAACAATAACCATCACAACAATAATAATGATTATTATATATTTCCACATGACTCTGAGGGTCTCTGGGTAATGCTGGCTTTTGTCCACACACACAAAATGCCTTTATTATTTGAACAGTCCAGGAATCAAATATGGAAACACTGCTCAAGGAATTTCCATGTAAACCATTTTAAAACATAATGAAGTCTTTTTAAATGTTAGTCTCTTCATCTTTCGGCTTCAATGTTCAA
This sequence comes from Orcinus orca, assembly GCF_937001465.1. Taxonomy (NCBI): domain Eukaryota; kingdom Metazoa; phylum Chordata; class Mammalia; order Artiodactyla; family Delphinidae; genus Orcinus; species Orcinus orca. Next base: position 93,242,452 of record NC_064568.1, on the reverse strand, counting down.
GGCTGAATATACGAAACAAACGATAAAGCATCATGTTTTATAACAAGTTACTCTGGTCAGTGGTGTGCCAGCTATGAGGCATAACCTTCTACTGAGACAAGCACATTAGGAAACTGTAAAGTAGCCCACTGGGCCCAATTTCCACGAAGAGGTACCAACCCCATTAGGTGTATACAACCTACAAATGAACCCAAGAGCTACGGGAGCTGGTAAACTGCATGCATGACTCTAGATGGAGGGGAGCGGCGGGGGGGGAGCGGGACGGGAGTGTCTAGGAAGCAAGAAAAAGGATTTTTCATGACATTGGAAATTAAGAGAAGTTTATATAAGATTTAAGTCGAATAACAAGAATAAATCTGTCATGTATCTCTAGGTATCTAGAAATCTGTAAACTGGAGCTGGGCATAAAACATAAATCCGTTCAACAATGATTTATAGTCTACACTTGGCATTTCATGTTTTTTTGTTTTGTTTTGTTTTTGCAGTACGCGGGCCTCTCAGTGTTGTGGCATCTCCCGTTGCGGAGCACAGACTCCGGACGCGCAGGCTCAGCAGCCATGGCTCACGGGCCTAGCCGCTCCGCGGCATGTGGGATCTTCCGGGACCGGGGCACGAACCCGCGTCCCCTGCATCGGCAGGCGGACTCTCAACCACTGCGCCACCAGGGAAGCCCGGCATTTCATGTTTTTGCATCTAAATGTTAAGAAGTACAGCACCCTATTCTGCTTTTGCTTGGGTAAGGTTGAAAAATTCAGATGGTATCATGTTTCTCGTGGGGTCTTAAAAAGGCAGCTTCAAGAGTTCCCCCTTAATTAATGATTTCTGTTGGCATTTTAGATCTCTTGAATTCCCCTAAACATCCTCTTGCAATACTGGAATAACTTCTAGCTACTCTTGTAACATTAACAGCAGTGTACTTATGGGAAAATATATATGTCTTTTATATGTTTTGACAGCCAATGCTCAGTAAAAACCTGAGAGTATTTGATTGTAATGCCTCACTTTTATAGAGTATTCTACCGTTCATAAAGGGCTTCTTTGTACGAAGCCACAGCTTTGCCGTTCAATTTCTATAAAATATTTTCAAAAGTATTAGTCAATTAATGAACATTTAACATAAAGGTGATCCGGAATCTATGAGGACAGCTCAGGGGAAAGGGACTGCAACCTGGAGACGGCAGAAAAATCATGACATCAAAATTATTCTCATAGTTTTGACAGTAAAGAAAAACCATCAGGAGACACGACAAACTTAAAACCAAAAGGAAATGTTTCTTGCATGGGCTGCAGTACGGTTTTAAACAGAAGGGAAAGATCATTACACATGCCTGCTATTCACTAAATATTAACTACACTAGAATCAAAATCTGAGCCTGAAAGTACAAGTCAGAATAACAGCTGAAACAGTTTAACATGGCAGGCGTGCATGCATGTTCAAGGCAGGGAACAATGTATTCTTTTTAATATGGAAGCACTTCACCCTGACAATCTAACTATGACAAGCTTACACAGTCCTCAGCATTCTACCTCTGAACAGAACAACATCAGTAACATTCACGATCATATTCTGTCAGCTGCTCTGCTAACAGCAGAAATTTCTACTTGTATGTGGATAGTAAGTTCCCCAAGAAGGGGCATGTCTAAGACCAGGGTTCCATCTGTTTGCTTAACAATACAATGCTAGCAAGAATATTTCTGTGCACACATTACACGTACATACGGATTAGAAATAAACAAGGTTTGTAATCAGCAAATGGGCTCCGTGGAGCAAATAACTGATTCATCACATATTTGTAAAAGCAAATATAAAATCCATGAATTATGTCTCTGTGCTGACAAACTAAAAACTGCTTAGAACTTTTACGTTAACAGGGCATTCTGCTGTGATCAGTTGGGTTTTTCCCTTTATGTGTGAAACACACACAAAAGAGAATTACAAACTTCAGTTCTCTAACCTTTACAAACCAACACAGTAATTATATTGCAAGATATCTGACAGCCCAGCGTAATATGAGAAGAGAATTCCTTTTTTCCCCACTCCCTTTAAATAGCTCTCAATTTTTCTACAATTTAAAGACTGCCTGAGCAAAAGATTTTCATAGCTATGAATCCTACTAAAGATAAATTGAGAGATAAAATAAAATCACTATTCCAAGTCACAGAATATTTGAGGCTCCTCCAAAGGAAATGTTTCTCAACACATAAAGACAGTATTAAATTTTAAGAGTGAGGCTATTATCAAAATGAAGGCACAGAAAAGTAAACACAAGTTAACTTGACAAGCCCATACTGGTAAAGCGCAGATAAATGTTATCTCTGGGTTATACGCCTAGTACAGGCAGTCCTCAACTTATAAATGAGCTACGTACAGAAAGTTCATTTGTAAGTCAGTTGTTTGGAACTCCAAACTCATTTTCTCAGAGAAACGATGTTATAAATAAGGCTTGATCTTATAGGAAGGCAAACAAGAGCTATTAAGTCCATAATGTAGACAAATTCTAGTACTGACAGCTCTCAAGCAAGCTGCCTCTATGCTAAGCACAGAACAACAGGTACCTGGATCAGGAGGAGGTGAGGGAGAAGAGGGTTTCTTCTTCCTTACCTGGAACTTCTAAGTTCTTTCTGGCATCTGCCTGCCTTTCTTTATGTGCTCCCCACACACACACCCACCTTCTGTCTAAATGCTTCACCCGAGGCCATGTAATAGAGCATGAAAATGATTTTATATAGGTAACCCTCAACCCCTCTACCCAAACTCCCCTTCTTCCGTCCAGCCATCTGACACTCAAAGGCCAATAAATAGTTCAGTTCAATCAACACTTGTTTTCAGAGTTTTCATGGGAGATATAATCTTGGGCGAGCAGAGTGGGGAAAACCACCACACTCTGAGAATAGAACACAGACAGTGAGCCATCTGGAAGGACTGGGGTAATTTCAGGAATTCCTTTGCTACTTAGTAATGTTAACTAACAGGAAGAGGACCCAGCTCCTGGGACGTGCAGATGAAAAAACTCAAGTAGAAGTAGGTTCCTGACCAATAGGCACAAATAAAAGCCTGGGACGGCGGTGGAGGTGCCGTCTCCTAGGAGCAGCATGTACAAAGGTCCTTGCCTTTCCTTGTGAAGCCAAACGACTGCTTGCTCTTCTTCCCATTGAAGATAACATCAGGGAATGCACATGTTCAGATCAAGAGGGTCTGAAGGATGCAGAGTCCTGATACATCGACTCAGTGGGATCCTGATTTTCCAAGGATGGAGGTACTGTGATATCCTGCAAATAACTGGGTACTCACCCACGTACACACCCAGGGTGCAGCTGGGATGGAGGAAGAGGATGACACCCGGCTCGGGAAGGTATCCAGTTGAAGCAGAGGCTGGTTTGTGTTTCAACAAACCAACTTCCCTGACATACAGGTTGACATTTCCCAGCTTTACCTGCAATTAGGTATGTCCGTGGGACTAAATTCTGGTCCAGGGAACGTGAAAGAGAACGATGTGCGCCACGTCCACTAACAAACCTCCAATGAAAACATTCACTCTCTCTCTTTCCCCCCAGCTGCTGGCCAAATTGCCGCAAAAGATCGTGAAGTTCTCCCAGTGACCCTAGGGAACAGCTGAGCCGTGAGATGGAAGGACTCTGGGTCTGGGAATCACCACCATGTGGAGACCTCCACCCCCAACTGTGGAACCCAAGTTAACTATAACATGATTGAAAAAGAAACTTCTATTGTGTTCCTCCCTGAGGGTTGGGTTGTTTTTTTACTGTGACATCCTTGCCCTCTGCACCATCACCTTTTTGTTGCATCTCAGGAAAAGCCCTTTATGTTCACCTACCCTGAATAATCCATTAAGCTGGTCTGTCTCCAAACTAAATGGCCTCACCCCGCTGAGATTTTATTATGCTTCTAGTTTTTCTAGTTTTCCTTCTTCCTTCGCTGTGGTCTATATATTTAACACTAGAGAGCCTTCTTACTCCTTGGAGAACTGGGTAAGTAAACTTGTTAAATCATTCACCTTCATTTCAGTGTCCTTCTAAGCCAACCCTGAGATACTCAGAGCCCCACCTACAGGGTCAAGTACAGGATTTGGGGTCTTTCATTTTTCTCTTTGCTGAGAAGGCTTTTTCCTATTATTTCCTGATCTCATAAGTAGATTAGGGTCGCGGAAGTATGTCTGCTGGATAAGAAAACTAGGATTGTATCATATTTATGACAAAATTCACAGAAGTGACATCACTTGAATTTTGTTAAAAGCAGCTTGATCACTTCATCCTCTTATATATTCATTCATTCAGTTTACTTTTAATGGGAAAGGGGAGAAAAAAGGCTAAAGAAGGAAAGATGAGAGTGAAGAAGGGAAAGAATCTATAAACATCCTCCCCCTCTTGCTCTGTAAATGTCCCCCGTATTTCATTATTGGCTGTTACAAGGTACAGTAAAACTCTAATATAAATTTAAACAGATTTTGTCTAATCCTAAAACTTGCCTTTCTATCCTTACTCCCTCCAGCAGCAACCTTCTGGCACTTTCCACCCTCATCTCTTTGTTGCATCTCTGAAAGACCCACGAGGTTGAATGGTCATGCGCTTCCCACGTGGCGTCTTAAGAAATAATGAATTAACCTGTTTGATGTGTGTGCACCACCTCTTTAACAAAGGATGACCTGATGGATTTCCCAATCCTTATGGAACTCGCCTGAGGGTTACAGAGCAGAGATTCCATCTGCCTTTACCTTGCAACTTTTTTGAGAGTAAGTTCAAAATGGTGCTCCAAGGTCAGCATATGACTTCCACTTCTGCTGCCAAAAGAAAACGAGTCACTCACTGTGGTAAATGCACTCAAAAGCTTCAGGCGCTCTGAGAAGGGAAGAAAAGTGACTGGCCTCTATGGGGCTATGGAAAGACCCACTGGACAAAGTAAGTATTTTTCTATGGAATCTTTACATAGAACCATTGACTACGATTACAATGTTTTTAAAGATTTTTTTGATGTGGACCATTTTTAAAGTCTTTATTGAATTTGTTACAATATTGCTTCTGTTTTATGTTTTGGTTTTTTTCTCTTTTCTTTTTTTTTTTTTTTTTTTTTTTGGCTGCGAGGCATGTGGGATCCTAGCTCCCCGACCAGGGGTCGAATCCACACCCCCTACATTGGAAGGCGAAGTCTTAACCACTGGACCGCCAGGGAAGTCTCTACAATTACAATTTTGAAATAAGTTCCCTACGAAAAAATCCTGAAGTCAATACATTAGCTAAAAAGGACATAAAAAGCTTCTTTATCCTGCCACTTTGAACATATGTGCCTCCACAGCAGGCCCACAAAGGGGGCCCCGTAGTCACTTTCCAGAGTGTTCTGCCATTGCCAAAGTCCACTCTACAAAAGATGTCATTTCTTTTTACATTCTCCACAAAACATCTATTCATATTATGAAACACACTGCCATTTAAACCATGTTTTAAACCCACCGTAGGCAAACTCACATTCCATGGAGAGTTCTCATTGTTAAAAAGATATTTGAAAATTAAGTTTACGTGCTGTAAAAGTGATACTCAATTCTGGGCTTGAATCAGAACCACAATTTTATGTTTTTTCAAGAATATCAAGCAACTTCCATTTATAGTTAATCATAAAAGAGGTTAACCTTCTCTTCAGTTGCCTCTTGTCAATAAAGTATATATTTAGCCTAATCCTTGATTGCTATCAAAGAAGGTTATGTTAGAAACATAACTTGAAATGTTGACTAAGAGAGGAATGGAAACCTTCAGAGACCTTCCTTTAAGACACAAATCTGATGACTGCCAGCCATGATCAAATGTGTAAGTCCAAGTATGCACAAGGGAAAGACACCGCCGATTGTGCCCCCACCCTGATGTTACCCAAGCCCCAAGACTAACTCCCGACTGTAGGGGTAACAGGTCACAACTGCTGATTTGGAGGGCACCAGCTTGCTGCAGAGATAGAAAAATAGTGTCGTCTTTGAGCTATCTGTGGACATGTGTGTAATAACCGAGGAAAATAAGGAAATGAGCGCTACCGAAACTCCTTCCTAAATTACACAGGTTGAGGGACAAGCCCGAGAAGAGAAGAATGACGTGACTAAACCCAACCAGAAGAGCATTCAATGTGAGCCCACTCATTATAGCAACAAGTGAAAAAGACACAGAGCCTGAAGATAAGGAACTTCAATTAAGCACACAAGCCGCCCTTTTCTATTTCTTCTTCCATAAAGTTCATTGTGCTTTTATGGTATTTTAGCTTTTATGTCTGGGACCCCTGGGACCCAGGGACCTCTACCTTGGCGCAGTTAAAGGAGTATGTGTGGGCTTTTCCTCAATAAAATGGTGATTTGATAGAGAGGTTTTCTGTGAATTGAGTCTGAACAGTAGGCTTGACATCTTTATCAAGCAGAGAGAAATGCCAACTTGAAAAATACTCTACCACTGTTCATGGCTGCTATTAAAAAATAGAGTAATCCTCTCCCTTCTTTTTACTTGGAAGACAGGGACCGCTTCGCTGGGTCTGCCCTGGTAACGTATAAATTCATTCAGTCCAGCTCAAGCCATGGACCTTCCTGCTCCAAGTCTCATTGTAGGCAGACATTGTGTTTATACCCTATTTACCCCTCCTTCTTCACCTAGAATACATAATTCTCCAATGCAGGCACTCAAATATCTGCAGAATGAAGGACTTCAGTTACGGACATCAGCACCACCTGTCTGTAAGCTTGACCCAGGGATTTTCATCGACGACTCCCCCTCCATTCCCATATTCATCAATCACTACATTCTATGATTCTACCTTCTCAAAGGTTTTTGGATATGTTGCTTCCTCTTCCTTTTCTGACCCCCCATCCTTCCCAACCTAGGCCTCAAATGAATAGGCTCTCATTACCTACTTCTGACTCTTAACCCTCCGACCTCCATCTTTCCCAACTCCAGCCACCCTGGATACCCTGTCACCAACTGCATATATATATATATGCGTTCGTTGCATGATATATATATATCGTGTCACTGAGTCATTTCCTTGAACAAGAACTTGCAACTCTGCATCACCTGCCCTATTAACTTCAAACTCCTCTGCCAGGTCTTAATGATCCTCCCGTCTTCCCCAAAGCTGCCCAACTTTCTTTCACACTGATCTCCAGCAAAAATACACACATCACTCAGCCACACAGGTCACCTGCATCCCTCCCTCGTGCCTTTGTCCCTGCTGTCCCTGCAGCCAGAACAACTTCTCAGTGTGCCCCACCCATCATATCTAGCCCTCCTTTCAAGGTGCAAATCAGGTTTTCCTTCTCGAATGAAACTCTTCCTGGCCACTTCAATCCCCAGTCGTCTCTCCTTCCCCTCAATACCCACTCAGCCCAGAGCTGGCCCCTCCATCACAGTTCTTAGCTGTATACTGTCATGTATGGCTCTGTACTTGCTTCTCGTGGATTGGTATTGCACCCTTCAGCAAGATTTTCATAAAGATAATTTTAGATTTACAGAGAGCTGCAAAAGCAGGAGTGTTCCTTTGTACCCTTCATCCAGCTTCCCCGTAAGTCAACATCTTACATAACCAAAGAACAACGATCAAAACTAGAAAATTAACCTTGGTCAGTACTGTTAACTAAACTATAGAATGTACTAGGATGTCACCAGTTTTTCCACTAATGTCTTCCTCTGTTTCAGGATCCAATCTCGGATTTCACCTTGCATTTAGTTGCCATGTCTCTTTCATCTCTTCCAATCTGTGGCCATTCCTCAATCCTTCCTGATCTTTAAAGAACGCTTACATTTTTGAAAAGTAGGTGTCTGATTCATTGATTGATTGAGTCATGGATTCATTCATTAAACAACTGATGTTTAGGGCCTTGTCTTGGGTGCTAGACTGACAACAAATAAAACAGTTCCTTGGGCTTCCCTGGTGGCGCAGTGGTTGGGAATCCAGCTGCAGATGCAGGGGACGCGGGTTCGTGCCCCGGTCCGGGAAGATCCCACATGCCGCGGAGAGGCTGGGCCCGTAAGCCATGGCCGCTGGGCCTGCGCGTCCGGAGCCTGTGCTCCGCGGCAGGAGAGGCCACGGCAGTGACAGGTCCGTCTACCACAAAAAAAAAAAAAAAAAAACAGTTCCTTTTTTCAATATGTTAACAGCCTAGTTAATAGAAATTCATGTGAGTGTCTAGATGTCCTTGATAGAAGTATGTGGAGAGCACACATATGCTCCCGTTTTCAAAAGTTCGCTTCGTGGCACTTTGCTTTTACAAAAGACCTATACCAGCACCTATTTTTGCTAATGGAAAGAAATCTGAAGAGGATTTTAGCTTTTATGAAAACAGGTGAAAAGGGGAAATGGTTTTAGCACTGGTTTTGCAGCAGCCGTTACAGTGGCAGCGCACACCCCCAGCAGAAAAGTAGCACCACCAAGCTCCTTCCTGGAACTACAGTAAGCATCTCAGCATCAAGACACCACAGACTTGAACTGTGTCTGTGAGCATCTGGGCTTTATCTCCATTTGTTTTGTGCAGCCGTTAGCAAGATGTGTCCTAAGGTCATTGCTTCTTCGCTTTAAGCCATTTCGGCTTACGAAAGGTTTCACAAGAACACTCTACTTCCGGATAGCAGGGAAACCTGTACAGTGATGGGTCAAATGGCAACACTGTAAATTCTACCTGGAGAAGAAAACGTAGGGTGACAGGCAGGCAGGAAAGACCTTCTTAAGAAAAACAGCATTTTGTTTCCCTTTTTATTCCACTGCTCACTCTATAAAAATAGTGGGCATATAAAATATCTAGAGACAAATACTGTCATACAGTTAGCGGGTACACTCTGTCTCTCCATCTTCTAAACTATAATTCCTAAAATCAAACACCTCAAGGGCACACTTTTTAGGAAGATTTAATGTAGTAAACATAGACTCTTTATATAGTGACTATGTGCTTTACTAGAAAATTTGCAAACGGTTTAGGTAAAAAAAAAAATCTGAGAAGCCATTTGTCTTAATCTAGTTTTCAAATCCAATTTCATAGTTTTTATTCCTTCACAGGGAATAATGAAGAGCAAATAAGAAGCATCATCAATCAAAGATGGACTCCCTCAGTTTCTTTACTTAATTCAATTTTCTTGTACTGCTCCTACTGTATTTTGCAAACAAAGCTGTTCTTTTCTACATGTGATAGTTCAGCCCTGCAAACACCCTCAGAAATAACAAACAAACAATCGGGCACATTTTCTGCCACAAATTTCACTCTGCAATATTCTTTATCCGAAGCATTTTGAATTCCAAGCAAGCAGAGACACGTCTGTATCGCAAGACCTGCACACAATAGAGAATGTGTATTTTTAGACCCTTATTGACACTTAAATCTGTTAATATTTAACTCCTACTACTGTTCTAAAGGAGGAATAAGCAAACTCTCCTGCACACACAATGTTACATCAAGCACTTTAATTCTAACAGTAAATGCTGCCGAAAGGAATTCTACTTTCACTATTTCATATCACCCTTTCTAATTAATGTCAATGTTTCTTTTCCATGGGAGGGTACATACAACAGATGCACATATGTGCTATATCTGTGGATATCCACACAAAGGCACACATATTCATGAGTGTAACATGCAAATACACTCATATGCATACAGACTGGCCCCCACGTTAGTATCGCTTATAAATAGAGCTTGTTGCAGTCCCTGACTTGCATGGGAATACACACAAACAGCATCTAATCCAGTTGATTTCCTTTCATTAACTTTTGTAGGAGATTAAGATAAAATACTACAAAAAAAAAAAAAAAAAAAAAAAGGCCAAGTAGACACTTCATGGAGTCCGTGATTAAGAAACACAGAAGCTAGGGGCTTCCCTGGTGGCGCAATGGTTGGGAGTCCGCCTGCCGATGTAGGGGACGCGGGTTCGTGCCCTGGTCCGGGAAGATCCCACATGCCGCGGAGCGGCTGGGCCCGTGTGCCATCGCCGCTGAGCCTGCGCGTCCAGAGCCTGTGCTCCGCAACAGGAGAGGCCACAGCAGTGAGAGCCCGCGCACCGCAAAAAAAAAAAAAAACAAAACACAGAAGCTAATGAGACAGATGGGCTGCTGCATAAAGAGAATTTCAGCACACCAGCCCACACTTTGCAGAGATTTACTGTGCTTCACCTTTTCTGTTGCAAAGTCTTCATCATTTAGCATCTTACTTATTTGACTCTTGTCCCTAGCACAGACCCCCTCCTATTTCTGCCTAAACCTTCTGAAATGAGGATTATTAAATAAAACAAGACAACATTCTTTTTTTTAATCTGTTATTCAAGGTTTACTCAGAAGCAATATTTACTATAAAATCATGGGGTTTCTAGCTCAACAGATAGTGGACAACTCTGTTAACAGACAGAGCTGGCTGGAAAATTTTTAGAAAAATCCCATAAACATAGAAGAATTTCTGGGCCAGAAAAACGAGGAGCTGAAAAAAAATTCACGTATATTTTAAAATTATTCACAATAGATTTTTCCTCTATGTGACTGGTCCTCTAGGTTATCCTCAAACACACAGGCGATCACTGTCCTAAGAACTTCTCCATAAAAACGGTGCATATTTACAGAAATAACGTATGTGGAGGGCCTTACAATTCACCACACACTTTTCATGCATTCCTACACTTGATCCTCACAGCACCCCTGTTAGATATAATTATCTCTATTTTACAGATTTAGAAAAAAAAACCCTCAGATTTTAAGTGATTTCCCCAAGGTTACAAAGCAAATAAATTGTACAACTGAAACTCAAAACCAGAATGTTACCAAATCTCCTTTTTTTTTTTCCACAACATGAATTTAATTTTCCTTGAATTCATTTTGGTTCTATTTTATAACAGTAGACTATACGAACTCTGCTCCTTACCTAAAGATTTTATATGCTTCTAAATGAAACTATATATTTTTAAATTTTCCCTATATATATTTTTAAAATTCTCTCTTTTCTGGTTAAATTGAAATGCCCTGGTTCCTTTAGTATCTGCTTCCATTATTCCCTGGAATCTCCCTTTTGAGAGATCTGATGTCCTATTATCTGATGATCTATTTCTGTGTTGATAACTCTTCCGTCTGTGCTTTTTTAAAAAACTGTTGTTGTGCACATTGCTTAGTATTTTTCAATTTTATCCACTACAACGTCCGTGATCTTGCTCTAATATTAATCACAGTGCTAACTTCCACTCTAGAAAACTTAAAGAATTCTCCATTTTTATTCAACTGCATTCGTCTACCAGGTACATTTCTTGAATCTTCCTCCCCAGTCACTGTTATTGCCAAGATCTTTGAATTAAACAGTAGGGTTGTCCTTTCTTTTTTGGGGGGGGAGGGGTTGTCCTTTCTTATCTGCAAGTTCATCCTGCCTGAGCCATTTTAAAAAGGTGCTTTAACATAACAACTTCTCAGTGTAGTATATTCTGATGTCATAAATACTACACCATGATATTATCCTAGGCAGGGGGCAAAAGGAGGAGGTGGCTCTGAAAGACAGATCTAGTCATGTGCCAACACAGCCTGATAATTAGATCACTGGGAAAAGAGAGAGAAAACTCACAAGATTAGAGCCAGATGGGCTATCAGACAAGCCCCCTCTCTGGTGTGTGTAGGAGATCGCGGACTGTGGTCACCATCGAGCTTCAGGAGCCGAAGTCCACATCGTCTGACCCGCAGAGATAATCCAACTTCAGGGCATGCCATCCTCCCTTCCTGTTGCCCAGCTCTGCTCTCCCAGCTCTTTTAATTGGATTATTTTGGAATCTGCTATTTCTGTCTCACTCCTTTCCCCAAACTGTCGTATAAGTACTGCAGCTTGACTATTACACAGCTGCCAAACTTCACTCCAGAGATGGCTGTATTTCAGTGGCAAGTGAAGTGATGCTCTCTCTGTGCCACGTGAATACTAGCTTAAGAGCTTCAGCACCTGGAGGGGGTTGCCTTGGTGCAGGAAAGAAGTGTTTTGTTTTGTTTTATCATCATCACTTGAGGGGTAGGTCATTAGCTCCACCTGAACATGAAGGAGGAAACAAACCAAAAAACACTCCACACATATACACAAATGCATGGAGAGAATAGGAACGGTGGCTGGGACTTTTCATGGGTTCTTTTCTATGGGGACTTCAAAGCCTTAAAACATCAAGGATGGCGCTTCCCTGGTGGCGCAGGGGTTGAGGGTCCGCCTGCCGATGCAGGGGACGCGGGTTCGTACCCCGGTCTGGGAAGATCCCACATGCTGTGGAGCGGCTGGGCCCGTGAGCCATGGCTGCTGAGCCTGCGCGTCCGGAGCCTGTGCTCCACAACGGGAGAGGCCACAACAGTGAGAGGCCCACGCACCGCAAAAAAAAAAAAAAAAAAAAAATCAAGGACATAAGATGATGATGTCTTTCAGAAGCAGAAGAAGCCTCAGAGAGGAGTCCGCTCATGTTACAGATATAAAACTTGGAGGCACAAAGTGAGTACCTTGTTCAAAGCTCTCCCCTGATCCCCAGACCCAGGGCGTTCCACTTGAACTTGGGTTCAGCCATGGACGCACTCAGAGGGTCACATCTCCACCAGTGGAACCAAACACAGCCCCGGCTTCTATAGCATATGATCTCAGTACTTCATTTCTTGTTTTGTTTGGTTATATTGATTTATTTTTGATACTCAAGAAAAATCTCTACCAGAAAAAAACAGAGTGTGAAGTAGCAGGGAGAAACAACAAAGCAGAATTAGTAGTAGCAGATGCTTTAACCATGTGCCAGGCCAGGAAATGTTCTAAAAGTTGATTATGTATGTAATCTTCACAGTGACCTGTTGTCCTCACTTTCAAGAAAAGAAAAATGAAAGATACAGAAGAAAGAATACTTCCAAAGAGAAAACAGGAGGCAGAGTAAATTGCCAAGTCATAGAAACGACCTTCCCAAATTTCACTCAAAACACTTAGTGAAAATCTAAATAAACATCAATGATATACTTCTCATTTAATCTAAAGACATAATCCTTGATACTGCTTGGCATCTAGAGGCATGCATCTTTTGTTTCTTGATAACTCAAACAGAAGAGTATACTACTCCCACGAATTTCTATATACTATTTCTAAATCTTACAGTGATAATGGTTCTTTCAATAATCAATGAACAATCAATGACTCGCCATCTGAACCCTAGTGAAATGAAAGGCACTAATGATATCTGAGGGGGTCCTGAGTTGGGGGAAAAGGGGACTAAATGATCTTCACGTTCCCTTCAACCTCTAAATACTGTAACACCAACGGCTATAATAGGTAATATTCTAGAATTTAGAAAACATACTCAAATACTTCATCTCATTTGATAAACTCTAAGAGAAAAAAAGAGTAATTTAAAAAGTACCACAGAATACTGACACTTTGATATTTCTACACATCTAGTCATCACTCACACTTTGAAGAGTACAGTTTGCCAACAGAGAGCAGCATTAGTGTATTAGGAGGGAGGAATCTCTGCAGCATTATGCTTCAGCACCCCAACATGGAAAAGAAAAAATAAATAAATAAAACAGTAGGCTTCGGTATCAACCATTTTCTCATGTGTTTTACTGTCAGATGACAAAATATTCTACCTCATTTCATGAAAGGTAAGAGAACTATGGGAATGTTTGCACACTGACACAGTAAATTATATTATTTATAAGATTTTTCAAAGAATAAAATGCTTTATACAGAAGTCTGGTAAATTATTTTAGACACCCGAATACACTCCAAAACAGTTTTGAAAAGCTATGCCTACATATAAAACACTATGTACCCTGGAGTCTTTGTCTCTACGTTTTTCATTTTGCCATGAAAAACATCATTAAAGTGTCTCAAAATAATACCTTCCCCCAAACTAGCTATGAGTTATGCAGACTACCTTCAGACTGAAGGAACTAGAGTGGAAAAGAGAAGAACATATTTATGCTAAAAGATGGTTTTGGAGAAGATCTCTATTTTAAAGATTTAATGAATATCAGTAGGGTTTTCTTAACCTTGGAAATGTACATTGCAAATCCCAGTGTGTGTGTTGGGGGCTTGGGTGGAATGGGTTGGGAGTGGGATGGGCAACTAAACTAAACGAACTGGGCTTCTCAAAGAAAGGAAAAGTATTTGAGTAAAATATATGGTAGAAGTTTGAGCCCCAGAATAAAGCAGTTGACTAGGGAGCAATAATACAGAAGAAAAGGGTCCCTCAATGATAGTAAAGCCAAAGCCAAAAATGTAGCCTTTACCAAACCCATGTTGAAGGTCAAAGGAGATAAAATAAATCTCTAAGTGGATTTTATGATTTAAGAGACCACTAAAAGCAACCAGGAGTGGAGGGAGGAAGGTAAGAAGAACCACAATCCCACAAACAAGCGGAGTGGAAGGGTACCAAAATACTAAAGAGGCCAAGAGGTGACAACTGGAGAGACTATTTCGATCCAGAGGTTAAATCTGTTTAAAGTTAACTAAATAAAGTTAACTGTGGTTGCCCACAGAAGGGAAAATTGATCATAGAACTAATCTCGCTCTCTAACGTGAAGGATGGTGGATAAGGTAAGAATAGGGATGTCATGAGTCAAAGTGAGAGTAAGGTCAATGTGTTCTGGTGAAGCCACCACCTCAGTTCTTCTTTTGGGTGTGGGCGAAAAAAGAAAGTACCACCCTATATACCATGAGCCATCCACTCTCCTGTCTCACATGTTTATACAGTCATAGAATAAAACGCCCATTTCACAATTTGTTAACAGACAGATTATCGATAGCAAGCTTTATTTCTATCACCTAAATTGAGATACCGGGGGCTGCATGATTTTTATGGGCTCCGACAATCGTGCATCCAAGCCAAGTTTCACACTCGTCTTCTCTCGGCACCTTCTTCACGTCCCAGTCTGGTCCTGCTTTCAGTGACCACAACCTCACTGCTAGCCCCTCTCCTCTAGTTCTTTCTGCCTGCACCTTCCGGATCAACAGGTCTTTTTCTCCACTGGTTTCTCCACTCTCTCATTTCAGATGCACTCTAGACCTCCTTTTAGAAGGGTCCAGATCGTCTCCCCTGTTCACCCAAACCAGGTTCTGATGCTGCCGCCGGTATCTGCCTTAGAAACGAAAGCTCCATCAGGGCAGGCCCTTGTCCACCTTGTCCCATCCCGTATCTCCAGTGTTTAGAACTGTGTGAGTACATCGTGGCCCCCAAAGAGGTATTTTCTGAATGAATAAATGAGGGATGAATGACTAAATGAGATCAGAATTTACAGACATCATCTCGGTTTCTTCCAATTCAAAATCTGTGCTCTCACTCTGTCCTGGCAAAGCCCAAAGGCACCCCAAAGGTCCTATGGGACTCTCTGAATTGAGTTCTCAAGAATGATTTGGCCTGGTCTTGCAGAGAACTTTCCCACATGATTGCAACAATGGTCTGGTTATGGAGACAACCCAAAAGTGCTGTGAAATGTGGTTAAATATTCCCCACTCTTCTGCCTCCCTAAAGAAATTTCATCCTGGTAAGCCCCTACTAATCAACGTGTCTGCATATCTGCACACCAGCATGCACAGCTAGAGAATCCTTTCTTCCTCTCTGTTTGAGTCCCTATTGATTCTGTAGTTGGGGAGGAATCAAAGTGCTATCCAAATACCAAACATCCCATATGGCGCTGTTACCACCGCCCTTACTACGGAGATGCTCGGCCTTCCTACCTAAGCTCGCAGGAGTCTGGCAGAACACGACGCACTCTTTTGCTGACCTATCTTTGCTGACACATTCATTGTCCTCTCTCCCTTTGTGAACTTATTAATTTTGTTGAAATAACATATGTACGTGCATAAACCCAAGTTTCATTTTCTTATGCGTCCTCGTAATCATTACGAGGAGAATAATTTATGGTCCACTAAAGAGGAATTCTTAAGCTAAACTGTCTTAATTGGGAATTCAGATGTTCCTTTTTTACTGAAAAGTACAGAGCTGTTCAAATTAGACTGGAACTTTGGGCCAAAATAAATGTACATACACAAGACTTGCAGAGTCTCCAGTGAAAAGCATTAGCTGAAGCCAGACAAGTCGCCGTGGGTTTGTCTCCTTGATGCCAAATCACGCTCTGACTTTTTCCTTCTACATTGCAGCAACCTTATGATGTGGTTCAAGGGTTGAGGGACTCGCCCTTGTGAAAGGAAGCTTATTTAGTAATGGGAGAACAAGATGAGCCTAGCAGGGCAGCTCATGTGTGGAGCTGGACCGTTAGCGATTCAGTGCAGCTCCAAGGGGCCAGGAAGCTGGCCTTATCCAAGGTCCTTGCTGTATCTCAGGAGGCAGGCAGCCGGGGGTGGGGATGAGGCTCTGTTCTCACATAAGGGCTGCTCCAAGGGACCCACTGGTCAGTGTCATAGACAGTTTTGACTTCATAGCTCTGTGGTGAATGGGTCTCTGACTTGCAGACTTCAGTCAGCCAGTTTCTCCAGAACTGGGATTACTCCATTAATTCTAATAAAAGCCATTCAGAAATATATTATACCTTTTTTGGATCCCAGAGGAGGATGAAACAAAGGAGGAAGAAGGGAAAAAACAGTTTTACAAGAATGGGATTGTACCATGGTTAGTGTCATACTTTGCTTTTTTTACTTTGATCGTGACCATCTTCTCATAGCATTAAATACTCTTTTGGAATAGGACTTTTAAATGATCTCACATATAGTTCCTTGTAAAAACACCCTATGAGATGGGTACTAGTATTATCTAAATTTTATAAACTTAGACTTTGAGCTGTATAGTAACTTGCCCAAGGTCATACTTCAAGAAAAGAGCAGAGCTGGAGTTTGAGCCGAGGCAGTCTGGAACCTGCTGTCTTATCGACTGTGATCCACAGCCCCTGAATCATACGGTACGACCATAATTATATTTCATCCTACTCCCAATGTTCGATGGGTATATATGTATGTATACAGACACACATGTGTATATAGTGTTATACATACACACATATGTATGTGTATGCATACACACACATATACACACACCTGCATACGTACATATATATATACACACACATACATGTATATTAACTTCAGATCCATGTTTAATGATGGCTGCTTTTTATTAAATACCTTTTCATTCTTATTAAATAATAAAAAATTATGTTTTCCATTGAAAAAGTATGTGATCTCATGGTTGTCTAGGACCCCATGCTTCTTGATTTAGTATTATTTCTCAACTGTTAACTATTGGTAAGTTTCAAGCATGCTACTGTCCACAGAAGAAAGGTTCTTCAAAATAGTATTATTTAAAATAAATGCCCCCTCCCTCACAACCACCACACCCAAAAAAGGGACACATAGAGGCACCATTTCTCAGAATCAACTGGCAAAGACTCTTTGTTTTCAAAATTCTCAGCACTGGCAAAACTATATGGAAGTAGGTCTCTCATATACTGCGCCTCTGGAAATATAAACTGGTCTGACTTTATGGGAAAGTAATTTGGCAACAAGTCTTTGTTGTAATTTGTAATTTGGCAAGAGTCTTAAAACTTGAAAACTCTTAAATTTAGCAATTTACTGCTAAGGAAGTATCCCAAGGAAACCATTAATAATGGCAACTAACATGAAGCCATAAGAACATTCTTGGTAGCATAAAAGCAAAAAAAAAAAAAAAAAATTAGAAACATCTTAAATGTCCAACTAGAGAAGATCAATTAAATGTATTTTAGGATATGTATTCAGTGGTATGCTATATATTTGTAGATAAATAACTTGTAATGAAAAGATGTTCATTATTGCATTGCTGAGAGGAAGAAAAAGGTTAGGTGATAGCATATGTTGCACTGTTCACCACTACCATCTGAGGGTAGTCTCTCTAGCTGAATTTATAAACACAATGATCAGAGTTATCCCTTTCTTATTAATGCCTTTTCATCATCCAAGTCAGTGAGCTCAAAATGATAGAAGTTAATTTCTTTCCCACAAAAAAGCAAGGGTTCCATTTTTACAGAGATGGAGAGAATAAACAGATGGAAGACACGTGAATCTACAGATGTATGTTTATGTTGTCCGTGTGTGTGTGTGTGTGTGTGTGAATAGACATGTAAACATCCCCACCACTATCTTAGAGATTTTACAATCAAATGATAGTTATTTTCGGTTAAAGATTTCGGAGATATTTACCTGTACCATGTGCTTTCATCACAATGGAGAATCATAAGCAGTCAGCTCCTTCCCAGCAGATCTTTTCACACAGATTTTGCTTGAGCAGAAGGGGAGACAGTAGAGAAACTCAATACAAAAAGCCTAGACCTGTAATTACAAAAACAATATTCCCACTGAGTTAGGCAGTTTTCTGTGGTCTTCATTCACATTAGCTGAATTCTCAGAGAAGAAAAACATATTTGCATAATCTCTCTCCCTCCCTATCTCTCTCTCTCTCTCTCACACATGTACACACACACACACACACCACACCACACACACACACACCACACCACACACACAGAGATAACACACGCGAGACAATTCAGAATACCAAAAACTCAGCATGCAGACACACAGCAGGTCCTCACCTCTGAGGATGAGAGGGCTCTGCCTGCCAGGGGGTTGCTTCCCAGCCCATCTCCTGACCTTAGGAATAACACCATCAAAATAACCCTATTCCTTCCCCTCTTTCTCTAATTGATCCCAAAACTTCTGAGAAATGAAAAACAGTTAGTTCTTCCCCAGAAAATGTCAGAAACATTACTGAATCTGACGCTTTCTAAGATTCTTTCTAGCCACAAAGGTAAGCAAGTTCGGTACATGTATTTACCATAACAGCCTGACTTTCACTTTATATTTTTTTAATTTTATTAATTAATTTATTTATTTGGGGCTGTGTTGGGTCTTCGTTTCTGTGCGAGGGCTTTCTCCAGTTGCAGCAAGCGGGGGCCACTCTTCATCGCGACGCACGGGCCTCTCACTATCACGGCCTCTCTTGCTGTGGAGCACAGGCTCCAGACGTGCAGGCTCAGTAGTTGTGGCTCACGGGCCTAGTTGCTCCGCGGCATGTGGGATCTTCCCAGACCAGGGCTCGAACCCGTGTCCCCTGCATTAGCAGGCAGATTCTCAATCACTGCGCCACCAGGGAAGGCCTTGACTTTCACTTTAGAAACTGTACGTGCCCCTCTGTTGATGACTCCGGTGAAGCACAGTATCACTGATACTCAAAGTCATCACGGACATTTACTGAACACTGACTATGTTCCTGGCACTGTGCGAATGCTTTACATACAATACTCCCCTCCACCGCACCCTGTGAGGTAGCTAGTAATCATTATTATCTCTCTTATTGACAAGAAAACTGGGCATTTGTAGGGCTAGCAGATGTTAAAGGCAGTATTTAAGCCATTATCTTTCACGCAATCTATGCTCATAATTTCAGTGCTTTATCACATCTCCAAAATTGATCTGATTATCAGCACTCTTGTACTTATTATAAAAAAGTTAAATATTAATTCAATGTCACCTTATTTTTCCCCAGAGTCAATATGTCACCTACCTCTTAGCATTACTAACTCTTTTTGAATTTGATTGTCCTTTGATTTTAGTTTCCAAGCTAAACTGAAATCAACATGATCATATGTCCATCAGGAGTAAATTTATAGTTATTTCAGTAAATTTAAAATGTCGATTAATCCCAAATCCAGATGCCAAAACACTAAGGAGATACCTAAAGTCGAAGTCCTACCCAAATGGCTAAATTTCATTAGAAAGAAAGCAGATAATAAAATCAAGAGCCATATGTGAATCCTTACTTTAAAATATGGAAGTAAAGAGAGGAATTTCTATATATTATGTCCATGGAATAAAAAAAAACACTTAAAACATTTTAACCTATTTACAAACTCTACCTACTATAGGTCTTAGGATGACTGCGCACAAAATAGACATGAGCGTATCAAGAAATCAACAGTTATTTATGGGTCACATATTAACTTCCCTTTTGTACCTGTGTGCGGATGCCATTATTTGTTTGCACTATTCTGGTTACGCCTCTGTGCCTCTGAGCCCGCCACTCCCTCTCATTAGCATGCCTTTCCCCTCCTTGCCAACTAGAAAATGCCTACTCATTCTTCAAGGCCAACCTCCAATCTCAATTCCTTTTGATGTCTTTCTCCACCTCTCCTGAGGTTTTCCGGGAATCCAAGCAGAGGGGGTTCTGCCCCCTCCTATGTTTCCCTAGCTCAGCAATGGCACCGACATCACCCTGACATTGTCCTTTCCAAACTATGCCCCATTCCCAACCATCCAGTCACTGAGTCTGCCACCAGCACACACCCTTCCCCTTCTCTCCCGACCACCACCTCCGCTCCAGGCTGCCCACCATCCCGACTCATCTGGACCATTCTGCTGCCCTCCCATTTAGTCTCCCTGCTTCCTTCCCTGCCACCCTACAGCCCCTTCTCCTACAGCCCATCCTCAGCACCTGCCCAAAGCACTGCAGCGGCTTTCCACAGAGCTTGGATTCTGACCATGGCTCCCAGGGCCCAGTGTGATCCAGCCCTTGCATTCTTTTCCAGCCTGCATGCAGCTCTTCTGCCTTACCTTTCATTCCTGAAAAGTACCTAGCTCTTCTAGGCCTCAGACCCTTTGCACATATCTCCTCCTTGCTGAGACGTCTCCCCGAATCACCCACCTTCTTCATCAAATGACCTTGTAGTCTTTTGACTACAAGTTCAGTCCTCTTCTCCTCCTTCAGTTCAGTCCTCTTCTCCTCAAGGGAGCCTTTCCTGATCTCCTCGGCCAGGTCACTACCCCCTACTACATGCTTTTACAGAATCACTCTCTTCCTTGTTACACTGGTCACCTTTGTAATTTTACTTTTTTTTTTTTTTGCTAAATTCACCGATTAATGCTTGTTTCCCCCACTAATTAGTAAGTTCCAGGAAGGCAGAACTGTGTCAAATTCTTGCTCATGCTTTTATCCTCATTGTTCAACACAATGCTAGGCATGTTATAGGCACTCACTAAAAACCTGTTGAATGAATAAATGAGAAGAAGAGGGAGCGGAGGAGAAGGACATCCCTTATCATAATTTAATGAGTGTTTGTTGAATCAATCTGCTGATGGCTTTTCAACACACAGAGCACAAGGTCCGCCCTCCTTAGAACAGCAGGCCAGCCTCCTTGTGATCTGACCTCAGCCACGATGGCCCTCCTCCAGCTGCACTTGACACTCAGCCCCTCTGAATCCCTGTAGCTGCCTGACCAAGCCTGCCTGGCTCCGGCTCCTGCCCACACCCTGGTCTATTCTTTTCCCTCTGCACTTTTCTCTCTGATCATCTTTTCAAACTCAGACTCACTCTTCAAGTTTCAGAGCTAGGGCTGATTGTCTGTGAAGACCTCTCTTAAACCTTCTGGGGAGCTGAGGTCCCCTTCTCCCATTTTCCTACAATACCCTGTACCTACTCCTATTAAAGCAATTATCATATTTTCTTGTACTTGTGTCTTAGGCCAAGTTCATCTCTCCCAGTACATTGCTAAGTCCCTTAAAGGCAAGAGGGGGTGGGTACTGCCTCATCCCACTCTCCCCAGAGTTTAGCATAGCAGCCTGGCACATAAATAGTCAGTAAATAAATATTTGTTGAATGAACAAAAGAAAGTTTATAGATATATGAAATATGTGTAAAGCTCCAGAGTTGCATATTTAAAATATCAATATATTATTAATATAGTATTTTTAAATTATTATTAAATGTTGTGAGGCATAATGGTTACAAATTCATCTGTAAAATGGGCATAACAACACCCACCTCACACAGTAGTTGGGAAAATTAAATAATATATATGTATATATATTACCATATGCATATAATAATATATAAGCATATATATGTAAAATATTTATATTCAAATAATATATAAGTATATATATTATCATACATATAATAATATATATAAGTATATATATTACATATATATGTAAAATTATATATAAGTAAAAAAATATATATATATATTTTTTGGCTGCACGGCATGCGAGATCTTAGTTCCCCAACCAGGGATCAAACCCGTGCCCCCTGCAGTGGAAGCGCTGAGTCTTAACCACTGGACCGCCAGGGAGGTCTCCATAAGTAAAATATTTAGTACAGAGTTCAGCATACTGGAAGCACTCTATAAACATTATCATTAGGGCAACCAAGGTGAATTTATAATTCATGCTTCAAATTTAACAGTTTTATTTGCCAACATTTTTTTCCTATTAAAACATTAATTAGCATTAGCATCTCTGTAAGGCCACAGAAAGGTGATCAGAGAGGTCCTCAGCAAACTAAGGATAAAGGAGAGTTTTATTCACTACAGCTGAAGGGCAAATTATTGTTTCAATAATCTGCAATGTATGTGTAAAGGCACAGACACTTCAACACGAAAGAAGCATTTCTGTCCAAAAATTACCTATAAAATCTAAACGATAGAAACAACAAATATTGTCATTCAAACGCTATAAACGTTTAGCTGAAATAATTAGAAACGCTTACTGTGAATTATTTCTTTTGCTAAAAAAACAAGATAGGGATACATATTCATCCATGTCTTTTAACTACTGGACAGACTTTATAAATATTACGTATTTGTCTAATGAATATGCCATAAAAACGTTTGAATTAACAGCCAACACATTCCACGTGTTGTCTATTAGATGCTATTCTGATTTAGAATTGCTAAAATTTAACAGATTCTGCAAAGAGGGGGAAAGAAGCAAAATAATTCTGCAACAGGTTTTTTAGGAAAAATAATGTAAGAATGAACTGTTTACAAATGCTACCAATACACAGCTGAGCAGAATATACTGGCAATAGTTTATTCTGCAAAGCAAACTTATAATTTAGTCTTATATTGCTCTTTCTGTTGCACACTTGCTGAATTTAAATAACAAATACTGAACTATTTTATATATACTGTGTGCTACTGAAATATAAAGTACTATCATTATTGCATTTTGAGATTTCTATTCTCAATTCATCTTTATCTCTGTGATAAATGACAAAACCCAAAGCAAGTTAGATTTCTAATTGGGGCTTGACCATTTTTTGAGAAGTAATAGAGTTACGAAGGGGAAATATAAAAATGCTAACTTCTTTTTTTAATTGAAGTATAATGGATTTACAATGTTGTGTTAGTTTCAGGTATACAGAAAAGTGATTCATCTATACGTATACATATATGTGTGTGTGTGTGTGTATATATATATATATATACTCTTTTTCAGATTCTTTTCCATTATAGGTTATTACAAGATATTAAATATAGTTCCCTGGGCTATACAGTAGGTCCTTGTTGTTTATCTATTTTATATATAGTAGTGTGTATCTGTTTACCCCAAACTTCTAATTTGTCTAAATTTATCTAAACTCTAAATTATCTAAATTTACTTAAATGCTAAATTCTTAACTGTTTTACCAGTAGGATACTAAACTACTTTTAAACTGAATTATAATTCTATTCATTGGGCACAACTATTAACCAGTTTAACATAATGCAAATCTATTGTGCTTTGCAACATAATTAAGATGAAAAGGTAGGACAAACAAATTTAGCAAAAAAAAAAAAAGTTTTAATTTACTTAGATAATATTTCTCTGAATTTCCTATTAATTTCATTATCATGATACTTGTGTTTGTGTCATAAAATCTGGTGAAATCTTAGAAATTTACAAGGCAAAATTCCTCTTTATTTATGCTGGTCCCTCAATAGGGAATGCCCTTCTTACCAATTCAAATGTTACTCTTCCTTTAAGATTCAGCTCAGATGTCACGTCCTCTGTAACATGCTTCCACATATACTGTTATTTGTTCTGTCATGTAATAAATGACCCATTTCCCTCTCTACACTGTGAGATCCTAAGAGTCATTATCAGGTCTCTGCATTTTTCATAACAAACTGCACATTCCTTTGGACATTAATATTCTCAGTAAAGACTGGTTCAATGTGTCAACGAACACACACATTTTGATACCCTTAAGACTATGGTGAAAATGTCACTGCTTGTGATCTAAAGTTAAAGGTTAAAGAAAAAAAATCCATTTTTAGTGAAATGAAACTCTTAGCATTTTCACTTCCAGATGCATCAGCATTGCATAAAAGATGCTAAAACTATTTTAGAAAACAGACATTCTGCACATTTTCCTCTTGGAGAATTAGTCTGAAAAATACCAAGCCACACAGGGGCCTCTGGGTGTTCACAGGACAAACGTGCAGTTGGGTATTGATTCCACACACTCCTTCAATGGAAATCCAGAGGAAGATTCAACCTCCACCACACGGGCATGCCACACATTACTCTATGCAGTTGCTCAAGAGTAAGCTGAGGACCCCCTGGAGACGTCTGCCCTCGCCTTCCAAGACTGGCCAGCACTTTAGTGATGATGCATCTGAGCAGGAGAGAACTTTGGTACCCAGAGGAGCACCACACCAGTCCTGGCATATGTTTTCCACTTCCATTGTCATTCTTATTCCCACATGGACCAATCTCTCACATATAGCCTTTTAATTTTTCAAGATTAAGCCTCTGTGATAATTTGCCTGGCTGCATCACCTATGACATCATTATACACATGCCAAATCCCTCCTCACTCAAGGCCACGTTCTGCTCAGAAAAGAACAGTGGGCAGCAAAAGAACAAGTTTCTCCTAATAAGCTATCCAAGCTGATTGTCCACATTCGGAACTATTCATCACCATTGGGACAATAAATATGGAGTTTCCAGAAGGTCACGCCAAGCCTTATTTAATGGGCTCTCTTTTCTCCATGACCCAAGATTCTCTAGGCGTTCCGTAGGAACAGGAGTAGAGGGCTTCTGTGTCTCCTATCTCATCCCACTTCGGGTATACTGTCAGCTTCACCCTATATCCTCAGCCACCCAAAGGACCCCAAGGATTTCCCTGTCATACCACATCTTATAAACACTCATGTGTAATGTCAAGACACTGGAGACTATGAAAAGGGACTATAGGGACTTCCCTGGTGGTGCACTGGTTAATAATCCACCTGCCAATGCAGGGGACACGGGTTCGAGCCCTGTTCCAGGAAGATCCCACATGCCACAGAGCAACTAAGCCCATGCACAACTACTGAACCTGCGCTTTAGAGACCGCGAGCCAGAACTTCTGAGCCCGCACTCCACAACTACTGAAGCCCACACGTGAAAAGCCCAGGCTCCACAACAAGAGAAGCTACCACAGTGAGAAGCCCGTGCACCACAACAAAGAGTAGCATATGCTCAGCACAACTAGAGAAAGCCCGTGCACAGCAATGAAGACCCAACACAGCCAAAAAATAAATTAATTAATTAAAAAAATAAAATTACTTTAAAAAAAAGGGACTATGATAGGAAATAGGTAGAATATGGGAACAACAAGGGGAAATTCTGGTTTATGCTATCATCTTAAAATATTTGTATTTTACAAAGGTAACAATGTACAACATGATAACTATACTTGATGACTATACGATACAGATGAAAGTTATTAAGAGAGTAAATCCTAAGAGTTTTCATCACAAGGAAAAAGTAATTCTTTTTCTTTTTTGTATGTATACGAGATGATGAATGTTAACTAAACATTGTGGTAATAATTTCACAATACATGTAAAGTCAAATCATTATGCTGTACACCCTAAACTTCCGTAGAGCTGAATGTACCTCAATAAAGCCAGAAAAAAATTTTTAATCCAAAAAAAATTTTTGCATTATGCAAAATTTGAAATCTACAAAAGGATGCACACAACATGTATATAATCTATGACGCACAGCAATAAAATGAAAACCCATAAACGTACCATCTCATTTCAGACATTACCAATAACGATGCATATACCTATCTGCTACTTCCCTAAGCTCTCCCCCACCTCTTCTCCAGAGGTAACCACAGTCCTGAACTTTGTACCATACCGTAAAATATATCATTTAATTTTGCTTGATTCTAAACTTTATGAATAATTCTATCTTATTATATATAGACGTCTGTGGTTAGTTTTTTTGCACACAATGTTGCTTCTAAGATTTAACTATGCTGTTGGTAGCAGCTGTGGATTGTCCATTTTCACTGCTGTATAATATCCCTTGTGTGAATTTTTCAGTGTTCTACTAATGGATTTTTAAAATTTTTAGTTTCTAGTGTTCATTTTATTTAATTATTTTACTAGAAACAATGCTGTTTCCAGTAGAAACAATACACATAAGCAAAGTTTCTCTGGGGTACTGCCTAGGAATGGATTGATTGGGTCATGGTATATGAATATTCACTCTTACACAATGCTGCCATATTGTTTTCCAAAATGGCTATGCCAATCTACACTCCTACCAGTAGTACACCCTATCATTTTTTAAACTGTGAAAACATTTTAAAATCAAGGAGAGCTATGTGATCTAAAGCTGGTGCTCTGATTTTATTGGCCCAAGTTATGAATGTTCATAAAGAAATAAACATCATATACCTCTCTCTCACACTGGTGAGTTTATATTTTGTTCCTCACTAAACATAGCAAATGAGAACTACTTCCTAAGATATGTTTATTTTTCCACCTTCAAATGGGGCATTAACTAGCCACTTAGACTAGACTGAGGATAAATGATTTGAAGCCTCCAGGCTTTATTTCCCAATCATTCAATTCTTAAGCAAGGTGGCTACCAAAGGTGTCAAAGAATGATCTAGAATACTAAGGGTCCCAGGGACCAAAACTGCCCACTTGGAACAGGAAGTCATGTACAAAATAAACTACACAAAAGTATGGCAATTTGAGATAATTCTTTAATTTCCTTCAATATTAAGAGAGAAACAGAGGACCTGTATTCAGAAAATTATAAAACACTGACAAAAGAAAACAAAGATAACATAAACAGATGAAGAGATATACCATGCTTCTGGATTGGAAGAATCAATATTGTGAAAATTACTATACTACCCAAAGCAATCTACAGGTTCAGTGCAATTCCTATCAAATAACCAATGGCATTTTCCACAGAACTAGAAAAAGAAATTTTACAATTTCTGTAGAAACACAAAAGACCCCAAATAGCAAAAGCAATCTTGGGAAAGAAAAACAGCTGGAGGAATCAGGCTCCATGACTTCAGACTATACTACAAAACTACAGTAATCAAGACAGTATGGTACTGGCACAAAAACAGAAATACAGATCAATGGAACAAGATAGAAAGCCCAGAAATAAACCCGTGCGCGCATATAGTCACCTTATCTTTGACAAAGAAGGCAAGAATATACAATGGAGAAAAGACAGCCTCTTCAATAAGTGGTGCTGGGAAAAATGGACAGCTACATTCAAAAGAATGAAATTAGAACACACCCTAACAGCATGCACAAAAATAAACTCAAAACGGATTAAAGACCTAAATTTAAGACCGGATACTATAAAACCCTTAGAGGAAAACATAGGCAGAACACTCTATAGCATAAATCACAGCAAGATCCTTTTTGACCCACCTCCTAGAGTAAGGGAAATAAAAACAAAAATAAACAAATGGGACTTAATGAAACTGCAAAGCTTTTACACAGCAAAGGAAACCATAAATAAGACGAAAAGACAACCCTCAGAATGGGAGAAAATATTTGCAAATGCCGCAACTGACAAAGGATTAATCTCAAAATATACAAGCAGCTCATGCAGCTCAATATCACAAAAACAAACAACCCAATCCAAAAATGGGCAGAAGACCTAAACAGACATTTCTCCAAAGAAGATATACAGATGGCCAACAAATGCATGAAAAGATGCTCAGCTGAAAAGATGCTCAACATCATTAATCATTAGAGAAATGCAAATCAAAACTACAATGAGGTATGACCTCACACCGGTCAGCAGGGCCATCATCAAAAAATCTACAAACAATAAATGCTGGAGAGAGTGTGGAGAAAAGGGAACCCTCCTACACTGTTGGTGGGAATGTAAATTGATACAGCCACTATGGAGAACAGTATGGAGGTTCCTTAAAAAACTAAAAATAGAACTACCGTATGACTCAGCAATCCCACTACTGGGCATATACCCTGAGAAAAACAGAATTCAAAGAGAGTCATGTACCACAATGTTCACTGTAGCACTATTTATAATAGCCAGGACATGGAAGCAACCTAAGTGTCCATTGACAGATGAATGGATAAAGTAGATGTGGCACATATATACAATGGAATATTACTCAGCCATAAAAAGGAACGGAATTGGGTTATTTGTAGTGAGGTGGATGGACCTAGAATCTGTCATTCAGAGTGAAGTAAGTCAGAAAGAGAAAAACGAATACTGTATGCTAACGCATATATATGGAATTTTAAAAAGTGGTACTGATGAACCTAGTGGGCAGAACAGGAATAAAGATGCAGATGTAGAGAACAGACTTGAGAGCACAGGAAGCGGGTAGGGGAAGCTGGGATAAAGTGAGAGAGTAGAATTGATGTATATACACTACCAAGTGTAAAATGGATGGCTAATGGGAAGCAGCCACATAGCACAGGGAAATCAGCTCGGTGCTTTGTGACCACTTAGAGGGATGGGATAGGGAGGATGGGAGGGAGATACAAGAGGAAGGGGATATGGGGATATATGTATACATATAGCTGATTCACTTTGTTGTACACCGGAAATTAACACAACGTTGTAATGCATTTAGACTCCAATAAAGACGTGGAAGAAAAAAAAAAAGAGAGAAACAGAGGGATAAATAACTGAAGTAGATGAAGAAAAGCCTTATGAGCTTTTATTTTAAAACAGCAAAAAATTTTTTAAAACCTTTGTAATTAGGTTTTTCCAGGCTTAGGTTTAAGGAAAAGGCTTCTTCCCTCCCAAAAGATCAAGGTCAAAGCTAGAGGCTACTCTACTGCAAGTGTGAGGTCCAAATCATCCAGTTCTACATCTTTCCCCCAGGTATCTACAGACCTGGCTGGGTCTCAGTGTAGATTTAGCAAATAAAGGGCATGAAGAGGGGCAAAGAATACAATGAACAGAACCACTTCCTGGTACAATGGTAACAACGCCAGGACAGCACCATAGCAGACCCTGAAGTTATTTGGGAGAGTAACTATAACTAGTCTGCCTTCTTTGACTAATAGGAACAGAGACCAGGGCAACAGTCTGTGAAACCTGGTCAGCTTCACCCAAAACTGTTGTCAACAGTTTCAACTTTCTTCCCCACAGCCATTTATCATTGGTAGTAACCACTCTCCGAATTTTAAATTATCTTGACCATGTTTTCGCATCCCTTTTCCATTCTGGTCTCTTTCTTACTGGTTAACCCCGACAAGCAGACAGATCTGTGAAAAGCAGAAAGTGAGGGGAGAAGGTAGAGTTGGGCACCTTCACCTATACAATGGGTGTCTCTGAACATCTAGATGTGATAAAAAGTCAAACAAACAAGCAAATGGTATTAATGCCTCAAGTCACCTATTTGAGATTTTTTGGTGTCTATCAGTGAGGTATTATGCTTCTTATTAGACTCCCACACTGCTTTAATTAAGCAGGGCCAAGGGGCCTTATTTTTTTTGTTGTTTTGCGGTACGCGGGCCTCTCACTGTTGTGGCCTCTCCCGTTGCGGAGCACAGGCTCCGGACGCACAGCCTCAGCGGCCATGGCTCACGGGCCCAGCCTCCCCGCGGCATGTGGGATCCTCCCGGACTGGGGCACGAACCTGTGTCCCCTGCATCGGCAGGTGGACTCTCAACCACTGTGCCACCAGGGAAGCCCCCAAGGGGCCTTATTTTAATCATACTGGTCATACCCTCTCTGTTCCGGCCAGAGAGCTGGAACCTAGTCAGGCAGTGTTAAGAGAACAGCCTTTCCTTCTTGATCAGCCTTTCCTTCCTTCCGCTCCCATTGACTTTCTACTAAGAGCATACGGTGAACAAAATTTTGATATTTAGTATCTGGTGCTGGATGCCCACAAATAGGATGAGGAAAAAAAAATGTGTCTGTAACCTCAGGTGAAATTCCAGATTATGAGACAGCTTTCAAGATTGGCAAAAACACTAAAATCAGGGACTTCCCTGGCGGTCCAGTGGTTAAGACTTCACCTTCCAATGCAGGGGGTGTGGGCTCCATCCCTGGTGGGGAGCTAAGATCCTACGTGCCTCGTGGCCAAAAAACCAAAACATAAAACAGAAGCAATATTGTTAACACACTGAATAGAGAATTTCAAAATGGACCACATCAAAAAAAAAATCTAAAAAAAGAAGGTACTAAGATCATCCCATTTTACAGGATCCCTTTGTAACACGGATACGTAAAGATCCTATTAAAACATAATCATCTGCCACAACTACAAAAAGCTTTTATTTAAAATGACGTTGTATTCCGAGGTTATGTTAAAAGTGTGTCTGGCTTTCTATTCAGCGACTAGATGATCTGTTCAGGAGAATTGTTGTACTTCGTTGTAAGTGCTTAAGGAGGGACTAATTAGTCCTCCCTCTCCCCCCCCCCCCCCGCCCTTTAAATTCCTATGGGGAATGAGGTCAGGCTCAAAGCACCAGGTGGAGGTCTCTTCAAACACTACAGCAGCACAAAGGGCAGCGCTTTCCCGAGGCAAAACAGGTATGAGGGCAAATCTTCCGCCAGGGGTATGTTCTTCACTGGCAGGCAGGGAGAACAAAAAAGCTAAGCTTTGGGGCTTCCCTGGTGGCGCAGTGGTTGAGGATCCGCCTGCCGATGCAGGGGAAACAGGTTCGTGCCCCGGTCTGGGAAGATCCCATATGCCGCGGAGCGGCTGGGCCCGTGAGCCACGGCCGCTGAGCCTCCGCGTCCGGAGCCTGTGCTCCGCAACGGGAGAGGCCACAACAGTGAGAGGGCCCGCGTACTGCAAAAAAAAAAATAAAAAATCTAATCTTTTGGTGTAAGATCTTGCAAAAGACCTGTTCTGACGCTGGACCACACGCCCACGAGTTCATCCCCTCTCCTCCACTTACTGCACCACGCGGTCCCTTCCCGCTCCCTGATTGGCTGTCCCCTTGGCCCAGGCGCACACCTCCAGGGAGCAGGGTGGAAGTTGGGACCCAGGGGCTGCTGCTCCAACCCCAATCCTTCCTCCTCCCCATCTGCATCCCAGCACCCACAGGGGAGTGCCACGCTCTGGGACACCAGCCCACAGTGGCTCCGTGGCAGCGTGCCAGTGGTTTGAGCTCCTACTCGTTTCTACAAGAGCCATGGCAAGCAAATTAGAGGTTATAAACACCTCCGGTGGAAGGAGGAAAATTCCTTTGGGCTTTGTAAGGGAACTTCGTCAGCGGTGAGTGCCTCCACAGTAGAAAACAGATGTGCTCACCCAAGCCCCTTAACCCTGCTGGCATGTGTGGACCGCCCCTTCTGTTGGCTACAATCAAGGCAGCAGGGCAGGAAAACATTTCTTGGGGAAGAATGTCTCTCATGTTTAAGGTCACTGTGGGCCCCCAGATAAGCAACATAAAGCTATTTTCAATGTAGGTAAAGCATATTCCTAAATGCAGTGTTGCCAAATTCATTTTGAGAGAGGTGACTGGAAGTAAACTATTTTGCTCCCAACACGGGTTAAAGTTTTGTTAGAAAACCAGGAAAGCACACATCCCTGGCCAAGGGACAGCAAAGAGAAACCGTTGAGTTCTAAACTGTGCTGGAAATAGAAGCAAGGGAGCAGTCTAGGATTAACTAAAAGCAGCAGTCAATTACGAACGAGGCTTTGATGCATGTTACACAGCTTGTCACACCTTGCAGGGGCTGGTTGCCAGGGGGTGTGGCTTTCAAATGAAAGCCCTCCAAAAAGTCATGGATACCTGAAATTCCATAATTAGAGTCTTTCCTTTGGTTTAAAGATTCCCTCTCTCTCTCTTTAAATTTCAGAATAATATGCTATCTTGGAAGTGGAATATCCAGACATCCAAAAAAAGAAACACACACACAAACATATATGCAAAGAGAACAGGTTTTGAATTAAAGCTGAGCTTTACCACTTTCCAGCTCTGGAACTTTGGGGAAGTTATTTATTGGCTTGAGTCTCAAGTTCATCAGCTGTGAAATGAGACAAACACCTGTCTCAGAAGGCTGGTGCAAAGTTGAAGTTCAATTATGTACATAAAAGTATGTGGCCCACTCATAGCAGACATTCAGTTTTCCTCTGCTTTTTTACAGAAGAGGTCATAATAGGGGAACAAGTGAGGACAACATGAGGACGCTGGCTTCCTGATGTGGAAATGATGGGAAGGTCAGCAGAGATGGAGATGGGGGTGGCAGGAGAAAGGGCCACCTGGGACCCAGTGACAGAATCTGTTTCACAAATGTGCTGAGGTCAGCTTCTGCTCAAGGGCACGTGGTGGCTGCAGGCTGACATTTATTTGCAATGTAGACTGGCTGGCAAGCTGTGAACCTAGAAACTGGCCTTCGCCAAAGAGCCATGCCTAGCCCCTCCCAAGGCTCTCCCATGCTTGGTGTCCAGCTGGGGAAACGAGGCATTGGGGAACATCTGAACAGCTGTCCTATGGGGTCACCTGCAAGGGCGTGGGTCAGGTGAAGATATGAGCGGGTGGCAGGCAGGGAAGCCAGTAGCAGAGATTAAATGTAGCTTCCAACTTGCTGAAGCCCAATGATGTCAATCAGACCCCACTGACCCACAGGCCAGGTCAGTGGGGCCGGAGACTTTCCTACCAACTTACCAAGGACAGGCCCCACACCGAAGTGTGTAGCCAGAGATGGTTATCTTTTCCTAGGCATCAGTATCTCCACACTTAGGGATCGCCCCTTAGCTCACCCTGGAAAGCCAGCCATCCTTGACTTCCAAGGCGTGAGCTAAGCAATCTCACCAGTCTCTCAGGTGAATGGACCAAACAGAGAGGTCTAAAAATGGGAGGAGGGGAAGGGCTCTAGAGCAGGCTGAGGCAGAAATATATTTTTAGGCTGAGAAGAGTTTTGAAATCTAAAACGCTTCTAGGCAGAAGATAAACCTTCCCCAAATTTCCTTCTGTAATTGCTGCCCATAAAAATAAGCTTAACCTGAACAAATAGGAAGGAGAGAGGGCTTTTTAACAATAAACGGTAACAGCTAATACAAGTAACAGGGACATTATTTAGAAACATTAATAGGTCAGGAGACCAGCCCTTCTGTTTCCCCAAAAGGCCTCCTTGGAGCACTGTGATCTGCAGACCACATTTTGGAGATCACTAAACCGACAGTGTTTACTGCTGTAGTGGTTACTGGAGTGGACTTCAGCAGATTCACTTTTAGAAAATTTCAAAATATAGAAGTGGGAACAGCAATATACGTGCATGGAAATCTTGCAAGTGGTTTATTGTGTTTTTCTTTATGCAACTGTAGTGAATTATTGGCCATTATTTTCTATCTAATAATCAAGATGAATAACTTTGGGTTGATTCATTCTGTGTATTATCTATTACAAATGTGAAAATTCCAGTTAACCTTTCCCTAACCCCCAGTATACTTTTGGACCATTCCCTACTTCCTTCCTTTGATGAGTTGTGTACGCAAAGAATCTGGCATCTTTTTTTTTTTTTTTGCGGTACGCAGGCCTCTCACTGTTGTGGCCTCTCCCGTTGCGGAGCACAGGCTCCGGACGCGCAGGCTCAGCGGCCATGGCTCACGGGCCCAGCCGTTCCACGGCATGTGGGATCTTCCCGGACCGGGGCACGAACCCGTGTCCCCTGCATCAGCAGGCGGACTCTCAACCACTGCGCCACCAGGGAAGCCCTGGCATCATTTTAATACTAGTTGAGCAAAACCACTATGGAAGGTAAATAAAAGCTTCATGCATACAATGCTTCCCAAAGCCAAAGGAAATGATTTTGGAGTATCCACATCACTGATTACATTCCATCAGCAGAGATAATTAAAAGTTGACTATAGAATAATATTAAACAGCAGGCACAACTTTTTGAAAATTTCTCCCTGGTATTACATATGCAAAAACACCAACTGAATGTTCGACGCTAATCACATTCATCTCTTCTTAAGAGCAGAGTATAATAAGTGGGTAGCCTAAATGGAATGCTTTGAACAGAACGCTTCACGATCGTCTGATTAGTCTAAATTTAAAACTCCAACAAAGGCAAGGATTATTCTTCTTGAGGTTCAAGATGCACGAGGATTTGGTGATGAAATTCCTTTAGGAGAGCAAAGAAAAAAACCTGCTATCTACAAGCTGCCAGTGTTTTATGTCTGTATAGTGTTTTTAAGTCAAAGTCACCATTCATCCAATGATAAATGTTTGTTTGAATAAATGCGTCAAAGAAAAGGCCTCAGAATACAAGTTTAATCACCTCTAAGTTATGAATCAGGCAAAGCAATGTTCATCAGCCCCAAGCGCACAGGCTGAGACAGGTTAAATGTCGGCTCTCACCAACCAGGCCAAAGCCAGACCTGTAAACCCAACTCATGTCCTTTGATTCTTAGAAAATGACCCAGCTGTTAGGGCCTGTTGCTTAGCTGCCTCACTGCAAACTCTCAATACAACTGGGAATGCATGTTATCTAGGCCAGGTGAGGTAAGATGAAGGAAGCATAACAAAGCCGGGCTTGTTCCTGAAATTATTACAGGTAGTCACACACACAGGAAAAGGAAAATCCCCATCAAAACGCTAAAATTAAAGATTAAATTCTTAATGTCTTCACTCTAATGAGACACCTGGAGTAAATTACTCAGTGCTAGCATTGATACTATACCAAGAGTGAGAAAAAAATGAGCCTGCAGGATACTGGATGAGAGGTAGAACCTGGAGTTTCCCCAGGGGGCTTCAAGTTTATTCTTCCAGGAACATTGGTAACACCCATCTTTTTTCCATTGTGACCTTCTAACAGGATGCAATCCCTGAGCCAGCTAGACACTTAAAATCTATTTGTTTCAATAACTCAGAGCAGAAATGTAACTAGAAGATTTTTTGCAAGTGGAATCTATTTGGCAAGCAGAATCTGTTTCTATGAGAAAATTCTCATGCATTTCAGAGGGAGGGTTCTCAAATCGTAAATCTTGAAGTTTTCAAAATTCATGCCAAGGGAATGAATATCACCCCCATGCTAAGCTATCCTTGGTGAGCTAAGCATAAGCAGCAGAGCACGTGCCCCAGCATCTATTTTTCTGATCCCAGAGGAAGGTGAAACAGAGCTGTCCAGACTCGAATCGTAAAGTAGGTAAAGTCTGTCACAGGATCCGTCCCCTCTCGTCCCCTAAGGTGCCTCCCCTTAGGCCCCAGGGGTTTCTGCTCTGTTCGTCGCCTTTTCCACCCCAAGCTGCGGACGGTAACACCAGAGAGGCATCGTATTGTTTCAATACGAATATACGTCATTCATTGTTTTGCCTCCTAAAAAATATTCGTTTAAACCTTTTCTCTTTTAAATTGAGGGATCAAAAGCTTTACTTGCCTTTAAATTCCAGCATCACCTAGCAGCCAGCCTTCTGAATTGGGAGACAGGATAAGGTAACTCCCCTATTTGTAAAAGCTTATTTTGTTTCATGTGCAGGCCTGCCGTAAAGATGGAAATCCATTGAAATCGCAGGCGGGGTTCATACGCCATTCTGACTGGGGGCAAAAACTCTGTAACTCAGCCTCAGTTACTCACGTATAAAATAGGAATTATTATTACAGATTATAATATTATAACAATTATGAGTCAATGAATATAAAGTAGCTGGCACATTGCTATCCTAAAGGCTAAACTATCCTCGGAAAGGACACAGTGGTTCCCAAGGGCAGCTAAATGCAGCCCCGGGTTGATCCAGCCACATCTGCTAAGGGCCAGAATCCCTGGGAACTCAAGAGCCTCATTCTTACCGGTTTCTCAAAGCTTCTGGCCTCAGGCCATGGAGCCAGGCGCCCCCTAAAGGCAGGCCTGGGGTTAGTCCTTCTCTGTTACTGTTCTTTTATCTGGCTCTTTTCCTGCCTGAGAGCATCTCAGCCCTTTCCCACTCCTCTCCTCCCCAGCCCCCTGGTCCCGGAAGCCTAGAGATACCATGCCATTCCTCACTGTGCCACCCCCTTCCCAGGCCCCACCCTCTACCCTGTAGCAGTGTAGACATAAACTCAACATGCACTGGGAAACCCCAAAATTCGTGTGACTGGTTTTACTGCAATACTCGCTTT
This sequence comes from Orcinus orca, assembly GCF_937001465.1. Lineage (NCBI taxonomy): Eukaryota > Metazoa > Chordata > Mammalia > Artiodactyla > Delphinidae > Orcinus > Orcinus orca. Next base: position 93,206,406 of record NC_064568.1, on the reverse strand, counting down.
ATTGGGGAAGTCTGGGACCGAACCCGCAGAATCTCGGAGGTCTGCCTGTAATGAATTTTTCATGAGGAGACCCCCAAGAGCCCCCCCCAGTTGAGTTTACACAGCCTTGAGCCCCTGGCACCCAGAGCCTGATTTAAAACAAATTTCCCACAAGGAAAGGCACATTTCGAGGTGAGCAGATGACCCAGCCGAGAGAGAGGCCCCAGCACCGTGAATGGGAGTCAGGGTGGGGGGGACTTGCAAAGCACTGGGTTTGGCTCACCCTTCTTGAGGAGGTCTGAGCTCAACTTTACAAATCAAATATCACCATTTTGGCGAGGTCTGGAGAGGCAGGAGAGGACAAAACCACAAAAGAACCGGGAGGCTTCGACCAGAAATGGGGGAGGCATGGATGCTGAGTAGGGCAAACGGGCTGCCGGGCAGAGACTGGCCTGGAAGCTGCAGTGAAGGGAGAGAAGTAACCGGACTGGGCCAGAGGTCGGGGTAGGGAGGACACCCCAAGGCGAGGTTCACGGAAGGCAATGCAGGGGATGCTTGGAAGAAGCACCCCGGGAGCTCTCAGTCACAACGTCGGCGGCATGAGGGATGTGTCTCTGCAAGGGTTCTCCAGCTCAGCATCTGGAAGCACAGTCTCCTTTAGGAGCAGCAGGACCTGGTGGGAAGGGCTACAGAAGCAGAATCCACAAACCAGGGGTCTCCTTGTCTGGTCCTCTCCTGGGATAAGACCTTGCAGAAGGGAGACTGGTCAAGGCCCTTTGACCAGGTCTGAATATGGCAAGAAGACAATGGGGAACAGTTGCAAACGCTTCCCAAGAACCCCTCAATAAAGAAAGAAAGAAGGGCAGGGTCAAGAAAATGCTGTGCCCTTGGGTTTGGGAAGAGGTGGATACGGGGAGGCCCAGCTGTTACAGGTGGGACCCAGGATGGGTATATGTGATACTAGGTGGATTACATCCATGCACATGTATGTATCATATTATATACTGTATCTGGAGAAAAAAAACTGCACTAATTATAGACATCAGAAAGCAAATCAAGGAGTGAAAAATGATCAAAATTATTTTAATTGTGTAAAAGTAATACAGATTAGAGTCATTTACGTGAACTGCTTCCACTAATGCCCAATGACCATGCAGCACAATATCAATGAAATGTATCAGGAACTGTGTACTCGATTAACTCGTGTAAGTTACATTTTATGACAATACTGAATTCTGTTTTATACGTTCAGGCTTCTGATTTTGTGATGCATATAACTGCAGTGTCTGGGAGCTAGAAGGGACCTTAGGGACATCCCTGACTCTAACCCTTTCATTTAAGATGAAACGGAGATGAAGAAGCCGGGGTTTAGAGAGGGTATGGCTTTCCCGAGGCCACAGGAGGACTTGTGTAGAGCAGGGGATACAAGAGCTGCTCGTGATACCTGCCCCGCTCCAGAGCTATCCTTAAAATGCTGTGCGGCCGGACAACACGGCAGGGACGCAATCCCTTTCCCCACATTCTGCAACACCATCTGCTCACAATTCAGCATTATTCAAGGAGCTTGGAGAAGAGGTAGGATGCTTGGGGGGTGGGATAAGCTCAGGGATAGAGATGTTGGCGCTTTCAGTTAAGAGACTTTTGATTGATGTGATCATTAGAAGAATTTACAGTCTCTCTCTGTTAAGAAAATCAAGAGGAGAGTCAGCACCCGACAGTAGGAAAAACGTAGTTTATCCAGTCAAAGACCCTAGGATGAGCCGCAACGCTTACTAGCTGTGTGGTCTAGGACAAGTTATAGAAACTTTCCAAGCCTATATTCCGCCAGCCATAAAACGGGCAATAATGGTACTTATTCAAAGAGTTGTGAGATTAGATGAAATTATATATTAAGAACATCCAGCACAGCACGTGTGGCTCAATCAATATTCAACATTCTATCAGTATTTCTTTACTATAGTCTCCTCGCCTGGTGCCACTAAGAAAGTCTCACCTTTGAACATACTGGGTGGGTAACTGGATGACCAAGGCCAGGTATATGTTATTGCACAGATAACCTTGTAAACCTCGTTCCAAAGTGTCAGTGTTATATTCATGGATAACTTCAAACTAGAATGTCAGCATGGAAACTCTAAGGGAGAGTTGTAAAAGCCAAGTCTGTTTCCATCTGGAATGTGAAATGTCAAAACACAGGCAACCTTGATCAATCATTAGGAACCTCCTCTTGCTTTCCATTAAAATGTCCTTGTAGAAAACAAAGATACCACAGTTTAAGGGTATCCCCAAATTGCCTTCTTGATCCCTGATGGGAATGCTTGCTCATTTTCACATCCAAAGTCCTCTAAAAAATCGATCAAACATCTTAACGCGGTTAACCACAGGAAGGCAGCTCACAACATGTCCTTCTGGGGATCCATGAACTGGTTTGAAACGTCCAAGGCTGCGGAAGAGTAAGGCACTGCCCCGTCCACAGAGAAAGACCCCTCGACCCATGGTGAGCCCACAAGATTCTACGTCTGTCTTCTTATCACGCCTCCTCCCCACGTATAATTCTATCAGTACATGAGAGATTAAAGTCTCAGGGAAAAACGTCAGGAGTCTGTGTCTTACGCTATCAACAAACCCCCAGCTGACACTGCTACATGCACAGTGACATTTCAGTAGAAGCCTCTGATTCTGTCTGCAGGCCTGAACATTAGTCCAGGTCTGTTCCCACACTCCCAGCAATACTGCCTTCCCTCTGTTCTAGAACTGTCTGTGACCTAGATGTTCTGGGAAGCAAGTAAGCAAACCAGCTCTACCTCTGTCTTCTCTCTCTCACACACTCTCTCTCCCTCTCCAAGGTTTTTCTTTCCTGAGTCACCTTTGTTGCCAATAATTGAAGCTGGACCAGCGAAAGGGGAGAAAACCCAAGCCAATAAATAAGGCTCCTCTGGCTCCATTAAGCCCCCGCCCATCCTCTGCCCGTGTGCACTTCACTTCACTTTTGTTGCTTCTGACTATATTGTGTTCAGATGTGGAGAAAACTATTTTTTTCACTCTTATTCAAAGATATGACACTGTTGTTGTTTCTTTAAAACACGTTGGCATTCTTGCTCTTCCTTCTAGGAGAGGGACTTCAAGGATCACTGAAGCTTCTGGGGTGAAGCAATCATCTGCTAGGCTGAAAAAACAGAACCTAGCTGCCACTCCCTGCCAGGAAAAGTGCACAGGGTGAAACAGGCATCTCTTGGAATCATCAACATCACTGAAGGTGAAGGAACTGGTTGCTACTCAGGTGTTTTGCATCTAATTCGACCATGCAGCCTGAACCTAGTGAGGACCATTACAGGATAAAGGATTCAGGTGTAGCTAAAACCCAGTGCAGCCAAAATAAATGAATAAAATAAACAATAAATAAATAAAATAAATAATAAATAAATAAATATTTTTAAAAAGACAACAGAAAGCACCAAGGAACTTCCCTGGCGGTCCAGTGGTTAAGACTCCATGCTTCCACTGCAGGGGGCATGGGTTTGATCCCTGGTTGGGGAAATAAGATCCCACATGCTGCGTGGCATGGCCAAAAAAAAAAAAGAAAAAGGACTGGAGCAAAGGAATACTAGGAAACTTGAACATTTAAAAGAGAGAGTTACTGGGCTTCCTTGGTGCAGTGGTTAAGAATCCGCCTGCCAATACAGGAGACATGGGTTCGAGCCCTGGTCCGGGAAGATCCCACATGCTGCAGAGCAACAAGCCCATGTGCCACAACTACTGAGCCTGTCCTCTAGAGCCCATGAGCCACAACTACTGAGCCCGTGTGCCACAACTACTGAAGACCGCGCGCCTAGGGCCTGTGCTCTGCAACAAGAGAATCCACCGCAATGAGAAGCCTGCACACCGCAACGAAGAGTAGCCCCTGCTCGCCACAACTAGAGAAAGCCCGCACGCAGCAACGAAGACCCAACACAACCAAAAATAACTAAATAAATAAAATAAATTTATTTTAAAAAATAAAAATAAAGCAACAGTTACAATGTTAATATAAAATCAGAATTAAACACTGAAAGCATTAAACAGGAATGTCATTTTTCCTGACAAGGGGTACATTCTAAAGAAAAGTTAAAATTGTATGTGCCAAGATAACATAGCTTGGAACTATATAAAGGAAAATAAGCAGAGACTGAAAGACACGCAGTAGAGTTGTTGAACTACCCCACTGCTGTTAGTCCTTGGAAAAGGAAGGAAGCAGATGAAAATTTAATAAAGATACAGAGAAGTAGGGTAAAATAATAAATAAGGCTCATCTGATGACTAGATAAACCTGGTGATTAGAGCATGCATCTTCTGTACTGGGACTCATGGAACAGTAACAAAAACTAAGCATGTGTCAGGACGTCAAAGAAACTTTACAACGTCTTGATATTCTGTGACCACAATGCAGTAAAATACTCCACAGTAATAAACAAAAGCATAACAATTCAAACAAACATATACATTTAAAAAATATTCTTTTAAAGAGGTTTAGAGTCTGAGAAGCACTAAATTTTGCAATGGCAGATGGAGACAATAAAGATAAAGAGAACATGATATATCAAAGTACAGGCAACCAATGCTCAGAGGCAAAGACTTGAAATATTCTCATCATGAAGAAAAACTTGGGACTTCCTTGGTGGTCCAGTGGTTGAGACTTTGCCTTCCAATGCAGGGGGTGAGGGTTCCATCCCGGGAGCTAAGATCCCACATGCCTCATGGCCAAAAAGCCAAAGCAGAAGCAATATTGTAACAAATTCAACAAAGACTTTAAAATTTTTGAAAAAAGAAAAAAAGCTCAAAATGAAAGAACAATCAACTCAAGAAATTAGAAAAGAGAAATGAACCTAGGGAAAGCAAAATGAAGGTAAAAAACACAAAAATAATGATAGAAACAAGTTCAAAATTTTAAAACAGAACAGATTTCAAAAGACGGTCCTTAAAAATATCCCTAAGTAAAATAGATTTACTGTTAACTAAACGACTGCTCCGAAGAAAGAACAATGAACTCAAATTAAAAGATGAGAAGTAGGATAAAACTAAAAATATTGAGGATATTTTCAATTTTAAGAATGTGTAATACCTGCCTTTCTGTTAATAAAATTTTAAATATAGAAATGGCAGATTTTCTAGAAAAATTAAAATCTTTGACATGGCACTGGAATGTTTTAGAAGAAATGAAAGCTAAAAGCATTAAAATGTAGGAGACAATATTTTCATTATTAGAAATGCTATTATTGCCTAATTAGAACATCTAAGGGAGTTAGCCGCAAGACTTCTAGAACTTAGTGAAGTCAATAAGATGGCCAGTTATTAGAAGATTCACATGTGTGCATGCATGCACACTCACACACACACACACACACACACACAGTTTTTCTATAAACCAGCAATAAGCTAAAAATATAAGGGAAATAAAGATCAAATACACAATTATAACCAACACTGTAAAACTAAGGAAAATTTAAGAACTCATATCCTATGAAAACAGGAATGTAAACGAAGGGACAATGAAAGTCTTGAATAAGACTATGTAAATACATGGATCAAAAATAGTAGGGGTGGGCTTCCCTGGCGGCGCAGTGGTTGAGAGTCCACCTGCTGATGCAGGGGACACAGGTTCATGCCCCGGTCCGGGAAGATCCCACATGGCGCGGAGCGGCTGGGCCCGTGAGCCATGGCCGCTGAGCCTGCGCGTCCGGAGCCTGTGCTCCGCAACAGGCGAGGTCACAACAGTGAGAGGCCCGCATACTGCAAAAAAAAAAAAAAATCTACAAACAGTAAATACTGGAGAGAGTGTGGAGAAAAGGGAACCCTCTTGCACTGTTGGTGGGAATGTAAATTGATGCAGCCACTGTGGAGAACAGTATGAAGGCTCCTTAAAAAACTAAAAATAGAGCTACTATATGACCCAGCAATCCCACTACTGGGCATGTACACTGAGAAAACCATAATTCAAAAAGACACATGCACCCCAATGTTCACTGAAGCACTATTTACAATAGTCAGGACATGGAAGCAACCTAAATGTCCATCGACAGATGAATGGATAAAGAAGATGTGGTACATATATACAATGGAATATTACTCAGCCATAGAAAGTAACAAAATTGGCTCATTTGTAGAGACGTGGATAGGCCTAGAGTCTGTCACACAGAGTGAAGTAAGTCAGAAAGAGAAAAACAAATATCATATATTAACGCATATATGTGGAATCTAGAAAAATGGTACAGATGAACCTATTTGCAGGGCAGGAATAGGGGCACAGACGTAGAGAATGGATGTGTGGACACGGGGTGGGGGAAGGAGGGGATGAATTGGGAGATTGGGATTGACATATATACGCTACCAGGTGTAAAATAGATAGCTAGTGGGAACCTGCTGTATAGCGCAGGGAGCTCAGCTCCGTGCTCAGTGGTGACCTAGTTGGGTGGGATGGGGGCAGGGAGGGAGGTCGAAGAGGGAGGGAATATATGTAGACATATAGCTGATTCACTTTGTTGTATAGCAGAAACTAACACAACATTGTAAAGCAACTATACCCCAATTTTTTTAAAAAAGTCAGTGATGTCAAATAGTAAAAAACAACAAGATGTAATTTTTAACTTATCAAATTGGCAAGGTTTTTCTTTCTTTTTTTTTTTTTTAGGTAAGAAGTGGACTTATTTAAAGAGAAACACACTCCACAGACACAGTGTGGGCCATCTCAGAGGATGAGAGCGCCCGGCAAGGTTTTTCTTTGTTTCTGTTTTTTAATTATAGTACTTAGTGTCGTCCAAGAGTGCAGAACATGGACACTCTTTTTCCCAGTTGTTGAATGCTAAAATACAGTACTTGAATAATATATATCAAAAATTGTATAAAGGTTCTTACTGTTTGGGCCAACAGTCCTAGTTCTAGAAAGGAATCCTAAGGAAACAATCAGAAATGTCCAATAAAGATAGACGTTCAAAAAAATACAGCACAGCCTTACTAACAATAGCAAAAAATCTAGAGAATTAAATGTTCAGCACATTAGGTTACTTATGTAAATTACAGTATCTATTAGAAATACGAAATGATACAGGCAATAAAATCATGCTATGTGGGATTGAAATGGCAATGCAACATGTTCATAACATATGGACCAGTGATAAAGAGGCCTCACAAATAGTCCAGTCAGTGTGATCCCTTTGTTGAAAAATGTATAATGTCTAGAAACACTAAAAATGTCCATAGTTATCTTGTGGGTGATTTGCCCTTCATTCTCTTCTGTATTTCCAGTCTTTTTTCTTTCTAAATGAATATACTTCACTTCTGTGATCAGGGGAACAAGAGACGGAGCAGTGTCCATAGCGCACTTAGTACAGTACCTGGAACATAATAAATGCTCAATGAATATTAGTATTGGGTTGGCCAAAAGGTTCATTCGTTTTCTTCCATAAGATGGCTCTAGTAGCACTTAGCTGTCTTTAACTTCATTCAAAACCATTTTGTTAGACTGCATCTGACAGCTGTCATATCAGCGTGCATTTAAAAAAAGACATCAAAATTTCGAATTTTTGTGTAGCCATTTTAATATTGAAGATGGCAGGAAAATAGCAACATTTTCGGCATACTATGCTTTATTATTTCAAGAAAGGTAAAAATTCAACCGAAATGCAAAAAAAAGCTTTGTGCAGTGTATGGAGAAGGTGCTGTGACTGATAGAACGTGTCCAAAGTGGTTTTCGAAGTTTCACACTGGATATTTCTCGCTGGACGATGCTCCACGGTCAGGTAGACAAGTCGAAGTCAATAGCGATCAAATCGAGACATTAACTGAGTACAATCAATGTTATACCACGCAGGAGACAGCAGACATACTCAGAATACCCAAATCAAGTGCTGAAAATCACTTGCACCAGCTTGGTTATGTTCGTCGCTTTGATGTTTGGGTTCCACATAAGCTAAGCGAAAAAAACCTTCTTGACTGTATTTCCGCATGTGATTCTCTACTTAAACGTAACGAAAATGTTCAGTGTTTAAAACAATTATGACGGGTGATGAAACGTGGATACTGTACAATAATGTGGAATGGAAGAGACTGTGGGGCAAGCGAAATGAAACACCACGAACCACACCAAAGGCCAGGCTTCATCCAAAGAAGGTGATGTTGTGTATATGGTGGGATTGGAAGGGAGTCCTCTATTATGAGCTCCTTCTGGAAAACCAAACGATTAATTCCAACAAGTACTGCTCCCAATATGACCAACTGAAAGCAGCACTTGAAGAAAAGCGTCCAGAATTAGAAAACAGAAAATGCATAATCTTCCATCAGGATAACGCAAGACTGCATGTTTCTTTGATGACCAGGCAAAAACTGTTAGAGCTTGGCTGGGAAGTTCTGATTCATCTGCCATATTCATCAGACACTGCACCTTCTAATTTCCATTTATTTCGGTCTTTACAAAATTCTCTTAATGGAAAATATTTCAATTCCCTGGAAGACTGTAAAAGGCACCTGGAACAGTCCCTTGCTCAGAAATATTAAAAGTTTTGGGAAGATGGAATTATGAAGTTGCCGGAAAAATGGAACAGAAGGGTGAATACGTTGTTCAATAAAGTTCTTGGTGAAAATGAAAAATGTGTCTTTTATTTTTACTTAAAAACCGAAGGCACTTTTTGGCCAACCCAATATTATTTTGGTTTTAGAACAACAATTACACATTCCCCCTTTCAAAAACACTTTTATAATAGAAGAAACTTTGAATTTATTCCTATGCCAGAGGAAAACTAGAAGTCTTCAAAGGTTGTATCGTCTCCAAATTGTTAAATATTCATATTTACTCCCTTTCGCCTTTTCTCTCTCTCCCTGCCTCTCTCTCTCTCTCCCTGCCTCTCTCTCTCTCTCTCTCTCTCTCTCTCGCAAACACACACACACACACACACACAGATTAAGGTCCTCATGTCCTAGAATCCTGAGAAGTTCTGGGCAACAACTAATATGCAGCCTTAATGGAGATCATTTGAGCTCAGCCAACAGTCCACCATGGTCAACCAAGGTCAGAAAGAGATGGCTTTGATAAAGAAGCCAGATAACCTAGGAGAACAGAGGCTGCTGATAACCAACTGGCCGACATGTGATCCAATGAAAGGCTTTTATTGTTCCGTGGCACACATGGCTTTACAGCTGGGTGAGTAAAGCACTGGGGAAGGAGCCCCAGACATGGAGTCAGGACCCCCAGGTTCTAGGACCCCCACCAACCTAGGTTCTAGGACCACACATTCTCCTCAGTGACCAAATGAGGACTCTCCAGAGCCCCCATCAAGATCTGGGGTTCTATTAAAAGGGGTGACACCCTCGAACATTAGTTGTTTTATTTGTAACTTCAAAGCCGGCTCCTGTATCCCAAAACAAGCCAAAGAAAATTAAAAGAATAAATAAAGCATTCCGGGCATCCATAATATTTATTTCGCTTTCTCCATCCGTGTTATTTCAGTAACTCTAGCAGGGGTAGAAAAGTGACAAATGAGTGCAGATTACAAGGCAGCACATGTTCAGGACAAGGTCATTAGATGCCATCAGAAACGGTCTAATGACACATGCATTTGGGAGATAACACAGCTCAGTGGGTTATCTATGAATCGTTCCCACTCGAAGTCTCATCTACTGCTCTCACACAACCACTGTGGTCACTGGGCCTAGAAAATGGTGCTGAACGGGGCATAGGATGTTAGCTGGAGAAGGCAAGATGACCAAAAAAAACCCACCAAAATTGGCTGAATCTGAAATGGGGAGGGGGGGATCTTTGCACATGCAAAACATAAATAGTCCTAAAAGGGGACATAATTATTTGTTATGAAGATGCATTCAGGGGCATTCATCTGAAAAGAAGGAAAGATGCTCTATGCAAAAAAAAAAGTCACATCAGAATCAGTGACAGATGACAGAAGGCAGAAGAGTGGAGCCGTCAGAATAGGCTTTGGTGTCAGACACTCTGGCTTTAAATTCCAGCCCTCACCACTCACCAGCTGAATGAATAGGGGCAGGAAGTTTAAGCTGTCTGAACCTCCATTTTTTTAAATCTGGAGAATGGTAGTAGCAGTATCTATCTCAAAGAATTACTGAAATGATTCAGTCATTCATTCACTCAGTGCATAATTATTGAGCTTCTAGATGTGCCAGGCCCAGTGCCAAATGCTGGAGCGACAAGAGTGAGAGAAACAGCCACAGCCTCCACGTATATAGACTCTAAGTCTTTCTTAGATTCTGGTGGAAGAAGAGAATCAAAAGGGCAATAAGGAAAAATTAACCCAGCTACAGGGATGGAAGGTGATGGGGGTGTTACTTCAGTTAAAGTGACACCTGAGGGCTTCCCCGGTGGCGCAGTGGTTGAGAGTCCGCCTGCCGATGCCGGGGACACGGGTTCGTGCCCCGGTCAGGGAGGATCGCACATGCCACGGAGCGGCTGGGCCCGTGAGCCATGGCCACTGAGCCTGCGCGTCCGGAGCCTGTGCTCCGCAACGGGAGAGGCCACGACAGTGAGAGGCCTGCGTACCGTAAAAGAAAAAAAAAAAAAAATGTGACACCTGAGCAGACACCTCAATCAAGAGAGAGGGAGTGAGTCATCAGGAGGGGGAAGAAATCAAGTAGAGGGAGCAGTAAGGCAAAGACCCTGAGGCAGGAAGAACGTTGCATTCAATGGGATATTTGTAAGAAGCCTTTTAGCTCAGGCCTCAAAAAAGCATGTGCTCCAGATGATGGTGATGATGATAGTGATGACGGTGATGATGGTGATGGTGGTGGTGATGGTGGTGGTGATGGTGGTGGTGGTGGTGATGGTGATGATCGTAACGATAACCCAACAACAGAGTACAAGGGATGTGAGAATAGGCACAGCCCATGTTAACTAAAGGAACAGAGTGACAAAATTAGTATTGAACACAGGAGTACTGATTAGAATCTAGAGTAATATTCAGTTATAAAAATTGCACCTCTATTTTTACTTCTATCCTTTAATCTGACTTCGTTCTAGAAAAGCTTCTCTCTGAAAATTCTATTTCATGAATGTAAAATTTTTTTAATAAAAATATTCTTTATGCATGATTTGTTTTTTACCCAGCCATCTTCCTGTTGGTTTTTAGTCTGCTAGTGTAGCGTGTATGTGGTATTTTAAAGAGTTACTATGCAGGGTACTTAGAAATTTCGTAGGAGCATTTAAACGGCAGAAAATGCTGCTAGCTTTCATTTCCACATATACTCTCTGACAGAGGGAAAGAGTTTTAATACATGTCTTTCTAGGCTTTTAGCTTTTTCTCAACTGTCTCAGGATGAAATTTTACTTTACTTGTTTAGTTATGGATATTTCTGAAACTTTACAAACAGATTCACTCATATTGTAAGAATTTTTCTGCAACCTAACTTTTTTTTTTTGCTTAATGTCAGGTTGTCGAGATTTATTTGTATTGCTCTACCAAGTTTTAAGATCATTTCATTTTCACTGCTGCACGGTATTCTATTATTTGGTTATATTATAATTTACTTATCCATTCTACTTTGATAAACATTTGGGTGGTTTGGATTTATTCTGTAAACCATTATCAGTATCAGAAAAGCTGTGATGGACAGCATACATGTTTTCTGGTACATGCATACAGAAGATTTCCTAGGGAAGAGATTTAAAAATGAAAACAGCCTAGTCATCGGGTATATATACTCATCTTTACTGGATAATGCTTAACTGTTTTCCTAAATGTTTGTACCAATTAACACTCCCACCAGAAGTAGATAAGCATGAAATGTCATTTTTCTAACTTAGACCAAAATATCCTCTTTGCCACAGGGGATTCCAGACCTCAAATAACTCCAGTGCCAGTTCCATCTATAGCCTCAGTCAATTCAAAACTGGTCTTTGAACAAATCCAGACTTAAAGAAATTTCAGTTCTGTTGAATTTCTGGCTAACGCATCACAATCAACTTTGCAAGCAAACAATATCTCCCCAAGAACAATAATAAATAATCACATATTGCTGGTGCCAGGGTGCAAAACGAAGATGTTTCAATTGACGCAAACATGCTTACAAAAATATTTTGGGTATCTGAATTAGTCTGAACCAAATTAAGCATAATCTAGATATTTGTCCCTAACCCTTTATTAAAGAAAGGTGTCTTTATTTCATGGCATTTTTATAACTGGACTTGCCAGACAAAAAACACGTGTGCCTTAAGGAAAAAAAATATTGAATTTACTCTCTTCAAAAATATATCAGTTATGAATATACTAAAAGCCATAGAACTGTATACTTTTAAGGGATGAATTTATGGCATGTGAATTATATCTTCATAAAGCTGTTGATAAAAGTGTATCAGCTAAGTGAAATAAGCCCGTCACAAAAGGACAAATACTGTATGATTCCACTTATATGAGGTACCTAGAGCAGTCAAATTCATAGAGACAGGAAGTAGAACGGTGGTTGTCAGGGGCTGGGGGAGGAGGGAATAGGGAGTTATTGTTTAAAGGGTACAGAGTTTCCGTTTTACAAAATGGAAAGAGTTCTGGAGATGGATGGTGGTGATGGTTACACAACACTGTGAACGTACCTTATGCCAATGAACTTTACATTCTAAAATGGTTAAGGTGGTAAATTTTATGTTGTGTGTATTTTACCATATATATATATATTAGAAGTGGAGGTGGCTGTGTTTGTTTCAGTATCAGGTCATGTTCAAGCAAAGAGATGAGTTCTTTTTGCATAAAGTCACAGAGACTGTGCACCACAGATTGAGCACTGCATCCCTTTTTTTATTTTCATACGCAATACCAAATTCCAGTGCACACATGTACAGCAGCATACACTGTGGGTGAGAAGAAGGTTTAAAAAAATCGAGTCTAAAGTTACTGCTCACATCACAACCTTGACACGACAACTTTGCAAAAACAAGGGCTTAAATTTAACAAAATATGCCACGATTCAGAAAATGCTACTACCATATGCCCGAGGGGACTGAGTCACGCCTGCAGTTTAACTCCTGAATTTTTTGACTTGACTTTCTGTATGTTTAAATTCTCATCACACTGCAGCTTCAACCTTTGTTTCTGCCACTGATCATATAATGCATCTCTTATTCTCTGACATAATCTCTACCATGCAATACTTGGTTTTGAACAGCACTGAGGTTCAGAGGACACTTTGAAAAATGTTAAACGATAAAAACTGTCAACGGTGACTGGAAATGGAAAAACAGCCTAGCCTTTTTTGATGCCATCTTTATGCCTAGAACAGCCTTCCCACTCCCACTCCCACGTCCATCAAGTGAGCTACATCTCTTCCTTCTTTCAAAGTTCACCTTAATTCACTTCTCTGGGAGTCTATAATGAAGACAGCTGTGATAACAGCAGAAGTGGAGAAGAGAATCCTGTCTACCCCCAGGGGGCAAGGAATGAATGTTAATTTCTGTCCATAAATCTAAAAGAGCGTAAATTGCACAGATTACATTTTTTTTCCTCGAGATGATTTTTTAAATTAAATTTTTATTTTTTTAATTGAAGTATCATTGATTTACAATGTTTCAGGTGTATAGCAAAGTGATTCAGTTATATATATATATATATATTCAGTTATATATATTATATATATAATATACTATATATATTCTTTTTCAGATTCTTTTCCATTATAGGTTATTACAGGATATTCACTATAGCTCCCTGTGCTATACAGCAACTCCTTGTTTATCTCTTTTATATATAGTAGTGTGTATCTGTCAATCCCAAATTCCAAATTTATCCCTTACCCCACTTTCCCCCTTGGTAACCGTAGGTTTGTTTTCTATGTCTACCAGTCTATCTTGCACAGACTATGTTTTTAATGTATGTCTGTGCAATAACTTGTATCCGTTTTTTTCCATCTTTGCTCTAAGAATCTTCCATGGTCCCTGATGCAGGGATGACCAGCCACTCTCAAGGGGCTTGAGGAGTTACCATAGCCTACCTGTCAATTACAAGGCACTGAGTCACACAAACTGTGTGTGTGACTCACCGTGTTCCTGCTCAGAAGCCCACAATCTTTCTGGGGAGGCAAGGCACGTATCCCGTGCAGAAAGCTAGTAATAGTAGGCGATTTTTCAATTTACACACATTTATTCAGCAAATAGTTACTGAAGACCTACTAAATGCCACGCATTCCACCCAGACATTCAGGACAAAAATATGACTAAGACGTGGGCCCAGGAGAGAGACAGATGGGGTTCAGTGTAGAACCGTTTTATCATGGAGCCTTCAGAACACTACTAGGTGGTAAAAATAGCAGATTTTCCCTCTCCAAAAAAAAAAAAAAAAAAAATGCACTGAACACACAGAAGTAATCCAGTTACTGAGTGAGCATTCTGGCCACGAAAACATATTTGGAATGAACACAGTGATACCTTCTGATGCTTTCCTCCTCAGAACCAGCGTCCCAGACACACGAATTCTCCAATACCCACTGAAGGGCAAATGACCAGCCGACCCTAATGCAAACTTGCCCCCATGGAATATTTGAAAGGAATCTGCCTTCCCTGACAGACCCTAGCCTCAAAAAAGGCAGGGAGAAAGTCCTGTGTGCACAATGGCTGTTGCAGGGTGAGTAATTAAAAACATTTATGACATTAGCATTTTAAATTCGCTGGCTGCATATTATGGTAAAATCGACCTCTGAAAAGCCTGTTGAAATGGTCATTTAAAGACTGGGTGATGAATATAATCCATAATCAATCAATTATGAATTCAAGGAATGAACCAAGTCCATTTACAGATACTGTTATGGGCTGAACTGTGTTGTGCAACCCCCCCGCGCCCCAACCTTCCCGCCCCTCCCCGCCAATTTGCTAGGTTGAAGTCCTAACTCCCAGTTCCTCAGAATGGAACTGTATTTGGAGAGAGGGCCTTTAAAGAGATAATTAAGGTAAAATGAGGTCACATGGGTGGGGTCCTAGTCCAATATAATTGGCGTCATTAGAGGAGATCAGAACACACAGACAGGGAGGGAAAACCATGGGAAGACACAGGGAGAAGATGGCCGTCTACAAGACAAGGAGAGAGGCCTCAGGAAAAAGAACACTGCTGAAACCTTGATCTCGAACTTCCAGCCTCTAGAACTGTAAGAAAATAAATTTCTGTTGTTTAAGCCACCCAGTCTGTGGTACTTTGTTATGGCAGCCCTGGCAGACGATCAGAGATGCCAAGTACCTGCTAGGGACAGAGCTATTGCCCTGTAAACAGTCATTTTGGAAAGACGGTGTGAAGTAGCAGAAAGAGAGTGCTAGGACAGGAACCAGGAACCCATCTACACATTTCTGGTTCCAGTCTGAACTCTTGGTCAAGCCATTTTCCTTCTTCAGGTCTGCTTCCTCCTTTTAAGGTAGCAGTTGAGATCACACAAGCTCTAAGTTTCAGGTGACCTAGAACTGTATGAAGCCATGTGACGAACTCAAGGCAGCCTTCTAGGATACGACAGAAACCACAGGGAGGTGTGTCTGCTTTTCCTTCACGACATTCAGCCAGTACAGGAGGCCCTTCGATCACTTTCCATCTGCTTCTTGAACCACTGCATTAACATCACCCAACATCCAAGTACAAGATGCTCTCCCAGCAAATCTCCTATCACAAAAGGGACAGACACTGCCACTCAGCTCCACTGGACCACCCAGCATCTGGGGAAGATCAACTCGTGGAAGCAAGCTGAAGAGAGGTGAAGAAGAAACAAGAAAAGGCTGATGAATGGCTCCACACATAGGGTGATGTTAGCATATTCTAACCAGAAAAGAACTGATCGTTCTGAGCAAAGATGTTAATGAGTCCTGCAAACAGAAATTACCACAACAGAACGATAGACATCTTAAATGATTTTTCTCCTCCAGCAATACTGGCGCTAATGATCACAAAATCTTCAACAGCAGTACAAGTAAAGATAAAGACACAATCATACAACCTTGGTACAGCCTCAGTACAGACACACACTGGACTGTCTGTTCGGCATCTGTTTTTCTGGAAATTGCCTAAACACACAGGTGGGAGAAGGCCTGTTCATACTATATGATTCAAACCCCAGATACACCGTGGGTTGTTGATTCTGGGTTTTGGTTTCTTTGTTTTGTTTTGTCTTCCAGTACCTAAGGCCCAGCTGCCCCACCCTTTGCTAAAGTCCATGAGACACCCTCATGTTCTTATCAAAATCCCTGTTTCTCTGAAGCTGCCTCTGATGAGGCAATAAAAAGAGTACTAATTAGTAAAGCCATATTTCAAAAAGAGACAAGTAGGAAGGTTTTCTTTAAAATAAAAACCCAGTGTTTAAAAAATGTTTATCAATGTTGCCTGCTTAGAGCCTCTATAACCTCTAGTGGAAAAAGCGATTCTTTTAAATATCCTGACCATTTATTAGATATTATCAAGGTGAGGATGAGAATGTTTCCTGGAAGGGTGCCTTCCATGTTCCTGTCCGATAAGCCATGTCCATACTGACAGAATCACGGACCTAGACTGGGTCTTACAACTCCTCTTACTGGGGCAACTTCCTTCCAACTATGGGCAAATACCAGGTCTCTCTCACTCATTCATTCCTTCAGTAAGCATTTGGGCCCCCTCTGTATTTTGTGACTCTCCTGCTGGGGGTCAGAGGCAAACAGGAGAAAACCACATATGCCCCAAGAGGAGTTCTTCCCAAAGGAGGACACAAGCCATTCTGTCGTTAAGCGGAAGTTGTGAGGCCAATTTAAAGAATCAGTCTTATCACTTAACAATATATCTCCAAGGGCCTAAGTGAGTACAGGACAGTGTGGGCCACATGTACACACAAACATATGCTGAAGTACTGTACAGGTTGACTCAGAGGGGATTTGTTAGAGAAAAGCTGATAGAAGCAATCACGTCAATGCATAAAGGTATAGAGAGCCTAGATCTCCAAGTACCATGCTGGGCAGAGCACTATATGCTCATCTGTAAATCTGCACCAGAGAAAACAAGCCATGATCATACCTCCCAAGTCCTGACATTAAAATAATGCATTATTAAAAATGAGCTTCTTACATAGAAAACTAACATTCTAAGAGTTTAGGAAATCAGAAACACTAGAATAGGAAGTAAGGAGATGATACTCGTCAGAAGATATTAAGAAGACAAGCCAATAAAAGGGATCTGTTCACAGAATGATTCTAAATACGAAACGGTCAGACTGATACTTAGAAGTATGGCTTTTAATAGAAATGACATTAGAGAGGTTTCATTATGTAAATGACAATTAATGGCAATGACTTATAGGTCCGCCTGAAATGCCCCAAGCAGTCATTTGCATTTTTGCAGTAGCAGAAATGTCAAGGATTTCTCTCACTGAATCATGAGGGACCCTTTCATTGGTATACCATAGCTTTTACGATCTCAATAAAAAAGACCTGTGCCCTTAGTTGCTCTTAGATGATAACAATATGTACTCTTAGATGATAATAATAATTAGGCACATTTATGTGCCGACTACTTTACATGTAGAAGTCCTATGAGGCACGATTATTATCCCAGGTTCGTTGTTGAGAGAATGAAGTCGCTTGCCCCGGGTTCTCATGGTTATTAACGAATGGAGGCTGGATTTGAATTCTCGTCTCCCTCATGGACCCCAAGCCCATGCTTCTTTCCACTGCCCTGAACATCAAATGGTCCAAACTCTGGCGGTATCATGACCATAATGCTTCAGAAGGTATACAGTGCCTGTGTAGGTAGAGATGGGTCTGGAAAGATGGGTACATCTGGCAACCCCTGTGTGTAAATATCACTATCTGCTCCCGCTCAGTGGCACCTACATTGGCCACCTGAGACCCCTGGATGTCGGTGCCACACTCTGGCCAGCTCTTGAAATGCAAATGCAAAGTATTCAAATCACACCGGTGTCACAAGCTGAAATCCCAAATCAGTCCAAAGCTAAATCATCTGTCCTACATCTACCCTGGAGGTCTCACTGGACATTCCATCAATCTCTGAAGGCAACTGGATTCCCTCCTCACCACTCCTCAGTCAGATTCCTGGTTTCATGATCCACATTTCTACAGGACTCTCCCTTCCTTAGTTCTCAATGATCAAAATCAGTGCTCTGAAATCCCAAGGTGACTGATTGTAAAACTCCCATCTCAGCCACACACCTTCATTAGAATGGTAAATCAGTAACAGTTTTGTTTCAGCTACCTTTACTCATTTCCCCTATATATCCTTTGAGGAATTCTCCATCAAATAACTAAAACTTGACATCAGGAGGAAAGAAGAAGAGATGAAAACCTCTAATGCTTGAAAATAGAGTGTGAGTTTAATGTCAGACAGAGCTGGTTTCGAATCCTTGTTCTATATCTCACACAGTAGCTATTAATCTTATTAATTAACCTTTGTCTTGTATCATCTGTAAAACAAAGGCAGTAACGCTCATCTCCTGAGGTGGTTTTGAGGTTTAAATAGGAGGTTATAGGTAATGCTCCTAGTGGGGTGCCCAGGAAAGGGTAAAGTTCCTTCCTTTTCTGCTTTCTTTGGTCGCCCAAGAGTGTACTTCCCCTAATCACTGTTCTTCCCTCACTGCCTCCTCACAGAAGCCCCAGCCCCTGGCCTGTGTCCCACAGGCTGGAGGCATCCCTCCTGGGGCAGTGGGGGAGGGATTGAGTCGGTCCTGTCACCCCGTAAGGGTGGCCTGCAAAATTTGCTCCTCTGTGAATACTGCCACAGGCACAAAGACAGCTGTTAACAGGATGCACGTGGCAACATGCCTGATAAATTAAGGCAGGAGGTAAATGCTAGGTTACACCATTATTTCCATGAGATTGGTGGGCAGGAGGAAAACACTGAGCCTTTGCTCTCCTGAATTTCTTCTGAACTGAATTCCTACCGGCAAGATTTTGTCAATGACCCAGAACCACTTAAGCTTCCAGGGAACCAAGCAACAAAGCAGACCAAGACTAGATAATGAAGCCCGGGGCTGGAGGGCTGGGGAGGCAGTAAGAGTCTCACAGTCAGAGGTGTGCATTGCTGTGCTGCACAGCAGTGCTGCATTCACAGCGCTCCAAAAGGCGGGAGGGGCTTTAAGAAAAACAAAAACCGAGAGTTACCATGTCAGCACTAGAGTTTCACAAACACCAACCTCTACAGAAACCAGAAGATGTGAAATTGCTAGACAATCTGAAGGTTAAAGGAAAAGCATATTTTTTTTAAAGTGGAAAATAGATGAGAACTGTCAGTACATTAAGTACTCATTTTTAGAATCTTTTATTGATAGACGGTCATTTTGTTATAAAGAAACATTTAAAAAGAGGCATGGATAGCTAACTTGGCCACTTCGTAAGATTTTCTTGTTTGATAGATTTAGAGATTTAAGGCACTGCCATAAATCTTTTCCAAAGAAGGAAGATTATAAACAAAGTAATTAGTTAATTAATTAATTAGACAAACCAGCCATTGACAAGCCTGGGGAAATCCCTCCCAATGCTTTTTTTTTTTTTCCTCTTTTTCCAGTTTTGGAGGGAAAAACCTTGGAAACAAACATGACCTACTACACCTACAATTCCTCATTTTAATTTTTTTCCCCAAGCATCCACATATCCAGGTCACCCAAGTTTAAATCCCTGACCCAAAGCCTACCATCTGGAGTCCTCAAGGGGCTGCCACTGTGTTCTGTGTTTGCCAACAGATGCTGTGACACACCCCTCCCCGAGAGGCACCTGCCTCACTAGAGTGTGTAACGTGGCTGCCAGGGCGAGACGGACATGTCGGAAAAGGCAAATATCCCACGCTGTCCGGGGGGCTGGAGCAAGTATCCTGAGCAGCTTCAAGCGATTAGACCTAAGACTCGGAGCTAATTAATGGAAACTGAAGCAAAGATGGTGACAGCTCAAAGCCAGGGTGTGAAGCTCACGTCACCTGGTAGAGAGAACCTCAGGAGAAATCTCCTAAGGGTAGGACATTAATGCTTGCACTTTGCTTTGCAGACTAACACATTTCGTTTAGAAACATGTCTTTACTCTCTGGAGAGACTTTATAAGGTGTTGACCTGCTACTAATTCTGGCAGTGCCTACACCACAGCTCACAAAATAACTCTTCACTCATTGGATTCTGATCACCCAGCTGCCATCATAGGGAAGGATGTCCTTCACTCCAACTAAACAAACCTATTTGTTGTCCAGCTTCTGTATGTCCAGATCTGTATGTCCAGATCCTCACAAGCAATCATCTCCAGTTTGAAATGCCCCTTTGTCCTCCACTTCACACCATCATGACTCTTTCTTCCTATAAAACACAGTTTAAACCACCTTCTCCCTTAATCCCATCCAAGCGAACCCTGTGTAGTTCCGGCATCCACGCAAACAACAGACTTAGCTCTTATTTCCCACTGACATAGATGTCTCTCTAGTGAAAATGTTAATCCAACTCAGGACTAATGTGTAACTTTGGGCAAGTTACTTCTCCTTTCTGGGCCTCAGTTTCCTCATCTGTAGAAGGCAGATAACAAGAATCCCTATGCTGTGAGAATTAAACATGTATTTATTTATTTATTTTTTGTGGTACGTGGGCCTCTCACTGTCGTGGCCTCTCCCGTTGCGGAGCACAGGCTCCGGACGCGCAGGCTCAGCGGCCATGGCTCACGGGCCCAGCCGCTCCGCGGCATGTGGGATCTTCCCGGATCGGGGCACAAACCCACGTTCCCTGCATTGGCAGGCGGACTCTCAACCACTGCGCCACCAGGGAAGCCTTAAACATTTATTTTTAATGTGTGTGTGTGTGTGTGTGTGTGTGTGTGTGTGTGTGTGTGTGTACGTGGACACACGCACTTAGGGCATGCAAAGAGCTTAGCACAGTATTCAGTATTCCCGTACGCGGTAAGTACTCAGATAATGTCTACTGCTTTCAACAGCGTGACTATTATTACTGTTACTGTTACTTGTGCTTACAACTGTACTGGTCTCCACCACTTGATTACTAAACTCTTGAGAGAAGGAGCTATTCTTACACAGGGCCCTGAAACTAAGGATGTGACAGAAGTTCAGTAAGTGTTAACTGAACAACTAAGGAGCAACTTGGCAAGGACTCAGGTATTTCAGACTCAACCTACACTGCTGATTACAAAAGCTCATTCACATGTGTGAGTTCAGGCAAAAGCAAATATAATTGTATGATTCTTTAAGCAGGAAAGTGGTAAGATAAATAAATACTTCTGAACCTGCAGAGAATGAATTGTAAGCGGGCTTCAAAACAAGAAAGAAAATCTACTGTGGCCTATGAACATCTCCAGAAGCATCTTGAAGATATGACAGAAGAAAAGGCGAGAAGATAGCAAGGAAGCCAGCCCAGCACTGAGCACTAAGACAGACCTAAGCCTTCTGTGCTGGGGGAAGGGCAAGGAGCTCAGGCCATGCAAGGGAAATACGGTTCCTTGAAAGGTGTGTTTTCCAGGTGCAAGTTAGTTACCCCAGGTCTCAACTCTAACCTCAGGCAGTGCTCAGTTCACCCAGTAAAAGCCACCTGCCCATGGAGAGAGACATCCACCTGAATTTACACCGGGGGTATTTCCCACCTGTGTTCTAGACCACCACTAACTCCTGCCTTCCTTCCACCTGCTCCACTTCTGTTCTTACCATTTTCATTTCCCTTGTAAGTCAGATGTCTCTTAATCTTCAGATACGGAATGTCCCAGGCAAAGGGAACTTCCAAGGATTATCCAGGCTACTACTGCCCTCCTCTTATAGAGGAGGAAACTGTTCCAGGGAGGTTAGTAATTTTCCAAAGGTCACAAAAGTAGTGGCATTGCAGGAACTGAGACCTGGATTGTGTGACCAGTCCCCTCCTCCCAAAGCAATCTAGTTTCCAACTCTGCAGCATCCTGCCTGCTTGCTTCTCCCCCTTCCCAGCCCTTCACTGTGGCTGCTAGGTCATCAAGGTAAGTTTTGTTGTCAAGCAGGCCATTGGAACAGGCCTCCTTGCTTTGGGAGGACAAAACATACTTGGCTCTTTCTACCCTGCGGTCACTCGGCTCTGCGTCACACGTAGCGACCTTCTGCCCACACCAACTGTCAGTCACCCTTAATAGTCTATGACACCATATCTCCCTAAGATTCTTGACTCGTAAGAAAGTTAAATGGCTAATAAATAATATCACGATTAATTTAAAACCCTTTTTATAGACAGATACTTTATTCTTTTTTTAAAAAATGGGTATATTTTCTTGGAGTCTTTCTCTAAGTGCTAATTCAGCAGCCAATGTCATGCCTCGAATTCCAGGTGCATTAAAAAAATAATCTCAAGTAATCAGCTTTTACACCTAACAACAGACTGGGAACAATAAAAGAACTCTTTGGAAAAGGAAGAAACTAATTTAGCACACTAGAAATCAACAGCTGCTTCTCAAATCAAAGTTACTTGGAACAAGTAACTGCTTAGTAGGGAAAATAATTTACCTTCAAGTAACCATGTCACGCTAGGATAAAATGTTTCACAAAATAGCCATTAAATTAGTTTTTCTTTAGGTGGCGTGGGGAACAAGAAAAAAAGCGATACAGTTCAATTTTACTAAAAACTCCTAAGAAACTCTGATACACTGTACATGCTCCAGGCAAATGGCAAGCCAGAGGGGACAGAGATTCCCAGGAATATGTGAATCATAATTGTTAGTCATCAGTTTGGGGAAGTTAGGAAACAGTTCCTATCAGTTAAACATATCATTATTTGCTAAGTGTCCAAGATATAAATTTCCTTGGAAACAACTGGTGAAGGTACGAAAGGCTATGCCCAGCCTCTCAATTTTCCTATTTTGTGGACTGGCAGATTCAGAGGAATCTCATATATTAGTATGAAGGAGAAATGAATATATTTAATTAATATACACATAAGCACATTTACATATATTCCTAATCAGAGGTGGATCTAGTTTGCAGGGTCTGAAGCGTATAGTGAGGCAAGGGATGGAGGGGTGAATAGGGGGAGGAGTGGGTCTTTAAAAAAGAGCTCATAAAATTAGATACCGGGCCTTGGAAGGGGCCTGTACAAGTGAGAGGCTTTGAAGCTGAAGTAGCATGAGCTTCAAGACAACCGTGCCTGGTCCGTAAGACACTCGGCATACGTGGGACCATCACAAGGGTGGGGACACTCGTAAATGGCCAAGCTCTACAGAGTTCATTACGGTCCTCTTCAACATCAAGTGTATCATAAATACTTCTGCACACGTTTTTGCTGAGTTCAGATGGCCACAGCAGAAATGTTTTAACAGTTGTTTTAGATGAGCTGTTCAAAGAACTCCAGTGTGTGGCTTGACTACCGTGGCAGGAAAACCTGTCATCCACAGTAACTGATTATGCAGTGATGCCTATTCTCTGGAAAGCCATCTAAAGGTTCCTGAGAGGGTATCTCAGATCAGTGTCACCATGTAACTAAACTCAGTGGTTACAATGAAATGTGGATGACAGGGGGAGGAAGGGTGTCCCTGAAATCAACAAGCTTAGGTTTGGGCTCAGGCACGGCTGGTGAAAGGGCCATTTTACAACACACTCTGCCCTGCGCCAGGAACCCAGTGCAGGGAAAGCCCTCCGGTGCATCTTACTTACAGCCGGAGAAAATGAGGAGAGAGAAAAGTCTCTGAGCGCCTCAACTTGAAATCAATCCACAGAGCCCCTGCACCAGAAGAAAAGACGTACCCTGAAAGAAGATTCGAGAATCACAGGCCTCTGGGATTAGAGGCAAATGTCTACCTTAGGCCAGCAGAAAGTCATTACTGTTTCATTAACTTTCAGGAAGTAGATTAGCCCTTTCCGGGCTTTCTTTCTTAAGGCTCTCCGAGCTCCAGGGTGCCAGTGGAGTACCGCTTAGATCAGCAGCCGCGGCTAGAATAGAAATCTGAAAATAAACCAATCGCTCTGACACGTCAACTCACTACTTTTAATTGTGGCTCATTAAAGATGTAAATAGAAGATGAATTATGTTCATCTCTACTACAATTTCATTGCTGCAGTAAAACGACGCTGCTTCTGCTTCTATGCAAAAAGGAATACTTCTGCCTTGCGTAATATCACCGCAAGTGGAGGGCTACGATTCACCAATTTTTCCAAGATCAGCCGTCACGTGTTTCTGCCTGTTGTTGGACAGAGGCAGGTAGACAGAATGAGTAGTTTAAAAATCGCCCAAAAGAAGAAGAAAAGGCAAGTCGGTCAAAAGATGGAATCTAAAACATTCTGAACTCTTCTTAGTAGGCAATACAGAAATGCAAGCCTGCTTGCAGAAATTCTGCAAAGGATTCAGGCCCAAGAGGGGCTAAAACCAAAGTGAGGAAGAATCTGTGCCAAAGAGGGAATGTGAAACTAACAGGAGTTTGATTTTTGTCTTAGATGTGTTATTTTCTTCAGTTACTCATGAGAAAATCATTTTTTCCGTATTTTCTATTTACCCATATTCTTATAGGATCTAGTTTCTGAAATTAGAATAATTATATCTTATTGTTGATTATTGATACAATACAGTATTGAAAATACACACAAAAAGAATATCTGAAACACTGTGCTAAAAATCAAATTAAGGGTCAGACACAAAGGGACAAACATTGCATGATTTCTAGGTATAAGTGGTACCCAAAGTAGGCAAACTCACAGAGGCAGAAAGTAGAGTAGAGGTTACTAGGACCTGGGGAAAGGGAGGAACAGGGAGTTAGTGGTTAACAGGTACAGAGTTTCTGTTTGGGAAGATGAGAAAGCTCTGGAAATGGACAGTGGTGATAGTTGCATAATATTGTGAATGCACTTAATACCACTGACTTGTACATTTAAAATTGTTTAGAGCTTCCCTGGTGGCGCAGTGGTTGAGAATCCGCCTGCCGACGCAGGGGATGTGGGTTCGTGCCCCGGTCCGGGAAGATCCCACATGCCGCGGAGCAGCTGGGCCCGTGAGCCATGGCCGCTGAGCCTGCGCATCCAGAGCCTGTGCTCCGCAACGGGAGACGCCACAACAGTGAGAGGCCCGCATATCGCAAAAAAAAAAAAAATTGTTTTAAAGTGGCCAATTTTACGCTATATAAACTTACTGCAATTAAATATATACATATATATATTTATAAATAAAATTCAGGACACGTGCTGGATTGATGACTGGGTCCCCAAGACAGAGTAGTGCCGGTTCATTGACTCTCCCAAGTGGATGAGAGTAGTACAGGCGAGGAAAGGGGTGAGACCAGTGTGGATGCTCACCAGGAAATAATTGTCCACTCCTGCAAAGGGGGTACAGCGGCAGCTGACCTTAAACCTCTGAACGTCGGCACCAGCATGGGTGCCAAATATTCAGAAGTCCTGATTTAAATGCGTTAAGCGGATGATCTGATATGTTGCAGGATCTTACTCAATTTCATAGAGCAGATAACCGCTCCAAAATTTGTCAAGTTAATAAATACAGATTTAGGTTGAATTTGCATAATATGTGCTTGTAGGTTCACTGGCCATTAACTTTGATAGTCGGAATTGAACTTTCCCTTTCACTAAATGTCACTCCAAATTCCAGGCACCATTTGGAAGCAAACGCTGCTCTGGGCCAGCTGCTAAGTGTTTTTAGTATCATAAATTTGGTTTCAATCAGGTAGAAGAAGCAAAGCACTTAAGGCTCTTGCAATGTACTCACTCCCAAACTCTATTTTACTGTGAAGGACAAGTTCACTCTACACACCAACCCAACAGAGGACACCAGGCTCTTACACAAGTGGCTAATTTGATGGGCTCCTAGAAATGACCACCTGCCAGCAGGGTCATTTAGAAGGATGCTGGTCCTGAGGACAGTTGAAAATAATTTCTTTCCCATCAACTCCAACAAAGCAGATTAGGTCCTTGTAGGGCTTTAGTTTCTCTGAAAGCAGCAGAGTGCTAACAAATGCCCTTTAAACCAGCAGAAGAGACAACCCTAGTGGAGACTGGAAATCAGAAGTGGCTCGACAGAGGGAGCGGGTGATGGCAGAGTACAGGCAAGGGGTGGGGGAGAGTCCAGGGTTTCAATCCTAGCTTTATTCCTATAAGCTGTGTGATACTCTTCAGCACCAATAACCTCACGCATTATAATGACATACAACTTGAATGGAAAAGTCATACTCATTGTCTTTAAATTTTTTGGTGAGGATCAGATGAGATGAAATAGGTACAGACACAAAGAAACTGATTTATTAAGTATTCTTAAATTCGTTTTCTCTTTAAAAGGTAAAATGTACAAATAGTGTCCCCCAAGTTTTGTCGAGGAAGCTTTTAAAAAAAAGTGTTCATAAAATTAGATACCGGGCCTTAGAAGGGTTTAAAAGAGACTCCACCAGGGTTTCCCTGGTGGCGCAGTGGTTGAGAGTCCGCCTGCCTATGCAGGGGACACGGGTTCGTGCCCCAGTCCGGGACGATCCCACATGCCGCGGAGCGGCTGAGCCCATGAGCCATGGCCGCTGAGCCTGCGCGTCCGGAGCCTGTGCTCTGCAACGGGAGAGACCACAACGGTAAGAGACCCGCGTACAGCAAAAAAATAAAACATAAAAAAAAAAGAGACTCCACCAGTATTTACAGACTATCCACCAGGTTGAAGGTCTAGTGCTATTGCTCGTGGGGAACACAGGGATGTGGACGATGTGTCTTTAATTTCGGGGAACTTAAGAGTCGAACAGCAGATGAGTAAATCACTGCTAAGTCTGATCACGACCCTTTTCTGTTCCAAAACCTTCAATGGCTCTCCACCACTTAAGAAAAAATTCCAACCCTTAATATGAGATTAATTCAATTGTTCATCTGTAAAATGGGGATAACTACGTTGCAGTGAATTGCAATCAGAGCTAATTTATGTAAAGCACCAATCTCAGAAGCTGGTGTGAGATGGCTTATTCAATCAGTAATTCACATTAATTATTGTTATCCTCATCATTATTAAATCAATGTCTTTCCTCCCAAGCTCTCATTATTCCACCTCACACACCTTACACTGGACCAAACCAGTCCCCAGGGTTCCTCCGGCACACACAGCCCCTCCCTTCTCACCTCTGTCACTCTCCGTCCTGTCTGGAATGCCCCGCTCCCGCCTCTGCCATTTGGGACCCTAGCCTCGCTTCCATGTCTAGCCCAAAACCCCTCCACCAGGTTCTCCCCACCTCGAACGAGACCAAGTCTCTCACTCCTCTGTGTTCCCACGGCATTTCCTCACCTTCCCTAACTGGGCTCACCCCCAGTTTCCCCTTCCCTAATTGAGCGTAAACTCATAAACTCAGTTTGAAGGAAGGCGAAGGCTGGAAACATTTCATTACAAACCGAGGAACCGTGTAAGTGAATACCATGAAAGAGGAACCGTGTAAGTGAATACCATGAAAGTGACATGATCATAACAGCTAACATTTTGTTACGGCTTTATGTGCATTAACTCATTTGGTTCTCACAACTCTGACAGATGCTGCTTTATTTTCCCTATTCCATGGACGGATAAACCAACACCCAAAGAGGTTAAGTTACTCGCTGAACATTACACAGCTAGTAAGGGGCAGATGTGTATTCAAACCCAGGAAGTTTGCCTCTAGAACCTACGCTCTTACGCTGCATGACATTGTCTCCCAACAGCATTGCAGCAATTTACTATGTACTATTTTTTTAAATCTATGGGACTTCCCTGGCGGTCCAGTGATTAAGACTCTGTGATTCAAATGCAGGGGGCGCGGGTTCGACCCCTGGTCAGGGACTAGGATCCCACAAGCTGCACAGTGAGGCCAGAAAAAGAAAGAAAAAACAGTCTATGGATACACTGTTAACCAATTTATGGAGTGTAAAATAAATATGAATTTGTGGGTAATACAGTTAAATGCTGTAAAAAAAAAAAAATTTATGATGACCGTAATCAGTTCTTTCGGGGCTGGATTTTAAAACTTCAGATCCATCAAGATATCCTGTTCTGTAGATCCTTAAAGTCTCAGGAAGAGACTTCCTAATTGAGGCCACTATAGCTTACAGACACATCTGCCTGTGCTCACCAATGCTAAACAACCTCAGCAAACTACAGCCACAGTATCACCCCATGGACCCATATACATGGTCTGCAGAGGGCAGTTCAACAGAAGCACCTACTACCCTGGGTAGCACCTGAAGCTGTAATGAAAACTGCAGTGGTCTACTGACTGCTGGAGTTTTTGTCACCAGGTGTTTAGGATGCTTTCGAGTACTGGCTCTCAACAAAAGGGCAATTGGACAGTCGGTACCTCCTGGTAAATGAACTGCAGCAGTCACGGGGCATCACTGCAGCCCCGTGGATGGTGCACCAGAGAATAACTAACAGTGAATGGCGAGTCTGCATGCAATCACGCAAGCCCTGGCCTATTACTGGACGCATCTTCCAGACAGCCAAAGGGTTGGGCTTTTACATGAATGCAATGCTCAGGACAGGAAAAGAAGAAAATTTGGCAAAGGTTCTTCACT
Organism: Orcinus orca; assembly: GCF_937001465.1. NCBI lineage: Eukaryota > Metazoa > Chordata > Mammalia > Artiodactyla > Delphinidae > Orcinus > Orcinus orca. Next base: position 93,178,009 of record NC_064568.1, on the reverse strand, counting down.
GTGGCAAACAGACAAAGATCAACTAACATGAAAGGCTGAGAAGTGATGTGGTATATAACACATCTCGTCAGTGCTCAATGTTGTTTGTTGACTGACCAATTTCTTAATCTGGTCATCTAATGATGGCTCAACTTTTGGCATAATTTTATAGGCAAGAAAACTTAAAATTGGGTAAGAATATCATGCAAAAAACCTGCCAAACCTCAATCTTGCTGAATAATTCATTAGTTCTAATTATTTGTCTATAGATCCTCTTGCATTTTTATGCAATTATATCACCTATCACCTAACATTAATAGGAAAAATTATACATAATATGTTATAAAATAATATACAAGTATTAAACAATCTTACCCTGATGACAAAATATTCTTTAAAAAGATGCATAACACGCCTCACACATTCATCCCCATCAAATCCCATTCTGAATTCCTTGCAAACAAGTGCGAATGATGATTTTTAGTGGCATTTTTAACATGTGATACTAAAAAACCATCCTACTCCACCCTTTGAAAAGGAACTTTCAGGGATGCCAAATTAATTTAAGATGACTTTTCATTTTATTTAAGCCAAGATATTTTTTTCTCCTTTGATTTTTTAACCAAATAGAATTCTTAGAAATGAAAAAATAGTAACAAGTGTATTTCTAGAGTAGAATAGGCTTTCGGAATTGAAAATGTTACATCAATCCTTTCCTGTTATCCAGTCTTGGCTTTTTAAAGTCCCTTAGGAAAAAAATACCACATATTCATATTACGTTGCCAGCACTGGATGTGTTATTTCTTTGGATTTCTGATTTGGCCGATATGATTTTTCATGACATAAAACAGTTAAAAAAAGCAATTTCTAGTAACTTCACAAATATGGCTACTGAGAAGCTGACGTGATCCTCCCTGATGTTAGAGTTTTCAAACACCAAAGATCTACCCTAGCAGTTTAGCGAAAATGGTCTGATGCTGAATTCAATGACTTTTGTAAAAATTATTTAACCAAAAACATGTACTTTTTATAATTTTTACAACAAGTTAATTAGCACCGAGCTTATCTGAAAAATGTTACATCTCACCTGAAGGATTACTTGTATATCTATAAATGAAGTCTTTCCTTTCTGCTCACCTTCCATAAATATGTATTAAGCTATATTATATGCAGGACTGGGCTTAAGACTTGGAATACAAGGTTTAAAATAAACCGATCTCCACCCTCATGAGCCATCCACAGAGACAGTACAGAAACAAAGACTTCTAGTACATGTAGAGGAAGAGGGGACATTTCCATTAGGCCTCAATGAATGAGGAGTCCACTGGGTAGAGAAACAGAATTTCATGCAGAAGAATCAACATGAAGAAAGGCATGATTATTAAAATACACAGTACGTTCGGAACCGAAGGAAGCGTTGTGTGGAGAGATGGGAGGGATGGCAGATGAGACTTAAAGGCTAAGCTGATAATGAGTTCCTAGGAGGTCACGAATGTCATGCAACGAAATCCACATTTCATCTTAAAGGGAAGGAAAAGCTAACCAAATCCTTTAAATGTTTCCTTTCATTTCATCATATTCATTCATTACTCCAGAAAACACCAAGAGTATTATTTTTAAAAAAAGAAGTACCAATCGCCCTCTTATTGTAAACATCTTCATTTTTGCTTTATTTACTACTAGTCTTTGTTGACAGGCACCATTTTCACCATTATTTTGTAATCAGTGTGTCTAGACAATTTTGAATTATGAACTTTACACTTAATAGTGTATTAGAAACACTCTTCCGTACTTCCGCATACTGTCAGGTTTTTTCAGGAATAATTCAGTCAGATCCTTTCTTTAAGAAGGTAATTCTTAAAATAGTAGGACGAACGGAACACAGAAAGGAAAGATTTAAGACAAGAATACACTTTTGGAAGTGGCTGCAGTGGTCCAGGCAAATGATGCTACAGCCTGAAAGAGAACAACGGCGAGGAGACAGGGAGAAGGGGTTGACTGTAACAGATTTAAGAGGCAAAACCGCAGTACGTGGTCAAGGGATGAAGTACAGGAAGAGGAGGAGGTGACCAGCATCGATGATGAGCTGGTTGGCGATCCTGTTTCTCTAAACAAAGAATCCATAAAGGGAGACAGGAGAGTGAGTGACAAGTACAGGTTTAGACTCAAGTTGCCGACACCTTTGGAATATTCCAATTGGAGCTGTCGGGGAGGAAGTTGGAAGCCAATGACCTTAAACTCCGAGGAGGAAGGGAGAGCAATGTTAGTCATTCGAGCAGAGCTGGTAATGATGCCACGAGGTGATGATGCCTTCCGGCAGAGCGCGTGCAGGAATGAACACGGGCAAGTTTCCGTTTTCACTCCAACAGTGTGTAAATGTGGCCGTTTAGTTCTAATTTCTTTTGAGGCAGTGCGAACACCTCCCTTCGAAGCTCTCAAATTCTCACCAAGGAAGGGGTACCTTCCAAGTCAATCGACATCAGCTTTGATGATGCCTATTAGAAGACAATTCACTGCATTTCCTGAACCGGTGTGGTTTCACTTACAGTTATACCAAACCACACAGCTGCTCTGAAGGACTGATGTAATTATTAGCCCGTGATGGTATCAGGAGAAGAGTGAGTTATAACACATTTCACAGAAGGCATGCTTGGTACTGCTTTACGGAACAGCAGCTCAGGGACATGAAGGGTAACTAACTCCTCTGAGCTGGAAAGCATTTAAAGAGCTTTCCGGCGATGGCATTCAAGGAGGGTACTAGGCTGGCTCTTTTCTTCTGTCTGCCTTCCAAAAGCAGGGCCCATGATTCAGGTGGCCGTTTGGTAACCCCGCAATTCTCAAGGCTGCCTCACAGTAAACAACACAAGTGACATAGTTTCTAACTAGACAAATGCTCTTTAAAAAACAGTTTTTCTCTTTTCCAACCACGGATGGCCACTTAAAAGGAAATAAAGACCTCCCAAACAGCAATGCCAGCATCTGGTATTTTGCGAAAATCACGTGCTTTCTCATGCCTTTAATTTTCTCCCTAGTTATCCCTTTAACAACGGCTGAGGGCCTTTAACAACGGCTCGAAGACACTTACATCAACAACTTATATCTGGAAGAAGCCAAGCAGATGAAAATCTAGTCAGCTCTCCAGGAAGCACATATTAAAATGCCTCTTTTGCCCTTAATGTTGCTTTGGAAACCCGTGTTTTTTTCTTCTTCCCTTAGCTGAGAATCTGAGAAAAAGCCCAATCCCAATCCACTCTGGTATACCTTTCTGCTAACCACGCCTCCCGTAGTCGAGATTAGACAAGAGACCGAGAAGAAGATGCTTCCCCATCACTGTGCTTGAATGTACCTGGGAACACACACTTTATTCAGCTTTGGTACAACTTTGCTAAGAAAAACTGTGACAAAGCAAGAGTCAAAGAAAGCTGCAAAAAAAGGGTTTAATGCATTTGGTAGTGGTTATCCTAGCAGCTAATAAATTTCCTGATTCCCCTACTTGTTCCCTCGTAGGCTGCCTGTGAGTTCTTCTGTTTGGTTTCCGACTCGAACTGTCAGACGTTCTACCAGTTCTGGATCCTCCAGCAAGGCCCCTCAGGAGGTGCACCAGAAGCAGACACCACCCTGTACATCTCTTCTGGGTCATCCAAGCCCAGGCAAGCCCTTGCTCAAGCAAGTGGAGGAGGGAAGGAGGCAGCCAAGTGTCACCATGGCTACCTGTGAACATGAGATTCAAATCCTGAATCCGCTGCCGCCACTGTGGGTGCTGTGATGTGTGTCCACTGCAGCTTAACTTTATCCCTTCCGGCGATGGGACCGCTCTCCTGCCACCCAAACTGACAACCTGCTAGCCCTAACAGCTGAAAGAAACACCACTCAAAACGAACTGCCAAGGGCAGAAGGTGTGGCTTTGGGAGCCCAGGATAGAGCATCTAGGTTACCACAGCACTGCGTTCATCCTCAGAGCCTTCGCCCGTCCCGTCAGCTCATCAAGTCCAGCTCCCACAGCTGATATCCCTGCTCTACTAGACTTAGGGTTACTGCCATTACCAGGGACAGTCAAGAGTCAACTGATGACAGAGAAAGAGACATAAAAAGGTTTCCAAAGGAGCCTCTGACCTAGAGGAACGCTTCACACACTTAGACAAAAAGGGGTTTCTCAGGGTTCAGAGAATATGCTGACTTCATATCCGAAAAGGTCAGGAGATTGAAGAGATATTACAACTATCATGGTTTGATGCTGCTTAGATCAACAAGCAAGCATTTCCTGGGCACCTACTATGTGCTCAGATCTGGACCCTCTGCTGTGGGCGACGAGGCAAAGAGGAGGATGAAGAAGCAGCCTGAGACACTTGCTCACAAACCTCAGTGCGCAGGAGCTATCTGTAGTGAGTTTCTTGGGCTCAGCATCCCCAGAAATTCTGACTCATCGAGCCTGGGGTTGCTAAATCTGCAGCTTTAATACGCACGTCCAGGTGATTCTGATGGGGGAGGTGCTGGGGCTTAGACCACCTTTGAGAACCACCAGGCTATGATCTGATTCCTGCCCTCAAGTCTGCAACTCACAAAGCAATGCACGGCCATAGAGTTTGTTTTTGTTTGTTTTGTTTTTGTTTTTTTTAAGATGCAGGCTCTAATTGTTATAGGAGCTCATAAGGAGAGGCCAGTCAGTAAGTCCTGAGCATTCAGGGCAGACTTTGTGAACATAAGCCAGGCTTGGTGGTCAGGCAGGACTTGGATAGAAAGAGACAGCCCCCTGCAGTCGTCTTAACTCAAACTCCCAATTCAGCAGGACAAGGCAAGAAGGCAGGTGGAGACAGGAGCTACAACGCTGTCACCAAACAGGTAGAGAGGCTTCCTATGTTGACTGCAGGGAAGAGACTGTCACCAGGAGAATCATAAAACTGGCATCTTCAGATAACACTGTTTGCGTTTTCATTCTGCCGCATTCATGTGGTTTCCTGCACTTCGTAATTTAACATTTTTAAGAGAAAAAAAATGCTGTTATGAAACCCAAATAATGCACTGCTCTGAGGCAGACAGCCAGCTGCTAACAAGAGTGACATCTGAGCATCATTTAAAGCGTCATTTGCAGCTCTGCTTCAGAAAAGGGACATTTAGTAAGAAAGGGTTCCGTTCAACGTAAAACAAAGTTTGGGGCTCCACAGGGTTAAAGAATTGGCAGATAACCCACAACACAGTGACTGCAAGCACAGAGAAAGAAGAAGTGAGATCCCCAACAGAAAAATAGAAGACAATAATTCAAAAGAAACCCATCTCGTTTATTCGAATATTATATTCATAGAACACTGTGCCATGTTTTCTGTAATGCTGCAAGGGAATAAATTATGAACCAGATACTGCAAGACCTGCTTGACCACAGGGCTGAGTCCCAAGATCAGTGCCAGAAGGAAGGAGGACCCCAGGTGCCTCTGCCACCTCTTCTTCACACTGGCTGGTCCAGGGAGCCCCCTGTGAATAATGACTTGCCAAGGGCACATGATAAATTCAGATGAGCAAGAGTCAAAGGGTAGTATTATTTAATTAACTTCACTAGAGTGAGCTGTGGAATTTTAAATTTGCAAGCAACCTCGGACATCATCAAGATAGTGGTGTTTTTACAGGTGACTCATTTCAAGAGGGTGGATACATTGTCCAAGGTCACCAAGATATGTGAGCAGAACTGGGCTTCCATCTGAGGTCTCTGTTTCCAAGAAATACATTGAACTAGACTGATGAAACTCACTTGGAAGTCCACATTATTTTGCTGTAGGGTTTGGAATTTATTTAATATTTATTTATAGTTTGGAGCATTTGCATTCCACCCCCGAGACTGTCATTCAGGGTACCAAGACTGTCATTCAGGGTACCATGTTCAGTTAAAAGGTTCTCAACAGACCCTGCTGAACAGGATCTGGAAACTCCCAATGCCTCTCACCTTGCTCATCCCAATACTTCACTTACAGGATAATAAACATGCCACTAGATTGAATATACTATCTCCTGTATGATTAATCCCCTATGCTCTCCACTGAAACGGAATATATGGAAGATAAAGTCTGTTGTTTGTGTGTTTAGTTGTTTGGGTTTTTTGTTTTTTTTCTTTTTGGTCTTTCCTAACCACAAATGCATTCCGCTCAAATCCTGCTATTCTGCAAATTTCAGAAAGGAACACACTAAGTCAACGTCATTGCTCTCTTGGCTCAGCAGCCCTGGATCAACATTTCCTCAACATCCTGTTGCTTGGGTTGTAGAGAAATAACCATGAACTTGAATAAGATGGCCCGGGACACCAAATGAACGATGATGGATGAAATTTACAGCTAATGAAAGCCAAGTCCTTCGGATGACTTACCCAAGACCATTTGCATTTCAAGACCGTTCGTGCAGGCTGAGGTCTCCCCTTTCTTGTTCATGGTCTGTAGCAGCACTACTCTGGAGGCCTCAAAATAAACGCTTTCATTTTGCTCCAGAATGCTGCAGTGAAACAAAACACAACACCAAGTCAGAATGAAAAATAAATGCCACTTCAAGCAATTCGTTGATATTCAGGGGGAAATCCCTGGCCTTTCTCAGATGTATACTTTATAACCTCAAACAAGCATGTTAATTACCAGAATGAAGCTATCGCACAATTGATCTCCATATGGAGCCCCAAAATACTGGTGATGGGGAGGGAGGGAGGAAGAAGAAAAAACAAAGCGCCTGCCCGACAGGTGCTGCATCTTATGACATCTACCACTGGTAATGTGCTTGCAAAATTTCAAGTTTACTAACCGAAATAAGTAAATAAAGAAGGGTTCATTACGTTAAAACAGAGATACTGATGTGCAGTTCTCGAGGGCAGAAAGTGGAGAAAGTTATGTTTCAAATTAAAATTCATCTGATTCTGCCCATGAAAGACTCAGACTGAATGAGCTAAGTAATATTTTTAAATGAAGGCTACCTAGGATTGAACAGAAAAGGCCAAGTGTGAGAGACAGGACATTTTCCATTTTGCACCACAAATAGGTAATTGATGGGTTTTCATTCTGACTCTTGACGTATCTTGATAAATACCTTCTCCACCCAAGCTGGAAAGCGGCATTTACTTTACACACTGAATATGAAATGAATGGGTAGAATATGCATGCCTCTTTACCCCCACTCAGAGCAGCTGATAAAGCCCACACATTAGAACTGCGTGTGACAAGGTCGCTCTGAAAAGCTCTCTTCTGCCCTGTGAGCTTCCAAGGCTCACTTGTCACAGGGTGTTGTTCTAGCCTCTTCTGATGCTTAGTCAAATCCACCCCACTGTTTGTTCTTTGACAATGGCCATTTGAGAGCCTGGAAACGGTCTTCAAAAGGCGTTTGCATCCTTTTTGAGCCTTTTCTGAGCTCTTCCGCATCTATTCGGAAAGCCCATTGGAAGGTTGTCACCCTGTTCTCTAACTATGGTGACTGCATCCTACTTGTAACTGTAAACCCTCTATGAATCTCCAAAGGTCCCGAGGCAATCGCCAAAGCTCATCATCAAATGACCCAATTGTAAGAGAGAGGATATACTTCCTGTGCCTCACTAGGTTGCTGTGTGAATAATCAATTCCTTGAAAGCCTTCTGAAGCTATTACTTTATAGAATACACAACGTTTTTTAAAAGGACTTTTTTTGGGGGGAGTTGTGTATTACTGGTTAAATTCACGTAGGCACTTAGAGATTCTGAGGAGGAGAAAGCCGCTCTTGGTTAACGTTTAAACAAGTGAGTTGGGTGTAAGGCCGTTATATTTTCAGTCTAGCTGGAAGAGCGACTGCCTGAAAATGGCAAAGGCTTTTTTATTTTCTTGATGCTAGCAATACCCACCGAAAGTGAGGTTCTAACGATTTTATTAGTTTTCTGAGCAGTTTTCATGAAATGTTAACTCAGCTCCCACTCAAATGTGTAACAGTAACATATTGATACAAATCAACACTGAGCCAGGAAGTTCAAAGCATGACAAACTGTTGTTAGCTTACCGTTTTGGTAAAAACAGAATTTGGAGAGAGAAGGATTTAAGTGAGCCCACTGAGAGTTATTGGCTGGTATCAATCTTCTTTTACTAAAAATAAACTGCTGCAATTCTCTTATTTGTTTCCAGCTTTATGTCCTGGTACTTTAGAACTGGAAATGTCTTTGTCATCTAGTCCAAGATTCTTCTGCAAATAAAGCTGCTGGCCCAGAGAGGGTGAGGAACCTCTTAAAATCACAGAGCAAGTTAATCTGTGCCTTGACTAGACTCTGGGTTTAATCACTCATGCCCACCGACTCTTAACGGGCATAATGTCACGGAATGTAATGTTAGGTGTTGGTTTGAAAAGTTTACCAAAAGCACAATACTTTCTCATGGTACTCTTTCTCTCTTTTTCTGTTTTATTCTTGCCCTAAAGAAAGAAATTTATTTCTGGACTATATTCTGGTCACCAAGTAGAACCAATTGATCCGGGAGAAGCAGAATGCCTCTATTATTAGCTCAGGGCCCTTTACTGGCTGCCAAAGACAGGTGTCCAGAGGAGTAAGGCTCAGACTATTTGCAGAGGAGAAAAAAAAAAGACTCATCTAAGTGACAAGATTTTCCATTCTTATCTCTGTAGATGTGAAGAACGTGAAAGTGATTCATTTTGTGATTTATAGCTGACCCTCAATTACACATAGTGCAACAAGCATGAAACAATTTTTGAAACAATTTTTATCAAAAGAAAACCACTGAAAATTCTACACACCTCCCTTTAAGCAAGAACTGCAATATATTTCCCTCCTTTGGCCAACTTTTCAGCAGTGCTTCTAATCACCCACCAAACAAACTGGCTTGAGTTTAATCTCCTTTGCTGCACATTCTTGTTTGCCAGCTGAAGTTACAAACAGAGATAAGACCAAAAGTCCAGAAAGGAGAAAAGAATGCCAGAGGCCTAGAGCATTCATTGATATGCCGGAACACTGAAAGTTAGCTACGTAAACAAGGACTTCACTGCAGATGATATCCTTACAGGATTTTAAAATTTGATAAGTATTTTCGTGATAATTTTCTGAACAGTTATAAGCAGAAGCAGCAGCAAAGTACAGTATATCAATGTAAATCAAAAGCTGTGGTCTAAAAGCCGTGAGATTTTTTTTTTTAACCTTAGTTTTGCAGCTAAGTGGATTTTTAAATTTAAGTCACAATCTCCTAAGTAGAATTAGTTCCTTATCTATCAAATAAAGGGACATAAGTATTCTCCATAATGAATTCTCAGTGATAATTCAAGTTGTTTTTATATGCAACTGAGTATACCATATCAAATAAAATCTCTACAATTTTATCTTATATGATTTATTAAAATTCATTTTTATCCTAAAATCCAACAATTAGACACAGATTGCATAGAAAGAGAGTAATGGGTTCATGGTGGAATAACCCCTCAATGGGGAATTAGTGTTCTAATCCATAAACAGTGCTGGGCAAGTTAGCTTTCCTTCTGGAAAGAGTCACAGCCCTCCCCTACACCATTCAGAAAATAAATTCTAGATAAATTAAACATATTAATATGTGTTTACACAGACATATATTTATACAGCATTTATTATACATATTTATATCATTTTATAAAATAAGATACAAAAAAAAATGTTATAACCACAAAAGGCCTTGTAGGCCATTGTACAGACTCTGGCTTTCTACTTTAAGTAAAATGGGAAGACACTAGAGAAGCCTGAATGAGCAAGGTAATGATCTGCCTTATGTTTTAAGGGATCTTTCTGTCTGTTGTGTGAAGAATACATTATAATGGGACAAGGCTGAAAACAGAGCCCACTTAGGCTACTGCAAAAATTCAGGTGAGACAATACATGGACCAACGTGGTGATACTGGGGGAGAAGGTTATGAGAACTGGTGAGATTCTGGATTTATCTTGAAGGTCAAGTTGACAAATGGTATAAGAGAAAGAAATGAGTAAAGGATCTTTCCAAATTTTTGACCCAATCATCTCTAAGAATGGAGCTGCCATTCACCAAGATGGAAAAAACTGGGAAAAGCAGGTGTTGGGGAGGCCCATTTTTCCATATGAAGCTTAGGATGCCTATTAGACATCCTAGTGAGGTATCAGGTAGACCCATGGATGGATACATTGGAATTCACCGACATGTGGACAGAAGATACAAGTGAAAGCATGAGTTACTGTTATAGGCAGCCTCCAAGATGGTTCCCTGTGATCCTACCTTGATATTCATGCCCTTGTATAATCCTCTCCCCATGAGTATGGACTGGATTGAGTGCTTCCAGCCAACAGAGTGGGGCAGTGGTAATGGAACGTCATTTCCAAGATGAGGCTCCAAAAAGACTGTGGCTTCCATCGTGACCTCTTGCATTCTCTCCTGGATTACTCACTCTGGGGGAAGACAACTGCCAGACTGTGAGGCCATCCTGTGCAGGGGCCCACGTGGCCTGCTGCCATCTGTGTAAGTGAACTTGGAAGCAGATCCCAAGTGCACACACCCCGCCCCCATCCTTCAGATGAGACTGTAGCCTGGGCTAACGGCTTGACCGTAACCTCACGAAAGGCCTTGAGCCAGAGACGCCCATCTAAGAGGCGCCCTGATTCTTACTCATGGAAAGGTGAGATCGTTAAGTATTTGCTGTTTCAAGTCACCAAGTTTTCGGGTAATTTGTTACATAGCAATAGATAACCAAGACAGTTACGATGTGCAAGGCACTGTCTAGAAATTTTAGATGACTTTTTACAGTTGGAGAAACTGAGTCACAGAGAAGTTACATCACTCGCCCAACACCACACATATGGGATGGAGGTAAGAAACTCAGATCATCTGACTCCAGAGCTTCAGCTCTTAACGACCGCATGTCAAGACCCGTCTAGAGTAAAACAGATAGCTAATGGGAAGCAGCCGCATAGCACAGGGAGATCAGCTCGGTGCTTTGTGACCACCTAGAGGGGTGCGATAGGGAGGGTGGGAGGAGGGAGACGCAAGAGGGAAGAGATATGGGGACATATGTATATGTATAGCTGATTCACTTTGTTATAAAGCAGAAACTAACACACCATTGTAAAGCAATTATACTCCAATAAAGATGTATTAAAAAAATTTTTTTAAAGACCCTTCTAGAATAACCTATTCTCCAACTTTGAATGTGCATACCTGAAATTTGACTTTCTACTGCAAAACGTGCTCACACAACATAGTTCATACAATCAATGGCCCATATGCATTTTTACCACATTTCTTAAGCTGCCACATAGCTTTACAATTCTTCAATTTTTGATATCCCAAGTACACTACAATCTATACTCAACTGTCAGAGAAGATGGAAAAGCAGCCTCTTGCTGCGTGAAGAGTAACCTCAGTCTGGTTAATCTCAGTCTGGTTAACCTGGCTGATTTAATTATCAAAGAATTTCCAGCACAGTTTGCTGACGCTCTAATGTATTCCTATAAACTGAATGTGGTTCTTTTGCACATGTAAAGAGTTCTCCCTCAAACTACTAAGTGGTAGGGAAAAAAACAAGATACTGAATAAGACAGTCACAGTAAATACTGCTTGAATTTTTTAAATAATAAGGGAACATCAATTTTCAGTTCACAACAGAAAGTCACTAAGGATGCCAACAATATTAAGTTTTGTTTGTTTGTTTGTTTTTTGTGGTACGCGGGGGCCTCTCCTGTTGCGGAACACAGGCTCCGGACACGCAGGCCCAGCGGCCATGGCTCACGGGCCCAGCCGCTCCGCGGCATGTGGGATCTTCCCGGACCGGGGCACGAACCCGCGTCCCCTGCATCGGCAGGCGGACTCTCAACCACTGCGCCACCAGGGAAGCCCCAACAATATTAAGTTTTTAAGTAGGAACTGGCAAGACCGGAATATAAAAAAACAAAAGCTCTTGAACTGTATAAAATACAAAGGCTGTTGTCCCTTTAATTATTATAACAAATTAAGACTTTTCCATTCTTTCCTTGACACAGACATGTGAAATACAGAAAGAGAAAGAAATGATCTCTGCACGTCTGCCTCAATGCAAATTTAGAAAGGCACTGTCGTCGGAAAGGGCTGCTGCTGGTTAATCCATCATTCTTATTTTTTAGGAGGGAAACGCCCATCAGGTAGCAGCCAGCAACATGTTCCCCATCCACACTGTGGAATATTTTTCTTTTGTTTTAACTGTTAGGATTGTGCCCAAAACCAATGGAAGCCAAAGAACTGGAAAGGAAGAGTCATAAAAGAAAATACAAAACCCACTGCCATTTACAAATCTTTGTTACAAAAACCGACTGTGTTTTATAAAGGCATGTGATGCATCGCCAAAGGGATCTTTTGCCATTTAAAAATACCGAACAGTAGTAATCGCTCCACAGCTAGGCTGCTGGGACTTAACGTGCAATTTGCACAATTTGTGTGGGGATGAGATTACTTTGTCTTAGGACACAAGGAACAGATGTGTCCTAATTAACACAGAAAAATGTTTAAAACAGAGTTTTAAAACATATGAGTTTGGAAACAGAAGTTAAAAACAGCTTCAAAGATTATAAGCAAAATAGTACAATACAACAAAGTATGAGTAGTTTTCTTTTTAAAAAGAGAGGAAAAGAGAGGCAGTCAGATGAGGTGGTAAATTTCCATGGACCTTCCTCTAAATAAAGTATGAATTTCAAGGAAAGTACCTGATAAAAATTGCTTTTTATTTTTGAAAAATGGGGAGAGGGTAACATATCATATTTTAGCCAGTGTGGTTTAATGGGCTGATAGATTCCATTGTGGAACACTATGTTATCCTAAAAATAAAAAGGAGAAAAAAAGGTTGGAATAAATTTGGGAAACACATCTGAGGGACTCTGGTATATTAATATGTGTGGTAAATCTCTAAGAGGGGAGAAAGCGTGCATCTTGGCTCAAAACATATTTGAACACAGAATACCTTTTTCCAGAAAAAATAAGCCATCAGTAGACATGCACTGACCAGTATACACCCTGGTGAACAATACACTAGGCCAGTGGTTCTCTAAGTTTTTAGTCCCAAAGGTCCCCCTTTACGCTCCTAAACTGCACTGAGGACCCCCAAAGCCCTTTCAATTACATAGATTACATTTAACGATAGTTATATTAGAAATGAAAACTGAATTTTAAAATATGTATTAATTCATTTAGCTTAAGTAACAATATACCCATTGCATGTTACATAAAATAGCAAAATAACCATATTTTTTTCAAAACAAAACGTTAATGAGAAGAGTGGCACTGATTTACGTTTCTGCACGTCTCTTTAATGTCTGACTAAACAGAAAACAGCTAAATTCTCACATGTGCCTCTGAATTCAATTTGCTGTGATATGTTGTTTGGCTGCAGCACACAGGGAGAAAATCTGGGCTTCATTTTCAGCTAATGGTGGAAATTCTTCTTTCATGCTACACCAAAACTCGACAAGGGCTAGTTTCTTAAAGGGTGGTAGCAAAGCAGAATCTGAAACTTATCAATGGACTCCTTGTGCTCTGTTCTATGAAAATTCATTGGTTTGACTCGCATTCTGGATGGCTCTTTTCCCATGCATGATTCCGTAACATCAAGCACTGGTCACTGGAAGTGACCACTGACTTAACACAGATTTTCGACCAGTGTTCATTATACAACATCATCACACAACATGCAGTGTCTGAAAAGCCCCACCATACACTTGTGAGAGAACAGAAATGAACACCCAGTACTATTATAAAAATAGTTTTGACCCTGTAGGTGTCCTCCCTCTTGCCCACCCAAAAAGGTCTTGGAGGTTCTCAAAGTGAGAACTGCTGACTAAGGTGACCGTCTAAGCTCTGCAGATCCCTCCCAGAAGAAAAGCACAGAACTTCGTTTCCTCCCTGCCCTTGGCTTCTGTGAGCCTAAACAAGGCCTGTTAACCCAGGGTGGCCACGGCCATGACAGAAACCATGAAGGATAAGTGGGACAGGATTAGCCGTGAAGAAAAGATTCGGTTACTTGGATTCTCCCAGGTAGGAATCTGTGAAAGGTGTACATTTTAGACTTCTTTGGCAAACACTTTCTTCCAACCTAGGCCTTAATAATCTAGGAAGGATTTGTCTTAACTGAAGACAATGAATTTTTTAAGTACCCTGAAAGGGATTCAGAAAGGCCTGTTTCATGAAATCAGTTAATGAGGTAACTATGTAGTGACGAACCATTATCTCTTTAACAACTAAAAAGAACTACTATACAACTCTGGTTATCTCTGGGTGTCAATGTACACATGTAATAATAATAATAGCTAATATTTCAGTGTTTAGCTTTCAAATTATCTCTTTAAGCCTTACAACCATCCTAGATGGCAGACACTTTCCTATTTTTAATAAACGAAGAAATGAAGTTGAATGGGGCTAAATAACGTATTCGAAGGGCTGAACAACCAAGTGATAGATTCAGGACTTCAACTTCTATCTGTCTATGACACCAAAGGGTCTGTCTCTCTTAAGTCCTCACTGTGCTGCCTCATTTCCAATTAACCGTTTACTGAACTTCAGTAATGCAGATTCTTCCTCTGGCAGTTATCCCCCAAATGATGCAGCACTCTCATCTGTTTCCTGTTGCAAAGCGAAGAGGTGTTCAATGAATCGGCTCAGAGCCCACCCTGATAAACGTACAAAGCAGCAAGATTCTTTTGCCTCCCAAAGCAGAATGATCACCCATGGAAAGTGAAGTCTCACTCAAAAGCCACATATATGGCAAGATGATGTCAAGTCCAATCTTTTGATGCTGAAAAGGTCATGAGGATGGAGTACTGGTAATGACATTCTGTAAACAAAACCCAAGATACCCTCAGCTCGTATTCCCTTCTCCATTCCTCTGAAAGCACATTTATTAAACATGGGCAATGAAATGCCTGTCATCTCTAAGGCAGGCGAGTAAGGTAAGGGAGGTAGGATTATCCTTTTCAAATGCTTTCTAAACCCTTAGTTCCCTCGGGTCACTATAGTCTCTGCCCATTATTTCCCTCACATCAATGGCCTTTCTTCTGCTACTCCAGAATCATTCAGAACATACCGAATACCTTTCTAGGTTAGTCTTAATCATTTTCCAAGGCCCAGCTCAAGACACCTCTCCTCCCAGAACTGGTCCAGCTCTTCCTTTCCTCGAAGCGCCTCTGGCAAGGACCCCCATCGATATGGGTCTCCTGTGCACTCTCTGACTGTGGGTGACGTGGCCTCATTTGTGTGAGTCTCATCTTTGACAAGTATTTGGAGCCAGTGAGGGTTCTCGAGACCTTCTGGAGAATCTCCTACAACACTTCCCACATCTCTGAACACAAAATATTATGTTTGCTCCTGTTTCTCTTCACTTGGATGAACACTGAAGAACATAAGGATGTGTTTTTATGTCAATTTTATTTTTAAACATATTTCTCTTCAGTCCCACAATTAAACAAATTAGCAGTGTCATTCAACCAGAAGTTTTAGATATGCTGAAAGAGAATAATAGTCTATAGTACAATACAATCAATGGCATTCACTGAGAAGCTCCATGCCAGTTTATCTGTGACATTCCATCCTAATGTGAATTGATTTTAGGAGAAAGTAAGACAGTATATACTAACTCTTGGCAAAAAAAAAAATTAAATAAAATAAAAAAGGATGGATTTGGGGTACAACCTAGAAAACCACTGATCATGTCTTGCGCTTTCTAAATGCTCAGCCATTCTTAATGACACGCTACCTGGTAGTCCCATGCCTCACTGAAGTGTGCTGTACATCTCTGTTTCCAATACGAATGCCACAAAGTGCCATGGAGCTTTTTAATAAATATTAAAATATTCATTTTAATATTAAAAAGCCTGTGGGTCAAAAAAGACTACATGATACAGAAGAATCCAGCTCATTCTCTTGGCATTGTAGTTACTCTTTAAAATTATGCTACATAACTTTGTATAAAATGACACATTCTAATATCAAGTGATAAGAACAAAAGTCCTTCAATACTATGTCCAATTCATGAGATATTTCATTCTCCTCCCAAACTCCTCTTTCTCTCAGACAAACCAAGTAAGTTCAAGGCTTGTGTATTTGCAAGCAACGTGGTTAGGAGCAGACCTGTTTTCTTGTTTTGTTTTGTTGCCATGCCAAATTTCTGTACAGAAGTTAAGAAAGGAAAGCCACCGTAACTGCTCTTATCTAATTACGATGACAGATTACCTAACTTAAATACTGGATTTCCATTTGTAAGCTCCATCACTAGATTGTAATTCTGTAAAATTAAAGGCCATGAAAATGTTGGCCTCCCTCTGAAACCTCACAGCCTGACCTTAACCTTCTTTGCATATATCATTCTTGGTGGAAATTTTCAACAGCTACAAAGGTGTGGGCAAAAGGGTGTGTCACATCTTGACTTCTTAGTCGTATTTCCTGAGGTTGCCATTTTCGTACATTTAAAATATTTACTTATGGCAACATTTAAGTAATTATAGTTTAGGAAGCACCGTTCTCTTTTTTTTTTTTTTTTCTATCTTGGTAGAACCCCTTCAGTGTGCTGTACCACAAAAGAGAAGTTCTCTGAATCAGGCATTACTTAGTGAAGGGCTAATGTTCATACCTGGTAAATACCAAACTTCTTGCCTTGAAATCTGAAGTGAGTACTCTTAGTTTGGCAAACATTGTTATCCTGCCTTTCACACTGGACACTAGGACAGCTCTAGATGAACAGTGCCCTTTCACCTCCACATTTACATCAGTGGTGCCCACAACCACCTGTTCTCACTTCTAAGCACCCAATACCCCAGACCACCCAAGGGAAGCTGAAGATGCCATTCGCCATGGTCCCCAACCAAGAAGAGGTAATCTAAAGAGGTAAGCTAACGAGTCATCAAGGAAAGCAGGCAAGCAATGTTGGGTGATAGGAGAGAGTCTGGGGGCCCATCACTTTTATGGATCCATTAAGCCTATTCCTAGTACCCCGACATCACTGAGTTGCCCAAACTAGAAACAGCTCCCACACCTCTGCCTTCCCCCTTATTCCTCAAGTGAGCTGTACCAAATTCTAATCATTCTACTTCCTGGTTACACTACTTGAATCCTTCCCTTTCTGTCCCTCCAGCATTGCTGCCTCTGCTCTCACCCACCCCTCCTGCCCGTCCACCAAGATTTCCAACCGCTCTCATAGTCCTCCTGTCAACTTTCCAGACTGCCACAAAAGCCGCCTCTAGAAAACACAGATCTGATGGCTGTACCCCCTCAAACCACGGACAACTACAGTACTCTTCAAACTATCAGTGAAGAGAAAGGGGAATGCAAACAAATACACCAATAGAACATACTCTGAGACTCCCACCACCCTTCCCCTTTTGTTGTGAATGGGCAAGAAAGAAGGGATCTGGAGAAAATAGATGTGGAGAATACGCAAAGGGCCAAGAACCAACATTTCATTCACATATTTCTTTCTGGGTTTACTTGGCTCATCTGTATTTTGGGTCTTTAAAAAAAAAATTCAACTTGACTTTCAATCATTAAAAATAATCCTAGAAGCATGTCCTGTTATGCATTGCCAAGTTGCATTGATGCAATTTCATTACTTCTTGAAAGGCCACATATTAAAAACACTACTAGCAGTCAAACTAAAGAAAATAAAGTGATTTGAGATATTTTTTAAAGCAGTTACTAAAACAGAAACAAATGTTATTTTCAATCTCTGGCTCACTGTAAACTGACAAGATATGAATATGAATTTTACCAAGTAATGTATAATAACTGCTTCTGCTCACCACAATCACATGCCAACGGCTCAATGCTATATAGTTCATTTGGATGTTACATGTGGAATATGTCATCTAGATAACAAACCATCCTCATTAAAATAGACTTACTCTAGCTAATTTTTGAGATTGTGACATCATTCACATACAAAGCTTAGTAAATACTATTCTCAAATTTGATTTTACAAAAGTCATCGCCAAGTTTTCAATTTCTAAACAAGTAAGAGACAATACCTGACAAATTGTAAGGTGATGCCATAAATTGTCTAAATCGTAGTCAATTCACCAACATATGCATTAAATATGTGTTTTGGAAACATTCTGCCAGGTGCTTGTCTGGAGTATAAAGTATTTGATACGATGGAGCATGCCCTTGGGAAGATTAGTCTCCATCTGGGAAGAGAGTATGTACATAAATGGCACAACCTCTTTGCAATAAAGTGAGAGAATAAGAGGAGAGCCACAGGACTACAGAAAGGAAATCATTTTATGTAGGAGAGGTATCAGGGAAGACGCCATAGCAAAGGTAGGCCTTAAGGACTGGATGGATAGGAATTCTGAACTCTTAAGTTTCTACTCCTAAAATGGAAGTCCCAGAAAAAGCTTCTAATCAATGTTTCTAGAGTTAGCATTTATTGAGCAACCGTTCTGTTAAGAATTTCATAAATGTTACATGCGTCCCTATATTTATAGCAGCACTATTTACAATAGCCAAGACATGGAAACAACCTAAACGTCCATCAACAGATGAATGGCTAAAGATGTGATATATATATATCCAATGGAATATTACTCAGCCATAAAAAAGAACAAAATAATGCCATTTGCAGCAACATGGATGGACATAGAGATTATCACGCTAAGCAAAGCCAAGTCAGAAAGAGAAAGACAAATACCATATGATATCACTTACATGTGGAGTCTAATATATAACACAAATGAATATATCTACAAAACAGAAACAGACTCACAGGCATAGAGAACAGACTGTGGTTGCCAAGGGGGTGGGGTGGGGGAGGGATGAATTGGGAGTTTGGGATGAGCAGATGCAAACTATTATATACAGAATGGATATACAACTATTACATATAGGATGGAGTCAGTGAATTCCCGAGTCATTAGTTCTTGAACATTAGTAAGCCAAAATCGTATTTATATCAACACAACAATTAATCACACAGAGAAGATGACAGTCTTAACAAGAACAATCAAGGCTCAAAATCATTATATACTTTGAATATAAATATGGCTTGATACAGTAAGGATTCGAATATGCCAGAAACAAATCTCATTCCCACAAATGTAACTGAAATGACAAGAATGTCAAGAATTCATATACTTAACATACTTATTTATTCTGTCTTCCAATATCAGTACTATGTAATAGTTTTATCTTACACTAAATTATTAAGATATATATTTGTTTTAAAATAGTTATTTACATTTTGTTTCTCAAAGTGTGATCCAAGAACCTTTTATGTTAAATGTATCACAGGAGAGTGCACATTAAAAATACAGCCCCTGGGGCCCCACCCCTAACCCACTTAGCCAGGCTCTTAGGGCCCAGGAATCTGAATTTTCAACCAGTCCTCCCCTTACCCCCAAGTGAGCATTAGCTGCACATTCAAGTTTTCAAACCCTTTGTCAGGAGTTTCCTCCACTACCTGTTTCCCTCTTGGTTTCTCTTCTATTGGAATGTATCTTTGCCACTTTAAATAATTACTTTAAACATTCTCCAAATGCCTTCTAGTGGAGTGTAGTCACACCACACCAAATGAAAGAAAACTTGCTTCTAAAAACACTGAAATTATACCACTGAAAAGAGGATTATTTCAAACCATTTTTATAAACCTTCTTTCTCAATATATAGCTCGAGTCAGCAAAAGTGGCACTGGTAGATGCTTTGGGTTCCGCGTAGGCAGAATAAGGCACCCCCCAACCCCAAAGATGTCTCCATCCTAATCACTACAACCTGTGAATGTTACCGTCCACGGAAAAAGGGATTTCACGGAAGTGATTCAATTAAGAACCTTGAGATGAGGAGGGTCTCCTGGATTATACAGGGGGGCCCAATGTAACCAAAGGGTCCTTAAGAGTAGAAAAGGCTGGCAGAAGTGAGTCAAGGAAGAGGTGACTGCAGGGGAAAGGGACAGGAAGAGGCACTGTTGCTGGCTTTGAGAAGGGAGAGAGGGGCCACAAGTGCCTCTAGGAACTAGCAAAAGCAAGGATCCCTGGAGCCCTGCTGACACCTTGATTTCAGCCTCGTGAGACCTGGGTTGGATGTCTGACCTATAGAACTAGGAGATAATAAATCTGTGTTGCTTTAAGTCCCCAAGTTCGTGGTCATTTGTTACAGCAGCCCTAGAAAACTCATACAGGTTCTCTGAAGAAAAGGAAATAAACACTCAGATTACCTCTAACACAAAGGCCACAGTACAGTGGCCCACATCTTTTTCAGCCTTCCCAAACAGGTAAAAAGATAGAATCCCAAATGTTCATTTGCAGACAAACGAGATATGGCCCAAACAGTTTCCAACAGCACTGCCACTTCTCTTATCCGTCTCTCTCCTTATCCTGCTCTTGCCACTCAGACCTGCAGCCTATCTGCTCACCTTCCACCAAGACAGCCTGGTTTATCACCTTGGAAATTACAAAAAGGAGAGGGTCTAAGTCAGGGCTTCTCAACTCCAGCACTATTGACATTTAGGGCCAGAGATTTTTTTTTTTTTTTTTTTTTGGCGGTACGCGGGCCTCTCACTGTTGTGGCCTCTCCCGTTGCGGAGCACAGGCTCCGGAGGCGCAGGCCCAGCGGCCATGGCTCACGGGCCCAGCCGCTCCGCAGCATGTGGGATCTTCCCAGACCGGGGCACGAACCCGTGTCCCCCGCATCGGCAGGCGGACTCCCAACCACTGCGCCACGAGGGAAGCCCCAGAAAATTCTTTTGTTGTGGGCACTGTTCTACGCACTGTAGGATACTCAGCAGCGTCCCGGGCCTCTATCCACTAGAGGCCAGCAGAAACTACCCCCGCTCCCAGTTATGACAATCAAAAATGTCTCCAGACCCTGCCAAGCGTCCCCTGGGGGCTGAAAATGGTCCCAGGCTGATACCCACGGGTCTAAGGCATATGTCAGTTTAGCTGGTGCTCTGTGCTCTCTCTTCCTCTCCATCAGTTTCTCCCATGGAGGGGGAAGCCTCCATCATGTGCATATATTTCACTTACATTGCAGCTGGTCTCATTCAAACTCAAGTTTCGCATGAATTCAGTCTGTTTGGCATTGTAAAGCAGCGCTAAGTCAAAACTCAACCACAGGCCTCTTTTAATGGCCCCACTACACTTACTCCCGGCCACAGGCCACGGAAGCATGGCCGTTCCACAATGACCCACAACCCAAGGCTGCCAAGGAGCTCAGAAGCCATTCCGCCGCTATAAAGGCCGATGCTTGCTATTTCACGGTTACGAAGAACTCTCTAAAGCTCTCTGCAATTTACTACCTCTACACGATTAATAAAAATCCTTGCAATCACAAGGTTTAACACAGTGTAAATCAAATATGCAGATGACTGACTTAGCTTGACTCTGATGACAGAACAGATGTTTGGGAATCAGATCCCAGGAAAGAGCCACCATCTCAGAAAAAGAGCATCAGGCTACTAGAGAAAGAGAGAAGTTCCTCAACAAGGTCTAAGAAAATGACTTAAACCAAGATGTTAAGATCCTGTCTTACGTAGTTCTTAATTCCATTCAGACATTCCACATCAATTTCAAAATAGCAAAACTGTAAATGGAAAACACAGCTCCTATTCTTACTGAAATCTTTTTTTTTTTTTTTGCTTGCGGTACAGGGGCCTCTCACTGCTGTGGCCTCTCCCGTTGCGGAGCACAGGCTCCGGACGCGCAGGCTCAGCGGCCATGGCTCACGGTAGCCGCACCGCGGCATGTGGGATCTTCCCGGACCGGGGAGCGAACCCGTGTCCCCTGCATCGGCAGGTGGACTCGCAACCACTGCGCCACAAGGGAAGCCCTTACTGAAATCTTAAACAAAAAAATACAGCTTCTAAGATTGGATATTAAATTCATAGGATCACCATTAGTGTAGTCTAGATGGAGGTGGGTATCCAAATTGCAGAGATTGGTGACTTTACAGAATGTTCTTCCAGGGAATAATAGCATATAAATCCTTGGTACCTACAAATAACCAGTAGCATTTTAACAGATCAACTTAACTGCAACCTCCGTACATTAATCCTCCATAACTATTGCCATCGTAATTAATTCTAAGACTTCAGAATTTTACATTTTTCTCTCAATGGCCTTTCTCCAAGTGAACAATATTCTTATAAAGTCTGAAAATAATATCACGTTACCCTGAAGAACTAAGGGCCAAGGTCCTGAACCAAACAACGTGCTCCTTTTGGATTTTCCTCATTTTAGGTAATGATACTGGCCTTTGGCAGTCAACACTGCCAGCCACAGACTCAAATTTTCTTTTACCTTTTTGGAAGATGTTACACATTTTCAATTTGTTTTGAAGATCTGAAATTCAAGCATTTATGACACCTGAAGGGGGAAAGCGAAAGGAAAGAGTTTTCAGGGGGAGGTGAAGATGAATCTTCTATGCTATGGGAGTTTGGGATTGACGTGTACACACTGCTATATTTAAAATAGATATGGGGCTTCCCTGGTGGCGCAGTGGCTGGGAATCCGCCTGCCAATGCACGGGACACGGGTTTGAGCCCTGGTCCGGGAAGATCCCACATGCCACGGAGTAACTAAGCCTGTGTGCCACAACTACTGAGCCTGCCGCTCTAGAGCCCACGAGCCACAACTACTGAGCCCACGCACCGTGTCTACTGAAGCCTGCGCACTCTAAAGCCCGCACACGGCAATGAAGACCCAACACAGCCAAAAATAATACGTAAATAAAAATAAAATAAATGTATAAAATAGATAACCAACAAGGACGTACTGTATAGTCCAGGGAACTCCGCTCAATACTCTGTAATAACCTAAATGGGAAAAGAATTAGAAGAATAGGTACATGCATATGTATGACTGAATCACTTTGCTGTACACCTGAAACTAACACAATGTTGTTAACCAACTATAATATAATTTTTTTTAATTTTAATTAAAAATTAAATAAATAAATACGTTAATTAATTAAATAAAATTGGGTGCAGGGCACTGCCAGGGAAGACGACGACAGGGTGGGGTGGGGAGGAAAGACACTTGGACACCATTACATATTGTCTCCAAAATACCAAATTCCAAAGTACTGCATTATGAATGAAAACATCAAGACAGGTAACAGCACGGAGACTGTGTCTCCAACCTAGCTACCCTCATCAGGCTGGCAGTGACACCACCTTTGGAACTAAAGTAGGAAGGCTGGGTGAGTTTGCAATCTGGTGAAAATACATACAAGCTAAGATTTCTAAAAGACTGTTTACTAACCTATACTCACCACTTTTATCTGGCTTGTGGAGAAGAGCAGGGTGATGCTCTTAAAAGGACTGAGTTGGAGGGTTTTAGTCCCTGCCAGACCTAATACCTCATAACTGTACTTTTTACTTTGAAAGTTACTCAGGTTTACAACAGACTTTTATAAAAATAATGCATAAAGTAGCTCCTTATTTCTAAACCCACAATTACCAGCATATGAAACCAACTCTTGTTAGTCTTAGCACTGGTTTTATATATCTTTTTCGCTGCTAGGGAAACTGAAACATCTTATTGCTACATTCAGCATTTGCTGAGTGCCTACTCTGTGCTAGGCCCCAAGGACACGTATGAATAAAACATGGTCCTTGCACTCTCCACGTAGTGGTGGGATAATAAAACAATCAATAATAACAAATAATAATAAACAACGGCAAGGAGCGTGCCAGAGCCATAAAGAAGAAAGCAGTACAAGCGGCAGAATGGATATTTTTTTCCCTGTAAAAAAGGATATAAGCTTGGGTTTCCTACCCTTATTCCCAACTCACAAATTATATTTTCTGTTGTGGATGGCTCATGATGACCAAAGAATTTCAGTATGATTCTTTTTGGTTGGAAACCTCTCTGGAACAGATTTAACTACAACACTGGCCTCTACTCTGGAATGTTCAGCTGACAAAGACAAGTTTTACACCAGCAACAATCACTGACTTTCTTCTATTCCACCACAAGATCTAGCATTAGCATGTTCATTTTATCCCGTGTTCGCTGTACCCCCTACACGATTTTGTTAACATTTCGGATCTGAGCTTTTAACTCATTTGGCTCTTTTATTTTATTTTCACTTATTAGCTAACAATTTTTTTAAAAATCAATGAATAATGTCTGAGTGGCCACAGGTAATAAAGCACCACGGGAAATGTACGAAGGGACAGCAGTTTGCCCTTGTCCTAAAAAAGCTCTCCAACCTTAGTCCAGGAGACAAACCTGTAAACAAATAATAAGGCGTGAATCAGGAGACTGTGGATGAGCCCTGGGAGATGACAAGCAATGAACTTGGCAAGTGAAGGGCTCCAAGTTGGAACACAGGTATTATATGCAGACTGGGGGAAGGAGTCTTCTATTTTTAAATCCCCCTCCCCAGAATGAGCACTATTTGAAAACCCCACCTAGGTAAGAAGACAGGGAGTCACATAATGCTTAGCCCACAACACTTATTTTTAAAAGTCATACAATACTTGAGATGTTTGATTATAACATTTGAGATGAAATTATTTCTCAGCTCTTGGCTTATTTTCCCTCTATACCCTCATCATTAGGTCTGGAGTGGTTTCTAGTAGCTTTTTCACAGATGGCTAGCTATGGGGGAAAATCAATATTGGGGGGAAATTTTTTTATATACTACCTGGAGATTATTTTGCAATATATAAGATCAAAAGCCACAAAACATATTTATTCATAGTTCTGGCCATGCAGCTTCTAGGCAAATCCGTCGTAGGACTAGGATCAAACATGTGAAAAAGATTTTACTAAAACAATGCTTTATCACAAACTTATTTTTGATGTATTTTGTTTAAATGTCTCAACAGTATTAGAATGGTCGAATTAATTACACTAAAAAAAAATTTTTTTAACCCTGTATACTAGGATTTTTCTCCAAATCCTGTTTATTCTACCCATTTTACCTGTATCCTGCTTCATTCATACCGGTGAAGGCTGATATGTTTTCAAAGGAGTGTTTTGAGGGTTACTCTTCAGGTAAAATTCAACACGACCGTCTGTCCTTTCAAACAGCTAATTCCTTTTTTTAAGAAGCTAAATGTTCACCTACATTCGTTTTTCCACTAGATAACAAAGTGTGAATGTAGGCAAAAGGCAGTTGATGAAATTCAGATAAAATTGTTTACAATCTTCTATTACTGCTCTTCATTCATTGTTTTCCTCAACCATCACACCCTGTTTTCTGTATCTACCATGTACTTCAAATTGTCTACGAAATTTTAAAAAATTCAGTGGTTGTCTGAAAGTGTCTGGCACATGATGAACTTATGTGGTTGTTTTTTTTCGTGCAACTTTCATCCGTGGCTGTTTGCCTAAAAGACCTGCTCGAGCCAAAATGTTGTTTGTTTGGTTTTTTTCTAAATTCTGGCAATCAATCAGATGTAGCTTTCATTTGTGCCACTTAATTTTAACAATGGCAGAAAAAAAGCCTTCTTTATAGGACTGAATTACTTTAATTTTGCCAGTCAGAAATGACAGAAATAAATTAATGGGGTTGATGTCACATGGCAAAAATGCAGGGTAAATTACTCTTCTATGACAGATATAAGTGAAATCTGTACAATGCCAATGTTTAAATTACTTTCAGGATTTTCCCTGACATTTTTACTTCAAAATCTAACTTCTTGGGTACTACTTTAATCTCTCTTGATTTCTGAGAAAATGCACGTGTTTGTAGCACATAAGTCTTAACCAACTATGGAATACCTTGAGTTATTTACAGGAAAATCTTATTTTCAAATTCTGAATAACAATGTCATGTACTCTAGTATATCAATCACTATCATGTTCATTCTGTCTTACATCAGAAGGTGGTTTTTACGCCAAAATGTTACTTTTTTTAATCTACAGATGGTTTGATATGTTTTGCTGCACAAAGAACCTGGCTGTCTTTTGGCTGGTACACTTTTCCAGCTAAAAATGAGAAACTGAAGACAGAAAGCTGAGTAGGAACAAAAGATGGGGAATTCAGATAGACTTCTACAGCATATTTTCATTATTTATTTTCTCTAAGAGATCTGAATATTCAGCATGCAAGTAATGTTCTCATTTGAATATAAATTGACACCACTATTTTAATTTCACAAAAAAAAATCTGTGGAATTTAATCTACCAAAAAGGGAGGAAAAAGGAAAGAAAGAAAAAAGGAAGGAAGGAAGGTAAGGAAAGGAGGGAGGGAGGAAAACAATAGTAGAGTGAGTTTTTATGTCGGTGGTTAAGTTCAAACACTAAACAAAGGTCATATATCATTCAAATTCACTTTGAAAATCCCTTAACTTTCCCATAAGACACTACAAACATGATTTTGTGTAGACAACTCTTGACAGCAACCTTCACATACACAAAGTCTGGGAATTGCTGAGTTAGACTCATTGGAGGGTCACACAATAATGTCTGAACATTCAAATCATTCCTCTCTTAATATAAGTATTATATCCCTAGAGTGAAATGGAAGGTTTAGCTGAAGCATGCTAAAGTGGTAGTGCTTTCCAGCAGGTTTTAATTCATTCTGTTGGAATAGGAAGCTTCCTTAACTCTAACGCCTATTAATAAATTTATTGTTGCTGTAGTTTAAAAAATCGTGGCTTCACATCTTGAGTTCTTAAAATGGTGGTATGAAGAGTAACTTTAAGAGTGATTTCTTCAAAAAATATTTAATCTGGTTGCTATTTTAAAAAATTAAACACATAACCAAATAAGTGCCAAATATTTTCTAAATCCCTTCATACCTCTTTTTTTTCCCTTGCTTCTCTGCTCTTTTGGAGTATTTTACCCCTGGTCTCCCACATCCAGTACTGATAACTCTAACAGAATGTGTAGGACTTAAGTAAGTGAGGATGCTGTCCTGCCTCCTGGCTCTGTATCTCGGATTTGTGGTGGGAGAGCAGCCCCAGAACTGACCTGTGAGGAGGGTCAGGGGGCAGAGCTGCAGGCAGCCCTGGGACAAGGCTACTGCTTTTAGGAGCCCCAGGAAGGCCCCCTAGTCCCCAGACATCTTGTTCTACCCCTTCCCTTTCTTCCTTTTCGTTCCCAAATCTACAATGTCCTGAGCTCCAAAATAAATTCTCATCCAGTGTACCTACACTCCAGCAGCTTTAAAACCTTAAAGTAAAACATTATGAGTGGGCTTCCCTGGTGGTGCAGTGGTCGAGAGTCCGCCTGCCGATGCAGGGGACACGGGTTCGTGCTCCGGTCCGGGAAGATCCCATATGCCGCGGAGCGGCTGGACCCGTGAGCCATGGCCACTGAGCCTGCGCGTCCGGAGCCTGTGCTCCGCAACGAGAGAGGCCACAACAGTGAGAGGCCCGCGTATCGCAAAAAAAAAAAAAAAACATTATGAGTGTTATTCACTACTGATGAGTGTCATTCACTATTACACATAGAGAAGCCCACTGGCCATTTAATTCTTAAACAGCCAGAAAGAAGGGCAAGCATTACCATGAATGTGGGACACGGGAAGTGTGAAAGGGCTCTTGGTTTTTTTTTTTTCCTTTATGAATTAACCAGCGTGTGCTTAAGGAAACAGTCCATTATTTCAGAAAACACAAAATTCCATCATAAAAAATTAGGAATGATTTGAATTATTACATCAGTGAGAGACTAGCTCCTAGAGATTGAAGGATGTCATCAAAGAACTGAAAAATTAAATTAGTGGTGGAGCTAAGAGAAAATTTTGTATGGGAAAAGGTTATGCTGGGGGGAGGCATAGAATTTAGGGGCGATCTAATAAATTCTGAAGGAAAGGGGACATGACAGTGATGACTGTTATTACTCCTCCTGGACTTTTCTGTGCTCCAAGTAGAGACATGGGGATCCTTTTGGGGGGCTACTCAGTCCCTTTGAAAGTCTCTATCTCTGTGCATCTCAGCTGCACATTTTGGAAGGAAAGGTGCCACTGAGGATGAAAGAACACGTCAATCAACCATGTGCCCAGGTAAGCCCGGCAGTCAGGCTTGAACAGCCTCCACTGTAATTCTATCCTAAGAATCCCAGGGTGATGCCACAGACAACATGTGAGACCGGCAGCCTCTCCAGAGCTGCCACAGTCAGCAGTATTTAGAGAAAAGGCACAAAGTTGTCGCACGTGTAACATGCACACTAAGGAACACCACATAAGAGCCAATCAGAACGACCCTGGGGCCCTCCAGACTCATGCATGTGAACAAGGATGAGCCACCAATGAGCAAGGCTGCATGGGATCTGTGGGATCTGCGGGCACGCTCTGACTTCAATACCCCAAGACTCGTCTGCACACCTCTATCTTTCCCATTCCCATTAGCTCACCCTTTTCTGGCTGAAAAGAGCTCAGTGAATCAATGGCTTCTGTTGAACTGTTTATATATTTTTCAAGTCCTGATTAGGCCATTAGTCACTGAGCATATTGCACAGTCAACTCGAGTAGCTGCAATTATGCAACTTCCCAAGAACATACCGGGAGTATTTACAGTGAGACCACAGTGCCAGCAAAATGTGAAATGGAGATTATCTGTCAGCAATTTTAAGAACCGTGCACTTCAAGGCCAAATGAAATAGACACGTGGCAGATAACAGAAGCTGGGAGAAAAAAAGATGCATGATGAAAGGACCAACGTTTACTCTTCCGAACACAGCCGAGACCTGAAAATGAGAGCTCCCTGTACAACAAACAAGTCCCAGAGAACGGTGCTCGATGTCACCTGTCCCCCTTTGCGGTAACATCCGCAAGAGCCTTCATGTAATGCGGCCACCAAAAACACAGAACTACTGAGTCTTGACCTCATTCTCGGGGAGCAGCTGGTTCCCCTTCAGAGTGCCCCCCACACCTGCCCCAATCTGTATCCAAACACAGTGAATATCGAGTCTCACGTGAAGCATTTCCCTCTTCCTTTCGACTATTTGTTCTCACTTTTTATTTTCAAAATCAGCGAAAATTATGCCATTCGATATTCGAGGATTTCTCATCCAAAGCAATAGAGAACACTCATGGAAGAAAAAGAAAGGAACATGTAAAAGGAGCACTTAATTTCTTTTATCAGGATGCTGAATCGCTTCCACACGCACTGCCTAGGATAAACTGATGACAATCATGAGTGGAGTCTTTTTCAAGAAAATCTGCAACCTCCCAGCAGAGAAACGTGAAACTATGGACCATGAGAAGTGGGTCAGCGCCTCTACATTTGCTGGACGAGTAATAATATAAGCAAGAACCTTCCTAAGAGTGTTTTATAGTATTTTTCATGGCAAGACTAATACTTTTTAGTCTGTTAATCCACACTTTCCTCCTTCTATTCATATACTTTATATGGTATTTATGGGTTGAGTTATATATTTTAGCTGAACTTGGAATGACAGTTTTTTTTAAGAGGCTGCCAACATGGGTCAGGAAGAACCTCAGAAACCTGGCTTGCAGTGGCTCTGCCATAAGGAGCCTTGACAGCCAAAACCAATCAGAAAGTTGATGAGATCCAGGTTTCCAAAACATAAGCGAAAAGAAAAGGCATCCTTTGCTTTCTTCCATCTGGCCTTTTCAAAAAAAAAAAAAAAAAACTCAGGTTATTTACCAAAAAGGACTCCTTTTGTAATGTCACCAACCACTTGCTCGTGTGTTCAGCGCAAATCTAGACATCCAGTCGTCGCTCTAACTTCAAGCAAGACGCAGCTTTCTCCACCTTGGACCGGGACAAGGTGTGGAAGAGATATGGTACCCAATGGGCCAACACACCAGAGGCATCCAACACAGCTGCGTTCTAAATGAACGGCGGCCCTGAGTCTCTCCACGGACAGCCTTCCAAAACTAACTGTGGCTGTGAGGATGAAGATGGCAGTTTCTCAGCTTCAGCGCCTTTAAGGTTATTTCAACTTTCCGCCTCTGTTAACCCTCCTGCAGGAACTTTGGACACAGAGCTCTCCTTAATACTCACAGGCAGGGACGTCCAGAAGAAAAATGTCTCACTCCTCCTTAGGGAACTGAAGACCCGAGCCCTCTGTCTTCCCTTTTTTTGGAGATTAGATTCGAGGGGCTTGAAGATGACCTGAGAGAGCTTATGACAGACTCCTGGATTTCAGCTCAGGACAAACAAACCTTTCACATGAGTCCTTGCAAACACACAGAGTTCTGTTTGAATGTTTGAACCCCATATTCTAGTACAAACATGCTTGGCACGCTTAGTGCCAGAGTTTTCTTCTTGGCAAACTGTTCTGCCGCCACTATGGATATTACCACCACTTCAGAATCCCTGCGACTTTCCTTTCCTCCCTTGCTCCCCCCGCCGTTCCCATCTCCCAGAGATCTTATCTGTGCCCAGGCTGCAGGGGCAGAGGTTGTGCCTCTGGGAGCCTAGGAGCTGTCAGCGCCCCTGGCAGGGGCCTGGTTCGTGCCACACTTCTTCTCCTGGTCCCTCCTTGGTCTGGCACGATGACAGAATATGGCCACTTTTTCATCATGTGTCTGCTAGCTCAGATGCCGACCACAGGGCCGACAAATTAGCCAATGGTTGATGGCTTGAAGGCACGGGGACATCTAGGAGTACCTTCAACTCCAGGGAGATGGTAAGGAGAAATCACCTTTCTCAGCTCTCAGCTCTATTCCTTTGGGAAGATCTCAGACTCTCCTGACAGTGGGAAAGCAGTAGCCCTCAGAAATGATCAAATCCATCCCCCCTTCCCATTTTAAAGTTCCCCTTATCGGAGGCTCAATTCCTTATTGGATCACGGCCAAATGATCAAGGGCTACTTTTTATAGGCATTGAAACATAAGAGCTGGAGGTGGTCTTAAAGATCATTTGATTTCGTGGTTTCATGAACTGAAACTCTATTATTAAATACAGAGATCCCTGGGCCTCAACCTGCCCCCCTCCCCCAAGCCTTTAAGCTCATTCAGTAGAGGCTGGTGGGAGGCCTAGAACTCTCCAGGGGTTTCTGAAGCCACATTTGAAAACCACTGATGTAATCCAACTTCCTCATTTTCCTAAGGCCCAGAGAGGCTAGGGTATTTGACAAAGGCCACACAACGGTTAATGACACGCCTGAGACGCCAACCTAGTCCCTGGTGTGTGTGCCAGGCCAATGACATCCTTTTCCTGTACTTCCTAAGTATTTAGTATTCTGTAAAACCGTAATCATTTAGTCTCTGCTAATAAGGATAATGTCTTCTTAATGAATACATAATTCAATTTCTTTGAATTTATTATATAACCTCTACATTTTTAGAGTCTCATATGCAAGTTAAGTGTCACCTTCTTAGGAGTGTTTTCTAAAAGAATAAAGGATTCTTCATTAATTCACCTTCGTATTCTAAAGGTGAGAGAGACTTCACGGGGAACAAATCAGAAGCACAGTGAATGAAACTTTCTTTCAGAAAACCGAGGAAACGGTCAATGGACTAACATATTTGCTAACTTCTACAAACAACACACACACACACACACCCCCTTCAGCTTCTGGCTCCAGGAATTCTTATTATGCGGGGAAAAATGTTAAAAGCGTTCACTGTCATATCAGGTGAACTTGTAAGAGCGTGGGAGGTTTTGTTCACTATAGTACTCCATTCTGATCACTAATGCCGTTTACATATTAGCTTGGAATACATACTGATAGTAAAGTAATAAAACTGCATTTTGCTAAACTATTCTAAAATGAAGGCTTTTGCCAAATGACGATGGCGTCTCCGGCCCACCATTCCCCACCCCCGTTACTGAGAACGAGTCCCGTACGGGGCTCTGGGTTTTCCCTTTACTGGTGAGGAACAAACAATTGAATGAGTAACAAGGAGGACATAAAGGGGGCTCCCCCGCCCACAGACCCGGGCGTCTCTGCACATTCTGAAAGGCAGGCATAGAACTGCTGCTGCACCCACGCCACATGCCAGAAAACCACCACTTTTAAAGTCGACTTCTTATAGAAAACCCAGCAGTCCTCCCTGTTACAAGCTGAAGAAGAGAATACTGCTTTTTGCCAGTGGTGAGATGCATCAGTTAAATCGGCCTCTAACTTACACAGCTGACAAAATGTTTACAGGTGATAAAAAAGAAGTTACAGTTTACTACATGGCAACAAATCAGGAAACAGAGAAACCAGTCATTGCTCAATCTTTAAACTGTTAAAAGCTGAAACATTCTCCAAGTGTTACCAAGCCCTTAAACAAAAATATAATTTCACAAAGTGAGATATTTTCTTTTCCGATAAATTCTTTTGAGAGCAGAAATAGTGACTTTAGCTCTGCCTGTATATTTCTAAATATTTCTCTGTTCTATATGCACACTTTTAAAAATGGAATAGCTCCAGGAACAAAAAATTTAAGTAATGGGTGATTAATATAATTGTATACAAATTCTAAATATTTTGGATAATTAAAAGAATGGCATAATACCAAATTTCCTTAGTTGAAATTTCTGTATTTTTGAAGACTCCTCCACACATGCCTGCAAATTCACAAAAATGCAAATTCAAAAAAATTACTCAAAACATATTGACTTTTAGCTTCTTGATACTATATCTTGCAGGGCATGATGGCGCAGGCAATAATGTTTCCAGTAATACCTTGTTACACAGATTATATATAATCATCCTACAGTAAATAACACAGAGTCTAAAACTTAAAAACCACATCAGATTCTGAAACACATAATGTGTCCTTCTGAACTTCCAACCATATAGTCTTCTGAAGTAGTATATCCAGAAGCATGAAAAACAGAGGCCATTTCCAATCTGGTAACACACCATGAATTAGTGAATTACCTTCATAGTTCTTGCCCTAATTAAGACCAATCAGAAAAGCACCCATTCAATATTCCAACAGACAACCAGAGTTTCTGATTGTGTAATTATTCCCCTCACAGGGGTCCACCTCAAAGGTATGAGACACACAGGTTTTTGAGGATTATGCTGGAAAGAGATGTTTATTGAGGAAGAATTACTTAGGATAGCCAAACTTGCCCGAAATAAAGATTCTCTGCCACTGGACCCACTCAGTATTACGCCCCAGGCTAGAAATAAAAAAGATTAAATAATATATTCATATGGGGAGCCAATTTTTCTATCAATAACAAGCAGAAAACCTTATGAGACTTTTAAGGCAAGATTTTTTTTAAGCCCTACAAATACTTAAGGACAACCTCCCCAGACTTTTTTTTAAAAAACACAGTTTATTTAAAGACGTAAATGAAGTCAATCTAATAAACAACAAATATTTACTGATAACCTTATGTGGCCAGGATTATGTTTCTAAGTCCCATGACCTTTCAGGATATTTACAAAATTATTTAACTTTCTAAAGTATGTCAATAAATAATGCAGTCTTCCAAAATGTTCCTGGGGCTGTAATTCCATCTAGTTTCTATGATGACACTATAAACCTTGGATGGAATTACAATCTTAATGTGGACAATCAGGGTGCGTTACTCTACGTGCTCGGGGAATCCATGATGAACTCAGCTTCTAAAATAATAACCACCAGGCCTTTGGCATGTAATTACAACCAGGAAGCCAAGCCATCTACTGGCTAGTACATGAGAAATGTTCCACTGAAAGTACCTCTCACCTCACTGTAACAAAATCTATTTAATACATCTGAAAAACTGCTTCATCTCCAAAATTAAAATTTCTACTTTTGTGATAAGGAAATAACCACAAGAGTTTACTTCACAGATACGTTAATATATATCAGTGGTGACAAGATTATCTGATACTACCAGTGAAATCTTAGAGTCTTCTCATATCACCTTCAGACACCTGAAAGGTAAAGTCCACAAAGTGCAATATATAAAGAAACAAGGGAAAAAAATCATACTCAAGAGCCCTATGAAATTACTGGCATTTCTTCTAATAACAAAGCAAAGTGCCTGGTGTCTGTAAGAGGAGAAAAAAAAGATTTATCTGGAAAGATTAAACTCAGGGTTGTAGAAAAATGAACTTAGAAACAAACCCAGAATTTCCCTGGGAAAACAAAAGACAATGATACTATGTGTTTTTTTGTTTTGTTTTTTTTTTTAGAACTGAAAATATCTTTAATCAAAAAAAAACAGACCATTTTAATATAGCCACACTTAAGGGGAAAGGATTTACAGAGATGTACACCAGGGGGCGGAATCTTGGGAGACATCTTAGAGTTTTTGCCTACTACAGGGAAAAAGCAATATTTGAAGATATGTCCCAGGTCACACCACATTTAGCACCTTTGCTCTTAACCGCTGTGCTAAGGGAATTGCACATCAAATACTAGAACACCACAGAATTGGGCTCAGGATCCTAAGGGTATGGCAGGATTTCCTCTAGAGCCACTGAGGACTGACTCACCCCCAGGCCACGTCACCTTTCTTCCATCTTTGCAGGTCAATCTAATATCCTACTTCTGGATCCAAAATTCTACTTCTATGGAATAAATGACACTTATCAATGTAAATACTCTGTGTGTGGCTCACATGTATTTTTCAAGTTGTCACAAAAGACAATGATACTATGAATCGGAGTTCTTTTTTTTTTTTTCCCCCAATTAGCCTGGATAAAAGAAGAAAAACACACACACACACACACACAACAAGTACCATGGGTAATGAAGGAAAAGATGCACAGAAATTCAATCTCTATATCTGTATTTAGGACACATATGGCTTTCTTCATCATACCTAACTTTATTTGGTACTTGTAGAGGTCACCAAAGCTCTATAAAATCAGTATTGCCATAGCAACCAGGAGGCTAAAAAAAAAAAATCCTCTGCCAGAAATCCTCACCAAACACAATATAAGACATAGAGAAACTGTCCTTTCATTTGGCCACCTTTAACACCATCATGCTTCTAATAGCAAAGGTATGTGACATTCCCATGAAAACTCACTTCCTCCAGGGACCTCTTGTGGATTATGTGTCACTGAGTTCCTGTATCACTAAGACTTGAGAACTTACTAATAACATTAGCTCTTAAGTTTATTTTCAAACTCCAGGGATTTGTGTACACTGCATCACAAGGATTACCTAAAGTAAAATGTAGTCAGATAGTGGACACTAGGTCAAACCAATTTTGATGAATTTCCATGAACATGAGACATATCATTTAGTGGCTTTACTTAAAATACCTTCTTGCTTAAAAAAAAAAAAGGACTAACGCAATGTCTGTCTCTTGGGAGTCTGTCCCTCCCTATAAACTGAGGAAACACATTTGGTACAAGTGAATAAAGAAATAATTCTTGAAATAGCTCTGAAGTCGCAGAAAGAATAAGTGTAAAGAGGGCTCTAAGCTTAACTCCAGAGGCAAGTTGGTACAGTACTAGAATACCAACTCGGTTAAGAGTTCAAGGCTTCCCTGTTTGAGGACTCTATCTCAGGGACAGGCAAAACCCCTAACTTTGGCCTTCTCCTTGGGCACCAAGGAGATTCATAAATGGTTAAGTAAGTACCTGCTTAACACTGAAGCAGGTTAACATTGAAGGTTGAGTAACTTTTGACAAGTTGTAACATGCTGTTGACGTAATATAGCCATCCTCACTCAACATAATATAGCAAACCGAAAAATACAAGAAGGGTAATGGAGGGAAAAGGGAATTCTTTATATGCCCACTTTCCACAGAATATTCTCAGTGACACTTGGTGTCCTGTGCCATGACAAACGGTGCTACCTAAAAAGTTGTGCCATTCTAGAACTACCAATAAACTATTTCATAAAGTTAAATTTAATATCTTGAGTTTCCCACTAATGATACTCCTGACAAACATCAAAAGCTGGTTAGAAAGCTCTTTCCTTTCTCTCAGTGCTTTACTGAACGGAAGCATGGCAATATGCTTGGTGATGTGTGTGTGTGTCTGTAAACACATGACCTTTCCTATATGCAGCAGGAATTTCCTGTCTGGTATATTTTAGAGCAAATCAAGACAATACTCTTCAGGACAGAGCCTGTGAGTCAGGCAGTATTATGGGGCTAAAGTGCTTGAGTCTGCTTAAGTCATAGGAAAGCAAGTTTAAAGGCCTGGGGCTGTTCTATTCCAGACAGAAAAGAATGGGAAAGAAGATGAACTCTGTTGGCCGTTACAATGTTTTTCGACATATGTTCTCATTTGTTTCCTCATTTGGAGTTTACAGTCACTATAGGAGAACAAGACTAAACAAAAAATCAAAAATGGTATTTAAGACCTACTGTATAGCCCAGGGAACTATACTCAATATCTTGTAATAACCTACAATGGAAAAGAATCTGAAAAAGAATATATATAACTATATATTTACATATAACTGAATCACTTTGCTGTACACCTGAAATACTGCAAATCAACTATACTTCTACTTTAAAAATTTTAAAGTTAAAAATTAAAAAAAAAATTTTAATGGTACTATTCAGGTCCACGGAAGAATAAGTTGTTTTTTGAAAGTATTATTTGTGCTCTGATTGGTGAGGCTCTCGGAAGAAGAGACAATCCCGATAGATGACGATCTTCAGTACTCAACGCCATCAGGAACTTGACCTTCTCCAGTCTATACGGCCCACTGCTGTTATGCCTCCACTTGGAAACTAGATACATGAAGGACATTTATTTATTCACATTACTGGAGAGATTAACTCCAAAGTTCTCCTGAATGTCTGACAGGTCTTCAGCAGCAACTTATTCTTTACAGGTAATTAACCTCTTGATGGGCTTAGAGCAGTCACAGCGTTAGAAGCCACAACACACTGATAATAAGTTATAAACCCGGGGAGAGGATAATTGTAAAACAGATTTCCAGGCTCGTTGGAAAATATATTTCCACTTATTGAAAAAAAAGTACACTCAACTTTTCAGGAATATCTGAATCGCAGAATTGCAGCATTGGCAGGGACCTCAGAAAATCACTGTACTGCGACTTCTTACACTAATAACAAGAAAATGGAGGTACCAAGAGGGAGAGTGGCTTGCCCAGACATATTCTACTGGACCCAAATTAGGTTAGCGCTGCCTAAAGTCAGACCTGATTACTCAGCGTGACAAACTCTTTCCCATCCAAGCCCCTTCATAAATCATGCTGGTGCCGTTTAGACAACCCATGCCTCCTGCCCTGAGGTCACCTGATTACATTTTAGGAAAGGACTAGGAGATAATGACTAAGCTCTGAAAATGGAGAATGAGACGAAGCAAAAGCGGGAGATGAGAAGAGAGACAATAAGAAAAGAGCCAAAAGACAACTTATTTCAGTGCTTGCAACACCACTTGTGCCTTTCCTTATTTTAAGTGCACGACGAAATAACGTGCTGCAAGCTTCATGCAGTCTGCAATGACGAGGACGATTTCTGGCCAGGATCTCATGGAATGTGTCACAGAAATATTCCTTTGGAACAAGGTCCCAAATCATGACTTGCTCCTTTCATCACTAGGTCTCATGGCAAAGCTTCTGAGGGTAGGGACCTGGTCTGTCTTGTTCACTACGATACTCCCTGAACCTCGAGAATACGCAGCCCAGAGCAAGTACTCTGTAAGATTTACTGAAAGAATGAACAGAAACTCCTAAGAGGAAAGAAGAAGAAATATGCATAGTTTGGAAATGCATACGCAGCATTATCATTTTCTCTAAGGAAAAATGAAAAAACACCTATTTGAAATGTAAACAGATGTGAAAAGATAGGTTTTTTTGGCATTTATAAAAAGTTAAAAATGTAAAGCACCTGTGAAGCAGTTACCATCACTTCCATTTATTAAGTAGGTACCATTAGTTAAGCCAACACAGTTCCTGTGTTATAAAGAGTTTACAGCCCGAAGCGCAACACCAAGAAAACACGTTAATTAAAGGGTGGTAAATAAACATTCACTGGGAAGACACCGTGAACAAATAATTTCAAAAAAAAAAAACCAGGCAAATGTAGTTGAAATAGAGTAGAAATGGAAGCTCTAGGCACTGGGTGTTCAGACAGAATAAAGGTGATCATTGTGTATTTTCTAATGAGCTCTATATATTTATATAATGGACCTGTTTGCAACCACTGAAATCAACATTTCTCTCTGCTTTTAAATTCGAACCTGTACTTTAGCAGCTCTATCACAGCCACAAATAAACTATCTGACAAATAATTTGGACAATTACTTTGGGTCCTCAGACAACTTGCCAGCTCTCTAATGAAATAAACTTATAAAGTATAAGTAGATATAATAATATTAACAAATGTAATTATAAGATTTGCCTATTTTTAAGAATTCAAGAAAGACAATTAGATCTAATTAATACAGACACATTCACACAATGGGAAGTAAAAACAAATAGCTTATTCTTTAAAAAATTTTAATATGATTTTAGCCATTATGAACGCACAATAATAATAGTAACAAAAGCAGCACCACTTTAAAAAATAAAGGCTATTAAGTAAGCACTACAGTGGGTGCTTACATATATCTCATCCCATTCTTTCCAAGACAGTGACTACTCTACCTTTTTGCTTTAGAGATGAGGAAACGGAGACTCAGAGGCTAAATAATGTGGCAGATTTGCGTTCAAAACCTCAGTCATAATGATCCCAGACCCCACATAGGTCTCTATAGATAGGAAGATACCTCTAGATGCATTGCTCTTGATATACTCAATGGCGGTGTATCTGTACACTGAGCAGTCGGGGCGGCATCATGGTGAGAGCTAGGCTTTGGAACCCAAGCTCCTGGGTTCACATTTCAGCTCTGCCACGCACTAAGTTGTACTCCCTGACCCCTCTGTGCCTCTGTGTCCTCATCTCTAAACATGGGAATCATAACAGTACCGAAAGGACTGTTATCTACCAGCTCATAGGGCTGTTGTGAGGATTAAATGAGGTAATTCACATACAGCGCAGAGAACACGGTAAGGACTCAAGACTCTCAGTGTGTGCCAAGGTTTAGTATCGTTGGGAATGCTAAAAAGGACACTGAATTTGGAGTCAAGTGGTCTCAGCCACTATATATATACACCATGTGACCTTTCCCAAGTCACTTCAACTTGCTGCGCTTCATCTGTCATAAAAAACTAATGAACGACAAGGTACGTGACAGTGCTTTAAAGGCAACGAGAAAGTGCTCTATACTACCACGTCCATGTGAATTATTATTATTCTCAACTTTCAGCCTCTCAAAACCAAAGAAGCCATCTTTTATTACATTCTCTCCTGCCTGAGAATTTAACATTAAGCGCTAGTTCCAAAGTCTTCACACTGGACTCCCTATAACAATAGAACAAATGTCCTGGTCATTCAGGACTCGATCAAACGGAACTCTATTAACTGTCTCCTTCTGCACACCCACCGTGAGAAGGTAATTGCTGTTCACCATGACCCCAGAGCACTCCAAGACTCTGAAGTACCTTCAGGGAAAGATTAAATTATGTTCACCCTACTTTATTATGAAATGTATTTAATTATATTCAAATTCTTTGAAAATTGATGAGCTAGGGGGCTTCCCTGGTGGCGCAGTGGTTGGGAGTCCGCCTGCCGATGCAGGGGACACGGGTTCGTGCCTCGGTGCGGGAGGATCCCACATGCCGCGGAGCGGCTGGGCCCGTGAGCCATGGCCGCTGAGCCTGCACGTCCGGAGCCTGTGCTCCGCAACGGGAGAGGCCACAACAGTGAGAGGCCCGCGTACCGCAAAAAAAAAAAAAAAATTGATGAGCTAGGAAAAGCACAGAGAGTAAGTCACAGGTTCTCTGTTCACTGGAAGTCTCTGCTCACCATCCAACCCCCAATAACCCTTTATCAGAGTTTACGCTAAAATACACCCCACCCTGGCATAAGAAAAACCAGGAATCCAGCATGATAATTACACAAGTTGAAAGAACTTTGCCCTGCATAACCCTCAAGGACCACTAATGTGCAGAAATACTAAAGTCGAAATCTTGAAACAATGAAAAATTTATAAACTATGTAAGATTCCCACGTTTCGAATATAATTTTGGCTTTGTTAATAAGGAATTTAAACATCTGAACAAGGAATAACATAAAAATATACCATTAACTATCTCATTATTTTCAGTACTTATAAGTGTAAAAACAGATGAGTCATACTATTACGCTCCTCAAAGAAGGAAAATAACATTTTGTTTGTTCATTTTGTCCCGTTTTACAGAAATTATGTGTATGCTAACGAGGAACATAACGTACAAAACAAAAAGTTATACTGTATCGGGGTATGGCTATTTGCCTTTGTTAAAATAACTTGAATGCTGTTATCTTTTCCAATTAAAAACTGGGACACAAATGTGTCTTAAATACTGTATTTCAGTGTTAGGAGAAAAAGGAATAGTCATCCATTAAAACCCTCTGTTCAACAGATGGTTCCCTTCTGGAGAATTCTGGAGAATTCAGGAGGTCCTCCCATCTCTGCTTGAACATCTCCACTGATGGAGGTCTCATTACCTCTTCAATCAGCTTGTTCTATTTTTAGGCAGTCCTGATGTTAGAACGTTATTCCCCAAGTGGAGTCCAACTCTACTTACCTTAACTTCCTTCCTGTTCTTAGTTGGGCCCGCTGGACCCACTTCAGTAAGTGAGTTCACTTCCCCTCAGGCCCTTTGCTAGTTTCACTCATTTTATCAGTTAAATAATGACCTGCTTCTACTCACACTTTTCACTGTTATCCTACAAACCACGATGGCCACTCTTGTATAACCATGTACCCGCCAGCTGAAGGGGCTCCTCGGCACCAAGGCTCCTTGGAGACTGTGATGGCCCTGGTCCTAGGGCCATCGTGGGACTCTGTGGACTTACCTGGGGCCCAGCTATCTATACACTGTTTCTATGAGTTCCAAAAGTCAGACTTACAATCTTTCTGAAAAGGATCCATTTATAAACTACTGTTTTTACTTAAGGGGAAAATACGCCTAAGAAAAACCCCACAAGGTATATAAATTATCACTGTGCCTTCTTACCTATCTTATGAGCCGAGTAAGTATTTTGGTGTGTACGTAAAACTCCACAGCTGCTCCTCCCTCAGCTAAAAGGAGCTGACTAGAAGCACAAGTGGCAGTGCTAGCAAACCCATACTATTCAGATCACCACCTCTCCTCTGCTTCCTGGGATCACAGGGGCTGAAGAGAAATGCCATGGGTTTCTCTAAGTCACCAGTTTCTCAGGTGTTTACCTACGTACCCCATGCCCAGCCAGGCATGTGGGACAAATCCAGAGCTCTGGGCCCCGCTGGCACTGAGACTTCTTCTGAAGCTCCTGGTCTATACCTAACAGGCCTCCATGTATACCGTGCAGTACACAATGAAGTCCTATAAGATGTCTTAATAGTAGCTTTGTCTTGAATAGTAAGTGGCTTAAGCAAGAGAAGTGACTGTACTTATTTTTATTATTTTATCCAATGCCCATTTGGGCCGTAACTAATTTTTTTAAATGTCATGCACACTCACAGCCTCTGCCACCCAGAACATGGCCAGGACTGCCTTGGGCCAAACTGAATAGCTGGAAAGAGTCAGGGGTTAGGATTAGGGTATACAATCCAGCCCAGTAATTTTATAAGCTTTCTTATCTAGTTTCCCTTAAGTTTACAACAGATCAGATACAGGCAAATGAAAGGAGCTTTAAGATATGACAACCAAGAAAAGTGGATAAGACAGAGGCCATGGCATCAAGAAGAATTATGAGCTTCCAGGGCCTCATGCATGACTCTACTTTACCAGTGTAATAACTTCAGAGAAATGACAATAAATCTCTAAGAAAAAAAGTTAAATTACGTTCATTCTACTGTACTCTATTTAGGAAACTTCTGCATTTCACATTGATTACTGCCTGAAAATGTTAAGGTTTTTTTTTTTTTCCTTCTAACAAAGTCAGCGCTTGATGTATTTAAATATTCTGAGTCAATAGTCTATTTGAAAGCAGTTAATTCCAGGAGTACACAAAATTAAATATTTAAATCTTTACTAGAGAAACATGAAGTAAGAACAAAAGTGAATAATCATTAAGAAACTCTAAAGAAGTAATGGGCTTGCCTTCTCTTCTGGAGAGGAACATCTGAAGGAAAGAAAGAAATTTACTTTCGGACCTATATTGGTCAGAGGTCCAGCTGTCACGAAGCCCCTAGGTTTAGGCGGACCCAGAGAGTTTTGAAACATCTCTCACAGGAATAATGGAAAAAGGGTTTTCTCCCCTTCTCATTTTCAAGAAAAAGGTAGTTTTGACTCTAAAAGCTAAAGGGAGGAAAAAACTAGGGACACTTTTAGTGCAGTATTTTCTCAGCTCATCTCTCTTCCATCAGTAAGAGTTTTAGGGAAATTCTGGCAAGGCTTCTTTAATCCTCTAGGACGCTGCCCTGCACTTTAAAATGGTGGTGTTGGCACTATTTAAGTGGAAACACCCCAGCAGGGTGGAGAATGAGGAGCCATTACACCTACCAA
The DNA here is from genome assembly GCF_937001465.1 of Orcinus orca. Taxonomy (NCBI): domain Eukaryota; kingdom Metazoa; phylum Chordata; class Mammalia; order Artiodactyla; family Delphinidae; genus Orcinus; species Orcinus orca. Next base: position 93,135,796 of record NC_064568.1, on the reverse strand, counting down.
TGCATTTTATTTTAAGTGGATTTCAATTGCAACACATACATTAGATAATTTTGCTTTAGATTATAAATCAGGAGAATTCCTTAGCATATTATTAGCATATGGTCCAAGCGTCCATATCCACGGGTTCAAGCAATAGCAGGTTGATAGGATTTGAGCATCCTCAGATTTTGTTACTCTTGAGGGGTCCCGGAACCAATCCCCCAAGGGAAGACTGTATTATTAAGTATTAAGCACAAAGTAATTCTAAGAGCAAGTAAATCCGTTATTACCAAATTGTCACAATCTCCACTTCCTTAAATATCTGTTTACTTTTTCACCCTCAGACTCCTTGAAGACCCTTCTCAGGCCTTCTATTCCCTTCAAATCCCAGTTATTGAGATGCTATTTAGAATACAGCTGTTTATTCATCTCTTTAACAACACTTCTTCCATTCTGTTTCTGTACTAAAATCACTTTAGAGCTTTTATTAGCTGCTTCTTTGCACTTAAATTTGGGGGGGGGTGATCTCTGGAAAGCTAAGCCTAATATTTTTCCCTTTTTAAAATTCTTTATTTTTTAAAATTTTTATTGGGGTATAGTTGATTTACAATGTTGTGTTAGTTTCAGGTATACAGCAAAGTGAATGTGGTATACATATATCCACTCTTTTTTCGAGTCTATTCCCATATAGGCCATTACAAAGTATTGAGTAGAGTTCCCTGTGGTATACAGTAGGTCCTTATTAGTTTAAAATTCTTTTTTTCTATAATTTTTTTCCCTGTAGTTGCCCACCACTCCCCAAATCCCTCATAAAAGAGACAAACTCTCACTGGGCTTAATCCTCATTTTTTTTTTTTCTGGTTGTTATCAAGAAGATAATTTATTGTTTTTTTTTTAAAGAGCCAAAATAGAACCTAATTATCATCTAGTGAAGCATCTTTTTACAGTTGATGAACCAAGGTAGAGAGATATTAAGTAAAAATAGTGGGGAAAAAACCCTGTATTTACAGATCTCCACCACTGAGAGTACAGATACTGTGTAGGCGTTCACAGATGTCAACAGATTTCATCCTCACAAGGCACAAAGGAGTCAGGAATTATTATACCCATTTTACAGGTGAAGAAAACTGAGGTTCCAAAATATTCCATAATTTGCTATAGGTTTTTCAGTTAGTAAAGGAATGAGCCTAGGATTGATTTGTTTTCTTCTGTACCTCACTTTTTGTTGGGACCTTGGCCACATGACCCCTAGGCTAGTGGTCCTGTGACACCAGATTGTTTAGTTAGCTTCAAATGTTTTTAATTTACTCATGTGGTGCTGCCCTCTCCAGAGAAACGACCAACCTGTGCCTCCCCAAAGGGACCAAACATTGCTTCCTTCTGAATTTTTAACCCACTTCTAACAAAGCTAAGCATGGATTAAACAACATAAACTAAGTCTCCTCACGGCACCTAAGTACAAATAAATAATCAAGTCCTGATAGCCAATGGGTACCGTTCTCACCAAACAGCCCAACCCACTAGGAAGCGACCCACCAGGCCCTGGGAAGCTTTGCCCAAGGAAGAGAATGAGGTCCCTTCCTGAGTTTGGAGGGCCACCCTGCACGCACATCTCACCCACAATGCTTCTCGACTGCTAGGAGCACCAGGAGAGCGGACTTGCCCATCCCAATCATCCATTCCAAAGGCACAGCAAGAGATGATGCTACAGAGGTAACGAGGGGGGGAAAAAAAGTATAACCTTTTGGAGTATAACCTTTAAAAATTCACTATGTTGTACACCTGAAAATTATACAATATTGTACATCAACTATACCTCAATTTTAAAAATTCTAAAGAATGATGATTAAGAGAAAAAAACCAACCAACAAACAAAAAAGTGGCAACCAGTTCCACCTCTCAGTGATTAACTTTTCACCTGCACTGCAAATTGACTATGTTCATTATTTCTTTAAGCAGCGCCTAGAACCTTCAAGTTTCAACACATCACTCTATCCTTAGTGAGTCCCACTGAAGAAGGACTTCATGGATAAATTACTGTGCTCACGTGTGGGAGGCTAGAACAGAAATGTGTTTGTGCTGCCTACAGGACCACCACTCACTACCCCTCCCACTCTCACTCCCAGTACCTAGGAGGTGACGCTTCATTGTTCCAAGTCTATGCTTAACACAACACTGGGCTTTTCTTAAACAAATAAACCTTCTTCTAGAGAGGATTAAAACAACTAGTAGCTATGGTACACTTGAAATCATTAAAACCTATTCAACATATGTATATACACTTTCCCCATTATATGGTAAGTACATATATTTCAATTAAGTTAAAATAATAAATATTCAAGGCCAACCCATTTTAAAACTAATCTCAATAAAAAAAAAAATCCTAACTGAAGCTAAAAAACTGTGTCCAATGAAGAAAAAACACTCATCTAGGTGTCTCTGGAGAGCTGGTTTTTTCAGTCCCAGTTTAAATACACACAAGCTGTGTGCTGTAGGGTTAGTCTAATTTAACCTCACTACGCCTCAGATTTCTCACCTGTGAAATCAGAACATGAGGTTAGATTAAGGCCCTTTCAGCCCTAAAATTCAGATTCTATGACTGTCCTTCCAATTCAATAAAATAAAATACAGTGTTTAACATGGCCTGCCTTTTCAATGAAGCTAAAGGTTTTTAAAAGGCAGAAGAGCTCCAACAGGTCAAGAAAACACAACCAGGTAAGAATTTTTAAAAATTTAACCCATGCAACACCAAGTCTGTCCAGAAATTAATATCTGATCTTGACTTCCAGAAAAAGCCCCGTTTTCATTCTCTTTTGTGCAACGTTCAGTTCACCACCGGACAAGAAATGTGACGAGCCTGCTGAAGTTCATCTGTGTTCGCTTATCTGTTGTGTCCCAGGGTTCAGTAGCTCCCCCCGCAGAAAGAAACTTCTCCATTACTCCTAAACCGCATTGAAAAGACCAACAGAAACAGCGCAGAAACAAGCAAGCAAAATCTTGCTGTCAACCGTCTGAAACTGTTACAAATTACAGGCTAATCTCAGAAGCTGTGACCTCACCACCCAGCCTTTGACAAATTGAGTAACTATTTCCCTGTCAGAGACTATGAAATGAATAAAAATAAAAGGGGAGTGGAACGCAGTAGGTTAGGAGGAGGTGAGGATAGGAGAGCAGAAGGAAAACGAACACATCTCACTGAATTCAGAGGCAGATTCCAAGTGGCTTTCAGGGAGGGTTGAATTCAGAAATGGGAGATGCTGCTGCACTGTTTATTCATGGTTTTTACCTTTGGCTCCTTAGGGTGAAGTCTGAAGACTGTTTGTGGGTCATAGTAAAAGAGAGCTCTCAAGCACAATGTGACTTCCAGGGAGAGCTAAGCCAGACCACACTGAGTGAGCCAGCCCAGCAGATACTGAAAGGTGATAAGCAGAAAAAGAGACACTTGTTTTTATTAACAGAAGCCCTCACCAACTTCCTTAGACTTCCCCAAGTGAAATGTCAGACTCGCCTGATTCTGAATAAGAATCCACGGTGCCCCTTAGCAGAAACACATTCAGACTTTAGGACTTGACCACCTAGATTTTACTCATCAGCGTTAAAAACCATACATGTGTACACTTCCGAGGAAGAGGAAGCAACACAGTACTGAGTTAAAAAAAAAAGTAAAAATTCTTCATCTGCTCAGGATGAAACACACTGCTTAAAATACACTGAATGACACCTAAAATGATCTGCTGAATGAAGAGAAAAGCTATTCTGAGCCAAGGAAAAATAAGCTATTATTAAGCGATGCAGACTTACTCTGTGATTCTCACTCTCTTCTCCAATTACATGTTCATGAAACACATGGGGCAGGCAGGTCGTGCATTTCGGCTTCCCTAACTATACACATGTTGGGGTCTTCCCTGACTTTCCCTAGGACTGCTCCCTCCTGCTGGTCCAGCTGGTGATTTGCACAGGCTCTTTGGAGGTGCCCAACCCTTTAAGAGGAAGTGCTGGCAAGGATCTGGGAATGGACTTCTCTGTATCTGGGGTACAGACGAGAACACACTCCCTGTTCTGCCTCTGTGGTCATTATGTTTCTGCTGGGTACACATCTCGCCGTGTTCTGGACTCCCTCCCCACGTCCATTCCTGGCTGAGGATGTGATCAAAGAAGGGCAGGAGAGGAGAGCCAAGTTTAAGCTTACCAGGAGATCAGATTGTCTGGTGCCGAGCAGAAGTCGAGAGATAATGGCTGAATCCTGGCCATTTACAGAGCAGCACAAAACTAGTCCTGTTCCTTTGACTGCGGCGGTTGCCATGGCCGACCCAAACAATATACCCCAGCTTCTCTCCTCCAGCTCCGTGAACACCTCCCACAGACCTCCAACGTGGGCCGGAGTAGGCCCAAACGACTCCCTGATAGGAATTTAGAAGCTGGAGAGGACTGAAAGGGATCATACAGGCAGGCCAGCCCTGAGGGGGTAAAGTGGTTAGCAGACACTCTGTTTTTAGCTGCAAGGCTCTGCTTCCTGAGTTTTCACCCAATTCAAAGTGGAAAACAGATCTTAATAAGGAAAAGAAACCGGCTAAAAAAAAAATCTCAGCTTGGGAAAATGACTATCACCTTTAAACTTTGATTTTACTGCAATCAGCAAAACAAAATGGGGAAGAAACAAAAAAGGAGGTAACATCCTGGATACAGCAATTTCTGAACAGAGGCAACAAGGGAGTGGATGTCAGTGTCTCGGTCGTGGGTGATAAGCCCTGGGAATGGCATGAATGTTGTGATTTTCTTGTTTAAAACAAATTCCTGTTTGAAGACACCATTTTAAAAAAATCCAGACACAGAAACCACACAGAAAAAGGAGAGAGAGAGAGAGAGAGAGAGAGAGAGAGAGAGATTACCCTAAAAATAAACCACAAATGAATTTTTTATAATAATTTTGAAACTAAAGACAAACCAGGCCAATGCAGGGGATTCAGGGGACAGAGCACCTGGACACCAGACCCAGCTCGGCCACTGTCCAGCTATGCAAGCCACTGTCCCCTGTAGCCACTCGTTTCCTAATCTAAAAAAAATGGGGGGAATTGAGTGAACCATCTTTAAATTTCCCAACAACTCGAAAATTCTCTTTATAACCTCTATGAACAAAATTGCAACTACGCTTGAACAAAACCATATGAATGAGAAAAAGAGAGGCGGAGATGAACATCTTAATTCTAACCGTGGTTATGCTGCACCATGGGGTTAAGGGTGATGCTTCCCTACTTCTCAATCTTCTTTATTTGGGAAACTTTAGCCTAAAATAAAAATTACAACGATAGGATAGGGGTGACATACAACATTGCGCGTGCACTTAATGTCACTGAATTTTGCACATTAAAAATGGTTAACATGGCAAGTTTTATGCTATGTATGTTTTGCCACAATAAAAAAATATAATTCTGTATAAAAGAGGGGAAAAAATACGATGGAGCCTACACTGCATGAATGTTTTGGAGGTGGGCACCGAGTTAAAAATAAAAAAAACACGGAGTTGAATTTTCATTTCCTATCTCCTTTAATTTGTTCTCCAGGGTCTGCTAAGCCCAGTTTCCACTTCTACCCACATCTGAGAGAAATGGCTTATCTGCCGTTTTACAAAGCAGTTCCTTAGCCATCTCTGCCTCTCTCTCCCCTTCCCCACCAAAACCGGCTGTCATTCTACAGAATCAGTCAAGGGCTACAAATCACTACTTCAAGGTCCTGCAAGGCACGCCATCGAAGAATCTGTACAGATCAAAATCTCAAGTGCTTACTTGCCTAGGGACTGCCATAATTTGAGGTGTTGCTTCTTTTTAAAGAATAAAAAACAGATGCTCTGAGCTGATGAAAGTAAATGTCCTTTCAACACATCCCTTCTCTAACACTTGAAACTCTTACCAACAAGAAGTGCTTCCCACACTCAGTACGGTCGTTTCTGCACTTCTTTTTACTTTTTCTTTGAAGCGGCAGTGCAATGCGATTCTCTACCTGGGGTCAAACGATGCCTTACAGGGAGCCTTTGGAGGGCACCCCAAAGCAGGCGAGCAGGCAAAGGGAGCTGCTTGACTCCAAGGGTGACACCCGAGGACACCATCTCCCTGCATCAGAGCCAGAGTAATCCAATGCTTCTCAACAAGCTTTACAAAAGTCTCCAAGTTACATACACAGGCTCAGTCATTTCCAAACTTGTTCACAAATATACACCTAAAAGCATTTCTGCCTTGCTCTGTAAGCACTCCAGTGTGAACTAAGAAAAGGGGGTGGGGGAGCAGGCAGTGCCAAAGAGACCAGTGAACTGAGAGACCTAATCCCAGCCCTACTCGTACTTTGGAAGCCTCGCAACCTCCCCAGGCTTATTCTCTTGTCTGTCAAATGCACAGACTGGACCAAATCATCCTCAAATCCCTACAAGCTGAAGCACTCATGAATATGATGACCACTGCCCGCAGCAATTTACATAACAAGCCAAAATCCAGGTAGTGAGCTCACTCCAGGACTAGAAAGGTAAAGGGACAGGAGGGTGAGCAATGAAATCAATGGTACTGGATCCCAGATCAAAACAACTAAGAAACCATCCATTTTACCCAGCCCCATACTAAGTTACGGGAGATATGTAAAGAAGTCTGGTTCTTAGCGAAGCAACTGTAACAGACAGACTGAAATTGAATCATGGAACCGAACAAAATCAAGTATGTTAAACACCTAGTTCACGTCTTTCATTTAGTAACCGAGTAAGCTGCAGAGGCCCCTCTGGAGGTCTAGACCTGTTTAAACAACTATGTGCCAGACACGTTTACCTGCAGGCCCTGCTGAGCTCTGCTGGGTCCCCCACCAGAGGGAGTGGTAGCCCATCCAGTTATCCCAACCAGAAGCTCCACCCTCTCACTCACCTCCAACGTCTGATGAGTCACCAAATCCTCCGGGTGCTGCCGCCTCATTTACATCTCTCCACTCTGCCCACTCTTTCCATCGTCACTACAAGCTCCCTGAGAACCAGGGACCTGTCTGCCCAGGTCCAGGCGGGATCCCCGGCACACAGGCCAGGGATGACCATGGAGCAGGTGCTTCATGGTTGTTGAGTAAACATTCTTCTGTCACCTGAGTTTCTATAACTATTTCTCCTCTGGGCTCCCTGCTCACCGCCTGGGTCCTTATCACACCAAATGCCCAGCACAAGAAGAATGGGATTTCTAAAACACACACCTGATTTTTCACATCCCTGTTTCAAGTCTTTCAGTGGGTCTGCATTCCATTCCAGATAAAACCCAAAACTCCCGGGTTTGGCACACCAGGTCCCTCCTGCTCTAGACCTTGAACCTCTCCAATGCTGTCAGGCCAGCCTCGCTTCAGCTGCTTCTTCAGCCCACCTGTATACCATTCTGCACTTTATTGTCCCTTTTTGTACACGCTGTCTAGGTTACTTGTCTAAACTACTTCGCATTCTGAAAAGCTTAGTTTGATGGACATGTGTCCCCAAGCCTCGGACTCCCTCTTTCCGCCCCTGAATCTGATTTAGATGCCCCTTCTCTGTGGTTCTGTAACATACATGCATCACAATGCTTAACAGAAAAATCGTTGAATCTGTTGCCTGCTCTCAGCACCAGAGGCCAAAGCCCATATCTTATCTGATGCTTTAACCTCAGGACCTAGAGCAGAATTTGACATATAATAGGGATTCAAGAAATATTTGTTGAATTAATGAAGAATGGAGAGGAGGGAGGGAGAGAGAGGAAAGGGCTCAAAAGAAAGAGAAGCCCCTGAAAGGATTAAGTGCTTTTCAAAAGGTTAAGTAAAGAGTCAGTGTCAGAACTGGGTTAAGAACCCAGTCCCCCTGATTTTCTCTGATGGATCTTCCATCCTCCAAATCCATGCTATCAATGTTTTTTTTTCAAGGATCTCTACTCTTTCTGACCCTATCACCTCCTCCTGGAAGATCCCCTATAGTTTTACTGACTACTCTCAAATCCCTCTCTCGTATCAGCTCTAAGCTTATATATTCAATTATCTGCTACCTAGATGTCCCATTGGTGACCCAAATTTAAAATAATAAGAAATAACATAAGGGGCTTCCCTGGTGGCGCAGTGGTTGAGAGTCCGCCTGCCGATGCAGGGGACACGGGTTCGTGCCCCGGTCCGGGAAGATCCCACATGCCGCGGAGCGGCTGGGCCCGTGAGCCATGGCCGCTGAGCCTGCGCTCTGCAACGGGAGAGGCCACAACAGTGAGAGGCCAGCGTACCGCAAAAAAAAAAAAAAAAAAAAAAAAAAAGAAATAACATAAGTACATTTCCCCCTGCCCACTGCAGGAAAAAGAGCAAAAACCCAAACCAAAAAAGCAAAACACTTGTTCCTCCTAGGTCACCTGAGCCTCCCTATGCCCATTCATACAGTCAGTCATCTTAGACAGAAATGTGGAAGTTAGCATTTTTTTAACTCTTCAATTTTTTCTAAATTATCATTTCTATACCAGGATATATGCCATGTCTTTTAGGTTTTGCCTCATTTAACCCTGCCAACAAAACCCTGATAAAAAATTCATGCAACTAGAATTCAAGAAGGTGATAGGGTAAAAAAAAATTAAAGGAATTTAATATATTTGCCATTCATGCTTAGCACCATCACCTTCTCTTTCTTTCACATGTGTCAAGACCTACTGACCGTTCCACAGTCCTCCCACTCTGACGGCCACTGTCTTCACTTGCAACCTCTGAAACTCTCCGGGACTAGTGCAGTAGATCCCAGGTGGTATCTCTGTCTCCAGTGTCACCCCCTTCAATTCAATCCTCCACTTTGCCAGAACAATGAACTTGCTGAAAGTATCAGTTACTTCCGGTTCCAAACAAGATGGGGAAGTTGCACGGGCTGGAGGTTGAATCATCTCAGAGTTATGCCCGTTAACTAACAGAAGTATTTAGGGAAACTCTTGGAGGAAAGAAGGTAGTTAGGTCTCAGGATCTTTCCTGAGACAGGAAAGATCTAATGGTTATGAATTAGGAAGTGATCTGGGGAGCAGGGAAATTATTGATAAGTCTTAGAGATAACTAGGTTTACGTTAAGATAAAGCTAGACACTATGAGAATAAAATAAAATGTATTCTTCTAAAACCAGCAAAAGAAAATTCAATCTATCCAAAGGAGGGAAGGAAAGCAGTTTAAAAAAAAAAAAAACCAAAAAGAAATGGCATTCGAAAACATTAAGCAAGACTAAAAAGTCTTAATAAAAATACTTAAAACAAGTAAAATTGGGTGTAAAGTCACTAACTAAATAACAGAGACTAATATTGCATTTAAACTATACACAATACGTAGGGGAAAAAAACAGCAACCCATTTAAAAGTGAAAGTATAAAACAAAATTAAAATAAGGGATTATAAAAAAGAAGATAAAAACAAAATCTAGGATAGTACTTTTAATATCAGACAAATGGAATGCAAGGTAAAAAGCATTACAAATGACCATGAGAGATATTATATACCAGCAAAAGGAAAAATCAATAAAGATTTTATGATCATGAAAATATATGCATCTAACATAATGGCCTCAAAATTTTAAGGCAACAACTATGCCAAAAAACAGGTAAATCAAAAATGCATTTAGCAATCAACAAAAAAAGGAAAGCTTAAAAAATCCCCCATATTTCTGGGAATTAAAATACTTAACTATTAAACAACCTGGGGAGGAAATAAAATAGAAATAACTAAATACTGAGTTAAGTAACAATAAAAGTAATATATATCAAAATCTGTGTGGTGCAGCTGAAACGTGAGGATTCACCCCAAATCCTTGGCTGCAGTCTGAACAGGCTACAGCTCTTATGGCCATACCCATATCACAGACTTGTAGACAAGGAGAATTACCAGAGCTAAAGAACAATTTCATAAAAATTAAAGGGTACTCATTAAGAACATATAATTCATTAGGAAGATACAATCCTAGAAATGTATGCACCTGTGCACCTAGGAAAAGAAAAAAATAAATATTTCAAATCAGTGATCTACAAAAAGGAGAGCAAATTATACCCGAAGTAAGAACTAAGAAAGAAATAATAAACATAAGAGCAGAAATCAGTGAAACAGAAAATCAGCAACAGTTTGTTCTTTAACTCGTAGCAAGACTAATCACAAAAACAAGAAAACAAAATAACATTAATAATGGAAAAGGCGATATCGCTACAGAGCCTACAGATAATGAACAGATAATAAATATTACAACTATATGCCAATAACTTAGATGAAATAAACAATTTCTTCAAAAAAATAGAAACATAATTTACCAAAACATAACCAAAAAAAAAAAACCCAAAAAAATCTGAATAGTCTATCTGTTAAGAAAAATTGAATTCATTATCAAAATCCTCTGCACACAGCGATATAACTGTTCTGTATCCTGATTATGGTGACAATTATGCAATGCTACACATGCGTTAAAACTCAGAACAGTAACCAAAAAAGAACATTTTGCTGTATGGTATTTTTTAATTAAATTAAATGCTTTTAGAATCTTTGCACAAAGAAAACTCCAGGCCCAAATGTTTTCAACTATTGAATTTCACCAATTATTTTTAAAAGAAATAAAATTTTACAGAAGTTCTTTCAGAAAATAGTGCAAACAGGAACACTCCATCACACATTTTATAAGAGCAGCATAACGCCAATACCAAAAGCCAGCAGATACTACACAAGGGAAGAAAATTAAAGACAATTCTTAATGGGCATAGTTGTAAAAATACTTAATAAAATATCAACCAAAAAAAAATTCAGTAAGAGGTAAAAAGAATAATACATAATGATAACTTGTTTTTACCCCAGGAACTCAAGGTTGCTTTAAAGTTTAAAATCAATCAATGTAATTTACCAGATAGAGGAAAAAAACTATATGATATCTTATTAGAGGCAGAAAGAGAACTGTACAAAATTCAAAATCCATTGCTGATAAAAACAAACAAACATCTCTAAGAAAACTAGAAATAGAAGGAAACTTCCTCAATCCAATAAAGAGCAACTATGAAAAAGTTATAGTTAACATCACACTTAATGGTAAAAGAGTCAATTCTTTCCCCATAACGTAAGGGACAAGGCATGGTTATATCTCCCCTCACTAATAAGTGAAGTTAGCAGTCCACAGACAAGGTCAATGCACAAAAATCAATTGTATTTCCTTATCTAAACATCAAACAACTTGAAAACGAAATTCTAAAAAATTAAATGTATGGCAGTATCAAAAAAAAAACCATAAAATACAGTTACATTTTACAAAAGACATGCAATGCCTCTGCACCAAAAGTAGGGAGCCACTACTGAAACAAATTAATAAACAAAAGGACAGAGAGATACACTATGTTTTCGAATTGGAAGTCTCAATATTGTTAATATATTTATTTTCCTTAAATTGATCCCTCATAATTCAATGCAATCCAAACAAATTCTAAAAGGCTTTTTAAAGAATTACAAGTCAATTCTAAAATGTGTATGGAGCTCTAAAGGATCTGGAACACCCAAAACAATCTTGAAAAACAAGAATAAAGTTAGAGAACTCACAACACCTGACTTACCATGAAGCTACTTTAATCGAGTCAGTATGGTACTGACATAAGTTTAGCATGAAGATCAATGGAATAAAACAGTCTTGAAACAGAATAAATATAGTCAGCTGATTTTTGACAAAGACACTAAGGCAATCTGATGAGGGAAGAAAATCTTTTCAATCATTATTTCACAGATTTCAATAAATCTACGAAAAAAATTGAACCTTGACCTCTGCCTCACACCATACATTAAAACTAATTTGAGACAGGTCAAAGGTTTAAATATTAAGGCTAACCTAAAAAGCTTCTGGGAGAAAACTTAGGAGAACATCTCAGTAACCAGAGGGTAGGCCAAACCTCCATAAAGACACAGAAAAAAATATTTATCTTAAAAAAATAAGTTAGACTTCATTAGAATTAAAAACTGCTTACCCAAAAACACAGTTAAAAAGAAATACAAAGATAAGCCGAAACACTGGGGAAAAAATGTTGTAATACATACATCTGGCAAAAAACTTCTATTCAGAATATAGAAAGATCTCACACATCAAAAAAAGGCAACCAGCCCAATTTAAAAAATTGTCAAGGAACTTGAACAGAAACTACAAAAAAGAAGATATATAAATGGCCAAAAAGCACATAAAAAGATGCTCGACATCATTAGTCATCAGGAAATGCAATTAAAACCATGTGATACTACTTCATTGAACAACTAGAATAGCTAAAATTAAAAAGAATGAGGGGCCCAAATGCTGGTGAGGTTATGGAGTAACTGGAACTTTCTTATACTTGGGGAGGGAGGGTAAAATGCTACAACCACGTTAGAAAACAGTCAGGTTCTTATAAAGTTACACACCTTCCCTATGTCCCAGTAATTCCACTCCAAAGAGAAATGAAAATATATGTCCACAAAGACTTGCACAAGAGTATTTACAGCTGCTTTCTTCATAATCGTCAAAACGTGGAAACAACCCAAATGTCCATGAACAAGTGAGTGAATAAACTGTAGTACACACACACACACACACACACACACACACACACGGTGGACTACTAGTCAGATTTTTTTTTTTTTAAACAGTGAACTGATACATGCAACAGCTCGGTGAATCTCAAAAAGGATAGTTAAACAAAAGGAGGCAGATACAACAAAGGTACCTACTGAATGACTCCGTTTGTATGAAGTTCAAGAACAGACCAAACTCATCCATGGTGAAAGAAATCAGAGCGGTGGTTGAGTATGGGGGGATGGGAATTAACAGGCAGGAGAAATAAAGACTCTCTCTGGGGTGATGGGCATGCCCTACATCTCAAGTGGGGTGCTGGCTACACAGACGTATCCAGTTATCAAAATTCATTGAACTGTACATTTAAGATGTGTGCATTTCACTGTATGTAAACTCTTCCTGAATAAAAATGAATTTAGTAGTGAAGAGAAAGATGTGCTTTCCATCTAGAGTGTCTGCCTGGGAATAAACCATATTCTTCGTCAGGGAAAAGCGAAATGAGACATGCTTCAGTGAAAAAGGCCGTTCAAGGGAGACCAAGTAAGAAAAAGTCAAAGGCAGAGGAAGAACAGTGGTCTGGTCGAGTGAGAAGAGAAATCAAGACTGAGTCAGAAGGGGGAGGTACAAGCCAAACAGGAAGACACGAGTGAGCTGAACGTAAGTAGTAGAAAATAACAGACGTACAACTGTGTTTCAAAATAATCCAGCTACTGTGTTTAACTCCAAAAAGAACTAAAGGCAATTTTATTTGGAAATTGTCCCCTTCTTCCCTCGACACCTCTGTTAATCAAATGGGAAACAAGGAGAGGGGAATTCGGGGAAGGTATCAACCTGAACACATCCCTTTCTTTTCTTTTTTTAAATCAATTACCTTCAATATAATCCAGGGCTAACATCCTGCCTGTGGCATCTGATCACTGATAAACATCAAGAGGTCACATGTTCCTATTTATGTATTTACATATACACATGCTAGGATAATGAGATTCACAATCTATTCATTCCTTTAATAAGTGAATGAAACTATGAGCACGAGTCCCTCTGAGGGAGTATCCTAGTTAACTGAAGCCGGCCTTGGAACCAGAGATAACGTTACTCCTCCTTCCAGTTGAATTAATAAGACAAGCAGGAGATGACTCACAAGAGCAGTTGATGAAGCAATTAATGCCAACTCTCTCTCTTACTCATCCCCTCCAGTTTAAGAATTAACCCTGGCTGAAAAAGGAGACACCATGTGAGCAAACTGAACTTTACCATACCACGGAGCTATAAGGGATGAGTAGGAGGGTTTCTGTCCAAACTCTGAATCTAGGGGGACCTCTACATGATTAAGCTTCAATAAGACTGCATTAATCAGCACTGCTTCCTCAATTTCAACTTACCAATGCTGGCTTTACAGGAATTGCTTTCTGAGACTTTCCTACAAAATCAGCTTACTCACTGAATTTTTAAAAAGGAGAACAGAGCCAAAAGACATCACTGGCCTCTGGTGCACACACATGTGTGAATAAGCATCTCCGGATTTGAGCTGATGCCACGGAATAACGATTTGTCAATGTTATTTAGGCTACTTGTGTGAGACCTGCTTAAACATCTAGTTTAGGCGATTTCGGTGGGTATGGAGGACGGGGTTAAATATTAAATTCAGTTGGTTTGTCATAATGCATACAGTTCTCCCGCCATCCTACTACCCGCCCTCACCCTTAAAGGGTGGTCCCTAGGACCACAGCATCAGTATCATGGGGGGAATTTGTTAGAAATGCGTATTTTCAGGCCCCAACAGATTAAATCAGAAACCCTGGGGCCCAGGAATCTGTGGTTTCACAAGCCCTCCAGGTAATTCTGATGCCAGCTCAGTTTGAGAACCAGTGCCCCAGGGTATGCTCCTCTGGCCCAGTGTTTCTGAACCCCCTATCTCTCCGCTGTGTCGGATGGACAAAAAGTTAGATTCAATTGCCCTAGTTTTGCAGTACCGGAGTCCAGAGAGCTTAGGTCACTTGCCCGGGACCACAATGTTGAAGAGTGGCCAAGCCAACATTAAAAACAACTCTCGTGCGTACGGGGGTTTATAATCTGTTCAAAATGCATTTCCAGGGCTTCCCTGGTGGCGCAGTGGTTGAGAGTCTGCCTGCCGATGCAGGGGACACGGGTTCGTGCCCCGGTCCGGGAAGATCCCACATGCCGCGGAGCAGCTAGGCCCGTGAGCCATGGCCGCTGAGCCTGCGTGTCCAGAGCCTGTGCTCCACAACGGGAGAGGCCACAGCAGTGAGAGGCCCGCATACCGCAAAAAAAAAAAAAAAAATGCATTTCCAAAAGAACCCTGTGAGGTAGTCAGAACTGTTATGATTATCCCTCATTCCCAGATGAAAAGGCTGGGCTCGGGGAGGTTAAGGCCTTAAGTCTATTACAAACTAAGCACCAGAGCTGAGACCAGAGCACCCCATTTCCTGATCTCTACATCAGTGTTCTTGCTGCTCCTGCTGAGGGCCTGGCACCCCTACACTGTATGCCCACGCACGTGTGCCAGCACCCACGTGTGTGAGAATTTGCACATTGAGAAAGGATGGTAAATAACAGGAATCCCATGTCTTAGCCCGGACTGTAAGATTAAAAATAATTCAATAAAGCGTAACAGTCCAATTCTGACTGGCCCCATGAGCACGCACTGCTGCTACTCTAATTTCTCACTTCCGCCCACCTTTATGAGCTGCCCCCATATCACCAGATTTAGAAGAACACCATCTGACTGAGATGAAACCCACTTGGGAGGGCACCCACTCCCACCAACATTTGTAAACAGCTTCCCCAAAAGAGGGGGATGGCAAATTCCCTTCAGCCTTTCTGATCCAGTCCCTTTTAAAGCTTTCCTTTTTAGCACTTTTTAAAAATACATATTGACAGGTACATACTGCTACATATAAAACAGATAACCAACAAGGACCCATTGTATAGCCCAGGGAACTCTGCTCAATTTTCTGTAATAATCTAAAGGGGAAAGGATTTGAAACACGATACATGTATATGTATAACTGAATCACTCTGCTGTACACCTGAAACTAACACAACACTGTTAATCAACTGTACTCTAATATAAAATTTAAAAAATTTTAAATACCTATATTCACTTTGGAATATACAGATATGACAAAGAAGGAAATACAAATCTCTCAGATGACACTTAATATTTATCCTGAGTTTCTTCCTAAGCACAGACATACCAATAATTAATAATATGTAAGTATTACTTAATTTTTTAAAATTTGGAATATGTCATATATTGTCTTGTATACATTTCTTTGAAAGCTCTACGAAACAGAGTATTTATATTCTAATTCTAGTTTTAACATGCTGCAAAGAGGGGTTATTAATGCACTAAACTAATAAAAAAATTTATCCTAGGTGAATGCTTATCTAGATCAATTCCAGGAATTAAGAGCCATGGAACTTGCCAGCTAATTCACACCATACAGTGTCAGGAAATCACAGGAACAGGCTTACTGAACTGCAGTCTCTACCTAGTCCACTGCTTTGGGCGTGAACGTAAGTTGGGTTCTTTCATTTTCAACATTATTACCTGCAGTGGACATACACTCCCCCATACTCTCCATACACCCACACTCTGCCCCTTCCAGGCCCCCATTATTACTCACTTGGGTAACAAAAGGTCTTACAACTCTCCCCTTTGAACTCATCCTCCACACTGGGTCACATCTAAGACACACTGCATGTACCACCAAAAATAATAAAAATAGGTGACGGTACTGGGCGCATCTCATGGGATGCTACACGCTTTTCATACATGGTTATATCTTTATGACAACTGTAAGAGGCAAACGTTATCATGCTACTATTATAGATTAGTATTCCAAGGCTTCAAGAGGTTAAATAACTTGGTCCAAGTCACACAGCTAATAAGATTTAGAGCAGCACGTCTCCGGAACCTAGATACCATTTATTTGTTAACTCAGAAAATGGCATGTCTCTCTGTCATCAACAGCAGTAGTTCCCAATATTATTTTTTAATCCAAAATTTTGCATACTTTGAGCAATAGATATTTAACTCTTAATATCTGTTAATCAAGAAAATACACAGCAATCAAAAAGATACTATTGATTGAGTAACACTTTAAATGAATTTTGGGTTGATGAATCGTCATATCAGCCAGCTACATATATTTGGGACGAAGCTCTGATTTCTGTTAGTGACATTAATTACTAAAACTACACACAATGCTTATTGAGCATATGGATGGGTAGGCCCTCTTTTATAAGAACTGTGGTCTCCCATGTGTTCTGAAATCTACAGGTTAGAAACCCCCAGAATGTAAACTAAAGTCCTCATCATGAAATGCCATGGGCTCCACTATTTGGGCCCAACCTACATTTCCAACTGTGTTTCCTGTCCCCGCCTCGCCACATACCCTTACACCCTACCTCTGGCTGTGGTAAGACAAGTATTCCCACACTACTGGACTTCACACCTTGAGGCCCTCAAGACACATCCATTGCAAGCCTCTGCCTGAAGAACTCTCTTTTGAGACACAGCTCAAACATCTCCAACTCTGTGGAGCCACCTCTGACAACACCCTTACCCACACCCTGCCAAGGCCGAATTAACACATCTTTCCTTTTACGTGATCACAGCCCCACGATGACATTTAAACACACTGCAAATAAAAGGATGTGCAAATATCTGACTCTTGTAAATAGTGCTGCAATGAACATTATGGTACATGACTGTTTTTGAATTATGATTTTCTCAGGGGATATGTCCAATAGTGGGATTGCTGGGTCATATGGTAGTTCTATTTTTAGTTTTTTAAGGAACCTCCATACGAACCTAGGGGCAGGACAGGAATAAAGATGCAGATGTAGAGAATGGACTTGAGGACATGGGGAGTGGGAAGGGTAAGTTGGGACGAAGTGAGAGAGTGGCATGGACACATATACACTACCAAACGTAAAATAGAGAGCTAGTGGGAAGCAGCCGCATAGCACAGGGAGATCAGGTCAGTGCTCTGTGACCACCTAGAGGGGTGGGATAGGGAGGGTGGGAGGGAGACACAAGAGGGAGGGGATATGGGGATATATGCATACGTAGAGTTGATTCACTTTGTTACACAGCAGAAACTAACACACCATTGTAAAACACTAACACCCCAATAAAGATGTTAAAAAAAAAAACAATCTGAGTCTTCCTCTCATCCAAATTTCCAGAGGGTAAGGATAGCATTTATTCATCGGTGTCCTTAGCCCTTCCCTCCACTCTTAGCATCGGGCAGGTGCTGGTAAATGAATATCGATGCCAGCCTGGCTGGTGATTTTACCTGGGGAAATCAGTTTGGAAAGTAGCTCCTGCCACTGAAGAAGCTCTATTTCAGTGTGTTGCCAGGGCTTATCATCTGTAAACCGTAAAACTCCCAACGTTCCACCTCCAAAAGTAGGAGGCGAGTACTCACACAGGCAACTGGAAAATCTGAGTTCAGTTTCTGGCTCTCCCACTAAGAAGCTCCCTGACCTTTACGCAAGTCTCATTCTTTCTCTAATCCTCCATTTGTTCACCGAATTTGGGTGGGAGGAGTGGGACTTCGAGTTCTTCCCTGTTGCAATTCTATGACTTGCAAATTCTACAGACCAAGGTTGGCAAACATTTTCAGAAGTGCACCCAATAGTAAATATTTCAGGCTTTGTGTTGGCTTACCATCCCTTTCACAGCTACTCAACTCAGGTCTGTAGTTAAACTGCAAAAGCACCCGCAGACATTAGATCAATGAATGGACATGGCTGTGTTCCAATAAAACTTTACAAAAACAGGCAGCCGGCCAGATATGGCCCACAGGCCACAGTCTGCCTACGTCTGCTCTGGGCAGATGCCTCCATGTTGCTGTGCAGTTCCCAGTGCTTGATCTGAAGATATAATTCATGGGGTGTTTTATTGCAAAGTCTCTGAGTGTCTTATAAAGAATACAACAAGGAGGATAACAAGATACATACCACCACTCCCCCCCCCCCCAGGAACCTGGAAACGGCGAAAAGAGATGGCCAAGTCAAAGGTTTACGGTAAGAACTAGACTTAATGGCTTAGAATATGCACATACCAAGTCAATGAAGAAAGCAACACACCACCACCACTGCCCCCTGCCCCAGCCAGTACCTGTGAATTACATTCATATATTTAAGAAAAGATTGTGTCTTCAGAAGGGGGCACGGGCTGGCTCAGCCAGGGAAATAGAGTCCCTAAAGCAAACGTGGGCAGTGTCAAGCTGTTGGGGGGAAGAAAGTGGCTTCACTGGCTAGACCACCCTAGTGAGATGACTATAGCCAACGACTGAAGGGTTTTTGGTCCCACTAGAAAAACATCCTTCTCCTGAGATGAACAGAGAAGCAGACTGTGTTAGATGGGTGCTACTGAACCCACTTCCTTGCTCACGAAGCAATTACCTAACTCCCTATAAAACGTTTCTCGAGGAGACGTGGGAGATGCAGGTAGCAGTAGTATAACCCCTACTGCTACCTGCATCGAGAGAGCAGCAATTTCTCAAGGTGAATCAATAGAGTAGCTCCCAGCTACGATTTACATTCCACGGTAGCTTGACACAGAGCAGGCGCTGGTCGTGGGGACCTGAGGGTACATTAGTGATGTGTTTCACTGTGAACTACCACGCCAGCATAACGGTGCCAGCTCCAGCTAGACGTTACTTAGCTCTGAGTCAGTGTGGCAAGCCCTGGACACAGACCTGAAGCCACCTCTGGGCTGAGGGGCTAAGGGTGGCAAGCGTGTGGAGACCCAGCCGGCCCTCTCTGACGGCCTGGCTGGCATACCACTTTCAGCTCTGCTCACTTTCAACTGGTTCCTGCAGTCCTTATGGGACACTGAAGCCAAAGCACTGGCTGCTTCAGGACAGAGTTTATGTTTGCATCCCTATGTACGTGTACAATGAAAATTGGCAGCAGATCTAAGTAAATAATCTAAAAACCGGAGCTAAGTCAAAACAAGCAACAGGCAAGTACTCACAGTCCTAATCAGCGACTGGCACAGCTGTGACCATAAAGTGTGATGCAGTTCATGTAAGGTTTATTTAAAAACCTCAATTGTGGCAAAGGGTCAGTGATGTCCAGAAAATGCTAGCTCTTTTGCCCTGCTGAAAAACAAAGGCTCAGTACTGAAGTCGGAGAAGTTTTAGTCACAAAAATATGACAATGAATTGTGCCTGGTAATATGCCTGGAGTAAAATGAAACAGAGGGCACCAGAAGGTCAGGGCCTGCTTCCCTAAATCATGCCAGGATATGCGAGGCCAAACAGCCCCAGACCAAGGAGGAAAATCAGAGCTCACTGCAAAGGAGAAGGAGTATGAAGCACCTCCTTTCCTGTTCACTGTGACACGATCCAGTTTCCTCCTTCTGTTCCAGAACTTCTAACCTACAGGTCATGCTCACAGTCACAGAAGAGCCGATGGAATAAGTGAGTTCCCAAGGAAAACTCTTACTTTCCCATTTGCAGTGTGTTTCACTGGCAATGCTATGCTCAGAGGTACGATCCAAGTAAGAATTAAATATGATATGCTCGTTGGTCAATTATCAAAATGTAAACTAACGGCTATAGCGGACACCATCTGAGCTGCCAAGAATGTGAACACTGTGATTCTAGCAGGAAAGAACACTCCCCGCCCTGCTTGGTCTTCGGCTACGTTTGCCCTTGACTACAACATACTCACCTATGTGTGTGTATAATGTAGACACAAAGATGACCGTGAACTTTGGAGCCTAGTTTTTCACTTGGAATTTCCAAGGAGGAATTCCACTTAGCCTAAGTGCAGCTATGCAGCAAGATAAAGTTGTCATTTTCTAAGTATTTCTACCTATCAAAATTTTGGAAGTGGCTTTCTTTCCCTGACCATCGTACTTCTTGGGGACGGTGTATTAATTTCCCATCACATTTAACGTAGTGCCTTGCATAGAATGAGTATTCAATGAACAGCTGCAGGGCTGACCTCACAGTATCAATACCAATGAACAGAAGTCCGGCCTTCCAAGTAACTTTATAACATAAGCAAAATGCTACATAACAGAAAATGTTAGTGGCTCTGTAGTCCTCATTCTCCTTATATAGAAAACGATGAAGTATTTCTATATTAAAAACTCCCCAGGGCAGAGTGAACATGCCTATCTTTCTATACCCCCCAAAGCAGAGGACGAAAGAGCAAGTTTACTTCACTTGTGCAGATTGAGAAATCACCTTTTAAATTCATGCTGAACAGCTAAATGGAGCAGCAGACTGTCAAAAACTGTCAAGTGAAATAATTATTGATTGGAGCTTTAAAATTAAAAATGAATGTAGGTTAATAGACGAAGATGGCTTGAAGAAAAAGCATATAATCTAAAACTAGAAAAATCAGACAGTGCATCTGCCAGTCAGGCTTGTCGGGCTTAGAATGAAAGAATTCAAAGAAAACGATGATAATAATGAAAAAAACTTAAGCACACACGGCCTTTGTGAAGGCCTAGGATAACAGAGCCAGGCTCTCCTGATGGCCCGCACCCGACTTGCCCTCCCCTCCCTCAGACATTGACATAAAGGCCGGGAGCTGGGCTGAGAGACTGAAATTGGTGGTCATCAGCTCAGTGATCTTCATCCTAATGGACTCAATCATGGTCTCCACTCCGTGACAACCCTCCTCCTGGAGAGGGGTGTCCTTCAATAATACCCATCCCTGGACCGACAAAGCTCAAACGTATGGCTATACTGAGCTGCAGATCCATGTGTGTAAGTTAACAAACGCCCAGCATCTCCACTTCTCACAGTTTACATACCCAAAACAGAACTCTGGAGGGCATCACCACTGCCCCAGCCTCTTCCTGAACCAGTCTTCCCCTTCTCCGTGAAGGGCACCCCCATCCTGGATTTTCTCTTTTCTTTCCTCGCGACTTCTAATCCATCAAACAAATGCCCTCTGCTCCCCTGAGATGCAGAACTGAAATCCACCCATTGCTCTCCATCTCCCCCGCTACCCTGGGCCTCTGCAATAGCCCCTCAGCCGTCTCCCTGGTTGATTCTTCATCCACCTACAACTATTCTCCCACAGCACCCAAGCCATCTTTTTAGAACAACGGAGATGCCGTCACTCCCTCTGCTTAAATGTCATCCATGGTTCCTGTAATGGGTTGAACGGTGGGCCCCAAAAAGATGTGCTCATGTCCCAGAGCCTGTGACTATGTCCTTTGGTGGAAAAAGGGTTTCTGCAGACGTGCTTAAGGATCTCGAGATGAGATCATCCTAGATTACCTGCGTGGGCCCTAAAACCAACGACCAGTGTCCTTACAAGCGACAGAAGAGGACAAGACACAGACGCAGAGGAGAAGGCCGTGTGAACACAGAGGTAGAGACTGGAGTGATGCTTCCGCAAGCCAAGGAATGTCTGGAGTCACCAGAAGCTGGAAGAGACAAGGAAAGATTCTCCCCTGGTGCCTTCAGAGAGACAGTGTGTGACAGCTTGACTTCAGACTTCTCCCCTCTAGAGTTGTGAGAGAACAAATTGCTGTTGTTTTAAGCCATCAAGTTTGTGGTAATTTGCTAGGGCAGCCCTAATTCAGTCTCCTAGCACATGTAGAATAAAATCGAAGTCCTCTGGCCTCTCATGCCAGAATTAAAGGCTCTTCCTGACCTCAGGGCATTTGCTCAGCCATTCTCTCCACCTGCAGTGCTCTTCTGCTGATTTCCATCTCGCCCCCCAGCACTCCTACACATCACTGAGGTCTCTGCACAAATGTTACATCTTATGAAAGGCTTTCCCTGACTTCCCCAAATAAAATCATCCTCTTGCAGCCACCATCACTCTCTTTCCCCTAACGTACCCTGCTCTGATTTTTGTCTGAAATACAGAGTACGCTTACGGATTTACTAGTAATCTGTGTCCCCTACAAGAACGTAAGCTCTCCGAGGGCAGGGGCTCACACTGCATTCGTTCGGTTACATACCTACCCAGTGTACACATTATACTTGGCACCGAGGAAACGGTCAATAAATATCTAGTTGCATAAAAAGGAATAAATTATTTTTCTTTTCTTCAGCTAAATTAAAAACCTGACTTGATAGCACCATCAAGAGATACTTAAGATTTTCTCTCTGTTACAAGTCCAACAGGCTACCATGATTTTTGAGACTCTCTGAGGGTTACAACCATTCACCCACTCTCTTCTATCAAAACGCAGTTGATAAAGTGTGGCTTTTCCACTTTTATTACTAGAGTCAAGATAAAGCACAGCGTAAAGGAGAGGCCTAGATCCTCTAGCTACCAGCCATGTGACCTTAGGTAAATAATTGCTCTCTTTGAGCCCAGAGAATGGAATGCTGAAACTTGCTATGTCTGTACCCACAGGATGGCCCTGAGAACCAACTGAGGTCATTTATTCAACAAAATATTTCTTCAGATATTGTGCAGGCCAGATGTTGTGCCAGCATGGTGACACAGCCAGAACTCAGACAAGGAATGTCTGCCCTTATCAAGCGCAGAGCCAAGTGTACAGTTTTGTAAACTGTAAACTGTGCAAATGTAAAGGGGGGCGCAATGTGTGCCGGACACTCCAATGTAATCAGCTCCCCACTTCCAAACTGTTCAAGGCCTCCTGCTCCGCGTACTTCTTAACACAAACATAAACCAGAAGACAGGTCTGGAAAGATACTGATTACCCTCTTCGCTCAATCACTCGCACATTTCCCAAAGGCACCTCGTTTGTCCCCCGCGGAGCAATTTCTAACACAGAAAAAACTCAGGAGCTACCATGAACAAGGTTACAGCACCTCGTCATCTCAGAACGGGGATGCGACAAACCACAAGATGTTATGTTTTCATTATCTCAAAATAAACACACTGTGTTTTAAACATGTACCAGGTGGGTTTGCAATGCCAACTTAACGTAGTTCATTCGTGGCCCTGTCACGGTCATTTTTTTTATTAAAGTGTAGTTGATTTACAATGTTAGGTTAGTTTCAGGTGTACAGCAAAGTCATACATACACATATATATTCTTTTTCAGATTCTTTTCCATTATAGGTTATTACAAGATATTGAGTATAGTTCCCTGTGCTATACAGTAGGTCCTTGTTGTTCATCTATTTTATCAACTCACAGACACAGAAAACAAATTTATGGTTGTCATGGTCATTTTTAATTGTGTAAAAAAGGTAACCCATGGCTTGTTTTCCGTAACTCATACTTAACATCTTACCCTCGAAGATATCCGGACCTTTCAATTTTGCATTAGTGGTTCTTATAGAACTTTGGAGGGACAGAGAATTCTTTGAGGATCTGGTGAAAGCTACAACCCTCGCCCCAGAAAAACACATATTCGTATAACATCATGTAAATACAGTTACTGGGGAGCCGTGGGGCATTCTGAGAAAGTCCAGTGACCATAAATGCAGACTCCCCACCATCTTACTGCAGTGTCAGCCCACGGGCGCCTCGCCCAGCCTCCTCCCCTGATCACCCACCTGTATTTCTCTCCCCTTCTCTCCTCTTGTATGAGTGCCGAACCCACAGTAAATATTAATTTTAAAAATCCAAAATAATAGGAAAAAACTTAAGCTTAAACAGAGAAAATATGTCAAATTATAAAGCATCTGAGTCATTATAGTAACCAAACCTGATTCTATACCAGCTTTGCTAAGCACTATTAATAGTTTCTATAATTTAGGTTTAATTTAATGTTTTCTAAAATTAAGGTTTTGTCACTCAAGTTCTTTAAATGAATAAGTTAATGCATCTAACTTGCTAAAGTTGAACATATAGTGTTGCTTCCCCTGCTCTGTAACAACACCAGCAGTGAGTAACAATACTAGCAGTAAGTGTGAGTAACAATACTAGTCTCCTACTCTGCTCAAAAGCTTTGTTACAGTTAGGAGTTAAAAGAAAAAAATTTTTTTAAACTATGTCAGATTTTTTCTTCCAAAAAAGGTACAAAGAGGGCTTCCCTGGTGGCGCAGTGTTTGAGAGTCCGCCTGCCGATGCAGGGGACACGGGTTCGTGCCCCGGTACGGGAGGATCCCGCATGCCGCGGAGCGGCTGGGCCCGTGAGCCATGGCCGCTGAGCCTGCGCGTCCGGAGCCTGTGCTCCGCAACGGGAGAGGCCACAGCAGTGCGAGGCCCGCGTACCGCAAAAAAAAAAAAAAAAAAAAAGGTACAAAGAATTTTTATCCAGGAACTTTAAATGTGCACTGTCATGCATAAAGTTGTCTTTAAATAAGGTTGGTATGCTACATTTTAAATACTTAAGGTTATGTTCATATAAATATTTATGCAGGCTTCTTTATTTCTAAGAAGAATCCTACCAAGGATTAAAAGCCAGTGCCATGATTTATAAATCATTTCACCTAAAAATTCTAAACTCTGAATTCTTTAAAGTTATTTTCCAATGGAAGAGGCCATTCCTTCAAGAGACAGAGTGACATACTATATTATCTTTCTTTCATACTTCAAGATTTCAGGTGGGCCATCTCTGGGGACATTTTCACTTTATAAAAAAGACGCCTTTTTGTCATCCTTTAAAAGGCAGTCTATCCTTACACACTTAAAATGAGTTCAATTACCCACAGTCGGATTGCACAAAACTTATTACTATAAATCATCTACCAAAAAACAAGCTATGATAATTTCTTAATCCTAAAAGAAGGGCTAAGAGACAAAATTCAAATGCAATCTTTTAAAGATAAGAAAATTGCTACGTATCATCCCTTTAGTTAAACCTTTTATTTATAAATCTAGCAAATTTCCCTGTGTAGACTAAATTTCCTTAAGCTTTTCTGGACAAATTCCCTGCATTCAACAGCATAAGTTCCAATGTTTAGTCAGAAAAGAGGCTATGGAGCATTAAGATAATTACACAATCTGAACTTCTAAGTATATATATTTTTTAAATTAATAACATAGTGTACTTCCTTGCTTAGAAGGAAATTTAAATTACAAAGAATCTGACTTTCAAAATTCCTGAACGCCAAAGCCATTAAAAACAGCCCGTGAGCCATGGAGCTTCACGAAACATTTATCACAGTATAACATTTCTGTAATACGAAAGTTTCTGGCCATCACGTAATTTCAAATTCATGTCCATGTTCACTCCATCCACAGTGTTTTTTAGCATAAAACTAAAGCGTGTTGATTCCGGCACAAATCATAAAAGAGACTATGAGGAATGTTCAAAGTAACCTCAACCATGATGACTTCACATTCAAAAGATTTTTCTCATGTTAATAACATTTAAATCTTTGCCTCTGTCTGACTCAACACGCCTCAGACTGGAAGGTGAACCAAATAAGCTCCTTCAGCCAGGTGTGGGAAAAACTTCACTGTCCTAAGTACGAAGTGGATGGCAGTCCATTTTTCAACTGGACAGGCTAAACATGGGCACATTTCATGAGACACTGAAACAGGCAAGGAGGAAAAAACAAACAAACAAAAAAAACTTACCTCCAATTCCTCAGTAGGAATCTAAAGAAAATTCATGAAATCTCAGCAGATTCTTTAAGGTGTCTTTTTGATTAATGGGAAATCCAAAGTCCCCAGGCATTCAGATTCTGTGGGCGTCAATGTTCTCCTCCAAGCACTTATGGTCATAAAGGAGCTGTAACATCTTCTTCCATGACAATGGCCTCTAATCAAATCAAGTGTTCACCCTCAGATAAGCTAGGACCTGGGACCTGGAACCCTTTGTTGCAGTGTTTGCACCTGGACTAACCTCTCCTTGAGCAACAAAATACAAAAAAACTATATGGGACTAAAAATAGCTGCGTCCATGTGCAGTTGGGGCAAACTACAGACAACAAGATACAAAAAGCCAACTGCCACTTCTGAGGATCCAGGAGCAAAAGCAGGGTACTGGGCATGCCCCCTGCACACAGCACCACCAAAGGGGCAAGAAGACCGCCTAAGCCGCCCCTCCAGCCTGACCCCTGGACCCATCCCTACCCTCGCCACATGTAAGGAACCAGATCATCCCTCCTTGGGGAGTGAGCAAGGGAACCTGTTGTTTTTGCTCCCTTCTGCTGCCGCAGGGGCCCCAGAAAAGCCTCACCTGAATTTCTTGTCTGGCCTCTTATCATTTTCTGTTGATAAGAATCCCGGTCAGCAATGATACTTGGGAGGGTATAATTTTACTCCATCCACCGCCACCACCAGAGCAAGCAACTCCATGAATAGGGTGGATGGAAATAGTCCCTGGAGCTGACTATAATCTCATTGTGACAGAAAAATTCCGATGTAGGGTGGATGGAAATAGCCTCTGGAGCTGACTATAATCTCACCGTGATAGAAAAATTTCGATGGGCCACTCGATGAGACAGATGAGGGTTGTACATGGACGAGCAGTACTTGGGCAGCACTCCTTCTTAGCACTGTGCAGATTCACATCTTCCCCAGCAAGGTCAAGGCCCAGGGCTATTCCCAATTAGACCAGAGAATGACAGGAAGTGGAGAAGCCCGAGGCCACCATGGGGTTCCCAAACAAATGCAGCTCATTTTAACAAGTCAAACCTGTTGATCAGTAATGGTCCACTTGAGGGAAGGAAGGTCAGAAGATTGAAAATAATTTACTTAGTAAGTTTTAAAGAATGAAAGTGCATCTACGGTTTCCACCCCACAATCCCTTGGACAATTAAAATGAAAAGCACATTCATGTCTTTTTGCTTTACATGGTGTATCTTGCTTTGTATCTGTTGGACACTGGACGCCTTCTCTAGAGCCTTCTTAAGCAAGAAAGCAGAGTTTTCTGTTTACTCAGGTTTCCAGAACTGCTATTTATTACTCCACTACAGCATGTTTTCATTCCAGAGGAGTGTGATTGTTAATTTGTTATTGCGAGTTTCTTAAGGAGTCAAAACATCCAGAGAAAAGCATGAGCTACACGGGGCAATAAAGGCTAGAAAATGTCTCAACAACATGGAAATGACTCGCTGCCTGAAGATCTGAGGCTTAAGAAACACTCTACCCCTCAATTCACGGTAAATTTGTTCGGATGAAACAGAAAACAGCTCGGACCAGTTTTCAAATCAGAAACCAAATTCAGAAAAACATCTAACTTGAAATATCCTATGAAGAAGACTTATAAACTATGTTTCCCTCCTCTCTCTAATCAGTGAGGTCAATTATCACTTGCACTCAGGGTACATATTTGGTTACTGCCTACTCCCACCTTCTCTCCTCCAACAAAACTTTTGCCCAGATAAGGGAGAGAGTCGTCTCCATACAAACGGACTACACTCAGGCCAGCATTCTTCTGCACCACTTTTAAAAAAAGAGGACAAAGCATCCAAGGGAAGCCTAAGCATTTCTATGAGGAAAGACTCCATAAATGCAGACCTTTTTGATCAATTCAGATCCCAGTGCACAAGGAGCAAATACACAGGGGCAGGAATGATCGGTAAATATTTGCTAAATAAAAGCAGCTGGCGTTTCTCTATCCTCTTGACCCCGTGTCCAGCAAGTTCCCCTTCCCCACCACACCCAGAGACGTTTTCCTTTTGGTTATAACATGGAAGCCAATCACTGGATTAAGATGAAATACTAGGAAGGAGCTCTTCACACTCAGTGAACTATAAAAAGTTGGGGGTGGGGTGTTCGCAGTAATATTCGAAGAGGTTGCAGTATAAATCTTAGTGTCACTGCTAAGCTGAATCAGAAAACATCTAAGGTCACAGAACTCATCTTTGAGGATGATGCCAATTATCATTTTTCAATACAAATTACCAAGACCCCTTGAACACGATTATGTATGACACAGAATAATTTCTTAACAGGGTCCTGTTTCAGGTGGCTCTCCCAAGAGTTCAAGCCATATGGAGCCTAATTAAATAGTCAACTTATTCCCTCCTTGGTCTGAACTTGTATGACATAATATTTCAAAGGCTATTTTTTTCCAGAGAGTAATTCACTTGAAAACATAGTGGCTTATTACCAAAAGCCTCCTCAATTATGAAGTCATTCCTCTCATGTACAAAGACGGTTACAGCCATAAATAAATGGCCAAATTCCATTCCATCTCTTTCTATCTCTCCCTCCCCTATCTCTTGCCCTAGTAAATTTAAGATCAGTAAGTTCAAAATTTTCAAATATTCATAAAATCATAAAGTAAATGGATGCCTTAAATATGATAAAGGAACAATCAATTTATTTATTTATTTATTTATTTTTGCTGTACGCGGGCCTCTCACTGTTGTGGCCTGTCCCATTGCAGAGCACAGGCTCCGGACACGCAGGCTCAGTGGCCATGGCTCACGGGCCCAGCCGCTCCACGGCACGTGGGATCTTCCCGGACCGGGGCACGAACCCATGTCCCCCGCATCGGCAGGAGGACTCTCAACCACTGCGCCACCAGGGAAGCCCGGAACTATCAATTTTTGATCCAGATGTAGATAATTAGGGAAGAGGAATAAATGAAATGCATAAGTAATGCCAAAATATTAAGACGACGGTAGAAATTTCAGCTGCTGTGTGTATATGTATATATATCAATTCTCCTAACATACCAAAAATAATAATAAGTGCTCGGTAAATTGGGTTCAGATAAGATACCTAATATGAATAAGAAAATAAGCCCAAATTATAAACTTTTAAAAAGGGATATAGTTTCAAAGAAGCAGACACACAGATAGAGAAAACAAACTAGTGGTTACCAGTGGGGAGGAGGAAGGGGGAAGGGGCAAGATAGGGGTAGGGGGTTAAGAGGTACAAGCTACTATTTATAAAATAAGCTATAAGGATATATTGCACAACACGGGAAATACAGCCAGTATTTTATAATAACTATAAATAGAGTATAACCTTTAAAAATTGTGAACTCACTATACTGTACCCCTGTAACTTATACAATACTGTACATTAAACTTCAATTTAAAAAAGATATAGTTTTAAATCTCTTAAGTACTTACAGAAAAACTTCAAAATGAGCAATAAATTATTAAGTGAATACACTATGAGAGCTTTATATTTATATTTATATTATATAAAATAGCAATGCATGCAAACAGGGACTTCTAAAGTGCTTTCTTATGTACTCTTTTCCTTTCTGATGTACTCAATATTTTGTCTGTGATATAATTTGTGTTACTTTTTAGCACAGAAAATCTTTTTTCACTGGCAAATGACTAATATAAACTCAGATGTGGACACGAATTCAGACCACGAAAGGATCAAAACGAACAAAATTTCTGTCCAATGAAAGTGAAACCTTCATCATGTAGACTGTTTCTTCCATTCACCAAGCAGAGATGCTACTGGGCACAAAAATAACTAAAGCTGTCCTGAGCAACTGGAGAGTGGACATTCGTTCACTCCTTCTACACAGATTTATGCACATCTGTACTACTCTCAAACGATGAAGCTGCAAGGGAAAATTTAGAGGTCACTTAGTCCAGACCCTCATTTTACCTGCAAAGCTCTGAGGATTAGAGAGATCAAATGCCGTGAGCATGCTGAGTTTATTAGAGAGAGGGAAGCAGGTTCCTTTCCTCCCTGATCCTTGCTCTTTCTGCCTCACTGCCCTGGACCCTGAGAGGCGGCAAGAGCCCCCAGTCACATGGAGGCTGACTGGGAAGCAGGACCTCTAAGAAACGGAATGAAGCAATAATGACACGATAAAATGAGCTGTGCAGACAAGTACACAGGAACTGAGGGAAGTGGGGAAGGAGACTGGTTTAGGCTGAAATAGCTGGGGAAACCTTTCCGTCCTGGAGAAGGGGAGGCTCATGCTGGACGTTCACGGCAGGGCAGAATGTGGGAGTAAAGGCAGAGGGGTGAGGGAAGAATCTGAGCCAAGCCTGGTGGTCAGAAATAAACACGATATGCACAGGCAAAGGCTGAGACCTGGGGTGGACACCAGGTTATGTCCACACTCTCCACCACCCTCGGTCACCCTCTCACCCACGCCACCACCACCACCTCCCACATGCCTGTTACTTTGCCCTAAACACTACACAGATAAATTAGAAAACCCCAAAGGAGAACAATAACATGATAACAGTACTAAGCATCAACAGCATTTACCAGGTACCAAGTGCTCTTCTAAGTGTCTTACATATATTGATTTATTTAATCCTCACGCTGATTATAATCCCCACTTTTCAGATGAAGAAACTGGGGCATTAAGTGACTTGACCAAGCTAGTAAGTGGCAGGGCTGGTATTCGTATCACAGGAAATACAAAATCCTGGGATATCCAACGATAACCGAACACACAGGCATAACAGGCCAAGTTTAAATAGCAGCTTCAGAATAGCTTGGCACCCTGTTCCCTATCACATAGCCTTTATCCCTTCCTGTTCTCCTGATAATTCAGTCGCAATTGCTAAGGATTCTTAAGGCTGCTGTCACACCTCCAGGGCTACTTCCAAAAGCCCAGGAGAGCTGATCCAAGTGGTACCTCAGCAATCCAAACACAGTGGACATCTGAGACAAGCCCTTCTACAGAGAGATGGCTGCCATCTGGCAACTGAGAACGAATTTCAAAACCATCCTCCCTTTTTGTACAAAGTATCTGGTCATGGAGTTTGTTATCAGCAGAACCAGGATTAAAAACTGTGACCTTGGACTTCCCTGGTGGCGCAGTGGTTAAGAATCCGCCCGCCAATGCAGGGGACACGGGTTCAAGTCCTGGCCTGGGAAGATTCCACATGCCGCGGTGCAACTAAGCCCATGTGCCACAACTACTGAGCCTGTGCTCTGCAGGCCACAACTACTGGAGCCCGTGCACAGCAACGAAGACCCAACGCAGCCAAAAATAAAATAAATTAAAAAAAAAATTGTGACCTCTGTCTCTTCTCTCTCTCACCCTTATTCTCCCAAGGCGTGTATTTGTATTTTTGGCAAAGCAGCCAAAGGGAAAACATCACACGGAGCCTTCTTGTAGGGTTCGAGGTAAAATGAGTAACAGCTGGACGGAAAGAGCAAAGGGAAAGTGAGTCATGGATATGGTGCTAAATCTATAAGCTTTTTCTCTGGCTTTCTTTGAAATGTTTTCTTTAAGCTCAGAGCTGGAGGCTTATATTTACACACGGCACAACTCCACCTGAGACTCCAGAGTTAGGCTCTCAGTAACATGGAAAGCTCATAACCTTTTGTTCAAATTGCAGCATCTGGACCTGCAGTACTTATGTCCCTTTTACAACAATGTAACCTTACATGAGGCAATTTAACTGCCAGGGCTTGACCAGGGAGATGTGGGTTAGGGGGACCTATCAGCGACTGGTTTCCTGAGACCCGACAACTTCCTGCAATGATGTGTGGCTCTGGGCACCACAAACTAAAAAGCCCTCCTTTGATTCTCAATCCCCATGGTTATATCTTACTCCCACCTATGGATTCTGGTCCTTCCAGCCGATTGCTGACACACTAGGAAGGGGAAACAGGCCCACTGACCGTAAGTCACAAGGGTACTTAAGTGTTTTGTGCTTGCTAGTGTTTCAGGCATGTTAAGTGTTGGACACTCTTCTTCCTTACTCCCCGGATGAATGAAAAACCACTGAGATCACTGCAGGGGTAGCAACAGACTAAAGAGAAATAAACTTTTTAAAATAAATAACAACTTGGAATACCCTTTTAAAAATAAAATTAAATGTCTTTGTATATTAAATGATATTTGTTACTGCTCGATTACAATTTAAATTGTAACATTCTAAAGGAAAAGAAATCCCTTTATATAAGGTGGAACTTACAAAAAAAGTCTGAACACAAAGCTTTCTGGAATTAAAAGGTAAAACTATATATATATATATATTTTTTTAATTCTACAAAATACAGGAAGAGTATTAGAATAAAACCCTCTACATTTCTTAGGAGCCATGTGTACCAAGACTTATTTATAGTACCCTACATAAGGCTTGCATTCATGCCCACGGCTCTTTTATAATAAAATTTTCCTTCAAGTTCTCCTTTTGTTGTGAACTTGTTATTGCCTTCCCACTGGCTATACACAACCACACATGTCTTTCAAAAGCTAACTGAAGCACAGAGAAGTTAAACATGATTTATTCAAGGTCAACTCTCCAGTCAGTGGCAAAGCCATAAATACAGCCTCTCCACCGCAGAGTGTTCTGGGTGCTGGGCCACACTACACCGTGAAGTTTTGACTCTTGATTGCTGTTTTCAAAATTCCCTTGGGTAGGGGCTTCCCTGGTGGCACAGTGGTTAAGACTCCACGCTTCCACTGCAGGGGGAATGTGTTCGATCCCTGGTCGGGGAACTAAGATCCTGTAAGCTGCGAGCCACGGCCAAAAAAAAAAAAACAGGGTGGACAGAATGAACAAAATAAGAAGATAAAAGCCAATCTAGGGCTTCCCTGGTGGCGCAGTGGTTGAGAGTCCGCCTGCCGATGCAGGGGACGCGGGTTCGTGCCCCGGTCCGGGAGGATCCCACATGCCGCGGAGCGGCTGGGCCCGTGAGCCATGGCCGCTGAGCCTGCGCGTCCGGAGCCTGTGCTCCGCAGTGGGAGAGGGCACAGCAGTGAGAGGCCCGTGTACCGCAAAAAAAAAAAAAAAAATTCCCTTGGGTATTTTACAGCGGCTCATGTTGACAAGCTAGAAGGAAGCAGCTTTTAACAAACTTCATTAACATTGCACAATTTCACATTCTTGGACCTATCACACATACCAATTCGTTTTTAACACAGGCATTTAAAACTCCCTTTAAGACACTGTACAATTGACTCAAATATATATGAATGGGACAGGATTTAGTAGCCTAAAGTATATCCTGTTTTCTTCCCATTAAATGCAGCTGAATCACAGTGCATGGTAAGCAGTTGGTGCAAAAAGAAATGCTCTGCAGTTAGGGCAGCACTCAACTGCACTAGACCCCGTCCTAGGATAAGAATCGCATGAACAGTGCCTGGCAAGGGTGAAAAGGCGGCTCTGGGAGTGCAACATGCATTCGGGGGGGGGGGGGGGACACATCACAAGTACTGAGCTGCACTGAGAAATGAGGGCACCAGAGCTATCGTAAAAAAACACTCACAAGCGTGTGCAGATTAAACAGATAACGAGGGATTTTTTTCTTTCTGTTTTATAAAAAGGGAGGTCATTCCTCTCGCTTTCAGGACCTTAAAAATTAAACCAGAGTAGCCAAGGGCTGGAAGGCTTTGAAGAGAGCCTCCAGCATACTTCAGGACCTTAAAACCAGGAGAAACCTAACCCCAGGGAGTTGTTTACTTTGCTTTCTGCTACCACACTCCAAGACAACCTGATCGAACAAACGGGCATTTTATTTTGCTGCTATACCTCTATCATGAAAAAGCTCATTTGCCATTTTATTTTTATCTAATCATGCTGGCTGTTTTTTGTCTGTCTCTCTCTCCCGTCTACCCCCATCCCACCTACACTGGCATTCTCTGTGGTCAAAGAATCTGTTTCAGTATTAGTGTTCAATATAACAAATGTCAAGTAAACACTCTACACATTTCCTGTGCTATTTAAAGCATCCTAAGCAATTATTTGCTCTAAAGTATTAAAGTGTAAATTTTCTTAGCTGTGCCAATTCTTATAGTAATAGCTGTCACAGAACCGTACTTAGAATACTCAAATGCAGCTTTTAAATCAGCTACACTCTTAGGCTACATTTGCCAAGATTTTTCTAGTTTCCATATTTTTACAGCATGTTTTTGAGACAATGTACAAAACTGCAACAAAGTGTCATATGTAGCTCTTTTTTTCATATTTTAAGTTATTAGTAGGCACACTGGTATCTTTGAGCATAGATTTTTCTCTAAGCAAAAAGATGAGAGAGAAAATATAGACAGACACTTATGCACACTTTAACCTCAATACTATACTGTTTTTTATTACAGGCCAAAATTGTGACCTTTGAAAAAATCACATTTGATAAAGCTCCAAATCATATAGTTAGTTCATAAAAGGGTCCCCTAACATTAGTTCTGTAAAGAGTGCATGCTATATCTATACCTACAAACACATGCAACGCCAGAAAAAATTAATACAAGACATACATATATAAATGTGTATGTGCAAATGACTACATACAGATACACACATATGCCTTTATAAGCACTTTTATGTTCAACTAGATGTGATT
Organism: Orcinus orca; assembly: GCF_937001465.1. Lineage (NCBI taxonomy): Eukaryota > Metazoa > Chordata > Mammalia > Artiodactyla > Delphinidae > Orcinus > Orcinus orca. Next base: position 93,101,209 of record NC_064568.1, on the reverse strand, counting down.
ATTTTTAATCTTTTAAATTCATTACATATTTTTGTAATGACATGGGAGTAACTTAAAAGTAACCTAGCTCTAAGCCCTTAATAGCTAAGAGTGCATTAAATTGCTACCTTCTCCTACAGAATTGCATGACCCTTGGAAAAAATTTCATGCAACAGGGTACGATTTGCAAACAAAAACCAAAAACCTCCTTTGCTTATTTTTTTTTTTTTTTTTTTTTTTTTTTTTTGCGGTACGTGGGCCTCTCACTGTTGTGGCCTCTCCCATTGCGGAGCACAGGCTCCGGATGCACAGGCTCAGCGGCCATGGCTCCATGTGGGATCATCCCGGACCAGGGCACGAACCCGTGTCCCCTGCATTGGCAGGCGGACTCTCAACCACTGCGCCACCAGGGAAGCCCTGCTTATTTTTTTAATGTAGTTAATTATTAGAATGTACTTTTCAACTGATGAAAGAATTATATTATTCCCACCAGGTCCGAACCCATTTTGATTTTTACATATTGTACAAGGTATTTACTACTTGCTGAAAGACAGCATTCAAGCATTAGGGGACAACAAGGTTACACTATCTTAACATGTTCTACTCAATGGCTTCTGATTGTGTTATGAAGTGCCTGCACATTGGTTACCAAAAACGTTTCGCTATTTTAAGAGTCACACTATCAAGGAACCACATGTCTGTATGGCTAATATTTGTGACTTATAACCTGACAAGCTTTTTAGAGATGTGTCAGCCCAAGTCACATTAAATCACCCCCTCAGATGGTCTGTTTGTTAGCATCCCTCCAGAGCACGCCTTGCTTGAGAGGGGATGCGTCCTTTGAGAGCACCAAAGAAACTATCACCCCACCACAAAATCCCCCATACCAGTCATGGCATTTAGGCCTGCACATCACAGCAGAGGACACTCTCCCTGACCTTTTGACGCAGATCTGACTCAGTTCCTCTTCATGCCCCACAATGGCGAGAAAAAGGAGGGATGACCGAGAGATGAGATGGCCGAGCAGCGAGGAGAGACGAGAAAAAGGAGGGAAAACAAAATGAGCATCTGGCTGGGATACGTTTTTGTGCGCTTTTGTTAAAAATGTTTTCAAACATCATTTTTCTTTAGTGGTTACTTCTGAGGTGGGAAGAAAGGTGATGTGATGGGGGAGGACCCCACAGAGAGGACATCGTATTCGTGGTAATTATGAAATCTGGGTGGAGAGTTAGTTGAGTGCTCACTGAATCCTTATTCTTTATAGTTTATCTTGGTTTGCAACTATGCTTTTGTATATAGCTCACATTCATGAAAGCAGTCTTGCAAGTCTCACGATGACATGGGTGGTAAGCGATAAAGTATAATTAGTTAAGAGCATAGGGTGTGAAGTTAAAATGGTATGAGTTGAATCCCAATCCTCCCAGTTACTAGTTGTGTGACCTTGGGCAAGCTACTATCCCAGTTACCTTATCTGTTGAGTGGAGATAATAACTACCAACTAGGTTTACTGTGAAGATTAAGTGATCAGCACAGTGGCTGACATACCCTAAATCCTCAATATGCCAGCTAGCCATTACTATTATTAAAAGGATAGGTTCTCTGCACAATGACCTTTCTTTAGTGTGTGTGCTGTTTCTTTTGTTTGGGATCATGAATCTGGTAAATCAATATTCGCCAACCAAATGATTTATTGAATAAAGATATCAACAATCAAATGCAGTTTTTTATACTGAAAGGCCATATACTGTTGTCCAGAAGATGCCGAAATGAATGAGAGAAACAAATTTAACACTCCCACAAGCAAAGTGTGAAGAACTTGAGTATCCAGGCACCCTTTCCGGGGAGTCTAATTAATATCAGCAATGTCAGCTGTCTCGTATAAGAGAAGATCAATCCAGCACTAACTTTAAAGTCTAAAGACATCTACCATTCAGGACTTCCCTGGCGGTCCAGTGGTTAAGACTCTGTGCTCCCAGTGCAGGGGGCAGGGGTTCGATCCCTGGTCGGGGAACTAAGATCCCACATGCCACATGGTACGGCCAAAAAAAAAAAAAAAAAAAATAGGACATCTACCGTTCGCCCTTATGAGTATTCAGAGTGCACAAAATATGTTAAATCCTAATATCTTACATTAGCAAATAATAATTAGCAAAATCCATGTGTATCTTTTTAAAAGCTATCCCGGGCTTTCTTGGTGGCGCAGTGGTTAAGAATCCACCTGCCAATGCAGAGGACACGGGTTCGAGTCCCAGTCTGAGAAGATCCCACATGCCACGGAGCAACTAAGCCCCTGCGCCAAAACTACTGAGCCCGCACTCTAGAGCCCGTGCTCCACGACAAGAGAAGCCACCACAGTGAGAAGCCCACGCACGGCAACGAAGAGCAGCCCCCGCTCACTGCAACTAGGGAAAGCCTGTGCACAGCAATGAAGACCCAACACAGCCAAAAATAAAATTTAAAAATAAATAAATAAAAATAAATAAAAGCTATTCCCCCAATAATATTGAAAAGGAAATCAAAGATTAATTTGTTTGAAGCCACAGGCCACAATTTATTCAACTTTATTGTTCCCTCTGGGCATTCATAGGTTTGCAAGAAATGAACAAAATGAAGTTGAATGTAAATTCAGGAGGTTGGACAGAAAGATGTGTAGGGTCTCTTAAACATCATGAATGACAAACTGCCCAAATGATCAAACTATTAAATTCTGAGTTTCATGAATGACAAAGTACCTCAATAATCAAACTATCATCAACTTTAGTTGATCTTCATAGCTAAACTCAAGAATTAGCTGCTACATTAATAATGACATTTATCGAAGATATTCCTCCTTCCTTAATTTCAATTTATGTGAGCATGGTCAATCCACAGCTCTTAATTTCAGTATTTAATTCTATTATCACAGTATTAAGAGTATGCCTAGGCTCTAAGTGTCCGGAAGCATAAAGAAACTGGTAACTCTGAGAAATACATATGTTTCGGAGCCAAAGGAAGAAAATTAAGACATTTCCTTTTTTTTTTTTCTCTTAATAATTCTTAAATCTCCCTTTGGTGTATTTATTGAGCATTAGTTGTTATTTAATACAGTGGCTCTCCCAGGAGAAAGAAAATCAACAAAAAAATAAGACTTTTCCAGGGATAAAGAGAGAGAGTTGCAATAGAGAAATACCAGAGGGGAATAATCTTTATTTTATATAGCAATTAGAACCTTATAAATAGAACATATACTTTTAAAGTCATAGCATCGGTTTAGAACTGGCCAAAACTGAACATATTTGGAAAGTTACTGATTACTGGTGAAAACAAAGGAAAATCCAAACTGAAGGATTAAATTTCTCTCAAAATCAGTCACTTGCATGTCTGTACCTCTGTCATAAAGTGTTTATGAGTTTGATATATATTCCAGGCATACGTCTCCTTCCAGAGAGCAGAAACTCCTAACCGTCCATATTCCAAACTGAAACAGATCCACCAGCATTTCACCTAAGAACAGCTCCTAAAAGCTATTAGCAAAGGCTATTCATAGACAGAGAATCAAAAGACGTAAAGATTTTCAAGTCAAAATGTAATGCTTGGGCTTCCCTGGTGGCGCAGTGGTTGAGAGTCCCCCTGCCGATGCAGGGGACGCAGATTCGTGCCCGGGTCTGGGAAGATCCCACATGCTGCGGAGCGGCTGGGCCCGTGAGCCATAGCCGCTGAGCCTGCGCATCCGGAGCCTGTGCTCCGCAACGGGAGAGGCCACAACAGTGAGAGGCCTGCGTACCACCAAAAAAAAAAAAAAAAAAAAGTAATGCTCTTTAAGTTTCTGAAGCACATGCTTAGAGAAAACTTTCACTAAACAGAAAAGCAACAGCAAGACCATTATCCCTTCACAGAAACCAGCAAATAAAGAATGTATGCACAGAACACCTGGATTTGCTTTCCTGTTTCTTTGCCAGTGACTTTTATACATATATATATATATGATTAGCTAACTGTCAAACAAACATTCAGAGCACTGAATGACATGCAGTCACACAGATACACTCTCACACAAAAGAGAGCAAGGCTGATGCTATTTCAGTATCATGAAATATTTTCCTAACCATGCACAGATGGAAGTACAGACTTTTCTGCCAACCGCCTGGTTCAGAAACTTTGCTCTATTTTTAATTATTTGGTTCAGAGGACCCATTTGTGATTAACTTCTGTGTTGGATGGCACAGCAAATAAAGTTCCTGACCCACAGCAAAGAACACTGAGAGAAGCTTAATTACTTTTAAACAGCAAGTGTAATATTGTAAACCATGTGTAGGGACAACTAATTTGTCAAAGACCTGTTGATGGTTCCTGCAGTTTGAAGCTGTGGAGTGTATCAGTAAAACAAAAATCCAGGAGGTCTTAAAGAAGTGACACCAAAATGAAATGGGTTTTTTCCTCCTCTTTTTTTTTAAATTGAGGTATCACTGACATAAAACATTCCATTAGCTTCAGGTGTACAACATCATGGTTCAAGATTTGTACACACTGTGAAATGATCACATTAAGTGTAGTTACCATCTCCTAATGACGTTCTTAATCACAAAGAAATGTTGGTCTTTGAGAAACAACAATGGAGTGAGAAATGGAGAGTAAAGAATTAATAGTGTCGCAAGGACTAATCTTATTAGCACTGAAAGTTTCACTTTTGACTGGGATCGAAGAATGGAATGCCAAAGCTTTACGCACAGGAAATAGACTCAGATGCAAAGAGAAGTTGGTCAGGAAACTCAAACCATAGAATTCAGAATCACACACTACAATCGCTGAGCAGATAAAATCCCAGAAGAGAAGCAGAAAGAGGAGCAGTGGTCTAGCAATAAGGCAGAAAAGGCAGTCAAGGTAAGAATGGAGCAGGTTGGAACTGTTTTATATTTTTAAGCTCTGTGTTACTTTTTAAAAGCTGTTTCCAAACAGAAAACAGTAAACCCAAGTATCAAATCAGTATAAATACAGAAAGGAAATAAACTATAAGGCATCCAGGTAAGAACCCTGAAGGTAGAATAGAGCTAAAACCTAAAAGACATTTATTCCTAGAGAAGTTTTCTTTTGATCAATTTCCCTAAAATTTAAGTCTTTGATGTACCTGGAAAACCTCAGATTCTACTGAACAATAGGTCACAGAGAGCCAAAATGTTTCAGGAGTAATAGTTTGCAAATGAGTCCAAGATCAATGCCAGAATGAGATGGGAATTGAAAAAACTCAACAACAAGCACCTAATTTCTTCTTGAGAAGTGTACAAATGGAGAATAACAGAATACCCTTGGCAGGGGGATTCTGAAGTCCAGCTTCTTAAACCACTATCACTGGCTACTAGCTTTTGGCTGGGTTGGTTGACATGGCAAGACCGTTAGAAGGACACAGACAGAGTTGTGGGCAATTATGAAAGTTCAATAATTGGAAGCAATTCAGGGAGCCATCATGTGGAGGAAAAAAAAGTGATCTGTTCCAGAAAGTCCAAAATAAAGTTGACTCCTACTATACATATTCATATTCTTCCTTCTCTACTATGCAAATCAGTGAAGTATATGCATGGGTATGTGTGTTGGCCAGAGACTAGAATATTTTTTAAAAACAGAATTAGAAAAAAAGCACATCTACGACTGAATTATTGATAGTTGCAAACGGTTTCATAACACCAATGTAGTATGATTACTATGGGCCAAGGGCCATGGCTTAGAAATGGGTTTTATTTCATTTAGAAATGTTTCTATTTGCTATAACAATAGCCACTGTGCTGGGATGGGATTTGACCTGTGTCTTTGTCCGTAAAACAATCCTATAAAATATGTAAACATGAATTCAATTTTCTTTAAGTCAAGAAAAACAAAACTATGGTTGTCAGAACAAGAACGGCTTTCTGTGGGATATTCTAGTTAAATGAAAGCTATTCAACCTGAATCAATTGCTGTATCCATTCTCCAATACACAGCAGATTTATATTTCACAAGGTTTTTGACACAGAACAAAATGTTACTGAAATACCTCTTCCATTCCTTTTGTCCTACATAACATTCCAGGGGCTGAACTCCCAACATGGGGCATATATTTGTCAGCTTCTGTTTGCACTGGTTCTATTCTAGTTTGTCTTTGTTGCAAATTTTCCGTGTTGACCCTTTCCTGGCAAAACATTAATATAGACTTTTGGTTGTGTTGCAACTTGCAATAAAAAAAAAAAAAACACTTACATTTTTATTCTGCACCATCTTTAAGCACCTGTAACTATTAAAAATAGGCCCTGCTGTTTACACCAATGACAGAACTTTTTTTATATACATCTGCTTATATAAACACTAGAAATTCAGGGAGAAAATTATTGCGATCCAACAATCCACACATTCCTACGCAAAACCAATCACTTGAGGATTTAAAAGCTAGATCTGTGGCGAGAGACAGGCTAGAACTAGCAGGAACAAGTCTGTACAAGATGAATTTATCCTCCACTGCCTCTCCGCTCCAGGTCATCCCAGGACTAGGCTTGTGGGAAAATGCCAAGATGGAAAGAATGGGTTGGTGCCTGTTTTCTAGCATATCTGTGTAAAAGACTCAACAAGAGCTCAGAGCGAGCTGCTGCTCTGAAAGGGACAAAAGGTGTGGCGCTGCAACATGGTCTTGGCCATTGAATGCCTAAGCCTAAGGCAGCTCACACTCGGTCAGAAACGGATTTCAGACAATGGGGAGCTACAACACTGGATCTCAGGGATGATGTCCAAGAGGTGGTCTCTGAAGCTGGGTGTCATCCTTTAGGGTGGCCCAGAATTAAATGGTGACGCATTATGCCTCCTGGCGAGTTCATATATACTTTGAACGGCACAGACACCAAGTCCCGTGGACTTCCACCGAAGATCTTGGGGCAAGGAGAGACGTCCACCAGCGCTCTCTGTGACCTGTTAGAGAGAAACATTCTTAGCTACTCCGTCACCAAGCAAAACTCCCCAGCTAGGCTATAGCGCCTTGACTCCTAGGAAAAAGCTGTAAAGAGATTGCCGGGAGGAGGCCTACAAGAGAGATGGCCTTTGTCTGGTTTGCAGAATCACTGAGGAGGACTCCACATATAAAATCTAGCTTCCGTAAGCCTCAAAGAGAATCAGATTCCAAGTATTTCTGAAACCAACAGCACGGTCGTCAGCACCAATTACTTCTGCAGAGACAGAAAAGGCTTCATAACAGTTATTATACGTGCTTCTGGCATCAAGAGATGGATGGTGATTTTTACTAAAAGATTAACTGCTAGATGTCCTAGGACAGCAGATACTCATCATGAAAGCAACTCAGTGTCTCGCACTGGCTCTCTCCAGACCAGGAGGCATACCTCTGATTCATAAGGGGCTGCGTGAGCTTCCTCTACCCTCTTTTGTAGCATCCAGCAGAAAGACAGGAGGGACCTACCCATATGGAAGTGACCTGACTGTAATGCCTTCCCACCCACATAGGAAAGAACTTCCCAGAGAAGATGGCATCAGTTTTCAAGATTCCATGGATGAGATCAATACAATTTCCTGATGTTTTTAACTTTGCTGACACTGGTGCATTAAAGGAAATATAGCTCGAGAAGCTTAACTTTAAAGGTGTAGTGGCTGCAGAAGAAAAAACACTCTCTACCCATCCGTCAAGTTCAAGCTTAGGCACTACAAAAACTAACGTCAAAATTTATAAGAGGGAATGGTGTACATTCAAGGGGCTGTACTCTTGTCTTTCTCCATCTTCCCAGCTCCATCTCAAAACTGCTCTATTAGGCCCCTTGGATGAAGCAAAGTTCTGTCTTTTCAGTCTACAGATTCAGAGTCACAACTGCATAAGGCCTGGGGGATCTCGGCTTCAGAAGGTGATGGAGAAAGCACTGAAGTTCATGCAGGTTGGAAGACCCAGGTGACAGCACAAGCCATGTGTGTTTTAGCCCTGAAACCTAGCAAATCTGTCAACCTCTTAGGTTTTGTTTCCTCCTCTAGAAAAGGAAGAGGACACTCTCTGCTCTAGGGAATCATTAGGACTCCCCAGGGCAACCAGTCATACGAGGCACTCTGACTCCTGTGATATGCTATTATCAGCTGAGATGGACCCATGACACACTAGCCACTGCACACGGTCCAGATGACTGTGGTCCTTAGGGCTATGTTTACTTAATCGGAGGCCCAGACTGCAAAACACCACCAAGAGAAAAGGGTAGTTGTGACTAGTCCTATAAAAGAAACAGGAAAACATAGGACTTCCATCCCAGTGAAGTCTCTGAAGACTCTGCACATTTAAAATGGAAAAGTTTAAAAAATTTTTTTTAAGGAAATCCTTTCCTGAGACTTCAGGGTAAAGAGTAGAAAGTGCAGCATTTAGAGAAAGAAACTCCGAGATTAGTCAGGTCATTGAATGTTCTCTGCACAGCAGAATAGCAAACAGCTAGTGTTTGTTCATTTTCATAGATTAATAACCCTCTCTCCAGGGCTTAAAGATGATATGAACTGTGACTTCCAGAGTTTTGTTTGGAGAAGGCTCAATACCCCTGGGTAAGCCCCATGTTTCAAGGACACATGCAAAAATATTTCTTCATTTCACATTGCTTCTTACTCACATTGGCCTATTCTAATCTCTAGGATGACCAAAATGGATCTAAAGCTTGCTGGGAGGGGAAAAAAAAAAAAGAAAGAAAGTAGTCTTCCCCCTGGTTTATACAGATTGTTAAAACAGTCCTGTTCATTTGGATGACTCTGAGATGGAAAAAAATATATAACCTGTTCCTTCTGAAGAGTAGAGAGAGGTACAAAGGGTTACAGAGACTTCAGCAGAACAGGAAAGCCAAAGTAAAACACCAAAATTTGGGCTTAGATGCTATCACTGTATGTATTTCTTTCAAATGCAACAGAAAACAAGGTTTTATGGAAGAAGATTTCTAAATAAAAACTAGATAATCTTTTCTCCTGTCAACAAATAATAGGTAACTTGTCTTATGGGCCTACGGCCACTTACAAAAGGAACAAAACTGCTAATCTTATGAAAAGTGTCAGATCAGGCACCAGAGCCAGCAGCCAAAGAGAAACATTCTTTTCCCAGCTCCTTATAAAAAGACTGTCTTCCCAAAAAAGCCACAACTTGGGGTCATACTTCTCAATGGTCTGGATTACAGCACGGAGCCTTGAAAAGGGGAAGAACAATCAAAACAAAATTCATCCAGAGTCCTTTCTGCCCCCATTTGGAACTTGCCAGAACAGAGCAAGGTAGAAAGGGCTTTGGGGCGCTGCAGTGGACAATGGGCCCAGGCCTCGGTTCTAATGTCAGACCCTTTTCCATACCTGTCAGAACCTCCATCAGAAGCATGCAGACCCTCACGTCAGTGATCACCAATGAACACCCTCTCCCTGGAAATGGTATTTTCACCCACCACCAACAGGGCAACTTCTAGACGAATTCATGTGCAAGAGAGAGGAGGTTGTCCCCGCCAACTCAAAGGGGCAGAGACACCACGGTCAGACCCCACCAGCCCCATTCCTCCCGGGCGGGGTCACGCAGAGGAGGGTTTCAGGGCTCCCTGGTCCATGGCGTGCTTTACCTCCACTTGACCAACCTTGCTTAAGACTCCAGAACTACTCTCTTCCAGATAAAATGATCTCCTTGGGAAAATTATCCCACCAAGAACTTTCACCTGAATCAGAGAGCAGGGTCACAAGAGCACATAAGGGAGACTGATCAAAGCAGAGAACAGGTGTTTAGGAGGTGAGCCTCAAATCCACTCATTCATCCCACAGGTTAGCGATGTTTCTAAGAATCCTCACATCATCGAAATCCAACAGGAATTTTTTCATTGCAAAGAAAGACAGTTTTAGACATTCAAAAACACAGTGATTTTGTTTCCTGTGTTGAAGTTCAATGATAATAGAGTTTGGTGTGGTTATAAGTGTAGTGCTATAAAATTTAAATATCACTGAGCAAATCCAGCAATCTATTCCGTATAGCTTTTGTTCCAGAAAATTCGTCACTAGGCTTTTCTTTCTCCTGAGCAGAGCCCTCTTATAAATTTTGGTCCCCTTTACCACTCATTCTTTGATGCACAAAGGTATTCAACAGATGCCATAGCTTCTTCCACCACTGTGGTCCACTAGGCCCCAGGGCTGGCTCCAGACCACAGTCCTGTAAGTCACGGTCTATATAAAGAGATGGAGTTGCATCCAATTTGCATCATACAAACCCACATTGTAGGGGAAATGCTTACATATATTGCAGCCCTACTGGATGCCAAATGCCAAGAATGGTTGGTGGGGGGAGGGGGGGAAACAGTCCTTGCTGTCCCTGCTGTCACTGAGCTGGGAAAAGAGGTGCAAAATGTTACAACACGAGAAGAACAGCAGGGGGCTCTGGGAATCCCCGACAGGCAGCACAGGACTCGTCCCTCGGCTGCCCGAGGAAAGGACTCTAAACCAAGATTCAAAGTTAGCCACACAGATAGAGGTGGGCAGCTGGATGTCAAGGAAGGGGAACAGCACGACTAAAAGCTGGAACAGAATAAGAAAGGACAGGGCACTTTGAAAGAGGAAATGCTAAATGACTGAAGCAAAGAAGGGGCAACAGATGAGTGACAGTGCCGGGGAGATAAGCAGGGGACCCCAAAGCTGCTGGGCCAGGTTAAGGATTCAGAACTTCAATGAACAACCAAGGAGGTGACACGGAGATGCAGACAGATGTCTAAGGGTAAGAAATGTTCACTTTGGCCTCGGAGAGGAAAACGGGTTGGACCAGAACAAGTGCACATTGAGAAAGGCCATTGAGGAGGGACAGCACATCCTAAACCACTGCAACCCAGCAGGGCCACTGGTCCCAGTTCAGGTCTGGAGACCAGACTCCCCCAGAGCTCCATACCCGGGAAACTGCCCCTGCCCTCCTGCCCGCAGAGCTCTCTCCAGGGAAGAGCTACAATAGCAAGGGAAGCTGGGCAGCAGTGGACCCCTCAGTCTAACCTGGATGAAAATCAAACCCGCGAAGCTCACTCCTCAGCAGGTGGCCCGTCGGACTCAGTGAGCAGAAGGTGTGAAGAGCCCAACCCAGGATCCTCGAAGAAGGGTTCAACCTCGCCAAGCCTGGAACTCCTATCTCTCCAGGCCCACGGGAGGGAGGCTGCCAGGCCTCCAGCACCGCCCCCACGGCAGGGCTCCCCGAGAGAAACGGGGGTCAGCAACACAGGGCGGAGAGCCCCAAAGGTGGGCAGAGGAGACGAGACATCTAGGAGACTGGCCCAGGATGGATCAAGGTCAAGGAGTGAGGAACAGGTGGGAAGGAAAGTAGAAAGGGGCCCTCGGCAGTAGAAAAGCACTAGGGTTTCAACAAGGAGCGGTTCCCTGCTGTTCAACAGGGGAGCGGTGAGCAGTTGAGAATGAGGACTATTCCAGCCAAGCCGAGCCGCTGGCCGGCCAGGTACAGAATGTGAGCTGCAGTCATCTCCCTTCTTCCTTCCAGGCTGGCCCTGGGTATGATCACAGAAGAAAAGAGACATCATAGAAAATCTTGGACTTTCATACAACAAAAAGTCAGAGAATCCAAATGAAAAACAATCGGACTGGGGAAACAGCTGCAGTACATATGACTTTAAGAAAGATCAATTTCTAGAGCACACAAAGAGCTCATAGGCACAGATGAGAAATTATCAAGACTCCCCGTTTGCTAATTATATAAAAGAAAATCAGTAAGTAAACACAGATGGAAATGTTCTGCGACTGAGAGGGATCAAAGGAATGCAAATTTTAAAACCAAGAAGCCTATTAAATTAGCCAAAAAAGAGTAAGTCCCATAATTAATCAGGTTGAAGCAAGACACAGTCATATATCATCAGTAACAATGTAAATGTTGTCTTTTACAAAGCAGTTCAGAGCAAGGCCCCTCCGTCTAGGAATAAGCCATCTGACGTGACTGTATCCTAAGAAAATACTTAAGTGTACAAAGGTAATCACTGCAGTTTTATAATAGTAAACAATTAGAACCAACTCGAATGCCCACAAAAAATACAAAACCTAAATTAAGAGAAAACAACTTGATGGTATATTATATAATCTTTGCAAAGGATAACTGTCCAGTCTAGGTTGCAAACCAGAATGTTTATGCTAAATAGAAAAAGCAAAAGTGAAAAAAGATATATGTTAAATTGTCAAGAACTAAAAGACAACACCTAATAGTGACTTATGGACTGGGATGGTGGAATCAAAGGGAACTTTTGCTTTCATTGGTTTTCTCTTATTGTAGTAAAGTATAGACAACAGATGTTTAAAATGTAATATTTCTATCCACTGCACAGCAACTAACACCCTCTTCTGTGGAGCAGGTGGACCTTCAGTAGAACATCACACCCAAAACAGGGAAGGCGGTCCAGGCCCTCCCAAGTTTCAATGGTCCGTCTGGAATTCAAACCTGCCCACGAAGGACTGTGAAGGGCTCCTCCTACCCTGAGTACCCCCAAAGATACAACTCTTTCCTTAGTTCTTGTTTTTTTTTTTTCCAGCCCTTAAATTCTATACTTTTCTCTCCTTTCTTTTCTTTAAATTATGTACTGAGATCCTACCACAGGCAATATACAGTGAATGCTCATTTGATCCTTCCAGCAATCCTGTAAGATAGACCTTGTCATCATCCCCATTTTACAGATGAGAAAACTGAGGATCAGAGATTTAAGAAATGTGGCCTGGGACACACAGCTAAGGAGCCAGGGCTAGAATTCAAACCTTCACCTCCCTGTCTTCAAAGCCCTCACTTTTAACACCCCTATTGCCTCTTCCCTTCCTCTCTGCCTATGAAACAAACAAAACAACAAGACGAAACACTCTTGAATGTCACCTCTTCTATTTGCACTGGCTGCCGAAAAACACTATTCAATGAGTCAAGAGACATCAGTATGAACGGTTTACAAATGAACCAACAGGACCAAGTAATGCTATGCACACTAACTGGGAAAGTTGATGCAGAAGAAAAAACGAATTACCTCGAGCCTCAAATCTGCACCTGCAGGTAAAACCAAATGACATCCAAAGGATTTCTACTTGTAAATTAAAAGCAGAATGTGACCCTCGATGCTACTGCAAAGAGCTGAGCTTCTGCGCTCTCCTTACAAAAAATTATTCCATAATTAGCAGAAAGATTCCTTCCAGTTATAACACAGCCACTCCAGAAATGGATGTTGTTTGGGGCATGGTAGCAAGAAGAGGAAAAAGGAGCCGAGGAAGCGGTAAGGTACGAAACTAATAGAGATGGGGTGATAAATGATTTTAGGCACCCCTTACGACTTACTTTATAAATAATGACACGATAATAGCTGAAAATGTAAGTTCTAATTAGATACAAAACCGAACAAAGTCAAACAACAGCTAATGATGTTTGACAGAGCAAAGGTCTCTGGGGGAGGGTGGGGGCAACCGAGAGAAAGAATTACAATAAAATCTATTCATGGGACTGTGCCGTGTTAGAGATAGAAGAGGCCCGAGCGATCACTTCTTTCACCCGCTTTCTTTCCTGTAAATGGGGAAACTGAGGCCCAGCAAGGTAGAGTGGGTGGGCCATCTCACCTTGCAGCAGGGCAGTTAAAAGAAACTCGGTCTCCCCAAAAACCGCCCAACAGCTTTCTACCACACCCCCACTCATGCTGTGGTGTCCTGGAAAGCTACTCCATTTGAAATCTTATTTTGAAAAAATGGATTAAACATTCTATGAATATTAAATTCCTTTTTAATAATTTTCGAATGCACAGGGGCACACTGAAAAAAAGAAGCCTGGTTTTTATTTCTTTTGGAAAACTGCACACCGCTCAGCGTCTAACCTCGTATTGAGTGAAATATTAACAGGCCATATAATGGTTTCAGTATTCCTTCAGTAAAGCTAAACAGAATTCGAAAAACATATCCCCCAGGCCTACAGTGGAGTTTCTGGAGCACACATTAAACTCAACGCTCCGCTCAACAAGCCCGTCACTGTTAAGTAACTCATCAGAAAATAAAGAGGGAATTACCAAAGGGGAATTGCCAAGCAATTAGTTCTCTGAAGCAGATGACATACAACTGCTGTAAGGGAGGAGCTTCCCCGTTAGTCATATGTCAGAGTCAGAGCCTCCTAATCTGTAAATAAAATGCATCACGTATGATTACAGCTCGGATGAAGGCTGGGGCTGCCATCCGCGTGTGCACAGAGGGCAAATCCCGAATCCTCCTGTTCCGTGTGTCTATAAAGCAAGACTTGCCTCTGAAGACATTTTTTTAAAAAATATCCTTGGTAATTTTCTTTCTTTTATGGAAGTATAATTGACCTACAGCACTCTGTTAGATCCAAGGGCACAACAGAGCGATTTGATGGTTCTACACGTTACGAAATGATCATCACTTACATTCTTCAACTGTAAGAAAGACAGACTCTTAGTTTTCCCTGGGCAGCCTAAGAGAAAAGTGATCTTTCTTCTCTATCCTTGAGCACAGGCTCCGGACGCGCAGGCTCAGCGGCCATGGCTCACGGGCCCAGCCGCTCCGCGGCCTGTGGGATATCTTCCCGGACCGGGGCATGAACCCATGTCCCCTGCATCGGCAGGCAGACTCTCAGCCACTGCGCCACCAGGGGAGCCCCTCTATCTTTTTGACATGAGTTGGTCAAGACTCATCACTGGTCCAGTGAAGGTGAGAAAATGAGCCTGGGAGGGGCAGGGATCAGAGATGAAGGGACAGGAGGGGCAGAGGTGGGGGGGGAGGGAGAGGAGGGGATACAAGCTCTGAGCTTCCCGATGGCCTCCCTTACTTAAGTGTGACCTCCTTTCGCCCCATGTTTCTTTGAGTTGGACTGGGTGCCACCCACCATCTATCAAACTGCAGAGAGAAATAGTTCCTATCCGCCAAACCTTGCAAACTGAGCACTGACCCAGTGAAACGCTTTCAAGAGTCAAAAGTTCATCACCTCACTTTCAAGAGTCAAAAGTTCATCACTGGACACCAAACATTTGGAGCCCAACTTAAGCCAATCCCCTGAAACACAGATAAGCATATGCCATGGTCATCATTTTCTTCAATTAATAATTATTGAAAGTGCGTAGGAATCTCAGGGAGGAGGACAAAGAGTGAAAAAAAGGGAAACAACACAGCAAAGACAGCCTGTATGTGACCCTGAACAGACAGGCACACCTGGAAAAGGAGGGCTCATCGTCCACGAACCTTCTCTGATCCTGACCTCTGAGAGCCGGCCGCACCTCTGCTGTGGGTCTTTAAATACTACTCCTGGGCACACCTTGCCTTACAAGAAGGGGCTGAGGGCTTGAGAGACAGTGCATGGCAGCAGTTAAGAATACAGGCTGGGGGATTCCCTGATGGCACAGTGGTTAAGAATCCGCCTGCCAATGCAGGGGACATGGGTTCGAGCCCTGGTCTGGGAAGATTCCACATGCCGCGGAGCAACTAAGCCCGTGCGCCACAACTACTGAAACCTGCACGCCTAGAGCCCGTGCTCCACAAAAAGAGAAGCCACTGCAATGAGAAGCCCATGCACCACAACGAAGAGTAGCCCCCACTCGCCACAACTAGAGAAAGCCTGCACACAGCAACGAAGACCCAATGCAGCCAAAAATAAAAAATAAATAAATTTAAAAAAAAAAAGAATACAGGCTGGAGTCCCAGCATGACTCTACCACTTAACAGCTGAGCAGTCTTGGGCAAGTGACTTAACCTCTCTGTGCTTCAGTTTCCTCACCTGTGAAATGCAGATAATAGCAGTGCCTACCCCAAAGGATTGCAGTGAAGATTCAAAGAGTTAATACACAGAAAGTGTGGACCATTGATCATCTCCATATTTCCTTTAGGGTCTTGCTGGCATAATGCCTCTCACATATTAGATGCTCATTGAATCTTTGCAGACAGCATGGTCTGCCCCCTGGAGTTGTTGAGTTGTTTTCTCCATTCCTGTCACTCCTGTCCTAACCTTCTTGTCTTTTATGAAAGGTAGGTAAGTCAGAGCCTCATTCTGGGCCATTTAGGGGACTACAGACACCCCATCAAAAATAACTCAGGTTAGGGGGCTTCCCTGGTGGCGCAGTGGTTGGGAGTCCGCCTGCCGATGCAGGGGACGCGGGTTCGTGCCCCGGTCCGGGAAGATCCCACATGCCGCGGAGCGGCTGGGCCCGTGAGCCATGGCCTCTGAGCCTGTGCGTCCGGAGCCTGTGCTCCGCAACGGGAGAGGCCACAACAGTGAGAAGCCCGCGTACCGCAAAAAAAAAAAAAAAAAACTCAGGTTAAAAAAATATCTTAAATAATCCTCAGATATTCCTTCATTATATTAAGACTGACTCCCCAATAACAGCAATATAACCAGATAATGTCCAGCTTTCTCCTTCACTTTGAGCTATGTAGTCTTTCTCCCCAGAGCCAAGGCTCACTAACTCTACATTTTCTATAAAGTATAAATGAGAAGCCAAATTTTTCAGAAAACTGTGACTAGTAGCTGGAAATACATATATATGTATATATATACACACACGTATACACACAAACACACACACACTCAAATAACATTTAAGAGTCCACACTAAAGTTATGAAACACACCCATATTAATGTGATTTATCAAAGTACAAGAAATGAATTGCCACAAATGAACAACTGCTCCAAAGTCAAGTAGGTGGCATAATGTGATTTACGCCTATCACATGAGATAAATAAATCCACGGTGGAAAAGATCAAAGGCAAAGCTGGAGTCGTTGTTAATGTGTACAGGGCTTCACTGAAAATCTTCTTAATAAAACTGTTTAGAGGAAAATAGAGGGATCATTTGTTTAAATGAAAAGAGATACTGCATGTGCTGAATTTCAAAAGCAGCATTCATTTTTATACACACACGTTAGATCTGGCTAAAATTAGCTCAAGTTTCTATTTTTTTAAAGGTCTTAAAGAATAAAGATTTCAATAAGATTTCATTGAGCTAAAGCTCAGCCCTGAGTTTCCAAGGTGCCCCCCTGCCATTACCCAACCTGTGCATCATCCCAATTTCTCCATCCTCCCTCCCTTCACCCCAGGTCTTAAACAGGAAACATACAAAGGCTGTGCCACACCAATGCTCCATTTCTGCTGCCTCCACTGCCTCTTACTTCCCCCTCTACATATTCCACTCTGGCTGACGTCATCACTGAAATATACTCATCCCGCCTGCCTGTCAAACTTCCTGCCAGGCGTAAGAACCCAAAGCCCAATCTCAAAGATCACTTTCAGGCCAATGGCTCCTCCAAATTTATCTCCAGACCGGACCTCTCAGTAATCTTATTCCCACACTCTACTGTCTGCTGGACTCCAGGAACTCAGATGTCCACCGGCACCTGGGTTTCTGCCTCAATGGCCTCATCAATTACATACCATGCACTTGCTTGTTATGGCCCTGGCACTGAAACGGTCACCCTCACACTCTCCATCTCCTCCCACAGAAATGCTAACCAGTCTTCAGAGTTCAACTCAAACTGTCCCTCCTCCTCCAAGTCTTTCCCCATCATCCTACTCAGCATCATTCTTCTGAATTCCTTCTGTGTTAGAACCTGCCCCAGTAAGTACAACCCACCCCATTCTGCCTTGTATTAGTTATTTCAGAGCATTTCTTCCTCCCCCTACCTGACCACGAAGTATATAACCTCCTCCTAGTAGCTCTTACTCACTCTGTGCAGTAGTAAAAAAAAAATACACAGTGAATAAATGAGTGAATCACTTCTTTACATAGACAGTGCCTGTGAATGGGGTAGGTCAGAAACTGCTAGAGCTGTACTGTATTGATAAAACAGCCAGAACCAGAAATAACTGTAATCTAGGTTTTATTTTATTTTTTTAAAAAAAGAAAAAACCTTAATGAGTATAACAGAGTACAACGTGAATGATACTGTTTCCTTGCTTACACTTAGCCATCAAATTGTGAGGACTGTAATGAGGCCACTATTTATGCAAAACGTTTAGCTAATGCTTATAAGCTTCCTTTAAATGCGAGCCTAGGAAATGTCAGCTGCTTAAAACTCAGGGTGACTCTGTACTGCTTTGTCAGTAATATGAGTATTCCTATGACACTTAATATACTGTACTATGTACTATAAAAACCTGGATCTCTTCTCAATAAGCTACACATACTGACCAAGAGATAGGACTGTTTGCTGCCCGTTTTTTTCACAATAAATTCTTGAGACATTCCTGTTTTAACACATGATTCTCTTTAAACACCACAGGTTGAAAAAATTGCATGTGTGTTAACCACATATGCAATTAAGCCACTTCCCCCAAAACTTCAAGGTGAGGATTTTCTGCCTAAAATGGATAATACCCCGAAGAGAGAAATTAGCAAGAAGACATCGCACCCCTTTCAACGGAGCTGACACTTGTAGACCTTATGAGGCTTAACTCTGCACAGAATTCTAGAGTTGTTCTATCTCCTTTGAAAGACGCTTTCCCTAACCCACAGCCCATAAAATGTAAAGTACCCAGTTCCATATTTCACAAGGATAGAATGTGTATGATAACTTCCTCTCTCCCCTGCCTCGCCCCCCAGGAGGACTTTACTGACCCCCCTTTCTGAGGCACAGTACTTCCGGCATTCAGGTATGTGTGTGTTTTTACTCAGACCACAAGTAACGTCACTTATGCCTGCAACTCAGCAGTTCATCCTACGATATAAAAACAATACACGGGCAACCTGCATCAGGAATCAAGGTAGACTAACACAAAGTTCCGAAAAATAAATAAAAGACCCGTTGGCTTTGCAGGGCTGCAAATGTCTACAATGTTGGTCCAAAGACCAAGGTACAGGGATATTTACTTATTCCGAGTCATGTATGGTTGAGAAGCAACCGTCACCAAACAAGAACATTACAATCATCCTGTCAAGACAAGTCACAGGTTCACAGTGACAGCACAGGTTCATGGATCATAAACCATATACCAGGTACTACTCTGCTCAGTGTACAAACATTACGTCATTCCATCCTCACAGCAGCCCTAGAGAAACGTCTAATATTATCTCCAACTTACACAGAAGAAACTGAGGCATAGGAAGGTTACAGGACTGCCCAAGTTCACAGAGGCAGCTCTAGATTTTAAATTCAGACAGGCTGGTTCCAGAGCCCTGCGCTCTTATCTCAAACACCATGGAATTTCTATGGAAGTTAAACACTGGATCTTAGAAGCCCGGGGTTGGTGGGGGGGTTTGGGGGGGTTCTTTATTTAAAGAAATCTACTGAATCAGTTTCAAAATGAACATTTGGATAAAGCAAGTGTTCACCTCTTATACGTTAGCTGAAAACCCAGAGTTTTGTATGTGAGGTTTGGTAAAAGTGGACTGTGTATCTCACCAAGTAAGGAAATCCCACATGACTCAGGAAGAGCCGCCCAGAGACCACCCGATCCAGCCTTTGCCAAAGCTGTGGAACATCAGTATGACTCCAAGAGACCATTAAGGCTCATTTTGATTCAGCAGATCTAGGGTGGAGCCCCTATTCTATTTTTTTTAACCTCTCCCGGTGATTCTGGTGCCCAGCCAGGCTCGGGAACCTCTGAACTAGTCTATTTCCACAGCTTGGAGCAGGACTCCTCCCAAGGCAAACAGAAAGAAGGGATCTATTTCACAATCTCCTCCGGTTGCGAATACCAGTGTTCCCAAGCCCTTATTGCCCCAACTTCTAACTAACTTCCACGGTCTCCTGATTTCAAGTAGGCACTCTCCTCTTGTCTTCCCTTCAACAGTGAACCATGAGTCATCAACCCTGCATCCACCCTGGGTCTGCATGACTCTCCAGATGAGAAAAATTTACTGTACATGAAGAAATCAGGAAGTTGTAAAATCCAAACAGACACAGAGAAATTCGAGATCCAACAAATGCGGGCTGCTACCAAACAAACGAGCCCGTCTCCCTACACAAGGGTCATACTACAACAATAACCTAAAACATGACTTAAGATAAACATTTGGTAGCAAAACTTTCTCACCAGCTTGAAGTACAGGTGACAATTAAAATGATCAGGCCCAAGCCCAACACACACAATAATCAACCATCCACAAAGTCAGAGGTAGGCTACTTCATAAACCAAATAAATCAAAAAGAGAAATACTTGAATCCGAGCTTTAAAAAAACCTCTCGGCGATTTCTCAATTTCCCACACAATAGAGTTTGCAAAGACAATTATCTTGAACAGTCTACGAAGTGCTAAAGTACGGCTAGTAGGCGACTTTCCCAGGTCAGACTTTATCCTCAGATGGAAACTAGAGAGCATCGCAAAACTCTCACCTGATGGGTGACGCACTTTCCTGCAGTGGCTGCGGAGGACGAGCCTGCTGTCCCAAGATGCCAGACAAATCTGCAGCTTGAATGGACCACCCTGGTGATTTGCTGCACGATCCTCCTGCAATGGTCCAGGGGGTGCAGAAGAGGAAATCCAAAATGAGAAACAGAACGGATGGCTTTAAAAAAAATAATTCCACCTGCAAGGGCCCATGCACTGAAATCTAAACTTTAAGAACATCACATTTTGCATTGTTTTAGGAGAATTACACAGCTACCAGCCAGCCCAAAAGGCAGGTCTGGTTTTATTCGACAGGGCTCAGAGGGAGGCCAACACACAGAAAGGTCATCCCTTCAATCAAATTAAGAGCTTGGTCTCCCCATTTGAGACAGCTACTGTCATTCTTTTCTCTAATGATTCTAGCCAATTTCCTCAGAAACACATGCTGGTAATCACAGGACTATCAGGTGAAAATGGGCATGGACTGAATAGTAATTGAGCCAGGGTCTAACTTTCATGAGGCATATCTTACTATCAACATGCAACTTTGAGGCACAATCATGAAACAGAGCACAGTTATTAGCATACCAGTCTAATGGGATAGAAGACAGAACAGAATGCAGGAAAAAAAATGTTAAGTATGCATATACTCACTAGACTTTTTTTCCACTAAACTTTAAATGATTTAATTACTGAATGTATGTCTACTTGACTTTCATTCTGCCACAATATCTTAAGCATGTTTAAGTAAAAATTACCCACTGTATGATGAATGAGTGAATGTGTGAATGGATGAATGAAAGAGAGAATGAATGAATCTTCCATATACCTTTCCATCAGGGAGCTTGGTGCTTGTAGTAGGTTTTGTGAGGTAAAGACCTATGCATAGAAATGGAAGAAGTTGAGGACTCGATCTGCTAACATAGTTTCCAGCACTATCTATTTAAATCATGTTTTTAAATACTGGTAGTTCCCAACTGTCCACATTAAATAAAATCAGTAGCACAGTTATTATAAACTAATCCCCAAACTAGTCATTGCTGGACTGAGTTTTTTCAGCCTTTGATTACTGGAGCTGATCTGCATATTTGTTTAGGCTGGTTTTAAATTTAGTTTGGGTTTCCTAAGCCCACGCCAGGTAACAGTAGGAAGGAGAAGGCCCAGGATTATATTGGGTGCCAGAAAAGAACTATTCTGGAGCTATGAATATGATCTCCAATGTGAATAATCTGTAAACAGGTAAGTGAGCCAATTATCCTTGGGTACATGGCAACACATCTCATGATTATTTTCATCCATACACACTCACTATTTTTAAGAGCACAGCCCAGCTGGAAAGGAAAATAATTTCGATTGCTTTCCAACACTGCAAAGTAATGAATAATAGCCAAAGTATTCTTACTTCTAGCTAATCCATTCGCCAAGTATTTATTTAAGCATCTACTGCACGCCTGGGACTGATATGCAGAAGAAGGAAGTTTTCTAGGCCTTGGTTTCCCCACATGTAATCAGTAAGTGTAGACAGACAAAGAACGAAGCTGTTCGAGACTATAACGTCTCTCAAGTCCTTGGAAGACACTGTCCTTCACTAAGAAGCTTGTTGAGTTACAAATATAAATAGTGGCCAAGTTAAATAGAAGCTCATAATATTCTATTTATTCTTACACAGCACTTGTTTTAAGGGCCTGGGACGGGGTAGAAATCTTGATTTTATCTAGTAACATCTCAAATGAAGCATCAAAATACTTGATCATCATTTTCAAACAAGGTGCAGGTACCGTGGATTTGCAAAGTGCTTGCTTTATGAGCTAACAGTTGAGAGTGTTGCCTTGTGTATCGATGTATGTGCACACCATCCTATTTACCTATCACCTGGCAGATAAGGTTTTATAGAGTCCAAATTACAGTCTCCTCCTATTCTGCTGAAGTGCAGAGAACAGTCAAACATGATGCAAATGCTGTAAAATATTAATTTACTCTCACATTGGTATGCCTACTTATTTCAAAAGCATTTGTGTTGCTACACCAGTTAGACTAACTCGAAGAGTTAACATAACTTGCTGTGTTCCACTGGAGGGAAGAAACACAAGGATAAAGCAAGGCAGAGTGGACTCTGTATTGCAAAAGCATACAAACAACATACCAGAAAATAGCCTATGGACTGTTTTCTGTATCTGCTAAAAATGGAACCCTTAATATTTAAAAAGCACAGCAGGGCAACATAACACAATACTATTAATAGTGGAAGACAGAAAGATGGCTTAAGTAATACTGATGTGACAGTCAGTAAAGAGGTGATAATATATAAATAATATGGATACAGGATATAATATAAACACTTCGAGGAGAGTAGGCCAAAGCTAAGGGTGCAATAAAAGAAAATTTGCCGTACGCAGTGACAGAAAAAATACATTTTCTTCGAATGTTAGAAGCATAAATGTTTACAGATTAGCAGCTATGACAATGATCACTAAAAACTTCTGCTAAATTACTCATTCAAAATGTGTCCGTTAAAGAACACCTAAATAGAAAAAAAGGAGTTCCTCTTAGCCTGAATCCAAACACCATCATCAGGGGAACTTCTGCCCCCCGAAAGCCTCAAACTGTGATTACACTACAATGAATTTTCTGAAAAGTAATTTTCAGGTTTAGGATACAATTTTTGCTTACGTTATTGCCATTACCATTGCATTTTCATTACTCCACAAATGCGATGCATTAAAAGCTATAAAAAAATCAATGAATCAGTTCTGCTCGCATCAAATATGTCAAAGAGAATATAATGTTTGTTGCTCTTTTGTCTTTAATAGTTCTAAAATGTGTTTTAGTACATTTGAGATGGTAATAGGTAGTACACATATTTACAGTACATTGGCCTGAAAACTTCAGGTTTGTAAGGATTATAAAATATATTACTACACTGATAAAGACAAAGATACATAAATTATGAAACAGGAAAGAGATTTCTGAAAACTATTTCCACCAATAAAGATTAGTTACCTAAACCTTTTTATTACTCCTGTAATTGTAAGTATTTACATATTTTTAAAACCTTGATCCAATTACAACTCTTTTGGCCAACACCTGAAAATATTCTCCAACACTAGCATGGAGTATACTCATTATTATACCACCTCTTAAATTCTGAATGTGTATTTTATTAAACTGAATTGAATGAAACTAAAATTTGAACAGCATAATTGAGGACTACAAAATTCCTTAAAAAGGGGCAGTCTTGTATGGAACGCCCTAGAACAGAAATTATTATCTCTATTGGGATTTCTATGATTTCTTATTTTCAATGCTTTTCACAAAATAAGGAGAGCCTGCTTCTGATAAGTTTGGAAGTATGAGCAGAACTAAATCTGCTGTTTGAAGCAGTTAAGCTGCACATATCAAAAGATATAAAGCAATGGAAATCAAATCATGTCTCCCCTATAAAAATAATATCCTGCCTTGCTGTACTATGTCATCTTACACAAGTATTTAAGCTTTTCATAGTCTAAACTATGTGTTACTTGCAGACGACTATAAACGAAAGAATTAACATTCACTCCTACCTTCACTAAATTTCAGGCTTTTAGTAAAAACATGTTTATCGACTAACTTCTTATAGGAAACAAAATGAGCCAGTGTTAACCATGCGTTAGTCATCAAAAACTATCATTCAAGGTAAGTGCAAACAGAAAATCCACTTGACATTTCAGAATGGAAAAAAAATAAAGGCACATTTATACAAAAGGGATGTGAATCAAACTCTGTACCAGGAGTCACAGAAACATGCTTACTGATATTTTAATAATCTCTTAAGGCTGGCCTTTCCGGGGACTCCCAGACAACTGAGTTAGGTCTGTTGAAACGTAAGGCCAGTTACAGACATTTCATGTATAATTTGATGGCTAAAGAGTTGTCCTTGAATTCTTCTCCGACAGTATAGGACAATTCAGAGGCCGGGAAGCCTAGTTATGATATTTCTAATGAAGTATCACTTCTGTTTACCAAACCCTCTTCAAACGAAATCCAGAAGGGAAAATATTGACTTTCACAGTTCCCAATCAAGCACATTTTTCATACTTATTTTAGGATGAATTTATTTGTACACTGAAAAATACATGTGCACGTTTGGCTGCAAGTGAAGCGATTTTCTGTACATTGTAAAAGGTAATCCAGGACCTCCAAGGTGTTATGTAAAACTTAAACTTAAACTTATATCCTTGCCTCCACCATCTATTTACCTCCTAGAAATAATGGCCCGTTTTAAACACAGCAACGCTTGATCTGAGCGGGTCACAATCACGTTACCAACTACATAAACTCGCAAAATGGTAGAAATTCATAAACACCCTGTGAGGAGCACTAAGGAGCCCTCTCAACAACCTTAGCCCCAGAGGAAAATAAAAGGATTTAACTAGGGGGCTGTAAAACGGTAAACTGACTGCCAGGGTCACAATGACATCAAAACGTTATTATTCTCAATTATCTTTTCTTTCAAATATCAGAGTTATTAAAATACTCTCCCTTATTTGGATTGCCTGAGCAACAGAGAGCTTCAGCAACCAAAGCTACTTTTCTTTCCTTTTTTTTTCCCAACAGTATTATTTTTCTGTGCTCAGCAGGCTTAATAAGGTGGTCCCCTAATACAAAGAAAAAAATGCTGTTCTCTACATTATTAAATGCCCATGAAATTATATTCCCAAATAGAGTACAAGTTATTGTGCAAAAGCACCATACATTATCAGTCTACCAGCTATAGACCTCCATTATCTCTTACCTGAGACAAAAACCTTATAACCTACTACCACAAAGGTAACGATCATGGCCAAGAAATCCAAGTTAAGAATGAATACATTCAGAATGACTGCCTACTATCAGTAGCATTTTTTTGCTATTATGACGGCCGTCCAGTTTTCAAATCTGACAACGGGGATATCCTTCTGGAATAAATTACTTCCGCTGAATAAATCCGTTAGAAAACCAGTCGCGACTACTGGCAACTTGAGTTCTAAAGGATGACTTCTTCTGCACTTGAAAGGGTTAAGTGCCTGCAAGGCCAAAGGCACCAGACAGCCTGCAAAAGAAATGCTGCTTTAGTCAGCTCTGAAAGGTTTCTAACAAGTACCAAATACTTGTTGATCTGTTCACAATAAACACCAGCAGGATTGTCGGGCTCCTCTCACTGTCTGGGGAGATGCATTTACATACTGCACCCAGTAAGCACAGCTTGTTGGTCTCCTTTATAAAAGCTGAGTAACTAGAAGCATCATTCAGTGTCTCCCGTCCAAAAATGACAGAAAGAAGATGCAGCTGAAATAGTAAAGTCTCTCATCTGGCTGGGGCAGCACAAATACTGTGCATGAAACACTTGGGAGTAGTCCAGGCACAAGACAAACCCACCTGAATGGACGGAGGAACACTGTCTGTTGCCATGGCAGCCTGATCTAATTACATGAGTGATCAGAGCTGGAGTAAGTACACCGAAAACCTACACCCGCTGACAGGTATCTACGAGATGAGAAAGGCAGAAGGTTCAGGGGAGTCCTTCAACCTCTGCTTTATGTAGAAGGTGGCACTCAAGCCCAGTTATCTGTGGAGCTGCTAAAATATTGACTGATGCAGGCACAGAGGGCAGAGGAG
Source organism: Orcinus orca (assembly GCF_937001465.1). Taxonomy (NCBI): domain Eukaryota; kingdom Metazoa; phylum Chordata; class Mammalia; order Artiodactyla; family Delphinidae; genus Orcinus; species Orcinus orca. Next base: position 93,075,347 of record NC_064568.1, on the reverse strand, counting down.
ATTAAATGCCAAAGCATTAGTCGTTATGGTGCAGTCCCTTTCCAAGAGTTCATTTGCAGGATTTTCTCATCCTTCTCTCTGGTGGTTTCTTCAGGCAAACACTGCATTCCAAAATAGGCTGAAGTGTCAAACTACCTTCACCCACCAAATAAACCACACGGTGGGCTTAAGACAGGGGCTTCTAGGAACTGCAGGGCTCCTCAGAAACCCAAATGAAATAGCTTAGCTAACACTGTCGAAAAAGTAACTAGCTGTGCCTAAAAATAACCTTAAAGTAACTACCCACTGCTGTGAGCGATATGTAACGATTATGTTTAAATATTAAGAACAGCCTGCATTATAAAACACAAATGTCAATGAGATGTGACTACAACATTGGCAAAGAACTTATTTGCATACACACATTCCCATGCATGCACCAGGATGTGCACGGAGTATGCCACTCCAAGCCATTAATTTTTATTCTGTGGGTTTAATAGGGTCTTCTAATTTTGCTAATTGTATCCTGTGGATCTCACAGGGAAACTAAGAATCTCTTCGGGGACAGAACCAGTTTGTAGGAGTCCCTACTGCACAGCATACGGTAAACAAAATAAAAATAGCTTGCCGTTCTCGTTAGCCACATCGCGCATTATATAACCAGCTTCCGACTGGCTTTTTTTTTTTTCCCCCTTACTACTCTTCAGCAATTTCCCAATCTCCCGAAGTATTTATATTACCCTCTTATCTGTAGGATTATATACTAAGAAAGCAAAACAAAACAGAGCAGCCACGGGATTGAACCAAACCCCACAGTCCTTGGAAACTGATTTTTTTTGTTTGTTTTCTGGCAGGATCTCCACCCCCACCCTACTTCCACCCCCCGCTAAGGTTCTTGCTCAATCTGCCTCGAAAACCTGAATTGTTTCATCGCTTCCAGTCAGCCCCCTACGTGGTCTGAAATAAAATGAAAGCACCAGCCGCGGAGTTCAGGAAGGCGGCCTGAGGGCGGTGGGGAGGGGGGGGGCCGAGAAGGGGTCGGGGCGGTGCGGAGTCAGCCAAGTGGCCACTGAGGGGGCCCTCTCCCCACCGCGACGGCCCCAGCCGCCCCCTCCCCCGCACGCTCGCGCGCACACACTCACAATCGCACGCACTCACTCACACTCACGCCGCGCTCCGCCACCGCCTCACCTCTTGCTCAGCCCAGCCGGCCCCCTGCCCCGCCCCGCCCCCTGCGGGACCGGCCTGCGCGCAGCGCTGGAACCACGTAGGAGGTGGCGGCTGCGGTCGCAGGAGTGGCGGAGCCTCCGGCCCGGCCCGGCCCAGAGTGAGCGGGCGGCAGGGCTCCAGGGCGCATCCCAGTTCCCGCAGCGCCGCCGCCGCCGCCACCTCCTCCTTCCCCTCCTCCCGGCTTCATTCACCCTCCCAGCAGCCGCACAGCCGTTCACTCCGGCGCGGGCAGGGCAGCGCCTGCCACGGCTCCCCGGCTCCGGCCGCGGGCGCTGGCGGGGGCGCCGGCCCGGGCTGGGGCGCTCGCGGGCTCCCGGCTCCGGGCCGCTGCGACGGCTGCACATGATCAGGAAGCCGTACCAACAGGGCGGCGGCGGCGGCGGCGGCAGCTGCAGCCAGGGCCGCCACCGCCACTCCGGCCGCGCTCCCGGCACCGCACACCCGCTCCCCCAGTACCCACCCCTCAGCGCCCCCCGCTCTCCCACCGCTCTACGCCCGGCCACGCGCGCGAAGTCCCGGCGCGGCCGCGGGCGCAGACCCTTCCCGGTCCGCAGCCGCATGCCCGGCCAGGCCGGCCTCCGCGGGGAGACCCCCACCCCGGGGCTCCGAGGCCAGGCGGCCCCCGCGGGCAAGCCCAGCCCTTCTCCAGACCCGCTCGCTCTCGCCGCCCTCTTCGGGGAGAGGAGTGAGGAGGGGGCGGCGGGAGGAGGGGGCAGCGCGACCCCCGGCCTCCGCCTCCCCCTACGCCACCTCCAGGGAGGAGGACATGGCTCTCCGCACTCGCGGCCGGACCGGCAGCCGCCGTAGCGGGGCGCCGCCGCCGCCGCTCTCCCCGCCCGCCCATGCCCCCAGCCCGGGCGCGCCCCCTCGCCTGGCGGGCGCCCACCCAGCCCCTGCAGCCCTCCTGCCAGTTGTCCCTGCTCCCAGAGCGGGGATGTCGGCCCGGGAAGCTGGAGCCGGGGAAGGGTGTATGTACACACACACACACACACAAACACACACCACAACACAACGCGTCGATTTCCTTCGCTCCTCTTCCAGCTGTTTTCCGTGTCGCCGAATGGGGTTTGGGGTTTGTTTCCTGGTTGTTGCTTTTGCCCCTCTAGGGAGAGCGGGGGTGGGGGGGGAATCTCAATCTAAATCATGGGAGAAGGAGATGGGGGAGGGGGGAGAGAAAGAATCGGAGGAGAAAAAAAATAGCCACTTACTGTAAAGTGTAAATGGATCTGGGGTTGCGTGGGGAAGGGGGGGCAGAGGGAGAGAAACAGTGTCTTGCGGCTGCTGTAGCTCTGGCTGCTGCTCCACGGGGCTTGTTTTGGATCCCCCTGCAGTGAAACAGGTCCTGTACGGCTCCGCCACTGTAGTAGAAATGATGTCTGCGGTATACTCTGCTCTCTCCTCCTCCTCCTCCCCCCCCCCGCTCCTCTCCCCTCCCTCCTCCCTCCGCCCGCCCTCCCTCGCGCTCTCTCGCGCTCGCTCGCTAGCTCGCTCCAGTATGTAAATGTGTAATAGAAGCCAAATATGGAGCAGTTGGCTGCCGCCGCCGCAGCTCTGGGATCCGACTTCGGGGGGGCGGGGGGGGGCACCCTCCGGCGGGCGGCGGGGCGAGCAGCTCTGAGCACGGCGAGCGCACAGCGCGGCGGCCGGTCCGCGCCCTTAACCCTTCGGTGCGCGCAGCCCGGGCTCGGAGGCCCCCGGGGAGGCGGGCGCGTTTCCCCAAGACCGGCTTGGGATCGAGGGCCGCGGGGCGGGAGGAGTGACCGGGGCCGGAGGGGACAGTGCTTCCAGGTTTGGGAAAGGGGCGGGGAGCTGAAGCGATGAGGTAATTTTAGCGGTGACCGGTAGGTCCTCGCGCGCCTTCCCGGGTCCCTGCATCTAGTTGGAGGGGACAGAGCGACAGCGGGGTGCAACTCAGGGACCCTGGAGGACTCTCCGAGGGCTGTCGAGCTGCAAGTCGGAGACCATGAAATACCCCAAGTGGGAGAGGAGGTGGGCCAATTCTGATCCCGACGTTCCCTTCGTCCTGGGCGCGCCGACAAGCGACTAAGAGGGCTGACTCCGATCTTCACGCATGTTAACCCTCAAACCGGTTTAGCCTCAGCGTTCCGGAAGCCAGCCCACCGAGCCGCGGGGATTGTCTTGGCGTGCAACTCAGGAAAGTTTTAAGGGTCCCCCTGTCTGCACGTGCACCCTCACCTTTCCTGCCTACGAAAGCTGGTGACCTCCCTGCTCTCCCTTCTCTTTCTGCAGGTCCGGAAATCTGCTCTGGGTATGGAACTACCCAGCTTTACCCTGGGTAGACGATCCGCGCACTCCTCTCGCCGCTAATTCGGGATCATTAATTTCATCGGAAATGAGGCAACCAGTGTAGGAGATAGAGAAAGCAAACCGAGCATCAGATGGCAGTTCTCGTGAATCCGCGCCGGAGAACTTCCTCTGGACTCAAATTTAAGTGCGGTTCTCAACTCCTCGGCACCCCGTCCCTCCGTGGGTACCACCGCCAGGCGTTAGCTGGAAGGGAAGGACTCTTCTTTGGAGGGGTGGTACCTGGCCAACAGGTGTGGCACCTGGAGGAAGAGAAGGCACGGCCATGCTAAAGGGAGCTCAGTGCGGCGTTTTCCTGGCTGCAGATAATTCTGGAAGACCGGTAGGTGTCGGGGCAGCATTTGACCTCTTTCAGGTGCTTAGAACCAAGTGTCTATAAATACGATCCTTACAACGTGTTTTTCTCTGGAAGCCTCCACTTGACTGGAAGCTGTATTTGAGAAACCTTTTGGCTGAATTTACTTATGACCTAACGGTTAGTCACCAACTGAAGCAGGATACAGAATCACCAACAGAAATGTGTCAGCTTTTAAACAACTGTATTATAGAGCCAAGGTGCTGCAGAAATAAAAATCAGCACCCTAGCTAGGAAGGTGTAGAGCCCCGGAAATCATTTTTTTTCTCACATTTTGAAATACCATGCACATATACATGGCTATTTTTAAAGAACCTACTACTACTGTTTACTCGTTTCTACAACTTTTTTTTTTTTCACTTAAAAATCAATGATGGTTACAGTTTAAGCCCCAGGTTGGTCTAAAGTGACATTGTTGGTCTCATTACAGCCTCTAGTGGACAATTAAAATCAGTTTCCTGAAAAGGCTCTGCCTGACAAGCATTATCAAGGTGAAGGTTAATATCTCAGAACGCAACCGGGTAGTAATGTATCTTTCCCCCCTCGGCAGTGCCGGTTTCTGAAAGGAGCAGAAGCTGCTAGCTCTGCACGAAAAAGACGTATGCTTTTTGAGGCAGGTATTATTATTACTGGCCTGTGAATAAACAGAGAACTTCTGCTCTTCATTTCAGTTTCAGACAGCTTTCATAAAAAAATTAATTCATCTAAAATATTTTTATAACAGAAAATATTGGTTGCCAAGTTTCTGGCTTAACTGAGATGTTTTCATTCCAACTCCTAATCTGCAGACTGTCCCATCCACCTCCACTCTATTTTTAGACATCTTACATTTAGAGAATTTGGGGTTAAAAAAAGCAATATTTTCATTATTACATATTTTAACAACCTTCAACACATTAAAACACATAACTCAGATTCAAGTGAGTCAGTTAATTTAAATGTTCCCTCAAGGAAGCTAAATACATTTATTACCCAAACAGAACAATTAAGAACTGTGTCATTTACTTACTTAGGCATTAAGGTTAAAGCCAGAAACTGCCATTAAAATTTGTAACTATTTCTTCTTGCAAGGTCCAACATAAACATAATACTTATGATACAGTTTCACTACCTTTAGTACTGAAATGTTGTCGTTTCAGGTGGCAAAACTTTAAATGTACAGTCACAAGTAACTGGCCTTGATTCTTTAAAAACAATACTTTCTCATGCAAAAAAAAAAAAAAAAAACTCAATGAAAGAAGAGCAGGGTTTTCAAGAAGCCAGTAAGCAAAGATGTAGTACTATGCTCCTAGTCATAAACCTGATACTATATTCAGGCAAGTGTAAGTCGAACTTTGAAATTAAAGGAAATTGAGAAATAAGGCTCGCTGAGCCATCCTCCTAATCTGGGTTCTGCATTGCTTAAACACTCTTATATCTACTTCACTGTTTTGGTAATGTCTACTTTTGAAGGTTTAAAATGGCCTATCAAGTATATTTTATATCATACAATTACATATCACATCTTGCTTCTAAAAGCATAGTCTTCAAAGCAGCACCAGCAGCATCTGGAAGCTTTTTAGACATTCAGAATGAGAGTTCCACCCCAGACCTACGGAATCCCAATGTGTGTTTCAACCAGCTCCCTTCTCCCCGCCCCCCCACCCACCCCACAGTGATTCCTGAGTGCATTATAGTAGGAAGAACACTGTCTATACTACAGGGCTCTGTCTAGATGAATTTGGCCACAGATGCAGAACTTAATTCTATTTATTCTTTTTTATTCCCTTCCCCTTTTATTAATTTGCACTTTTAAAATGAAAAATTATTACATTTTATGCTTTGGTCAAATAGTACTGCATTTCAGAAGGGCCCTGATTTATGTACAAATCTGCATCATCATTGCCAAGAGAACACTCTGTAAGGAATATACCAGGGTCTTGAACATGAAACTTTTCTTCAGGGCAGCAGAGGGAGCACAAGAGTACTTAATAAAGCAAGTGTACGGGCCCTCCACATTGTAAGGGCTTTTTAAATGTAGTATATGTCTTCATTGGAAGTAGCCTCTTACATAGTTCAAAGCAAAACAAAGACAAGCAAACACAAACGGCTCAGCAGCTTGTAACAACTAAATGATTGAATGGATTGGAAGTTAAATAGAATATAGATATAATTATTTCGAGTTTTAGGCTTGAATTCTTAAAAGAAAGTGGACCTCGGTAGTCATACTTGAAAAAGATGCCTTAGCTTTTCTGCAATGAAAAATAAAGATACACAACACAGAGTAAGGCAAGTGAGAGTCACTCCTGTTTATCTAAAAACCTTGGGGGTCAGTTAACCCAATACTACATCAGATAAGTTCACTTCATTTGGAGTCAAATATGTTGGTAAAAGTATAGGTACTTCTCACCATGTTGACTTTCACAGTAATTTTAGGGGTTTATCTTTCATGTTTGCAGTGGAGAGGATTTACATTTCAATTGCACCTTTGTAGCTTTTCATACTTTTTACAGCCCTTCCACACTGCATCTTCAAATGCTCCCAGGAGGTGGATAAGACAGGATGTTTTGGAACTGGCTCGTGCCTGCATAGCATTGGGTCATTCAGTAATAACAATAATCCATTGAGTTGTTCAGAAATGAGGGAAATCATAGAGGTCTTTACAGTTTCAAAGATTTTTCAAAGTTATTAGATAGTGAGTATTTAATAAGTGAATATTTAAATGAGACTTACGAATAGAGACAGTCTTCATTCTTGAGCTATGTTTTTTATGTGTTTATCACTTATTTACCACCAGCCGTTCACTGTGCATTTACAATAACTAGGCCCTGAGAATATAAAGATGAGTAAGACATTTCCGTCTGCAGTGAGTTCACAGCAAAACAAACCTTATCTTTTGAAAAATGTCTGTTTTTACCATGATGAAACTTAAAGATTCGTAGTTGATTGATCCAGTACCTTTCAGAATCAGTATATTGATCCGACTTCCAAATATGAGAATCAAGTACTAGGATCATTAAAAATTTGGGTGGTGGGAGGGCAACTGTGTAAATCATCGGCAAAGTTATTTATAAAGCTAATATTAATACTGCAAATTTGTAAAACAAAATGTAAAGTTACAACATATGTTTTGTCTGAATGCCTTGTCTATCCAAAAAAACAAAATCACATGAGTGAATTTAAATGATAAACATTTAATTATTTATAGCTTCTTAAAAAATTGTTAAAAAGAATTTCCTCCTATGCTAAAGAAAGATTTGCCAAATTTTGGCCTGGAGCAATTTGTTATGGCTGTGTAATAAATACCCCAAAGTTGAATTTTTAATGGATACACTGACAGACCTTTAACCATGGTATTATAAGGAGGGTGTTAGCCCACATATGTCATTTAAAAATCTGAGCAAATCATAGTGTGCCTGCAAAACCAATATACTTTCCTTAGATTGTACTTCCAAATAAAGCTGGAGAGACCAGAAAAGCAAAATAAACTAAAAACAGAAGTGAAAACCACTCACACAATAGACTCTGAGGTCAGCTCGCCACACCCAAACTGAAGTCACCGGGCTCTGTTTGAGGCACAGAGACTCTTAAAGGACATGCTTCTGAATCAGCTTTCTTGACCCTCCACCAAACTATAGCAGCCCAGGCTTCCGGGTAATGAAAGTGACATCACCAATAGTCAAGAGTAAAATTAAAATCATTGTATTTAAACATCTGCCAACAGTTTATGACTTAAGAGTACACACATTAGGCAATTTTAAATAAGATTCTGTCTACAATTAAAAACAAATGCTTTAGTATATAGGTCTGTACTGTCCGATATGCCTATTAAGCACTTGAGATGGGTTGTAATTGTAAAATCTACCTTAGATTCTAAAGACTTAGAACATACACACACACACGCATACATATGCACATATACATATATTAAATATTAAAATGAAAATATTCTGCATATATTAGGTTAAATAAAAATCTTGTTAAAATTAATTTACCTGTTTCTTTTTACTTTTTAATGTGGCTACTATAAAATTTAAAATGACATGTGTCCATTACATTTCTAGTGGACACCCCTGGTATTAACAATGGGGCTGGGAAGGTGAAGGAATTAGTTCTAAGAACCCATAATTGGAGACCTTAGGCATGGCTCTTGGCAGTAGTGTAGTAGTAACTTAATTACTTTTCTGCCTTCCTGAGGTTTCCCCCTTGCAGTATAGAACATGCACCTTACCCCCTGTTAAAATGATCTCTGAGAGTAAGCTATTGGTGAAGGCATAATCTCCTTGGTAGACCTGATGTGGGCCTGGAAAACAAAAATCTGTTAGGCTTATCTGTTAGACTAAAAATTCGTTAGATTCAGTCTCTTGAGGTGGGGTGGGGGAGTCCTCAAATACTTTGCCAGCCTGGAAAGCTAATGGAAATTTTGCTCTGTTTTAGAAAGCACAAGCCTTCTGAAGTTACAGCTGGTTACAGGCTGAATGGCTGGGGGTGATACCTTTTAATGACAGATGGCTTTGGGCATGGATAATGAAAAGTATACTATTGCTACTTCACTAGAAAACAAATCAAAGCCACCAAAAGGAAATCTGTTTGTTTGTTAAACAGTTTCTAATATATTTAGTATAATAGGACACATCAAAAGGAAATGAGATGATTTTTAACCGTTGTTATTTATTTTGCAAGCAAGACCTAGACACATTTTCACTAATGTAACTATGTCCGACATTGAACGTAATGCAATGACCTATGAAATAACAAGAGTTTGTGGTCTTAATCATCTATAGAACATAGTTCTTCTTACATGAAAAGAAAATGAACAACATTTTAAGGCTTGGAATGAGTGAGTTGAACTTTGCTTGGTATTGGCCACAAGCATTTGGAAATCTATTAAAAGCATTTCATTAACAACTTGGCATTTTGTTTCCTCAAAAGAAATACATTTTCCAAATTAAAATCAGAGCCCCCAAAAAATAAATAAATAAAATAAAATCAGAGCCCAAAGCCACCACTGTTTACACTTAAGATAGTGATAGTTGATGGGTTGTGAGGGTAAAGCTTAGGGTGCCTTCAAACTAAGATCAGGGGCAACAACAGACTAAAAAACCCCATCAAATCGTTGTTCTAACTTCATGACATTAAAATACATAGCATAAGCTCTCACAGTTACTTTATTTTTCTTGAGTCAATACCGGCTAGGAAAAGCTGATCCAAATGAGGGTCAGGGTTTAAGACAACTGTTTTATGAGGAATTTACCAAGTTTACCCCGAAGAGGAAGAGTCAGAGAAAAATGCATTGGCAATTCGCTTTTTGACATAAACAGCTAGAGGAGACTGTCCGTGTCAGGATTTCAGCAGGGGTTGTCAGGCAGTTCGGCATTTGCAGAACCCGTGTCCGTCAGGCCTCTCCAAAGTATAACTGCTGGGCGGCTTTGGGGGGGCTCTCAAGACTGATGACTGCAGATCCGGATTTGCTCTGTGCCATGGCACAGACATGAAGTGATAGCGCCTGTCACAGATGCTTTCTGACGGAGCAGAATAATAGCACTCAGACTTCAACAGTAAATTACAAACAATCCCTTTTTAAGTACAAAATGAATGCACAGAATGGGAGACCCTGTCAGCTAGAATGGGAGTAAATCAAGTAGGAGAAGACAAATTGTTCACTCATACCACTACAGCCAGATTCTTAGGCTGCTAACCGTACTGTCATAGGAGAGCTTTTCTTCTTTGTCAGATAAAAAGAGACATTAATCCTCCGCTGTAATTCTAATCAATATGCCAGGTATCATCGGATGCATCTCCTCTGAAAGCCGATCAAGTTACAAGGTGATGCCTTCCAACCCCTCCCCCATCTCTGGTTTAAAAGTTGTAGCTGAAATACCAATAGTAAGAACATGTGACCCCAGCACTCCCAGCGGGAGCTTTTCTGCAGTCAATTTCATAATGACTTTGCTCCGCCCCTCTGCTCAGCACTTCCTTCCCCCTCACTCTCCTCTCTCCCCCACCCCCAGCAATGAATCATCCCGCATTTAAAGAGACTTAGATGACCCAGTGTGAACTTTACAGGCATCCTGTACATTCTTATGCCAAAAAAGGGAGTTGCTCTGTGACAGAAACCTAGGCAGATCCCGATGCAGATCTCAGAAGTGGGGAGCTGGGGTGCTTATCTAGGAAGATCAGTGAGGAGTTAATTTTCCTAGATCCTGGTGGGGATTCAGAATTGCCTATCGCAGTTCACGATCAGGTTTTTAAGAACCCAGTTCAGCTCTTTGTGCAGAAAGGAATATATCAGAGACAAAAATGTTGGCAGATCTCCTTTATGCAATCAGGGCAGAGGAATTTATACCACATCAGCCTTTTGATTTCTTCAGATCTGGCTGAGGGTGGGGTTTCCATATTTGTGCTTTGGCAAATGTGTCCAAGAATGAACTCTGCCTTAGAGATGCTCCGAATGTTCTTTCAGGTTACTGTGTGCTGATTTGTGCATTTAATATTAAAACCAGAAACATTCTTGCCCCTTCATTTCTTTAATACCGTTTCTGAGTAATACAGATTAAGTAGACAATCTGGGCCTTGCTTTTAGAGACCTTTTCACCCCACTTAAGGCAGTAAAGAGTGGACCACCTAGACAACATTGTGCTTTTGCATATACTTTCTCTCTACCTGGGAAGCCCTTCTTTGCATGGCGATCTTTCCCCACCCTCCAGGACCCAGCTCAAGCACCAGCACTTCTGCAAGTCTTCCCTGATTATCACAAGACTTTGCAGCTCTGCCCAATGTGTGAGTCAGAGAAGTGCTATTTTCTTATTCTTTTTATTTATACAATATATATCTTCTTAACTCTGACAGAAAAAAATCAGGGCCATAAGCACAGATGGAGATTATCCTAAGTGAGAGCGTCTCTTATCTAATATTTCCTTTACTCCCAAACCCATTTGACCTCCACTTACGATTTCACATGTAACTGTTTTCCTTTTATTGCTCCATTTCTGTGGCTCCCCCCACTGGTCAGTTCTCTACGTGAGTTCCTGTTGCCCTCTGTCATAGGTTGAACTGTGTTCCCCGAAAGATATATTGAAGTCCTAGGCCCCAGGAAAGTGAGTGTGACTTTATTTGGAAATAGGGTCTTTGCAGATGTAATTAGTTAAGATGAGGCCTTACCGGATTAGGGTGGATCCTGAGTCCAATATGACTGCTGCCCTCCTAAGAAGAGGACGCACAGAAACACAGAAGAGACACAGGGCGGGGAAGAAGGGTACAGGAAGACAGAGGCAGAGCTTGGTGTTATGCTGCCACCAGCCAAGGAAAGCCAAGAATGGCCAGCAACCACCAGGAGCGAGAAGAGGCAACGAAGGATCCTTCCCTAGAGCCTCAGAGGGAGCAAAGCCTTGCTGACACCTTGATTTTGGACCTCTAGCCTCCAGAACTGTGAGAGAATATATTTCTCTTGTTTTTGTTTTGTGTTGTTTTGTTATTTATTTATTTTTGGCTGCACTGGGTCTTCGTTGTTGAATGCGGGCTTTCTCTAGTTGCAGCGAGCGGGGGCTACTCTTCCTTGCAGTGTACGGGCTTCTCACTGCAGTGGCTTCTCTTGTTGCGGAGCACGGGCTCAGTAGTTGTGGCTTGTGGGCTCTAGAGCACAGGCTTCAGTAGTTGCGGCACACGGGCTTAGCTGTTCCACGGCATGTGGGATCTTCCCAGACCAGGGCTCAAACCCGTGTCTCCTGCATTGGCAGGCGGATTCTTAACCACTGCGGCACCAGGGAAGCCCTGTTTCTCTTGTTTTAAGCCACCCAGTTTGGGCTTATTTGTTACAGCAGCCCCAGGAAACTCATACACCCTTTTTACGAGAGCCGTGGTGACAGCTCTGTTGCATTCTTCTTTCTTCTCTTTATTTACATATATGGCCCACTCTCCTCTATAGATACACATAGGTAATCAGTTCTGGATGCATATTTGGTCTTTTAGCTATGACAGTACCCATATACAAAAGTTTCAGTGGAATAGGAAAGTTGTCAAGAGAGTTCTAGAAGCACCTCCCCCTCCTCCCAGCAACATCTGGCCTCTGGCCCAGAGGCTCAGACGTTGCTGCAGGTCTGAGAGAGGGTGGTGTCCTCCCAGACTGGGCCTCAGCTCAAAGGTCTTCCCAGGGCTCCCTGGCTCCGTCTACTGGTGCCAGGATGCACCTGCTGCTCTCCTCTTCAGAAGTGGCATTTCAATGTGTGGAGTGGGGTGAGGAAGAGACTAAAAAAGCCAAATCAATTGTTTGGCACGGAGGAGGAAATACAACCCCAAAAACTGCTGCTTTGTTTTAAACTGTTCACTCGAGTCTTATAAAAGTGCTTGTGAACACCTCAGTCTTTCTGAGTCTCATCTTCCAAAAGCACAACTGGAAGCTCATTGGTTTCACGAGGTTTTCCCCAGAAGGTGGAGGGAGGCCTTACACTTGAGCCCAGAATCCCGAGGTATCTCTTCTCTAACAGTCACCAAGAGACGGACCATACAGTTCTTGCACACACATCTCAGTAAATGGCAGCTCCATCCTTCCAACTGCTCAGGCCAAAAAGCATCTTGACTCCTGTCTTTCACACCCCACATCCAATCTGCCCCAAAATCCAGTTGGCTGTCCCTTCTGTATCCAGAATCTGACCATTTCTCACCATTTGGGCTGCTACCACTGGAGATGAACCACCACCACCCTTCATCAGGACGATTGCACTGACCTCCTAAATCATCTCTCTGCTTCCACCATGTCCGGCTCAGGCCATAGTTGAGCATCTGCATGAGGTGATGCCACAGCTCTGCTCCAAAGCATCTGATGTCTCTCTTCCACTTGGAGTCAAAATCAAAATCCTCCCATGGCCTCCAAGGCCCCACACAATCAGGGTGCCCTCTGTCTTCCAGATCCCATGTCCTCTCTCCCCTCCCTCCTACAGCTCCAGCCCCAAACAAGCCAGGTGCTCCCTTGCGTCAGGGCCTTTCTACTTGCTGATGCCTCACTTGGAATGCTTCTCCCTGAATATCCACATGGCTCACTCCCTCGCCTTCTTCAGTCTTCTTTTCTTAAAAAAAAAAGCAAACTAAAGATCTCCCAGGGGCTTCCCTGGTGGCGCAGTGGTTGAGAGTCCGCCTGCCGAGGCAGGGGACATGGGTTCGTGCCCCGGTCCGGGAGGATCCCACGTGCTGTGAAGTGGCTGGGCCCGTGAGCCATGGATGCTGGGCCTGTGCGTCCGGAGCCTGTGCTCCACGACGGGAGAGGCTGCGGCGGTGAGAGGCCCACGTACCGCATCTGACCACCCTACTTAAAATTGTACCCCCTGACTTTCCTGATCCACCTTGCTCTGCTCTATTATTCCATCAGTATATTACCTTAGAACATTCAGAGTCATTTCCTTTAGTTTGTTTACTGTCAGCAGAGCAGAGGTTGTGTCTGTCTTAGGCACTGATAAACCTCGAACATCTAGAAGAGTCCTTGGCACATGACAGACACCCACTAAAGATTCATCAACCATTAAATGAATTAATGAATCAGTAATATTTTTCAGGACCTACTATGTGCAAAGCCTTAAGCTCCAGCACAACAATTCCCTCATTAGAAGCTAATCCAAAACCAATGCATCTTGTCCACACTATGGTAGATGTTCTGTTTACTTGATCTTTGACTTAATTATATCTGGTATACCTAGTAAGGCTGAGTTGGAATGAGCTGAATTTCACATTCAGACTCAGATTTGTGAAGAATTTTTAAAACACAAAATTTGAAACCAGAATTGAAAATCATGTACAAACGTGACAGCAAGTTTTGAGAACAAACAAAGTAGCACAGCTACAGCTTCCAATAATCATCATTTTTAAAAGCTACCATTTATCAAGCTCCTATTCTATGCCAGGCAACATGGTAAGGGTTTTGCACGTGTCGTTTCATCTAAATCCCCACCACAGTCCGGTGAGGTGAAGATCATGCTTCCCATTTCTTAGATGATCAAACTGAGGCTTGGAGTTTAAAGGACCTGCCCAAGGTCCAAGGTCACCCAGCACTGGTTTCAAGGTGAAGTTATCCACCTACGTAGCCTGAGAATTTTTAACAAGTCATTACCTGAATGAAATAGGCCAGGTGGAGTCATAACACTGCAGTGTAATATTGTAATATTTTGGCTAAAGCAACATTTTTAATACTAATTTCTATTAGATTTTATTTTTGAGTGAATAATACATGTATCTCAGAAATGAAAGCTAGTGATTCTTATTGAGGATTGAATATTCCTACATAAACCAAGTGGCTTCAGAGCAACCTAACTGGTTACCCAACTAACAAAACTATACTCCAGCTTATGACTTTTTATCCACACTGCTACATGGCTGGAATGACTCTCACTTGAAGTCCATGGTCACATTCAAGGACCCTTTCCTATTAGAAATTTTGACTCAAATCTGGTACATCCCACTATAGTAAGGTCAAAATAGATTGTAAAGGGCCCACATGAATTCCCATAACTGAAGGACTTAATTTCCTTTCAGTTGACCTGTGTTTGACTTCTCTTGTTCCACCCTTGAACTTCCCAGAGGCCACTGTGACCAGAACTCAGGTGTAGGATCTGAAAGTAACCTGGCCACACAAAAAAGTATAAAACACTACCACCTCTTCACAGACTCACTCCACTTTATATTTGAGGGAAACGATCCTGGAAGCGGAAATACTTCGAGAGTTCAACAGTCTGGGAAATTTAAAGGAGGGGGAAAAAAGCCCTGCATTTCCAAAGATCTGAAGACAGAACTCTGCTCTCTGAGGACAGCAGGAAGTAAGAAGACCCGATTCGTGGCTTCAGGAGAGGAAAAGAAAAGAGCCCCACAAGGAAACTACCAACAGATGGTAAATACATTTTTAATTCTTCTGTCATACTGTGTGGACTTGTACACATTTGTCCTGCTGTGTTAGGCTCCCAAAATAGCTAGCCATGGAATTGCAGAACAGTTCGGCTGCAATTTGAGATTTAGGAAACCGTGCTGGCTGACAAAACAGGAAGGGCTCATAGTAGGATGGAGTGGATTTGCTCCCAGTTTGCAGCTCCTCCATGTGGCATTCACTGTAGCTCTTAGTGCAGGAAGATTCTCTCACATGTCAGGTCTCATTGATGATGTCTTAAAACGTACTATTTCAAATTGTCCTCCGAGCTCTAGTTACAAGTATTAAACATTGACATGATCTACGTGGTAACTCTCAAAGGTTAAAAGGAGTATGATCCATTTACTTATGGATTCCAAATTTTCCAGGGAGCATCACAAACATATATGGCAGCCTGGAGCGCTATACTTAGCCATTCTCATACTTTTCATTTTGGCATAATGTTTCCATAGAATAGCATGGGAATTCCAATGCCAGAAAAAGGACCAAATATGATAATGGATTGCTCTAAGAGGAACCTAAGGAGATAGGATGCTAAAGCATATTCAGTTGACTCCACATCTAAGACATGACCTGAGATGGGTACCAGGAAATGAGTTAGGTTCCCAGTCCCAACACCGTCTCCCAGTGCAACAGCAAGAAAGAAAAAGTGTTGATGAATGCAAGTGGATGTGGAATAATGGGGAGAGGGTGGTCTGTTACTTAATTGTGGTCTAGAAATATCACTTACACAACTACTAGACCTGGAAGGATCCTTACAGAATCTAGTTCTTTTTTTTTTTTTTTTTTTTCATTTTATAGACAGGAATCTCCGCCAAAGAGTTGCAGGAAATTGGCAGAGATTATACAACTGGTTGATGGCAGATTCAGTACTGGAACCCAAGACATCTATTTCTCAGTTCAATGTTTGTTCTGCTTTAGCACCCACAGAAGGTGGACATTTCTGTGATAAGCAAGATCTAATTCTAGAAGACCTTTCTCATAGTAATCTTCACTCTTGGGTTTTTATAAAGCAAGATGATGGAATCTCTGACTGGTCTATGAATGTTTGGGAAACTGGTAGATATTCTTTATAGCTAAGGTTTCAGGCTTACATATATTTGTTAATTTCTGTTCTAAACCCCTGTGGATTGTGTCTAGATTATATAGCTATCACACAATCTGGCACAGCTGGGATCCTCTTGTCGTGAAATAGCAGGGGAGATTGGTACATAGGGATTAAAAAGCATTGGCAAAAGAGAACAGGGAGTTTATGCAATAACTTCCTACCCTGAGCCTTTCTGGTCGAAGAATTTCTCCTAGCCTCCATTCAAGAGAAGGGTGGGTGGGAACGAAAGGGGATTTTTATCTTCTTAGTGAAAGAAAGGATACAAAAACACTTAAGAACTGCTCAATTTGATAAAATCTTGATTTTGCTTAGTTTAAGTTTCTACAAGACTGATTATATTCTTGTTCAAATGACCTATACGTTCATAGATAATTTTTCTAGTGGGTACATATGTTTACTAATAAAAACTATTCTCAATCAGCTATTTAAGAAATGTTATTTTTACCTTTTTTTTTTTTTTTTTTTAAGAAAGCTAATCGGTACGCTTCATAGCTACTTTAGCAATAAGGTCTCCTAATCTGGCAGTTCTGTTCAGCATTTTGATTTGTTTTTTTCTGCTTGTGATTTCATCAATGTTCTTTTCTATTTTTGTGGTGGGGAAATTTTTACCTGTTGTGTTTAAACATGGCATTCTCTGCTTTGAGAATCAATTTGACCATTTTGACCCCTCTGGCTAATTTTACTATCTCCGTTGTCTAGTTACAGATTTGTGGGTGGGGGAGGGTAGAATTAAGTGAATTCTTTGGAGGAGAGCAGTAATGAAGGCACACTTTAGGTTATTTCATTCCTGTGATCCAAATTTGATTATCTAGCTAATATCACTAGGGACATCTGCAGCTTTAATAATTACATCTCAAGGCCTAAAGAAAAAAAAGAAGAAAAATTACATTTACTACACATTCACATGCAGCCTTTCAGAGAGTTACCATCTGAAAGCCTGTTTGGCTACTTTAGGAAAATAGATTGATATCAAGATTCTGCTTTAAGAGTTCAAGCTCAGTTGACGCTTTGTTCTTTAAAAAAAAAAAAAGCTAGATTTCAACAACTGTTTTGTGTAGAAGGGTTTAGCATTGCTTATCTGAAAGAGTAAAAAATCTAAGCTATTGATTTTACCTTTCCTTTTGGAGGACAGTTTTAGGATTTTTTTTCCCCTAGAAAGTTTTGAGGCTATGATTCATGTTAAAAGTGCCCTGTTCCATTATATACCAACATAGCTTTGAAGCTGTCTCTGCTTCTAGGTCAAGGGCTCTCCCTGTGGCCAGATGCCAGTTTTATCCTTGGACTCTCATGATCCTCAGAAATAAATCAACTTTCCAGTAAAATCCTGTGACAGCTCTGTTTTACATAAAAGTACGCAGCCTGGGGATGTGATACTGTTCTGTGTTTTAGATGGAGAAGAAGGCAAAGAAAACATCCATTATCAATGAGAGACAATTCCAAGTGGAGCCATTATTACAGAAATCAGAGGGCAGCTGGGTCGGGGGCGGGGCGGAGGTACCACATTCATTCTCCCTGCAGCATCTCTAACCCAAAAGCTTATTATTTGTGCAGAAACAAAAATACAAATGACTGTAAAGTGTTCTAATCCACATGTGGCATGGGTCAGTACAGTCCATGAGTTGAAAAAGTGCTGAGTAGGTCAGCTGTCTTAGGTCAATATTTCTTCCTTGCGGCAAGAAAAGAATGAACGAATTACTGCTACACATATCAACGCAGATGAATCTCACAATATTGGAAAATAAAGGAGGCTACACACAAAATAAGGTATGCTGTATCATTCCATTTCTATAACTTTCAAAACCACACAAGAGTAATCTATTGTGTTAGAACTAAATATATAGTTTACCTTTGATGAGGAGGGAAAGGATTGTGCCAGAAAGGGGCATGAAGATGGCTTCTAGGGTGCCAGAAAATTCTATTTCTTGACCTGGGTGGTGGATACAGAGGTGGGTTCTCTTTGTGATAATCCATTAAGCCATACATCTGTGATCTGTGCCTTTTTTCTGTAAGAATGATTTACTTCAATTTAAAAATTTAAAAATAATATCCCTATTGGGAAAGACAAATTTAAGAAATATTAGAAAAGCATTTTGCCTAATTAAACCAATGGATATTTATTACAGAGAAAAACAGAAAATTCAGATGAGTGAAAGAAAAAAATGCACAGAACTTCAGTGTAGGGCAATGGGGACACTCCTACACTGTTACAGGAAGTGTTCATTGCTACTGCAGTGTTCGGTTAACTCTCTGGCATTATCTATTAAAGATATGCATATCTGGTGACCCAGATTCCCACTCCTGGGTACATATCCAATAGAAATATGTGCATGTGAGCACCAAAAGAATAGCAACTCTATTCATGATAGCCCCAAACTGAAAACAGGCCAAACTACCCATCAGCAGTACAGTGGATAAAGTGTGGTATATCTAACCTTGGAATACCATACAGCATTGAAAATGAATGAACCACAATACCCTTAGCATGGATGAAACTGAGAAACCTAATGTTAAAAGACCGAAAGCTAATGTTCAAAGATAGAGATAAAAAAATCGTTATGTTCCCATTTACTTAAAGTTCAAAAAACAGGGAAAGATAAATACGTATAAGCATCAATATACACTTAGGTGGTAAAACTAAAGAGAAGAAAAAAAAAGAGGTTATCATAAAAGTAAGTGCAGCAGGGAGAGAGTGGGTTGTCAGTGGGAAGGGGCGGATGGAGGGCCCCTGGGCCATATTCTGTTTATTGATCTGGGTAGTGGTTAGGCGAGGGTTCACTTAATAAAAATTTATTAAATTATACTTTTATATATCATGCATTTTCCCTAACGTGTGTCATATTTCACAATAAAAAGGGTATAAAATCGCATGAAATCCAATTATTCAGAGATAGTTATCACTTTAACACCTGGATATGTATATTCCCAAACCTTCTTTAATGCAATATATACATCTTATCCACATTGCTTTGTAGCCTTTTTTTTTCTTTAATAATATAATCTCCCAGAAGAAACTCTTTGGGTTTTCTGTGTTTTTTTTCAATTCCCATTTAATTTTAACTAAAAGTAAATATCATACAAGCTTTATGCCCCTCTGGAAGGCTAAAGCCATGGGGTGTCTTTCAGGAAATTAGGTGGCTTTAACCTAAGCTACAGCGATTCATAAACCAATCTGCAGGATTTTGCCATAGCTCATGGGAGACTTTTCCTTCTCTGTTAACAGTGCTGCTGCTTCAAAAGAGAAAAGCCTCTCTCCACCTCTTCAGTGCTATCTTTTCAAAAGGAAAGGCCAGGCAATGAGGGGAAAGGCTAGTAGGGGAGTGGTCCGGAGGCTTGGTAGGAGGAGGGGGTCACCCTAAAATGTATTCTATTACTTGTCATGCTGCGCCTGGCCTAGGAAACATTATAAAGTATTGAAATCGGTCAAAAAATGATCAGGGCACTTTTTTAAAAACCAGAAAGTAGTTCCTTTGCTTTTCTTGCCCTGGGGGCAGTAAAGTTTTCTTCCCTCTGCCTGGAACATGCTGCCCTTCCTCCTCACCCTTATCAGCAAGCATCCTCCACTGTTCTTCTTTACCTTTTAAATCATCTGCATATTTCATCCTCTTCATCATGACATGGTTGAAGAAAACTTCTATGAGCATCCAAGCCTGGGCAGTGACCCCACGAGAGCCCCATGGCACCCTGGACTTACCACATTACGGCACTGGTCACCTTATTTTGCAAGTGCCTATTTTCCTGTCCACAAATACTCTGCTAATCTGTAAGCTTCATGCATGCAAGGACAGTGTCTGTTTCACCATCGTGACTCCAGTCTCTAGTACATATTGGCACCCAATAAATATAGTCATTGAATGGATGAAAAACAGTTGTGAAATGAGATGTGGCCTGGGGAGAGGAATTGTGATTTAAACTACGCTTTCCCAACTCACTTCACCTGTTGGTACACAAATGGCTTCAAAGAGTCCAGTCAAACGAACAGAGGATGGATGGTTCAAAACTCTAAAATCTACAGCTGCTTAATTTCAAATACTAACTAGTAATAGCAGTTTGCATTTGTATCTTGTTTAATATTTCATTAAGCAGTTTCACATATTTCATACAATTCCAACAACAAATCCTCCGAGTTGAACTGGGGGAGCTATTAATATCACCGCTTTATAGATCGGAAAACTTCTGAGCGGGTTTAAGTAACCTAGCCTCACATTATATGATTATTTTTTACTGTAAGCCAGGAACTGGCGACCCCTTAGGGCTGCAAGTGGAAACACATTCAGTGTATACCACGTACGGATATATATATATATATATATAATTTTTTTTTTTTTTGTATAGATATATTTTTAGGGAGTAGGGACATAAAATAAATATGTGACACCATTCTGATTTTTTACCTTTCAGAAGATATTTCCTTTTTTTCAAAGCATTTATTTTTTAAGCTTTATTTTTTAATCACAAAACTAGCACATATTTGGTAGGAAAAAAGCACAAATAAGAAAATCAAAATCACTTATGATCACATTGAATAGAATATCTATTGTTACACCATTTTAATAACTCTGACTACATATTAAGTCTTCAGCTTTTCTAGAGTGAGAACTCTCCTCCCACACTCTACTCTTTTTCTTTTTTCCCCCACTCTATTCTTTTTTTTTAACATCTTTATTGGAGTACAATTGCTTTAAAATGTTGTGTTGATTTTTGCTGCATGACAAAGTGAATCAACTATATGTATACATATATCCCGATATCCCCTCCGTCTTACATCTCCCTCCCACCCTCCCTATCCCACCCTTCTAGGTGGTCACAAAGCACCTAGCTGATCTCCCTGTGCTATGCAGCTGCTTCCCACTAGCTATCTATTTTACATTTAGTAGTGTATATATGTCCATGCCACTCTCCTCGTCCCAGCTTACCCTTCCCACTCTCCGTGTCCTCAAGTCCATTCTCTACATCTGCACCTTTATTCCCGTCCTGCCCCTAGGTTCTTCAGAACCTTTTTTTTTTTTTTTAGATGCCATATATATGTGTTAGCATATGGTATTTGTTTTTCTCTTTCTGACTTACTTCACTCTGTATGACAGACTCTAGGTCCACCCACCTCACTACAAATGACCCAATTTCGTTCCTTTTTATGGCTGAGTAATATTCCATTGTATATGTGTGCCACATCTTCTTTATCCATTCATCTGTCAATGGACACTTAGGTTGCTTCCATGTCCTGGCTATTGTAAATAGAGCTGCAATGAATATTGTGGTACATGACTCTTTTTGGATTATGGTTTTCTCAGGGTATATGCCCAGTAGTGGGATTGCTGGGTCGTATGGTAGTTCTATTTGTAGTTTTTTAAGGAACCTCCATACTGTTCTCCATAGTGGCTGCATCAAATTACATTCCCAACAACAGTCCAGGAAGGTTCCCTTTTCTCCACACCCTCTCCAGCATTTATTGTTTGTAGAGTTTTTGATGATGGCCATCTGACTGGTGTGAGGTGATACCTCATTGTAGTTTTGATTTGCATTTCTCTAATGAGTAGTGATGTTGAGCATCCTTTCATGTGTTTGTTGGCAATCTGTATATCTTCTTTGGAGAAATGTCTATTTAGGTCTTCTGCCCATTTTGGGATTGAGTTGTTTATGTGATATTGAGCTGCATGTAAATTTTGGAGATTAATCCTTTGTCAGTTGCTTCATTTGCAAATATTTTCTCCCATTCTGAGGGTTGTCTTTTCATCTTGTTTATGTTCTCCTTTGCTGTGCAAAAGCTTTTAAGTTTCATGAGGTCCCATTTGTTTATTTTTGTTTTTATTTCCATTTCTCTAGGAGGTGGGTAAAAAAGGATCTTGCTGTGATTTATGTCAGAGTGTTCTGCCTATGTTTTCCTCTAAGAGTCTTATAATGTCTGGACTTACATTTAGGTCTTTAATCCATTTTGAGTTTATTTTTGTGTATGGTGTTAAGGAGTGTTCTAATTTCATTCTTTTACATGTAGCTGTCCAGTTTTCCCAGCACCACTTATTGAAGAGGCTGTCTTTTCTTCATTGTATACTCTTGCCTCCTTTATCAAAAATAAGGTGACCATATGTGTGTGGGTTTCTCTCTGGGCTTTCTATTCTGTTCCATTGATCTATATTTCTGTTTTTGTGCCAGTACCATACTGTCTTGATTACTGTAGCTTTGTAGTATAGTCTGAAGTCAAGGAGTCTGATTCCTCCAGCTCCGTTTTTTTCCCTCAAGACTGCTTTGGCTATTTGGGGTCTTTTGTGTCTCCATACAGATTTTCAGATTTTTTGTTCTAGTTCCATAAAAAATGCCATTGGTAATTTGATAGGGATTGCATTGAATCTGTAGAGTGCTTTGGGTAGTATAGTCATTTTCACAATGTTGATTCTTCCAATCCAAGAACATGGTATATCTCTCCATCTGTTTGTATCATCTTTAATTTCTTTCATCAGTGTCTTATAGTGTTCTGCATACAGGTCTTTTGTCTCCTTAGGTAGGTTTATTCCTAGGTATTTTATTATTTTGGTTGCAATGGTAAATGGGAGTGTTTCCTTAATTTCTCTTTCAGATTTGTCATCATTAGTGTATAGGAATGCAAAAGATTTCTGTGCATTAATTTTGTATCCTGCTATGTTACCAAATTCATTGGTTAGCTCTAGTAGTTTTCTGGTAGCATCTTTAGGATTCTCTATATAGAGTATCATGTCATCTGCAAACAGTTACAGCTTTACTTCTTTTCCATTTTGGATTCCTTTTATTTCTTTTTCTTCTCTGATTGCTGTGGCTAAAACTTCCAAAATTATGTTGAATAATAGTGGTGAGTGTGGACAACCTTGTCTTGTTCCTGGTCTTAGAGGAAATTGTTTCAGTTTTTCACTATTGAGAACGATGTTGGCTGTGGGTTTGTCATATATGGCCTTTATTATGTTGAGGTAAGTTCCCTCTATGCCTACTTTCTGGAGGGTTTTTATTATAAATCGTGTTGAATTTTGTCAAAAGCTTTTTCTGCATCTATTGAGATGATCATATGGTTTTTCTCCTTCAATTTGTTAATATGGTGTATCACATTGATTGATTTGCGTATACTGAAGAATCCTTGCATTCCTGGAATAAACCCCACTTGATCATGGTCTATGATCCTTTTAATGTGCTGTTGGATTCTGTTTGCTAGTATTTTGTTGAGGATTTTTGCATCTATGTTCATCAGTGATATTGGCCTGTAGTTTTCTTTCTTTTCCCCACTCTATTCTTTATCTTCAAATTTTTCTGAGCTATTCTTGGCCATTTGCTCTTTTATTTCAATTTAAGAATTAGGTTTTACTAAAACTCTGTTGGGATTTTTATTGGATTTGCATTCTTTTTATAGATTAATTTGAGTAGAATTGAAGATTTTACTATATTGGTTCCTCTCTTTCATAAACACAGTATATTTCTCCATTAATTTATGTCTATTTTAATGTCTTTTTTAAAATATGGAAAGCTTCAGAAATTTGTGTGTCATTTTTGCACAGGGGCTGTGATCATCTTCTCTGCACTGTTCCAACTTTAGTATATATGTTGTCAAAGCGAGCATTCAGAAGAAATTTCTTAACTGTTGGATTATATGAGGAGGGAAAGGTCACATATTCTTTTTCCTCTTTATGAGACTGAAAAAGAGATTAATCTGGACTAATTATTTCTCTCAAACATAAAAGCATTTAGTTGTGTGCTGACAATGGGGAAAATGTTTCTGGCTTTTGCTATCTTGCCCCTTCTAGTATCTAAACAGAAACTCTTTTTCTATTGATGGTCTTGACAGAGCAGTGCAGCAGGACAAAGGGGTTGGGAAGACGGGGGAAAAGAAAAGGAAAAGATGGTGAGATATGACTAGGAAGAGGGCTGGGGAGGAGGGACAGCTGATTGGGCAGGTGAAATGGGTGGAGAGCAGTGGGGGCGGGGGGGGGGGAGCGCATGACAGCAAGTGTGGATTCTCTGAGTTTTGCTTTTCTATAAAACCAGCAGTATCACTTGGGATCTTATTAGAAATTCAGAATAGTGGCCCCACTCAGACTCACCCGATCAGAATCTTCATTTTAACAAGATCCCCAGGTAATTCTTATGCACATTAAAGTTCCAGAAGCTCTTAGTCGCCCCCAACCAGTCTGAGCCAGTCCTGATTGGTGTCATCAGCCTTAGACCTATTAATAGACAAAACTGGTTTGGTTGCCTAGAGACCCGGAAATCTGGTTCCTCCTGTAGATGCTGAGTCTCAGAGTTCTCTTACCACTTTGGCCAAAGCCTTGGAACTCCAGTTGGCCTCAGTTTCTCTGCTACACATGTCAGTTCTCAGCAGGGATTGGATCCTAGCCCTGGACCCCAGCTTCCTCAGCTCGGGTCCTTGTGCTTTGCCAAATTCTTGCTCTGCCCATTCCTCTGGGAAGCAGGATGTACTTTTCTACTCCCTTCTCAGCTTCTGCTGGGGACCTGCTGTGACTGGACCAATCACCTGGAACTGTGCCTGATTTTGACTATTGTCACCAGGACTTATTCCAAAACTGCTGGCAGAGAGGATGCACTCAGATATCCTAACAGTCTGGCCCAATCTGTGTTAGTCATGCCCTGTGACCGCTGCACACTGGTCTGCCTTGCTGCCTCCTGGGGATGGGCCAGCTTCTGAAGACAAACGCTCTGTCCCCTCTGTCACACTGGATCTTGGCTTCTTCCCCCTTCCCATGGCCTGAGCTGATGTGGTCCCAACCTGCCTTGCACACCAATGTCTCCTACAAAAGAGAAGAAGGCCAGCAGAGAATGAGGGAAGCAGGCCTCAGCCCCTTCTCTCTCTTAACTTCTGTAACACTGGGACTTCATGGCACGGCTTGTGTGTAGACCTTGAGATTCCAAGCATTGCCCTTGGAGCCCTTCAGGTAAAAGATATCCTAAAAGTCCTGGACGACTACTGACTACAAACGGGCCCAGTGGTTTTGCATAACTGGTATGTTTGGGTCCTTTTTCCAAGGTGGAGAAAAATCTTTGTGGCCTGACTTACTTTATCAAAACAGGCCAGTCCACATGGAAGCTCAATAATTTCCCTGGTTATCATATAACCATTTCACTTTGACTGATGGTGTTATACGTCCTGCCATGCTCAATTTATTGTGGAACATTATACAAACCATATCACATCCGCTACCGTGTTTTAAGCCAGCACAAAACGGTATGAAGTTCACAACAATCAGGTTGGCCGTCAGTTACAGAGGCCAATTTTTATATAAAAATTACTCTCCACTAATTAATAGACCACTGACTATATCTTTAAGACTGTTGCATCATTTCTATTCCTAAGAACTATTCTTATGGTGATTAAAAAAAGAAAAAAGAAGAAGACAAAAAAGAAGAAAGAAAACAGAAAGAAGTGTGGCAGCGCCCACAGGAGCTAAGTAATGGTGTGGGTGTTGTTTCCGTTATTACATACGTAACGCTTTCACAAGAATCAAATGTCTTACAAAAGAAAATACAAATTGCAGTAAAGAGGCGATAACACAGTAAGACACAAAGAAAACAATTACCCAAAGGAAGATTTAAATTTGGCATCAATCGTCTGCAGTGAAAGAATGGATAAGTACCCACTGACGCTGTACATACAAAGGTAGGCACGTGGCAGCATTTGCCACAGTCAGAAAAGAAGTTCCATGTAAAGCAGAAGGAGAAGTAGTAATTAAAAATGTCTCAAATCATTTTGAATAAGAAATACATACTATTTAATGAAGTCACTCCAAGTTTCCAAAGTTGCATGACAATCTCACTGAATGAGCAGAGATGGATAAATATATGATTTTCCAAAAAGCAGTCTTGGCCAAGCAAAATCAAAGGTCCAGGAAGAAGTTCCTCAAGATTAGCAAGAGGATATGGATAGGAAATAGACCTATTCATTGCACTTTTCTGAAGGTCCAGATTTTCTCAGGATAGACTTTATTGATAAATCATGAAGAAACTGTATTTGAAGTTAGTATAAAAAAACCAATTTGGGGCTTCCCTGGTGGCGCAGTGATTGAGAGTTTGCCTGCCGATGCAGGGGACATGGGTTCGTGCCCCGGTCCGGGAGGATCCCACATGCCGCGGAGCGGCTGGGCCCGTGAGCCATGGCCACTAAGCCTGCACGTCCAGATCCTGTGCTCCACAACGGGAGAGGCCACAACAGTGAGAGGCCCACGTACGGCAAAAAAAAACCCCAAAAAACAAAAAAACCCAATTTTGATGGATAACATGAAAACTCTCCTTTAGTTGCTTTCAGTTTTATGCCTGATGTTATGTCATTATTTGAACAGGGTTCCAACAAACCATTCAAACTTTTGGAAAAGGGGAAACCTGGTACGGGGGGGAAAATACTCTCAGGAAAACTGTCTAAAATGTTGCAGAGGCTTAAAAAGTGATGAGTATATACAACAACACATCACTACTAGTGCTATGATAACTTTAGTATGTGCAGTTACGGTCAAACCACTCAAAATTACAATGTCATTTGTCTTCTTTGTATCTCTTTTGTTTTTACAAGTCACATGGCAAAATCAACAAATACTACATCATCCCTCTGAGGATTCAGCTGTGGAAAAAGCATCTGCTAGCTCATCTCTAGGGTAGCTATTATTAGCTTGCTTTGATTCTCTCATACGATACATACCCATGCTTATTAAGCTGTTTGTTTGCCTCCTTTGTCATATTCCTCTATGATTATGACTACCGCTATGCAGTGAACTCCAGTGCAACCCAGAGGTACCCATTTCCATAGGCCTTTCCAAAATTGATGCAATCTCCCTAGTTTTAAAAACATTATTTGGGGGGAAAAAAACCATGCAACATCATATTTGCACTGATATTAAACCTTTCTATAGAAAATATTACAGTACCTGTACTGGATTGTATAGTGTTACCCCCACCCCGCAGATCCATGATCACTCAGAACCTGCGAATATAACCTTATTTGGAAATAGGGTCTTTGCAGATGTAGTCAAATTAAGATGATGTCATACTGGATTAGGGTGGGCCCTAAATCCAATGACTGGTGTTC
This sequence comes from Orcinus orca, assembly GCF_937001465.1. Classification (NCBI taxonomy): domain Eukaryota; kingdom Metazoa; phylum Chordata; class Mammalia; order Artiodactyla; family Delphinidae; genus Orcinus; species Orcinus orca. Next base: position 93,048,424 of record NC_064568.1, on the reverse strand, counting down.
TTATAAGAAGGTCCTGCAGAGACACGGATGTACAGGAAGATCATCAAATGAAGACAGAGGGAGAAATTGGAGTGATGCAGCTGTAAGCGAAAGACTGACAGTAACCATAAGAAGCTAGGAGACAGGCTCAGTACAGATTCTAATCTCAGAGCCTTTGGGGGGATGTAGCCTTGCTGACACTTTGATTTTGGACTTCCAGCCGCTAGGACTAAATTTCACTTGTTTAAACCACCCAGTGTATGGTATTTTGTTGTGGCAGCCCTAGGAATCTCCAGATTATGCAAGTAAGTACTTTAAATTACATAAAGACTTGATATTAACTTTCCCTTAGATGATGAAACTAGGGGAGGAAAAGGCTACTTGTCACGTGATATGGCAAGTCTAGACCAAAGATGGGATTAGAAACTGGTCATTCTGGCATCACAAGGCAGGTAGAACTGTAAAAGACTGAAAGTTTCAGGTAAACCACTAAGACATTGATTTCACATTTTAAAGTGAGGTATAAGACCTCCATGTTGCAAAATTTGCAACACAGGTTGTCAAAATCTGATTACATGGCTTTTCAACCCCTTACGTATAATAAATACAAAGTACATTAAAAATGAAAACTAGAGATTCGAGGTGAGGGTTTTTTTTTTTGTTTTTTTTTTGCGGTATGCGGGCCTCTCACTGTTGTGGCCTCTCCCGTTGCGGAGCACAGGCTCCGGACGCGCAGGCTCAGTGGCCATGGCTCACGGGCCCAGCCGCTCCGCGGCATGTGGGATCTTCCCGGACCGGGGCACAAACCCGTGTCCCCTGCATCGGCCGGCGGACTCTCAACCACTGCGCCACCAGGGAAGTCCGTGAGGGTTGTTTTGTATAGAGTCGTCTGTGGGCTGGGTGTCCTCCCCGCAACCAATCTTTCTAAATCTCTGGGGGCAAATAAAATGTGAGTGGTTCCATTGAATCAGATGTGGGCCACTCACAAGAGAAAGCAGACATGGGGTTATCTTGCATCCTTCCTTTTTTTTTTTTTTTTTTTGCGGTACGTGGGCCTCTCACTGTTGTGGCCTCTCCTGTTGCAGAGCGCAGGCTCCGGACGCGCAGGCTCAGCGGCCATGGCTCACGGGCCTAGCCGCTCCGCGGCATGTGGGATCTTCCCGGACTGGGGCACGAACCTGGGTCGCCTGCATCGGTAGGCAGACTCTCAACCACTGCGCCACCAGGGAAGCCCTTGCATTCTTTCTAAGAGGGTCATTTGGACGGGTAACCAGATGAACAAAAATATGGAGCTGGTACCAGATTCCTGGGGTCCCAGGAAAGAGTAAGTGATTGGCCATATTAAGATGTATCCACTCATCTGCAGGGAAATCCAGGTGAGAGAAGCCCTACCCTGGAGCATCTCCGGAAAACTCATACAAACCAACAAGAGAGGCAACTTGGTATATCTGTCAAGGCCAAAGAACTCTGATACTAGCTCGTCACACGACTACCAGGCAAGTAAGAACTTTCTTGCTCCTCTCCTTATCTTCCTCCCAGTAACCTAACCACAGAGAAGTGTGCAGTCACCTTCTGAAAACTGCAGGGGGCAGGGATCAGAAAAGAAAGGGCACATGGGTTGCTCTCCTAACCCAGTTGTGGCTCTTTGTAGGAGGCTGAGATGGGGATGGGAGAAACCTGTCGATGTTTTTACTGTGACATGAATCCAGACACGTTAATTACTGACCAAAGGATATATTTCCTGGAAGTGACTAGAAGAATAAAAATTTGATCTAAATTTCACCCAAGAGCAGAGAAAGTGCTAACTCTGTGGAATAAATTTGAAGTGTTGCTTTATGATTGATTACATCCTATGAGTCACACTTGTTCAATGTAACAGTTACATAACCATTTCTAAATGCAATTGAATGGAGCAGTTCTTATAGAACCTTCTGTAGCATTTTCCCCTATGAAGTCACCGTGTTTCTGTCTGAAATTTGGAAAATTATATGTCAAATTGTCCTCACAGAGAATTTTGTCCTTTTTACTTATTGTTTATCAGCACTTATGAAATTTCTAAACTGAAAAGCATTATATGCTTGGTACAGATTAGATGTTCAATAAATGTTGAATTAACAAAGAAATGAATGGGCAGTGAAGAGAAATCTTGATTGCCTGGGTTCTTTATAAACTCAGGCTATCCTCAGATTTCTTTACGGTAGAGTAAGAAATATCCCAGGTTGGTGATTTCTGAGACATTCCAACCGGACACTTATGGTCTCCTGACATGGAATTATAAAACATTAGCATTAGAAGGACACTTAGGAGGTGATTCAGTCCAACCCTTTCATTTTACAGATGAAGGCCCAAAGAAGTGAAATAATTTGATTAAGGTCACCTTTTTCTATAGTATCAGTGCTAGGCCTGGAGACTCTGACAGCTGACTCACTGATAGTGACATTCCTTCGTTTCTGGGCTTCTTGATAGCTTGGCTTTGGTGGAGTGATAGCTTATGTTCTCTTGTTAGTTTTTTCATCAGTAAATCAGAAGTTGCACCTAAGCAGCAAACATGAAATATCTACTTGTCCTCAGAATTGCACCTATACTTGGAATAGAGTGAGGAGTTAGGACCACCTACTGCCCTCAAGGAGCTTATAGCCAAGTGGGGGAGACCGACAAGTAAAACACAACTATAATGAAGTGGGCTAAGTGCTATGAAAGAAAGAATCACAGTGAGCTACTTAGAAAAAGCACCTCATCCAGACTAAGGGTCATGGAGGGCTTGTTAGAGGAGGTGTCATCTGAGTTGAGTCCTGAGAATGAGAAAGTGTTAATAATCATGGTGTGTTTGGCAAACCCTGAGGATTGTACTATGGAGGTATCGCTGAGTACAAAGGGGTGGGAAGAGAGATGGGTTAAAGAGATAAGCAGGAGCCCAAACATGGAGGGATTTCCATGCTATAGTAAGATGTGTATACTTTATAGAAAGTCTATCAAAAATGACTGAAGTATTTTTTTGCAGGGGACTTATGAGGCCTGATTTCTGCCTCAGATATAACAGTCTAGCTACAGAATGGGGAACAGCTTTGAGTGGGATAATGTAGGCAGAGAGGCCAGCTGGGAAACTATTGAAATAATCTAGGTAAGAAAAAATGGCAGTAGAGATGGAAAAGGCAAAAGAATTTCAGAGCAATGTGCTAGGGACTGACTTGTGTACCCCTCTTCCCCTAAAGCCCAATGTGACGGTATTTGGAGATGGGGACTTCGGGAGATAACCAGGTTTAGACGAGGTCATGCGGGTGCCCCCCCCCCCATGATGGGATTAGTGCCCTTATAAGAAGAAACACCAGAAAGCTTGCATTCTCTCTTCACCATGTGAGGGCAAATTAAGAAGGCAGTCCTCTACAAGCCTGGAAGAGAGTCCTCACCAGAAACTGAACATGCTTTGATTTTGGACTTCTAACCTTCAGAACTGTGGGAAAATAAATTTCTGTGTTTAAGCTAGCCAGTCTGTGGTATTTTGTTATGGCAGCCCGAGCTGAGTAATACACAAAGGAAGTTGAATGAAGGATGTGGTGATGTATTAGATGTAGGGAATAAGGAGAGTGAGGAGCCAAGGGTTGGATGAGTGTTCAGACTTACTGTGTAAAGAGGGAAGCCTAAAAAAGGGAACACTGGCAGAGAAAGGGGAAACTTGGTAGAGACCAAAGAGAGTAGCCAGAGAGATTAAGGGAAAACAGAAGAGGCCAAGAGAAGGGAGGTTTTTTTTTTTAAAAAGAAGATAATGTTCAATTGTGCAAATATTATAAAGATGTCAAGGTAAGGTTGAAAGGTGTCCGCTGGCTTCTGTGATAAATGCCTTTGGAGACCTTGGCAAGAATTGTTTCAACACTGTGAGGGCAGATATGATACCACAGTTGATTGAGGAGAGAATGAGATGTCAGGAAGTATAGACAGCTAGTATAGAAAGCACATTTTAGAATCCTTGCTTTGAAATGAGGAAGAGAAGTGGATAGGTAATGAGAAGGGAAGAAAGCAAGGGGGATTTTTTTAATGATATAAGCTTTTTAGGAGGGATGACGTTGAGGACATACTAGAAGAGAGGCAATAATTGATGAGCAAGGCTACTGAGTGTACAGGCCACGATGGGCTACATAGCTCAGATGCAGAGACTGGCTTTAGAAGGAGAGGCTTCATCCTCCATCATGGGAGGAAAGTAAGAATGAATGCAGATGTGTGCAAGATTATAGGTGCAGAGTCAGTCCTACCTGATGGCTTCCATTTTCTTCATGAGGTAGCAGGTGAGAGTGAGTGAGGTAGGTGGTGAGATGTTAGGAAAGGGGATGGAGGAGGTGGCTTCAGTGACTTGTGTGAGGAATGAGAGAGAGAAACAGAGGGCTGACGATAAACACAGTAGGCATGGCTGGCAGCATGGGGGCAATTGGAAATTTTATACCATGGAATTTTGGTGCACCAATTCCCTCCACTGTGCAATTTTTCTTCTTCATACTTAGCTGCCTAAACATAGAAGAAGGCAGAGAATTACGCTGTTACAAAGTTTGGGTTTTGCCAGTGAATGAGAATGAAGGACAATGGGAAGAAAGTTGAGGAGGTCAAGGAAATAAAAAGTTAGGAGCTCAGAGGATTTCTACTTCTAGGGATATGGAGTAGACGTATTTTCCCCATTCTTCCTGCTACGTATAACTAACAAAATGCTGGATATTATATACAAAACAAATGTAAAAAGACTGAAAGGTGAAGCAAAGCAAGCAGACCAGCTAGGGATCTTGAGAGTGAGGAGATGATACAGTGGTGAGTTCCCTGGGTTTTCCTTTTGTCTCATATATTGCAGACTCAGAGTGGAAGAAGGTGGCAATCCACAAACACAGACAAAAAGGGCCCCAACAAAGGTCTGCTTTCTCTAAGGACAGGAAAAAGGCAGTCTAGGAAGATAGAAAACTTTTAGACAATAAAAGCTTTACCAGCACCAAACATTACAGAAAAAATACCCCACCTTCACCAGCAAAGGCTGAATTGGGGGCCTAGACTTCCACAATCGCCAAGCTGTAACAAAACATCCTAACCCCTTTGCTGGAATTTCATCCTTGCTGGGTGGTAGCTCCTCCTCCTGACCCCCCTACTCCCTAGCTCTGGTATTGGTTGAGACCAGATAGGGAGCACAGACTAATACTCTCACCCTGAAGTAACAAGGCATTCTTCCCTCTCCCCACTGGGGTGGTGTCAGAGAACGCCTAGGAGTAATGAAGAGCATCCTCCCTTGACTGTCAACAGAGGCCGAGTAGGACCTGAACTTCTACCCTCACCTGGCAGTAATGAAGCAGTGTCTACCACTCCGTCCCCAGCAAGAGCAGTGTCAGAGGAAGCCAGCTAAAACAGAAGGTTGAAATAAGATCCAAAGTCTCAAAACATATATCCCAAATATCCAGGTTTCAATAAAAATTACTTGTCATACCAACTGTATTAGGTCCCTAGGACTGCCATAACAAAGTATCACAAATTCGATAGCTTAAACAACAGAAATTTATTCACTCACAGTTCTGGAAGCTAGAAGCCAGAAATCAGGATGTCAGCAAGAACATGTTCCCTCTGAAGTCTCTAGGGAAGAATCCTTCCTTGCCTTTTTCTAGTTTCTGATGGCCCCTTCCATTCCTTGTAGCTGCATCACTTCAATCTCTGCCTCTCTCATCACATGGCTATTTTCCTTATGTGTGTGTCTGTGTGTTCTCTTTTTATAAGGACACTAGTCATTGAATTTAGGGCTCACCCTAATATACTATGACCTCACCTTAACCAATTACATCTGCAAAGACCCTATTTCCAAATAAGGTTATATTCTGAGGTTCCAGGTGAACATGAATTTATGGGGAACATTATTCAAGCCACTACACCATCATACCAAGAACCAGGAAGGTCTCAAACTGAATGAAAGAAAACAATCAAAAGATGGCAACAGCTACATGGGAGATATGTTAGAATTATTCGACAAAGGTTTTAAAGCATGATAAAAATGCTTATATGAGCAATTACAAAAACACATTAAAAAAAGAAAATCTCAGCAAACAAAAAGAAGATACAAGAAGAAACAAACGGAAATTTTAGAAGAGAAAAATACAATAACCAAAGCAAAAGACTCAGTAGATGAGCTGAAGAGTAGAGAGGGCAGAGGAAAGAATCAGTAAACTGGAAGATAGAATAGAAATTACCAATCTAAATAACAGAAAGAAAATATGCTGAAATAAAAAATGAACAGAGGGCTTCCCTGGTGGCGCAGTGGTTGAGAGTCTGCCTGCCGATGCAGGGGACACGGGTTTGTGCCCCGGTCTGGGAAGATCCCACATGCCGCGGCACGGCTGGGCCCGTGAGCCATGGCCGCTGAGCCTGCACGTCCGGAGCCTGTGCTCTGCAACGGGAGAGGCCACAGCAATGAGAGGCCCGCATACTACCAAAAAAAAAAAAAAAAAATGAACAGAGCCTCAGGGACCTGTTCTATATAATAAAAGGTTTAACATGCATGTCATCAGAATGTCTCTGGAAAGACAGCAGAGGAGAGGGAGGACTGAAGAAAGTTCTCCCAAAAATAATGGCTGAAAACTTCCCAAGTTTGACAAAAGATATAAACCTATAGATTAAAAAATCTAAGCGAATCCCAAACAGGATAAATCCAAAGTAATCCACCCTAAGGCACACGATAGTCAAACTCCTAAAAACAAAAGATGAAGAAAAACATCTTGAAAAACAGCAAAAGAGAAACACTGTACCTATAGGGGAAAAACAATTCAAACAACAGTGGATTTCTCATCAGAAATCATGTACCACAATATTTTTAAGTGCCAAAAGAAAAAATCCTATATCCAGAAGTATCCTTCATGAAATGAAGACACTCTCAGATGAAGGAAAACTAAAAGAATTTGTCACCAGCAGACCAACCCTGAAAGAATGGCTAAAGGAAGTTCTCTAAACATCAGGAAGAAAGAAAGAGCCAGTAAGCAAAAATATTGGTAAATATAATAGGTTTTCCTTGTACTCTTGAGTTTTCTGAATTATGTTTGATTGGAGAAGCAAAAGTTATAATACTGTCTGGTTCTAAATATGTGTAGAGAAAATAAGAAAATTATATATATATATATATATTTAACTTTTATTATATATGTTACAAATATTTCTTCCCAACTTGTTCTATATATATATTTGTTCTTGTTGTTGGTTTTTAATCTTTTGGCTGCACTGCACCTCATGTGGGATCTTAGTTCCCCAACCAGGGATCGAACTGACACCCCCTGCATTGGCAGCGCAGAGTCTTAACCACTGGACCACCAGGAAAGTGCCAGAAAATTATATTTTTAAAGGGGGAGACTAAAGGGATGTAAAGGGAGGTAAGGTTTCTATACTTTACTTGAACTGGCAAAATGATGACACCAATAGACTGTAATAAGTTATGTATATATAGCATAATACCTAGAACAACCACTTAAAAAGCTATACAGCGAGCTTTAAAAACACGATAAGTAAATCAACATGGAATTCTAAAATAACCAACAGGAAGGCAGAAAAAAGAAAACAAGAAATAAAGAGAACAAATAGAAAACAAAAATGAAATGGCAGACTTAAGTCTGAATATATCAATAATTACATTAAATGTAAATGGTCTAAATAGAGATTGGAAGAGAGGATCTTTTTAAACAACCTGATTATATGCTGTCTATAAGATAAGTTCACTTCAAACATAACTCTAGGTGGGTTGAAAGTAAAGTGAGCAGAAAAGATATGTCATGGAAACGTTAATCAAAAGAAAGCAGGGATAGTATATTAACATCAGATAATGCAGACTTCAGAACATAGAAAACTACCAGAGACAGAGAGGGACATTATATAGGAATCCAAAATGTCTATGTACCAAGCAAAATTGGGTATAAACGAAAAGATATTTAGACTTATCCACAATTATATTTGGAGACTTCAAACGCTTTTCTTAACAACTGGTAGAACAAGCAGGCAGAAAATCAGCAAAGATATATAAGAACTCAACAATACCATCAAATAATAAGATCTAACTGGTATTCACCGAACACTGAATCCAACAACGATAGAATACACATGCTTTGCAAGTGTCCACTGAATGCATGTCAACATAAACCATATCCTGGGCCATGAAAAAAAAAAAACGTTCAACAAGTTTAAAAGAACTGAAATCATACAGTATATGTTCTTTAACCACAGTGGAATTAAACTGGAACTTGATAATTGAAAGATAATCGAAAAAAATCTCCCAGCATTTGCAAACTAAACATCATAGTTCTAAATAATTCAAGGGCCAAAGAGAAAATCTCAAGAGAAATTAATACATCAAACTGAATGAAAATTAAAATTCAGCATAGCAAAATTGTGGATGCTGTTAAAAGTAGGGCTGAGAGGGACATTTGTAGCACCGAAGGCATATATTAGAAAAGGGGCAAAGTCCTAAATCAATAATCTAAGATCCCACCACAATAATGTAGAAAAAGAGAAGCAAATAAACCCAAAGCAAGCAGAAGAAAGGAAACAATGAAGATGAGAACAAAAATCAATGAAAATGAAAACAGGAAAGACAATAGAGAAAATCAATGACACAAACCCTGGCTCTTCAAAAAGATCGATAAACTTGACAAACTTCTACCAAGACTGACAAAGAAAAAGAAGAGAAGACACAAATTACCAACATCAGGAATGAAATAAAAGATATCACTACAAACATCAAAAAGATATTAAGGGAATACTATAAAAAAAACTTACATAAATTTGACAAAACAGATGAAATGGACCAATTCTTCAAAAGCACAAGCTACAATGACTCACCAAATATGAAACAGATAATTTCCTTTTCCATTAAGGAAACTGAATTTGTAATTTTTAAAAGTTCCTCCAAAAGAGATCTCCTAGCCCAGAGGGTTTTACTGGAAAAATTCTGCAAAACATTTAAGGAAGAGTTAATACCAATTCTACACAATCTCTTAGAGGAAAAGAAAAGGAGAGATCACTTCCAGCTCATTTTATGAAGCTAATATTATCCTCATACCAAACAAAGATGGTACAAAACAAGAAAACTGCAGACCAATATTTCTTGTGAATAATGATGCAAAAATCTCTAACAAAATATTAGCAAATAGAATTCAACAGTATAGACAAAGAATTATACACCACAGCTAGTAGAGTTTAGTCCAGGGATGCAAGTCTTATTCAATATTTGGGAATTAATTAATATAATCCACTGTATTAGTAGGCCAGAAAACCTAGAGATAGATGCACACACTTGCCCAATTGATTTTTTACAGTGGTACAAAAGTGAGTCAGTGGAGGAAAGATGAAGAAGGAAAAGGAATAAAAGGAAGAAGAAGGGGAGGAGGATAAAGGAGAGAAGACTGAGACTCCAGAGTTAAGAAACTGGAATGTTGCTAAGTGCCAAGAGCAGAAAAGTGCAAGGTTTCTGCAAGACTTTGGAAAGGATGCTTAACTACTTGACGAATTATTTTTCTCACTCCAAACAATTGGGTTGGATTCACTGGCACTTTGGTGAAGCTGTCCTGAGAAGCCACTTCTCCTTTCCATTTTTTCTTGCTGCCCCACAACTAAAGAACATAAAGTAGTTTTACTTACAAACAGGGTTAAGTCAACTGGGAAAATCAGGGGTGGGGAGTCAATCTGGGTCGTCCAAATATGGAGTGGTTCCTGGGTCAATATCCACCACGGGGGCCGCCTCTTCTATCACTTTCCTGCCCCTTGGTAATGGATCCTTGATTTCTTGGGGTAGCCTCACCTGCTGTTCCTGAGCCTTTTTATGAGGGTAGATGGATCCTGGAGAGCGGGGTATGTCATAGGGGCTGGGGCCCCCTCAGTTTGTGTAAACCTGAGTTCTGATCACATGCATGATTTCCTTCTGTATCTCGGGGTCCTGAGTATTAACGTTGGCATCGCCTACCTAACCATCCTCATATACAAAGAAGAACTGTGTGCACACATGTTCGGACACAGGGCACACCAAGATGTTCCATGCTTCTGGAGGTCCTTAGATGTAATCACTTCACTAAGTGCTACACAGTTTAGATTCCAACTCTGCAGGAACCTCCATGACTTTTACAATAAATAGTGCTAGAACGGCTGGACATTTATAGACAAAAAAATTGAACCTTGACCTTACACAATAATTAACTCAAAATGAAAATACAATATAACCAAATAAAACAGAAACCTATATACTTTCAGAAAAAACAAAGACAAAAACAGGAGAATATCTTTGGAATCCAGGGCTACACAAAGAACTCTTAGACTTGATGCCCAAGTATGACTCATAAAAGGAAAAACTGATAAATTAGACTTCATCAAAATTTGAAAGTCTGCTCTGTGAAAGACCCTGTTAGATTAAAAGAACATGATACAGACTTGTGAGAAAATATTTGCAAACCACATATCCAGCAAAGGACTCGTATCTAGACTATATAAAGAACTTGGAAAACTCAACAGTAAAAATACCAAATAATCCAATTAGAAAATGGGTAAAAGACATGAAGAGACATTTCACCAAATAGGCCATACAGATGGCAAATAAGCACATGAAAAATATGTTCAACATCATTAGCCATTAGGAAAATGAAAATAAAAGCCAGGAGATATCACTACACATCAGAATGACTAAAATAAAAAATAGTGACACCACCAAATGCTGGTGAAGACGTAGAGAAAGTGGATCATTCCTACATTTGGTAACCCCAAATAGTGCAGCCATGCTGGAAAAGTTTGCAGTTGCTTTAAAAAATAAATGTGCAACTACCGTATGACCCAGATATTGTGCACTTCAGCATTCGTTCCAGAGAAGTGAAAACTTATGTTCACACCAAAACCTGGCCATGAATGTTTATAATAACTTTATTTGCAATAGCCAAAACCTGGAAACAACTTGACTGTCCTTGAATGGGTGAATGGTTAAACAAACCACAATACATCCATATCATGGAATACTGCTCAGCAATAATAAGAAGAAACTATTGATATAGGCAGTGACCTGGATGAATGTCCAAAGAATTACGCTGAGTTAAAAGAGTCAATTCCAAAAGTTTACGTACTGTATGATTCCATTTGTATGATATATTTTAAATGACAAAATTACAGAAATGGAGAACTGGTTGCGGGGTTGAGCAGGGAATGGAGGTAGGAGAGAAGCTGGTGTGGCTATAAAAGGCCAGCATGAGCCATCCTTGTGCTGATAGGAATATCCTGTACCTTGACTGTAGCAATGCTAACATCCTGGTTGTGGTAGTGTGCTGCTCCTTTGCAAGATGTTACTATAGGAGTGAATTGGGTAAAGGGTACATAAGATCTCTGCATTATTCCTTACGATTGCATGTGAATCTACAGTTATCTCAAAATGAAAATAGTTTTAAAAGTTAGATACCGGGTAGATCACTCCAACAGATAATTGAATCACCATGTCTATGGCTGGACTTGGGGTACAGCCAGAAGTTCTGCCTGGGATTCATCTCTTACACACCCTCTGCCACTGCCTCCAAGCTGTCACTGTTATCCAAATGGTATGGGGCTCTGAGTCCAAGGCTGGAGTTCTCTTCAAGACCTGCAGTAACCTTGACACTCTGCTCCAGGGAAACAGCCCTTGATCCCACGGTCATCTGTATTCACCCTATTATCTGAATGTCTCAAAGGTCTCAAAGGCCTAGGTTTGGGACAAAGACGCCATTATGGCTGAAGTTTTCAGCCAAGGGTCATGTGCTCTAGGGGGCAGGTGCCAGCTTAGCACCCTCAGAAGGCCAGACTGAACTAGCTGCACCTTTGTGGTCAGCTCAGTTTTACCATGTTCCAGAAGAGCAACAGTCCAGAGGACCCTCCTCTTCTGCCATAAGAACCTGACCGGCCTTTCCTAAGACAGTATTTGCTTGTAGTGTCTAGTCAGCCCACGCTGATGGGGAGTCGAAATTTGAATTGACAGTGTTTAAACTTCGAGGCAACCAAACTGGAAGAGACTGAGATGTTGTTTTTGTTTGTTTGTTTGTTTATGTTTTTTAGTATCTTTTATTTAACTCCTGAGACGTACGTTGAAATGTCCTTCTATTTAGAGGTCATGCTTTTACTCTTGACGTTTGAAAGCACAATTTTAACATATTTATTTATAATAATTAGAGTGAGTTCTTCACATATGAAAAGTACTAAAAAGAAAAATGCATTGAATAATATTAAGTAGCTTATATTTATGTAGCACGTATTATGCCCAAAGCACTACTGTAAGCACTTATAGATATTAGCCTCTGTATAACCATAGGAAGCAGCTCTATTATTATCCCCCATTTTACAGATACCATAACTGAGGCATAAAAAAACTTGCCAAGGTTACCTAGAGAATACATGCCAGAGGTGAGATTTTTAACCTAGCAATCTGGCTCAATATTCCAGGCTCCAAACCAATCAAAAATACTGTTAGGACCTTAAGGGAGATATTGTTATTTGAAAAGTCTAGGTTGTTCCTATTGGCCAGGGGGGTAGGGTGGGTGGCTTGCGAGGTCACTTACAAGGAAATCAAAAAGCTTTTACTATATTCACATCTCACTCAGAAGACTGAGTACTTCTGCCACCCAGCAACATCCCTAGCAACACCTGCTATAATAAATGCCTTGTTTTCCAACCTTATACCTTCATCCGGGAATCTTCACTATCAGGGAAAAAGCACTAAACAGGCAGAGTTCTCCACTAGTAAGTCCACGGGCTTGAGCAGGGCTGAGTCTCAGTTTTCTTATTTGTAAAATGAGGGATGGGTATTTGAAAAATCTCTAGGAATTCATCTAGGTCTTCTCATCTGTGACCCTGTGAAATATCCTCATCTTCCAGCACTGCCTGGATCACTGTCCCATGTTAAAAATAAAGTGATACCAACCAGAATTTATCTTGGAGCAAAACAGTGTTTAAGAAACTAATACGTCAGTGGGTCATTTGTTAGGAAAAGTAGGTCCCAGTTCCCTGGGTAAAAGAAGAGTGTAACCTACAATATGGGATGAAATTCTGTGTTTAATGAATGGAATTTGGATTTTTTTGCTCCCCCCTCCCCCCGGCAAAAGAGAGGCAGCAAAAGGGAGAATGAATGAGCAACATGGCAGGGCTCCCGAAGGATTTTTAAAAACAGGGATGACTAATGTTCAGTGTTAAGATGTATACATCATTGGGCTGTAACCCGTCTCTCCAAACCCTTCAGTAACAATGGCATCTCAGAAAGGCTTGTGTAAGTGGTTTTTAGTGGAAATCAAGAAAAGAGGCGGGGTTTCGGTGGAGGGAATGAATGGATGGTGAATGATTCCCAGTGGAGCAGACAGTGGGCACGTGGCGGGTGCGAGGGCTGGATTTTCCAGGAGGCCTGGAGTGGGGATTCAGGCCTGTCCAACCTAGAGCTTAACGGCAGGGAGGGCCCAGCTGGCATCTGGCTTACACAGCCTTTTCCCCCCCTTTACCACATTCCCTCCGAAACCTCTGCCAAGCCTTTTCAAATGGCGATCTACCCACTCCTCCAGGTTTTTAGCAACTTTGGTTAAGACACTCGCCCTACTCTGCCCTGATTTACAGTTATTAGTATATCTGCCCTACGTAGTCTGCTGGATTGCATGCTCTTCAGGGATCCTGGCCTCATAACGCCAAACATAGTAAGTACTCAATAGTAATTTATTGAATGGAATTTGCTCCTTAGCCTTCCTCCTCTATTCTCCTGGGGGCTTTTAGCCGGAATGAGTCACACTGTTCAGACACAGTAAATAATAATAATGACAATGAATGTGAACATAAAAGGGGTTTCTTATTTTGAAAAAACATTTCTGGAGGGCTTGCAAGGAGGAAAGCACGTATGTGTGACAGGGCTGGTGGTGTGGGGAGTGAGCCTTAGGTATTAAACCGCTAGCTCTTCAACCGCATCTTCAGTTGACCAAGATCCACGTGGAATATACATTCATCCCCCATATAAAAGTCACCCAGATGTTTCCGAGAAAACTGCGGAAACAAACTTGAACCTCATGACTTCTATTATTTTGTAATAGAAGGTTTAAAGCACAGTGTGAGCTTTTTTTAGATGCTAAGTTCCCTGAGTGGTGTGTTGTTAATTTCATCTTGATGCAGGGTGCCAGCAGAACTCAGCATAGAATCAAAAGAGGAAAATCACTTTCTTGCAGCTCTGGTACCTGGTGACCAGGCTTAACGTTTATTTTTTATTCACTCCCAGATGAAATGAACATTCTTCCCACAATGATGCCATTTAGATATTTGTAACGTATAGATAGGTGCTCCCCACTGACAATCACGGAACTAAAGAGAATTCCTTGCTAAACCATAGCTCTGTTACCAGCAAATGTGAAGTCCCTACCAAGCATGAATTGATATTTGTACACCATTACCTGCTTCTCTTTGTGAATGAGACCTTGCACCACTGTGTTTTTCTTATTTCTTCGCACTGGGTATAGATTCCTACCTGCCCTTATGCATATTCCTGCGAGCTCCACATCAGGAGATATTGTTCTTGTACAACCCAGGGAAAATTTGACGATAACATTGTCTGCTTACTAATGAGCTTCCCTGTACAGAAGATGATAAAGCAAAATCTGATCACAGTTGTTTCCCCAAACATGCTTCCAGTCTGTTCGTCTATTTCTTTGGAAGGCTTCACAAAATTTGCACCCCAGATATTCAGTGAGAATCAGTTTCTTCCTAATCACAGTGTTTTCATCTGAATTGAAGTCTTCCCCTAGAGCTGTGATGTTCCTTCCCAAGTCCTGCTCTTATCCAATCACTATGATCTTCAATGACAATTTTTTCCTTTTATATCTGTCTTACAATATTTCCTTTTACTATCACTCAGTTCAGTGTGGTTCTTTAAATAGGTGATGTGTAGGATGGGGAGGAGGGTAGAGTCAGCGAGCAGGCCAAACAGCCTGGACCCCAGAGGGGACCGCAGCAGGCCGTCTGCAAACCTCTGGCCCCATCATCTTTCCTCAAATTTTTGAAAAACTTCAGGACGGAAGGAAAATAGAAGCTAAGGAATTTTCAGCAGTAGGTGGGTGGTCTCTTCATCCGGCACATAGGATGGGTACAGTGTGTGAGATGCTCACGCATCCCATAGTTTGTCCTGGGGTCCAAGCCTTCACCCCTTCCTTATTACCCTTCTTCTCTTCCTCTTTGTATTCATGATTCTTGTGGCTAATCTAGTGAAATCTAAAATAGCTGTTCTAAATAGAAACATCTACAAAACTTCATGGGGGGAAGGAGGAGGAAGATGTGGCACTCCAATGAACAGCCTTCGCTTTCGGTTTGCTTCTACAAATTCCTTTAGGGCTGCCAGACTCTTTGGAGTGACACATCACACGGCATCACGTGCATCCAGGTGTTTAATAAGTTAATGAATATTAGTTAACAACGAACAATAACAACACAAAGCTTGCAATATTTTACTTGGTCTGTAAAACTAAAACAGAAGCCACTTTATATTCTTTTGGGAAAAAAATAGGAACATATCTACTCAATCACATTAGCCTTCTCCATTCCATCTGGTTAAGCTGCCTACAGAGCCCTGTCTCCATCATTATGACTGCTTTCCAGGTTAGGACACAAACAGACACGTGGCCTCCTAACTCTGTCTTCCATTGCAGATTCTTGTCTCTTTCTCAGCACTTGGCTCTATTCCTGAATCCAAAAGGCTATTCTCAGCCTAGGGTTTGATCCTTCCCTCCAACACCTGTTGTCCCACAGAGGAGTCTGGGTCTTTTTTGCTCAGCGGCCATCAAGTCTTGGGAACAACCTTCGTCAGCTTTTAAAAGTAATACCCACTGCAGGGTGAGGCCGAAGTGAGTGATCCTGCTGATATAAAATTGTCAGCTCCACTATAGCCTCTATCCCTACATCTGTCAGACAGAAGTCCCCAAGGATTTAGACTGAAGAAAGGGATGATGGTTTGCCAGAGATGATGTAAAGATCTGTCCCATATCGTGAGTACAGCCAGCAATTTGTGTGTCAAACTCATGTTCTAATTCTATCACTTTCCCCCCTTTTTTTTTCCTTTCCCCTATGCAATCTGTCCACTGAACAAGTGGGAGAAGGGCAGTACCAACAACACAGAGTCTATATGGCGTGGAAGAGATCCCATACACTTCAGGGGAGTTAAAAAACTTGCTCATGTTTCCCTATTTTAAAACCCTATAGTACCTTTTTGCCAACATTTACCAATGTGCTACCAACTATGAATTTATGTGAAGATTCATGCATGCATTTTGGAGTGATAATTCCATATTTAACATTTTGCTCAGTCTTTCTTTTAGGAAAATTTCTGTAGTCCCCAGTGGATTGTATTCCATAAACCAAGATCTGAGAAAGACCAGAAGGTTGGGGTGAAACTGAAGGTGGTGGATTTCACAGGAGTCCTTGGCAATTGAGAGGACTTCAGGGTAGAAAATCATGGAAACAAAGTATCTTTACAGCTTAAAAAAAACACAAATAAATAAGGAGAGAAGCACTCTGAGCAGGTCAGAATTGTTATATGCATATAATTTTAAATAGTGTTTTCAGATAAATACCGAATATTCCATTTTAGGTTCAAACATAAGGGTTAAAGTCAAAATTCTCTCTTCCTTCATAATTTGATAATAGCCCAAGCTGATTCAACAAAGAGAAATCATCATGCTTTTCCTGAGGGAAAAGTTGATAAGCCAGCTCCCATTCTCTTCATTTGTGTATAAACAAACACTTCATCTTAAGAAGAGTCTTATCAGATGGTAAACATTTGGAAGTTACTTATTCTGAATTCAGAGCAGCTCCTTTGGAAAATAAAAAACTCATTTTTAAGCTGATTTACAAGTGCAGATAATTTCCCTAGATTCAAAGCTGGCCTCCCTTTTTTTAAGCAGGCGGTCCTGAAAAAAGGGATTATCTAGAGTCATCACTTAAAGTGGTCGAATCGTGTAATCGCCAATATTTCTGCCCCCTTTCCTCTGGTTTCTCCCTTTCCCACACCCCACAGACATCCATGTTGCCCTTAAAAGCCAGATACTCAGAGGAATAATGAACCTGGGTGGAAGGGAGCCTTAGTCAGTGCTCCACCTGGGGACCAGGGCAGAGGCCTCAGGAAGTCCCTGATCTGTGATTCAGCTTTGAGTCCTCGTATTCCTCCAGGCTTTGCCCTGGAAAGAGCAGTGCCAGGCTGAACCTGGAGTTCCTGTTTATTACAACTTCAGCTGTTTGCAGCAGGGAGACAGGCAGAGTCCTGCTCTGATTGGCTGCCTTTCTCTGATGTAACAGCTGGCCCAGCCAATCAATAGCCGGTACTCAGAGAGCACAGAGATGAATTGTAACAGCCAAGGCCCTGGGAACAACAACAAAAAAAGAGCAACTACCCACCTAAACAAATCCATACACACGGCTCCTGGAGGGGCCCCTGAAAGAGAGCCTGCTCTTTTCTGCCAGAAGCCCTCTGGGCAGGCCTGTTCGCTCCCCCAACTGCTAGACACTCGGCCGAGTTTACACCATCTTCAAAGTAGGTCATTCCAAGTAATCTCAGCAGAGGAGGGATACGCTGTCAGCCACAGTCCGCAGAGCCTGCTGGAGGCCCAGACCTTGCAGCGGAGGCTGGAACCGAATGCCGGGCTGCCCTGCGGAGGCGACTGCTGCTCGCTGATGCTCCCTAGACTGGCTTGCTTTTAAGCAAATTCACTTTCTTGGCTGTTTACAATTGGTCAGGGGCTAACCATTCTGGACCAACCTCCAACAGGACTTAAATGTTCACCTGAGTGAGAATTCATTACAAGGAAGATGGTGTCATCTTGATTCAGTTCTTTGTTCTTCGTGCTGAGGAAAACTTCATTGTTATTCATGAGCTAGTGAGTTATTTCTAATAAGGCCTGCCGATACCCCCAAGGAGAATGCAGTGAAAGACAGACAGATGCATGCAGCATTTTCCTAAATAACATACTCAGGAATATGCATATAAAACAAATGCATTGCTCATTAAAAACATAAACCTCATACATTGTTCTTAAACATGTAGAACGTGTACATTTTTATTCACACACACACTGATAACAAGGTAAACTCCACTTTCTTGATCAATGACATGTATAGCCACGTGTCAAATAATGTTTGAAAGATATATATATTGTCTTTAAACATGACCTACCTTCAGGTATTATTTTGAAGTTACATTGGCTATGCTGTTTCCTCAGCCTGCAATACCCACCCCCGCCCCTGCTCTTCTGCTGACAAAACGTACACACCTTTAAACCCCCCTCTTAAATTCTTCCTCTTCAGGAAACCTCTGGCTCCTGATTCTCAGTGATTATTTCTCTCCATTCAGAAACCCTGCAGCAATAAAAGTGGCTGATAGCACACACCTAGGAATAGCTTAGGTATGATGTGGCCGATCTTTAACTGTTTATTACACCATAACTCCTGGAAAGCCAGGGCCAGTGTCTGGTATTTCAATTGTACATCACACGTACTTAGCACATATATTGCTTTAAGGACAATGGGAGAAATGAAAGGGACGAGGAAAAAAGAAAACTAACATTGATTGGATGCCTAGTAGGTACCAGCTACTGCTCTAAGATTTCTATCGATTTTTTTTTTCATTTAAAACTCATAACAGCATTAGAGTGGAAGATTTACTTTTCATCATTTTAAAGGAAGCGGAGGCTTAGAACAGTTATATAATTTACCCCAGATCAAACAGCCAGTAAGCAGAGGAACCAAGATTCAAGCACGGCTATTGGACTCCTTGCCCTTTCTACTACTCCCCGATTCTCAATCTTGGTTGTTCAGCTTTTAGAAATTTCAGATGCCTAGCCCCACCCCTGAAGAGTTGGACTCAGATTTCTAAGCCCAGGAGACCAGGGAGTGTTTATTTCCTTAAGTGCTATGTTGCCAGCATAGACCTGGCATATAGGAGCAGCCAGTACTTATTCCTTAAATGAATAAGTGACTTCAGTCCACCTGGAGGGGTGGTTCTCGGGCCTGGCTATATATTCGGATCACCTGGACGGCTGATTAAGCAATGCCTCTCTCTCTAGGCCCTACCCCCAGAGATTCTGATGCAATTGGTTTGGGGTGGGGCGGCCTGGCAGGCATCCTAGTTTCCAAAAACTCCCCAGGCGATTCACATGTGCAGCACAGGCTGAGAACCATTGGTCTGGAGTGAGGTCATGGCATCTGCAGATTTTTAAAAGCTCCACAGGTAATTTTGATCTGAAGCCAGGGCTGAGAACTACCACGTACACATCATGCTGCCTCTCTCTGGGTTTTATAAATGGGAAAGCATTACTTTCTAAAAATAATTCTGTCAACAAGTATGGGTGTGCTTACCCATGCACTGCAGTGTACCCGTTCGGGGTACATTCTAGAAAAAACAATGCGGCCTGCTGTCACCTGATTTCTAATCTGTAATCGGTTCAGTGCTAACTTGTTCTTCGATTTTTGTCTGTCACGGACTAGTTGGAGAATGATTTATGAAACTGATAGATCAGGAGTCGTTTTGCAGGTAGGAGAGAGAGAATGAATATCTCGTCTACTAAGCTAACCTTCATAAGCTTCAGTAATCAATTTATGTGATGTTCGTGCACTGATGTGCATATTTTCGCTTAGGAATACATGGGGGGAGAGTGGGGAAGAAAACGTATTAAAATGTACAGCTCTCTGCAAGCAGAGAAATGGCAAGAGGAGAAGGAAAAAGACCATGCCTTCATGGAAACCCCAGACACGTTTTGTAAGGCCTCTAATGATCTGGAAATCAAGGAAAATTACAAGCCATGAGTTTATACGTTGTTAGCTTTAAACATTTCTTAAAGTGCATTATCTAGAAAGTATCAGAAAACAATTTAATACTGGGGAGAAATCTTATTACTTGGTGTAATAAGCCCAACAAAACCTGATGCATTAAACATTTCGGTAGAAGTCGTCTTACCATCATATAATTATTAAGAACACATAACAGCCACCGTTAAGAATCAAGGATTGGGAACATTTTAAAGAGCAAATTACTTTACAGTTGGGGAAAGCAACTTTTTATATGCGCCGGGGCATTTGTATGCAATTAATGAGGTGATATTATTGAGCCCCTAACTGTGTGCCTGGCAGCCTTTGACATCTATTCTCACTTAATCTTCACAACAAAGAGATGAAATAGGTACTATTATAATCTCCTTTTGCAGATAAGAAAACTGAGGCCCAGAGAGTCTAAGTAACTTGCCCAAGGACCCACAGCTAGTAAGTAGTAATTAAACATGGATTCAAATTCAAGCAGTGTGATTTCATAGAGGATGATTTTAACCAGAAATACATGAGAAATAATATTTTCCTTATGCTGATTTTATGTTCTTTTAAGCAAGTGCATCTTTTTCATTTTATGTGACCCTGACATATGGTAATCAGAGAAAACAGATTTCTGGAAGGAGAGCAACCATTGCTTCATCCCCAATTTCATTCCACACACCACCCCCCAATTAGTTTCCACCGCTAAACACAATTTCTAAAACACCTTTCTTACAGAACTGAAATGCAGTTCAATATGTGAAGCACCGATTGTGTGTAATGTTACCAGGCAGGATTAGAAAATGAGCAAAATACAGCCTTGCCTTTAAGTATCTTTTAGGAATGAAGACAGATCCTGGCATCCCCATTTAAAATCCTCCTGTCACTTTTTTCCCTTCGTATGAGTTCCGAATCCCAACCCAGCCTTCGAGACCTGCCTGGCATGATCTGGTCCCTCCACATTTTTCAGCTCTAGGTCCTTCCCTCCCCCTCATGGGAGTGAGCTTCAACCATATTGGGCTTCTCTTGGAGACATTAAATGCACCACATCCTTTCCAAGGTCAAGGTCACTGCGGGTGCTGTTCCCACCGTCTCACAGTCCCTTCCTGCCCACTCCTGCAGCTGGAAACTCCTCTGCATCTCACAGATCTCAGGTCTAACATCACTTTCTCAGGAAAGCCTTCCCTGACCGGCAGGGACCAGGTCCCAGCCCTCTGCTGAAACCTCTCATAGCCTCTTCTTTTCATTCATGGAACTTAACCACTGTCTGTGTTACTTATTTGTGGAGTCATTCGTTGAGTGTTTCTGTAAAGTCCCAAGAGGAGGGAGGAGAGTGTGTATTACTCTATTTCCTGAATTTAGCACCCTACATTCTACCATGTGATAGAACCCAGATATTTGTTTTAAGATATATCCTTCCATCGAAATGTCATCTGTCCCTTTGGTCCTAGGGCTAGTGATGGCTCTGAGGTCACTGATCCCAGGGTTCTGCTCAGTCCCTTGTTCTTCCCACATGCCCTGCTCACACCTCCTCAGATTATCCTGATGTTAGTGTGTCATTTGCTGGGATTCTGATACAGGTAAGAACTAGAAAGGCAAAAAATAAAATAAAATGAGTGGTTCAGATAAAAATAAATTAGTGGTTTTAGAAGCATAGAGAAAATTGAATACTCTTAACCATTTTAATCTTTTCAGTTAAATTTCTAAACATCACAGTGGCTAAGCATTTACTTGAAAATTAAACGTATATTTGAAGAGTGAATTGATACCAAGTCAGGTTACAGCATATTAGAGGCTGAAAAGCACAATTCAGTTCTTGTAAAACAGGCTCCAACTTAAGCTAAACCAGGTAAGGGGATCCAGATGCCCAAGTGCATCCTGGCTTCTACTTACAAAACCACTTGGGGATGAGGAGGGGGGCTTTTTAAAACTTATAAAGCAAATTCAACTTTATTTTTCTTAAGACAGAAATTGAATCTTTCCATAGTTTTCAAAGGCTAGAAATCTGAAATCAAGGTGTTGGCAGGGTCGTGCTCCCTTTAAAGGCTCTTGTCTTTTCTGGCTTCGGCTGGTTGCTGGCAATCCTCAGCTTTCCTTGGCTTGTAGCCGCATCACTCCACTCTCTGCCCTTGTTGTCACATGGCCTTCTTCCCTCTGGGTATGTCTGTGTTTCTCCAAATCTCTCTCTCCTTATAAGGACACCAGTCATTGGAGTTAGTGCCCATCTAATCCAGTATGACCTCATCTAAATTTGGTTACATAAGCAAAGACCATATTTCCAAATAAGGTCACATTCACAGGTATTGGGATATTAGGACTTAAATACATCTTTTGGGGGGACACAATTCAACTCACAACACACATATATATGTACATAAAACCAATTCTTTTCCTCCTTTCTCCTCCTATTTTATATAAGGACTGTTGGTGCTCGTTTGAGTCTCTCTTTTTATTGGTCAATCTAGATACAGGTCTGTCAGTTTTCTTGGCAGTTGTTAACTTTACAATTTAGTCTTCAGATTACAAAATATCCAGGTGGTACTGTGACTGAACTAGAAGCAGAATTAATATCTCCCAAATACGGATGTGGTAATGGACAGGATTTTGCACCTTCTCTTTTTGGGAAGAGGGTGAGGATATCTTTATCTTAATTCCAATAGTTGCATGCTGGTAATGGATGCATGATGTTGCTACTGTTTTATTATATGGAAGTTTAATTATGGTGAGAATAGTGCTAAGTAGCCAAAGGGGTAGACTATTTTGGTTATTTATGGGAAACTGATAGGAAATTGACTAAAGAGAGAAGTCTTTTTTTTTTTTTTTCTGCTTCTGATGGAGCTTCTGAGTCAGGGCAGTTCCAGCAAATGCTGTGGCAGAGTGTGCCCTGCATTCACAGAGCTCTGATTGGCAGGTGACTTTGGGCTCGTGGTCTCCTGCATCTTCTGTGTAAGTGTGGCTCCTGGTTTACTTCATCTACTCCTTCTCTGATGCTCTTCCTTTCTGTATATAGACCTGAGTTTCCGACCTATATAATTTTTTTTTTCTTTTTGCGGTACGCGGGCCTCTCATTGCTGTGGCCTCTCCCGTTGCGGAGCACAGGCTCCGGACGCGCAGGCTCAGCGGCCATGGCTCACGGGCCCAGCCGCTCCGCGGCATGTGGGATCTTCCCGGACCGGGGCACGAACCCATGTCCCCTGCATCGGCAGGCGGACTCTCAACCACTGCGCCACCAGGGAAGCCCTAATTTTTTTTTTCTGAAGAATTTCTTTTAATGTTTCTTGCAAGGCAGGTCTACTTGTGACACATTTCCTGAATTTATGTTTGGCCTAAGAAAGTCTTTACTTCACTTTTGAAGGACCATTTCATTGGATACAGAATTCTAAGTTGTTGGATTTTTCTATCAACACTTTATATATCTCTCTCCATTCTTTTCTTGCTAGCATGGTTTTTGAAGAGAAGTCTGATGTAATCCTTGTCCTGTTTCTCTGTAGGTAAGGTGCTTTTTGGTTTTTGTTTTGTTTTGTTTTCATCTCCAGTTTCTTTCAAGAGTTTCTCTTTGTGTTTGGTTTTCTGCAGTTTGAATATGATATTTGGGGGTATTTATCTTGCCTGGTGTTTTCCAAGCTTCCTGGATCTGTGGTTTCGTATCTCTTATTAATTTTGGAAAATTCTCAGCCATTACTACTTCACATATTTCTCCAGTTATTTTCTCTCTTTCTTCTCCTTCTGGTATTCCCTTTATATGTATGTTATACTTCTTGTAATCGTTCCACAATTCTTGGATAGTCTGTTCTGTCTTTTTTATTTATTTTTTCCTCTTTTCCATTCAGCTTTGGAAGTGTTTATTGACATATCTTCTAGCTCACTGATTATTTCCACGACCGTGTCTAATTTACTGATGAGCCCATCAAAGACATTCTTCATTTTTGTTAGGGTATTTTTCTTTTGGCCACAGCATGTAGCATCTTAGTTCCCTGACCAGGGATTGAACCCGTGCCCTCTGCATTGGGAGCGCTGAGTCTTAACCACTGGACCACCAGGAAAGTCCCCTTGTTAGGGTATTTTTGATTTCTAGCATTTCCTTTTGACTCGTTTTTAGCTGCTTACATTACCCATCTGTTCTTGCATGTTGTCTACTTTTTCCATTAGAGCCATTAGCATATTAATCAAAGTTATTTTTAAATTCCTGGTCTGACCATTCTCAAATCTCTGTCATATCTGAGTCTGGTTCTGATGTTTGCTTTGTCTCTTCAGACCATGTTTTTTGCCTTCTACTATACCTTGTAATTTTTTGTTGAGAGCTAGACATGATGTATGGTGAAAAAGAAATGGAGGTAGTAGGACTTTAACATGAGGTTTTATGTTTATCTAGCTAGGAGTTAGGCTGTGTTTACTCTTTGTTATAGCTGTGGTGTCAGAGGCTGAAGTTTCCTCTAATGTCCTTATTTTTGTCTCTCCTGTTATCTTTGGGTTTTCCTAGAGACTACTTAAATAGTGTCTGAGGTTTACGGTTCTTTTCCCTGTAATCCTTGTTATTTTACAGGAGCCCTAACTGATGTGGTGGTAAGGTATGAGGGGAGGGAACACATTTTATAGTCCTATCATTAGATCTCAGTCTTCCAGTGAGCCTGAGTGGGGTATTTCCCTTCCCCCATGTCAAAGGCTAGACCAGACTGGAGTTGGGTATTTCCCTTCCCCTGGGTTGGTTATGATCTGGTAAAACCCCAGTGAGTTACAGTTAGTTAAACAGTGTCCCTTGAGAGCAGGCTTTACTGAGGGAACAGGATGCTCTGGGCTTATTTCAGAATGTTTACTTTCCCCCTGCCCCTGCTAGAAGCATGAGGGGATTTTTCTCCCATTTTCACAGTGGGAACCTGCTAGAGCTCTTGCAGGTAAAACTCAGGAAAGTGTGCGGGCCCCTAAACCTAGGCTGCCAGGAGTTTTCGACTCTAGAGCTACAATAGACTGAGCCTCCGGTAATTTATAAATTACAGTTTTAAGTGCTCCAGTCATGGGCTTCTGCTTCATGTAAGCTGTGATTCTCTGTATCTGCCTGTCTGTCTCTCCAGTTTGGGGGCAGCAGTTTGCTCTGTGATCTCCATTCTCTGATGGATCTAAGAAGAGGCATTGAATTTTAGTTTGTACAGCTTTTTTCTTATTGTGAGGACAGAAGTGACAACTTCCCAGCTCTTTACAGGTAGGACTGGAAACTGGAAGTTTCAGTTTCAACTTCAAACTGGAAGTTTCAAAAGTTTCCAAATGCAACTTTTAAAGTTTTAAAGTTTTAAGATTTTAGAAAATCTGAAAAATACTTTTTTTTTTTTTTTTTTTGCGGTACGCGGGCCTCTCACTGTTGTGGCCTCTCCCGTTGCGGAGCACAGGCTCCGGACGCGCAGGCTCAGCGGCCGTGGCTCACGGGCCCAGCCGCTCCGCGGCATGTGGGATCTTCCCGGACCGGGGCACGAACCCGTGTCCCCTGCATCGGCAGGTGGACCCTCAACCACTGCACCACCAGGGAAGCCCCCAGAAAATTCTTAAGTAGAATATAAAAATCACCAATACTTCCACTACCCAGAGATAATCACTGTTAAATTGTATATGTAATAATACTCTTTCAATGCCTATGTATACGTACTTAATATATGTAAAATACTTTTCAATAGCATTATGCTATGCTATCCATAGTTTTATAAGCTTATTTACCCACAAA
Organism: Orcinus orca; assembly: GCF_937001465.1. Taxonomy (NCBI): domain Eukaryota; kingdom Metazoa; phylum Chordata; class Mammalia; order Artiodactyla; family Delphinidae; genus Orcinus; species Orcinus orca. The sequence continues at coordinate 93,022,938 of NC_064568.1, read as the reverse complement.
ACAATGTGTTATATATTTCCCCATGTCAGCAGCTGTTCTTACTTTTAACTGTTTATTAGTTGCAAACACTGCAAAATATTTGGTCATATGAGCATATCATTATTTAGTTCGCTTACTTAATTGGGGGTAACAGCAGAGAGGTTAAGGTCATAAATTCTGGGATTAGATTGCCTGGCTCAAACCCTAGTTCTTCCACTTACTAACTACATGATCTTAGGCAAATTATTTATCTCTCTATGCCTCAGTTTTCTCACCTGTTAAATAGAGACAACAATCCTTTTTGTCATGAGGATTTGACAGGATAATAAAGAGTATTGGAACAATCACTTATTCAAGCATTTATCACATTTCATTGGCAAAATTAATTTAATATTTTTCACATTAAGGTCTATAACTCACATGGAATGTACTGCTGTATTAGTGTAAACTGGGAGGAATTTGATTTTATATTTTTTCATATGGACACTTAGTTGTCCCAGAATTATTTATTTATTTGGGCCACGCCATGCAGCATGTGGGATCTTAGTTCCCTGACCAGGGATCGAACCTGTGCCCCCTGCCTTGGAAGCATGGAGTCTTAACAACTGGACCATCAGGGAAATCCCTGGCAAGATTAATTTTAAAATAATCTATTTTGCATCTTGTTCGGGTACAAAAATGTAAAATATTTTAATGCATGCTACAATGTACTTGCCCTGTGGTAATTTTTCCGGGGTTGGGGGCGGGGGCAGGAGGGCAGTATTAGCTGTTTTAGCTGGCTTGCCAGCTTTAGTTGCTTCTCCATCTCATTTTATGATCAAGGATATGCTTTGTCTTCTACTTATGGGAAAACTCGGTCCTGAAGACTTGTCAGACAAAAGATGTCAGAGGTCTGAAGGTACATACCTTCCACCTGAAACCATGAATAGTGTGGTGGAGAAATGATGGTTCTTTCAGAGTTGGAATGCTAATCCAGAGATCAAACTCAAACTTGGTTGTGTTATTATTGCATCATTTCCATTCTAAGGTTAATGACAATATTTTATGCAAACAAACAAGCACAAAAAACATACTAAACCAAAGCAAAACAAAACCCTAAGCAAACGATAACTGCAAACTCTCTCAAAACCACTTTTTCTTAAAAGCTCATGATTTCTTTGGATCACTTTATTATTCTCATGTCATTAATTTCTCACTGCCACGCAAAGTCTAAAGACATTAAGAATCTTTTTGTTTGTGGGTTTTATTTATCGAGCCCTTCTGACGTTCACTCACTTTTCCTAAGCACGACTTTTCTGTATAGCACAGGTTACCAGTATCTGTAAGCATAAAAGAAACCGGTGTCCCTTGGGTCCCACTGTTCTAACCAAAAGCTGAGTCTTTTTTCATGCCCCTCTCTCCCTGTCACTTCCCATATCTGATTGGCTGCCAAATTCATGTGGGTTCTTCTTCCTCTGGAATGTCTCTCAAATCCATCCCCCCAGTACCATCCTAACACAGACCCTTATCACTTGCTACCTGGCCACTGTAATAGTCTCCAGGCCATTCTTCTGGCCTCCAGATTTTCCCTGTTCAAATGTCCATTCTTCTGGCCTCCAGATTTTCCCTGTTTAAAACCTCTCTCCAGAACATTTTTGCCTCCCCCCAGTGCTAATCTGATCATGGAACTCTCCTGATTGAAGATGAAGCCCAAATGCTTTTGCATATCATTCAAAGCCCACTCACACTCTTATTCACATTTTCCAGACACATCTTGTGGCAATTCTTCCCCTTTCCGACTCACCGTCCTCCCAATCCCTGCTTTCCAGATCACCCTGCCTCACACTCCAGCTCCACCATCTTTCTTTACTTCATCCTACAAGGCTTGGTTCAGATGTCACCTCCTCCCCCTCCCCCTTTCCTTTTTAGGCAGGATTAACTGCTCTACCTTTTGTGCTTTCTCAGTGGGCTTCACATAGGATAAACCACTTGGTACCATATTATAGAGCAGATGTACATGTTCTGTATCTCCTGGATCTGAGCTCTGAAGGCACTAATCTGAACCACACTGGTTTTTATCTTAGTAACTGCCCTTTACCTCCCAGACCCAAGTAAACAGTATGTACTAAGTAAAGCTTTTTGAATAATTGGCATTCATTCAAGCCCAGTGTGAGACACTGTATATTCTTGAAGGTAAACACAGATCTAATTTTGGAATCTAATGTTTATTGTTGTTGTTGTCATCATTAAGCTACTAGGAGTTTCAGGGACTGAAAACTGTGTTTCACTGGGGCAGGACCATCTAACTATTGCAAGCTACGCTTACTTGCCTGCAAATGGCAATTCTTTTGCTTGAGGGCTACAGGTAGACACATTAAAGAAAGTAAATACTGAGCTGGTAGCGTCCCTAGAGGCAAGTTGGCTCAGTACTCTTATTTTACAGACGAGGAAACTGAGACCTGAAGAGGTTAATGATCTTGGCCAATGTGAATGGAGGAGGGAAATGGAATAGAGATGTCATTCCAATTCAGAGTACTTTTCATTAAATCAGAGCTTTAAAAAACAAAAGCTGTGATTAAGACTTTTGCTAATTCAAATTAGTCTTTTCCCTAGTTAAGCTGAATTAAGGATCTATAGTTGTAGCTGATTTTTTTTTAACTTCTTCAATTTTTATTAGAAAGCACTGACCCACATATGTTAAGGTGAACATGGATCTTATCTTTTCTTACCACTTATCATCAGAGGATGCTAGTAAAGTAAAGTGAAGTAAAGCACCCCCTGAACTTGAAAATATCAGCCTGGCAACACTAAGAGTTCATACATAACTGGTGAGACCAACTGTAGGAGTCACTTAGGAAAGAATATCTGAAAAGCCATCAAGACTATCTGAAGTACATTGGTTATAATTTCAGGGACATGTGAGTAGAATGTGATTTTACTAATCTGATAAGTTGTATTATACCATAGAGGACGGCCTGCTTAGAGTCTCTAAAAGGGAAAATTAGAGGGTAAGAATTGTGTTCATCCAGTGTCATTCGAGGACCGAACCACTGGATCTGGGATTCACACGCATCACGATCACTAGAGAGGGGTACTCTAAGGTAAGGCATGGATGGTTCATCCACCAGGCTTTCCCACAGGCTAAATAAAGTTCTCTAAAGGATATCCAGCCACCCTCTTTGGTTCTGACTCTGTGCTCCCCAAACAACTTTCTGGTTCCAGATGGACTTTTCTGATATTGAGAAGGTGATCTAGACCATAAACTTTAAATTTTCAGCCATAAGAAAGGAAGAGCTTCTATTACAAACTTTTAAATTGATATTACTGTTTATGCATCAGTCTCTTATGAGGTTGGTTAATGAGAACCAGACCTCCTGAATCTGGGTACACTGAAAAAAATCAAATGTCCAGATCTGCAAAGTTGAAGATGGGACTTTTAGAATGTCCTTGTTACTATAGGATATTTCCACTGATTGGGTACTCAGTGGTAGTTTTGTGTCTCCCTTCTCTAACTTCAACCCTAGGTTAGTACTATATTTTAAGTTGAAAGGAATCATTAAAAAAATGGTAACAAGGGGGGCGCTTATTGATAGCATTTCCAATATCCACTTGCATTTTAGGTAGAAGTGTATATATTCGGCTGTTCTCTCTTCCTTCCTCCCCGGGACCCAAATTGGTAATTGATTCCCAGTGTACCATGAATGGGTTATAGAAGAACCAAGAAAATTGACCTCCTTGGCCGATGTGAATGGAGAGGGAGGGCACTGAGCTCTCTGAACCAGCACCTGTGGTCTAAGGACTGCACCCAGGCTCCCTGATGTCCTTATACAAATATTGTTTGCAATGTTTTGTGATGGGACAAAAGGTGGAGGAGAAGCACTCGTAACCAGTCTTAACACACGAGAGAAGGGGAAGCACCAGTACCCAACAGTCAGTCGCCTTGGCCACGGCAATTCCTGAAGAAGATGGGCAGGTGGTACCATTTTTCTCTTGAATTCCTGCTGGCCCAAGGCCCACAACTCGAGGTTGGGCCTTTATGCTGTTCCTACCTCCTACTGCAATGGTGTCTGTGTTTAGCTTAGTTTTCCAACATCATTAATTAAACCACTACTCCCAGGGAAGGAGAAGCTATGGGAGCCAAATCATATTTTTCCCACCAGGAACCACAGATCTCTGAGTCTCTTAACTTTGCAAAAGAGCCCGTGGTGCACCAGATGCCAAGAAGGACTGGGCACATTTGTTCCTCGGCACACGTACCGAAGACAACTAGACAAAATGATTCCAACCTAGGCCCCCCTGGTGCTAGCTTCTGGCTTTTATTACTTTTTTTTTTCTTTTTCAAAAATAGGATTCAATAAATAAATAAATAAGTGGAAATAAATGAAAACCTCCTGGCTATTGAAATATGTTATGCAAATTCCACAGTGTTTTTATTAGACAGAATAAATGTCTGTGGCTGAGGCATCCAGGTTTGTTCCAACTACTAAACAGGCCTGGAAAAAGGCCATCTTTGGGGCAAAAATTAGACTATGACCAAGCACACAGAAAATTCTCCCTTGAAAAGGGTTCACTTTTTAATTTTTTTTTTTAGCTCTCCATAAAAATAGAGTCTTATGAGGAGAATTTCCAGAAGCCTTTAGTGAAAGTACAGGAACAAATTAGGACCATATACCCTAACACTGGAAAATCATAAAACATGAAAAAGATCCCTTTTCTTCCCCCTTTGTGGAATTTTCTTTTATCATTTTCTAATTTGGATTACGTAACACCGTTATCTATCTGTACTAAATGCTACAAGTATTTTATTTTATACGCAATTTACCAAATATATAGTAGAATACATTTTATGTGTAGCACAGAATTAGAGGAAGTACTGTCTTTTTTAAATAACATCAAGGTTACGTGTCTCCTGCTACTTTTGCTGTTTTAGCCCAGAGTAGAAACATATCCACTCACACACAGATCACCTTGTTTCCAAATTATCAGAACTGTTTACGCAGTATGATATATAACTATTAGGAACAACCCGAAATGAAGTACACCTGAAAAAAGACTACAAGGCTCAGTATTTTTTGCCACTTTTCTAGGCTCATAGATGCAAAACGATAGGAAATTCTGGAAGAAAGGAACAAAAGCATTGAAGTTATACAAAAGATGATGCAGTTGGCACAGCGGAAAGACCACTTGAAGCTAGAATCCAATCATGTCACTTTCAAGTCCAAGATCTCCATTTATCCAACGCATGGCTTTGGACAATTCATTAAAACTCTCTGAGCACCATTTTCCTCATGAGCAATACAGTATTAAGAGTTTGCTCCTGTCTCACAAAGTTATTGTGACACTCAAATATATGAATGTTCTAAATGTCCTTTATAAAGTTCGGAAGTCATTACTTAACTTAAAAAAAAAAAAAAGGAGAACCAACCCTACAGTAATTATTGAACGTCTACTAAGTACCAGGCATTGTACCAGGTGCTTTGCCTATGTTTGTCCCACACAACAACCCCAGGAGGTAAGAACTGTTATACACGTGTAAGGACAGAGCTGTCACCCACAGGGCCCAAGCCTTTCTTTGCCTTCCGATCCTGGTAATCCTGTCTCAGTCCTCAAATCTTGGCTCTGGGGCTGCTGGGGTTATTGGGAAGAAACACCAGGCACCTTGCACTTGGCTTTATCTCCTCTACTCTGTAGCGCTGTGCACATAGCCACTTGGCATAGCGCAGAGTGAAGAAGTGGAGCTAATCTTTAACTTTTTTCTTCCACTCCTCTCAAATGTGCCAGATGATGGAAATAGACGGTGACCTTTCCGTTAAGGCAAAGTAAAACCGGAAATGATGACACCATCCTCCCAGGCAGTGACCTATGGTGTTGCAAGTCTCCTGGTGTTTCTCCTTCCCTTGGCTTTGCCCTTTCTTCTTGCAGAACCTGCTCCTCATCTACCAGTACAGGGCTTGTTTTTAGCTCACGTTCTGAAATATTTATGTTCTAGTAGCCAACTCGGAATATGGGATAGAGTTTGTTCTTGGTGTTCTCCTGTCCGTATCAATTGGATCAAAGGGAGATCCATCTGGAATCCACTTAAGAGTCCTTCCAGATGGTAAGCTTGCTTCCAGATTATATTGTAGTAGGAGAGAAAGAAATCACCGAACGTAAACATTGTAGCACCAGGGAAGGCCCTGTAACCTTATTTCTTTCAGGATTTTTCAGGGCTTGGAATGACTACGCCTGCCTTAGATTTTCACAGGAAATGTTTCCTCTGCCTGAACCTCAGGCTTAAATTAGGGGCCTTTGGAGAATTATGGTGTTATTTACAGCCAAACCCTGCCCATCCACAACCACGGTTAGGGGCTGTGGCTTGATTCTTCTTATTTTAAAAGTTGGGATGAATTTAAAAAGCTGTTATCAAGGAGTTCAGGGACGTTCGTTGTCAAAGTGCCACCTACTGGATGCAAGCTGGTATTTGGCTAATTCTGAAAAGCAGAAGATTTACAGCAAACCTCAACTGCCCCCAGCGCATCATCATGTTAAAAAATGATAATTTCCACTCGCAAGATAAGTGACCCTAATAAAGATCACAGACGAATGGATAAAGAAGATGTGGCACCTATATACAATGGAATATTACTCAGCCGTAAAAAAGAACGAAATTGAGTTATTTGTAGTGAGGTGGATGGACCCAGAGTCTGTCATACAGAGTGAAGTAAGTCAGAAAGAAAAACAAATACCATATGCTAACACATATATATATATATATGTGTGTGTGTGTGTGTTAGCATATATATATATATATATATATATATGGAATCTAAAAAAAAAAAATGGCTCTGAAGAACCTAGGGGCAGAACAGGAATAAAGACGCAGACACAGAGAATGGACTTGAGGACACGGGGAGGGGGAAGGGGAAGCTGGGACGAAGTGAGAGAGTGGCATGGACATATATACACTACCAAATGTAAAATAGATAGCTAGTGGGGAGAAGCCGCATAGCACAGGGAGATCAGCTAGGTGCTTTGTGACCACCTAGAGGGGTGGGATAGGGAGGGCGGGAGGGAGACGCAAGAGGGAGGGGATATGGGGATATATGTATGCATATAGCTGATTCACCTTGTTATACAGCAGAAACTAACACAACATTGTAAAGCAATTATACTCCAACAAAGATGTTAAAAAAAAAAAAAAGAACAGATTAAAAAAAAAAGATCACAGGGTTGTGTCTCAGAAGAGGCAATGTGGTGGGCTCTCTTTTGAACAAGGGGTGGACTCTGGACATTTGGAACCTGGGCTCCAAAGCAGGCAATTTTAGAAAGGACACACACTGACTAATTTCTTCAGCTACCACCCTTGTAAATGTGCTTTGCCCCAGACTTGCCAGCCCATGACCTTGTGTGGTCTGGAAACTTCCATTCATTCAACAGAGAAACAAATATTCAGTCATTCATTCGTTCACTCACTTTATTGAGGGCCTACTATGTGACAGGACCTGGGCTTGGAGCTAGGGAGATAGGCTGGTGATGGGAAGCAAATTGCTGGCGGAGCCTGGATCATCCCTGTTGTCACTAGCCGGGCACCTTTCCTATTCTGACTCAGCTAAACTTCCTGGCAGTGTGCATCGGCCACCCCCCTCCCATGCTCCTCTCCCCCAGCACACACCCCTGGGACAGTGGGAGTTGCTGGGTGGAATTTGCACTTCTGCCCTGAACTTGCCCTGGCTCCCTACAAACCCGGGTCCAGTCAACACAGGAGTCACTGAGGGGCAACCTCAACTGGCCCGATAAACTACGTGAGCTTGCTCACAGGCCCCTGGCTTTCAACCCAGGAAAGAAAGGTCTGGACCTCGACTAAAGTTCTTTCGGACCTCGACCCAAACACAGGCTAGTAAGCCTGGCAATCTTATTTAGCTGATCAGCCAGAGACTGTAGGCATTTTTCTGCAGCCCAGATGTCAACTGCCCTGTGGTCAGAGTGAAGGAGTGACAAGTGAGGGGTTCCTACGTACTTACCCACACTCCCTCCCGAAAGGCCACAAACTGAGTCCTCAGCATTCCTGTGGATTTTAATTGCAGTTTGGGGGCCCACAGCCCTTAGGAATGCAGATTCCATAAATTAGAAATTGTGGTAACTGAGACAGACCTGAAGTTTACATTTGCAGCATCTGTGAAGATAGGGTTTGCACAGCAAATTAAAGGAATTCCTTTATGGAATTCTTTTTATACCTAGCTGAAAACAGAACCACCACCATACCCCCAAGATTGGGGTCAGAGACTGCAGACTAAAGTTTATGTTAATTATGAGAAGAAACTGTTTTCGAGTACCCTGGAACTCTCTATAAACACCTACTCAGGTACAAGCAACTGCATGTAATTTTTATCTGTTTCTAAGCAAGCATGTCATAGGAACATTGCGTTATTTTAGGCCCACTTTTTAATTTCTATAAGGGCTGGATTTGATGGGCTGATTGCAAAGAAGTCCAGCTCTTCGCTAATTCAGGTGGGCTTCTGCCCTGTTATTCTGAAATTGATGAGATTGTCCGGTAGTCACAGAGCATCATTTAGAAGGTGCTTTGAGGTCATTTAGCCTCCAGGCAGAGCTGTTCCTAAAACTATTTTAGACCTGTGGTAGCTTATAGTGTTATCCTGCTATCTGTATAATCATTGCAATTAAATGCCACCCCTTCATAGATCATGCTTTATTTTTGCCAAGTGCTTTAACCCTCATTTTAACTATACCGGAGACAGTCCTAAAATGATTATTTCCTGTTCTCCAACAGGGAGAACGAGGCACAGTGGGCACCTCTCTCTCACTGGCTTCATGCCTCCGAATCTGCTCATTATGAGCTAGGAACAGAATCCTTGCGTCTCGCATCCGCCTCGTTTTGAAAAGCTCTCCCCCAACTCCCCCCGTCTTAAATGCCTGTTGAAGTAAGCTTCAGCGTGTGCCTCTTCTCTCTGGTTTGAACAGAGAGAAGAGGTATGTTTGGGGGTATGTTTTCTAGCTTCCAGAGGATGCCCTGCTTCCCAAAGTATTCAGAACACTGTCATCTCCTGCAGATGTGGAAACCACCAAGGAGGAGCGGGGAAGAGAAGGAAGGGGTTAAGTAAAGGTGGGAGGGAAGGAGGAAGCACTGCCTTTCAGGCTCCTTCCTTCCCAGGCATCAACTGGCCATTCAGGACCAGGGCAAGGCTGCCCTCAGCAATCCCTTGGACAGGCGCTAGGTGCTGGTCCAGAAATCATAAAGCTGGTTTTTGTTGAGTGCTTGTTAAAGGGACAACATGCCGAGCGTCATCCCGTTTCGTCTTCACCTCAACCATGGAAGTCAGGAATGTTACTATTTCCGTTGTATAGACAAGGAACCCACAGCATAAGGAGAGGCAGTCATGTGCTTAATTAAGCTCACGGAGCCCACGAGGCTTGTCTGACTCCAGAGGCCACTCACAACTGAATCACCTCTCCCGAGAGCCCAGCCCGGGGAGCAGGAACAACGTGGCGGAAGTTTCAGGTCTTGTGCTACTCAGACTTGGGTGGCCCAGCAATAGGAGACGGTTGGCCATTGCTGACACATCTGAGTCCATATAGAGAGAAAATAGACAAAGCCTTAAAACGGCAGCGCTGTGGGGCTTCCCTGGTGGCACAGTGGTTGAGGGTCCGCCTGCCGATGCAGGGGACGCGGGTTCGTGCCCCGGTCCGGGAGGATCCCACGTGCCGCGAAGCGGCTGGGCCCGTGGGCCATGGCCGCTGACCCTGCGCATCCGGAGCCTGTGCTCCGCAACAGGAGAGGCCACGGCGGTGAGAGGCCCACGTACTGAAAAAAAAAAAAAAAAGGCAGCGCTGTGGATTGCTGGAGTCTCTGGCACTATCTTTTTTTTTTTTTTAATAACACTTATTTTCCAGAGAGCCTGAAACCCTTGGATGTACATGGTGTATCATTCCCAGGAACTCTTTTGTCATGTCTATTGGCAGAACTTCGAATTGCGCATTTCACAGTCTGAATAGGTGTGCCAAAGTCCAACGTTTAAAGGAATGAAAAACCCTTCCCTCTGGAGTTTTTATTCATTCACTCAGAAATTCATCAGAATGTGAACAGCAAGTGTGTGCGAGACACGATGCTCAGCGGCAGGATGTCAAGGTGAACATGATGGGTTGGGTCCTTCTCTTGTGGAGTCCATAGCCTGGGACCGCACTGGGGTTGGGGAACTCCAGCTGTGGACCAAATCTGGCCTGCTGCCTGGTTTTGTAAATAAAGTTTTATTGGAACACAGTCATGCTTATCCATTTACACATGGCCTGGGGCTGATTTTACCCTATGACAGCAGAGTCGAGTACTTGTGACAGAGACTGCTGGGCCTGCAGAGTCTAAAACATTAACCATCCAGCTCTTTACAGAAAAAGTTTGCTACCTCTTGTCCTAGGATAGCATTTATTTATCAAGCCTGCGTTTTTTTTCTTTTGGATAGAACATGTATTTAACCCCAAACTGGTTATCCATGAGGGTTCTTTACTATCACAATTGCTTCCTATGAAGAAAAATGGTCGTCACAGAGGGCTCAGCAATGCTGAGAAAAATGTAAAATTATGTAATAGAGTAACCATCAACATTTCCTGAGTGTTTGTTCCTTGCCAGCCAGTTGTTCTAAGCGCTGCACATATGTTAACTCAGTTCTTGCGATAACTCTATGCAGGAAGCACAGTCATTATCCCCATTTTACAGATGCGGACTGGTTAAATGACTCAGCTGAAGCTCAGGGCTGGAAGGAGCAGAGCTGAGTTTAAACAGCGGCAACCTGGCATGCGCTCTCCTCCGTTACTCTACATGAGGACGTGCAGAGGGTCGGCGGTCATGCCCAAGTGGGTTGGAGAAGAGGAGGAAATTCCCACCTCACCGCCAACCCCACAAGTGGCAGGACAGTGCTGGCCTGGTGATTGTGAGGCTGATTCTTAGCCCTAAGAAAATCCTCATCCAAGAGACGATTAGTCTCTCTCTTGCTTTCTATACTCAGACACATTCTCTGAGTTAGAGGAGGATGAGCTCTGAGCTTCACTGTAATTAAAGTGCTTCTCAGATGCGGATGTGTCTAATGCCTCTGCTAATGCTGCTCCGTGGAGGATGCTTTGAAATTCATTAAAAAAAAATAAAATAGAAGCACTGATTCATTTTGTCAGAAAGAGGAAACAGCGAGGAGCAAGGAGCCCTTTGTAATTTATTCCTGTATCACTTTCTTGGGGATTCCCAAGACCCTAACTGGCAGGCTCTTCCCTTTCCCCTGACACCCCCTGCATCCTTCTCCCCACCCCCAGGGTATCCTTGCCCCTCCCCCAACAAGGTTCTTTCTAAAACGTGGAGGCTGCTCTTGGGGTTCTTGATACATAACACTGGGACCACATGTCTGAGTAGGGGACAGTAGTTTACTGAACTGAGGAAGCATACATAACACAGTTAAGAAGTCTATGGTCTTTATATATCTTCAGAATTATCATGAAGGCGTACCCCCCAGGTTATTCAAACTTTCTTTCTGAACATGACATTAGTTGATGACAGTTTGGTAAGTTTCTGTGGTCTGTGGTTGTCCACAAAGAACCACTGGTGCCATTCACAGGACCCTGTAGAAATGTAAGTTGCCCTAAGAATGTGTAGATGATCTTTTCTGGGTCTCCCATGCGCTGGAGCAATTGGAAAGTGGGATGGAGCCTTGACTGATGTGGGAAATCAGAGCCACCCCCATGTAGGCCTTCCCCTGTTGTGGGAGTTTACACAGCCATAGCTCCACATGTACCTTCTAAAATCGGTATTGCCACCCAATACCTCTTGTACCAGGTCCTGTGCCATAGGTCCATATAATGGGACACTCACCAAATGAGTTTTCTAAGTTATGCCTTATTTCATAATCAGCCTGAGTTCTGTCTTTTTTGTAGTTTTGAATTTTATTTTATTTATTTTTTTATACAGCAGGTTCTTATTAGTTATTTATTTTATACATATTAATGTATATATATCAATCCCAATCTCCCAGTTCATCCCACCACCACCGCCCCTCCCCACCCCTGCTTTCCCCCCTGAGTTCTGTCTTAACCCTGATATAACCATAAGTATAACAAGCAAACGTATGCAATCTCTAAAACATGCATAGAATTACAAAAAAGTCAAAGGTACCTACTTTTAGGTCTGACAAGCTATTCCCTCCATAGAATTATGCACCGCAGTTCCCGCTGCTCTATAAAATCTTTGGGAGGCCATGCATATCATATGCAAGCAATACCAGCAGGCATTCCTAGAACATTTAAATAGCCTGTCTCTATAGAATTAGCTCGACAGCCAGCACTGGAGAAGTTAGGAGATAATTATGTCTTCCATAAAATGAAGTTCTGTTCTAAGGAGGGAAGGTGGCCAAGACGCCAGGTATGTTTTTCTTTTTCTTTGTATCTTGGCCGTCCCATGCCAAGACACATTCCAAGCCACCCTGTGGCTCACGTTTCCCTCTTTCCTGAAATGACTTTATTCTCTCGGCATTCACTGGTAACTATCACAGTGAAAATATAGATTTCATTTATCTCCAGGATTTTATTTGGGACACGCTTTGGGGCTCTTGCATAACCTCTTTGAAAAGAGATTTGCAAAACATAATGATCTAGTCCTCTGCTTTTCTTTCTGTAGCTCAAAATAATCAAATTAACAGGTAGAAAAGATTGGAGCTCTCTGTTTTAAATTTGTGCCAAACTGATTCAAAGTTAACATATTGTGGAAAGGGTTATATAAATAAATCTCAAAGGGCTCTTGCTGAGCCCGATTTCTGATCCCAGTTAGCCAATCAGTCTTTGAGAAACCAAGGAACTAGTGAATAAGGAGGTAAGGGGAAAAATCAGGAGGGAAAAGAGAATTAGTATAATAAATTCATGCCCCTTGTGTGGTGTCTTTAATATAACAGTCATTTTATATCAATCCCTGAAAAAAAGACATTATTTGGAAGAAATATGGGGCCGCCCCCAATTACATCTTCTGATATCACAACTATAATGCAGTGCTGCCACGCCAGTGCTTTAGTTTGAGCGCTGCACAACTAAAGAGGGCTCCATTCCTATTTTGATCTATGTGGATGGACTTGATGACTGACATTTCTTCTCTGGCACTGCACGCTGGCTTCCTGCCTTCCCTCCCTAGCTGTGATCTGTACTCAGTCCTCAAAGTGAGTCCTTTTTTGGCCACGCTAGTTATCAGCCCAGTCTGGCACAGTCTGCTTCCTGAAGGTCCATCCATACAAGCCACTGCTCTCCTAGGTTTGCCCCATTCTGAAGACAGAAATTTGGACACTAGCTCTGTTCCTGGCAATGCCTAGTGACTTCTTGGCGTAGCCCTGGCTCCCAGCCAGAACTCTGGGGTCATCAAGGAATCTATTGTTTGTTTTGTTTTTTTTAAGATGTTGGGGGTAGGAGTTTATTTATTTATTTATTTTTGCTGTGTTGGGTGTTCGTTTCTGTGCGAGGGCTTTCTCTAGTTGTGGAAAGCGGGGGCCACTCTTCATCGCGGTGCGCGGGCCTCTCACTGCTGTAGCCTCTCCCGTTGCAGAGCACAGGCTCCAGACGCGCAGGCTCAGCAGTTGTGGCTCACGGGCCTAGTCGCTCCGCGGCATGTGGGATCCTCCCAGACCAGGGCTCGAACCCGCGTCCCCTGCGTTAGCAGGCAGACTCTCAACCACTGCGCCACCAGGGAAGCCCTATTGCTTATGTTTTTATTTCCAGTCATGCCATTAACCCCCTACCCCAGGCTTTCCTGTCTGCCTAGTCCCTCTTCGTCGCTGGTATGTCTGGAAACAGGAAAAAGGTTCCCAGAATTCTCCCCTATTTAGAAAATAGAGGAGGAAGACAGAGAAAAGAAGAAGGAAACACTGAAGTTATCCCCCAAAGACCCAAGCCTGTCCCATGCCAGTCCACCTTGTCAAGTGCTGATCTGGCCCTTAACATAATTTTTGTCATGGAACCTGCAGACAGCTACGGAGTCTTTTATTTTGAAATAAAAGTGTTTTGAAATGATCCTTTCATCAAAATCCATTTACATCTTCCTCTGAGATCTTAAGAAAGCTTGTTTCAGTCACCAATGGAGAGATACCAAGTGCTGCTTGTCCCACATATTTGATTCTGCTAAAAATATCCCACAGCCACCTCTAGAAGCCTTACTTTGTCTTCTGGAGCATTAGCTAGCTGGCTCTTCATCACACCAGCCTCTTCTGATTCTTTCCTTTTCTCTCTCTCTCTCTTTTTTTTTTTCTGTTTCAAGGACTCATTTTCTCTAGAGATGAAAGGGACCTCAAGAAATCATCTAATTCAGTACCTTGCATTGAGATAACTAAGATAGGTTTATCCCCATTTTACAGAGAAGGTAACAAGCCCAGTCAGAGGGAGAAACTGGCTTCAAGGCACAAAAAACACATAGATACCATAAGCTGTGGCTGTGACTTAGTATCATCTGGGGGCCAAGCTTTCGGGGCAATTAGAATAGGATCTCTGAGGGTGGTGTTTAAGACTGACCTGCATCAGAATCCCCTGGAGCGTTGGTTAAAGAGCAGATTGCTGGGCCTCCCTAGAGTTTCTGATCCGGAGGTCTGGGTGGACCCAAGAATTTGTATGTACAACCAGTTCCCAGGTGAGGGGATGCTGACGCTGCACGTGTGGGACCCACTGTGGGAACCACTGGTGCTGGGAAACACTTTCATGGGTGGGTTAGTAAAAGAGAGATTGGCTTGGAGGTGAGTCAGCGATTCCCTGGCCCACTTCAAAATGCTCCATTCCCTGGTCAGTGACCTAGGAACTCCGACCAGTGTGAAGACCTAACCACGTGTCTCCTGCAAGTTGACAGACAGGAAGTTCTGCGCCAGATGATTCTCTGTCTCCTTCAGCACCTTCTTCCTGGACTTTGGTCTCAGCACGACCCTTCATCTTATCCCCATGACCCCAGGACCCTGCCATTCTTCTGACATCCGGGTCACTGTGTGTCCAAGGCCCTCCCTCTGACCCCAGAGAGTCTTTCCCTGGGCTGTGTGCCATCCTGCCAAAACCTAAGCCATGCCTCCCTTCACCTCTCCATGACTTGGTGCCCCTGGTGCAGGGGGCATGCCAGTCTCTCAGCCTTGCCCCATTGCTTCTCCTCGCCCTGTACTGTGTGTTGAAAATATTCACTGGCCAGCTGCTAGGCCTCTTTTGCCTTCAATATACTTTCTTATTGAGACCAGCCTAAGAAACTGGTCATTTCTGCTTGAAACATTCACATTCCTAATGGCTCACTAACTAGATTTCTGATTCTTGTCTGAGAGATATCTCCTTTTTAGTCCATTTGCAAAGAAGAGCTGATTAACATACCTAATTCATTCACCTGTTTGCCAAACATTTATTGATGTGCTATGTGACTAGCACACTATCCTAGATTTAAAGACAAGGAGAGAAATGAGACACATTCCCTTCCCTCAAGGAGCAGGAGGGGAGATAGGCTTGCAGTAGGAAGCCCAGTTCAGTGTGATGGGTGCAAAAATAGAAGCCTGTGCCAGATACAGTGGTTTATCAGGGTGGGAAGGTGCAGTTGAACTCTAGGCCCTGGTTGGGTTTAGCAGGTCCTCCATTTTCGTGGGACCTGGGCTTGCAGGTTTCTAATCATGACTGCTTGGCAATACAAGGTTGATTTATTTATATAGGAACAACAGCAAGTATGTACAAGAGACAAAGAGTTATTCTCTCCCAGCAGTGTGCTGCGTGGGGTCACAGAAAGTCTGTTCCTTGGAAGGGGTTTCAAAGGGAATATAAAGTGTTAAGTGAGCATGGGGGGGGGGCTTCAGATGCTATATGTGAAATGAGTGGATGGACCTCAGGTTAGGGGGGCACACCCACCCACAGAGCTGGGCTAGGACCTGGAAGAGGGGAGAGCAACAGGAGCTTCTCTTGGGTATGGGAGGAGCTTAGAAGCATAGGCTGGAATCGCCCTAAGTTTGCTGAGGGCCTGTCCCCACCATGTGGTTTCACCCTAGGCTGCTCTGCATTTTCCATGGTGACTTGCTTGAGAAAACGGAGACAGCGCTTGGGGACCTGCAGCTGGCTCCCCCCGGGAAGATGACCCTCAGGGTGGACCCCAGCTTTGCCTTGGTCAGTTGAAGGGGATGTTGGAAACAAACAAAACCATGGAAAATGGTGTGGAGGTTCCTTCAAAAACTAAAAATAGAGTTACCACATGATCCAGCAATCCCACTCCTGGGCATATATCTGAATAAAACAAAAGTCGAATTCAAAAAGGTACATGCACCCCAATGCTCACAGCAGCATTATTCACAATAGCCAGGACATGGAAGCAACCTAAGTGCCCATCAACAGATGAACAGATAAAGAAGATGCAGTATATACACACACATAGTGGAACACTACTCAGCCATAACAAAGAATGAAATAATGCCATTTGCAGCAACCTGGATGGACCTAGAGCTTATCATATTGAGTGAAGTAAGTCAGAAAGAGAAAGACAAATAAGCTATCACTTATATGCAGAATCTAAAAAATAGTACAAATGAACTTATTTACAAAACAGAGTCATAAACATAGAAAACAAACTTCCAATTACCAAAGAGGAAGGGCAGGGAGGGATAAATTGGGAATATGGGATTAACTACCACATAGAAAATAGATAAACAAAAATGATTTACTGTATAGCATAAGGAACTATATTCAGTATCTTATAATAAATTATAATGGAAAATAATTGAAAAATATATATATACATATGTATATGTATAACCGAATCACTTTGCTGTACATCTGAAACTAACACAATATTGTAAGTCAACTGTACTTCAACTGGAAAAAAAAAGAAACAAACGAAACCCTGCCAAGTGCCCAGGGCTGAGGGAAGAAGTGGCCTGAGAGGTGGATGTTGAGACCACTGAGGATGTGGTTGGTGCTCACCAAGTGGTGAAAAACTAAGCACAATTCTGAGATGCATGCAGACTAGTGGAGAGAGATGAGAATGACTCACGAAGCAATCCGGTCATTACTTTTCCACAATTTGCTGACCCTTTCTGGGATCCAAGGTGCTTCCTTCTATGCTGTGGATGTGGTTAAGTAGAATTTTTGTAAATAGAATCTTTTCAAAAATATGTCTGGGCAGTTGCTATTTAAAGGCAAAAGATAGCAAATGTTTATCTGGCAAAATGAATAGTCATCTCCCATTTTACCGGTTTCTAAAGGCTGAATCAAAAAAAGTTTTTTGGAAGAGTGGTACAGTCCTTCAGCATCATTGTTCAGTGGACAAAATCTTCCCTGAGTACTTTGCCACTTTCTCTAGCTTCCTGAGGGAAACTCTAGATCCACATCTTCCTGCCTATTCGTGAGGACTCCAATCAGTTTTATTCTTACCCTCACTACTCCCACCCCAGATAGGCCCCTTCTGATCTGTACACTCTTATGGGAAAAGCTGCCTGTTCTGAATCTCCTTCCCTCAGTCTGCTATTCTTTGCAAATTTGATGAATGTTAGTGGATTAAATTCTTATGAGAACATTTGGTGAAGGCTTTGGGGGAACTAGTACTTTAACCCAAAGGAATGTTTGTAATGATCTAATGGAATTGGAGGAGGTACTTCTGGCTTAGAAGGTTTTCCAACAGCTCCCCACACTGGACATGAGTTGAGCAAATTCTAAGTGCAAATGTATTATATGTACTCTAAGTTCCATCATGAAAGAGGTTCAGAGAACAGCAAAAAAAAAAAAAAAAAAAAGCCCTCTGTACTGGAAAAATAAGTTAGGAGAAAAAGTGAAAAGAGTTGGGACTCTGCAAGGTGGGGAAGAGAATGCTGGAGAGGAAAGATTAACAGTAACTTAAAATACATCCAATAGAAATATATGTGAGCTGCATGAGTAATTTTAAATTTCCTAGTAGCCATATTAAACAATGTAAAAGGAAATAGGTAAAAACAATTTGAATAATATGTTTTATTTAATCCAATATATCTAAATGTTATCATTTCAATATGTAATCAATACAAATTATTTTAATGAGCTATTTTATGTTCTTCACACTAAGTCTTAGAAAGCCAGTGTGTATTTTACAGTCAAGTATTTCAATTTGGACAAACCACGTTTCCTGGGTTCAGTGATCACATGGGGCTAAGCGGCAATGTAATGGACAGTGCGGGTCCAGACCCTAAATGAGGCTGCTAGGAGGTGTATCCATGAGGAAGAAACAAGAAGGAACTTAAGCTGGGCAGGTGAAGGCAGCTATACAAATATGGAGGCCTGGGTACCACCACTTTTAAGATTCTGACTTCACGGGTCTGGGGTTGGGCCCGGGCATTAGGAGTTTTGAAAAGCTCCCCAGGTGATTCTAATGTGTAGCCAAGGCTGAAAGCCACTCAGCTAGAGGAGGCATTTCGCCAAAGTGAGAGGACTTCCACATTAAAATGAAAACTTTGACTGGGGGATGGGGGGGTTCATCATCTCTTGTGTCCAAATTTAAGAACTGGAAGGAAACTTTCAGTATCATGGCGTCTTCCATCTTGTTTTACAAATGATGGAAGGCCAGTATTGGGTATTACTATTTGGTGTTTATAGATGATTTTGTTTGCTTGTTTATTTGCTTACATCCTCGATATCTCCCTCCCACTTTTTCTTTCTTTACCTAGAAGAGGTTTTTTAAACTCACTTCTGTCTGGATTGAACTTGGGGGTATGTGCTGATGATTCCAAAGCCCCATCCAGTTCTGAGAGGCCATGGTTATCTTCTCCTAGGCTGACTGCAGGAATCTTTACGTATGACAGTGCCACCGGGTACACAGGATGAAGAGCGAAGTCCCCACCTTAGAACTGCCTATGAGAGGACCTCTGTCCATTCCCTGATTGCCATCCTCCTTCCCATTTCTCTGAGACAGAGAAAGGTTTAGACCTGTGGGTCTGATTTATAACCCACATTTTCAGGGCTGAAGCATTTTCTCGAGTTCCTGGTAACATAATGGGTGATTTCTGCCAGCAAGTTAAATATTTAGAAATAAAAAGACATACTCTACTGCCCAATAAGAGCAGTTTTAATGAAGGTCATATATGGGGTCCAATGTGTTAGACAGAATCCTGTGTATAGTTGATATGTAAATGTCATCACGTAGGGAGAATTGAGTACATAGGGTGCTGTCACCCCCAGAGAGGATGGCAGGATCGGTGCTGAAAACAGACCTTGTGAAGAGCTCAGATAACAACCTTCTCACTTATGATACCTCGACCCCTTCAATACCTCTTTCATAGAACAGTAAATCACTCTCTCGCTGCTTCTTGTCTCTAAAAGTGGGTCATCTTCAGTGCTTGCCTTTCGGTTTCTGGGAAATGTCTATTGTCTTCTATCCTCTTGTTTAGCAGCAACGGCCAAAAATAATGAAATAGACAGAGACTAGCCACTCAGGTCATTGAAAGAGCAAGCTGGAATTTTGTCCTTTGCTCCTTAAGGCTTCGCAGTTGATTTGTATGGGACCAGGTTTGTACCAGGAGAGCACAGGAATAGGTTATTATTTAGCTTATTATTCTCTGGTTCTAATAGATGTATAAACCAAAATTCTTATGAATCTTCTCCAAATTCCTTTAAAAAAAGCCCCCAAACCCATGGTAATAGCTGTTTGGGGCCCCTTTCTGAGGATCCCAGGGGAGGTTCACTGGTGATAAATGCTGGAACCCCAGAAGAGAACAAATTGGTCTCACAAGCAGCCAGTGACAGCCTTTCTAAATACAGCTGCTTTCTTCATTAGAAAACTAAAAATAGCCCTGATCATTGCAGGCTGGTTTCACTTTAAGCCTTCTGCCACATTCATTTGTCTATTTCATTCAGGGTTTCTTCAAGTCTATGACACTGTGATACTATTTCAGCTGAAAAGTGCATTGAAGAAATGTTTTCTCTCCCTCCCCCATGTTCACTCCAGATGTCCCCAACTCTCCAACACTGTTTGCTATTAGGAGAACTCACGGGAATCTTCCGGCATCCTTCCCATCCCCATCTGCTTCACTCATTTTTGGAAAAATAAACACCATCCACGTTGCAAGCAAGAATCAATTATTAGGGTTTTTTTTTTTTTCCCAAGGAAATGTTCATTACATATCTGATTTTCTATGGACAGCTCATGAAATATTGAGTACAACTACCCTTTCCAGCTGATGTAGGATTTTACTAGATTCTCTGCTCAGACTTAGTTTGAAGAGACATTTTCACCCCTCTGGGAACTGGCGGACTCTGTGGCCGCTGGCAAAGCCAGCTTCCTTTCTAGCTTTAAGAATAATAAGGAAACCCACTGTGGGGGGCAGCCTATGTGAGGTCAGTCTGTGGCAATCAGGGAAAATGTATGCTTAGTCCCTGCCCTTCCCCATCTTGCCTGGCTAAGGAAGTTGTTTTGCATTATGCATGGAAGTGGCACCATAATGATAGGTAGGTGGGTCCCTTGTGAGGTCTACAGCAGTCTGGTCCCGTTATCTTTCCTCCTTTCAGCGTCCAGGGTATTGAGGGAATGGGATATAAAAGGGGAAAAAATTGGAGGAAGAGCAAAAGGAATCAACCAGCTGCTTAATACTATCCATTTACAAAAGGTCCATTTACGAAATGGGCTTACCAAGCCATACCAGGAAGCATTTATAATTAAAATATGGAAAATAAACCTCAACCCTAAATCCGATCACATTGTATATACCCTTGTATATATAAAAGTATGATTTTAATGGCTTTAATAGAAATGAAAATCCTAAAGATGAGAGCTAATGTTGCTATGGCAACTTTTACATGTCTTGACTGCAGAACTCTTAGTTTAAATTTGCAAACTTAGTATCACATCAGCTTTTTTCACATTGGATTTCTGGTTGGTCTTTTAAGATAAAAGGAGAAAAACTGCATGTCATACTAGTACTTCTTGTTATACTCACAGCCAAAGGAGAGAGTGGTTTATCATCATTTGACACTTTTTTTTTTTTCTGCCTGCACAGGGAAACCTCCATCCGGGAGCCTACCTAAGGGCTACACAGGTTGACGATTTTAGACTCAAGCGTGATTAATTCAGTGCCAACGTTTTCAAAATTTGAATGATTTCCTTTTCTCATAGAATTAGATGTCCAAAGTCTGAATCAATAGGCAGGGGGGTCGTGAATTAAAAAACCCAAACTGTACAGGGCTCAAAGCCCTAGCAAGAGTAGAAGGAGCTCTGAACTCAGCACTCAAAGGCATGGTGATGCCTGAAGCCTGTGCTCATTTGCTGCCACCACGCATGGCACTAGGCAGTTGGGCCCTTCGTGAGTCAAAGCAATGTGAAAAGAATGCCATTTGGAGAACTGCGCAATGATCATCTGGAAGGCTTGAATTCCCTGTCCCCCCTCTTTCTCCGTCGTCTCCTCCCTTACTCTCAGCCCAGCCTCAGCCAGGGGGTAGGGCAAACGTCGTAAGCTTTAGAGTCAGGTGGGCCTGACTATAAAGTGAGCTCCACCATGGGGCGGGTTATTTAACTTCTCACATACTGGGTACTTTACCTGGCACACAGCAGGCGCTCCATCAATGTTCTCCTCCAGCTGAAAAGTGGGCACCATCTTTGGGGCCAGGAAGGGGCAAACTAGATCCAGGCTGCATCTACTGAGTCCTTGTGAAGTGGTCATAAACTCTTCTCCCATCTCTACTATCACATATTTTGATTGTTTTCACCTAAATCAATCCATTTACTCTGAAACTCATTCACCTGTGCTGTGATGGCCTCGTTTTGGTCCCTGTTCTCTTCTCAGTGCCTTGCATGAGGCCTGCATAATATCTATTATATGCAGGTGTGAGACATGGGGGTACGAGGCATGTGTAACTTGGGAGGGGGGGCTCTAATTTAAAAAATTTAAAAATACAGAATCTGGTTCAGGGCTGAGGAAGGAGTCCATGCAAGTGTGGTGCCCTGAAACTAAAGCTTTGTAAGCATTACATTAAATCTATCCTTGTCTGAGGAAGAGAACCGGGTCCTGAGAACTGTTAATGAATGATCACCTGCCTTTTTGTGACCTTGTATGGTGCTGGCACCTTGTTTTGGTCCTATGACAATTCGATTTAGGTCTGTTACTTGAGATGCTGACAAATAATGAGAAACCATCATACTCACAAAGTATGTCCAGATGGTGTGGGATGGATAGCTATGAGACAGTATCATGGGAAAAATTCATAATGTGGCTTTTATCAATAACCTACGTATCCATCTGTTGGGGCCACCATAACAAAATACTACAGAATGGGTGGCTCAAACAACAGAAATTTACTTCTCACAGTTCTGGAAGTTGGGAAGTCTGAGATCAAGGTACTGGACAATTTGATCTCTGGTGAGAGCCACCCTTCTGGCTTATAGATGGGCCCCTTCTCATTGTGTCCTCACATGTCCTTTCTTCTGTGAATTCCCAGGGAGGTGGGAGAGGGAGAGGGAGTGAGGGAGAGGGAGAGGGAGAGGGAGAGGGAGAGGGAGAGGGAGAGGGAGAGGGAGAGGGAGAGGGAGAGGGAGGGAGAGAGAATCTTGTCCTTTTCTATGAGGCCACCAGTCCTATTGGATTAGGGCCCCACCCTTGTGACCTCATTTAGCCTTAATTACCTCTTAAAAATTGTATTTCCAAATACAGTCACATTGGGGGTCTGTGGGCTTCAGTGTATGGATTTTGCCGGGGATACAATTCAGTCCATAGCACTTATTGGGCCAACTTCTCTGGCTTCCTCTCTGGCTCTCATTTGAGGAGTCACCTCTTTAGGCTTCAATACACTCATCAGACCTGAGGATAATATTAGAGCAGGGTGGGGTAGAGTAATTACCTCCAGGAAGTAGGATCAAATGGCACCCTGCACAGAGCAACTTTCCCAGCAGAGTGTTGAAAGGAGGGACTAGGCATGTCACAGAGAAATGATTTCCTTGGCCTCTGATGAAGCTGTGTTTCCTTCCCTTTCCTGCTTTTTCTCTTTCGTATTTTATTCCTCTTTTTTCTTCCTTCCTTCCTTCCCATTTTCCTTTTCTTCCTTTCTGTCTCCATTTTTAATAGTATACAGTCAGACACAGTGGTTCTTGGGCCTCTTAGGGATGGTTATCTGCTTTTGATTATCCCAAAATGAAAGGGCTGACTTATGGGTAAGGAGCAGGGAGGCAGAGAGGGCTGAATAGATGGGAGGGTGGTGGGAGGTCGGGGTGGTGTTGGTGTAAGACCCGAGAAACTACTGCGTTACCCCACGGCAGGGAGGAAAGAGGAATGACGGTGTGAAAACGGAGTGGTAGGTGCCAGCACAGAGCAAGAAACACCCCAGGTGATAACTTTGGGTCTCAATTTTCTCATCAGTACAAAAAAATAAAAAATGAAAAACGCTGAAGTAGAAAATCCCCAAGGTGCCCTCAATCTCTGCTCTTCTGTACCTCTGTACCTCTTTCTACCTTACCTTACTGGGAAACGGCATTGATAAATAAAACACTTTGGGTGCCTGGTTAAGAAAATCATTATGCAAATTCAACGTATTGCTCAAATTAATTCTAATGAGGTTCAGGGGGAAAAACAAGTAACAACCAAAACTCTTTAATAAAGTGTTCTAAAAAGAAAAAAAGAATTATCGCCCACTTCTGCACTTCCTGCTTTTGGCAGGGACTCGAAGTGGAAATCTGAAAACACTGTGAGACAGTCTGTTCTCATGGTATTTCTAGCTGAGAACAGGAAGGAGGGGAAATCTCATATGAGTGAGAGAGCCTGTTTTTCAGTGATTAGCAGGCCAAAGAAGTTTCCCTGGGCAATCAAGCTTGACAGCACCTCGAAAAGTTCTACCTTTATCTGGTCAGCAGAACAGATTTTCCCAGGAGCCCTACCACAATCACCAAGACCCAACTCTAATCCGCAATTGTTGCTGAGCGGGTATTCTCCCCGAGGCTAGTGTTAGGTGCTGGAGACCTGGATATGAGCCGTGTGGCCCCTACCCTTCTGGAGCACAGAGCAAAGTTGGAAGGATAAGGCATCTATAAATGACAAATAACTACAATGCTAAGCAGCATATGCTGAGTGCTAACTGTGCCGTGCACACAATGCTAGGAAGGAGCCTTCCACACGCTGCACAAAATTCCTTATTGGTTTGTTTTTGCTCTCTACCTCACCACCGGGCTCTCATCACTCATTGCTGGCGTATTCTGCACCTTTAGGCATAAAATGTTTCTTAGTTCCTTGAACTCTTTTGCCCATCTTGAGTCACAACAGACTGCCTTGTGTGTGATGCCGATGAGTCACTGAGGCCGAATCCTGTTCACATACGTATGTAATGATTAACGCACGCTGATTGGCTAGGCGTGCTAGAACCAGAAAAATCCCAGAGTCTAGACTCGTTGCATTGTCCCTAATTACCTGCCAGACGGTCACGTGCACTGGTGTGTAAGGCGACAGCAGACACTCCAGGGAAATGCCCTTGGTCGCCATGACTCCAACTGAGTCTCATAAGTCACCTAAGGTGTATGTCAATGGCATCGTTACGACCAGGGCCACTTGAGGGCTCCGGGGGGGAAGGTGAGTTTTCCCACCCTCATCCCATCCCCGAGACGAATACGGGAATCCCCGATCTGAGAACAATTCTCTCACTTACTGAGTGGCAAACTTTCCTGGAAAAAGATATAAATGATCTGATTTTCTCTTTGAAATAACGTAATGGTGAGGATTATGTGCTGAAAAAGGAACTACTAACACTCAGTGTTTTGTTGAAATGACCACCGTTACCATCTTTAATCAACTATTTATTTACACCTGGGTGATATGCCTATAAAAATGCTTATAAAAGGGTATGTAAATTAAAAGATATAGTTGGAGGCCATCACCTTGAGTTTACTGTAATGTTTTAACCTATGTGACTGCTTTGTGCCCACAACAGGTGAGAGGTTGAGGGAGGTGGTGGTGGTGGCATGGAATTCAGGATTTCTCTGGGTTAATTTTGTACGGATTTTTGAGAAAACCTGGGATCGCTTCAGGGGTTTTTATTTATTTCCTGTTGGGAATATGAAAATGTATTAGACACAGACTCAGCCATCGAAAGAGCATGTGATCCACTGAGTAAGGCAGAGACCCAAATAATACAAAGTAGGTAAGAGGACATTGGGTAGGGAACTCTGTAAAATGGGAGTTGAGTGTAGAATGTGATCATCTTCAACGTCACAAATTAAAACGCCTGTATAAGGTTATCCTTTTATAAACATTTTTTTAATGCAAGTTCATTGCAGGAAATGTATAAAATAGAGAAAGGCACAAAGACAAAAGTAAAAATCACTCCTAATGTCACCTGGTGAAAAACACTGTAAAATGTCTCTGAATGTCATTCTAGTTACTTTTCTATGCATGTCTACTGGAATTATATCGTATACTGTTTTACAAACTGTTCTTTTCCTTTAACAATATGCTGTGAAATATACTGTGCTTATTTTCCCCACATGATTTATGTCCTTCTACACTGTGATGTGTACTGGTTGCATAATATTTTGTCCCACAGATGCAATGCACTTTCCTATCCCATCTGCTAGAGTAGGCCATTAAGCTTGTTTTCAGTGTCCCACTAATATAAACAATGCTGTGATGAGCATCTTTGTATATAAATATCTGTGCACCTTGCTGATTATTTCCTCAGGATAAATTCCTTAGATGTGGGATTGCCAGATTATAGGTATGGAAATCCAAGCCCAGCAGCATGGCTGATACCGCGATTAGAAAACAGACAAGATGAGAAATTAACCCACTTATTTCAGAGATGCTTGTTTTTCATTATGATTCCTTTATACTGTGTAAACACTGATCCTAGAGATAGAAATGGTCATCCTAGGTCTGCCAGCAGAAAGCTTTCCTAGATTTTGGCCTGCCATTTTATCAACACTAGTAACTTTACTCTGAATTTGGCTGACACAACTTTTTTTTACCTGCCTTTAAAATGCATGAACAGACCCTTCCTTACCTTCAACTCGCTGTCTTTTGACTCCTTAGTGCATTGGTACTTCACAGGGTCAAAAATCACAATTCTAGCTGATATGTCATCAAACTCAAAACCAAACAATGAATTTCATAATACACCCACAGTGTCCAAGAAAAAAAAAGTTTTATCTCAGCTATACACATGGAGGTATTAATTTTAAAAAGCAGTTACAACTTCCACTAGAGCTCTCCATGTTGGTCATTATATTTAGGGCAAAAACATCATCTGACTACGGGCTAAGGATACTGATATTTTCACAAACATACTGGAAGATATGCATCTGAAATGAGGTGGCCAAAGGCACCTAACGCATCACTTTTTAGAGGTCTGCTTCCAGTATCGTCAGTTTAGGAAATCCAAAAGTAATTCCGTATTTTCCACTTTAGGATCTCAACACTCTCATTTGTTTGTTCAGTCCCTTGAACAGCTATTGTCTGAGGGCCTGTTCTGTACCTGGAACATGACTCAGCTGATGCTCTCAAAAGCTCCTAATCTCATGCAGGAGCGGGTAAGTGAAAAAGGTGTCACAGTTATTAGGACAGGAATAAAATGTACTGATGGATCCCTTTCCCTCTTTTTCACTTTCTCCCCTTTGCTCTACCTCCTCTGAGTGTTCCACTCGCTGCCTCTCCCCTCCCTCACATCAGTTAATTCCAGGAAGGACCCGGACCAGGGGTTAACAGGGAGTGCAAGATGGCAGCAGGGGATTCTGCGGGGCTGGCTGGAGCCAGGGGACCAGGAAGCACAGGCTGCAGCAGGCTCCCTGGTGCAGCCCCGCCCTGAACATTTGTGGAGCCTGGGGCCAGAGCACAAATGGAGGCCACTTACCATCTGCGGAAACACATAAAAGTTGTAAATCAAATTAATAAGCTGTTAACTAAAATACAGCTTCAGATGGACAAAATCGAAAAAATACGTGGAAAGCTATGGTTTTGTATGATAAAAGTTGGAAGACTATCAAGCAACTGGATTTAATTATTGCTGTTCATATATGCATGTTCTGTTGATGGGCTGGCAATGTTTGGATAAGAATGAAAGGATACGTACACTCCGGGGGAAACAGTGATTGTCTCTGGGACTGGGACTGGGGGCATGAAGAGGGGTCTTTTACTTATTGGCTTAGGTAACTTTTTAAAGTACGGAGGTCTAGCTCTCTTTGTCCCTGTGTTCTACAATTTCCAGGAAGCTGGCTTTCCACACTTCTTTGAGAAGGGCAGGTGGGAATCTAGGAGGCCAGCGTGGAACCTTAAAGCTGACACCGCCAAACCTCAAAGCCAGCCCAAGATTTCACAGGGGCAGAAACACAGCCTGGTAGGGGTGCCAGGACAGCTTCGTGGGAGGGCTCTTTTCCCAGACCACCCCAAACGAATAAAGAAGCGAGCTTGCTGTGCAAATGTAGCGTTAGGATAAGTCTCCTACCCCCTCTCACCAGATTGTCTCTCTTTAGTTCTACCCACAAAGACATTGCGTGGTTAATAGTAAAAAACAACAAAAACAAAAAAAAACCTGACTTGTATAAAGTTATTGGCAGATGTCCCAAACCTTGACCTCCACCTAGAATTTCCTAATGACATTCAGTAATAGAATAAGCCAGTCTGAGAAGTATGGTATGCATGTGTATTAGGCTAAATCTAATTTTCAGTGACTAATCCATCTGAGCTACGCGGCTCACATTACGGGGGATGGAAGTCTGAGCACTGCGTATTTAGAGACTCAATAAAATGTGTTACGTAATGAATCATGGGGACATAATGCCCTATGCAACAGTGGTGAATTCAACACTGGCAATCCTTCACAGAGCTCCCAAGCCGGGGAGGGAGAAGAAAAGAGAAAGAACTCTTTGATAGAAAAAAAAAATTCCTCCACGATGCGGTACGATCAGACCAGAAGGGCACCCAACTCAGGCATGCAGAAACTGGGAAGACTTCTGGGAGGAGTCCTCTGGAAGTGGGACCCTGAAGCATGTGTAGGCGGCAGCGATGGGAGTGGGGGAATGGGAGGAAGAATACTGCAGACAGAGGTGAGGCCAGGTTTAGATGTCGGTGGTGAGACCCCACGAAAAAGCAGTCAAGACACCATCAGTCACCTAGGGCTTTGCAAAGTCTTGTGAGATTTGGGCTTGATCCTAACAGCAATGGGGGCCGTTGATGGGTTTAAGCAGATCCGTGATATGATCGGATCTGAATTTACAAAACATCATTCTCCATTTGGAGCTGATTTCATATTGAGACTCTCTACTTAATATTTTGCAAATGATGACTGCAGCCGGATGCATTACTGTCTGTGTGTAACACGGGAGTATACTATTGGCATTATTATGTAACTCACGCTGTCATGTTTTAAATGACCCTACTGCATCTAAAACAGTAATAATTGTTATTATTTGATAAATCATAAGGTCATACAGGAAGCAAACAGCAGGGTCAGAATTGCAGTGCTGGCTGTTAAAGGAACTTCAAATTCGGACAAATTAATTAGGAATGAGGAGAACAGAAAACTTAGTGACATTGGCATATCTTCATTTTATTGAAGAGTCTTGTGGAAAAAGTCATCTAAAACTATTAAGAAGGTTCAAAATTAGCTTTGTATCGAGGATGGAAAAATAATTCCCCAGTACCGTTGAACTGGGGATAGCATCTGGACAATTCAGCCCGTGGCAGAGCTGACCTACGTAATAATACCACAAGCCTACACAGGATTTTTTTGTTGTTGAATTTTTAAATTTAATTTAAAATAGATTTTTTATACAGCAGGTTCTTCTTAGTTATCTACTTTATACATATTAGCGTATATATGTCAATCCCAATGTCCCAATTCATCCCACCACTACCGCCCCCCGCCACTTTCCCCCCTTGGTGTCCATACATTTGTTCTCTACAACTGTGTCTCTATTTCTGCCTTGCAAACCGGTTCATCTGTACCATTTTTCTAGATTCCACATACATGCGTTAATATATATTTGTTTTTCTCTTTCTGACTTACTTCACTCTGTACGACAGTCTGTTTTATCCCAGTTAGACAACTGAAGTTGCTTCTCCAGTGTGTTATGAGCCTTAGTTAATTTTATTAGTGCATGCCCCTATTTGAGAAATCACCTATCATCTCCTAATCTCATGTGTGATGTTTGCTTCAGAGGAAGATAACATTGCGCTTTTGTTAATTGCCTGCTTATCTGGGCTGACATTTCTAAACCCACACAGAAAGCCCATAACTTTCTGTTCAAGAATATTTTAGTGCAGCTAAATGAGCATAGAACTGTTGACATACTGTATAACAAAAGGGTTGACACACATTACTCTGGAACCAGTGATGTAATCTCAGATGGTGTCACCTTACAGAGCTCAGGTGTCCTTAAAAAGAATCTGCCTCTTCCCGAACTCTCATGAATTTCTACAATCCTGTCCCTCAGAAATCTAGAGGCCTGCTAAGTGGTAACAACCGAAATGAGATGCTGTCACATGGGAATACTAAGCGAGATAGTCTAAAGAAAGCAAAGAACTTCCTCGAGAATAATTGGATTAAACATCTTGTTCATAGAACAGACTCGATCTGGAGAGGCAGACAAAATTGATTTTTATGTAGCTTCCTAGCTGTGCCTGCAGAAACCAAGCTCTCCCCACACCCGCTCCTGCAGCAGTTGTGATCATGACATGACAGTCCTCTCTCTCCCCTCTTTAGCTCTGGTTGTAGCTCAGGCTGCAAATAAATTGCTAACATTTAAGTGCATCTGTTGCAAAGACAGAAGCTCAGAGGACACTGGGGAAATTTCAAACCAAATTTCAGGACTGAGCTCATAAAAGCATGCACCATCTGTGGAATTTTGCTCATATGCATCGCTAT
Source organism: Orcinus orca (assembly GCF_937001465.1). Lineage (NCBI taxonomy): Eukaryota > Metazoa > Chordata > Mammalia > Artiodactyla > Delphinidae > Orcinus > Orcinus orca. The sequence continues at coordinate 92,993,184 of NC_064568.1, read as the reverse complement.
AATGGGGGGGGAGACAATAGACAGGGGGGAAAAAGAGAGCGATAAAGGATTGCGTAATAACTGGCTTTAAAACCGAAGTCTCTCTTTTCAGATCAGTTCGTAGGGGGTGTTTGGGCCAGGCAGGATCCCAAATACCTTTTCTCACCCCAAGAGCTCTGCCCCATGGGGACTTAGTTGCATGAATAGGTTACCTCCAATTGATTGTGCCCCTGTGTCTAAACACATCCCCCTCCCCATACTTGACTCGTGCAAGGACTCAAGACTTTCCATCTTTCCTCCTTATGGTTTACTTGAGACTGAGGCTGAGTCTAGCTCTTCCTCTCCGATCATCCATGTGGCAAAACAAAACCAACCCAGATCATTTTCGGTGAAGTCTGTTATATTGCTATAGTGCAGGGAAAGGCATGTTCCTTCAGAATCCCTTTCGAGAGGACTGAACTCATGGTCTAACAAGCTTTTCATTGTTTGTGATTTTCATTTCCCTCCACAGTTTAGGGCACTTTGGAAAAAAAATTTCTATTCAGCACTTCTCCACTCATAATTCAGGAAAAAAAGAGTCATGAGGTATAATAAGGATAATTAGCTCTGACTGAAGATAATAAGCTTGCATTATAGAGCCGCTCTACTGAACACACTCTCCATTTATCGTTTTGTGTACTCTCTGTCAAGGCTAATTACGACTTCCGTAATTACTAACCTGTTGAAAGAACAAAGGAAAATGCAATGCGGTACTTAAATAAATAACAGTTTCTTCCAATACCATCTCAATAAAACTCTTTTAGAACAGAATCTATCCTTACAATCTTACAGTTAAAAACTGCTGTGGTTTGTCCTCAAAAGTGTGATCAGCTATTAGAAGGTTGGTTTTTGGTGTGTATGTATGGAAGTGAGGGTTGAGTTCCTTTCATTTAGATTCTTGTAAAATAAAGATCTCTGGGAGCGATGATCTCCTGCTTAATAAGGTTCAACACTGACGTAACATGTTTCCTTTTCATTAATTTGTTAACCCTGGTGCAGTGAGGGAACAAGCCCTGTGTAAATGGCCACATGCTTCCCCTGTTAATGTGTCTTAATCCAGACCAGCAGATACTTGTCTTCTCCCCCAGCGAAGAGATACCGTGGATTATGCCCAACCAAAGTGGAGAAATATGGAGACAAATATAGTTCTCTCTTTTTTCTAGGGGTGATGCACATTAGGAAGTTTCAAAACACAGGAGGATGCAGAGAAAAGGGAACCCTCCTACACTGTTGGTGGGAATGTAAATTGGTGCAGCCACTATGGAGGACAGTACAGAGGTTTCTCAAAAAACGAAAATTAGAACTAACATATGACCCAGCAATTCCACTCCTGAGTATACATCCGAAAAAACCAAAAACACTAATTTAAAAAGACACATGCACCCCAGTGTTTATAACAGCATTACTTACAATTGCCAAGGAATGAAAATGACTTTAGTGTCCATCAACAGATGCATAGATAAAGAAGATGAGTGTGTTTAGAACAGCATTATTTACAATTGCCAAGGAATGAAAATGACTTAAGTGTCCATCAACAGATGCATAGATAAAGAAGATGTGGTGTATATATACCATGGAATATTACTCAGCCATAAAAAAGAATGAAATTTTGCCATTTGCAGCAACTTGGATGGATTTGAAGGGCACTGTGCTAAGTGAAATAAGTCAGACAGAGAAAGACAAACACTGTGTGATCTCACTTATATGTGGAATCTGAAATACAACAAACTAGTGAATAAAACAAAGAGCAGAAGCAGATTCACAGATAAGAAAAAACTAGTTGTAACCAGTGGGGAGAGGGGAAGGGGGAGGGACAATACATGGGTAGGGAATGAAAAAAAGGGTTACTATGGGATTACATGAAATCATGTGTGTGAAACTTTTGAAAATTGTAAAGCACAATAGAATTTAAAGATCTCTCATTCAATTAAAAAAAAAAAGAGAGAGAGAATTCTGGGACCTCAGAAATAGCAGGTTTATACAGAAAGGACTGTCCACACCAGACACACAGAGTTAGATGCCTTTGTTCTTCTACCGAAATGGTTTTCCTCCCTTCATCTCTTATGAAAAGATAAAATGAGAAATGTTGTTAAAGAGATTGCTGAATCATTGTCATTCACAGGTGAGGAAATATAGAGAAAAAGGAAGGTTCAAAAATTGAGATGTCATTCTGATTTCCAGAAAGAGAATGAAAGTGACTTCTGGCTAAGATGCTAGAATGGATTATTTATGAGAAGCAGCAGTGACCACGAGGAACTAGCACTGATTCAGTAACAACAAATCCTGTCAAACAAAATTCATTTCTTTCACATGTATCAGGCTTGCAGATAAGGAAATCACCTAGACCTGGACCTGCATTCTTAGTCTTTATTTGGACCTTCATTAAGAAAGTCACAAAACCACTCACAATAATCTTGTCAAGGGGTTGGCAAAACATTAGCGAATATTATAGTCATTATTACGAGTTATTACAAATAACACTGGAGGTGTTTAGAGAGAAGAAAACAGGGCAATGAAGGATTTGGCAATATATCTATAAGAAACAACAGAAAAAAACAGATAGATAAAATCAGATATTTTGGCCAAAAAGAAAATTAAATATATACATGTGAGTGTATATATATAAAATTATGATGTGGAAGGGTGATTAGACTTCTATGTGGCATTGATGAGTAGCACTTGGACCACACTGAGAAGAGTGACAGGGACCCAGATTCCAGTTCAACCGTCAAAGCTATCCAAAGATGGAATGGATTGCCTCAGAATGTTCAGTAAATACACTACTACTGCACAAGCCCTGAAGGAAATTTAAAGACCAGATGGATAATTCACTAAAACGACCTTTGCAGTGGCTACTTTACAATAGAATAGAATAGAATTATTATACAGTTTAGAGCACCTCCACGTATCTTCTTGTCTTAAATCCCTTCCAGGCAAGCTGAAGCCTGAGGCTCTGGCCCAGGCAGAGTTTTAGGAGAAGGGGTTGAGCCCATATTGAACTGGTCTTGTTTAGGGCTCCTGGGTATGGATCAAAAAGGGGCTGACTGGGCTTCCCTGGTGGTGCAGTGGTTAAGAATCCACCTGCCAATGCAGGGGACACGGGTTCGTGCCCTGGTCCGGGAAGATCCCCCATGCCGCGGAGCAACTAAGCCCGTGAGCCACAACTACTGAGCCTGCGCTCTAGAGCCCATGAGCCACAGCTACTGAGCCCGCTCGCCACAACTACAGAAAGCCCGGGCGCAGCAACGAAGACCCAATGCAGCCAAAATTAAATAATAATAAAATAAATTTATAAAAAAATGGGGGTGTGGGCTGAACACTGCATTTTGGATGAAGGCCATCTTGGGAAGTTCCAAAGTACTTTGGAAAAGATTGTGCTGAAAAGAGTGGCAAAGACGCGTAAGAAGAATAGTCTGTAGCTGGGGTTGGGTGACACACAGCTAGTGGAATGGAGAGATGGACAAAAATCCACCACAACCTCTGTGGATAGAGGGAGCGAAGCCTTGGGGAAGTCTCCCCTGGACTTGACTTGTCAAAGGCAGGCAGAGAACTCTTAAGGACATCTAGCCAGTTCCAAGATTATCACATGTTATCTTCATGACTACCCTCTTGGGAGGACAGTGAACACACTCATGTCCCCATTTTTCAGAAGAGGACCTAGGACTCATAGATGTAAAATTTCCACACAGCAGGCCTGAGGCAGAGCCAGGCATACAACACTGGTCTTCTGATTCCACTGGACTGTATCATGCAAAGGTGGATGTAAGAACACAGATAGCAGATCAATGGTTAACAGAAATAAATGTTTCTTATTTCCCTGGCATCCTCTTGTCCGGATTTCTATAATTTCTGTAGCTGTAGGTAACTCTAAGACCTTATGGGTCTCCCCATGGATCCACTTGTAGGCCTACCTTTCTGATAGGTTTTCAAGATAGAGTTCATCAGGCTACCAATTCTTTTTCCAGACTCTGTTTTAAAATTGTACTAGATGGACATTCATTTGCCCTTGTTTATAATTACAGATGAAAGGAAATTGTCTCAGCCTCTGAGGAGTTGGACATTTACAGCTACTCATTTGCAATTAGACAACTTACAGCTATCAGTCTAAAAGTAAGAAGATGTGTTCCTTATTAGCCTACAGTCAGATTCCGAAAGCGAAGGCTGGGCCTAAGTGTTCCAGAGTAGTTTGGCTTACGAAATCACCTGGGCACCACTGCGTTTATTGTGGAAAGAAAACTCACTCCCACGTTTACAATTACATCTTTAAAAGCGAACCATCTGCTGAATCATTTATTGGGGTTAATCAAACATCATCATTAAGAAGCCACTGCTTATCCTTCTGAAAATGATTTTTTAAACTGGTAAAGACAGCTACATATAATAAATTAACAAAAAGCTATAAATATGCAAAGAGGGCAAACTGATCACTCCTAGGCATAAGTTATTTCAAAGGAGAAGCACAATTACTGTTTGTGATCATGAGAAGAGTTACAACCATTCTAAGTCGGGTGCCATGCTCTTGGGAACATGAGTCCCAGTTTCCCAGAGACTGTTGAGGCTCGCGTTGAGTTAGCGGAGGGAGGAAGGAATTTTCTAGCAGAGCTTTCTTCTCACTTTAGTTGAGCATTATTATGAGCTGACAGAGGGGTAAAGAGGCTTATAAGGAGGGGTTCTCAGTCTTAATTCCTGGGATCTTTGTTGTGGCTGTTTCATCGGGGCATTAGGAATTCTTGGAAGACTCTTGTTGTCTAATTTGCCTAGTGTAGGTAATTATGTAACGAGGAAGGTAATTCTGAAAACCTTGTGGGACAAAGGAAATGGCAGTGTTTAGTTTAAACCAAGCTCTCAGAATGGCAAGTTGAACTTCCCTTGTTTATCTTCACCCTGCCTCCAAACACCTTCTTCTTCCCTTTCCATCAATCCCACTCAATAGTCATGTTCTGTTTCAATTTCCAGTTCACTCCAATAGATAACTCATTGCCCCATATCACATTGTCTAATTGATGGAATCTATGAGACTATCTCCTTGTTACTTTATGTTCTGACATACTGTGGGAGATATAAAAATTTGTTAGACACAGGCCTCATCTGGTTAGGAAGACTATCCCTGTGTAAAAACAGAGCCAATGAGATAATTGGGGAATTCAACGCCAGACAATGGTAAATTTCTGGCACTTGGTACAGACAATCAGAGCTATAAATTCAGAAGAAGAGACTCTTTGGGCTCAGGCAATCAGAGAGAGCTTCTCGAAGACGAGATTTGAGTTGAGCCATCCATGGTAGCTGGAGTTCACATAGAAATCAAGTCCATGAAACTATTCCTGAGTGTTTGATACAAGTGTTACTCAAATGTAGCCATTTAATTGCAAAACAACTCAGCCCAACTTCTACGTCCTTAGTTTGTGTGTACTCAACATTCTTTATTATTCCTCGATGTTCCAGCACACCTAAATGGACCTGTTAATATAATATTGTGCTGTGATTGTAGCTGGATTCAGGTTGGAAAGCAAAGTCTAGGTGAACCAAGGCAAGGTAGAAACAATAACGCAAAGGTTAACATAGAGGTCATTTCTCTGAAAACAGCTGAGCTGTCAGGAGCACAGCATAGAAATCAAAACAAAGGCAAGAGAATAAAACTCAGCAGATAAACAGGAACTAGGTGAATCAGGGTGTCAGCAATCATGTAAACATAAGATGCTGGACAAATGGACACCTCAAGACTGAATTTGCCTTCCACGGACAGTCCTATGGACTTTGTGGTGGAGTAAAACTACCATGGCAACAATTGGATAGGCTAGACTCAGAAATAGGGAGTGATTACCTAGGAGAGGAGGTAAGATTATGCTGAAGTGAAGTATATGGGGCAAAACATAAGGGCTAATCTTCATACTCAATGTGCTTTTGGGGTCTCTACTAGCTCATAGTTTTTACTTAGCTCAATTCCAGATAGTAGACCAAGAAAATATGTGATATATTATATTTAAAAATTGGTTGTGGGGAAAAGTGGTCTTATTGGTCCTGAAACATGCTAAGCTCTCAGAGTGCTGAGATTTGATCTAATCAACACCCCAGGAATATCAAATGCCTGCTGCAACTTCCAGGTCAATTTTTCACATACATCTAACTAGAGCATTCATCTTCTCAATGTAGACAAATTTTATTATATTCAATGAAAATGCTCATGTAAGACCTTTAAAAACCAAGACCTGCATGTTCTTCATGAAAATGTAAGAGTCCCTGACATTTAGGGTAACAGAAGGAGTTGCTCTGATATTCTCTGCTAAATTTACAAGATTTGGCTAAAACCCCAAGCGTCTGTCCTATCACAGTAGAGTATTAGTCACTCTTGAAAGGATTTAGCGTACTGTACTCTGCTGTGTGTGTTAAATGCCATGAACTATATGACTGGTGGGCAGATCCAATTCCCAGATCCAAGCTCAAGCAATTAAAAAAAAATTTTTTTTTTTTTTTTTTTTTACTATTGACTATATATAGTCATTTAGTTAGATTAACTGAGCTGAGATCTAAGCATCCAAATCCTTTGTGAGAGGAAGAGTAGAATGGCAGAAAGGAGTCATAGAGTGCCCATTACAATTAGAACAGTCTTTTAAAGATTGTCTAGCATAGCATCTCAAAATGATTTCCTGCTGGTTCTGAATGATAGCAGCATGTCACCAAGAGGAAGGTTCTGAGATCATATAATTTGAGGGACATTAAGTGAAGCAAAGCTAAACCAGTTTCTTTGCTGTAGAACTTCTTAGACACTTTCATGTACTAATATGCATTATGAATCCAGAGGGTCACAAGCTTATTTCACTGAGACTCTTTTTCATTTTATGGACATAGTGTTCTAAGAAATATTCACCTACTTCCTTTTCAGAAAAGAAAGCAAGATATAGAGTGGTCGAGGGCTTTGCCTAAAGTTACGAAACTACCTACATACAAATAGCTCTAGGATGATTTACTTGAATAATGGACCACAATGGTGGTATAACACTGCATGAAAAGTGGAGAAAGACAGGGTGGTGGCCATTTCTGAAACACTTACAGGCTATAGATTTGAGTTTTTGAGATGTATTTGGAGAAGAGGCATAGGAACAGAGAAAGCAGTCCTGTGCCAACCAGACTGGGTGAGTGCGTGAGATCTATTGGGCCATGCAGAGCCCTGGGACAAGGCCACAGCTCTCAGCTCCCAGAGAAACTCACCATCAGCTATCTTCATATTGACTATAATCTGCATGGATATTTTGGCCTCAAGAATAGAACTAGATGTATTGACAGATGAATGGATAAAGAAGATGTGGTACATATATACAATGGAATACTACTCAGCTGTAAAAAAGAATGAAGTAATGCCATTTGCAGCAACATCGATGGACCCAGAGATTATCATACTAAGTGAAGTAAGTCAGAAAGAGGACAAATACCATGTGATACCACTTATATGTGGAATCTAAAATATGACACAAATGAATTTATCTACAGACATAGAGAACAGACTTGTGGTTGCCATGGGGGAGGAGAGGTGGGGGAAGGATGGATGGGAGTTTGGGATTAACAGATGCAAACTGTTACATATAGGATGGATAAACAACAAAGTCCTACTGTATAGCACAGGGAACTACATTCAATATCCTGTGATAAAACATAATGGAAAAGACTATGAAAAACAATGTATATATATGTATAACTGAATCACTTTGCTGTACGGCAGAAATTAACACAACATTGAAAATCAACTATACTTCAATAAAATAAGTTTAAAAAAACGAATAGGACTAGATGGATTTCCGGGGGCAGTGTGTGGACCTCCAATTAAAAGAGGGCACTACTCTCTAAAAATGAGCATTTGTGGTAGCTTCTAAATCTGGGAAATAGTAATCCAGTGTATACCAGTAATACATTTTTTGTTTGTTTTGAAATTTTCACGGGACTATTTTTCCAAGTATATCTGGAAAAAACACTATTAGAGAAGGACTTCACTTTCCATTAACAATTTTAAGAGGAGAAGTTTATAGTAGGATATGTGACCCATAGATCCCAACGTGTTACATAAATAATACAGGAAACTGCAAAATGTTCTTATGTGAAGTCACTGCACAAGATGCATATTTAATTAGCACCTACTAATAAAACAGATGCATGTGAAATTATTTAGGGTGACACGTACAATTCTGAACAATACAATATCTGCTCAGGATGCCAAGGGCATGCAACATAACCTGTTTTTAATTGAGCATTTCAGCACCAAACAAAATAAGAGACAGCTTGTGTTTTATATATTTCTGTAGTACATCATTATCCAACAATAAATGCAAAAATAATTTACAAAAAACAAACTTTAAGCAGAAAAAAATTTAAAGGCACAGAATTTTTTTGAATTTAGCTGTTCCACAATTTTATGGGAAAGCTAAGCAGTGGATCAATACCACACCGGTTATTTTACTTTTTTTTTTTTTTTTTTTGTGGTACGCGGGCCTCTCACTGTTGTGGCCTCTCCCGTTGTGGAGCACAGGCTCCAGACGCGCAGGCTCAGCGGCCATGGCTCACGGGCCCAGCCGCTCCGCGGCATGTGGGATCTTCCCGCACCAGGGCACGAACCCGTGTCCCCTGCATCGGCAGGCGGACTCTCAACCACTGCGCCACCAGGGAAGCCCCACACTGGTTATTTTAAAAGCAAAACTTTAGTACTTTTCTTTTAACTTGACCACATTATTTTCAATAAATTAGAAGAACTACCTTTGAAGAATAGCCCAGAGCATTCTTAAAGATATAACTCTCAAATTCAGAATTTATTTTGACATTGTAAAAACTCAAAAAGGAAGCTTTCTTTTAGTTGAAATGGGTTCTTTCCCTACACACACACACACACACACACACACACACACACACACACACACAGCCAAAGAAATGACTGGCAAATCAGATGGTGGAAAATAGCAGAAAGAGAATATATAGCAAGACGCCCTTAGGAGGTTTTAGTATCCAGTGCTATCCTGGGAACTTCTGAGTATGAGTACGGGGTTGCTTAATCACTCTTTGGCAACAACTGTGACATTTATAACTGGAATGAATGTCAAAGGCAATCTTGAAGGGGAAAAAAAATCCACAGAGTATTGCTTCTTGAGATATAAATATGGAAAGGTCAAAGGGCAGCTCCTCCTGTTCGCCTTGAGACCATCCATGGTGGTGGCTATGGTTTATTGTGGATATCTGACCCTCATATCTTTTTAAAAAAATAAATTTATTTATTTATTTTTGGCTGTGTTGGGTCTTCATTGCTGCACGTGGGCTTTCTCTAGTTGTGGCGAGCAGGGTCTACTCTTCATTGCGGTGCACGGGCTTCTCATTGCGGTGGCTTCTCTTATTGTGGTGGCTTCTCTTGTTGTGGAGCACGGGCTCTAGATGCGTGGGCTTCAGTAGTTGTGGCACACAGGCTCAGTAGTTGTGGCACACAGACTCAGTAGTTGTAGCTCACAGGCTTAGCTGCTCCGCGGCATGTGGGATCTTTCCGGACCAGGGCTCGAACCCATGTGCCCTGCACTGGTAGACGGATTCTTAACCACTGCGCCACCAGGGAAGGAAGCCCTGACCCTCATATCTTTTTGATTTCAGGACCAATTGTGCCTCTTCTTTCAGACCCAGCAACTGCCTCTTCCTCTTGGCCCACCTCCCTGCTCTGTCAACGTAACCCCGCTCTTATAAGTCACTGCTGAGATGCCCAGGTTCTCAGTCCTGCAGCATCATAGTGGGACCCTGAAATGAATTTACTGCTGGGTTAAAATGCATGTAGGAATCTGAATCTTATTTTGACCTGTAAGAACTATGGATTTAGAAATCAATAGGGAGTATTTTCCCCTCTATTCTCCTTGCAAAATTCGGGAAATATTTTGGGTGCCCACTATATTTGAGGTGCTGACCTGGGTGCCAACAGATGAAATAAGCCTGTTCTCAAGGAGGTTACAATCTGGCAAAAATCACAGTAGGCATTTTTTAGAGGATGAAGAGGAAGGAGCTAGGATGAGAACTTATAGATTTATGATTCCCTCCCTAGCAAGGCAGCATAGACCTTTGAAGTAGAATCCTGGCTTAATTGGAAAGACCTATGTCTTTGCTGTTGTCCAACTGGTTTCATGCCTCCTCATTCATACTTCTGATTAAATGTTTCCAAGGTAGTTGTCAATACTGTACCCTATAAAGGTTGTTGTGCACTCACATCCTATACGATAAGGTATAATTTATTTATGCCTGTCTTAGCAGAAAGGATTTAAAACGCCATATATAGATACATTGAAGTTTTGTCTGCAACAACATGAATGTATTTTAAATGCAAATGCCTCATTATTTAAAGGAATATAGTGCTGAATTGTTTTGCAAAATAAAAAATACTTCTGAAATGTAAAAATTAGCCTAAGTTCTCTGGCTTAAAAGTCTGGATTTGTGTATGTTTAGTTCTCCAAAAGTAACACATACTTATGCATATTTCTTAGGTGAACTACTCTAGCATTGACTTAAGTCTTTGCATCTTAAATTTTATATATACTTTATACACTGCCCTCATTCTCCTCTGGTTTCACTTTTCTCACTTATTTCTTCTGTTTTATTTGTCTTCTTCTTATACTATAAGTCTCTATGGAAGCTGCTTTAAATCCTTTCTGTAACCAGATGAGGTATTAATAAATAAAATATAACTATATATTTTCTTTCTTCCTATGACACAAGATGTCCTCACGTTGATATGCCAGACCTAGTTCAGAGGCAGGAGAAGCCTATTCAATTCCACGGTGCCTTTCAAAATATTCACTAACTAATGGACAAAGAAGATGTGGTATATATACAACAGAATATTACTTGGCCATACAAAAGGATGAAATGTTGCCATCTGCAACAACACGGATGGACCTGCTGGGTATTAAGCTTAATGAAGTAAGTCAGACAGAGAAAGACAAATACTATGTTTTCACTTATATGTGGAATCTAAAAAATAAAAAAAAAAGGAGTGAATGTAATAAAACAGAAGTGGACTCATAGATCTGGAGAAGAAAGTAGTTACTAATTTGTAAACACTAATGGGGAGAGGGATGGGGTGGGGCAACGTAGGGGAAGGGGATTAAGAGGTACAAACTACTGGGTATAAAATGAAGAAGACACAAGGATGTAATATACAGCACAGGGAATAGAGCCAATATTTTGTAATAACCTTTAATTGAGTATAATCTATAAAAATATTGAATCATTATGTCATACACCTAAAACTAATATAACATTGTAAGTCAACTATACTTCAATAAAAACAAACAAAAAACATTCACTAACTGGGCACTGGCAAAGCTCTGTTTGGTGTATAATTTAGTAACACACTAAAAAAGCAGGGCACGCGTTTTCACTCTTGAAGACACGATTAACTTGTTAGGTCAGAAGGGTGTTTTCGATATAACTTTTGCATATGAATAAGAAAAAACCCAGGCTGCCAGCTCTTTAGCCTCCCTGAACATCAGAGGCCGAGAAAACAACATTTTCAAACCTTTTATGTATCAACAGAATAAAATATTTTGAAGACACACTAGTCACATATGGCTCTCCCAGAATATCACAATCCATGAATATGAGTGTTATTGTTTTTTGTTCTGCAAGAAAGCTTCACACGCTCTTTCACAGATATGCCAAGTATAGCTTGATTCATAATAGATTCATAATAGACGCTGAGAGATGAATACATGAACTGACTGCAAAGTAGTTACCCGTGTTTTATTTGCTGTTGACAAAGCCAGCAGCATTTTCTTTGCTTTGGAGTGGGAACAGGGAAATTTAACTATGGGTCTGAAAAGCAAATGAGAGGAGTGTAGGAAACTAGCTGTGTGATGAGGGGACATCAGTGTTTTTTCACCTCAGTGAGTCCTTTACGAAGTGTGTTTTTTTTATAACAATTTCCCTTCACACTGGAATGAGAATGGTAAAGGAGAAATTATCTGAAAAATCCTTTTGTATGCTTTGAGGGAAAATATGATAAAACACATAGAACTATTTGAAAGCTGATATTATATACTTTTGCTTTTGTAATTCAGAAAACCCAAGGAATTGAAAAACCTGAGTTCTGGTTGCCACCAGCTGTGTGACCTTGGACTTCACTCTGTTCGTCTGGCTCATTTAGTCCACTCGCATTTAGTAGGACCTTCAAGGCCCCCTTCTGCATAGAAGATGCATAGATGGAGCCCAGTTCTCTTGGAACTGACAGTCACTAGGCTCTAAGGGAGAGAAGATATATATAAAACCAGACTACAAATTTGTAAAACTAAGCACTCTGGGAGTTTAGCAGTTTGAACTAAGGCATTTTGTGAAGTCTTTTTGAGCTCTGTGATGCTTCAAAAACCTTGTCCTGACTAGGAAGACAATTTCTATGTCTTAAGAAATAATTGACTAATACATAGGTTGACCATCTTAGGAACGGGCATGACCCTTACAAACTTCGTGATGGAGCTGGTAGGAGTTAGTAGGAATGAGCACTGGGTCTCCAGGTAGGGGCAGGGTGTGGGGCTAGAAGTTGAGGCTCACCATCAGGGCAAGTAACTGGGAGTGGGAAGTCCAAAAAGATGGCAAAGCATCCCACTAATTGGCCAATTCAGTGTGGAAAATTCAAAGCAGGAGACTCAGACAAGCAGGACAAGAAGCTGACATGGAAGAAGGTCGTCAAAAAGAATAGGTTTACAGCTTCTGAGAGGCGGTTCACAGCCATGGTGATAGCTGGGAAAGGAAGAAGCAAAGAGTCACAGTCCTGGGGCAAGTAGAGAGCTGGAGTGTTCACTAAATAGGAAGTCAGGAGCAAGATCAGGAGAGAAGAGGCAAATCGAGGCAAAGGGGATGTGATGCTAAAGACTCAGCTGTTCGTCAGAAAATTTCAGTCTCCACCCAAGCAATGATTGAGAAGTGAAGATAGGGCAGAGTCTGAAATGAGAGGTCCTGGTGGTGGGGCTACGGGATGAGGAGGAATTCAGGGGCAGGAGATGAGGCCAAGGGCTTCTCTGGTGGCGCAGTGGTTGGGAGTCCTCCTGCCAATGCAGGGGACACAGGTTCGAGCCCTGGTCCGGGAGGATCCCACATGCCGCGGAACAACTAAGCCCATGCACCACAACTACTGAGCCTGTGCTCTAGAACCCGTGAGCCACAACTACTGAAGCCCATGCGCCTAGAGCCCGTGCTCCACAACAAGAGAAGCCACTGCAATGAGGGGCCTGCACACCGCAACGAAGAGTAGCCCCCGATCGCCGCAACTGGAGAGAGCCCGTGTGCAGCAGCAAAGATGCAACACAGCCAAAAATAAATTAAAAAAAAAAAAGAGACGAGGCCAAGGTCTACTTTCATAAACTAGGCTTCCTCAGATATAATGAATCCTCTCTTCACTGATGGATGTCCATTTGTCTTAAATGTGGTATATTAGAGCTCTCCAGAGGAAGAGAACCAATTAGCTGTTGTGTCTGTATGCCTGGAGAGGAGAGAGAAAGAGAGAGAGAGAGACAGACAGACAGACAGACAGCCAGCCAGAGAAGCAGAGAGACAGAGAGAGAAAGGGAGAGAGAGGGAGAGGAGTCAGTGTCTTATTAAAGACATTGGCTCACAGTTGGCCATCTGTATGTTGTAGAACCAGGAGAGCTGGTATAATTCATTCTCGGTCCAAAGGCCTGAGAGTCGGGAGAGCCCATGCCTGAGGGCAGGAGGAAGTGGATATCCCCACCCAGGCAGAGAGAGCAAATTAGCCCTCCCTCCACATTTTTGTTCTCCTTGGACCCCCAGTGGATTGGATGATGCCCCTAACAGAGGGCACAGGAAGAGATACTATCCACTTCTTCCAACCCTGTAGAGTGCTGACAGGAGTCCTGGTACTATTAAAGCCTCTTCACTGCTGGTTTGAGAACAGCGAGGAAGGCGGAGCCATGGGGTCACAAGGAGACAGATTAGGAGCTATAACAAGTCACATACAACAGTAAGGCTAACTTACTTTTAGACTTCCAATTAAGTGAGCCAATGAAATTCTTTACTAAGTCAGTTGACTTAGATTTTTTGTCACTTGCAGCCAATAAGCATCTTATCTGACACAGTAGCTTAAGTGGGGGCCATTTCAACATTAACAAGCTAGTCTACAAATCACATCTGATCCTAGATAATTCTAAAAGCAGAACCAAGTCGTTAAGAGAGAGTCAATCAATTTAGTAACATTGGGCCTGCTTCAATTCTGAGGCTGTGTGGTATACAGCAATGGACCCGACTTTGCTTCTAGCTCTGCTTCTGCCTTACAACCTGCATATCTATGGACAATCCCCCCGGCTTCTCTGGTTCTCTTCTGTAGTGCGAGGGGTTTGAGTTACATCCTCTGTAGATTGTCTCTGCTCTACAGTTTTGTTTTTTTTTTAAAACAATTCACTCAAACTCAACAATACTAGTGAAAGCATTTATACTCCAGGCATTGTCTTAGGCACCAGAAATAGAAGGAAAATCAAAGCAAAAAAAAAATGAAAATTATAAAACACTTTCTACAATGTGCATTCCTACTGTGCCATAAGGTTTTTGTTTCCTTAATGCATTGACAAGACAGTAACAAATATTTGTTGAATAATACTTTTTGGCAATGAAAATGATAATCTGCTAGAGCAACAGGAAAGCAAAATCACATTTTAGCTGGAAAAAAGAATATCCAAAGCTACAATTATCTCATGGTCTGTCACACCCAGAAATTTCAGGTGAGGTAAGAATAACTAGTCACGTCGCATTCTGGAGTCCTGGGGGCAAGAAGGAGAAAATAAATAAAGCGGTAGGATAGAGGAAATGAATGAGGCCCACAGGAGACTGAAGCCTAGTGAGCTAATAAAAGCTGCCGTGAACAACCTCTGCAACCTTTCAAATGCTCTGCCCTCATGTCTTACCTACCAATGGATCATAGGGAAATAACCATAACATCTCTGTACATTTCTGCGTAACCATCAATGGCCACAGAAAGTGGCATAATGATCAATTCTCTCCTCTCCTGTCTCCAGCATCTTTCCTAACAGCCTTCTAGATATGCTCAATTGAGACTGGGTTAACACCCAGTTGGGAATCTGCTCTTCCACTGTCTCATTGAAACTTATGACAGGTAGCTTCAACCTCTACACGTGCTTGTCTGGAATTTGCAAGAACAGATGTCCCGGGAACAAGGCTCTAAAATAGAGGTATTCATTCTCTCAGAGGTAATGATGGTCTTGGGAGATACTAGTACCTGAAGGCACAGGTTAAACTTCATGGTGTTGGTCTTATCAACTTTACTCAAAGATCTGGTAGATGGACCATTTTAATTTTAGTACAAACATGGAGGAGTGTTTGTGTGTGCGATCAATTTTTCAGCAATTTTTAAGATAAAACAAGATACTTAAAAAATTTTCAGGCTTGCCTATGCCTCCTTCATGCTCTGACCCCAAACCCTAAGATGTACTCTTTGACTCTCCTTTGCCATTAGGGGATAATTCAGTAGAACTATTTAAAAGCCATGTCCCTAAAGAATGTAATTTTCTTTCCCCACCTTACCAACACTTGGTTGTACCTTCCAACACCCAACTCACCCCAATATTAGTAAGTGGAGAGTTGTTGCTGAGCTGTCGTGATTTTTGAGGGCAGTAAGACAAAAATGAATTTTCTAAGATATACTGGGGGGGTGGGGACAGGAAGAATGAGAAATAATGGAGGGAAGTGTGCCTCTGAGAGGTGAGAATAAAACTGACCTTCTCACATCATTAGAGAGAGGTGAGAATAAAACTGACCTTCTCACATCATTAGAGTGTATAAAATTCTATCTCCACTTCTCTGGGAAGAACTTTTGTGGTAGGGGTTGGGATTTTCCAATTCTAGAAAATTAAATTAGCTCCTCAAGTTTAAAACTTCATAGAAGTCACCGCAGTGAGTAGAAGATGGAAGGGGGTGATGGGGAGACTTTTATTCCCCTGATTTATCTGTTCTTTGTTTTGGTTCCTAACTAGGTCATCGTATTGGCAGGGGGCCTTCAGCTTCAAACTGTGTCTTTTCACTGTTTCCAGTCATTTTCATTGAAGGGGAAACCTTTTCTTTAATGAAGGGTCCCAACAACCTGTTATTTGGAAGAAATCTTAGTGAGAAGTGGGTCATCCTTAGAAAGAATCTGAAGGAGGGGTGGGTGGGCGGAGGAAAGGACTTCTTGAAAGGAGATCAAATCTCACTGGTAAAACTCAAAGTGTTTTTGGAGATGAGTTGTCTCTTAGAATCCTTCTTTGCTCCCTAACACCACTATCATCATGCTGGTTCCAGCCATTGTCACAGGGAGACCTGCAACGTCACCTTTCTTTTCATCCATTTGTACCAGAAAAATTTATTGACCACCTATACGTGTTGGCATGAATGCTAGAGAGAAAAAGATGAATGGATTCTTTTTTTCAGAAAGGTCATTGTCTAGAGGGTAACCAACACACCAAGAGATAGTCATAAGGTGGCCAAAGAGTAGTGAGAGATGCAAATTCTGGTCACTATGGAAGGTCCAAAAAAGGTCACTGAACTAAGCTGGTAGTGATCATGGTGAATATTTAAGATGGTGGCTTCCAGGAAGAGATGATGGCCGAGAATGATCTGTTTCCATCTACTTCTTCAATTCATCTAATTCCACTCTCCCCTATTCACTAGGCTCTAGCCACAATGGCTTCTGTTTTTTTGTTCTTCTAACATCCTACCCTCTTTCTTGGTTCCGAGCCTTTACTCTTACTGTTCCCTCTGCAGGAAGTACTCCTGCTCTTGGCCTGGCCGGTTCCTTCTCATTCTTTATTCACAGGGACTACGTCTTAGACTTCTGACATCATTCATTCATTTAATAAAATTAACTGTGTATCTGAAAGCCCGGGATCAAAGGTGTAATCTGTTCTGTCACCCACCCCTAGCTGTGCTTCTGACAGTGACAGATTCTGGAAATGCAAAATTGCATAAGACATCTTTTTTCTTGAGACACACACACAGCCTTATGGGGGAAACAGGTAATTGCAGCACCAGAAATAGAGAGCTATTTTCTTCAAATCAGGATTTAGGAAGTATGTGTCCCCATTGCGAAAAGGGTCCATTGGGCCACATATCTACTTGTCGCTGCTGACAGTCTCTCCTACAATCCATTGGGTAGGAAGAGAAATGTTCTGAAGTCTAGCTAATGACTCCATTCACATTGCTGGAGTGCTTTAAAGCTTTCAAAGGAAACTAAACTTTCAGTTCAACTCAAGGAAAAGTACATTACCACTACCTGCTGCATCTGTTGGTTTGTGATCAGGAAGATAAACCCTTTGGTTCGCCTGGGTCTTATTGAAGCCACGGGAAACAAGCTGTTGGCTATTCACTAAGCAGTAGCCACTGGCTAGGCAGAGATGATGGCCTGAGGACCACTGTTGGGCCTCTGAAAGGAGCAGAACTGGCAGTGACTGCACTTTCCCTTTTTCTCTTTCCCAGCCTGGCTTTCCAATGCGGTTATCATTGCTGGGTTTTTTTGTTTGTTTGTTTTGCGGTACGCGGGCCTCTCACTGCTGTGGCCTCTCCCGTTGTGGAGCACAGGCTCCAGATGCGCAGGCTCAGCGGCCATGGCTCACGGGCCCAGACGCTCCGCGGCATGTGGGATCTTCCCGGACCGGGGCACGAACCCGTGTCCCCTGCATCGGCAGGCGGACTCTCAACCACTGCGCCACCAGGGAAGCCCTCATTGCTGGTTTTGACATACTGTGCTTTCTGAAGGGGAAGAAGGAAATGTGGTGGTGAGATGATCTGGGGGAGTCCTGTAGGAGGATGGGATGGTCTGGTTCCCTCAATAAAGTCATCTTGTGTCAGATATAAATGTCACTGTGGTCGCTGTGGTCATCCAATTCTTCTATACTATAAGCCTAAGTAGATACCCCTGAATTTACTTATTCAGTTATTTGCAAGAGTGAAAACCAGAAAGAGTATGGGTGAGTGAATTCCACCTGCATTTCATCAGGAGCTATTATCTCCTCTACTGGGCCTTTGACAAAGAGAAGATGTCTCTATCCTTTTGTACTTCTATCTCTTTATCTTACTCAGCTTACTCTCCAGTGAACTGGGGGGGATGGCCAGAGGGAGAAGGAGGAAATTAAATGGCTTGGATAATTCCTAAGATGGATATTTAGACCTAAAAGTGTCAGCCAGGCGTCTTGGATATTCTTGTTTCCTCTCTTCCTTTTATCACCCCCAATTCACCCATCTCATGTGTGCCCTGCTCCCCCAACATAACTGCTTACTGCCAGTTCAGGGCTGAGGTCTCCCAGCCTTTAGCGTTGTTCTTCATTACACACATGTAACAGGGACATTCAGTGCTCACTAAATATTCCATGTGTACCCCTGTATTCCCAGCCTCCTTTGAGTTAGATTGGGACCATATGACTGGTTCTGACCAACGGATTGGGAACGGAAGTGAAACTTCTAGGTGAAACTTCTGGGGTAAGGCTGCTAACAGCTCAATGTCTCTTCTATACCTCTCTTTTGTTGAGCACTGCATACGCCAGATGATGTATCTTCAAGAGGAAATTATATCACATTTCATATAAGCAAGCAACAAACCTTTACTGTATTCAGTCTCTGAGATATAGGGATTTGTCTGGTGCTGCAGTTAGCTTAATTATCCTAATAAACCCCACAACTGAAAGCAGTATTCTCAGCCCTTATGTGTTTCAAAACTCATTTTAAAATACTGTTTTTTGGAAGCACATTTAAAAGACTTTAAAAACATAAAGCAAGTCAGCAATCATTACTGCACAGACATAGCAGTAGCAATAACTATGTCTTGTAACACCTAAAAATTCATCCACAGTTACTGCACTCCTTTCTCTATGCCCTTCACCATTGTTCTTGTTTGAAAAAGAGTGTTTTGTATCTGGCCAGGTTCTCCTATAGACTTATGGGGAAGGTTTTACATGTTTCAGTAAACATGCAATTTTTTGTGTATACCAGCCTATTATGTTATACCTCTTAACTCTTTTTTTCCCCTAAATTAACCCCTGTCTTTCTGACTTAGTGCTTCCAGGTTAGATGAGAAAGACATGAGGAGAAGCAGGCAGAGGATTTCTGGAGGGGAATGGTGGAAGAGGACGGCTCATTCATGAATTTAAGGTGTTCATGGGATATAAGAGCTACACCTCTTAACGTTTAATGCAGCCAATTCGTGCTCTGTGCTATATTTCGTGACCTGGTCAGTTCAATATTTCTCCTACAGGCATTTCTATGCTAGCATATATTTTTGGTTAAAACACACTTAAATGTTACATAAGGATCAAACATGCAACAGTGTCTGTGGTGTCCCAGTGTGCTCCATATGTATCATATCACATTCTTTTTCCAGTCTTTCCCAAACTCTCCATTCCCACGACTGTCATGCTCAAAACTCCAAACTTCCATTACTACTACTTTCCCCCAAATCCTTGCTCATGTTATCCTCTCTTGTGTTAATACCCTCCTTCTTTTCTCCTTTTACATTCCCTATTCTCTCTCTCTCTTCAACAGGCCAATTTCTACCAATATTTTAGAATCTAGCTCAAGTATCACCTCCTCCACAAAGCTTTTCCTAACTTTCTCATTAGCTCCCAGAGCATCCTGTACTTATTTCTAGCATAGCAAGTATCCAAGTACAATTCACTGGGTTTTAGTATATTTGTGGATATGTGCAACCATCACCACCATCAATTTTAGACCATATTGTTCACCTCAAAAAGAAATTCCCTACGCTTTAGCTATCATTCCCCCTATCCTCCCATTCCATCCCCTCCCTTCAGCCCTAAGGAGCCACTAAGCTACGTTCTGTCCCTATAGGTTTGCTTACTCTGGACATTGCATATAAATGGAACAATATGAACAGCTTCTTTCACTTAGCATGTTTTCAAGGTACCTCCATTCTGTTGCATGTGTCCGTATTTCACTCTTTTTTACTGCTGAATAATATTCCATTGTACGAATAGCATATTTCTGGATGAGATTAACATTTGAATCAGCAGACCGAGTAAAGCAGATGGCTCTACCTAACGTGGGTGGGCCTCATCCTGTCAGTTGAAGGCCTGAATAGAACAAAAATGCTTAGCCTCCTCGAGTAAGAAGGAATTCCTTCAGCCGGACTGCCTACGAGCTGGAACATTGTTTCTGTTCTGCCTTCAGACTTGAACTGAAACTTTCGCTCTTCCTGGGTCTTAAGACTACCCATCTTCAGACTAGAACTACACCATCAGGTTTCCTGGTTCTCAGGGCCTCAGACTCAGACTGAAACTACAATATTGGCTCTTCTGTGTCTCCGGCTTGCTGACTGCAGATCTTGGGACTTGTCAGACTCCATAATTGCATAAGCTAATTCCTTATAATAAATCTCTTCTCAACTATCTGTCAGCTGTCATCTATCTACCTGTCTCTTAATGGTTCTGCTTCTGTGGAGAACCCTGACTAATACAGGAGGGAACATGCCAAGAACTAACATTTTTGACATATTTACATATGTCCAGATGAACATTCTTGGCATGTATGGAATTTCAGGACACTGTCTCTTTTTGTTATCATAGTACTACAAGTAGCATCCTCACTATATGCGTTGTCTCCTTTGAATCTTTAAGCTAGGCTATCTAAACATTTTCTGTACCTCTTTTAATAAAAGACCTCTTTTCAAATCAATTACTCCTTGATTATCCAGGTGAAATCAGTGATAATCATATCCACTATTGTTTATTTCAAGTGCTACCTTCAAAACGTGTGCAGTTTAAAAACATAGTGTAGATGAGTATTTATACGTTCAGGAAACACATATCAAGTTTTGTTTATCAGCCTGACTTCTTGAGAGTTAAACTGGTTTTGTTTTTAGAATAATCTTCCCCCAAACTTTGAGAAACCACAATAAAATGGCAGTTGAGAGAGTGGCATTTTTCTATTATGTGCCCCAGTAAAGGAAAGTCTCAGCTGCATAATTTCTAATCTGCACTATCATGCACCGCCCCCCTTCTCTCCCTCTCTTTTATATTACATTCACATAGATCCTATTATCTGCTCCAACAGAGATCATGCTTACAGTACACAAAACTTCCCTGGAGGGTTTTCCATTTAAAGCAAAAGAACCACATCAACAGTACTTCAGTGCAATGCTCTAGAGAGATGCAAAGCCTACCTCTGACTTCCATTGTGGGGGACTGTATGGCATTTATCTTCTCACCAGCCTCAGTTCAAACTCAGCAGTAAGGCTAAGCCTAGAACTGGGAACTGGCTTCTGAGAACATCAGGGAAACAACAGCCTTTGCTCTACCATCTATTTTTGCCCAGTTTTAACACTGAAGGGCTTAGGAAGAGAACTGACAACATTTTCAACATGAAGCTTATTCAATGTTTCTCTGTTGCTACAATTAAGCATTTCAGAAGCATATGTGCTGCCTTTCAGTTCAAACCTAATCGTCCATTCTGACAGGTCACAGACAAAAACCAGGATAATGACATTCTATCTTGATCACAGGATCCAGACACACCAGTCTGGTTATAGATCAGAAAAGAAAACAACCACCTAAATGCTGATTTAATTTCCTTTTCCTCAAATATTGAGTTCATATTGAAACTGAGCATACCAAGTGCGAATTTTGCTAAGAATAGCACTCTTAGTGTTATATGAAATCTGCAAAGGTTCCTCCAGGTAATCATAAAGTCCTACCGTGTTATGGCCCATGTTCATTTCCTTTTCTATACGTTCAGACCCTAGCTTGTACATTATCCTATCTCTCTAGAGAAAATGAAGGGGATAGTTGCGGAGATGATCTATTTTGGAAATTTAAGGAAAAATGACTTTCAAAGATCCAGAAAACTGAGGGGAGAGTGATGTAAATTATTTTGACTAAGCATCTAACCTCAATTAGCTTGATCATCTCCTCAATGCTCCCTTTTCTTTTTGTGTTGGTGCCATTCCAAGTTATCAATAATCTAGTTGGAACAGTCCATTCAAGCTAGAGTGAGACCAAGTGTCTTTCTGGAACCATGGCTTAAAAGGGAATCATGCTTTCTCAAGCACTGCAGTACAATACTTTCTTCCCATGGCCCAGATTTGGTTCCCATCCAGTAACTTCCATGAGGATAGAGGCTTGGAGGATGTGATAAGTAAATGCCCACTTTCAATTTCTGGCTAGCTCTTCTGCCCTGAACCCCTGTCTATTCTAGCAAATGGTCCTCTGCTAAGTAAAACCCTTCAAGCACCAGGTGGTAGTTTGAATAATGCCCCCCCACCCCCCCACCCCACCCCGCCAGGATGTCTACTTCCTAAATCCCAGAATGTTACCTTCCATGGCAAAAGGGATTTTGCAGATGTGATTCAGATAAGGATCTTGAGATGAGGAGATTATCATGGATTATCCAGGTGGGTCCACTGCAATCCCAAGGTCCTTATAAGAGGGAGTAGAGGGGATCAGAATCAGGGAAGGAGATACAATGACGAAAGCAGACTAGGATTGAGCAGGGTGTGAATCAAGGAGTTTGAGCAGCCTCTAACAGCTGGAATAGTCAAGGAAAAAGATTCTCCCTTAGAGCCTCCAGAAAGAACACAGCCTGGCTGAACAACTGTAGGCTTCTGACCTCCAGAACTGTAAGACAATCTGTGCTGTTTAAGGCACCGAGTTTGTGATGACTTGTTACAGCAGCAACAGAAAACTAACACACACTCCTTCCCTGTTCTAGCCCCATAGAAAAAACAGACCTAATAAAGCATCACTCCTTGCTGTCTTTCCCTGGATTCTTCAGAGCTGAGCTCTGAAACTGGGTTAGAAGTGGTGGTCAGCCTTCCGAAATTGTATTTGTGATTTTGTGTCACATGCATGTTTTTAGAAAAGGAACCCATAGATTTCATCAGATTAGGAAATTATGATCTCAAAGTTACAAATGTTACTCTTGATTGGGCACTCCCCACTTCACATCTTAACCCCCAGCAGGCTGTGGGTGGAGTAAAAGAAAAAGCGTGAGAAAGAGAACTTTGAAAATATCTTCGTTCCTTCACACGTGGTCCTTCCTCCACTCCTAGGGATGAGGCTGAGTGGGGCTTTGCTCTAAAATGAGGTTCCTGTGTGTCCTGTTGGTGCTATTCTTGTTTCTTACACATGCCGAACTCTATTCCTCAGAAGGCCTTACTCATTTCACTGAGCTTGGGGCTGGGTGATTCTGCTGGAGCCCTCACTGCTCCACAATGCATGGTGGCGGTGGTAGTGGACAGGGGTGTCCATAGGGACATAGCATCACTCAGTTATTCTATGTGATCCTCAGTTGACGTGCTGCCTGTTACACGGCGTCTAAGGGCGTCTCTGTGATGTGCAGCCCTTTCCCATGCCTGTAAGGCTGTGGAGGGGGTAGTAGAAGAAAGAGTTTCTCCTCTCCAACCCCCTAACGATGTATTACTAATATAATCTCAAACACAAAGTGGGAGAAACAAGTTATTCAGAAATAGAGACAAGGTGTCATCTGAAGAGGATGCTATTCACTGTCAGCGTAACGCAAAGCAGAGACGAAGCTTCTATACCCTTCATTGTGTAGCAGTTGTCACTTTGGCTAAGATGAGCGTAATTCCATTTTCTTGTGATTCTTTGGCGCCTGCCAGGACAGAAAGGCTCTGCTCACTTTACATCTGCTATACCTTTAAGTAGTGACATGTGAGGGAATTGCTGTGTTGTTTGTGTCAGACAGCCATTTTCCCCTAAAATACTTACTGTTACTCCATATTTAATGAATACCCACTGGGTACTGGGCAATGTCCAAGACACACTGACAGTCCCTGCCCACACACATGCGTGTGGCAAAGGCAAGTTGGCAACTGGTGCTAGGATGTGCTTCTCGGACCGTTGTGGATGGCATTCTTCTGAGACAAAGAGTGTCAACAGCAACTCAGATGTAGACTTCTTCCAAGAAAACTGTAAAAGAAACTGTTTGCATTTTGTTTGCTTAGCAGCAAATTATGAAAGAACCCATAACAATGACTTGACAGTGCATGCAGAAACATTGCCGTTGCCAAGGACTTTCACATCGGCTCTGTGTCATTGATTCTTGCCATTTTTTGAGGCACTCAGGGCAGTTGTTACTATCTTCCCAAGGATATGGTCTCCAAGAGGTTAAGTGACTTGTCCAAGGAGAATATGCCAGCAAATGTCAGAGCCAAGAGCAGAACCCAGCTATTCTCTCTCTTTTTTTTTTTTCTGCGATACGCGGGCCTCTCACTGTTGTGGCCTCTCCCGTTGCGGAGCACAGGCTCCAGACGCGCAGGCTCAGCGGCCACGGCTCACGGGCCCAGCCGCTCCGCGGCATGTGGGATCCTCCCGGACCGGGGCACGAACCCGTGTCCCCTGCATCGGCAGGCGGACTCCCAACCACTGTGCCACCAGGGAAGCCCTATTCTGACTCTTGATTTCAGTGACTTCCCCCGCTACCTGGATATGACAGTGTCTCTTATCAACTAAGGAGCTTCCAAGCAGAAATTATGAAGTCTTGTATTTTAATCCTGCTTTCCTTCATACCATGGGAGAGCCTAGGAGAAAGTCATTTAACGTGTCTTTTCCATCAGTAAAAAGCTCACTCCATACAACCTTTATGCACACGTCACTAACTATTTACTGATGTTTTGGCATACATAAGGCAACTAGGTAACTGCTCAGTTAAATGGAATTAAAATTCTCTTTGGCTGTGACTATCTTTAAAAATGGGAACATTTTCTAAAACAGAGTTTTGTTGTTAGGCATTAGTTTGAGTTAAACATTTAGAATCACCTTTAGTTATACACTGTGTGCGTATGTGTGTAAATCACTGCGTTCCCTAGAGCTCCACAGAACATGAATAAACATATGGACTGTTCTCTTACACCTACCCCACAAGTCTGAGTATTGAGGATTTATATAGTTAGAGACTATGTGGTGTAAATATGTATAAATTTATATTGTGTTAATTTATGGCATGCGCTACAGAAGGCTGTTTGCAAGTTGCAGTGTACTTCTTCTCACATTTATGCTGAAATATTCATTTCTGTGTTCCTTCCCCATGTTTCCCTTTGTCTCCCCACAGATGTTTAAGCGACTCGTTTTCAGGGGAGCCCATGCGTCTTGGGAGTGTGCTTACTGAATGCAGCTCAGGTGAAGAATACAGGGTCCCTATCTGGATCTGGCCGAAGGATACCCGCTCTTTCCCTTGGAATCTGCCTGCTTCTGTTACGAAGACTATTGCTCCAAAACAGCTGCTCTGGGTGGCTCCTGTCCGCTGGCCTGATGTCCTTGAGCTCCAAAGAGCAGTTCTAAGTAGATGAGCAGCATTTCATTATTTGTAAAAGGGAGGAGGGGGGACCCTTACACTTTGTGGCTCTTTGCCGAAGAAGCTGAATTTATATGAGAAGGGCTCCAATTCAGTCCACCTCTAGTTACTTGTGGTTATGTTGAAGGGGGAAGGGTGGTCAGAGATGAATGAAATTCACAGAGTGCTCGGAAACCACATTTTATTTGACCTCTGCTCTTTCACCAGTTTAAATTGTTAAAAAGGACTCTTACTGACTTCCTTGAGTTCATCAATGTCTTCTTTCCTGGTCCTGCCTTGGGGAGGTGTGCTAATGGGTAGGGGATGATGAAGAAGGAGGCTGTGGGCAGGAAGAGGAAGAAAAACAAAGCCCCAAATGGAGTGAACAGCCCCTAGATGATCAAAAGCTGGCTGTAGATGGAAAGAGGTTTGAAGTACCCAACAGTGCTCTGAGGCAAGGCAATTACCTGCACAGATAGTACCTGCTCTCCAAATTTAGGGAAAATTAGTGTTTTTAGATTGTTTAACTGCTTTTCCTCTGCCCTTAGAATGGCACTGCTTATGAAATTTTAGGACAGACCTATTGAGGGAATAATGGAATCATCTACCCTAGGGGATTACACAAGGATTTGTTGATCAAAAGAACTGCTCTGCAGGTGTCTGTCAAGCGCTGTGAATTCACCTGTCCTCACAATGACCCATTAATGGCAAACCAGCATTTGTATAATCCTTTAACATTTTCCTTTAACTTTCTTTCTTTATTTTTAACATACATTGCCTCATCAACTCCTCCCAACAATCTGGTAACATTCAAAGTTTTAACAGAGAAAGAAAGGAAATCTTAGGTAGTTAAAGTGAGCATCCTAAGGTCACACACTTGGAAAACAGTGACAGCCTGAAAGCAAGCCTTGATCATTTTTTCCAGGGTAAGGATGCTGAGCTGGTACACTCTACCATCAGGAGTCGAGTGAGAAAAAAAAATCTGTGTCTAAACTGTTTATTTAAATCTGAGTTTTGCCAACTCATCTGGTGTTCCTGCCACGGCTCCTCAATGTCCTGAATTTCTCTGGATTTTATTTTTTCACACCAGCCACACCCACTGAGAATGTGGGTACATATGTCCAGCTGGAAAAGAAGGTTCATATCTGGGAGTAATAGAAAGTCAAAACAACAAAGGGGCGTGTGGGTGGATTTTGGTCTCGGAGTTGTTTAAACGCCAGGGTAGAGTTTGAACTTCAGGTAATGAGAAGCCCATAGAAAGATTTTGAGAAATAATGAACACCTGCCAGGACTTTTTAGAAAGCCCTTCACGTACAGTCTTTCAGTGAATCCTCCTAACAACCCTTCAAGGAAGAAACAACATTCTTATCCTACTGTTACTCTTCAGGAAGGTGAGGCTTAGAGAAGGGGCGACATTAACAGATTGGGCAGCCCGTCAATGGTAAAACGGGGTCTCTAAGCTGAGCATAAATTGTGCTTTCGGAAGTTTGATCGGGGAGTGGCCTGTAAAATGTATAAGAGAATGTACTAAAAGGAGGGAAACATTTAAAAGCTATTGCAGAAACACAAGTAGCAGATTAAGTTATAAATCTGAATGCAAACAACTCTCAGAACCATGATGTAGATCGCTGCTCTTCTCAGGAGGATAGAGGAAAAGGACGGGTCTGTGGATCTAAAAACAGGTTCTACTCAACTATGTGTCTTTCTCTTCATCTGACAGATACGTGAGTAACTGCCTTCATTTACCAAAAAGTCTGAGCACAACGTAAAATCATGCTACTCAACTGAACTGAAAAATGTTCCCTATTTTCCAGAAGTCTCTGAGCACCATGTGTGAGAGAACACGACAGAATAGAAACTGATTATGCAAAATGTGTGAGAGCGAACTGCAGCTCTTGGTGACATGTGGCAGCCTCACTGGGAAGGGAGAGCCGTGGAACTCTGGGTGCCGGCTCAGGCTGACGGTTGCGTGTCACAGGCTGAGAGGCAGGAGAGGGTTAAAATAGGAGTTTATGGGCTGTAGCTCATAGCCCTTGGAGCCATTCATGTGCTGCGTGCACATGCAGGAAGATATCCTGAGAGATGACACTACGCTGCGATACTCACATAGAGGCAAAGAGGAAAATGCCATTAATTTTCTTTGTTTGTTTGATGCTATGTCCCAGGGTCCTTACTTCTAGGCTTTGTAGATCTCTCTAAAGATATGAATATTCCATGAGAGACCCTCCCTCTCAATGTAAAAATTGCAGAAGCTCCTAAGAGGATTGTATTTGAGTTCTCCAGAAAAATGGAACCAAAAGAATATCTATCTATCAATATATAGATTTATTGTAAGGAATTGCCTCATGCAATCATAGAGACAGAGAAGTCCCAAGCTGGAGACCCAGGAGAGCTGATGGTGTAAGTTCCACCCCCAAAGCTGGTAGGCTGAAGACCCAAGAAGAGATGACGTTTCAGTTCATGTCTGAAGGCAGATAAAAACTCTGATGTGCTATAGCTAAAGGCAGCTGGTTAAGAGGAGTTCCTTCTTATTCAGGCTTTTTGTTCTATTCAGGCCCCCTATTGACTGTATGAGGCTCTTTCCCAACCAGGGAGGGCAATCTGCTTTACTCAGTCTACTGATTCAAATGTAAATTTCATCCAGAAACATCCTCACAGAAACACCCAGAATAATGCTTGACCAATTATCTGGGGGCTCCACAGCCCAGTCAAGTTGACACACAAAATCAACCATCACAAGAATGGAAATGGTCACAAGGTTGGATAAAGGAAGGATGGGAACGCAAAGGGGACAAGAGCTTTTAAGTACCTGAGAATCCCAGACAGAGCAGGAGATCAAAATGTCATTCTGAGGAAAAGCCTCAATTTGTCCAGCAAAGCTGTCTTGCACAGGGAGCTATCCAGGGTACTAGGCTGCTTCCACCTCTGATTCTCCCTGGCCTAGAGGCCAGAGCCTTCTGTTTTGTACCTGACATCTAGTCTCTACCGTGGACTTGACTTCAGTTCTAATTCATTGCAGCTTCCTCCCTCATCTGTGTCCTGAGGGACCTCACTGATCCCAGTAGCAATGACTTGCAAGCATCAAGCTCAGTCTGGTTTTGATAACCAACTGCACCCAATGCTACTTTCACTATGGTTTTAATAAGGGACAGCCTGTTTCTTGGATGGTTTCCAACAATAGTGGACATGCTCGCATGTGTGCACACAGATATACACACGTCATTAGACTGTGCAGCCATAAGGCTCGTATTTTTAGATGGATTTTTGCATAAGCACGTTTGAACTTATGTTCAAAATGTCAGATCTTGCTTTATGGTGATCTAACCAAAAAAAAAAAGAATCATATGTACAGATTTCTCTAATTTAGATACACATGAGTATATACAGAAGCTTGTAGCAGTCAGTGTACAAAAGAATATGTCATCAGAAAAGACTTGAAGAAATATAGAATGAACTCAGTAGATTGCTGTCTAATGCCTATTCTGGCCATGGGGAAATATACAAAGAGAAAATGATGGTAGCTTCTAGAACAGGCTGGTGATTTGAGCTTAGGAATCTTATTCCCTGCATCTTAATTTTGTTGTAAACGAGCAACTGAATGTCAAAGAGAGGGTGTCTCAGACTGAAAAGGCTCCCACTGGACAGGTCTGGGAAAATCTGAACATGAAAAAATTAAGTATAGTAATGAAATGTAAACCACTGAAAAAGACAGGAAATCATGCATCCGTACTGATAACAAATGGATAAATAATTCAGGGAGAAAAGAAAACTCTTGCTTACAGTTGAGTGCCAGAGACCAAGTAGTAAAAGTTGGAAAACTATTTTGCAAGCATCATGGTAAAGATGGAATCAGGAAAGTGTGTGTGTGTGTGTGTGTCTGTGTGTGTGTGTAACAGAGAGAGAGGACAGAGAGGTGGAGGAAGGAAGGGGAGTTTTCTGAAACACAGGGAACTCTTCCCTGAAATTTTGGCTGGCAGTGATGAGAAGGAGGCTGGTCATATTGGGCCTCAAAGAAAAATTGGGTTGGCACCAGACTACTTCTCCATTATTTAAAATATAGTAGATATTGAAAAAATCATGTAGAAGATTTGAAGGGATGGTGATTCATGAATTTTATACCAAGCCAAAGCATTGTTTTGAGAAGGAAACAGAATGATATTTTAAGCTATGCAATGACTTTTAAAATATACAACTCATATATTCTTTTTGACAATCACTCTAGGTAACTGAGTGATTAAGCAAAGTAAAGTATTCAAGAATGGAGCAGACCCAGTATAAAATCACTAAAAATGAGCCTTCAAACAGTTTAAACAAAAGTTATTCTAAATAATATTAATAAGTATGACTGAAGAAATGAAATGCAAATGTCACTAGTATTTCCTGCAGACAAAGATCTCAGCCTAAAATAAATGATAATAATAACAATTGAAAACTCTGAAATTCCATCTAAAATTCCATATTAACTAACAAAAATTGTGGTTGGAAGGGGGAGGGGGTGAGAAAGTGTGAATTAATTTCAACACTATAAACAGACATTATATGAGTCAGGAAACTAACAGGAAATGGGTAACTCACTCAAATGGTGAAATCAAGGAGAGATTAATGAAGAAATGATTTATCATAAACCTTATACAGGGTTACATGGAACCAGCAATAGATGATGAAACACCTTGGCAATGGTAACAGCAAGTAGCTGTTACCAACCCCTAAGCCTGAAGAGATAAGGGAAAGGAATGGTTTCTGGAACCTAGAGAGAGCTGGAGCTGGAGTAGTAACTGTAGAACTGGCTTTCCATCAGGAGCTGCTGCCTTCAAGAGAAGAGCACTGCCAACCCACAGCCTGACAGGAAGGGAACCAGGAGAGTAATAACGAGCTCTTTCCTCACAGCCTCCCATCTCTTGCCAAAGCCTCCCACTGACTGACCCAGCTGAGAGCCTGAGGATGGGGGAACCCAGTAGAAGGCCATAGAGGACAGCCTCTGAGCCTTCAAGCAGATTGGAGAAGGATGGAAAATGGACCCGAGGAGAAACAGAATATCTCACACAGACGACGATGAGAGATACTTTTAATTTATTAATATTCACATAAATAGAGGTACAAATTTTTTAAATACTAGAAAACCACTAGCATAGCATTTCTGAATTAATTTTTATAGAATAATTGTTTCACTAAAGGTTCACTGAAAAAGGGATTCTGTGATCAAATAAATTTGGTATATCCTGTATTCTACTTTTGGAGCCTAAAATTCATTAATAAACTAAAAATTATATGAAGAACTACAATAAGAAGCATTTTAAAATTTATATCATCCTGAATCCCCAAACTTACTTAATGAGAGAATTCTTTAGTTATAAATAAAAACACTTACAACCCATGAAACCTTAGGAAACGCTGTGCTATCAGGTTTAAGAGTATGAGGTCTACTTTACAAATCACAACCAACAAAAATATTCATAATAATACGAAAGTTTTTAAGGTAATTATAGCAAGGAGCCCTAAAAAATAGAAAACTTAATAACAGAAGACAAGGATATCAGTTATGCCCATATGTAAAGGACAAAACTCATAGAAAGACAAAAACTTCAAAAAAGAAAATCCAAAAGAATGCTGTCCTCAAGAAATACACTTAAAACTAAAGAAGGTTAAAAGTAAAGTTTTGAAAATCATATGTAATTGTAAAATACAAAAGGAATTTTCTTTTGAATTTGCCTTTGGCTGGGCATGGAGAGGGTAAGGGAAGAGTTTAAATGTTATAGCTAAAGTGTAAGAAGAGAGAGTTAATATTAAAATTGTGATATGTACATCTAGAAAGCTAGGCTATATTGGTAGGGAAAAGTATTATGATTTTTTAAAGTCTCCACCTTTTATGCTGTAAGAGTCATACCTGGTGGGTCAGTTTTAGTTTATACTTGAGGTCTGTAGTAGAAGCACATGATAAAGAAGAAGTCAAAAATCCCACCTTTCTCAGCTCCCCAGAATGGTGAGAAAATAAGGAGCCAGGAAGAGAAGAAACCAATGGTCAGACATGCGTCAAGATCGGCCCTTCCCAGGATCAAGTTTCAAGTTGGAAAGATATATTAGGTTAAGAAAAATGCTGATCACAGATGAGCTTGGCTGACCCACTTTCCTTTTGAGACTGTGGAAGGTGATTATTCACTGCCTGTCCTCACAACAAGCTGAGGGTGACCACATCAAGCTAAACTCTGATCGTGTGGTGAGGCAGAAAAAGCTCCGCAGGAACTTGCAGGTTAGGGATAAAATAAAGTATTTCCAGCGTGCCTTATGGAGAAATGCCATAGGTAGCTAGGAGTGCTATCTGGAAAGCTTGCCAGTGTGGGCTTTCACGCAGTGGCCCTATACTTGAGGCTGTGGGGCAGGTGGTTCGGGCTGGGGGAAGAATGGGAGTCCTAGCCCGTGAGTTCATGGGAACATGGGTTCCTTGGGCCAGTGAGACTGAAGTATATCCTAGTCATCAAGAGTAGATAACAGATGAATGGATAAAGAAGATGTTGTACATATATACAATGGAATATTACTCAGCCGTGAAAAAGAACAAAATAATGCCATTTGCAGTGATGTTCATGGACCTAGAGATTGTCCCACTGAGTGAAGTAAGTCAGACAGAGAAAGACAAATATCATATGATATCACTTATATGTGGGATCTAAAAAAATGGTACAGATGAACTTATTTGCAAAACAGAAATAGAGTCACAGACATTGTAGAAAACAAACTTATGGTTACCAATGGAGAAAGGGGGAAAGAGATAAATTGGGAGATTGGGATTGACATATATACACTACAATATATAAAACAGATAACTAGGGGCTTCCCTGGTGGCGCAGTGGTTGAGAGTCCACCTGCCGATGCGGGGGACACGGGGTCATACCCCAGTCCGGGAAGATCCCACATGCCATGGAGTGGCTGGGCCCGTGAGCCATGGCTGCTGAGCCTGCGCATCCGGATCCTGTGCTCCACAATGGGAGAGGCCACAACAGTGAGAGGCCCACGTACCGCAAAACAAAACAAAACAAAACAAAAAACAAAAAAAAAACCCAGATAACTAATAAGAACCTACTGTATAGCACATGGAACTCTACTCAATACTCTGTAATGACCTATATGGGAGAAGTATCTAAAAAAGAGTGGATATATGTACACATATATGCATATGTATAACTGATTCACTTTGCTTATAGCAGAAACTAATACAACATCGTAAATCAACTATACTCCAATAAAAATTATTTAAAATTAAAATAAAAATAGATAGACATTGCTCCCTAGACATGTTGCTACAGCTCCAATAGAATAACCAGGAATGGAACCAGTTGAATCTCTGTTCACTAGTTCTGGCTAGTGGCTAGTAAAAATCCACTGCTCACTTGACTCACACTCAATCTTTCCTCTGCAACCACAGGGATAGGAAAAACACATCACTGCCTCAACACTCAGATACCATCTAGGAGAGAAGTGGGAGGGATGTAGTGACCAATTGTTTTAATTTCCCTGGAACTGAGAGGTTTCCCAGGATGCAGGACTTTTAGTGCTAGAACTGAAACACTTTGGAGGCAAACTACTACATATTGGTTACCCTAAGGGGATGCAGAACTCTGAAAGATTGGATACTACGTTCTCATCCAAACAAAAATTGAGCTAATTCAAGAGACAGTTTAAACTGATGCAATGGAATGATTCATCCAAATTGGGCTAAAATTTAGTCTCTGATCCCCCCTCTCTTCCACTGGTCTTCAGCACTTGAGATCAGAGCAATTACAGACCAGTTTTGCTGTACATCTGAATGTGATGTGATATATCATACAAAAGAAAAACCATCACAATAATAGCAAAACTAAATAAACAGCACCACCAAAATAGAGTGGAAAAAAACCTGCTTATTCTTGTGAAGGATTAACTGGTACAGAATTTGCTCACCTGCTGTTACAACTGGAAAAGCAGATAAATTATATGAAACAACTGTTTTCAGACACTGAAAAATAGGAAGCGCAGGACGATGACCTCTAGAGGAGGAAAGCGAATGAGTGAGTCCTGTGATTGCTGCAGTTTTCACCTGGAGGCAGTTTCCAGGCCATAGCACAGGTTGGGGAAACCCAAACACAACACAGCAGTCTTGTTGAGTTAAGAAAGCCAGAGATGAAGTGCAGGGAGGATAAGGCAGCTACATCTGTGGACATACGCTGGAGGAGAGGGAGGGACAGAGAGAGAGGGAGAATATAAATGCTCCAGAGATGTGCAGAGAGGTCTCTTGATTTTTGGGGGGCTGAAAAAGTTTGGTAAAGAACCACCAAAAAGAAGCTGAAAATTTCCCAAGCTTACATAGGACTGGGAATAGGTCACATTCCCACCTGTCAGAGGGAAAAGACTGTGTAATAAATGGGCATTGGGTACAGAGTTCAGAAAAGGCTCTCCCTAGCAGTGAGGCTAAATTAGTCCTAGACTAAAGGTTTCTCAGGTTTATTAAAAGCAAGCCATGAAAGAATCAAACTGATGTGAAGTGACTTAACTGCATGCATAACGAAGTCCCACACTAAATGAATACAACACAATCTAGCAACCAATAATGTAAAGTTCACAACGTTTAGTATCCAATAAAAATATTAACAGGCATGCAAAGTATCTAGGAAAATATGACACCCCTAATGAGAAGAAAATAATCAACAGAAACAAACCCAGAAACAGCAGAGCTACTGGAATTAGCAGACAAGGACCTTAAAACAGCTTTATGAATCTTGTAAATATGGTCAAGAATATTATGAAAAAGATGAACATGATGAGAATAGAAAGGAAAGACTAAAAAAGAACTAAACAGAACTTCCAGAAATGAAGAACTCTATAATTGAAATGAAAATTACAGTGAATAGGATTAACAGCAGATTGGACATTGT
Source organism: Orcinus orca (assembly GCF_937001465.1). Taxonomy (NCBI): domain Eukaryota; kingdom Metazoa; phylum Chordata; class Mammalia; order Artiodactyla; family Delphinidae; genus Orcinus; species Orcinus orca. Next base: position 92,958,961 of record NC_064568.1, on the reverse strand, counting down.
GGTAAACTTGGAAACATAGCAATTGAAGCTCCTAAAATGAAATAAATATTTTTAAAAGCCTGAAAAAAGTGAACATACCATCAGGGATCTGTGGGAAAATATTGACAAACTTGACATATGTGTAATCAGAGTTCCAGAGGAAAGGTATGAAAGAAGGAATAGGAGAATATTTGAAAAAATGCTGACTAAATTTTTTCAAAACTTGATGAAAAGTATAAACTTACAGATTCAAGAAGGTCAATGAACTCAAGCAGAAGAAGATGAAGGAATTGACACTAGGGCATATTATAAGCAGATTACTTAAAACCAGTGACAAAAAGAAAACTCTAAAAGCAGCAAGGAGAAAAAAAAAGACAGTATATTCAGAATAACAAAATAAGTATGGCAGCAGACTTCCTGTCAGAAATAAAGCAACTTAGACAACAGTGGAGCAACACCTTCACAAACAAAACAAAATGCTATCAACCTAGAATTCTATTCTAAGAATATCTTTCAAACTGAAGACAAATAAAGACTTTTCAGACAAGTAGAAGCTAAGAGACTTTTTGCCAGTAGTACTGTGCTACAAGAAGTTTAAAGAAAGTTCTCTGAGTGGAAAGAAATTAATATTACATGGAAATTTGGATCTATATATAAAAATGAAGGAATAAAAAGTGTGAGAAATGAAAAATATGTGGGTAATTATAAAAGACAATGTTTTATTCTTTTAAAGGGCCTTTAAAAGATAAGTGCTTAAAGCAAAATTAATAAATAAAATATATTTGGGGGTTGATGATATATAGAAGTCAAATGTATGATAACAGTGGTGTAAAGGAAAGGAGAATAGAAATGAAAGTATACTATTGTGAGGCTCTTACATTATACAGGAAGTGATATAACAACAGTACTTGAATATAGACGGTGATAAGTTAAAGTTGACACCTTGGAGCCAACACTAAAAAATAAAACAAAGGACAATAGCAATAATGGAGATGGAATCCTGACTAATACTCAGTTAATGCAAAAGAAGGCAGGAAAAGGAAAAAAGTAACCAAGAACCTATGGGACAAATGCCAAGGTGATATATTTAAATCCAATAAAATAAAATATTACATTAAATTTAAGTGGTCAATATATTCCAATTAAAAGGCAGAGATTGTCAGACTGGATCACAATGCAAGACCTAACTATATGCTACAAATAAGAAACTCATTTTAAATATGAAGATGCGTATAGGTTAAAAGTAAAAGCATGGAACAGATAGACTATACAAATAGTAATTAAAGAAAGTTGCATCAATGGGCTATATTAATATCCAACATAGCAGACTTCAGAACAAGGAATATTATGAAAGATAAAAGGAAAGATTTCATAATAGCAAAGGGATAATTTCATAGAGGAAGACATAAGAATCCTAAATGTATATGCACTTCATAGAGCAAAACACAGATGAAGTGAAAACTGATAGAACTGTAAGAAGAAATAGGAAAATCCACAATTATAGTCAGGATTCCAATACCTCTCTCTCAATAATTGATATGGCAAATAGGCAGAAAATCTGTAAGAGTTTAGAAGACTTGAACAACACTATTAACCAGTTTGACCCAACTGACATTTATAGAATAAGCCATCCTACAACACCAGCAGAATCCACATTCTTTTCAAATGTACATGGAGAATTCATCCAGATGCACCACATCCTGGGCCATCACACAAGTCTTAATGAACTTTAAAAGCATTAGGATTATGAAAAGTATGCTCTCCAATGACAAAATAGGTTCTCTGGAATTCACTGAAATAGAATTTAACCTTTGCACACTGACATATTTTCTAATGTGACGAGAAGTGCTCATTTAGTTGTCAAAAGAATCAGAAACACAATTCAAACTAACTGAAGCAAAAAGGGAATGAATTGGCTTATGCAGCTGAAAAGAACATGGAGCTCACAAGGTTGAAGAGAAATCGATAGGATAGGGATGTAGAGATTAACACTTGGGACTCAATGCCATAGGTCACAGTGTTGTTCTGCTCTGTTTTTCTCATTTATACCAGTCTCTGTACAGTTATTCTCAGGACAGTCTCAACTAACATGGTGGGAAGATAACCCCAGATTGGGATTGTCACTTCCAGCAGTTCCAGTGTCTATATATCAGTCCCAGGGAGGGATGCTGATCAGTCAAGCTTGGTTCACCTTCCTACACCTGTGGTTGGGAGGCAGGCTCTGATAAGAGGATGAGAGAAGAAATCTTGTTGGGAAGTTCACAACCAATAGCCGTCATTGTCTACTATAGAGAGTAGTCTGAAAAAGAAGCGATGCTTGATCTGAGTGTTTTTTTTTAAAGGCATTTGTAGTGTGGATAAGATCATCTCAGTTTGCAAAGCTTGTATGCTCATAGGCTGACAAAATTGCAGGAGGTCCACCAAAAAGTTTTAATAGATGGTAATCCCCAGTCTTCTCCAAGCATGGGACCCTATTAACAACCAGGTGTCAGGAAGTGATTTTTCCATTAAAAAGAGCAGGAGATGAAGATGGGACTGGTAAGCCACATACGTTCTATAAAAAGTGGTTAAAGAGCTCAAGAGTAGAGCTTTGTTTATTCTAGATGGTTAATTCAGCTAGTCAAGACAGCACGTCTGCCTCTTAACCCTCTTGTCTCTAAAAAAGGAGCAAACTCTATGGAACCTTCTTCTCTTCCTCAACTCAATGTTTTTGGAATTGCAAGAGACCTACCCTCTATCCTCCTGCATAAACCCTGCCCCTGGTCCCCTAAACCTATTTTTGAAAGAACCATTTGGTAAAGTAGCTTCCTCTCCTTCCTCTATAAAAGGCCACGAAGAACAGGGTCCATTTTCTTCATACCCATGCTGAGCTCATTCTAAAATGATATTCAAGCAGCTATTAGAAAGCTGCTATTTACCATTTACTAGCTGTATTAGTTTCCTATTGTCAGTATAACAAATTAACACAAACTTAATTGCTTAAAATACAAACTTATTCTCTTACATTTCTCGAGGTCAGAAGTCTGAAATGGGTCTCAAGTCCCATAAAGTAGGGTTGCGATCTTTCCAATTAAACAAGTCTGAGACTTAGAGAATGAACTTTTAGTTACCAGTGGGAAGGGTAGGGGAGAGGGATAGATTGGGAGTTTGGGATTGACATGTATGCACTGCTATGTTTAAAATAAAACGCCTTTCCATGAAAAAAAAGTCTGAGAAGTCCAGCTGGTTGGTCATTTGCATTTAGCCCCCTATATGCCATAATAACAATGGAAATTGCCCTGCCCTGGAAGTGGCTCCTGGCCCAAATTGGGTGCCCTATCGGGTCTTAGATGGTGATACCAGACCAAGTCCCTGTGCCCCAGAAACTAACATAGGCTTTTCTAATTGATCCCGAGAAGGAGGGCAAGTCCTGAGTCCCAGCGTCAGGAATTGGGGCTGCATAGGAACAAGAGGTGGTGGAAGGGATGGATATCTTGGCATAATGGCCACAGAGGCTGGAACAGCTACCTCAGCTGGAGGAGTTAAGGTTTGAAACGACATATCCTCACCCTCGTTCTCTTCCTTTTCTTATTTTCTCTGATGTAATAGCACAAATGCTTGCACATAAAGGATTTCATCATTCTTCCCTGCTTCTTCACAAAATAGATGTAGAGTCATTCAAAAGCCACTGTAAAACCATTAAAATGATGCCTTTTTGCTTTGGCATCAACCAACTGGGAATACAATGCAGCTGAAAAGAAAATTGGTTACTGCTGTGACATACAATTTAATTACTAAAATTATGACTGATATCATTTACCAGATATACCAGAATTTTAGGAGTTCCATATAATTTCTAGAATGTGTATATTAATAACGTTTTACCCATATGATACAGTCTAAGAAGTGTTATCACCATTTATTTGACAATGCTTCTCACGTGAGTTAACATACCAAATAAGCCTAGTTAGTTTAATATTACGCTCTCTCATATGGAGAGAGAGGAAATAATTTGAGGTGTTTCAGGGACCCTTTGGAAAACCCCAAAGTCAGCCAGAGGTCAAATGAACTTCATTTAGAATTTGATCTTTGGGAATTTTGTCAAAAATTTCAAAACGTTTTAACCAGTGATAATAAAAGATCACAAAGGCAAATACAGATCACTTAAAGAAACTCACAGTTATCAAAAGCAGTTCAATATTTAAAGAACTTTGTCCTCTTAGAGAATCAAATTCAGGCTTTGTACCACTTTACCTTTAAAATTCATTTTCTTAATTAAGTTCAATCTTATCTTAGCCAATCCTGACCATGACAAAACTGTGTGCCTCTTCCACAAACCTTCCATAACTTTCTGTATCCATATTTATCTGTCTCTCACTTTCTCTTCCCCTTAGAAACAACCAGCTCTAGGACAATACCACCTTTTTCCCTTTAACAAAATGCATTTTCATTCCTCATACCTTCTTCACTGAAAACACACATTCTACATCTTTGCATACTGAAATGTTTCTCTTATAATTCTTAACCTTAAAACCTTAATCTCTAGTGAAAACCAAGGAGCAAGTAATTGTCAACTGTTTGTCATACCAGCATTTCCTGATTGACAAAGTTATGCTTAAGTCTTCCTCTCCTAGGAAGGCAAAGGTAGGAAAACTTGGACCTGCCCAGCAATTAATGTTCTAATGTTTTATTCTATTTAAAATGACCCAGACGGTCAATGAATTCTCTTCATTCAACTTAGTTTAGTTTTAAGTTACAAAAATCTGGAGAGACTATTTTAGATAGACATTCAAGACATTCCCAAGACATAATTATTCCTATGGAGTAAAACTCGTACACCTCATTTACCTCTATTTTATTTACTTAAAAGCTTTGTCATATTAGTTTTCTTGCTGACAAACTCTGTAACAGGAATAATAAGGTCTTATTTGATTTCTAGTAAACATAGGTACAATAAAAGCATTCTATTTAATGCTGATGACTGTAAAGACACGTCCATATTAATCACACCAACAAACTTAAGCTAACTTTAATACCAGATATTAATTCAATACTGAATATTTCCTAGATCACATGAACACAAAATTCATTCTGGCCTGTTTCTTTTATATTTGAATGTTTATATAAGGGCTTAGTTTCCTTTAAGCTAATTAAATAGACCTCTTTTACAAATTAACTTTGGCGATGCCACGCATCTATAACACATGTACAAACAAACACAGGGACCTCACAGTTTCCATTCCAAAATTCCAGCCATGAGTCAGCTACAACAATGTAAAACCCATCAGTTACAAAAGAAGTTGGATTCAAATTGGGTTTCTTTCTGGCAGATGGGACAAGTCAAGGTCACTTGCCTAGATCACTAAAGCGTTTTTACTAATATTTATGGAAAAGACTTTTATGTCTATTTGCAGCTTTTGGTGATTTTAGGAACCAAGTGGAACCTTCCTCTTCTTCCTGGGAATGTCCCCTCTAGGCTAAGAACAGAAAGTGTTTCGTTTTGTTTTCCTGTTCCTTTCCTCCATTTGACATCAGTAAAAGTTTTAAATATCACAAAGCTGATTTGGCTATAAATGGAGAAACAGTACCAAACAAAATGAAATGAAAAACCCAAAAGGACAAACAGAAAATCCTAAATAAACCTTCAAGTTTGGTCTTGGGGTTTTACATATACCAACGACACAGGAGACCACAATGTAATTAACACATCAAGGGTAGTAGTACATGGTGCACAGGGTCCCAGGATAACCCTTTCTAAACCCCTTGTGGAGATCCTAATAGGTAGTGTGGCCACACGTTGTTTCAATAAGATATCATCCTCCTCTCAGCTGTAATCAGATCACTTATCCAAAACGCACCTCAGAGGACTTTGTTTAGGGATAGTTGAAACATTTCCCATTTTTAAAGACAGAAATTCAAGACAAACAAAATACAAGTGGCACACACAAATGCTAGCATCCAAAGAAACAAACCAGTTCAAAAATCAGGTAGAAGTCCAACAACTCTTTCCTCTTTCCAACAGGGTACCCCACTCAAATACAAAACAAACTGGCTTATTCCAGAGAAAAAGCCCCAAACGAAGAGAAAATGCAACTATTTCCCCTCTCCAACAGGGTACCCCAAACAAACTGGCTTACTCTGCAGAAAAAGCCCCAAACAGAGAGGAAAAAGTTTCCGGCTGTACACACCAGAGCGACTTACCCTTCTGTATGGAGTCTGTCAGCTCCCAAATGTCGATTCCTTCCTCCAACTGCCAAGCGCTGGGGAAGCGGGGGCTGCTTTGGGGAATTTTGTTTTTGTTTTTGTTTTGTTTTGCGGTACGCGGGCCTCTCACCGTTGCGGCCTCTCCCGTTGCGGAAAACAGGCTCCGGACGCGCAGGCTCAGCGGCCATGGCTCACGGGCCCCGCCGCTCCACGGCATGTGGGATCCTCCCGGACCGGAGCACGAACCCGCGTCCCCTGCATCGGCAGGCGGACTCTCAACCACTGCGCCACCAGAGAAGCCCTGCTTTGGGGAATTTTGAAGGAAAGAGCCCAGGACAAGTGGCCTGCGGCAGCTGCTACGGCCTTAGCCGAAAACTCCCCAACTGGGGCCAGCAGGCCACAAACAGCAAGGCTGCTGGCTAGCTGCTTGAAAATTCATTACCGAATCTAAGCTCACCTGTACTGTTCGCTGCACGACAGGCCAATAAATCGAGCGATGAATTGTTGAGGCCAGGAATAGCGACCTTATTCAGAGAGCCGGCTGACCGAGCAAATGGTGGACTCACGTTCCAAGGAACCATCTTGCCTGAGTTAGAACGCAGGCTGCTTTTATACTAAAAGGGGAGGGAGTAAAGTAAAACATCTCCTAGTTCCAGGTAGCCTCCAGAGGGGATGTGTTAATTTCTTCCTGCCTGCAGTCCTTCACGGGGGTGGGGTGAGGGTGGGGGGCTTTGGGGGGGGTTGGGGGGTGGGGTGTCTGGTCAGGATGTTTCCTGTGAGCTATACAAAGGTTTTTCAGCTTTATATTCATTACCTGGGAGGCAGGGTACCCAGAGATGGGCCATTATGTATAATTTTAGCTTATAGGAAACATCCCTTTGGTGAATAACTTGCAATAGACTATAAAGGTTCTTCCCTATTACTGAAGGGACAAGTGCTGAAGATAGCTCACATTCAGAGTTTCAGATTCAACTCCCGCCTCTTCCCTCACTCTAAATCCACAGAAAAATTCTATTTGGGATGATATCCCCTGTGCCCATGCTTCCTGTGGCAGAGTCAGCTCTTTGCTCACAGAAAAATCTGTGTCCTTATTTCCCATTGTATAATTGTCACTGAGCAGTAGCATCTTTGAGTTTCGGAGCAGCCAAATGGCTGAGCTCTTTGTAGTGAACTAGAACCTCTCAGGGAACACTCTTCTTGCTCTTTTCCAGTTGGCTGTTGGTTTCCAAGGACTCAGACCCTCCTGGATGGAAGAGCCATGATATGGAAGGAGCCTGGGCCCCCTGAATCACCACTGGGTGAAACCTGTCTACCCACCAGGAAGTCTTCACTGGACTGTTAAACATGTAGAAATTAACTCCTATTGTGTTAAGCCACTGACATTTTATAATTTACGTACGGCTACTAATACTTGAAAGTAATTCTAAGTCAACAAGGGGTAGCGCTGGAGAATTGTTAGAATTCTCTGCATCTCTACCTAAGACTGAGCAAACATCCACTTCTGCTGAACTCTATAAGCCAAAGGTGTAGCAAATGATTGCGCATAGGTTGTTTAGCCTGCTGAGGGTTAATTACTCTGATACTTTTGCATGGGGAAAACACAAAAATGAGGAAAGAGGTTACTGCCATTTTCTCCCTTTAATTAATTAATATACTTAGATATGTAATATATTTAAATAATATGTACATATTATATATAATAAATATATATTATATATAACTAAATATAAATAAATTACATATATAGGATATGTATATGGGTGTGTGTATGTGTGTATATATATATAAAACAAGAGTAGCCCTGCATTGCAAGGGATAAGGAAAGTTTACAAGTTTGCTCAGGGGCTTAAAATTCTTAGGTCCATCACTGAGTTATAAATTTGCTGCTATATAATAAATAATCAGAATGAGGGAAATAAAGATTTCTCTGTGGTACATGAGTCTGAAGTTTGGAGAATAGAGGGGATATATTGTGAATCATATTCTCATAGGTGAGGATTTGAAAACGGCAAATTTGACTTATACTGGTAAAAGGCAGTTTGCCAGCCACAGAATTTTTGGGTAATTTCATAGGCTGCTAATCAATTTCAGAGGAGTGCAACACACAATAGGTAGGAAATAACGTGGAAAGAGGTGAGGGGCAGGACCCTTCATAGCAAGGAGAGAAAAATCCATGGCGTTACTCTGTGTCACTCCAGCTTCATAGTTCTCAATTTACAAATTAGTTACATTTCAAGGTTCATTGTCATTTATTCATTCTTTCATTCATTCATTTAATAAATGTTTATGTAGTAGCACAGCTATAGCTTTGGAGATAAAATGATAAATAAGATAAGGTCTTGCTATGAGAACAAGTATACTACTCTGGATATACAAACGAATAATTGTGATACAAGAAAATTTTCATGACGAAAGTATGAAAGTCAGCTGTTTGGAAAAAAGGACATGTTGTCTTCAATAAATAACTGTATTGAAAATGGCTGGAATATAAAACCAAAGGACCAAAGCCTGTTTGACCCATAATGTACCTAAGACACAGTTAAAAAAAAAAAAAAGGATTATTTCAGCTACCTCTTATGGTCTTTCATTTTACCATCTTATTTTCATGAAAGATTAAGACAGAGTAAGCAACCCTGAACATGAGTAACCTGTTATCATTCTATATTTAAATAGAATAAAATCTTAACACATCAGATGCTTCTCTAGCTCTTCCATATTACAGAATTCCATTGTATTAGATGAAGTATCCAAATTCTTCATTTTCTAGATAACACAAAGTCTTCACTTGAGGGAGGGAGATGGTCATTGCCAAATAAACCTAGATCAGTGGGTGGGAGTGTCTGGAGACCAGCAGCTTTGGAGCGGCCTTAAGGTACCTCGGGGGATCTGAACTCCTGTGTCCTCCCAGCTGGTAGAGTAAATGAGAAGACAGTTCTGAGCAACTGTGTCATTCAGGCTTCTGGCAGGAAACAGATGCACACTCAACCAAGATTCTGAGAAACTTTATTGAAGGGACAATTTACAGAGGTATGGGCAGGGCTAAAGCTACCAACAAGCAATGCTAAAGCACCCAGAGGCTGACAACACTAGGAAGCTGTTTCCATCTCTAGATGTGAAGGAGTGTCTTAGTCAGGAGAAAAAATTAGACAGAGAAACAAAAGGATATATATGTATGTATTGTACGGAATTGGCTCACGCAATTATGGAGTTTAAGAAGCTACAGGATCTGCAATCGGCAATCTGGAAATCCAGGAGAGCTGGTGGGTCTGAGTTCCAGTCCGAGTCCTAGACCGAGTCTGAAGGCCTGAGAAGCAGGAGAGCCAATGGTGTAAGTTCCAGCCTGAGTGTGAGTTCAAAGACAGTCAGAGAGAAGTAATTTTCTCTTACCTCAGACTTTTATCCTGGCCATCAAAAGATTGGATGAGGCCACACTCTGGAGGGCAATCTGTTTTACTTAATCTACTGATTCAAATGGTAATCTCATCCAGAAACATTCTCACAGACACACTCAGAAATAATGCTTAACCAGATATTTGGGCACCCCACGGCCTCATCAAATTGACATGTGAAATTAACCACGACAGAGGCAAAGGATGAATAGTGTTCTCAGAGCCTTGCATGAGCTGGAGTAGCGAGTCTTGAGAAAGGATCTGTGGTCGAGAGAGGTACAGCTGCTATCAGAACAGCTCCCAGGCAGGGAGGAAGAGGAGTGAATAAACACCCCATTCTTTCTCTCTGCACACCCATCTTCTGCCACTGCATTCCATTGGCCCAACCCAACCGAAAGCCAGTGGACCTTGGAGTCTGAGTGATACAGTCAGTGGTGTAGGGCAGCCTCCTGGGGCTCAGAGCAGGCAGACGAAGAGGAGAATAGGAGGAGGGGCAAATGGAGACTACCCAGCACAGAAACTCCAGAGCTTTTTGGGAAGTACTTAGTAAGGGAAAAGACGGTCACTTATAGCCAGGGAGGGCTTAGAGTCATTTTAGATCTTAGCATTAAACAAAATGAAGCATCAAACCAAAGAGGGACTTATTTCATACCACGTATATAAGTTTCGGGCATACAACTGCATATGAATGCATTTATTAGTTAGAGATCTATAATTCGGAGAATGTATCTGTGTGTACATATCTCCTCTTTAAGGCTGTAAGCTATTGTAGGGAAAAGACTATCTTAGAGTTTTATTTTTCCAACAGTGCCTTGAACATGGTAGGTTTCCATAAATATTTGCTGAAGAACTATTTCCACTTCTTTTCTTTGAATCTCATAGGAGCTGATGAAATGCAATATAAGAAAACAAGACAGGTCTCCTAAGTGTCATATGGAATCAGCCAGGGAGACTTTTAGCACAGCAGGTAGTGAGGATGGAACTAAGTTGCTTTGTCTAAGACTTCTTAGAGCTCATTCATTCCACAAATATTTACGGAGCAGCCATGCTGTGCCAGACAGTGTGTTAGGCTCTTAAGATACAAAGATAACGTTTTCAGGAAGAAATCTATTAAGTACCTGAACTGCTCATTTTGTTGACATGCAACCAGCCAATTTCCACACAGCTGTTTGGGCCAGCCTTACAGACATCTGAATCAGTTAAGGCAATGAGATGAGCTGCTCTGACCCATGTATTCTAGCCCCGTAGAAAAAGCCTTCATTTTGCTGTCCACAGCCTTACAGCAGATTTATTCCTTGACTGAACTTGGGTAACACAGACACAGTGCTATGGGTCATGACCACACAAGTTTAATTAAGCTATGGCTATACCACTTACTCAAAGCTCCTCCCAAGACTTGGGCCCAGTGATGAGGGGCCCTTGAAACTGAGGAGTTCAAGTAAGAAGAGTAGTCACAGAATAGTTAGGCTTTCTTTACTAATGTCAAATGCCAGCACCTCCCTTGGGGGAGCATCTTTTATATCTGCAGAAAAAACAATGTCCCCCATCCATTCATTTCAACTGGCTTCCCCTTCTGGACCCTGAGGCATGAAAAGCTGCTGTTTAGAAGCCAGGAAAATTCAGTGGGGAAAGGAAATCTCTTCAAGAAATCGTGTTGGGAGAACTGGGAAACCACATACGGAAGAATGAAATTAGACCTCTATCTTAGACCACTCACAAAAATTAACTTGACATGGATTAAAGACTGTGATATTTTGATTTATAATAAGAAATATATATATATTTGGTCTTTGCCCTGTTCCTGGCACAGTTTCTAAAACGCTTGGAATTTCTTAAATGATGAGAGACATAAAGGTGTCTTTTGTTATGTTAATTAGGTGACTTATGGAAAGCCCAAGGTAACCGAGGATGGGACTGGTTTCCTGGGGAACCAACCAAATGGTTAGAAGGTTGCAAATGGTTAGAACTGAAACTTCAGTCCCACCCTCAGACCTCCTGGAGGGGACAGGGGCTGGAGATTGAGTTCAGTCACCAATGGCCAATGATTTAATCAATCATACCTATGTAATGAAGCCTCCTTAAAAATCCCAAAGGGTAAAAAAATAAAAATAAAAAATAAAAAAATCCCAAAGGGTGGGGTTTGAGAGCTTCCAACATGGTAAACATATGGAGATGCTGGAAGTGTGACACACTCTGAGATGGCATGGAAGCTCTGAGCCCCTTCCCACATACCTTGCCCTATGCAACTCTTCCATCTGGCTCTTCGTGAGTTATATCCTTCTATAATAAGCTGGTACAGTAATCTAGTAAGTAAAATGTTTCTCTGAGTTCTGAGAGTGACTCTAGAAAATTAATCAAACCCAAGGAGGGGGGTTGTTGGAACCTCTGCTATATAGCCAATTGGTCAGAAGCACAGGTGACATGATGGGCTTGCAACTGCATGTGAACTGGGAGAGGGGGAGTCTTGTAGGACTGACCCTGTGAGATCTGATATTATCTCCAGGTAGATAGCATCAGAATTGAATTGAATTGAATTGTAGGACACCCAGCTGGTGTCAGAGTATTGCTTGGGTGTGTGGAAAAAACCCACACACATTGGAAAGACTTAAAAATGAGAACTGAAACTGTAAAAAAAAAAAAACCTCCTTGACACTGGTCTTGGCAATGATACTTTGTATACCACAGCAAAAGCACAAGCAGCAAAAGCAAAAATTAATAAATGGGACTACATCAAACTACAAAGCTTCTGCACAGCAAAAAAGAAAAAATCAACAAAATGAAATGACAACCTATAGAACGGGAAAAAATATTTGCAAATGATTTATCTGATAAGGGGTTAATATCCAAATTATATAAAGAACTCATACAACTCAATAGCAAACAACCCAAACAATAAGATTTAAATTGGGCAGAGGAACTGCATAGACCTTTTTCCAAAGAAGACATACATATGGTTAACAGATATATATGAAGACATCCTCCACATCACTAACCATCAAGGAAATGCAAATCAAAACCACAATGAGATGATCACCTCACACCTATTAGAATGGCTATTATCTAAAATACAAGAGATAAGTGTTGGTGAGGATGTGGAGAAACGTGCACTGTTGGTGGGAATGTAAATTGGTACAGCAACTATAGAAAACAGTATTACGTTTCCTCAGAACGTTAAAAATAGAACTACTGTATGCAATCTGATTTCTGGGTATATATACAAAGGAAATAAACATAAGATATTGGGCTTCCCTGGTGGTGCAGTGGTTGAGAGTCCGCCTGCCGATGCAGGGGCCATGGGTTCGTGCCCCAGTCTGGGAAGATCCCACATGCCGTGGAGCAGCTGGGCCCGTGAGCCATGGCCGCTGAGCCTGCGTGTCCGGAGCCTGTGCTCTGCAACGGGAGAGGCCACAACAGTGAGAGGCCCGCGTACCGCAAAAAAAAAACCCAAAAAACAAAAAACAAAAAAACACAAGATATTGAAGAGATATCTGCACTCCCATGTTCATTGCAGCATTACATATAAAATGGAATGTTATTCAGTCATAAGAAGGAAGGAAATTCTGCTGTTTGCGACAGGGATGTATCTTGAGGTTATTAAGCTAGTGAAATAAGTCAGAGAAAGACAAATACTGTATAAAATCATTTACATGTGGAATTGAAGAGACAAACGAACAGAACCAGAGGGTAGAATGGTGGTTATAGGCCCTGAGGTGGGGTGGGGGAAATGGGGAGATGTCAAAGAGTACAAACTTGCAGTTATAAGATGAATAAGTTCTTGGGATCTAACTGTACAGCAAGATGATTATAGTTAATAATACTGTATTACATAGTTGAAAGCTTCTAAGAGAGTAGATCTTAAATGTTCTCAGCACAAAAAAGAAATGATAGGTTGTGACATTGAAGTGTTGGCTATGGTGGTAATCATTTTGCAATATACAAGTATATTAAATCAATGTGTTGTACACCTCAAACTTACATAATATTATATGTCAATTATATCTCAACAATGCCGGGGACAGGGGGAAGAAAAGCCACTGTTTACTTGAGCGGGTTCTCTCAGAGCAATACAGCACTGTTTTCCAAGTTCCTTTTCTAGAACCTTGTCTTTCTTCCATAATGCTGGGAAAGTGGATTGGAGTCCCCTGCTGTTTGTGTCAAATAGCAATTCTTTTATGTTGCTCCATGATAAATACTGCTCAGACATTTTGAGTCAAAACTGTGAAATATCCCTTATTGCCTTGCCATTATCCATTCTATTACTAGATTTAAGACTTGTGAATAATACCATATGTGACCTTGGTTAGAGGTTTCTTTTTTTAACCAGGACAAAAACCAGTTGAGTGATCTCTTCAAGTAGGGTGTGTCAGTATTTGAACATTCTACATACTTGTTAAGAATCTCTATTATTTGATCTCAAAAATTTCTGTAACAGGATGGAATATATTTTCTCCAGAATTTAACTTTATGCTCATTATATCTATCATGGGCTCTGAGACACATATTAGAATGACTGAACTAATGTCAGTCAAAGGTTTACCCTGAGTAGTGTCGATCAAAATTGAGAATTTGCCAGCTTGCTTAATATGATCATTAGTAATATCTTTTAATTAACTTTCTGATAGTCTCATTAGTTGAACTTCTGGTTTAGAAATGAGAAAAATATGGATGACATGTCTTCCCTGTCTATTTTCAAATTTTTTTTTTTTTGGCGGTACGCGGGCCTCTCACTGTTGTGGCCTCTCCCATTGCGGAGCACAGGCTCCGGACGCGCAGGCTCAGCAGCCATGGCTCACGGGTCCAGCTGCTCCATGGCATGTTGGGTCTTCCTGGACCAGGGCATGAACCCATGTGCCCTGCATCGGCAGGCGGACTCTCAACCACTGCGCCACCAGGGAAGCCCCTATTTGCAGATTTTTGACTCAAATTAATGTAGCTTTTATTTTATAGATACCTGTATATATATTTATATATTATAAGCTTTTTGTATTGGGAGATATTTTTATATTTGTTTCTGCCCCCAATAAAGCATTCCCAAATACAGTAACTTTATATATAATAAATACTCCACAAATGTTTGTGGAATTGAATCTATACGAGTTTTTTGAAAATGATAACATGCAATAACAGGAATAAAATATTCAGCAGAAGACTTGAAGGTAAATTTGAGAATTTCACTCAGAAAGTATGAAAATAAGACATAGACATGGAAAATAGAAGAGAAAACAAAATTAGAGACTCAAAGTTCTAGTGAGAGAGAAAAATACAAAAATGAAAGGGGATATTATCAAATAAAAAATTTTAAGAAGTGAAAAACATGTATTTACAAATTTAAAGGGCCCATTGAGGGCTAAAGTGAATGAAGAAAAAACTCACAACAATTCACATAATTGTGAAGTTTCAGAACCTGGAATAAGGAGTAAGCTTAAAGGCTGTTAGGGGAAAAAGAAGGTCAAAGACCAATGATTAGTAATCATATGGAGCTGCCTTTTGAACAGCAAAATAGGTAGCTATAAAACCACAAACTGGTACTTTGAAAATTCTGAGGAAACATTAGTCCAACCTAGAATTCTGTACAACAAAACTATTATTAATCAGTATCAGAAGAAAATAAAAACATTTTGGGGCATTCAAGTTCTCAAAAATCTGCTTTCCATATATCCTTTCTCCTGAAGCAAAAGGAAGATGTGTTCCACCCAAGCAAAGGAGTAAACCAATAAAGAGGAAGACAGGCAACAAGAGATCAACACAGGATCACAGAGACTTTTTAGTATTGTGGCAAAGAGAAGGTCCAGGATGAAAGCCACATGTTAAGCCCAGGGGCCCAGAGTTCAGATTAAATCAGGAGGTTAAAGAGTTTCAGGAGACATACTGATGAGGGAAAAATTAAATGGATACAATTCTTTATCATTTGCTCATGCTAAGATGATTTATTTTACATCTGTATAGGAGTGCTTAGAGAAGACAATCATGGTTTACATTGATGAAAACACCAAGGCAACTATCAGCTCCAGAAAAAACCCCAAAAATTTGTATAAGAAACTAAATATATTTATATCATGTTTTGTATCTCAGTTTGAACAATTTTAACATAATCATAATAACTATTGCTGGGAACATGAAGGAAAAGAAATTATGTGTATGTAAATGTATGGAAAAGAGAGTGTAAGAGAGCTAAATTTTCATCTCCATTAAAGAAAGATAAAAATTGTTAAGTTTAAAAATCATAAAATAGTAGTATAAGCCTATTATTTAAAAATATTGTGGTACATATAAAAAGAAACAAAAGAGGTGAAAGTGATTATCTCCTTAGGTGAGCAGAACTCACAGGTGGAGAATAGTGGAGCTGAGCATAAAATAAAAATTAAATTAAAAATCACAGCATGATTTCCCCCAATTCATGCAACTATATTAATATAATATAACATAACATAATGTAATATAATTAGTTTGAATGGGCTACTCAGTTACAATCCTTAATAACAGAAATATTTGAAACTAGTATCTTAATTTTGTCAACTGATCTAAATTAGAATTTATTATTTGTTATTTATTATTTTTTCCTATTTATATTCAAAAGTTACTGAGAAAGCTTAAACATTTGAAAAAAGCCATTTTGAAATAGAAAGTAGCTAAGTAAGGCACAGAAGCTAAGTTAGCGCTCTGAGCATTAAACTGTGCCATTAGCTACCCACCGACAGAAAATAAAATTATTTAATTTTTAACTTGAAGAAAAAGAAACACAAATTAGGATGGGAAGACAAATTTTTCCTGGCATTAAGCTCTTAAAAGTATGTAAGGTATAGATCATTATAGAATGAAAGGAATACTTATCTTCATGTGAACTTGGGAACCTAAACCAGTCCATCATTAATCTTTCTTAAATATTTCCTTGTCATTCCATTCCATATGATCATCTTTAACTTACACTAATTTGAGGGCCTCCTAATTGGATTTCATTTACTGATTGAGAAAATATTTAAAGATACTGAAATCTAATAAGAGGTTGAGAAAGCTTCAGACCAAATTCAGAAGAAGGAAAGAACCCAGAGATATAACAATGTAAGCCTAAGAGTCAAAGATACTTTAGCTTTGAAGGCAGTTATGATCTAGAAAAAATGGGCATGAATTTTGTTTTATAAAAGCTTCACACACACATATACATAAATATATAATTAATATTTACAACAAATGTACCTTGTATATTGGGAGGGGGATAAATAAAGCTAAAGATTCTTGTACTCCTTAGAGAGAAGTGAACTATACTAACTAATATTTGAATTTAATATATAGGTCTTTACTATAATTCCTAGGGAAACCATTAAAATAATAGAAACTAATAGTAGAGAGGAACATGGAATAATAAAATAGAGTCAATCAGTCCAGAAGTAAGCAAGGAGAGAGAAAATAAAACATAAAATAGGTGAGAAAGAAGATGATAGATTTAAACTTAAACCCAATCTATATGAGTAATTATATTGAATGTAAATGGACTAAATGCTTCAATTAAAACACTAAAAATTGTCAGACAGGATAAAAAACCAAATCCAAGTATATAATTCTTAAAAGAGAAAAATATAAAGCACAAAGCAGTCCTGAGGAAAAAAAAACAAAGCAGGAGGCATAACCCTTCCAGACTTCAGAAAATACTACAAAGCTACAGTAATCAAAACAGTGTGTAGTGACACAAAAATGCACATATGAAAAAAAAATGCACATATGGATCAATGGAACAGAATAGAGAACCCAGAAATAAACCCACACACCTATGGTCAATTAATCTTCGACAAGGGAGGCAAGAATATACAACAGGAAAAAGACAGTCTCTTCAGCAAGTGGTGTTGGGAAAGTTGGACAACTGCATGTAAATCAATGAAGTTAGAACACACCCTCACACCATGAAAAAAATAAACTCAAAATGGCTTAAAGACTTAAATACAAGACACCATAAAACGTCTAAAAGAGATATAGGCAAAACATTCTCTGACATAAATCATACAAATGTTTTCTTAGGTCAGTCTCCCAAAGCAATAGAAATAAAAGCAAACATAAACAAATGGGACCTAATCAAACTTACAAGCTTTTGCACAGCAAAGGGAACCATAAACAAAATGAAAAGACAACCTACAGACTAGGAGAAAATATTTGCAAATGATGCGACTGACAAGTGCTTAATTTCCAAAATACACAAACAGCTCATACAATTCAATAACAAAACAACAAACAAACCAATCAAAAAATGGGCAGAAGACGTAAATAAACATCTCTCCAAAGAAGTCATACAGATGGCCAACAGGCGCATGAAAAGATGCTCAACATGGCAAATTATTAGAGAAACTCTAATCAAAACTACAATGAGGTAGCACCTCAAACCAGTCAGAATGGCCACCTTTAAAAAGTCTGCAAATAACAAATGCTGGAGAGGGCGTGGAGAAACGGGAACGCTTCCCACCTACACTATTGGTGGGAATGTAAACTGGTGCAGTATGGAAAACAGTATGGAGGTTCCTCAAAAAACTAAAAAGAGAATTACCATATGATCCAGCAATCCCACTCCTGGGCATATATCCAGACAAAACTATAATTCAAAAATATACATGCTCTCCTATGTTCATAGCAGCACTATTCACAATAGCCAAGACACGGAAACAACCTAAATGTCCATTGACACATGAATGGATAAAAAAGATGTGCTACATATATACAATGGATTATTACTCAGCCATAAAAAGATTAAATAATGCCATTTGCAGCAACATGGATGGACATAGAGATTATCATACTAAGCGAAGTAAGTCAGAGAAAGACAAACACCATAGGATATCACTTATACGTGGAATCTAAAATATGACACAAATGAACTTATCTACAAAAAAGAAACAGACTCAAAGACATAGAGAACAGACTTGTGGTTGCCAAGGGGGAGGCGGTATGGGGGAGGAATGGAGTCGGAGTTTGGTGTTAGCAGATGCAAACTAGTATATATAGGATGGATAAACAACGAGGTCTTACTGTATAGCACAGGGAACTACATTCAATATCCTGTGATAAAACATAATGGAAAAGAATATGGAAAACAATGTATGTATATGTATAACTGAATCACTTTGTTGCACAGCAGAAACTAACCCAACATTGTAAATCGACCATACTTCAATTTTAAAAAAGTAGAATGGCCAAACTACAGTGTATTTATACAATAAAATACTATACACAGGTGAAAAGGAATAAACTGAGGCTACACACTGTAATATGTACAAATCTTAAACACATAATGTTGAATGAAAGAAGCAAAACACAAAGGAATCATATAGTACGATTCTGTTTATAAAAGTTCAACAACAAGTAAATGTAAATTATATCATTTAGAGATACATATATAGATGGTAAAATTATAAAGAAAAGCAAGAAAATGACTGCCTTAAAATTAGGATAATTGCTACTTCTGGGATGAGAGACAAAGTATGACCAGGAAGAGGCTTATGGTGGGTTTCTGGGGTATAACAATGTTCTATTTCTTGACCTGGGTGATAGTTGGATAAGAATTCATTTCTAATTATTCAGTTTACTATAAAGTCATATTTACCTATTTTTTTGTATTCAAGTTCTATTTCTCAATTGAAAAAATTTACAATTCTCAAAACAGGCTGTATTTCTCTTGACTATATTTTTCTTTTCATTTAGCTGACAAATATCTGATCTTTTTTTAATGGTCCTCATAAATTCCCCTTTTCTATGACCCTTTCCTCTTTACTTCCAGACAGAGTTAGATGTTGCATTTTTGCTACACAAATCATCTGGTAAATGTCTCTGCTGAAGCATTTACCCCCGTGTAATGTTATCTGTTTACATGTTGGATTATGTGTGTGCATGCACATACATGTGCACACATATGTGTGCACACACACATATACTTACCTAGATGTGTGTTGTCCAATATTAGAGGCACTGGCCACATGTGCTCTTGTTTTAAATATAAATTTATTTATTTTTACTTATTTATTTTTGGCTGTGTTCGGTCTTTGTTGTGCATGAGGGCTTTCTCTAGTTGCGGCAAGCGGGGGCTACTCTTCATTGTGGTGCACAGGCTTCTAACTGCGGTGGCTTCTCTTGCTGCGGAGCACAGGCTCTAGCTGTGCGGGCTTCAGTAGTTGTGGCACGCAGGCTCAGTAGTTGTGGCACATGGGCTTAGTTGCTCCATGGCATGTGGGATCTTCCCGGACCAGGGCTCGAAGCCTTTTCCCCTGCATTGGCAGGAGGATTCTTAACCACTGCACCACCAGGGAAGCCCACCACATGTGCTCTTAAGCATCTTAAATACGCTAGTCCAAATTGAGATGTGCTGTAAATTAAAGTACACATTGGATTTTGAAGACCTAGTATGAAAAAGGCATAAAATATCTCAGTGGGTTTTTTTTTATTTAAAAAAATTTGGGTTACAATGCTTAATGTGAGACTCAACTCAAAATGGATTAAAGACAAATATAAGACCTAAAACTCCCAGAAGAGAACAGAGAGAAAGCTTTTTGACATTGGTCTTGGCAATTATTTCTCAGATATAACACAAAAATCATAGGCAACAAAAACAAAAATAGACAAGTTGGACTACATCAAACTAAAAAGGATCCACAAAGCAAAGAAAACCATCAACCTATGAAATGGTTCTCCCATTTTTTTGTAAACCCTACATCTGATAAGGGGTTAATATAATTAATTAGTATATTTTTATATTAATTTAATGTTAGTGATAATATTTGTGATATATTAGGTTAAGTAAAATAAATAATTAAGATCTATTTTACCTGTTAACTTTTGCTTTTTGTTAAATGTGGTTAGTAAAAAGTTTAAAATTACATATGTGGCTTGCATTGTTTTTATTGACTCTTTGTTCTTTCAGGGCAGGCTGTTGGTCAGGATTCTATCTCACTATATTCAACAGAAAAATCTCAAAATAACAGTGGTCTGAATAATTCAGAACTTTATTTCTCAGGATCAAAGTAGTTTCAGAGATAGGCAAGTGAGGGCTATATGGTGGCTTCATCAATTCATAAGGGACATAGGTCCCTCCAGCTTTCTGCACCCTCATCCTTGTTCGTAAATATGCTCATCAGAGAGGCTTCCCTTCCCTGGTGGCACAGTGGTTGGGAGCCCGCCTGCCAATGCAGTGGACACGGGTTCGTGCCCCGGTCCGGGAAGATCCCACATGCCGCGGAGCGGCTGGGCCCGTGAGCCATGGCCGCTAAGCCTGGGCGTCTGGAGCCTGTGCTCCGCAATGGGAGAGGCCACAACAGTGAGAGGCCCGCGTACCGCAAAAAAAAAAAAAAAAGCTCATCAGAGATAGAATTGCAAATGATGCCAAAATAAACTACAAGTAAATATGTATTTACCTCCATTAGAATCCATTACAGAGAGAGAGAACTTCTGTGGGAGGCTCACAGAGAGCATCCAGATACATTGTTTTTGAAATATTTACACTTAAGATGGAAATGTTTTAACTTAGGTACCTAAAGGAATGTGTGGTTAGCATGTCTTAAAGTCTCTCCTTCAAATATCAGATGTTTCAAGTGAGCTTTTGCCAAGGGCTGGATCAGAGGCAGGACTGAAATCTCCTAGGAGTGCCTATGAAGAGCCTATGTTTTGTATTGTTGATTAAAGAGAGAGCCATATGCTTTAGATAACAGGTATGCAGGTGGCAAAGCCAACATTCTGTTGTGCAAATTTAGTATCCTGACTTGTATGCTAGCCCAGATGGGGGGCTACCCTATTTGTGCACACAGACGATAACAGGGTATCTGTGCAAAGCCAGATTTTACTCAGAAAAGAACTTTGAATCAGTGAATGCACTTGAACAAGAATTTGGTTGAAAACCCTCGCTCAAAGGTGGAATTAGAGTTTGGGACTGGGAAAGGGCAGGTGGAACAATCTGGCAGTTTCAACCGTAAAATAACTTAAGCATAGTCTGGGTAGAAGAATGAATTTTAGAAGGGTGGACCCTAAAGAGTTAGCTGAACAATATATTCTGAGATTCTGAATAAGTCAACCTGTGGCTAGGGGTTTTGTCTGTTTGAACGTCGGAGACTGTCTAATATCTACAGCGATTATAGTTTTTGTTTAGTAAATGTGTGTTAGCCTGATAGCAAATTTTACTCACACTATTATTTGAATATGTGGTATAAGTTCAACACTTTTTTTTCTTTCTGGTTTTTTCCCCCAAGATTCCTTCCATTGCATCATCCTACCGTAAAGCTTCTGGCCTGGTTGGAAAGGATGGAAGTGGTATTTTCTCTACAATCAGAAGAACTCTATGAACTAGGTCCTTCAAGTTTGGCCAGTGCCACACTAAAGGGAAAGATAAAGAGTTTGTAATATCTTCTAAGATAATAGCTTGGATTGCTTGTTTATACTTGGCTGCATAATCCCTCTGAATGACAGAAGCTGAATATTATTGCAGTATTTCTCTTTGAATTCTATTTGTAATGTATTCTCCTATTTTTTAGGTAGATGAATTCCTATGGAGACTAGATGAAGGTCATCTGTTTGTTGAGGCAAGTGAGGAAACAGCATTGAACTTTCAAAAAATATGACCACCCTTCCGGCTAATCTGTACCTACTTGATTCTGTAGTTTATTGTTGGCACAGTCCTGGCTGTCTAGTAGATTATAAGTCTTCTGAGAGCAGAGATCATGTTTGTTGGTCCCCTCTGTACACCAAGCTCCTAGGATACTACTTTAAGGACTCAGTAAGCAACCAGGAAATATTTTTTGAATGGACAAATAAACCATGAAAAATCTGGAATCTATACTCAGATGAAACAGATTAACCCAGAGATGACTCATGTTCATCTAAATCCAAGAAAATTTGTCTTCTGTAATGTTGAGAAGAAAGCTGATGTAGACCACTGAAGAGATGAATAGTAAACCAATGAGTCTTTAATTTGGGGCAGATGTGGAACATTCCAGGTTAAATGTGGGGTGGATTTCACTTTGAAAATACCCTGAATGAACTACATCTGAGGAAAAAACTAGGACAACCAATTTGACAAAAATTGGAGGCCACTAATAAAATGGTATAGAATTTACTACACACGCACACAGACACGTACACACTCAAGCTGAACACCATCAGTGGATTGTGTCAATGGCAATATCCTGGTTGTGATATTACACTTTAGTTTTGCAAAATGTTACCATTGAAGGAAACTGGGCCAAGTGTATAACAAATCTCTATCATTTCCTACACTGTGTGCAAACCTACAATTATCCCAATAAAATTCCAATAAAAGCAAAAAAATAAAAATAATAAAGGTGAGAGAGAGAGAATTGTGAGAGTACTCATCAAAACTGTCGGAGTCACAAAACATTGGAGACCATCAAATTAAGACGGAGCTAAAGCAATTCTCACTATGAGCCTGGGAGCTTTCTCAGCTTCAGATGATGGAACAGTTGCTTAAAACAGATATTTTCCCCAAAGTCAAAACTGGGATCCACAAAATGTTAAGAGATTGTGGGAGATTTGAAGTCGAGAGAAAGAATCGGTGAAGTTAAGAAAGACTGATGCTCTTGGTAACCTTTTTGCGGAAGTCACACCAGAGGCAGCTACTCTTTCTATATCCACTTACTGTTGGCCCTGACGGTGAAGTGTAATACTTTGGGGCTCTATATAATCCAATTTTGTAAAAGGATATTTTTCTTTTTAACCTTGCCATCTTTTTTTTTTCCTTTTCCTTATTAAAAGTCTCTATTAAACTGAAATAGGGCTTCCCTAGTGGTGCAGTGGTTGAGAGTCTGCCTGCCGATGCAGGGGACACGGGTTCGTGCCCCGGTCCGGGAAGATCCCACATGCCGCAGAGCGGCTGGGCCCGTGAGCCATGGCCGCTGAGCCTGCGCGTCCGGAGCCTGTGCTCTGCAACAGGAGAGGCCGCAACAGTGAGAGGCCCGTCCGTGTACTGCAAAAAAAAAACAACTGAAATATACTGCTTATCCAAAGAGGAGAGTCAATATGGCTTTCAGCTTATCTATAATTTTTGGTTAGGTTGATTGAGGTAGATATCTTGAAAGCATGCTTTAAATCTTTCAATCATCTCTTGTGATTATTATTAGCTTCTCTCATAATCCTACATCTCTAGTTTTGTATATTATCAGATTCATTCATTTGTAGTAGTATTGTTTTGTTGCAATAAGAGTGTTAGAGATAACAAGATGAAAAATTCCTTCAATTTGATTACATAACAAAAGCAATATTTTCATGTGTCCTTGTTACCTTTTAAAGCTGTCAGTATATATGTTCGATTTTTATATATTTGCAGCAATATTATAATGACAAATTAAAGTTATGGTTCTCATTTTTGTTCCATGGATTCATTCATTCACCTTTTATTCATTCAATTAGGATTTTTAATTATAAATAAGCACCTGCCACTGTGGTCGGAGTAGATTTAAGGGGAGAACTAATGTCATTCAACCCAATTTAAAATATCCATTTTGAAAATAGAGAAAAACTAAAAAGTGAAGATTACTAGTCAGTACTATTCACCCTTGATTAGAAATATAAGCAAAGTTCATCACAAACTCACCCAATATGCCATCAGTGAATCGTCATCATGTTCATTTTGTCCTTATTGATTCATGCAGACATCCCCGCGGAAATGACCAATAGGGGTAAATCTTCACTTTTCTTATTTTCTGTAGATGAAATTTGAAAGAACCATTGCCAAATCTGTCATTCAATTTTCCAACAAGTGTTTAGTAAGCTAACGTATGCTGAAAACTGTCAGAGTGATACCCCACACTAAAGGAATCTGTGTGACCATTAGTAGGTAGGACTGGTATATGAGGATGGACCAAGATGATCCCATCATGCAGCTGGACCAGAAAAAGGAGGTGTCCATTCTTGCTACCTGAATAAAATGAATCACATTCACCTGATATTCCACAAGCTGACCCTCTAATGACAGCAAAAATCAGTGTAGCCAGAGCCTTTGCTTCTACCAGAATTCCTCTGCCTTCAAGCTTAAGAAGAATACAAGGAGGAAGTGAAGCGTCGGATAAGGAAGCATTTTCTGGAACACGGGGTAATCTGTAAATGGGTGATATTACCATCTACAAGAAACATTTTAAAGTCAGAATGTTTATATACCTTTTCACTTTCAAGGAAAAGATGAATGGTCACCAGAAGACACGCCGGGTGTCAGAAAGAAAGGCCATATTTCTCTTTGAGGACATGACCCTAAACAGCTCTATATTTATTGACCTGTTGGTGGCGAGGCCTGACCTATCAGGGCCAAGCATGGCACTAAAACGAAGGATTTGGGCTTCATCTTTGGAGTGAAGGTCTTGCAAAGAAGTCACGCAGATACAGGGCAGGATATTGTTCTGGGACTGCTGAGAAAGAGATAGGCTGAGGGTTAGGGTTAAGCTTCCCGGGGAGAGATGAGCAGAGCAATTTGCCTGAGTGTTTCAACTGATGAAACTGTTATCCCACAAGATTCTACCTCAGGAGGAGAATCTTGGTTAAAGCCTTGACCCTTTAATCTGTTCGCTTTCAAACAGTGTGAGATCTTTTTGCTCATCCTCAGGAAGACATACAGAAGATCTTGACCTTTCTTACCTGATCCCCTTGACTCAATTTCCTTTCTTGGGAGGTGAGCTAAGCATTATTTGGATGTGTACAGAGTCTCAGTCCCTGAAGAGCTGAAGAATTCTGGTCAGGTTCTTGTTGGGAAAGAAAGTTATGGGTCTTTTGTAAGGAAGGCTACGTCAGCAGGCCTTGTCTACCTCTGTCTTAAAGATACGTACTATGGGAGCTGACGGCATTTCTAGCTAGCTTCTTAATGCTTTTCATAATGAGAGAATGGGGTAGAGACATTAGTACACGAGACTTTGGAAGTCTAGGTTTGGGGAGAAGGGATTCAATTTACCCAGTTCTTGCTTTGAAGGCTGACAGCTGTTACAAGGCTTCTAATGGTATTGTGAACTGTCCTCTGTTGGTCCTCTGTGTCTGAAAGCCCAGATTTGTTTCTAAATTAAAATCTGTCAAATGCTCATATAGATGAGTGTTTTCTGGGTGTAAATTCTCATATACCGCTTTCTCAATCCGTGACATGGGCTACTGGAAAGCATGGATGATGCCAGAAAAGCATATTTAAAGAATTTTGAGTTTCAATTTTTTTAAATTGAAGTAGAGTTGATTTACAGTGTTGTGCCAGTCTCTGCTGTACAGAAAAGTGACTCAGTTATATACATGTAGACATTCTTTTTTTTACATTCTAGCATTTTGAGTTTTAGGGTATACTCTTTTCAGGTAAGGGCTGATTGTCCTAAATTATACAGGAAACGTTTTTCCAAGAACTTATCTGAGGGACCGTTGAAGCTGAGCTCTTATTTTCCGTGTAGGATATTTTTGGCCTGTAATTTTTCTTGCCGGGAACTATGATTTTAGATGTGGCGCTTTAGCCTTCCCCAGGGGCCTATCTCTATGATCAGGAAGCTCTTTTAGATTTGGTACGAGTGACCTAACTCTTTGGAGCAGCTACGACAACCAGGTAAGTCCTATATTCACTAAAACAGCTAAGGGCTAATAACAAATGGGCCCTACCACCAATGTGAGTAAGTCCTGTTTGATTTAAAGCCAACAATCAAACAAACAAACAAATAAAACTGTAAAGGACAGGTTTAAGCCATAAACTGAAGTCTCTGGCTGAGGCTTCCAGTAGAGATCTTCAAGGGTCCTGGTGATTCAGCTGATGGATCTGATTTAAAACTAGAATATAATAAACCTGCAAGGGAAAGGTAAGTTACAGCCTGGAGTGAGGTCAGGGCATAGGCAGCTGATACAGCTAATCTCTCTGTCAGGCCAGCTACATTCAAAATTTGGAAGCCAACAGGCATTTTTTCCCTTCTCATTGAGATCCCCATTCCTTTCCCCCCTCTACTCTATTAGACCATGAAGTGCTTTATTTTGACTTGCTTTATAGACTCAAGGTTATAAAGTGAGAGTCTATTGATCTTAGTTCCAACAAAACATCTTTCATTTTCATTAAACAAAATGCCTAAAATCTGTTATGTTGCAAGTAATAAATTTGTACTTTCCGTCTTTACAATAGGCTAAAAATGCAGTTAAGAATGAAACCAACTCAAGCTCCATTAGAGGCGACATGAATTATTTAAATCAAATTACAACACAAATTCAGACATAAAAAAAAAAAATTTCTCGGAAAATCTATGTCTATGATTCCCAGTTCTTCCTGGAGCTGAAATTGTTATTTTTCGTATTCTTTCTGCCTGTAAGAGTATTATTGACAATAATAAAGAATATTTTGTAAATAATTTTAAATTTTAGAAAAGGATAAAGGGGAAAGTAAAACTCAATCTGAATCCATTTATAATAGCATGAAAAGGATAAAATACTTAGGAATAAATTTAACAAAAGAAGTGTAAGAGTTATGTACTGAAAACTACAAAGCATTGTTGAAAGAAATTAAAGGAGATTTAACTAAATGAACAAATATCCCATGTTCATGGATCAAGGGACTTAGTATTATTAAGGTAGTAATACTCTCCAAATTGATCTACAGATTCAATGCAATCTGTATCAGAATCCTGACTGCCTTTTGTTGGGCAGAACTGATAAGGTGATCCTAAAATTCAAAAGCAAATTCAAGGAACCCAGAAGAGTCAAAACAATCTTGAGGAAAGAGAGCAAAGTTAAAGGACTCTTACTTTCCAATTTCAAACTTTACTACAAAGCTACAATAACTGTGACAATGAGGTACTGTCATAAAGCTAAACATATAGATCAATGGAATAGAACTGAAAGTACAGAATTAAATCCATACATTTATTTATTTATTTGGCCATGCCATGCACGTGGCATTGGGGATCTTAGTTTTGTGACCAGGGATTGAACCCGTGCCCTCTGCAGTGGAAGCACAGAGTCCTAACCACTGGACCGCCAGGGAATTCCCTAAATCCATACATTTATGGTTAACTGTTTTTTGACAATGGTGCCAAGACCATTCAATGGGTAAGGAATAGTCTTCTCAACAAATGGTGCTTGGACAACTGGATATCAATGAAAAAGAATGAAATTGGACCCTTTCCTCAAATAATATACAAAAATTAACTCAAAATGGATCATTGACCTAAATATAAGAGATAAAACTATAAAACTCCTTGAAGAAAACACAGGCATAATCTTTGTGACCCTGAATCAGGCAATGGATTCTTAGATATGACACCCAAACCACAAGCAACAAAAGAAAATATAATTGGACTTAATGAAATTTAAAACTTTTGTGCTTCAAAGGACACTATCAAGAAAAAAGACAACTCACAGAATAGGAGAAAATATTTGCAATCATATATCTGCTAAAGGACTTGTGTATAGAATATATAAAGAACTCCTACAACTCAATAATAAAAAGACAAATAACCCAATTGAAAAACAGGCAAAAGATTGAATAGACATTTATCCTAAGAAGACACACAGATGGCTAATAAACACTTGAAAAGATACTTGAAATCCTTAGTTACCTGGGAAATGTAAGTCAAAACCACAATAACTATTTCACATCCACTAGGATGGCTAAAATCAAAATGACAGACAGTAACAGATATTGGCAAAGATGTGGAGAAAATGGAATCCTAATATACTGCTTCTGGGATTATAAAATGGGGTAGCCACCTTGGAAAACAGTTTGGTAGTTCCTTAAACTGTTTAACATAGAGTCATTATATAATTCAGCAATTCTACTTCTGGAAAAGTAGACTCAAGAAAATTGAAAACATATGTCCACATAAAACTTGTACATAAATATTCATAGCAGAATTATTTATAATAGTCAAAAAGTAGAAATTGCAAAAATGTCTACTAACTAATGAATAGATAAATAAAAATATAATATATCCAGGCAGGGGGATGCTATTCTACAACAAAGAGGATTGAAACACTAAAACATGCTGCAACATAGATGAACCTTGAAAACATTATGTTAAATGAAAGAAGCCAATCACAAAAGGCCATGTATCGTATGATTCCATTTATATGTAATTTGCAGAACAGGCAAGTCCATAGAGACAGAAAGTGGATTAGTGATTGCCAGTGGCTGGATGTAGGGGACAATGGGGTAATAACTTCTAATGGGTACAGAGTTTCTTTTGGGGTGATAAAATGTTCTAACATTAGATATTGTTGATGGTCTACAACTTTGTGAATATGCTAAAAACACTGAATTTTTACTTTATTTTTTTTCCTGCCCCAAATTCTTTAATGGCTCTCTATAACCTCCAGGATAAATTCTAGCAGCTGGAACAGGGCACTTAACACTTTTTATCGTCTGATCTCAGCAAACCAAAACAGCCATATCTATTGCCACAGCCCCTACCCATTTCCTCATGCTCTCCCCGTGCCTTAAATGTTACCAACACTGATTGCTTGTATAAATTTTTACTTTAAAAGTGTGAATTTTCTAGTATGTGAATTATATCTCAATAAACTTGTTATTAAAATTAAGCCAATGGGTTATCATTTTTAAATAAAGATGGCACTTGTGAAAAAAATACATAACTCAATCTGAGACCATATTACATATTAATAAAGCTAAGGCTATTCACATGTTGGGGTACATATGTACATTTGCACACACACACACATTATTTCCACAAGATTTTGATCAAACAGTGCATTCTGTGTTTACTCTTTTTCAGGTAACAGCATAGCCTTTCTTCCAGGGACACCAAATATTCCTGTAAAGCAGGGTTCTTCCAAAAGGTGGGAAGCGTACCACTGGGGATACTCGGGACAATTTTAGTTGGTACTTTGTTGAACACTTTTTATTTTAATACTTATCCGTTTATGTTATTGTGTACTGAAAAATATAATGAGCACGTCAAACTCATGTCATAGATATAACTGCTTAGGATCAGGATAGGCGGGAATATATGTTTTAAAAACTGAGAAAATTTAAAGAAATACACTAAGTATGTAATAGTAGGCCTAAACATAGGGCAAAAGCCCTGAAATGGTACTGAAATAACTGTGGTTTAAAAAAACCCTCTTCCAAAATACTTTTTTTAATCACGTCATAGTATTTTGTTGCACAGGTGGGTATAGCATCACTCAGTCTCTCTTGATGGGCCATTGGGTTGTTCACAACTAGAAGTTGTTATTCTGGTGAGTCTCCCCAGTGCCCAGCTGGTGCCCTCCTTGCCATGGCTGGCCAGGGGTGGCTCACATAAGAAGCAGAAGTAGCCAGTGAAAACCTTTCTAGCAATCTTCAAAAGCAGACTCCCTTGGAAAAGGTTTGCTCCTCTAAGTTCAGATTGTAAATTTACCTGATGGATGCACTGGAGTATATTTTAAAGCTACATATTCTTGTGGCAAGGCAGGAAAAAAGAGGGTGGGCAGTAGCCATGACGGGTGAAACCACTTCCCTTCCCTTCAGTTCTCCTTGCCCCATGCTTTGCTCTCCAGGATTCAATAACTGATGAGTCCTGAAATGGCGATAGGAAAACTTGGGGCTCTTCCTGCAAGAGATCTCTCTCTCTCTCTCTCTCATTGCAATCACTTCCTTCCACCCCCTCCCCAAGCAAATGGGCTCAGAACAGCAAGCCAACTTTATAAAACCAGCTCTGAGAAGGACAAAAATGCCTGATCTGTGTTTAAAAGGCAACACCATGTATTTAGAAATAACCTGCTTTCAGGAAATTCAGAACAATCTTCTTAAAGTTCTGCTGGAGCGAGCCAATTTCTCTTTTAGGGTCACTTGTTTGTATTAATAGAAATCCATCTGCATAAAGTGACAGTCTACGTTCCTGCTCCCCCGCCTGCCACCAGATGGAGACTTGGTCAAAGTGGGATGCTGTCTTTCACACAGATGCCAGCATATATAAAAAGACAAGTTATTGGTGGAAATTATAATAGATGGAGATTAGGACCATTCTAAAACAGACTTGGATCTCTGCTTTTGACACAGGAAATGTTGTTTACACCGTTTCAGCGGGATTGCCAAAAATATACCAGTTCCACGCTAAAGATAATTACTTACACTACTTACTAACAGATAATGCATCCTTCCGAGTAAGTTTTTAAAAAAATTTAAAAAGAAACTCCTCCAGTTAGCACTTGTTTATTTATCCTTTTTACTCACCTTTCCTTGGCAGTTCCTAACCCACCTCTGATCAGGACTCTCTTGACATTGCTGGTGACTGGAATACCTCATCCCTCTAGATACTACCATTGGCCCAAGGCTGTAGCCCTCAGTCAACCCCGTAGCTAGTTAAGTTCTGTGACCTCTACCTTCTTTACTTTTCCAACCATCTCATACCAGTCTCATGCAGCTCATATCTTGTGGCCAGTACTGTATGAGTTATGACAATATAGGGTCTCAAACATGGTGGAAAGCAAGGAGAATTGGAATCAGGGAGAGTTTAATTCATAGAAGTTGACATCGAAATACTGGGAGTTAAGAAATATGAGTAACAAATAAAAGTGTCTATTTATCCCTAACCCTTCATCCCAACCTTGAAGGTAATTTTTGGATTTGTTTGTTTCTGATATGTCCTGCCAGAAATTTTCTAACCCTTTATAAACATAAATGGTTGAAATTTTCAAAGTGTGACACAAATGGGAGTACAACTAAACATCTGCTTTGTACCTTGATATTTTTCAATGAACAATGTATCTTGAATATTCTTCCAGACCAGTACATGGAGCTCTACCTGATTCTGCTTGGTATTATATTATACGGATGAATGGAAATTTCTTAAACTCTTCCTCCTACTGAAGGGCATTTAACTCATGTCCAGTTGTTTTACCATTACCCACAAGGGTGCAGTGAACAGCTCTCTACAATGGACTTTAATCACCTATGTGAGTACATGTGTTGGACAACTTCCTGCAAGTGTAATGGAAATTCACATTTATTGAAAACAGTGAAATTGTGATTGTCCCAGAAACCTTGGTTGCATAGGCAGAATAATTAAAACTATTTTCTGCTCAAAAATAGCCAAGTAGATCTAAGGGAGAAGTGACTTTCCCATTCACTATCAGCTACAATTGAAAACTCAGAGGAAAATTACCCTCTCATTTGGTTTCTCCTCAGGGAACATTTAAATGATATTCCTGCCCCAGAAAAATCTGCAAATTAATAAAAAATTATAAGATTTCTTAGTATTATACTTTTGCAAAGTGCAGGGCATGACTGGGCATGGAGATCTGAATAATTCAACAGAGAAAACAAACTAAAATACTCAAGATACATGGCCTGAAAATAGCCAGAAGATGGAATCAAAAGTGTTGTTGGTTTTCTTTTTGTTTTACTATATTGATGGATGCCATTCAACTAGCAAATTTTGGAGGAAAATATTATTTTAATATTAAAAGAAGCTTGTATATGTCATGATGTACAATTTTAAATTTACATACGTTTTTTGATAAACAGGAGGTTTTGAAGAAATTTTATTCTTGTTACAGGATAGTCTATGACCCTGGTCCCCTATACATTTACCTCTGCCATTAGGGGTATATTTATGTCAAGTTTTCACTGGACAAACCCATTAAACTTTTTTCCATTCCTCATTTTGTAAGATTGTGTGCCTGTGTGTATGCATATCTATTTAAAATAACCCCACAAAGGCAATTATAAATGGAGAGCTCGTGGAATCAGTAATGTTAGCTATTGTTAGAGTAATACATTATTCTGTGTTGAAGTTAATAAATATTAAGGCCAAAGGTAGTAAAATTAGATGTAAACTTCTGAAGTTATGGATTGTTTGACCCTGACTAATCTTAGGTCAAGACAGAGAGTAGAGTGGAGGATTTTGAGAAAAAAAATTTTTTTTTAATAATTTAAAAGAGAGAGAGAACTATACTCAATATTTTGTAATAACCTATAAGGGAAAATAATCTGAAAAAGAATATATATCTCTATCTCTCTGAATTACTGTGTTGAACACCTGAAACTAACACAACATTATAAATCAACTATACTTCAATTTAAAAAAAGACAAAAAAAGAATTAAAAAGAAATAGTGAACAAATTTTCTGTCCGTATGAAAAGGACTTTCATGATGGCTCCAAGCATTTTTTGAAACCAGAAGTATAGCATTTCATAGGATATTTCCTACAGCTTTATATTTCTCTCAAGGCCTGTGGAATTATAGCTATTTCTTCTACCTGTCCTGGCGTTATGTAAAAGTAAATGCTTTACCTTATTTGTCTTTGTTCAGTGTCTCCTTTTATAAAGATGAATGATGACCTTTGTGACTTCTGAACACCAGCGATAGGTTATTTCAGGACTTTTTTCCTCAATAGAGCAGCCTCTTTTTTTTTTTAACCTTTCATCTATTTTGGAGTTAAGCATTGGCAGTATTACCCTGGCCCTCTTGCTTTGGGAATGACTAAGAAAAAAAAAAAATCAGCTTCTTAAAAGGATTATCTTTTTAGTTTTTTTTTTCTTTTATCCTTAAAACTCTTCATACTTGCCCAGCTTTTTGTTTCTATTTGCATCTGAAATCTGTTTTACTTGGTGGCCAGTTGATATGCATTCCATTTCTGTTTCTAGAGTTACTGGCATCTTCATCATCCTTTCACAAGTAGAAACACTGAGGCCACAAAGGCAATAAGGGCTTGGCAGCATCCTCAACTCGGTTTTTGAAGGAATTGAGATCATGAGATGCCGAGTTTTCTTTCCAACCATGCTTTCCCTCTTGTTTCGTAACTGGCTCCTTCTGAACTCTCTGGTACTTCAAGTGATGGGGTTATAAACAGTGAGTAGCTGGTGAGGCAGAAGCGGCTTCTGCATCCAGCCTTAGACACTCAGGAAGGGCTAGCCGAACATTAGGATAACCTTCATAATAGCTCCTTAATCTTGTGGAAGGAGAAGAGCAGCCTCTTCAAGGATGTTAATCAAACAATCTCTGGTCTTCTGTTCTTTCAGTAAGACTATACTTTGCAGCATTGAATTGGAGGAAGCATGAACGTCAGACGGAGAGCTGAAAAAACCTAGATCTAGTCTGGCTCAATGAGTGTGGGATTTGGAGCCACCTTTTAACCTCTCAGTATTCTACTTTGTAAAATAAGAGTTTGCTCTTTCATTTTTAAGTTTCTCTTCCAGCCCTATCTACATTCTGTGATTCTTCTGAGGTTGGGTAAATGCCAAAGAATTGTGAGAAATAATTCTAAGAAATATCAGTGTTCTTTTTGTCTTCTAACTTTTGTGTCATTTTTAAATTAAAGACTGTTGTTTTATCAAGCAATTCTTTAAAAGTATAAGCAATTCATGCTACTCTTAATGACTGGTAGTATTTTAATTGGTTTTGGGGGGAAAAAAGGTATTTGCTCACACTGTTCATTAAAGTACTAAACAAGGAGTACATTTAAGTTACCATGATTGACCCTGGTGGTAACACAAAGATGAGTAAAAAGCAACAAACCACCTCTATCCTCTATCCTACATGCATATGGCGGACTCTAACACCAAGTGTAAAATGAGTACAATGAATTGATGTAAAAATTCAGAGGAAGGGGACATTATTCTCAGTGGGAAGACCTGGGAAGTCTTTGTGGAGAAATTCACTTCCTGGTACTAGTAAGTATTCAGCAGAATGAGTGAGGTTGCATGTGAACTAGACCATCGAGGATAAGTAGGAAATTAGTCATAATGAGTTGAAAAAGTAGGAGATCAAGGCAGAGGGAATGGTGTGAACAAAGGTGTGATATTTTGGACATATACAAAAAAGAGTTAATGTCTAGCCAGGTCTGCCAGCCCCCAGAGCCCTCCTCTCCTGCAATTGTGTCTATCTGACCTCTACCCCCAGCTTACTAATGACCTCTTGGACCCTGTGTGTACACATGCACTTGTGTGTGTGCGTGTGAATCTGATATTCAGTTGCCAGTCAAGCCTTGATTGTCAACCAGGCCTTGTCTTGTTTCTGAGGCCCACCCCAGTACTAATCTCTAGATTTCTGTCCCGTTTCCTGGACCTGACCCCATATTTAGTCATCAGCCTGCACTCCAATCTCTCTCAGGTATAAGCCCCACCTCATTCTTGGTCTTTCAGCACTTTAAAGATGTTGATCCACTTCCTTCTGGCCTCTATGGTTTCTGAGATGTTCACATTCCTTCAAATCATTGTGCTCCTGTGTGCAATGTGTTATTTTTTTCCCTGACAGCTTTCAAGATTTTTTTTCATCTTGGGTTTTCAGTAGTTTGATTATGATGTGTCAGGTGTGGTTGATTTTGAGTTTATCACACTTGGAGTTCGCTAAGCTGCTTTAATCTCTAAGTTTATGTCTCTCTCCAATTTTAGAAATTTTCAGCTCATATTTTCTTTTTCTTCTCTTTCTGGAATTCCCATGACATATATGTTAGACCTTTTGATATTGTTCTAAACATCCCTAAGGCTCTCTTTTTATTTTATTTTTTTCTCTCCGTTCTTCCAGTTGGATAATTTTTATTGATCTATCTTCAAGTTCACTGACTCTCTTCTTCCTGTCATCTCTATTCTGCTGTTGAGCCTACTCAATCAATTTTTTAAATTTCAAATATTTTATTTTTAAATTCTATACTTTCTAATTAGTTCCTCTTTATAGTTTCTATTTCTCTGCTGAGAACTACTTTCTTTCCATTCATTGCAAGTATTTTGAGGTTTATTTCATGGATCATAGCTATAAAAGCTGCTTTAAAATCTCTGCCTGAAAAAAAAAAAAATCTCTGCCTGAAAATGTTAACATCCGGGTCATCTCAGGGTTGACCTATGTTGCTTCTCTTCTCCCTTGAAGATTGGTCACATTTTTCTGGTTCTATGTATGTCTGAGCAACTCTGCATTGTCTCCTGGCCATCAAGAATATTATGTCATGTAGATTCTTGTTCTAATTCTCTGGAAAGTGTTGGGGTTTTTTTGTTGTTTTGTTTGATACCTAGTTCTATTCACACTGAAAGTTCTGTTTTGCCTTTTGTGGGCGGTAGTTCTAATCTCAGTTGAGCTTTTAAAGCCTTTAGTATGCTGCTTTGAGGATGTCCCTTGTGTGTGCCACTTAGGGATTAATAAGAGTTGGGCTGTGATTTAAATATCAGTTCAGTTCTCAAAGCCTTGGCTATGTTGGTTTGGGTCTGATCCACACATGCACTTGTGCAGGTTCATAAACAGAATTATGGATCCTCTTGTGTAGTTCTCTCTTCTCCACACTCTCTGGCCCACAAAGCCCCCTTTTCCAGCTCTCGGTCCAGAAAGTGGGAATATTAGCTCAGTTTTAGGTACCTGCAATGCTGACCCCTTCCCAGTTCTGTGCTTGGGGTCGCCCTCAGGGCAAAGCCGGGAGAAAAGGGAAAAAAAGACTCGAGAAATTCAAGTTGCCCTGTTGACTTGGGCTTAGTTTCCAGAGTTCTCAAGTAGTTACTTTTTGTATCTTGTCCAGAGTTTTTAGTTGCAATAGGTAGGAGAGGTAGGCTGTAGTGGGCGTGCCCTCCTCTGCCAGAAAAGGAGTGTAAGTTCATGTGGAAAAGTACATTTTCAAGGAGCTTGGAGAGAAAACAAAGAAGGAGAGAGCAGGATGGAACCCTGGTAGGGAGGCAGGGTGGAGAGAAGGATGCTTTAGGAAGGAGGGACTTGCTTAAAAGCCATGAGACCCAAAGAAGAGGTAAAATAAGAAAAATGACCTGCCTCAAAGATGAAACTTTGCTAAAAGATATTAAAAGGACTCTGAAAATTAGGTCCATGCAGGCAGATCATGGCGCAAGGTGGAAAGATGGAGAAGTCATCTGTAAGGGAATAAATTCCCCAGGTTGCTTTTGTTTTTCTTTTTTTCCTTTTCCATGGCTTTGACCTCTGAACTGCCTCAAGCACAGAGATGGGAAGGGGGGTTCTGAGGTGCAGGCTGCTAAAACGCAGATAATAACCCATTTTTCTGATCTGAAGCGTGGGGTGATGGCGTACTTGTGGGCCAGAGGGTAGAGAGGAGAAAGCCATGGAAGGAGATGCATAATTCTGTTTATGAACCCATACACTGTACACATGGTCAGACTGGGGAATCAAGAAGAGGAGATGGGATTCAGGGCATAAATGGTGGGTGCGGCTTAGAGGAGAGGAAGGATGCTTTTTCCTCTGAGATGGAAGAAAGGACGTGAAAATGAATGATGATCCCCAGAAATTTGGGGGGTGAAGAGAAAGGAAGCTGAGTTGGCTGATACCTTACATCTTGCTGAGATCACCTGCCAAAAGGGAGGGGGGCTGGGTTGAAGAAGCCTTTAGTTAATCAAACCCTCATGAAGCGACTTGAATTTAGTTGCTGTGCTAGCACCGTTTCATCTCTGACTGTAAACCCTCACTGTTCCCATAGGAGCTAAATGCTGGGGCAGAACTTGTCAGGAGACAACTAGGTCTAAACTTGGGTAGCATGTGCATTGCATATTCTCTCCATTTCTAGAGTTGAAAATGGCTTTGGAAAAAAAAATCATACAATTATAATATGTGGACCACAGAAGAAAGAAAAGTTAGCAATGTTCTGGGAATCCTGCCCAGCTCTTTTATGATTCTGAGTAGTAAAGTTACAACAGGCCACATGCAAACTTGTTTGGCAGATCGTGGGCTAAAGTGTGTGTGCTTAGTCAAGGCCTCTCACTCATCTATTTCATTTTTTGCCAGCATCCCCATTATTAATGAAGAGCGACTGAGCCTCATGGCAGGTTTGAGTTAGTGCTGATGTAATTGTCCATTATCTTTCTTGTAATCGCTTTCAGGCAGTTCAGATGCCTCCCTTCTATTTCACAAGATCTGACTCCCAGCACTCTGGTTCTTGGTGAACCAAAATGCCAAGCCACTTTAGATCGGGTTTCTTCTGCCTTTCTCCTCTGAGTCCTAAACTGTGCACCTCTTCCACTTGCAGAGAAAAGTCATTTAGAGATTTAACGTTGATTTCATTTCTATTAACCATGGTGCAATATCAACATTTTCCTCCAGGCAAAGGTACAAATGACACATATTTTCCATGTGCGGTTGGTGTGTGTGTATGTGCTCTAAGACTGTTTTTATTAAAACAAAGCAAAATCTACTTCCTGTGAGATTCAGTGTTTTGTTGTTAACCGATGGGGCTGTGTGTTTCTATGTTAGAGTCCCCTTCGGCTGGGGTAGAGACCGGAGGGGTGGGTACCGAGCAGATTCACCTGAGAGTGTCAAAGTGCTCTCAGATGAATCTGAGGACAAGGAAAGAAGAATGCTTTAGAGAATGGAAAATGACAGGGAAATGGGCTATCAACCACAAACTGTCAAGCTGATTAGTTTAAAATTAATAACGTGCTGAGCGATGATCTCCCCTTGACTTTGGTGGGGATTTAATATGTGGTTCAATCACCCAGGTAATCTTGATTTTTAAGTGAATTCCAACGTCAAACTAAATAGGACACTAGTCTCATGAATGAGCGTTTGTCTCAATAAGTCAGAATCCGGTGGATGGGTTGATGAGCTCTAGAAAGAAACTAAGCTGTAGAAGCCTAGGTATTTAGGGCTAAAATATATATACTTTGAAATCATCTAGCCCAACTTCTTTATTTTATAACCAGAAGTGGAAACATAAGAGAAGTTAAGCAACTTGCTAAAGGTCACACAGCTCATTACTGACACATGTGTATTTACTCCCTATGTGCTTTCCATTGTACTGTGAAGGTTTGTGCTTGTCTTGCTGCCTTTGCTGTGTTTCTTTCCATTGAAATGTTAAAGGTAGTGGAGCATGGGAGGAAGGGGAGAGTTTGCAGAAAAGTCAGCCCCCGGAAAAGGACTTGGTTTCTCAGAAGGGGGTGGCTTCAACTGGTTGATACGAATTTATTATTAGATTTTCATTCCGTTAGGAGAAAGCCTGTGCTTTTCACTCTAAGAGGACTCTAGGGACTTAGAGACTTCTAAGAACTTCCAACATTTAGCAATGATGCCAGACCAGAGGCTTCCTTGAGCGCCAAGCACTGTTATTGGTATTCCTGCCTGTGCATCCTCTCCCCCACCCCTTGAGCTAACACACAAAGCCCGTCATCTGATTACGATGGACATGTTGCAAACAGAGTTAAGATTCTGTAGATGCCTTTAGACTTGGTTAGCATGAGAGTTTTCCCTTGAGAACAGTCTCCAGAGGAATGCTTCATGAAAAATGCTGGTGACTTCCAGGCAACTTAGAAACAGTGGGTTTTATTTACATGTTCAATGGCCACTTTCTCTCCTATGTATGCATTTACTCTCCTCCACGTGGGCCTGTCTGATGAAGACAAAGCCAGGTAAGGATAGTTTCTAAGGTGTTATTTAGGAAGTAGACTTTGCCAGTGTTGTGAAATCAGAACAGGCAATCAAACATTTTCCAAGTCAGGGTAGGGAACCCAGACTGACCAGATGATCCTAGAAATTCAGTCTCAGGACCCAGCAGCATGGACTTGAACTAGCCTGTCCCAAAATTCTCATAGCCAGGCTGCTGGGGTGAGGCAAATATCCTAATTCAGGCTGCAGATTGCAGGAACCAGACATAGGTCACCTGGGAAGTGATTCTGAGAAAGAAGGTAGCTCAGCTACGCTACTCAAGATTCATTCAGACATAGGCTATAAGCTTAGACCACATCCCTGGTCTCAATTGGAGATGCTTTTCCTCCCATAGATACCCAAGTGATTGCTCTTAAACTTCTTTTATTAACCAAAGTAGACACATTAACTTGTGGAAAGAACAGAAGGTTTAAAATCAGAAGTTCCAAGGTCCAGATCTAGTGGGAAGAAAACCACAACTGGCTGTAGGGCTTCAAGAAGGTCGTTTTTAACCTCTTCATATCTAAGGGTCCGCACCTCCAAAATAATCTCTACAGTCATTTCCAGATAAAAATTCTGTGTTTATTGCCCTGTCAAGGTCACACAATGCAGTCATTATAACTTCCTTCACCTGGACCTGAACAGCACTTCTGTTTAGCACTGGATGCTGTCTCCCTCCTTGAGGTGTGTTCTATGGACCACAGTCAGTGGAAGTTTGTAAGAAATGCACAGCTCAGCCCTTGCCCTAGACTTACTCCATCAGAACCTACAGTTAAAGAAGATCTCCGTGTGATTGGTTTTTAGAAGCACTGCGCTATTGGACTCTCAGAAAAACAGCCTTGAGACTGACAAATTTCGTCAATCCTGTGGTTTTCGGGGGTCTCTATGGGTAAAAACAAACTAAAACGTCTATTTTTGTTTGTTACATATGTACATATAACAAATAAACTGTATGTGTGAGTCTGCTACATTTCACATATTTGGGTATGCATATACGTAGAATCCACTTTTGTGCAGAGATGCATCCTCTCAGTAAGCTTAGCTCTGTAATCAAGCTCTCGTATCACCTAGCAACTAGTCTGGAGTACCGCATTTGCAGGACTGTGGCAGGAACTGGTTCCACAGCGATAAACAAAGCACATGTACTTTCTGCCCTCCTGGAATTTGTAGTCCAGTAAGAAGTTCTCACAATAAATAGAAAATAGAGACCATGTCTTTTACATCTCTGTGTCTTCCAAAGGGTCTAGAACTAGAACAACACAGTAAATGTGCGATAAGCTTTGCTCCAACTCAAATGATAATAGCAGAATGCCTGGAAATTACCTGAATAATATTTTGCAATTGTTCAAGCTGCTTGAACAAAACCCAGCAGGAAGCTGAGAAAAATGTGGTTTACCTTTTAATTTATTCTGTTTCTTCTCCTATTATCAAACTTGGAACAGTTTGTCAGGTTTTGTTTGTAACATATAACTTTCCAAATGCGATAGAACCATGTTTCTCAT
The DNA here is from genome assembly GCF_937001465.1 of Orcinus orca. Lineage (NCBI taxonomy): Eukaryota > Metazoa > Chordata > Mammalia > Artiodactyla > Delphinidae > Orcinus > Orcinus orca. The sequence continues at coordinate 92,918,638 of NC_064568.1, read as the reverse complement.
TACACATAAGTAATATTTGGTTAAATATTACCTAAGCTGTTTCTACATGATAGGGGAAAAAAGATTTCAGCAGAAAATAAAGCAATATGTTTGGTTGGAACTTGTTCTACTTTTGGTTTTTTCCATATTGGTTTCCACCTTTGTTTCAAAATGTTTGTGTCTGAGGGGAGATTTCCGGACCGCAGTATTTTGGTTGAGTGACAGTGACTTGTCAGTTCCCCACCCTGTCTTATCTTTAATACTTTCTTTGCAAATTAAACAATAGGAAGATGGAAAGATATTTTGGCTCTATCAGTGCAGAATGATTTGAAAACACCAGCCTAGTAAAAAAAAGTCACTGGAAATAAAAGCGTAGGGAAAACCACAGAGCTGGAAGAAAACTTGGATGAAGTCTGATCATGTGGGAGGGAGGGTGGGATGAGCGGGGGCGGAGGAAAAGGAGGCCCAGAAGGGAGAAATGACTTGCCTAAGGTCAATAATATTTTAGGGAAACGAATGGAAATGCTTTTAGAGGGATGCCTATGGTTTGTATAAAAGGTTCTCTAGTGAAAAAAAGCACTATATGGATTTTCACTTTTATAACCGATGTATGTACACAAAACAAACTGTGAGGTAGGTGATATTGGTTTGCAATAATCCAAATGCCTTTCTTCTTCCATTCTTCATTTTAATGTTACTCTGTTGACTTTTCTCCAACTTCCCTTGCTGTTTTTTTTGGTTTGTCTACTTGTTTTATCAATCCCTGAGAGATATGTTGAAGTCTCTTAACTATGACCATGGATGTGTCTGTTTCTCCTGTCAATTCTGCCAGGTTTTGCTTCATGTGTTTTGAAATCTGTTGTAAGGTGCATTCACATTTAGGATTGTTACGTCTTCTTGGTGAATTGATCCTTCTGTCATTTTGTAAAGTTCCTTTTTATCCTAACAGTTTTCCTTTCCCTTAAGTCTCCTTTGTCTGATTATTAATACAGCTACTCAGCTTTCTTTTGATTAGAGTTAGTATGACTTATCTTTTCCTACCCTTTACTTTTAACCTACCTTTATCATTGTATTTAAAGTGAGTCTCTTGTAGACAGCATATAGATGGGTCATGGATTTTTTTTTAATCTAACAATCTCAGTCTTTTATTATTTATTTAAATTTATTCATCTATTTATTTATTTTTGGCTGCATTGGGTCTTCGTTGCTGTGCGGGGCTTTCTCTAGTTGCAGTGAGCGGGGGCTACTCTTCCTTAGAAGTTGCACAGGCCATAGCACAGGGAGATCAGCGCGGTGCTTTGTGACCACCTAGAGGGGTGGGATAGGGAGGGTGGGAGGGAGATGCAAGAGGGAGGAGATATGGGGATATATGTATATGTATATCTGATTCACTTTGTTATAAAGCAGAAACTAACACACCATTGTAAAGCAATTATACTCCAATGAAGATGTTAAAAAAATAATAAATAAAATATTTATGAGACTGAAAAAAAAAAAAGTTGCACAGGCTTCTCATCACAGTAGCTTCTCTTATTGTGGAGCATTCTGAAGTCCCAATCTCAGTCTTTTAATTGAGGTGCTAAGATTACTTCCATTTAAGATAACTATTGCTATTTTGGGGCTTCCCTGGTAGCACAGTGGTTGAGAGTCCACCTGCCAGTGCAGGGGACACGGGTTCGAGCCCTGGTCCCGGAAGATCCCACATGCCGCAGAGCGACTGAGCCCATGCGCCACAGCTGCTGGGCCTGCGTCCTGGAGCTCGCGAGCCACAACTACTGAAGCCTGCGCTCCTGGAATGCATGCTCTGCAACAGAAGAGGCCACCGCAGTGAGAGGCCCACGCACCCCAGCAAGGAGGGGCTCCCGCTCGCCGCAACTAGAGAAAAAAACCCGCACACAGCAACGAAGACCCAATGCAGCCAAGAATAAAAAAATAAAATAAATTTAAAAAAAGATAACTATTGTTGTGTTTAGATTTAAGTCTACATTTTATTATCATTTTCTGTTTTATTCCTCTCTTTTCATCCCTCTGCTTCCCCATCCCTGCCTTCTTTGGGGTTATTCAAATGTTTTTTAGTATTCCATCTAAATTTTTCTATTTTGTTTTTGGCTATATCACTTTGCATAGTTCTTTGTTTGTTTGTTCTTTAGTTCTTGTTTTTGTTTTCCAGTGTTTTACAGTCTACTTAGGGTCAATATTTTATCGCTCCAAGTGGAATGTAGAAACTTTACCACTATATAGATTCCTTTGCCTTCTTCCATTAATGCTGTAGTTGTCTTATGTACTATAACTATATCTTTTGAAAACCCAATCAGATACCGTTATAATTTTTGCTCTCAATCATCCCACATATTTTAAAGAACAAAAGAAGTATAGTCTACTACATTTCCCTATATACCTAACATTTCTACGGCCCTTCCTTCATTTTTAATATTACAAAATTCCATCTGAAACTTTACAACTTTCTGTCTGAGCTTTCTTTTATAACTTTCCATTTTGTTTTGTTTTTGTGGGGTTTTTATTTTTTGTTTTTTTTGTTTGTTTTGGGTAGGACTGCTGGTTAAGAATTTTCTTAGTTTTCCTTCTGAGACTACCTTTCATTTTCCTTCATTCCTCAAGATTATTTTTGCTGAATATAGAATTCTGGATCGATAATCCTTTTCTTTTGGCACTTAAAAAATATCATGCCATGCTTCTTTCTGGCCTCCATGGTTCTTGATGAGAAATTCACAGACATTTAAAAAATGTCATGCCACCTCTTTCTGCTTTTGTGGTTTCTTATGAGAGATACACAATTAATTGAAATGTTGTTTTGACTGCTTTTAACACCTGACTTTAGTTTTTAGCCGTTCATTTATGATGTACCTTGGCATGGATTTCTATGTGGGTTTCTTTCCCCATTTGGAGTGCTCTGAGCTTCTTGAATCTGTAGGTTGATGTCTTTCACAAAATTCAGGAGATTTTCCGCAACTGTCTCTTCAGATATTTTTTGTGCACTTCATTTTCTCCTCTCATTCTAGGACTCCACTAACATGAGTATTAGATACTTTGGTATTGTCACATAGGCCCCTAAGGCTCTGTTTATTTTTTTTTTCAATATTTTTTTCACTCAGCTGATCAGATTGGATAATTTCTATTGCTAATCTTCAATTTACTGCTCTTTGTCATTTCATTCTGCTATTGAGCTCATCTAATGAGCTTTTATTTTGCTTATTCTGTCTTTTAGTTCTAAAATTTTTATTTGATTCTTCTTTATAATTTTTATTTATTTAATGAGAAATCTATCATTCTATCCCTCCAGCCACTTCAAGAGGATTTATTTTTAATCAAATTTGGTAAAGTAGCAGGATACAAAATTAATGCACAGAACTCTCTTGCATTCCTATACACTAATGATGAAAAATCCGAAAGAGAAATTAAGGAAACACTCCCACTTACCATTGCAACAAAAAGAATAAAATACCTAGGAATAAACCTACCTAAGGAGACAAAAGACCTGTATGCAGAAAACTATAAGACACTGATGAAAGCGTTTAAAAATGATACAAACAGATGGAGAGATATACCATGTTCTTGGATTGGAAGAATCAACATTGTGAAAATGACTACACTATCCAAAGCAATCTACAGACTCAATGCAATCCCTATGAAACTACCAATGGCATTTTTCACAGAACTAGAACAAAAAATTTCACAATTTGTATGGAAACACAAAAGACCTCGAATAGCCAAAGCAATCTTGAGAAAGAAAAACGGAGCTGGAGGAATCAGGCTCCCTGACTTCAGACTATACTACAAAGTTACAGTAATCAAGACAGTATGGTACGGGCACAAAAACAGAAATATAGATCAATGGAACAGGATAGAAAGCCCAGAGATAAACCCAAGCACATATGGTCACTTTATTTTTGAAAAAGGAGGCAAGAATATACTGTAGAGAAAAGACAGCCTCTTCAATAAGTGGTGCTGGGAAAATGGGACAGCTACATGTGAAAGAATGAAATTAGAACACTCCTTAACACCATACACAAAAATAAACTCAAAATGGATTAAAGACCTAAATGTAAGTCCAGACATTATAAGACTCTTAGAGGAAAACATAGGCAGAACACTCTGACATAAATCACAGCAAGATCCTTTTTGACCCACCTCCTAGAGAAATGGAAATGAAAACAAAAATAAACAAATGGGACCTAATGAAACTTAAAAGCTTTTGCACAGCAAAGGAAAACATAAACAAGATGAAAAGACAACCCTCAGAATGGGAGAAAATATTTGCAAATGAAGCAACTGACAAAGGATTAATCTCAAAAATTTACAAGCAGCTCATGCAGCTCAATATCACAAAAACAAACAACCCAATCCAAAAATGGGCAGAAGATCTAAATAGATGTTTCTCCAAAGAAGATATAAACCATGAAATGATGCTCAACATCACTAATCATTACAGAAATGCAAATCAAAACCACAATGAGGTATCACCTCACACCGGTCAGAATGGCCATCATCAAAAATTCTACAAACAATAAATGTGGAGACGGTGCAGAGAAAAGGGAACACTCTTGCACTGTTGGTGGGAATGTAAATTGATGCAGCCAGTATGGAGGTTCCTTAAAAAACTAAAAATAGAACTACCATATGACCCAGCAATCCCACTACTGGGCATATACCCTGAGAAAACCATAATTCAAAAAGAGAGATGTACCACAATGTTCATTGTAGCACAATTTATAATAGCCAGGACATGGAAGCAACCTAAGTGTCCATTGACAGATGAATGGATAAAGAAGATGTGGCACATATATACAATGGAATATTACTCAGCCATAAAAAGAAACAAAACTGAGTTATTTGTAGTGACATGGATGGACCTAGAGACTGTCATACAGAGTGAAGTAAGTCAGAAAGATAAAAACAAATACCGTATGCTAACACAAATATATGGAATCTAAAAAAAAAAAAATTGGTTCTAAAGAACCTAGTGGCAGGACAGGAAAAAAGACTCAGACGTAGAGAATGGACTTGAGGACACAGGGAAGGGAAAGGGTAAGCTGGGACGAAGTGAGAGAGTGGCATGGACATATATACACTACCAAATGTAAAATAGATAGCTAGTGGGAAGCAGCCACATAGCACAGGGAGATCAGCTCGGTGCTTTGTGACCACCTAGAGGTGTGGGATAGGGAGGGTGGGAGGGAGACGCAAGAGGGAAGGGATATGGGGATGTATGTATATGTATAGCTGATTCACTGTGTTATACAGCAGAAACTAACACACCATTGTAAAGCAATTATACTCCAATAAAGATGTTTAAAAAATAAAAATAAAGTGGATTTATTCTTACTTCTTGGAGCATATTTGTTGTAGCTGCTTTAAAGTCTTTATCAAATGATCCCAATATCTGTATCATCTCAGAGTTGACATTTGTCAGTTGCCTTTTTCCATGCAAGTTGAGATTTTACTCATTCTTCACATGTTGAGTATTATGAGGTTTCATCCTGGACATTTTTGATTGTCATGAGACTCTATGTCTTATTTAAATCTATGGAGAATTTTGAAGTATTTATTTTTCCAAATAAGCTGGTTGGCTCCAGAGAGCCTTCAGGAGTTTTGATGTCTATTCCATTTTCAAAGCCTTGCACTACTGTTGAGATCAGCCTTACATTTGCACCATCCAGAGGCCGTTCTAGGACCTGAGCAGGAATCCACCCCATAGGCCAGCTCTCAAAGCCTATGAGATGCTCGTTAGGATCAAATCTATTTGTGAACAGTTCATGGGACTAGAGATCCATAAACACTTTCATGGGTTTGCTTCCTGGAACTTCTCCTTCTCTGCCATCTCCACCATACAGTCCAGTTTCCTGAGGCTCCCTTTTTGGTCTTCTGAGGTTTTATTTGTCTAATATGCCACATACTTCTTACAACGTGCCCATATCCAGGGCCGAGAAGTGAGAGGACAAAGAGAGAGAAAAATAAGTAGCAGGTTCCCCTCACCTTCTTGGGACCACAGTTCCTCTTGTTTGAGAAGAAGGACCCCTCCCTCAGAGTTCAAAGTGCCTATTGGCTACTGGGACCTAGGGAGCAAGAGAATAGGAAAAGAAAAAATTATAAAAACAGGATTTCTCCTATGCTGTCTGTATATTGGGAGACTACTTTTCTTCTTCTTGTGCTGGAACTAAAGGGCTTCTCCTGGAGATCTTTCTGTCTGTGCCAGTGATCACTTCTGGGTCTCAGGATGCCTTGAGTTCAAGCCAAAAAGAAAAGAAAAGATAAACTCATGGTTTATCTTTTGATGGTTTAGTGAGACTAGAATTCTGATGTTCTTCCCCAATCTACCTGCTTTTTTTTCTTATTACTTTTCAGAGCCCTGGAATAGCTGCTCCATGCAATCTGTTCAAGATTTATAATTGCATTCAGTGGGAGAGATGGGGTGGCCTGTGCTTCTCCATCTTTCTGGGAATCAGAACTCCAGAAGTTTTAAAGATACAAAATAAAACATATACCTAGGTCTCTGTCCCAAAGATTCTGACTTTGTTTGTATTGGGGGAAATATGAGCAACGGTTTAGTTTGGTTTGGTTTTGAGATAGCCCTTGTGATCTGAACATATAACAAAGTTGAGAACCTCTTTCATAAGCAAAGATAGTTAAGGGCAGATTTTATTTTAAAATCCACAGCTATGGTTTATTACCATTTTTGCCATACACTCTGCTGGTTATGTTAAGGATTATTTGACTGTATTGAATATAGTTGAGTTTATACTGTGGATTGTGTTGTACCTGGTCTTGAATTCCTACCAGGACATTCATTAGTTGTGTGATTTTCAACAATTTGCTTGACCTCCAAGCCTCAGTTTTGTATCTGGGAAATGGGGATAATACTAAAATCTACACTGAAGGGTTGTTGAAAGGATTAAGTGAAATAATGAATGTAAAGCACAGAGCAGAGGGCCTGGAATGTGACCAGTATTCAATAAATATTAACTATTATCACCACTCACATTTTATTGGCAAGAAAATTGAAACTCAGACAGATTAAGTAACTTACACAATATTTCTTTCTAGTGCTTTTTTTTTAATTGAAAAGAAACTAATATTTACTTTAAAGGGAAATGTTAGCATATTCATTAGATTTAAAAAAATTTTTTTATTGACAGAGAGTTGATGTGTTAGTTTCAGGTGTAGAGCAAAGTGATTCAGAGATATATATATATATACATATTTTTCAGATTCTTTTCCATTATAGGTTAGTATGAGATATTGAATATAGTTCCCTGTGCTATACAGTAGGTCCTTGTTATTTATCTACTTTATATATAGTAATGTGTATCTATTAATCCTAAACTCCTAATTCTTTCCAGTGCTTTTAAAGTTACATCACCCAGACCCCTAAACATGAGATGGGGTCATTTATTGTGATTGAAATCGTTCAGATATAGTTTTACTTTTTTGAAAAAGAAGTTTATCCAACCATCTAAATGTTCACAGGTGATAGATAATTAAGGAGCTGTAGCTTTTTCTGGGAAGCCCAAGTGTGAGCAGTGTTGTGTGTGGAAAGCACTTTTTTTCCTCTAGAAACCTTCAGTGATTTCTTGCATTCACATGTGCAAATGCTCAAGCTTTTGCATGGTGACGGAAGATAAGTAAATACCAGACCTGTCATTTTGTCTTCTGCCACTTCAAGCCCAGGAACAATAATTTTTTTTTGGAAAGTTCTTGAATGGGATGCATACTGATTTAGGATCGTGTTCAGAGGCATCAAGTAAATGATTGCTGGACATAAAATCCAGGTGTATGTATAATACATAGTATGACACAATATTTGTGATTAATGTATAGTGTCCTATTATCCAGCAAATTATTTTTTGAATTTTATTTATTTTTTTATACAGCAGGTTCTTATTAGTTATCCATTTTATACATATTAGTGTATATATGTCAATCCCAACCTCTCAATTCATTCCACCACCACCACCCCCCGCCACTCCCCCGCCTTGGTGTCCATACGTTTGCTCTCTACATCTGTGTCTCTATTTCTGCCCTGCATACCAGTTCATCTGTACCATTTTTCTAGGTTCCTCACATATGTGTTAATATACAATATTTGTTTTTCTCTTTCTGACTTACTTCACTCTGTATGACAGCCTCTAGATCCATCCATGTCTCTACAAATGACCCACTTTCTTTCTTTTTTATGGCTGAGTAATATTCTGTTGTATATATGTACCACATCTTCTTTATCCATTCGTCTGTTGATGGGCATTTAGGTTGCTTCCGTGACCTGGCTATTGTAAATAGTGCTGCAATGAACATTGGGGTGCATGTGTCTTTTTGAATTATGGTTTTCTCTGAGTATATGCCCAGCAGTGGGATTGCTGGGTCATATGGTAATTCTATTTTTAGTTTTTTAAGGAACCTCCATACTGTTCTCCATAGTGGCTGTAGCAATTTACATTCCCACCAACAGTGCAAGAGGGTTCCCTTTTCTCCACACCCTCTCCAGCATTTGTTGTTTGTAGATTTTCTGATGGTGCCCATTCTAACTGGTGTGAGGTGATACCTCATTGTAGTTTTGATTTGCATTTCTCTAATAATGAGTGATGTTGAGCAGCTTTTCATGTGCTTCTTGGCCATCTATATGTCTTCTTTGGAGAAATGTCTATTTAGGTCTTCTGCCCATTTTTGGATTGGGTTGTTTCTTTTTTTAATATTGAGCTGCATGAGCTGTTTATATATTTTGGAGATTAATCCTTTGTCCATTGATTTGTTTGCAAATATTTTCTCCCATTCTGAAGGTTGTCTTTTCGTCTTGTTTGTAGTTTCCTTTGCTTTGCAAAAGATTTTAAGTTTCATTAGGTCCCATTTGTTTATTTTTGTTTTTATTTCCATTACTCTAGGAGGTGGATCAAAAAAGATCTTGCTGTGATTTATGTCAAAGAGTGTTCTTCCTATGGTTTCCTCTAAGAGATTTATAGTGTCCAGTCTTACATTTAGGTCTCTAATCCATTTTTAGTTTATTTTTGTGTATGGTGTTAGGGAGTCTTCTAATTTCATTCTTTTACATGTAGCTGTCCAGTTTTCCCAGCATCACTTATTGAAGAGACTGTCTTTTCTCCATTGTATATCCTTGCCTCCTTTGTCATAGATTAGTTGACCACCGGTGCATGGGTTTATCTCTGGGCTTTCTATCCTATTCCATTGATCTGTATTTCTGTTTTTGTGCCAGTACCATATTGTCTTGATTACTGTAGCTTTGTAGTAAAGTCTGAAGTCAGGGAGTCTGATTCCTTCAGCTCCATTTTTTCACCTCAAGACTGCTTTGGCTATTCAGGGTCTTTTGTGTCTTCACACAAATTTTAAGGTTTTTTGTTCTAGTTCTGCAGAAAATGCCATTGGTAATTTGATAGGGATTGCATTGAATCTGTAGATTGCTTTTATTATCCAGCAAAATTTAAAAAACCAGGAAAATCTCCCAGGTTTTCTAAATAAAGGGCATCAAATGATATTTTAGTTTCTTTGCTTCTCTTTAATTTTAATTTTCCTTTCTAGTCCTTCTTTTATAATTTTTAAACAGAAAAAGTATGTTTTTTTCCAAGGCAGAGGAAGTCCTGGTGCTTTCCTATGAGAAGTTTTATCATCATAATATGATTCGCTATTTGAGAATCAGAATGGTGGCTCATTCTGACATTTTATCAGCCAATTTATCAACAGGAATAGCTCTTTGGAGGTCTTCATTCCATCATGTAACATTATTCACGGCAGAAGGATGACATCTAGAAGAAATTGAATGTACCTTTTAAAACCACGCTGCTGAAATATTCACCACCTGTAAATGTTTTCTTGGTCTGTATGTGTAGGTGGAGGGAGGTGGAGTGGTGGTAATAAAGTGGGAGGGTCGGGAGGGGGCGCTAACTATACAGGGGAAATGACTCGGTTAATTCTCTGACGGTAAAGGTCAATGTTTTCCCAAATCCAAATTTGACATTCAGAACAAATCTAACTTCTCTCACATCTTCATGGAACAATGACGAGTCCTTTACTTCGTGATTTCTATACCTTAACCTTCTAATAGCATCTTTTGCTTCTTTGTCAGCTATCCCTGGTAACTTGCAATGTTGAGGACTCAGCTTTGACAGTCAAGGGTCTCACATGACCAACTGCCTTTTGTGGAAGTCGTATTGCATGGGAAAAAGTTGTTACACAGGCATACGAGCAGTAAGGCCCAGTAAATGTCTCTTTCATGCAGAAACTAGCATAAGCACCGACGGCAATACCTTGAATGGGGGAGTCTTAGAAATGATCCATGACGTAGTTGTAGAAGGCCAAATGTTTTCTTGGAAAAGGCTGTGTGTTTCTGACGCAGGATAGGAGAACCTTGGCTCTGAATTGTCCCTACTATGTGTACACAAAGGGCAGAAGGCTTTTAAGATGTAACGTGTCTGCTAATGCAGCTTATTTGAACAGAGGTTGGGATTGGACACACAGGCTTAGAGGAGTACTAGATTGTTTTAGAAAAAATACAAAGGTGTCAAGTTGGGTTTCGATTTTCATTTGTTAACAGCATAACATGGTGGTCTGGGAGTAGTTGTGTCTGGAAGGAAAAGACAGATGTCCATAGCTGATCCCAGTCATACCCAGGGTGGATGTCCCACTCTGTGGCATTTGTCCTGCCAGTTCTTCTCTTTTTAGCAGACAATATGGAGGAGGTGAAAAAAGTTGGATTTAACTCGGCTGAGTCTTGAGCCTGTTATTTACCAGCTATCAGTGGGACACATCTCTGCTCTGAGCCTCTGTTTCCTCATCTATTCAGTAAGAGCAACACCATCAACGACCCACTAAGTTAAGATGATTAAGAGAGAGCAGTTAAAAACAACGTTGAAAACCGTAATGCTTTAAATAAATGCTGATAATAACAATGGTAATAATAATAAACATTTTTAATGGTAAACATTGATTGGACGTGTATAATGTGCCAAGGACTGCCCTGAACACTTTTTGTAGGTCTTCTCACTTGATCTTCACAGCAGCTGAATTCATCCTTCCTTTCTCTCATTCAGTTATGTCCAAATTCATGCATTTCATTTTGCAAATAAAGAGTACAAGTTCCCTGAAGGGAGAACACACATCTCTCCAATTCACTGGATGACTGGTATAAATATCTGAATACATTTAGGTCAGCAGTTCTCAAAACAAGGGGCAATTCTGCCACGTAGGGGACTTTGGGCAACGTCCAGAGACAGTTCTACTTGTCACTCCTGGAGGGAGTTATGGCATCTAGTCCGTAGAGGCCAAGGGTGCTGCTAAACATCCTACAATGCACAAGACATTCCCTTACAAGAAAGAATTATCCAGCCAAAATGCCCAGCATGCTGAGGTTGAGAAATCCTGATTTAGATAAATGAAAAAAATAAGTCACTAAATGAACGCATGTGCCGAACAGTCTCCCAGAACATGATGTGTCGTGCAAACTCTATCTAGACATCAGAAGACTGCAAGCTCTTCATCGTTTTCTGATTCTCGCCTCACATCATTCCTTCGTGCCCCTAATTCTTCATTTTGTGTTTGATGAGACTTATCCCAGCAGAGATAACTGCTTCATTCACTTCGATGATACAACAACTAAATAAAAACCAGAGAGAAATCCAGACAATATTTTCTCCAAAGAAGATCGTCTGCCCCCCTACCTCTGCAAAAGGGGCTTTGCTGAAACAATCTTTCTGAATACATCTGGTCAGCCAAAATGAAAACAGCAGCCAATCGGAGCAAGTTTAAAACATGATCTGTTTCTGGTTCTTTTTAACTTTCCATCTTTATTTTTCCTTTTACTCAATTTCTGACCTGCTTTTAATTTACTTTATCTTTCCCAATTATTCCTATTTTTGTGAGTGATCCTTAATTTCTGGCATAAGGCAGGGAATAAGCAAATTAAATAGCAAAGAGAGGTATTCCAATGTGACATTTTTCTCACACATTTTCATTTTCCCCACCAGTATTTCTTGGACAAGGTTAAGGAATTTTTTTTTTTTTTTTCTGTTAAAGATCACTAGGGACTTCCCTGGTGGTCCAGTGGTTAAGACTTTGCCTTTCAATGCAGGGTGTGCGGGTTCGATCCCTGGTCGGGGAGCTAAGATCTCATGTGCCTCGGGGCCATAAAACCAAAACATAAAACAGAAGCAATATTGTAACAAATTCAATAAAGAGTTTAAAAATGGTCCATATCAAAAAAATCTTAAAAAAAAAAAAAAAGAATCACTAACCTAGCGTATAAAGTAAGCTACCAGTAGAAGCAGCAGCCAACAACCAACCTACTGGGGGTGAGGAGGGCACGGGGAGAGAGACCAGGGTGAAAGATAGAGAAGATATTTGATCTGCTTTACTTCTTTTGAGGAAAAAAGTACAACTTTGATTCACAAATGCAAAAATATGCACATGCTTCAAGTATCTATTTTCCAAGGAAACGAGACAATGCATGAGAAAAAGAGGCTGCGAGAAAGAGGAAGAAGAAGGAGAAAGACTGTGTGTGTGCACAAAAGGAAGAGCAGAGCAGAGGGACAGGTGAAGGCCAACCTCTCCCAACCACCCAATTAAACAATTCTCTGCAACTTCCATCTCCTCGGCCTGCCTCCTCAAAGCTTCATTCTCCTGTCAGGCAAAGCCTCCAGAGAATATCTGTCTGTACAGATTTTATGGTGGGACTTAGGAAATGTAAAATGAAAATAATCCTTTTTACTTTTTCAATGTTTTATTAGTCTTTTATGGCCCACAGGAAGCAGGAAGGATTTATTTCTTCCTTAATTATTTGCTAAGCAGTTCCCCTCTGTTCCACCCTCCCTCCAAAGTCACCAACAATCCTCTTTCCCTTTATAGGATGAACTAGGATGACATGGGCCCTGTCCTCCCACCACTTACAGTCTCCAAAATAAATAAACAAAACAGACACACAGAGGCCAACTAAGGAGAAGTCAGAGCAACTGGCTCAAGTATAAGCAAAAAAAATTTTAATTTTTTTTCAATTTTGTAATTGCTTTTCTGCAGTGTTCAATTCTGCAGGGGGAAATGGTTGCCAATTTTACACACACACACACACACACACACACACACACACACACACACTCCAATAATTGGCTTGTTGGCTGAGGTGACCAACATTTGAAATAATAGGTATTTTTTTTAGTCACAAATGATGCCCCTTCGATGTTAGTTATCTTGTGTAAAAATTTCTGGTAAATTAATCGCTCTGCTGTTTGACTGTTGAACATTAAATATCTGATCTTCCATAATTTCAACATTAAAGGCTTTTTCTAATTTGTTGAGTTTACATCACCAAAGCAAAATGTCTTTGCCTAACCAAAGACATGTTTAGCTCTTTCAAGATTCTGATAATAAATAACTCTAAGATAAAACACAAATTGACCCTAATACTGAGTATACAATTGGCAAAACAATTTTGTGAAGGAGAGTTACAGAAAACAGGGGATTCTTGAGGGAAAAGAATGGGATATGTATCTTATCATCATGGGATAGGAAATTCTGAAGTGCTTGGAAAGAATCATTCATTTTCCTGTGAAGGTAAAAATGGTTCATTATTCCCTTGTTCCTAACCTGCCTTGATAACCTAAGGATGAATGAACGATATCACAGGAAAGCATGTAGAAATTTTATAAGCCACAATTACTATCTCATTTTCATAGCAGTTGCTGTTTGTGCCCTTGTCTCTAAAAGTGTCATTGTGCCTTAGACTGGTGGATGGTCCAAGACTTTGTTGGAAAAATGTCACCCAGGTCTTCAAAACTGATTCCAGACTCTTCTCACTGCTAACTTTCCATCAGATGATCATTATAAACCAATGCTTCAGAGAGGGCTCTTCTTCCCAAAGGCGCTGCCTATTTTCTGATTGCTAAGATATTGAAATGTTATTACTAGAAATTCATTCACACATTCCATAAATATTAAAGGCCTCCTGGACACATGAGAAGACAAATCACAATCCCTCTCCTCAAAGAGTCTGTGGATTTGGTGTTTGAACTAAGGCAATAATGGATTCTGAAAGTCCATTAGTAGGCTACATACTGTATGATTCCATGTATATGACCTTCTGGAAAAGGCAAAACTATGGCAATAGTAAAAAGATCAGTGGTTTCCAGGGGCCGGGGGAAGGTGGGATGAATCAGTGGAGCATGGAGAATTTTTAGGGCAGCAAAACTACTCTGCATGATACTATAATGGTGGATATGTGTCATTATATATTTGTCCAAACTCACAGACTCTACAACACCAAACATGAACCCTAATGTAAACTATGGACTTAGGGTGATTTTTATGTGTTAATGAAGGTTCATTGATTGTAACAACTGGATCACTCTGGTGGGGAATGTTGATAATGGGGGAGGCTATACATGTGTGGGAACAGGGAGTATATGAGAAATCTCTGTACCTTCCTCTCAATTTTGCTGTGAACCTAAAACTTCTCTATAAAATAAAGTTTATTAAAAAATGTCCACTAGTAAAATGTAATCTATCTTGGAAAGGGCAAAACCTTCCAGTGATCAGCTCTTCTGAATTCTAAGAACCCCTCAGTTAATTCAGTGCTTTTCCACTGCCAACAGCCAAGAGCTAGATATTGGAAGGGGATGTGAGGAAAGAATGTTTGGGTGGGGGCACTTTTACAAAGATATGTCTGAAGAATGGGGCACTATCCAGAGAAAGAAAGTCTAAATAGACCATTGTGGGAAGGTAGTGAGCAGGCAACATTTGTTAGAGGAGGTTGGGATATGGAGGTTGGTAGGGCAACATGAAATTAGAGTTCTATAGAAGGCAAGCGTGCTTCAAAAGACAGTGTGACTCAAAATGAGTCAAAGACCTAAATATGGGAGCTAAAACGATGCTCTTAAAAGAAAACAGAGGGATAAATTTTCATGACCTTGGATTTGGCAACATTTTCTTAGATTGACACCAAAAGCACAAGCAGCAAGAGAAAAAAAATATATTGGACTTTGTTAAAACGAAAAACTTTTGTGCATAAAAGGACACCACTGAGAGAGTGAAAAGCCAACCCACAGAAAGGAGAAAATATTTGCAAATCATGTATCTGTTAAGGGTCTAGTATTCAGAATACAGAAAGAACTCTTACAAGGTAATAGACAAACAACTCAAAAAATGAGCAAAGGACTTCAATAGACATTTCTCCAAAAAAAAAGAAAAAGATACAAAAGGCCAACAAGCACATGAAAAGATGTTCAAAGTCATCAGTTACTAGGAAAATGTCAAACAAAGTCACAAAACATACCACTTTACTCTCACTAAGATGGCTATAACCAAAACCAAAACCAAATACAGACGATCTTAGTGTGTTTAATAAAGTAATAAAAATACCTTAACCCTAGCCCTAACCCTAAATACTGGGATTTTGGGGGCAATAGACTGACAGTTTTGTTGTTTGCATAATTACAATCTGCATTGCACATAGAAAGGATATGGCCACCTTTTGTTAAATCTGCACTTTCTAAATATCAAAAAAAAAAGGGGAAATGGGGTATAAATCAATTTTTGTATAACCTGTTTGAAACATGAGTTCTATTTGCTTAATATTACAGCTTTGCCCCTTTTTCTGTAGGTCTCTTGGGATCCTGTGTAGAAACTATTCTCATTAAACACCAAACAGTTAAGTCCATTCTCTGGTACTAGCTACAAATTTGGTTTCATATTCTACTTAACAATCTAAATAAATGGAAATATTTCTAAAAAGGAAAAAACAATGTGATTACGTTTACTATTTTGCCTGGCTTTCGACTAACAGGCGAGATATCCCAGCACTGTGGTTGCATTGAGAGATTGGCTCGTAGGTTGTAGAATTGCCTGCTTTCTTCTTGAACTGGGTAACATACAAGTCTCCTACAGGTCCTTATTGTCAAAAGAGGAATACTGATCTTACATAAACCACAGACGGCTGTCATAGTACCTCTAGCTGGGGAAAAGTTAGGATCTCATTATAGGAGGTGGAGGAATCAGGCTGCCATATACTTTTGCCTGGTTCCTAAGCCTTTCCATTCCACCATGCTACAGTCCAAACTTCTCAGCCAGATGGTCAAAGCTCTTCACAATATGACACCACCTGTTTAAACACCTATTTCCAAACTTCATAACTTCAGTTTCCCACTGTAGTCAGGCTGATCTTCCTTTTAGCTTACAAACACGGCTTTTCATTCCTAACTTCAAGCCTTAGGTTATTTCCCCCTCCTTACTCTTACCACCTACTTTCCTGTCTCAGCACATACAATCCTTCACCATCTTCGGAATGCAGTTCGGTCCCCATGTCATTCATGAAAAATTCTGGAATCACTCCAGCTCCTGCGTAATTGACGTTCATTAAAAATAAACAAATAAATAAAAATCACTTTGAGACTAATTATTTGTATAACTAATCTGGGTCCTTCACCGTTGTTGGACACAATGGTTTGGTTTAGTCAATTTCTATTTCACCCTCTTTCTATAGCAAAGTTTCTATAACCTCAGCACTATTGACATTTGGGGCCAGATAATTCTTTGTCATGAGGGGCTGTCTTGTGTATTGCAGAACGTTTAATGATATCCCTAGCTTCTACCCACTAGATGCTAGTAGCACTCATCCTTCAGCTGTGACAACCAACAAGGTCTCTGACATTGCCAAGTGTCTCCGGGGCAGGAGAGGGAGAGCAAAGTCACCCCCACTCGAGAACCCCTCCTAGGGTACCTCCCTGAAGCTCAGAGGCAAGAAAGCTGAAAACCACATTTCTCAGACTCCGTTGCATCTAGGATTCTGGACAGGAAATAGGTTCTGACGAGCAGAACTTGTGCTAGATTTGAAAGGATACAGTGAGGTGGGGACCATCTTTCTCTACCTTCGGCTGTTTTCAAATGGCAGAAAGGGTTGTGAGGATGCAAAATATCTCTGCAGCGATATTCCATGTCCGCTCTCCTGGGGGTTGAGAAAGTGCTGTGTGTATGTGTAGTGGCTGTGGGGTGGGATGAGGGATGGCTGGTCTCAGGGTTCCAGATCCCACTCAGTTTCTGAGTGTCAAGAGACAATTTCCCTAATTGCCCAGTGCTGGCTACTTGCAGATTCCAACTTCCTGATTCCTGAATAGCAGTTGTCAAAGTGAGGTCTTGAACTCAACAGAGCCTCTGGTGCCTAGCTCCCTGGTGGTCAGTTCTATAATGTTAGAGTCAGTCCCAAGGGCCATTGAGAGTGAACTGAAACCTTCCACAATTTTTTTTTTTTTGGCGGTACGCGGGCCTCTCACTGTTGTGGCCTCTCCCGTTGCGGAGCACAGGCTCCGGACGCGCAGGCTCAGCGGCCATGGCTCACCGGCCCAGCCGCTCCGCGGCACGTGGGATCCTCCCGGACCGGGGCACGAACCCGTGTCCCCTGCATCGGCAGGCGGACTCTCAACCACTGCGCCACCAGGGAAGCCCCCTTCCACAATTTTTTATGCACCTAGTTCACCTCATCTGTCTTTCTTTTTCTGAATAAAATAAGTAGTTTCTCTTTCCTGCACTGAACCCATATAATGCCTTACCTATGATTATTTTATTCTTTCACGAACTTCCTTTCTTTCTGAGTAGTTAAGCTTTTTACAGGAAGGAATCACACTTCTTTCTCTTATCTGCCGCCCATAATTGTCATCCAGTGCTTTGCTCAGAGTGGGAACAGGAAAGCAATTCAATTCATTTGTGTATGGCATTCAACTGAAAAGCTGCTCAATGAATAAAATCCTGGAAGAAGGGATGGAAAAAAAAAGGACACCCCCCATCCCAGTTTTCCCTTCTCCTCAGTGTGTTATAGCACCTGGATGTGCTCATCTGAACCAGGAGAGAAAAACTGCTTCTAGTGGGAAACTGTTGTGAGACTTTCTTACTAATGGGCTCGATTATATGCTCCATTCCAGGCAAAGGGCCATACAGAGTATCCAGAACACACACTCTCCCTAGAATCATATCAATCAGGCGTTTGGCTCTAAATATCTATTCGCTGATGACTCCCAGGTTTACGTCCCCAGGCCTGGCCATTCTCCTGGACCCCGAACTTGTATATGTAAATGTTGATTTGACATCTCCACTTGGATATCTGATAGTCATGTTAAATGTAACATGTGCAAAACCAAACTCTTCTTCTAGCCCAGTCTGCTTCTTTCACTGTCTCTTGCTTCTTCGTTTGTAAACGCCAACATTATCCACTCATGTCAAAAATGACTAGAAATAATGACTAATTTCTCCCTTTCCCTCAACCTCCGCTGCCAGACTATCAGCAATCCTGTGTTTTAACTCAAAAATCGATCTAGGGCTTCCCTGGTGGCGCAGTGGTAGAGAGTCCGCCTGCTGATGCAGGGGACGCGGGTTCGTGCCCCGGTTCGTGCCCCGGAAGATCCCACATGCCGCGGAGTGGCTGGGTCCATAAGCCATGGCCGCTGAGCCTGCACGTCTGGAGCCCGTGCTCCGCAACGGGAGAGGCCACAACAGTGACAGGCCCGCGTACCACCAAAAAAAAAAAAAAAAAAAACCGATCTAAAATCCATCCATTTCACTCCATCTCTGGTGCTATCACCTTGGTTCAAGCCACCATCACCTCACTGGTTTCAATGTTTTCTCTCTTTCTCCCACATTTTAAAACAAAACTTGGATCATGTCTCTACTCTGTTTAGATCTGGTCTGTAGCTTTTCATCAGAATAACGTCAACACCCTTTAATCCACTGAACACAGCTTTACATGGTATAGCCAGTGCTCAGCTCTCCAAATGCATCCTGTCCCATTCTCCCCTTACTCTTCATGCTGCAGCCCCAGGTCTTTTTTGTGTTCCCTGATCTCCCAAGCTCCTTACTACCTCAGGGGCTTTGCACTCGCTTATCTTATCCCTACTCTGGCTCTTTGCATGTCTAGTTCTTTTTCTCTTTCAGATCTTGGCTCACATGTCATCTTTCCGATATGTTTTGCTTGATCAGCCCATGGTAAGTAAACCCCACCCTCGAAGTCATTCCTATCCTATCACCCTGGTAATTTCCCTTAGCCGTCATCAGTATCAAAACTACCTTGCCTACTCATCTGTTCTTTTGTTTATTGCCTGTGTCCCCCCCCACCCCGCCCACTAGAGGACTAGAACTCTCATTAGGGCAGGACCATGTTTTGTCTCACTGCTGCATCTCGGCACCTGAAACAGGGCTCAGCACATTGCAGGCCCTCAGGAAATAGTTGTTGAATGAAGAGTTGAATATGTTCTTATCCAGGTTATTTCATTGTGGCAAAATACATATAACATAAAATTTACCATCTTAACCATTTTTAAGTGTTCCGTTTAATGGCATTAAGTACATTCACAGTGTTGTGCAGTCATCACCACCATCCACCTGCAGAACTCTTTTCATTTTGCAAAATGGAAACTCTGTATCCATGAAACAATAGCTTCCTGTTCTTCCCTCCCTCCAACCCCTGGCAACCACCATTCTACTTTCTTTCTCTATGAATTTGACTACTCTAGGTACCTTATATAACTAGAATCATACAGTATTTGTCTTTTTGTGACTGGTTTCGTTCACTTAGCACAATGTTCTCAAGGATCATCTACGTTGTAGCATGTGTCAGAATTTCCTTCGTTTTAAAGGCTGAATAATGTTCCAATGTATGTATAGACCACATTTTGTTTATCCATTCATCTTTCTATGGATACGTGGGTTGCTTCCACCTTTTGGCTATTATGAATAATGCTGTTATGAACATGCGTGTGCAAATATCTCTTTGAAACCCTGCTTTCAATTCTTTTGGGTATATATATATCCAGAAACATAATTGCTGGATCATATGATAATTCTACTTTTAATTTTTTGAGGAACTGCCATACTGTTTTCCATAGAAGCTGCATCATTTTACATCCCCACCAACAGTGCACCAGGGTTCCAATTTCTCCACATTCTTGCCAACACTTGTTATTTTCAGTTGTGTTCTGTTTTTTATAGTAGCAACCCTAATGGATGTGAGGTGGTATCTCATTATAGTTTTGATTTACATTTCCCTGATGATTAGTGATGTTGAACACCTACTTACATGCTTTTTGGCCACTTGTATATCTTCTTTAGAGTAATGTCTGTTCAAGTCTTCTGCCCATTTTAAAATCAGGTTTGTTGTTGTAGGAGTTCTTTTTGTATTACAGATACTAAACCTTTACCCAATATATGGTTTGCAAATATTTTCTCTCATCCTGTGGATTTCCTTTTCATTCAGTGGATTATATCCCTTGATGCACAGAGTTTTAAATTTTGGTGTAGTCAGTGAGATCAGCTCGGTGCTTTGTGACCACCTAGAGGGGTGGGATAGGGAGGATAGAAGGGAGACGCAAGAGGGAGGAGATATGGGGATATATGTATATGTATATCTGATTCACTTTGTTATAAAGCAGAAACTAACACACCATTGTAAAGCAATTATACTCCAATAAAGATGTTAAAAAATTTTTAAAAATGAAATTAAAGAAAGTTTCATGTCTGTACACTGGAGTTTTTATGGTTATGAAATTTGTACCCACCATATGAGAACTGTAATTGCAATGCAAGGCAGTATGTGATATATGCTGTATCAATTGTAGAAGCAAAGTGTTTTATGATTTCAAAGAAAGGAGAAAGCATACCTACTGGAGTTAAAAAAATTTTTTTTTGGTGTAGTCCAATTTATCTTTTTTTTTTTCTTTTGTTGCCTGAGCTTTTGGTGTCATATCCAAGAAATCATTGCTAAATCCAATGTCATAAAGGTTTCCCCCTATATTATCTTCTAAGAGCTTTACAGTTTTTGTTCTTGTGCTTAGATCTTTGATCTATTTTGAATTAATTTTGGCATATAATGTAAGATAAGGATCCAACTTCATTCTTTAGCATGTAGATATCCAGTTTTCCCAGCACCATTTTTTGGAATAGACTGTCCTTTGGCCAATGAATGGTCTTGACATTTACAAAAAACATTTGTCCATGTATTTGAGAGTTTATTCTGGGCTTTCTATTCTATTTCATTGGTCTATATGTCTGTCTTTATGCCAGTACAACACTGTTTTGATTACTGTGACTTTGTAGTAAGTTTGGAATCAGGAAGTGTGAGATCTCCAACACGGTCCTTTTTCAAGATTGTTTTGGCTATTCAGGGTCCCTTGAGATTCCATTTGTATTTTAGAATGGATTTTTCTATTTCTGCAACAACAACAGAAAAGTCATTGGGATTTCGATAGGAATTGCATTGAAACTGTAGACCACTTTGGGTGGTATTGA
This sequence comes from Orcinus orca, assembly GCF_937001465.1. NCBI lineage: Eukaryota > Metazoa > Chordata > Mammalia > Artiodactyla > Delphinidae > Orcinus > Orcinus orca. The sequence continues at coordinate 92,897,383 of NC_064568.1, read as the reverse complement.
CTTCTTAACAGTACTAAGTCTGCTGTTGAATCCTGTTTCATAGTATCTTGTTAAGAATTTTTTCATCAATATTCATCAGGGTCTGTGGTTTTCTTTTCTTGTAGTGTCTTTGTCTGGCTCTAGTATTAGGGTGATGCTTGTCCTCCTAAAATGAGCTTGGGAGTGTTTCCTCCTCTTCAATTTTTAGAAGAGTCTGAGGAGGCTTGATGTCATTCTTCTTCAAATGTTTGGCAGAATTTGCCAGAGAAGCCATCTGGTCTGGGCTTTTCTTTACTGGGAGGCTTTTTATTACCGATTAAATCTCCTTACTAGTTATAGGTCTGTTCAGATTTTCTATTTCTTCATGATTGAGTCTTGATAGGTTGTGTTTCTAGGAATTTGTCTATTTCATCCAGGTTATTCAAGTTCTTGGACTACAGTTGGTCACAGCACTCTCTTACAATCCTTTTTACTTCTGCAAAATTGGTAGTCATGACCTCGCTTTCATTTCTGATTTTAGTTATTTGAGTACTCTCTCTTTTTTCTTAGTCAATCTAGCTAAAAGTTTGCCAATATTGTTGATCTTTTCAAAGAACCGAAAAGACTGGTTCTTGGTTTTGTTCTTATCTATTTTGTTTAGAACTTTAAAGGGAGGGGGAATGAAAAGAAAATAAGTACCTTTAAGATAATTATAAACTTGACTGGAAAGGAAAGGAGAGATTGTTGAACTGAAAATGACATCATCACCACTTAGGTATGAAATTGGAAAAATTTTTTTGGCATTCTTCATTCCAGACACAGCCAAGCATGGAAAAGAGGGGCTTTATTGTGTGCTCCATGCAAAACAGATAATTTTTTAAGCTTATATTTACATATATGCTTACTATGTGCCAGACACTATTATAAGCACTTTACATGTATTAACTCATTTAGTCCTCTTAGTAACCCAGTGAGGTAGGTATTATTATTAGTCCCATTTTACAGACGAGTTGACTGAGGGAGAGAGTTTAAGTCATGACTAGTAAGTGTCAGAACTGTGATTCCCACTTAGGGACTCTAGCTTCAGAAATGCTATACTACTAATAAGCACATCCTTTTGATGGATGAAATAGACACATAAATCGGTCTTTCCTTTAAAGTTTGCCAGTAGGTAAACTGGCAAATGAATGCTATTTAGAAGCTACCAATGAGATGGCCTTGAGATATGCTATCCCAGCCCAAAAAGCTTGTTCTTAGGGCTTTGGGATCCAGGTCTTCCCTATTCCAAGCTTTCTTCCCAGTGTCCGGACATCCACTTGAATCTCTGTGATGAACATATTACTTGCCAAGCTTTACCATCACTCTGACTCAAACAGTGTCAGAATCATGGTCTGCAATGCCAAGGTGACACCGTGCTGGGCACTTGGGCATGCGTGATCAGTGTTACGATAGGCACCCACACTTTGGCCCCTCCCCTCCCCTGTGGCATCTGTCCCATTTTCAGACCTACTGTGCTTCCTTTATGTTGTTGCTTTGGGCTCATCAAGTTTCTCATATAAATCCTGACTGCTGTCTTCACTTCAAGGCTGAGCAATCTGATAGGGCCTGTTTTAAAAGGTCATTCTTGTTATTCGTAGAGAACAACAGCAACCAGAGCAAAACAGAGTCGGAACGTCAGTGCCCTGGTCAGAACCTTCCTGGGAACTGGGGGAGAGGAAGGCGGATGGAAACCTACCTTGACACAACGCGGTACCACGGCCCTGACGCAATAATCTGTAAGTACATATATGCACATATGCGCAGTAGTCACGGATTTCTTCTCTCTCCTGCTGGAACACCGAGTCAGGAAAAATATTCAGAGCCTGAGCCGGGACGTTGCTAGTGAAGCAGAGATTTCAGGTGAGAAGTAAATGTGCAGAGCGGATGCAGTGACCTTTCTTATTTGCAGTGTTTTCATTCTGCAGCTTGCACGGCAGGGACCCTGACATCAGAGGCTCTGATGGCCTGAGGCTGTGTTGGAGAGGAAATAAATGAGCCTGCCCTACTTCCACAGGCGCTGGTAATGTGTGCGGCAGGGAACCTGGGCCGGGCGAGATGTGTGTAGCCGAGCGACCTCTAGTGCCTGAAAGCGGGAGCTGCATCGCCTGCTCCAATGGGCGGAGGGAGGCCGAGGGGATCCTGAGTTTGAAAGCACAGGGTTTGTTGGGAAGATCCTGTTTGTCCAGCGCCGTCCAGGGTGTTAGGGAGGATTCAAAGGAATTACAAGCAGGCAAACTTAAGGAGCTTATCCTCTGGCTTGGGGAAATCAAAAGAGCATATGGTTTCTGTATTGACATGAGGCCATAGGAGGAGTTTCTGAGAAGGGAGAGAACACCATGGATGAGTAATCCCGGCAACTGAACCTGGAAGGGCGAATGGATTTAAGATGAAAAGAGGGAGGGCATCCCGGGGATGGGAGAAAACAAGCCGGCAGGAAGAAAAACCTTGACCACGTAGAGCAGAGATTTCTAATGAAAATATCTGATAGTCTGTGGTATTGGGGTGACTGACAGCGAAGCCCAAGAATGGAGGATCCAGCCCCTCTGGGCTCTCCAGAGGACCCTGCTCAGGTCTCCGCTACGGAAAACCTCCTCGCCACCCAGCCTGCCCAGCTCTTGCAGTCAGAAGGGAGCCCAGCAATCGCTCTTTCTGTCCCAATGTATGGGGAATGATGATGGACGTTTGACAACATGATCATGGGCTGCAAACTCAAATAGTACCGGGCCAAAGAGTTAATGTGAAGGCCTGAAACAGATGGGGTGGAGGATTCTGGCACTTCAGCGATGTCCGCTTTCGTTTTACATTTTGCAGAGACATTTAGCCAGCCTAGAGTCCTCAATGCAGCAGGAAGTAGTGGAGGCTTCTTCAAGGGGCAGCGGTGATTCAGCCCCGGCCAACTGTTAGGGTCAGGAATGCAGGTCTGAGTGCCAAGTATTCCACGCCTGCACAGGAAACACATTATCTAAAATTTTAGGTGACGCCTCTCCATGTTTAAGTGATGGGTCTTTTTATTTTTTAATTTAATTTTTATTTGATATTGGAGTATAGTTGATTTACAATGTTGTGTTAGTTTCAGGTGTACAGCAAAGTGATTCAGTTATAGGTATACATATATCCATTCTTTTTCAGATTCTTTTCCCATATAGGTTATTACAGAATATTGAGTAGAAAACATTGTGTGGATCAAACAATGCATGCTGTCCCTTTATGAATCGGGGTTCAGTTTAATCACATTTATTCTGAAAAATGTTTCAAGATGCTGAATTAAATAGACAAGTTTTACTATAAATCTTATGACTTGGGGGAAAGGTACTGACTTTGGGGGCTGCCTTAATTTCTTTTTGGTGAGAGTGGGAAGTGTTTTTTCTCTGATGGTGGCCTTGAAAAGAGCTTGGGCTAAGTTCCTGAAGCCCTTTGCTCCTGTCTCTCTGCCCCTCACTTCCAAGTCCGGTCACCTTCCTGAGCCACCGTTTTCTTTTTTTTAAAACTGATGTATAATTGACATATAACATTATACATATTAATTTCAGGTGTACAACATAATGATTAGATATTTGTTTGTAGTGCAAAATGATCACCACAGTAAGTCTAATTAACATTCCTTACCACACATAGTTACAATTTTTGTTTCTTGTGATGAGAACTTTTAAGATTTACTTCCTCAGAAGCTTTCAAAGATACAGTGCAGCATCATTAACTATGGTCACCCTGCTGTACATTACATCGTCACGCCTTATTTATTTTGTAACTGAAAGTTTGTATGTTTTGACCACCTTCATCCATTTTGCCCACCCCTAACCCCCATCTCTGGCAATCACTAATCTGTTCTCTGTATCTGTGAACTCAAGTTTTGGGATTTCTTTTAGACTCCACATATAAATGAGATCATACGATATTTGAGCCCCTGTTTTCTCATTAGTAAAATTGGCAATCTAATTAGAGGTCATTTTAGCAAAACAATCTATGATTCCTAAGGCACCATCTAGATCTAAAATTCTGTGATTCTTGCTCCAGTCTGAAAGAGGGTGTGTTTTCCAGCTGACCTCACCTTACAGAAGGCTCAGAGAGAGTTTCATTTTGTGTGCTGGATTTCTGTCATCCTTCAAGGGAGGCAGTGCAGAGTGGCAAAATCACTGTCAACCTTGGCCACACATTAGAATGAACTGGAGGGTTTGGCAACAAACCCAATGCCAAGCCCCATTCGGAACCACACAGGCAAACTGAAGGGACTCTGGGGATGGGTTCCAGGCATGGGGATGTTGCGATGGCTCCTCAGGTGATTTGAATGTGCAGCCAAGATTCAGAGGCACAGGCATAGGCAGAAGTAGACTTTCAACCCAGCATCTGGAATCTGACAAACCTGGGCAGTGGCAAGCCACATTTGCAGCCTGAGGCAAAAGGAAAAAATTTGACCTCTGTACACACTTATCAAAACACCCTCCCCTAGTTCAGACAAAATGAGAAAAGTTTATAAAATCTCTACAATTAGAAATCAAGACTGTATATAAAGTCTGTGTTGTCCAATCTGTTCTTGAACTATGGTCAACCTTGGCCATCAACGCATTGGGGACGCAAGGTCCTGCAGTGCTGGGAGCCATGAGTTGACTGGAAACAACCGTTCCTGCTGCACAATAATGCAGGGTCATAAAACAAACCAACAGTGTGTCTTTATTTAAAATTACGGGGACCTCCCTGGTGGTCCAGTGGTTGAGAATCGCCTTCCAATGAAGGGGACGCTGGTTCGATCCCTGGTCGGGGAACTAAGATCCCACATGCCATGGGGCAAGTAAGCCCGCGCACCACAACAAAGAGCCCACGCACTGCAATAAAAGATCCCATGTGCCACAACTAAGACCCAACACGGCCAAGAAAATAAATAATAAAAATAAAATTATGAGAATTTGTTCATTATGGATATTTTTGCATTCATTTAGACTTTTAAAAAATATTGAATTTAAATATGATTTACCTTGATTACTGAGTTTTTTGCAGCCCCTCCCTCTCACAGTGTGCACCTGAGGAGAGTGTTTCACTCATCCCATCCTAATCCCAATTCTGAACCTGGGTGTAAATCCTGCTTCTGCTTGGGTAAGTTACTTAACCAATCTAAGCCTCACTTACTTGTGTGTAAGATGTCGTTTATGCCAGCCCCTCCTTTACAGTGCTGTGAAGTTTAAATGAGGTGACGTGGTGAAGTGTCCAGCCCAAAATGGGAAGCCTCTAATATGCCCTAATGTGGGTTGGCTAATATCATGTACAAAGGTTGCACAATACCATGGTTCTAATTTGCTTATTCCAAGAAAGTTGGCTTACCTGGGGTTTGCTGGTTCTTGGGTATAGGACTGGCGTTGTCTCAACATTGCAAACTGTCTCCAGCCAAGTAATTCTAGATTAAAGGTGTTCAAGCTCTTCCATAAAATCCTAGGGATACCCAAATAACCAGATGTTATTGACAGCTGAACACTGACTCTATAAATTGCCTGATAGGCATAATTATTTTAATCTATTTTATATTTTTGGATCTGTGCAAATTTTATTTTAATCAATTTAAAGAAAGAGTTTGTAGATTTAAAATAAGTTTGAGAATTATGCTTCTAGATCTTAGTTCTCAAAGTTTAATGTCCATAAGAGTCAGCTGGGCATCTTGTTCAAGTTCTCAAAGTTTAATGTCCATAGCAGTCAGCTGGGCGTCTTGTTCAAATTCACGTTCTGATTCAGCAGGTGTAACTGCTGAGGTTCTGCATTTGTAACAAGCTCCCAAGTGGGAGCGGCTACATAATTCATGGGGCTTGGTGGGAATGAAAATTCAGGATGTCTTGTTCAAAAATTAACAATTTCAAAATGGCGACAACAAAGTATAAAACCACATGCAGATTCTTAAGCACGAGTCCCTGGGCTACTCCACAGGCCACACGCCCATGAAGGCAACCCTGCTCCCAGGTGACACCAGTGCTGTTGGCCCATGGCCATGCTTTGAGTAGCAAAGGTCTAATCAGCGGTGACCAGTAGAACTCCCTGTGATAATGGAAATGTTCTATATGTGTGCTATTCAATACAGCAGCCACTTAGCCACATGGGGTTGTTGAGCACTTGGAATGTGGCTAGAGTGACTAAAACCGGTTTTATTGAATTTTAATTAAATTTAAATAGCCCCATGTGTCTGGTGGCTGCTGCATTGGACAGTACAATTTGGTTGTCAGCTTTCTCCAGCAGGAAATGTCCTATTCATAAGCACATTTTCAGTCTTCAGGTTGCCTAAAGAACATTATAGTCAAGGGAAGTCAGACCAGATCTTTTTCTTTACGTTTTAATAGATTTATTATTATTATTACTTAATCTGACAGGGAATGCTGCTCCAAATAGTCTCATGGAAAAGACCTGGCCTTTTGGTCTGGGAAATAATCATTTTTTTACATTAAAAATTTTTTTGTACTTACTGTGGAAAAATATTGGCAATTCAGATGTTAAAAGTTTCTTGTCTCCCGTCGTAGGACGTGATTGACAGCCTTTAAGTGCTTGTCTGCGTCTTTTAAAATGAAAGTGACTGACACTCTTCAAGAAGAGCACACTTTCCTGCAGCCTGGAAATGTGACTTGATCGCCCTGATGTGAAGATGGTTTTCAGGTGTCTGAGCAGCTCCTCAGGCTTTTTTGCGGTACGCGGGCCTCTCACTGTTGTGGCCTCTCCCGTTGCGGAGCACAGGCTCCGGACGCGCAGGCTCAGTGGCCATGGCTCGCGGGCCCAGGCGCTCCGCGGCATGCATGTGAAATCTTCCTGGACCGGGGCACGAACCCGTGTGCCCTGCATCGGCAGGCGGACTCTCAACCACTGCGCCACCAGGGAAGCCTCTCCTCAGGCTTTTAACCCTCTGTGGTCAGACATCTTGTTTCCGGTCATTGGACTGAGCCTGCGCAGGGAAGACAGACAGAACTCGCGGGAGTGCCACCAGGCTTGCTATTATGAACCAAAGAGGCACTTCAATTCTGAAGGGCTTTTTTTTTTAGTTTGGTCTGTGTGAAATCTTCAAGTTGCTAAATTGCTAATCTCCAGAGAGGTTTTCTGGTTTCCAAACTCTGCTCAAGACTTTAAGCTTTCTTTTTGAAACAGGATGAATTGGGCACTCAATGAGAGACAGATTTAAAATCTAACTTCTTGAGTCAAAGAAATGGAAGTAAGAAGATGCCACGAGAAGTTTGGGAGACCAGGAAGGAAGGAAGGAATGTGAGAAGGGGCTCATTTAAGAATAACAGCCAGAAACCAAAGCTCCATCCAACAGGAATTTATAAGTATCAGGAAAAAACAGCCCTTGGTTTCTGTGACTGCTTTTTCTTTGGATCTTAGTTGGTTCTTGACATCAAAGCACAAAGCACAGGAGGGATTAAACATTCTCCAAATGGGTCACTGCTTGGCAGCCCCGAGATACACTATTTAGAAACCTAACATCTGGAAACAGACCCAGGAATCTATAAGAAGTTAGTAAATGATAGAGTGACAGTAGAGGAAAAGGTAGTGTTATCCAAAAGTGTTAAGTCAACTGGCCAAATATTTGGGGAAAATAAATATTGCTCAATACTTATACTCTACAACAAAACAAATCCCATATGGATTAAATATTTATATGCTAAAAATAAACAAACCCCCAAACTATAAAAGTGCTGGTGGAAGAGTGGAATTTCGGGGTCAGGGGTGTGTGTGTACTTAATTTGACCACAGTTTACTCTCCCACTGGCAGTGCAAGGGTTCTATGTCTGCAAATCCACACCAATACCTGATATTATCTAGTTTCTAGTTTTTGCCATTTAATAAGGCATAAGTTTATTTCAAAATGCATTTCTTATATTATTAATGAATTTGAACATCTCTTCAAATCCTTTTTAGTTTTTTGGATTTCCATTTTCATAAAATGCCTGCTTATACCCTTTGCCCAATTTCTACTGGGGTTTCTGTATTTTTCTTCCTGATTTGAGAAGGTTCCTTGTGTATTCTAGATATTAATCCCTTGTTAATTTGCACATTGCAAATACCATTTTCCTCTTTGTCACTCTAAAAAGACCAATGTTAGTAATGTTAGTCTTTGCTGAACAGAAGTCCTTCATTTTGATGCAACAAAATCTGTCTCACAGGATCCATAAGTGGATGCAGGATTGTTTGTGATGGGAAGTTGGAGGCAGTTGGAATGCCCATTGCTGGGAGAGCAGATCGGTGAAATGTTAGAGGCACACCAAGGAGGGCTGACTAGAAGTTAGAAGCAATGCATCAAATGCACACAGAACATCAAGGATGGATCTTAAAAATGCAATGCTGAGTGAAACAAGTAAGAAGCCTGATGAGATATATAACACAATATCATTTATGTATGTCAATTAAAATGCATCAACACCATACAATATGTATTTAGCAAAAACATATGCAAATGAAAAAGATGCATATTCAACACCTTAGAACGGTTTTATGAAGGGGAGGACTGGAATAGGAAATGGGGATTACAGGGAATAAATAAATAAGAGAGGAGCCTAAGAAGGATCAATCACTGATAATATCTTAGGAAATGAATCAACTGCACCTGAGTATTCCACACTCAACCACAGGAGAAAAAAGTACAGGTAAATATTTCTATCATGTGGAGGTAAGAAAAGACTTTCTCAGCATGATGCTAAAGACAAAAACTATAAAGGAAAAGGATGTTCAAGCTAATGAAATAAAATATTTTTGAATTATAGTAAATATACATAGCATAAAATGTACCATTTTAACCATTTTTAAGTGTGCAGTTTGGTAGTGTTAAGTACCTTCACATTGCTTCCCAACCAATCTCCAGAACTCTTTTCATCTGACAAAACTGAAACTCTGCACCCAGCAAACAAATCCCCATTTCCCCCTCCTCCCAACCCCTGGCAACCACCGTTCGATGTTCTGTCTCTGTTCATTTGACTCCTCTAGGTACCTCACACAAGTGGAATCATACAGTATTTATCCTTTTGTAACTGGCTTATTTCACTTAGCATAATGTCCTCAGGGTTCATCCATGTTGTAGCAAGTGTTAGATTTTCCTTCCTTTTTAAGACTGAATAATATTCCATTGTACAGCATTTGATTTATCCATTCATCTGCTGATGGGCAAGTGGGTTAGTCCCACATTTTGGCTATTGTGAATAATGCTGCTATAAACATGAATGTACAAATATCTCTTCAAGACCTTGCTTTCATTTTTTTTTGAATATATATCAAGTGGAATTGCTGAATCATATGGTCATTCTATTTTTTCAAAGTGACTTTGAAGAGCCACTTACTCCTAATATGAAGGGTCTACATTCAGCCACAGAGTGGCCATGGAAAATTCCCGTTATGTGGAGGTCAGCAGGGAGAGTCACACATCTCTAAGGGGACCCCTGACCCTCTGAAGATGGCAAAGGTTGCCTGAAACAAATATTACAATAAAAATGTATTATTAAAATTTTATAAGATGTAACAAGTATAACAGAAATTTACATAACTTAACTTCCCAGCGGTGTGATTTTGAAAGATTTTAGCAAATATACTTCTGAGGTTATTAAAGCTGCACTGAGACTTGTGGAAACCCTCGTGTGACAGGCAATGCTTCCTTTGTAGTTTCACTTTAGCTACTTGTGCACATATGCAGGTGATATACTTTCCATCTCCTTTCAGAGCCTTTCTTCCTCTTTTTATGTGGTGCTCTGTATATGTAGATCTGCTAATGTGAACTCACTCCCCGCTCCCCAAAGCCGTGCTGTGTCCAGGAAGCTACAAACTGGAAGTAGTTGCATTGAAGTGAAGGCATGGGGACAAGTTTTAAAATGGGGAAACTGGATTTCTTTGGCCTGGAGAGGAAGAAACTCAGTACAGGATAGTGGTCTTTAAATACCCGAGCTGCTCAAGAAGCAGAGATTACAAAAGACAGTGCTTTCTAGGAAAGAAAGCTGTCCATCAAAGAACTGGGCTCCCTTGAGAAGTAGTGAGTTCCCCATCCCTGGAAATGTTTCTCCTGTAGAGAACATTGCTCCAGGGGGCTGAACCAGATGAAGGTTCGATGAAACACTGGGGTTTTGTGACTGACTGAGCACACAACTGCCTTATGAAAAGATGAGAAGAAGACCTCAGTGGGAATTGTGTGTCTGAGGAGGAGGCTTTGTGGCACATGCCTGGCAGCACGTGGAGAACGAGATTGGGATATAAGCTTGATGTCCTTAGTGCCCTTTTTTCCAGTTAACTATCAGCCCCCACTGGGCCGCCCCACCCACTGTCTCCCAGTCTCTCTCCACCACCTAAACCTCCTTCCTCTTTGCCTACTCAACCCTAACGATTTTCTGAAGCCTCTCTTCCTCCACAGAACCTTCTATTAAAACTTCCTCCTACTCACTGCCGCATTTAATGGAGATGTGATTCAAAGTTACTGATAGAGATCATGGGGCTCTACCCACCTGCCCACTCACCACAGAGCAGTAAGACGTCAAAGTTAAGAGAATGGCCTTTGCAGTCACACCAACGTTAGAATTCGAGTCTTACCAAAACTACCTATTACTTCCCACCCCTCAGCTTTGGTTTCCTCATCCGTCAGTTGGGGAAGACGATGCAAATGACAGCTCATGTTTGCACCAGGTGCTAACTAAATGCATCATACACACAACCTCTCCTGAGAGGTACGTACTCTTCATTCTCTGCAGTTGACCACCCATAGGATTGCAGTGAGGCACGGAAGCGCTTCACCCAACCTTGCCCCACCCCCACCCCCAGTGCACACTTGGTGCTGCATAAATGCTGCCTGTTATTGTGATAAGTCAGGTCGTGGGATCTAGTGCTATAGCAATGGTAGACGTAACTCCACTCTTTTCTCCCCACGGATCATGACAACCTTGAGAACAGCTGGTCTCTACAGCAGTTTGGCATTTATTCATCTTGGACTGTTACCGGGTTGCTCACGAATCTATGTGTGTCTTGTCTCTGGAGGATAAGAACTCTTGGTGACACTCAGGACATCTCCCCCAGAGAGTGATGAGCCTCTCAAGCCCACGGGGTCGTGGTGGCTGGAGAATGCGTGTTGGATTAGGTGGATCCCAGCTGGGCAGTTCCTCTAAGGCTGGGGAACGGCGCTTTCCCAGATGCCAGACAGATGCCTTGCAGAGAAATGACAGGCTGTGGGTGGGACCTCAGATAATGGAGAACTCTGGGGCCTCACAGCCACCAAGCTTGCCTTGGCAACAGCTCTTTTCCCTGTTCTCGTTTGAAAGGGAATTATGTGACTGCTGGCACTAGGCAATTATCATTTGTGAACATTTTTTCTCTTGTGTCATGTCAGAGAAAGGCACACACAAACCTTGCCTGTCAATAGTACATTCAGGAATTATAGGCATAAGCCAATCTAGTTTTAAAAATGATGTTGCCATCTAAATTCTCTTAAGCCTACAATGCAGTCTCCCTTAGACCAAAATATTCTCTTTTCACTTTCTTTTTCTCCAATTTAATTTGATTTTTGCTCTCTTCAGAGGATACACAGAAATCGGGTTAGGGCTTCGTCGATTCAGTATCGCCCGTAGAGAACTTCTTCCCTTTCTATTTCAGCCCATTCTCTACTTCTTCCTTAATCCACTTTCTGCCCAGCGAATATCCCAAGAAGAACTGGACAGAGATAAATCATTTTCCCTTGGAAATTTATCAGGTTGAAAAAAAATAAACAATCTGCTGCCCTCCGAAACTCAGAAAATCACGTTAGCCTCAGGTACCAAGTCTGTTTGTTTTCCTTTATCCTAAGGGATAGATTTCATTATGAAAGCTGGGCCCAACTGAATGTCCAAAGCAGTCCCTCATACCCAGGGAGTGCCAGAAATAATAAATGAATGTGTTTGCTATTGAAATGGTCCAATCGCAAATTCAGAAGGGATTATATTTGGTTTTTTGGAGGGGTTGAATCATATAGGTTTTAAATAATAATTCTGCAAGTTCAGCTCTTTTTGAGGGCATGCAGAATCACTTGAATCACAGGAATCACAACTCCTGAAAACCCAGAGAGTAATTGTTATAACAAGACTGAAGCAATATTGCTTTTTATGCAGCTTAAGGTGTAAGCAAATATTTCCTCTTAACACATTTCTAATGTTTGGTACAGTAACGTTCATCAGATTTGACGAAAACAGACATACCTTTTTAAAAATCCAGGCTTCTCTCATTCCTTCCCTTTCTGTATCCAAGAAAATGAAGAAGAAAATACATAAATTAGAATAAGGCAAGTAATGGAGTCTAAGTGGTGTGTTTCTTTCTTTCTTATAAATTTTAGTTACATGTTGACTTGTAAAGAAGGAAAAGGACTCTCTGTCTACAAGATCTAGTAAAAAGTGCCTTTCTGTTCTGTAGGAAAGGAAAATGACGGAGTAATAACAATATGATAATATTTCCATCCTGACAGGCAAAGCAACCTCATGGATGTTTAGTGCAGCTAAGGAGAGCGCTATGGTCTAGAATCATTTGAAGGAGCATCTCTGACAATTGGGAAGCCCCAGTGAAACTCCACATAAAAACTCAGACACCCTGGCCTGTTCACTACCTCCCATATTCTGGTCAGCTTTGCTACCACCCTTGGTCTGGCTTCACACACTGGCATTCTAGCCCCCTGGGATCCTGCCACCCTTTGACATGATGGACTTGATGTTGCAATGACCTTAAAAGACATCTTTCTGGTAACAAGACTACTAGGTTACAGACATCCTTGGTTACAGCCCAAGCAATGTGGCTTGGAACATTCTCCAACCAGGAAGGCTGGGCATGAATCAGTGGGCATTTCTCATAGTCTAAAGTAGAGTCCATGTTCTTCCAAAGAAGAATACAAGTCATTTAATCTACAGGGGCAAGAAAGAATATATAAAGGCCCATGAGCAAAATCTTGATCTCTTTGTCAAACTTAAAATTAGATTCATCAGCAGGAGGACCTTCAAGATGGCAGAGGAGTCATACATGAAGATCACCTTTCTCCCCACAAATACATAAAAAATACATCTACATGTGGAACAACTCCTACAGAACACCTACTGAACGCTGGCAGAAGACCTGAGACCTCCCAAAAGGCAAGAAAATCCCCACATACCTGGATAGGGCAAAAGAAAACAGAAAAAACAGAGACAAAAGAATAAGGGTGGGACCTGCACCTCTGGGAGGGAGCTGTGAAGGATTCCACACACTAGGAAGCCCCTTCACTAGCAGAGACGGGGGATGGCCCAGGGGGAAGCTTCAGAGCCACAGAGGAGAGCGCAGCAACAGGGGTGCGGAGGGCAAAGCGGAGAGATTCCCGCACAGAGGATCGGTGCCCACCGGCACTCACCAGCCTGAGAGGCTTGTCTGCTCACACGCCGGGGTGGGTGGGGCCTGAGAACTGAGGCTCGGGCTTCGGAGGTCAGATCCTAGGGAGAGGACTGGGGTTGGCTGCATGAACACAGCCTGAAGGGGCCAGTGCACCACAGCTAGCCAGGAGGGAGCCCGGGAAAATCTCTGGATCTGCCAGAGGCAAGAGACTATTGTTTATGGTTGCACAAAGAGAGGGGATTCAGAGCACCACCTAACCGAGCTCAAGAGACAGGCACAAGCTGTGGCTATCAGCGCAGATCCCAGAGACAGGCACGAGATGCTAAGGCTGCTGCTGCAGCCACCAAGAAGCCTGTGTGTGAGCACAGGTCACTCTCCACACCCTCGCTCCTGGGAGCCTTTACAGCCCGCCACTGCCAGGGTCCCATGATCCAGGGACAACTTCCCCAGGAGAACACACGGCACGCCTCAGGCTGTTGCAACATCACTCTGGCCTCTGCCACTGCAGGATCGCCCCGCATTCCGTACCCCTCCTTCCCCCCAGCCTGAGTGAGCTAGAGCCCCCTAATCAGCAGCTGCTCTAACTCCATCCTCTCTGGGCAGGGAACAGATGCCCTCAGGCGACCTACACGCAGAGGCGGGGCGAACTCCAAAGCTGAACCCCAGGAGCTGTGTGAACAAAGAAGAGAAAGGGGAATTTCTTCGTGCAGCCTCAGGAGCAGCAGATTAAATCCCCACAATCAACTTGATGTACGCTGCATCTGTGGAACACCTGAACAGACAACGAGTCATCCCAAAATTGTGGCGGTATACTTTGGGAGCAACTGTAGACTTGGGGTCTGCTGTCTGCGACAGATTTGTTTCTGATTTTTATGTTTATCTTAGTGTAGTTTTTAGCGTGTGTTATCATTGGTGGATTACTTTATTGGTTTGGTTGTTCTCTTCTTTTTGTTTGTTTTTTTATGGTACACAGGCCTCTCACTGTTGTGGCCTCTCCCGTTGTGGGGCACAGGCTCTGGACGCGCAGGCTCAGTGGCCATGGCTCACGGGCCCAGCCGCTCCACGGCATGTGGGAACTTCCCGGACCAGGGCACGAACCCGTGTCCCCTGCATCGGCAGGCGGACTCTCAACCACTGCGCCACCAGGGAAGCCCTGTTCTCTTCTTTTTAAAAATTATTATTATTTTTTAATTTTTTCATTTTAATAGTATTAATTAATTAATTTTTCTTTCCCTTTTCTTCTGAGCTGTGTAGCTGACAGGGTCTTTGTGCTCTGGCCTGGTGTCAGGCCTGAACCTCTGAGCTGGGAGAGCCAAGTTCAGGACACTGGTGCACCAGAGACCTCCTGGCCCCACGTAATATCAATCAGCAAGAGCTCTCCCAGAGATCTAAGTCTCAATGCTAAGACCCAGCTCCACCCAACGACCAGCAAGCTCCAGTGTTGGACACCCCATGCCAATCAACTAGAAAGACAAGAATACAACCTCACCCATTAGCAGAGAGGCTGCCAGAAATCATACTAAGTTCACAGACACCCCAAAACACACCACCAGATGCGGCCCTGCCCACCAGAAAGACCAGATCCAGCCCCACCCCCCAGAACACAGGCACCGGTCCCCTCCAACAGGAAGCCTACACAAGCCACTGAACCAACCTCACCTACCTGGGCAGAAACCAAAAGCAATGGGAACTATGAACCTGCAGCCTGCAAAAAGGAGACCCAATACACAGTAAGTTAAAAAAATGAGAAAACAGACAAATGTGCAGCAGACGAAGGAACAAGGTACAAACCCACCAGACCTAACAAATGAAGAGGAAATAGGCAGCCTACCTGAAAAAGAATTCAGAGTAACGATAGTAAAGATGATCCAAAATCTTGGAAATAGTATGGAGGAAATACAAGAAATGTTTAACAAGGACCTAGAAGAACTAAAGAGCAAACAATGATGAACAACACGATAAAAGCAATTAAAACTTCTCTAGAAGGAATCAATAGCAGAATAACTGAGGCAGAGAACAGATAAGTGACCTGGAAGATACAATAGTGGAAATAACTAGCACAGAGCAGAATAAAGAAAAGAGAATGAAAAGAATTGAGGACAGTCTCAGAGACCTCTGGGACAACATTAAATGCACCAACATTCAAGTTATAGGGGTCCCAGAAGAAGAAGAGAAAAAGAAAGGGTCTGAGAAAATATTTGAAGAGATTATAGTTGAAAACTTCCCTAACATGGGAAAGGAAATAGTCAGTCAAGTCCAGGAAGCACAGAGAATCCTATACAGGATAAATCCAAGGAGAAACATGCCAAGACACACATTAATCAAAGTATCAAAAATTAAATACAAAGAAAAAATATTAAAAGCAGCAAGGGAAAAGCAAAAAATAACATACAAGGAAAACCCCATAAGGTTAACATCTGATCTGTCAGCAGAAACTCTGTAAGCCAGAAGGGAGTGGCATGAAATATTTAAAGTGATGAAAAGGAAAAACCTACAAGCAAGGTTACTCTACCCAGCAAGGATTTCATTCAGATTCGACGGAGAAATTAAAAGCTTTACAGACAAGCAAAAGTTAAGAGAATTCAGCACCACCAAACCAGCTTTACAACAAATGCTAAAGGAACTTCTCTAGGCAGGAAACACAAGAGAAGGAAAAGGCCTACAAAAACAAACACAAAACAATTAAGAAAATGGTAATAGGAACATACATATCGATAATTACCTTGAATGTAAATGGATTAAATGCTCCAACCAAAAGATATAGACTGGCTGAATGGATACAAAAACAAGACCCATATATATGCTGTCTACAAGAGACCCACTTCAGACCTAGGGACACATACCGACTGAAAGTGAGGGGATAGAAAAAGATATTACATGCCAATGGAAACCAAAAGAAAGCTGGAGTAGCAATTCTCATATCAGACAGAATAGACTTTAAAATAAAGACTATTACAAGAGACAAAGAAGGACACTACATAATGATCAAGTGATTGATCCAAGAAGAAGATATAACAATTGTAAATATTTATGCACCCAACATAGGAGCACCTCAATACATAAGGAAAATGTTAACAGCCATAAAAGGGGAAATTGACAGTAACACAATAATAGTAGGGGACTTTAACACCCCACTTTCACCAATTGACAGATCATCCAAAATGAAACTAAATAAGGAAACACGGGCTTCCCTGGTGGCGCAGTGGTTGAGAGTCTGCCTGCCGATGTAGGGGACACGGGTTCAGCCCCGGTCCGGGAAGATCCCACATGCCGCGGAGCGGCTACGCCCATGAGCCATGGCTGCTGAGCCTGCGCATCCGGAGCCTGTGCTCTGCAACGGGAGAGGCCACAACAGTGAGAGGCCCGCATACGGAAAAAAAAAAAAAAAATAAGGAAACACAAGCTTTAAATGACACATTAAACAAGATGGATTTAATTGATATTTATAGGACATTCCATCCAAAAACAACAGAATACACTTTCTTCTCAAGTGTTCATGGAACATTCTCCAGGATAGATCATATCTTGGGTCACAAATCAAGCCTTGGTAATTTTAAGAAAATTGAAATCATATCGAGTATCTTTTCCGACCACAGTGCTATGAGACTAGATATTAATTACAGGAAAAAAACTGTAAAAAATACAAACACATGGAGGCTAAACAGTACACTACTAAATAACCAAGAGATTACTGAAGAAATCAAAGAGGAAATCAAAAATTGCCTAGAAACAAATGACAATAAAAACACGACAACCCAAAACCTATGGGACGAAGCAAAAGCAGTTCTAAGATGGAAGTTTATAGCAATACAATCCTACCTCAAGAAACAAGAAACAACTCAAATAAACAACCTAACATTACACCTAAAGAAATTAGATAAAGAAGAACAAAAACACCCCAAAGTTAGCAGAAGGAAGGAAATCATAAAGATCAGATCAGAAATAAATAAAAAAGAAATGAAGGAAACAATAGCAAACATCAATAAAACTAAAAGCTGGTTCTTTGAGAAGATAAACAAAATTGATAAACCATTAGTGAGACCCATCAAGAAAAAAAGAGAGAAGACTCAAATCAACAGAATTAGAAATGAAAAAGGAGAAGTAACAACTGACACTGCAGAAATACAAAAGATCATGAGAGATTCCTAAAAGCAACTATATGCCAATAAAATGGACAACCTGAAAGAAATGGACAAATTCTTAGAAATGCACAACCTTTCCACACTGAACCGGGAAGAAATAGAAAATATACACAGACCAATCACAAGCACTGAAATTGAAACTGTGATTAAAAATCTTCCAACAAACAAAAGTCGAGGACCAGATGGCTTCACAGGTGAATTCTATCAAACATTTAGAGAAGAGCTACCACCTATCTTTTCTCAAACTCTTCCAAAATACAGCAGGGGAGGAACACTCCCAAATTCATTCTATGAGGCCACCATCACCCTGATACAAAAACCAGACAAAGATGTCACAAAGAAAGAAAACTACAGGCCAATATCACTGATGAACACAGATGTAAAAATCCTCAACAAAATACTAGCAAACAGAATCCAACAGTACATTAAAAGGATCATACACTATGATCAAGTGGGGTTTATCCCAGGAATACAAGGATTCTTCAATATATGCAAATCAATCAATGTGATACAGCATATTAACAAACTGAAGGATAAAAACCATAGGATCATCTCAATATCTGCAGAAAAAGCTTTTGACAAAATTCAACACCATTTATGATAAAAACTCTCCAGAAAGTAGGCATAGAGGGAACCTACCCCAACATAATAAAGGCCATATATGACAAACCCACAGCCAACAAAGTTCTCAATGGTGGAGAACTGAAACCATATCCTCTAAGATCAGGAACAAGACAAGGTTGCCCACTCTCACCACTATTATTCAACATAGTTTTGGAAGTTTTAGCCACAGCAATCGGAGAAGAAAAAGAAATAAAAGGAATCCAAATCAGAAAAGAAGAAGAAAAGCTGTCACTGTTTTCAGATGACATGATATTCTACATAGAGAATCCTAAAGATGGTACCAGAAAGCTATTAGAGCTAATCAATGAATTTGGTAAAGTAGCAGGATACCAAATTAATGCACAGAAACCTCTTGCATAACTATACACTAAAGATGAAAAATCCAAAAGAGATTTTAAGGAAACACTCCCTTTTACCATTGCAACAAAAAGAATAAAATACCTAGGAATAAACCTACCTATGAAGACAAAAGACCTGTATGCAGAAAACTATAAGACACTGATGAAAGAAATTAAAAATGATACAAACAGATGGAGAGATATACCATGTTATTGGATTGGAAAAATCAACATTGTGAAAATGACTCTACTACCCAAAGCAATCTACAGATTCCGTGCAATCCCTATGAAACTACCAATGGCATTTTTCACAGAACTAGTACAAAAAATTTTACAATTTGTATGGAAACACAAAAGACCCCAAATAGCCAAAGCAATCTTGAGAAAGAAAAATGGACCTGGAGGAATCAGGCTCCCTGACTTCAGACTATACTACAAAACTACAGTAATCAAGACAGTATGGTACTGGCACAAAAACAGCAATATAGATCAATGGAACAGGATAGAAAACCCAGAGAGAAACTCACGCAATATGGTCACCTTATTTTTGAAAAAGGAGGCAAGAATATACTGTAGAGAAAAGACAGCCTCTTCAGTAAGTGGTGCTGGGAAAACTGGACAGCTACATGTAGAAGAATGAAATTAGAACACTCCTAACACCATACACAAAAATAAACTCAAAATGGATTAAAGACCTAAATGTAAGGCCAGACACTATAAATCTCTTAGAGGAAAACATAGGCAGAACACTCTATGACATAAATCACAGCAAGATCCTTTTTGAGTTACCTTCTGGAGAAATGGAAATAAAAACCAAAATAAACAAATGGGACCTAATGAAACTAAAAACATTTGCACAGCAAAGGAAACCATAAACAAGACAAAAAGACCACCCTCGGAATGGGAGAAAATATTTGCAAATGAAGCAACTGACAAAGGATTAATCTCAAAAATATACAAGCAGGTCATGCAGCTCAATATCAAAAAAAAAAAAAAACAACCCAAACCAAAAATGGGCAGAAGATCTAAATAGACATTTCTCCAAAGAAGATATAAACCATGAAAGGATGCTCAACATCACTAATCATTAGAGAAATGCAAATCAAAACTACAATGAGATATCACCTCACACTGGTCAGAATGGCCATCATCAAAAAATCTACAAACAATAAATTCTGGAGAGGGTGTGGAGAAAAGGAAACCCTCTTGCACTCTTGGTGGGAATGTAAATTGATACAGCCACTATGGAGAACAGTATGGAGGTTCCTTATAAAACTAAAAATAGAACTACCATACGAACCAGAAATCCCACTACTGTGCATATACCCTGAAAAAACCATAATGCAAGAAGAGACATGTACCACAATGTTCATTGCAGCACTATTTACAATAGCCAGGACATGGAAGCAACCTAAGTGTCCACTGACAGATGAATGGATAAAGAAGACGTGACACATATATACAATGGAATATTACTCAGCCATAAAAAGAAATAAAACTGAGTTATTTGTAGTGATGTAGATGGCCCTAGAGTCTGTCATACAGAGTGAAGTAAGTCATAAAGAGAAAAACATATACCGTAGGCTAACACATGTATATGGAATCTAAAAAAAAAAAAATTGGTTCTGAAGAACCTAGGGGCAGGACAGGAATAGAGATGCAGACGTAGAGAATGGACTTGAGGACACAGGGATGGGGAAGGTAAGCTGGGACGAAGTGAGAGAGTGGCATTGACATATATACACTACCAAATGTAAAATAGATAGCTAGTGGGAAGCAGCCACATAGCACAGGGAGATCAGCTTGGTGCTTTGTGACCACCTAGAGGGGTGGGATAGGGAAGGTGGGATGGAGATGCAAGAGGGAGGAGATATGGGGATATATGTATATGTATAGCTGATTCACTTTGTTATAAAGCAGAAACTAACACAACATTGTAATGCAATTATACTCCAATAAAGATGTTAAAAATAAATTAAATTCGTCACTGTTGGAGAGATGAATGAATCTGTCTAGATATCAATAAACATAAACCAACATGAGTATGTCTGTCTGTCATCTATCTATGTATCTATCTATCTATCTTTCTATATCTATCTTTTTGTCTCTTTATCATGACATGAATAGAGTTCCAGGTAATAGTTTTGCTAGTACTTACTAGACTTTATGCAACTTAACTTGGCACAATAAGGTCATGATGTTTACTCTCTCTTTTTTAAATGAGCAAAGGTAAAGTAGCTCCTCCCTAGGCAATGCAGCAGGCAAAAGTCTGTTATCAAATCACCGTCAGTGACTCTAAGCAAGCTGTAGAGAAAACCCTCAAAAATGAAAATTGACTGGAAAAGAAGGCTTGTACCCTTTGTGAAGCAGACATGAACACAATTACAATTTGTCTCAAACTTTGCAGGCAAATCTACCTTTGGATTGATGGCAAACAGGGAGAATTTCAGCCTGAGGACACTTTTTAAAAAAAAATTAATTTATTTTATTTTATTTATTTTTGTCTGCGTTGGGTCTTCATTGCTGGTCGTGGGCTTTCTCTAGTTGTGGCAAGCGGGGGCCACTCTTCATTGCAGTGCACAGGCTTCTCATTGCGATGGCTTCCCTTGTTGCGGAGCATGGGATCTAGGTACACGGGCTTCAGTACTTGTGGTACAAGAGCTCAGTAGTTGTGGCATGTGGGCTCTAGAGCACAGGTTCAGTAGTTGTGGTGCACGGGCTTAGTTGCTCTGCGGCATGTGGGATCTTCCCGGACCAGGGCTTGAACCTGTGTCACCTGCACTGGCAGGAGGATTGTTAACCGCTGCGCCACCAGGGAAGCCCCTGAGGACACTTTTTAAGGAACTGATCAGTATTGGAGAACAGAGGAAACAGAGAGAACTAGAATGGGCGCGTTAATGGAAACTCCATCTCTGTCATGCCTGTAGTGTCAATAAGAGCACAACCATGGGATGGGTACCACTGAAGCAGATAATCCCTGTTCCTATTTCCCCACCTTCAGCCTCCCAATCTGTCATTCTCCTAAAGTAGGAATTGCTTTCCTCCTTTCTGTTTTTAGTTGGCAATTATATCTGAGCACTGAGGTGCTGCCATCATGTTCTTGTAAAACATCCTGGAAGGGAAGCCAAGGTCCACGACCACAAAGAACGCTTGAGGATCTTCAGCATAGCCATAGAGGCACAGCAGAAAACGACCTCAGTCAAATCATCATGCTGCACTCCTGAAACTCACATACTGCCGTATGACAACTTTACCTTAATAAAACTGGATGAAAAACAATTAAATTTAAAAAAGAAAACACACATCAAGGCAACTTTACCGCGATGGACCATCTTTATTTATCAAGTGTCTAACTTATCATTGGCTACTTTTGTTTAATAAGTGTCCGCCTATTTACTTGTTCACATGGAAATGATGTGTCATTAACATTATCTGAAGCCAATGTAATTCATTCAAAGGGCCCCTGCTGAGTGTTCTCTCCGTTCTCCATCTCCATTGTCTGGGGAGGGTCTAGGTCATGATGCCATCTGCTGTTTCAACAAACAAGCAAAGGGAAGGGCCTGGGGTTAGGTGATATGATATGGCGCTTTAACTCATGCCTTGGAACCAGAGCTGAGCCTCTGTCTCTTTAGAGACTGGAGGGAGTAGAAGCACAGGGTATGGGCACACACTGAAGGCATCTCACCCTTACTTCCTTTTTTAAAGGGCAAAGTCACGTAGAGTGGAAGGTGCTGTTGGAAAAAGAAAATGAAGGTCCAGGGGATTGGACTGTGGGATTCTATGTGTTGTTCTCATCAATTCTATCTCCCTTCTAGGGGCTGTTTGTGCAATAGTGGGTGGATAGCTTTCTCTCTGGCTTTCAATTCATTCTAGTCCATTCTAATCCAATTTAATTTCTCAAAACACACACACACACACACACACACACACACACACACACACGCCTTCATCTCCACGTGGGAAGGAAAGGGAAGAATAACCGAGGTGACAGCGGAAGTCATGAGTTAGGCAATGAGTGGGCTAAGAGGACAGCAAAGGATGTAGACAAGGCAGCAAGGAGATGCTCTGGACCAATGGCCGTGAGAAGTGCCGGTCGTGGGTAAAGCATGGAGGACTCAGGAGGTGAAATCATATCAAAGCTCTTTTATCGGCCCCATCTGTGGTCTCAACCTGTTCCCCAGGTTTTGTTTTTCTCCCTTGGTGAGACTTTGTACCTATGTGCTGGGGTAGAGAGGAGTGGAAGCTGGGTTTGGCAGAAGGGAAATAGAAGAAAAAGAATGAAACAAAGGTGAGAACTGAAGGCCGGCTAACAATTCCCTTGATTCCCCAGTTTCTGGATGTTGCCTCTATGTTTGTCCTGCAGAGTATGTGATGACGAGACCCAGTCCTGCAGATTCAGCAGCTGAGGCATGAAAATTGGAATTGAATACTTTTTGAGAAGGACACATTTGTGATGGGATAAATGAATGACTATGTTCATTCATCAGAAGCTACGATGCAATGAATTTCCAACTGGTTAACTTCTAAATAACAAGACTTGCTATAATGAAGGCTGAAGGGTACTTGATTTTGGTTCTTATACTATAAAAGACATCAGAATTTGCACTTATTTTAAGCGTGGTAGGAAGCTCTTGATATAAAGAAATAGCAAATTCTGACCAGTGGGTCTTCATCTGTGTGGGCAGATATCTGAGAAACGAAAATGATTCCGAAAATGAAAAGACTATGGTGCAAAGAGAAAGAAAAGTTGTAGAGATAAGGTTGGCAACGCCTATCTAAGCACCGCTGAGTGGGGAAGACACTCTCAGGCTGATGGGAGTTATGTTCCCATCTTAGCGAGGGATGTATCCAACTATCAGATTCTATGCCATTAAACATTCCAATCCAGTTCTGATGCCATATTCACCAATCCCCCTGTGGTGATCTAGCTTCCCAGAGAGCTTGCGTAGGGGGAGAAGACATTGTTCAGGTCAGTGCAAATTTCTGAGCTATCCAGAGTTACATTTTCTATCATCAATTAATACACTTAAGTGTTATGCATCTATTTTAATATTCTAAGCGCAACACTCTGGTTTTCAAACTGAGTCAAAAATGACATCTTACAAAGCTCACTTCTTTCAGAGCCATAGGGAATAGTCATCCAAATCAGCAGTTGTTTCCAAATGCACAGCTCCTGAAATCAAGGGAAGCCGACATCGACAAGGAAATCAGATTGTATAAGATTAGTCAATTTTGAAGGCAACTTAAGTGAGTCATTTCACACTGTTGACTCAACTGGTTTTGTATTGGTTTTGAATTTACATACCACACGCTTCACTTTCCATTACTAATTTCATCTTGCTCTTTAGCCTGCATTTATGCTGATGGCACAAAACTCGTGAGCTTTTCATCTAGCTTAAAGATGCTCCTTGAGGTAATTATCCAGTCTTTTGGGATTTCTCCTCCTGTTTCATTGATGGGGCCATTCTCTGGGTCTTCCCAGAATCTGCAGTGGTGTTGCCTGACCTACCTGATCTTTTGGGCATCAAGTTAGCTCCAAATCCATTGCCTCTGGAGCTTAGGTCCCTACCCTCTGTGGAGGGAGTAGAGACATGCTGCTCAATTTGGCCTTTATTCCAAATCATGGTCAGAGTGATCTTTTAAAAACTCAGATTTTTTCCATCACTCTTTCCCCCAAAGTATTTAAAGGCTAACCATTGCTCTGACAAAGTTTCTTTCTTTTTTTTTTTTTTTCAATCCCCAGCTCCCAATTCATCCCATCCCCCCTTTTCCCCCTTGGTATCCGTATGTTTGCTCTCTACATCTGTGGACAAATTTTCTTAACAAGGTCAATGGAGCTCCACACAGACTGCTCCTGCCCCGTCCAGACCCTCATCAGGCTCTATATTCTCTCTGACCCCTGACCCTGCTCCAGCCCCACCAGCTCTCCTTCCTTTTATACGACACATTGTGCAGCTGCCCACCACAGGGCCTTAGCACATGCTGCTTCCTCCACCTCGAATGATCTTTCTCCCCTCTTGCCTGTTTAACTCCTCTTTGTTCTTCAAATCTCAGTTCAACCATTAAAAATTCAATGGATGAATATGCTGTTAAGGTATTTGGATGTATCCTTTTCATGGCAAGGTTTTCAAAACTGTTGTTTGGTTCTGGTGTACTCCAAAAAATTCTGTTTTCTGAAGCAGTGAAGCATACCATTAAGGTTTAAACCCTCACTGCTCTAAACACTCAAATGATAAATATCTATGCATTTATTTGTCCACTAATCTCAGACCAATGAACTTTATTTCTACTTAGAGTAACTGTGAAGATGTTAACAAACAGATCTTGAACTGATAGGCCAAACCCTTAGTAGTAGCTCAGTGACTATTAAAACACAGCAAGATTTCTCAGTTACTTTTGACCAACAGAATAACTGCTTTTAGCTACCTGTGCCACATCAGATATTGATGAATATACAGGTTTTTTTAAATGACATTTCAAGATGAATTTGGTTGACTAATATATATTTGGTCATATTTTTCTCCCAGGCTCACGTTATAGTCACAAAATCATAGTGACTGCATGCTGGTTGGAATAAGTGAGGGGCAGTATATGGCTTTTGATTTTCTAAAAATACTGAATTGTAATAACTTTGCATACCTGAGGGCTTTAGTATAGATCCAATTGAAAAATAAACTTTTAGCAAACCTTGGAGAAGGTTCCAAGCAGCAGGATGTACTAACCTAGGAAATAGTCACTCTGGTCAGTTACCTACTTAGGCTGCCGCTGTTGGTTGGGTAAGTAGTTTTGTGCATTGGTTGGCCAAGTGCTGTGAAAGCAGATAAGAAACTCTTGTACACACACACACACACACACACACACACACACTATGCACACATACAAAGTTGCAATAACTGAACCTCAAAGAAGAGACACAGATTCTCTTACGAGTTGAAACTGAATGAAGCTATGCATCTCAGTACCTGTTATTGGAATCCAAAGGGTATTCAGGCATCACCTGGGGCATTTGTTAGCTACTCTACTTCTGAAATTAACCCAACAATAATAATCGGGAATAGAAATGTAGTAAATGACAGAGTACCCAAGAGGAAAATGCAGGCTCAAGGTCTGGGTTCCCTAGCAGAGAACGTCCATCCCCCAGCACCCTTGCTTGAACACAAAAAGTTTTAAGGAAGTGATGTGACCCTGGCCTCCTTTTGCAACCATAACTAGTGGGCAAACTCCACTCTTCCAGTAGACAACACTCCAGCAACTTTGGGTGGCCGTTCTAACAGAACGGCATCATTGTCAATAGGGCAATGAAATATACACCCTCAGCCCCAAAGACTCTGTTTCTCGATGCACATAGATGTATGTTTGGATGCATTGTCCTGGTGTGCGTGTTAGCTCACTTCTCGCTCTTTCTCTTTTCTTACTTGTTAAAACGCAAACTTCAATATCTTAGTAAGAAAGCTTTTCTTGGAAATAGATTTAGAACACGTGGAGCTAAGTCTATACAAGGGAAAAGGACATTAATGTTAATTAGTAACGTGGGAAATACCCTCACAACAAGCCCCCTCTAAGAACTCCTTTGTATCTCTCCCACAATGATACAAACGTCTTGCTGTAAGTCAGGGCTGTTACTGCTGAGTTTTTCGCAGTTAGTAATGGATGCTTCTAATCTGCTTGCATAGACAACAGGAAATGAGTGACTTTAGGGCCTTGGAAATAAATTATTGGGCCTACGGAGCCCAAGGAGGCGATGTTTTGGGGTCACAATTTTTCATCTACAAAATTACTTCCCACTTATTCCATTTGTGAGTCCTTAACCTTTGTTTTTTCTATACACCATTGCCAGATCGATTTTTCTGAGGAGAGCCCTGCTCAGCCCTGCCTTGTTCAGAGGCTGCTGTTCATCTTTAGACTGATGTAGAAATTTTCATCCTGTACACTTGAGACCTGCCCATATAAAATTCTAGCCAATAGTTTAGTCATGTCCACCCCCATACCCCACCCCCATCACCCTACTTCCACTCTGTACTTGAGCCCAAGTGGATGGCTTTCTGTTCTCTGTATATCTTTCCCCAGCCTGTCTTTTAACATCTTTCTTGTCCCCTAAAATCCATCTCAAGTCTCATCTCTCTGATGAAACTTTTTCCCGGGTCTCCCAGTTACATAAGAGGCCCTACCCTCTTAACTACAATAGATCTGTATTCCTCCTAGAAGTGTGTGCACTTACGTCAACGCCCATCCTCCAGTCAGAGCTCCCCCAGGGCAGCTAATGCATCCTAACCTCATCTCTGTGTCATAGTTCAACCTCTGCAGCACAGTCCCTTGCTCAAAATGGATATCTGTGGAAAGGAACTGAATCAATGTATTTTCCACTTATTTATAAACAAGCAAAAAAGTGTCGGGTATTAGATGGGGCTAGGGAAGAGAACTATCAGATAAGAAAGGTCCACAGACAAGTGGTTGTCTTTCTTCCCTTTAGAGAAGAAAGAATATCTATCCATCCAGTTCTCGTACTAACCTGTTATTATCTCATGCTATAAATATCCCAGGGAGATCCAGAAATAGCAAAAGAGAAAAATGGGGCTTCTGATATCATGGGGCCTTGGGAGTGGAGGGGTCTTTACTTGTCCCCAGACCCATCTTAGAGAGTCTGTGAATGGTGGGGAAAATGCAGAGAGAGGGGGGCGGGATTTGGGAAGCAGCTGACCACTAACAAGAAAGCAGGTTAAACAAAGAATGAAGTAATGCCATTTGCAGCAACATGGATGGACCTAGAGATTATCATACTGAGAGAATTAAGTCAGACAGAGAAACACAAATATCATATGATATCACTTTTATGTGGAATCTAAAAGAATGATATAAATGAACTTATTTACAAAACAGAAACAGACTCACAGACTTCAAAAACAAACTTATGGTTACCAAAGGGGAAAGGTGAGGGGGACGCAGATAAATTAGGAGTTTGGGATTAACATACACACACTACTATATATAAAATAATCAACAAGGACCTCCTATACAGCGCAGGGAACTCTACTCAATACTCTGCAATAACCTATACGGGAAAAGAATCTGAAAAAGAACTGATGTATGTATAAGTATAACTGAACCACCTTGCTATATACCTGAAACTAATACAACATTGTAAATCAACTATACTCCAATATAAAATAAAAATTAAATGAGAAAAAAAGCAAGCAGGAGGGGGTGGTGAGCGGGAGGATGGGAAGAGAGAAGGAAAATGGGTCGCTAAAATGGAGATAGAAGACATTCCAGCTGGTTGAGGCCAGGGCTGCTGAGAAGCCACCACACAGCTCTGCCCTTCTTGTAACTTAATCTCCACCCTTGCCTCTTCGTCTATAAAATGCCCCAGAGGTGATGTGGGTCCAAAGCGCTGGAAGATTCTTGAATTAAAAGGCACTATGGAAAGGCCAAAGCATTACCATTATTATTATAAGGAACGTGTCATAGCAGAAACAGACACCACAACGCAGAATTAAAAAAAAAAAATACCATGCTGTCAAATTCGAGAGTGACTGGCTGTGAGATAATCTGGCAACCACAGTGGAGCAAGTGTTCAGGAGAGGTGAGTATTTTTCCACTCTTCCAGAAGGCCGGGAGCATAAACAGCAACAATTTTTGCCTCAATCTTTCAGGCGTGTCCATCACATGAAGCTTTCAAGTCGAATGCTGAATAAAATACCCTAAACACAGCAGAGAGCAAGCCCAGACTGAACATCTTGAAAGTGGTAAGCTGAGAGAGAAAGCATGCCCATTCCACGTGAATGTTTCGGCAGTGTCAGAAAATGCAGCACGTTGAAAAAAATCAGGCTGTGGCTTTCTTCAGCGAGTTCCCTTTTAACAGTCCAAGGGGAATTCGCGTTTTAACACAGCAATTTAGGCATTGTTAGCATCAGAGCGGGGAGCAGTTAGCTGGACACCACGTGCCCTGTGACAAATTAGGACGCCCCGAGAGCAGAGAAAACTTACACAATAGGTGTGTCCCTAGCACAGGCCAGCGCTTCGCGCCAACCACGTGCATGAGGTGAAGCAAGATCAGCTGTGTCTGTGTGGATTCAGGACCAAGGGCACGGTGAGAAGAGTGGGATGCTGGAGCGACAGACTTGCCCACCAGCAAAGAGATTGGCTAATAATAGTCGTGTTTGTACCAGAGAGAATTGAAGCCACAGCAGAAGGGGAAACTAAAGACATTAGATTTTAGTAGAGCTAATTTTGGAAGAAGGGGGAAAGTGCTGAGGGAAATGAAACGGGATAAAGCTGTAGAAGAGAAAGCCACGAAGGAAATAGAAAGTGTGCAGAGAGGAGTGAATGCCTTTCCCAAATCACCACAAGCTGCCCAGTCATAAATAGTCCAACGGCGTGTTAAAAAAAAAGGAAAGCCAAGGTGGATTAAAAGTGAGAATCAATAGCAAGAGAAACAAACGCTGTGTGAGAAGAATTTGGGGAAGGATAAGAAATCAAGGATTGGCTAAAAGACAATGATTGAATGAAAATAAAATGTGGAGAGGTCATTCTTTGGTTGAACAAACACCTCTGATCGCTCCTCTCTATACATTATCCTCCCAGCTCCCTTTCTCTCATCCTATAAATAATCCTCTTTGTACTTTTCTGTCTGGCATCTGCTTCCATCCACATCCATTGTGATTCAGGTCGTGTTTACTCCCATATGTTTTTTTTTTTAATTGCTATGGTCATTTTATTTATTTGTTTATTGACTTATTTATTTTTGGCTGCGTTGGGTCTTCATTGCTGCACGCGGGCTTTCTCTAGTCACGGCGAGCTGGAGCTGCTCTTCATTGCGGTGCGTGGGCTTCTCGTTGCGGTGGCTTCTTTTGTTGCAGAGCATGGGCTCTAGGCGCTCAGGCTCAGTAGTTGTGGCTCGTGGGCTCTAGAACGCAGGCTCAGTAGCTGTGGCACATGGGCTTAGTTGCTCCACAGCATGTGGGATCTTCCCGGACCAGGGCTCGAACCTGTGTCCCCTGCGTTGGCAGGTGGCTTCTCAACCACTGTGCCACCAGGGAAGTCCCTCCCATATGTTTTTGACTGAAGGTAGGGAGGTGGGTTATCTGAAGTTGGGGTGATGGGGGGACCCACCTTGGGGAAAATACTAAGGCTTTAGGCAATGGCTACCCTGCCTGTGAAGAATGCTTCCCTCAACATCAGAACAAGAGGTGACTGAAAAACTTCTGAGGTACACACCGAATAAGTCAAGATGTTGGCAAGGGATATTTAGAACATCGTCACGACGTGGAGAACATGGTCACTGAGGAAGGCACAGGCGAGCATCTCTGCCCCACTGTTCCCTTGGGGACATGGGAAGAAGGCACACATCTCTGGGTGACTTTGCACAGGGTGTGAAAGGCACTGGAGACTGACAGCTTTTAAGCCTTAACTCCCTAATAAGTAGGTCAAGTGGAAGTCTGCAAATGAAAAATGAAAAATCAGGAAGGGGCAAAAATTATACCTCATGGCTAAATTGCCAGCAAATGACTCCAATTCAGCAGTTGAAAAGGGGGAAAAAATGATAAAAAGAAGCATCTGGTCTGTGGAAATTCAATACATTTATCAGCAAGCACACATACTCTGAAATCCAAACTAGCATGAGTTTTCATACTTCGTTTTAACAGATTTTTTGGGGGGGGGAGGTGTCTCAGTTTGGTGGGTAGCTTTTATTTGGTACAAAGAGTCCAGAAAAAAATTCTAGGCACTACTACCTACAGGTGAGCCCTTGTGACCCCCGTCTCAGGGCCCTGCTGGGAGCTGGCCACAGGTCAGGGATCCCCAGCCTGCTCCGTCTCTGTGTGCATTACACTTAGAGAAGAGGGACACGGCTAGGCTTCCTTCATATACCTTTTACAGTAGAGACAGTAACATTTCCTCACTAGGAAATCTGGGGGCTACAGCCAGCTTGACAACAGAGGGCTCAGGTTGACTCTGGGGAAGAGGAGGCGATGCTTGGCTATACTGATGTCCGAGCTCGTAGTACATGAACAATGGGAAATTAGAAGAAGGCTGTACTGGGTTAAACAGTATCGCCCCCAAAATACACGTCCATCCAAAATCTCAGACAAATGTAATTCGTTAAAATGAGGTTATACTGAATGAGGACGGGTCCTAGATCCAATGACTGGTGTCCATATAAGACACAGATACAGACACACACACACACACACACACACACACACACACGGAGGAAAGATGACCATAGGCAGATAAAAGCAGAGTCGAGTGATGGAGCTACAAGCCAAGGAATGCCGAGGATTGCCAGCCACCACCAGAAGCTAGAAAGAGGTGAGAAAGAATTCTTCTCTATCCTTTAGAGAGAGTACAGCCCTGCTGACACCTTGATTTTGGACTTCTAGCCTCCAGAATATGTGAGCGAATAAATTTTTGTTGTTTTAAACCATCCAATTTGTGCTGCTTTGTTATGACAGCCCTAGGAAACTAGTATATGTGAGGACAGTCACAGGCAGGGAGTCTGACAATAAGTTACAAAAGGAGTGAGGAAACAGTCAGAATAACTACAAAAAGCTGACCTGAGGACAATAAAAGCACAGCCTCTCAGGACCTTTTACCATAGAGTAAATAACCCGATGTAGCCCACACACACAGCTGGGGATGGAGGGGAAAGCGAGAGGACATTTTAAAAATCAAGTCTCAGACAATTTTGATGTGCTTGAAAGTAACACTTAAATCCTCATTGGCCAGATACTGCAAAGGGAACAATGGGCAGGGGCAGAAAAGAAAGCATCTTTTGTTTCCAAGGGGCAGTGTTTTTAGCCGCACCCTGCTGGAAGCTATTCCTTCCCATTCAAAAGCACGGGGTGGGATGGGGGGGGAAGATAAATCGCTCCTCCTAACAGGTTGCAAGGAGAGATCAGAGGGTTTGCTAGAATCAGTACAGTAGAAGATTCAGGGACCTAGAATAAACTGTAGAAGTCGGGCTGGGAAGACGTGTGGGGCAATTTCTTCTCAGGTATTCTACATGCCCAAGGCCAGTTCCTTCTTCCATTCTCCAACGTGTGGTTCCAAGCCTTCAAGACTTTCCCTGAAGCCCCAGACCTCTCCTTCTGTTTTCTTCTTTCTTGGTTTAGTGCATCCTTGCATTTCTCTACACAGAGAAAGTTCAGGCCATCCACTATGCATGCATTCAACCTCTTGCCCCCTTTTCCATAAGTACCCATTGTATGTCTTTCCCACCTATCCTGGAAGAACAGGATTCTCCCTCGTGTTCAAAGTCAACTCTTCCACCTGCATTCTGTGTCTTCTCATCTTCTTAGAGACCTTGCTCCTTCAGCTATCTTCTCCTTCATGTCCCTCAGTATAAAATATATTCAACCCTTCTCAATTGAGGAAACCTCTCTCTGGCTTCTGGGATAGCTCCCATCAACCTCAATAATTACCCATTTCTAGTCCTTCCCTTCTTGAGACTCCTTGGAAGAACAGACTGTATTCAACAGGTGCATTTTTGCACCATCCTGCTGTAAGTCAGGCTATTGGCCCTATCATTGCACTGAAACCATCCTAGCCAAGGTGACTGCCAAATAAGACGGCATTTCCTACTCTTATCATAGGTGATATCTCTGTGGTATTTGGCATTGCCCTCTTTGAAATCTTATTCTGTGACTTAAATGACACTACTCTCTTCTTGTTTTTCTCCTACTTCTCTGGAAACTCTTTTTTATCTTTTTAAGATTTTTTTGATGTGGACCATTTTTAAAGTCTTTGGTGAATTTGTTACAATATTGCTTCTGTTTTATGTTTTTTGGTTTTTTGGCTGCAAAGCACGTGGGATCTTAGCTCCCTGACCAGGGATCAAATTTGCACCCCCTGCATTGGAAGGCAAAGTCTTAAGCACTGAACTGCCAGAGAAACTCATTTTTAAATCCCCTTCCCTTGATCTCCTTTTGTCTTGGGACTATCCCATGGTCTTCCAATAGCCCCCCTTTTAAATTTCTGAGCCCTCTCTTTTTCACTCTGAGAGGAGGACGCTTGGAAAGCCTCTGCCCAAAGAATGTCATCCACACCCATATTTTAATACATGCTGATGAATCCAAAATACGTATCTAAAACTTTGCTCTTTCTCCTTACTCATACTCCACAGCCTCTCCCAATTCAACACGTTCAAAGTTCAACTAATCGTCTTTGTCTACTACTCCTTTACCCACCCCAACCCCCAATCAAAAACCCTTGCTCTCCCCCTAAGCTTCTTTCATTCACTACTGATAATTCAGCTAAGGTTTCTTGAAGTACCGGATATATCTAAGTGCCTGGTCCTGAGCTTGTAGAGATAAATGAGACCTCAGAGAACAGAAGGAAAGAAAGACAAGCAAACACATAAGTTATAGTTTAACAACAGAAGCAAAACTAGAAAGATGTACAAGATATAGAGGTAGCGTGGAAGAGAAGATGGTTATCTGGATCGGAGTAGGAGGGAGATTAGGTCAGCAGTGCCAGGGAATGCTCCCACAAAGAGCTGCTGGTCTGTCACTCTCAATGCTCACCGCTACTAATCTCCACCCCAGCCTGAATCCTGGGAATTTTCCTGGAGTCATCTCCTACACCTATATCAATTTCTATCAATTCTACATGCAAAAATCTCTCAAAACCTGTCTCTTAGACAAATTTAGTTTATCTCCTAATGGGCTTAACTCCTATTTCACTCCCAATTCTATCTCAGTGAGAGCAAGGAGTTCGCCCACTTTGGTCACTTATCTATCGTGCATGAATAGATTAATTTCTGTACAAAGTGGATGCTTAATTTTGTTGAATGCAGAAATGGTCCAGAATGAGATTCCTAAAACTTTTATCTGATCATGCCACTTTACTCTCTACAAATCTTCAAGGCCCACTCACTGTGATCAAAGTAAAATTGAAAATTGCCTTGGCAAACAAAGCCATCTTTACATTCCGGGCTCTGCAGATTTTATCAGCAGACATATCACTCGTTCCAGCTTCTGTGTTTTCTTTTCTTTGCTCTCCCTTAGAATCCATTTACCTTTCTGGTCCTCCAGATGGACTTTTCATCATTTAAAATTCAGGCATCTTCTTTTTATCTCTCCTATTCATCCTTTCTGTTCCAATAAGACTATGACTTGTCCTTGACTGTCTGTGTTCTTAGGCTTTCACAACATTTATCACTAATTATCTCTTTGACATATTCACTTCCCCCATAAAATTGTGAGCTCCTTGAAGACAGAGCATGGGAGTCAGAACAACAACAACAACAAGTCAACCTAATTAGCATGTGATGGTGTCACTCTTGGGTCAAAGAGAAAACCACAAATATAGACAAATACAGGCTGATTTGAGATTCTCCTTCTACTATACACATATTGCTATCTCTCAGGGTAAAATTATATTACATTTATATAAGAAGGCAATCAAGCGTGTAATATATTTAGAAAGATTTCTATCAAAACGGTTGAGATTTTTTTAAATATTTGGGAGCTTACAGAGGATAAGCTTTAATTATCTAAAGACTCATTGGTATGGAACACCTCATTGCCTTCTAAAACTAGATAAATGGATATATGACAAAGGTTACGAAACATGCAGCAATACCTTCAGAACAAATGCGAGATGACAAACTCTGCTGGTGTGATCTGTAGCATTAAGCCCCAAAGGAAAAACTAGAAAGACCATGGATAAAAGCCACAAAACTGGGGGGACTATAAAACATTCAGCAGGAGAAGGGAAGGGAGGGACAGAGTTCTAGATGCCTGAAAGAGGTCTTTCTTCTTTTAGACGTAAAGGGTAACTGCTGCTTATAAAGTGTTTTCAAAATCATGATATTTAGCGTGCCTTTGACACTCTTGATTTACAAAGCATGATTGTGAATATCAACTAATCGATCAACCTGCAAAACAGTCTTTAGAATTCAGTAATACTGGATCCCAGTTAAAGAGGAGCAAACATGCCTGGAGAAGCCACGTAAAATCCCATGGTTGGGTCAGAATCTTCAGGAGCAATGAGGTCAGCCATTGCAGATGTAAACTGCAATCTTAGTCTTGGGGCAGTGTCTCCCAAGTTCTGGAAGCTTCATAAGATGATAAATTAGTAAAGGACATCACCTTATTCATGATTTTATAACGCTTAAGATGAGTAAAAAATATTAAAAAGGAAATCTATTCAGAGAAAAATAGTGATCATACTGACATTATGTGCCTATGGAAAAAGCCACCAGGGTGATAGGTTTTGGCAAATTCTAAGTAAGAACAAGTCTGACTCTTATTATTTCAAATTTGTGCCTGTTTAATCTTCATGTCTGAACTAAATGATTCTAAATTTGTGAGATTTTTATTTCTGATGTGGAGTTAAAGAGAAAAGGATAGAAAAGGGGGATGAGCTGAGGAAAAGGAGGCAGGGAAAGTAGGGAAAGCTTTATATGTAAGTTCTAAACGCCAGTTAAAGAAAACCAGCAGAAACAAGTCCTCTGAATACAGTGTACAAAACAGTCTTCATGAAGCTTCAGCTCTATTTTATTTAGAATTTGGCTCTCTTGAGTGCCCTGGGGAGATAGGCATCTCATTTTTCAGAGGGGCCGAGAGAAATAGCAATCGCTCGCCATTCTTCTTGCCAACGTCTTGCACAAACAGCACACAGCAGTGGCTCAATCTAACAGACAACACAGAGCACTCAGAGCCCAGTTCTCTTGGTAGAGACGAGGCTCCTAGATGGGTTGACCCAAAAATAGGATATTTTTGAAGTTCTTTTTTTCCCCCCTTTTTTCAAACTACTGCTTCTAATTGCATACTTGCAGTTGATAGGAATTTAATAGGAAAAACTAGACCAAGAAATGTCAGAGGTGACACAGAGACATGTCAGGTCAACTCTGCAGAGGTCACAGAAACAGGAGCCAGTCACCAGATTTGCCAGAAGAAAGGCCTGGAACATCACATTTCAGCCACTAAGGGATGTTCTGTGGTCTCCTACAGAAGGGCCCAGCCTCTGCCGTAGGACATCTCTCAGCCTCATCTCTGACCACTCCAGCTCAAACAGTCCATTCTCTCAGCCTAGTGGGAATCTCTTTGTTTTTCAAGACTCAGCTTGACCTCACTTCTTTCAGAAGATCCCTGGTTCTTGTGTCCTGAGTTAGAGCCAATGCTCTGGGCTCCTGTAGTGCCCTCTCCCTTCTCCTTTTGCCTCCCTCCCTCCCTCCCTCCCTCCCTCCTTCTCTTCCTCCTTCCCTCCCTCCCTTATTAGATCCTTCAGCAGATATTTACCGAGCACCTACTATGTTCTATGATTGTTCTAAGCGCTAGAGCTATAAAAGCAGCACCTGTTTTCATGGAGGGTACATGGTGGGTACAGCCTCCCGAAACCCCTCCAAACTTTAAACAACATACTTTTGGGTTTTTGTTTTTTTGTTTTTATTGAAGTACAGTCGATTTCCAATGTTGTGTTAGTTTCAGGTGTCCGGCAAAGTGATTCAGTTATAAATATACATATTTTCTTTTTCAGATTCTTTTCCATTATAGGCTATTACAAGATATTGAATACAGTTCCCTGTGCTATACAGTAAGACCTTGTGGTTTATCTATTTTATACATAGCAGTGTGTATCTGTTAATCCCAAGCTCCTTATTTATCCCTCTCTCACCCCCTTTCCCCTTTGGTAGCCATAAGTTTGTTTTCTATGTCTGTGAGAACAACATACATTTTGATAATAAAAGTTCTGTGATGACAACAAAAAGGGTCACATGTGGTGACCGGAGGAGGGAGGGTGGTTTACTTTAGGCTGGATAGACAGAAAGGTCCTTTCTGAAGAGAGAATTTTAAGCTGAGACCTTGATGACACAAAAACGCTGTAAAAGGAAAGATCTGGGAGGTCAGTGTCAACAATGTAAGAAATGGTTCTAAGACCAGGAAGAGCTCTTGGGAGTTTTCAGAACAGAAACAAGGCCGGGGGGCTCGCGTGGATGAGTGAAGAGGGGATCAAGATGAGGTCAAAGAAGGAGGTAGGGGCCAGGAACCACGCGCCTTTTTAGGCCATGGACAGGCATGTGGATTTTACTCTGAGGGCAGTTGGAAGCCACCTTAGGTGGCTTTCAACCAGGGGGAGGTGGGAGGATCTTCTCGAAATCACCTGATGAGTTATTTTAAAGACGTGCTTGTTTGCCAGACATTCTGATTCCTCAGGTCTGGGGCAGGCTGGGCGTCGCATATACTGAACCATTGACCAAGATGCTCTGTAGACACATCTGACTTGACATGTTCAAAGTCAGAGTCGTCATCTTCCCCTCATTCATCCTTCCTTCCCCTATGTTCGACCAAACCTGCTTCTCTTGTATCCTATTCCAACATTGGCAGTTCACAGTCACCTAAGTTGGAAATCAGAGTCCTGCTTTATTTCTCCTTCACTGTCACAATGAAATCTAACCAGACTGAATCCTGTTCATTTTATCATCAAAATATCTCTTCATTTGGTCTTTCCTTGCCACTGCCAACTGCAGTAATTCAGACTTTCACTACCTCTCATCTGACATTCGTAATACTCTCCTAAACTCGCCCACGGTCTCCATGAACAAAGTTATCTTCCACACCTCAGTCAGTGTTCTCTTTCTAAAACAAAAAATGTGATAACAGTGGGCGAATCTCTGTCTATGAGGGAGTCTACTGACATTTCCTTCCCAGATATCGCTGACTCTCTTGCCTGTTAAATATCACTAATAACTCCACGCACTTACAGAATAAATTTCAAGTCTTTACTATGGTTTATCAGACCCTTTTGAATCTGCCCTAAAAGTATGTCCCTCACACCACTCTAACTCTATTTCCTACAATTACTTCTTGCTTCTAGACTATGCCCTGCCTTTTCATGCCTCTGTCTTCTCACAAGCTCTTTCCTCTGCCTAGAATGTCCTTCTTCTCAAGCAAACTTCACTTGTTTTTCAAGTTCCAGCTCAAATGAATCCGCTAAAAGTGTAGGTGCTGCATTCTTAGTGCCCGCACATACAGCATTTAGCACTTTATATTTTCAGGACTTCTGGTTTCAGTTATAAATATCTGAATCCCCATGAGCCTCTCAGGAGCAGAGCCTGGGTCTTATTTATCACTTTATTTCTAGCACCTAGTGTAGTATCTGGCACAGAGCGCTGAAAAAGATATTCGTTAAATGGATAAACCAATGAATTACCTTCATCTCCCACCCCCATTTGCTATGTATTTTGATATACACCCCCTCTTTGCGAGCAAACACAAAGAACAAACAAGATCCAAAATTTCAAGCCAGTTCTGTTCAATGGCCCCCATGGATTCTTCCTCAGTCACAGCTTTAAATAATGTAAGGTGATGCTACATTGGAATTATCGTGGCACAGCAACGGCATCTGAGATTTAACTGAGTTTAGGCCAAAAGATTTCATTTTTCAAGTGGTTTTTGCCAAAGTGGCTAAAACAGAAACAAGCAGGCACTGCTTTAAATATAGTTTGCTTCTTCTTCTGTTCAGGGAGTTACTGGCCCACTTTGAAACTGGTGAAAGCTCTCCAGGGGACAAAAGCAATGATCATTCCTTTCAGTTTAACTACAGGTAGGACAGCCACTCAGAGACACTGAAGGGTTTGAACTATTTGTCCTGGTACTTCCATTTGCGTTTACCTGATATAGTGCTCTGCTAAGAACTTACTAATGAAAAAGCAACGTTATTAATGGTTGGCTGTGCTCAGAAGTTTAGGCAAGGAGGTCAGCAAGCTCTAGAAAGAAGGTGTCCGTATATCTCCCTTAGACAGAGTTTTACCCACTGTAATCACAAAGCAGAACACAGGTAGCAAAGGCGGCTGCAGGGCTGAGCTGGGAGACTTTTGACGCATAAACATGTAGAGATACAGCTGGAGCCTGGGAAGAAGGGGACTACCATTGCACAGAGAGGACCTCTGTGTTGGTTCCCTTCAATTGTTCACCTGTGTCCCTCTTTGCCTGGACAACGGGAAGGGGCTTCACTGAGCTGTGCTCTCACTCTATAGAATGCCTGTTGCCCAACTTCAGGGTGAAGCCAGTCCCACACTGGCCGTTTTCCATCTCTTCACTGTAAAATAGGGGAATTCAGGTCTAGGAGAGTGAGAGTGAGTTCAGAGGAACCAAAGATGGCTGACAAAGGGGTACGGCACACACCAGGGAAGCCTGCATAGAAGTTCTGGTCTTTGAGCATAGAAGAAAACACAAGATTTAGAGGTTAAGAGAGGAGGAGAGTGCTGCCCTGAAGGGAATGTAGATGTGCAGAGGGCAGAGACAGAGCAGGGGGAAGTTTGTTCCAAGAACAGTGAACCTAACTGGTGGGAGAACTGAGTCCCACCATATCTGTCATTTAAATCTTTAATCTGCTAATGTTAATTGAGTTCCTTCTATAGGCTGAGTACTGTACAACAGGCCTGAGGAGGTAGGAAAAAAAAAAGACATAGTTTCTGTCCTCAAATAACTCAGAGTCTAATGGAGGAATCAGCCTCCATTAGAGCAATATGATCGATGCTATGGTAAGAGGTATCAATAAGTGTCTTGGAAGCACACAGAGAGGACAGCCTAATTGCCTGGGGGATCACAGAAACCTCCACGGAGGTAATGACATTTGGAGTGGCTTTTCAAGATAAGCAGGAACTTGCTAGGTCTGCAGAAGAGAGCGCCAGCAAAAAGAGACTCTCCTAAACCTTCCCTGCATAACTGCTCTCCATGAACCCTCCAGTACTTCCAGTTTCCTTAATGGTTCTCATCTACACCAGACTCATCTTCAGCCCACTCTTTCTGCTTGTTACCTGTCGTGTGTGCCAAGCTCTGGATGCCCTTTCCTGAATGCGGCGGCCCAACACCTCCCTGAAGCTTTCCACGTGGTCTCTATAACTCTTGTTCTTTGGGGAAATGATATTACTGCTGATACATCTGAGATGTCCAGTGATCAGGCAAGACAGTGTACAGCAGTGTAAGGGCTGGCATAAACGCCTACAAAAGAACCACTCACGGCGATCCTTCTACGCCTGTTCCCAAAAAACATCTCAGGAAAATGTGATGCCAAGTTAGCAAATGGCTGCCACTACTCCAGCCCACGATGTTCTCTCCCCGCTTGGAAATTCTAAAACGCTCTTAGTTTGTACTGCCAACTTTAGAATATATAAATGCATCATTTTAAAAATAAATTCATCATTTTAATTGTTTCTTATGTGCCACTAACTAGACAAGAGTTGATGGTATAGTCAGCTGTATCTCCCTAACTTGACAGTAAGGTCCCTCATGACAAGAACCAACTCTCAAATTCTTCTATAAGGAGCATGACCCTGCGCCCTGGGACACCGCTAGTAGTCCCAGTCATACCCATTACGTGATGACCCTACTTAGAAGCCTACCACTAACCAGCCCTGTACTGGAAACATCCATCCACTCAATGGAAGGTACCCAGAAAATATTCGATTAATTGATTTTCTCCAAATTTTCACCAACCATCTGGTCCTAAAGACAAAATGTCTCAGAGCTTTGCCTCGGCTGTGACAGCAGTGCTAAAGTATTCACTGGATCTGATACCATTTCTTTTATGCAGATGATGCCTAAAGCTACATCTCTGGCCCTGACACATCATGAGATCTTCAAGAATCCCACTGTCCTCTAACTCCAGTCACTTAAACTCAATATGTCCGGAATTTAGACTCATCACCTCATCCTCAGACCTTCTCTTACTCCTTCTTTCCCTGTCTCGGTGAATGGCATCCATTCTGTGGCTCAAACCAAAACCCTGTGAGACACCTGTCATTTCTAACAGGAGGAACCATAAAATTTACCATTTAAAGTAGTGTGTTCTTGAGAGTGAAGGGAGGTGCTAATCGTAATTACTGTGGCATAACCAGAACTGTTCTGGACAAACGAGGACCCATGGCGACTCTCTCCTTACTTTCTCTCACTACTTGATGATCAATCAATCAATCATCAAGTCCTGTCAGTTCCATCTCCTAAAGACCTCTCAGGCTCTGGTGCCCCCCTTTTTGCTGCCATCATCTCTTGCTCTCAGTTTTGCAAGTTTCCAATCCATTTTCTACCTAATGGAGGGATCTTTCTGAAA
This sequence comes from Orcinus orca, assembly GCF_937001465.1. Classification (NCBI taxonomy): domain Eukaryota; kingdom Metazoa; phylum Chordata; class Mammalia; order Artiodactyla; family Delphinidae; genus Orcinus; species Orcinus orca. The sequence goes on along the minus strand of NC_064568.1, from coordinate 92,856,921 downwards.
TATACATTTAATCATTTCACCCGGTGCTCAAAAACTCTTCAGTGGTCTTGCATTTTTTTTAAGAAACAAGTTCAAGCTCCTCAATCTGGTCCCCATTTACCACTTCAACATCTTCCCTCATCGCCCTTGTCTCTTATTACCCTTGCAATTTATGCTACAGCTTGAGTGCAGTACTTCAGATTCCCTGCAAATGCTGTACTCTCTCATCATGCAGCCTTTACACACACTCTGCCCAGAGCCCCGAACCCTTCTGTCTCCTCACATATATCACATGGTGAACTCTTCTTCATCCTTCAGTACCCCTGCAATCTTACCACCAAGGTTTACAACTAGCCTCCATCCAGCAATTGGAATGCCTTAGCTAAAATACAAATCTAACTATGTCACTTCTTTGATTAAGCACTTCAGTGATTTCTGATCTCCTGCAGCAGAAAATTCAACCTCCTTAGTAGATCTCTGGAAACATTGATTTACACTCTGCCTTTGCTCTTACCATTCCTTGTGCCTGGAATGCCCCTCCATATTTGGGGTGGTGCTGGGCTTGAATCTTGGTTCTAACACTCATTAGTGGATGATCTTGGGCAAACTTTTTTTTTTTTTACATCTTTATTGGAGTATAATTGCTTTACAATGGTGTGTTAGTTTCTGCTTTATAACAAAGTGAATCAGTTATACATATACATATGTTCCCACATCTCTTCCCTCTTGCGTCTCCCTCCCTCCCACCCTCCCTATACCACCCCTCCAGGCGGTCACAAAGCACCGAGCTGATCTCCCTGTGCTATGCGGCTGCTTCCCACTAGCTATCTACCTTACGTTTGGTAGTGTATATATGTCCATGCCTCTCCCTTGCTTTGTCACAGCTTACCCTTCCCTCTCCCCATATCCTCAAGTCCATTCTCTAGTAGGTCTGTGTCTTTATTCCTGTCTTACCCCTAGGTTCTTCATGACATTTTCCCCCCTTAAATTCTATGTATATGTGTTAGCATACGGTATTTGTCTCTCTATTTCTGACTTACTTCACTCTGTATGACAGACTCTAGGTCTAGCCACCTCATTACAGAGAGCTCAATTTCGTTTCTTTTTATGGCTGAGTAATATTCCATTGTATATATGTGCCACATCTTCTTTATCCATTCATCTGTGGGTGGACACTTAGGTTGTTTCTATCTCCAGGCTATTGTAAATAGATCTGCAATGAATATTTTGGTACACGACTCTTTGAATTATGGTTTTCTCAGAGTATATGCTCAGTAGTGGGATTGCTGGGTCATATGTTAGTTCTAGTTTTAGTTTTTTAAGGAACCTCCATACTGTACTCCACAGTGGCTGTATCAATTTACATTCCCACCAGCAGTGCAAGAGGCTTCCCTTTTCTCCACACCCTCTCCAGCATTTTTTGTTTCTAGATTTTTTGATGATGGCCATTCTGACCGGTGTGAGATGATATCGCATTGTAGTTTTGATTTGCATTTCTCTAATGATTAATGATGTTGAGCATTCTTTCATGTGTTTGTTGCCAGTCTGTATATCTTCTTTGGAGAAATGTCTATTTAGGTCTTCTGCCCATTTTTGGATTGGGTTGTTTGGTTTTTTGTTATTGAGCTGCATGAGCTGCTTGTAAATTTTGGAGATTAATCCTTTGTCAGTTGCTTCATTTGCAAATATTTTCTCTCATTCTGAGGGTTGTCTTTTGGTCTTGTTTATGGTTTCCTTTGCTGTGCAAAAGCTTTCAAGTTTCATTAGGTCCCATTTGTTTATTTTGGTTTTTATTTCCATTCCTCTAGGAGGTGGGTCAAAAAGGATCTTGCTGTGATTTATGTCATAGAGTGTTCTGCCTATGTTTTCCTCTAAGAGTTTGATAGTGTCTGGCCTTACATTTAGGTCTTTAATCCATTTTGAGTTTATTTTTGTGTATGGTGTTAGGGAGTGATCTAATCTCATACTTTTACATGTACCTGTCCAGTTTTCCCAGCACCACTTATTGAAGAGGCTGTCCTTTCTCCACTGTACATTCCTGCCTCGTTTATCAAAGATAAGGTGGCCATATGTGCTTGGGTTTATCTCTGGGCTTTCTATCCTGTGCCATTGATCTATATTTCTGTTTTTGTGCTAGTACCATACTGTCTTGATTACTGTAGCTTTGTAGTATAGTCTGAAGTCTGGGAGCCTGATTCCTCCAGCTCTGTTTTTCGTTCTCAAGATTGCTTTGGCTATTCGGGGTCTTTTGTGTTTCCATACAAATTGTGAAATTTTTTGTTCTAGTTCTGTGAAAAATACCAGTGGTAGTTTCATTGGGATTACATTGAATCTGTACATTGCTTTGGGTAGTAGAGTCATTTTCACAATGTTGATTCTTCTAATCCAAGAACATGGTATATCTCTCCATCTATTTGTATCATCTTTAATTTCTTTCATCAGTGTCTTATAATTTTCTGCATACAGGTGTTTTGTCTCCTTACGTAGGTTTATTCCTAGATATTTTATTCTTTTTGTTGCAATGGTAAATGGGAATGTTTTCTTGATTTCACTTTCAGATTTTTCATCATTAGTGTATAGGAATGCAAGAGATTTCTGTGCATTAATTTTGTGTCCTGCTACTTTACCAAATTCATTGATTAGCTTTAGTAGTTTTCTGGTAGCATCTTTAGGATTCTCTATGTATAGTATCCTGTCATCTGCAAACAGTGACAGCTTTACTTCCTCTTCTCTGATTTGGATTCCTTTTATTCCCTTTTCTTCTCTGATTGCCGTGGCTAAAACTTCCAAAACTATGATGAATAAGAGTGGTGAGAGTGGGCAACCTTGTCTTGTTCCTGATCTTAGTGGAAATGCTTTCAGTTTTTCACCATTGAGGACGATGTTGCCTGTGGGTTTGTCATATATGGCCTTTATTATGTTGAGGAAAGTTCCCTCTATGCCTACATTCTGCAGGGTTTTTATCATAAATGGTGTTAAATTTTGTCGAAAGCTTTCTCTGCATCTATTGAGATGATCATATGGTTTTTCTCCTTCAATTTGTTAATATGGTGTATCACATTGATTGATTTGTGTATATTGAAGAATCCTTGCATTCCTGGAATAAACCCCACTTGATCATGGTGTATGATCCATTTAATGTGCTGTTGGATTCTGTTTGCTAGTATTTTGTTGAGGATTTTTGCATCTATGTTCATCAGTGATATTGGCCTGTTGTTTTCTTTCTTTGTGACATCCTTGCCTGGTTTTGGTATCAAGGTGATAGTGGCCTTGTAGAATGAGTTTGGGAGTGTTCCTCCCTCTGCTGTATTTTGGAAGAGTTTGAGAAGGATAGGTGTTAGCTCTTCTCTAAATGTTTGATAGAATTCACCTGTGAAGCCATCTGGTCCTGGGCTTTTGTTTGTTGGAAGATTTTTAATCACAGTTTCAATTTCAGTGCTTGTGATTGGTCTGTTCATATTTTCTATTTCTTCCGGATTCAGTCTTGGCAGGTTGTGCATTTCTAAGAATTTGTCCATTTCTTCCAGGTTGTCCATTTTATTGGCATAGAGTTGCTTGTAGTAATGTCTCATGACCTTTTGTATTTCTGCAGTGTCAGTTGTTACTTCTCCTTTTTCATTTCTAATTCTATTGATTTGAGTCTTCTCCCTTTTTTTCTTGATGAGTCTGGCTAATGGTTTATCAATTTTGTTTATCTTCTCAAAGAACCAGCTTTTCGTTTTATTGATCTTTCCTATTGTTTCCTTCATTTCTTTTTCATTTATTTCTGATCTGATTTTTATGATTTCTTTCCTTCTGCTAACTTTGGGTTTTTTTTGTTCTTCTTTCTCTAATTGCTTTAGATGCAAGGTTAGGTTGTTTATTCGAGATGTTTCCTGTTTCTTAAGGTAGGATTGTATTGCTATAAGCTTCCCTCTTAGAACTGCTTTTGCTGCATCCCATAGATTTTGGGTCATCGTGTCTCCATTGTCATTTGTTTCTAGGTATTTTTTTATTTCCTCTTTGATTTCTTCAGTGATCACTTCGTTCTTAAGTAGTGTATTGTTTAGCCTCCATGTGTTTGTATTTTTTACAGATCTTTTCCTGTAATTGATATCTAGTCTCATAGTGTTGTGGTCAGAAAAGATACTTGATACAATTTCAATTTTCTTCAATTTACCATGGCTTGATTTGTGACCCAAGATATGATCTATCCTGGAGAATGCTCCATGAGCACTTGAGAACAATGTGTATTCTGTTGTTTTGGGATGGAATGTCCTATAAATATCAATTAAGTCCATCTTGTTTAATGTATCATTTAAAGCTTGTGTCTCCTTATTTATTTTCATTTTGGATGATCTGTTCATTGGTGAAAGTGGGGTGTTAAAGTCCCCTACTATGAATGTGTTACTGTTGATTTCCCCTTTTATGGCTGTTAGTATTTGCCTTATGTATTGAGGTGCTCCTGTGTTGGGTGCATAAATATTTACAATTGTTACATCTTCTTCTTGGATCGATCCCTTGATCATTATGTAGTGTCCTTCTTTGTCCCTTCTAATAGTCTTTATTTTAAAGTCTATTTTGTCTGATATGAGAATTGCTACTCCAGCTTTCTTTTGCTTTCCATTGGCATGAAATATCTTTTTCCATCCCCTCACTTTCAGTCTGTATGTGTCTCTAGGTCTGAAGTGGGTCTCTTGTAGACAGCAAATATATGGGTCTTGTTTTTGTATCCATTCAGCCAATCTGTGTCTTTTGGTAGGAGCATTTAGTCCACTTACATTTAAGGTAATTATCGATATGTATGTTCCTATTCCCATTTTCTTAATTGTTTTGGTTTCATTATTATAGGTCTTTTCCTTCTCTTGTGTTTCTTTCCTAGAGAAGTTCCTTTAGCAGTTGTTGTAAAGCTGGTTTGGTGGTGCTGAACTCTCTCAGCTTTTGCTTGTCTGTAAAGGTTTTAATTTCTCCATCATATCTGAATGAGATCCTTGCTGGGTAGAGTAATCTTGGTTGCAGGTTTTTCTCCTTCATCACTTTAAATATGTCCTGCCAGTCCCTTCTGGCTTGCAGAGTTTCTGCTGAAAGATCAGCTGTTATCCTTATGGGGATTCCCTTGTGTGTTATTTGTTGTTTTTCCCTTGCTGCTTTTAATATGTTTTCTTTGTATTTAATTTTTGACAGTTTGATTAATATGTGTCTTGGCGTATTTCTCCTTGGATTTATTCTGTATGGGACTCTCTGTGCTTCCTAGACTTGATTAACTATTTCCTTTCCCATATTAGGGAAGTTTTCAACTATAATCTCTTCAAATATTTTCTCAGTCCCTTTCTTTTTCTCTTCTTCTTCTGGAACCCCTATAATTCAAATGTTGGTGCATTTGGTGTTGTCCCAGAGGTCTCTTAGACTGTCCTCAGTTCTTTTCATTCTTTTTTCTTTATTCTGCTCTGCAGTAGTTATTTCCACTATTTTATCTTCCAGGTCACTTATCCGTTCTTCTGCCTCAGTTATTCTGCTCTTGATCCCATCTAGAGTATTTTTAATTTCATTTATTGTGCTGTTCATCGTTGTTTGGTTCCTCTTTAGTTCTTCTAGGTCCTTGTTAAATGTTTCTTGCATTTTGTCTATCCTATTCCCAAGATTTTGGATCATGTTTACTATCATTACTCTGAATTCTTTTTCAGGTAGACTGCCTATTTCCTCTTCATTTGTTAGGTCTGGTGGGTTTTTATCTTGCTCCTTCATCTGCTGTGTGTTTTTCTGTCTTCTCATTTTCCTTATCTTACTGTGTTTGGGGGTCTCCTTTTTGCAGGCTGCAGGTTCGTAGTTCCCAATTGTTTTTGGTCTGTGCCCCAGGGGCGAAGGTTGGTTCAGTGGGTTGTGTAGGCTTCCTGGTGGATGGGACTGGTGCCTGTGTTCTTTTGAATGGGGCTGGTTCTAGTCTTCCTGGTGGGCAGGACCACGACTGGTCGTGTGTTTTGGGGTGTCTGGGAAGTTATTATGATTTTAGGCAGCCTCTGTGCTAATGGATGGGGTTGTGTTCCTGTCTTGCTAGTTGTTTGGCATAGGTGTCCAGCACTGTAGCTTGCTGGTCATTGAGTGAAGCTGGTTGCCATGTTGAGATGGAGATCTCTGGGAGTTTTTCACCATCTGATATTATGTGGAGCTGGGAGGTCTCTTGTGGACCAGTGTCCTGATGTTGGCTCTCCCACCTCAGAGGCACAGCACTGACTCCTGACTGCAGCACCAAGAGCCCTTCATCCACACGGCTCAGAATAAAAGGGAGAAAAAGTAGAAGGAAAGAATTAGTAGAAGCAGAAAGAAAGAAAGAAAGGAGGGAGGGAGGAAGGAAGGAAGGAGGGAAGCAAGGAAAAAAAGAAAGGAGATAAAGTAAAATAAAATTAAGATAAAATATAAAGTTATTAAAATAAAAAAATAATTATTAAGAGAAAAAAAACGGACAGATAGAACCCTAGGACAAATGGTGGAAGCAAAGCTATACAGACAAAATCTCACAGAGAAGCATACACATACACACTCACAAAAAGAGGAAAAGGGGAAAAAATCATAAATCTTGCTCTCAAAGTCCACCTCCTTAATTTGGGATGGTTCCTTGTCTATTCAGGTATTCCACAGATGCAGGGTACATCTAGTTGATTGTGGAGCTTTAATCCGCTGCTTCTGAGGCTGCTGGGAGAGATTTCCCTTTCTCTTCTTTGTTCTCACAGCTCCCGGGGCTCAGCTTTGGATTTGGCCCCGCCTCTGCGTGTAGGTCGCCTGAGGGCGTCTGTTCTTCACTCAGACAAGACGGGGTTAAAGGAGCCGCCGATTCGGGGGCTCTGGCTCACTCCGGCCGGGGGGAGGGAGGGGCACGGAGTGCGGGGCGGGCCTGCGGCGGCAGAGGCCGGCGTGACGTTGCACCAGCCTGAGGCGCGCCGTGCGTTCTTCCCGGGGGAGTTGACCCTGGATCCCGTGAGCCTGGCAGTGGCGGGCTGCACTGGCTCCCCGAAAGGGAGGTGTGGAGAGTAACCTGTGCTCGCACACAGGGTTCTTGGTGGCGGCAGCAGCAGCCTTAGCGTCCCATGCCCTTCTCTGAGGTCCGCGCTTTTAGCCGCGGCTCGCACCAGTCTTTGGAGCTCCTTTAAGCAGCCCTCTCCTCGCGCACCAGGAAACAAAGAGGTAAGAAAAAGTCTCGCCTCTTCGGCAGGGTCAGACTTTTCCCCGGACTCCCTCCCGGCTAGCCGAGGCGCACTAACCCCTGCAGGCTGTGTTCACGCCGCCAACCCCAGTCCTCTCCCTGCCTCCGACCGAAACCCGAACCTCAGCTCCCAGCCCCGCCCGCCCCGGCGGGTGAGCAGACAAGCCTCTGGGGCTGGTGAGTGCCGGTCGGCCCTGATCCTCTGTGCGGGAATCTCTCCGCTTTGCCCTCCGCACCCCTGTGGCTGTTCTCTCCACCGCGGCTCCGAAGCTTTCCCCCTCCGCCACCCGCAGTCTCCGCCCGCGAAGGGGCTTCCTAGTGTGTGTAAACCTTTCCTCCTTCACGGCTCCCTCCCACTGGTGCAGGTCCCGTCCCTATTATTTCGTCTCTATTTATTCTTTTTTCTTTTGCCCTCCCCAGGTACGTGGGGGGTTTCTTACCTTTTGGGTGGTCTGAGGTCTTCTGCCAGCGTTCAGTAGGTGTTCTGTAGGAGTTGTTCCACGTGTAGATGTATTTCTGGTGTATCTGTGGGGAGGAAGGTAATTTCCGCGTCTTACTCTTCCGCCATCTTCCCAGAAGCCTCCTTGGGCAAATTTTTAACCTATCTTTGTGTGTTAGCTTTATCCTCAGTTCAGTACAATAGGGATAATCATAGTATGTATCTCAGAGAGTTTTTGTGAAGATGACACAAATGAGAATTTTAAACAATGCACATAATCAACTTTCAGCAAATATTAGCCATCATCATTAGTATCCTTATTGTTACTGATGTTCTAGACATTATCTCCTTCAAGAAATTTCTGTTCAGTTTCCAGGTTTCATTCATTTATTCAGTAATACTTTTTATTTTATTATAATTTAACTTTTTATTTTATTATATTTTAACTTTTTATTGTATATTGGAGTATAGTTGATTAACAGTGTTGTGAGAGTATCTAGTGTACAGCAAAGTGATTCAGTTATACATATATATGTATCTATTCTTTTTCAAATTCTTGTCCCATTAGGTTGTTACATAATATTGAGCAGAGTTCCCTGTGTTATACATTAGGTCCTTGTTGGCTATCCATTTTAAATATAGCAGTGTGCACATGTTAATCCCACGCTCCCTAACTATATTCAGTAATACTTTTTAAACCCATACAGTCTTCCAGAGACTCTCTAGACACTAAGAAATAAAGATGAATCAGGTGGTCCCTGCTTTCAAGAATACCATAGTCTAATTCTTCTCCCAGATCCCTTGTGGTAATTTCACCGTAATATCCCAACATCATCTGTTCATATGTGGTACCTTCTCCATGAGGTTGTTGACTCTATGGTCCTCAGAGTCAGAAATGGATGTATTCACTCTTGATCCCCCAGGGCCTAGTACACTTCCTGGCACATAGTAGGTTCTCAGCTAATATTTGTCTGACTGAACAAATACACATTTCATCATTCTAGCCTTAACACAACTCTTATCAAATATTATGCAAGCAAGTCTCAAATTTATAGAAACCAGTTTATACCAGTTCTAAAAATTGTCCTTGTTTCTGCTGTGCCGGAGAAAATAAAAGTGCTACTGTACTCTTTGTCTATTACTGCTGATGATTTCAGAAGTCTGCAAACCTTAGAGACAAAATATGCAATAGCCTGTTATAAGTTATGGATGGAAGTGAAACAATATCTATTTTGGTTAACTTTTCTTAGTAAGCTCCATAACAATAATCATTGTATATTTCTCTGAAGCAGTCTGAAATTTGTACTGTGGACAAATTTCAGCAAGGAGCATCCAAACTTAAAGCCATCTGTCTGTCCCTCTTTCCATCCCTCCATCCACCTATCCACCCATCCATTCACCAGTTAATGTCAGTTAAGCTTAAACTCTATCACAAAATGGTGTCAAGACACTAGAGTCTTATGCATTTCAGTATTTCTTTCTTTTTTTTTTTTTTTGCGGTACACGGGCCCCTCACCGCCGTGGCCTCTCCCACCGCGGAGCACAGGCTCCGGATGCGCAGGCCCAGCGGCCACGGCCCATGGGCCCAGCCGCTCCGAGGCATGCAGGATACTCTCGGACCGGGGCACGAACCCATGTCCCCTTGATCCGCAGGCCGACTCTCAACCACTGCGCCACCAGGGAAGCCCTTTCTTTCTTTTTTAATATTTTAATTTTATTGGAGTATAGCTGGTTTACAATGTTGTGTTAGTTTCAGGTGTACAGCAAAGTGTTTCAGTTATACATGTACATATATTCATTTTTTAAAGATCCTTTTCTCATATAGGTTATCACAGAATATTGGGTAGAGTTCCCTGTGCTGTCCAACAGGTCCTTGTTGGTTACCTATCTTATATATAGTAGTGTGCATGTGTTCATCCCAAGCTCCTGATTTATCCCCCTCTCCACGTTTCCCCTTTGGCAACCATAAGTTTGTTTTCGATATCTGTAAGTCTGCTTCTATTTTGTAGATATGTTCATTTGTATCTTTTAAAAATTAGATTCCACATATAAGTGATATCATGATATTTGTAGTATTTCTTATAGAATTTTCAGCATTAAAAGTAGGAGAAAAGAAGACTATATGGATGTGTCATTTCTCCTTAACACATTTATTATCGGTATTTTTATCTAATCATAAGCACTTTTATCAGCGTTGATGATAAATATGCCATGTTTTGGGAAAAGTTACCTTTTTAAAAAAGATTTATTTATTATTTATTTATTTTTATTCTTTTTTATTTTTGGCTGTGTCATCTTAGTTGCTGCATGTGGGATCTTAGTTGAGGCCTGCGAGATCTTTCGTTGTGGTGCGTGGGCTCTTCATCGTGGCACGCGGGCTTCTCTCTAGCTATGGCGTGTGGGTTTTCTCTCTCTAGATGTGGTGTGCAGGCTCCAGAGCGCGTGGGCTCTGTAGTTTGTGGCACGTGGGTTCTCTCGTTGAGGCACGTGAACCCAGTAGTTGTGGCGCCAGGGTTTAGTTGTCCCACAGCATGTGGGATCTTAGTTCCCTGACCAGGGATCAAACCTGCGTCCCCTGCCTTGTAAGGCGGATTCTTTATCACTGGACCACCAGGGAAGTCCAGAAAGTTACCTTTTGAAGAAAGCAAAATAATTTTTTTACATTGCTTTGGGAAAGCAAACCTGAGTAAATAGGTAAAAGTCCTGAGGATTTAGTAGAGCTGGGACTTCAAGGCCTAATGAGCAAATGGAGAGAGATGATCATATGGTTCTAAGTTAAACAGTAAACCCCCCCAAAGCGCACTTGGCAAACTGTAATCATTACCAGTGCTGAGTGTGCTAATAACACTAATAAATCTAATCCTCCAAACCAAACTTAATTGACCTGGAATAACTACAAAGAATACCAGTCATAGTAGAAGAGAACATGCTTATCATGAACTCTATAGCTGCACTCTCAGAAGCAATGCGTCAAGAAACACTTTCTTTGAAGAAGATCCCACAAGAACAAATGTGTCACCATAGTCCATGGTATTCCACCCTCTCCAAAAAGTCTGATCTCTATTGAATCAAAGAAGAAAAATCTCCAGGCTTAGACACGTCATTCCCTGCATAGTTATAGAGCTCCACCTGCTGCACGAGGCATGGGCAGCACACCCTAAAGCCAGGAAATCTCAGAGGGGATAAAAAGATGGGATCAAACCTGTGATGACAAGGAAACATGCACGTAGTCTCACGAGAGCTCCTTTTCAGAAGCCCTGAGCATGCCACCCGTCAGCCAAGCTCAGTTAACTTCATTAAACATCAACAAGCAAAGGTTGTATTGTTACTCGGTAGAGTCTATACCTAAGGGATACTCAGGAAGTTGGGGGAATGTAGGACAATTTCCAAGCTCACCTATCTTCCTTCTGATGAACGTGGGGGAACTTTAGCTCCTAATCCTATACAGAACCAAGACAAATATATCCAACTGTGAATAGCTGATGATAACATCACAGAAGAGTTGCTTTCTCTCTCTGTTCCGAAACCACGGCCACATTTTCCAGGTGTTTCCCTCGAGAACGGACCATCAGCACCTCATAGTGTGTGCTGCCCACCTGCTGTTCCGGAAGCAGCAACCCACGAGCTCAGAGGAAATATCTGAGTCATTTTCTTCTCTGGAGTGCTTTTTTATAGCATGCCTCTTGTCTCGGAATCTGAAGAGGCTGGCAGGTAGGACTTCCTCCATGGAGGACCTTGGGGAGACATTCCACCAAAGAACAACTCTCAAGCCTTCTGGTCTCTCTCATCTGAAAGATCCTAATTCCTCATTAGTAATTAGTCACTGTTTTCTAGGATTCCCAAAGGCTTTATGGTTACCTCAGAAAACATAAATACTGTCTTTTATGTTTAATCTGTGGATTTTGCTCTGTCTCTTTGAATTCTATTTTGCTGGTTACTTACTTATTCTAGAATCATCTAATGGAATCATCAGCTCATAGTTGGATGCCTCCTGTCCTCTCTTGCTGTCCAGAAGCAGCTCTCTGCCTGTTGGCAATCATCTACAAGGGGACAGCCTCACAGACAGGGACCACAGGAGCCTCTGAGAGACCATGCAAATTAGGCCAGCCTTTCCAAGTGCTGAAATGAACTTGCAGGAGCCTTGCAGGCAAAGGTATATTTTGGGACGTCAGCACTGCATATTGAAAGTTAAATCCCCTGTTTCACATTAGTATTTCTCTCTCTCTCTCTCTCTCTCTCTCTCTCTCTCTCACACACACACACACACACACACACACACACACACTGAGACACACAGATACAGTCTTTCATTTCTCATTGTGTCTGATTGTCTCTTTCTGTATCAGTCTGTCTTTTTCATGACTTTCCACTCTTTCTGTTTCAATCTCTGTGACTCTGTGTCTATCTTTATCTGTCTAGTTCTCCCATGTTACTTTTCCCAGTGTAGTCCTTTCATTAAAATAAGAAAATCCTATTGTTAAATGGCTACCACTAGTTGGTCACATGAGTCAGTGTGACCTACCCCATTTATAGGTTATTCTTGTACTATAGAGACCTGATTGGATAAGGGTTTTCCAGGGAAGAAGAAACTGATGTTTTTGTATTCCCAAGATTTGGATGCTTACGAATGGACTAGCATGGGAATTCCCTGGCAGTCCAGTGGTTAGGACTCCGAGCTTTCACTGCCAAGGTTTCAATCCCTGGTTGGGAAAGTAAGATCAAAAAAAAAAAAAAGAAAAGAATGGTCTAGCAGTCTGCCAAAAGACATATAGAGAAGAGGAAGAGGCATGCCATGCCTCTGGGAATATGGAGTGCCCTGTCTTCTAACCACACCCAGGCAATAATCAGGAATTCGATAACTTCACGAGGAGTGTCATGGAGCTGAGGCCCAAGTCACATGACGCCATCAGAATTCAGATGAAGTCTCTTCTGAAGATTTTAGAAAATTGATTGTATTCAATCCTTGCTATAAGAATGTTTCAAACCAGCCTTCCACGAGTTTCTGATGAATAGAAATAAAGGCAATCTCTTGTATCCATCCCTCCCCCACATTCCTATCCAGTGGCCACATCAACATCTGGTGGACATTCTGAGTGAAATCTTAACCAATTTTCATAATTGGGAGGAGGAAAGTGGAGCGTAAGAAAGAATAGGAACGATGATCAGAGTGTACAAAAACACTGGAGGAAAGTGCTTTTTTAAAACTTGGAATAAATATATTCCAAGTTGGGAAAGGGTGACTAAAATAAGTGAAAATTAACTAAAGTTACTCATTTCTAAAGTAGATTCAAAGAGAGTGTTTTTCACATACTAAATTGGCATAGATTCTAAACTGAGAATAACTAGTGCTGTTAAAGATACAGTGGAAAAGGGACTTTTAGGGACTCATAAAAGGACACAGAGGTTTTGGAAATCAGTCTGATGGAACATTAAGATCCTTAACATTTTTTTTCATATCCATTGACATAGTAACATAGAATTCTGGGTAGGATTCTAAGCATATATTCTGAAATGATTTTAAAAATAATAAACAGATGTTCATTACAGTATTATTCATCATTGCATAAAGAAAGAAAAATTGGAAAGAATTTGAATATCTACCATTAGGGAAATAGTTAAGGAAAATGATTTGCAGATAATTTTAAATATAGAGAAATGTTTATAATACAGTGTTAGGAGAAAAGGAGCAAGATATTATCTAAACTATGATGATATAGGAGTAAGAAAAACTGAATGTGGATTTATAAGTACTTTTTTCCTTTTGAGTTTCTGAGGTCTTGGAAAGTCTCTACAATATACCAATATTACTTTAACAATCATCCTCAGAAAACTGTAGACTCAAAGACAGAAATTCGAACACTTATATAAACCTTGTGACTCGACCCACCAACCAATTCTCTGATGTCTGACTCCCTGAGAAAAGAAACTGTGTAAATGTTTCCTTCTGAGATTCTTAGACTCTCTGATAACTTTCTATATTTATCCTTTATTGAATTAAAATTACCACAGCCCGGATTACCAAACCACATGCAAGATTTTCAGAAATACTTTGGAGCAGCTTCCCATATCCTCCAGGGTTTTTCTGTAGTTGCAAACTTCAGAGGGTTTAGGTAAACTGAATATTACCTGAAAATATAGTGTTATAAGTTGACTTACAAAAGTTCTTTGGTAAGATTTTAGTAACCATATTTTCGTGAATAAATGGAACTAGGAGAGTGAATCATGTCCTGAGATGTCTCTGTCTGGGAAAGCCTTTCTTAATTAGAAATCTCTCCCCTGGGGCCTTAGGGCCAGGTCCAGGGTGCCACAGGACTGTCAACCGTACCTACTTCCGTTTAATTTTAGTAGGCTCTCACAGAAGCTGTTGGTCTGATAATTCAACCTTGTTCTTAATTTGTATATTCTGGATAGTTGTAGTTGTCAGATATATGTACAGGGAATATTTTCTTAACAATGACATTTTTTATAGGTAATCTTTTTTTTAACTTTTTATTTTATATTTGAGTACAGTTGATTAACAATGTTGTGTTAGTTTCAGGTGTACAGCAAAGTGATTCAGTTATACATACACAAGACTTTAAAATTTTTTCATGAAATACAAGTTGTTGGCTTTTTTCCTGTTAGTTTTAGTGTTTTTATGTCCTTTCTGAGAAACATTTGCCTACCCCGAGTCACAAAGATAGTCTTCTATGTTTTCTTCTAGAATCTTTATAGTTTTAGCTTTTAAGTACAGGTCTATGATTTAGCCTGAATTAAGTTTTATGAGGCATAAGGTAGGGTTCAAAGTTGATTTTCCTCATGCATTTGTTCAACTGTTCCAGAACTATTTTGTTAATAAAACTTTACTTTCCTTATTGAATTCTCTTGACACATTTGTTGAAAATCAACTGACCATATATATGTGAGCTTATGACTAGACTCTGTTGTATTCCACTGCTCCGTTTGTATATTCTAACACCAATTATCACACTGTTTTGTTTACTGAAATGTATACTGAGTCTTTAAATCATACACTGTAGGCCTCCTAACTTGGTTCTTTCTTCCCTTCCTCCCTCCCTCTCTTTCTTTCCTTCTTTCCTTTCTCTTCCTTCCTTTCTTCCTTCTTTTCTTTCTTTCCCTCCCTTCCTTCCTTCCTTCCTCCCTTCCTTCCTCTCTCTCTCTCTTTCTCTCTTTCTTTTCCAAGATTGTGTGCTATTCTAGGTCTTTTACATTTCCAGATACATTTTAGAATGAACTCTTCAGTTGTGATTTTGACTGAGAGTACAGTTGGCCCTTGAACAACATGGGAGTTAGGGGCACTGACCCTCTTCAGAGTTGAAAATCCACATATGACTTACAGCTGACCCTTAGTATATGTGGTTCCTCTAGATTTGCAGTTCCGCACCAATGGATTCAACCAACTGCTGACAGTGTAGTGCTGTAGTGTTTACCACTGGAAAAAAGCCATATAAGTGGACCCATGCAGTTCAAACCCATGTTCTTCAAGGGTCAACTGTATATTAAATCTACAGATAAATATGTGGACAATTGACGTATTGAGAATATTGAATTGCCTTATCCATGAAGATGGTATTTTCTTCCATTTATTTGCATTTTCTTTAATTTTTCTCAGGAATATTTTATAGTTCTCAACATGTCTTGTGTGTTCTTTCATTAAATTCATTCCTTAGTATTTTATTATTTTTTAAATTCTGTTTTAAAGGAATTAAAAATTTACTCTCCTATTCTTTACTGTTTGTTTATAGAAATGTAAATGATTTATGCATATTGATCATGCATCCTGTGACTTTGCTAAATTTACTTATTCTAGTAGTTACTCTTTAAAATATTTAGTATTCTCTATAAAATATCACATTATCTGCAAGACCACTTTACTTCTTAATTTCCAATCTGTATGCCTTCTTTTCTTATAGCTTTAAGATAAAAATCATCATAGAAGAAACTGAACGTACTTAATTATTACAATTTGATATGTTTTGACACATGTGTAGCCCCATAAAACCATCACTGTAATTAAGATAGTGAATATATCCATTACACTCAAGTTTTTTTGTGCCTTTATGTACTCCCTCTTTTCTACCCCTCCCCATCTAAATTTCTTTATTTCTTTTACTCGTCTTATTGCCTTGACTAGAGCTCCAAATTACAAATATCAAAAATGAAAAAGGGAACATCACTGCAGATTTCACAGATATTAAAAGGATAAGAAAATATTATGACTACCAATACTTGACAACTTAGATGAAATGGACAAATTTCTTGATAAATATAACTTAGACTGAAACTAAAAGAAATGGAAAATCTAAATTATTCTATATCTATTAAAGAAGTTGACTGCATTTTGTTCCCTCATTTCCAAAAAATTCTCCCAGACATTCCCAGTCATTCCTTTTGTTTCAATGATTGTCTCTACCCTGATGAATTCCAAATCTCTATTTCCAGACCAAACTTTTCTCTTGAGCCCCAGATCTTATATCCAACTGTCTATTTAACTTTTCCACTTGAGTGTCCAAACTCCACATGCCTCAAGCTGAACTCACTACATTGTCTCCCCACCTCCACCCCACCTCGTCCTTCAGTGTTCCTAATCTCACAGGAATGGGACGTCCAGGTGCTCCCATCAGAATCCTGGGTGTCATCCTTGACTCCTCTTTTTCCTCAGTCCTTCACATTCAGTCAGTCATTATGTTGCCAGTTGAACCTCCTCAAAATCTCACAAGCCCATCCAATCCCTTCCAACCCCACTGTATTATACTAGTGCAATCTACCTTCAGTTCTCACTTCAATTCTACATTTGTATTTTAACTGTTCTCCTCTTACTCAATCTTTTCTCCCTATAGTCTGTTCTCCAAATTGCTGCCAAACTGGTATTCTAAAACTGAGATTTAATCATGACATCCCCCTGCTTAAGATCATTATTGGCTCTGCAATGAAGTCCAACTCTCTTAACATTCTTATGGGCCCTGTGTAATCTGATTGGTGGTTGGCTCGTCAGCATTCTGAACTTTCCCTGCCATAACACTAATTACATGATAATATCTTGAAACGTCTGTCTTTGTGCTTTTCTTTTCCCAGCATCCATATACTTGCGTGACTTTTCTGTTTGTCAGAGGCATTTACTTTGCTTGGAGGAAAAGTAGAGTTAAATTAGGAATTTAAAAAGCAGGAAACAGTCAATGTTCAGAATTTCTTTTTTTTTTTTTTAACCTCTAAACAGACTTCTGAATATCTGAAGAGAAGTCCTGAGGGAATCAGAGAACAGAGTTTAGACCATAAAAATAGAAGTAGGAAGAGGATAAAAGGAAAGTGGAGCATTGCCTCCCCACCACTACATATAAATAGAGGGTCTGTTGGGCTGAGAATCAGGAGTGTGGAGTAGAAGATGGGCATGACCTTAGAAAAGGTGGGGGCTGGGAATGAGAGGCCTGACTGGGCAGGACAGATACAGAGAAGCAGGGTCAGCAACAGAAGAATTGCTAACCAGACTGAACAGCACTAGGAATTCCTGTTGAAGCTGCACCAGTGCCTGCAGACCATCTGTTGCCATTCTAGGGCATATGACACTCTACCCAAATGGTGAAGTGTTAGCTCTTCATCTTGTCCTTGGCTGCTTCCATTATAACAGTTCAATTGTTTGTTGCTTTCCATCTGAAATGTATGGGTAGTCACTGCTCTCCTCCATTTTTTAAAAGCTTAGGATACTCATAAATTCTTCTCCCAACAGAGAGGGTTGGGGCCCTGACACCCAGAGATGAGATAGTAGACAGTCCCTGCACTAAGACTTAGGTGTAACTGAACAATAGTGAAAAACATTTCTATCACACACTTACTATATAGTATTAAAATCACTTCTTTACTTTTCCTATCTTCCATTAGACTGTAGGCTTAGGAAGGCAAAGACCTTGTCAATCTTGGTCAACATTAGGCCCCAGTGCCCAGTGCAGAGCCTGGTATGTTGCAGGTGCTCAGTAAGCACTGTTTGGTTAAATCAATGACTTAATAAAGAATGAGTGATTTTAAATATGTTGACTTTAACTAGGGAGAATATCAAGATGGCAATGCTTTTTTATCCTACACATGTAAGGTTGAACACTTTTAGAAATTAAGTTAGGGAACTAAATTATTAATAATTTTAAAGTATTTCCTGTTTTGTTTTTAAGACTTCCCAACCTTGGAGGCCTGTTTGCAGTCTCCTATATGCATTCTTTGGAGTCTGTATATATTTGGCGTTTCAAATGATAAAGCCGTTGAAAGCATGGCACCAAGAGGGTTGGAGCAGGCATACGTGTCATCATGAGGAAACTCCATTCCTTCCTTTTGCAAGAAATAGTTTGACGGACATAAAATTATTACATTAAACTTTTTCTTTTCTACGTGTGGTAGAGTGAATAAGAGTCCTCCAAAAATGTCCATGTCCTAATCCTCGGAACCTGTTATCTTACAGAGCAAAAGGGATTTTGCAAATGTGATTAATTTCAGGATTTTGAAATGAAGAGATTACCCTGGATTCTCCAAGTGGGCCCAATGTAATCACAGGGGTCCTTATAAGAGAGGCAGGAAGGTCAAAAGTCAGAGGAGATGTGATGATGGAAACAAAGTCAGAGAGAGATTTGAAGTTACTCTGTTGCTGGTTTTGAAGATGGAAGCAGCAGCCATGGACAGAAGAATGCAGGCAGCTGCTAGAAGCTGGAAAAATCAAGGAAGCAGATTCTCCCCTAAAGCTTCCAGAAGGAACATAGTCCTGCTGACATTTTGATTTTTAAGGCTTCTGATCTCCAGTATTGAAAGATAGTAAATTTGCATTGTCTGCAGCTACTAAGTTTTGGGTCAATTATTATACAACCATAGAAAACTAATGCAGTTCTATAAACTTTATCAGTTGCATTAGGCATATTCAGAATGCTAGCTGAGAGGGGTTTGGAAAGAGCTTAATGAGGTGACACTCAACTGGGACAGAACAGGAATTCTATAAACAGATCAGGTGATGCTAAGGAATTTAAATTATTCAGTTATGTATAAATTGCCTAATGAATATTTATAAGCATATGTCTGAATATTATAAACATATCCAGATGATATATATATATATATACACACACACACACACACACACATATCACACCCAAATACACACATATACACTATCTTGAGAGAGGTGTAAACAGAAGAGTGTGATAAGACTCTTTTGGGATAAGAGTACCTAATCCATTTTTAATTACATATGACTTACCCAGATTTTCCCCATATAGTACTTTACTTGAAAAACTATTGTCAGAGTTAGTCTGACCAGTGTTTCATGGTAAACCAGTGATTGATTTCACTGGGTTTTTCCTAAGAATATGAAAAACCCTGATCTTTGAGCAAAGCTGAAAAAATATTTTGTCTGCTTTATATAATACTAGGGTCAAGGTTAAATGTATAAATAGAAGCCATGAGTGGTGCCAAGTTCTAAACCTGAACTCTGCCCCAATTACAATGTTTTGAGAGATACCAACGAGACCCTCTCAGCCAAAATGTACTCTCCACTTTCATCTTAATGCCATTAGTAGCCATTTGTTCAATTATGTTAGTAAGAGCTTGTGCGTTAGTCTTCTCTTAAAATGCCAACATCCATAGGATAGGGAAACTCTCCACGTCGTTACCACCAGCTACTTTAGCAGGAATAATTCATATAGATTCCTTTTTAGGAGAGTAGGAGATGGGGAAGGAGGGGAATATTAAAAAAAGAAGAAAAGAGGACACCAGAATCTGCCTAAGGCTGGCCATAGCGAAGTTTAAGAACTCTGTACTCAAGCTGTCATCAAACTCAGCTGTGAGGAAAATCACAAAATAATAATTGCTAAATGCACTAACTGCTATCTCATCTATGCCTACAACAGCCTGGTTTATTAGGTGGTAATATGATTCCAAATTTAAGGAGGTACAAAGTGAGGTATAGAGCTGGAGGTGAACAAGTCACTAAATAAGTGCCTGGTCTGTGGGACTCATTACGCTGCCCCAGTTCCTCTCGCGAACCTTGTCTTTGGTACCAGCCTCTTCCTCCACTGCCTCCCTGACTTTCCATCTCAGATGCTCCGTGCTTTCCTGTCACCCTGTCACCCAAAGCCTCTCATTCTAGAGCCCCCATTTGATTGGCTTCAGACTTCTATTTCTTCCCTCAGCGGCAGAGCTGGGGTTCATTTAACTCAAGGAGGGTTGCAGAGGGCACAGAGATGCTCCTGAGAGGACTCCCATGGGCTTAGCTGGAAGTTCAAGGGGGCAAAAAGTTAGCACTCTATTGATTCCGTAACAAGCAGCAAACAATGACCATACCTGTATTTATTCAGTGGCCAATGAAGGCCACTTTTGCAGGGTGCTATGGTAGCTGCTAGACAATTGAAGTCAGTGTTGGGGAAATCTGAGAGCGTGCAGTGGAAACACAACCACATGAGTGAGAAGACTTCAGTGTAAGAAGAATAAATCGCAAAGAGGGTCTTGTGCTGGAGCCCCAAACGGTGATCCCGGATTGGAATTGGAGCACAAGAAACAAAGCAAGAGCCTGATTGCTAGAATAGGTGAAAGTCAGCTGAGCAGCAAGTGTGCCTCGACCTTGATCTACTCAGCTGAGAAAGTTTCTGCTGACTTACTAGAGCTCAGCCTGCAGCTGACGGTTGTATAGGCTGAGCCAGTGTTTTCCAAGCTGCGGGTCATGACCCATCCATGGTCATGAAATTGGTTTAGTGGGTAGTAAAGAACACTCTTGAAAATAAATAAAATAGACTGGAATGGAAGAGAAAAGAAGGTAATGAAGGGCACTGCACATAGTAATGGTTTCAGTTGAGGTACAGGTATCTAGTGATGTAAAATACATTTCTCAAGGTCACAGCCAAAAGAAGTTTGAAAACTTCTGACTTGAAACTAGAAGATACAGGCCAGGAAGCCAGACTAATGATTATGTTTAAAATATTTTCTGCTTTTTCCAAATGACTGTGAGCTAAAATAATACACCAGTCCAGATAGTGGTGTGGCTGCATATGAAGGAATTAAATAATACAGCCTTCTTCATGGAGATAGTCCACATATAGCCCCACTTGAGAAAGAAAATTGGGAAATAAGGACGGAGAGCTTTTAAAGCTCAATGAACTATTAGTTGTTTCCATACCTGCCGAGTTACTTTACATGTTGACGAAGGTACCACATGGATCCTTAGCTCAGGCGTCGTTGAGCTGCTCTGCCTTCCTGAGACCATGAACTAGGACCAGCTTTGAGGAACTCCCTTTAGCCAGCATGGCAGCGCCCTTATGTGGTTCAGTCATGAGGTCGTTGACAGCTAGTGTCAACGAATCCAAAATCTGGATCTGAAACCTCCCTTCGACTTCGTTCCACATCTTCAATTACTTACTAGATATTTTCACTTCAGATCCCCTTCCACATCCAATCCTTTCCAAAAATTGTATCTTCTTTCCCTAAATACACTTCAGCTGCTATCTTTTCTGTCTTTGTTAATGGTACCAACACCCTTTCAATCATTCATGATTTAAAGTTTGGAATCATGTTTAATTTTCCTCTTTTCTTCATTCCCCATAGGCATGTACATATACTCCCAGAACAGAATAAATATGTATTGAGGTGTGGTCTTTTTGGTCCCAGGTTCCCCGTTTCCAACGTCTGCCTCTTATCACTGCCAAAAAACAAAACACAAAAAACTCTCCTAAAGTAATCTCTAATCACACTATTTCTCCTCACTGAACAAGTGGCTCTCATTTCCTGCTATGAGGCATTTCATTTTCTGACTGTTTCCACTTTTTAACCTCAAACTCCTTCCCTCTGCCTCCTCAAATATAGACTCATCTCCACCAATCTATTTAACAAACCCTTAAATTGTATTTTCCCCAGAACTTTTCTAAATGCCTTATACATATTAAAACTTTAACTGACAGAAAAGCCCTGTGCACAGTAGGTAATATCACCTCGCATTTTTACACAGGAGAAAACAGAAGCACAGAGAGATATATGAACCCAGAGGATACCCATGTTCATGTATCTCATCTCCCTGTATCCTGGGAAGGTCGTATTTCTTTTACCTGCAGTGTTCCCCTCTCCTGAAATGCCACTGATATACCTGTTAGTTATAAAGATCCTACTTATCCTTCAAAGCCCAATTGCCAGCATTATCCTTTCTCCTTGACAACTTATCTTTCTTGAAAACTCCAGGTCTCAATATTTATCGCCGTTGATTCCTACAATACTCACCCTCTTCCACACGTAAGTTGGCACTTGATGACGTAGCTGTCTTATATCCCCCTAACGGTTCCTGTGCAGGAGTCTTACCCTGGGGGCAAGGACCATGGCTTATCATGGTTCTGCGTCCTTCCCCCTCATTCTTTCTTCTTTGCCATTTTTATGCCTCCTTCCCCTACCCCCAGCCAGACCTTGCAAATATTGAGTACATGAAAGATACTCCCCAAATAATGAATTGACATTGAACTCCTTTCATAGGTAGAGTGGGGTAGCCTGGCACGTTCATTCAGGTCCTCTGAGAAGTAAATAACGAGACAGAATGAGACTTACTGGGAGTCTCACTTATGTAAGAGATTTCTTGGGCTAAAAATGCTGTGAGGGAAAAAGAGGAGAGAGTCAGTGGAGATGGGAACAGTCTTTAGAACATGATGCCGGGCTAACCCCTATGAAAGAGAAGGAAAGGAAGGAGGGTTGGCTAGGGAGACTCTCAGACTGCAGCACAATCTTGGTCTAACAGCTATGGAGTCCCTAAGCTGAAGTCCCCGGTGGGAGGAGTCTCACAGCAATCGGCTGCATTAGGACTCTGCCGAGCCAGATCCTTGCCTGAAGCAGACTCCGGGTAACCGCGGCCTGGGCGTGGACACAGAGGTGGATTTGGAGCACAGCAGTTTTGACCGTCATTCAATTTTGCTTCCTGTAGCAGAAGATCTGAGTGGCATGTTTTCATGGCCATTACTCCTGGGATACTACAAAGAACACTGGATTCAAAATCAGAAATCTTACCTTTGCATCTCAAATGTATCCATCACTAACTCTGCACCTTCATTAAAACTCATCTTCGTCCCTTCATTTGTAAAATGGAAATGGTCAGTAACTCAGAGACCTATTGTGAAGACCACACATTGGCAAGAATACACAGCACTCTGTCTACACTGCGTGTGATTTCATCAGCTCTATCTAATTGTAGTAACACCTGACATTTGTGAAACATCTCATGGGTCACAGCAAGTTTTGTTCCAGCCAGTGATCCTGTGAGGAAGGCAAGACCAGGATTCCTTCCTACCTCCACTGCCCTCCTGGCTCTCTGAGAGATAGAATGGCTCTGGAGAGGAAGTTGTGGTGCTGAATTCAGATGGGGACAGGATGCAGAGCCCACTTGCACGTAGGGCCTGGTTAAAACCATGGCAGGTGAGGAATCAAATTACTGAGGGAAGGGCTTCCCTGGTGGCGCAGTGGTTGAGAGTCCGCCTGCCGATGCAGGGGACGCGGGTTTGTGCCCCGGTCCGGGAGGATCCCACATGCCGCGGAGCGGCTGGGCCCGTGAGCCATGGCCACTGAGCCTGCGCGTCCGGAGCCTGTGCTCCGCAGCGGGAGAGGCCACAGCAGCGAGAGGCCCGCGTACCGCAAAAAAAAAAAAAAAAAAAAAAAAAAAAAAAAAAATTACCGAGGGAAAAACATATGTAAAGGATCACATGGGCCCTGGTGATCCAGGTAGATGTGCGCTGGTCCAAAGCATCCTCTCAACCTGAAGGCAGCCTGGCCAGGTCCAGAGTCTAGCAGGTCACAGAAAGTGAGTTCTGATCCTGGCATAGACACTGACTGGCTGACTGACTCCCCCATCCTCCTCGTGCATGTGGAAAGGGGCACACAGGTGTATCTGGCAGATCTGGGGCGAACTTACCTCTGTCTATGTAGGAGCAGAGGGCTCATCCCCTTCCCTTAATGGTCCTGGCCCTCAAGAGTAGTATCAAGTAAACAGTCATAGAACTGGCTCTTCTCTGCCTGGAGAAGCATGGGAAAGTCAAAGCCAGGGGCAAGGAAAACTTCTTACTCTTCTATGTAATATCAAGTTCAAAGAATGCCAAAAGCATCCACAAAATCCCTGCAGGAACAGCAGTAGCAAATTTGGAAGGAGCTGGCCCATGCGCTGGAGGTTGCACATACACAGGGAGTAGAATTAGAAAAGAAAGTAAACAGGGTTTCTGCTATGGGTTGACATATGTCCCCCAGAGAGATATGTTGAGGTCCTAACCTCTAGGACCTCAGAATGTGACCTTATTTGGAAAGGGGGTCTTTACAGAGGTAAACAAGTTAAAATGAGGTCATCTGCGTGGGCTATCATCCAATGACTGGTATCCTTATAAAAATGGGAGATTTGGGCACAGACACACACACATAGGGAGAATACCACGTGAAGATGAACACAGAGATTGGGTTGATGCTTCTGTAAGCCAAGGAAGGCCAAAGATAGCCAGCAAGACACCAGAAGCTTGAAGAGGGGAATGGAACAGAATCTTCCTCAAGCCCTCACAAGGAAGCAACCCCACTGGTACCTCATCGTGGACTTCCAGCCTCCAGAACTGTGAGGCAATACGCTTCTGCTGTTTAAGGCACCCACTCTGTGGTACTTTGTTACACACCAAGCAAACTAAGGTTCTCCAGGAGCTAACCCAAAGTGTCATCTGTGCTGAAGGAGAATGGAACTTGTCCTAAGGTCACTTCTTTACTTCTAGATGAGGTCAAGTTCACCTCCTCTTCCTCTGCCTCCACACCACTGCCCCCCACCCGTCAGCTCCTAAGGTTTATCCTGGAGGCGTCTGGGGGATGTGGTGACGTTGTGGGGGGATCAGTGTAGGTAAGTTGGGGGAGGGGGAGGGAGGAAGTGCGGGTCCCTTTTTTCTACTTCACCTCTTGCCGGGCGTTTGAACAGAACACAATAAGACCAAACGCCATCGATCAGACTTACCTCTGGGTCAGAAGACCAGCTAGCTCTACGACTAGGCGGAGCACCGGGGCTCGCGCAGCTCGGCGTCTCTGAGCAGCAGAGTCCCTGGGCAGCACCCTCGCACTCTTTCATCACCCAGTGAGTCTCACCTGTTTTCGCACAAACGCAGGCCCCCTTTGGGTAATCAGAGAAGGAAAAAGCAGATCTGTGGAAGGCAAGGTAAGGAAATCCATGCTGGGCTGTCCAAAATTAGACCGGAATCCTCACCACCTAGGAAAGCAAAGCACTACCCTTCTCTGCGAGCCTGGATCACTCGCCTGTGTTGGGAGTGGGATTTGCGGTGTAGACCTGGATTGTTCCAGCCTCCAACACTGCACCCAGACCTTAAACGGAACCTCTGTCTGTGGGAACTTTTGACAAGAGCTGGCAAGCTGAGGTTTTCTTTGAAATGTGCACGAGGGCGTAGCACTTGCTCTCACGTGAGGGGCAGGGCTCTCCAGCCTGTGTGAGCTGCAGGGTTTGCACATCATCAGCAGGAGGGGAAATTGCCCTGGTAAATTACCAAGTGGGGGCGATAGGAGTCAGGATCTCCATAGCGGAATTTACTGTGAAGTTCCAAGATTCTGTGAGAAGAAACCATTCTGATGTGTCATGTCATGCATGCTATGCCTCTGTTAAACAAGAAAAGCTTTAATTTTAAATCATGAGAAAGCCATGACACATGATTTGAAAATATTCTGCCCTGCTTTGCCTTCCCTTATGGCAAATAAAAGTCTTGAAATAAAAATGTTTCCACTGGGGCTTCCCTGGTGGTGCAGTGGTTGAGGGTCCGCCTGCCAATGCAGGGGACGTGGGTTCGTGCCCCGGTCCGGGGGGATCCCACATGCCGCGGAGCGGCTGGGCCTGTGAGCCATGGCCGCTGAGCCTGCGCGTCCGGAGCCTGTGCTCTGCAAAGCGAGAGGCCACAACAGTGAGAGGCCCACGTATAGCAAAAACAAAAACAAAAAATGTTTCCACTGATTTTCAAATCTTTGCATGGGTTGCACCTTTCGTCACACATTCTCTCTGCTATTACTCACCGGCAGCTTTAATGGAAGTTATTAGCATGAATGAACACTCTTTCTTAATGGCTGAATCCTGGGTGAAATCGTTTGTAAAGCCCAAACAGTCAGACAGAGAAAAGCAATTAATAGAATTTGCCGTCATCTGAAAGAAACTTGGCTTGTCCATGCAGTTAGGTGCTGAGGGAAATGAATATGGTGGTTGATTATCAGGAAAAGTAGACTGAATCTTGCCCTCGGGTCAATTCACAAATGTGCTCCAAGTGGAAAACCCAAGTCTGCGACCTCGAGGAATTGCACAAATGCATCACAAGACAAGATCTGGCCCAATGCCAGAAGCTGATGAGGTCAAACTCATGACTCGGAAAATACGCAGTGTACCAGGCTCTCATTCTATTGCTTTCCACTGTCGAGCGGAGATCTCTTCCACTTTTCTCCTGCCCCCATCTCCTGTTATTAGAAGTAAAAATGGGATTCCCAGGTGTTTAACTTATGTAATCTTGCAAAGATGCGACATGTACTCTCTCATCCCATAGCCTGATTTTCATTGTGGCCCTTCTTGCTCTGTCTGGAGGCATTTCAGCAGTTAATGGGAGTGATTCAAATGATCCTACTCCAATTCTGGCTATTTTAAGATCCTTAGCTTTTCTTAGCCATGGATTTCTTCTGTCTAAATCTGCCCGACGGAATTGGAAGCTGCCCAGAATCATCTTCTTTGGAAATTACATTTGTGCATCTAGGGTATATTTGTCGTTCCACCCACGCTCAAGCCACTTTTTGAGAAGTGCAGAGCAAGTCATGTGACAGTCATCAGTGTATTTGCACCCTTTTTTGTTTAAAAACATAATCTGCATTACAAATTGCACCAATTCCTGTATGTAGTAAGTCATCATTCAATAAAAAGCCCAAATGTATGCCTGTCACATCCAACATAATAAACTGCAAGTAAATACATCTTTTCTTAGTCCAAATCAGTCAGTAAATGATGTCTTTATTTTCTCTGTTATGCACCAAGTTTGCAATCAGCTTTATTCTTGATTCTCTCAGGCCAAGCCCGCACAGCTTAAGAGCAGTGGAAAGAGCGTGCTTTTGTCAGAAGCATTTGGACAGCTGAGGACAGGAACATGGCCAAAGCCATCCATTTCTCCAGTTCACTTTGTTTTACCTCATCTTCGTCAGTCCAACATGATCATCATCTTCATCATAACTTCCATCTGAAAAAGATTTATTACGTCTGTATCTGAGACGATGCTATAATACAGCAAGACATTGCTCCCTGCCTGCTGTAGATGAGTTTGCTGTTTACAAAGGAGTATGGTGTAGAAGAAACACTTGTGATTTGAAGTAAGACAAAACTGGGTTAGGACTGCAGTCTTATCACCTACATTAGATACTTGTCTTTGGAACTATTATTTAACCTCTGAGATCCTCTGTTTTCTCATCTACAAGATGAAGATAACAGGTACCTCCCAAAATAGATGTGATGACTTTAAAATACATGTGTGTTGTGCTAGGTACACAGGACCTGCTCAATTAAGCTTTAACAAGTAACACAGATGTGATTTTACGGAAAAAGGCAAGCTACCCTGGCTATATTTACTGTGGACATATTATTAATAACAGTGATTTATGATACTGGCTACCACGATCTCCTTTAATTCTGTAACAAGTAAGGTCGACTCGTCATTTCCTTTTTATAAATGAAGAAAGTGAGACTCAAATAGTAAGCCAGATTTTTCTGCCTTAAATCTGGATTCCCTTTTCACGAAGATCATAACCACTTCAGTGCCCTCTCTTTGTCCTTCAAACAATTCAAGCTTGTTTCTGCCTTTGGATCCTTATATTAGCTGATTTCTCTGCCTAGAAAGTTCTACCTTCAGTATTTTACATATCTGACTACTTCTCATTACTTAGGTTTCAACTCAAATGCCGCCTCCTCAGAGAAGTCTTCCTTGACTACCCTATTTAACGCAGGCTCCTCACCCAGCCATAGCTTTAAGTCTGCCTTTGCACTTTATACCCTTCCACTGACCCATGGCCCTCCTAGCAGTAGAGGAGTCAAGTGACATAATGGCTAAGACTGTGGGCTCAAGAATTAGGTGGTCTGAATTTAAATTTTACTTTCACCACTTACTGGCAGGGTGACCTTGGAAAGTGGCTTAATCTTGCTTTCTATGCCTCAGTTTCCTCCTCTATAAAATGGGGATGATAATAATGTCAGTGGCAGCATAGAAGCATTGGTGGGATTAAATGAATTAACACATGTGAATCAGTGTCTGATGGAGAGTAAACACTCAATAAATATTGATTAAGCTTTTAGGGTTATGTGACACACCTCATTCTCTGACAGTATCTCAACTGTTTGTGTTTGTTTATTGTCGTCCTCACCATGACAAAGGCATGGAGTCCCCTGTCTTGTTCACCACTCTGTCCCCAGCATTCTAGAATGGTGCTTAGTAGGGACCCAATAAATATGTGTTGTTAATGAATGAAAGAACATTAGATGTATGTATATTAGAGACCAATGAGCAAAGGTGTGATGAAAAAGAGGTGAGGACACAGTAGCTGCATATTTAGGTGAGATGGTTTCTGGGGAATTCCTGCTTCTGTTTCACTATATATCAAGGATGTATTCTCTCAGTGCATTCCAAAGCCCTCTGTCCCCTCTGATCTTGTCTCTGGGCACTCAAGCAAAGATCTCATCTAACCAGCACCTCCACACATGTGCTCACGACCCACGGGTGTAACTTCATAAGCTGTTACGACTCAGGAAGAAAAAGGCACGCTGAACCCTCTAGAAATAATAGCAGATTTTATGGCTACTCAAGTAAGGCAAGGCATGGGCCGACGCTATAAAAGATCAGTATCCTTATAAAAATAGAGCAGGATCCAGAAAGCGAGCAAAAGGTGGGGGGAGAGGGAAAGACCTTGACAAAAGCCACTTCTGCCACATACACTTCACACACATACACACTCTCACACCATGAAACACTCTCCCATGCAACACACACTCACAGCCTTGATGCTTCTGTGCTTTTCCTTCTGTGATAGGAATCTGTACAGACTCATAGAGGTTGTCCAATTCAATTACTCATCCAAAGCATGAAGCCAGGCCAGGTGGTCATCGCACCTTTGCCTCCATCTCTTTACCTGGCCAGACATCCACAGTTTGGCCTCATCCATCACCGTTTCGGTTACCAGTGCCCTCCTGGCCGCTCTCTTCTGTACCTTACAGCTTGGTTACACCCAGGGTGACCTATGTCCCTGTTTGTCCAGGACAGCCCTAGTTTACACACATTATCCTCAAGTAATTACCAGTGGACGTTAAATTATATGGTCCCCTAATCATGCTCAGCTTCATGTGTGAGGCTCAGAAGAAGATGCCGAAATCCCAATGGGAGTCACTTCTAGTGTTTCCCCCCAAAGAGCTCCCGAGAACAGCGATCCACTGACTTCTAAGTCAACAGTAAGCTAATAATCTTAGGCTGTCCCATTTCTAAAAGGATGGCAAAGAGATGGAAGAACGTTAAGGTATTGAGGTTATGGGGGAAAGTCGGAATGCAGGTGAGCTATAATAAAGTGTAATGAATTACAACAGAATAGAAAAATCAAAATCTTACTTCTTCCTTCAGCTCCCTAATGCTAAATATGTAAGTAGGTGTATTTTGCCATTTGGAATAAGTACCACTCTGCCTGTAAGAAAAGCTGCCTGTAAAATAAATTTCTGTTTATGATAGCTTATGTTCCTGTTGAATTTCACCTTAAAATATGTCGTTCAGTGTTTGTACCTTCTCCTGGAACAAGTGGACTTAAAAGTCTAATAAACTTTCACTTCTGTATGACTGGGATGAATGCCCACGCAGGTTGAGATTCAACTACTTGCAGCAATTCTTCCCCAAAATGCACATCCTCGACACACTGTATACTCATTTACACAGTCACCACTCATAGCAGGAGGTCCAGAAGATCGGCCTAACAATTCTCCAAGACTATCATTCGTGTTCTCATCTCCTGAATAAGATTCTAATTCTTTGAAGCAGGAAATAAGCTTTGTAGTTTTCTTACTTTTAATTCTACTGATCTTTTTACAGGAATAAAACATGAATACATTCTCCACGTAAAATATTCAAGTAATGCTTTGTACTTTTCTTGTCTACCTGAAAAGATCTTGCACATACTAGGCATAAAATAAGTGTTTAGGAAAATGTCAGCTTTATAAATAGAATACTGTCATTTGGCATATTTGAAAATGCTCCAGGTGTTGTTCAGTTAAAAGGATTTTACTGTGAAATAGATCACACACCCAAAAGAGTGTATAAAACATATGTGTACGGTGTAAACTATACTAATAATATGTGTAATGTTTAAACTATACTAATGATATGAATGCTGAAAAATTTATCATCCCACTTAAGAGACAGAACATTATCAGTACTTAAGAACTGCTCTTCTTGACAAGTTCCATATAAAACCATACTGGAATTTTTGTTAAAATTTTATTGATTCAATAGCTATATACCTTTCTATTGTTAAATAAAATAGAGATAGAGAAGACCACACGAGGGTATAGCCTAATGAATAAATTATAAGGTAAAGAAACAGAAATTTACCAACCATTCTAAAATCTCCTCCGTGTTCTCTATCCAGAAAAAAGTCAACCACCATCTTAAATTTTATAGTAACCAATTTCTTGAAATTCTTTATGATACAAGTATAGTCTTATCCATCTTTTCAATATTTATAGACTGTAAAATTAGCTTTGGGGCTGTACAGTTCATTGACTTTTAGCACATGCATAAATTTATGTAACCATCACAACTGGGACACAGAACAGTTCCATTGGCCCCCAGATTCCTTCATGCTATGCCTTTGTATTCACATCTTCCTCCACCCCTAACCTCTATCAACCACTGATCTCTATCTCTAGAATTTTGCCTTTTCCAGCATGTAATATAAATGGAACAATATGGCATGTAACCATGAGACTGGCTTCTTTTATTCAGCATAATGCGTTTGAGATTCATCCATGTAATTGGTATCTTTTTATTGCTTAGTATTCCACTGGATGGGCTACCACAGTTTTGTTCATCCGTTCACCCACTGAAGGACCTTTGGGTTGTTTCCTGTTTGAGTGATTATGAAGAATGCTTCCATAAACATTAATGTGCAGGTTTTTTGATGAACTTAAGTTTTCATTTGTCTAGGTTGAATACGTAAGAGTGAGATTGTTGGGTCAGACTGTAAGGGTATGTTTTACTTTGTAAGAAACTGTCAAACTCTTTCCTAAAACGGCTGCACCATTTCACAGTCCCACCAGCCTTGTTTCTTTGCCATCACAAGAATTGCAAGTTTTATACTTTTATTTTTGTTTTAGCCATTCTAACAGATGTATAGTAGTGTATCATTGTTGTTTTAATCCGCCTTTCCTTAATGAGTGATGGTGTTGAGTATCTTTTTATGCACCTGTTTGACATCCCTATATCCTACTTAGAGAAGTGTCTACTCAGATCCCAGTCCCACTTTTAAATTGGGTTATTTATTGAATTTTGAGAGTTCTTTATATATGCTGGATACAAGTCCTTTGATGCATATGAGATTTGCAAATAGTTTATCTCTGTGGCTTCTTTTCATTCTCTTAACCTTGCCGTTCATATTTTAATTTTTAAATTTTGATGATGTCCACTTTATCATTTTTTCTTTTATGGATCACGGTTTTGGTGTCATATCAAAGAACTCTGCCTTACCTAATAAGATTGTAAAGATTTTTTTCCCATTTTCTTCTAAAAGTTTTGTAATTTAAAAGAATTCTTGACTTAAATATAAAGTCTTTTAAGTTGAATTTTGTATACAATGTGAGGTATATAGGTGTCCAATTGTTCCAGGACCATTTGTTGAAAAGACTATCTTTTCTCCATTGAATGACCTTTGTTAAATAAATTGGCCGTATTTGTGTTGGTCTACTTCTAGATTTATTTTCTATATGATTCTTATGCAAGAATCATACTACCCTTAATAAGTGTAAGTCATAGAAATCCAGTAATGTGATTTCTCTATTCTTTCATGAAACTGTTTTGGTTATTTTAATTCTTTTGATGTCTGTGCAAATTTTAGAATCAGTTTGTCTATTTCTACAAAAAATTCTGCTATTTTCTTATTAAAATTACATTGAATCTGCAGATTAATTTGGGAGGTATTAACATCTTAACTATACTGAGTCTTCTAATATATTAGCAAAGCATGTCCATTTATTTGCATCTTTGACTTCTTCAAATGATGTTTTGTGTTTTTAGCATATAGATCCTACAAGTCTTTTGTCATATTTATACTTAAATATTTAATTTTTGGAGCTATTATAAATGGTAATTTTTTTAAATTACAGTTTCCAATTGTTTATTGCTAGTATCTAGAAATAAGATTGATTTTTGTACGGTGACCTTGTATCCTGCAACCTTGCTAAATTGACCTGTTAGTTCTAGAGGCTGGTTTTGTAAACCCCTTGGTATTTTCTATACAGATAATCATACTGTCTCTGAAGGGAGATAGTTTTATTTCTTCCTCTCCCGTATGTATGCCTCTTTTTTTCTTGCCTAATTGCCCGAACTAAGTCTTCCATTGTGATGTGGAATAGAAGAGATAGAAATGGATATCCTTGTCTTGCTCCTGATCTCAAGGGGGAAGCATTCAGTCTTTTCCCATTAACTCTGGTGTTAGCTGCAGGTTGTTGATGTTCATCAGGTTGAGGAAGTTCCTTATTGTTACTGGTTTGCTGAGTGTTTTTATCATGAAGTTGTTTTGGATTTTGTCAAATGCTTTTTCTTTGCTTCTTTGGAGATAATCATGTGGTTTTTGTTTTTTAGTCCGCTAATATGGTGAAGTACACTGATTCTCAAATGGTGAACCAGACTTGCATCCTGAGATAAAATCCATGTAGATGTGATTTTTTTGGTACATATTGTGGGATTTCATTTGCTAATATTTTGTTGAGAATTTTGGCATCTACTTTCATGGAGGATATTGTTTTTTGTTGTACTGTCATTGTCCCATTTTAAGATCGAGGTAATGCTGATCTTCTACGTGAGTTGGGAAGTGTTCTCTCCTTTATTTTCTGTTTCACATCAGCCACACGCATGTACAGGTTGGGGCTTCACGGAGAGTTTTATGGGATTCTTTCCTCAAGCTCCTTCTCGTCATGACTTCCTCCATTCTCTTCAGCTCCCAGAGTCCCATTGTCCTAGTTCCTGGGTCCAAAATATAGGATTTTATCTTTCACCTTCTGTTTCACACTTCCCATGGTTGGTTCCACTTCCAGAGCGAAGCAGTAAAAGAAAAGAAACCATGGCAGGACTTCCCCTCCTCTATCAGGTAAAGTAACTCCCTTTACCCCCATTTCTTTCCACAGAGGGAAGGAATTTTTTTCTCTCCAGGAGTTTTAGGTGCCTGTGCACTGCTGCAGCAGTGTTAGCAGCCGTGACTCATTTTCAGGACTAGGTCTTGCCTCATGGAATGGCCAGGAGAGAAGAAAACAGGTGGTTTCTCCTACTCTCCATCCTCCTTCCCATCCCCACCATCTTCCTCCTCTGCTTAGAAAGAAGGATTTTCTCCTGGAGCTTGTTCTGACCATTGCCTATAGCACAGTTCCCGAGTTCAGGCTACAGTGGGACTAATCCAGGAGATACAGGAAGAGAAAAAAAGAGGCAAGTTGTTACCCTATGCACCATTCTTCAACTTTTTAATTCCTTCTCCAATCTACCTCCTATTATTTATTTTCAGGGTCCTCAAATAGTTGCTTTGTATATTCTGTCCAGGGTTTTTAGTGCTAGGCTGTAGGAGAGATAGCATATAGTGTGCTTACTCCATCAACTGAGACTGGAAGTCTGGTCTTTCCCATTTAAAGAAAATTTAGTATCTATATTAGGCCTCTTTTAATGTTCCCGTCCATCCTTTTCTTTTCCTTATGATTCATTTGCTAAAGGACTTGGGCCATTTGAGCTGTAATACATTTCCCATACTCTAGATTTTGTGGATTAAGACTCAGGTTTGATCACTTTTGCAAAACTATAGGTGACAGGGTATTCTTTCAATGGGAGGCAGATAATGTCTTGCCTATTTTTCTATAATCTTTATAGCCATTATATTCAACCTCTAGATCCATTAATTCATTAGTGGGTGCAATGAATGGTAAAAATGACATTATTAACTTCCATGATTTCTTTTTTATTGATTTATTGGAATACGTATAAAGAGAGACACATCCCTCTATCTGTTATTTGGTTACTCAAGGGTATAGTTATAATAGGGAGGTCAGGATAATGTTTCTCTTTCCTTGCAATTATTATCTTTACCGAAGCTCAGATTCTTCCATCTTCGATGAGTGTGATCCTCTTCAAGTTGGCTACTGAATTTTTTTTGATATGACTCTAGTCATCTTTGATAACTTCCTTGCTACCTGATCTAGCAAGATATTCCAGGGACTTTTTGTGTATTTCCTACTCCAAATCTAGAATCAGCCATTTCCCCAAGAATCATTGATATCATTCAGTGGGAAGTCAAGTTGTGTTTCAATACCATCATCTAAATGCTAGGGGTGATTATTGCTACTGCGTTGGTCATTGTTTTTAAGGAAGTTTTAGTGTATAGACCTAGAAAAAATAAATATGAGATAAAATATCTAATGAGCTCAACTGACATTTTCTATTTAAATTCAAGATTACAGAGTTTTTACTCGAACTTTTCTGTATTACATTCGTATCTCCTTTCTTCCACACTAAGAAACCTAGTTCCAAAGAATACTGAGGACAATAGACTTAGAATACACCATAATTATTTGTTTAAACCACAAAGCATATACAGCAGTCTCATAAAAGCAAGCTAATTCTACCACCACCCATGTAATTACTGAAAATATTTTTTAAAGTTTTCACACTCTCCCCATTTTTCACAATTGTCCAGTATCCACACTGTCAGAGCATATATCCATTACATACTATATCCTCTTCCTTTTGAGCCTCTTTTAGTCTTAGTTCTAAAAGTAACAGTACACTTAATGTTTGCCAATATTAACAAATGCCAGTATCTCTCTAGTTATTTTGGTTGTCTGAAGAGCATTCTTTAGTAGATGCTTCAGGAGGAAGTCATATGAATAATATTCCCTGCATTTATGCATGTTTACTAGTTTGTCCTAGTTATGTTTGAAAGTCAGTTTTGCTGGATATAAAATCCTTAGCTCACATTTTTCTTTCTTTAATATTATATATGTATATAATTTATTTTCTGTTGTTATTAGAAGGTCTGACAATAATCCAATTTAACTTCCTGTATAAATTGAGTGTTCTTTTTAGCTAGATGCCCAATGGATATTTTTCCCTTTTCTTTAAGGTCCAGTAGTTTTATTGGAGTAAGCCTGGGTGTTAGTCATTCTAGGTTGGTGTTCTCAGGTGTATGGGGTGGCTTTTCCATATACAGTTTCAAAACATTACTATTGCAGGCCTGGCTAACAGCTTGACTGCAGCCCTGCAGTGGACCCAGCTAAGCTGTGCCTAGACTCCTGACCCAAAGAAAACCTTGAAATTCTTTAAGCAGTATAGTTTGTGGTTATTTGTTATAGCCACAATTCAGTTATCCTGAATTATAGGATTTGAGAGGATTAATGAAATCATGTAAAGTGCTTAACACATTGCCTTACATATATGAGAACTCAATTAATATTAGCTATAATGTAAGTAACAAAATTCAGAATCCCCCCCCCCAAATAAGATGAAGGAACATTTTTAGCTTCAGATTTCTAAGAATCTGAATACAATGTTTGATAGAAGAATGATATTGCTGAGGTGGTTATATTCACCAGAGGCTCTCGTAAGCTAATGTCCCCATGCAGACACTGTAGCAAGCAGGACTCTGTAAAGATGTGATATGATTTTTTAGTTTGAAGAGCCAGAAACCGCCTTTTTTTTTTTTTTTGCGGTATGCGGGCCTCTCATTGTTGTGGCCTCTCCCGTTGCGGAGCACAGGCTCCGGACGCGCAGGCTCAGCGGCCATGGCTCAGGGGCCCAGCCGCTCCGCGGCATGTGGGATCTTCCCGGACCGGGGCACGAACCTGTGTCCCCTGCATCGGCAGGCGGACTCTCAACCACTGCACCACCAGGGAAGCCCCCAGAAACCGCTTTTAAATTAGCCATAGTCCTTAGAAACCTGGAGCAAAGTAGATCTTCACGAGTACCATGTATTGCCTCCTTACCCCCTGATGGACTGGTCCTATTTTTATATAGTTGGAAGTTGGGATTGATTATGTCTATATGAAGTGCTGAGCATTTAGTCTGCCCCATTGAATCTATCTCACCAGACTGATCCAAGGTCTGAAATCTCCCCCGTGACCTTGCCAAAGATAGCTCAGGTAGCAAACACAGAGTGTAGTTTGAACCTTTCTCATTCTGATGACAAAATCCTCAGCATTCTGCTCTACTTGCTTTCACATAGTTTAAGGCACAAATCAGAACTGTAGTATCATGATGGGGCATATTCTCCCAGCCTATCTTGGAGAAAAACCATACATTTGTTTCAAGCATTTTGCCTGCAGGTCCCCATTGCCAATCTTAATAGTCCATCCTAGTGATGCTTGACTTCACAACCACATGTGTTCAATTAACTTGAGCTATATTAAACCTGTAGGAATCAATCCCACAGATGCCAGCAAGCTTTGGCCTGTGTTACCTCTTTTGCCCTTAGTCCTATCCTGCTTCTTTGCTCCAACACAAAGAGCCCTCTTGAATGTTTTCCCTGACAGGCTGGCTGGGCTACAAAGTTGCTACCCGCATTCCATAGTCAGGCTGCATTGTCTGGCATTACGGCTCCACTGTTTACTTAGAACAAGGGTGGGGACATTTTTCTGTAGAAGGTCACTGACCATGAGAGAAAGTTTTTCAGTGGCTATATAAGTAAAAAGCAGGTAAATATCAAATATAAGGCTCAGCCACTTTGTGTATTTAAAATTGTTAACAAGAAAACAAACTAGAAGAAAACAAATAATAAAAATTATTGTTTCATATCTTGGCTCTTTTTAAAGGAGAGAATGGGAGACAAGTAGAAGGAAGAAAAAAAATAGTGTTGAAAATTTTAAAAGTAAGTACTGATGGATGGAGTAAAACTCCAAAGATTTAAGGAGAGCAATTGAATACATACATACATACACATATATAGGTTTTATACATACACACACATATATATGCATATATATTTAATTGAATACTGTGCTGTGATGGTTGATTTTTTTTCTATTTATGTGCTGTTTATAAGAAACACATTCAAAACATAAGGATCCAGAAAGGTTGAAATTAAAGGAGACAAAAAGTTACTCTGTAGAAATATCAACTGTATGTTTTCTACGGTGTATAACAAATAACCACAAACTATACTGCTTAAAGAATTTCAAGGTTTTCTTTGGGTTAGGAGTCCAGGCACAGCGTAGCTGGGTCCACTGCAGGGCTACAATCAAGCTGTTAGCCAGGGCTGAGTTCTCATCTGGAGACTTGGGCTGGGGAGGACCTACTTCCAAGCTCCCTCAGGTTGTTAGAAGAACTTATTTCCTTGCAACTGTAGGATTCATGGCAGCCTGTTTCTTCAAAGCTAACAAGAAAGGGACAGAGAGAGAGGGAGGAATGGAGAGACTAGAACAACATCCAAACGGCCTGTGCTAAACATGGACCTCCTGAGAAGGAGGAAGATAAAATCTTGTAAAATTTACCATAACCCCAGGAGTGACATCACATGTGCTGGTTAATTTTATGTGTTGACTTGGCTAAGGAATGCCCAAACAGCTTGTAAAACATTATTTCTGGGGGTGTCTCCAGAAGAGATTAGCATTTGAATCAGTAGACTGAAAAAAGGTCAACCCTACTAATGCAGATGGGAATCGTCCAATCCATTGAAAGCCTGAAAAGAACAAAAAAATGGGGAAACGGTGAATTCATTCTCTCTACTTGAGCCAAGACATCCATCTTCTCCTACCCTCAGACACTGGTGCTCTTGCTTCCCAGGTGTTTGGACTTATACCGGGACTTGTACCATAGTCCCCCCGATTCCCAGGCCTTCAGACTCAGACTGAATTACAGCACTGGCTTTCCTGGTCCTCTAGCCTGCAGACAGCAGATTGTGGGACTTCTTGGCCTCCTTAACCATGTGAGCCAATTTCTACAATAAATCTCCCCATATACATATATATCTTATTGACCCTGTTTCTCTGGAGAACTCAAACACATTCAATTATATATATTCAATACATATATTCAATTGACTACATATTCATATTTGCATGGCTATAATCTCCCAGATATCTTGCCTTCTCTGTGATCCTATCACATTTGAATGGAAAACAAATCAAGAGAAACTAAAATCGTCCAGGTCCCCATTAGAGAAGTTGCCAGTGGTCACTTTTGTATGATATAATTGTGTTTGGGTAACCATGGGATAAGGGAAAATACAGGCTCTTGTTATTTGTCTTGTGCTGAGGATTAAATTGAAGTTGAAGAATCAATTTAGCTCCAAGTCCAAAGTTTCCCCAATCTGGTCCAAATCATTCCCTCTCTTAATTCCATGTGTACACAGCTGGCCTCAGCATAACCTGAGCAACTACTATCTTGTGCTATTTTGTTCCTTCACTTGTTTGTCTTCTGAATCATCATCACAGCTCTTCCACAGTCCCTGTTCAAAGTAAATATCAGTTACTGAAAGAAATTAGTATGCCACAGAAGCTTCCTTCGACAACAAAGAACATATTATGGTCACGTTTCAGTACCAGGAGGCTGCTAATTCAGACACAGGATGTTTAAACAGCCATTAAAGATGGACCTTGAAGCACTTTTCTTTGAGAATAAACCATAACACAAAAATATAGGTTTTAAAGTGAATTCACATAAGACTCAATATATACCATATTTTCTCATGAATGAACCCTTTCATTTTACATTCATTTCTGAACCATTCATATCATCTTTTTTTTTTAACATCTTTATTGGGGTATAATTGCTTTACAATGGTGTGTTAGTTTCTGCTTTATAACAAAGTGAATCAGTTATACATATACATATGTTCCCATATCTCTTCCCTCTTGCGTCTCCCTCCCTCCCACCCTCCCATCCCACCCCTCCAGGCGGTCACAAAGCACCAAGCTGGTATCCCTGTGCCATGCGGCTGCTTCCCACTAGCTATCTACCTTACGTTTGTTAGTGTGTATATGTTCATGCCTCTCTCTCGCCCTGTCACAGCTCACCCTTCCCCCTCCCCATATCCTCAAGTCCGTTCTCCAGTAGGTCTGTATCTTTATTCCTGTCTTACCCCTAGGTTCTTCATGACATTTTTTTTTCTTAAATTCCATATATATGTGTTAGCATACGGTATTTGTCTTTCTCTTTCTGACTTACTTCACTCTGTATGACAGACTTTAGGTCTATCCACCTCATTACAAATAGCTCAATTTCGTTTCTTTTTATGGCTGAGTAATATTCCTTTGTATATATGTGCCACATCTTCTGCATCCATGTCACCTTGACTTGCAATAATTTCATGAGATTCTAGCAGATATACCACTTCTTATGGCACTTATATTTGCTGTGAGGGTAAGGGTAGTTAACTGTATTAAAACTATGACGATATTTTACACATATCAAGCAGCTTTAGAATGAGCAGAAAAGCACCCCAGTCACCTGGACTGCAGCCCTGTTCCCTGCATCTGAAGCAGAATATCATCTGGCCATTTGTCTTTGTGCGGTGGGTTTTTCTGAGGTTTAAATTCATATAGTATTTGTGTGGCTCTAATCTCTCAGATGTCTTGCCCTCTCATATTGTGATCCTATCACATTTAAATGGAAAGCAAATCAAGGGAAACTAAAATTATCCAGCTCCCCGTTACTCGGACATCTATTAGTGCCTCGTCTGGATGTTATATGGAGTGATGCAGATATCCTCTGTGTTTAGGAGGTCCATGTTTAGCACAGGCCATTTGGATGTTGGCTAACAAGAAAATGGCCTTTATGCCACAGGAACAAACTTAAAATAGTTGATTTAACTGGTGCCTAGGAATGTTCCACCTAAACCACATTCCCATGGAGAAAGTCTCCCTGGTTACAGTTTTTATTGGTTGGTTTGTTTATATCTGCCCTATCCCCAAAAGAATTTTAGACAGCTAGTCCCTGCTGTCAGTCTGATATGGTGTCCCATGTATTATTAATAAAAATCCTCCCAGTGATGACTTGAGGATGGGGATAAAGCAAACATTTTGGAGTTTTCTTAGTGCACCATTAAGATATTGCTAAAACCTCATTCTGGCCCTTGCTGTCACTTTTTTTTTTTTTTTTTTTGCGGTACACGGGCCTCTCACTGCTGTGGCCTCTCCCGTTGTGGAGCACAGGCTCCAGACGCACAGGCTCAGCGGCCATGGCTCACGGGCCCAGCCGCTCCGCGGCATGTGGGATCTTCCCGGACCGGGGCACGAACCCATGTCCCCTGCATCGGCAGGCGGACTCTCAACCACTGCACCACCAGGGAAGGCCTGCTGTCACTTTTAATACTTTAACCTATGACATAGATTTTTAAATATAGATGCTATTGTTTTCATTTAAATGGCTAGGATTTTATTTTATGTTCACAAGTAATACAAAGCAAAATGATAACACCTGATCTTAATCTGAAAATGGGAAAGTATTGATGGAGGCATTCTAGGTAATTCTGTCTTCTGGGAAGATTCACCCTCAGGGAGACTAAGGAGGCTGAGAAATAAGGGAGACTTATTTACCCAATTAATCAAGACCAGGAAGTGATGACTTAAGTTGTATACACTTTTGTGATAATAGTAGCAGTTTCCACTGATCAAATACATATTCCATACCAGGCACTGTAATAGGCAGGGGCTTTACAAACATTTGTCCTTTACCATGATCCTACTATTATCACCAACCTACAGAAGAGGAAATGGAGGTGAGGGAAGGTGTGGATGCTGCTCAAAGTGATTCAGCAATGTCAGGCTTCAAACGCAGGTCAGCCTGGCTCCAGGCCTCACCCTTCAGCACGGTGATTCTGCCTCCCATGTGAGGCTGTGATAACACACACGTGACATCAGGAAGTCCTTGTCTGCTCTTGAGATGGCTGAAAGAAGCTTCATAGATTTCATGTGCACCCACATCATAGCTAATTTTGGCCTTTCTTTGGGATAAGTCTGGAGTAACTGTAACCCTCTGCATAGCCCTGGTTCTAATTTGGATTATCAAATATTTCAAGCCTCTTAGATAAAGAGACTAGATCACAGACGTTGTCATGCAGGATATAGTTGGCAAACATTTCCCTTGCAGTCATCATTCATTAGCAGAATTAGCAAGATTAGGATGGAAGAGACCAACACTTGGAGGATTTGGTAGAGAAGAGATTTCAGGAACAACAGGAATGAGTGCTGTCTGCCACAGTCCACCCTTTTGGCTCACCGATATTTTTATATACTCACAGTGCGTATTTGTCTCATCTCCATAAAGATGATCCCAAAGTCCGTCAAGTTATGGCAACAAGCTCAAAGCTCAGTTTCTGAAGCAAATTGAAACCTTAGTTCTTCCTGTCCTGATGCAACGAAGGGAGGTGTGTCAGGGAAGCCAAGAAATTCCCTTGGAAAGTAAAACTGCAGGAAGAAAGAAGAGAGAAGTGTTGTAGTAAACTCATACAATTTTAGCAGAGCAAAGAGAAAAAAGAGAGGAGAGAGAGAGTGGAAGGAAGATGACACCTGGAGCAGAATATGCTGAAGAGGGGTCTTCAGGCGCCATAGACCCTCATCAGGAGGAACTCTACATCCGCAGACAAAATTGGAAAATAAGGGACATTGTTGTTCCAGAAAATGTGTTTTGATATATTAACCCAGAAATAGTAACTCTTTATTCTATACTTAAGTTCTTAGACTCCTTCCTATGCAAATGAGAATCTCCTTAAGATTAAAGGATAGATCAGCATGGAAGTGTATTGTAGCAACTGCTGGTTCCATCCAAACTTCTCTGTTATTGGCAGGACCCTTACTTTTTTGTTTGGGTATCCTTCCCTCCTCTTTGTGACGCATGGATAAATATTTATGAGCCTCAGACAATCATGGTGGTCCATTCCCCCTTGCCAATGATTATTTAAGGTGTGCCTGTCACTCAGTTCTGCCTAAATGAGACATGGGATAACTCTGCTGGGAGGGGCCTATGGAAAAAAAAAGTTTCCTTAAATAGAAGAAATAGTCCCTCTTCCACTCCATTTTGTAGTAGTATCTGGATGTAATACTTCGAACAGAAGCAACAATCTTCTGACCCAGAAGAGGCTAGCCAAAGTCAAGGTTGACCCTCTGAGGAAGACAGGGCAGAAAGGCAGAAGGAATGACATAATCTAACCACTGAGTTAACTGGACCTTAGATCTTCCCTATCCAAGAACTTCTTGCTATGTGAAGTACTGTATCTCATTAATGTTTAAGCCATTTGAGTTGGCATTCAGTTGGTAGCAGGATTTGTTTTAGGCAGTTGTGGTAAGACACACAGACATGGAAATGGTCACCAGAGAGGAGGAAGTTTTTATTATACTCACAGTCTCCTAGAAACAGGAGGCACAGCGTGCCAGGAAGAGCCACACAGGAAGCACTGAGGTAAGATGAGTGGGCAGAGAGAAAGAGAGAGGGGGAAACAGTTGGCAGGAGCCTTTATTGTGGTTTCTGAGGGAAATAATGGGCTTGGTAAGGAAGCAGGCTTAGGACTGGCTAGATTGAATAATTTCTGTGGGCTCTGGGGCATAGGGGCTGTCCCTACTCATCTGGTATCTGGCCCTGGGGTGATTAGGACAGGGTGAGAGTGGCCCAGAGTACAGTCCCCAGCCTTAGGAAGTTTCCAGCATCCTTGATGAAACATAACTAATATGCATGAAACCGAGAACAACAAAATAGTGTCTAATTGAGCAAGGAGCAAATTATAGGCTTTAGAAAAAGGAAAAATT
Source organism: Orcinus orca (assembly GCF_937001465.1). Lineage (NCBI taxonomy): Eukaryota > Metazoa > Chordata > Mammalia > Artiodactyla > Delphinidae > Orcinus > Orcinus orca. The sequence continues at coordinate 92,814,333 of NC_064568.1, read as the reverse complement.
AATGTGGACTACCATTATTCATGAAGCTGTGACAGGAAACCTTGCACCTAAAAGGGTTTTAAATAAGTTTACGCCAAAGTATATCCATCAGTTCCTATTTTATCTTTTAGTGCCTTCGTTTTCACATTTGAAAAACTGGAGGTAACACTTATCCTTTCTCATAGAGGGAAGGGATGATTACCAAGGGAGATCCTTGGGATAAAGGTGCCAGGATGCAGAGATACCTGAAGGAAGAACATTATCTTGTTAACCAAATAGAAAAGGCAAGAAAATAAGAGATAGGCATCAAAACCTGAACAGACTGCATCCATTAACATAACCTGGACTTGCCCAAAGGCACAGTATTGAATGCTTCTGGTATGGTGTTTCTCTAGCATCGTGTTGGCCAGAACTTATCATGTAGATCCCTTTTACCACATTTCTAATTATTTGGCAAACTTTGGAATCTTCAACGAGAGAAAGCAGTTATCTAGTGCCAGGGACTATTTCAAGAGCTTTTGGGGCATGTCAATACACTTAATCCTCTTGAAACAATTCTGTGTGGTAAGCATTATTATTATCACCCTGTTTTACTGATAAGGAAACTTACGCACAGAGAAATAGCTTGCCCAAAGTGTCCCAGCTTGCAAATGGAAGCAGTGGTTTTGAATCAAGATAGTCTAACTGGAGCTCCTGCACTTAACCTCCAAGTGGTAAAAAATCTCTCAGCACAACATTGTGAGGCTTTGTAACTGGTTGGTACTGCAAAGCAAAGGAAGAGCCAGCATAAAGCTCCTATTATTATTATTAATATTAATTAATATTGTACAGGAGGTGTCCACAGATTGCAATTTCACTGGCAGACCAGGGAGGGTAATGGGGCCACCTTTACCATCTAGGCACCCTATTAATGATTCTGCATACCGCCTAGTGTGGAGGCCATGGTGGAGAGGGGTGGGCAACAGAGAAACAAAAGATGGTGGCAGGAGGAGGGATGTGGAAGTGGGACAGCTGGAATGGATGCAAAGTGGGGAAAAGGTTGGAAAGCAGGGCAGCATCTTAGGCAGCCAGGGCTCATTCTGTTATTGAAATAAAATTTCCTGGCAATAAATTATCTGAGTATCTCAGGTCTTTTGTCTATGTTGAAATGTTAATGCAATGAACCACATGAGTGCGATTTCAAAATTGGTGGGCCAGCAGCACAAACTGGGAAGTCTTTTGCTTAATTTAAACCTCTAAGACAATGAGATTTGACCAGGGTGAGTTTGTGATCGTTGGCATGTTTACAAAGTCACAGTCTGGGTATTTTTCTTCTGGACACAGGTTATCCAGTTGGCAGGTACTACTATTGTAAACACTGGGGTAGACACTCTGGTAGATGCTGGGGAAATAGATGGAGATGTTCAGCCCCTGCCCTCAAGGATCTCACAGTCTAGTGAACAGTCATACCAATCATTGATCGATGACGATGCAGCACGTGTGACAAGAGATGGCACAAGCTGCCAAAGAGGCACAGAGGGGGAAAAGCCTGACTATTCAAGGAAGTTTCTGGGAAGAAATGTCATGGCTGACTGTCGCAAAAGGATTTGGAGTCTCCCAAATGGAAGGGAAGGATGAGGAAGGACGTTCCTGGCAGAAGGGATAGGTGGGCAAAGGATGCAAGTATGAGAGAGCATGATGAATTCCTGCCCTTAGAAGATGGTATTTTTTTTCCAACTTAGCATACATTTATTATCTCACAGTTAGGACTCCATGGTCAGGAGTCTGAGCATGGTGTAACTGGGTTATCTGTTTCAGAGTCTCTCACTGGGCTGCCTTCAAGGTGTTGGCCAGTGGTGGGGTCTGATTTTAAGGCTTGACCTGGGAAGGATCCACTTCCAAGCTCATGGGGTTTTTGACAGGATTCAGTTTCTTGCAGGCTGTTGGTCTGGCAGCCTCAGTTCCTTGCTGACTGTTGGCCAAAGGCTGTCTTGAGTTCCTGAGGCCACGAGAGCTTCCCCAACCCAGCAGCTTGCTTCATCAAAGACAGCAGCGGAGAGTCTGCCAGCAACTTGGAACTTAGCATCTTATGTCGTTCAGTCCAGAAGGGTCACCCATCATCTTGCTGGATGTCGTTGATTAGAGGCCGGTTACTAGACCAGCGCACACTCGAGGAGAGAAGATTACACAAAAGCAAGTGTACTGGGAGGTGGGGGTTTGAGGCAGGAGCAGCTTAGGAGTCTCCCTGCCACAGAGAGGCCATTCCATGTCTAGAAGGAGACGTAAATCTCTATCCATATGTCCTGCATTGTAAAATACCCTCCCAATTGAAAAACATGATAGAAAATTCTGGCTGGATCTATAACAACCTCCTAATTTGCTTCCCCCCCCCCCCACCTATCTTCCCAGTCACTGCAGGGAATTTGTGCACCTCTCTTGTACCCCTGAAACCAAGCCCCTTCCTGGGATGACAATGTCACTGGCTCCCAGTCTCCTATCTCCTAAATTTCTCCCTAATCTGATTACTACTATATTATTAGACTCCATTATCATATTACCCTTTTTAGCATATAGATAGAATTTTGGGTTTCCCTAAATGCTTAAAATAATTTTTACCCTTTTAAACACTCTTTAAATGCTTTTTCAATGTTACTCATTACCGGTGAGATTTAGTCACCTCTGGCTCTTTTCAAAGGGCATAGCATTAAGGAGATAACAGGTTTTGACAAGTTATTAAAGAAGGGTTAAGTCCACAGATTTCATCATCATTCCTGGCACAGAGTTTGAGGTAATATTTCCTTTTTATTTTGTTACATGGGCTTTAGCACTAACTAATCCCCCACGGGCCACCATCACCCAAGGACCTTACTATGTGAGAGCTTCAGTGACAATACATGGCTTGTGAGTTGCCTGAAAGAGATCAGAGAGTATCTTAGAAACAAAGTAGAATTTGTCTCTCTCTGATCACTATAACCAGAAATGGAAAAGAACACCGAACCAAAAATAGTAGCACCATTTACTCTGACAGAATAGGAAACTAGCAGCTTCTGCTTGTGAGTTTTAGCCTTTCAAGCAAGCAACACCTCTGTGACTCCTTCTACTCATCTGTCAAACAGCAAGGATGATATAAATGCAAATGTATTTCCCTAAACAGCGTCCAGAATTAGTACAGTGTTGAGCCCAGTTTGCACAGCTCTGAATTTTACCAAAAGAAAGGCCCAAAATAGCTGAGTAGTCCACCAGCCAAATGGCAGGCCAGGGTTGCCACGGGTTTTAATAAAATTCTATTTATAGCCAGCATCTGGAGCCACATTCACAATTGTCTCTTAAATAAAAGAAAGACAGGATTGTTGTGTGCATCATTTAGAACACAGTTTAACAGAACATTCTAGCACAGAAATGAACAATCTTGAAGAACAATCTTTAGATGTATGTGGGAAGGTAGAAAAATCACATGCTTTGGAGTCCAAAAATATGGTTCCTAATCTCCACTTGGCTTCTATGGGACTCCCACACCCACTATAGCCTAAGTCATTAGTTCTCAAACTTTTTCACACGGGAACCCTTATCTGCAAAGGGGAGCAAGCAAGTCACTCAGGAATTGGAGGGAGGGCCTGGAGAAACTTCTTGAAATCATAATATCCTGTTTAAAATCCTCCGATTTACATGGACATAGAGAACCGTTGCCAGGGAGGAGGGTGTTGGGGAAGGGATGGAGTGGGAGATTGGGGTTAGCAGATGTAAGCTTTTATATATAGACTGGATAAACATCAAGGCCCTACTGTATAGCACAGAGAACTATATTCAATATCCTATGATAAACCATAATGGAAAAGAATATTTTAAAAAGGATGTATATATGTATAACTGAATCAGTTTGCTGTACAGCAGAAATTAGCACAATACTGTAAATCACCTATACTTCAATTTAAAAAATTTTTTTTAAATACTCCGATTTACTATAAAAATCTATTTGAACTTTGTGTTCGAATCCACATTTTATATGTGTTCTTGGTTTTAAATAAAAATGCTTTAAATTAATTATTGTCATGTAAATTTACCTTCCGAAAGTTGGGCCATGTTTATCATGCGGCATTGAGTGGCCACTGTGGCACATTGCTATGTATGTCGGGGAAGGTGGGGAGGGGTACGTACTCCCTGATATTGAACATTTCAGCCAAAGTGATTATACAAATGAGAGAATTGATATCACTATAAACTCATGATTTCCAACCTCAAGTGGACACCTGATGTGGCCCAGCTGTACAGTGACTGACTCATTGTGTCCCCATTCTCACAGCTCTGATTCCCCCCTCCCCCAACCATCCTCCTCCAATTCTCCTTTCAGGCTTTACCTTAGGAAGTAATCACTCAGGAGCATTTGACACAGTGGATTACTCCCTCCTTCTTGAAAGATCCTCTTTTCTTGGCTTCCACGATACCACTTTCTCCTAGCTTTTCTTAAACACATCTGGCAGCTCCTTCAGAGTCACTTTTGCATGAATCCATTTCCTGCCTGTCTTCCGAATACTGGGGTCTTCCTGGGATTACTTTTCAGCCCTCTTCTCTTTCAACCCTGTTTTGCTAGGCAACCTCATCTACTCTCGGGGTTTGTGCAGATGATCCCCAAAATTGAATCTCTGTGCTACCACCTTCCTTCTGAGCTCCAACCTTATATCCCCTTTGGATGGTTTCCTGACCTCCCAAATTATCGTGTCTAAAATCGAACACTTTATCTCTGTCCCTCTTCCTGCGTCCCCCAACTCAGTAAATGTCACCCATCCACCCTGTCATGTGCCCAGTATTTGGGGAGGTCATCACTGATGCCTCATTCTCCCTTAACCCTAACATCGAAGACAACGGTAGATCTAGTCTCACTCAAACTACAGAGGGAATCTGTTTACTTCTCTGCATCTTCACTACTGGGCATTCATTGTTTATCACCGGGGGACCATAACAGCCTCCTAATAATTCTCCCTGCTTTAACTCTTGTTCCCTTTCAATTTTTTCTCGAAATAGAAACCAGACTGATCTTACAAAAATATAATTGCATTCATGTCAATCCTCTGTACAAAACCCTTCAATACTTATTATTGCACTTAGAATGAAATCCCAAACCCTTGACATGGCCTAGAGGGTACTTTGCACTCAATGGCACCAGCCTCTCTCTCTCTAATCCAGTATAACTTGGTGTCAGCCTGGAATGTTCTTCTCCAGGTTTTTGTTTGTTTGTCTCTCCCCTCAAGCCTCAGGTTAAGTGTCTAACCCCCACTCCCATCTCATTATATGATCTCACACTAACTTGTACTTTCCTTTATATCGTTGTGATTAGATGTTGGTCTGATCATTAACTCATTATCTGTATCCTCACCAGACCCTGAGTTCCTGGGGGCAGGGGTCATGTCTGTATTATTATTGTTGTTATATTATTATTATTATTCCCTCCAGTATACCTCAATGCCTGGACCCTATTAGGAACTCACTAAGCCCGTGTTAAATACTGTAGGCACACAAAGAATATGATTGGTGACGCCATTCCTCACTGAGAAGGCTGCACAGTCCTGTGGGGTTCCTAGTAGATGGGACTCAGGATCTCTGGGGTCCGAGCCTGTTTCTAGGAGAACGGTGCTGGACAATCCACTTTTCATGTCGCTGGGCTTCATTTTCCTTATCTGGAAGTTTCCCTGCTCCTGTCTATGCCCACCCCCAACCCACCCCATGATTCCCATCACAATCCCTTTTAAGGCTAAGATTTCTTTCTATGGGGGAAGGTAGCAGAGGGGAATAAAAGTTTTCCCCACAGAGCCTGCCCAACTGTACTGCCCAGCTGCATAGGCTGATTATTATTGGTACTTTAAAGTAGAAATGTAATTAGTGTATTCGTTCTTAATTGCATCGTTGACCATGAGTAGCACAAAATCCATTCACCTAAGATTATCCTTGGAGAAGTTTTGGACACAATAAAGGCAAGCTTATTATTACTCCAGCATCGCTGTGGTTTTATTGCCCCCTGGTGGCGACGTTAATTAATTAGCCCTGCACGTTTGAAGATGCTGCTGTTTAAACCGGGGTCCACAGATTTTCCCCTGGAGATCATGGTATTCACTTCTCTCCGAGTAAAACTAGAGACAAAGGGCGTGAGGGCATTCTCTTGATGAAAACTTCTGTGTCGGCTCCACATGCATTTTTTTCCTTAAGGGCGATGGCTCCCTCCCTTTTATGTCCCTTCCCCCAGGAGACGTTTTTGTCCCCTCTGAGTCGCCATCCAGGGAGGCAACCACCAGAGCGATTAGCCATTTGGTCTCAAAGAACAACTGCTTGGGGACCCCCATTTTAGGGAACAATATTCAATCCGATAGGAGCTAGCTTTCACATGGGACTTAGATGTTCAGGCGGCAAATTGTTTCAAATGTATAAAATAATAGAAGAACTACCAACAATCAGACATCTGAGGTTATGTGTAATAACTGCATACAATAATTGCATTCTAGGGAAGTGTCACCTGTACACGTTTTCATGTTTCCAAATGCATTTTCACTCTTCAAATCAGAAGCTTACCCAAGAGACACAAGTCAGCTACTCACAATTGTACATCCCTTTTTTAGCCTTTAAGATGAAGTAGGGAAAAGGTGGATGCAGGGAATGTTTCTAATTGATAGAAAATGCTTTAACAGAGTTGAAAAAATATATATATAGCTGCAGAGATGGCTGCATTTATCGTTAAAGGAAACAATTCAATAAGAAGTGACTGACTGTTCAAAAAGGAGAGCTGGCAGTGGAAACGCAGTTTTCCCTGCTCTCTGCATTCCCATTTTTGTCTCTGTAGCACTGGATTTAGAATCAGACAGTTCTGGGTCTGAATCTTGACTCCTTCCTTACCAGTTGTGCTACTTTAGGTAAGTGACTTAAGATTTCTAAGCCTCAGGATCTTCTCATCATCTACAAGATGGGTATAATACCCACCTCATACACTTGTTGTGAAGTTCGAATGTAATATTATATGTAAAATGCTATGCAAAATGCCAGGCACATATTAGGCATTCAAGAAACAGTAGCTATTACCATAACTGTAATTATTCTTAAGGTTATTCAGAAGGGTATGAATGATCTTGAGGGGAAAAAAATAACATAAAGCCAATCAAAGCTAATCGTTTGCATTCAGGAGCAATATTTAATCTCTTTTAAGAAGAGAATCTCTTTTAGGAGATATTATGAATAACAAATAATTGACAAATAATATTCGTTTTCTACACTTATTTCTTCCTGTCTCCCTGGGGCAGGCAGAACTCTAAAATGGCCCCTAATATCCCAGGACCCTAGTGTATACCCCCTGTATAATCCCATCTCCTTGAATGTAGGTAGACCCTGTAATTATGATGGGGTGTCACAGTCATGGTTAGGTTAAATTATATGGCAAAGGTGAAGGCATTTCACCTAAGGTTCTACATTAGTTTATTTTGAGTTAATCAGAAGATTATCCTGGGTGGGCCTAACCAAATCAGGTGAGCCTTGTTTTGTTAAGCAATTGATTTTATTTTTTTAAATTTATTTTTTATTGAAGTAAAGTTGAATTACAATGTTGTGTTAATTACTGCTGTACAGCAAAGTGACTCAGTTATACATATATATATTCTTTTTCCATTATGGTTTATCACAGGATATTGAATATAGTTCCCTGTGCTATACAGTAGGACCTTGTTTATGCATGCTATATATACCAGTTTGCATCTGCTAATCCCAAACTCCCAATCCATCCCTTTCCCACCCCTCTCTCCCTTGGCAACCAGGTGAGCCCTTTAAAGGAGAGTGTGCAGGTCAAAGATAAAAAGAAATAGCAGAGAATCTCTCCCTTTTGTCTTGAAGAAGCAATCCTCAATGAGTTCCACAGATGCAAGAAAATAAATTCTGCCAATAACTACGTGAGTTTGGAAAAGGATCCTGAGTCCCAGCTGAGACCCCAGCCAACACCTTTATTGCAGCTTGTGAAATCCTGAACAGAAGACCTGGACTCCTGACCTATGGAAACTCTGAGATAATAAATGTGTTCTGGGCTTCCCTGCTGGCACAGTGGTTGAGAGTCTGCCTGCCGATGCAGGGGACACAGGTTCATGCCCCGGTCCGGGAAGATCCCATGTGCCGCGGAGCGGCTGGGCCTGTGAGCCACGGCCGCTGAGCCTGCGCGTCCGGAGCCTGTGCTCCGCAATGGGAGAGACCACAACAGTGAGAGGCCCACGTACCGCAAAAAAATAAATAAATAAATGTGTGCTGTTTTAAGCCACTAAATTTGTGAAGATTTGTTACGCAGCTATAGAAAACTAATACACTTCCCAATTACTGTTACAAGTAATTACTATTACTTATTACTCCCCCCAAATCCTACCATAATATTTACTGGTGTTTTAATTTCCCAAAGAATTGGGAAAAGAGACTAGATGTCAAGACTCTTTCTTTCAGTTATTTGATTGCTTCTTTGACTCATGGGTTATTTAGAAGAAAGCTTTTTAGTTTCCAAATATTTAGGAGTTTATTCAGAGATCGTGTCATTGGTTTTTTAATAATATTTCCAGTATATTTTTCCATTTCTCCCCTCCTGGCCTTTGTGCTATTATCATTGTCATACATTATATCACATAGGTCATAAACCCCATACTGTGTTGTTATTTTTGTTTAAACAATCAATTATCTTTTAAAAAGATTTAAATAGTAGGAAACATTCCTTTCTATTCATGCATAGTAGTTACTGTTTCCAGTGCTCTTTATTCCTTTGTGTAGATCCATATTTCCATCTTCTATCATTTTTCTTCTGCCTGTAGGACTTCCTTTTCCATTTCTATATATAAGTCTGCTGGTGATAAATTCTTTCAATTTTTGTATATCTGGACAAGTATATTTTGCCTTTGTTTTTGAAAGATATGTTCACAGGTTATAAAATTATAACTTGCCCCCCCCTTTTCCTTTCAGTATTTTAAGATGCTATTTTATAGTTCCTCTGTACATGGCAAGTTTTCTTTGTCTGCTATTAAGATATTCCCTTCATCACTGGTTTTGATTGGCTGATTATGATGTACTTTGGTGTAGTTTTCTTTATGTTTCTTGTGCAGCAGATTTCTTGAGCATCTTGGATCTATGGATTTATAGTTTTTATCAAATTTGGAATTTTTTTGTTCATTATTTTTCAAATACTTTTCCTATCCCTCCACTCCTCTTCAATGGGAACTCCAACTACAGATATTTTAGGCTGTATGAAGTTGGCCTTCAGTTCACTAATATTCTGTTCATTTTTGGTTTTAGTCTTTTTTTTCTGTGTGTTTCATCTGGGATAGCTTCTATTGCTATATCTTCAAGTTCACTAGTCTTTTCTTCTGCAATGTCTAACTGGTCATTGCAATGGACTAAATGTTTGTGTCCCTTCCAAAATTCATATGTTGAAATCCTAACCCCCAATATGATTGTATTGGAGGTGGAGCCCTCACAAGTTGGATTAGTGCCCTTATAAAAGGGACCTCAGAGAGCTCTCTCATCCTCTTTCCACTATGTGAGAATACAGTGAGATGTCTGCCACCGGAAGAGGGCTCTTCTCAGAACTCAACCACGCTGGCACCCTGGTCTCAGACTTCTAGCCTCCAGAACTGGGAGAAATAAACATCTTGGTTATAAGACATCCAGTCTATAGTACTTTGTTATAGCATCCTGACTGGATTAAGACTGTCATTAATCCCATTCAGGTTATTTTTTTTAAATCTCAGACATTGAAGTTTTCATCTCCCAAAGTTCAGTTTGAGTCTTTTAAAAAATATTTCCTGGCTCTAATCTTAACATGCTTAATCTTTCCTTTAGCTCTTTGAACATATAGAACACAGTAATCATAAGATTTAATGCCCTTGTCTGCTAATTCCAACATCTGTTTTAGTTCTGGGTCTGTTTTGGTTGGCTTATTTTTCTCCTAATTGTGGATCGTATCTTCCTGTTTCTTTGCATGCCTGGTCCATTTTTTTAATTAGAATTCTGACAATATCAATTTTATCTTGTTGGGTCCTGGATAGCTTTGAGTCTCTATAAATATTCCTAAACTCTGGGGTGCAGTTCCATCACTTGCATGCAGTTTCAGATTTTGCTTTTATGATTTGTTAGGTGGGGCCATAGTGATGCTTAGTGAAGGGCTAATTTTTTTCCCACTACTAAGGACAAGCATTTAGTACCTTCTGAGTACTCCAACCTATGCCTGCTGAGGTTTTCTAGTTTGACTGGTGAGAACAGGCACTGTAAGAGCTCAGAGTTCCATTCTCTCTAATCCTTTTGGGTGGTTCTTTCCCCAGCCTTGAGTAGTTTTCTTACATGCCTGTGTTGATCAGTCCTCCACTGAGTACACTCTGCAGTCCCCAGAGTTCTCTCTGTCTCCTCTCAGGTACTTTGCCCTGCAAACTCTTGCCACCTTTTCCCTCCCTGGACTCCCAGCATCTTCTCCTCAATTCAAGGTCTCTCCTGGCGGTTTGGGGTTTTCCTTCCCTGTACCATCATCTGGAATCTTTCTCAAGGCAGTTAGATAAAGGTAATCATAGGCTCACTCTATTTGCTTTCCATCTCTCAGGGACCACTGTCCTTCATTGCCTGGTGTCCACTGTCTTAAAAGCCATTGTTTCACATATTTTGTTTTTAATTGTTTCTGGTGGGAGGGTAAGTCTGCTTCTTATTACTCAATCTTGATTGGAAGTCTACCTGAATCATGTTACATCAGGGGAAAGGGAGAAGGTTGGAGGCATCACTTAACCAAATTTTTGATGCTGTCAAGGTATATAATAATCATAAAACAGATAATTTTTCAAAAATATATAACAGATTGAGGAAAGAGGACAGGGGAGATGTCTCTTTTTTTCCTCTTGCGGCAACTTTGAAGCATTCTTTGCTTTTTTTTCCTAACAGAATGGGAAATAAAAGAATTTTTATATTGTTGCTAAATTGAATTCAACCCAAGCTAAATGTATTGTATAAGAGGATAACAAGCTGAATATTCCCCTCTAGCAGTTTGAAGGGATATCACATGTGCTCTGAACAACTGAAAGTACAATTTTACTGCATTGTGTGGTGTACTTTGAAAGTAAGATTCTCCCTCCTAGGTGAGCATCACTGCTAATATTACTGCAAATATCTGTTACTGTCGCCCTTTCTGCACTTAGCTGGTAAATAGTCAGCCTAATTAATAGTCAGCTGGGATTCACTCCGGAGGGGGAATAAGAATAAACTCAGCAGGAAAGTTGTAGGCTTGCCCACTACGGACAGTTCTTCAGTTCTTTTAATTCTTCAGATACTGCACTGAAAGAGATTGATGGATCCATTAGTAATAAATCCTGTCAGGAGAGAAGCATGTTCCCTGCTGCAGTGCTTCTGGAGCACATCACTGTCCGGGCATAATCTTGGGGTCCCCGTCAGAGTCCCCACTGCCTGTTTGTAAAGTAAAAATACATTTGGAAAAAAAAAGGATTTTTGTCATGAAATACAGTATGAGCCTCTGCTGAGTGCTGGAGAAACGCTGCTAAGGGAAGAAGAAACAGTGGGATTCATGCAGGCGACGTGGACTTAGGATCACTGGGTGTAACCATATCGTGGGCCTATAGGTTGATAAATGAGCCCCTTTCTGACCCTCACACACCTGATACAATGAGTATAATAATACACAACCTCCCCAAGAACAAGAAGGAGATGGTACTACTTCTCTTGGGGTTCCACCCAGTCCTATGAGCAATGATGCTGACATTAGTTGCCTCATTGACCTGGACCCTATATTCTCCTAACTCCTGGGCAGCCACACTGGCCTCCACCCTCTCCCTTGCACGGTCTAAGCATGCTCTGGCGCAGGGCATTCTTGCTTGATGTCCTCTCTGCTTAGAAAACGCCGTCTCCCTCCATCCACAAAGGTCATTTCCTCTCTACCTCTCCTGACCCCTCATCTAAAATTATAGCTCTCCCCCACCTCCCAGTTACTTTCTATCCTTTTCTGAGCTTTATTTTCCTGCACAGCACTTTTCACCACCTCCCAGGGTATCCGGCTACTCTTTTGTGTATTCCGTTGCCACTCTAGACTCTAAGCTCTTTGAAGGCAGGGACTTTGTTTTGGCCTCTCCTGTACCTTCAGCACCTGGAACGGTGCCTGGTGCACAGTAGGAGCTCACTAAATATTTGTTGAGTGAATAAATAAGCAAACATGTAGAACAAATGGCAGGCTACAAAAGTATGTGTGGATGACAAGAAGATTGGCTTGGTTAGGTGGAAGCAACAAATGATGCTTGGCCATAAATTAAAATTCAATACATCAGACAACCGGAGATTTCATGGGAGCCTATAGGTATGGTGTCAGCTGGGGTGTCTGAGGGGCAATCTAGGAAGGTGATGAAGGATTCATGAGAAAAATGAGGCAGGTTGGGTCTGAAACACTTCCCCAAGAATTAGTAAGAAGAGCCTCTGGAAGGACAGGGGCGGCCGTCATCCCGTAGCTGGCTGATGTGCACTCCATGGAGAGTGGAACAGCACAGGCTTTTTCTGACCCACACAGTTACTTTACTAGCACGTGAAAGTGTGGTGGCAGGTACCTCACCACGTGCAAAAAGTGACCATCAGCTGCCACTCAAGAGCATTCACAAAACTGAGCTGGAGTTTAGCATTAGCCCTCGAGCTGGCATTCTGAACACGGACCTTTTTTTTTAAGAATGAATGACATTTTTTCATTCTAGGTCCATAGTCTCTGCATGACCCTTCTACTCTTAATGGTTGTCCCTACAAGAATTCCACCTGCCGACACCTGACTGAAAGGTAGGGCTAAAGCAGATGTTATCACACACCAACTCTGAGCTCAGCAGAGCACCTGACACTTAGTAGGTGCCCAATCCATGTTTGGGGAATTAAATGGAAGGGAGCTATTTCTGCAAACAATGACACTGGTGCCACCTGGTATGGGGATGAAGCCCATTCAGGCACAGAGAATTGAAGAACTGAGTTCCTCTTTCCCACCGGAGGCTGGTCCAGAGCATACTCTAGACTCACGCACACTTCTCTGTTTGGGAAAGTTGTCCTTACCTTTCCCCTTCATAAAAAATCTTTCTCTCTCTCTGTTTCCTTATTGTCTCTCTCTGTCTCCCTCCCCCATCCCTAACTCTCAAAAAGAGTACTTGTACCTGAATTTCAGTCTTCACAGAGAGAGCGAAATCAGTAACAGCCTCCCTGTGATGAATCTCCTGGAGAGACTCAACAGACTTTTGAGGGGAGAAGAGCTGTAATTTCCCTCCAAGTAATTCGGACTATCAGGCCCTCACCACAGCTTGTTCCGAAAGAGAGCACGGAGCAGGCAGCTCGCTGGGGCTGCTATAATTGTAGAGCCTGATCAAAGACAAGACAGAGGGAAGGAGAGCGAAGCAGGGAATCATGGGGCTTGTGTGAACCCCACCCGCTCAGAAGGGGGCTTCTCCAGAAGAAAGGAAATTGGCAGCATCCACTGTGAAAAGGGCAATGCTTGCTTTCGGTTGGTGGTAAATGACAAGTGATATTTGCACTCTTTTTTAAAAATTATTATTTTCCTAGAGCTTTGGGGCCTGATGCATGAGGGCTAGAAGGCAGATGACCTGTCCTTGTGGGTCTAAAAACGAGATGTAAGCAAGCTTGTGGTTAAAAAAAAAAAACCTAAAAAACTAATCTTGTTCAAAAGCCAGATTATCCAACAAAACTTGTTTTCTTCACTTGCAGTGATGTTAGTTTGATAAAGCTGTGGACTTTCAGTCAGAGTTTAGAATTTTACAACTTTACAATAAAAAAAATAGGTCAACCCTAAATGTCAAAATATAGTCTAAATCGTCTTAGCTGCCCTGAATTTTGTAATTACTGTGGGTGAGTGAAGCATTTTCCATGCCTATATATATATTTAGTTAGTTATATATTAAATATATATATTAGGATGATTAAATATATAACCCAGTAACCCTAGGAGGTAGGTATTATTGCTATCTCCTATTTTAAAGATGAGTACACTGAGATTTAGGAAGGTGAAATTATTTCCCAAGGTCAAAGGTTGATCTTCTCTGAAGCCCAGATTCTTCTCCCCTCTACTCTTTGCAATGTGGCAAGCATGCCTATGCATATGAATAACTCCAAATGCTTCTTAAAAATGCAGATTCTGGGGCACCCATCTCAGAGATTCTGATCCAATGCGTTTGTTCGTATTGCTGGGAATCTGCATTTATGACAACATGCAGAGGTTATTCTGAAACAGATGCTACAGTACCTCACTTTGAGAATAGGTGCTCCAGGGGCTATTAAATATTCAGCATCCTCCTAGTCAAGTCCTTTTATTACAAGAGTGAGGCGCTGACCCCCAGAGGTTAAACAACTTCCTGGAGGCCAGTCCACTACCGAGCCAGCTGGCCCAGCATTCTTTCCACCACATTCCAGTGGAGAAAAAATTCAAGTCTCTTAGAAAGCTTTGTTCTCGCCCTAGTCTTTCAGTTCTGCAAGCAGCCAAACTCCCCTAGAGTATCAAACAATATGTTCAAGGCCAGAGCGGAAAAATCACACCACTCATTCTAAAAGGCTCAGTGCTGCGTGCCCACGTACTGCCAAAATTAGAAGCGGTGAAAATCACTTAAATATTACTTTTCTTTAATTGTGAGAATATCAGTGTGTGAAAATTGCCATGTGTAAACTTAAGAGTTGTTACAGCTTTCTAAAAAGCGAGTTTGCCTTTCACTGCCATTCAGCGAGGACTGGTCCCCCTCTTACACACCCCCATTAAGCCCTCAGCACAGTCTTAGACCCACATAAGACCTAAACGTGGCTCAGAACTGGTTCTTAAGGGTAGATGTAAATGGAAGGCTTATAATTCTATGAGATTATCATGGCTACACTTCCTGTGAAGCTGCCATTCACTGAGGTATTCCTCTGAGATTGGCGTTTTCTCTCTGTATTTACCCAGTTTGTGTTGAATGAGCCAACATCCAGATTGGTGGCTTAATGCCAAGGTTTGGTAAACAATTGTTGCCCTGTTTGTGGGCTTATTCATTTATTTCTGGGTGTTCCCTGCCAGAATCTGTCCTATCAAGTCCCTTAGAGGGAGGCCTAAAATACGCTTGCACTCTGCATTTTAGGCAACTCCATTAATTCATCGCTGGTGTCACGGCAAGCTTTCGCACAGGGGTTGCAAAAATCTTGATTATGCAAATGTGTTGTTGTGTATTTCTTAACAATACGCTGGTACAACTTGCCTTGACTCATAGTAGTTTTATCACACAACCCCTCAGATCCGTGAGGTTTCTAAGTGTGCTTGGTTCTGTTACTGCGGCAACCTGCCCCAGTGGATTCCTCAGCTATAAACTTCACATCTGAGCGACACAATGTGTGCGTGAAGGGGAGGACTGTTTTCCAGAAATACAATGTTTGGGTTGAAGCGTCTGACAAAGGGATGTGAAGAACCAGAACAATATGGGGTTTTTAAATTAGGTCTTTAAATTCAAGATGACACTTGAAATACCACCCTCTTTCTTACAATCTGGTGCTCTTTTTTCTTTTTCCAGAAACGACAAGCGTCCCTGCGCTAAGTCTCAGGATGCAAAACAGCTGAGCGGCACAGGGAAGTTTTGTTCGCTACTCCATAGCCATCCTGTTGAACAGGGCACTCGATCGAAGCAGGGGAGGGTTTTAGCAGTTGAATGAAGCCACTTAACAAAATGTTTCATGGGCCTGGGAGTTGTTAGTTAATGAGATAAATTTCCCTCCAAAAACTCCAGCTCTTTCCTGGGAGTTTTTGGCCCTTCTGGAAGCAGTACAAACTCTTTCAGGCCGTTGGGGTTCCGCAGAATTATTTCATGCCCTTGTGGGAATTACTTTATCATTTTAAATCAGAGATCAGCAAACATTTTCCATAAAAGGCCAGATAATAAACATCTTCAGCTACGTAAGCCATATGGTCTCTGTCACAACTATTCAACCCTGCCATTGTAGCAAAAATTAGTCAGAGATAATATGTAAACGAATGGGAGTGTCTCTGTTCCAATAAAACTTTATTTACAGACAATGGAACTAGGATGCCATGTAATTTTCAGGAATTACTATTCTTTTTTTCCTATATTTTTTCAACCATTTAAAACCTATTCTTAGCTCATGTGTCAGATAAAGACAGGCAGTGGGCCATAGTTTTCCCATCCTTGCTTTAAGCCAATTGACTGATAAAATAGAAATACCGGGCTTCCCTGGTGGCGCAGTGGTTGAGAGTCCGCCTGCCGAGGCAGGGGACACAGGTTCGAGCACCGGTTTGGGAAGATCCCACATGCCGCGGAGCGGCTGGGCCCGTGAGCCATGGCCGCTGAGCCTGCGCGTCCGGAGCCTGTGCTCCGCAACGGGAGAGGCCACAACAGTGAGAGGCCCGCGTACCGCAAAAACACAAAAAAACAAAAAAGAAAAAAAAAAAAAAAATAGAAATACCAACATAGTCATCAGCTTCCCTCATTTACCTAATCCTTAGCAAGCCCTCAAAAGTGTCAGCTATTACTGAAATAATTAGTCAGTTGGGACACGTTTGGGAATGAAGGTCAGCACGTAATTTTTCTATGCATAGGAAGAACGCTGGTAAACTCAGTGGATTTGGTGGTGGGATCAGAATTGATTTCTCTGACGTCCCACTTCCTAGAAAAGCTTAGGGTCTGAACTAAAATTGTAGAGTTTTCAATGTGAACTCTGAAACCTCTTGGCGGCGTGGTACCAACCGCTGCCCCCGCCAACCCCCGCCGCCCTGATATACTAACCTTCCCAGTGCTGCGGGGAGACACGTCTGCTCTCTGGTTTGCCCGTCATCCCTGGAAGGGTAACTTTCAGAACAGACAGAAGAGGAACAGCTACCTCCAGAGCTTGGGTGATGGCAAGTAAGGATTTTCTTTTCTTCTTCACTCTGATCCACTAACTTGCAAAGATCCTTTCTCTACCAGGGAAGAGGATGAGAAGCTGGTGTGGCACTCAGGCTGCTAGTTGTAATGTTATGTGATAAAGGTGCTTCCTAGACAGAGGATACCTTGATAAAATGAGGCCAGGGTTTCTTTTCCTCTACGCTTGATTGTCTAAGAAACTTCATTTTATTCTTCCCTGTCATTTTCCTCCTCTATTCTTTCTCCTTCCTCCCGTTTCTCCTTTCTGCCTCTTGAAGTCATGATTTGATGTTCTGATGAGTTCTGCACCCTTCCCACTCCAAGTGTGACCCTATGCAAAAAGCAACAGAAGCACTGGGGGCTTTTCAGAAATGTGGGATTTGGGGCCGCACCCGAAACCTACTGAATCATAATCTGCATCTTAACGAGATCTCCAGGGTGTGCACTGTAAAGTGGGAGAGGCCCAAGTCCTTACAATACCCTCATCGCTCCAGAGCGGAAAAAAGCTCAAGCCAAACCTCAGGCTTAAATAGATTCCGGAGGGAAGTAAAAACTTGACCTTCCAGAGATTATTCGTATCTGAGGAGAAAAATGGAGAGTAGTGGTCAAACTTTAAAGTGAGCAAGTGACAGCCCTGCTTGGGTGAGCCTCGAAGGATTTTTCCCTCTAGCAGTCATCCAGGTGGAAACAGGTTATCCAAGACCAGAATAGGATAGTTAAGGACACAGAGCCTGGAGCCTTAGAATAGCGCCCCAGCTCCAATGAAGGGAGACGTGGAAATGATACCAGCACACATTCTGTGGCTTAGGCTGCGGGTAACAGAGGCCGCTTCACTGCAGAGAGAGGTCAGAGGACGGTGTAGAGGGCAGAGGCATTCCTTGGCATTCTGGAATAAACAGTCAGTGGTGTGCTCTCTGGGGGAGGGGGAGGGGGAGGGGAGGGGGAGGAGGGCTGGGGAGAATGCCTTTGATTTGGAGCATTTACCAGTTTTCATGGTGTACATAGTCCTACCTTGGCTGATTTTAAACTATCAACGTGATATCACTGAAGGTGGAGTTGGGAAGAGACACCCAGTAGCACACCATACAGATACAAGAGACGTCAATAAACTCAGAAACGTAGTAAGTTGTAATAATTAGAAACTGATTAAAATAATTTCCTCTTCTTCAATTAGAAACTGAGTTGTACTTATTACCTTTGTTTTTAATATAACTAATTTGTGAGTTTATATAATTTAATTTTTAGTAATGGCTGTGTTGAACAACTAGGTCCAAATATTCCCGAGAATTGTCTCTCATGAGACAGTACAAAGCAGGCTCCAGCACATACCTTTAAAAAGGGCATTTTTCTACCTAGAGGGGTGGGATAGGGAGGGTGGGAGGGAGACGCAAGAGGGAGGAGATATGGGGATCTATGTATATGTATAGCTGATTCACTTTTTTATAAAGCAGAAACTAACACACCATTGTAAAGCAATTATACTCCAATAAAGATGTTAAAAAAAACGGGCATTTTTCACAACTTTGGACTGTAAATGATAGGATGCCTCAAAAGATAGCTGCACAATACATTTGGGTATCATTCATTCACACTGATGTCCTAGCAAGCCTCTGTTCACAGATGGCCTTCAAAGGAAAAAAAAAAAAAGATCTGTAGTATTTCACTCTTAGTTCATCCTACAAACTTCCGTTAAACTTTCTCAAGAACGTTTTATAGGTGTCCTCTGTATTGAGTTCTAGTTGAGAATTTTTCAGTTTCCAATTGGAACATTTCATGTGACTTATTACACCCATGAGTTAACACAGAGAAGTTCCCAAAACACCATTTTAGCCTGGCTTCAACTCTTCATTCACAAATTTTTAATGCCTGTCGCTCAACAATCATAATGCCTTGGCTTGAGTTTCATCTCATCTTTCCTCTTCTTCAATTTTAGCCAAAGGAAAATTGACAGGCAGCACCCTCACAGCAGTAAGGAGAGTGAAATGAGCTTAAATGGTATCAAGCAAATAATCAGCTTCCTATAACACAGCTGACCATTAATTTCCTTAGCAGGATCCAGAACTTGTACGACATTTCCAAGAATCCTTTCTCGTATTTGCCTGGTGTTACGGATACACGGGACAGAGTGAGGCCACCTGGTGCCTCATTCCAGCTCCCTCATTAACTGCCCGCACCGCCCCCCCCCCCCCCCCCCCCCGTCTACGTCACTCAACCTCACTGAGCCTAAGTTTGCAGCCTGTAAAATAAGGGGCTGGTAGATAACGTCTAGATCCCTTTCAACTCTTTTAAAAATAATTTATCCTGGAAAATAAAAATTAATTGGAAATAGGATAAAAAGAAAAAAAAATCCAGGAAGGAACAACTTGTTGCTCATGTGGGCGGTCCGCCTGGTCTGCCTTTCTTTGATGGATGCCACCATTTTAATTCTCTGAGAGAAATAATGCACACCCATCCACCCTCTTTCCTTACAAGGTAACAGCTCATAAAATGCACCTTCCATAAAAATGATTTGCACGACCCATTTCGCGGCTGCTGAGCTGTTTATGATCCTAAAAGTCTGGTTTTCTTCACTGAGTGGGCTTCTGTTTGCGTGCCCGTCCCCTCCAGGGTCTCCCTGCGCCACTGCAGTCTGCTGCCAGCCGGGCCGCCTCCACCGTCCACCTGTCCTCAAGCGCTGCTTCCGCCGGCGGGACTCCTACGGTCGCCTTCCTCGCAACCTCCTTCTACACAGTCCCCACGGGGTCTGTAGCCCCAAAGCCAACAGCTTGAGCGCCCGGCTGAGGCAGCAGGGGTGGGGACGTGCCCCACGATGCCTTAGAAAGGGAAAAAAAAAGAGGTCCCCGCAGGATGCTGGCGCCTCGGGTACTTTTAAAACCAGCGTGGCCAGGCAGCAGTCTCTCCCCTCACTAGGCTCGGGAGAGGGCAACCCAGGTGTCCTTTAAACGCCTCCGATCTTGCAGGTCCCGTTTACAAAAGTCCCACTGCCGCCCAGGTCCTAGGTCCGCGTGATGGGGTTTACGGTGGCGACGGTTCCAGGCCACGGCCCTGGTGTCGAGCGTCTCCTGCCGAGCCTTTAAGTGCGCGAGGCGGGAGAGGCTGGAGTCACTGAGGGCGGCGGGGGGAGGCGCAGCGCGTAGGGCCGAAACGCACGTGCGCAAAGGGCGCGGCGAGGAGCGCTCGAGGGCGCGCAGGGGGCGGCCCGGCCTGAGGAGCGGCGCGCGGCGCGCACCGTGGGCTGCGGACCTTCCCAGGCCGCTGCAGAACAGAGACGTGTGCCCGCGCCTCAGAAGGGCTGGAAAGAGGGATTCAAGGTAAAAACAAAGAGACAAACGGGAACAAAGTCTTTTACCCGGCAGGCCTGGCGATTCCCACGCTTGGAGGCGGCTTGGACGACGGGCAGTGGGTGGGCGGGGAGGAAGCGGCTTTCTTCTGGGGCCGCTTAACTGCTGTCTTAACCAGGTCTCGTGCTGCTACAGGACTAGCTTTTGTGTTTCAAGAGGCCGCGAAGGTGGTCGCACCCCAGGGCAGAGGTAGGAATACGGGATGAGCGGGGCGTTCGGCACAGAGCTGGTTTGGTGGTGATTCGCAGGGGAAACTGAGAGTTCCTGGGAGCCGCCATATAGGCTTCCGGAAAGTGGGCCCCTTGGGAGTTCCTTAGCGCTGGAAGAGATCTTAGCAGCCGTCTGGCTGAGCCCTCGTGCTGCTCACAAGAGGATCTAGAAGCCCAGAGAGGTGGACAACTTGCCCGAGGCTCCACAGCTCGTTTGGGGGCAGAGCTGGAGATAGAACCAGTTGTCAAGAGTCTCGTCCTAGGACTCTGCCCACTCTCCCTCAAGGTTGCATCTCCAGTAATTCTTCTGGAGAAAAGAATAGGCGCTTTTTTCTAGGGTAGTGTATGGAGGGATGGGCTGGGGGAGGCGGAAATGCGGTCCATGATTCTTTACATCCTCACCACCAGGGCGAGATTCCACAAACAGAACTAGGAACCCACAAAGGTTCCTTCCGGAGCGGTTACCCAAAGACAGTGTTAGCGGTTACCCAAAGACCATATAATTTATCATTAAAAGCAGAATACTCTTAAGAATGGAAGGGAACCCTATTAATAACTTTGCCCAGACAGTCTGATATAAGCCCATACTGCCTGCCGCAAACCAAGACTTAAGGTCACCTCTCCTGAAGCACATTTTTGGCACTACAGTTTAAAGAGCACACACTTTCTCTCAGCAGGTGATGGGCAAGACATTCTTCAGTATCAGTTACAGCACCTACTGTGTGTGCGTCCATCAAAAACAAACCAGAGGCAGCTAAAGGCTGGGACTCAGGCTTAGTCCCTGGTGCCCTGGGGGATGCCTGTCCCCAGATGCCCACCCATCTCAACATTGTTTTCTGCTTTCCATCCCAACCGCCACTGTCTGCCTTTAGGGCCCCATTACCTGTTATTGGGTCTTTCTGCCTCTCCCATCACCACCCTAACCAGGCTATCTTGCTAAGAAAAAAATTCCCTGCAGTGTGCAAAAGTTTACATTTGGTCCTACTGGTCTCTCTAATGTCATCCCCTGCTCCCCAGACGCTCTCATTCGTGGACCCTCAGGTCTGCCAAACCAAGAACCTGCAGTGCTCAGTTCCTCCAGGCTTCCTCACCCTCCGTGCCTTTCCCCATGCCATTCCCTCTTCCTGGAATGCCTCCCTGGGCCCCATTTCCCGTCCGCCTCGTGAAATCCTACTTCTCCTGTCAGCGCTGAGCCCGAGCACCACTGCCCAAATACTCTGGTGCTCCCTTATCACGTGGTAAATGTTTGTTTAAAGCTGCTTCTCCCTAATAGATTTATGGGCTTCTTGGGAGCAATTTGGTCATCTTTGTTATTATTCATCACTGCTGTGGAGTAACATTAAGAATGCTGTTTCCCCCTCTCCTTTTCCAAAAAATAATGTGATTTTAAAGTACTAATCCATTTTGCTTTTCCTTGTTTGTGCAAAAATCTTTTAAAATTTATTTTACTGGCATGATTACATATAAGACTTCAGTAGAAGAAAATTTTCACTATTTGAGTTTGTTTTCTGGCCATTTATCATTTGTCCCATTTCATGGTTATTACTGAAAATAATTTTGTTGTATAGAGAAGGAGTGCTGAAGAGCAATCCTCTCCAAGTGTCAAATGCACTAGGTCCCTTTGGGCCAAGCATCTCAAGGCCTGGGAGGGGTTTGGGTTTCTTCCTGAATTTCCTTGCTTGGATTTTGGTACAAGACTCCTCATTAGTCTAAAATAAAATCTGATTATGTCAGTTCTCTGCTGAAAAAAAGTCAGTGACCCACTAGGTAGACACACCAACCAATGGTCAAGAATGTGCCTACCTAGGTTTGATTTCTGGATTCACCACTTGTTAGTTGTGTGACTTTGGTTAAGTCGTTTGACCTCTCTGTGCCCTGGCTTCCTTATCTGTAAAATGAGGGTAATAATAGTTATTTTATAGAGTTGTGAGGATGAAATGAATTGAGTTCACATTAAGTGCTCATACCAAAGCTTGGCACAGAATAAGCACTTGATATTAATTATTACAATCACTATTATTACCATTATTTATGTGAGATAAAATCCTAAGTTCTTAGTGTGCCTTACTAGCGACTCTCGAGCTGACGCCTGTCAAATTCTCCAGTTTCATCTCCCCTTTCCCTCCGATTCTGGTCAGACCTCACCACGTGTTCCGCAACCCCATTCTGTTCCTACCTCTGTGCCTTTGCACCTGTTCTCTTTCCTTCAGACCTTTCCTTCTTTGTCTTCCTGGACCACAGGCAAATATGCCCCCAGGTTTCAATATGACTCAAGACCACTCTTTGCAGTCCCCCTGCCCCTGCCCCCGTGCTGGTGGAGTGGACCTTACACCTTCTCCTATCATATTTCAGAATTTTTCATTGTACTTATTTGTTTCCAATGCTTGCCTCCCATCCTAAGCTATTACTGAGGAAAAGAACTGCTTTTTTTTTTTTTTTTTTGCGGTACGCGGGCCTCTCACTGTTGTGGCGTCTCCCGTTGCGGAGCACAGGCTCCGGACGCGCAGGCTCAGCGGCCATGGCTCACGGGCCCAGCCGCTCCGCGGCATGTGGGATCCTCCCGGACCAGGGCACGAACCTGTGTCCCCTGCATCGGCAGGCGGACTCTCAACCACTGCGCCACCAGGGAAGCCCAAGAACTGCTCTTTGTCTTTGTGTCTCCAGTGCTCGCTACAGTGCTTGGTGCAGAGCAGCCATTAACGAATGTTTCTTGGGTGACTGCATGTCCCTCCCAGCTCCTTCAATTCCTTAGCATCTTCCTGTTTCCTAGTAGCATAACTAGACTAATGACACTCAGCAAGGAGGAAATTTAATATTAAAATAACCTGAAAATAGACTCAGAGTTGACTCACGTCTGTACCTCTCTTTCCCTACCCCAAGCATTTGACTTTGGAAATCTGATCTGGGAAAAGTATGATTATTAATTAAACACTCTCAGGCTGTCAGAACAGTACTTTTTGCTACCTTCATAAATGCGTAAGGCTGAGAGTTTACTAGTTCGGCAATGTCTTTTAAATGAGATGAACATGTTTGCTTGCATGAAATATTTATGTTTCTTAGCGGCACGACTTCAAAATATTCTGAATCAAACTTCTTGAGATCTGCCTGCAGAGTTTCTGTTCACTCTCCCTTAAAGTGGAAAGAGGACATGGTAATAAAATAATGCATAAGAAGGAAAGCATGGGAAACTTTTTTATTTAGAGAAATGCTCTTCTTCTATGTGATTAACTCAAAGTTTCTTGCTTAATATAAAAGGGGAGAGACTAGATTGGAATAGATGATCTCTAAGTATCCTTCACAGTTTTCCTCTAAACTTTGACAAGAAAATTCTTGTTTGTCGTCAGTAAAAGGAGCTAACTTTTAAAGTGCAATTAAAAATATATATTTATATATACATTGTAAAGCAATTATACTCCAATAAAGATGTTAAAATATGAATATATATATATTTCTGTTTGGTTTTTGGAGGGTTGCTATTTATTATTACATTTATTTGAAGTACACTAGAAAAAAATCAAAATTTGATGAGAAAATTCTTCCTGTATGTCTACAGACAAATATATTTATAAAATGCATCTGCCAATAATTTGATTTAAGAAGGTTTCAGCTCCAGGGAGCCTTGACAAATGACTCCCTCCCTCCAAGCTGTTTGGCAAATTTGTTTCCCCAGAGCTTTAGAACACAACATATAATACTGCCAGACCAACCAACCAACCAACAAACAAAACACCTTTCTACAGTTAAAAGTAATACCTTTTTCGGAATGGTGTTAATTCCCATGCATAGCTGTTACCTTGGAATTCACAGTTTTTCAATTCTGTCTAAAATTTATCAATTTTTATTAAGACAAGGAAGCATAAAATGAAATTGATACAAAATGTGGAAACATTGAATCTGTACTTCATCTCAAGGAAAAAATAAAACCTTCGACCCACCTCCCCACCCGCTTCCCCCAGTACCATTGCAGACAGACTTCTTATTGGTGTGAAAATATAAATGCACGCATAGGTAGACCAGGAAAACTGTCTATGCCGTATCCCTGTGTGGCATAGATCTAATTAATTTGTAAATATCTCTCATCTTTGGACTATGTCTATTCTCAAGTCTAGATTATGAAATTGGGTGTTAAAATTTCCAGAATGTGTTGCACATAGGTAAGATGTTTGAAAGACTTCTTAGTTTGCAAAAGAGAAAAACCTTAAATTTCTGCTCTGGAAACTGAAGGCTGGTGCATGTTCTTTTATGCTGGAAGCTTGTGTTTCATTGGCTACAATTTAAGTTTTGGTCACTGACAGAGCTTGAAGGCAGACCATACCTAAATAAGCATAAATGGAAAAGTTCCTTGCTCAGGCCTGGATGAATTGCTTTGTGGGAACAATTGGGAGGTTGTTCAGGGTTGTGGCCTTTAAATCTCTTCTGACTTGTATTTGACAGATGATCTTTGTGAAAAGCCACGTGTTAGACTGAAAACATTCAAGTTTGCTCTCAGTTCCAATATGGGCATTTTGTTTATTTTTGTTGTTAAATCAGTTCCCTGTTTCAGGATCTCCACTGGGAAATCTTAAATGGCAAAATTAGTCCCTGTGTGTAACTCAGTGCTGTTCTAGGTTCAAAAAACGATGGATCTGTGAAACGAAGTGAACTCGTCAAAATAATTGTCTTACTATCACTGTAGATATTGGTTTTTAATAGTTCATTTGGAAAGAGGGACAGTATAATCTTTACCTTCAGTGTGAACTGTGAGCCCCGAAAAGGTAAATATCAGACATGGCCTCCTTTTCCTTTGTTATATAAAATGTGTGTGTGTGTGTGTGTGTGTGTGTGTGTGTGTATTTCATATTATATATATTTCGTATAACAAAGGAGAAGGAGGCCCTGTCTGATATGATTGTTATTATATAATAACATAGCATGTAATATGTAAAGACTCTTTTCCTGGGTCAGCTTACCATGCAGGGGCTACATGGGCAGTAACTGAGTCTGTGAAGAAAGAGATGGAGAGAGAAAGAGAAAAGCATGTAGATTCTCTCCCACTGTCTCCTTGCGCTGAGTCATAGTACAGATCTGTTGAGTTTTTATTTGCTTACTTGTTTGTTCAGTTGGTTGGTTTTTCATACTTTCCCGTGTAGTTCTGAGCCACAGAACTAATTAACCATCAACACAATGAACTGATGTTGGTTTAGCTGGAGTGATCACGTTCTGTAAACAGGGTGATAAGCAATGCGAGTCTCCCTAGGAACATGTGAGAATCGCTAATTGAATTCTGAGAACCCGAGGGTGACAGGGACCCACCACCTAGCTATGGTGATTTCTCCTTAGCCTCTGAGGGAGCTTTGGAATGCTTCCAGAAGGTGGTCACATGTGCTTAGATTTTTAAATTGGTATGATTTTTATTGTGAAAGTCCCAAGGGTTTCATGCCAGTGTCCTGGCCTTTTATTGTTTTCCTAAAGGGAATGTTTTCTGTTTAGTTCCTAGAGTCATAATTTAGAGCCAGAAGGGACCTCTCTCCTTTAAACTGAAGCTCTGAGAGGTCCGTTATCCACCTTTCTGATATTTCGGGGCCCACCTCTTTCCCCCATTTTCACTACCACGGTCCTAGTTCATGCGTAATCCAATCTCACCTGAACAACTGTAGGCATCGTAACTGGTCGCTCTGTGCTGTCCCATCCTTCCTTCTACTCCTGCCATTTGCACTAACCCCAAAGTGATTTTTCTAAAAATCATACCTGATGCTTTTACACATCCATGTGTAAAAATCCTACAAAAGATTCCTGTTGCCTTCAAAATAAAATGACACGTCTTTACCTGTCGCAAAAGACTTTCCCACCTCAGCACCTACCACTTTCTACCTCAGTCTATTTCTGCTAAACTGGAGTAATTCAAGTTCCTCGGCACACCATGTTGTTTCACACCCTATCTTTGTGTGTACTTTTTCCTGTGTCTAGAATGACCTTTTCCTCTTCCCCACTGGAAGCTCATTCATCAAGACCCGATCCAGGCATTTTCTCGTTGGTACCATTCGTGACCCCCAACAAGACACACACGTGTATCCGTGTGACAGGGCTGTGCTGAAAAGAGTGGGAGTTGGAGGGTGGAGTCTTGAGGCCCTTTGAAGTTTCAGAGGAGAAGAAGATCACCCCTTGGGCCAAAATAGTAAAATCAGTAGACATTTTAAAAATGGCTAGAAGGGTGTGGACGCAGCTTTGTTGCCTGAGGGGGGTGGCGGTGGAAGTTAAGGGAGTCGGGGGCCAGCGCTTTTCGGGACCCGCAGTCGTGGCCGTTGCAGTCACTTCGCCTTGTGGCCTTTAGCGTAGGAGTCGCATCGATAGCAGCCATGAGCAGCGGGGTGTACGGCGGAGATGAGGTTGGAGCCCTTGTTTGTTTTTTGGTTTTTTTTTTGCGGTACGCGGGCCTCTCACTGTTGTGGCCTCTCCCATTGCGGAGCACAGGCTCCGGACGCACAGGCTCAGCGGCCATGGCTCACGGGCCCAGCTGCTCCGCGGCACGTGGGATCTTCCCGGACCGGGGCACGAACCCGCGTCCCCTGCATCGGCAGGCGGACTCTCAACCACTGCGCCATCAGGGAAGCCCGGAACCCTTGTGTTTGACATTGGATCCTATACTGTGAAAGCTGGTTATGCTGGTGAGGACTCTCCCAAGATGGATTTCCCTATGGCTCTTGGTATGGTGTAGAAAGAGGTGATGGAAGTACATTGATGGAAATAGATGGTGAGAAAGGCAAACAAGGCGGTCCCACCTATTACATAGATGCAAATGCCCTGCGTGTTCCGAGGGAGAATACAGAGGCCATATTCCACCACTGAAAACTGGGATGGTTGAAGATTGGGGTAGTTTCCAGGCTATTTTGGCTCATACCTCCAAAATGAGTCAAATCAGAAGCGAGCCTGCATCCTGTTCTCATGTCAGAAGCACCGTGGAGTACCAGAGCAAAGAGAGAGAAACTGACAGAGTTAATGTTTGAGCACCACAACCTCCCTGCATTCTTCCTTTGCAAAACTGCTGTTTTGACAGCATTTGCTAATGGTCATTCTACTGGGCTTATCTTAGACAGTGGAGCCACTCATACCACTGCAGTTCCAGGTCACGATGGCCATGTCCTTCAGCAAAGCATTGTAAAATCCCCTGTTGCTGGAGACTGTATTACTATGAGTGCAGAGAACTCTTTCAAGAAATGAATATAGAACTGATTGCTCCATATATGATTGCATCAAAAGAAGCTGTTTGTGAAGGATCTCCAGCAAACTGGAACAGAAGAGAGAAGTGGCCACAGGTTACAAGGTCTTGGCACAATTACATGTGTAACTGTGTTATCCAGGATTTTCAAGGCTCAGTACTTCAAGTGTCAGATTCAACTTACGATGAAAAAGTAGCCGCACAGATGCCAACTGTTCATTATGAATTCCCCAATGACTACACTGTGATTTTGGAGCAGAACGGTTAAAGATTCCTGAAGGATTATTTGACTCTTCCAGTGTAAAGGGGTTATCAAGAAATACAATGCTGGGCGTCAGTCATGTTGTCGCTGCAAGTGTTGGAATGTGCGATATTGATATCAGACCAGGTCTCTGTGCCAGCGTTATAGTGGCAGGAGGAAACACGCTAATACAGAGCTTTACTGACAGGTTGAATAGAGAACTCTCTCAGAAAACACCCCCAAGTATGCGGTTGAAACTGATTGCAAATAATACAACAGTGGAACAGAGGTTTAGTTCATGGATCGGTGGCTCCATTCTAGCTTCTTTGGGCACATTTCAGCAGATGCGGATTTCCAAACAAGAATATGAAGAAGGAGGGAAGCAGCGTGTAGAAAGGAAATGCCCTTGAGAAGAGTTCCCAAACCTCTACCTTCTATGTCACCTTATGTTTCATAGCTTTAGTATACTCAGGAAAAGAACAACCATCTTTTGTAGAATGTTTATACATTTTTGCATATGTCAGTTTCCACTTAAATTTTTTTTTTTTTTTCTGTATGTGGGCCTCTTACTGTTGTGGCCTCTCCCATTGCGGAGCACAGGCTCCGGACGCGCAGGCTTAGCGGCCATGGCTCATGGGCCCAGCCTCTCCGAGGCATGTGGGATCTTCCCGGACCAGGGCACGAACCCATGTCCCCTGCATCGGCAGGCGGACTCTCAACCACTGCACCACCAGGGAAGCCCTCCACTTAAATTTTTTAAGGCTTTAACTGGCTCTATAGATTAAAATAAGTTTGTGCTTTCCTTGAAATGCACTTATTCTTATTACAAGCATTTTATAATTTTGTATAAATGTCTATTTTCTCGAAATATTTTGCTTTCAGTAAAATGCTTTCCAACTCCGTTTAGTATATTACCACTGGGTTGGTAGAATTGCTTTTTATTGACTAGTAAAACTTACTGCCTGTATTTTTTACCTTAAGCTTTTAAAATTAAATAAAAATTACTAGCCAAAAAAAAAATAGCTAGAAGACAGTAGTCTGTAGAAGATGCTTATGTTCTTGCCTCTTCTAGGGATACTATAGAGGATTCCTCTGGTAAGTGTGTCTTAGGTGGAGAAGAAGTTGGCTGATAACATCTACTAGAGGCCTTGACTTCCATTGAATGAGGAGTGGGAGAGAAAAGTTTTTCTGAACATATTAATTTACTTCCTTTCAAAATAAATGACAGTTCTTTAAATCAAATTAATTTAGCTTCATGAAAGACTCCTTATATTTTCCTTCTTTTACTGTGGAATTATGAAAAATTTGACATGCACCAGCATTTTGGAGTTGGTGGTTTACTAAATCACCTATCAGCCCCTTTTATGCCATGTTTCAGCCTATCTACAAGCAGTGAAACTGTGGTATGAAGAAATAGACATCCTTAAAAGGAGAAGGTGGGATTGTAAGTCAGTGCAGGATTTATAGAAGGCCCTCTGGAAACACATATTAATATAAAGTATGTATATCCTCTGACTCAGCAGGTCCACATCTAGGAATTTATTCTCATGGAAGGATTGGGTGAGTTCACACTGATGTATATGCACAGATATTATACCAGTTCTGTTTATTATATTGAGAGGTTAGAAACCTAGATGTCCTTCAGTAGGTGGTTTAGTTACATAATGGACTGCAATGCAATTGTCAAATAAACAACTACTCTCACCATTAAATAGAATGAGATAGACCTATATGTATTGACATAGGTAAATGTCTCTGATATATAATAGTTACTAGAAAACAAAGGTTACAGAAATACAATATATCACTTAATATATAATCTGATTTCTTTTGTTTTTTAAACAGCTTTATTGAAATGTAAACCACATATATTGATACAATTCATCCATTAAAATGCACAATTGACAACCATCACCACAAGCTAATTTTGGGACACTTTTGTCCCCCTAAAAGGAACCACTATCCATTGGCAGCCAACAGGCATTTCCTGAGAAACCACTAAATCCGCCTTCTGTTTCTATTAACCTGCCTCTTCTGAACATGTCATGTGAGTGGAATGATCTTTGTTACTGGCTTCTTTCACTTAGTATAATGTTGTCAGGTGTCACCTGTATTGTAGCATGTATCTACTGACACACGTAAGTCTATAAAAAGCTTCATTGCTTTTTATTGCCAAATAATATTCCTTGGTATGGATAGGCCACATTTAATTTATCTAGTCATCAGTTGCTGGACATTTGGGTTGTTTCCACTTTTTAGATATTTGAATAATAACTATGAAGATTTGTGCAAGATTTGTGTGCAAGATTTTGTATGAGCAGACGTTTTCATTTTGCTTGGGCATATACTTAGGGGTGGAATTTCTGGGTCATCTGGTAACTCTATGTTAAGAGGAAATTTTTGAGGAACTCTCAAACCATTTCCCCAAGTGGCTGCACCATTTTACATTCCCACGGCAATGTGCAAGGGTTCCAATTTTTCCACATCCTTGACAACACTTCTTATGATGTGTCTTTTTCATGATAGTCATCTTAGTGTGTGTGAAGTGATATCTCTTTATGGTTTTGATTTACATCTCCCTAATGACCAATGATATTGAACATCTTTTCATATGCTTACTGGCCAATTCCAATTTATTTTTAAAGATTATAGTTATATAATCAAACATATTTGGGAAGTTATATACTAAGATGTCAATAATGCTTCTGTCTAGGGACTGGTCCTTCTTATTTTCTACTGTGTTTCTATATCAGTCAGGGTTTTACCAAAGAATCAGAACCAGTAGGATGGATGAACAGATGGATAAATAGATGTGTTATAAGGAATTGGCTTATGCAATTATAAGGGCTGGCAAAGCAAGTCCAAAACCCATACAATAGAATAGGTGGTCCAGAAAGCTAGGCTGGAGCTGAAGCTGCGTCTACAGAATTCCTTCTCCCTCAGAGAAACCTCGGTTCCACTCTTAAGGCCTTCAACTGATTGGATGAGGCCCACCCAGATTATTTGAGGATCATTTCCTTTGCTTAAAGTCAACTAATTTTAGATGTTAACCACATCTACCAAATACCATAACAGCAAAGCCTAGATTAGTGTTTGATTGAAACAAAAACAATAATGGTAGTTTCATTTTTAAAAAGGCTTTTACGAAATTGAGTTATTTGCAGTGAGGTGGATGGACCTAGAGTCTGTCATACAGAGTGAAGTAAGTCAGAAAGAGAAAAGTACCGTATGCTGACACATATATATGGAATCTAGGGGGGGGAAAATGGTTCTGAAGAACCTATGGGCAGGACAGGAATAAAGACACAGATGTAGAGAATGGACTTGAGGACATGGGGAGGGGGAAGGGTAAGCTGGGACCAAGTGAGAGAGTGGCATGGACATATATACACTACCAGATGTAAAATAGCTAGCTAGTGGGAAGCAGCTGCATAGCACAGGGAGATCAGCTCGGTGTTTTGTGACCACCTAGAGGGGTGGGATAAGGAGAGTGGGAGGGAGACGCAAGAGGGAGGGGATATGGGGATACATGTATAGCTGATTCACTTTGTTATACAGCAGAAACTGACACACCATTGTAAAGTGGTTATACTCCAATAAAGATGTTAAAAAATAAATAAATAAAAAGGCTTTATACATCGCAGTGTCTTTACTTTTCACATTTGATGATTAAACTTGTTCATCTTGGTGCCCTCCAGAATACTCAGCATGATAGCTTGTACCTGGTAGATTCCTATTAGTCACTGTGTTAGATTCCTACTGCCACTATAACAAATTAATGTAAGTTTAGTGGCTTCAAACAACACAATTTTATTCCCTCACAGTTCTGGAGGTCAGAAGTCCAAAATTGGTTCCACCGGGTGAAAGTCAAGATGTTTGCAGGGCTGGTTCCTTTCAAAGGCTCTGAGGAGAGAATCTCTTTCCTCGATTTTTCCAGCTTCTGGAGCTGCATTCCTGCGTTCCTCGGCTGGTGGCCCTTCCTGCATCTTCATTGCTGGTACTGCAGCACCTCCAACTGTGTCCGTGCTTCTGACGTCGCATCACCATCTCCTTCTCTGTGATCAAATCTTCCTCTGCCTCCCTCTTCTAAGGACACTTGTGATTACATTCAGAGCCCACCTAGATAACCTGGGATACTCCTGCTATCACAAGGTCCTTAAGTTAATCACACCTGCAAAGAAAGTCCCTTTTGCCACATAAGGTCACATTGACAGGGTGCTGGGTACTACTCAGCTATTCACAAAGCAGACTGTGTGGCATTTTCATCTTTTAAGAAATCTTGACTCTTACAGAGCCGTTTCCTTTTCACAGGCTGATGTCGGTGTGGCTTATTCCGGGGAGAATTTCAGACCCCAGATTGAAACTATGCTCCCCAAGGATAATGTGGGCAGCCCTGGAAGCCTGGACAAGCAGGCCCAGTTGGGAAGCTTACCTGGAACCATTCCAGAAAGTTCCCCATTTCCTAGTGAAAGAAACAGAAGAATAAATTCAGGTAACAGCCCCTGTTCATGTTGATCTATATAAAATACTGTTTCTCTGAATATATTTTATAATGTGTGTTTGGTGACTTATCACAGCTTTGTGAACCAGACAGTGCTTCAAATGTCAAGGTCGCATCTCCAAGACATAGCCTTAGGCCTTCATTAGGTAAGTAATACTAACATTTAATCTTCTTGTTGATGACATAATTAAAACTATCTTTTTTTAAACTGAGAGCCTTTATTGGTGGTTGGGATAAGGCCTTGGGAATACGAGTTGCACAGGCTTTAGTTAAATTCCTCAAAACTTGCACTATGTTAACCTCTTTCCAAGGCAAAGTTCTACATTTGAAAAATTAAGTAAAATCTACATCAAACTTTTTCTCTTGTCTCTCCCCATTCAGAGTTATAAGCAAATGTACAATAAAACTATCTTTCAAAAACATAAAAGATGTGATGTTGACCTGGTGTGTTCTTTAGAAACTATTTGTGGTTTTTCCTATGGTATGTTTTCACTTTACTTGAGTTACCCTTCTGTTGTTAAGAGCTCTTGTTTCTGTTTCATCAGCCTTTGAAACAAATTGAACTTAACAGACTTCAAGGAAGACTTATTTGGGGTAGGGGGAGGGTTTCCTTCCTCATTGCTGTAGTTTCTTCCCTAGGGACCAGGTAGAGTTGGAAAATAGATTGGATGGAAGTGAGATTCTTTTTCCTGGACTTTTGTGGCAACTCGGGTTGTGACAAATTTCCTTTATTAATACCCTTTTTATTTATTTCTTAAATTGAAGTATAGTTGATTTACAATATTATGTTAGTTTTTAGGAGTACAGCATAGGGATTCAGTATTTTTACAGCTTATACTCCATTAAAAGTAATTACAAGGTAATGGCTGTAGTTCCCTAGGCTATAAAATGTCCTTGTTGTTTATCTGTTTTATACATAGTAGTTTGTATCTCTTCATCACCTAGCCCTATCTTGCCCTTCCCCTCTTCACTCTCCCCTTCGGTAACCACTAGTGGGTTTTCTATACCTGTGAGTCTGTTTCTGTTTTGCATATGCATTCGTTTGTGTTGGTTTTTAGATTCCACATACAAGTGGTATTATACAGTATATTTCTTTCTCTGACTTATTTCACGAAGCATAATATTCTCTAGGTCCATCGCAAATTTCACATTTGCCCTCGTCTTGTGCTTCTGATAGGGTGTAGCATGATGTCTGAGGATGAAGGAGGAGATGGGGGATGCAGGGCAGGGATGGCCTCTTTCTCTACCTCTGTGTTGGGCCAGCACATGTATTTTTTCTCTCTGATGACTCTCTTGATGAGAATCCCTCCTAGACTGCAGCACGAATACTCAATATCCATGCGTTAACAGACTAGGGATTGTTAGGAGGACAGGGGTGCCCTCGGACAGGCAGTCCTGCCATCTGTACACCGTTGAAAGCAGTGTGGGGAGGGAGGGCCCCAGGTAAGCAGGATGGTGCTAAGAGAGACCAGCGGGGGAGGGACTGAACCACCAAAGCAGGTGTTTTCAAAATGTAGTGTAAATTTGTTTTCAGGAAAGCTCTTCCCACAGGATGAATAAGAACCGGTACCCTGAGCTTCCTACTTGTTCTCTGCCCAGTTTCCTCTCTGTCTCCTCTCTGCATCCCTGTTCTTCACAGCTACAGAGTATATTTGTTAAAAATTTCAAGGTTCACACATTGTAAATCAGCTATACTTTAATAAAAATTTTTTTAAATTTCAAGTTTCACACTAACATTTCCCAAGTATTTCCTTTTAGTAAAAAAACAAAACAAACTTAACACTTCTGTGGAAGTCCCTGGTGGTCCAGTGGTTAGGACTCTGAACTCTCAAGGCCGAGGGCCCGGGTTCAGTCCTTGGTCGGGGAACTGAGATCCCACAAGCTGCATGGCACGGCCAAAAACAAAAACAAAGAAAACAAAACAAACAAACAAACAAAAAGAACTTCTGATTTTGAGAAGTTTCAGATAAGAAAAGTTGTCCCAAACAAAGAATGCCTGTATTCTTTCACCCAGATTCCCCCAAAGTTAATGTTGTACCACGTTTGTGTTATCACTGTCCCCTCTCTTCCCTCCCTCCCTCTCCCCTCTCCCCCGCTTCTCCCATATACATCTATATTTTTTCTGAGAGTAAGTCACAGACATAATGATACTTTACTCTTAAATATATCAGTGTGCATTACCTAAAAACAAGAACATTCTTTGCAAAATCACAGTACAAGGATCCAAATCAGACAATTACCACTGATGCAGTGCTGTTTACTCACCTATTCAAATTTTGTCAGTTGTCTCACAAATGTCCTTTGGAAATAAATTTCTGGTTCAAGATCTAATGCAGAATCACACGTTTAATGTAGTTGTCGTGTGACTTCAGTTTCCTTTAATCCGGAACAATTCCTTGGCCTTTTTTTGTCTTCGAAACCCTTGATATATTTGGAGATATAAGCCACTTACTTTGTAGAACATTCCTCCGTTTGGGTTTGTCTGATATTTCCTCATGATTAGGTTCAGAATATGCATTTTTAGCGAGAATACCAAAAATGATATTGTATTCTGCTTAGTACATCAAATCAGGAGGTACGTGATACCTAGTTTTGACTTTTACTGGGTTGTTTTTTTTTTTTTTTTTGCCATTCTGAAGGTTTTTTTGTTTTTGTTTTTGTTTTTGTTTTTGTTTTTGTTTTGGCGGTACGCGGGCCTCTCACTGCTGTGGCCTCTCCCATTGTGGAGCACAGGCTCCAGACGCGCAGGCCCAGCGGCCATGGCTCACGGGCCCAGCCGCTCCGCGGCACGTGGGATCCTCCCAAACCGGGGCACGAACCCACATCCCCTGCATCGGCAGGCGGACTCCCAACCACTGCACCACCAGGGAAGCCCCTGAAGGGTTTTTTTTAATGTAGTAAAAGTTATCAGTCTTTCTTTCATTGAACCTGGATTTTGAGACATAGCTAGAAAGCCTTTCCCTACACCAAGATTAAAGACAAATCCACCGATGTTTTCTTGCATAATTTCACTTTTTACACTTAGGCTTATGAAATTTCTAATGGCATGAACTGATGCTACTGTAAATATTAACTACATAAGAAATAAAACTGGATGTTCAGTATGATGTCAAATTTATAAAAATTAAATTTATATGTTAACTGGCAACCTCTGAAAGGTAAGAGTATGGACATTTTAATTTTCCTCTTTACTCTTTTTTATATATTCCAAGTTTACTCTGGTAACTACGTATTTCTTTTATAATCAGAAAGAAGCACAATGTTATTTTTAAACATTCCCCCAATAGTCTTCAGTGTCCCAAGAAATCATGAATATTAGCTGAAATGACTGATGTAGTCCAGGGATTTCTGTATAAGTGAGCTACTGTAAATGTCAAGCCAAGTACTTTGGTAGACTCAGAAAAGAATGGATAGAAATGGTTAAAATAATTCTGTTATGGTAGTGACAGATGTCAACGATGACATTCTTCTTTAAGAACATCCTGAGGGAGAAGTGGACCATGACCAGTGGGAGCCATTTATTGATACATAACCTATTTGGGAAGGAGTACAGTGAGGTGGTGAAGAGCGTGGATGCTAATGTCAAATAGACTTGGATTCAAATCCTAGTTAATTCACTTACTACTTGTGTCACCTTGAGCAAGTTAATTAGCCTCTCTCATATAGTTTATGTATAAAATAGAGATACTGGGCTTCCCTGGTGGCGCAGTGGTTGAGAGTCCGCCTGCTGATGCAGGGGACACGGGTTTGTGCCCTGGTCCGGGAAGATCCCATGTGCCGCGGAGTGGCTGGGCCCGTGAGCCATGGCCGCTGAGCCTGCACGTCTGGAGCCTGTGCTCCGCAACAGGAGAGGCCACAGCAGTGAGAGGCCCACGTACCGCAAAAAAAAAAAAAAAAAAAAAGAAGAAGAGATACTAACACCTCTGTCACAGAATTTATGTTTGAATTAGATCTTACAAAGAACATAAAGTACTTAATATAGTGCCAGGCACATGAGTGCTCAATAAATGCTCATTATTATTATTATTTTGACCCTTGCAGATAAGCCCAGCTTCTAACAAATAATTCATTCTAATTCCTTGAAGAGGATTCACCTCTTCTTTATTGATTTTTTTCTGTTCTTTTAGTTTCTAGTTTACCTCCTTGAAACCCATGCTTTATTTACTACTCTGTACCAAAATCTGTACAGAGCACTTTAAAATGAGAACTGACTCTATTTCAAACACGTGTATGAGTAGAAGACATAGCACTGGAAAGGTGATAAGACTATAGGAGATTCGTTGGGGTTAATTGCAGCAGGCAATTAGAGAAGTCTCTGATACTAGGAAGGTTAATATTCTGAAGTGAGAGACATCTGGTTTGTGCGTGTGTGTGCGCATGTGTGTGTTTTTCCTGTCTTCCCATTACAAATTCATGAAAACTGTCTTTGTTAACCAGTGGGTTTAGAAATTTTCATAAAAAGATTCCATCCACTGGATGAAATGGACTTCTTAAAATAGAAGAGAGCTCATTTCTGAGGACCCCTCATTGCACCTTTATTTTATGAGGTTGTAAAAACAGATGCTTGCTCGCTTATTTATATAATTGGGTGATGTGTAATGGGAGCGGTCTCTCTCATTAGTGCTCCCCTATAAACTATTTCAACGCCATTTTTAGAATAAAAATTTAGCTACCAGTCGACTCCAATTCTGATTTGGTTCAAAGACTCTTTTCAAAAAGGCATGCTTTTACTTATGTAGATTTAGCAGATGGCGTAATTGTAAACTCAGGGTTGCAGAACTAGAAGTCTCTTGGCAACATCACGCTGTTTATCCTTTGTATACAAAGCATAGAAACCAAACTGCAACTCAGAGTCACTGAAAGACTATCTCATTCGTGGCTATGGTTTAGCTCCATAATTATTGCACAGAACCTGTATAATCGTACCCAAGTGTGTAAGTGTCGTTACAACAAAAAAGTAGTACATAGCAGCACAAAGACTTTTTGTTATGTTAATATTCGACCTGCTAAGTAAACAGTATATTATGTTGATGTGTATCCTCTGTAAGAACATTAAGGATTTGAAGTTCAAAGGATTATAAAGATTTGTAGTAGAAACAGATATTTAGGTACAAGTGTTGAGACTAAGAGTTAATTAGCATGATTTATAAGGCATGTATTTAGCATTTGATTGATAAAATCTTCGTGCTTAAATTTCTTTTTTCTTTTCTTCTTTTTTCTTTTCCTTTGGAAGACCTAGTGATCAGTGGATTAATCCATAAACCCCGACCCTTAGAGAATCGAGAGCAACAAAAGTCATCAGACATCCTAGAGGAGTTAATTGTTAAGGAATAATACAAAGCCACAGCAAAATATTTAGAAATGGAGAATCATATGATATCACGGCAAGGAATTTTGTAATTAACAGTAGCTTATAGTTAAAATAGCAACAGAATATGACTGATCACGAGTTATTTTTTCCACCAATATGCATCTTAGTGTCACAGTACAGATTACGGCATTTATCTAAGCCAGTTTTTTCTCCCATAAACTCCCTCACCCCTCTGCACACCATCCTTCTCTACAGATTCAGGAATTGCCTGATTGTTAATGATTAATGAATCCAATGAAACATATCTTGGGTTTTACCAAATTTGAGACATGATAAGCCCCATTGAATAAAATGCCTTCATTCTTTCAGCAGTTTTTATTAAACATTGCCTATGTACTAGGCATGTGAATATAAAACTGAACCTTGACTTATCCAATAAGAAAATAGGCCTAAATGTCAAAGCTAAAATAGATACATTTATATATACACCCTGAGGTCAACCATGAGGTAATAAATAGAATGATAAAAATTGTTATACCCTTAATTTTCTTTGTTGATTCATCTTGACTGATCTATCATTGTTTTTCTGTAGTGTGAGCATTATTTGTAGCCTGATGTTAACTTGTCGTGGCCAAAGTCTTGAGTTCTTGACTTTTTAATAACTTCTTTGTAAACCTATGAAGAAGATGGCAGATTTGCTGTTGTTCTGTTTAGTTCTCATTGGTTTGGGTTTCTTTTTAAGCCACTGCCAGCAGCACCAGTAACCCTAAAGCATAGACAGAGGAAGGAGGATAAAAAGAAGAAATAACACAGAAAAGAGGCATAAGGGAAAATGAATAGGAAAGAAAAGAAAGAAACAGAAGTGATGGAAATTGAGACCAGAAATTATATCAAAGGCACCTTAGTGGTGGCCAGTCCCCTGTGTTGTAGGGGAAACAGTCAATAGGGAATAAAAAGATTCATTAGTGAAATCAAGTTTGCACCTAGACCAAGTCACTTAGTGTTTCAATAAAGGTAATTTCCTTCTCTGTGTGTGGGACCTGCTGAGAACTCATAAATAAAAGCCAAAGTGGCATTTTCTTTTGAAGAAGGAAAAATAAGTACTGCAGAAAGTACTTGGCAAGGAAAGAAGTTTGTTAAGCCTTATGAATGATATTATCAGGCTGCCAATAATAAGAGGGACTGGGGGGAAGGTAAAAATGGACCACATAATGGAAAAACTGATGCCAACATAATGACAATTTACATTTGCACAAGGCTAGCTATCAGGATGCAAGGCATTTTCGAGTACCTTATCTTACTTCAAAGTACTAAAAAATGATGCATCTTTAATATGGAAAGGACAAGGAGAGATTTTTTTTCTTGCTGTAGGTGAATCGCTGGGGGTCAGAAAATAAAAGGTGGGTCAAAAAGAAAAGACAGGAACTTCCCTGGTGGCGCAGTGGTTAAGAATCCGCCTGCCAATGCAGGGGACACGGGTTCAATCCCTGTTCTGGGAAGATTCCACATGCCACGGAGCAACTAAGCCCGTGCACCACAACTGGTGAGCCTGCACTTTAGAGCCCGTGAGCCACAACTGCTGAGCCTGCACATCTAGAGCCCGTGCTCCACAACGAGAAGCCACTGCAATAAGAAGCCTGCGCACCACAACAAAGAGTAGCCCCCACTCGCCGCAACAAGAGAAAGCCCGCATGCAGCAATGAAGACCCTATGCAACCAAATAAATTAAATAAATAAATAAATTTATTTAAAAAAAAAAAAAAGACAGGAGTCTCAAGCCTCTTAGATAGCCTCACCCACCAGAGGTAGAGAGCAGAAGCAAAAAGAACTACAATCCTACAGCCTGTGGAATAAAAACCACATCCACAGAAAGATAGACAAGATGAAAAGGCAGAGGGGTATGTACCAGATGAAGGAACAAGATACAACCCCAGAAAAACAACTAAATGAAGTCGAGATAGGCAGCCTTCCAGAAAAAGAATTCAGAATAATGATAGTGAAGATGATCCAAGACCTCGGAAAAAGAATGGAGGCAAAGATCGAGAAGATGCAAGAAAGGTTTAACAAAGACCTGGAAGAATTAAAGAACAAACAAACAGAGATGAATAATACGATAACTGAAATGAAAACTACACTAGAAGGAATCAATAGCAGAATAACTGAGGCAGAAGAACAGATAAGTGACCTGGAAGACAGAACGGTGGAATTCACTGCTGCAGAACAGAATAAAGAAAAAAAGAATGAAAAGAAATGAATACAGCCTAAGAGACCTCTGGGACAACATTAAACACAACAGCATTCACATTATAGGGGTCCCAGAAGGAGAAGAGAGAGAGAAAGGACCGAGAAAATATTTGAAGAGATTATAGTAAAAAACTTCCCTTACATGGGAAAGGAAATAGCCACCCAAGTCCAGGAAGCGCAGAGAGTCCCATACAGGATAAACCCAAGGAGAAACATGCCGAGACACATAATAATCAACTTAGCAAAAATTAAAGACAAAGAAAAATTATTGAAAGCTGCAAGGAAAAAATGACAAATAACATACAAGGGAACTCCCATAAGGTTAACAGTTGATTTCTCAGCACAAACTCTGCAAGCCAGAAGGGAGTGGCATGACATATTTAAGGAGATGAAAGGGAAGAACCTACAACCAAGATCACTCTACCCGGCAAGGATCTCATTCACATTTGTGGAGAAATCAAAAGCTTTACAGACAAGCAAAAGTTAAGAGAATTCAGCACCAACAAACCAGCCCTACAACAAATGCTAAAGGAACTTCTCGAAGTGGGAAACACAAGAGAAGAAAAGGACCTACAAAAACAAACCCAAAACAATTAAGAAAATGGCCATAGGAACATACATATTGATAATTACCTTAAACGTGAATGGATTAAATGCTCCAACCAAAACACACAGGCTCGCTGAGTGGATACAAAAACAAGACCCATCTGTATGCTGTCTACAAGAGACCCACTTCAGACCTAGGACACATACAGACTGAAAGTGAGGGGTTGGAAAAAGATATTCCATGCAAATGGAAATCAAAAGAAAGCTGGAGTAGCAATACTTATATCAGATAAAGTAGACTTTAAAATAAAGAATGTTACAAGAGACAAGAAAGGACACTACATAATGATCAAGGGATCAATCCAAGAAGAAGATGTGACAATTATAAATATATATGCACCCAATGTAGGAGCACCTCAATACATAAGGCAACTGCTAACAGCTTTTAAAGAGGAAATCGACAGTAACACAGTAATAGTGGGGGACTTTAACATCTCACTTACACCAATGGACAGATCACCCAAACAGAAAATTAATAAGGAAGCACAAGCTTTAAATGACACAATAGAGCAGATAGATTTAATAGGTATTTATAGGACATTCCATCCAAAAACAGCAGATTACACTTTCTTCTCAAGTGCGCAGAACATTCTCCAGGATAGATCACATCTTGGGTCACAAATCAAGCCTCAGTAAATTTAAGAAAATTGAAATCATATCAAGCATCTTTTCTGACCACAATGCTATGAGATTAGAAATCAATTACAGGGAAATAAACGTAAAAAACACAAACACATGGAGGCTAAACAATACGTTACTAAATAACCAAGAGATCACTGAAGAAATCAAAGAGGAAATAAAAAAATACCTAGAGACAAATGACCATGAAACCATGACAGTCCAAAACCTATGGGATGCAGCAAAAGCAGTTCTAAGAGGGAAGTTTATAGCTATAAAAGCCTACCTCAAGAAACAAGAAAAATCTCAAATAAACAATCTAACCTTACACCTAAAGGAACTAGAGAAAGAACAACAAACAAAACCCAAAGTTAGCAGAAGGAAAGAAATCATAAAGATCAGAGCAGAAATAAATGAAATAGAAACAAAGAAAACAATAGCAAAGATCAATAAAAAAGCTGATTCTTCGAGAAGATAAAAAAAATTGATAAACCATTAGCCAGACTCATCAAGAAAAAGAGGGAGAGGACTCAAATCAATAAAATTAGAAATGAAAAATGAGAAGTTACAACAGACACCACAGAAATACAAAGCATCCTAAGAGACTACTACAAGCAACTCTCTGCCAATAAAATGGACAACCTGGAAGAAATGGACAAATTCTTAGAAAGATATAACCTTCCAAGACTGAACCAAGAAGAAATAGAAAATATGAACAGACCAATCACAAGTAATGAAATTGAAACTGTGATTAAAAATCTTCCAACAAACAGAAGTCCAGGACCAGATGGCTTCACAGGTGAATTCTACCAAACATTTAGAGAAGAGCTAACACCCATCCTTCTCAAACTCTTCCAAAAAATTGCAGAGGCAGGAACTCTCCCAAACTCATTCTATGAGGCCGCCATCACCCTGACACCAAAACCAGACAAAGATACTACAAAAAAAGAAAATTACAGACCAATATCACCGATGAATATAGATGCAAAAATCCTCAACAAAATACTAGCAAACGGAATCCAACAACACATTAAAAGGATTATACACCATGATCAAGTTGGATTTATCCCAGGAATGCAAGGATTCTTCAGTACATGCATATCAATCAATGTGATACACCATATTAACAAATTGAAGAATAAAAACCATATGATCATCTCAATAGATACAGAAAAAGCTTTGACAAAATTCAACACCTGTTTATGATAAAAACTCTCCGGAAAGTGGGAATGGAGGGAACCTACCGCAACATAATAAAGGCCATATACGACAAACCCACAGCAAACATCATTCTCAATGGTGAAAAACTGAAAGCATTTCCTCTAAGATCAGGAACAAGACAAGGATGTCCGCTCTCACCATTATTATTCAACATAGTTTTGGAAGACCTAGCCACAGCAATCAGAGAAGGAAAAGAAATAAAAAGAATACAAATTGGAACAGAAGGAGTAAAACTGTTACTGTTTGCAGATGACAAGATAGTATATATAGAGAATCCTAAAGATGCCACCAGAAAACTACTAGAGCTAATCAATGAATTTGGTAAAGTTGCAGGATACAAAATTAATGCACAGAAATCTCTTGCATTCCTATACACTAACGATGAAAAACCTGAAAGAGAAATTAAGGAAACACTCCCATTTATGATTGCAACAAGAAGAATAAAGTACCTAGCCATAAACCTACCTAGGGAGGTAAAAGACCTGTAGTCAGAAAACTGTAAGACACTGATGAAAGTAATTAAAGATGTTACAAATGGATGGAGAGATATACCATGTTCTTGGATTAGAAGAATCAATATTGTGAAAGTGACTATACTACCCAAAGCAATCTACAGATTCAATGCAATCCCTATCAAATTACCAATGGCATTTTTTACAGAACCAGAACAAAAATTCTTACAATTTGTATGGAGACACAAAAGACCCCAAATAGCCAAAGCAGCCTTGAGGGAAAAAAATGGAACTGGAGGAATCAGACTCCCTGACTTCAGACTATACTACAAAGCTACAGTAATCAAGACAATATGGTACTGGCACAAAAACAGAAATATAGATCAATGGAACAGGATAGAAAGCCTAGAGATAAACCCACGCACCTATGGTCAACTAATCTATGACAAAGGAGGCAAGGATATACAATGGAGAAAAGACAGTCTCTTCAATAAGTGGTGCTGGGAAACTGGACAGCTACATGTAAAAGAATGAAATTAGAAGACTCCCTAACACCATACACAAAAATAAACTCAAAATAGATTAGAGACCTAAATGTAAGACTGGACTCTATAAACCTCTTAGAGGAAAACATAGGAAGAACACTCTTTGACATAAATCACAGCAAGATCTTTTTTGATCCACCTCGTAGAGTAATGGAAATAAAAACAAAAATAAACAAATGGGACCTAATGATACTTAAAAGCTTTTGCAAAGCAAAGGAAACTACGAACAAGACAAAAAGACAACCCTCAGAATGGGAGAAGATATTTGCAAACAAATCAATGGACAAAGGATTAATCTCCAAAATATATGAACAGCTCATGCAGCTCAATATTAGAAAAACTACCCAATCCAAAAATGGGCAGAAGACCTAAACAGACATCTCTCCAAAGAAGACATATATATAGCCAAGAAGCACATGAAAAGCTGCTCAACATCACTAATTATTAGAGAAATGCAAATCAAAACCACAATGAGGTATCACCTCACACCAGTTAGAATGGGCACCATCAGAAAATCTACAAACAACAAATGCTGGAGAGGGTGTGGAGAAAAGGGAACCCTCTTGTACTGTTGGTGGGAATGTAAATTGATACAGCCACTATGGAGAACAGTATGGAGGTTCCTTAAAAAACTAAAAATAGAATTACCATATGACCCAGGAACCCCACTGCTGGGCATATACCCAGAGAAAACCATAATTCAAAAAGACACGTGGGGCTTCCCTGGTGGCGCAGTGATTGAGAGTCCGCCCGCCGATGCAGGGGACACGGGTTCGTGGCCTGGTCCAGGAAGATCCCACATGTCGTGGAGTGGCTGGACCCCTGAGCCATGGCCACTGAGCCTGTGCATCCAGAGCCTGTGCTCCACAATGGGAGAGGCCACAACAGTGAGAGGCCCGCATACCGCAAAGAAAAAAAAAAAAAAGACACATGTGTCCCAATATTCATTGCAGCACTATTTAGAATAGCCAGGTCATGGAAGCAACCTAAATGCCCATCAACAGACGAATGGATAAAGAAGATGTGATACATATATACAATGGAATATTACTCAGCCATAAAAAGGAATGAAGTTGAGTTATTTGTAGAGACTTGGATGAATCTAGAGACTGTCATACAGAGTGAAGTAAGTCAGAAAGAGAAAAACAAATATCATATATTAACGCATATATGTGGAACCTAGAAAAATGGTACAGATGAACTGGTTTGCAGAGCAG
Organism: Orcinus orca; assembly: GCF_937001465.1. Lineage (NCBI taxonomy): Eukaryota > Metazoa > Chordata > Mammalia > Artiodactyla > Delphinidae > Orcinus > Orcinus orca. Next base: position 92,769,779 of record NC_064568.1, on the reverse strand, counting down.
AAATTGAGACATGGATGTAGAGAACAAATGTATCGACACCAACGGGGGAAAGCGGCGGGGGGTGGGGGTGTGCGATGAATTGGGAGATTGGGATTGACATGTATACACTGATGTGTATAAAATTGATGACTAATAAGAACCTGCTGTATAAAATAATAAAATAAAATACAAAAATTCAAAAAAAAAAGACAGGAGAGCCATCTGGAGGAGGATAGATTGTGGGAACATACAGTAGCTAAGCAAGCCTTCTGAAGAGAGATGCTATGGACTCTTGATGCTCACATCAGTGGGAGTAACATTAAAACATTTTTCAGTGATTCCAGTGCCAGAGATGAATGCCTTCAGACTCGGACCTTGCGAGGGCACCAGCAAGGTTAATTAATATAAGCTACATTGTGAAGGAAACGTATCTATTAAGAAATGAAAACTACAGGCTTGACTTTCAGTAACATCATTAAGAGAGCCAAAGATGAAGACTGTGATCCTATTCGTATTACGTAGAAATAGAATGGTTGTCAGGGGCGTTGGTGGAGTGTTCTCAGAAGGATTTAAATGTGACAGGACTGCAAAGGTAGGCAAGAATAACACAGTTGGGCTTCCCTGGTGGCGCTGTGGTTGAGAGTCCGCCTGCCGATGCAGGGGACGCGGGTTCATGCTCCAGTCCGGGAAGATCCCACATGCCGCGGAGCGGCTGGGCCCGTGAGCCATGGCCGCTGAGCCTGCACGTCCGGAGCCTGTGCTCCACACCGGGAGAGGCCACAGCAGTGAGAGGCCCGCGTACGGCAAAAAAAAAAAAAAAAAGAATAACACAGTTATTATTATTATTTTTTTGCTTTGGAATTGGGCCAAGATGGCCAACAAAAGCCAGACTTGCAACAGGCAGGAGCTGTAATGCACAGCTGTGCATCTTATTGCCTAGTGCAGTCCTTAATCTGTACATTTGCATCACCCAGGAAACTTTCAAAACTCCTGGGACCAATGGCTTGGGGTGGGCCCAGAATGTGGTGCTTTTGAAAGCTCCCAGGTGATTCAGTGGGCAGCCCAGGCTGAGAACCGCTGCCATGAAGTTTCAATAAAAATGTACACCAAGCCCTCAAATCCATTATCAAGCTGGGAAGGGTTAAAGCTTTCGAAACTGAAATCCCCATTCACTGTGAAAGAGAGTCCTAAAATATTCCTGAAAATAGAACATGTGTTCACTATAGGACTAAGATGATACCCAGGAAGCGTATGGAAATGAAGAGATATAATTGCTCAGTGTCACAGGTAAAGTCTCTTTCAATCCAGGTGTAGCTGAGAACATGTGTGTCAGACACCAGATGTCTTGGATATTCGGGGGAAAGTTCTGAGGCCAATACAAAAAGATGAGAATGAATACTGAAGGACTGAAAATGAAAATATTATGAGACAGTTAATACTTTTAACTAAGAAACAAAGAGCCAAAGGAAACAAAAAGGGGATAGTCAAAAAAAAAGGATGTTAATGTCAGCAGATACTACAATATGATGAATCCAATCAGACATGTGAACACCATTTCTTCATTCATTTAAAAAAAACTTTAAGTGAAATATTATGAGAAAAAACAGAACAATAAAAGTGAGAATACTTAAAAACAAGGCTCCTTGTGTAGACCAATATTATATATAAATACAAGGGAATTTTAGACATAGATCTGTCCCTGTCTTAGCCAGGTTGTTATCTTTAATTCAGTTATCATTTAGAGTGAAATATAATAAAGGATGCTGAAAAGGGGACTCGCCTATGAGCTAGTCTCTTCCTAGAAATCCACAGCAGTATCTGTATCCACAGGGCCCCCTATCGTCTTTTTTCTTAATTTTTTTCATCATCTGCTTTTTAGCCAGTACTACAGGCATTCCATAGCCCCTCTGGGTAACCTGCCTGCAAGCACATTCGCGCTAATAGATGTTACGCTCACTCAGAAAGAATTATAATGATATGTAAGTAAGACGATGTTAAGAAGCTAAATTATCAGACTAAGTGAATCTTCCAGTATATTTTAAAACATTCTACTGAGACTCCAGTGGCTGTATTATAAATGTGTATTAGTTTTGTATACACATGTAAATACATGTGTGGATTGGTACAGATCTCTTAAAAGAGATGGGAGTGGCTCTCATTTATCCACATAGGTATTAACCACTTTAGGTGTTTTTCATCCAAACTCATTTCTCCCGTTCTGGGTTTCCCTACACAAGACTCTCAATCCTCTATTGATCCCTTCTGTCTCTAGTCTAAGTTGATTCCCTTTTCCAGGCAACCTCTGTCCTTGATAACCTTCAGTGCAGTTTGGGAGTTTGTTGACAATGGATCAGAGTCAGTAACATTATTTGCTGAACCTCATGGGGAGTCTTTTAAGGAGGAGGAAGTTGACCAGGGTAAAGACAAAAGAATGGCAGTTAACGCTCAGAGTGACCATCTTAGGAGGTCTTGACGGTGGCAGAGCTGGAGTGACCGATCTGTTGTGAGAAACTTCGGCTTATTCTATGCACAAGACTCCTATTAAGAGAACATAGCCAGGGTAGGTTTATCTGTCTGTCAATAATTAACTAGGAAAGCTCTGAGGAAGACAGGCAGATGCAAGAAGTAATGTATACAAGCAGGTTGGCTAGAAACGAGATCCCCTTCTTATCACAGCATCTTTGGTTCCATCCCCTGCTGGTGTTCTTAAAGAGAATAATTGAACTATTAACTTCTATAGGTTTTAAAGTTAATGTTTTTTTTACAGTTTCTATGGGTAGTACCTCTCTACGTATAATGTGATCATATAATGCTATCATTTTTTAAGTGCCAACAATTGGTAACTCCTGACTTTATAAAATCCGGTGGTAAAGAATACAGATAGCTTTCCTCAGGTCTTTCAGTGCTTTTCTTTAAAGTGTCAAACTCAAGAAAGGACAAGGGCTGCACAGGTAGGATTAACTTCCACAAGGGAAAGGAAGTACATGATTTCTTATGCATCATTTTGGGATAAAGCCACAGGAAGAGGTCAGCCAAACCAGAAAGCCCAAGCTCTCTTGAAACTGTTGATCTCATGATTTAAATCAAGGCTCAGACTCCTGTGTAAGCCTGAGGGAGACTTGCTTTATTGGATCTTAGATGACTGTTCCATTCTCTGTTAGCCGTCTATGAGTGAACTTCCCCCCAAAACTGTTTCATCCTAATTTCACAGTATCTCTAGTTGAGCCTCCACAGCAAGCATGTCCCGTCTTTTTAGCAGATGGCTTTTGTCAGCAGGGAGCCTAAAAGCCAATTGTCACAAAAGATGACACAAGGATGGGGGAGGGGGAACTTGCTTTGACAAACATCTCCCAGTTTTCCTGTAGTGAAAAGTTTCTCATCACATAAAAGTGTCTGAAGGCTGCAACTGAACCAGAACTTTAATAAATGTTTATCCTTTAGAAGGATTCTTTCCAAGGATCATAGGTTTTAAAGCTGGAAGGAACCCTAGCCGTCCTCAGCAAGTTGCAGAGGAGCGCTATATGGTATAATTTTGAGAAAAGTGAGTCCAAAGAGAAGTGCTTTGTGTCAGGTCACACAGTGGGTATTAGCAGTAGACCCGGGGTTAAACAGAGCCCAGGCCTCCTGCCTGCTGGCCCCTGGGATTCTGAGTCTCATTTCTCCCCTTCGTTACAAAAGCTGTATTTGGTTGTGATTCTGTGTGCTGTCATTGAAAAAGGTCACTGCTTTCACTGAATAAGTAATTACCATTTATTGAGTGGCTACTGTATACTTTCCTCTTTATTTTTTTCATTTCAAACAAGCTTTTATTTTCAATGTGAACAATACTGTTATCTCTAAAAGGTAAGAGTAAAGTCAGATGTCAGTTAGTATCATTTTGGGGTGTTGAACTTTGAAACAAAATTGGTATTTTGGGCTAATGAAGACTAGAATATCCATGAAGGGCAAATGCGTCTTTCTTTTGCCGTCCATTTCTTTTATGCCTTCCAACTGTGTTCTCCAGAGCTGCCCTCTGCTGAGACCGTATCCATTTTAAGTCCTTCTGGTTTTTCATTCCCATCCTCGTCATCATCGTTTTCATATTGATATTCACTCTCTTCTTTAGAACCATACAGACTTTGGGATCATAAGTTGGCGGAAAAAGTATCCCAATTTAAAATCAGCAGCAGAATCTAGTACCCTGCCCTCAGGAGGATCGTCCCCCTCTTCCTCTTGGTCCACATAATTCTCATCCTCTCCCTCATCTCTCCTTCTCCTCGTCCAACTCTCTCCTCCTCTTCTTCTGCCTCTTCCCGCTCTCCTACCGGCTGTACATCCCAGTACTCCTTGACTATGGGCTGGGCGCCCTCCTGCCCACCCTCCTTTGCCCGAAGAGTTCGCACTACCACCTGGAAATCCCTAGGGGCTGCGTCTCGGCCGATCCTGGTACGCCATTCGGCAGGCACTGATCCAGGGTCGTGGCCCATCCCACTACCTGCTCTGTTCTGACCACTGGTGGCTGGGCCTCGCTTCTCTGTGCCAGACGTGGCAGGAGAGATGCACCAGTCAGTGCCTCAACCGGAGAAGTGATCTGCCTGCTAGACCAAGTTGGCAAAGATGTTCCTCTTTTTTTTCTAAAAAAAATCCTGTGAAATAAAACCTATTTTATAAATGAGGAAGGGAAGGCTTACGGAGTTTAAGAATTCATGCAAAGTCACACCATGACCAAGCCAGGATTCAAACCCAGGGCTGTATGTGTCTGGATCTGGTACCCTTTCCTGCTATGCTGACCTGTCTGTCTTTGTGTGATTTATTTTCTCAGTAACTACAGTATTGCAATCTGAAGAGACCGTCTTTTCGATATGACAATGGATATCAATAGCTCCTTTGTCTTTAAAAGTCTTTAGAGAAATTATCTAGAATAATACAGGAGTACCTAGTTGGAGATACTGTGGGTTCGGTTCCAGGCCACTGCAATAAAGCAAATATCACGATAAATCGAGTCACACGAATTTTTTGGTTTCCCAGCGCATATAGAAGTTATGTTTACACTATAGTGTAGCCTGTTAAGTGTCCAATAGTATTATGTCTAATAAAACAATGTTCAGATCTTAATTTAAACATACTTAGATTGCTAAAAAATGCTAACCATCATCTGAGCCTTCATCGAGTCATTATTGGTTTGCAATAGTAGCATCAAAGATCACTGATCACCATAACAAATATAATAATAATGAAAAAATTTGAAATACTGCAAGAATTACCAAAATGTGACACAGAGACATAAAGTGAGCAAACACTGTTGGAAAAATGGCGCCTACCTGCGACTTGGTCGACGCAGGGTTGCCACAGATTTTTAATTTGTAAAACAAAGAAAACCAAAATATCTGTGAAGCACAATAAAATGAGGTCTGCCTGTTTTGGTTCATTTTATAATGAAGGCTTGGTGTTCATTAAGACAGTTTAATAACTCTTTATAAATACTTTATATACTGACCTGGAAAGATGTCCATATTAAATTAAATGAAGAAAGTAAATTGCAAAACAGTGTATATGGTATAATCCCATTGATTGGTTGAACATGACAGGTGCACTGTTAATATATGTGTATATAGATATATGTGCACAGAGAATGTCTGGAAGGACACACACCAGACTCTTTCAAATGGTTCATGCTGATGAGTGGGATTGGGGGCCAGCTGGTTAAACAGAGAATTAGGGGACTATTTCTGTATCATTTTAATTTTTTTATAACCAAGGTATATTATTTTAAAAAACCAATTTTAAAAAATTAAACTTTATAAATCCTTTACAACAGTTTAACCTTTTTTAATAACTAGAAATTATAATCAAAGTCATTATCACTGCTCTAAACATATAAATGGTAGTCAATCAGGAAATAGTATGGGGTTTTTTTCTATTGTCATGAAAACATTTGTAAAGTACTGACAGCAAAGACCAGTGTTAATTCTCTCTTTCACCAGACCAAAAGTCCTAAAACTAATCTCGACCCCAAATGAAAGTCATTTGTAGCTTATGGAATATTATAAAATCATGGGGTTTAACTTTTTACCTTGAACTACAAATGCATCATTCATTCGCCACCTTCTCCCATCTTTTATTTGTTCTCCAGGTTTTTTTTTTTACTTCTCAAGAGCCCTCCTCCATCACTGCATGTTTCTTTCATGTTTTTTTGATAATAGCCTGTTTTTTCCTAGACATCTAATAGATATTTTTTCTTTAGGAATTAGTTCTGTTGTTACCAGGCATAAAGTCTTTAGGGATGAGTTCAGCTGTTACCAGTTTTCACGTAATTATTTTTACAAATCTATCCAAAAATCTATTTAGATTTTTAGGACTAAAACCTTAAACAATGTTTATTCTCTCTCTCTTATCTTTCTCCTCTGCTAATAAATACATTTGTTTCTGCATTTTAAAAAGTGTCTTTCTGCACGTAAGCATGACTGAGAAGCTGCTGAGAAAGCCACCAGCCAGGCTGAAAAAACTTAAAATCAAAAAGGAAATAAAAGATTTCCTGATGAAGGACATAGAAGAGAAGATGCAGGCAGTGGAGGAGTGCAGGAAGGTAGCCCAGGTCTCGCGTGAGGGGCGCTGCCTCTGAAACGCGCGCATCCTCTCCAGTCGCCAGCTTAATGACCAATTGCGTGGATTGTATTAATTCTTTTAGTGATCTCTATGCTTCCTATGCTGTATGTTTAGTTTTTTTAAGTTCTCTTTGTGTGGTGAAGAAATGCAGCACTATCTTGAAGTTGGTTGAATTACAGTTTCATCCCTGTAGCCTAAGGAAGCAATATCCACTTCTGAGAATTAAGTATGGTGTTTTTTTCCTATTAAAAAAAAGAGAAACTTCAGTTGGGGCCAGGGGTGGCAGGAGGTCCCAGGTGGAGGATGGGAGATGAGAGGAGGCCGTGCAGACCCTCAGACAACTTCTACAACATTTACACACACATGGTGCCCATAAACCCTCTGTCTGCCCTTCTGCCGGAACCAGCCTTCACAGCTCTGGTCTGACAGCCTTTACTTCGGTGTCTCTACTTGGCCTCTCAGAGAGCAAGGACAGACCACAGCCCTGTGAGGGAATGTCTGGAGGGTGTCTGGAGGGTGTCTGGAGGGTATGGGGTGGGGGCTGGCGGCTGGCTCTGTCTTCTTCAACAGTAATTCCTCAACCTCTGCTTGTCGAATGATTGCATAATGAAATAGGGAAGCCAGGAATGTTCATTACAGGCAGTAGTTATGAGAACTTGGAGAAAGTCACTTGGACTCGTTTTCACTCTTTAATACTGCTTTTCAGACTAAAGAAGAAGAAATGAGAAAAAGGCTGCGGAGTGACCGACTTCTGCCCCCAGCCCATCATTCAGATTCAGCTGAAGCAGGTGGGAAGGAGGCTCCGTTTGCAGAAGGACTTAAAACTGTGAGTTGTGCCGCGTTTGAACCCTCTGACCTGCCAGAAGGAAAGCTGTTGAAATGATAGAATGATAGAAATTACAGGTACGAAGGTATCGGGGTCGTGGAGTCAGACATGTCTTACAACCAAGCAGATGACGTATTCTAATGAGCCGTTTTATGTGAATTTCGTGAAAAGGCATCCTTTCCCCCAGGTGTGACTTTCTTAGTATGTCTCATGTTTTCTTTGACTGTCTGACCCACTGGGATGTGCCTTGGGTTTAGGAATGACTGTGAGAGCTGCCTGGGCTGGAGCTTAGCTGAGTAAACCAAATGACTATGTTAGCTTAAAAAAAAGAAGAGGAAGATTTGACTAGCTTTGGTTTTATAAAGTTGTCATTCTCCTTCAGTGTGGCTTCCAACAAGTGAAAATGTCTTTCATTGATGAGCACCTTTCAGCTTCCATTAATGTATTTGTGCCAAATGAAATCCTTCTTTTTGGTTCCTGCCTCTTGGCTGTGTCTGCCCTCTGAGGGTCCTTTAAGACAAATTGTATGGATTTGTGTTAAGTATTTTAATGATCTGTATGCTTCTTATGCTCTATGTTTAGGTGTGTTTTTTTTCTAATTCTCTTTGTGTTGTGTTGTGATTAAAGCAATATCCTGAAGTTGGTTGAATTATAGCTTCATCCATATAGCCTAAGGAAGCAAAATCCACTTCTCAGAATTAAATGAAGTATGGAGTTTTCTTCATATGAAAAATGAAAAAGTTATCAGGTCTTATGAATCTTCATTCTGTGAAGATCTCTTGCATCCCTTTTCATACTTTCCCCTGTCATTACCTGTTCAGACCACCCGACCATTTTTCAGTTATATGACTACAACAGTCTTCTTAGTATTTATCCAACGGTCTTCTTTTTTATTTTTTGATATTTATTTCTTTATTTGGCTGCGCCGGGTCTTAGTTGTGGCATGCGGGATCTTCATTGTGGCATGTGGAATCTAGTTCCCTGACCAAGGATTGAACCCCAGGCCCCCTGCATTGGGAACGCAGAGTCTTAACTGCTGGACCACCAGGGAAGTCCCTATTCAATGGTCTTCTGCTGAAACCCTTTGTTGGCTCCCTTTTATGGTCAAGGTAAAGTCCAGCCGCCTTCTTCTGGCTGGTAAGACTCTCAGCTTTCATAACTCACTCCTGATGACCTTCTAGCTCGTCACACTCAGCACATTCCCTAGCCTCTGCGTCTTTGCATATGCTGTTCCCTCCTTCCCCTCTCCCCGTCTCACTGCTTTACTTGCCTGATGCCTTCTTGTTTCTCACGTCTCCACTCAGACAGCACTTCCTCTGAAGCCCCTGGTCTGGGTTGGTGGCCGTCTCTCATAGTTGCCTTTTGGCAGCCCGGATTACTCAGTGTCGCACTTGCCACCCTCTTTTGGAATTACCGGGTGCATGTCCATCTTTACCGCTAGATGTGTCCATTCTAACAGGACGGAGGATGGGTCCGTCTTGATCACGGCTGCAGTTTTGTACCTTGGAAAGTGAATGGCACATGATACATGGTGTGTAGATGTTTCTTCTGTGGATAAATCAGTATACCCATATATCCTCCAGAAGCTGGAGGACAGCCCCAGGAGATGGCTTGTTTCCCTGGGAACCCATGGCAGTGCTGATTTGAGCAGAAGACCACTGGGCACTTCCTGTTTGTACATTCCCTTTGGGATGTTGCAAATGGACACCTCATCTTCCTATAGCTTGTAGGACTGAGAACTCCTGCAGCAGTGAGATATGATGATGGTGGTGGAGGAGGGGGCTTCTTTCCTAACTCATTCCAGAACCAAAACCTTTAAGAACCAGTCTACTTCTTACAGCGGTACCTTGGAAAGTCCTTTAGGCTCCCTGGACCTCTTTTACCTTACAGTAAGTCCACTGCATACGAACCTTCTAGTTGAGAGCTTTCAAAGATGTGAACATGCGTTCCATCAGTGTCAGGCGTGAGTGACATTGCAGCTTGCCCTCTGTCTCCTGTTGCCGACGATCCTTCAGCTCTACCGTCTCCCACCTCCTCTCCCTCCTCCAGCCGGTAACTCTTCTTGCCTGTTCACTCAGTGCCAGCCCCTGTATGCCAGCTGTTGTACTGTACTTCTCAAGGTACTGTACTGTAAGATTAAAAATGTTTTCTTTACTTTTTGTTTGTTTTTTATGGATTACTTGTGTGAAAAGTATTATAAACCTAGTTCAGTACAGTACTATTTAGCCGATTGTGTTAGTTGGGTACCTAGGCTAACTTTGTTGGACTTAACGAACAAATTGGACTTACCAATGCGCTCTCGGAACAGAACTCGTTCATATGTAGGGGACATACTGTATATGTTAATTTGGGATCGCCATTTTCCCAGAGTTATACCAAATGAAATAATGCTTAAAAGTACTGTGCAAACTAGAATATGCCGCAATATTTATAGCATATTATTTATATAAAATCCTACGTGGGCAACATGATGTTTTTCGTCTGTCCGTTGCTTTTTCTATGGAGATGATCTCGTGGTGGCATGTGCCAATCTTATGAAATATTAGATCAGCTGATGAGTTACTAGTACAAAATGATTGTACTGGGACACTTAGGAAAAGTTGGACTATCATTCAGATCTCTGCAAATAATAAAATTTAAATGACCCAAAGTACATTCAGTTCAAATTTTAGTAATTCTTGTAAGTTAAATCAATCCTCAAACTTGCTAAATACCCAAATAACACTTTCTCTTGAAATCTCATGCTCTTGCCTATGCTATTTATAGTGGCTTGGAAGACATGTTTATTGAGTTAAAATATATACAATATAGATGTGAGCATTATCACTGATACCCTGGCTTGAAAACCTCTCTCTCTATATATATAGAGTGAAACATGCCAAGTAGTAACACACCCTAAAGATAAGCCATATATTTTCTTAGCAAGACCATCCATTTTAACAGGATGGAGGGACAATGCGTTACCTGGATTCTGGGAACTGCCCTAAAACTCTAGGCGTGTTACTACTCGTAAAACCTTCTCAGGGTTTAGGGGTGAAGAGGAGGCTCAGAGACTGTAGGCACTTCCCACGTTCCCAGAGCCACTAGCATCAACTGGGCAGGAGGCTTGTTTTTGAATCTGCTGTGCCTCTAATGAGCCATTAACCCCATCTCTGCAAAATTTAAAAAACGAACAAACAAAACAAAACAAAACCAACAACTTCAAATGTAAATGTGACTTTTTTCCATGATCAACTTTCTTTCTTTTTTAAAGATGATTCACACTGAATGTTAAAGGATTGAGATTTCTAAAATATTTCCTCTGGGAATAATGTTAATGTTATCTATTGAACTAACATAATTGGTTTTCTCATTCTTAAAGTTTTGAACATCACCAGCGTACTTCAATTAAAACCAAACCACAACCTTCAGGAAAGTTATGAGTCAGAAGAAGGGATTAGATAGACATCTTTGTAAGCATTTTAATTGAGGGCGGCTGAAAACATGCCTGTATTGATCTCCTTGTGAAAGATGGCCTTGCTGTGTCTAATAAAAGGTACTTTGATATCTAGTAAAAATCCCCCAGTTTTTCTGGGGGAAAAAAACTTACAGATAACATATTTATTTAAAATAATATTTAAAAGGTGTATTTAAAAATATTTCACATATATTTAAAAGATACACAATGTAAGATTCTTATGTTAACAAAAGAAATTTTACAATCACAAGGACAAAAATAGAATTTATTATAGGGTGTTGGTATAGTGGCTCCCAGTAATTTATGACTGTGCCTATTTCTGTCTTTGTTATTTCATTATCAGTAAATAGCTCGTATTTGAAGGAGTAATTATTACAGTAAATGCTGCATTCTAAAGATACATAATGCTACGGTGTGTCAGCAGATAGATCACTTTTGCACCCATATAACCTGTGTATACAGCGCCTTCCTATAGGATGGTGGAATTTTTGTCTCAGGAGATCGATAAAGGGCATTATTTTAAAATAAACAGTGGGAGATGACCCTTACGGTCTCTCTGTGTCACTTGTATTTGCTTCTTAAAAATAATAGCCACCTCTTTGTTTTTATTTTTCTAAAGCCCGTAAGTAATATGTTATAGGAAATATGCACTGAAAAACATAATCAAAAAACACCAAGAATCCAACATTTTCCCCTCCTACCAAGAAAACTACTGGGAGCATTTTGCAGGTCCTGTAGCTTGTCCCTCCCATAAATGGACTAATACAACATAAACTGGTTTGTAACTTGCTTTTTTCACTCAGAAGTACAATATCTTTTCATGTAAATAAATCTGCTCCCACAGGATCATTCTTTTTTGTTTGTTTTTGTTTTTGTTTTTTCCGGTACGCGGGCCTCTCACCGCCGAGGCCCCTCCCGCCGCAGAGCACAGGCCCCGGATGCGCAGGCCCAGCGGCCACGGCCCACGGGCCCAGCCGCCCCGCGGCATGCGGGATCCTCCCGGACCGGGGCACGAACCCACGTCCCCTGCATCGGCAGGCGGACTCCCAGCCACTGCGCCACCAGGGAAGCCCCCCAGTGTCATTCTTGATGTAACATTGTTTAGTTTCCCTGTTATGTGTTTAGGGATTCTCATCCTTAAAGCCAGTCATAACACATTTCTGTTTCTGTTTTTTATAAGTTGGTGAGTAAAATAATTTGAACACTCCCCGTTTAACAACAGTCTTGAACCCCCGGGAAGTCAGACAGCTGCCATGCTTGCTTGTCCAGGACCCCGCTTTCCATTGCCCTTATTCTTGGTCCCCGTCCCTCAGAGGACAAATGACCAGTCTTGCAAATTCACCTCCAGACTCTTCTGTTCAGGAAACTGTATTCACCTCATCACAGTTTGTATTCAGCACACTGAGATCTCAAGTATGCTTCAAAAGCCCACATGATAAAATTATTTTTTTAACATCTTTATTGGAGTATAATTGCTTTACAGTGGTGTGTTAGTTTTTGCTTTATAACAAAGTGAATCAGTTATATCTGAGTTAGTTTTTCATTGATCAGGAATAAAGGCTACTTACATTTGCAAAGTGTTATTGACAGAAAAGCGTTTGCAGTTAAGGATCCGTAACCTTTTCTCTTGTCATTTAGAAACAAGAAATTACTGTCAGAAAAATTAAGCGATCAGCTATTTTGAGCACCAAATGCAGTCATTCTAAACATCAGGATCATGAAAGCAGTGATTCAGTTCCTAGTCATTTCTAGTAATTGAAACATACATTTCCTCTCTGTGTAATACAGTTCAATTCCTGAACCAACCGTATCGCTTAAAAAGGTGTATGACAAATAAAAGGTATATGACACTTCATGCTTTTTCCTCTTAAGGAGGAACTAGCAGTGTTCACTTGTTAAAGGAGAGAAAGACTGTACAGAGGATTTTAGCCCTTAACCAGCCCTGTGGGATTGGCCTGTGCCGGTGGTTCTCAGCGTGTGGCCCCCCCCACTGGCAGCATCAGCATCACTTGGGAACATGTAATAAATGCAGGTTCTCAGCCCCACCCCAGACCTTCTGTATCAAATCACGGGGCTGAGCAATCTGAATTTAACAAGCCCTCCAGGTGATGCCCACTCGGGTTTGCCCTGTGTGTTCGTTCACTCCGTAAGCCTATCCAGCCATGCCCACAGTAAGCTGCCCATTTATGACTAGTAGGCCACTTTCCAGCAAGTTCAAGTACCCATGCACCCAAGGGTCAAGTTGAATATTTACCGAGAGTCAGTTATGTCTCTTCTAAAACATATTAACACCATTTGTATTGATGTATGGTCAGGCCATTCAAGATGGCTGTACTCTTGCTCGCTGTACATCCTCTGCTTGACCAGTCTCTGCTTCACTCATGACTATCCATTTCTCTTAATTATAAGGCTTAATCAGCTGCCTACCTGCTTGCCCCCTGCCCTACTCGCTGGTTTCCGTGGTAACTGATGAGTCAACCTGATGTCAATTCCCCATATAAATGGTAGCCTCCTTCTCTTGCGAGTACTGAAGATTGCAGCTGTGTCCTGCCTGCTGTCTGCTGTGCATGGCAGGATGTCAGTCCAGGACCTTTTGCTTCAGATGCGTAAGATCCCCTATCTGATAGCCGTTGATGTCTCTGTCACTGTCTGCGGGCTCTTTCTTTCTTTGGTCTAGAGGCTGGGCAACTACAAGGCTTGCAAGCCTGTGGGGTGCAGCCCAACAACTGGCTGTTACATTTAATTTTGAAATGCTTTTTGAGAAAATGTGCTCTATAAAGGAATAGACAAGATTGTAAAAAAAAAAATCTTGGAAGCTTCTAGACTCACATGGTTTCATAAAATGTACAAATTTCACCCTCCAATTCAAGGAAACTAAACCTGCAGTTGTAGATAATGCATTACGAATGTGGTTTTTCTAAGAATCCTGACCATGCCTTGGTGTTACATCACAGTACATTCAGGTGAAAGTATATATAAATGTTTTAAGTTCAAACAAAATATTTAGGGTATATATGCACTGTTTTTTAAGACTCCCTGTCTAATTGACTATTTTTATTAACTAATAACCTTCCACACGATTCATCTATTGTATTTTTAAGACATTTTCTAACACAATCTTTAGTATACTGACCCCAAAATGTTTAACATTTAAAATTTTTTTTTGGCGGTACGTGGGCCTCTCACTGTTGTGGCCTCTCCCGTCGTGGAGCACAGGCTCCGGACGCGCAGGCTCAGCGGCCATGGCCCACAGGCCCAGCTGCTCCGCAGCATGTGGGATCTTCCCGGACCGGGGCACGAACCCGCGTCCCCTGCATCGGCAGGCGGACTCTCAACCACTGCACCACCAGGGAAGCCCTAACATTTTAAATTTAAAATGAGTTTTTTTCTCACATGCCATTCAAAATTGCATTTTTTTTTAAACCACTTAAGGGGTTTACAGTTTTTAAAAAGTTGGAAGATGCTACTATTTATTTAACCAATGCCTGTTTGTTGGAGGTTTTGGTTATTTTCAGTTTATCAGTAAGTTATTGTAAACAGTTCTACAGTCATCACCAAAATGCCAGCTTATTAGTCTTAAATTTCACCTCCTAAATTCTATAAAATGGACATTTCCATTTTGGATCTTGTGTCTAGCATTGCAGAGAAGTTGATGATGCAGAGAATTGCTATTTCCACAGGAATATGGTGACAATGAGCGATTGCCAGATTAGCCCAGAATACTTGGAACCATTTAATTCTTCAAGGAGGGACTGTTTATCCCTTTGTCCTTCCAGACTTGTTGAAATCTGTGCAGCTTGAATGTGGGAAACCCACACCAGAAAAAAACAAGTAATTACCAGCTGCAGCCGAGGTGGAGAAATTCATCTGGACCTTCGTCCTCAGCCCAAGGTGAACAGCTGCTGGCCCGCCAGTCAGGTGCTAGAACTCGCTGTAATATGGAAGTTGTAGGTTAAATGTGGTCCAGTCATTGGCAATTTTGTGTCACTCAGTCTAATAAAAGCCTGCTCTTTCATATGATCAAGGAGCATTTCAGGGCCTGCCTAGACAGCACTTCCCCAGGCCAGTGTGAGGCCAGCCTCAGTGGGGGACTCAGGACCCTAACAGTGACCACACCCCCCAACTTCCCAACCACCAGGCGGCTTGAGCCCTCCCAGGGGTGGCGACTTCATGAAGTGTTTCTCCCCATCTCCCACATTGCTTCAACAACATCAGTGAATATTCTTCCATTTGTTTTTCTCCTTCCTTTGGTCTTTTTAAAAATTTGTTTTATTGAAGTGTAGTTGATTTACAATGTTGTGTTAATTTCTGCTGTACAGCAAAGTGATTCAGTTATACATATATGTGCATTGTTTTTTAGACTTTCCCATAATGGTTTATCACAGGATATTGAATATAGTTCCCTGTGCTATGCAGTAGGACCTTGTTGTTTATCCATGCTATATATGATAGTTTGCATCTGCTAATCCCAAATCCTTCCCATGGTCTTAAAATGAAAGTTTTGGAATGATTTTAGTCACTACACTGTCACTCCAATTCCCAGTTTTTCTGAGATTACATGCATACACAAACATACACACACACACACACACACACACACACACACACACACACACGGTCTCAAAATGGTTACGGTGTTTTTCTCTTCTGACCCGTTGATGGGGTGAATATACAGCATCTTTGCCAATACTGAACAACACTGTCACTCCCAGAATTAAACCCTCAACCAAGTCATTTTATCAGTTAGGATGCTTTCACGTAAAAATAATTAAGAGCTCAACTTGCACCAATATAAGCAATAAAGAAATAAAGAAATGTACTGATGTATATAATCAGAAATAAAAGGCAAGGCGAGCCCATGGTATTTGGATCCAGTGCTCAGCAGTCATCCTGGATCCAGGTTTTCCGGCTCTCATTCTTCTACCCACATCATTAGCTTCCTTCTAAGGCAGGTATTCCTCGTGGTCATGGGATGGTTTTAAGTAGCAGCTGGGGCTACATGCTCACTTACCTTCGGCAGAAGAGAGTCATTTCAGGAAGCGCTCCCATAAAAGCAAGGGGGAAGTTTCCTAAAGAACCCTGAAAGCATCCCTTTGCATTCCATATGCCTAGATCATGTCCATGCCAATTCCTGAGCCAGCCGCTGTCAAGGGAACGGGAGTTACCTTTGGGACAGTCAAATCCCCCCCCCCTTGGAGTTGGGGACAGAATTGTTTTCTTGGAGGCAAGTTGGAAAGGGGTGGATACCTGAATAAAATTGGGTTCCATTCAGAAAAGAGGAGGGCAAATGGGTGGGTGCTGTACAATGTAAACCACAGTTGTGAGGTGTTATTATTTTAATATGATGCTGGACTCATTTTGCTAATATCATATGTTGAATTTTTCATACTGTTGTGTAGTTTTCTGCGTTATGGCTATTTCACATAAGAAAGCTATTTTAAGATTCTCTACCAAAAACCTAGAATCGTGCGGCGCATCTTCCTCCCAAGCTGCTGTCTGACTGTCTCCTGCTATTCATCACTAAGGGATTTGAATAACTTGCTTTCGTCTTGGCTGCATTTGAGAAAGCTACGTTAGCGAACTTTAGACCATCCTTTCAATTCACCAGTATCTAATTTATTCATGCTCTGGTCTTTGGGCAGTTTATTTTCAATACCAAGTCATTTTATTAGATATTCTTTTTTTTTAATTAAACTTTTATTTTTCAGTCGTAAGAAATAACATAGAGAGATCCATGTGCCCTTTACCTAGGGGTAACATCTTGCAAAACTGTAGTACAATATCACAACTAGGATATTAATTAACGTCAATTCGATCAAGATCTGGGATATTTCCATCACCACAAGGATGCTTCATGGTGCCCTTTTAAAATTGTTTTAAAATTTTTAAATTGTGGGTTTAAAAACCACATGACATGAACCATCTTAACATTTTTAAGTGTACAGTTTGGTAATAAGTATATTCATATTGTACAACTAACTTTTTTCTTAACTAAAGTATAGTTGATTTACGCTACTATATTAGTTTCAGGTGTACAACACAGTGATTCAATATATTTATAGATTGTGCTCCATTCAAAGTTATTACAAAAAAATGGCTGTATTTCCCTGTGCTGTACACACACATATGTAAAATAGATGTGCTTGTTGCTTATCTATTTTATACATAGTAGTTTGTATCTCTTAATCCCAGACCCCTATTTTGCCCCTCCCCCCTTCCTTCTCCCCACTGGTAACCAAGAGTCTGTTCTCTATGTCTGTGAGTCTGTTTAAACTATCTTTACTCTTGATTGTTTCTTCTTACTCCAGTCCTTGGTGAATAGTAAGCATCTACTCTGCCTGGCTCTGTCATAGATACAGTGGTAGGATAGGCATGTCACTAGTAATGTGTAAGACGGGAGACCTGATGACAGAAAACTTTAACCTTTGGGAGAGGGGATAACACGTGTACACATGAGAAATTTCAGAAATGGATAGTGTATTTCCCAAAAGACAAATCATAGAATAATTAGACAATTCTTCTGTCTCATTTCCACTTCTTTTTTTATCCCTTTGTGTGCCTATTTTTTTAGTCTTCTCCAAATTCTACTTCCCTCTTTATATATCCTCCTTTGTTCTCTATTTTTTCCCCTAGGTAGTTCAGAAACCAAGCTTTGTGAAATTGATTACCTCTGGTGAAATTGCAAAGTGATTATCTAATTAATCAGAGTACACTAAGATCTTTTTTTTCCCACCTGCTGTGAAATTCTCTTAATCACAAGGACTTTCCTTAAAGAGTTCGTCCTTCTGTAGTTATTGATATTTGCTTTGATCTATGTCCAGCAGGTGGCACTAAAGGATAGTCAATAGAAAATATGCATCTCCACCGTAGACTAAAAATCTGTTGGAGTATACAGCATTTTGAGTCCTACCTGAGTGCATAATAATCAAAACTTTGGATGGTCTGTCCCTTGAATATTTTAGCTTCTGGGTCACTGTTACACTCTCCAACACTCCTCTTGTCTTAATTCTTGGTGATTTCAATATCCTCGTGGAAGATCATTCCCACATCCTTCACTTCTTGGTTCGGTTCCTTGACTTTCTTATATCCCTGATCTCTTCCCATTGTAGAGCTCAGAACATTTTGCTTTGGGCTTTTTCTCTTTTCTATCTATACATACTGTTGACCTGAAACAAACAGACTGACATATTTCTCCTGCAAGGATGGGTTAATTTGGGATCAGCAGAGAATTGAAATTCGGGGTCTGCAACCATGGTGAGCCACATGCAAGTCCCTGTAGAGGAAGAGAGGAACGCTTTTATAAAAGGAAAAGAAAGTTGGGAGGGCTGTAGTAAACAAAGAGTCCATAGCTTTTCACTGGTTGAGTCCTTGCCAGGAAAGGAGTCTTTCTTCTTCCTGCTGCGTTAAGCATGGCTCAGGGTGTGAGAGCTCCCCCTTCTGGTTTCCCAACTCTAATTGCAATTTCTGGTTATTAATTATTTTTACAATACTCATCTTTGGTGATCTCATCCTGTCTGATGGCTTTAAATACCATCTACATGCACATGACCACCAAATTTATATCTTCAACCTGGACATCTTCCTTAAGTCCAGGCTCCACTTGGATGTCTCATCAGCACCTCAACATGTTCCAGATAGAGCTCTCTGCTTCTCTCAAAGCCTTTCCCATCTGCCCCACCCAAACAAACCCTGACATCATTTTTTACTTCTCTCTTTCTCTCACATTTTCTGTCTAGTCCTTCAGCAGATCCTGTCAGCTCTTCTCTAAAAATATATCCAGAGTCTGGCCACTTCTCACCACCTATGCACTAAATCCTTGTCTAATCAGCAGCCACCTCTCAGCTAGATTGTTGTCATAGCCCTCTGATTCATCTCCCTGCTTCTGCCCTGTCTCCCTTCAGTCAGTTCCAGAGACGGCAGCCAGATTGACTCTGTTAAAACATAGGAGAGATCCTATCGCTTTTCTACTCAACGATACAAAGACTTCTGACCTCACCCCAAGTAAAAGCCAAAATAATAGTGGTCTACAAAGCCATGTAAGACCAGACCCCACCCCCCAACTCCCGCCACCCTGTTATCTTGGATCTCATCTTCTAACACTCTCCCTCACTCACTCTGCTCCAATCACACTAGTCCCTCCATGTTCCTCAGGCGTGTCAGGCATGACACCACCCAGAGCCTTTGTGCCTCTTGTTCCCTCTGCCTGGAAGTTTCCTCCCCCAGACAGCTGATTGGTCACTCTTCCACCTCTCCAGGTGGGACAGCCAGTGAGCTCTTCCCTGGATGAAAACCAGTCCTACAACTCCCATAATTCTCTAGCCTGCTCCCCGCTTTATTCTTCTGGGGTGGTTCACACACGCGCATGCACGCACAGGCATGCCCACACACGCACGCACGCACACGTTTGGTTTTTTTTTTTTTAACCCATCTCTTCCCCAGCTAGAGCGTAGGATCCATGCGGGAAGAGACTCGTATCTGTTTTGTTACTGCTGTATCTTCAGGGCCAACAAGGGTGCCTGGCACATGATTGGCCCTCAATAAAAACTTGTTGAATGAGTGAATAAATAAATGATTACTTTACATTGAATTAGTGGTTGAATCCCAATATTTCTCAGCACACCAATGTCACCTAGCCCTCATGACGTAGAGTACTTTGCCCTTCTGAAGTACAAGCATGGGCAGATCTCCAAGCCCTTGGTCAAGGTTTTATTGAAAAGGAAGTTTGAAACTCAGAACAAAGGAAGTCACATGCTTTTGTAAATCATTTACTGACAAATAGTCTGCCAACAATCCTCTTTCCTTGATCCAGCTTTTATCTGAATGTATGACTCCTAATGGCATAAATTCTACAAGGCTGAACACAATGACATGTGTTGTAAAATACCAGCCAGTGAGAGAAAAGCATCATCACCCTTAGAATCATCTATAAATTTAGGATTTTGTCAGCCTAGCCAATGTTTTAGAACCCTGAGAATGGATGACTGTAGTTTATTTTTGTGAACCATGATAAGTTTCTCCTGTAGCCACTTATGTGTCTTTAAGCCCTAAGATACTTGCATTAATCTGAATAAAGAGGAAGGACTTTGGGTCTCTATCCTCCAAATTACATGTCCTATATTTCAAAGGTGATGGGTGTTATTAAGCCATTTCTCTTTTTTGTCAGGTGAAGTAATTTTATCTGCAGTTTATTTGCTTAGAAGAGAGAGACCACACCCAAACTCTTTTGTACCAAATTTAAATGCTAAGACCTTTTTTGGAGGGTAGGGTAAGGAATGGAGAATGTAGCATTAATTCCTGTGTAGAAAGGATAGTGTTCTAAGGATATTCTTTATGAAATCTGTATATTTTCCACACTGTCCAGCCTTAAACAGTTTCCACATCTAGCTGACTGATAGCTTAACCCCCATTAAACAGTGATTCTGTTTTTTTACTTTAAGTACTTTTATGCTTTAAGGAAAAAGCCAACCAACTCTTTGCCTATAGTGCCCTTGACTATCCAGTCTTCTGTGCAACAAGTGTTAATCTAGCATGTCTTTTGTGCTAGGTCTTAGGGATATAGAGAATAAGCAATAAAGAGAATAAAATTTAGCTTTATTGAAGAGGCTCACGAAGCATTAGCAAGGTATGCAAACAGATAATCGAGATATTCAAACAGAGAATCAAAATGCAAGGCACTGTATTCCACATCAGAGCACAGAGGAGCAGAGAGAGGAATGATATTTCTGAAGGATCCTGTGATGATTTTGTGGAGAAAGTGACATTTAAGCAGAATCTTGACTGATGAGTGGGAGTTGACCCAACATAGAAAGAGGAGAATCTCTCCAGGGAGAGACTTGTATCTGCAAAGACTGCGAACATGAAAGAACACGGCATTGTGGTAGCACAGGGAAGTGTTTGGTGTACCTGAGCCAGAGATGTGGACAGGAGGGAGAGGTGGAGAGGTCACTGGGAAAGCTGAAGTGTCTGTGGACGCTGCTTAGTGGTTGGGCTTTCTGCTGTAAACATGCAAGGCTTTTAGGCAAAGGACAAACCCATCAGTCTGTTTTAGGACGCTCATTCCAGTGCAGCGCTCCTCGAAGTGTGGCCGTGAACCAGCAGCAGTGGCCTCTCCTGGGAACTTGGTGGAACTGCAAATTCTCAGCTCCAATCCCAGACTTCAGAATCAGAAATTCTGGTCATGGGGCTTGGGAATCTGTGTTGTATCAAGGTGCCCAGCTGATTCCGATGCACACTTAAGTTTTAAGAACCACTGTCTGGTAACAACAGGGAAGATGCAGTGGGGTAAATACAGATTGAAGCTCGATAGGCTGTTCCACATAGCTCAGTCCTGAAAAAAAGCCAGAGGCATGAGTGTGGGCAGGACAGGATGCATTAGAGAGAACTTTCTGAAACCTTACACTTGGCAGGAGATAAGCAAAGGATATCTGGAGCACCAGTTGTCAAATCTCACCAACATTTTCTGGGTGGCTTTTAAAAACTTTATCTTCTGGGTCCCACTCTTTTATCTCTTTTTAAATTTTACTTTTTAAATTTTATTATCTTTGGCTGTGTTGGGTCTTCATTGCTGCACGCGGGCTTTCTCTAGTTGTGGTGAGAGGGGCCTACTCTTCGTTGCGATGTGCGCGCTTCTCATTGCGGCGGCTTCTCTTGTTGCGGAGCATGGGCTCTAGGTGCATGGGCTTCAGTAGTTGCAGCATGTGAGCTCAGCAGTTGCGGCGTGTGGGCTCAGTAGTTGTGATGCACGGGCTCTAGAATGCAGGCTCGGTAGTTGTGGCTCATCAGCTTAGTTGCTCTACGGCATGTGGGATCCTCCCGGCCCAGGGATCAAACCCCTGTCACCTGCACTGACAGGCAGATTCTTAACCACTGAGCCACCAGGGAAGTCCTGGGTCCCACTCTTGACGCATGAAACAGAATTGGCATCCTATTTGGGGATCCTCTTATGCTGTTCCTATGTCTTCTTTGCATTTTGTGGTGTTTGTTCATGGAATCCTCCTTCTTGCTAAAGTTGTTCAACTACTTGCACTTTGGGGGAGTTTCTATAAGTACCACCTGCTTTCTTTAGGGAGGAAGATGGCCTTACAGCATCAGAGCTGAGAAGCGCTGTCACCATGAAGAGACCCAGGAATCTCAATTCTTGCCACTCATGAAGTCCCTTGGATAATTTATTTTAAAATGCTGCCGCTCAGGCTCAATTTCAAGCTTAAATAAATTAGAGTTCCTGGGAGTGATGTATTTCTGAAATGCTCCCTAGGTGATTCTAATGTGCAGCCAGCAATAAGAACTATAATGTAGTCCAACAGCCTCATTTTAGGAAAAAAGAGGAAAAGAAAGATCCTAGAGTCAAAGAGGAGCAGACCATGTAACCTGGGTCAGATAAGGTATAATCAAGTGTATTAAAATGCTTAAAAGGTGAAGGAGGTTGAGTACCATAAAATATCTTTATGATTAGTAATGAGGATGATAACTGTTGGACTTCCAGACACAGATGGCAGAACAAAGCCAACTCATGGGCTCTCTTCTCTCCCCAAGAGTTGAAGCAACAAAAAAAATATTGAAAACACACAAAAGCCAAGGAAACAATAAAAACTTACCAGCCTCAATTAAATAAGAAAAAAGGCAAAACTTCACATCATACACTTTGAAAAAGAGTCATCAACAGAAGAACCAAGTGATCCTGGAGCGGTACA
This sequence comes from Orcinus orca, assembly GCF_937001465.1. Classification (NCBI taxonomy): domain Eukaryota; kingdom Metazoa; phylum Chordata; class Mammalia; order Artiodactyla; family Delphinidae; genus Orcinus; species Orcinus orca. Next base: position 92,747,242 of record NC_064568.1, on the reverse strand, counting down.
GTCTGTTGTGGCTGCTGCTTTTTCCTCCCCAGAAGCACCATATCAAGCCAACGAAATCTTGAATCTTCTCACTAACACCTTCCTATTTGCAGAGAAGAGGACCAAGGGCATGGATTGGCATCCCGGGGAGAAACTGTAGAAAAGTCTTCAAGATTAGAAGCCCTTTTCTCTCCCTTGGGGCCCTTGAAAGATGCTGGAAAGACTACAAGGTCTTCCCATCCTCCAAGACATTGGGTTGAGTTGGAGTGATGAGCCAAGCCTCACAGAAGTTGGGTGTATCCCTTGCTGGGTTGACTGAGCTCTGTTACACTTGACAGAATCTCCAAGCACTTTCAGAGCTCATGTCTCCTAGGCTCAGACTTCAGCCCCAGCTTGGCTCCACCCCCACAGTCCTCCTACCAGCAGGTACAGAAAAGTGGTCTAAGGGCAATACCTTTCCTTCAAACTGGAAAGGCACAATAACCTGGCCTCAAAATAAGGTGGGGAACACATCAAGTAGAATCCATTCCACCAAATGAGAGCAATTAGACAACTGAGCAGAGCTATTTAAAGCATGAATAACTTCTGTCTGCTCTACAGGTGTTCTGTGGCTGAAAACAAAACTAAACTAAAAGAAAATTAAAAGTGAAAAAAAGAGCATGCAACAAATGGGCAAAGAACCCAGTCTGGAAGAAAACATAAACCAAGAAGTAGAAGTAGATTTCCCATGAGTACATCATGCTACAGAAGACTTTATTTTTAAAATACTTTTTTTTTTTAATTGAAGAAGATTCTAATACTCTTCAAGGAATTGGTTTTAGAAAAGTGGTGAGGTAGAAATTGGATCCCAAAGAGTAAAGGACTAAGTACAGGGTAAGTAGACCTTTATTATAATAATGAGGAAAAAAAGGAAAAAGAGAAGTTTGAGGGTTTATCTGAGAAAAGACAGGGAATTATGATTATGTTTGTATGTTTATTTTTAGATGGAATCACTGAGCATATTTGTAGGTTAAAGGAAACAAACAATAAAAAAATAGAGGCCTATCAGTCTTAAAAGAGAAGAAAATTCTGACACACGATGAAACATGGATGTATTTACCTCGAGGACATTTTATCTAAGTGAAATAAGGCAGCCACAAAAAGACAAATACTGTATGATTCCACTTAGACGAGGTAACCAAAGTAGTCAAACTCATAGAATAGGAAAGGAGAATGGTGATTGCCAGGGGCTGAGGGGAGGGGAAATGAAGAGTGCTTGTTCAATGGGTATAGAATTTCAGATTTGCAGGATGATAAAATTCTAGAGATCAACAATGGGAATATACTTAACACTGCTGTAGACTTAAAAATAACTATGATGGGAAAGTTTATGTTTCTTTTACCACAATGATAGATAGATAGATAGATAGAGAGTCTTAAGGTCCAAATAACCCCCATTTATCACCTCACTCGTAGGGTTGCTGCTTATCTGGTTAGAAGGATTTCCATCCTCTCTGCTGGAAAGGAATCATGATTTAACAAAGAGGAGATAAAAAGTCAAAAGATGAACAAAGACTGAGATTTAGTGACGTCATTTGAGCCCCTGGGTCATGTAATACCTGAAACAGTAACCCTTTGGCATTTTCAGTTAGGAGAGACAATCAAACTCCTTTTTTTTTTCCTTCAAGAAAAAAAAAAAAAAGATGAAACTAACACAGCACTGTAAATCAACTATATTCCAATAAAATTTTTTTTCAAAAAACAGGGAAAAAGGCATACTATAGGATCCAGCCTGACTTTTATTTTATCCTTCAGACCACAATGTTGTAAATCCTTTCTTAAATAATAGGTTAATAATAGAGTACATGTGCTCTACCACAACTGAATCTGCATTTAGCTCAGTGTGTTCACTAATTGCTGTGGACTGGCTGTGGCGCATTTTGCTGCACAATCTAAGAGTGCTGACTGGTTTCATTAGTAGAAAAGATGAACTGTGGCCTATGCGTCAGGCAACTGCTTTGCTTCCTTGTACGTAACTGATTCTGCTCCAGAGCGCCAAAATCCATATAACTTCTGAAAACCTCACATGGATTTGCGAGATGATTCTCATTCATTTTGGAGCGGTTCCCCTTCTTGTTCATCCTCTTTCCAACTTGGTTATTTTTGTCACTGCCCGAGCTGGAGACCCCGGTCTGCTGGTAATGCACCGTGCCCCTAAACTGCTTTTCAAGGTGGTTGGCCAGTCCCTTTAAGAACACCCAGAAATCTCAACCTGAAGGGGAGGGGCCCCAGGAATAGTTCATCTAAAAGGTGAACGGAATGGGCTCCTTGTTCCTCCTCTCTCCAGTACAAAAAGAACATTTCCATGGGATTTGATTAGCTCCCCTTTTATTGATCTCTGGCTCATCTAAGAAAGTGCAAGAGAGAGAGTTTTAAAAGACTCTGTACCCATAGGAAGCTCTCATGAAAAGAACCAACAGCTATTTCAAATGATAGTTTAGATCAAAGACCTGAAGCCAAAATTGTGCCACCATAGGCCAATCAATAGAGACAGCAAATGTTTGGTGTGTCAGAATAGCAGTCCTTCCTGGAGAAGAATTTTTTGGAATTAAAGATGTCCCAGGTGGGCTTCCCTGGTGGCGCAGTGGTTGAGAGTCCGCCTGCCGATGCAGGGGAAACAAGTTCGTGCCCCGGTCCGGGAAGATCCCACATGCCGCGGAGCGGCTGGGCCCGTGAGCCATGGCTGCTGAGCCTGTGCATCCGGAGCCTGTGCTCCACAACGGGAGAGGCCGCAACAGTGAGAGGCCCGCGTACCGCAAACAAACAAACAAACAAAAAAAACACAAAGATGTCCCAGGTGACTTTTTTAAAAAAACCCATTGAAATCATAGTTTATAAACAGCCTTATATCATGATTTACTTAGCAGTGTAGAGCATAAAGATTTTGATGAGAAACATTTTTATTTCTATCAATGTTTATACTGGCTGCATAATATTCCTCCCTGTGGGTATAAAATTTATCTTTTTTAAACTTTCTTTTGTTGTTTAATACTTTGGATATTTCTGATCTTGCACTGTTGGGGCTAACCATGATGAACATTTTTGTCCATCTAGAGTTTCCCATATTATGAACTGTTTCCTTAGATTCTCAGGGGAGTTATGTGGTCAAGCGGTAAACATGTTTATCAGCCTTGATCCGTGCTGCTCAATTGTTTTCCAAAATGGATTTAGTCAGTTGAAGATTAGTTTCACTCTCTCCCTGTTAACACTGAATATCATTAAAATAATTTTCATTGTAATTAAGGGGGAAGAAATGTCCATTTGTACCCATATAATTACTACTGAAATTAAACACTTTCCATATATTTATGAATTTATTTCCCTTTTGTGAATTGTTTTTGTGATAGTTTGTAAACCAATGACAGGTTGATTTCTGGAACTTTCTAATGTCCTCAAACTCTTTCTTTCGCTCATTTCAACTACCTGTGACTGGCAGGCCAGAAAAATGCCCGTAATGCTCTATTTTCACACTAGGTAACTCGGTGGGTAACACTAGGTAACCAGTTAATTGCCATGTGGTTCCAGGCAAATCCCCAGCCGCCTCTGCGTTACCCTCTTCCTTCTTGCAGCCCTCTGCTCCCTCAGAGGAGTGAGAATGCCGCTTCTGAACTTGGGAGAATTTATTCCTGAAAGCACTGGTTGCCAACATTGACGGCACATTAGAATCATCTGGGGAGCATTTAAAATTCCCAGCTCTCAGCACATTCTACACACCAATTAAATCAGAGTCTCTGGGGGTGGGACCTGACATCACTGTTTTTGGAAAGCTCCCCTGAGGATTCCAAAGTACAGCCGAGGTTGGGAACCACTGTTTTGAATCTGCAGCCACAGGAGCACTGCGCCAGGCACTCAGGCTGCAAAGGCCCATGTGCAGTGAGCCCTGCTCTCAGGGAGCTTGCAGCTGGGCGGTGTGGGGGGCAAAGCACGTTCTGAATGTTTTCATAAGGGAGTGATTTTATATATATGTATATGTATGTATATCTATACACACACACGTGTATACATGTGTTTGCACATACACACGTATATATACCCATGTGTGCCACTTAACTAACTATAACCTATAATTTGATCAACCAGTGGCATCATTTCCAAAGGCTGACCTTAAAGCACGATCAGATTCCGACTTGCCTAAGAAATGGTTGGTTACGTTCACTATGCTGCATTTACTGAGGTAAAAAATATATATGTACATGTTAGAAAAATCATTTACAAACTAGAGATTAAAGAGGGTTTTCACGTTATTTCTCTTAACAAGAAATTTCAACTCACTACACTATCGCCCCCTGAAGTTTCTGCAGCAATACTTCCCTCCACTAGGTGGTACTCTGGACAAATTCATAAGCTGTTGCCTTTGCCACCGTTGGGGGTCCCGTTAGAGAAATTCAATCTTTCTGTGGCAGAAATGGCTATTCATTCATGGTCTGGATCTGCAGCAATCAGAAATGGTTTTCTTACCTTTTTCTAATTGAGAAATGAAGTTAGGCCTGCTTGAACAGTATTTATAACGATCAATCCAAATATTGTCTTTAGAAGTTTTAAAATCTACCTTATTATGTTATTGAATTCTACTGCATCTCCACCTAATTATCAAGATAATTATAGACTTTAAAAATGGCTTCATCTTACAGACACTCAGTCCCTTCTTTTTCTGTTAAAGCCAATAATGAAATACAGCCCCCATCATCTATATATAAAGATCCAAACACACATTAGACCTCAGAGAATTGAATTTATTTTTATGTGTTAAAGCATCTGAATGTTATTTAAGACAGGATTAAAAGAAAAGCATTCCTGACTCTTCTCAACAGAAATAGGACTGTCCTTGGCCCTGGGCCTGGGTGGTTGAGCCCTTGGCTAGACTAATATACAGTATTCAGCAGAAGGCACGTCAGGGTGGAGTTGCCGCTCGTGGTGCTTGTGCAAATTCTCAGGAAGCTCGACCAGAATTTCCAAAGGCAGCTGGTCACTGCCATTCCTTCAGCTACTCTGGAAAGGGCAGGATTCTTGACCGTCCAGGAAGCCCAAATGCCACAGTGTATCCTGCGTTCATGCACATCTAAGTGCAGGTCCTGCCCCATAGATTCCTTCTGCCGTTTTTGTTGATATGGATAGACCATTGGAATGAGGCTGGGTGCTTCTTCATAAAACTAAGTTTGATATCAAGAGCCAGAGAAGGACAGAGACATGTTTGCTTCCTTCTTGCACTAGGTTTCCTCAGTGTGAGGAAACCTCAGAAAACTGGATATTGACAGCAGGGAAAACGACAGTAGTATTTCATCCTTCCACTGGTATGGCCTAGAGTTCGGCTGGTCTCTGAGCCTGCGTCGGCAAATATGATGCACTTGACGTTCGTAGCAGCTTCTTGGATGAGGATATTGGTGCCTGAGTGTTTACGTGGTGCTCTTTCTGACTGCTAGTTAATTCTCTTTCCCGTCATTCCCAGGGCCCAAGTCAGCTGTGGATAGGGTTAGCCGGCCTCTCACACCACAAAGCAGAGCCCCACCATCTGTGCTGGTGCTTTCACACGAATGCTGCTTCCTCCTTCTAAGAAATGTTCTCCAAGAACATGGGGTACTTGGAATGAACACAAAAGTAAACATGGAAGGTGAGAGGATGCAGGACTGGAACACCTAAGTCATAGCTTTTAAAAGAGCAATCTTCTGCTCAAGGCCGACTTCTCACCTCAGTGGGGAGCTGGACACACAGGACAGGCAGACCGTCCACGTCAAATGGGTGCTTGTCCTACGTGAGGCCAGCCAACCAGCCATGACCCGCAGTTCATGTGAAAACAGCAGAGAGGGAAGGGACAGTGTGAGTTAAGCGGTGCCGCTGGAAGCCAGGCGAACGTGGTATTGGTCAGGCTCATCCTCAACATGCCCCTGGATGCTGGGGGGAGCGGAGGGGACCGAGAGAGGCTCGGATGACCCAGCAAAGGGAAGGAGGTCAGAGTATGGTTGCGACCAAATACAACTCTCACCAAGTCATCGTGTGCCAAGCACTTTACATCAACCATCTCCTTTAATACCCCAAACAACCCTGGGTGATAGTATTGTGTTGGCCAAAAGGTTCATTTGTTTTCTTCCATAAGATGGCTCTAGTAGCTCTTAGTTGTCTTTAACTTCATTCAAAACCATTTTGTTAGATTGTATGTGACGGCTGTCATATCAGCGTGCATTTAAAAAAAGACTTATCAAAATTGGTGAATTTTTGTGTAGCCATGTCAATATTGAAGATGGAAGAAAAAAAGCAACATTTTCAGCATATTATGCTTTCGTATTTCAAGAAAGGTAAAAACTCAACCAAAGTGCAAACAGAGATTTGTGCTCTCTTTTTGGAGAAGTGTATGGAGAAGGTGCTGTAACTGATTGAGCATGTCAAAAGTGGTTTGTGAAGTTTCATGCTAGAGATTTCTCACTGGACGATGCTCCATGGTCGTGTAGACCAGTTGAAGTTGATAGCCATCAAATCGAGACATTAATTGAGAACAATCAACGTTATACCACGAGGGAGATAGCCAACATACTCAGAATATCCAGGTCAAGCATTGAAAATCATTTGCACCAGCTTGGTTATGTTAATAGCTTTGATGTTTGGGTTCCACATAAGTTAAGCGAAAAAAACCCTGTTGACCATATTTCCTCATGCAATTCTCTACTTAATGAAAACGTTCCATTTTTAAAACAAATTGTGCCTGGAGATGAGAAGTGGATACTGTACAACAAGGTGGAATGGAAGAGATTGTGGGACAAGCGAAATGAAACACCACCAGCCACACCAAAGGCCGTTCTTCATCCAGAGAAGGTGATGTTGTGTATATGGTGGTATTGGAAGGGAGTCCTCTATTATGAGCTCCTTCTGGAAAACCAAACGATTAATTCCAATAAGTACTGTTCCCAATTAGACCAATTGAAAGAAGCACTTGAAGAAAAGAGTTGAGAATTAGTCAACAGAAAATGCATAATCTTCCATCAGGATAACGCAAGACCACGTGTTTCTTTGATGACCAGGCAAAAACTGTTATGGCTTGGCTGGGAAGTTCTGATTCATGCATCGTATTCACCAGACATTGTTCCTTCAGATTTCCATTTATTTCAGTCTTTACAAAATTCTCTTAATGGAAAAGATTTCAATTTCCTGGAAGACTGTACAAGGCACCTGGAACAGTTCTTTGCTCAAAAAGACAAAAAGTTTTGGGAAGATGGAATTATGAAGTTGCCTGAAAAATGGCAGAAGGTAGTGGAACAAAAGGGTGAATACGTTGTTCAATAAAGTTCTTGGTGAAAATGAAAAATGTGTCTTTTAGTTTTACTTAAAAACCGAGGGTACTTTTTGGACAGCCCAATATCATCCCGGTTTTACAAATGAGAACATAAAACCTTTAAAATGTTGAGTATGCTATAGTCAGTGCCACACAGGATGTGGCCGGGTCTCAACCTGAATCCAGGCCAGTCTGCCTCCAAGTCTCACCCTTTGTGAGAGCAAGGTTTTCTGCTTGGTCTTCCAGACTTTGTCCACATCCTTCAAAGGGGGCAAATAAATATCTCCAGTGAAGTACTAGCTACCCCTAGGACCCGGGAATGGGGAGTAGGCGGGATAAAGGAAGAATGCTGCTCTGTGAAGTGATGATTGAATGCAACAAGGCTGAACCTAATGGTGGAACCTGGGCTGCTTTTCTGCTGCAATCGATACTTGGCTTTTTAAAGGATGGTGACACATACTACCAGTGCTCATTCCTATTTTAAAATATGGGCACATAGCCCAGAGCTGCTTTTATCAGCTTTTCCCCCAAAACCTCAGCTTTAATTCCTCAACAAATGAAATGTATATTTAAAACAGTTTTTTCTCGCTAGAAACAGTGCTGTAGTGCTTATTAAATCTATCGATTATTCACAACACTAAATATTTTTTACACAATAGCATTTAATACAGGATTTTAAACAGAATGTCCGACCCATTTTAATAAATGGCAGACTTTTTTGCCGAGATGAATCGATGTTTCCACTCATTCCAGAAAGGTTCTGTTGAAGGAAACAAACACCATATTCAAAGCATTCATTTTTCAAAGAGTGACGACGTGTACACAGCAAAATCATCAAGATTTGCATTACACAAAAGAGATGATTTAGGCTCAAGCACTCAATATAGTTTGATAAGCTGTCCAAAGGAAACAACTTTTCCAGATATCTGAGGGCTCTTGCATCCAGGAGTGACGTGCTTGCCCAAGTTGAACCAATCAGTGCCCTTCCCTGGCATTTTATTTAACCTTGGGACCAAGAAGAAAGTGGGTTGGTCCTGTTCTAGTTGTGGGAGTAGCGAGATGTAAAATGTGGACCAGTGTGTAGTGATAATGAAGTCGACAGGTAGAGAAAAGCATAGACAAAGCGCAGATCCTTGTGATATTTCGGTCTCTCATCATAGTTTCTCAAGCAGGGCTGCATCTTCATCCTCGCCCCTCTGACTCTTTGGGTGTCAGTTTCCTTTGATGATATAAGAAACTCCCATATCCCATCAAATCTCTCTTTGTACATAAGCTCATTTGAGTTGATCTTTTATCACATTCAAAGAAAAAAACAACTCTTGACTAACATGCCATCAAACTGAAACTATATGAACTATTTGTCTCAAGAAATTTCAGGACTATGTCAGAATTTTAACTTCTTGATATAAGGAAGCCAACTTCTTTGATAGAGTTGCCAAATGGTCCCTACCTTAAAAGGACTCGGTAAGAGCTGAGCAAGATGAGAGCAGGCACAGGGTAGTCCTGTTGTGCATCAGACATTTACATAAAAGGAAAGCATTCAGCACATCTGCATAAGAGCACACAGACTGGCTGCTGGAAAATGCTAATAGGAATCCAGCACTCCACCCCGGGCTTGTGCTCTGTCCCAAAAGAAGCTGAGCTGAAGAATCCGTGAAACACAAGCCTTTGAATGTAGAGACGAAATTTTCAAAATGGTGCTCTATAGAGAGGTTGAGGGGATCCAATCACATTCAAGTCTTGCCAATAATTAACAATTACACTTAGGCAACTGGAGAATGCCATTTATATGAGTGAATGCCACTAGTCATTTATTTCCTGGGCAGAAACCTCAAACACCAGCCTATCATGTTCAGAACACTATGGCCTTATCCCTGTGAAGCCTACCCAGGCGCCTTAGAATCAGGTCCTCTGTAGGGAGGAGTAAGCAGGCAGAGGAGAAAGGCAGGAGAGAAGGTTCTCCAGATACACAGGAGGTCTAAGGCATGGAAGAGAGCTCGACCCTCCAGATGGACATCTGCAGGTACCATCTCCTGCTCCCTTGGGCCTGATTTTCCAAAAGGAGAAGCCACGTCTCACCTGGCAAAGAGACGAGGAAAAAGGACCAGTTCTAGAGTACGCATTTAAATTTTGCAGCTTGTACATGTCCTACCCAGCACCATCTATGAGGCCCCCTCCCCTCTCTCCCACTCTTGCAATGCCTATATAGTGGTTGAAGAGTGTCCCACCCCAAATTCATGTCCAGCCAGAACCTCAGAATGTGACCTCATTTGGAAATAGGATCTTTGCAGATGTAATTAGTTGAAAAGCTTGAGATGAAATCATCCAGGATTTGGGGGGGGGGGCCCTAAATCCAATGACTACTGTTCTTATAAGAACAGAGGACACAGGGAGATACAGATAGAGAAGAGGCTGTGTAAAGAGGCAGGCAGAGAGGCAGAGATGAAGTGATGCTGCCACAAGCCAAGGAATGCTAAGAGCTGTCAAACTAGGAAGAGGTAAGGAAGGAGTCTTGCCTAGGGCCTTCAGAGGGAGCATGGCTCTGCTGATACCTTGATTTTGGACTTCTAGCCTCCAGAACTGTCAAAGAATAAATGTCTATTATTTTAAGACACCAAATTTGTGGCAGTTTGTCACAGCAGCCACAGGACACTCATACAGTCTCAAAGCCCTTTGGCATCCCTCCCCATGCCACACAGACCTCCCTTCTACACACCATCTTCCCACCCCCTACTACGTCTCATCTCTACCTTCCACTTTCCCATCCCACTATCAAAGGCCCCACGTCTTTTTTTTTCTCATGTATCTGTTAATCCCAAATTCCTAATTTATTCCTACCCACTCCCCTTCCCCCTTTGGTAACCATACATTTGTTTTCTATGTCTGTGAGTCTGTTTCTGTTTTGTAAATCAGTTCATTTGTATCATTTTTTTTAGATTCCACATAGAAGCGATATCCTTTGATATTTGTCTTTGTCTGACTTAGTCTCTAGGTCCACCCATGTTGCTGCAAATAGCATTATTTCATTCTTTTTTTATAGCTGAGTAGTATTCCACTGTGTGTATATACCACATCTTTTTCCATGCATCTGTGGATGGACACTTAGGTTGCTTCCATGTCTTGGCTATTGTAAATAGTGCTGCTGTGAACATTGGAGTGCATGTATTTTTTTGAATTAGAGTTTTCATCTTTTCTGGATATGTGCCCAGGAGTGGGATTCCTGGATCATATGGTAACTCTATTTTTAGTTTTTTAAGGAACCTCCATACTGTTCTCCATAGTGGCTGCACCAATTTACATTCCCACCAACAGTGTAGAAGGGTTCCCTTTTCTCCACACCCTCTCCAGCATTTATTATTACAGACTTTTTGAGGATGGCCATCCTGACTGATTTGAGGTGATACCTCATTGTAATTTTGATTTGCATTTCATTAATAATTAGCGACGTTGAGCATCTTTTCATGTGCCTGTATGTCTTCTTTGGAGAAAAGCCCCCGCTTCTGAAATGTGGCTCATGTCAGTTAAAGATTCAAAGAAAATCTGTTTGGTTGAATCAGTTCTCATCAGAATAGATAATGCCATCATTTGCTCAAAACATTTCCATTTTTAGAGAGGATTCTTAGAAATCTTTAATTGGTAGAATTTACTATTTGGGGGGAATGAATATTTAAGAATTAGAAACACTTCTCTTTTAAAGAAGAAGACATGTTCACCCCTGGGATTCTCTTGGTTCGGAACTCAGGTGGTTTTTTTTTTTTTTTTTTTTTTTGCAGTACGCGGGCCTCTCACTGCTGTGGCCTCTCTCGTTGCGGAGCACAGGCTCCAGACGCGCAGGCTCAGCGGCCATGGCTCACGGGCCCAGCCGCTCTGCAGCATGTGGGATCTTCCCGGACCGGGGCACGAACCCATGTCCCCTGCATCGGCAGGCGGACTTTCAACCACTGCGCCATCAGGGAAGCCCTCAGGTGGTATCTTGAACAAGAACTGGGAAGTCAAGCAGCCAGCTTCAAACCCAGATCTGTCTTTATCTGCTCTGCCTCATTTGTTCTCCTGGGAGTTGAACTGTAGCTCTCCCGAGAGCTTGGCCCCAGGCTTCTCCTCTCTTAGCTGTCTCCTATCAGCTGGGGAGGCCACAGCTGCACTCATGCCCACCTAAGGGTAGGGGTTAATTTTGGAAGTGGGGTGAGCTCTGGGCACTGGAGAGTTAGCTGACGTCTCCCACATCATCTACCACGGCCCTGCCTGTCTGGCTCGGCCTCTCTGGTGCGTAACTCGCATGCGCGGTTGTGGAGCCTACGTTTCCCAGTTCACACGGACGCAGAGGGAAAACGAGGCCTGCTGACAATAATGCAAAATATTTCTCTGGCTCTGAGTCCCCTCCTCCCCAGGGCTTCCTGCTCCCCTCTCCCACCTTGAACCTCCATCCAGGTGGAGTGAGAAGTGAGGGGATTGTACCACCAGCCCCACCAGCCGGGCGTGTCCTCTGGTCAACACCCTCCAAAGCCCCGCTCCGTGGCTGCTTCTGAAAGGGAGGCTCTCCTCCCAGGCATTAAGCAGAGGCCGTTACGTGGATGGTTATTTGGGGTTATTATTATACCTTTATTTCTTGAGGACTTGGACATAAGCTATATGTCTGTGCCCCTTTTTCCCCCTTTACTCCTTCCCATTGGTTGAAAAATACACTTGGTGGCTGAACTGGAACAGCCAACATAGACCAGAAGGTGACCTTGGAAAATGAGGTCATGGATTGCTGATCATTAAGCCGGAAGGACCCTGAGTTCCCGAGGCTGTAGGGCACTATACAGCATCATGGACGGATGGCTTCCGGATTCTTATATGAAAGAGAAATACATTTCTATCTCCTTTGAACCACTGCTATTTGGGGGTTTGTACCTCATAACTGAGCCAAATCCTACTCACATCCTTTAGCTTTATTTGCACTTAATGTTCTCAGTTAAGGGTGCTTAGTTGCAAGTGACAGAATAGCTAGAATTTGAGCAAGAAGCCACTGAATTGTCCCCCGTTACAAGAAGCCTTGAGGGAGGGAGCTTCAGAGTTTGCTCGGTGGTTCAAGAACACCAGGATTTTAGGGCAGCAGCTCGTGGCCTGCTACACCTGGTCACAGGCTGGCTGCAGCAGCTCATTTTCACACGATAGCACCCAGAGCAGGAAGGAACTCTCTCCTTTATTAGGTAGAAAATCTTTCCCATAAACCCACAAGCGGATATTCCCTTATCCCTCTCTGCTCACCCCTAGTCCTGCCACTACCAAGGGCACATGGGATTGTTCCATGGGGTGGGGGACATTGCCATTCAAACAAAATCACTCTTCCGTTAGCAACGAAGAATGGAGAATGGCTATTGGGGAGGCCACCAATGATGTCTCCCCTACTAATTAAAAAGTGCACATTGAGGGATAAAGATGTTTTGGTCCTCGGTTTGATTCCTTTCTACAGTCGTGTTGACATCATTCTGAAATGCCAAAACAAATTCCATTCACTTGGGGCTTTGCGATTTTAGAACAGACTATCCCATGACTTAAGGCTAAAGAACTGTGCATGAACAATATTTAACTAACCTTACAATTAGAAAAGATTATGATTTAATCCTTTATGCTTTCAGCCCAAATCAACCTCAGCAAGAAATGAGAGCTATTTATTTTAAGAAATACCATGGAGAACAGTATGGAGGTTCCTCAAAAACCTAAAAATAGAACTACCATACGACCCAGCAATCCCAGTACTGGGCATATACCCTGAGAAACCCATAATTCAAAAAGAGTCATGTACCACAATGTTCATTGCAGCTCTATTTACAATAGCCAGGACATGGAAGCAACCTAAGTGTCCACTGACAGATGAATGGATAAAGAAGATGGGGCACATATATATAATGGAATATTACTCAGCTGTAAAAATAAATGAAATTGAGTTATTTGTAGTGAGGTGGATGGACCTAGAGACTGTCATACAGAGTGAAGGAAGTCAGAAAGAAAAAAATACCATATGCTAAGACATATATATGGAATCTTAAAAAAAAAAAAGGTTCTGAAGAACATAGGGGCAGGACAGGAATAAAGATGCAGATGTAGAGAATAGACTTGAGGACCTGGGGAGGGGGAAGGGTAAGCTGAGATGAAGTGAGAGAGTGGCATGGACATATATACACTACCAAATGTAAAATAGACAGCTAGTGGGAAGCAGCCACATAGCACAGGGAGATCAGCTCTGTGCTTTGTGACCACCTAGAGGGGTGGGATAGGGAGGGTGGGAGGGAGATGCAAGAGGGAGGAGATATGGGAATATATGTATATGTATAGCTGATTTGCTTCCTTATACAGCAGAAACTAACACACCATTGTAAAGCAATTATACTCTGATAAAGATGTTAAAAAAAAAGAAAGAAAGAAATACCAACCTCAGGGGCTCCGGAGCCATTCCCTCTCTTTCTGAACTGTTGGTTGTCCTCTGGAATACGGCTGGTGTCTGCCCTTTCTCCAGGGAGCTCTCCTCCCTCTCCCTCCCTCCCCTCCCCCTCCCCCTTCTCCCTTGCCCTCCTTGTGCTTCTTCCCCCTCCTTCCAGACTTGCCCTGGGCCTTCTCTCTTTTTTGGGGGGGGGGGGGCTTCTCTTTTGTTATTGTTCTTTTTCTCTTTATTTCTTTTGTCTTTCTTGCTCCTCCCTGCCTTTCAACTGCTCTCAATATTGAAGTCTTCCCAGTAGAATCTGTTGTTTCCTTAGATTTGTTTCATGTTCATTATCCTTACGTTAAAAAGCAGGTGAGTTAAATGTTTGGGTATGGTCCTTGAAGAAATCCCTCACAAAATGAAACTAAATGAACACAAAACAAAACAAAAAACCAACCTTCCCCATTTCTATCACATGATTAACTAGATTTAGTATTTGTTCATATGAGGGAAAGAACTAGCAAAAAAGCAGTATCCTGTTGGGCTCTCTTCTTTGATTTGATCTAATTCATTCAGCCCTGGCGGACAGTGCAAAGCCATATGGGCTGTGGTGAAGCCCAGCAAATATTCATGTAGCTGGATCCTTCCAGGTACTTGGCTACCGACACAGAGACCTGGCTTGGACCCAGCACTGAGCGGAAGAGTCCTGCATGGGGGTGGTATGGACTGAATTGTGTCTCCCAAAATTCATATGTTGAAGCCCTAAACCCCAAATGTGAGGGTATTTTGAGATGGGGCTTTTAGGAAGTAATGAATGTTAAATGTGTTCATAAGGGTTGGGCCTTAATACAGTAGACCTGAGGCCTTGTAGGAAGAGGAAGAGACCTCTCTCCTCTCTATTTCTCTCTCTCTCTCTCTCTCTCTCTCTCCATTTCTCTCCCCACCTCCTGTACCACATGAGGACACATCAGGAAGGTGGCTATCCACAAGTTGAACCAGCCAGTACCTTGATCTTAGACTTCCCAGCCTATGGAACTGTGACAAAATTAATTTTTGTTGTTTAAGCCATCAGGCTACAGTATTTTGTTATGGCAACCTGAACTGACTGATACAGGGGGCATAGTGTCAGAGCCAAGATTACGACAACATGGAAGCATTTCTTCATCCGCCTTCCTCTCTGTCTGTAGCTGAAGATCCACCTTCCAAGGAGGCTCTGCTTGTTCATCCATGAATCAATAAACTCTGGCTTCTCAGGGGTGTGGTGAGGAGGGAATGAAACTTTCCTGAAACTAATTCTATTTCTTTCACATCTGCGGTCAGTTCTCTATTATTTCTGGGGTGATTTCTTTCTTTTTTTGAATTCCATCCATAAAATGTTTTGCATTATCTCCAAAAGATAAGGAGTTTTCAGAAATAACCATAATGATCACATCCCATTAAATTACCAGTAATTCCTCAATACCATCAACTATCTAGTACCCAATATTCACATTTCCATTTGTTTCATAAATGTGTGCATTTTTATTTTTATAAATAATTTATTTGAGTCAAAGTCCAAGAAAGGGCCATCAACGGCAGTTAATTCTATGTCATTTAAGTCTCTTATAATCTATTGGGTCCACATTCATTATTTTATTTCCTTGAATTTGTTGTTGTTGTTTGTTATTGTCATTGTGGGGAAAGCCAGACGATTTATCCTATAGGGTTCCCCTGTTTGGATTTGCTTGTCTTATCTTCATGGTATTTTAAAATGTTCCTCTTTCTTTTGTGATTTCCTGTAAATGGCTAGTTGGATCTATAGGCTTGGCAAGATTCAGGACGAATTCTTTTAAGACTGCTTTATAAGGGTGCTGTGATCTTCCATGTGAGTGAAAATAATATTTAGTTGTTTCTGTGATGTTGGCAGGCACTGATGATTAATACATAGATCCATTAATTCATTAAGGGATGAAAATGATAATATTCTGTTGATCCTTATCTATTTATTAGCTGGAATAATTCTATAAAGAGAAACTTTCCCTCATCTACTGTTTAGTTATCCAGTACAGTTTAGATAACAACATCAGGATAAATCCTGATTATTTCCCTTTGTTTATTGGCTTCAAATTAATGTGTTCGTTCACCAGCATTCTCCAAAGGGGACCAATTGGTAATTAATCTGAGTTGATTTTTTTGGTTTGTTTTTCTGTACCATTGTGAACTTGTGGATTTCAACATATTTTATGTGTTTCAATCCATTGCAATTATTGTCCTTAATAATGTTAAAATTGCTCAGTCTTTAGCTAGGGAGAGCCTCTTAGGTCAGCCCCAAGTCCTTTTGACATGCCTTATAGTAAGATGTCTTTGCCGTCATCCTTTCTTCCTTGATTTCTGATCCGAACACATATTCCAGGTTTTTCTTGTATGTTTCCTGACCCAGACCTAGAAGAAGTCATCTCTCCAGAGAAATCTTTCCTTATAGTGGGAAATGGTATTGTAAGATCACAGTCGGGCCACTCAGGATATACATTGCTATGAAGTTGATCATTATTTTTTTGGCTATTTCTGTAGACAGAACTAGGAATTTTTTTTCGAAAAAGATTTTATTTTTAATTTTTAAAAGACAGAATACATCATGAGAACATATTGATACTTCAAATTCAGGAGTAAAGGGTTTATTTAACCTTTTCTATCATAGATATGTCCTTTTTCCTGCACCAATAAAACTGGTTGTCAATGACACTGGAAATGATACAATTAGAATATCACACCATTTTTCATTTGTTTTATCCCACAATATACTCACAACGGTCTTAGAGAAATAATGCCACCACTCACTGACAGTATGAATGCTGAAACTTGTGTTTAGATTTTTCCGCATTATGTTTATCCTAAAGGTATAACCCACTGGGGGTGTACAGTTAAATTATTGTGTTTAAAATCTCTTGGAATAGCTCTTTTTTTTTTTTTTTTTTTTTTTGGCTAAATGGCATGTGGGATCTTAGTTCCCTGACCAGGGATCAAACCTGTGCCCCCTGCACTGAAAGCACGGAGTCTTAACCACTGGACTTCCAGGGAAGTCCTGGAATACAGTAGTTCTCTTCTGTCTGGTCATCTTTCAGAATGTGGATCCGAGAGGTCTGAGGAGGAACAAGGCAGAGGAAAGGTAAAGGAGCAGCAGGGAGAAGGATCATTACTCTTCCCAAGTGCTCTCACATCCAGCTTAATTTTATCCTCCTGGGTCCATCATTCGGTCCCCCTAACTCCAAGTTCCCCTGTTACTTCACTCCATGCTCCACTACTCCGGCACTCCCTGCTAACATTCCAATGTCAGGTCTCTGTGGTATCGTTATCTTTACCCAGTATATGGGGATACAGGTTCACAGCAACATTGAGCAGAAGATACAGAGATTTCACATGTATCTCCTGCTCCTGTTCTTGCACTGCCTCCCCCATATCAACGTCCCCCACCAGAGCGGTACATTTATTACCATAGATGAACATACATTGGCACATCATTATCACCCAAAGTCCACAGTTTACATTAGAGTTCACACTTGGTGTTGTGCATTCTATGTGTTTGGACAAATCTGTAATGATATGTATCCACCATTCTAGTTTCAGACAGTGTCGTTTTTCCACCCTAAAAATCCTCTGTGCCCTACCCTAGGCATCCCTTCCTCCCCACTAACCCCTGGCAACCACTGATGCTTTTACTGTCTTCTTAGTTTTGCGTTTTTCAGAATGTCACGTCGTTGGAACCATACAGTACGTGGCCTTTTCAGATTGGCTTCTTTCACTTAACAATATGCATTTAATTTTCCTCTGTGTCTTTTCATGGCTTAATAGCTCATTTCTTCTAAGTGCTGAATTAAATTCCATTGTTTTGACATACCACAATTTATTTATTCATTCACCTACTGAAGTACACCTTGTTTGCTTCCAACTTTTTGCAATGTGAAAAAAGCTTCTATAAACATCTGTGTATAGGTTTTTATGTGAACATAAATTTAACGTCTTTAGGATAAATAGCAAAGAGTGTGATTGCTGGACTGTATGGTAAGAGGACGTATAGTTTTGAAAGAAACTGTCAAACTGTCTTCCCAAGTGGCTGTACCATTTTTCACTTCCAGCAGCAATAAATGAGAGCTACTGTTGCCCTACAAACTTGTCAGCACTTGCTGTTGTCAGTGTTCTGGATTTGGGCCATTCTAATAGGTGCTAGTGGTAGGTCTTTGTTTTAATTTTCATTTTTCAAGTGACACGTGATATGGAGCATCTTTTCATACACTTATTTGCCATCTGTATATCTTCTTTGGTGAGATGTTTGTTAAGGTCTTTGGCTTATTTTTAAATCAGGTTTTTTTTAATTGTTGAGTTTTAAGTGTTCTTTGTATATTTTGGATAACAGTTCTATATCAAATATGTCTTTTACAAATAATTTCTCCCAGTCTGTGGTTTGTCTTTTCATTTTCTTGACAGTGTGTTTTGCATAGAAGAAATTTTTAAGCTTAATGAAGTCCAGCTCATCAGTTCTTTCTTTCGTGGATCATGCCTTTGATGTTGTACCTTAAAAGTCATTGCCAAGCCCAAGGTCATCGAGATTTTCTCCTATGTTATCCTCTAGGAGTTTTATAGTTCTGTGTTTGCGTTTAGGTCTGTGATCCATTTTGAGTTAATTTTTGTGAAGGGTGTAAGTCCTGTGTCTAGATTCTATTTTTTTTTTTTTTTTTGCATGTGGATATCCAGTAGTTCCAGCACCATTTGTTAAAAAGATTATCTCTGCTCCATTGTATTACCTTTTGCTACTTTGTCAGAGATCAGTTGACTATACGTATGGGTATGTATTTCTGGGCTCTCTATTCTGTCCCATTGATCTGTTGGTCGATTCTTTCTCCAATGCCACACTGTCCTGATTACTGTAGCTTAATAGTAAGTCTCAAAGTCAGGTAGTGTCAGTCCTCAGACTTTATTCTTGCCCTTCAATTTTCTGCTTTCTATTCTGAGTCTGTTGCCTCTCCATAGAAACTTTAGAATCAGTTTGTCAATATCCACAAAATAACTTACTGGACTTTTAATTAGGATTGCATTTAATCAATAGATCAAGTTGGCAAGAACTGATATCTTGATAATATTGAGTCTTCCTATTCATGAGCATGGAATATCTTTCCATTTATTTGGTTCTTCTTTATTCCTTTGATGTAGTCATTTCATTTCTGATAAGTAAATCACCCAAAGAAGGAGAAAAACATATATGGAACATTGATTTTAATAATTCATGGGCTACAAGATAGTTCTGAAACTTTAAAAAGAATTTAAAATTTCCTAGGAAGTGTTTAAAATGTAGATTCTATATGTGACTTTAAAGTACTTTACCTGACCACCAATTAGACTGGGCAGCTTCTCATTTGTCTATTGGCTATTTTATTTCCTTTTCTTGTGAAGTGCCTGTTTATGTGGGAGTTTTTCTCATTTTTTTCTATGAGTTCTCAGTTCTTTCCTTATTGATTTGTAGGAATTTTAAATATATGCAAGATACTAGACTTTTTGGTAACACATGTTGCCAACTATTTTTTTCTATTCGGGCTTCCCCCCCGCCCATTTTCACTCTATGATGTCTTCTGATTAACAGAATTCTTAATTTTATTAAAATTAAATATATCAACTTTTTCCTTCATGATTAAGAAATCTTTCATTACTCTTGAGTCATTGATATATTCCTATCTTCTTCATCTTTATAATTTTGCCTTTCATATTTAGGTCTCTTCTCCACCTGGAATTGATTTTTACGTACAATATGAGGCAAGGATCCACTTTTGCTTTTTTCCGTATGGATACCTATTGGGTTGGCCAAAAAGTTCGTTCAGTTTCCCTGTTGGCTGTTACGGAATAATACTTGTCCCTACAGTACCATTTGAAAAGTCCACTTTCCCCCACTGATGTACAAGGACATAGCAGTCACATATCAACTTTCTATACGAGTATATCTCTGTTGCTGGGGTCTTTATTCCATCACTCTCTTTACCTTTCTGGATCAATACCACACTAATTACTGTAGCTTTATACCATATGGGAGGACAAAGTCACCCCTTGTATTTTCTTCAAGAGTGTTTTGGCCTTTTTAAAAAATCATTTACATTTCCATACACTTTGGAAGCAATGAGTCAATTTCAATAAATAATCTGCTTTAATTTTTGTTATGATTAAAAGGACTATAGTTCAATTTAGGGACAATTAGCATGTTTAAGTAACACTAAATCTCCCAATCCATGAACATGGTTTAGCTCTCCATTTATTTAGGTCTTCCTTAATGTTCAATGAAGTTTTATTATTTTCTCCATACAGGTCTTTTGCACGTCTGTTGTTAGATTTATTCCTAGGTATGCTTAGTTGTTCATGTTAAAAGCATTCTTTTTCTTACCTCACTTTCTGGTTGTTTGTAGCTAGCACTAAAAATACAAGTAAATGTTGCATGTTGGTTTTCTATCCAGCAACCTTGATAAACTAATTTATTAACTCTAATAATTTATCTGTATAGTCTTGTGTATTTTGTACATACATTGTCATATCATTTACAAATAATGACAACTTTGTTTCTTA
This sequence comes from Orcinus orca, assembly GCF_937001465.1. Taxonomy (NCBI): domain Eukaryota; kingdom Metazoa; phylum Chordata; class Mammalia; order Artiodactyla; family Delphinidae; genus Orcinus; species Orcinus orca. The sequence goes on along the minus strand of NC_064568.1, from coordinate 92,726,981 downwards.
TTTTTGAATCTTACTATCTTTATTTATTTTTGTCTTATCATTCCGACTTGAATCTCTGGTAAATATAAGTGGTGATAGTGGATATCTTTGTTTGATCCTAACCAAAGAGAAAGCTTCCTTTTTTTTGAAGATTTGTTTAGATACTCAGATGAACATAAGAAATTCTCCTTCTATTCTTAGTTTTCTAAAAGTATCTTTTAAATTATTATTATGAACGGATGTAGAATTTTATCAAACGTGGTTTTTTTTAATCTATAAAGGAAATAATAGGATGAATCTTCTGTAAGAATTTCATGAGGTGGATTACTGCAGTTGACTTTTCTAATGTTAAATCACCTTGTATTCCTAGGACAAACATAACTTGGTCATAATATATTGCCCTTTTAGAATATTGATGGATTTGATTTTTGTGGAAATGTATATATTTCATTCATTCACTCTCTTAGCAAATATTTATTGAGCACATACAATGTGCCAGGCACAGTTCCACGTCCACAAAACAAACCAGGATGTTTACCTTCATGGAACATAAATGTTAGCAGGGAGAGACAGAAAAGAATAACTAAACATAATTGATAAGTACTATTCAGTGTGTTAGAAGATGAAAAGTTCTATGGAATAAAGAAAAATGGAGCAGGGGCTGGAGGATACAGAGATTCAGGGATAGGATGGGAGGGTGCAGTGGAATAAGATGATAAGAATATGGCTTGTTGAAAAGATAACAGCTAAGAAAAGAGTTAAAATAGATAAGGGGCACTAGCCATGTGGATATCTGATGAATAGCGTTCTAGCAGTAGGGAAGAGCAAGAGTAAGTGCAAAGAGGTCAGTGTGGCTGAACTGGAGTCGCAATGGGAAGACCAGTAGGTGAGGTAGTCAGAAAGTTAAAGGGCTATATAGATCATGTAGGGCTCTGTAGACTGTTGATGGATTTGGGATTCTCTGGGTGAAATGAAGAGGCACTGAGGGTTTTGAGCAGAGGCATGACATGACCTAACTTGCACCGTAAAGGGACCACGCTGGCAGCTGTGTTGGGAATAGACTATAAGACGGCAAGCTTGGAAACAGGGAAGACTATTAAAATAATGCAAGCGTGAGGTGGTGGTGGTTCAAGGAAGGGTGATAACAGTGGAGATGGTGAACAGTGGTTAGATTCTGGATATGCTGTGAAGGCTGAGACCACAGGATTTCCTGACAGATTAGATGTGGAGAGTGAGGGGGAAAAAAGAGGAATTAAAACTAGCTCCAATTTTTTTTCACACATGTGGCCGGAAGAATGGTTATGAGTGCTTGGCAGATAAAATCTCAAGGTCATTTTGGTATGTGTTGAGTTTGAGGTTTCTATTAGACAGCCAAGTGGTTTTGTCAACTAGGTAGTTGGATCTTGAAACTGGGAGAGAAGTTCAGGCTGGCAATATAAATTTGGGAGTTCTCAGCATATGGACGATATTTGAAGTTAATAGTCTGGTGAGATTACCAAGGAAGTGTATGTACATAAAAGTAAGAAGAGGGGATTCAGGGGTTCACCCTGATGAACCCTAACATTAAGACTTTGAGGAGAAGAGGAGGAATCCACAAAAGAGAGAGGGGATGAATAGAGAGTGAGGGAGGTGAAGAACCAGGTGACTGTGCTGTCGTGGAAGCCAAAGGAAAAGGTACTTCAAGAAGAAAGAATAAGGGCACTTCTACTCTGTCAGATGCTGTTGATTGGTAACTTAAGTTGAGAGCAGAGTTTGGCCATTAAATTTAGCAAGGTCATTTGTTGTCCTTGACAAGAGCTGTTTTGGTAAAGTGGTAGGAGAAAGGACATGAGTGAGTGGAGATAGAATGGGAGAACAGGAAAGGTAAGCAGAAACAGAAGCAGAAAAACAAACAGAAGCAGAAAAATGGGTAGATGGAGGGAGATTTGGGGCCAAGAGAGGAGTTTTTCTCCCTAGGATGGAGAAATAAGCATGTTTGCGCACTGGTGGAAATAACCCAGTAACGAGTAAAAAATTGAATAGGGAACAAGGAGAAGGGAGAATTGATAAAGCAATATCCTTAAGGAGGAGAGAGGGATGGGATCTAGGGCATAAAGGAAGGGTTAGGAGCATGGGTAAGTTCATTATGTTAATAGGAAATATGTGGGTGCAGGTGAGGGTGCTTGAGTTGGGTGGTCGAGGTCTGTGGAAGTTCTCTTCTGACTATTTCCAGTTTCTCATGGAAGTTAGAAATGAGGTCATCATCTTAGTTGTTAGATGTTAATTTTAGAACACAGTTGCTCATATTATCCTCTTATTTGTAAAATAACCAGAACATCAGTAGTGGAAACTTGGTTTCATTCTTGTTATTGGTTATTTGTGCCTCCTTTTTTTTGTTCTTAAACAATCTCACTGGACATTTTTCAGTATATATATATTTTTCAAAGAACTGCCCTTCCCATGATTGAGTCTGCATATGATTTCTTCATTTAAAGTTCATTTAATTTATTTCTGTACTTTATTTCCTTTCTTCTACTTTGGGGGGGGGCACGGTGGGTATTTTCTGCTGCTTAATTCATTAATTTTCAGCCACTCTTCTTATCTAATATATATTTTCCTGTATAAGGCATGTTAGCGGCATTCCATAAGCAGCTAAACATATACTAGTTTTATAATCAGTTCAAAATATTATGTAATATCTATTATGGTTCCTTCTTTGACTTGTATGTTACATGGAGTTACATATTTAATTTATAAAAATGTAAGCTTTTCTACTCATTTTAATTATTGATTTTCAGCTTAATTACATTGCAATTGGAACCAAGCTGTGTAAAATTTCAGTTTTTTGAAATTTATTATGACGTGCCTCATGACCTTGTATTTGGTCCTTTGCTATAAACACTCTATGTGTGCCAGGAAAAACTGAATCCTGCAGTTAGTGGGTTCAGTTTTACATCTATGTTCATTAGATCAAGATTGTTAATAATGCTATTAAAATCTTCTGTACCCTATCTAATTCTTATGTGCTAAATTTATCAATTACTGTATGGTGTATGTTGAAATCTGTTATGACTGTGGATTTGTCTCTTTTTTCTTACATTTCTGTCTATCTATCTGTCTACAAAATTTGGGGACTAAATGAATAAGTTATACTGCCTAAAATGTATTGTCTTTAGTTTGAACCTTTAGTTCAATCTTCTCTTTAAGGACACCAGTCAGATTGCATCAGTATCCACCCTAAGGGCCTCATTTTAACTTAATTATCTCTTTAAAAGCCCTGTCTCCAAAAGGGTCACATTCTAGATCCTGGGGTTTAGGGCTTCGAGGTAAGAGTTTGGGAAGGGGGTGCAAAATTTAGCCATAACAGTGAGAAGCTCCTAGGAGGCTCCCTACCTTAGGGGGAAGCTGCCTTTGGCATCTGTCCCCTTCGCAGCAGGGAAGTGTCAAAATGTAAGCCTACATTTACCTGGCTGAACAAATGCCCTCAGGGCACAAGAGTTTTAAGAGCTTGGGTTCCCATGTAGTCCGCTTGGTTCCCATTTCCATTCAGAGTTTAACCTGTTAATTTCTTATTATCTTGTCAGCTTTTTCATGTTTTAATAACCTAGCCTGGCATAGTATCCGTATCACAGATTATATTCTACTGAACCTTATATAGTAAATAGAAGAGCAATTCGCCAGTTTCATGGAAATATTTTCCTACTATATTTGTGTTTAGTTTTTATTGTTCAGCGTACAGAGATGGAATGATCAAGTTAAGCAGGGCCCTGAGCCCTGAGCACAGAGTTGGTCACAAAATGAGAGTTCATTAAATATTTGTTGAATAAACAAATAAATGAATGTTCTTTATAATTATGTGGTCAAATATGCTACTCTTTTCCATTGTGAATTTTCCTATTGGCAGGCTCCAAAGTTAAGAAAGTTATTCCTATCATTCATACATTAAATGTAAGATACATTCTGAAGAAAAATGAATCAGTATTTCTAAAAAATATGGCAGTTATAAATACAGGTGAAATTAATACAGACCTTAACTTTATTTAGGTCTTTATTTAGGTCTTAACTTTATTTAGACCTTAACCTGACAACATGCCAGGCCTCTTAAGACACTCTATGGTCAAAGACCTCATTCTGGGTGATTTAACACCTTGGATTATGTTTTTCTTCCCTCCTAAAGTCAGTTAATCATATTGGGAGTTGGGCCTGAATACCACCAAGGGCATTACACAAAGTTACTTATTGAGGACGTTTTTCCAAGCCATTTCCAAGGACCTGAACCTTGGAAACACCAAACTAGTTTGAGGACACACCTTGGCAGAGGAAATCACTTCTCACCGTCCTCTCCCAGCTTCTGCTCAGCTTCCATAATCCCTTTTGCCTCTCCCATCTGCAGTGACCAAGGAGCAAGGGGAACAGTAAATCTCCATGTTAGTGATGGTGGCGGTATTGAGCTCCCTCACTTCCAAAGGTCCTGGGAGCACATCCCCCACTTGGTGAGGTGTCCTATTTATACCAGTGACCTTCCCCATGTTCAAAACTTGAGCAGCTGCACAATATATATAACGGAGTGGAAAGTAACATGACACACATTTCAAAGAGAAAATTGGAAAGGGATGTGTATCCAACCTTCCTTCCAGCTCTACAAGGCTATGTTTCTTTGAGTCTATATTATAAAAATAACAAAGGGGCCGGCATGGGGCATGACGGAAGAGGCTGTTTTAGGGGAAATTATTTTGACTCCCTAAAGCGAAAGCCTGAAATAAAGAAGAAAATGTTTAAGAAAAAAGGGATTACTGATAAAGACTCTTATAGAATGATATAATCTTTCTGAATTTGTAACAGTACATTTTAAAAGGTACCAATCATTCCACTTAATATATTTTAAAATGACTGTAGATTTTTTTTTATTGGAACCCTTGAGCGGCAGTAGCATGTGTATGTGACTCTATCTTCAGGGGTTGTCTAATGCAGTCCTACACATGTAATAGTCACTCAACTCATGGATTGTAATTAATAAATTGTGACAATCTCAAGAGTGATGGAGGATATGTGTGTGTTGTATCTACACATCTGTAATCATAAGAAATCATCAGCATTTATGGAGTACCCACTGTGTACACCATACTGCTCAAGGGGTTGAGACCTTGGAGGAGATAACACAGGGCTCAAGTAAAGTGAAGATACTGGGCTTTGTGACAGGATAATGACGGAATGTAAAACCATTTTAAATCATCATTTTAAAAGTCAAGGGACTTCCCTGGTGGCACAGTGGTTAAGAATATGCCTGCCAATGCAGGGGACACGGGTTCGAGTCCTGGTCCAGGAAGTTCCCACATGCCGCGTAGCAACTAAGCCCATGCGCCACAGCTACTGAGCCCACGTGCTGCAACCACTGAAGCCTTCAAGCCTAGAGCCTGTGCTCCACAACAAGAGAAGACACAGCAATGAGAAGCCCGTGCACCTCAATGAAGAGTAGCCCCCGCGCACCGCAACTAGAAAAAGCCCAAGCAACAATGAAGACCCAATGCAGACAAAAATAAAATAAATTAATTTTAAAAAAAAAAGAGAGAGAGACATTGGGTTAGAGCAGTCGTTCTCAACCTTGGCTCCACACTGTAATCAGCTAGGGAGCTCTACAAAATACTGGTACCTGGGTCTCACCCCCAGAGCTGCTGATTTAAGCAGTTTGAGGTGCACCTGGGCACTGGGATTTGTCAAAGCTTTCCAGATGATTCCAATATGCACCCAGGATTGAGAACTCCTGAGCAGGAGAGGTAGGATCTGAGAGTCTGCAACATGAGCTACAAAGGAGTCACTGGCACCAGATATGTGAGGAAGAGGGCTATAGAGACTGGAAGGTGGCAGAGTCCACTGTGAAGTCCGTCTGTGAGGATGTCTCACTAGGAAGAGAGAAGGAGGGACTCTTTGTAAGACTACGTGACAATACAGGGTGGAACCTGGAAGAATGTGAAAGGAAAACCCTATTTCTATAACTTTGGACTAATGGAAAATGAAGGTACCCTAGCACCAACTAAAGTTTTTCTTCACAGTTGAGTAGAAAATAGATATTTTTCTGCTGAGAGGGATTCTGATTTTAATTTCCCTTTCCAATGTCTTTTTCTGCCCCCACGTTAAAAGTTTTTGTTTTTCTTGGGCTTCCCTGGTGGCGCAGTGGTTGAGAGTCCGCCTGCCGATGCAGGGGACGTGGGTTCGTGCCCCGGTCCGGGAAGATCCCACATGCTGCGGAGCGGCTGGGCCCGTGAGCCATGGCCACTGAGCCTGTGCGTCCGGAGCCTGTGCTCCGCAACGGGAGAGGCCACAGCAGTGAGAGGCCTGCGTACTGCAAAAAAAACAAAAAGTTTTTGTTTTTCTTTTGCTATTTCAAAGGCGTTCGTGAGCACGATTCATATTTGGGCCTCTGATTTTGAGCAGTAACGTGAATGCTAAGAGAGACCGTGGGGAGAGGTGATAGGAACCAGAACTGTGCAAGATGTTTCGTGGATCGCAATGCAGGCCAACGTGATGGGGCACGAGTTATGAGCACCTCAGTGTTCACGGCATTGCCCTTTCCCCACTGCTGAAGAGAACTTTGGATTGTCGACTTAACTTCAACTCTCTTCCTCCCCCGCTGCCCCCCAGATGGAAGGGAACCTACATGGCGGAAGTTGGAAGGTGGAGAAATGCCAGAAAACTGCATTGGCTGTTTGTTGAGAGAATTTTGTTCTGGACCAGCTTTGGGGTGTGAGAGAAAGAGTGTTACTGTGGATTATGAAAGGGATCCTTTTGACATTCTCTGAGAAACACAAATAAGGGGGTGGAGCTGCTTTTTTAAGTACTTTCATTTGCTCTGTGGATGCACCCCCACACTCTGAAGCTGGTGTCAGATATGCAAATATCAGGTAAATAGGAACATAGTTTTGGGAGCTGCAGTGCTGCCCCAGGGACTTCTGCTCCCCTTGTACATTAGAGGCAAGGTCCTTGGGGCAACACTCCACCTTTTCAGCATTTATATCTACTTTTATTAACAAGATGTTACCATGACTAGTGGATTTTTCAGTATCATGAGAGAAGAGCAAAACAAAACATGTTCTCATTGTGTTTTTTACTCGTTTTACTGCATTTTTTTACCAATTGAAGGTTTATGGCAACCCTGGCATATGGCAAACAAGTCTATCATCGCCATTTTTTCCAACAGCATTTGCTCACTTTGTGTCTTTGTGTCACATTTTGGTAATTCTTGAAATATTCAAACTTTTTCATTAGTGATCTTTGATGTTACTACTACAACTAGCTGAAGGCTCAGGTGATGGCTAACATTTTTAGCCATAAAGTAATTTTAAATTAAGATATGTAAATTGGTGTTTTTAGATGTAATGCTATTGCACACTTTATAGACTATGGTATAGTGCAAACATTACTTTTATATGCACTGCGAAACCAAAAAATTCATGTGACTCACTTTATTGCAGTATTATCTTTATTGGGGTGGTCTGGAACTGAACCCACTATATCTCCAAGGCATGCCTGTACTCTGTTGCAGATGGAATCTAAAATTTAAAATAGTTTGTAGATAGTCATATGAGAGAAGCAAGGAAAAAATTTGTTCTGGTCAGTAGTAACACAGACCACCGTTTTCTTGTATAAACCCGATCTCTCATGTGAAAGAACTTCCTTTTATTTGGTTCACAATAACTGGGCAAGGGTGTAGTGGGAAATGGTGCGGAACAGAGTCCTCAGGGACAGAGATGGTTAATATCCCCCAAATATGGGTGGGCTTCCCTGCATTGCCCCCAACGCCTTACAGCTGGGTTAGGGGCCTAATGACTAGATCTGGACAATGAACTTCAAGTAGAAGTGATGTTCGTCACTTCCAAGCCTGGACATTTCAAAGCTAAAGTGCTTCCTCTCACTTCCCCTCTCTGCACAGTGACCGGAAGTTGTATGATGCAGACAGCACAGCAGTAAGATGGAAGCCCAGACTCCCAGATCTCTGCTCGGATGAGAGCTCCCAAGGGAAGCCTGCATCAGCCTGTTACAAGCACAAATACAGTTTTGTTACTTTAAGCCCCTGAGAATTACTTGAGCTTTATTTGTTATTGAAGCATAACCTAGCTTTACCCTGACTCACATGGTCTCTGAGGAAAATGGGGAAAAGATTCTGCTCTTCTTCTTACTGGAAAACTATGTACAGGGAGGAAAGACTATGGCCACTACTTTAGAAATCAACTCAGGAAGGCTACCTTCCCACTTGATGAGAGCCACAAAGACAGATGAGATACGAACATTGTGAGGCAAGATAATTTTGTATCTATTTGCCTAGTTCTCTGAGGTCCCCACTGATCTCCTGACTAATGCCTTTTGTGACCAACTTTTCAGTAAACCTTACTGCATTTACCTGGAGTCGAGCCTGGACAGAATTCTGTGCTAACTTGGAAAAAGATGTGGCAACACCTTTGATGAAGCCACTGGTCTTAATCTGTTTAATGATTTCAACACTTCCTTCCCATTTATTCAACTGATGTTGAAGACTTTCTATAGCACTAGGCTGCCTCCAATTTTCCAGGATCTTTTGGTCAAGGCCAGGTGCTCCAAAGAAAAACTGACCTCTTGGCTCTAGGCTCTCAAAATTTCAAAGTAGTGCTACAGAGTATAGCATTTAGTCGAAAGGACATTTCATTGTTACATAAATAATAGCCAGTGGTAAATTAAACAGATGCGATCTCAAAATCAACCCTTTTTACTTAAAGCTAAGAACTTTCCTTAAAGACCTGATGAGCTAATATTTTTGAAGCCCCAATTGGATAATGTACTTGAAAGTGCTTTTTGAACTTCTTTTTTTTTTTGCTACTATCCAGAGAAATGCTCTCTTCCTTGGCTTTAGAGAAATGGAGAATACTAACCTTATTTTTATGACTATTTAACCCCAATAACAATTTAGAATTACCGTCATGCAGCCGGCTGCCTCATAGCCGCCTTTGTCTTTATCTGATAGAGCTGTGGCTGTCTCCTCACTGCCTGTCTCTCTTTCAATAGTGTACAGTCTGGTTATTATGTGAGTTCTATTTTTTCAGCCCCAAAACCCAGCTTTTAGCCCATAGGTTTCTTTATTACCATCTAAGGAGTCCTGGCAGACTGGAGCCATTTTTCCCTTCGACAGACCTTTAAATGATTCTTCATGCTTTTGTCACGTAATTAAAATTAGATTACTTTAACTCCCTGCTGGCTGGCCTGAGTAGGGGCCCTTGTAAAGCCTCCAGCTGGCCAAGGGGCCTTTAAAAGGAGGAACGTGGTCCAAACACACTCAGCCGCTGCCTTCCCCCACCCCAGCCAGGAGGCCACTGTGTTCCTTGCCAGTTAGACAAGATTTACCCCGAGTTTATCAATGGCTGCTTATTTTCTAAGGTCTAGATTTTCTTTTCAAAAGACTTGGAGTCAGGGATTGGTATGTTTGTTTTTCAGGGGCTGAAGCTCTTCTAGTCACCATTTTCCAGCACCTAGAGAGCTTGCCTCTTAGTGATTTGCTTGGTGGTTCAGCTGAAATGGACCAGAAAGACCAAGCGGCTGAGCGAATAAACTGTCATACCTGTTTGCGTCCAAATACTTGTTTGGTTTCTCAGCCAAGGCCGAATGCAAACTCTCTTCTCTCTTCTCTGGGCTCTTCTCCTTTAAACCTCCCCCTTCCCCTCTGCTACCAGGACACTCCCTGGCTGCATTTCGAAGCACAGCCTCAATTAGGTTTCCACCGGAGTAGCAGGGAGAGCTCCTATCACACAACAACCTTTCACAACACACCTACTCCTGCTCAATTTTTGACACCTGCGTCTTGCGCCTTCTCAATTTCCCCCCCAAAAATACAGAGCCAGGACAAGTAAAGTCCAGTGTTACTATCCATCGAAGAATCTCAGCTCTCCCTCCAAGAGAACAGCTCTTGGTTACTCTTGGCATTTTCTCTAGCCAAATGCCACCTCACAACCTTGCCCTGGATCATTTCATCCTTCCATCTCTCTGCCTGCCTTTCACCTATCCACGTTCTATTATACAGCGTAGCTGTGAGAGAGGGTTTGAACTTGATCAGATGTTCAAGGCTAGACTCCTGTGTTAGCAACTTGTTAGGGTTGTGACCTAGAGCGAGTGACTTAATGTCCCTGTATTTTCTTTTCTTATCATAAACTTAGGGATAATAATACCCACCTCCAGTGGCTGTAGGGAGGATTGGGAATAACACTCGATGCCTGGCTTAACCAGGCATCAGGTAAAATGCTTTAACCTGGCTTCTCAACAGAGCTGAGAAATTGCACTCGTGCGCTTTGTTATTAAACACTGCTTTCCCCTCTTTCTGTAAAAGGCAGTTAATTTCCCTAGTCTATTACTGCATCTTGACTGCCTCGTGATAGAGTGGATCTCCCCTCATCTCTTAAAAAAGAAGATAGAACATCATTTGAGTTTTCCTTGAGGGACAAGGTTGACATTTCTGACGCAGCGACAAGGCAGTTTCTGCTTCTCCTTTGCTGCCACACTCTTGGTCACTCCCCACTGTGCCCCCTGCCATTGGTGTGTTTGCCTCTTCCAACCTCCCCACTTCTGATTTTCTGCTGATGGTCTGTTCTTTACATGAAATAAGACACCTAAGCTGGCTAAGATTATCAGTGGAGTTAATAAGCCCCCAGTGACAATCTGGGGACTCTGTGAAAGATCATACCCTTCAGACTCTGTTTGACAATTTCAGTGACTTGATAAGCTTCTACATGTTACCTGTGGGTGTCTCACAATCTAGTTGTGGAAACAAGACAAACATGCAAAACAGTTGAGAATCATATAGGTCGGACTAGAATCAAACCCCACAACTATAAACACTGTGGAAAAGGGGGGAAGTGGTGAATCCATCTCCAGTGGCAGACAAAAAAAGGGCACAGAAAGCACCCCATGTCCCAGTTCTCCCCTCCCTCACCGTTGCCTTGAATTCTGTAGCCTGTCCTGCCTCTGCTTCCTCATCTGTAAAATGGGGGTGATAATACTATGCACTTCGTACTATTTTTATGAGAGCTAAGTGAGTCCGTGTTTGTGAGCTTCTTAGATTAATGCTTGACATATAACGTGTTCTTAAGTGCTTTCAAACAAGTTGTGAAGACGCAGGGGCTGAGATGGTCAGCCAACACACAACAAAGAGGGGCAGGGAGCCTGGGCGTAAAGTGAGCTGTCCAGCCAGGTCAGGATTCCACCCCGCCTCCCATGTTGCTGAGCGGGCGTGAGCATGCACCCCTGACTGCTCCCTGAACCTGCTTCTCTGAGCGTCAGGGTCAGGCTGGGTCCTGCTCTTGGTTCTCCCAGAAAAATAAAAATGTTCTCTGCCTAAAAGGCCACATATGCTTTTGTTCCCTCATCAGACATCCCTTTGACTTGGATCTTCAGAGACAACCCGAGAGCATTTTTATAGACAGTTGTCTGTCTTCACACTAGGACTGGTCTTGGCATGTATATGCTTATAGCTGCGCTTACCTATATAGACATAAGGATGGAGTTTCTGTTTTATTCCAGAAATGATCTGAGGCCACTGGAGAAAGTTTTGTGACCTGGTGCCCATCATTGGCCAAAGGCTGGGCTGGTACGTACCTGATGCCCATAAAATAGCTTTATGCAATGTGTGTGTGTGGCTTTAGTCCCAGTTGGCTGAATCTGGGCGAGTTGTGCAGTGCCCCCTGCAGCATTAGCCGTGTTCCTGGCACTAGCAGGTAACTGCAAAACCTCAGAACTTATTTCCCTGGGATGTGATTTCTTTTATTAGCGCTGAGGCCTGGCAGGTGTAAGTAGGTAGAAATGGTCTGTGGTATTACAGAAGCCCAAGGACACTTCCCAAGTGGATAAGGTGGTAGGTGCTGGTTGGGTGGCCTGCCCTCTGTGGGACTCTGAAAATGCTGCCCCAGGCCCTGAGAATTGTGGATGGAAGCCACAAGGAGCAGTGCTCTGTCACTCACCATCTTGCTGGTGTTAAAATGTCCTGTCCACATCTACCCCCCCCCACACCCCGTGCCAGGAGCAGGTGATGACGTGTAGTCAGAAGCCCGGTTACGTTCAGGAATAGGTTTCCTGGTGTATGGGATGGGGGGCATCTTTAATGCCTATTTTGTACCCTCTCAGCACCTCTTTTTGTTGTGCCCATTGCCGAGGTCGCCAGGCGCCCTCAGGTGGAGTGGCTTTTCTCTTGCTGCCTGCCGGGAGCTCTCCACCTAGGATGTCTGCAGAGACCACTGAGCCACACATACTCCCACATTCTATACAGCTCTGGGAGAGAAGGGAGTCAACATTTTCAGAATAATCCTTGAGCAAGAGAAGTTGAAACAAGGAGTAAATACTCCCATGCTCCCTCTCTCTGGATAGTCCCAAAGTACATTCTAGAAGGTTTCTCAGAGGGGCCACAGTGGGCTAGATCCCCACTGATTACAGGCGTAACAAGTTCAATCATGCCTCCTTGAATTGGCTTTCCTTCTTTCTCTGTTTCACTCTCCCCAGTGCCCCCTTCCTTCTGTTTCTTGGGCTCAAATCCCTAAGTATACTGGCTGCTCTAGTCTGAGACTAGGCACCAATCCTAGTCTCTGGCTGTGTGTTTCCAGGCTCAGACAGCAGGAAAGACCACAAGAGCAGGATGGCATGAGCCTTCCATGGATTTTAGCCAAGACTCTGTGACAGTGTTACCACACAGAGCTCTTAAAGAGGAAGATGAACTTCAATCCACTGTACATTATGCTACCATGTGCTTGTTGCTAATGGTATCGGTAACAACCAGTGTCCCCAGATTGCAGGCTTGCAAAATTCAAGCGAGTCTGACAAAAGGAGGGCACTTAAAATTGTTCCAAAATGGGTAAGAGGAAAATTATCATGATAAGAGACGAGGAAATTTAACACATCCCTCTTATTACTGAGTTTAATGGAGTTTCTTCTTCCAAACTAAACTGTGGTTAAAATGTGTGGTGCCCTTAAGAAGGAATCTTCAGTTGAATTCCCAGAATTTCATTTCTTAGTGGAAAACTGCCTGCATTTCACATAAAGTCATCTGCTAACATTCGCACAAGTGTGTTTGTAGGAATATCTTGAGACCCACAAGGAACCAGCCTTGTTCTGGTCATAATGTCCTCATTTTACATCATCAGAGAAAATAACTCTATCATATTTAGAAGGAATATGACAAAAACATACAGCAAAAGCCGATATTCCTATTTTTAAGTGATAATAGCTGAGGTCCAATCCTTGTTTTCACTTATCAGCGTTGCTGCACAAATTTCTTTAAAGAGAGATGCTAAAAAGAATGTCAAGAAACTTAAGTACTTTAAAGTTTTGATTCAAAGAAAAGAAAAAGGAATGAATCAGAGTCAAGAAGGTGATAAGGATGATGACAGCAACATAAAGAGTGCTAGATGGTCAACGAACAGCTCTGAAAACTTGGGAAAATTGAGGGGGGAGAATTTAAGTGTAGTTTCCTAATTTAGAACTAGAACTGGGAAAGCACAATAAGCCACTGCTTCTGTGATATAAAATAATAAATTCTAAAAACCTGACCTATTCTAGAATTTCTTATCCCTTTCAGTTACTTCGTTTAGAGGCATTATTTAAAACAAAATGAAAGAAAAAAAAAAACGCACCTGTAAATGCTGGGAAGCCTTTATCCTGCATTTCTTTATCAGATGAATTGTCACCTATAGGAATTCTGATGGGATGGGGTACAAGGCAATAACTTTTGATCCTTTTAATTATTATCTGGAGGCTAGAAGCACAGCCCTGGGAGAACATATTCAGCAATTCAGTAGAGAATCTTGGTTAATCAAAAGGCAGCATGATACAATAAGTAATTGATGGAGAGTTCACATAGGGAAATTTAGTGTGTATTAAAGGTTATATTTCAGATAAGTGGGGAAATTTCAATTATTCAGTAAATGGTACTAGGACAAGGAGGTAGCCACCTGGAAAAAGTTAAATAAATCCACATCTCATTCCTTGAGCCAAAACAAATGCCAGGTAGAAAACATAGTTAAATATAAATAAAACCATAGAGTATTAAAGAAAACAGAAAATTTTAAAATAATTATGGAGTGGCGAGAACTTTCTATGACTCAGAACACAGAAACTATAAAAGAGGTAAATTTAACCATGTGAAAATTTAAAATTCTGCACAACAAAGAAAAAACAAAAATTCAAGACAACCATCACCTAGAAAAGTAACAGCAACCCGTATCACAGACATGGAGATAATTTCCTTGCTATATAAAGACTTACAAATGGCTCTTCAAGTACATAAACATATTCTCAACCTTACTCATACTAGATGAAATACAAAATAAAACCATAAAAAGACACAGTCAGAATGACAGCTGTCCATAAAGAGGCAAGAGGACGTCTTAAATCTTACACACATAGAGACCACCTGGAGATGCGATTAACTTGCAGAACCTCATGGATAAAGTCTGGAGTGGGACCTGAGAATTTGCATTCCTAACAAGCTCCCTGCTGATGCCTGCACCAGGCCCAGTGACCACACCCTGCGTAGCATGCATTGCTGGTGGGCATGTACATTTATATTACCTGTCTGGAGGGCAATTTGGTAACACCCTTCAAAATAAAAAGTGCACAGGCTGTCAGCAAGTCCACTTTAGTAATCCTACAATAGGAGCAATGGATACAATTGAATTTGCAGATGGGAGAAAGCCATACAATCCAGACAAAATCCATACATTGAATATGCAAATGAGGCAAAGAATAAGGCTGATACGGATGCAGAGAAATCTCCAAGAAACTTTAACTTGATAAAGAAGTTTCAGAAAAGAAAAACCACACAGATTTGTGTCTCTGTGCGTGTGTGTGTGTTATTGAATGGGCTGAAGACATACCTGAGTATTTTTTCCACCTTCACTACCTGTACAAACCCACTCTGTCATCTAGTTCTGCCTCAGACAGTTTCCGTAACTTTCTCAAACTCGCTTGGTAACACACAAGCACACACACAACTGCAAAGTGCTATTTGCTTCCCATGGAATTCCCTTTCTCTCTGATCCATCATTGTGGGCAGACGGTCATAGCTTCCTGCCCCTTAGATTCTTCAAATATGAATCGTCGGGCATCATGCTTTCTTTCCCCTCCAACTCCAGGAGACACACTTCAAGCTCTCCAAGTAGACTCCTTGAAGCCCCTCTCAGGTTTAAGGAGTGGTAAGGCAGAATCTTGTATGTTATTTAAGCCGCGACTTCTGGAGCCTCTGCCACTTGCTTCATTGAAATAGATGTAGCTGTAGATCTTATTGCATAGACTCTAATGTTAGAGACCATAAACTGGTAGCCGCGGCCATGTCTGGCAGCAGAGATATTTGGATATTTTTCTTCTTATTTTATTTTGTTCAGAAATTTTTTCCCAGCTTTATTGAGAGACATAGACACATAATATTGTGTAAGTTTAAGATGTACAACATGTTGATTTGATACATTTATAAATTGCAAGATTATGGCCACAATGGTGTTACCTACCACCTCCATCCCATCATAGAGTTACATTTCTTTTTCGTGCTGAGAATATTTAAGATGTACTCTCAGCAACACTGCAAGTATATGGTACAGAATTATTACCCATAATCACCATGCTGTCCATTAGATCCCCAAACTTGTTCATCTTCTAACTTCAGGTTTACACCCTTTGAGCAGTTGTCTCCCCATTTCCTCCACCTCTTCACCTCCTGTTTCTCTGAGTTTGTCTTTTTGCGATTTCACGAGAAATATTTTGTTTGACTCTTGACATCATGCTCAGCATTCCCAAACCAGAAGATTTTACTTAAACCTCCAGAGCCTGAAAATTTGAAAGATCTGCCAATAAAGGGCCTGTGTTCCTCCTTTGAAAGATTTGGCTGGAGCTAAGCTGTGGTCGTCCCTTTAGTGAGACCCACAGGGGCCATGTTCCAACCATTCCCTTGCCTCGGGTTCACTCGTTATTATGCTAGCACTGTAGTCTTTCTTCCACCCTCCTGTTTCTTTCCCGGGTGTACGTTTGAGTGTGTGATTCCTCCCCCCACCATAGAGAGCATTACCCTTGGGGCAGGGCTGGGCCCCAAGCAAATCTGCAGAGCTCCAGAGCATCCTGTCACGTCTTTCTAAACTATTTCCCCCTATTTAATGCCTCTTCCCAACCTCCAAATCCACAAGTTAGTGCTTTCCTATTGCCTCAGGTTCTCCTCTTTTCTGAAAGAAATGGGATCATCTCATTCACACTAAATTGTTAGTGATTTAATGTGCCTTCTGGGGGAAAAAAATAGCCGGAAAATGCTCAGCACTTCCAAATGGTGAAATTCCAGCCAGTTGGACACTTGGATGAATGAGGCATTTGGGGGCAGGGGACTCTTCTCTAAGACCCTCCAAACCACACCTTGTGAACGACTACTCCTTCTCTACTTTACGTCAGCCCGCTAAATTATTTGCCAAAACCATGAAGGGCTGTTCCTTTCTGTTTCTCAGGCTAGTGGTTTGCCAAGGAATCCCTGCCCTAGTTGGTTCTTCCTGGAAGAAATATTTATATAATTCACTCCTATTCTGAGACGGGGTGCCCTGTGTGTTTTAGCCTACCAGAAGCTTACTATGTGCCAACAGTGCAGTGTGGCTATAGACAGACGCACACACGCGTGCGCACACACACAGACACACACTTGAACGCAAACTTAGCCACGTCGTCCATAGATAAAACATAAGAAGTAGTTTCACTGAAATTTTAACCCACATCTGGGGATTTGTACAGCTCATTCGGAGAGACCACATTTTGAGAAGAATGCTGGCAAGTTAATAGCATTCTGAGGAAAGAGACTGGGAGAGTGGAGAGGTTGGAACCGCACCAGTAACAAAAGAAGGTTAAAGAAAGACTCAATGGCTGCCTTCAAAGGTTTGAAGGACTGTCACCGACAGGGAACCAGATGGATTAGGTTCTTGTTATGCCAAAGAGCAAACCAAGACCAATGGATACATGTTAAGGATGAGAGTGGGAAGTGATTTTGGCTCAGGGAAGAAAATTTAACAGCTACTAGATAGAGATTACATGAAAATGACTTTCCCTTTCACTAAAAATATCCCAGGAGAGGCTGTTTGACCATCTGCTTGGAATGCTATAGAAAGAAACCTCACAATAGTTGGTGGCCTGATTTGATTTTTCTGGGACTCTTGATACCAAATTCCACTTTTGTATGATTCCACTTGCATTTCGCAGAGAACACATCATCCACGAAGGCAGGATAATGTCTCTACCTATTCCGTTTGAACTTCAGTATAATCATTGAGGTCCAATTACACCAATGTTCCCTTTCAGACCCAGCATCTGTGATTTCTGTAATTTCACGTTCATGCCCCTTGGATGTGCATCCTTTGTATTCTTGTTGTCAGTTAGCATGTAAAATCGATTTTCACTCAACGGGTTTTTCCTAAGCACCCTTGTAAAGCAAATGATGTGGCCAATTGTTTATTTTCTGGACAGCCTTTTTCTGTCCCCGTAATGGGGCTAACATATCTATGACTCACATTCACAGGACAGAAGGATTGTTCTGTTTTGTGCTTTTACTTCTTTTGGCCAACTGGAGAGTTATTTATAAACATTTATCGATTTGGATTCATAAACCAAAGGGGGGGGGAATCTTGCTGTGCTGGTTACTATGGTAACTAGCATCTCACATGTTTACTCACCAGCCAGCAGTGATGGCTCAGAACAAAACCCAAAGCCTACCTGTAGCTTCAGACTGCGTATTTGCTCCTTTTACATTTTTAATTGAAAATCAGTTATTTCCTCCACCAGTGCCATGCGACAGCATACTGTATTGAAGTCGAAAAAAATATTTTTCAAATTTATTCCTGAGAATAATAATTTATTCTGTACTTCTCTTGGGGCATTTTCCAGACATATGTGACTTCTAATCAATTTTGATTGTCAAGAATTAAAAAGATTCCCCCTCGACTCTCTGCCATATGTTGAGAGTGATATGGAAGAAATTTGGGTTCTATTTTTTATCTTCAAGGAACTTACAGCTGAATCAAGGACCACAAGTATAAAGCAGCAGACAGACAACACAAGAAAAATGTAGTTAAGTGTGATACCAGGTAACAAAGAGGGTAACAGAAGCAAAGCATGCTGGCTGGAGCACAGGCTGCAGAATGAGACAGAACTGGTTTGACCCTAGTATGGCCTTGAGTAAATTACTTCATTTTTCTGTAACCCTCTGAAATGAGAAGCATATCAGCCACAGGGTTGTCTTAAGGATTAAATAACAGAATTATATAAAGTGCCTAAAATAATGTCAGACCCATAGCAAGCCCCCAAGTAATAAGAGTTATTATTACTTTTGTGTTGGGCTAATTTATTGAGGTAATAAATTGTGTTTTGTTTTTGCCATGAGAAGATCCAGGTTTTATGGGGGAGGGGAGCTTATACAATTTTTAGGTCCTGTTTTAAAAACATAATAAAAACTTATGCATATAAAATCAAGTATAAGGAAGAACTACAAATGCAAAATAAGCAGACAAAACCCCCCCAAATAATATATTTTATTATTTAGTTGCCTGACATATGTCTGTAATATTTCTTCCTACACTTTCTGACTATATACTCTTTGATTGCCTCTTCATATGACATTGTTTTTGTAACACATTCTACAAAGCAAATACAAAGATAACTCAGTCATTCTTCCAACAGGGTTCATTGAAATTTGCTTTTTGTTACTGACAGTTGGGATGCATAAAACATGTGACTTCACATTGGATATCCTTGCTGTTTACTGCTACAGGCTTCTGTCTTACAAACACAGGAATTCTGATCAATTTTATTTCATGTGATTGCCATGAAATAGGAAGAAAATAAAAGGAAAATAGGATAAAAAATATAGTGCATGTATAATTGTATATGCAGCATCATAGGGTATATTCCGGAGAGCTTCTGTTTTGACTAGGCACCCATGAGAATGGAATACTTGGCGTACATTTTTCTACATTTGGTGATCGGAAGAATTTTTCACAGGTCCCCTTCCAGTTCCATGCAGTTTAAACCTAGCTTTTCTTCCACTATCTGTGTATTCCTGGTGCCAGGTACCCAAGGAGACATACATGCCCTAATTGATCCGCCAGCCTTGCCCAGGGAGTTGACAGAACGGTCAATAGGAGGATTTCTAGGAGCCATTCCTAAACCAGAATGGGCAGCAAAAACCTAACAATATATGCGAATAACTGCCTACCACATAAATATATTCTACTAAATCTAAACTGAATGTTTTTCCAAGTTAACTTCCTCTAAGCTGGATCCCCAAAATGCCCATGGCCACCCATCACCACCCAACACTCGGGGAAAGAGAGAGTTGTCAGCTGAAATTAGAATATCTTATTTCTGCTAATTTTGTAATGACCATGTGAATACATTGCTGGGGTTCCTCCCATGGCCTTAGGACCATGCAAGTGAGGCGCCCTGAAGCTAAATTTCATTACCTCCATGGAAATGCTTTCAGTTCTTTCTGCTTTAGAGCAAAGTGAAAAAGAACATGAGCAAGGTCTCGGAAGAGGTGCAGCCCTTGATGGGATCCTGGGACAACTCCTCAGATGTGAACTGAGTCCTTGTCAATAAGCTTATGAAATCCATCTCTGGAGGACCTTGAAGGGCAGGCAGAGGAAGAGCTAAGAGTGAAAGGCTTTGGGCAGGAGAGAGACTAAATGAAAGCATTTTAAAAGATTAGTTTGGCTAATTTGAAAAGATACATGCATCCCAAATTTCATAGCAGCGTTACTTACAATTGCCAAGATACAGAGGCAACTTAAGTGTCCATCAACAGATGAAGGGATAAAGAAGATGTGGTACATATACACGTATATACACACACACGCTATGGACTACTATTCAGCCGTAAAAAATGGAATGTTGCCATTTGCAACAACATGGATGAACTTGGAAGGCATTATGCTAAGTGAAATAAATCAGACAGAGAAAGACAAATACTGTATGATATCACTTATATGCGGAATCTAAAAAATACAACAACCTAGTCAATATGCAAAAAAAGAAGCAGACTCACAGATATAGAGAACAAACTAGTGGTTACCAGCAGGGAGAGGGAAGAGGGGGCAAGACAGGGGTAGGGGGGTAAGAAGTACAAACTATTATGTATAACATAAACTACAAGGATATATTGTACAACACGGGGAATATAGCCAATATTTTATAATTATAAATGGAGTATAACCTTTAAAAATTAATTTTGAATGGTTAAAATAAATAAATATATATAGACAGTTTAGAAAACTTTGAACTTCCATTCTTCATATTACTAAGAACAAATCTGCATTTGATTCTCTCTGACAAAATTGAGCAATTATAATATCTACTATTTCAATGTTTTCCAGAGAATTATTTCATTCAATTCTTAAGTAAAGAAATTGTTTATGGTACTTCCCTGGTGGTGCAATGGTTAAGAATCTGCCTGCCAATGCAGGGGACACAGGTTCAAGCCCTGGTCAGGGAAGAACCCACATGCCGCGGAGCAAATAAGCCTGTGCGCCACAACCTCTGAGCCTGCACTCTAGAGCCCGCAAGCCACAACTCCTGAGCCTGTGAGCCACAACTACTGAAGCCCACGTGCTACAACTACTGAAGCCCAAGTGTCTAGAGCCCATGCTCCGCAACAAGAGAAGCCACCGCAATGAGAAGCCCGCACACCGCAGCGAAGAGTAGCCCCCCGCTTACCGCAACTAGAGAAAGCCCGCACGCAGCAACAAAGACCCAATGCAGCCAAAAATAAATATTAAAAAAAAGAATGATTAAAAAAAATTGTTCATGTTTAAAAAAAATGTTTTAAATAGAAAATAAATAAAAGACTAGTTTGAATGAGTACCCTTAGTTGTTTGCAGAGGCCCAAAGAGAAGCACATGGACCTCAGCCAGAGGCAGAACTGACCATTTCAGGAGCCCAGAGAGGAGACGAGGGAAGTTGTATCTTCCAAAAATACGCTGTTTAAGGCAGTCTGTGGGTCTAAACTACAGACCGTTGGGTTAAAATGCTCTTATGATGAATCTACCTGGCCTCAGACACAGGGGGAATATACAAAAACTGTTGCTGACAGTTCTTTCAGGACACTTACTCCAACTGGAATTTTAAACCAACAAGCTGTCTTGTCCTCAGAAGTCAAGATGCGAATGACAGATATCAGAGAGAAATTCCGCTCCAGCGGCCAGGCCGTTCTGCACCCCCTGAGGTCTCCCAGCTGTCACCCAGCGTATCCCAGCTTGTCTGGTGGACCATTGCATTGTCTCCTGAGGACTACTGGACAGTAAACAGAAGAGAAACGAGGCTGGCTGTGGATCACTCAGTTACACAGGGAAAAGTGGCAAGAAATAAGAGATGGACCCATAAAAAGAGGAAAGAATGAACCAGGATATCTGGCTGAAAAGGCCTTGTAATGAGTAAGAGAGGGAAACAAGGGCCTAGAATCACATGACTTTGAATATCAAAATAAATATGGCTACCATATGACCCAGCAATCCCACTATTGGGCATATACCCTGAGAAAACCATAATTCAAAAAGAGTCATGTACTACAATGTTCATTGCAGCTCTATTTACAGTAGCCAGGACATGGAAGCAACCTAAGTGTCCATCATCGGATGAATGGATAAAGAAGATGTGGCACATATATACAATGGAATATTACTCAGCCATAAAAAGAAACGAAATTGAGTTATTTGTAGTGAGGTGGATGGACCCAGAGTCTGTCATACAGAGTGAAGTAAGTCAGAAAGAGAAAAATACCGTATGCTAATACATATATATGGAATCTAAAAAAAAAAAAAAGGTCATGAGGAACCTAGGGGCAGGACAGGAATAAAGACACAGACCTACTAGAGAATGGACTTGAGGATATGGGGAGGGGGAAGGGTAAGCTGTGACAAAGCGAGAGAGAGGCATGGACATATATACACTACCAAACGTAAAACAGACAGCTAGTGGGAAGCAGCCGCATGGCACAGGGAGATCCTCGGTGCTTTGTGACCACCTAGAGGGGTGGAATAAGGAGTGTGAGAGGGAGGGAGACACAAGAGGGAGGGGATATGGGGATGTATGTATATGTATAGCTGATTCACTTTGTTATAAAGCAGAAACTAACATACCATTGTAAAGCAATTATACTCCAATAAAGATGTTTAAAAAAAACAAAACAAAACACATGGAGATACCACTACCTACCTGTTAGAATGGCTAAAATAAAATATAATGACAAGACCAAAAAAAAAGCCCATATTGTGTACCCTAAATCAGTACAGTGGAATATATGTATTTGTATGATAGGCCAATATGCCTGGATTTTCAGTTACTTATTTGTTCAGTGACTCTTGACTGAGTGTCTGCATGTGTCTATAAGCATTACTGTTGGAGGGAAGAAAGTAATGTTCAAGACAGACAAGGTTCCTATTCCCATGGAACTCACATTGTAGACAGAAGGAGAAGGGAAGTGAAAAGATAAAAAAGCAGAATAGTTTCAGATGCTACATTGCTAAAAAAAAAAAAAAGGATAATAAGATAGAGTTTGTGGCATATGGGGAAGGGGCTCAGCTATTTTCCCTTAGGTGATCAGGAAAGGCCTCTGTGAGGATAGGATGCTGGAGCTGACAGATAAGAAGCCATCCGTCATCCAGACACCTGTGGCAAAGCATCCCTGACAGAGGGAGCACGGAAGACAAGACCCCTTGAGGCTGGAGGAACAGACAGAAGAACAGAGTAGCCAAGTAGAGTGGGCAAGGGGGAGAGCGGTTAAAACATGAGGGCACAGAGATAGGCAGGGGCTGGCAGATCCTTTACGACCGGTAGCCATGGTAAGGCATCTGCATTTTAGTCTAAATGCACTGGGGAGTCATTGAAGGCTTCTGAGCAGGGGAGTGACACAACCCGATGTATGTTTTTAAGAGATGATCTTGACTAATAGATGGGGAATGGATTGTAGGGACCAAGGGTAGAAGAAGGGTACCAGGTATTTAATGGTGGCTGTGGAGCCATAGAGTCAAGACATACTATGACTTGGCCTAGGGTGGTGTGGTAGAGTGCTTGCATGAATGGCCCCAGTTAATGGCCTTCCAGTATCCAAGCCCTTTGGTCTAGAATTTACAATCCTCTTCCATCTGACTTTGGGCTTTGAGCAATGGGATGCAATCAGAGGCTACAAAGTGCTATGCAATGGGGCTTGCTCTCCTGCAGGATTAGTCCTGCTTAGTCTTGGAGCCCTGCCATGCCATGAGAACAGGCTCAGGCTAACTGCCTGCTGGAGGAGGAGAGATCCCATGGAGAGGTCCTGGGTCCTGTATCATCCCAGCTGAGGCCATCCTAGATCATCCAGCCCCTGACCAACTTTCAGTTTGAGTGTAGACACGTGAGCAAGCCCAGCTGAGCTCAATGGAGCCCAGTCCAGATCAGCAGAAACGTCCACACAAACCAAGGACAGGTAAGAAATACTAATCGTTGGTTGTTTAAAGCTAGTACATTTTTAGAGTGCTTGTTACTCAGTGAGAGCTTGCTTAAAGGAATTGATCTTGAAGGCCAGGACAGCTAAGGAGGAAGGTGCAGCCAGGCGTGGGGCTGGTCAACCAGCATAACTAGAAGGAACCAGGGTAAGAAGAGGTTCATGGAAGTGAAAAGCTTTGGTGTAGCAGCCGTATCAGGGGGCTGCTGAAGTGAGGTGAAGGGCCCCACGTCTTCTCCTATCAGTAATTTTATCTTGGGCCTTATCAATAAGCAATGATCTTAGGGTTCAAATATTTCTGGTCTTGCTGGCCCTCCTGCCTAAGAAGCCAGTAGCCACCTTACCTGTCAGGTCTTGTGTCTGACCTGATACCCTCTAATTCTCAAATCCTTCGATCTCTCCTTCATCTTGGGTTCCAATAGTCCCTGTTGTCAGCACCGTGAAAAGGTGACCTATCATACCTTTGTAGATCGGAGTGGGAATGCATGACTTCTTGGTAAAGTGCGGCTGGGAAGATGAGTCTTTCCTCTGTGGGATTATCTTCTATCCCTCTGAAAACCTGACCTTTTCTTCCTACTGACAAGACAAGGAGAAAATGCTCTATGGCAGAATTGGTTTTATACCGAGACAAAATGCATGTATGTATATATAAACGCTTTCCACATGGGATGTACCCATGTGCAACCGCAATGAGCTATGTTTAAGTAAACGTGGGACAATAACAAGACTTACGTTTCATATGCATATATGCATGTATGTAAAAATCCTATTAAGGATTCATTAGAGATTGTGAAATATGTCTGTTCTATGAGATGACATCTGAGTCAAGGTGATCTTTATTTAAATGACATTAAACAAGGTTACATGAGAACTGCTGTAGTCTTTTTAGGGGACAATAGTAGAAACCAGAGATAGATGAGACCATTTAGGTGATTCAGCACCTCAAGATCCTTGGCAGAGAAACTTTGCCCAATGCCCTGTGTTCACTTATGCTTCTCCCAGGTCGGTTATAACAGATGCAAGAAATCAGGCTGTCACTAGCTCCTCAGGAGTTTCTCCTTTGCAGAGTTGATTAAGACCTCTGGCCTTGTTCCACTCTGGTTTAATCTTGTCATTGCCTCCTGGATATACGGTGAAATTCCTGAGCCATATATCCTGCTTATCACAAGTCCCTTCAGAATGTCTTCAAGAAAAGAGGGGAGGGTGTACGTTTCCTTATAAGGAAGCTTTGGACCAAATGACCCCCCATAACCAGCTTACTATTGACCTAAACCACAGACCATCACAGAACCCTTCCCACTTGCCTTAAGGACCAATAAAGAGAGTATCCCAGGCCTCACAAGAGGATAGTTAACTTGACAGGAGAGGTCATAAATAAGTAATTCACTCCCAGGTTCAATTTCTTTTGTTTAGTTTAAGTGTCCAAACGCCACCTTGTTGTTTTATTAATGCAGGTGTCTCATTTCCATTCTCAGTTTCAAAGCTGATGGAGTCGGAAGAAAAACAAAAACCCAAACCAAACCCCTGCATCTGTTAGTAGGCCAAAGTCCATCAATCTCCCCATGAAAAGTATGTTACTTTGGAATACTAAAGAATAAAATTCTATTGGCATTGTCTCTAGTTTGATTGTTTAGGGCACATACCTTCCTATCCTGTCTTTGTTTGCTGCATCAGTGCTGTCTTACAAGGAGAAACCATGCCTGGCTGTATATAAATTGGACTCTACCAATCTGTGTGATCAGCTTGTAAAGGAAAATTGGCTCTCCTCCTCTAGGATGGATCAGGAAAAGGAGCCCTCGACATGCCTGAGTGATGGTAGAGGAGCTCAAGAGAATGTCTGCTCATAGGTAAATGCCAAAGTTGAACCTAGTAAGCTAAGGACCTGGAAGAGATCCCTCGAGGCTCAGAACCAGAAAGAATTGTAGAGATGGTCTAGTCCAATCCCCTACAGGCATGAAAACGGAGGTCTAGGCAGTTCAAATAACTTCTACGACACTAGCATGAACGGGGAGCAAAGACAAGAGTAAAATCTAGTCCTTCTGACCCCCAAGCCAACACTATAACCTCAGATTCTTAAACAGAATGACCAAATCTTGGGGATACAACTGCCAGGAAATACCCGAAGCTGTAGCATAACTAGGCTACTTCTTTGAAATCTTAAATATTACTTTAAGATAAGTAAGTTAAAACAATTTTTTATTACAAGAAACAAGCATGTATTTATCTTCTAGAAAAGAGGGAGAACCCAAATCTCAAAGGAAGTTTCTGCTTGGGGCAGCCAAGCATAGCCTCTCGGAAGGAATGTGTTGTCACTGCTCAGGGCACATCATGGGCTGGTGTAACACGCCCTGCTTTTCACTGCAGCACTATTTACAATAGCCAGGACACGGAAGCCATCTAAATGTCTATCAACAGAGGAATGGATAAAGAAGATGTGGTACATATATATAAAATGGAATATTACTCCACCATAAAAAATGGAATATTACTCCATTGGGTTATTTGTAGAGACATGGATGGACCTAGACACTGTCATACAGAGTGAAGTAAGTCAGAAAGGAAAAACAAATATCATATATTAACGCATATATGTGGAATCTAGAAAAATGGTATAGATGATCTTATTGGCAAAGCAGAAATAGAGACACAGACATAGAGAACAAACATATGGACTATGGACAGCAAGGGAGGGAAGGGGGGGGTGAGTTGGGAGATTGGGGTTGACATATATACACTATTGATACTATGTGTAAAATAGATAACTAATGAGAACCTACTGTATAGCTCAGGGAACTCTACTCAGTGCTCTGTGGTGACCTAAATGGGAAGGAAGTGCTCGCTTTGGCAGCACATATACTAAAATTGGAATGATACAGAGAAGATTAGCATGGCCCCTGCACAAGGATGACACACAAAATCATGAAATGTTCCATATTTTTAAACTCAAAGTGGATTAAAGACCTAAATGTAAAGCCAGACGCTATACAACTCAGAAGAAACACTCTATGACATAGATCACAGCAAGATCCTTTATGACCCACCTCCTAGAGAAATGGAAATAAAAACAAAAATCAACAAATGGGACCTAATGAAACTTAAAAGCTTTTGCACAGCAAAGGAAACCATAAACAAGATGAAAAGACAACCCTCAGAATAGGAGAAAATATTTGCAAACGAAGCAACTGACAAAGGATTAATCTCCAAAATTTACAAGCAGCTCATGCAGCTCAATATCAAAAAAACAAACAACCCAATCCAAAAATGGGCAGAAGACCTAAACAGACATTTCTCCAAAGAAGATATACAGACTGCCAACAAACACATGAAAGGATGCTCAACATCACTAATCATTAGAGAAATGCAAATCAAAACTACAATGAGATATCACCTCACACCAGTCAGAATGGCCATCATCAAAAAACCTACAAACAATAAATGCTGGAGAGGGTGTGGAGAAAGGGGAAGCCTCTTGCACTGTTGGTGGGAATGTAAATTGATACAGCCACTGTGGAGAACAATATGGAGATTCCTTGAAAAACTAAAACTAGAGCTACCATGTGATCCAGCAATCCCACTACTGGGCATATACCCTGAGAAAACCATAATTCAAAAAGAGACATGTACTACAATATTCACTGCAGCACTATTTACAGTAGCCAGGACATGGAAGCAACCTAAGTGTCCATCAACAGATGAATGGATAAAGATGTGGCACATATATACAATGGAATATTACTCAGCCATAAAAAGAAACGAAATTGAGTTATTTGTAGTGAGGTGGATGGACCCAGAGTCTGTCATACAGAGTGAAGTAAGTCAGAAAGAGAAAAACAAATACCGTATGCTAACACATATATATGGAATCTAGAAAAAAATGGTTCTGATAAACCTAGAGGCAGGACTGGAATAAAGACGCAGACGTAGAGAATGGACTTGAGGACACGGGGAGGAGGAAGGGTAAGCTGGGATGAAATGAGAAAGTAGCACTGATATATATACATTACCAAATGTAAAATAGATAGCTAGTGGGAAGCAGCTGCATAGCACAGGGAGATCAGCTCTGTGCTTTGTGGCCACCTAGAGGGGTTGGATAGGGAAGGTGGAGGGAGACGCAAGAGGGAGGGGATATGGGGATATATGTATACATACAGCTGATTCACTTTTTCATACAGCAGAAACCAACAACATTGTAAAGCAATTATACTCCAATAAAGACGTTAAATGAATAAATAAATAAATAGGAAGGAAATCCAAAAAAGAGGGGATATATGTATATGTATAGCTGATTTACTTTTCTGTACAGTAGAAACTAACAGAACATTGTAAAGCAACTATACTCCAATAAAAATTAATGTGAAAGACGATACATATTTATTGCAAACACACATTGAGATTTGCAAAAAACCAAAATCAACATTCCAGGCTACAAAGGAAGTGTTTCTAAATGGTCTACATCAAGATGAAGGGGGAAAGTCACTTAGTTTTTACTCATTACTCTCTTTCCACATCCTGCATAGGGAGTTTAGCACCTCTCTTTGTAATCAGGGAGTATTTGCTCCTTATTATTTTGTTATTGATCTTAAGTGGCCTCTGCAGAAATTGAGACAGAAAGAGTCCCAATATAGCACTCTATTATTATTATTTTTTTTTTTTTGCGGTACGCGTCCCTGTCACTGTTGTGGCCTCTCCTGTTGCGGAGCACAGGCTCTGGACGCGCAGGCTCAGCGGCCATGGCTCACGGGCCCAGCCGCTCTGCGGCATGTGGGATCTTCCCGGACCGGGGCACGAACCCGTGTCCCCTGCATCGGCAGGCGGACTCCCAACCACTGCGCCACCAGGGAAGCCCCCAATATAGCACTCTATTACATATATTTTCTATTCGTCTCTTCTCAAATTTTTCTGTTTTTCTTTGGTGTGCTGTAGTTTTACTCCAATGTATTTAGGTGTGGATTTATTTTTATTTATTCTGTTCATAATTTGGTTTTCATCTGCATGTTTTTCTTTGATTTGAGAAACAGCCATCTATTATCTCTTTAAATATTGCCTCTCTTCAAATACTGTTTCTTCAGTGTGGATCTCCTATTAGGCATATGTTACGCCTTCTGATTCAGTCTTCTATGTTTCTTAATCTCTCATTTTCTATCTCTTTATAATAATTCCCCCCTCCTCCCATATCTTCTTCTCTTTGGATGAATTCCTCAGCTCTACCACAGGCACATTCCTTCGCCATTCATCTGTATCAAATCTCTTGTTTACTTATTGATTGAGTTTTTATTTTAATTTTTTCATTTCCTGAAGTTCTCTTTGGTTCCTTTTAACTCACAGTATCCTATCTTGCAATGCATTCGTTGTTCTTTCTTTTGTCTCTTTAACAATTTAAAATATACTTATAGCATTTTCCCAGTTATCTCTTATATCTGATACCTGGCATAGTACCTGTTTTTTCTATCGACTCATCCTCACAGGAGCTCATTTCTTTGTGTCGTCCATAATTTTTTTACTGGTAATTCACATTGTTTCCCTCCCATCCCCAAGGGCACCACTTAATCCTGAGAGGTGGAACTGTCCCTACAGATCCTTTTGCATTTCCTTGTGTCAAAGTCCCGGACATACTACTGACTGTGGACTAATTTTTATGTCTGTTTCTAAGCTTCATGTTTCTTTACACTGTGGGTAATAAAAAATGTGGACTTCATACCCACATGGAACACAGGTTTGGAATTTTGTTTTTTCCCTTATTTAGGTTTGCTCACAAATTTACAAATACCTTTGCCCATCATTGCTCTAAGAAGACAACAAAATTCTTTTTAGCTTTCTGGGTTGTTGGGCAAAGTTTTTCTGTCCAACATACAAGGCAAGACTCAAATATTCCCAGATGTAATAAAGAGCTTCATTCCAAGCTCCCCTCCCTGCATAGGTTCAAGTTGATGTGTCCTGTTCCCCATGCGGACAGTAAAATCCTCCCTAGTTCTTAGTGTCTGTATTTGGGTCTGGTAGTCCCTGGGGCTTTACTGCTTCATTTCTTGTCATGACTCCAACTGTGAGTTTCTTCTCTGTTATGACACCTAGGCATTTCCCTTTCTATCAAGCGAAATAATGTATTATATTTTATTGTTGATATTTTCATATGATTTGACATCATATAGAAGTTAAAAGTGTGAAATCAGACCATCTGGATTCGAATCCCAGCTCTGCCACATGTTGACTATGTGACCTTGAGCAAGTTACCTATGTTCTTTGAACATCAGTTCCCTCATTTGTAAAATATGAGGAATAATAATACAGACCTCATAGGAGGATTAACAGGATTAACATACGTGGAGTGCCTAGAGCAGTATGTGGCACATGTTAAAAGTTAAATACGTTATTAGCTATTATTGTTCTTGCTATTTTTCTGATGATCATCACCACCATTATCATCTCATGTATTCCCATGTGTTTATAACAAAAGCAGAGCCCTTTTTAAATGGAAATGCTACAATATATTTTCTTTTTAATCCCAAAACAGTATCACCCTGCCATCTGTCATACTAAACAAAACTCCCTCCTCTCTAGCTCACATAGGCTCAGAGGATGCAAATCAACTTTAAATTTAGTCTGTGTCAACCAGAATTAGGAAGAGTGAAGTGTTTCAAGGGCAATTTATATTTTTCTAAACTAATTATAAATAATTTTTATTATCTTCTCTCTCTCTTTCTTTGAATCATCTGAATCATGGCTCCTCTATATCAGGGCAAATAATTGAAAGAAGGGAGTTGCAGATTAGTGATAAAACCAATGGCTCAACTGTCAAAACATGCTTTGAGTTGAATAACCTGTTGTGAATCCCCTAGGGACAGAGGTCCTCAGACGTGAAGGCTTAGCAAGAATGAACGAAGTGGAGAATAATGAGGGAGGCTTTGTAGCAAAGTCTAATGAATGACTCCTTGACATTCTCTGATCTCTGACATGACAGGCATATGGTGTTTATCAATAAATAAAAAGGATATAATTACGTTGAGGCTGAAGCAGTCAGGGCTTGGTAACATTTGGTAAGCTGGAAAGCTGTCTGACCTGCTGTTTATTCTGACAGGTGGAATAAAATAAAATATCTCCACAAAAATCTGTTTATAGTATACGACAGTCCAGTTGCCTTCAGATTCCCCAAAGAAGCAGTAGGTCATGCCCTAATTTGTGTCCATAGATGTATGTGAATATATTATTTAAATGACACTTCGAGGTAATCACAATTAGTCCTTAGAGCTTTCAATGCATAGCTCCTTAAAAATATCTCCAGTCTGAAGGTTAGGGCTTTTCATGGCATGTGCTTAGGGTAAAATCTTTGCTATCACCCGTAAGTTCTTCTTTCTGTCACATCTCATATTCAATCTTTAGGAAATTCCGTTGGTTCAACCTTCAGTCTGTCTCTGGAATCTCACCATTTCCCCCCACTTCTACTGCCACCGCCATAGTCTGCGCCCCTTCACCTCTCACCTTGATGATTATGATCACCTCTTAATAGTCTCCCTGCTTTTAGCCTTATCACTCTATCATCTAGAGTGATCTTTAAAAAGATAAGTCAGGTCATATCACACCTCTGCACAAAATCCTGCAATGGCTCCAAAGTCGTTACAATGGCTTCCCAGACCCTGTGGTCTGGGCCCCCATTTTCTCTCCTACCACTCACTTTACTCTAGCCAACTGGTTCCTTGCTGTTCCTCAGTATTTTAAACACTGTCCCTCAGCCTGGAATACTCTTGCCCTAAAGAGCATCTGGAAAAATGCTCCAAGTCCTTGTTCAAATCTTGCCTCTCAATGAGGCTTATCTCACCAACAACCCTATTGAAAATGAGAACCTGCCCTCACACCTAGGTTAAGGGATCCTGCTCTCTTCTTTTATTCTAAAGCATTTATCTTCTAACATACTATATAGTTTACTTATTAATTATGTTCATTGTATTGTCCATCTCTCCCCTCTAAAAATATAAGTTCTATGACAGCATGAATCTTCTATTCATGATGTACCTTACGCACCTAAGTTAGTATTACCAGGTAAAATAAAAGCTATCTAGTACTATTTTAATTTCAGACAAAGAGTGAATAATTTGTTTTAATACAGGTATGTCCTGGGCAACAGTTGGTTTACTTGTTGTTTATCTGAAATTCAAATTTACCTGGATATGCTATATTTTTATTTACTAAATGTGGCAAACCTAAGCTAGAACAAGGCCTGACATCATCATCACAGAAACATTACATATGGTCTATTTTTTTTTTTTTTTTTTTTTTTTTTTGCGGTACGTGGGCCTCTCACTGTTGTGGCCTCTCGCGTTGCGGAGCACAGGCTCCGGACGCGCAGGCTCAGCAGCCATGGCTCACGGGCCCAGCCGCTCTGCGGCACGTGGGATCCTCCCGGACCGGGGCACGAACCCGTGTCCCCTGCATTGGCAGGCGGACGCTCAACCACTGCGCCACCAGGGAAGCCCATGCTCTATTTTTTAATGAAAATTAATTTGAAGGTGTTTTGAGCTAACTGAAGATACTCTGGACTATCACCTGAAGGCTTTTATGTCATCATTATAAATACTTTTAGGAAAAGCGTATTGTCAAAAACAAAAACACTCAGCTGAAACAACCTCAGTATACCAATCACAATTCAATAGAGCAGAGATACAGTAAATCAGCTTTAAGCATTAGGCTTTGTAGTATTGGGCAAAAAGGAAAATGGAAAGTCCCAAAACCCAAAGCTGAAAAATATGTTGGGGAAATCATATTAAGTGGAGAGCTAGAGCTTGAGGTCAAGTGTAGTCTATTGTTGAAGAAGGTCTTTAGAGGATGAGAACGTGACCCAGATTACCCACACAGCGGACCTCTAGTTGTCTTTTTCAATTAACTGTTGTCACTAACTACTTATGTGACCTTGGGAGAGTCAAGGGATGACAGTGTTAGATGTCTCACCTTTATACAAAGATTTGTAAGATCCATTCAATCTCTAAAATCTGTGATTCTATAGAAAAATATGACCAGAAAGTAAAGAGACTATTTTTACAAACATACTAGAAGTTATATATGATAACAAATAATCAGTGTAATCACCTAATAAGCTATTCACTTATCCCAGTAATGCTACCAACGATCAAAATATTCTTGGCATTTGTATTTTGGATTTTCCTTTTAGCAGGGTAATATTTAAGAATTATTAACAAATGTTTTAATCTCAGCAACACACAGAGCTAGGACTTGAACCCAGGCAGTCTGGCAGCACCATCTGAGACCTTAACATCTATGCTATACTTAAAGTTACACTTCTTGCACGCCACAGTTTGTGGACCGAGATTGATCTACTACAGACTAATACAAGGTTCATAAAGATTTACATTTTCTTCTAAGAGTTTCATATTTTTACCTCTGTACTTAAGACTGATCCATTTTGAGTTAATCTTCGCATATGCTGTAGGATAAAAATCCAACTTTGTTTGTATGTGGATATTCAACTGTCTCAGTACATTTGTTGAAAAGATCATTCTTTCCCATTTAATTTTCTTGGCACACTTGTCGAAAATCAGTTGACTATAAATGTATGGGCTTACTTCTGGACGCTGAATTTTTTTATTCTGCTGATCTATATGTGTAGCTTTATGCCAGTACCTCACTGTGTTGATTACTACAGCTTTGTCATAATTTTTGAAATCCGGAAGTATGAGCCCTCCTACTTTATTTTCTTTTTCAAGATTGTTTTGGCTATTCTGGGTCTTTTGTAATTCCATATGAATTTTAGGATCAGCTTGCCAATTTCTGTAAAAAAAAAAAAAAAGCGGCTGCAATTTTGAAAGAGATTGCATTGAATCTTTAGATCAGTTTGGAAGGTTGCCATCTTAATGTTAAGTCTTCCAATTCATGAACATAGGATGTCTTCCCATTTGTGTAGGTCTCCTTTAATTTCCTTCAGTGATGCTTTGCAGTTTTCAATGTTCAACTCTGGCTTTTGTTTTGTTAAATTTACTCATAAGTATTTTATCTTGATACTGTTATAAATGGAATTGTTTTTTAATTTTATTTTTGGATTGTTCATTGCAAGTGTATAGAAACACAAATGATTTTGTATTGTATTTGTAATGTATTCATTCGGCTTTTGACAGTTTGACATGAAATGTTTATAGGTGTATGCCTAATTGAGTTTTCCTACTTGGAGTTTATTGAACTGCCGTGATGTGTAGACTAATGTTTTTCATCAAATTTGGGAAACTTCAGCCATAATTTCTTGAAATATCTTCCTATTTTTTTCTTTCTCTCTTCCTTCTTTGACTCCCATTATAAATATAT
Organism: Orcinus orca; assembly: GCF_937001465.1. Classification (NCBI taxonomy): domain Eukaryota; kingdom Metazoa; phylum Chordata; class Mammalia; order Artiodactyla; family Delphinidae; genus Orcinus; species Orcinus orca. The sequence continues at coordinate 92,693,230 of NC_064568.1, read as the reverse complement.
TTGTACACTTGTGTTGTCCATAGGTCTCTGAGTCTCTGTTCATTTTTCTTCTTTCACTATTCCTGCTCAGTTTCCCAAGCTGGATAATCTCAATTCTATGCCCAGTTCAGGGTTATCCTTTCTTCTGCCAGCTCAGATCTGCTGTTGAGCCCCTTAGCAAATTTTTCATTCAGTTGTACTTTTCAACTCCAGAATTTCTAATTGATGCTTTTTTGTATAATTTCTATCTTTTTATTGGTAATCTCTATTTGGTCGGGCATCATTCTCATACTTTCCTTCATTATTTATTTAGATATGGCTTCTTTTAGTTCTTTGAAAGTATTTATAATTCCTGATTTGAAGTCTTTGTCTAGTAAGTCCAACTTGTGGGCTTTCTCAGGGAGAGTTTCTTTCGACTGCCCTGCGCATGGGCTTTTCTGTTTCTTTGTATGACTCTTATTTTTTGTAAGAAATTTATTAAAACTGGACTCTTAAAATATTATAATGTGGCAACTCTGGAATTCAAATTCCCCCTCTCCTTGGTGCTTATAGCTGTTTATTATTGTTGTTGTTGCTTCTTTGCTTAGTAACTTGATGAAGTAATTCTTTAAAGTGTGTATTCTTTGTTGGGTCTAACCACTAAAGTCTCTGCCTGGTTAGCTTAGTTGTCATCTAACAATTGGACATCAATTTCCCAAATGCCTCGAACAAATGTCTCCCAGAGTTTCTTAAGAAGCTTTGTGTCCATGTTGGGATACACATTCAATGCTCTGGCAGTTTAAAACTGTTTAGCCTTTACTTCCTGCTTGCACCGGCCCTCAAGGTCAGCCAAAGGTGAGAGATTAGGGTCTTCTCTCAGGTCTTTCCCGTGAATGTGCACAGTCTTGCAAATGCACGTGGCCTCCTAGATTCTCAAGAATATGGCAGTGTTTTTCAAAGCTCCCTATGGACATCTCATTCCCCGGCTTTATCTTTTAAGTTTCTTATTCATCACTGGGTATCATGACCTCAGGCAGCTACAATGTTAAACAACTACCACTGAAAGTTTTTTGACAAGTGCCCCAGGAAAAAGGCCATCTGCACTGAGTTCTTCATGAGGTCAAATAAAGACAAGCTCTGTGAGTGGAGATTTTCAGGAAGCTGTCGGACAGGTCAAATAACGACAGTTCTCTGGGAATGGCGCATTTGGGGGGATGCTCCAGAACCACTTTACTCCCTCCAGTGGCTGCTAGGCTCCTGTTTTTCACACCCACTGTGATCGCAAGGGTATTGGTTTTCAAGACTCCTATGAAACTAGAGAGAAGAAGATGGAGATTGGGGAAGATAAAATGCCACAGAGCTCACTGTTCTTATCAAGAGTCACCTGTTTTTCTTCAATAAATGTGACTCAAATTTTTGCAAGTGTTTGATTAATTTCCAGAATTCTGAAAACACTGATTTTGACAATTTTGGGGGCTGATGCTCTCATTGCTTTTATGTGAGAACAAATTTTCAGAGGTCCTTATTCCACCATTCCTGAAGAGTTTCTCCTCTTTCAATATATTCTTAAACTACTTGTTTAGACCCTTTGATTCCTCTTGACCAAGAAAAACAGATCAAATTTTGAAAGTTCTGTCTACTCTTCTTTAATATATTGCAACTTTTTAGAGTTTTTTACTATCACAGGCAACTTCTCCAAATGGAATCTTTTTATGTGGGACCCATCCTTTGGTTTTGGATAATACTGAGCAGCTCATTGATTTCCAAGTGAGGAAAAAGCACTCTTTTTTCCCTCCTTTTTACCTGCTATTTAGAGTTGATTAAAATTTTATTTCTTCTGAAATCTTCATATTCTAGCCTCTTCCTCCTGATTATAATAGTTTAACAATGTTTTGCTGAGCTAAGATATAAAATAACACAAGTATAGCCTAATTAATATTAATAAAAGAGTGGCAGAGAAATCAGGATACTGACGAACATGATACACACCAAACACTTTTCAGAAAAGTTTTTCTCTGCCTTACACCAATAAGAAATAAAATAGAGCAATTCGGGCTTCCCTGGTGGCGCAGTGGTTGAAAGTCCGCCTGCCGATGCGGGGGACACGGGTTCGTGCCCCGGTCCGGGAAGATCCCACATGCCGCGGAGCGGCTGGGCCCGTGAGCCATGGCCGCTGAGCCTGTGCTTCCGGAGCCTGTGCTCCGCAACGGGAGAGGCCACAACAGTGAGAGGCCCGCGTACCCCCCAAAAAAAAAAAAAAATAGAGCAATTCATCTCTTTAACCCATCTTGTCTATGGATCTGAATGACCTGAGGAGAATTCTGGAAATCCTTAACCAATGCATTTTGGCATTTAGAGAGTTTTGTGATAGAAGTGTCCAGGATGGTTCCAGGAAAATAGAGGTAGATTTGGGTTTTCTAACATTTAAAAAAATCTCCAAACCTGCACTATTTACCAGTCATAAATATTTTATTCTTCCTAAACTTACCAATATGACTGAGATGATGACATCTCAACATGAACAGGAGGAAAAGAAAAAAATATATATATATATTCACTAAGAAATATATTTTCAAGAAAAGGTAAATATTTAATGGGCATATATGTATACAGTATTTGGACCTAAGCTAATTTATTTTGATACATAGTACTATGATATTTCTTATAAAGTACAAGACATCCTGAGAAAATGTTTGTTTGCTTTTTTCATGTAAAGTTGCTTGTTGGTCTTCTTTTCCTAAGAAAAAAACAATGACAGTTTTACACCCATAAGTGTGCAAGAAAAAGAAAAGGTAAATGGAAACTGGAAGAAAAATACAATTAGAAAAAAAATCTGTTTTTAAAGCTGTGAGGGAAAATATTTTATAAACATCATCCTAGGATTAGAAAAATAACCAACTGTGCAGTTAGTTACTTAAGTTAAATAACTTTTATATCAGAAATTCATCTCTTGAGTTGTCCTTTTAAATTAAAAGAAAACTGCTTTAATTGTGATAGCCTATATTGACAGGGATTCTCGGTACAAGTTGAAAATGACATTTTTCCATATACAAAGAAGGGCCAAGTACTGTTATGCAGTGTAATATAAATAGAAACAGAATAGATAAGCCAAAATAAATTATTTTCATAAAATGTTTGGGTTGTTTCACTGTGTTTTGGTGGATATAATTAGCTGAATTGCTTTGCTTTGTAAACAGAAAGAGGTATCGCAACCACAGTTATACGTATACACGTGCATATTAATCTTTATATCTTTATTTTCACTTTATGTGATTTAAAACAGAACAGTACAGAAAGGTTTCTTTATTTGCGCAAGATCCCCTCAGAATCACTGCCAGAATCTGACAGAAACCCTGATTGTGTTTGACTCTTCAGTGTGTTTTTTTGGCTAATTTATTGTTACTTGTCTCTTTGGCAGAGCCTGATATAAGTATAGATAGACTTCGTGCTTTCCTTAGTGGACACTCCTATACTCCATCAAGTGGTCATTCTTCTGTTTCTTCTATTTCTCCCTTCTAGTTTCCAAATTTCTGGAGTTGCCTCTCACAGCAAGGACATAGACCTGTGGTTATATAGGAATATTGCCGGGTAAGGAAAGATCACTATTCAGATGTCAGAGAAAACATCTGGAATGATGTTTTCAGGCCCAGAAAGTTTCCAAGAGAAAGAGAAAGGCAAGCCATTGTAAAGCACTATGATCCGCTGAAAAAACCACACGCTAGGAACAGATATGTCCCCATTTTCACGTCCCGTCTCCATCCAGAACAGGGGGCTGTACACAGCCTTGCCAAACACTTCTGGTTCCTCCTTGACCATGTTCTTTTAAAAAACTCACCCATGTACGCTGAGGCAGTGGTTGCAAATGCTTATTATATCAATGAGCATAAAATTTCTGTGCTCAAGAACTACATTTGCAGAAAACAAACCTATATATGTATGAAGAAAGGAGAAAGAATTCTAAGGCAGTGAAGATTCACACTTCAAGCTTACGGCTCTCTTAAAAGACATATTTGCATTGTAATTTTGACTCTATGTTGGTTTTAGTTCAGTTACACTGCTTCTGAGCATTGCCATTAACACAATTATGTTCTAGGCTAAACTTTGCGATATTATAATTAATTTTATACAATTTACCCAGAAATTGAGGGGTAAGGATGCCAATCTGGGAAGCTGACTTTGATGGACCCATAATTTTTTTTGCTTCTGTATTTCAAAATCTGATCATTAAAACTGATCATTTCTTCGTCTTTTGGTTAAGGCAAAAGATTAGTGTGAAGAAGATATTTATTTACTCTGGTAGATTTTTCTGTATGAATATGTACCATAAAAACAGACAAAGAGAGTCCGCCTGCCGATGCAGGGGACAGGGGTTCGTGCCCCGGTCCGGGAAGATCCCACATGCCACGGAGCGGCTAGGCCCGTGAGCCATGGCCGCTGAGCCTGCGCGTCCGGAGCCTGTGCTCCACAACGGGAGAGGCCGCAACAGTGAGAGGCCCGCGTACAGCAAAAAAAAAAAAAAAAAAAAAACAGACAGAGAAATATCCTGCATTTTTGGTAAAAGTTTGCTGGAAATCCAACATAAGTACACTCATTGCTACAAAACAAGCCTCAAGACATGTTTGTTTGATGAGTTTTAAAAATAAAGAGATACATTAATATTTTTAGTGTAAAGGAGTTTTCACCAAAAATATCCATATAATTGATTTAAAGGAATTCTGGTTCAGGCCATGATAAAGTAGCTGGTAATAATCAGTCTATTATGTGGGATACGAGCCAAAAATGAATGGTGACTGTGGTACAGCCCCATTCAAAGGTGGCCTTGAAAGACAGTGGTGATAGGAAATCCTCCCTTTGGATACAATTTAGGCAAAATACCAGTTCATCCACCGTTATGTCGGAAAAGAAGTGGTCGGAGGTTAGAATCAATACAGATGGGTGGCAGCAAGTTATCTGGCCATCTGCTCAGACTCCTGGAAGGAGAAATGTTGGAAGATCAAGGACCCAGAAGTCTTAGGAGAAAGAGGCAGGAGGATCGCTACAGGGCAGTGGGCACCAAGTGTGAAGACATCTGTAGCATACGTTAATGCCCGTCAGAACGTAACCACCACAAAATGTATCACCACATCAGGTAGACAAAGTGGCTTGACCAGTAGATATCAGCTAGCTTCTGTCATCAGCCACCCAGGGCAGGCACAATGGATACAGGAACAGAGTGGCCAGGGTGGCAGGGATGGAGGCTATGCACAAACCCTACAGCTCTTCCCGAGGCTCATTGGATGTCTAACCTGCCAGCAGCAGAGATCAACGCTTGTTCCATGATACTTCTCTATCTTTCTATGAGACCAACCAGCCCCTTGGCAGCAAGTTGGCCACATTGGGCTCCTTCTACCCGGGAAGGAGCAGAGATTTTGATATGTATGAGTGTATATTCTGGGTATGAGTTTGCCCTTTCTGTTCACAGGGATCAGCGTTTGATCCACTAGCATAGGCTTCCACATAATATTGCAATAGGCCGAAATATCCTCTTTACGATAAAGGGGCATAAGACTGGGCACGTGATCATGGAATCCCGTGGTTGTAACACATGCCTCACTACACAAAAGCTGATGGCCAATAGAAGGATGGACTGTTCTGTTCAAAACACAGAGTGCTCTCTCAGAGACCTTGCAAGATTGAGGCATCCTCCTCCAGGACATAGTGTATACTTTAAATCAATGACCCTTGTGAGGTAATTTGTCTCCGTCTGCTTTTCTCTGATACCAAAAGAGTGGTGTCTTTTCCAACACCAGCTAAGGGTCCAACAACTCAATTCAATTCTGACACGAACTACCCAGAGTCAGCACAGACCCCACGGGTCAAGGGCTCAGTCCTATAGCATTGCCTCCACTTCAGATGCCAACAGCCTACATCTTGATCTGGGTGCCGGTTACATGGGTGTATGCACATGTACATTTAGATTTGCGCAATTGAGTACGTCTAAGTTACATATAAATTTAACAAAATTTTTTTTCAAATGTAAAATAGGGTTTATTTGAATCCCAGTTGCATCCTTTGCTAGATATGTGACCTATTAGAAGCCATTTCTCTCTAGGCCTCAGCTTTCTCAACTCCAAAATGAGGGATTGGACTCGATGAGCCGAATTACATCAAATGAGGCCATCAAAACAGCTCTTTAAAGTGTTCTTAAAAATCGGGGAATTCCCTGGCAGTCCAGTGGTTAAGACTGTGTGCTTCCACTGCAGGGGGCCTGGGTTCGATCCCTGGTCGGGGAAGTAAGCTCCCGCATGCCACGCAGTGCTGCCAAAAATAAATAGATAAATAAATAAATAAATAAAATAAAGTGTTCTTAAAAGTTGAAGGAAAAGACAAAAACCCTATTTTTTAAAAAAAAAAGTTCTCAAAAACAAATGGCCCACAGACGTATGGAAAAACAATTAAGCAACGAGAACACCTTTTTACCCCAGAAAATACATGTGTTTTAAAAATTAAATGCTAACATTTAGTGTGGTTTTTTAATTGCTTCTAAAGCATTCACTCTATTATGTCTTCTTCCCAAAAGAACCCAGAATCTCACAACCATGGGGTTCAGTAGTGTTCCTCAGTTCCAGGCCATCATGGGTCTGAGTGAATCAATGTCATCTCATCCCTGCGTCTTAGGGATGTGTCCCATGATGGGAAAACAGAATGGAACCCAGGCCTAAGAAAATCAACAATTACATTCCTTGGCTTCTAAGTTTGGTTCAAAGGCAAGCTTGTGACCTAAGATGATACAATCGAAAGGAAGATGGGACTTTGGTTTGATAATTGGGCAAAAGAAATTCAGTTTTCCCCTGCATGTGACCAAGGAGGCTCATGGCTCTGAGAGCTGCCGGCGGCCAACTTGCTACTTTGAGGGAGTCAGCTAAGGAACAAAGCCAGCCAGCAGAGGAGGGTGAAGACAGGCGGATCGCAGCAAATGCGGTCATCATCTTGGTGACAACATGCCCCTTGGGGTCGAACCACACCTAAAGCCTGCCCTGCCTCTGGACTTTTCAATTATAGGAGACAAAAAATTCCTTTTTATTACTTGAGCCCGGTGTGAGTTAGGATTTTTCTCACTTGCAAACAAAATTATTCTATTTTATATAGCAACATCAATGAGGATTCTAGAAAACTGACCTTAATATGCTCCTGGTAGAAGTAAAATCTGCATTACCTTTTGAAGGGCGATTTGGCAATACACATCAAAAGATCTGAATATGGGCATCCCCTGCAACCTAATATATAAACTTGTAAGAATTCATTCATTCATTCAACAAGTATTTAAGCACTTCTTATGTGCCAAACACTAAACTAGGAGTTGGGGGTTCAGCCACGGACCAAAGTCCCTTATGGAACCAGCCTTAGGAAATAACCAAGGATGTGTAAAAAGATTTATCAACAAGGATGTTAATTTCAGAGCTCTTTATAATCGGGAACAATTGGAAACAATAAAAATGCCCAGCAAAAGGGGATTGCTTAAATAAATTTGGGGGCATTGACATGATAAAATGCTATTTAGGCATTTTAAATGAACTGTAGCAACTATTTAATAATAGACAAAACTATTCACCATATACCATTAGGTGAAAAAAGCTGACAGGAAAACAGAACGTAGGGTAACTCATAACAGCACACGTGTAAGCATGTATTTATGTACAAGAAACACCTCATATTAGACACTGTAAAATATTATGTTATTCTGAGTAGAACTGTGGGTGATTTTGATTTTCTTTGTACGTCTTATGCTTTTTCATAATTTTCTGTCATAAATATGCCTTTCCTTTGTTAGCAGGGAAAATATCCATCTTACAACATAACTACAAGTAGTGTATATATATATATATAAATTTTTTATTGTTGTTGTTGTTGTTGTTGTACACGGGCCTCTCACTGCTGTGGCCTCTCCCGTTGTGGAGCACAGGCTCCGGACGCGCAGGCTCAGCGGCCATGGCTCACGGGCCCAGCCGCTCCGCGGCATGTGGGATCTTCCCGGACCGGGGCACAAACCTGTGTCCCCTGCATCAGCAGGTGGACTCTCAACCACTGCGCCACCAGGGAAGCCCGTAGTTTATATTTTAAAAGTAAATAAATAACACTTGAGTGCCAATATTGGGCTGTCTCCTGATTCCAAGGTGACCCTCTAAGCATCTGGAAGTAAAGGGTCAGACTAGCATCCTCCATTCTAGGCCGTATTTGCTCAGGGAGGACTGTCACAGGTTTTTCTAACCACATTTGTACTTTTTAATGGAGTAAAGCAAACAAGGTCTTGGAGCTGGTTAATGACTGCTTAGACTAGGCCCTAGGTCTCCTGTTTTGGGATCCATGGCTATTTCCACCACACAGTGTCCTCTGCCTCCCAGCAACAGCATTAGAATGAATCTGTCATCAAGAGACAGTCATTCAGTACATTTGGAGAGATCATCAGCTCCTTAAAATAACTTGGCAGCTCCAAGGCTCACTGTTTAAAGATTTAGAACCAAAGTACACCCTGAATTTAAAATGTGAAGAAACACACGGTGGATTTAAAATGCTTGCATTCTCTTCCTTCCCTTTCAGATTTATATACTAGAATGTAAAGTGTGCATACGCTTAAAGCCACTTCTACATGGGCAGAGTGAAACTGTCCCAAGGGTGAGGTTGGCAGGGGACGTTTTTGTCCCCCTCCACTACTGCCCCCCGGTGCCCCCGCTTTCGTTTTTGCCCTTCCCTCATTCTCCAACGTGACCCTATTCCACTTTCTATTTTCTGGATGCTTGATGTGAAAGAGGCATTATGATTTTCATGATTGAATTACAGTTACAAATTTCCATTGCACTTTACTTACCAGCTTAGATGTGGTTTAATGCAGCATGACTAGAATTCTCCCAGAGGTGGATCTGAGCTGAACTGACTAGGTTTCTGACTGCCAACTCTTCTGCACACTAAAATAGCAGCATAACCTATTACACACATTTGTTATCTGTTACTAAGAGAAAATTACCCACCCACCCAGAGAAACAGAAATACATCTGATCATGGGACCTCTCCAAAGGGCAGAAAACCTGTTGGTTTTACATCGGAGTGCTCACACAGACTCTCAAAATAAGTAAACGTTTCCAAACAACCGAAACAAAAGACTCCGTGGAAGCCATTTTTTTGTGTCCCAAATTAAAAAAAAAAAAAAAAAGTGCCTGGCCTAAATACTTTACAAGTGGTTAGTTCTAGCTAAGAATGTATTTTCTCTCATCAAGCATGCAAGTAGATATCTTTAAGACAGCAATTCTCTTCAGTAGATATTTCTTCAGTGTTCATGTGTATAGAACCCCGTGGAGGACTTAACTGACCTACGGGAGATCCAATAACATCTAAGAGGCCAACCCTGCCTGGAGGAGACTTGCTGCCCAGAGCAATGTACTACCTCTGGAACAGGCACCTCCTTAAGTGGGGATAGTACTTCTCTCCCTTCATGAAATGCTATTACCCTCTTTTCTCAACATTCTTCATAAGGCTTGGGCCTGGAGTTCATTTCCATGATTAACTTAAGAGGAAGGGGGTGGGGGGGGAGAAGAAAATATATAAATGAATGTGAAACTTGTAACTTTGGTTTTGGCTTTTAATAGTCAGATAAAGATTTTGAACCAAGTGGACAATAATTTACTGTAAGTAATAAAGTCATATCGATCTTGCCATGGAGTAGGAACCCAGGATTCAGGGCTATCCATATGTAGTCATTTGGATATGACAAACGTGGAACCTATTTATAACTTTTAAAGTACTTTATGGCTCTTTCTTTCCAAAGAAGCACACATCATATTGCATGAGGTCTGTGAATATACAAGCGTTCTTCTCTGCCCGAAGCAGCTGAGCAAGCAAAAGGATTACCCCAGTATTGTTTTTCAAACCTGAATTTGTAATGGGTAATTACACAGAAATATTTGGTACTTAATAACCTTGAAACTTTGAATTCAGAAAGATTTTATGCCCCCAAGGCTACATGGTCTGATGGCTCAGGTTCATAAATCCACTGAGAATGTATCTGGCTATAATAACTGTACCCACCTTTGTGCAGATGTCACACGAAACCAGCGGCAGTAACGCCTGGCCCTAGCCCAGTGCCTGCCTTTGGGGGGGCACTCAATGGTTTGTCAAGCAGAACCGGGTATGAATTATGGCTTCGGGCTTCCCTGGTGGCTCAGTGGTTGAGAGTTCGCCTGCCGATGCAGGGGACGCGGGTTCGTGCCCCGGTCCGGAAGGATCCCGCATGCCGCGGGGCGGCTGGGCCCGTGAGCCATGGCCGCTGGGCTTGCGCGTCCGGAGCCTGTGCTCCGCAGCGGGAGAGGCCGCAACGGTGAGAGGCCCGTGTACTGCCAAAAAAAAAAAAAAAAAAATTATGGCTTCTATTTAAATTGGTTTGGAAAATAAGGAAGTTCCATTCCTCTTAACCTTTGTTTTCAGTGAATCACATAACACCTGATTATTGATAATGCTTTAATTATCTCTGGAATTCAAAATCAGGGATATCCAGGTATCATTTCATACAAAATGAGGGACGTTTCAAATGAAGCTATAGGTTTACTGTTGGATTGAAGGAATAAAAGCACACCAGGCAGGGGTTACATGGGGTAGGGGGAGGGTGGCTGCATTATTTTCTCTAGGACTATGGCAGGGAAGCATCTTATTTCCAGAAGCCGAGTTCTACAACACAGGTATCCCAGCATAGGATCAGAATTTCCTTGTAGATCTCACCACTTTACCTAGTGAACATTGGAGCTTCTGGCTACCCTCCCAGACACTCTCCTTCCCTTTATCACAGTCCCTCTGGGGTGGGCTCCTGTCCCGGTAGGAAGAGAAGTGAGACAGCCAAAGTCACTCTTCTCTGTAACTAGTCTCCCCTCACAAAGATGTTTTGCCTGAGCCTCATCTAAGTACAGTAATTCTTAAGTGACACCGCAAGATGGATGTTGAATATTAAAAAAACACGCCTCCTCTGTTTCATGGCCTGCTTTGTTTTTCTAATTTTAAAAAAATCATCTTTCATTGTACCAGTACACAGAGTTCCTTTTAAACCTGTATTTTACTTGAGCAATGAGGAGAGGGTGTTTACAGTTTCACTTTCTGGCTCTCATATGTCTGTAAAATATTTTTCTTCAACTGGATTTTAAAAACATTTTCTCAGGAAACTTTAGATTTGTTTCTTTCTATCTCCTGCTGGGGGTTCAAACTTAAAGAAACTGATGACCTCAAAAGGTCAACCTCATGCAGATGTCAGCAAGATGAAGAACAGAATTCAAAATTTTGCTCAAGGATATTTGCATTCCCATTAGCTTTTGCAAATGCAATATATCTCATCCTCTTGGGCTGACTACAGAGGTGCCCTGGAAGGAACAGAAGTATGTGCCTCTCTAATAGGTCAACATACTGAACTGCTTTAAAGAGAATAAATGTTGCAGCCCAGGGGCAATTACTGGGTGGACTTCAGCGGACGCTCCTGGTGGAAAAAAGCAAATTGTGTGCCAACAGTAGGGGGTGGGGGGTGGAGCGGACATTCTGCTCACATTAAATATCTTCATCCGAACCTCAACTACGACCATGATCTTACAGCCTAGTTGAAGGTACTCTTGATAAAAAAGAAGTTGCCAAAAGCTGATACAAAAAATAAATATATATGGGCTGCACTGAAGTCTGTATTTCTACAAATGCTTTAAAGATTTGCTGGTAGAAACCAGTGATTATGTAACAAGTCGATTTCAAAAATTACACCTCTTACAATTTCTGTACATCCTGATAAGACACTTGAGATCAAGTCACTAAACATCCTTACAATTCAAATAGAAGGAAATTGATTAACTCTCTGCTTAGGGGAAACAAGAAAAGGATTTATGATGAGAAATCTATACCAATCTTCCCGAATAGTTAGGGAGGCCTAAGTTAAGGAGGTAACACAAATTTGGTGACCGTGAGGTGAAGTACTAATTTATGGTCCTTTGAAATAGAGAGCAGTGTCTGATAGACAGGTGTCTACGCTTACTTAGCTTGGCTGGGCGGTGAGCAACGAAGGCTAGTGGTTCTCCGCAGCGCACCCGAGGGCCAAAGCTTTTCTTCCCTCCTGGCTCTGCCTCGCTGGTTCTCCCCAGCACCGGCTCTTTGGGGTCAAGGAAGGTTGGGGGCCCTCCTTCTCACTCTCCAGACCCGGGAGCATCCAATTCCGGTATCGTTGGCGGAGCTCTTGGGCCCCCGCGCCCGGGAGGGAACTGGCCTCCCAGCGAACCGCCCCAGGCATCCGGGCCACCCCCCAGCTCGTCAGTCCGGGTCGCCGGCCCTGTCGCCGAGGCCGAGCGCAAAGACCTCGCGTCGCCGTTTTGGAAAGCGACACAACTCCCAGTTCGGGCGCAGTCTCCGCGACCCGGGTCCCGGCTGGGGCCGCGCCGAGTCCCTAGGACTTTGACGGGTTAGGGCAGGCGACGCCGAGAGCCAAGCCGCCTCCAGCCCTCCCCAGCCCTACCCCAGCGCCGGCTCCAGTGCCCGAGCCCGGCGGCCCAGCGCCGCGCCGCGCCGCGCCGCGCGGGGAGAGAAGCAGCTGTTCCCAACAGCTGGGGGGCGGCGGCGCAGGGCGCCCCAGGTGCGGCCGCGGCCAATCGCAGGCGTCCGGCCCGCCCCCTCCCCAGCCAGGCGCCGACCCCCGGCCAGCGGGGGAAGGGAGCAGAGAGGGGGAGAGCCGTCCTCGCCACTTGTCTTCCAGCTTCCGCGGCGGGAGGGACGGAACCCGAGCTGAAGCGCGCGGAGTCCCCCGCCCCGGGCTCCGCCGCCTCGCCCCCCGCCCGCCCACCTCCGCGCCCGGACGCTCTCACCGCCGACCCTCCCCGCGCCGCACCCGAGACACCTACCTAATTTCTAGGGAAGAAAAATCTACCTCTAAACGCACCCAGTTCTTCGCTTGAGGACCACCCTCCCTTTTCAGCTTTGGCCTCCCCGCCGGGTGAGTGGAAACCGTTTGCACATCCTACAGAACCGGAGCCTAACCCAGACGATCCGGAGAATTTGTACCGTGACCGGCAGGGGGGGCGGGAGGAGAGAGCGAAGTCAGGTCTCCGGGGCTGCTGGCGACTTCGGCAGCCGCGCGCCCCGCGCCCTCGGCCGACCCCGGCCGCTCGCCCCCGCCTCGCCGCCGTCCTCGCCCCCGGGCTCGCCCGCAGCCCCCGGCGGCCGCGCAAGAGTGCGGGAGACGCGGAGCCGGAGGAGGAGGCGCAGCCGCTGCCCCAGCCGCAGCCGCAGCCGGAGCCGGAGCCCGAGCCGCGGGGCGGGCGCGAAGATGCACACGACCCAGAAGGACACGACGTACACCAAGATCTTCGTCGGGGGGCTGCCCTACCACACCACGGACGCCAGCCTGCGCAAGTACTTCGAGGTCTTCGGCGAGATCGAGGAGGCGGTGGTCATCACCGACCGGCAGACGGGCAAGTCCCGGGGCTATGGATTTGTAAGTTGCGCGGATGGGGATGGTGGTGGAGGGGGCGATAAAGAGCTCGGCGGGGAAACAGAGGACCACGGGGGCGGGGAGGGACAGAGTGGCGCTTGGCCCGAGGGGTCGGAGTTGGGAGTGAGGGGCTCGGCGTGGCCGCGCGAGGACCCCAGCGGATGTGACCAGCGCTGCCTCTTCGCTCCCGGCTGAACTGAAAGTTTGCGCGCGGCGGAGCTGGGGAGGGAGGGCCGGCGCCTGCCTCGCGGGGTTCCGAGGGGACCGAGAGCGCTGCGGTGTCGGGGGACAGGCGGAGCAGGGGTGGAGGGAGAGAACTGTGATGACTGCCGGATTTGGGGGTGCGGAGGTCTGGGAGGGAGGGGCCGTAGCCCCTAAGAATTGCACTCCCGGGTTGGAGGCTGGTCGTTAAGCGCGCTGTTGCTTTGTAAAAATATGTGTGTCTTCCTGGCATTCCGGCTGGGGCAGGGAGGGGACACCCCAGGAGGTCTGGGGGTTTTCTTCTTATGCCACCCCTCGCCACCCCTTTTTTAATTGCAAAGATGAGTTCTTTTAAAAGATGAACCTCTGGCTCTTTCTTTGCCGAAATGAAAGAGAGCATAGTAACCTTCCCGGAGATTTCAGCGAGCAAATTCATTTGCCGAGGAGCCGGGAGCCCCAGCGAAGGACAATAGCTATTGTCGCTGGGGAGTGTTTGCGGGGTTGGGAACACCGGCCGGATGTGAGGCTAGTCTTTCTTTAAAGCAAACAGTGCCTCTCAGGCCGGGTAGGGACCTGGGGAATGGTCGGCGGAGGGGGAATCTGGAGGAGTTCTAAGACAGAATTCAGGCTTCCAAATCTCTGCTAGGCCCTACTAGCACCCTTAGAACTTTGGGGGGTGAGAAGGCGGTGTTTCTTTCTTTCCTCCTTTCTGTTTTCTTCTTTTGTTTTGTTTTGTTTTGGATGGAGGATCAAGGGATAAGTTCCAGCCCCCCCCCAAAAAAGAAAGAAAGAAAAAGTTTAAGACCCCCCCGCCCCTCAGTTTTATTAACAGGAATGACTTCTCCAGTGCGATTGTTGGTTTCTTCAGGGGTTGATTTAGAGCTTTGTGTGTATGTCTGTGTGTGTATGTTGCTAAGGTCACCATGGCTGACCGGGCTGCTGCCGAAAGAGCCTGCAAGGATCCCAACCCCATCATTGATGGCAGGAAGGCCAATGTGAATCTGGCATACTTGGGAGCAAAACCAAGGATCATGCAACCAGGTGAGCAATGTCCCTCGACGCCCCACCCCCAACTAGAGACCCCCCCCCCCCACTTCTGAATAGAATGAATCCCTGATTGGGAAGACACTAGTTCCCTGAGAATCTGTAGATGTTTAGTAAAGGTGAGCTGTGGCTGGTTATTCTACCAAGGCATTAAAGGTAGATGAGAGTTGTAAACACTCCTTTCCTGACTTGAAATGTACCTGTGGGCAAAAAATAGATCTTGGGGGTCAGTTCAGTTTGCACACACCCAGGCTTGAGCTTGACTCATCTGTTTCCTATATACAATCATAGTTCACTCTCCACTTTCTGGTTTTTAGCCACTTGTAGATCATTCACATGTGGATGCTATGGGCCAAATGTGTCAACTCCAGCTGGTTATACTTCTTAGTGTTGTCTCTCCTTTTGCCACCCGTTGCCCTGTGTTCAGAGCGGGCAATTCAGCTGGAACACTGAGCCAAGAGAAGCATAGGGGTGGTGGTGCCTGGCTGGTAAATGTTCAAAATAAAGTCCCAGAATATATTAGTAATGAAAGAGGATGAAGGGATTTCATGCACTCCAGGACCCTTATGTCACAGATGAAGAAACTGATGCAGAGATGAGAAGGGGTTTACTCCAAAGTCACAAAGCTATTAGTCACCAAAAGGGAGAGAATTTTGTTTGTGTGAAAACATGACCTCTTGAATGGTTTACAACACTGCCCTGTGCACGAGCACAAATAATTGTGAATCGACTCTTGAACAAATGTCATCTTTTTCTTGGGCATGCAATTTTGAGTAAGTTGTGTACTCTTCATTCTTAAGTCTGTGCATCTGAAATTTTGGAAAGAGGTGGACACTTCAAACGGATTTACTAGGAAACTAGGTTGTCAAGAAAGGGAGTGCATGTGCAAATATTTGTGAGCATTGAAAAACATGTATTTGTCTAATACAGTGTGTGTGTGTGTGTGTGTGTGTCTGTGTCTGTGTACGCTATCCAGAAAAGAAAGAAGAGTTTGTTCTGTGAATTTTTAATACTATAATCTGTAAAATCCAGAACCTTACAAAGCATTGTCCAAAGCATTCCAGAATGTTCCAAATTAAAAAGGCTTTTTTATAGATCATGATTCAGAATTGTAGGAAGATTTGTGACATGTAACTTCATTATCGAGTCCTATTGTTCTTGGTTTCATTCCACAAGAACTTTCTCTGTCTGATTTTCTAAGGTCTTATTCTGTGTCTGTCAACTAAACTTTGCAGATCATTTTTAGTTTCCACTTGTAGCCTATTAAAATTTTTATTTAGATCAACAATAACATTAGTAAAATGACTTTTAAAAATATGTATACTATTTTCTCTAAAGTATTAAAAGAATGATTACCTTTTCTAAGTGAAAGGTGTGATTGCATTTTATGTGTAGAAGTAATAAATGCCTAACCATGCACAAATAGAGAATGTGGTATGTTTTATTGTTAGGTTTTGCCTTTGGTGTTCAACAGCTTCATCCGGCCCTTATACAAAGACCTTTTGGGTAAGTCAATTAATCAGGCCCTCCTCAGTTTCAATATGGATATCATTTGTTAACCTGCCTCTTTTTTATATCCAGATAAGACCATCATGTCACAGATTGTTCCCGGTTATACATATTTATATATGTTTGTGTATTTTGAATGCTGATAAAATAAATATTTTTAGATGAGTCAAGTTATCTGACCAAGTATGCAGCCTCCAAAACAGACACATTTGAGCTCATGATTAACAAAACAAAACAAAACAAAAATACCAGGTATGACTTGTGTACCAGACGATTGTGTCCCAACACCATTACTACTGTTCAACTTGACTCAATTGTATTTATCTCTTTCTAACCTGACAGGGCTCGTATACAGTTAAGCTAACTGATCAGAAGGATACGATGATAAGAGGTGGAATAGTTCTGTTTGGAATTAAACTCTGTAACCAGTAGACTCAGACACACAAGCTCAGATGGTGATTAACGATGCATGGATGTTGCTGTTGTTGTTTTATTTTTCACAATAGTCAATAGACCTCCGTGTGCTTTATTTTATTTATTACAGTAATGAAGTGGTGTTGATAGCTAAACTGTGTGCTTTTTTACTTATGAAAAGAGCTGTAGTGAAAGTGTTTTCTTTTCCTCGGGGAAGGGGCTCTTTGTGTTTTTGGTTTTGGTGGTGGTGTTGACGGGTGTTGACTTTTGACTTTGCCATGGGAAGCAAAGGGCCTTTTTATTCCTTGCTTTTAAGCTGTAGCCTGTGACTTCCATTTAACCATATTTTTGTAGTGAGTGCTAAATGGTGTGATTTCCCTCTGTAAGAATACAGATTCATCGCTTGCATGTCCTAAGTTTCTGTTTTACTGGGGTGTTTTTCTGGGAATGGGGTTCTTTCTTTGGCAATGTATATCCACTTCTAGGCCTTCTAATGTAAAGGTTCAACAACTCTCATCAGATTTCATTAACACCGGCCAGTTTTTTGAGTAGAGTAGCACTGACTTTCACCTTCAGACCTGACTCAGGTGAACAGCCTGCTTATATTTGTGTTCTGTGGGTTCTGTGATTACCAGCTTTCCTCATCCAAGCTCCCCCATTTCCCTTCCATTCAGACACGATATGGGTGGGAGATCCCCACCTACCTCAATTTATTCCAAACACCTAGGGTCTGATTTGGCTGTTTTCTACCTGATCAACATGGTTGTAACTCTAATGCCAGAGATTTACACTCTCTTTTTAAATATTCTAACTGTTTAGAAGTGTTTCATCCTCAACAATAGTTTCTTCTCTAGCTTAGCACCTGAACATCTACATGTGTAACCTGGAAGGTTGGATTCTACCTACAGAGACAGATGTCTACCTTATGTGTCTCCAAGAATAGATCCAAAAAAGTAATAATAATTTGACTCAGAAGAGTCAAGTTATATTTTCCACGAATACCTTCTTTATAACCTTCCCTTTACCATATCGAGATCTCACTTACTGACAACCCTTACTTTTTTTGAAGCCGTAGAAGAGTCTTCTGTCCAATATGATTAGAAAGGGCCTTCGTATACCCATAACGATTTATCAATGCCACATCCAAACCATTCCGGATACTGATGATAAACAGTGGGCTGATGGGTCCAACTACTTCTGTGGATCCCCCCTCATTGGTCTCGACTATGTTTAAGGTAGAATCGGGGACGAGAACATACATCTTAAGAAGTGATGGTGAACTTAGTCATGATCTCACATGCATAATCTTGAGACAGTTGTTAATACAGCTAAACTGATCAACCGGTATTAGCATATAAGTAGTTCTCTCTGTGCCAGTGGATGGTACAAAATAAGGCGATGGCACTTTAGTTGGGGAAGCCAAACTAACACAAACGAATCAGGACCTATTATCTGCTAAATTACTTGGTATTATTTTAAGTATAAAAGGAATTCAGAAGAGCAAGAAAATAGGTGAGTTGGAGGAGTTGGACAAGGCTTTGTGAGGACTGGAGCTAGACTTGGACCAGTGGGTAGGTCCTGGACAGGTAAAAGGAAGAAGGGACACGTCTAAAGGGTGTAAGATGAGGGGAGGCTCAGCAAAGGCAAAGAGGAGAAAAGACTCAGTGCGTGGAGAAACCAGACTCTTATGGAGGGTCTTGAGAGCTAGAATAGAAATTTGGACAGGCTGTGGTAGTCCTTATAGATCCTTGAGAAAGAAAGTAGCACGAGGGCAATAACAACCAGAATAAGATGTGTCATATGGAAATTTTAAATGAAGCATATTTTGATAGTAACCTTTGGTTTTTCATCCCTTCTAATATTAGCTGTCTTTATAAAGGATGGTGATTATTACTGTTTGCGTAAATTGTTTGAACTTGATTAGAAATAGATAGCATTCCAAATAGACCAAGCAAGCCTTCTCTTTCTTTTTTAAGGGATTCTTAACACTGCTCTAATTCCCGGAGTCTGTACCTAACAAATCACACCTGGTCATCCTAAATTCTATTTGATGCCACACATTCTTATTTTTAGGCCTGGAAAGAAGCCTGAGAATTTTTAATCTTACTTGACTTGTTTGAAATTCTAGGAACTATTTTTTTATATGGTCTTTAAATGGCCCCCAGGTTACTCTGGGCCTTTAAAGAGAAAAACCTTGGCCTGAAGGAATTTCTGATATAACACAGTGGGCAGATGTACAGAAATTTGTGGATTTGCTAAACAATATCTTATAAATATTTTATATTTGAAAGAATCATTTTCTTATTGAAACGTTGGAGAGGAGAGCCTATGGATCTTGAGTAGAAAATTCTGGGCTAGTTTAGATCAGGTTGAAATACACTTAAATATTTACTTAGTAAATATTTAGCACTTAGCACTTAGTACTTGGTACTTAGCACTTAGTACTCCTTTAAGTGCTACGTTTAAAGGAGTACTCCTTCAAGTGCTAACCTTAGCACTTAGTACTCCTTTAAGTGCTAAGTTTTACTCTAGTTGTGTTAATGCATAATAAGTATTATACTGTCCACTACGTGGAGCAGAAGGGACAGTAATTAACATTAACTGAACACCTGCTACTTGCCTGGTACTGATAAGGGATTTACATAAATTATATAATTTAATTATCACAGTAATTATTTGATGAAGGCACTGTTAATGTCCTTTCCATGGGTGAAAAACTGAGATGCAGAGAGGTTAATTAACTTCCCTCAGGGACTACTAAGTGATAGAGTCTGGTTCTAGGTTCCGAATCATGGCCTCCAAAGCCATGTTCTTTCCTCTGTGTCAAGCTGTAGTCTGAAAGACACAACTCGGCTCTCTCTTATAATCTAGTAAGAAAACTGAGAAGCGCCCAGAAGGGCTGTCTATATGGCTTCAGATAAGGCAGAGAGACATCAGGTTGGTGGGATCCAGGAAGTCTTCATGAAAGAGGTAGAAGTTGACCTAGATTTTAAACTATGATGGAGGATAGGGAACTCTTGCAATGAATGTATTCCTCACTGTAGGCTCTTCACATAGATAATTTTATTTAATGCACAGCAATTCAGGGTTGGAAATACTAGAATTGGAAATATTAGGTTCATTTCACTTATGAGAAATACATGAGACTAAAAAGGTGAAGCAAATTCCTGAAGGCTTTACACGTGGTGAGTGGTAGAGCTGGGGTAGATAGGATTGCGATTTCAACAGGTAGAGATGGAGTGAGGATTGGCATCCCTGACAGAGGGATGTCGCGAGCGAAGGTGAAGCTCTAGGTGTATATGGTATGTCCAGGAAACATTGAGGAGCCCAGCTGACCTGGGTTCAAGGATAGGTGAGAAGAAATACTGGAAAAAGTATTTTGGAGCCAGAAGTATAAAAGGCCTGGCATGCCAAAGTTTAAGAAGTTTGCACTTAGTTTGGTAGGATGTTAGGGACCTAGGTTACTTTAAACAAGTGAATGAGATGCAGCCTGTGTCAGCAGTTTATGTGATAGGTTGAAAGAGGAAACCCTTTAGGATGTCAAAAGTCACAGAGAGATGCCAGAGGGACCTGAAGAGATAGGAAGAAAAGGAAAACATAGTAAATTTTCTTTGAAAGTTGTCCGAAGTGTCGGCTTTGCTCTGGTGCTTTTATTTCTGCTAGGCATTTACATTCTGTGATTCACTGAGGGAAAGGATGTTGGTAGCTCTCTAGCAGGAGGGAGATTCCCAAATTGCCTTAATGGGCTCCGCAGGCTATTAAAAGAGCTCCTAATACAGGAATTGCTTCAGAAGTGCCGCCTCACCCTTTAGTCCGATTCTGCCTGCCTTCTGAACTATTTTAGTCTCTCCGTGGTCTTCTGGATTCTCCTTTCCCTAAGCCTTAAAAAGTCTAGGGTTTCATTTGCCTGCTAGATAGCTTCCTAACCCTTGCCAGACTTCATGTAGGTTTCTGATAGTCTAAGGAACTTTATACTCATTGGTTGGCATTTTCAAGTGAAAACTATTAATGTAAAATAAACGCAGAGACAAGAGTCCTGTAAGCAACGCTGCCTGTGTATCATTTAAAGCATTCTTCATACACACACACACACACACACACACACACACACACACACACATTTTATCCTGCCTTTTTGTAGGCTAAACTTATTTTCAGTTACCACCTTTATTTAGAGATACAAGCCTAGCAGCTGTCGTGTTGTCTTTGGAACTTTGGGAGCACAGGGGTTAATGTTTCGGTATCAGTGAGATTCATACTGGCTGGCCTTTGGAGCTGATAGATGTTTTACTTTGGCCTTATAAAGACATTTTACCCGCTGGAAACCCTTGTCGCATGACAGGATCAAAAATAGCCCGGCTGCAGCCCCTGCTGTCCATCACCACATGTAAACTGGCATGAGTAAGGCTTTCTTATCCGTGTCTGCACATCGTGGACACGGCGGCCTCCAGGGACGGTGTTTCATAAAGCCACACCTGTCGCTCTGAACGAGCCAGTCACCTGACCTGCAGAGAAGTTCTGAGTGTGTGCATGACCACGAGTCTGGTTTCTGACAAGCAATTAAGAACATCTCTAAGTGTCCTCAGAAACACTTGATGACGTCGTTTCTCCTGGCACTGGGAAAGATCTACAAGTCTAGTAAAATTGAGTGTATTTTTATCATTGGGGTCAAAGTTCACTACCCTCTGTGATAAATTCATCTTTTCCATGGATGTTGGTTAATGAGTGCTTTCAGTAAAACTCTGAAAAGGCAAAGCAAAATTTATGTTTTCATAATCTAAATATGAAGTTTTCTGTTTTGAGTTCTTTAAAATTCAAAGATTGTTACTTGTGCTTGTACTTCTTGTAAGCTGCTTTTGGCAACAACCAGATGGCATTATGGTGTCATATTTTTAGAAATACAGGGGGTTTTGATGGAGATTATTCTAAAGAAGGATGAAAATAAATCAGATATTCACAGTAGCGTTTTAACTGGGCAGTTATGAATCGCAAGAGTGAGAACTGAGATGCATGGGTTTTTTAAAATACCTCTTGTGATTTCTTTTTTTTTTTTTAACAAAATTAACTTTTAAGTGAGGCCATTGGAGTGTGTCTTGTATGTGACCTCTGAATGTATCATTTTAGAAGGTACTCAATTTTGTTTCACTTTCTAGAACTTTTGCAGGATAATACACCATAATAGAATTGATTTGTATAAAATATCTACCAGTAAGGAAGATTTAAAACAGATATGCTAATAAATCTATTTCTGTTGAGTTAGAGGATAAAACAAGACTTAGTAGATGCTCAAAAAAAAAGTTTCCTTACTCTTATTATGTAATCCTTTTAAGTTGATATTAATTTTAGAAATATTTAGTTGTGTTTCCCTGACCCTACCTTTTCCCTCAACCTCATCATTTCCCCAAAACCCCTTCTGTCTGTCTTGCATAGAGATAAACAAGCTGGCTGACCTTCAGTTGCCTGATAGTCAAACAGGTTTGATTGACCCTTGTGTCTTTATGAATTTAATGGAGAAAAAGAAAGAAAGAAAGACCAAAAGCGTGCTGCACATCTCTTTGGGAATCACTGCCATGAATGTTAATAGCATTTCTATAGCTTCCCACAACAGCCTCTTGTGATAGAGTGAGCTGCACTACAGTTCGTTTGAGAAGTGTGATTCTGCTGTGTTTACCACACTTGTGATCTTTTAAACTCCTTTTTTATTTTGGCGCCTGCTTCTCTTTTCATTATTATTATCTTTAATAAGGGTGACTGAGGTTGCAGAGAGATTAATGTGTGCTGAGTCTGCATAGCAATTTCCAGTAGGGTTGCCATGATAATAAACATACGGCTTTTGTTGAAATTTACTGTAGTTTTTGAGAAACCGGCCATCACCCTTATGGAATTGAACGATCACAGATTCCCTTTGGATTCCTGGTTTCACGGTTAAGAATTTTTCTATTGTCTAAACCGTTTTTGTTGAACGAACTCACCACAAAATTTTCTCAAGTCTTAACTCAATTCAGCATTTATTAAATACCTCCTCTGTGCGAGGCCCTCCTGAAACTTGATTTATTTTTCCAAACTTTGGCTCCATGCCATTTCTTGGTTCCAAAATGATCCTGAATCAAAATTCTGGCAGGGAGGGTATCCTATTTTCGTTGTTAAATTCCTTCTGGGGCACTCCATGATTTGGGCTCCCGCCAGAGTACTTTCACAGGTGACTGGCAAGTCGATATTGTGGCAACCCTATGCTCATAATAACCACTAAATTTGAGTTTGGTCTGATCTCGGAAGAAGCCATGCTCCAGGCAGGAGGCAACTCCTGCCTGACTCTGTTTTCCGTTTCTCGACAGGATACCTGCCCACTATGTCTATCCGCAGGCTTTTGTGCAGCCTGGAGTGGTCATCCCGCACGTCCAGCCGACCGCAGCGGCCGCCTCCACCGCACCTTACATTGACTACACGGGAGCCGCGTACGCACAGTACTCGGCGGCCGCCGCAGCCGCCGCCGCCGCCGCCGCCTACGACCAGTACCCGTACGCAGCCTCCCCGGCTGCCGCTGGCTACGTCACGGCCGGGGGCTACGGCTACGCGGTGCAGCAGCCAATCACCGCCGCCGCACCTGGGACCGCGGCCGCCGCCGCCGCCGCAGCTGCCGCCGCGGCTGCCTTTGGCCAGTATCAGCCTCAGCAGCTGCAAACAGATCGGATGCAATAGGCCAGAACCTGATCAAAGTCGAATTGTTTCCTCTTTTCCTCCCGATTTCCCAATTTTCAGTAGCTAATAAGAGTTAACATTGACTTAACAGCTTTAAAAAAAAAAAAAAAAGCTATGCTATTGTGAAGCAGAATTATGATGATTATTTTTTTTAATACTCCAGTAGTAGTTCTAGACGTGAAAGAGATGAGAATGAGGGGGGGAGTGGGCGCAGTTTTGGAAGTCAATCCCAAAGAGCCTGAGTAAGTAAAAGGCCGCGACGAAACGGTGGCAGGAGGAACAATGGAACTTCACTTTTATAACGGGATTTTTACTTTTGCTCTTTTTATAGTATCAGGGAAGCAAACTGCCTTTTACCAGTTAGAAAATGCTATTTGAATCCAGTTGAACCAGGGAATACAGAGTGAGCAATATGTAGCTTGCATTACATTTAAAAGCAGATTTTTTAAAAAAAAATGGTGAAAGCACTGATTGTCAGTTTTAGCAGTCACTATGGCCTAGAGAACTTTTTCAAGAAGGTAATGTTCTTACTCTCAAAAATGGGCATCGAACAATCAGTCTAGGAGCATGGCAGTGGGTGAAATGGTGGACAGGCACCAAAGCTATTTTCTCATCTACCCAGTGGATGAGTGGGACTGTGAAACAAGTGATGTGGAATGAATGGGTGCAACAGCTGTACAGACAATCAATAACACACACAGTTCTGGAAAGAACACATCACTTGTGCTTGTTTGATGAGCTTGTCACATTCTAATCCCTCTCCCCATCCTGTTTCAATTTTGGGAAACTTGTATCTGCTGGTGTCAGCAATTCTGATTCTGAAATAGGATCAGGCTTTTACTACAACAGCCTTCTCTTTCTATTTATTGTGTCGACTCGTGGCTTACGATGAAAGGCGGGCAAAGTTTGCAGACTCTAAACCCTTAAGAACTGTCTTAAGGACATTTATTTTTTTCCCTTTTTAAATAATTTTACACTTTTTAGTATCTATTTCAGAGTCATATTTAAAACTATTTATTAGTGAATACAGTACATGAGACAACAAGGTTACTGAGATTACAATTCTTCAACAATTAATGATAATGTGGTTTATACTGTGCCTTAATAGTAATGCTATTTAAGATATTTATTTTTAAGTTTTACTATGCTGCACTCTAAAGAAAGGAACTTTAGATGTGACACTGTAAAATTATGTATTCATCTCATGGCATAAATTATTTAGTAGGTCTAGATGTAGCATATTAAATATTAACCTATTCAACTAAAGATGTTGACTTGGATTTATTTAAATTCATATGTGCACTGTATAAGAGAGTACTCTTACATTAACACATTTTAGTTTATTTTAGTTTTTAGGGTTTTTTTTTTTAATTTTTAACAGGACCTATTGCTAGTTTCATGCTTCCTTCTCTGATTTTTGCTCGTGTAGCTCTCATTTATTGGTACTTCATTAGTTTAACACTCTTCTTATGTAGTTTATGTAGTTTTTAAATGCTGCTTTACATTTTTCTTCTGAAACTGCAATACTTGCAATTTTTATTCTTAAAGTAAATTGAATACTATTTTACACTGTATTGGATTTTTATACTTGAACAATTTCATACAAGGGAAGACAGGTTAGCATTTTTATGGACTTTCTCCATTATCACTGGATTTACTTTAAGTATTCCCATACTAGACAGTGTTATGTAATGTAGACATGACTCTCCTGTGCAAATTATTTATTCATTGTGTATATTGCTTTATAACATTTCAGATCTTCTAATCTATTCACTTGTATTAAATATAATTTTTAAAAACTTTTGTTGCATTGGTTGTTTCTAATTTTGTTGTAAAAGTGGACTGATTTCTCCCTTTAACTAGAATTAATGGCTGTGATTTACAGGTAACATTTTCAGTGAGCAGAAAGCTTCCCAGATGCCCTGCTTTTATACCTTTTAAGTAAATTTCATTAACTCAGTATCTGCGTTACATTTAGCAAATGATATAGGTCCTCCCCCAATAGTGAACCCTAAAGGACGATTCATGGCAGTGATACTTGGTTACCTGAAGGTTGCTTGGAAGGAGTGGGCTGTAGAGGGGAACAGTCAACTTGAAGCTGGGGTAGCACAGTGATGCTGGGATCAGGTAAACTGAGGTTTGGTGCTAGCCTGTACCAGGTACTAGCAATGTGAATGGAACACGTTGCTTTTTGTAGTTCACTTTTGGGGTGAGGTTTTTATTGATTTCTCGTCTATCATGTTGGACGGTACTACCTATCTTACATGGTTATTTAAGTATTAAAGTATATCAACTACTTGGCACAGTCAAATATATTACTATTTATCTAGATAAATGATTACTGGTAGCACTTGTTGTAATGCCCTATAGTGAAAGCTAACCAAAGAGGAAGTCACCTCTTGGAATGTTTCTATTTTTTAATTTTTGTCCACAGTGATGTGGCCATATCTAATAATGTGTGTCTTAGAACATCAAATGAATGACTGTCATATTGTCTTAAAGTATACATGTTATGTTAATTATGGAATGGATTGTCTGTTGGTCCCTTGGTCTTAATATTTCCCAAATGCATGATACGATATCTTTTATTGAATTCCATTAGTTTTCAAAAATTATAAGCAGCAGAAAGTTGTAATAACAGATTCCATCATGCTTTCTATTTTTGTTTGTTTGTTTGTTTGTTTTTGGCCGGACGGCATGTGGGATCTTAGTTCCCTGACCAGGGATGGAACTGGTGTCCGCTGCATTGGAAGCACGGAATCAAAACTGCTGGACCACCAGGGAGGTCCCAGACTTTGTACTTGATGATAACTATCATCCTGTTTAGAGCCATCATCATCTCCAACGTTAACTGCCTTTAATTTTCCAAAGAAAATAGATACCACCATATCCCTAGGGAGAGATTTTATTGCACCCCAAAGTATTATCTTGGATCAGTAAAATAATTTTCTAAGTTACTTAATTCAGCCAATGCATCAATGATTATTTCAAAAGACAAGTTCAACATTTAATGTTTCAGATTTACAAAAGGTCACTTTTGTCCTCTGTAAGTCATGTATTGATTGCTGAGCTTTAAAATGAAACATTATTTGATTTATCAATTAAAAATAGGTTCTGGGAAAAGCTTGTCAGAAATAGCCATACTCAGGGAAGTCAAAAGTCCATGTATCCCTGACTATACCTTTCTTGGAGGTATTTACTGATCAATATTAGCAGTTATAGAGAGGGCGAGATTTTGACTTTATAATGCTAAAGCATGTATTTTTAAAATAAATAAAAGTTCTTAATTTCTAATGAAGAGGGGAGAGTACCCATGACACAATGTCTACCTTGGTCAGGAGGTTAGTTGTATTTGTAGAGTCGGAGAAGGCAATGGTCTGAGATCCAAATTGCTGGCCAAGTTCTGGTTTCTTTACTTACGAGCAGGGTGATCTTGAACCCTTCTGTCCTGGTAACGTGTAAGCTGATAGTACTCAACATAGTTGATTTGTTTACCTCTCAGACTGTACTGATCAAATGAGTTAACTGATATGAGAGCATTTTAGAAATTCTGAACTATTAGGCAGATGGAAATTATACTGTGGGAATATATACAATATTAATTTGGAAACTGACCTCAGCAGTTGTCTGGTATGAAATGATCCTCCCAAAAGAGGACAAAAGTATCTCACGATGTTACCTTCGTTCTGTCCCAACCAAGTCACAGCTAAACTTGCTGTACAGCAAGAGCAGCACAAAAATCACATTGAAAGATGGAGAGATTGCTCAGGGGAAGGAAGGGGAGAGGAGAAGATTATGGAATATATTTCTCTCACAGGGGAACTATATTTAGCTCCTTCCTCACTCCTGTCAAATATTGTTCTTCTTAATTCCCTCTGAGGCTTGAAAGTGTTCATTAAGATGACAGCCTGAAGTTTGCAGGGGCAGAGGTACAGAGGAACCAAAAAATAAATAAATGCATTTTCATGCTTACTTTTGTCCTCTCTTTTCCTTCAAGAGTTCCAGGCTGTTTCCATGGAAATTCTTACTTTGTTTTGCTTAAGCACTTCATACAGAAGAGGTTTCATTTTGGATATTTGTTCTGAGTTGAATTTTAGAAGTTCAGTAATGATTTTAGCTAAGTCATTTACATTCCAGACTTTGAAATCTCAATCGTAAATCAAAATGAGAAGGATATCAGACAATACATGCATGTATAAGCACTTTAGAAATTTTAGATAAGAAAAAGGATTTTTAGCTTTGATATCATAAATTAGTTCTGTCTCAAAATTGCACAGCATTTGGTCATTCTTGACCAACTTATTCAGAAAGTACCCTTCTTTCCAGTCACTTGTCTCCCAGAAGATGAATGCAATTATTTTTTAAATTCAAGTTGCTACCACTAAACTATCAATATAGTTTAAGTGAGTTGGAGGCTGTGCATTGTCTTCCATTTTTCCACACTTAGAGGTCATTCTGATTACATCATAACAGGGATTGAGTAGCAATCATTATTTCTTTTCATTTAAAAGTTCAGATAATGTGTTCCTAAAAGGACAGATATCTCAGACTGACTTCCAAAATGAGCGTGAAATACAAAAACATAGTTTTGCCAAGTAGAAAGTTGTGGTTTAGCTCTATTTTTAAACTATGTTCATCTGACAGTCCCAACCAGGTATGAACTTGTTTACTTTCTGAATGCTCTGACTCTTAGCTGTGCCACCTGTGCCGTAGGTGCCTCAGGTGAGGCGAAGGAGATAGAGAAGATGCCTTTGGAGAGTCTTAGAATACGCGCTTCCATCCTGCATTTGCTTATGTACATTTTGAAATTTGAGAAAAGAGTGATGTGCAAAGGAAGTAGAAGAAAATAATGAAGAAAAGAAACAAGCTTCCCTGAAAAACAAGTGAAAGGGGAGGAGATGAAGGAGTGGGGGTCAAGTGGGCTGGATCACACGAGGTGAGGACTTGCCGCTAAGTGGGCTGCTGTGGGCAAGAGCCGGAGAGGGGCTGGCTGGGTGGCAGGAGACTTCATCTGGGGGTGAGAGGGTGGGGGGTCATTTAAAGGACACGAATTAGATATCTAGTTTTCTAGTTAAATAAAAGACAGGACAACAGCTGAATTTTTGAACTATGCTTGCAAGGTTTTGATGTTTAAGAAAAAGGAGTATATTTTTTGTAACTGAAAGCTGGTAGAAACAGACAATTATGGTGCCTTTGGTAGGATCAGATAGAGCTTCATCAGGGCCCTTGGGCCTCCAGGGATAAGGAACAGTGGAATTCTTTGATCTATCCTCACTTTCCATTTTAAGCAGACAAGCGAGTCAGAAAAGAGAGGAGGAAGAGTAAAGAAAATGTACTTACCTTGCTAACCAGTATACTTTCCTTCTACGTATGAAAAGGTCATTTGTGGCTGAGAAAGGTGAGCTCTTCGCATTGGTGTTTGCAAGTCCTTTGCTGCTTCTGCCTCGATGCGATGCTGGTCGCTCCCGTTGATGGGCCTTTGGAGAAATAACAGAAAGTTTGCAAAGGGATGCAAGGGAAGCGGCCTGCACCACTAACCACACAGCGTGTACCAGGTGCGTGTACGTAATCCTCATTAAACATACGGTAAGCAGTGGTATCCCCATCGAGCAGTAAGCAGCCTTCCCAAAGCCACAAATTCAGCATGGTGCAGAACCGGGATTTCAGGTTGGGGTGGCCTGAAAACACATGCTCTGTACCCACCACCTCAACACACTGCTTCCTGACCCTGTTCTTTCTAGTGAACCCTATGCACTTCCCCTGGGTTCTTTAGCACCTGTCCTCAATCTCCTGTGACATATGAGCAAGTGACCACTGAATTAGTGGAGACAAAATTCCTGCACATAGGTATGAATTCTGAGAAGAATGGGGGTAGAAGATTCCAGGGGGCTGAGGAAGCTTTCAGCGTTGCTCTGAACATGTTTGATTCATTCCCAATTACAACCGAATCCACTCTTTTGACCTTTAGCCTGACATCTAACTGTACTTTCTGTACCTGCTTATCAGTGGGGAACCATATTAAAAAATTTAATGCCGATTTTCTGCACTATTGCTACTTCATCAATAATATTTTTAAAACACTCCACATAGAGAACAAACTAGTGGTTATTACTGATGGGGAGAGGGGAAGGGGGAGGGGCAACATAGGAATAATCGTTTAAGAGGTACAAACTACTATGTATAAAATAAATAAGCTACAGGATATATTGCCCAGCACAGGAAATACAGCCAATATTTTATAGTAACTATAAATGGAGTAGAATCTTTTAAAATTGTGAAACACTGTGTTATACAGGTGAAACATATAATATTGCAATCAACTATACCTCAATTAAATTAATTAATTAATTAAATAAAAACACTCCATATGCTTATCATTGACCGTGATCAGCAACGTGCTTGGCGTAAACCAATGCCCGATGGAAAGGTAATACACTGGGAGAGTGGAACTGGCCAAGAGGGAAGCTGAAGCAAGTGTCTGAATCCCCCTCTGAATTCTCAGAGGGGAATTTTAAGTACAAAATCTTACCTCACGACAGCCTCTTCAATAAGTGGTGCTGAGAAGACTGGACAGCAACATGTAAAAGAATGAAATTAGAACACTCCCTAACACCATACACAAAAATAAACTCAAAATGGATTGAAGACCTAAATGTCAGGCCAGACACTATCAAACTCTTAGAGGAAAACATAGGCAGAACACTCTATGACATAAATCACAGCAAGATCCTTTTTGACCCACCTCCTAGAGAAATGAAAATAAAAATAAACAAATGGGACTTAGTGAAACTTAAAAGCTTTTGCACAGCAAAGGAAACCATAAATGACGAAAAGACGACCCTCAGAATGGGAGAAAATATTTCCAAATGAAGCAACTAACAAAGGATTAATCTCCAAAATTTACAAGCAGCTCGTGCAACTCAATATCAAAAAAACAACACAATCCAAAAATGGGCAGAAGACCTAAATAGACATTTCTCCAAAGAAGATATACAGATTGCCAACAAACACATGAAAGGATGCTCAACATCACTAATCATTAAAGAAATACAAGTCAAAACTGCAATGAGTTATCACCTCACACCAGTCAGAATGGCCATCATCAAAACACCTACAAACGATAAATGCTGGAGAGGGTATGGAGAAAAGGGAACCCTCTTGCACTGTTGGTGGGAATGTAAATTGATACAGCCACTATGGAGAACAGTATGGAAGTTCCTTGAAAAACTAAAACTAGAGCTACCATATGACCCAGCAATCCCACTACTGGGCATATACCCTGAGAAAACCATAATTCAAAAAGAGTTGTGTACCACAATGTTCATTGCAGCTCTATTTACAATAGCCAGGACATGGAAGCAACCTAAGTGTCCATCAACAGATGAATGGATAAAGAAGATGTGGCACACATATACAATGGAATATTACTCAACCATAAAAAGAAACGAAATTGAGTTATTTGTAGTGAGGTGGATGGACCCAGAGTCTGTCATACAGAGTGAAGTAAGTCAGAAAGAGAAAAACAAATACCGTATGCTAACACATATATGTGGAACCTAAAATAAAAAAGGTGAACCTAGAGGCAGGACAGGAATAAAGATGCAGACGTAGAGAATGGACTTGAGGACATGGGGAGGGGGAAGGATGAGCTGGGACGAAGTGAGACAGTGGCATGGACATATATACACTACCAAATGTAAAATAGATAGCTAGTGGGAAGCAGCCTCATAGCACAGGGAGATCAGCTTGGTGCTTTGTGACCACCAAGCGGGGTGGGATAGGGAGGGTGGGAGGGAGACACAAGAGGGAAGGGATATGGGGATATATGTATACATATAGCTTTGATTCACTTTGTTATAAAGCAGAAACTAACACACACACACACACACACACAATCTTACCTCACAGATCCTTTGATTGGTGCTTTCCCTGCAGCCCCTGTGTCACTTTCAAAGAGTCATTCTGTGTCAGAAAAGAAATACTGATAGATGTGTGTCAGAAAAGGAATACTGATAATAGTCAACATCAAACTGAACACTTTTCTGTTTATTACCATTGTACACCTCTTTACTTTAAATATCTAGATTTTTGGCTACCGTTTACTGGGCATCCACTTATGCCAGACACTGCATACATTATTTTTTTTATTTTCTTTTTTTAATTGAAGTATAGTTGCCATACAATATTATATGTTACAGATGTACAATATAATGATTCACAATTTTTAAAGGTTTTACTCCATTTATAGCTATTATAAAATATTGGCATTATTCCCCATGTTGTACAATAAACCCTTGTATCGATTTTATACAGAATAGTTTGTACCTCTTACTCTCCTACCCCTCTCTTGCCTTTCCCCTCTTCCCTCTCCCCACTGGTACCCACTAGTTTGTTCTCTTATCTTTGTATCTGCTTCTTTTCTGTTTTACCCACTAGTTTGTTGTATTTTTTTTAGATCCCAGGTATAAGTGATATCACACAGTATTTGTCTTTCGCTGATTTATTTCACTTAGCATAATGCCCTCCAAGTCCATCCATGTTGGCATTATTTCATTCTTTTTTATGGCTGAGTAGCATTCCATTGTATATATATATCATCTTCTTTATCCATTCCCCTCTTGATGGCCACTTAGGTTGCTTCCATATCTTGGTAATTGTAAGTAACTGCATACATTATCTTAAATCCTCACAGCCTCACTATAGACTTGGCATTATTATCTTCACTTGACGTGGAGGCTAATGTAGTTTGCCTAAAGTCATAACTGAAGGTGGTAGAACTGTAAGTTGAAACCCAGGTCTGGATTATGCCAAAGACTAACTGCCACTGGATTATTTTAGCAGTCTCTTTCTGTGTCACTAGGAATTGTCTCAGAAATTCTAAGGCAAGCTTAACAAACATGATTTCAATTCTATAGACCCTTCAAAAGCAAATTTAAGGACTCCAAGGCAAGTTATTTACATGATTAAAATGCTTAAAAATATATAAAGATATACAGAAAGATAGCATAGCACAAATGCCTCTGTGCTCATTTTCTGAATTTAATTTCTGTTGTCAACATTTATGTAGTCACAGTACTAAGGGTTATAATGACTATTTGGTCATCTTGACCTCTTTCCACTTATGCTGTTTTGGGAAAAGTGTTATACTGTGATTTATTATTGTAGTAAAATATAAAATTGAATGAGTATATGTCAAAGAGTGCCAAATAATTATAAACTTTTAATAATGCCAATCTTAATAATAATAACATGGGATTTAAATGTAGGGTATAGTTATTAAAGGTGTGTGATTCAAGTCATCTGCCATGAATGAGCTTAAGTAGGGAGCTTGACTGTCTCAATGCCAGTTAAGAAAAGATTAAGGAGGAAAGGAGAACTTGAAGAAGAAATAGCACGGGAGACAGGAGCCATAGCAGCTTGGGAAGGGCTGAATGGAAGGTACACACAGGGTCTTCACTTGGAGTCTCAGGAGTGAGACTGACCAGTGAAAGAAGTCCCTGTGCTTGCCCCTCAAGCACACATGTGGAATTGCTTTATGTCCTGGGCATACCGGGAATCTTGATAATTCACACTTTCATAACAGCTGCATTTCTTATCATCTTTGGCATATTTCTTCAGATTGCACAAAACTCTTATCTTGCAAACATTCTCGCTCTGGACTGCTGTCTCTTTCAGCTGCTTAGAAGCCGCGTCCCTTAAATCTCCCAGCTGTCTGTCTTACCTTTCAGCCCTTGCTTCCTTTATCTGATATTTTTTTAATCTTTCCCAGCTGCCACTTCTGGCACAGTAGTTGTCTCTCGGTTCTCTCAGAGTGAGACATTTCAGCACGCCGATGTGGGGAGGGAACGTAACCATTATAAAAATGCATTTGCAAACTTAGCCCTGAAATCTGTGAAGAAAAAAAATCATCTCAGCATTCCTACAACCTGTGCACTGCATGAATCAACTCATGCATTTCTGCAAGGATGAGACACTTAAGAGGCTTGCACAGGAAATGCCAGAGAGAACCACAGGGCACTTAATTGTTCAAAACAAGAGATTTCTCCCCTTAGAAATGCACATTCTCTGTGGCAGCAGACTCACCAAGCTTATGTAACACCCTCTCGGTTGGATAAAATGTTTACTGGCATCCCCACTGTGTACAGAAAGGTACATGCTACAAGCTGGTGACAAATTTCACTTCGTATTGGAAACTCTTTGGTTTCACTTGCCTATCACCAATACCTGTAGTTGATTCTAAGCTTTTGTAATCAATGTGATTGTCATGCCTCAGGGTAATTCTTTTGAGAGAATTTTAGTGGTTCCGTGGGGTTACCAGATTTTCTTAACATGATGGATTCTGAGTGATTAAGAGAAAAAATATAATTTTAGTTTGAGGGTCTTTTAAAATAAATTATGTAATAAGGGCTTGAGGACCTCTGAAAACTTTGGGGATGCCACACTGCTAGGCACAGCTAGGAGCTTCTGTCTCAGCAGCTGTCACTCATTTATTCCCACTCAAGGAATGCTCCAAAAGTAAGATGTCCTGGGTAATCCCCTGGTTCTCTGTGGGGTTGGCCAATATTACTCTCTTCTATATTAACCTCGGCAATTTGAACAAATCTGTTAAGCTATCGTTGTGTTGCTAGTATGCTATTAAGAGTATTATTCCAAAGAATGATATCAACCAATATCGAAGGTAAATCTCTTGCTTGTACAGAAATACATACCCACTATGCTTTGAAGTAAATGGGAACTTTTTGTATACCTAATTAAGTACAGGTTCTTGAGATGAGGGGAAGATCAACAAGCAAGGTCCATTCGAACTGGATTTACTCATTTTGACTGTCTTCTCAATCAGATCAGTTGCTGTCTCTGAATGTATTTTATAAAAACCTACATTGATTATAATCTGCCAGAAAGAATAGTTGAACACACACACACACACACACACACACACACACACACGCACGCACGCTCATCTCCCAGTTGCAAAGGGCAAACTCTTTCCAGCTATTGCTAATTAGATAGAAGTTTGAATCCTGATAGAAATAGTTTGTGCTAGAAGGGTAGAAGCTCTATAACTCTAAACGATGAATTGGTGTCATATTTGAGATCCTGCAGTTCCAAACATCATCAGCTCAGCACTTCATAGCCCTGGGGCAGACAAGTGATATAGCCAGTGGATTCTACAAATTACAATTTAAAAACTAAGTTGTAATTATTTTTCATTTCCAGAGTCATTCTTATTCTTTTTTTGTCCATTTTCCTTTTCTGTTACAGTGATATCAACACTAAAAGTTTAATCTTTATTGGACATCACTGGGCATTTTCTATGTATAAGGCATGTTAAATATACTACATCTTTCTGGAATTTTTCTTCGTGTAATAGCCAATATATGGCAGCTAACATTCCCTTGACATTATTAATTTTTATGTGATCTTTGAATAAATGACTTTTTAAAATCTTTGATAGAATAAATAAGGAGTAACTAAAATGGTAGGAACTGGTTTCTTAAAATTAAAATGTTTACTGTTTTATAGATCAGTTATCTTTCTTATATTTATTCCAGAGGAATTATTTGCAGTGGTTACCATAAAATTGTAATCATTTTCATGATTTCAGTTATGTTAAGTTAGATATAGCTAGTAGGTGTGTATAGATTCTTCAGACACAGAGGAGATGTCAGTTAACGCAGACATGAATCCAAGCATAAAAGCTGTAAAAAGACTATGGGACATGCAAGTGCATCAAAGAATGATGCAAAGTATTCTCTAAGGGTGGGAAAGTAAAAATAATGTCACCATAGGGTGAAGAATTGTGACTCTGAACAAAGAGAAACATTGAACTGTTTAACTGTTCCAGTGTCTATTGCAGTATAACAGACCACCCCAAAACCTAGGGATGCAAAATCAAAAACAGCTATTTGTTCATGTTTGCTGTCCTGTGGTCAGAAATTCAGAAAGGGCACAGAGGGGACAGCCCTTCTGCTATACACTGTCTGCACTCCATCAGCAGGCATGATTAGAATGGCCAAGGTGTCTGGAATGCACAGTGACCCAAACAGCTGGGCCCTGGAGGATCACTTCCAAGATGGTAGCTCCAGCATGGCAGTCTCAGGGCTGTCTGATTTTCTACACAACAGCTCAGAACTCCAGTGAACAAGGTGAAAGCTGTATGACCTTTCTTGTCCCAGCCCAACAAGTTACATAGCATTGCTTGTGCTACATTCTGTGGATTCTAAGTGAGTCACTAAGGCCAACGTAGACTCAGTGGCAGGGGACTTAGACCCCACCTCTTGATAGGAGGAATAAAAAGTATTTGGTGCTATCTTTAAAACTGCCATATTAATAAAGTTTTTTTTTCAATGTAAATTCATTTCCCTTTAATGCCGTTTTCATCCTAATACCTAATTTGTAAGTAATAAGTTCTCTTCTTTCTGTGGCTATAGTTGCTCATGTTTGAAATGTAGGAATTGGTGTGCTGTGTTATGAGTGATAGAGCCCTGGGGTATAGCTGTATAAGAGGTTACTAGTTTTAATAGCAAAATAGAAATTCAGATGTCGGTAGGGTATGTTAAATAGTTATTAGATATAATTTAGCACCCAACTTTTTAGGAGACTGACACTTTTTCTAAATCTGATAACCAACCAGCCAGATGTTAGGATGTGAGTCCAAATTCCTAGAGTTGGGATATGCACTGGAGGAAAAATGGCCAGCTGTAGAGAGCACAGAGTGAGCCATGACACTCAATGGCAGGAACCTACACCCAGAGGAAGCCAGCAGCCTATACACTTAGCAGGACGATGGAGTGGGATGTCAAGGGCTACAAGTTTAATCCATGTCCCACCAGTTATCACCATTATGTGCTTGGGTAAGTCCCTTACTTCTTTGTCTTCTGTTTCCTCATCTGTAAAGAGTTTGACTAGGTAACTTCAGGAGTTCCTTTCTTCCAGTTATGGTGACACTATGATTTTAGTTCAGGTCCCTCCTACCAGGGCAGCTCTTAAAGCATGTATGAAAAGGAGATAGGAAAAATAATTTTAAAAGCATTCCTTTGGTGACTACCTTATCTCACAATAGAGCTTCTAGCCCTTTGCATGTTTCAGTGCATTTTTACATGTATTAAAATGCCTACACTAAGCGAAGAGAGACATGAGAAAGAGCTTGAAGAGAAGGTGTTTGGTGCCGATAGGTTACAGTTAAGATTATGGGTCCCTTTACTTCAATTTAAAAAATAAAATAAAATAAAATAGCAGGTTAAGTATATTAAAATTGAAAAAAAAAAAAAAGATTCAGGGTCCAGTGAGAACTTCCTGGTCAACTTGAGAGGCACCCAGGAGTAGTGTCTGTCCAGGTAGATGACAACACCAGCATCTCTCCCCTCTCCTCTCTCTATTCACTCAGCCAGGAGAAAGCTGCTCTTCCTCTGCTATGTAGCTTGAACAAGAGCCACCCTCACATTGCCTGGGGCAGGTACACACGTGGGCTGCTGGAGGGGACGTCTGGGCCTGCTGAAATGAGGCTGAAAAGCTGTGTCATATTTGTCTGGGGCAACGGGGGCCTCGCCTAACAGTGAGGTCCATCAATAATCCATGGCCCTGTACAGAAAGAACCCTATTAATAAGAAATGTTGCTGTTTGTAAAAGACAGAGCCAATGATGCCCTCCTTCCAGGGAAACCGAATATGCTCAGAGTGACGCAGCGCTCTCTGAACTTTCCAGTGACACCAACAGATAGCTTAGATCAGAAGCAATTTTAGAAGATGCATTCAGCATACAACAGTCATTTCTGACAGCCTAATTTGTTAGGGTCAAAAGCTGGTCAGAAACACATTTGACCCATGTGTCAATTATACTGCAATAGAAAGAGAAAAAGAAGGAAAGAGAGAAAGAAAGAGAAAGGAAGGAATGAAGGAAGGGAGGAAGGGAGGGAGGGAGGGAGGAGAGAAACTTGACCAGAGGTTTGCTTGCTTGTTTGTCCCTTCAACACTGGTCAAGGGCACCGAGTTATTTTGGGGCCTTAGGCTTTATATCAGGTCACTGTTTAAGTATAAAAATGTTATCCGCCTGGTTTTAGACCCAATATGGAAGACTGAAAATCAACAGAATTTCCAAATCGATTTTTCATTCCATTTAGAGTTCGTAATCTTCTAGATATGTCTAGTTCTTCTTTATGGTAACATTTAATTATTAATCCTTCCTTACTTTTAGGTTCTAATTTAAGAGTGCATTAATAGATTGCTCACTAGGGAGTTTGCCAAAATCATGGCAGGACAAGGTCATCAGGAGCTCGGATTTGGAGGCAGACTGAGCTGGGACTGAGACTGGGCTCCACCATGTGCCGGCTGAGTGACCTTAGGCAAGTTACATACCCTCTGTAAGTCTCTGTTTCCTCCTCTGTAAGAGGGGGATGATGCCTCATGAAGTACAATAATGTAAAGCATTGAGAAAGGCAAGGAGTAAGCATTCAATAAAGGTTAGACATTTTAATTGCTTTTCTCAATTATTCATTTGACAAATATTTATTGTTTAATATGTGCTAGGCATTGTTTTAGGCACTGGGGACATGAAAGTAGAAAAACATACAGCTTTGGCACTCATGGAACTTACATTCTGGGAGGAAGGGAGACCAAAAATAAACAAACAAGTAAATACGCTATTCCAGTAGGTGAAAAAGTAATGACAAAGGAGAAAAAAGGAAAAGGGATTGAGAGCAATAGAGGTGGGAAGGGGGATAGTGACATCTTATCAGTTTCTCTGATAACATTTAAACCAGGAACAAGAGGATGTAAGGGAGTAAGCCATGTGGGCATTTGTAGGAAGATCATTCAAGGTACAGGGAACTGCATGTGCAAAGGCACTGCTGTAGGAGTGTGCTTGGTGTGTTGGGCAAGGAAGAAAGAGCAGCTAGAGTGGAGAAAGTAAGGGGGAGAGCGGCAGGAGAGGAGGTCAGCAAGGTGGCAGGGAGCAGCCACAACATTGTCCAACTTTATAGACCATGATGACTTTGGATTTTACTGCGGGTGAGATAGGGAGCCACTGACAGGTTCTGAGCCCGGGGAAGGTCAAATATAGCAAAGCTTCGGGAGGATTCCTCTACCTTCTGTATGAAGGATAGACTGTCGGGGGGCAAACAGGGAACCAGGGAGACTGTTAGCGGACTATCACAGTTGTCCACACAGGAGATGATAGCAGTTTGCACTAGATGGTCATAATAAGGTGAGAAGAGGTCAAATGCTGTATATATTTCAGTTAAGAGTCAATAGTATTCGCAGATAGAAACAGTGTGAGGTTTGGGAAACAGAAAGTAGTCAAAGATGACTCCAAAGTTTTGGCCTGAGTAGCAGGTAGGATGGAACGACTACTTACCAAGAAGGCAGAATCAAAGCAAGGACAAATTCGGTAATATGAGGTGAAGGCTAGAGACAAACCAAGAATTTTGATTTGGATGTACTAAGTTTGAGTTGTCTATTAAGTAGCCAAGATGTCAAGCAGGCAGGTGGATACACTAATCTAGAGTTTAGCAGAGATGCCAGGGTCTGAGGTAAAACTGTGAGAATTGTTGTCATCATTAGAGCTATTGACCAATATTTGTGGTTTGCTTCTTCTAGGTCCACGATGTGACTGTACTCCCTGCCCCCTTAAAGTTAGGCATAGCCATGTAACTTGATCCAGCCAATGAAATGAGAACAGAAATGATTCTGTCACTTCAGGCAGAGGCTTTGAGAGCTCACCATGTCTGCTTTTCCTGCCTACGTGATTGTGGACATATGTGTCAGCCTGGATCTCTGAGTGACCACAATTAACAGATATCCCTGCTGACTCATGATGGACACTTAGAGTAAAAGAGAAGCCAATCTTTATTTTCCTACAGCACTGAGATTTGAGGGTATTTTGCAGAAAAATCTAGCTATTCTAGCAATTATGCATAAGTCATAAAGATAAAAATGTATTTAAATCATGGACCTGGATGAGATCACCTATGGCATGCGTTTTGATGGTGACCAGGAGCCAGCTGAGAGCTGAGACCCGTGGTCCTGTCCCAACACTTAGAGGTGAGGAAGAAAAGGAAGTTCCAGGAAAGGAGAGTAGAGGAGCAGCTGCTAAAGAAAATTAAGAGATCGCGTGGAGAAAATGCCTTAAGGAGGAAGTAATCGACTGTGTTAAGTGCTGTGGATTGGCTAAGAAAGATGAGAATTTGGAAATGAGCAATGGATGAACAATGGATTTGGCAACATGGAAGTTACTGATGAGCTTGTTAAGAAAGATGTTGAGAAGGGTTGGGAGCAAAAGTTGGTTGGTACTGGGCTCAGGAATGAACGAGATAAAAGGAATCGTGATGGTAAGTACAGAGAAGAAAGATGGAGAACATTTTCCTGTTAAGAGAAACAAAATGAGCAGGGATCAAAGGAGGATGTTTTAAGGTAGAAGATTATAGCAATGAAACAATTTATCCAGTAGAGAGAAAATATTAATGCCGCAGGAGAGTGGACCACTGCAGGAGCAATGTCACTGACAAGCAGAGGGGGTGATCTAGTGTTCAAATGATGAGGCTGGAATGTGAGTAGTCCTCCACAGTCAGAGGAGAGAAGGCAAATTGTAAGGGTACAGATGCAGATAGGGAAGTAGGTGGGGTGATGAGGTAAAAGTTCTCTTTTGATTGGTTCGATTTTTTCAATGCAATAAGAAGTAACGTCAGGACTTCCCTGGTGGTCCAGTGGTAAAGAATCTGCCTTCCAATGCAGGGGACACAGGTTTGATCCCTCGTTGGGGAACCAAGATCCCACATGCTGCGGGGCAGCTAAGACCGCCCATGCGCCACAACTACTGGGCCGGTGCACCTCAACGAGAAAGAGAAAAACCTGTACACCATAACTTGAGAGAATCTCGCACGCCACAATGAAGAGCCCATGTGTGCCGCAACCAAAGATCCTGCGTGTCACAACTAAGACCCAATGCAGCCAAAAAAATTAAAAAAAAAAAAAAAAAAGGTAATGTCATTTGCTAAGAATGAGGACAGCAAAGGTAAGAATGGTCTGAAAGGTTCTGTGTGTTCTGGTTACTCCCTGCCACCTCCCTGACCTCCTCTCCTGCCACTCTCCCCGTCACATTCTCCACTCTAGCTGCACTGTCTTCCTTGAACACACCAAGCACACTCCTGCCCCAGGGCCTTTGCACATGTGGTTCCCTGTGCCCAGAATGATCTTCCTACAAATGCCCACATGGCTTACTTCCCTTACTCTTGTTCTCTGTTTAAATGTCATCTTATTAGAGAAGTTTCCCAGACTTGCCAATCAAAGACACCACCCGGTACCTCCATGGCGGTACAGTGGTTAAGACTTTGCACTTCCACTGCAGGGAGTGGAGGTTCCATCTCGGGTGGGGGAACTAAGATCCTGTGTGCCACATGGTGAGGCCAAAAAAAAAAAAAAACAAAACTACCATCCCACTTTCTACCTGTATCTATCCTACTCTAACCCTTTTCCTTCTTTATTCTTTGATATTACCTTTATCACCTATAAGTATATTTGCTTGCTTGTTTATTTTTGGTCTTCCATGCCCCCAGAATTTAAGCAGCACAAGCACCAAAACTTTGTGTTTTGAGGAGGGAGGTGAAGGTCTAAGATAAAAGTCTAGGAGAATGGGATTATGGTGAGAAACAGAGTAGGACTAAGAAGCAGCTCTCAAGGCCTACTAAGGTTAATGTCCATGAATTTAAAGCACTGTATCTTTTCAAAAATATGCCAATATTCAGAAATATCTCATTTTCTATCTGGAAAAAAATATTCAGCTTCATGAACGAACAGGAGAGGTAAGAAAAAAAGAAAAAGTCATGAGATTCCTAATGAAATGTTTTGGTTGTCATTCAAGTGATGCTGCTGCCAAGTGTTCCAAGAGCCCCAAAACCTGGTATCTTAGCTAAGGTCTTTGCTCCCAAAATACCATTCCACTTCCACATCATCTACCTCCTATTAGACACTAGGGCTGTCTTTTTAGAAAATTCAAAAAAGCTGTCTGGGCCAAGGAACAGATTCTTCCGCTCTCACTGCAAAAGGCTGAACAATAGGGAAAAAAACTGCCTTTACTTATAGCTTATCGGGTCTCTGTATAAAGTTGAGTGTTTGACTTACCCCTTTTAGGATAGAGCCACCTTGAAGTCAGGGACAGTGTTTGCTTATAATATGTCTAATTTATGCATAAGTGTAGTTTTGCAATTGTGGCAACTAAATTAAAAGGATAACATGACAGAAATTGTTTCATCATCACTCACTGAGAGAGAAATGTGTTTCATCTCTGAACACAGGTGAACTACATCAAGGTAATGTGCTCTCCTTCCTAGGACCTATCTTGGGTTGCTTGGCTCATGAATGATACGGTTTTGGTGCTTTTGACCCCTGATATTTTAGTAAATTATTGCTTTGAATTTCTTTGTATGGAAGACTCAGCCCAACATCGTTGATCAGCCCTGAAAGGTGCACATTGTGAACAGATCCCCAAATCTCAGTGGCTTATGATAACAGAGTTTGAATCTCAGTCAAGCCACATGTCCACTGTGTTTGGCTGCCATGCTGTTTCATGTCATCTTCACTCCAGGACCCACGATACCCTAGCAGAGACTATCTGGATTGTGGCTGGTGACAGAGGGAAAAGATTACAGCAAAGCACAAACTCTTCTTAAACTTTTGAATGAATGAGATACATATCACTTCTCATACTCCGTTGGCAGAGCAAGTCTCTTGGCCAAGCATGACTTCAGTGGCTTGGGAAAGTAGAATCTTCTCTCAGGAAGGGCAAACAGATGTTGGTAAACTGTAATACAATCTACCAAAGGAACCTTCCCCAGTCTTCCCAGATAGAGTTCATCACTGCTTCCTCTGTTTCATCTCCAGAATTTCTTTATGCTTCTATTATTACAGAGGGTGTTATAACTGTTTACATGGCTCTAGTCCCTTGACTAGACCAGGGACTCTTTGTCAAGATTAGGACTGTCTGTTATTGTCTTGTCACTTACACAGTGCCTGGGACAGAGTAGATGCCCTGTTGAATTAAATATCAATAGTACTGGATGGATGGATTAAGACTGGATGAATTGAATAGATTTGGATAGATTGGATCAGATTGATGTAAAGCAGAGTGTTTGAGTCCATGTGTTGGTGTGTGGTGTAAATAATTAAGCCTGAATTGAATGTAGCATAAGACAAAATTAGCTTAGGTGGGACTTTGAATGCAGAGAGCTGTTTGCTTAACGATGATGCTTTACTGATGAGAAAATTAAAGCCTACGTAGAAGAGATGACTGGTCCCATGACATCACAAGAGTCAGTGAAGAAACTAGGTTTTCATTTTCCTAATTTGGTTCTCT
Source organism: Orcinus orca (assembly GCF_937001465.1). NCBI lineage: Eukaryota > Metazoa > Chordata > Mammalia > Artiodactyla > Delphinidae > Orcinus > Orcinus orca. The sequence continues at coordinate 92,650,587 of NC_064568.1, read as the reverse complement.
TTCTATCATAACCAGAAGCCCCTTTGGAAAAAACAATACCACCACAATCACCACCTAGGTATTTACTTGATATTTATTTATAAAATACATATTTGAGGTAAAATTTGAAATAATAAAAAGGGATAAGCAAAATCCACCATCCCCATAGCATGCCTCTACTTCATCTCTGGACAAGTAACCACTGTTGACACCTGCTTATGTATCTTCCAGAAATTTTCTATTCATGCGCAAACATTTATATGGGATTTTATAATACAAAGTATATGATACATATGCCATTTGCTTTTAAAATTTAAGAATATGTACAACAGCAATTAACACAATATTGTAAATCAACTATACTTCAATGACAAACAAACAAATAAATAAATTTAACAATATATCCTGAACATCTTTAGTATCAGCCTATGTGAACCTACACCGTTGTTAGGCTACATGATATTCTACTATGAATACCGCTATTTATATAACTAGGTAGCTGTTATATGCATTTAAACATTTCATACATTTTAATATTACAAGTGATGAAATATATCACCTATATGCTCAGACTCTCTAATTTATATCTTAAGCCCTGACCTCTCCTCCAGATTATTATACTATCTATCTACTTGGTATCTTCACTTTTAATATCAAATAGCTATCAAAACTGAAATGGTCAGAAAAGAGAATTTTTGTGTTCCCGCATCAAATTTTTCCTTTCCTAATCTTCCTCTTCTCAATTAATGACACCTCTATCCACCTAATAATAGAGACTAAAATATTAGCAGTCATTCTTATTTCCAATCTTTTCTTCAACTGTTGTATCCAATTTCACATTGGCTCCAGCTCCAAAATAAATCATGAATTCAACCACTTTTCCTGACCTCCATTGCTGTTACTCTAGGCTAAGTTCTCATCCTGCTTCACTTGATTCACTGCAATAGCCTCCTAGCCGGTTTCCCTTGACCCTTTTGGTCCATTCACATTCACCACAAAATAGCGAGAGTGATCTGTTGTTGTTTTTATTATCACACAGAAATATATATTTATACATGTATATATATGTGTGTGTGTGTGTATATACATCCATAAAATTTAAATGAAATGCACAAATTTTAATTTTTCTGTTTTATGAGCTTTAATCCTATAAGATATAGAACATTAACATAATGCTGGAACATTTTCTCATGCCTGTTTAAAGTCAGTCCATGTTCCCTATCTCCAACTCTAGCGATATCAATTGTTCAGATTTTTTCCTCCTTAGGTAACTTTAGCTTGTTCTAGAATTTCATATAAATAGAATCAACTGTGTTCTTTTGAGTGAATCTTCTTTCACTTAGCATAATGTTCTTGAGATTTATTCATGTTGTTAAATGTTTCATTAGTCTGTTCCTTTTTATTGCTAGTTAGTATTCTATTGTATACATACACCACAATTTGTTTATCCATTCTTGGGTTAATGAACACTTGGGCTATTTCGAGTTTGGGGCTATTATAAATAAAGCTTCTATGAACATTTACATACAAGTCAATTTTTGGACGTATATTTTCATTTCTGTTGGGTAAAAACCTCAGGAGTAGAATTGCTGGGTTATAGGGTAGGATTAAACTAGGTTTTATAAGAAACAGCCAGACCATCTTCCAAAATTGTTATACTGCTTTATACTCCCAGTAACAATGTATGGGAGAGCCTGCTTTCTCCTTCTGCACTGTGGTTTTATTTCTTGTTCACTCTTTAAGATCCAGCCGTTGGGGATCTGAGCTTTATATAGGAGTTCCCTATAACACTCCCAGCTTGGGTGGACCCTAGACTTCATCTCCTTCTCTGTGCCCTGAGCATCGATCAAAACAGAGATTAAAGTTCACCAAAGTTGCAAACACCCTTAGGATAAAAGCCAGTTTCGGGCATGTACCAAGTAGGATTCCTGGTATCATTTCATTTTGGCATCTGCAAATTCCTTACTTATTTGCAAGATCTTGAAAGTGTTAAACGTATAAAATTATCCAGAATTTTTAGTTGTTTTTAATAGGAGGGATTCATTTCACATTTTAATCAGATTAGATTTCATTTAGGACATCTAGTCTGCCATGCTGTCATAATTGGAAGTCTCCAGAATGTACTTTAAAAAATGTAAAGCGGATCACGTTACGTCTCTGATTAAAATTTTCCAATGGTTTTGTATGGCACTTAGAACAAAACTTCAACTTCCTAGGTTGACCTTCAAGGCCCTAGGTTACATGACCTGTGCTTACTCCTGTGATTGCATCTTAAAACACTACACTCCTACATTGGCCTTCTTTCTGGTCCTCAGACACAGACAGCTTTTCTCCATCTTAAGATATTGCTGATCCCTCTACCTGGCTACCTCTTTCATATCTTTAATATCTCAGAGAGACTTTTCCTGACTTTACCATCTGAAGTAGCCTCCCTCACTACAAATCACTCTTTATCCCAACAATCTTATGTTATTTTCTCATAGCTCTTATCACCATAAGAAATCACATTATTATTTCCTTATATATTTGTTTGTTGTCTGTCTTGCCCCGTTAGAGAATGTAAATTCCATGAGAGCAGAGACTGTATCTCTTTTGTTTCACTGCTGTTCTCCCAGTGCCTGAAATTGTACTGATAACCTAGAAGCACTTAGTGAAGAATAGTTAAATGAACAAATGAACCGGTCTGCAGGGTCTAACCTTTAACTATTTACTGTAAACGTAGCCATGCCTAAGTATATAAATATTAAATTTCCATTTAAAATATAAACTAATTTCCTTTTATTTCTGCTTTACCTAGTGTTACTTGGATTCTTAAAAAATTTACTATATGTGCATATTATCTATGAATTGCAGGGGTATTATTCTATGTTATATAAAGAAGATGCTGGTTTTCAAAGGGTTGAGAATCACTGTGCCACGTGCTCATGATTCCCTATAGTCTAAGCACCGGACCCATATTTGTCCAGTGTTCTACTGAACATCTTGTCCTTAGACACTGCATGGCATTCTAGACGTGTCCAAAGCAAATATCCTCATCTGGCTTCACAAAACTTCCTCCCTGCGCTTGGTTCCTGAGTGCTACTCTCTCGGTCACCATGCCCCCAGCCCCACCATCATTTAATTCATCAAAAGTATTATCTTTCTACCTCCTTGACATAACTAATGACTATCTATTCTTTTCCACCCCCATTTCCTTGCCTTAGTTTAAATGCTCATCATCTTACCCGTGGAACCTTGAAACATTCTACTTTTGGGTCTTCTCGCCACCCTTCTATCACTCTTATTCATAGACTATATGAATATCAATCATATTATGGATATGGAATAAAAAAGAGGCTACTGTGCATGACATTGACCACATTACAAATTCACATTACACGACCATCTTTCTAACGTTTCAAATCTGGTCACATCCCTGGCACCACATTGCCTGCCAAAAGAAATCCATCCCCCTCGGCATGGTTATACTGCCCTGTATTACCAAGCCCCATCTTAGTTCTTTAGCCTCTTCCCCAACTCCATCCATGTCCTATACTCCAGCCGTACAGACCAAGTCTGCAGTTCTCAAGACATGTTCTTATGTGTCTGAATGGATTTGGACATGTTTCCTCAGCCAGAGTCATTCCCACCCCATCTCCTCTTGTTTGCTGTTGATATCTATCATCATCCTCCAAAACTTAGCTCAGCCAATCGGTCCCACCATGGAGCTTTTCCGCATTTCACCAGGCTGGATTGCCTGGGTCTGAAATCTTCTCCCATATGTCCTTGAATCATCACACTTGCTGTGCTGTACTGTAACTCCTCGTGTACATCCCCAACTGTAATGCCAACTTCTCATAAAATCACAACCAGCCCCATGTTCATAAGAGACCAGACACAGGATTTCCCTGATGGTGCAGTGGTTAATAATCTGCCTGCTAATGCAGGGGACATGGGTTCGAGCCCTGGTCCAGGAAGATCCCACGTGCCGCAGAGCAACTAAGCCCGTGTGCCACAACTACTGAGCCTGCGCTCTACAGCCTGTGAGCCACAACTACTGAGCCTGCATGCCACAACTACTGAAGCTGGTGTGCCTAGAGCCCATGCTCTGGAACAAGAGAAGCCACCGCAATGAGAAGCCCACGCACCGCAAGGAAAAGTAGCCCCCGCTCTCCTCAACTAGAGAAAGCCCGTGCACAGCAATTAATTAATTAATTAATTTTTTAAAAAGAGACCAGACAAATAAGAGATATGTAACAAACATTCCTTGAGTAGATTAATGAATCTTGCACTTGTATGGTATATTTCTTCTAAGGAATATCATTTCCAATGTCTGTTTTATGAGCTTGAATTAATATTTCCCCAAGGTACTTGAGGCTTCTTTTATACATCCTTAGATTGGAATTTAATTAAACCATACGTAATATAATTACTGCATATCTGCCACAGGCAAAGCAATGTGGGCTTGAAAACAAACAAACAAAAGACAGAATCCGTAGTGTTGTGAAGCTCACAATCTTATGAGGACATGATGGCCTCATAGAACTTTAGAGCTGGAAGAGATTTTTGAACTGTAATCCAACCCATCATTTTACAGGACAGGAAACTGAATGAGGAGCAGCCTGGAAAGCAGGTTGTAGTAGAATCAGACTAGAGCCAAACTTTCCTAGTGGGAAGAATACAACACACACACACACATACAAACACACACAAACACACACACACAGTGGGAGAATGCTGTAAGTGCAGGAAGCATTCATATTTAGCCAGTAAATGACACCTATTTTAAAAATTGGAAATGCTAGTAAAGTGATGAGACCGTTGTGTAGCCTCAGACAAGTAATTTAGACTCCACGCCTCCTTTTCCTCCTTTATAAAATAGCGATAATAATGGCTACCTTCTGGAGTGTTGTGGGAATTATAAATGATGTATGTGAAACACTCGATCAGCTACGGATGCTTTGACTGCAAGCAATGTAAAACCCAATCTACAGCATCTTAAACAAATAAACGGTTTTTAAATATATATTTTAAATGTATATTAAAAGTCTAGATGGAGGAAATTGCTGGCCTTAATCCAGTGGAGTGCATCCCTGAAAGTTTCTTGGCCTTTTCTTTATGTTTGTGGCCTCCTGGTGGCCACATAAGTGTTAAAGATCCTGACATCATGCCTGCATTCAAGACAGGAATGAGGGGGAAAGGAGAAAGGTCCTGCTGGACATTTATCCCTTGTTATGGGGACAGCAAGCTCACCTAGAAACACCCAGCAGAATTCTGATTATCTCAATGCTATCATATCACCATCCCTTGTTAGACGAAAAGCTACAAAAGCAACTGTTTGGCTTTTAAGCATCTGTAGAAGGGATGTCAGGAGAAAGGGAGTGGGGAATAGCTTTTCAGTAGCCAAAGAACAAGACCTTCCACAGGAACCTACCATATGAGAGGCTTACTAATGGGCAGTTATTGAAATTTTAAATGAACCTTGGAGGTTTGCTATGAATCTATGCAGTCGTCTTGATCTCTGTGCCCTAAAACAATGAACTTCTCATTATAAAGAGTAAACAAGAAAGTACTGGCTGGCTTTGGTGTGTGGTCTGTGGCTCCACCACTCCACACCTTCTGCATTTCTTGAGATTGCCCTGGGATGATGGGGATTTTGTGACTTGCGTCGTGAACTCCATTATTCTGTCATTAGCCTTCAAGGTAAAGTTCGAATATTAAGCTGGTCTTTATTTTTAACACCTTGGATTTGGAGGTAGAGGAGATTAGATGAAACCCCCAAAACACACTGAAGATTGTGAAGCAATGAAAATGTAAGTGGAAACATGAAGAATCAATGCGTTCTTTGTCATCCTTAACAGCTTAAATAAAATGACTGACTATTCTCAGAGTCAAAAATAATTCAGGATTTAATTGGCAAGGGTATTTTAAGGTTCTGTCTTTTTCTATTTTTCTCCTGCCTTGGTGAAGCTATGAATTACGTTGCAGGCACTGAGCATCTTGAAATAGTAGTTACTAAGACAACGTCTTGAATTAAGAATTAATTGAATTTTTAAAAACTCTCCTCCATGTGCACACAAACATATTGGTATTGTGCTTCTCATTTTGCCTTTGCACAACATCTTCCTGAGAGGAGACTATATTCTTTAGATTCTGGAAGTTAACATTTTCACATCTCCATAAGTAAGTAGAGTCCTTTCAACATGACAGAGAATCTTCCTAAAGGAAAGCTACTTACTATACAGAACGGAGTCACATTATATACTTAGAAGGTCTCCAGACTGGCTTCCACCAAATTATAGTAAATAGCTGCTATTATGTAAAAGTTGATTCCAGAGTTGCCATGATTATTTGTCAACAATGCCCGGGCTTGTTGACTGTTTGCTTTTCTTAATTTCTTGTTGTGAGCACAAGGTTCCTCTAAAGTGGTAAGCTATGCCCCTTGAATTTGAGCTATGTAAGAGCTGGCAGGTGCTACTGATGATATGAACTAAGTATTCCAGCAGAATGTTTCCATTCTCTATGGAAACATAAGCCTTCCTGTAGACACAGAAGCTTAGGGGCAAAAGGCAAGAACACATGGGTCAACCTACTTAATGTTATTCATAGAGAATCAAAGCACAGATTAGGTAAATCACTTTCCCAGGACTGTAAACTAGTGGCAGAGGTAAAACAAAATCCCAGGTCTTCATAAGCTTGAAACTCCTTCACAGCTTTTTATGGAGACAATATGCCAGTGGTCTTCTCCCCATCAGCTTCATTCCACACCTGCATGCTGGGTGTCAGCCACTGTACTAGGTGCTATCGATGCAAAAGGGATTGAGATATGATCTTGCCCTTAAAAAGCTCATAATCTTTAACATCTTCTAGAGTAATGAGAAAAATCGGAACGCCCTGATTTAAGTAGAGTCATCTCTGCCCATATAAGAGAGGGAACAGCAGTGGTGGTAGTGATTTAAATGAAACCTATTCTCTTACTGATTCTGTCTGCTCTAAAAAATCTTTCTCAAAAGGTCGTTTAATGGCTTTGTGTCCAGCAGAATGAGAAAACAAATCTTGGCTCAACCTTTTACCTTTTTGCATCTCAATGTCTTTATAAATAAGGATGATGACAATGCTTAACCCCTAGACTTGTGACAATAATAACACAGAACCTCTAATGTGTGCATTAAGGGGAGAACTTACTATACACCAGGTGGCCTTCAGAGAATCTGATTTTCCTCTTATATTTATCCAGCCCCGTTTTTCCTCCTTCACACAATTTGCCCTTTGAGGCTACAAGAAAACTTTCCTCAATACCCTTCCTTTTATGCCTGTTGGATCTGGTGACTCCCAAAACTGTTGGCAATGCAAAGCCCCTAGAAATTTACAAGAGTGACTGTGGGTTAGGGGTGGGGTTGGGGACAGCTGAGTAGGATGTGTGGAATGGGGCGATGGGAAGAGAGCTGTAGCAGCAGCCACTGCAGACTCCTTAGCCATGATGAAGTGTGGCTGTCAGACCTTCAATCCAAGCCAACTCTAGAGCAGCCGATTGAATAAAGAGCCTTCAGCCCCAATGTTCAGGATTTCCACTCCATACTCATTTCTCACCCCCTGCCATAGGGGTACCAAGAGGAGCTAGTTTAGCCATGAGTTAGGCAAATGTCATCCTCTACACTGGGACTAGTTGAAATCTTCCTAGGTTTTTAAAAAAATTATTATTATAAAATAATGATGGTTTTCTTTCTTGTAAAAAGAATACAGGTCATTTCTAAACATCAGAAAAAGAAAACTATTGAAATATAAACACTTAATATTTTGAAACTTCACCATCTTCTAAACACAAGCATGGCAGTGGATTGTTGAAAAAAGATTTGATGTATGAATTTCAATATTTCACCACTGTTGCAGGAAGAATGCTTTCCTTAGCTTAAGCTTTAAAGTGTCACAATAACAATAAATATATTCAGAGAATTCATTTGCATCATTTCAGGTATCTTGATTGGTATGTATATTATTGGGTATATTTAGTATAATATGTATATTTTGTGCCCATAAATTTGGGAAACATAAGTGAATATACATATATCAAGGACATCTTTGATCTGTAATTGTAGTAAATTAATATCTAGTACTCTATGCTTTCTGGACATTGTGAAATACAAAACTAAATGCCCTCAAAGAGCTCAGAGACTAGCTGGGGAAACAACCATTTCATTGCTGCCAGAAACTGACCTCATTGTCTTGCTAGCAGCTACTGACTGTGGTCCAAGATTCTAAGAAAAGACATCCCAACTCACAAATCAACTCCAAGTTATAGAAGAAATACAGTTGCACATTTCAGTTCTCTTTCTCGTCTTTTTCTGTCTCTGGTGCTACCCCATCTACTGCCTACTCAAGGAGAAGTGTGTTGCTGAGACTTTGTCCTACTCACACATTAAAATGTAGGATTGAGGACATTAATCTCATGGGTCAAGCCATTTGGGTTTTTTCATTTTTAGATTATGCATAGAAATTTTTGCCCTGAATGACCTAACTATCTGCCTTAGTTCTTTAATTTTCTAAGTGTACTCATAGGATGAGACGGAGTCATATTCAAAAGAATGTTTGTTTATCTACTTATCTGGTACACCAGAAAAGAGAGCCATATTTATCCAAATCTTAGTTGCTTGGCAACTGCATCAGCTTTCCATTCTAGTTGTTTCCATTTCCAGCTGTGGATGGAGCTGTTACAGTGCAAGGTTTGAGCTAACACTCACATATTCACAGGAGGCCTAGAACTAAGGCCAGCCTGAGCTATGCACTCAATAGAATCAATGCTTCTGGCATTTATAAGATAATAGGCTCCCAGATTTGAAAGAGGCCCAAAATGTTATTTAATCTAAGTGCCATCCTGTCTGTAACTTCACTGCTGAGCTCCGGACCAAGTGCTGCATGCACATTTGCCAAATTCAGTGAACTATTAAACTCAAAACTTTTTCCAACAATGCATTAACGTGCTTGAGTTTAAACAGATGGTGAGATTTCCAAATAATAACAATGTTTATATTTCAAGATTTTTTGTTCTCTGATTTTCTTAAAAGGACATGCATTCTTTTTACAATGAAGAAAACCATTATTGTTTATACCATCTTTGGACAGTGTTTACCCATAAAAATTCTTTCATAGACTGAGACAAAAAGCTCTCTCTTAATTCTCCCCATTAAAGATAGTTTACCTGTTGGTGCCTTATAGATCAAATCTAATTTCTATCCCATATGACAACCTAGCAACATTTTATCCTCACGTACCTTTTTCCTCCAGGCTAAATTCTCCTTTTCTTTAATCAAACCTCACACACATAGTGCCAGGTCCTTCATGATCTTGATCACTCATCTCTACATTCAAGCTAGTTTTCATATGTTGTTTTTAAACTGGGACTCTGAGAGTAGAACATAGACTTCCGAGAGTCACAGAGTAAGTTGGGACCATGCCTTAACTTGACTTGGTGCCATGCTTAGTTAATACTGTGCTTCCAGTAAAAGGCAACTCAAAATTGCAAGACCGATTTTTTTTTTTCCAAGGGATTTTTGCCCTGTCTTTTTAAGAGTCTTTGTGTACAGCTACCCTCAGTGGGATAGGGAGGGTGGGAGGGAGGCTCAAGAGGGAGGGGATATGGGGATATATGTATACATAAAACTGATTCATTTTGTTGTACAGCAGAAACTAACACAACATTGTAAAGCAATTATAGTCCAATAAAGATGAAAAAAGAAAAAAATAATAAAATAAAATTTAAAAATAGAAACAAGTTTCCAATTTGATAAGCAAAAAAAAAAAAAAAGCATGACCTGATTGATACAAATAACATTTGAAGTTCTAGGCTCTGGGGTTATACAGCAAAACATTTGTATTCCCATACATACAAGTATTATCCTTATTTTGCAGAGTAGGAAACTAACTCCCAAAGTGAACATATAATTCCCACCATTTATACACACACACACATAGAAAATGAGGTGTGGAAGAACACAGAGGTAACTACAATCAACAATTTTTTCTGAGTGGCACAGAGACTTGGGAATTTGGGAGGCTTCTTTTTTTATTATTATTATATACCCTTTTTTTCTACTAAAACATTAATCCAGTTTCAGTTATTATTTTTTAAATAAAAGTCTGATTCATTATGGTTTTAGTAGGGGGAAAAAGGATAATTGTGAAAGATTAAGGACATGAACTTAAATTTGTTACCTAAAAGAATAAAGACACATATAAGAGATTCTGAACTACTTTCTGGTGTCTTTTGCATTAAATACAACATTAGTGTTCTCTTTGGGAACTGAGAGCTAGCACTGAACACCCTCAACCCTCATCCTCTTTTCCAAGGCATTACTTGGGGCTATGGTACAGTATATATATATATATATAGCGCTTTTTTCTTGAAGTTCTTCCCATGTAAGACAGGGGAACTTGCCACATTCTTTTTTTTTTTTTTTTTTTTGCGGTACGCGGGCCTCTCACTGTTGTGGCCTCTCCCGTTGCGGAGCACAGGCTCCGGACCCGCAGGCTCAGCGGCCATGGCTCACGGGCCCAGCCGCTCCGCGGCATGTGGGATCTTCCTGGACCGGGGCACGAACCGGTGTCCCCTGCATCGGCAGGCAGACTCCCAACCACTGCGCCACCAGGGAAGCCCGCCACATTTTTTTTAATACTTACATTGTATAGTTCTGCAGATGTACTATATCTGATTTAAGCAGCCTCCTGTTGATGGACATTTGTCTTGTTTCTAGCCTTCACAGTTGAGAGCAATTATTTTAACTTAATTAATGCAAAATATATAACATGTACCAAGTGCCAAGCTGTGTTCCAAGCACTTTACAAAAGTGAGCTCATTTAATCTCTAAAATAATCCATTGAGGTAGGCACTGATACTATCATCCCTGTTTTACAGATGCGAAAACAGAATAGAGCGATGAAGTGACTTGCCCCGGGTCACACAGCTGTAAAAGCAGCCAGAGCTGGAATTCAAACCCAGGCTGCTCTGGCTAAGAATCCATCTTAATCTTTGATAGGCTTTGATTCCTCTCCATTGCTGCAACACAATTGTCTATTCCTGAAGTAGATCGGTTGCTAGGCATAAGGAATGAAAGATGCTTTTAGTAGCCAGCATCAGCATGTGAAAAAAAAAAAAAACTGAGAAGAGAAAAAATAGATGACAAAATACATCAAGAGCCACTTCCATTGCACTCTACCAGGCTTATTCCCACAATTTCTGCAAAGCATTTTGAAAGGCAGACAGACCAAACCCTCCCAAGTGATAAGTTCCCCTACAAGTATGAAGTCATTTCAACCAGACATTGAAGAAGTGGAAGTGACAGTCCAAAGATCATTAGGTTGGTTTTTTTTTTTTTTGAAGATGTTGGGGGTAGGAGTTTATTAATTAATTTATTTATTTTTGCTGTGTTGGGTCTTCGTTTCTGTGCGAGGGCTTTCTCTAGTTGCAGCGAGCGGGGGCCACTCTTCATCGCGGTGCGCGGGCCTCTCACTACCGCGGCCTCTCTTGTTGCGGAGCACAGGCTCCAGACACGCAGGCTCAGTAGTTGTCGCTCATGGGCCTAGTTGCTCCGCGGCATGTGGGATCCTCCCAGACCAGGGCTCGAACCCATGTCCCCTGCATTAGTAGGCAGATTCTCAACCACTGCGCCACCAGGGAAGCCCCAGATCATTAGGTTTTAAATCCTGTAGAAAAACAGTACTGACACTAACACAATCTTGCATAAGCCTTCATTGGCGTGCACAATTTTAAGTTAAGGGTAAACAGTCTAATTTAGATTTTTTAAAAGAAGAATTTGTCTCAGGAAATCTTTTTTTTGTCAGAGCTACAATTATAGCTTCTCAGTCAGAAGAGAAGTAATTTACTTGTTCTGAAAAGCTCAAAAGCCAAAATGCACTCAATTCTTTTTCCCAGATGCATGCAATTGGTTCTCTGGTGCCAGTTTTGAAGTTTCTTAAAGATGACATTGCATGCTGCCAGTAGTAATACTATTTGAGTCATGATTATAAGTCTCGAGGGGAACCTTGTCAACGCTTTGGGTTTTAAACTTGACAAACTCCACCCTCCCATTCTCAAGTGGTCAATACAGAAAATAGCTGCCGGTTTCTTTCAGTACATACAACGTTAATTAGTTCACTGCTCTCATTTTACTTCTGGTCTTTGGTACAGCTGAAGCTTTGCTGGTATATTAGTCACGACATAAACGTTTGCACATCTTTGAAAGTCTGAGAGTATGAATCACCTTGAGAGAAATAGCTTTGATCAGAACACAAGAGCTACAACTGAACAATTTCTTTGCTGTTGTTAATGGTGCTTGTAATGCAATTTGAACTTCAGAATGAAAAAATTACAGAGAATAAATGAAGAGAGGGAGTTCATGCAAAGTATATGCAACTCTTGGTAATCAAAAGAGAAAAATTCAGAAAATGAATGGCTCATCTGGGAGACATGAATTAATTTGGTGTTCTGATAAAAGGAAAAAACATAACATTTTCCAAGATTTAGAAGAATTAACAAATAAATTTCCAGAAATACTGAAAATCTTTGCAGTGCTTCTTGATATTTCCTTTGACAACCCCAGAGGCCAGACCCACCGAAGATTCAAAGTCTGCTGTCCCCACAACTTCCAGCTCCCAGTTCTGATGTGCTCCCATATCTGGTATCTCCCATCTAGCGTGGTTTCCTTACAAAAGGGAACCGTGAATCCTCTATGGCCATTTTAATCTTCTGCTTCTGTTACCGACCCTCCTGAGTCAGTCCCCAACAAGGGTCCATCTGCCCCATGTCCTTGGAGCCAACAGAATGAGACCGAGTTTTGTTCAGAAGCAAAGGAAATCTTTATTCTCTATCAAAAAATGCACAGGCGCGCGCTCACGCTCTAGAGTCCCTGATCTCCCCACAGGCCGTGGGCGGGGCTGCTTTATAGGGATCTCGTCTGCCGGGAGAGGGGCAGAGTTCTCGCGGGGATGGGCGGAGCTGCGCGGCTCACGCTCCAGACCGCAGTGCGGGGTGCAGCGTCTGTGCGCACGGCCCGCCGCTGCCATCTTGAATCAAGGCGTCTTGTTGACACACGGCCCGCTGAGCTGTGGAAAATACGGCCATTTCGCACTAGGACCTCTGTCCTGAAGTGACGTGTAAGGCCTCTGTGCGCAGCACCCTGTAAGTGAAACGACTAAGTACAAAGGAAAAGAGAAGGAAAAAAAAGGTTAGACTTTATTACCCAAATTCTGTTTTTATTTCCCAGGAATTGTTAATGGGCTTTGCTAATGACGCTTCTGCAAGTAAAAGATGAATCTTCACCATCCAAAAAATAGATGTAAACCATTGCTCTGTGTATTTGGAATGATATCAAACCTGAGAAGGCTATATCTACATCAGAAATACTAAGAACTTTATGTAGCCATAGGAATAATTATGTTTAATTTCATATCATCTGTGTAGGAAAAATTGTGAAAGCCTTTGAAATGTACTGAAAGATTATTGGGGGTTTTCAGTGGAAAACTATGTTCAGTTTAGAGCACACTCTTTTGGATTATCTGGTTCTATGGGGCTCATGTCCTTCATTGCCTTTGTGCTATTTTACAACTGTAATTTGTAGATAATGAATCCAATACAAATATTTTGGGGCAATAGTCCTGCAAATAAATTTTGGCTGGTGGAGAGACAATTGCTTTCTCTCCCTTACCCTGCAGACATAGCCAATTTTTGCCTCTATTTGCAGATGTATTTCATGATTTTCCTATGTCTCCACCTCTTAAATTCTCCTTGGAACCAGCTGTAACATCTTATTGGTTCCCTTATTAATTAATGAGTTAAATTCTTTGGTATTTATTCATTTTAGATGTACTATATAAAAGTCATGATTTTCTCTTTTATGAAAATATTTTTAACGATTTAACAAATTGCTATATATACCAATTTAATTAACTTTTAAAATTAGTCAAGCCATCACTTCATTTTGCAAGAGAACCTCTAGGTTCCATTTTCGAAGAAGAGAATATGGAAATGTGACTATTGCCCCCAGCTCTGCTCATCATCCTTATCTTACAAGTCAATTTTTTCCCATAATTTCATAAGATCTTTTGTTTCCCTTATAAATGTTTCATTCATCAACTTCCTCCGGGCCTTAATATAGGAAAACTCATCAAAGAAGAGACATTATAGCTATTCGGTTAGTGGAATAGGTTTCCCTTTTTTTTTTTTTCCCCCTTTTCTTGTTTTTGGTGCTTTTTAATACACACTTTTTATATCAGTGCTATCCTTCTTTTTCTCTTTATTTTACAATGTCTAAGCCGACTGAGCCTATGGAGTGCAACTAACTAATATTTATGTAGAAAGTATGTTTGTGACAGGACCCAAATTCAAGAAATGCCCCTGAAGAGGTCTTTAAGTTATATAGGTGTTGCATAATTTGTTCAGATTCTCCTGGTGCATAAATTAATGCTGAGAGTATTGAATATTTGAGAAAAAATCTGTAGCTTCCAGGAAATCTTTTAATAAACGAGTATCACAATTCTTTCAGCAATAATTACTAACGTCTTATATATTACGATAACCACACACACATATGCACTCATTCCCAAAGTACTGAAAAGGAAATATATATTTTTCATTGAACTTGATTTCAGTTTGAGACTTCCTTTAAAATTGCAATCAATGTATCTTTGAAAGAAGTGGAAACTTTTCCTGCTCCTTTATCAGGAACAGACAAACGAGCAGTTTGTAGTGATAGAATTTTATTAACAACTTAAAACTTCTTACGGAATCTACAGCTAAAGGGTCATAGAAGGGAGAGACTCAAGGAGGACTAGGAAAGTTAGGTTAGTTAACCCTAATAGTGAACCACGGTGCTCCTAGCATCAGCAGCAATTTCTGCAAGGGTCGAGGATCATGTTTATTTTTTTCTTTAACTTCTTCAAAAACATCCAGAAATAGGAACTGTTGTCAACTCTGATCCTTAGGCTCCCCAGGAAACAGGATTCATGGGAATAAATAGACCCAAGAATGCTACTTATGTTTATAGATAAAGCAATTTTGTTTTAGTTTTATATTTACTAATGCTATAAATGACAACGCTGCCTCTAATACTGTTTACTTAACAGCAAAGTGATGCTTTGCATAAAAAGTCCTCAGTTCTGCTGAGTCCCTTTCTGATCCTCCAAATAGTTCTGCTTCTCACCTGTAGGAAGTATAGAGTGGTATTTAAGAGTCAAGCCAGATGCCACCATTTACTTAATCATTTATTTCAGTCCCTATTCTGGAAAATGACTAATAATCGTGTCTATATTAGAGGGCTGCTTCGAGGATTAAGAAAATTGATGTGTGTAAAGCATGGTATCTGGGCTGCATTAGGCACTCAATAAACATTAGCAGTATAAAGGTCAAAGATTGACTCATAAAAGGCGATAATCCAGGAGCAATCCACTCCAATTAACAGGACTGCAGAAAGGAGCTCTCCGCTTTGAGATTTGGTGGGAGGTGGAAGACGGAGGGGGCAACCACCCCTGCACCCAGAGCACTTGTTAAAGGATCCTCTGAGGCAGTAGTTTTCAAAGTGGCTCACATATTTCTCTGATGGCTCTTCAATATCCTCCAGGTGGTCTGTGAACGTCCTCCTAGATTTAAACACAAGTGAGAAGACTTTAAGAGAGAACCTCACTGCTGTAAATAAATTCAGGTCTCTCAACCCAGGTAAATTGTGCTCAGAAAATGGAGGCAACCAGCAGATGTATTTGTTAAATAATTATCAGTTGTCCATAAAAAATCTTGGAGCATGAAAGACATGCGGAAAGATTAGAGAAGGGGATATATTATCTTTGTATTTATAATGGGTGGATTCTGTGAATTATCAATTTATGCCTTTAGTAGAGATCCCAGAAAAAATTCTAGGGAATGTTATTAAATAGTTTTTAAGTACTTGGGAGTAAAGGAGAAAGGGCAAACATTTTAAAGGTTGATGATATTTTAGGGAGGAAAAGAAGATATAGAGCAGTTCTTATCAAACTTTAATGACCATGTGAATCACCTGGGAATCTTGCTGGCAAATTCTGATTGAGTGGTTGTAATTGGGCCTGAGAGTCTACATTTTCAAAAAATTAGTTAATTAATTTATTTTTGGCTGCGTTGGGTCTTTGCTGCTGGGTGGGCGGTTTCTCTAGTTGTGGCAAGCGGGGGCTACTCTTTGTTGCCGTGTGCAGGCTTCTCATTGCAGTGGCTTCTCTTGTTGCGGAGCACAGGCTCTAGGCGCGCGGGCTTCAGTAGTTGTGGCACGCAGACTCTAGAGTGCAGGCTCAGTAGTTGTGGTGCCCGGGCTTAGTTGCTCTGCGGCATGTGGGATCTTCCTGGACCAGGGCTTGAACCCGTGTCCTCTACATTGGCAGGCGGATTCTTAACCACTGTGCCACCAGGGAAGTCCCAAGAGTCTACATTTTTAGCAGGCTCCCAGAAGATGCCAGTTCTACTTGTCATAGGACCATGCTTGGCATAGCTAGGCTGTGGAGTACTATCACATACTCCTGAAAGAAATATAAATTGGAAAAAAATGTTTGTAGTATTCATTAGGATTTTTAAATAAAGACGCAGACGTAGAGAATGGACTTGAGGACATGGGGAGGGGGAAGGGTAGGCTGGGGTGAAGTGAGATAGTGGCATGGACTTATATACACTACCAAATGTAAAATAGCTAGTGGGAAGCAGCTGCATAGTACAGGGAGATCTGCTTGGTGCTTTGTGACCACCTAGAGGGGTGCAATAGGGAGGGTGGAAGGGAGATGCAAGAGGGAAGGGTATGGGGATATATGTGTACATATAGCTGATTCACTTTGTTATACAGCAGAAACTAACACAACATTGTATTGGAGTATACTCCAATAAAGATGTTAAAAAAATGTGCATGTCTTTTAATATAGCAATTCCATTTCTGGGACTCTGTACTAATGAATTCTTTCTCATTTGTTTGAAGATAAAAGGATGTTCATAGCAGCGTTGTGTATAAAAGCAAAAATTTGGCAACAACCTAAAGGTCCAACAAAAGGAGAGTAGTACAGTAAGTTGTGGTAAATTGAGGACTATTTTGAAGCCATTAAAGAGAATGTGTACTGTCATGGAAGATCCTCAGTTTATTAAATGAGATAACATAGAGCACAACCCTATATATATTTTTAAGAAAGAAATATGTATATCAATACATATACATGAAAATATATAAGAAAGTATCTGAAATGATCAATTTCACAGTGGTTTCCTCTGAGTAAAGGCATGGTACTAGAATAGGGGAGTGCAAAGGAAACTTTCAGTTTTCAGTCTTTTTCCTTCTATATTTTATACACTTTAACAAAGAGGATCATTTACAACCGTGTGACTGTTTTTAACAGAAAATCAAGAGGTGGCCCGTGGAAGTTGCCACAGGTTCATCGGGAATATGTTCATGAATGTTGTCTTGAAAGAAAGCTTCTGTTTTCCTCCACTGCTCCTACTCCCGCCTCTTACGTCAGATGTGTGGGTTTTCCACACCAAGAAAGTCAGGCATTAACTGCCTGGAGTTAGCACAGACCCCACGGGTTACAGGCTCAGCAAGACACTTTCCCCCACTTCAGATGCCAATTGCAAGTCCAGGCCTCCAGTACTTCTGATTTTAACTCAAGGGGCCCAAGACCCTCTCCTCAGGTTTGGTAATTTGCTAGAACAGCTCATAGAACTAAGGAAAGCAGTATACTTACTGTTACTGGTTTATTACAAAGGATACAACTCAGGAACAGGCAGATACAATGATGCATAGCGCGAGATATGGGTAAGGGGTGCAGAGATTCCATGATCACCCTGGGTACATCACCCTCCCAGCACCTTGATGAGTTCACCAACCCAGAAACTCTCTGAACCCCTTCAGTTAAGATCTTTCATGGAGGCTTTATTACGTAGGAATAATTGATTAAATCATTGGCCATTAACGATCAACTCCAGCCCCTCTCCCCTCCCTGGAGGTCAGAAATTGCCAGCTCTAGTCACCTGGTTGGTTCCCCTGCAACCAGCCCCCATCCTCACAGGCTTGCCCGGGGCTTGTTATGAATAATAAGAGACACTCTTCCCTTTATTGCTTTGGAGCTGATTTCAGGAACTAGAGACAAACCCCAAATATTATAACAAAAGATACTCCTACTGCTCTGTTACTTAGGAAGTTATCAAGACAAGAGTTTTAGGAGCTCTGTGCCAAGAACTGGGGACAAAGACCAAATATATCTTTTTTATTACATCACAATGTCCTCATCAATGAATTGGATCCAAGGACTACGAAGTAGATTTGTAATTGTTAGAAACAACCAAATCCAGATCCCAGTCACCATCGAGAGAGGTCTCTTGTGGTGTTCCAGAACTCTCTGTCGGGTCCTATTTTAAAAATATATGTAGGGACTTCCCTGGCGGTCCAGTGGTTAAGACTTCACCTTCCAGTGCAGGGGGTTTGATCTCTGGTCAGGGAGATAAGATCCCACATGGCTCGCAGCCAAAAAACCAAAACATAAAACAGAAGCAATATTGTAACAAATTCAATAAAGACTTAAAAAAAAACGGTCCACATCAAAAAAAAAAATCTTAAAAAGTATATGTACCTATGACCTTCATAGGAAAAGGAAAAAGCACTTTATCAATTTTTCGAATGATGTGAGGCTAGAAAAATAGCTAATTGTTTTGGTGATAAAACCAGGAATTCAGAAATAACTCGACTATCTGGAAATGATCAAATCTAAGAAAATGAAATTGATTTGGGATAAACATAATGTCCTACCCTTAAATTTAAAAATCCAACAACACAAGTTAAAAATGGAGGAAACATGGTTTAATAAAATCTCATTTAAGAAGACAGGAATTTTGGCTGATTGACCCTCCAACTGATCTAAGAATATAATTTGTCTGCCACAGACATTTGATTACATAGTTGCAAGAAGGTTCTTCAACATCCAAATTAGAACCAAAGAGGGGAACTTTCAACAAGATAAATCTCAGGTCAATATAAGGAAAATCTTTAGCCTGTCTAACAGTAAATGGATTGTTTTGTGAGACTTGTATTCTCCATCCTTGGAGATGTTCCAGCAGAGACCAAGCTACCTCTTGCTGTAGATGAAGTAGAAAATCATCAGATAGACAACCTGTAAGACCCATTATAGAATTCTAAAAATGTATAATTTTATGACATGAATTAACAATCAACTTGTGATTTTTAATGTTTAAAAACAAGATGTGATATCTTAAATATTTTTATTTATTTGATCAATTCTATCAAAAATGATAGTCTTATGATAGGCATAGTAAGTATAATTGGTGTTCCAAGGGTTTTCTGTCTCACTGAATATGGTGCACAGTTCTTTACTAAGGGTACCTCCTTAAATTCTCAACCTGAAAGAGATGATGAACATCTAGTCTAGAACAATCTCATTGAAGATGAAATAGAATTGTGTGCCTGAAGCATATAGAATCCTTTGTGCTCAAATTCAGTCTCACCCCAGTGAGGGTGAGGGTGAGTAGAGCTCCTTTGCATTCCTTCACCCTCTCTCCTGGCTACAATCATGCAAGGGCACCTCGTGTCAAGGATGGCTGCTTACCATTTGAGATACTGGCAGTAGTGGTGCAGCAATTGCCCTACCATATTTATACACTCTGACAGTGGGTTTTGGTGATATTTAGGAAATAAAAGTCCTCACTCCTAGGCAATAATGTGAGCTTTCTGGCCAGAAGACTTCCATGTTTCCCTTACACAAAACTACTGTGCCATGAATTTATTTTTTAACCATCCCCCCCATCCAAAAATTAAATTACCTCAATATTTTCATGGCTTTATTTTTGTTGGCCATAAAATTGCTATTGGCTGCCTTGGTGTTTGTGTTGGCATCAGTGGGCACGCTGATGTCAAGTTAAGGAAGAAAATAAACCTTCAAAGGAAAAAACAAATCGACCCATTATGGGGACTCATGTTGTATATGAGAGAAGAGGAATTTGTTTCTCTGTGTGTAATGTCATTCTAAAAATTGATGCAGGTGGGCAGAAGTATGCTCATAGTTGATTAACTGCTCTCCATGAAGACAAAAAAAAACGCTGATTTATATATAGCATTTGCCAATTTCTATGGTGTAAATACTCCAGTCATGGTTGATTTCAGTCTACCAAAATAGATCTCACTGAACTTGGGGTTGGGAAGAGATGGGCTAATAGGCTCTGAGTCAAGCAAGTCTCTTGACTTGGAAGTGGGGAAAAAAATTTAGTTGGATATTTGGAGTAAAAAAAAAAAAATGCCTGTAACATTTGACACCTATATTGAATCCTTCCTCATAAAAGGTTTTACAGAGGTATTTTAGGTTGGTTTAGGCCTGGCACATTAAAGCCGTATTTGTTTCTTTTTCCTGTCCTTTTCCAACTATTTTGATCAGCTGTTTAAATTTGCTTTCTTACTAAAAAGTATTTTAATAATGAGAACTGCAGCTATTCTAATATTTATCTTGAGGTCCTTCCCATCATTGTGAAGTTTAATCTGTATTTTCATATCAAAGAAGAAACTTTAATAACAATTAAAATTATGTGGTTATAAGAAGAAACATAATTATATATCTTTAGAGTGATTCATATACCAGGAATACCCATTCTTCCATAAAATATATACATAAGTAGTTTGATCTCATTCAATATAATGAAATCTGTTATTAAGGTTGATATTCTTTATTGAAAAAGAAAAAGAGTGCCAGAAATTCTTGGCTGGATATCCTAATACCCATTCCCAATCCCTTTTCCTTGTCTTCCTGAAAACTAAATGAACTCTTACCCAGATATCCTTGTAGCTAAGCTAGAAAATTCCATGTTTAACAGGTCTGTCTAATAGGATGTAACTTGAAGCCTACTTAGAGCTTATGGGAAAAAAGTCATGGATACAACTTTCAGCATCCTCTTGCCTCCCCCTCACTTCTTTCTGAGTTTAATATGAATTAAATGCCTCAATGGCAGGCTATATTATGAGGCAACTAGCATGAGGATGAAAGCTACCATCATAAGGATGGCAAATTGGCAACGGAAAGAGATTAGATGAATTCTCACAACATAGTCAAACCATTGACTAGACCTGGAGTATATACCTCTAGATGTCTTGTTATATGAGAAAACAGCCCTATCTTTTTATAGCTTCATTGAAGCATAGTTTACATACCATAAAATTCACCTGCCATAAGTATACAATTCAATGAGTTTTAGTAAATTAGTGGAATTGTGTAACCATAACAATCCATTTTCCGCCCAGGCTCACTTTCAGTCATTCCCCATTGGTCCTTGGCAAACACTGACCAGCTCTCTGACTATAAACTTACCTTTTCTAGATATTTCATATAAATAGGATCATGCAATATGTAGTCTTTTGCATCTGGCTTCTTGCATTTACAATAATGTTTGTGAAGTTTATCGATGCTTTAGCATGTACCAGTATTTTCTTCCTTTTTAATGCCAAATACTATTCTATTTGTATATCCATTTGTCTGTTGATTGATACCTCGGTTGTTTTCAGTTTGGACACGTTACAAATAATGCTGCTAAGAAAACTTATGTATAAGTCTTTTTGTGGACCTATGTTTTCATTTCTCTTGTCTAGATTCCTAGGAGTAAAATATGGGAGTCATATGGCAAGTTTGTTTATGACTAACTTTTAAAGAAATTGCCTAATTGTTTTCCAAAGTGGCTGTGCCGTTTTACATTCCCACTGCCAGTGTATGAGCGTTCCAGGCTCTCCCTATCCTTGCCAGTACTTGATACTGTCTTTTTGATAAACATTCTTAGTAAGTTTATAAGGTGGTATCTTATTGTGGCTTTAATTTTCATTCCTCTAATGACTAATGATGTTGAGCACTTTCTCATATGCTTATTAGCCATTCATATGTCTTCTTTGGTAAAATGTCTATTCAAGTCTTTTGCCCATTTTTAATTGGGTTGTTTGTCTTCTCATTATACAATAGTAGGATCTCTTTGCAGATTCTAGGTACATGTCCTTTACCAGATATACGATTTACAGATATTTCTCTGAGTCTGTGGCTTACCTTTTCACTTTCTTAATCTTGTCTTTTGAAGAACAAGTTTTTAATTTTAATGAAGTCTAATTTATCAGTTTTTTCTTTTATAGTTTGTGCTCTTAGTGTCATGTCTTATTTTTTTAAATAATTTATTATTTATTTTTTTATTTATGGGTTGCGTTGGGTCTTCGTTGCTGCATGTGGGCTTTCTCTAGTTGCAGCGAGTGGGGGCCACTCTTCGTTGTGGTGCACGGGCTTCTCATTGCGGTGGCTTCTCAGGCTCTAGGTGTGTGGGTTTCAGTAGTTGTGGCACACGGGCTCAGTAGTTGTGGCTTGCGGGCTCCAGAGCACATGCCCAGTAGTTGTGGCGCACGGGCTTAGTTGCTCCGCAGCACGTGGGATCTTCCCGGACCAGGGCTCGAACCCATGTCCCCTGCATTGGCAGGTGGATTCTTAACCACTGCGCTATCAGGGAAGCCCTGAATTCTTTGCTAAACCAGGGGCATGAAGATTTACTCTTATCCGCTTTTATAGAGGTTTAACCATTTTAGTTCTTTTAGGACTCAGGTTCCTTTGGAGCTAATTTTTGAGTATAGTGTGAGGTAAGATTCTATGTTGGTTAAATCACTTATTTACTCCATATATTTCTTTTTTGCATCTGGATATCCAGTGGCTTCATCACTATTTGTTGAAAAGACTATCTTTTCTCTATTTAATTGTCTTGGCACGTTTGTTGAAAATCAGTTTACTACAAATGTCAGGATTTATGTCTGGACTCTCAATTCTATACCAATGATCTGTAACGGGTGGCAAAATATGGTCTGTGGGCCAAATCCAGCTCACTACCTTTTTTCTGTTGTTAATAAAGTTTTATTGAACACAGCCATTCCCACGTGTTTACATCTTGTTTGAGCTACTTTTTTACTCTGATGGCAGAGTGCCGTCATTTGCAACAGAAACCAAAAAGTCTCAAATATTTACTATATGGCACTTTATAAAGATTATTTGCTAACTCCTGAGCTATATGTTTATCCCTCTGTCAGTACGATATTCTTGATCACTGTAGCTTTATAATAAGTCTTGAAATCAGGTAGTGTGAATCCTCCAACTTTGTTCTTCTTAATCAAAATTGTATTGCTTATACTAGGCTCTTTGCATTTCCATATAAATTTTAGGATCAGCTCATCAGTTTCTTAAAAGTAGCATGCAAGATTTTGATAAGCATTGTGTTGAATCTATAGATCAATCTGGGGAGAACAACCATCTTGACAATATTAAGTCTTCCAATCCGTGAAGATGACATCTTTCCATTCATTAGATCTTTAATTTTTCTCAACAGTGCTTTTTACTTTTCAGTGTACAAGTGTTTGATTTCTTTTTGTTAAATGTATTTCTAAGTATTTTATTATTTGTGATGCTATTATAAATAAAACTTTCAGTTTTTTAAATTGTCCCTGTTGTTACAATTGTATAAATATACAATTGATTTTTGCATATTGATTTTGTATTCTGTGAACTAGCTAAAATAGTTTATTGCTTCTCATATGTATTATGGATTTTTAAAGGATTTTCTACACACAGGCTCATGATATATGCAAATAATTTTATTTCCTTCTTCCAAACTTGGACTGGATGCTTTTTTTAAAAAAAAAAAAAACTTGTTACACTGACTAGAACCTTCAATCTGATGTTGAATAAGCATGTTGAGAGTGGACTTTTTTCCCTGATATTTGGGGGGAAAAGTTGTGGCTTTTTTCCCTGATATTTGGGGGAGAGCTTTCAGTCTTTCACCATTAAGTATGGTTGTAGTTATAGGTTTTTCATAGATGTCCTTCATCAGGTTGTGGAAATTCCCTTCTATTCCTAGTTTAAGTTTTTAAAATCATAAATGGATGTTGAATTTTTTCATATGCTTTTTCTGAAACAATTGAGATAATCATGTGATTTTGGTTCCTTACTATTCTACTAATACGGTAGTCTATATTAATTGATCTTTAGTTGTCAAACCAACATTGCATTCCTGGAACACACCACACTAGGAGGTGGAATATAAATTGTTATACATTCCTGAGTTAATTTTTCTAATATTTTATTAATGCTTTTTGCATGTATGTTCATGATATTGGCTAGTTTTCTTTTCTTGTGAGGTTTCTGTCTGTTTTGTTATCAGGGTAATACTGTCTCATAGAATGAGTTGAGAGGTGTTTCCTCCTCCTCTGTCTTCTAAAAGTTGGTGAAAAACTGGTATTATTTTTAAATACTTAAATTCACCAATGAAACCAACTAGACCTGAGCTTTTCTTTGTAATATATTTCTAATTACCAATTCAGTTTCTCTTCTTGTTATAGGTATATTCAAATTTTCTATTTCTTCCTGAGTCTGTTTTCATAATTTGTGTCTGTCTACGATATTTTTCTGTTTCATCCAGGTTGTCTAATTTGTAGCTCTAATATTGTTTATAATAGTCCTTATAATCCTTTAAACTTTGATAGGGTCAGTAGTGATATCCCCTTTTTTGTTCCTGATTTTGGTAATTTGTGTCTTCTCTCTTATTTTCTTGGTAAATCTATTTGTTAGTTTTATTGAACTTTTGGTTTAATCTATTTTTTTTGTTGTTGTTGTTTTTTTCTATTTCTGTGATTTTCATTCTAATCTTTATTATTCCCTTCCTTTTGCTTGCTGTAGGCTTAGTTTTCTTTTTGTAGTTTCTTGCATTGGAAGTTTAGGTTATAGATTTGAGAAATTTCTTTTTTTCTGAAATTAACACTTCTGTAGATTTGATGGTGTTTTTTTAATGAGTTCAATTTAAAATTACCAGACCAAGCATCACTTACATGCAAAACTTATACTGTAATGAAGTTGTTTGATAACAACTAATGTTGTTTAAATTACAAGTAAAGTCAAAATGTTTTGTTGACCTCCTTCTGGCAAAAGTTAAAACAAGAAAGAGGATCCGACAAGCCAATTTTCAGTGGATATATCTTCTGATCTTAAACTATAAGAGAAGAATCTAATAGAATTCTATAAGTGCCTTCTAAGGGATGAACATATTCTATTAAAATCATATGATTATAGTCTGATATCAATATTTGGTAGTACCTATCTGTTTAAAAGGACATTTTCAAAGATGAAATACAGAAAATCTCATTACAGGTCAGTATTAACAGATAAATATTTGCAATTGACTGTTATGATAGGAAACACTAAATTTAAACCTCAAACAAAATGGCATCCCCACCAAAAGAAAATCCCCACGTTCTTATTGCTAGACCGTATTACAAAAATGTTCACAATTATTGTAATTATATGTTGAATTTCATCAATAAAAATGTTTGAATTTTTTTTTGTTATATACATATGTACACAATATCTTTGATTTTGTCTCTTAGACTGCAATACTATTTGGTTCCTTACAAAAAGTTTTCCAAACCCAGCAAATTAACATCTGATATCTGCCTAGCAAATTAAAGATTTACCCTCTTTGGAAGAAGATAACATCCCCAGAGCCTCTAGAATTTTTCATACATAATATATGGCATTCAAAAAAAATTACTAGCCATTCCAAGCAATAGACATAAACACCTCAAAACTAGGAAAAAACGCAGATGGTAATAACAAAACTGGATGTGTTCCAGATACTGGAGTTACCAGGCAGGAATTTTATTCAGGCAAGAATATTTTTTTTTTTAAAAGGTGAAAAGATGGAGAATTTCACTAAGTCATTGGCATATATGAGAAAATATACCAAACATCACAAAATCCAGAAAAAAGCATACTACTTTTGTTAATTTGTGACACATCGCCATAGTGCTTTTCCCCCCAAACTTTTGGGGCTGCTTACTCTTTTATTGCCTCTTTGCATAATAACAAGTCACATTACTATTTTATATGGAGGCAATAGATATATTATTTAGTCTTTCCTCTAACATGTTGACCATTTGCTGAATTAGTAACAATTTGGATTGCTTTTTCCTCAGAAAGCACCAGACTTTGTCAGGGTAAACTATGTGAGATATGCTAAAACAATCCAATATATTGGAATACGTAAAATTTGACATCTGACATAGACAGGGGTAGGTTTGTGTTCTATAAGTGAGTACATTTTCGATAAATGTTATTTTACACCATTCTCATCAGAAGAACATGCATGGTACATTTATAATTATATACACTGTGTTATTGAGTATATTCATGACAAGAGAACATTAGTTTTGGTCAGATGTCAATGAGAATCACATCTTCCATTTATAATTTTACATGTTTGATGTTTGGAAGAATTTTCCACAGGCTATTTTCAACTCTCTACATTTCAAATTTTGTTTCTCTTCCACCATACATGTTCTTCCAGTGTTGTATGAACTAATTCATGTCCATGTAGTGATACAATCTCTGGTCCTGCATCTGTGTATCATGAGGTGGGGAGATTCAGCACAGTGGAGAGTAGGGATATTCCTAGCATCTCTTCTTATATCAGAACAGTTACCAATAAATTGACTATACATGAAAGTGACTATAAACCACATAAATATGCCCTTCTAAGCCTAAATTAAATGTAGCTCCAACTCAGCTTCTCTTTGGCTAGATTCCAAAATTGGATGCAATCAATTCTGTCACCACTCAAATGAGGGAATGTATAATGGAGGGAAAGTTGAGTGGAAAGAGACAATGGTCTTAACTTACTGCAGTTGAAGATATCTTATTTTTGCAACATTTACAACAATAAATTTGTAAATAAAAATAAATTTTTATTTACAAAAATAGATTTCTTTGTGAACACATTGCTGGGACCCCACCCAGGGCTTTGGAAGGGACCTAGGCAAATAGAGTGCTGTGAAGATTAAGCTTTGTTAGATAGAAGGATAAATGAGAAAAAATAATAGTTATTAGGCACTGGAGATTTGGGAACTGAGACAAATAGGGTGCAGGTATAAGAGAATATTTCCACTGTATGCCTTTTTTTATTATTTGGACATTTATATACCTATTAAAAATTAAAACGTTTTAATTGAGGCCAAATGTTATAAATTAAAAATGAGTGGCAATGACATTGAGCACTGAATACTGCCAGAAGCCTAACTTTCTGATTAAAAAGGAAAAACATCAGGAACTGACAATGATTATGAATATAACAGTCTATCCAAGAACTCTGAGGGCTGGCAATAAGCCTCAAACACTGAGCAAGTAGTGAGATAACCATTTCTCATCAACCCTCAGTCTCTCCCCTCTTCGAGGGCCTCGACAAATATTTTGCTGAGATGTAGCTAGGTATTGCATAATGTGATTTCATGTGTGCAAAAGCATGCTATTATAAATTCAGGAAGTGTAGAACTCTAAGGTTGCGCTATAGCCCAAGCCACGTATGTCGATTGGGCACTTGAAATGTGGCAACTACAAATTGAGGTATGCTATAGGTATAAAATACATACAGTATTTCAAAGATTTAGTACAAATAATCTCAACTTTTTAATAAAAAATTAATTTGAATACATGTTGAAATCATACTTAGAATATATTGGATTAAATAAATTATATTAAAACCAGTTTCGCCTTTTCTATCATTTAAAATGTGACTACTAGAAAAATTAAAATTACATATGTGTTTCAACTTAAATTTCTATTGGATAGTGCTGCTCTAAAAGCACACTTTCCTTGCTCCTCCAGTTTGTAGGACTGCTGAGGATATAACTTGGCATACCTATGCCAGTTTTATCACTTTAAAAGAGAAAGTTAACTTTCAAAATATCAAGAGCTAAAAAACTCCCAGAATGAGAAAATGACATATCTATCACTACAATTGAATAGATCCATTGAAGTGTTATATAATCACATTGTTTCACAAGATTGAAATCATCTCAAGAATTTTCTTTAAAGTAATAAGTAGTTTCTCCAAATAGTTCATTCTAGTTTTTTAAATTACCAGTTCACTTTATGCCTCTCTAAAATATCTTAATTTCCATAAAATGAGAATGATGGACTTCCATAATCTTTAAAAATAATGTTATAAGGAAAAAGCTATGAGCAAGAAAAAGACACATACAGAAGAAATCACTCAGAGTTCTTCAATAGTCAAAATTATTTATTAAGGTAAATATTGTACTGGCTCATCCTTCAGTATCAGCCAGTCTACAGATCAAAATTTATGTGGGATGGTTCAACATGTGAAAATCAATTGGTGTAATACAGCACATTAACTGAATGAAAGAAAAATTATATGATCATCTCAATTGATGCAGAAAAAGCATTTGAAAAAATTCACACTTTCATGATGAAAACACTCAAGAAACTAGGAATAGAAGGAAACTACCTCAGCAACATAAAGACCATATATGAAAACTAACAGCCAACATCATAGTCAAGGATAAAAGACAAAGTGTTTCCTCTAAGCTCAGGAACGAGCAAGGATACCCACTTTTGCCACTTCATTTCAACAAAGTACTGGAAGTTCTAGACAGAGCAATTAGGTAAGAAAAAGAAATAAAAGACATCCAAATTGAAAAGGAAGAAGTAAAATGATCTCTGTTCATAGATGACATGATCTCATATGTAGAAAACCCTAAAGATCACACACACACACACGCACACAACTGTTAGAATTAATAAATTCAGCAAAGTTTTAGGATACAAAATCAACACTCAGAAATCAGTTGCATTTCTATACACCAACAATGAACAATCTAGAAAGATAATTAAGAAAATAATTTCATTTGCTGTAGCATCGATAATAATAAAATACTCAGTTATAAACTTAACCAAGGAGGTGAAAGACTTGTACACTAAAAACTACAAAATATTGCTGAAAGAAATTAGAGAAGACACCAATAAATAGTAAGACATCCCATGTTCATGAATTGGAAAAATTAACATTGAGATGTCAATACTACCTGAATCAATCTACAGATTCAATGTAATCCCTATCAAATTCCCAATGATTTCTTTTTCCAGGAATAGAAAAATTCATCCTAAACTTCATCTGGAATCTCAAGAGACCTAGAACAGTTAAAAAAAAAAAAATCTTGAGAAACACAACGTTGGAAGTTTCACACTTCCTGATTTCAAAACTTAACTACAGCAAAGATACAATAATTAAAACAATGTGGTACTGGCATAAAGACAGACATAGATACTAGTAGAATAGAGCTGAGAGCCCAGAAATAAACCCTCACACAAACGGTCAAATGATTTTCAACAAGAGTACCAAGACCATTCAATGGGGAAAGGACAGTGTTTTTCAAAAATGGTGCTGGGAAACTGGATAGCCACATGAAAAAAAAAATGCTGTTAAACTTTTGCATTACTCCATATACAAAGATTAACCCAAAGCTTGCTAATTCTAGAATATTTTCATCAACCCCCAAAAGAAACCCCATACCCATTAACAGTCATTCCCCATTTTGCTCTCCCCCTGGCAACCACCAATCAACTTTCTGCCTCTGTGGATTCCTATTCTGGACATTTCATATAAGTGAAAGTATACAATATCTGGGCTTTTGTGTCTGGCTTCTTTCACTTAGCATAATATTTTCAAGGTTCATCCACACTGTATTTTGTGTCAGTACTTCATCTCTGAATAATATTATGTTGTATGGATATACCACATTTTGTTTATCCATTCATCCTTTGGTAGATATTTAGGCTATTTCCACCTTCTGGATATTATGAATAATGTTGCCAAGAAAATTAGCAAACAAGTTTTTATGAAACTATATGTTTTCATTTCTCTAGGAGTGGAGTGTGTCTGTCTTTTTTATTTTAGCCATCCTTGTGAGTGTGAAGTGGTAATTTTTTGTGATTTAATTTGCATTTCCCTATACAGTAGTGTCACTGAACATCTTTTCATATACTTATTGGCCATTTGTATATCTTATTTAGAGAAATGTCTACTCAATCTGGTTATTTTTATTTTGATTTGGGTTATTTGTCTTTTTATTGTTGAGTTGTCAGACTTATTTTTTTTATCGAAGTATAGTTGATTTACAATGTTGTGTTTATTTCTGCTGCACGGCAAAGTGATTCATTTATACATATATATACATTCTTTTTTATATTCTATTCCATTATGGTTTATTACAGGATATTGAATATAGTTCCTTGTGCTATACAGTAGGACTTGTTGTTTATCCATTCTATATATACCAGTTAGCGTCTGCTAACTCCCAGTCCCTCCCTCCCCCATCCCCCTCCCGCTATGCAACCACATGTCTATTCTCTATGTTTGTGAGTCTGTTTCTGTTTTGTAGTCAGGTTCATTTGTGGCATATTTTAGATTCCATATGTAAGTGATATCATATGGTATTTGTCTTTCTCTTTGTGACTTCACTTAGTATGATAATTTCTAGGCCCATCCATGTTGCTGCAAATGGCATTATTTCACTCTTTTTATGGCTGAGTAGTATTCCATTGTATATATGTACCACATCATCTTTAACCATTCATCTGTCAATGGACATTTAGATTGTTTCCATGTCTTGGCTATTGTGAATAGTGCTGCTATGAACATAGGGGTGCACGTATCTTTTTGAATTAGAGTTTTGTCTGAATATATGCCGAGGAGTGGGATTGCTGGATCATATGGCAACTCTATTTTTAGGTTTTTGAGGAAACTCCATACTGTTTTCTATAGTGGCTACACTAATTTACATTCCCACCAACAGTGTAGGTGGGTTCCTGTTTCTCCACACCCTCTCCAGCATTTGTTATTTGTAGACTCCAGACATCTTTATATATCTAGATGCTAGACCTTTATCAGATATATGAGTTGCAAATATATTCTGTTCTCTGAGTTGTCTTTTCATTTCTCAATAGCATTCTTTGAAGCACAAAACATTTGGATTTTGATGAAGTTTAATTTTTTGTTTTTTTGGTTGCTTGTGCTTTTGGTGTCATACCTAAGAAAACATTGCCTAATCTGAAGTCTTAAAGATTTATGCTTATGATTTATTCTAATAGTTTTATAGCTTTATATCTTATATTTAGGTTTTTGATCTATTTTGAGTTGATTCTTACATATTGTGTGAAGTGGAGGTCTAAATTCATTCTTTTGCATATGTTTATCCAGTTTCCTAGTAGTATCCAGTTTCAAGTTGGTTGAAAAGACCATTCTTTCTCTGTTGAATTGTGCTGTCACTCTTGTCACAAATCAATGAATCATAAATGTAAAATTTTTTGTGGACTTTTCATTCTATCATTGGTCTATATATCTAGCCTTATGCCAGTACCATATTATCTTTATTTCTGCCACTTTTTAGTAAGTATTAAAATCAAGAAGTGTGCAAACTCCAACTCTGTGGTTTGTAAGATTGTTTTAGGTATTATGAGTTGCAATTCCGTAAAGAATTTTAGTATCAGCTTTTCAATCTCTAAAAACTAGACAGTTGGGATTCTGATAGGGATTATGTTGAATCCATAGATTTAATTGGGGAAATTGCCATCTTAACAATATTTTTTTAATCCATGAATATGGAATATCTTTTCATTTACTTAGATACTCTGTAATTTCTTTCAATAATGTTTTATAGTTTTCAGTATACAAATCTTATACTTCTTTTGCTAAATTTATTTCTAAACATTTTATTGTTTTTGATACTATTATAAATAGAATTGTTTCCTTAATTTCATTTCCAGATTTTCCATTGCTAGAAATAAAATAGATATTTTTGTATATTAATACTGTATCCTTCAACCTTGTTGAACTCATTTATTAGCTCTAATCATTTATGTGTGTGTATTTCTTAAGATGTTTTATATACATAATCATGTCATCTTCAAATGGAGATAGTTTTACTACTTCCTTTTCAATCTAGGTTTTTAAAATTGCATTATTGCTCTGATTATAACCTTCATTATAATAATGTTGAACAGAAATAGTCAGAACAGACATCTTTGTCTCTTTCTGATCTTAGAGAGAAAGCTTTCAGTCTTTCCCCATTAAGTATAACATGAGCTGTGGTTTCTTGTAGATGCCCTTTATCAAGTTGAGGAAGTTCCCTTCTACTCCTAGTTTGTTGTATGTTTTTATTATAAGGGGAGTTGGATTTAGTCTAATGCTTTTCTGGCATCTATGGAAAGGATCATGTGCTTTTTGTCCTTTGTTCTATTTATATGGTGTATTACATTGATTTTCTTATGTTGAACCAAGCTTGCATTCCTGGGATAAATCATCCAAGGTTATGTATGCTGTTAGATACAATTTACTATTTTTTTGTTGTTGGGGATTTTTTAATCTATATTCACAAGGGATATTGGTCTGTAGATTTCTTGTTTGGGGGCTTTCTTTGTCTGCTGTTGGTATCAGGTTAATACTGACTTCATAGAATGAGCTGAGAAATATTCTCTCCCCACCCTATTTTCTAAAAGAGTTTGTGAAGAATTTGTGTTATTTGTATTTGTATTGATCTGTATTTAAACTATTTGATAAAATTAATCATTGAAATGACCAGAAATTAAACTTAATTTTCAGAGTTCTGAAATATTTTATTCTGAAAAATTTTCAAGTGTTCACATTGCTTTTATGGAGGAAAGGTTTTTTTTTTTTTTTCTGCAGTATGCGGACCTCTCACTGTTGTGGCCTCTCCCGTTTTGCAGCACAGGCTCCGGACGCGCAGGCTCAGCGGCCATGGTTCACGGGCCCAGCCGCTCCGTGGCATGTGGGATCTTCCCGGACCGGGGCACAAACCCACGTCCCCTGCATCGGCAGGCGGACTCTCAACCACTGAGCCACAAGGGAAGCCCAGGAAAGGATTTTTGAAGGTCCTACTCTGCCATTGCCACTGGCATTCATTTCATTTTTTATTATGCTACAGAATCAGTTAACCAATGTCAAGTGTTTCAGTTAGAAACCCACATTTCACATATTTAGTTCTAGATTTACTCCTCAAGTTCCTAAAATATCATCCAAACCTCCTCAGTACTAAGATGACAAATGTACATTCCCTAGACATGGAGGTTTTCTCAAATGGAAATTTCTTTCTAGATTAAATTTCTTGAATCTTAAAGTGTGATGACTGCTAAAGGTGTTACTTTTGTTACTTTTCATTTGAAAGCAAATTTTAAAAAACTTTTAAAACTATAAAACACTGTAATATATGAGATGATATTAACATCATCACCACTTATGTGATAGTCATTTCACTGCATCCTAGTTATATTGCTTTTATTTTTTTAAGAAAAATAGAACTTCACATTGGAGCTGAATTTAACAATCTGATTATCAATTTAGGGTCACCAATCAATGATCCAATCCATGTTTATTGACAGTAAGATAAAGCTCAGATGGACATTAAAATTTAAATATTCCTGAGTGACAGCATCCGTTCACTTGACATAGATACCTATCTTTCTGTTGACCTCAGCAGTCTGAGTTTTAACCTTCATCTCTGTGGCTTCCATTGCTGCAAAGTCTTCTCCCTGAATAAGACACGTATGAGCCCAATCTCTGAAATTACTCACAGTGGGAAAGGCATAGCTGTTCTGGAAAGGAGTTCTGATTCTGAGCTAAGATATTGCCATGTTTAGCCTCTCAATTTACCATTCTATTTTTCTCTTTTCTGAGTTCTTTTTACCGACTGTCACCATTTTCTGACAATTCACTTTCCATGACTTTCTATAGGTTGAATTCTACCCCCTGTTCATCTTACCTTTGACAGTGCATAATTAAAAATGATCTATTAACAGATCACAGGACTTTTTTTCACTCAGCTCTCATCCTTCTGAAATATTCTCTTGTGAAGCAATGTGCTCTTTTATCCTTTATTGGGTTGGTTCCGTTGTAGGAATGCTTGTGTAATTTTCTCATTTTGAGAGTTGCTCTAAGATACTGTGGACCACTTCTTTATCCCTTGAAATTCTTTCTTTGGTTCCTATAATGCTGCTCTTTCCTGGTTCTTTTTTGTTTAACTTCGTGTTTCCTTTTCCTCTTTGATCTTCCAAACTTGACCTTCCAAACTTCCCCAAGGTTCAGTCCTCAGTTATTTACCTTTCCTCCCTTTATGCTTGAAGAGATCATTGATCCTGGAAACCCAGACTTCAGAGATCTTAAATGGTGTTATGTTAATTATCATTTCTTCAGCAATAGCTAAGGGACCTCTGTTTCTGTTCCAGAACCCTCTCCTGAGCTCAGATACACACAGACTGCCTGTTAGACCTCGGCTATGCTTCACTCACCACAAATTCAGCAGGTCTAGAAGTCAGCTCATCACCTCAACCTCTCCTCCACTAATCCCACCTCACCCCAAAGAGTTCCCCTTTAACGTTTCTATTTCTGTAAATGGTGTCACAATTCTCCCAATTCTTTAGATTTCAGAACTGGAAAAAATTATGTGTTTTTTAATTTCTCTGGCCACTTGCCCTCTACACATAGTCATTTTAGTCAATTACTGATTTTTCTTTCAAAGTTTCTCTCTTTGTTCACATTTTTGGTGGATGATTGTCGGTAGCTATTAAGAATTTTGGTGTGCATATTCTTGGACTCAAGAATTATATTTAAAAGAATTCATATACAGATTTACTTGAACAGCTGGGAAAAGACACATACAGGTATGCTTATTTCAACATTGTTGAAATAGGAAAATTTGAAAACAAACTAAATGTCTACCACCTGATGACTGGTATTATATGTACCAATATGATAAGGTATCTATTCTCGTACATGAAAAAGCAAGATTAAATTTATACTGTTATTACATTTTGTAAAACAATAAAAGGATGCACATACACACACCCATACTTGTATATGCATAAGCACTTTTTGTAACTTATTTTTCTCCATTTAAAAAATTAAAGTATAATTTACATACAGCAAAATTCACCCTTCTTAGTGTATAGTACTGAGTATTTTGACAAATGCATACAATTGTGTAGTCACCTGACAGTCAAGATATAGAACAGTTTCTGTCACTCCAAAACTCCCCTGTGCCACTTTGTAAGTCCCACCCCAGCCCTCACCCTCAATCCCTGACTTCTATTGATGTGGTTTTTGTCCCATATAGTTTTCCCTTTACCAGAATGTCATATAAACGGAATCGTATAGTATACAGTCTCGTATAGTATACAAGCATAGCATGTTTAGATGTATCCCTCTTGTTAGGTGTATCAGTCGTTTTTTCCTTCTATTGCTCAGTAGTATTTCATTACATAGATAGACCACAGTTTGTTTATCCATTCTGCAGTTGAGGAACATTTGGGTTATTTCCAGATTTTGGCAATTAATGAATAAAGCCAATATAAACATTCGTACATAGGTGTTTGTGTAAACTTAAGTTTTTGTTTCACTTGGGTGAATCTCTAGGAGAAGGAATGATGGGTCATATTGTAAGTATATGTTTAACTGTATAAGAAGTCACGTTTCTTTCTAAATGCCTGTGCCATTTTGCTTTCCCATGACCAATGTATGCGAGTTCTAGTTGCTCCACCTCCTTGCGGGGACTTGGTATTGTAAGTTTTTTATTTTTATTATTTTAGCCCTTTAAATGAGAAGTGTTTCATTGTAGTTTTAGTTTACATTTTCTTAATGGCTGATATTGAAAACCTTTACCTGTGTTTATTTACATAGGCATTTTTGAGAAATACACACGCACTCACACACTAAATCATGATTATATTCAGTGCCACAGTGGGAAGGATTTGTAGTAGCTGGAGGTGAGAAAAGACTTTTACATTTTACACCCTACTCTTCATATACTAAATTTTGTCAAGAGCATGTTTATTTGAAATTTTTCTAAACAAGTTAATTTTTAAAAATTTCTCTTCTTTATATAAAACTATCACTGTGTCTTATTAACCCGTTAATGGGGCTTTACATGTAAATTACAAAGATATTTTTCTCCTATATCCTACTGGATGGCCAAATGCTGTACTGTCCAAAGCAGCAGCCACTAGCTCATGTGGCTATTGAGCCCTTTTAATGTGTCCAGTGAGGAGCTGAATTGTTCACTTTAATTAGTAAAAATTATAATAGCCACCTGTGTCTAGTGGCTACCATATTAGACAGAACAACTCTAGAACACTTGTTGCTAGAAATCTGTTTCATCTTCATTCTTTCCCTGTCTGATTGCTGTTTTAGTTTTTCAGCCCTCACTGAAGGGTGACTGATAAAGATGATTCCTGGAAGTGGTAGTGGAGACTTCTGCTCTGGGAGATGAAGCGAGTGGGGAGGGGGAGGGGAGCACACCTGAACTTTTAAAAGCACACTTAGATGAACACCTTCATCATCACAGAAAGTTCTTCTGGGCAGCACTGCTCTCTAGAGGGTTGCTGAAGTTGTTTGAACATGACAGGTTTGAACTAACGTGCAAAATGAAATTTGCTGTCTGCTTACTTCCAAAGCCAGGAACTGGAAGAGTTATTGAACTGTACTGGCTTCCTGTCTTAAAATACACAGAGCAAATGCTACAATGAATCAGCCATCCTCAAGCAGGCTCAAAACACAGCCTGGTCATCACTGCTCCAGATACCAGGGCAAGATGAGATCTGGGACCTTGGCACTGGGGCTGGATTTTATGTGGATAGTTGAAAAACTATCTACAGAATGTACTCTTACATAATGAGTAAGCTTCCCTCACTGATAAATGCCAATTTTCCAGTGGACCATGGAAAATTGGCTATTTTTTGCTACTCAGTGGGAGGCTGTGGCGCTCTTACTTGTGCTTTAAAGAACCCTGGAAAATGCAAATCTATGTCAGCATTTGCTCCAGTTTGCCACCAGCTCTCTGTCTTTGGGTGGGTGGGAGGACAAAAATCTCTCAATGGACATTTGAAATCAGAGCAAAATAAATGAAAAGCTCATGACACTGGTGTTCTTAGTAAGTTTTTTTTTTTTTTTTTTTTTTGCGGTACGCAGGCCCCTCACTGTTGTGGCCTCTCCCGTTGTGGAGCACAGGCTCTGGACACGCAGGCTCAGCGGCCGTGGCTCACGGGCCCAGCCACTCTGCGGCATGTGGGATCTTCCCGGGCCAGGGCACGAACCTGTGTCCCCTGAATCGGCAGGCAGACTCTCAACCACTGCGCCACCAGGGAAGCCCTCTTAGTAAGTTTTATTCAGGTTCTGGTTAGACATGATCAAGGAGGTGTTGACTAAACATTTCAGCTGCACAGCTACTTCCTGACATCAGTTGTTTTTAGATTACAAGAGGGTTATGATTATAGTTACTTTTCTTTGCAATCTCTTTTAATGACCACATCAGACTTCAAGAAGAATTCCCAAATACAGGAAAAATCAGACACTAGAATCTTTTCTGAGTTATAGTAGTTAGACTAAAGAAAAATACAGTTATTCGATTTTAAAATGAGTTTTCATGACACTAAAAGAGTTTGATCATGTAGTTGAAAATCTAAATACAAGAAAATACATAAAACAAGAAAAGTTCAAGTACGTGTAATGATGGTAGAAGGCTTCTCAAACATGTTTGAGTGGCAGCACACAACTATTCAGACTTTTCTGTACTTTTTAAAAACTGTGAGCAGGTTGGTCTTATTTTACAGATCTCTTTGGCACTTTTTATGAGGTCATAGTAAATCATTCGAGACTTGTCTGAAGATCAAGTTTTGTTGAATGAAGAATGAATTTTCATTGCTACATCTGTAAGAAGTAAGAAATTCATCACTTTTTTTTCTGAAGTCAACTTAGAGTTAAGCCCCGCATCTTCTCCTTCTTCCTCATCATGTCAGAAACTGGAACTATAAACTATACTCCATCTGTGCTGTAGAATCCTCCCCCTTCCTGTCTGTCACCCTCTCCCCACAGGCATTTGCAGAGGTTACATTGATTTTACTTCATCCACTATTATTTCATCACCACTGGGAGAAATTCACAAAATTATAGATACTTAGTCAAAAATGCAGAATTTCACCCATTAATGCTTTTATTATCCTTAAAAAATCGAAAATATAGCCCTTCTAGACTCTTTCCATTTAAATTCAGGACTACTTTCAGGGAGACCTGCCACATGGTCATGGGTGGTGGACGTGGAGCTTTTTATCCCAGGCATTGGTTCCACGTCCCCAAGACACCCACAGCCCAGCCAGCCAACCCTGGCACCACGGGCTGGTCCTAGTTCTGGCTTTGTCCGTTCTCTCTGCCCTGTACAGAGCCCCATGCCTTTCCTGCTACCTCTTCCAGGCCTCCCTCCATCCTCCATGCATGCACTGCCAGATGGATCTACGAGCATCTTCGCCTTTCTCCTCTCTGTCACACACCTCCAGTGTCTCCAGCTTCCAACCCTATTGATTCTTGAAAAGTAGAAGCATGGACAAAGAGCCAGCACTGAGCAAGGCCGCAGCTCCTCAGTCAGAGCCTCCTCCCTTCCTCCCACCACTGGTCCACTATTCACTATTAACAGGTTCAGCAGGACCCAGAGAATTTCTAAAATGGCAGAAAGTGAACAAAGTTATATTCTCTCTATATCATATAAAACCTGGTGGCCAGTGGTCCATGTGAGATATTCAAAAGGCCAGTTATGCAAAAGCTAAAAGAATAATAACAACAAAAAGCTGAGTCTTTACTGTAGCTTCAGGGAGCACTGGTGGATGCAGGCAGAGGTACACCACCAGAAGCCCCGATGGTATAAGCAGAAGTGTGCATGTTGACTGTCTTTCCTTAAATCAGGAGTTTCCCTCTGTGTGATCAAGTTCTTGTGTTGGCAGCTGAGAAAGCCACTGACAGCTGGGGAGTTATTTTCTCCTTTGGTCACAAGATGATGGAGATAATCTAGGGTGGGAAGTGTGGGGGAGAGAAGGAGGAGACAAATGCTGGCTCCTCTGACCAGAATTGGTAAGAAGGCTCATAGATCTTCCTTTCATGTAGATCAGACTCCTAAATAACTCCTGAGTCTACCCCTTACATTTGCTGAGAAGCAACCGGATCACATCAGCAAAACTCTTGAGGTGTCGTAAAGAAGGATCAAGGTTTTAAATCAGCCTCTTTTTCTTGTCTTTTCTTTTCTGTTTTTGGATCATTACAAAGTACTTAATCTGGATTGTGTTGTTTCCAAAAAATAGAGGAATCCACAAAACTCAATAGAATACTATTTTCCAAGTGTGAGATCTAGCCGGGAAAATTATTTGAAGTTAATCCTTCCTGTTTTGTTGATGACTCTTGACCTAAAACAGGCAGAAACTTGGATAACTAGAGTTGTC
This sequence comes from Orcinus orca, assembly GCF_937001465.1. Classification (NCBI taxonomy): domain Eukaryota; kingdom Metazoa; phylum Chordata; class Mammalia; order Artiodactyla; family Delphinidae; genus Orcinus; species Orcinus orca. Next base: position 92,611,458 of record NC_064568.1, on the reverse strand, counting down.
CATTGTAAAATGTTTTTAGATGCCCTGACTAGGAATATACCTGATTAGACGGAGTTATTGTTTTGGAATTTTCCACTTGCTGTCTTAGTGATTCCATGAAATTGCAGGTCAACCCACTTTTTATTTCATATGTATTAAACATACTCTGTATTTAATACATGCTAAGTATTTAATATATATGTACAACATTAAATTCATAATAGACCACTGATTGTTATATTTACTGTTTAAAATTATTTTGAACAATGAAAGTTTCTTCTAGACAATGCATATTTTCTAGGTTGTTCTCTAACTGAACGTTATGTGTCAAACATTCAGTTCAACCAATATCAGTTGAGAGCCTTCTGTGCGCCAGGTGGGTGGTGGATGGATATTGTGGCATTTCCATCACTTAAAAGAGCGTTGTTAATTCTGGGTAAGTTCTAGGTAGACTTCTCCACATCCTTCAGTCTTTCCTTCTTCCCCACCATTAGCTGTTCCATCTTACAGCAATATTATATATTACTTTTGCTGTGATCAAATGAGACAGGCAAGTGTGTTCCCCTTAATAAACATAATCTTAGTTTTTAAACTGAAATCTAATTCTCTATTTTAGCTATACATTTTGACTTCGCTTTTAACTTACAGCGACAAAGTATATCACATAGAAAACATGAAAAGAAATGAAAGAACATACAAATACTAGTGTGTCATGTTAGGATGAAATGATTATTTTTGTTCTATATTTTCATTATTGTTTGTTTGTTTGTTTTGCCCGTACCACATGGCTTGTGGGATCTTAGATCCCCGAGCAGGGATTAAGCCTGGGCCCACGGCAGTGAAAGCACCGAGTTTTAACCACTGGACTGCCAGGGAATTCCCTATTTTCATTAGTTTTAAGATATTCCATTCAAATGAAAGATAAATAAGTTTGCCTTATTACTAATAAACCCTTGTCTAACCATTGGTTTCAGGCAACTCAGCTTCTCGAGCCTTCTTTACACTCAGAAGAATTAAATACCGAGTTGGCCCTTTTCTCTATACTCTTTCTGGATTCATATTGATACCACTAGGTCTCCTAAATTCTCTTGGATAATCTTTCTCCCTTAGACTGTCTCCAGACTTTGAATCTGGCTGTTATTAATTCTGTTTTTATTAATATGGCTGATTATTATAATTATTGGTTAATTTTAACTAATTATAATTAATCCTATTACTTCTCATTAATTTTGTTTTCAAAGTCATCTTATTTCTTCCCAATAATTAGAATTTTAAAAATATGTATTAAACACCATGGGCAATGGTTTTATTTTCTGTACTATTTCAGACACACTTGTCTCTTTCTCTGAGCTCTGACTTTAAATCTGGATTTGTTTCAGTAAGCAAACCAATGGAAACTACTTACCATTGATTGCATGTCATGTTCTCCTTGGTTAGGGCCACTGTGTACAGCTGGGCAGGTGTCCCCGGCACAAGGGCACCTGGCCAACAGGTGAATGGAGGCTCTTTGTCAACATATGCCAAGAGGAAGAGACTATGGAAACTGATGAATTCATAAAAGTGCTAACAAAAGATCAAGATAAAAAAAATAAATTACATGGGACTGAGTGAACTGATGAGGATGATAATAATTTTTGTGACTTTCTGTTTGAATAAAAAAGAAAGACTATGGGCAGCACTTTCTTTAGCGTTACATAATGACATAAAGTAAATTTGGACTATGTATGGTCCTGCCTTGAGGCATTTAAATATAGACAGGGGAGACTTGGAAAACAGAAAACGGGGGAAAAATTTAAGAGTAATTTCTTTATATTGATATTTTAATGAATAAACAGTATATTTATTCAAATTCCAAGGGATTCAATGACAGAAGAGATAAATATGGACTGGAGTATTTAGGTATAGCTCCAACAAATCAGTGGAATATAAAAAGAATCCTTAGGTTTAAGACCAGCAGTCTTATCTATTTCTAATGACATAAAATTTTCATGCAGGGACAGTCTTATCCACAAAGTGGATTATTAGAGACATGCCCGGTGGCCTGAGTGGTGTCCACTAGCCCTTGTCATCTTCTCAGATGCCTCTGAACCTTACCCCATCCCCCCCCTCGGTGCCTGGGATTAGTGAATTATTCCTTTGAGTTAAAGTATGACCATCACAAGATGCCCTTTAAAAAGAGAAGATATTCCCAAAAGATTGAACATACCAAACATGATCTGCCTGGATAATTCTGTTCAGCAAGGCTGATCGCACCTCTGTTCTGAAGAACCAAAGCCTCTGTTCACCTGAGCCTGAGATTCTGTCTTTGCGGAGGGACTTGGAAAGAAAACGCAGGAAGGAACCAGTTCTCTGTTTTGCACTTCCATAAAATCATTGATATCTCGGTCAATATTTCGACATAGATGACTCCAAAAAAATAAGATAAAAGCTATGGATCATCTCCTCAAATAAATGCACAAAGCCTAAAACATAACACACGATTCATGGAACTCACAGACTCCTGAAGCCTGTCTAGGGATCTCAGGTTAAGAATTCACTGAACAAATAAAAAGTGTCATTTTTAGTGTCTGCAGTGCTAGGGAACCTGGCATTGCTCACCTTTGCTTTCTTCCCTTTACAGTTCATCCACTCACCTTCCGTGCTCATCTTTCCCAACCCCCCACCCCCACTCCCATTTGTGGGTGGACTGAATTATCAAAATAATGACTGAGAATCCTCACCTTGGGGAAAAAGAGGGCTGTGTGCTGCTACCTCCAATTTGTTTCCATGTGCCAGAACTATGTAACCAAGAACAAGGTGTAGCCAAAGGAGGCTGGGCCCATGTGCGGTGGTGGAGGAGAAGTGGGCAGTGGAGGTGGTGTTGCAAAGGTTATATGATGTGGCCCGCTCTGCCGTACTTTGTAGCTGTCCCATCCAGTGAAAGCTCAGTATAATTCCTCCACATCAGGGACAATCAGACCACAAAGTGTAGCCATCAAAGAATCCTCTCTCTTATAGATGCTGGGTCAGGACATACGGAAGTAAATCAGATAGAAATCTTTACTAAGGACCTTCACATGACAAAAGTTTGGAATATTTTAAATTTGTTTTTAGAGTCTTTGACTTCTCGAGCACAAGCTTCCAATGAAGAGGAAGAGGGTCAGGATGCAAGAGCTGAGCTACCCCGGTTCCCTCTTTAAGAAGAAAGAATATAAAGGCCTCATTCACATGGTAAGTGCTCAGTAAGTTTTATCTATGATTATTATGCTCTGTTTGCTGAGTGTGGTATTCTCAGCATCCACAATGTGTGTATCAACTGCTGATAAAATTACCATTGATAACTTCCCACTTGGGAATTGTTGAAATGAAATGCCAACTCTCATGGGACATTGGTAACATGTTCTTCAAAACTTTAACTCCTGAGAAGGCATGTTTGTGGAGGCATGTCATCATTCTCCTTTCCTCCTCATTGGCTGGGAAAAGCTCCCAAAAAAGGACACTGTGTTCATTGGCTGTTGCTGGTATGGTCTCTTACTGGAAAAGGTGAAAGGGGATTCAGGTAAAACAGCAAGGGGACTATAGTCTGGTCTCACTATCTCAGCAGTCATGAGGGTAGAATACGCTTCACAGAGACCTGGGGCCCTAGCATAACTTCATTTAGGGCACAACTGAGAATCCAGGGACCCATTCTCTCTCCTTGCACCTCTTTGAGAAGCATGAACACTGCTTAGGAAGTGGGTATATTTGCATTCGTTTGTTTCCATCCAATACATCCCTTTGGGGGAGAATTCTTCAGCAAGCCAGCTCAGAGATGGTTAGCCGCCTGCATGCCAGACTGCTCCACAGGTGCCCTTGAACCTCAGGAGCAGATTCTGGGAGAGGATCATGGAAGTCTGGATTTCACTTGATTCTTGTAGAAGCTTTATAGACTGTGAATTTCAAGGTCCTGAGTCACCTACTCTGTGTTGAGATCCTAGCAAAGCCCCTTCATATAAAATTGTCAATTTAAAAGTTTTACACTATATAAAGAAAGGCAGAACAGCACAACCATTCCAAAGATGGCCCCCCCTCTCCCCCATGTGTCTATTGTGTTACCAGCTTTCTGGTACAGCCTGGCTGGTGGCAACTGGAATGTTATCCAGAGGGACAAAATCAATGTGGAGGAGTCGTCTCAGATGCAATGTAGAGGACCAAGGTGGAATAAGACGAGAATACTCTTAGTTTTGGCAACGAAGGGGACATTAGTTCAAATTAAGTGTAAGGAAAAGGTATAGAAGTTAACATAGCACCAGCCTCCTTGTACAACAGATAACGAGATAGTCTGTTAAGGAGAAAGGCAAGGGTTTGGGTGGGAATATCAAGGTCAGAAAAGATTTAGAAGAGCCCAGCATCTGTCCACTTCTTTCCAACTCCACCACCTTCAGAACTAATCCTGTAAAAGAAAAATGTATCAATAAATATGTACTCAATGACTTTTCTCTGTGTCAGCCTCCAGAAAATAGCCTTGAACCTTTAAACAGACATTATCTTTGCTTTCTTGGAACTTTCAGGTCTAGTTGGAAAATATGGACAATAAATGTTAGAGAGTTGTGAGAAAGAAGAGTTCACTGGCGGGGGTAGCCCTATTGGGCATGCGTCACATAGCAGACGGGTGCTGTGTGAGATGGAATTAGTTAAGGGAAGAATTCAGGCACCGGCTTAAGACTCAAGAGGCTTAAGACCCTCCAAACTAGTGAATTATTTCTTAGAGAATTTCCCTGTCTCCTATCTTTTTCCAATCCTAGACAACATCACCAAATTAACTGTTGTTATCATGATTCTGCTTCAAAACTGTCAACAATCCCCCAGTGCCTGCCCCTTAGGGTTCAAACAACTTAGGCTAAGATTGAAGGCCTCCATCTGCTGGGACCTATCCTTTCTTCCCAGATCTGGGTCGCACAGCTCTCCATTCCAGCAAAGCTCACCCACTGTCCTTCATTCATGTCCCATCCTTTATCACCTCTCCATCTTTATCCCTGCTGTCCTTTCATCTTGAGTGCCCTTCCCCCACTGCCCATTCTTATTGTCATTTCTGCTTGAAGACTCAACTCTTACTTCCACCAGGATGCATTCTCTGGTCCCCAGCACTAGAAGCAACCTGCCTCTTCTGCACGTCCACAAACTTTGTTCATATTTCTCTTAGGACATGTTTTATATAGTCTTTCTTACACTGTAGTTATTTTTATACTCTCTTCATCATCTTACTATCTTATAAACCTAAGGGGAGGATTTGTGCCTCATTCACCTTTATACTCCATAATACTTTATACTCCAGTGCAAAATACACTTAGCTGAAAGAAATGCTCTATTAATGATTGCTGAAGTTAATGCTAGAGAAAAATAAGTCATGTTAGACTGGATGCTTGAAAGTTTCCTTTGAACCTGTAAAAATTGGTTCTTAAGGATATATTATTTTTGGCATCCCTGGAACATAAATGTATATATATAATTTCATTCATTCATTCTTCAGTATAAATGTATTAATTACCTACCAAATGCAAGACATGTGCATGATAGGGACGGCACTGGCCCTGGATATTTGCAGTGTATGCATTCATTTAGCAGTGTTATCAATGACATAAGCAATGTCATTTTGTTTCCCTTTTTTCCAGACAAAGGGGAGCAAAGAGGCACTCCTTATCACCACTGTTGGACAAGAGCAATGTGTGATAGGAAAAACCTTCATTCAAGTTGTGACCTGTGGTGTTAGAATAAGCCTTGTAATGCACAGAACCAAATTACATGCAATTTAAACACTGACAGAGAATATTGGCTTTTTAGATACCCATCCTAGTGTTTGTTTGGAAATATTGCTTTAAGAAGTATCGATTACACCCACCCCTTCTCTCTTCTCTGTAATTATTTTCCTAGCATTCATTCAATGAAGAGCTTTAAGTCTACTTTTTCAGATGGAAATAAACTAATGAAAATTGAAAATCAGTGTTTTCCTTCTAACAGTGTTAACAAAAAAGTAAAAAATCTCCAATTTTGTAATTACAGTCAACTTATAAATAGGAATGGCCACAAATACGCACAATAAAAATAATTGGTTTAGGGTACATTTATTTTTAAACAATTAGGCAATTTTTTAAAAAGATGTATGTAAAGTGCATTTTAAAATATATTTTTAAAATGTCGTTACAAAATATGAGCGCATCTCAGCTTGATGTCTAGCTAAAGCGTTGCTTGTCCACCTCCCTCTCCAGCCAGGACCTTTATCCCTATCCTGGGGTTGGGGAACACACAGGCCCGTCTCTTGCTTCTTAAGGACCCATCATTTCTCTGCACAAGTGTTTGAGGATCCAATCTGTGGCTCTTTCAGCCAGGAGCCTCCCGGATCTTTCCAGACTTCTTTGCAATGCCGCCTGATGCAGCGAATTCATTTCTTTCAGAGCCTGCCGCCCTCTGCCTTCCTCATCTCCCTCTCTTTTCTCCCACGGCCCATCTGCCCCTCCTTTCCTCCATTCCCCTCTCCGCTCCCCTTTATTTCCACTCCCCACCCGCAGAGCTTGGCTCTCCTCCCTTCCTCCCTCTCCCTCTCTCTCCCCCTCGGCTTGTCTGTATTTGGAGCTCCCGGAAGCCGCCGGCCACTCTCCCCAGGAGCGGCGTGACTGACACCGACTCCTACTCAGGGGGGAGGAGGAGGGGAGGAGGGCAGGCGGGAGGAGGGCGCGAGGGGCCGAGCAACGGATCGGCATCGCCCAGGACCAGACCGCAGGACCCCCAAACAGGTAATCCGGAGCAGCCGGGCCGGGAGGGGCCGGCGGGCAGGTGCGGGGGGGCGCTCCGAGGCCGCGCTCGGAAGTTGCGCTCAATGGGTGGGGTGAAGAGGGGCCGGGGCGGGCGGCGCGCGAGGAATAAAGACCGGGCTGGTGCCTGAGGGGCCAGGATGTCGGGGACGCGGGCGAACGCGGGGCCTGGGTGCCGGGGACCCGGGCGCGGGCGTGCGGGCGCGGGCGGGCGTGCGGGCGCGGGCGGGCGCCCCATCTGGGTCAGCGCAGCGGCGCTCCCTGCCCCCGCCGCCTGCCCCGGCGCGCGCTGGCCTGCCCAGAAGGCGGTGCGGCCGCGGAGCGGGCTTGGGGCTGGACGGATGGCCAAGGCCTTGCGGCCACGCTCCAGGCTGGTCTAACTTTGGGGCTTCTCGCCAGTTTGGCTCTGAGCCTCAGAGGGGTGCAGGGTCGTTGGGGGTAGGGCTGTCATCGGACTGAATTTGACCCTAGCCAGGAAGTGCTGGAAAGGAACGGACCTGGCTTCTCTGCAGAAACTGACTTGAGGCCATGAGTCACTTTAAAAAAATGCGAAGGCCACTGAGGCATTGAGGGACAGCTCCGAAGAGGTCACCTCACAGCTGGGTCTCTGTCTCCTTTGGGTAGAGGGTTGTTTGTGGAAGTAGCCTCGGTGTCATCACTTTGGGGACTAATAATCACATATGCAAACGGCCTTGCCTTCATTGCCATCAGAGTGGTATCCGGCAACACAGATAGGTTTGCAAGTTTCAGCGATATTTGAATTGGTGCGTTCTCTAAAATGAGTGAATATGGGTGACTACATTTAGTGTATTGAACTAGGATTAGGTCCAAACGGCCAAAGTGGAGATGAACACAGCAAAAAGGATCAAGAAGCTTTGATTATGTGGTCATGGGAATGCAGAAGTTATGAGACTTAAACCACCAAAGTTTACCAGAATTGTTTGCAGAGTACTATTTCTTTACTGCTTACATAAGACTTCTTTTTTATTTAAGGAACATAGCTTAGAATTCTTGGTAAAATATCTAAGACCCCTTAATGTAAGATTCAACTGTGGAGTGATCTTTGGTGAAATTGTTCTTATAGTTACTAGAGTCTAATTAGACTGTAAGCCTCTTGAGGGCAAGGATGGGGTTTTGGGTAGTTTTTACTGCACCAAGAAGTATTTGACTCACAGCATGCAATGAGCAGGCAATAAAAGTTTGTTAAAATGATTTACCCAATAGTTTGAGTGTGGCTGGATCGTGACTTTTTGAAGATACCACATTATTTTACAAGGAAAGACTACTCTACAATTCCCAAATGTAAAAATCCTTAATAAAATTAGAATCGAAGTACTATATAAATATTTATTAAAGTTAAAGAGAAAAAATTGAGAAATCAAGAGAGTGACTGTCAAGGTGGTCTTGGCTAGTAGGAAATAGATTTTTTGCTACTCATTGTAGAAGTGAGAAGTAATTTAACTTGTTGATACAGTAAGGTTTGGCAAACTTTTTGAGTAAAAGGCTGGATAGTAAACTTGTAGGTTTTCTTGGCTATGTGGTCTCTTTAGTAACTTCTCATCTGTGCTGTTGTAGCTTAAAAGCAGCCATAGACAATACCTAAAGGAATGGTGTGGCTGTATTTCACTTTATTCATGGACACTGAAATTTGAAGTTCGTATAATTTTCACCAGTAATGAAGTAGTCTTCTTTTTTTTCAGGCATTAAAAAATGTAAAATTCATTTTTAGCTTGGGAGAGGAGGGGGAGACACAAAAACAGGAGGGGAAAGGGGGCAGGTTTGTCCTGTTGTTAGTAGTTTGCTACTCCCCCCTACCATGTGGTAGAGTTTGGAGAGGAACCTTTTGAGAGAATTAATGGGCCAGATTCTCCGGGTGCCTAAGTCATACCCAGGCATTAAGTTAATGCCTTCAAGAGTAGCATTAACTTATTTTGAGCATTACAGCATTTTGTTTTGTGTTAAATATTTCCTAACAGACATCTTTATGCATGAGGTTTTATTTATTAACGTCTTTATTGGAGTATATTTGCTTCACAATGGTGTGTTAGTTTCTGCTTTATAACAAAATGAATCAGTTATACATATACACATGTTCCCATTTCTCTTCCCTCCTGCATCTCCCTCCCTCCCACCCTCCTTATCCCACCCCTCTAGGCGGTCACAAACCACCTAGCTGATCTCCCTGTGCTACGTGGCTACTTCCTACTAGCTATCCACTTTACGCTTGGTAGTGTATATATGTCCATGCCACTCTCTCACCTTGTCACAGCCTACCCCTCCCCGTATCCTCAAGTCCATGCTCTAGTAGGTCTGTGTCTTTATTCCTGTCTTACCCCTAGGTTCTTCATGACCTTTTTTTTCTTAGATTCCATATATATGTGTTAGCATATGGTATTTGTTTTTCTCTTTCTGACTTACTTCACTCTGTATGACAGACTCTAGGTCCATCCACCTCACCACAAATAACTCAATTTCATTTCTTTTTATGGCTGAGTAATATTCCATTGTATATATGTGCCACATCTTCTTTATCCATTCATCTGTTGATGGACACTTAGGTTGCTTCCATGTCCTGGCTATTGTAAATAGAGCTGCAGTGAACATTGTGGTATATGACTCTTTTTGAATTGTGGTTTTCTCAGGGTATATGCCCAGTAGTGGGATTGCTGGGTCGTATGGTAGTTCTATTTGTAGTTTTTTAAGGAACCTCCATACTGTTCTCCATAGTGGCTGTATCAATTTACATTCCCACCAACAGTGCAAGAGGGTTGCCTTTTCTCCACAACCTCTCCAGCATTTATTGTTTCTAGATTTTTTGATGATGGCCATTCTGACCGGTGTGAGATGGTATCTCATTGTAGTTTTGATTTGCATTTCTCTAATGATTAATGATATTGAGCATTCTTTCATGTGTTTGTTGGCAATCTGTATATCTTCTTTGGAGAAATGTCTATTTAGGTCTTCTGCCCACTTTTGCATTGGGTTTTTTGTTTTTTTGATACTGAGCTGCATGAGCTGCTTGTAAATTTTGGAGATTAATCTGTTGTCCGTTGCTTCATATGCAAATATTTTCTCCCATTCTGAGGGTTGTCTTTTTGTCTTGTTTATGGTTTCCTTGGCTGTGCAAAAGCTTTTAAGTTTCATTAGGTCCCATTTGTCTATTTTTGTTTTTATTTCCATTTCTCTAGGAGGTGGGTCAAAAAGGATCTTGCTGTGATTTATGTCATAGAGTGTTCTGCCTATGTTTTCCTCTAAGAGTTTGATAGTGTCTGGCCTTACATTTAGGTCTTTAATCCATTTTGAGTTTATTTTTGTGTATGGTGTTAGGGAATGTTCTAATTTCATACTTTTACATGTACCTGTCCAGTTTTCCCAGCACCACTTATTGAAGAGGCTGTCTTTTCTCCACTGTATATTCTTGCCTCCTTTATCAAAGATAAGGTGACCATATGTGCGTGGGTTTATCTCTGAGCTTTCTATCGTGTTCCATTGATCTATATTTCTGTTTTTGTGCCAGTACCATACTCCCTTGATTACTGTAGCTTTGTAATACAGTCTAAAGTCAGGGAGCCTGATTCCTCCAGCTCCATTTTTCATTCTCAAGATTGCTTTGGCTGTTCAGGGTCTTTTGTGTTTCCATACAAATTGTGAACTTTTTTGTTCTAGTTCTGTGAAAAATGCCAGTGGTAGTTTGACAGGGATTGCATTGAATCTGTAGATTGCTTTGGGTAGTAGAGTCATTTTCACAGTGTTGATTCTTCCAATCCAAGAACATGGTATATCTCTCCATCTATTTGTATCATCTTTAATTTCTTTCATCAGTGTCTTATAATTTTCTGCATATGGGTCTTTTGTCTCCTTATGTAGGTTTATTCCTAAATATTTTATTCTTTTTGTTGCAGTGGTAAATGGGAGTGTTTTCTTAATTTCACTTTCAGATTTTTCATCATTAGTGTATAAGAATGCCAGAGATTTCTGTGCATTAATTTTGTATCCTGCTACTTTACCAAATTCATCAATTAGCTCTAGTAGTTTTCTGGTAGCATGTTTAGGATTCTGTATGTATAGTATCATGTCATCTGTGAACAGTGACAGCTTTACTTCTTTTCCGATTTGGATACCGTTTATTTCTTTTTCTTCTCTGATTGCCGTGGCTAGAACTTCCAAAACTGTGTTGAATAAGAATGGTGACAGTGGGCAACCTTGTCTTGTTCCTGATCTTAGTGGAAATGGTTTCAGTTTTTAACCATTGAGGACGATGTTGGCTTTGGGTTTGTCATATATGGCCTTTATTATGTTGAGGAAAGTTCCCTCTATGCCTACTTTCTGGAGGGTTTTTATCATAAGTGGGTGTTGAATTTTGTCGAAAGCTTTCTCTGCATCTATTGAGATGATCATATGGTTTTTCTCCTTAAATTTGTTAATATGGTGTATCACGTTGATTGATTTGCATATATTGAAGAATCCTTGCATTCCTGGAATAAACCCCACTTGATCATGGTGTATGATCCATTTAATGTGCTGTTGGATTCTGTTTGCTAGTATTTTGTTGAGGATTTTTGCATCTATGTTCATCAGTGATATTGGCCTGTAGTTCTCTTTCTTTGTGACATCTTTGTCTGGTTTTGGTATCAGGATGATGCTAACCTTGTAGAATGAGTTTGGGAGTGTTCCCCCCTCTGCTATATTTTGGAAGAGTTTGAGAAAGATAGGTGTTAGCTCTTCTCTAAATGTTTGATAGAATTCACCTGTGAAGCCATCTGGTCCTGGACTTTTGTTTGTTGGAAGATTTTTAATCACAGTTTCAATTTCAGTGCTTGTGATTGGTCTGTTCACATTTTCTATTTCTTCCTGGTTCAGTCTCGGCAGGCTGTGTATTTCTAAGAATTTGTCCATTTCTTCCAGGTTGTCCATTTTATTGGCATAGAGTTGCTTTTAGTAATCTCTGATGATCTTTTGTATTTCTACAGTGTCAGCTGTTACTTCTCCTTTCTCATTTCTAATTCTATTGATTTGAGTCTTCTCCCATTTTTTCTTGATGAGTCTGGCTAATGGTTTATCAAATTTGTTTATCTTCTTAAAGAACCAGCTTTTAGTTTTATTGATTTTTGCTATCATTTCCTTCATTTCTTTTTCATTTATTTCTGATCTGATCTCTAGGATTTCTTTCCTTCTGCTAACTTTGGGTGTTTTTGTTCTTCTTTCTCTAATTGCTTTAGGTGCAAAGTTAGGTTGTTTACTTGAGATGTTTCCTGTTTCTCAAGGTAGGATTGTATTGCTATAAACTTCCCTCTTAGAACTGCTTTTGCTGCATCCCGTAGGTTTGGGGTCGTCGTGTCTCCATTGTCATTTGTTTCTAGGTATTTTTAAATTTCCTCTTTGATTTCTTCAGTGATCACTTCATTATTAAGTAGTGTATTGTTTAGCCTCCATGTATTTGTATTTTTTACAGATCTTTTCCTGTAATTGATATATGGTCTCATAGCGTTGTGGTCAGGAAAGATACTTGATACGATTTCAATTTTCTTAAATTTACCAAGGCTAGATTTGTGACCCAAGATATGATCTATCCTGGAGAATGTTCCATGAGCACTTGAGAAAAATGTGTATTCTGTTGTTTTTTGGATGGAATGTCCTATAAATATCAATTAAGTCCATCTTGTTTAATATATCATTTAAAGCTTGTGTTTCCTTTTTTATTTTCATTTTGGATGATCTGTCCATTGGTGAAAGTGGGGTGTTAAAGTCCCCTACTATGATTGTGTTACTGTCGATTTCCTCTTTTATGGCTGTTAGTATTTGCCTTATGTATTGAGGTGGTCCTATGTTGGGTGCATAAATATTTACAATTGTTATATCTTCTTCTTGAATTGATCCCTTGATCATTATGTAGTGTCCTTCTTTTTCTCTTGTAATAGTCTTTATTTTAAAGTCTGTTTTGTCTGATACGAGAATTGCTACTCCAGCTTTCTTCTGATTGCCATTTGCATGGAATTTCTTTTTCCATCCCCTGACTTTCAGTCTGTATGCGTCCCTAGGTCTGAAGTGGGTATCTTGTAGACAGCATATATACCAGTCTTGTTTTTGTATCCATTCAGCCAGTCTGTGTCTTTTGGTGGGAGCGTTTAATCCATTTACATTTAAGGTAATTATCGATATGTATGTTCCTATTCCCATTTTCTTAATTGTTTTGGGTTTGTTATTGTAAGTCTTTTCCTTCTCTTGTGTTTCTTGCCTAGAGAAGTTCCTTTAGCATTTGTTGTAAAGCTGGTTTGGTGGTGCTGAACTCTCTCAGCTTTTGCTTGTCTGTAAAGGTTTTAATTTCTCCATCAAATCTGAATGAGATCCTTGCTGGGTAGAGTAATCTTGGTTGTAGGTTTTTCTCCTTCATCACTTTAAATATGTCCTGCCACTCCCTTCTGGCTTGCAGAGTTTCTGCTGAAAGATCAGCTGTTAACCTTATGGGGATTCCTTTGTGTGTTATTTGTTGTTTTTCCCTTGCTGCTTTTAATTTGTTTTCTTTGTATTTAATTTTTGATAGTTTGATTAATATGTGTCTTGGTGTGTTTCTCCTTGGATTTATCCTGTATGGGACTCTCTGTGCTTTTTGGACTTGATTAACTATTTCCTTTCCCATATTAGGGAAGTTTTCAACTATAATCTCTTCAAATGTTTTCTCAGTCCCTTTCTTTATCTCTTCTTCTTCTTGGACCCATATAATTCGAATGTTGGTGCATTTAATGTTGTCCCAGAGGTCTCTGAGAGTGTCCTCAGTTCTTTTCGTTCTTTTTTCTTTATTCTGCTCTGCAGTAGTTATTTCCACTATTTTATCTTCCAGGTCACTTATCTGTTCTTCTGCCTCAGTTATTCTGCTATTTATCCCTTCTAGAGTATTTTTAATTTCATTTATTGTGTTGTTCATCATTGCTTGTTTCCTCTTTAGTTCTTCTAGGTCCTTGTTAAATGTTTCTTGCATTTTCTCTATTCTATTTCCAGATTTTGGATCATCTTTACTATCATTATTCTGAATTCTTTTTCAGGTAGACTGCCTATTTCCTCTTCATTTGTTAGGTCTGGTGGGTTTTTGCCTTGCTCCTTCATGTGCTGTGTGTTTTTCTGTCTTTTCATTTTGCTTATCTTACTGTCTTTAGCGTCTCCTTTTTGCAGGCTGCACGTTCGTGGTTCCCGTTGATTCTGGTGTCTGTCCCCAGTGGCTAAGGTTGGTTCAGTGGGTTGTGTAGCTTTCCTGGTGGAGTGGGCTAGTGCCTGTGTTCTGGTGGATGAGGCGGGTGGATATTGTCTTTCTGGTGGGCAGGTCCACGTCTGGTGGTGTGTTTTGGGGTGTCTGTGGCCTTATTATGATTTTAGGCAGCCTCTCTGCTAATGGGTGAGGTTGTGTTCCTGTCTTGCTAGTTGTTTGGCATAGGGTGTGCAGCACTGTAGCTTGCTGTCGTTGAGTGAAGCTAGGTCTTGGTGTTGAGATGGAGATCTCTGGGAGATTTTCGCCATTTGATATTATGTGGAGCTGGGAGGTCTCTTGTGGACCAGTGTCCTGAAGTTGGCTCTCCCACCTCAGTGGCACAGCCCTGATGCCTGGCTGGAGTGCCAAGAGTCTGTCCGACACACAGCTCAGATGTGTAGCACAGGGAACTCTACTCAGTACTCTGTAATGACCTACAAAGGAACAGGATAAGAATTCTCTTCAGAAACCCTGCTAGTGTTGGAGGGTCTCCTGCAGAGGTGGGGGGCAGCTCAGGCTCACCATGAGGACAAGGACACTGGCAGCACGAGGTTTTATTTTTAATTCATCAATTATGTAATATACATAAGAATAATTTGCTAAGTTTATGTAAGCTATAAACATTATATTCAGTGACCACCTGTAACCCTGTCACAACTTTAAAAACTAGGGCATAAGAACTAGATAATTGTGAAAAGGTAACCCACAGAATGCGAGAAAATATTTAAAAGTCCTATATCTGGTAAGGAACTTGTATCCAAAATATATGAAGAGTTCTTACAACTCAACAACAAAAAGATAAATAACCCAATATAAAAATGGTCAAGATATCTGAATGGCTATTTCTCCTAAGAGGATATACAAATGGCCAATAAGCATATGAAAAGATGTTCAGTATCATTATTCATCAGAGAAATGCAAATCAAAACTACAGTGAGATACCACTTCACACCCATTAGGATGGCTAGAATCAAAAAGTCAGTTAATAAGTGTTGGTGAGGATGTGAAGGAATTGGAACCCTTATACGTTGCTGGTGGGAATATCATCTGGTGCAGCTGCTTTGGAAAACAATTTGGCACTTCCTCAAAAGTTAAACAGATTTACCATATGATACAACAGTTTCACTCTAAGTATATATATCCAAGAGAAATGAAAGCATATGTCCACACAAAAACTATTCACAGATGTTTATATCGACAACACTCATAACAACCAAAAGGTAGAAACAACCCAAATGTCCATCAACTGATGAATGGATAAATATAATATGGTATATCCATTCAATGGGATATTATTTGGCCATAAAAAGAATGAAATACTGATACATGCTACAACAAGTATGTACCTTGAAGACATTATTCTAAGTTAGTCACAAAAG
The DNA here is from genome assembly GCF_937001465.1 of Orcinus orca. Taxonomy (NCBI): domain Eukaryota; kingdom Metazoa; phylum Chordata; class Mammalia; order Artiodactyla; family Delphinidae; genus Orcinus; species Orcinus orca. The sequence goes on along the minus strand of NC_064568.1, from coordinate 92,596,093 downwards.
ACCACACACTGTATGATTTTCTGTTCATATGGAAATATTCAGACCAGGGCAATGAATAGAGACAGAAAGTAGATTAGTGGTTTATTAGGGATGGGGGTTGATGTGAGGGGTGGGTGGTAATAGTTAAAGGGTATAGCGTTTCTTTTTGAGCTGACAAAATGAACTAAAATTAACTGGTGATGGTTTTGAACATCATCATATTGTACACTTCAAATGGGTGAATTGTATCATATGTGAGTTGTATCTCAATAAAGCCATTAAAGAAAATAAACAGAAGGCTAGAAAAAAAGAACTAGATTGTTACCTATACTGTTGTATCTTTCTTTATGCCCTTCTCCTATGCCATTCCTTGTGCCCCTCCCAACCCTGGATTTTGTGTTAGCCATTACCCGATTTTATTGTAAAATAGTTTTATGACATATGTAAGTATTCCTACATAATTTTGTTTACCTTTGCTTGTTTTTTTGATTTATAAAAAGGGTATATATAGCCTCACTTTTAAAAAACTCGAAATTCAGTTTTAAAGAATTATCCCTATTACTGTGTGTAACTGTGTATTATTTGTCGGCAAATATTCCGCAGTTTATTTATCCATTCTCTTACTGTTGAGCATTAGGGTTGGTTCCCATGTTTTGCTGCTTTGGAGACTCTTTTTCCATGTGTCTTGACACATGTGCAAGTTCTTCTGTGTGAATGTGAATATGCCATGTATTTTAATGACCAGAAACAAGGTTGATTCTCCTTCTGACTTATACATTAATGGTATATATCCCCAGCTTATTCATTCCCCCCAAACCACCAAGTGATTAGAACTGATATCCTGACTTCTCATCCCATTTAAATTCTAGTTGTAATATCTATTTTCTCAGAGGTGTGGAAAAATACTATTCTAAAATTTTACAACTGAATTTCACAGCAGCCTCACTTAACCCAGTCACTTACAGGCATCTTCATCTTCTTATGTCACCTGGATTTAGGATAGGACAGAGGACAACTTTATTAAATCCAAGGGATATTATTTTAAGCAAGGTACATAAGTGGTTACTAAATTTCACTAACATTTTTCTTTGTATGTGTATAGTACTGGGTGCTCTAGTGTTCCTTTTCTTTTTTTAAAAAAAAGATTTATTATTTTATTTATTTTTGGCTGCTTTGGGTCTTAATTGCGGGCAAGCGCGATCTTCACTGAAGCATGCAGGATCTTTCGTTGCAGCATGTGGGCTTTTCTCTAGTTGTGGCATGCGGGTTTTCTCTTCTCTAGTTGTGGCACGGGCTCCAGGGTGCCTGGGCTCTGTAGTTATGGTGCACGGGTTCCAGAGCGTGTGGGCTCTGTAGTTTGTGGCACACGGGCTCTCTAGTTGAGGTGCACGAGCTCAGTCGTTGTGGCACCCAGGCTTAGTTGCCCCATGGCATGTGGGATCTTAGTTCCCTGACCAGGGATCAAACCCTCATCCCCTGCATTGTAAGGAGGATTCTTTACCACTGGACCACCAGGGAAGTCCCTGGTCTAGTGTTTCTAACATGATTTAGTTGGTTATCCTGGTAAAAATAAGCCAATTGGAAATGCGGTGTTTTAGTCTTGGGCTCTTTCTAGGTCTGCCCTGATTCAGGCTATGAGCTTTTGCTGTTCATTCAGGAGATTTCTACTTGTACCTGGAAGGGGGCAAGCACCCTAAGGTCAGAACAGGCTGTTGTAAAAGAGTTTTAGCGGTTTTTTTTTTTATTGTGGTAAAATATACATAACATAAAAAGTTACCATTTTAACATATACAATTAATTCAGTGGCATTAGGTACATTCACAAAGTTGTACAACCATCAGCACCATTCATCTCCAGAACTTCTTCATCATCCCAAACTGAAACTCTGTTCCCATTAACGATAACTCCCCACTCCCCTCTTCCTCCAGCCCCTGGCAACCTCCATTCTACTATCTGTCTTTATGAATTTGCCTATTCTAGGTGCCTCATATAAGTGGAATCATGCAGTATTTGTTCTTTTGCATGAGCTTTTATATCCAGGGGAATTCCATCTTGTTTTGTTTTTCTAAAGTACACCCTTTTCCCACTTACGGAAAACATTTTCTTTTACTGAGAAATTATGTAATAATTTATATTATTTCCCTTTCATTATACAGCCCTATATAGGAAGGGACATAGGAAGCTGTCTAAAACAAGAAGAACTTTCAGTTATTACGGATGTGACCTTCATCTGCCCTACTTAATTAGACATCTAATAATCCTCGCTTCTTATTGACCACTTAGCCAAAAGGAGAAGGTGTAATAGTCCCCAATTTTTAAAATTTTGCACCTATGTGATGAATGGATGAATTAGGTAACCTTTGAGGTTCCTAATGGCTCCCAGCTTCCCAAAATTGAAAGGCCATTCTGCAATATAAAAGTCTAATCTAAAATAATTCTTGTTTTGTAAGAAGGGTATTAAAGAGCAGGAGAGTGGGAGACTGAAAACAGAAGTGTGGTGGTCTAAATGGTAGTGTTGAAGAGGAGGATGGTCCCAGAGGAGCTAGATGCTTCTGCTCACCTCTGTCCAGGGGCAGAAGGCTCAGATATCTGACATAGTGAGTAGGTTGATGGAAATGTCCATTTAATTAGTTGCTTGGCATTAGGTAGACTCAGTGCAGAAGTCTTTCCCCTGGCATCATCTTCTAGCATGAGAGAAGCAGTGGCAAGAGATTTTCGGGGGTACAGTGCAGGTTCACAAATATTTAGGCAAAATTTTTAAAGTTTGAGTATTGATCCCCCCTCTGTTTTCGTTCCTTATTTGTTTCTTAGTACTCTCATGGTGCCCTCTGACTGTTCAGAATTCCCGCTGACAACCCTCTATTCCCTCTCCTTCCGCCCTGCTTCCAATGGCCTCTTTCTTCATCAGGACTCCTCCTTCTCAGTGTCTCTTATGAATGGAAGGTGGATGATTATCTAAATAAAGTTCTTCAGTAACTGAAACTTTAAAAAAGAAGTCTGTTAATGCAAATGAGTCTCTACGTATACAGAATTAGGGGTGAGGCTCATTTTTATGCTTCTTACTTTAGGCTGAGAGTCTTCAAACTGGGTGCATTTACTATATGCAAAGACTTCCCTAAGGTCCATGCACATGAGTGTTTGAAGAAAATAAATTTACAAATCTTCATCTTTCACAAGTGCTTTTTACCTAAGACTGATCTTCTAGAGAGTGGGTTTGTAACGGAGATGCAGGTTCCCTTTCACGCCTCCTTTTCTTTTACAGATCTTGTGTTTTCTAAATCTTCGTTAAAACAAAACAAAACAAACAAAAATAACCAACTGAAAGTTCAATCTAATCAAATTGTAAACTGATGTTAAAGGGTAAATTTTAAAAGCCAATGAAATCATGATTCTTATACATATAAAAAAATTAACATTTAGAAAAAGTCTTAAAAAATGAGAGAGCCAGAAAGGTCTTACAGTCAGTTGAAAGGAGACCATTGATGGGAATGCTAAAATAAATTTTCTTAATAGATGTAAACAAGCTTCCACCACAGTGGGAGAGGGAAGTCCAATGAAGTTCCACAGGATAAATTTTATTTGCATGCCTATAGACAGTTATTACTTGCTTTACTATCAGTTTTCTATAAGTTAACTTTTTAAAAGTTAATTAATTTTTGGCTGTGTCAGGTCTTAGTTGCAGCATGCAGGATCTTTCATTGTGGCATGTGGGCTTCTCTCTAGCTGTGGCACACGGGCTGCAGAGTACATGGGCTCTGTAATTGTGGCATATGGGCTCACTAGTTGTGGCATGCAGGCTCAGTAGTTGCGGCACGCAGGCTTAGTTGCCCCACGGCATATGGGATCTTAGTTCCCTCACCAGGGATCGAATCCACATCCCCTGCATTGGAAGGCAGATTCCCAACCACTGGACCACCAGGGAAGTCCTTACAAGTTAACTTTTATCTCTACAGAGTTGTAAAACAGCCTAGTGGTGGACAACAAATGGCTGAAATAACTCAGATGGATGAGTAGTTAGCATACTCACTAAATTTCAGTCTTCCCCAATTTTTTCTTACACTGGTGATTTAAATGATTTTGATATTTCATCACCATGTGATGTTTAGAATATAACTCAGGGAGTTCAAAAAATTGAATGATATTTCTATGACAAAATTTCATCCATTTGCATCTCAGTGCCAGCATTTACATTGATAAAAACAAAAATTGAGAATCGATGTTCAAGCTTGACTCATTCTAGCAATAAGTATACTCATCCACATATGCATGAGATAACTGAAAAATAAAAGAGCTCCAAAAAGAGAGGTTTCCAATTTTAAAAAAATGCTTTTTATCGACATTTATTAAATATTTGTCAACATTTGTAATATTTGTGTTGTTTTGATAAGTTCATTCTAATAAGAGTTACAGTGGTAACAATTAGAAGAGCACTCTTTTTACCATTGAATTTAAATAAATAAATATATATATATGCTTTTGATGCAGAAAAGTATGATAGGGTAATGAATAAAAGACATTAAAGCATAAACTATGTAAAACTAGGATAAACTCTTATAAGGCAAAAAGAATGGAAATGTAAATTAAAGGAGAAATACAATCATGCAAAAATTTTTGACTGTCAGAGAGCAGCCTGTTTATGTATTCTTTTAAAATGAATGATGATGAATTTCAATGGATGTATTTCAGCAAGTGATAAAATAGGTTTACTTTTACATGTCAACATTTACAGAGTACTGGAAATTACATTCTTCACAATAATAAACATTTTGGTGAAAGTTTTTACATGTCAACCTAAAAATGTGCAAGAGGGATTTACAGATTTCTTTTAGGTTATATACAAGTAAGAATTTGAAAATCCCTTTGAGGCTCATCCTGCCTCTATTTTCTGACCAAAAATAAGAGTCTGATGTGACAAACCATTTCTGCAAGTTTAGTATTGATAAATGAACCAATTCATTGATTGATACAGTGAATCCTTGTTCTACTAGATTTAGAGAAGACATCTAAGAACTAAAGTTCGGGGCTTCCCTAGTGCCGGAGTGGTTAAGAATCCGCCTGCCAATGCAGGGGACACCGGTTCAAGCCCTGGTCCAGGAAAATCCCACATGCTGTGGACCAGCTAAGCCCGTGCGCTACAACTACTGAGCCTATGCTCTAGAGCCTGTGAGCCACAACTACTGAGCCTGTGTGCCACAACTACTGAAGCCCATGCACCTAGAGCCCATGCTCCACAACAAGAGAAGTCACTGCGGTATGCCCCCGCACTGCAAGGAAGAGTGGCCCCTGCTCGCCACAACTAGAGAAAGCCCGCGCGCAGCAACGAAGACCCAACGCAGCCAAAAATAAATAAATAAATTTATTTTTTTAAAAAAGAGAAAAGAACTGAAGTTCTTAATACTTGTGACAGCTCTCCAAAGAGAATGATAGCCCATCACATTTTATTTATTTCTTTTTAGGCAGTTATATCTTTACTCATCTTTCTTGTTCTTCCCTTGGAGGCAACTCACTGTAATACATTACGTGTTTATGTGTATAATAATCAGACAGATAGCACTCTTTGGATCTGTAAATGTATAGTTTTCACCAAGTTTGGGAAGTTTTTGGCCATTTTTTCTTCAAGTACGTTTCCTACCTCAGTCTCTTTGTCCTCTCCTGGAATTCCAGTGACATTAATATTAAACCTTTTAATGTTGTCCCACAGGCTTTTTAGGCTCTGTTCACTTTTTCCTTCAACCTTTTTTCTCTCTGTTCTTTAGACTGGATAATATCTATATCAACTTTATTGATATTTTCCTTTGTCATCTCTGTTCTGCTATTGAGCCCATCCCATGCATTTTTTTACCGTTTATTGTATTTTTCAGTTCTAAAACGTTCACTTGTTTCTCTTTTATAGGTTCTGTGTCTCTGCTGAGAACTTCTATCTTTCCATTCATTTCAAGAATGGTTACCATTATTTCCTGGAGCGTAGTTAAAACAGCTCCTATAAATCTATCGGATAATTCCAACACCTGTGTCATCTTGGGGTTGGCATGTGTTAATTGTCTTTTCCTTTGAGGATTGATCACATTTCCTTGGTCTCTTGCATGTTAGATATTTTTTTATTGAATCCTGGACATTTTGAGTATTATGCTGTGAGAATCAGGTCCTTTCGAAATGCGCAGTTTTTTGTTTTACCAGGCAGTCAACCCAGTTCTGTCTTGCATTCTGTGGGCAGTGGTTCCAACATCATTTCATTTTTCAAAGCCTTTGTTCTGCTGCCTTGGATCCCATGGAAGCACTGTTTAGGGGTTAGCATGGGACTTGAGCAGTGGGACTTGAGCAGAACTTACGTTGTAGTTCAGTTCTCAAAGCCTTTGAATCTGTCCCACACATGCACAGCTCAGGGGCGAGACTGGGGTTTGCACTGGTTCATGCACAGCATCAAGGGACCCCCTTCTTTAGCTCTCTCCTCTCTGGGATTCTTCCCACACTCTCCTGCCCCTGTGAGCCTTTTTTTCCTGGTCTTCTGGCCAGAAAGACTGGGTTTCTTTTGAGGTTTTAGCTGCTCACGCTGCTGCAGTACGGTTTCCCCAAGACGGGGGCCATTCTCAGAGCAAAGCACTGAGAGAAAAGTAAGAGGGAAAAATGACAGGGTTCTGCCTACACTCTTTGGATCACAAAGGTTCCTTTTCCCTGCTCCTCTGGCAATAAGACCAGGTTTTTCTTGGAGAAATTTTAGCTGTCTGTGCTGCTGCTTGCTCGTCTACCATGCAGTTCTGTGACTGCAGCCACTCTTGGAAAAGAAAAATGGAAACAACAAAAACAAGAAAACAAACAACCCAGACTTCCCTTCACATTCTTCCACTTATAGGGACCCCCTTTCTAAGTCTTCTGGCTGAGAAGAAGAGGGTTCTCGTGGAGTTTGTGGCTTGCACCCCCTGTGCAGTTCCAACCTCAAGTCAAATCTGAAGAGAAAAGAGGAGAAAGCCCAGAAATGCACTCCCACATGGGTTCCTTTTTCAAGTTTTGATTGCCCTCCTCAATCCTCCTGCTGTTGTTCATTCTTCAGAGCCAGGAGTTTCTTCTTGCATTTTGAACACAGTTTAGAGATAGGGGGTAGTAAGCTTACTACTTCTGGACTGGCACTGGTAGCCCCTCCTCCTTCCTTATTCCCTTTTGCCTCTGTTTTCCCTGCACCCCACCATTCTTTCCTTTCTTCTTTGCCTTTTTTCTCTCTTTCCTCTTTACTTTGGGCTCCCAGGTCCAAAGAGCAAAAAGGAAGAACTTCGGGCTTCCCTGGTGGCGCAGTGGTTGAGAGTCCGCCTGCTGATGCAGGGGACACAGGTTCGTGCCCCTGTCCGGGAGGATCCCACATGCCACGGAGCGGCTGGGCCCGTGAGCCATGGCCGCTGAGCCTGTGCGTCCGGAGCCTGTGCTCCACAACGGGAGAGGCCAACAACAGTGAGAGGCCCGCGTACCGCAAAAAAAATAAAATAAAAGAAGAACTTCTAGTCTTTTGGTGGTCCACAGGTCTAGTTGAAAACTCTGATTTTGTCACAAATAATAAATCAAAGTCAAGTATGGAAGTAGACCCAGGAGGCTGGAGACACATGAAATAGCAAAAAAAAAAAAAAAAAGTGTTGAAGGAGCACTCTTGGGCCAAATTCATCACCTGGCTATTTGAAATCAAATGATCCCACTTGCATTTGTTGAAAATATCCAGGTATAAAATGGGCCCAGCACTTAAGAACTGATCCTCAGAGTTACTGGATCTGTTATTCAGTTGTATGTAAATCCTACAGTGAATGCTAGAATTTTGAGTTTAGAAGGAATTTCAGCAAACCTAGTACCTTCATTATTCCAGAGAGACATGGCATTCTTAATGCAGAAATGCCAGTTTAATAAAGTAAAACATTTCTAGTCATGTTATGAGAAACAACTGACTATATGAAATGATATCCCCTTTTATGCTTTCAGTCAATAGTGTTTCTGCAGTTTATTTGCTCTATGGCATGCTCTTAGAAGTATAATGTTTGAGATGTTACCATCATTGTGTTTGGGGGACAGGAGAGGTGGTAACACATGCAGTAACAGTTCACCGGTTGAGCACTCACTGGGTACAGATCACAGTGATAAATGCTGTGGAGCTTTCAGAGATAAATTATAAGAATGATACCTGGGCATCACTTTGTAATTCACAAAGTTCACTTTATCACCTCCTTTAATCTTCCCAAGCATCCTGAGGAAGGTGTTATTATTATTAGGTAGAGCTTCAGGTCCCTACTTGAAGCTGCCAGCTATCATCTCATATCACTGTCTGCATTTCAAACTCAGATGTCGAGAACTGAGCTCCCATCTTCATTAGCTGCCTTCACTCCCTATCTCCATTTTTATTGGTACCACCCTATCCCGAAGCAAGACATCTAAGACATCCTACCTTCTCCCTTTCCCTCTCAACCTCATTTAATCCATTTAATCCTTTCTCAGATCTTGCCTAGTCTATACCTCAGATCTTCTTCAATCCACTGTCACTTGCACGGGTGAATTCCCAAGTCTCTTCCCAGCTTTATCTACCACTCGTTCTAACTCCTCATCAATCCCTTGTTCCTTGTGCTTTCTTAGGTAGCTCCTGGCACATAGTGAGTGCTCAATAAGTACTTTCTGGCTGTGATGCCTCCATATGGTTGCATATGCTGGGCGTGGGCTCAGGAATGCCTTCCTTACCTTTCTTCTGAACACCACCTCCTCATCCTTTGAGATTTCGTTTAGCCTCCCTACTTCCCAGGGCTCAGTGAGTACCCACCCTTCTCGACCCCCTGCACACATTCCCACGCGCACCTGTAACATTCCTGTGCAACTCTATTGTACTGTTTCCCAAAGCATGGGTCCTTGTACTCTGAAGTGTGCTGCTTAAAAATGTGTATTCCAGAACCACTGAATTAGTATTGCTGGGAGTGGAGCCCAGGAATCTGCATTTAGGAAGCTCCATTTCTCCCCAGTGATTCTGATGCACAGAAGAGAGAGGAGCAGTGAGAACTGTGCTCTATTCTGTCACCTATCTTGGCCTGTACAACTGGTTCCGGGAGCGAGGGTTGCGGCCATTCAGAGCAACCTCTGGTTAAGTTTAATTACCACCTATGACTTTGTTGGGAGGTAAAACTGGCAAAGTCCCTCAGACTTAACCGATTTTCAACCGTATCTTTATAAAGAGGAACAGTACCTATTTTTGTTTTTCATAGCTTATAAAGGTACAATTTTGCGTACCATAAAATTGGCCCATTTTAAGTGCACAATTCAATAATTATTAGTACATAATGCAACTGCCACCACAATCCTATTTTAGATCATTTCCATCTCTTCAAATAGAAATTTTGTGCCCATTTGCAGTAACTCTCCATGCTTCTTCCCAGCCCTAGGCAACCACTAATCTACTTTCTGTCTCTATGCTTTTTCTAGAGAGTCATTTAAAGGGAATCATAGGATACATGGTCTTCTGGTCTGGTTCTTTCACTTAGCATAGTGTTCTTGAGGTTCGTCCATGTGGCAGCATGTGTCTGTGCCTCATTCCTTTTTATTGATGAATAATAGTCCACTGTATGGACAGAGAGCACATTTTGTTCATTCATTCATCAGTTGATGGACATTTGGGTTGTTTCCATTGTGTGTGTGTGTGTGTGTGTGTGTGTGTGTGTGTGTGTGTGGCTATTGTGACTGATGCTGCCATGAACATTTGTGTACAAGTCTTTGTGTGTGTGGAAATATGCTTTTATTCCTATTGAGTAGGTAACTACAAGTGGAATGGCTGGACAGCATGGTAAATATGTGGTTAACTTTTTAAGAAACTTCCAACCTTTTTCCACAGCAGTTGCACCATTTTACATTCCCACCAGCAATGTAGAAAGGTTACAGTTTCTTTACATCCTTACCAGCACTTGTTATTATCTGTATTTTTGGCTGCAGCCATTCTGGTGGGTATCTTCCCTTCACCTAGGGAATGTATAACCTGGTGGTTACAGATAGAACAGATAACCTAGCAGGCGTCTCATCGTGGTTTTGATTTGCATTTCCCTGATGACTTGATGTTGAGCATCTTTACAGGCAGTGTTGGCTATTTGCATATGTTCTTTGGAAAAATATCTATTCAAATATTTAACCCATTTTTAAATTGGAATACTTTTCTTCTTGTTGAGTTTTAAGTGTTCTTTACATATTCTAGATACAAGGTGAGCAATACTTCTACTTTATGGAGGGACAAAAGGTCCATGGAAACCCTACTCAGGCTGTGGTAGCCTGGCCAGCAGGGACTCCATGGTTCTTCTTTTTCCAGTGCCAGGATGTGGCCCTTGAGGAACTCCTGGAAGCATCTCTTTGACCTCTGCCTCCTCCACAGCCTAAGTAAGAGCAAAAGGGCAGTGTGGGAGCACAGGAATAGAAAGAGTCTGTAATAGCATATAGGAGTGTAGAAAGGTGGTCGGAAGGGGGAAGGGATGGAGCTCCTTTTCAGTAAAGGGGTCTTACCTCACATTTAGCTAAGGGAGTTCCCACTTCATGATGGGAATGTGACAGGGGTCTGTCCAGGTCCCAGTCAGCATTCAGAGTCTATGATTTTATGTCTTTGCCCTTACCCAGCCTCACCACCCCAAGTCAGGGCACAGCACCAGCCTTCAAGATATACTTAGATGTTCCCTGTGGTCTCAGATTCCACTGGACTCTCTTCTGCTGAAATAGCCCAGTCCGCTGTGTCCTGGTATCCTATAGGGCTGGCTGTCCCCAACAGCCAAACTGTCTGCTCCTCAAGGAAATCATGGTCCTTGAGAATAGAGTCTGTGTCTCATCCACTTGTGTAGCTCCAGCAACCAGCACAGAACATGGCTCAAAACATATTTGCATACAATTGTCTTAAGTCATTGAATGAAGAAGAAGGAATGAGTTCATGTATTGGAAGTGAGAAAACTGATACTCAGGTTAAGTGATCTGCCCAGAGTCACACGGTTGTCAGTTAAGGGATTGGGTCTCAAATTAAGATTCTCTGATGCCAAAAATGCTTTTTCCACCACATCAAGCTATGAGTCCCAGCCTCTTATCTTCAGAGATTGTAACTTAGAGGAGAAATATTTATACTACAAGACTGACCAGGGATGGTTCTGAGGAGTGACGCCACCAGCATGGAGAGGGCAGATGGGATGAGGAGGTAATTTCTGTATGTGGTTTGTTTATGTTACCCTTCTGTACTCTACTCTTGATTTGATGGGCATGACAGGAAGTAAATACCTCAAGGGAGGTTATCTCTGATTTGTGAGACAAGGGATGACCTCTTGGAGGGTTGGGATTCGGCGAATGGGTACAGCAGTGTCTAGAAGGGCCCTGGAAGAAGTGGAAATGGCAGAACTGTGGCAGAGAAGAGGGATTGGGGGCCTTCCATTTGGGAAGGGGTGAGTGGTCTCTGTGACGGGCTCTTAGGAACCTGGTGGGGTGTAGAGCTGGGGTGAGGGCCTTTGAAAATCAAGATGAAGTTTGCTTTTTTCTCCGCAGTGGAACATAGAGGCTTTATAGGAATCAGTTGTCTAATCAGGATCTCATATACATTTTCTCCAGCTCTGTGAAAAATTGAAAGTGTTCTTTTACTTGTATAACTCTCTGCTCTCTCCTATTCTGATTACACTGTTTCAAAGCTCAGAGACTCTTGAAACTTCTTTGCAGTAAAAAGAAAATGGTGGCTTTTTTTGCTGTTTGTGAGAAGCGGGCACCAGAAATTCCTATAGGAAACTAAGGGAAAGATATGAAGGCGGGTACCTTGGCGATGTGAATGTGTCTCTTAGTGAAATAACTCCCTGGCTTGACTGAGCAGGACCTGCTTCCAGCCCCCTCCCACTACAGCTGGGCAGAATATGTATTTTAATCACTTTTGATTTTCTAGATTGTGAGCATTTGCTTAGCAGATAGTGAGGACTAACTTAATGAATAAAACAGGCATATTCAATGAGCCAGTCAATGAACGAATGAGTAAATACCATGGTTTGTTTCTTCTATACTGTATAATATTACCCTAATTAGTAATAGTGACTCACAGGATCACTCCCCCCAGTGATTGGTAGTTTCCAGAGAAAAGAAAGAAGATAATTGATATAGTCTCAATAAAGACAAATAACAAACTAGGAAAGTCTGATATGATGATAGTTTAACAAATATTTATTTTGAATGTGGGTGGACTTATAGAGAAAGTCGTCCATTGTGATTATATTGTGCAGAGAGCTCACATATAAGCCAGCTGCCCTGCCTTACCATGAGACATTCTTCAATTTCCTGTCCTTCAGGTCTATTTTCTATGTAATCTTAGGCTTGTGAATTTTGGAATCGCTTGGATCTGGGTTTCCCTTACAGAACCAGGGGAGAAACTCACCACAATTATTTCTGCACCTTTGGCCTAGTGAGAACTTGAAACCAGCAACCTGGAAGACTTAGCTCTTTTATTAACCTGAAAATGTTACCAAAGGAGCATTTACTAGTTTTATGAATTTGCCATGGGAAATTTACAAAACTCTTTGGACAATGTGGAGTTTTAAAAATTTTAAAATCCTAAAGAAAAAGGAGCTATGGAAAGCCCAAATGTTCACATTAGGGGGAGCAAGGGTGCTCTTTCAAATCACAGGAGGAAGCCACTGAGGGTTTCAGTGGGAATAACTAATCTAGTATCTCGTTTTATTTATTTTATTTTTAAATTTTTAAAAAAATTTATTTGTTTTTATTTTTGGCTGTGTTGGGTCTTCGTTGCTGCGCACAGGCTTTCTCTAGTTGCAGTGAGCGGGGGCTACTCTTCGTTTGTGGTGCGTGGGCTTCTCATTGTCCTGGCTTCTCTTGTTGCAGAGCACGGGCTGTAGAGCGCAGTCTCAGTAGTTGTGGCTCACGGGCTTAGTTGCTCCGCGGCATGTGGGATCTTCCTGGGCCAGGGCTTGAACCTGCGTCCCCTGCATTGGCAGGCGGATTCTTAACCACTGCGCCATCACGGAAGCCCTAGTATCTCCTTTTAAATGGAAATTTCTCCTACGAAAATCTGGCTTTCCGCCTGATCTAGGATTATGTCGGTGAGTGGGCAGGTGAGGGAAAGGCAGTGAGTGGTAGCCAATTAATTAGTCAATCAAAAAATATTTATAGAATTCTCCATGTGTGCAGCAGCATGCAGACTCAATGGGAGATACAAAGAAAGTAAGATACAGCCTCAGCCCATGAAAAGCTAGGACAGGTCTTCTTGGGAGGCAAGGTGTGCATGTGCTAGCAGAAAAGATGGCACAAGGCAGTATTTTAATTGGGCAGTCTGTCTTGTAGATACCAAGTGTGTAATACAAATAGGCTGTTATTCTGGGCTTATCACCATTTACTCTGTGCCGTGGTGTGCCAACTGTTCAAAAGCAGCTACGAAAGCTGCTTTTATAACTGGTTAGACTGAGGAGTTAGGGCCTTAGCAGACCCCTTATCCCTGAGCATAAGATGGTTTGGTTGAGAAAGTATGAAGGATGAAGGAGTGTTTTTTTCCAAAAATGGCTCCACAGAGATTATGCTTGTGTCCTTCTCAGAGAACTATTTAAAAGCAAAAGAGTCATTATAAAAATGTTCGGGGTGGGGGGGAACTTTGTGACTACAAAATTACTAATTACCTAGCAAAATTTTTATTTTATAGTAACCATTACACACGGACTTGAGAAAACTCTTTTCGAAATGTTGGAGGAATAAGTACATGGAAGAGGAAAGTGAAATGTTGAAAAAAATAATAATAAGCGTGTACTGACCTGAAGTTTTCAGCTAGTCATTTCCATTGGCCAGACCTAGATGATTGCTTAACATTTCAAGTACACAAAAACTTGATGTAGTGGTATGTAGACCTAACTATTCCCATAGGAGCAATGCAAGATGGGATATCTTCATGACAGTAGCTAACATGTTTGTCACTGACCACGTGCCAGATTTTTTATGTTTTTACATGCATATTTATAGCAATCCTATGTATAGGTAGTACAAAGCAAAACAAAATCAAGCTCTTTTCCCAAAGCCCCCTAGCTAGTAATTCCAAAGCCAGGGCCTCTCTATACTACCCCAGTTAAATATAAGCAAAGCAATTGAGACCTTATAAAAAAGGTTTGAAAGTGTGGGGAACTCTCCCTTTCTGAAAACTGCTGTGAAAAAGGATAGAAATACTGTTTCTCTTCAGGCTTTAAGTGTAGTCATTGGACATTGGACATAAAATTGGACAACGTTAGGGACTAAATATCTGTAATTTAACAATGGGTTTTATAAGATGACCAGTGAAGCCAAAAAAAAAAATTTTTTTTAAACAATGACAGCTACCTTTTTTCCTAGGAAATTGTTTCTAGAACACCTTATTATTACAAGATAGTATATGAGAAAATACTGATTGGCTATATTCTTATTGAAGTGTATGAAGTTTTTGTAAATGTATGCAGTTGATGTGAGAGAAGTTTGAATTCTAAATATTCAGAATGCTAACTTCTTTATTTGAAAGAAACAAACTTGTTTTATAAACTCACCCACAGACAAACAATATGCAATTGCCCGTTCTCCAATCTTTTCTACACGCTTGAAAATCACTTATAAGAAAATATTTGATCAAAAACAAAACATATTACCATGAAAGTTCAGAACATTGGGGATAAAGAGAAGATCCTCCAGAGAGGAAAACACAGGTTACATCTAAAGGCTGAAGAATCAGAATGGCTTTGAACTTCTCAACAGTTGCCTAGGAAGCTAGAAGAAAATGGAGTGAAGCCTTTTAAATTCTGAGGAAAATATCCAGCCTAGAATTCTACACTCAGCCAAACCAGCAGTCAAAATATAGAGATTTTCAGACTTGTAAGGTCTCAAAAAAATTGACCTTTCATGTACCTTTTTTCAGAGGACAATACTCTTCCCGGTTAAAGTGCCCCAAGAAAGAGGATGATAGAGAATCCAAGAAACAGGTGATCCCACACAGGAGGGAGGGCAGGTAGAGGCAGAGCCCAGGTGACAGGTGTGCAGCAGGCCTGCAGAGCAGTCTTGCAGTTGGAGTGATTCTCCAGGAGAGATGCCTCTGAGAAGAAAAAGCTAAGAGAATTCCAAATGTGTTTGGC
Source organism: Orcinus orca (assembly GCF_937001465.1). NCBI lineage: Eukaryota > Metazoa > Chordata > Mammalia > Artiodactyla > Delphinidae > Orcinus > Orcinus orca. The sequence continues at coordinate 92,581,016 of NC_064568.1, read as the reverse complement.
CCTTTGGAAAGGAGACTTATAGAACTGGGGGAAGAACTTGGAGATGAGTAATTATTTAAGTACAAAGAAAACTGAGAAGCTGAACGACACGGCTCTAGGAAAACAGGTTGTGCAAAACATGGAAGACAATCGTAGCACACCTCATGACTCAGCTGTGAATAATCGTAATTATGTTAACACTGATGATCGGTCACACAAAAATTGTGATATAACGCTATTGGGAGGGGGGACAAGAGGAAATGTGCATTAATGTGCTGCTGGCGATTGGGCAATAGAAAAGTATACCCTCATGTTTTTGGTGGGAGCTCAATGGATAATGCCTAAAACTGAAGAAAATAAACAAGACAGAGATAGAACCATGCTATTCAGAGATAAGGAGGTAATTACTAAAAGAAACAGCAGAAATAATTGAACATGGTTGACGCTCAAGACAGAGAATGAAAGGAGGCAGTCGGGACTGTTGTGTTTTTGTGATAAGCCTTGTAGAACTACTGACTCTGTAAATTCTGTGCATTGTTTGATTTTAAAAAAAACTTAAAAAATGAAAGGGGGAAATTCAAATAAGAAAAAAATGACAAGGATGAGTTACACTTCCCATTAGAAAGAAACTCAAAATACTCAAAAATTAATACAAAACAAGGAATTAAGATTAATCTCAAGTATAATTTCCTAAAACATTAAAAAGAGAAAGTCATGAAATTCTACGTTCCTCTCCCTTTTTCTTTCCACCCATCCTCACACTCTGGTCAAATGTTTGTTTATACTCGATTAGCTGTAGATTATAGGGGAACCTCAGCTTGGGGTTGCCTTCTACTTGAATAGGACGACGAGGAAATCTGGAGGCCAAGTTTGAGCTGCATCATCTAACCCAGTCTCTTGATTCTCTAGCTGTGTATCTGGCTTCTCTTTGCTTCTCCTCAGATTCTTAGAATTTCTTCCATCCAGCCATCCTGCCATATCCCCCTCCTCTGTTGGCTTCCTGATCCAAGCTCATCTGTCTGTCCACCTGGCCCTGACTCATTCCTTAGCCTGACCTTGCCACCTACATTTGCTTTGACTGCCCTATCCATTTCCTCAGCCTAATTCTTAATTCCTGGCTCCCACCTCCTCATCCAAACTTGGCTAAATCCACTTTGGAAAACCAAGGCGAATGGAACTGCCTGGGAAGAATTTGGAGAATCCACAGCTCTGTCCTTTCTTCATTCTTGAGAGCCTGGCTGGCAGCTGAGGGCACATGTGGGGGGAAGTGTGTGTGTGTGTGTGTGTGTTGGGAGAAGAGGGCACAGCTGTCTTGGACTGTGTCATTTTCCCTGGGAATGCTAATGTGTATTTTTGATATCCTGGTATAGTCTTTCTTTTATTTGTTCTTCCGTGTCTCTTAGAAACTGTTCTAAAATTTAAAACCCAGAGGCATCTTTCCAACTTGCATGAGCTGTATTTTGACCTCTTAAGAGGCTGTTGCCAGACGTTAGCTCCTGGTGATTTCACATGAAGTGACATCTGATTCGCTTTTAGACGCATTCCACACCAATCTGCCCAGCCCTGCAGTTTATGGGCTCACTCCTGCTGTCTTTCAACATATGGAGCACTATTAGATAGTGTGAGTTTGAGTCTTGTCAGGGAGGCTGATTAAGCCACAGTCAGGGACAGCAGTCCTATGTGTGAAATGTACCAGGCCTTGCTGAACGGCTCTGGGAGTGGCTGGAGGTGGTTGGTGCTTCTCTGTTGGGGGACAGGGAGCTTGCTAACAAAGCAAACACATTTTTTTCTATCACGGGCTGGGTCTATGGTGGTAACATTTGGCACGTTGAGTAACAGGGAACATAGATAACTGTGAACAGATGGGCAACTATTAAAAGATTTGAGGGGCTTTTATCATTTCTCAATTGGCCTTCACCTACCTACAGGATACCCAGTTCCCGTGTAAGATTACGTAAAGAATTCAATTAAATTTCTTCTTCCTTTTTTTTTTTTTCAATTGCGATGGAAGCAAAAGCTCTGACGTTAAGAGGAAGAGAATAGATGAGAAACTTCTAATTTTGAATCCCCTTGGGATTAGATGCTGATTTCAGCTGCGCAGAGAACACTGCCCCATATTTTGAAAGAATAGCTGCTGGCAGTTTCAGAGGAGATGACTTTCCAAAATAGACAGTGAACTCCCCCATCCGTATCTGGTGACCATCTGACGTTTGGACACAGAAGTACAGAGCCGTCCACATGTCTTGATATGTGTAACCTTGCTTTTAAAAATGGCAATGGCAAGTCATTATTATGCTTAAGCTCAAAACTAGTGGAATACAAAATACAGAAGAGAAATGCATTACCTTGTTCCCAGCAGCAACAGAAAATATTTACACATCTTAGAGCAATAACATTTCTCCATACTCTGGGGCAGTGTTGTCTCTGGTGCAGGAGCATGCGAGTCCTCTTTGGCTCAGAATGATACCAGGAAAGTTCATAAGAGTGAGAAGGACTCCGGACACTGATTAAGATGAGGCATGTTTCCCTCTCTCTGGAGCAGCAGCCTGATTTGGCCCAAACCAGTCATAGGTTGGTATGGTCAGAGTTATGGTACCTGTACACTGGATCTCATGAACCTGGCCAAATTCGATTGGGTTCCATTCCTCAGAGGTGGCCTTAATAACATTACAATCGAGGGCCAATAATTTTAAAGTACTTGTCCTCAAGCTACTCAGTGTAGCTATCTATAATAAAATCTGTTTGGAAGCAGGAAGGACAGATATCCAGCCCCACTTTTATTCTCAGTCCCTTAGCTTCAAAACCCATTTATCCCAGCCAAGAGTGCTGGGTAAATGAAGATCCCTGTGTCCAAAAACAACCCCACCTAAGACTAAATTTTTTCTAGAAATAACTAGCAACAAAGGGAAATAACCATTTTTATTATTTTAAATTAAAACTTCCACCATTCAGAAGAATTGTAATTTAAAATAATTCATCAACAAAAATGCTGGAACAAATTATAATAAGTAGAAGACAGCTCTTGGAGGGGCTGGTCTCTGTTGCCTGCTAAATGATGCAGTTTGATAAACTCATACTTCTGTGCTAGGCTCTTTGGTATAAGGTAATTGAGTAAACAAGAATTATCAGTGGGTTTAGTGTCCCCTGGAGAATGATACTTTAACAGAAAGAATTATTGGAAATAGTTAAAATATTCTGTCACCATTCAGCAGAAACGTTGGTAATGTATGTTCAGAGGCTTTTAAGTAAATACTATGTATAAATTGTATCATAGAACAAAGAAGCATCCAAGGAGACGCTTGATCATGGTGTAAAGAGAATGAATATTTGTGTATTGCAATATGAGGCTTGTAGACATCACTGAAGTGAATAGAAAATAAGCTCAGTATAATTTGTTATTTTTTTTCTGCCCCAAGTTTTATGGGTTTTTGTTTTGCATTTCACCTATTTTCCTGACATGTAGAAGTGCTCTCTAGGTAATTAAAGCCGTAGCCATTCCGAATAATTTCTGTTTTCCTTCCTGCTGATGGTAAGTTTAATGGTGTCAGCTTGCTAATCCTTCCTGATGCTCACATGGCCTCCATTTGTGCCGGTGTTTTCCTAGGATGGCAGAGATGCAGGGGCTTATGGAAAGACTGGAGCAGGCCGTCGGTCGACTGGAGTCGCTGTCTGCAGGGTTACACCGGCCTCCTGGGGACTGTGGGGAAATTAACGGTGTCAGCGGAGGTAGGGCCACAAACTGTTGTCATTACTGATCTCTATGTGGGTCAATTAATTTTGTCCCCATCATATAGTTCTCATGAAATATTTCTATCAACTTTAACTCCCCTACTCCTTCCTTTATATGTGACCGTGACATTAACCAGATGCAAGCGATCCCTGAAAAAGAGAAAGAGAAAAAGAAAAAAGTCTCAACCCACAAGCCACAAAAATTTCCTGTATCTGTGCATGTTAAGAGCATAATCCATGAGCCAAATGTCATTATTCTTTCGTTTTAATGTTTATGCTGCTCTTCCACACTCAGTGACTAAATATATTATCTAAGTAATTATCAAAAAGAAACTAATGTTCCTTATTAGAATGTAAATTGGAAGGAATTATTATTCTGCACATTTTAATTTTAAAGAGAACAAGTCATTAAATTTAAGAACTGCAGTTTTAAAGGAAGAGAGTCTGATGTGAAGCCAAATATTACTTCGATGTAACATGACCACATCACATTGTTTTACTTTTGCTTATTCCTTACCAAACACGTTTTTTAAATTATATGCTAATACCACAATTTTTAAAAAAGATTTTAAAAATTATGTGATCAAACTTATAAAAAGTTAACTACTTCTTTAAAAAAAATACCACGCACGGCCAGCTCTCTACGTTATCTACAGTCATTTTTCCAACTTCTTCTTCTCTAAGGTTGCAGATTTAGCAAATAAAAATACAGGATATCCAGTTAAATTTGCATTTCAGATAAACTACATTCCTTTTTTTCTTTTTGATTAGAAGTGTGTTCCGAATACTGCGTGGGATATACTGCATGATACACACTTATTCAGAAATTTATTCACAATTTATTTGAAATTTAAATTTAACCGGGCGATCTGTATTTAATTTGTCAACTCTATTCTTGTCTCACACACATTTCCTCCTTATCTGACCCATTTTGAATTTTGTCAGGCTTTTGGGGCTTGAGAAAAGCCTTGGGGAAGAGGGGGCTTCAAAAAAAGCTTTCACCAGGCAAGAGCCACATTGGTGCTTCTAGAATTTCAGGCGTATTTGGAGCTGTGCCTTGTATTACGTGCCCTGGGACAAAAATTACTGTGTGAGCACAAATGCACAGGCTGGTTTTTTTTCCTCCCCCCACTCCGAACATAATGCTTTGAATGAATTGAAAGGGGGTGTTGTTTAAAGGAAAGCTGCCAGGGGCCTGTAAATTTTTTCCGCATCAAATGAGACATATCTATGATTTCATTTTAAGCCTCTTTTTGTTAACTATGGAGTTGGTATATGAGATTCAGTAGACTTTATTTGTAAGAAAATATTTTCATGTTCTCTTTAGTAACTTTGTTTCCTTATGCCTTTGGCATCAGGTGATCAAAAGACATTTCTCTGAGATTGCTGCCCACAAATATAAAGCCTGTGAATACATAGTTAAAATCCAACTCCCAGGAGACTGTGTAGTGTTGCTGAGTAAAAGGAAAAAAAAAAAACTCCAATAATCTGAACCTCACTTACACAAAGAGGTAAAGACACTTTGTACTTTCTTCAAAAAAAAAAGAAAAAAAGAAAATTAATAAGCTAAGCTAAATTGGAAGGCATATTAGTTAAGTATTTAAACTAATTAAATAATTAGTTAAGTATTTAAACATATATTTTCTAATATAACAAATAATTTCAAACCAGTTATTAAAGTTATCTTAAAGCAGCTTAGCCAGCAATTTATTATCCTATTGATAATATGAAATGAAGAAGGATAATTAGTAAAATGTCTGAATGATATTCATCCTAAAACCTTTTACTTATCCTAAACAACATCACTTCCGTTTCTTCTTAATTAGTCAGTTTTGGTGATTTCCTAAATTCTATTTTTAACAAATCCTTAAGGACAACCTCTCACCTTAAATGTAAACATCACCATTACAATGATGTTGTAACTAAAGTTAATTTTTTTTTAATTTAAAAAGAAACTTTTAGAAGGAACCCAATCCATTACAAGTCCATAGTATGCACAGATCAAAGAACTGCCTTATGAGACTGTTGTTATGATGTGTTTTATGATGTGTTTTTCCCCCACCCTGACAACCAGGTGAGTTTGACTCAACAGTTGAAGAAATATTTTCATGCCTGCCAGTTGACAAGCACTATGACAGGTGCAGGGGAATCTATGATGAATTAGACAGAGTCCTAATCCTCCAGAATCTTTGGTCTCGATGCATTACTATTCAGGGCCTCAAATGCTTTGACTAAGAGTTGCCCAAAGGATGCAGGCTGGGGAGGAAGACAAGGCATTAAAGGCTGCCCGGAGGAGGTGTGAGCAGAGCTGAGTGATGAAAGGCAACTGATATTCCCTTTTATCATTGTCCATTCTGCTATTTAGAGGCCTCCATCACATTTGAAGAGCTTTCTCCCACTTTAAACACCCAGCAGAGACCTCTCAGACCTCTCCCATGGCAACAAGCAGGTTTATCTATTTCCAAATGGATTCATAAGGAATCTTCGGGTTTACACCCCTTTTATGTTATAGGAGTTGGTACGTACAGCATTTTGAACCTTAGGATAAGTCAGCTTCAGTATCCTGCTTAGAAGTTAGACCGTAGGTGCAGAGAACTGTAAACAACTGTTTCTATCACTCTTTTGGCCTGTGGATATGGGCAAGTGGGAACCAGGGAAGAAGAAGGAAGCTTTATCCTACGCATTTATGAGCATGGATATTCCTGTCCAGTATAAGAAAGGGACTCCTAAGTTTGGGTTTGGATTTCAATAGCCTGTACTGCTGAATTTCTCAATATTATCTTTCTCAGTATTAGGGATATGCAATCAGGGACTTAGACAAAAAAAATTTTTGTTAATTAAAAAGCAGGGAAAGAAATGCAGAGCACACCAGGTTGGGCCATTGTCAATTCAGCTTTTATAGTAATTTGGCAGATCAACATTCACTATGGATTAGCTCACCAGGCATTTTTGTGCCCACCTTTGCTGTCTGTCCCTCCCCTTGGGAAGTGAAGAAGGAACAAAATGTGTGAAATCAGCTTGCTTTTCCTACTTACCCAGACTTCATCGTTACCTTTTAATTGTCCTGAATAATCTTGGTAACTATTTGCAAGGTGATTATAGCACCTGCACAGGTCGGTATAGAAGAACGTACACTGGCTTTGGATTCATAAGGCGTGTTCAGTTTTTGGATCTGCCGCTTGTTTGGTATAGAGCTTTTAACAAGTCGTGTTCTGTTTGCATCTTCATTTCCTCATCAGTCAAAGTGTGACAGTGCTACTTACCTCATAGGTTTGGGGGAGAATCAAATGAAATTATGTAGGTGAAAGTGCTTACTCTGAAGGATGAAAAATAGGAAAACACTGTTTTCTTGAGCCATTGAGGAGTGTTTAATAAGTACATATTGGGTGAATGAATGACTTAGTGAATAGGAAGAGAATGATACGAATGACATTAAACTTCCATACTACTTATGGCAAAGCAGTACCAGCTTTTCACTAAACTACCGGGGAATAACAGAATGTTCTTTTTCCAAAGGTGTGGCACCCTCGGTGGAGGCCTTTGATAAGCTGATGAACAGCATGGTGGCTGAGTTTTTAAAGAAGAGTAGGATCCTGGCTGGTGACGTTGAGACTCATGTGAGTACTTTCCTCCCCCATTCTCTGTGGAAAAGATGACTGCTATTAAAATTTTTTTAAAATAATGATCATAACAAGGGTTGGTGAGGGAATGGAGAGATTGGGACCCTTGTGCACTGCTGGTGGGAATGTAAAAGGTGCAGCCAGCATGGAAAAGAATATGGCGATTCTATAAAAAATTAAACATGGACCTACCATATGGTCCATCAAGTTTACTTCTGGATATATACCCAAAAGAATTGAAAGCAAGATCTCAAAGAGATATTTATATACCCATGTTCACAGTAGCATTATTCACAATAGCTGAAAGGTGGAAGCCACCCAAGTTTCTGTTGACAGATGAATGGATCAACAAAATGTGGTTTGTACATACAAAGGAATATTATTCAGCCATAAAAAAGGAAATTCTGACACATAGGAAAACATGGATGAACCTTGAGGACATTGTGCTAAGTAAATTAAGCCAGTCACAAAAAGACGCTGTGTGATCTCATTTATCTGAGGCATCGAGAGCAGTCAAACGCATAGAAACAGAAAGTAGAAGGTGCTTGCCAGGGCCTAGGGAGAGGGAGAAAAATGGGAACTTGTTTAACAGGTGTAGAGTTTTAGTTTTTCAATGCAAACTAAACTCCAGAAAGAATTCTGGGGATCTGATGCACAACAATGTGAATATACCTGACACCACTGAACTGTACACTTAAAAACGGTTAATATGGTACATTTTATGTTGTGTGTATTTTACCACAATTTTTTTAAAAAGTGCAGCCTGAGGAAAAACAAAGTCATAGAATTCGATAATCTCTTGATTGGTAGAGACTTTTAATGATATCTAGGCCAGCCTCCCAGTTTTAGACACCTTTTATGCATTTTAAAATGTTTAGCATCCTCCCTGAGGCTAGTTGTTATTTGCATGCATTTTATGAAAATCTAAAGTAAAAGCCAAACCAATTAAAAACCTAAAAGAGATTTATGACCAGGTTTTTCTTATTTATTTACCTTTGTTTCTTGCAAAGGATTGAATTCCACGTCCATCTGCTTGTAGATTTCTCAGCAATGAGAGAGTCCCAGCAAAATCATTTTCAGTGTAGACTCACAGAAAATCTGATTCTTGAATAAAGTTGTGGTTTGTGGTTAAAAACAAACAAACAACAACAACAAAAACGTATAAAGGGATTCTCCTTCCCCACTTAGACTTTATATGCAACACTCAACACCAGTCTTCCAGGGGATCTGGTGACTCAGGTTATACCACTGGTTCCAGATTTGTAATTAAATAGGTGCTTATCTCATCACATTTGCAATGTGTTTGTTCACCACATCTAAGAAAAATGAAGATTCTTCTCATGGCCTCCATTTTTATTAAACATACCTGCTGAAATACTCATTGGCAAAAGAGAGGAAGCGCTAATGTACAGGAGTTCTAGAAAAGTCTGTGTAGTAAGACATATTCACTTCTAATGTATCACAGAGCTCTAGAATTGCTCTGGTCTATTCTTGAGCTTGATGGTTTTTTTTTACAGAAACCTAGTCTGTCCTCGTAAGGTAGTGGCTGAGCTGCTTATACTGAGTCATGATAGTACCTGCAAGCTAACAGATAAAATGGAGTATTACCCCCAATACACTAAATGAGATTCTTGAATGATTAAAGAACAGTTTACTCTCTTGAACACTATTACAATAATTATTGTATCACTATTATAACCATTAATATTGACATTACGCTTCTGAGGTACACAGTACATTATAATTCTTATTAGTAATAGCTCACAAAATTCTATGTAATTTTTTTTACTGGGGAATAATGAAGCCTGTAAATATGTATATTTAACTTTGCATTTAAAAAATTGTAGGGTTTGCATACTAAGTAAGTCTCTTCAAGTTACATGGTAAACGGTTCCTTTAAATTCCTTTTAGAACAAAGTGAGTTATAAATAAAGTGTAGCTTGATTTATATTAAGTTTTTTCTTCTCTCCACTCATTAGCCTGAGAACAGTATGACTCAAAGGAAGGAATATTCTCAATAATGAATATGTAATGCTCAAAGAAATTTATGTTTTTCACTAATTAGTTTTTTAAAAAGGAAGGAAGGAAGGTGGGGAAAGAAAGAAGGAAGGAAGGAAGGAAAGAAAGAGAAGAGAAAGAGAGAAAAACACTTGTCATCCAAAAATGTAGACTCTGGTTCTACAACACAAAGAAAAGTACAGGCAGCTATCATCCATCTGCCCATTACTTTAATACATTAAACAAGTAGTTTATTTTTTCTCTCTTATAGAACCATGTGTCACTGACATTAAGCTTGCAGCTGCTGCCTCTCACATAAGCCAGAAGTGAGGGTTGAACTTTGTTCCAAGAACACACCTGTTGCCTAGGAAAAAAAAGCCCACATACCTGATTGTACAGTATGGAAATTTGAGAATGACACAAATGTGCATCATGTTAAATCCTGTCCCTCTGCTTAAAAGCTATTTCACAGATACTAATAATGAATAAGGGCAGCCGAGCTATGATTTAACGTCTGTCTTGATGTGTTGGCTGCTGGCTGGGCTTAATTTACTGAACACTCAATAGTCTATTGACAGAACAGACCACAAAAAAGAGGAACTAATAGCTACAATTAGGAAGCTCTGCTGAACCGAAGAACATAACAGGTTTAGAAAAGATTAGATCTTGTAAAGACTTCTCGTAGGCAGCATAAACCGAAGGGCTTATTTAAATTACCCTCCAGCCCAGGAACACTGACGCAGCTTGCGCCCTTTTTAAGAAATAATAAACAATGCATACTTTTATAATGGATGTTTAGGGTAAATATAGTCCTCAATGTCAAAGGAAAGGATCCCCTAGAAACTGGGCCTACAGAATTCTAAGCCCTTGGTCAGCTGTCATTTACCCTTAAATGGATGACTGTGTTTTTTTTTTTTTACAAAGCTGTCCTGTTGCTATTCATGGTATATGGAACTAATCTTGGGTCTATTTCTAAATGATTTGACAATCATGAAACAACTGCAAATCATATAGCTCTTCCTAACTCAAGCCCTTTTTGGAGATTTATAGAATTTACATTTTAATGTTTGTAAGTGTCTGGAACATTTATTTCTTATCATGATTAAAATTGATAAAAAAGAAATATTCTTTTATTAATCAATGAAAATGAGAGAAACACATTTTTAACAAAAGGGCAATAAAATTCAACGAAAAAGTATAACACGCTACACATGGTAGGGTTAAATCGCACCGCACAATATTATGTCCTTGAGTTCCTGGACTTTATAAAGGATGAACCTGTTTAGACAATTATTATAGCTGTACTTTTGATGGGTCGTGATTACTCTTCTAGATGTTCCTAGGATTTGTTATATACTTAAATCATCTACAAAATATCTTGTTCATTTTATGCCACGCTGGTTGGGTGACATGTCCAAAGGGTGGGAAAGTAAGAATGATCTCTTCTTGTTGTATTTGGATTTTAGAGCTGGCTCTTACTTTTTATAGAATGACCTTAAACTAGTCCCTTACCCTTCTCGGTAATGAGACTGGACGACATCATTTCCAAGGGCTCTCAGAGCCCCTTTGAGTGACTCACCCGTTGTCTCATGTAAAAAGCATGAGGGAGTTACTCAGTTGCCAGATGAAGAGCTTGAGATAGAACAGCATCATCACCATTTAAAAAAAAAATCCTGAGCCATGCCAGGGAAAGTACCTCAATCATCTGAACTTGCAAGACAAGCCGAAGGAAACATGTCAGAAAAAGGATACACGGAACACTAAGGACAACATATCATCCTGCTTTATGACGATATAGAAAAAAATCAGACTCCTTCGTTTAAAAAGACCTTGCGGCCTCCATGAGTCTGTCCTTCTTGGTCTTACAGGTTGTCACTTCTTCCTTTACGTGGACCTATCTCTAGAATAAATAATGAAAAAATGTCTACATATTTATTTTACTATTTGTATCCATATTCTTCCTTGATTTCAGAAAACTTTTGTGGGTAATTTGTACTCACTTAAAAAATGACCATTTGCATTTTTGGTGCTTTATAATCTGGGTCTATATAGAAACCCTCCTGTCCCCACCAAAAAAACAAAGAAATGATCAGAAGCACAAGTTTGGAGTTGACTCAATGAAACAGCCCATTCCGTACAGATCCTCCTCACTGTCCTGCTTGCCTTTGGCCAAGTTGGTCCTCCCATTAACGAGTTTCTTGCTAATAGCTTTAATCTGAACATTTATTTTTATTATAATTAGACATGAATACTTTGGCAATCTCAAGTCCAAAGGATCTGTACATCTTTCACATTCTCCAAATGGCAGAGACAAAAAAAAAAAATGACTTGTACAAAGAATTCTGCATCTAGATTTCATGAAACAGGCTTTATATCAGGGATCTTGCATCTTACAGTCTTGGCCAGTTATGTTAGTCAGAATTATTAGAGAAGGAAATACCTTGTAAATCATCCATTCCAATATACATCCTCATTTTTTTATTTTTTTTAAATTTTTTATTATTTTCGGCTGCATTGGGTCTTCGTTCCTGCATGCGGGCTTTCTCTAGTTGTGGCGAGCAGGGGCTACTCTTTGTTGCGGTGCACAGGCTTCTCACTGCGGTGGCTTCTCTGGTTGTGGAGCACGGGCTCTAGGCACACGGGCTCAGTAGCACTTGGGCTTAGTTGCTCCGCAGCATGTGGGATCTTCCTGGACCAGGGCTCGAACCCGTGTCTCTTGCGTTGACAGGCAGATTCTTAACCACTGCTCCACCAGGGAAGCCCCTCTTTTTCTTTCTTTGTCGTTCTGCCGTCCTTACTCTCTCCCTCCCTCCCTCTCATCCTCCTTCCTTCCTTCCCTACCTTCTTTTCTTCGTTTCTCTTTTTTTTTTTTTTTTTTTTTTTTTTTTGCGGTACGCAGGCCTCTCGCTGCTGTGGCCTCTCCCGTTGCGGAGCACAGGCTCCGGACGCGCAGGCTCAGCGGCCATGGCTCACGGGCCCAGCTGCTCCGCGGCATGTGGGATCTTCCCGGACCAGGGCACGAACCTGCATCCCCTGCATCGGCAGGCGGATTCTCAACCACTGCGCCACCAGGGAAGCCCCGTTTCTCTTTTTCTCTTTCTTTCTTCTTTTTCTCTTTCTTTCTTCAGAGAAGGAAACTACAACTTAGCGAGGTAGGAGATGTAGATGATGTGTCGAATGCAGCACCATGACCCTATGGCAGAGCCAGAAATCTGGTCTCCAAAGTCTCCATCCATGGTTTGGGAGATGCCAGGCTTAGACCCCCGGGCTGCTGTCTTCCACTGCCTTTGTAGGCACCTGGATCGCTAGTGAGAAGCAATAGCACTTATCTGCCACCTCTTCCTGCCCTCTGCACTCTACAGCTATTACAGTTTGCCCTACCGAATTTCCACAATATATGGAAAGGTCATGACGAAGGTGGGCTCAGGCACAACGGGTGAGGAGAGGGTGGAACATCAGTGTGACTCATGTCTTTCATGTGTCTCCTCAGAGTAGCACTGAGTGAGGTGACAGGGAGAACAGTGACCTCCAGGATGGATGAACTGTGTCCCTTGTGGGTCTTCGCTTCTCCCCCATCACACTAGCCTTGTCTCAGCCTGGTCATCACTCACTGTGCTGTTGACACCAAATTTGCAGAATTCAGAAAGGTCACAGATAGATCCAGCTCTGTTATTATTTCTTCCCAAGAAGGCGGGGAATTTTTATTCTCAGCATTGAACACACATTTTGCTATCCTACATATGCGTTGACTCACAGCCTGTTCCTATTACGTCACCAGCCTTAGTCGGACATCCCTGTGACTGCTTTTTAACTCAAGGATGTTTGCGTTCAGAACATCTGATCCCTGTCTCTTTCCTTGAAAATTCTAGTTTCATAGCACATTCAGAGCCGTGGAGAGGCTCTAAATAAGGAACTGGACTTGGAATCTAAGCACCTCTTGAAGGGCCACAGGCATCACTAACCTCCAGGATCTCCCTGTTTACTCCACCAAAAATAAAATACGTTACCAGAGTATTTTGCTGAAACAGTGAATTAGGTTCCATGAATCTCTCAGGTTAAGAGGAGATCTGTGCTTTTCTTTCTGCTTCTTAAAGGAAACCTTCTAAGAAAGCCTGTGGAATGCCTGTCCTGATTATCCTCTTCTGTTCTGTGTTCACTGGCATTAGCGAAACTTCAGAAGAGCCAAAATATGCAGGGGTGTGTTCTGAGCGTGCTCAGGCTGCTGTGGTTGGGGGTGAGCTACATCACCCACCCGCTGGGCCCTCTGGGCCTACACCTGGGGAAAATTAGGTGATTGGGTCTGACGAGAATGGTGTTGCTCTACGTAAAAGCATAGCAAGAATCTGCAACTTAGTCTGTGTCAGGAGTTCCTGAGGGTGACCAGCAACTGTTCTCCAAACATTTTTCCCCTCAGTAATACCCTTTCAGAAGATTGTCTCCCACATCAGAATTTAATCATGTTACCTAGTACTGCAAAATAGAGGCCCTTTTCCTTTTTTTCCCCCTGTATTTCCTTCTTTCTAAAACTATGCCAATAATGGGAACATTTGCTGTTGTTTTCTTTCTAGACTTCAGGATAGTTGAATTGTTTGCCTGGAGGCTGCTTCAGCATCTAAAAATTAATACTTTGTCTAAAAGTAAAGACCTGATTTCATTTAGATTATCTTGTTATTTCTATTCAAGCAACCATCCCCACAGAACACACCACACACACACAGACATGCCCACACACACATGTATATCCACTATTACCTAAGAATTCGTTATGATTCTATATTAACTACACATAAGAAAAAACAGTCTTGGTCAAATATATGGGTGTTCTGACCCAAGAGTCACTCTAACTGTAGGATATGTGTTTTCAGATTTCTTAGTGTGCATATGAGGCAAGTACAAAATATGCTTTTTTACCATTAGTATGTTTTTCCCTTTCCAGTTGTACTTAGATTATGGTTTAACATGTAAGTTTTAAAATATAACAGTTTATACATTTTATAACTCATTACCAGCCAATTCTTTTTAATATATCAAGTATAAGATGTTTTGGTGATGTAAAAAAAAAACAGGGTATTCAGTGAATTAATAATTTATCACTTATATGTGTTTGCAATAGAAATCCTTTCCCTTTCAGAAAACGCTTTACAAAATAAATATTTTAAATGGCAAAGTACTGGGAATGCTGATAGTTGACTTGCAATTGCTTTGATTAAACAGCTTAATATACAGAATAGGTGGTCTGATTTATCCCTTTGGGCCCACCTGTTGAGTGTTGGGATCTATTTCAAGGTTCCAGAAATATGCTGTTTTCCTCTTGCCCTCTCAGTGTCTAGCATAGTAGGTGGTTAATAAATTTTTGCTAAATGAATGATTGAAAATGAATCAAATCCTTAACAAATTATTGAATCAATGAATAGATGAATGTACTGTGGCTGACAATTTGGATCAAGCAATATCCCAGATGAGGAGTTAAAAGAAAATCAAGGCCAGGTTTTATGTCCTGAACTAGCAAGTGAAATATTGGAGAAACATAGATTCTATAGACTTTTGTTTATCCTGTGTGCACATGCGCGCGCGCACACACACACACACACACACACATATCCTGGTTTTGTTGTAGCCCTGACAATGTATGTAGTACCCCCCTCATTCCCTTTATTCTCATTCCTCTTTTATAGTTGAGGAAAGTGAGCCATTGAAAGACTAGCGCGCTAAGGCACCTTAAGAAAGCTAGATGAGAATTCATAAGTAATAGGAAAATCCATCAGTATAGTGACTTGTAGCCCAATAGAAATCTCATGAGTGCTATGTGTGACAGGATATTTTTGTGAACCTTACTGTAAGTATTTTAAACTGAAGGTCAGATTTAGAAAAGAAATAGGATTTTGTTTGGTTTTTCTGTTTGCATTGGGTTTTGGCATGTTGCTTTCCCCTTCAATCATTAACATTAAAATGATAGCCATCAGGCAAGAAATAACTTTGGAGTCTAAAAAGAAAATTGAATTTTTGTCCAGGACTTCATGGCATATTTCCAATAACCAGCTCTCCCTGGTTTTAAGAGTCTTTAGTTTTATTTATATAATTTTAAATATCTGGGTGAAAAGTGAAAAATTCAGTAGATTGTCTCAATATGTCCAGTTCAGACAGTCCCAAATTTTAAATGGGGACTCCCACCCCAAAGTTCATCTGCAAGTTAGTTCTTAGAAACTTGGAAGACACTTGCCCACAGACTTAATGTAAGGGATGGGTGGTTCGTTTTCTATGCAAAGATGCAGAAGAGTATTACTCCACGTGTAGTACACAGACCACCACCATCCACAAATTCTGCTAATGGTCTGCTATGAGATGAGTACAAAAATTGTGAGTAAGACGTTGAACACTTTTATAACAATCCAACAAGAGTAATTTTAAGGCTTCTAAGTCTGGTAGTTTAAAAGACTTGGACTTATGCTTTGTGTGTCTGGTTTTTATTCATTTTTCTAGTAAGGTTCTTTTATTTATTTTACAAAACTATCACTCCGTGTTAGATGAGAAATTAAAAAGAAAATCTTCACCGAAGGTTTTTTGAGTAGCACTAGGTAATGCAAAATGTTAGGAAAAACTCTTCCACTATGCTTTTAGTTAGATGAAGCAGGAAAACAATCACATTAAATGAAAAGCATTCATTTGTTATGAATGCTGATACCTAGGCGAGTGTGAATTTAATTAGAGAAGGACTTAGAACTAGATAGGGATTTCTATGCAGATGATGCATAGTTTCAGCTGATGTTGGGCCTGGTTCCTTTTTCCTTTTGCTACCAAGCACAGAATTTTTCTTTTTCTTTTTCTTTATATGAGTGTATAATTACTCTCCTTTGATTATAAGAATAACTTCGGAATTGACAAATGGGACCCAAAAAAGGCAGGAAAAGAGATTTTCTAAGGATAATGGAGCAGGAACTGAAAGGAAAGGGTAAAGAGGTGATATATACACTTAAGAAAGATTTGCCTTATTGAAAATAAAGTCTGGAAGGATACTTCTTGAATTTTTAGGGGGTAAACTTACCAAAAGCTTTTACTTCCTAAACATCCATGTCTTTTGAACTTTTTATAACAAGCATGTATAAACTGTTTTCATCAGAAGAAGGGGAAAGGAATATTTAGTATTTTAAGAAAAAATCTTGGAATCGAGGTATTGCCTGGAAGGGATTTCACTGAGCAGCAAAAGACAAGTGAGAAAATGTGGGCACCAAATGGTGTTGATCCCACACAGCTTGGCTGCAGGGTGACCTCGTGGTCAGGAGTCCAAGATGCCTGGGAATCCATAGGGATTCTGGGAACCAGCGTTCAGCAAGGACTTTCCTAGGTTGAGTGTTCATAGTGAGATCTTAGTGTAGATGGACTGATGTCGGGTCTACATGGTTGACAAATGAACAAAATCTGGTTTGTAGCTAAATTTTATAGTCACTAGAGATCGACTTCATTTCCCTGCCTTATTTAAATTTTCTATGTTAGTGACAGAGGCAATTGTAAAGAAGGGGAAAGAGAACTAGCATTTATTGAGGACCTGGTATGTTAGGCACTTCGTGCAGCTGCCAACAAACATTGTTTTACTTGATCACTAGGAGAACCTGTTAAGGTACGTAAATTCGAGACAAAGAAGCCCAGTCTCAGTAAGGTTGGGTAACTTGCTTATAGCCATGCATTTAGAAATGAGCAGCATTGGATTCTGTCTAAAGCCTATCTGAAGATTTAAGCTCACAGTTTCTCTGCTATACCACACTGCTTTCCAATAATTTCAGTCATTCATTTTTTAGCGGTAGTTACTGAGCTTCTGGTGTAATAAAGGCCCTTCTACATCGGCACCCAGTGGCCTAGTCTTCAAGAGCCTATTACCTACTTGGAGACCCAAGGCATATACATATGCATGAAAGTTAAATACGAGTATGGCTTAAATAATACAGAATGAAAGGACAATGCTTAGCATTACAGTGCATTCTAGAATAAGGAGTACTTGTTGCCTCTAATTTTTCTGATTCATTAGAGCAGCCAAGTATCCTTTACTTGTATAGACCCCAAATTCATCAACCGTGAAGCAGTTCTGGCTTCCTGAGTCAAAAGATTTAGTTTAAACATGTTGATAAAATGCTTTAGATTCCTTAAGTGTTAGAAAAGCAAGTTAGAGAATTCAAAGAAGGGCCAATCTGCCAAGTGTTTTGTAGCTACACAGTGGTTGAATTTGAAGGTGAAGTTTATTTCAGAGAATAGTTTTGTTCAGATTACAAACTTGTAACAATATTCTACCTGTAAGAAAAGCAAACAGATTTAAATATACAATAGTGTTTTCTTTTTTTTTTTTCCTAGTCCGATGCCTTAAGAAATACTCACTGTTTTATTTATTTATTTGGCCGCATCGGGTCTTCGTTGTGGCATGCGGGCTTCTCTCTAATTATGGCATGTGGGTTTTCTCTCTCTAGGTGTGGCGTGTGGGCTGTGTAGTTTGCGGCACACAGCCTCTCTAGTTGAGGCACCCAGGCTCAGTAGTTGTGGTACGCGGGCTTAGTTGCCCTGCAGCATGTGGGATCTTAGTTCCCCGACCACGGATCGAACCTGCATCCCCTGCATTGGAAGGGGGATTCTTCACCACTGGACCACCAGGGAAGTCCCAAGAAATACTCACTGGTTTTAATTATTTCAAATATTTCATTTTTTAAAATATAATTTACAATTAATTATTTAGAAAAGTTCTATGTTGGGTTTTTTAAATTACACTGATTGGTTTTATATTATAGATTTTGACAACTTTCTACACATTCTATTTTTGTGGCCTGCTTGTTTAACTTAGACCATGTGCTCTGGGGCTCTTTCCATGTCAGTAAGTTGAGGTCTATACTATCACTTTTTAGTGACTACATAGTATTTCATTGTATGGTTACACTATAATTGATGTAAACAATCAAAATTGTATGTAGGGGAAATAATACGTACAAGAATGCAGAGCCCAAACGTGGGTGAGATGAGTGAGGTCCTAGGGTGTGACTCTGAGAGGGCACACACCTGGGCTCCCCACCAGCCTCACCTGGTCCCTTCCCTGCAAGGATGGTCATCTAGTGGTATTTATAATCATTTAAAAAATTAGTGATCTTTGACTTATTTTCAGTTTTTCCCCTATTAGAAATGAAATTACAGTGCATGTCCTTGTACAAATACTATTTTATGATTGTACAATTATTTCTCAAGGAAAATTCCAAGCATTGGAAGTGATAGGTCAATGGTAAATGCTCCCTAATATTTATCGTCCCCCCTGCCCTTCCTCCCCACCACACACATTGTACTGATTTCATACCCTCAGTGTCTAAAAGTACTTTAGGCTGTTTGGTGATAATTACAAACTAGGAAAATAAGAATTTTAGGGACACAATGCATGATTTGAATGCACATTATTATTCATGGAATCAATTTTTTCAAAATACTTTGCCCTCCATTGCACAAACAAGAAGATAAAAAACAAAGCTATATGTCCTCCTATAAAACATTCTTTTTTGCAAAAGAAGACCATTTATCAGTTCTACCTTTTATCTATTTGACATGCCAGGAAAATTGTTTAAATTGCTTCTTTGGGGCTGGATGTGACATGTTCTGGATGGGGTTGGTTGGGTGTTACTTTAATGGTAACTGAT
This sequence comes from Orcinus orca, assembly GCF_937001465.1. NCBI lineage: Eukaryota > Metazoa > Chordata > Mammalia > Artiodactyla > Delphinidae > Orcinus > Orcinus orca. Next base: position 92,562,034 of record NC_064568.1, on the reverse strand, counting down.
AATGCAGCTGAGCTGTATAATAGATGATCTCAGGCATGGATATAGAAAGGACACGTTGGAGCTGTTCCTTAGTGTCAGAACTGTGCACCGTGGCTGATGCAAATACTTATGTGAGCTGGAAGTTGTCAAGGCAACAGTCCTATTAATGAAGAATGAACCTCTTTTATTATCAGTGCCTGGATGATTTTTTTTTTTTTTTAATAAAATGTGCCTAGTAGTCTCACATTGACATTTTCAATCTACCTACTCCTCTTTCCTTTCTAGGCTGCAAAACTATTTAGCTCTATTCAGTAAGCATGCATCTTTTCTCTGCCAATGAAAGTGGAATCACTGAAAAAAAAAATAGTCAACTGTAAGGGCAGTAAAAATACTAATTTATAACAATTACCTAATATAAAATTATTGTCCTTTTGATACATGCTTTGGCTAAGGCAGAGCCTGGAATTGACAGGGACTTGGTTGGTATGTGAGCAGGCCAGAGTCTTTAAATTCACATGTCTTTATGATTTAATGGAGTACTGCCAACATATTTATAAGTAAGTGGAGTGTGGCATGACTGCTTCCTTCTCCTGGTCAGACTGTAAATTTAGACTCCATTTTATTGTGTGCACACTGGATACTTTAAAAAAAAAAAAGCTGTGGTTGAATTGTAGGCTTTAGGGAACGCTGTTGTCTTGAAGAGCCAGAGAGACATGTTAAGAGGAACGATGGTTAGAAATGTCTGGGTATCGAGCATTGTGCTTCCTGGGTTCTAGAGAGAAGGAAATCGTTTCTTTAAAAAAAAAATACTTTTCCTTTTTTTATGAGACTACTTCTTGTGTTTTGTCAAGCTAACTAAATGGGAAAACTTACTTTTCGATCATGGTTATCAGCAATCCATTCCTTTCAAAATCAGATGTTTGTTGTCTGTTCCACACAACTGGTACCTTGTTGCTTGTTACTCACAGTCACTAGTCGTTCTCTGGGTTCATGACTTGTTTCCCCTGATTTATACCTCGTAGCACCTAGCAACATAGTAGGTACTCAGAAATTACTTCCTGTTTATGAAATTAAATAATAATCTTCTATTGTATTCAGTCATATCTTTTAAATAATTTTTTTCTGATAATAAAATTTAAATGTTTGATGTAGAAAATTTGACAAATAAATGTATGAAGAAAAAAATAGAAACCACTCATAATTCCACTACTCAGAGTTAACCACCATTGATATCATGGCATATTTATTTCATCAGGACATTGTTCAAAGTCCTGTTTTCTCCTTGATAAGATAGAATCAACACTGATCTATGCAGGTCATATGTATAAGGACAAGTGACACATGCCAAGAAGGGTACAGGTAGTCCAGGGGAGATATTAAGATGCAAATTGAAATTAAGGGGACAGTTGTAGTCCAAGCAAAACTTGGCTCTTTTCCAGTGTCACTGTGGCAATTTCAGGGTCAACAACAAGTAGCAGTCAATCTGATTTCTCATTTCTTAACTTCTATCTTTAGACTACATTACTGACAAAACAGATTTTGCCCTCAGAACTAGTTTTAGCACAAGCAGATGTACAGTTTTCTTTGTTGATGGTAATCCTGGCTTGCTTCTTTGTGCCTTTTCCTGTTGGCACATAGGGAAGAGAGAGCCGTTTCCCAAACTTACGCAAAATAGGCAAAAGTCCATGGGAACTAAACATGTCATAGTGAAGAGACATTGTGTACTTGTATGTTTTATTCTTGGCAGTGATGGGCCAGTTTGGGTGTTGCTTTAGTCCCCTTACAAGCATCTCCAGATAAATATGATAAAAATAACAATAATAAGAACAGAGAATAAAGTCTCATGCACTGAGGATAAAAGCACCTTTAGAGAACTTTGCTTTTTTTTTTTTTTTTTTTTTTGCGGTACGCAGGCCTCTCACTGTTGTGGCCTCTCCCTTTGCAGAGCACAGGCTCCAGACGCGCAGGCTCAGCGGCCATGGCTCACAGGCCCAGCCGCTCCGCGGCATGTGGGATCCTCCCGGATGGGGGCATGAACCCGTGTCCCCTGCATTGGTAGGCAGACTCTCAACCACTGCGCCACCAGGGAAGCCCCTGAGAACTTTACTATTTTTAACAAACAGAAACAATCCAAGTAAAAATAGAATGTTTCTCATAGAGTCTCTTAGTGACCCCCTATCATCACAGTCCCAGCATCCTTTCCACCAGATAAGCCCTTAAGACCCTCTCACATAGGTGTTCATAACACCTCCCCCCCTCCGCCTTATCCACAATCCTACATACATATATCAAAAGGCAGGTAATGGGGAAATGCTCTGTTACCAAAAGGATGAAGCTGGGATGGAAGTTCCAAAATGTCTGAAAATGGAAACAGAATAAGTTTTTTCTCATTAAAAAAAAAAATGGAGAAAGGACTTCCAGTTTCTGGTTCTGCATGTACAGAGCCTGGAAGTCACCACTCCATCCTAACAACAAGGAAAAAGCTGAACTCTGAAAAAGCAACTGTTCTTGGGTCCATAAGGGAGGACATGGGGAAATCTGCTGTCCCCCAAGATCAGAGAAACAGGTGAATACGGGGAGTTTTGGCTTAATGGAGCAGAGACTCATGAGTGAAACTGTCAAGGGAACCAGTGCTGGGGTAGGGAAACCTGAACTCTAGTTGACAAATTATTGGAAGCTCAGTGCAGACAACTCTGAGAGTTAAGAACTCCAGGGGGACCCAGTCACAGGGGCCCCCCCACCACCACCATACTGTGAGATTTATGTCTAGAAACTCAACCAGGTTCCCACAGTAAATACTGGAGAAAAATCTCCTTGGGCTTCTGGCAGGGGGAAGGTGAAAGGAAGCATTTTGAAATAAGCCAGAGTACTGTGCCCTTAGTAAGGCCTGACCCCAGGAGAAACTGACTAACCAGAGCCTAGCCTTGTAGGTTATTGAGGGCCTAACTGACCTGGAAAAGGGAAATGCTCAGTCCCACCTGGCTCTAGTCTTTCACATGGGGAAGGGAAATACCCAAGTCTGTCCCGCTTTAGCCATCCTGTCCCATAAAAGGGGGAAGAAAGAAAGTAACACTTGTAAAGTTCACACTCCAGACACATAGACTTACTGAAATACTGAGACCCAATCATAGGATTAAAGTATGCTTTCCCTCCCCTCATACCTCAACACCACATTACTAAAGTCCTATTTACAGCAGTTTCTTTTCCCCAGTACATCATGTCCAGCTATCAAGAAAAGTACCAAAAGGAAAAAGACACAATTTGGAGATACAAAGCAAACATCAGAACCAGAACTGGCAGGGATGTTAGAATTATCAGACTGGAAATTTAAAACAACTATGATTTATATTCTAAGGGCAATAATGGATAAAGTAAAAAGCATGCATGAACAGATGAACAATATAATCAGAGAGATGCAAATTCTAAGAAAGAACTAGAGAAATGCTAAAGATAAAAAACACTGTAACAAGCTCTGATTGAAGGGATGGTAGAGAGAGGACTAGGGGCTGGGTGCAGACAGCAGGTGGCCTGTGCCTATCCTCCTTTTCTGTCCCCACTCAAGTCCCTGTGAGGGGACCTTCTCAGGGCACCATTTGAGTACCACTGTGGCAAAGGAAATCCATGTATTTTGAGTTGGACTGTGCAGTCAGGGACACCCATCCAGGATTGCATGTTTGACTGCATGATTACGAATGCCACATCACACAGGCAATCAGAGTTCTCTGGCAAACAGAGATGGACTTCTCTAAAAGGTGACCCGGACAGAACAAGAGCTTTGGACAGTGGTTTTTTTTTTTTGCGGTATGCGGGCCTCTCACTGTTGTGACCTCTCCCGTTGCGGAGCACAGGCTCCGGACGTGCAGGCTCAGCAGCCGTGGCTCACGGGCCTAGCCGCTCCGCGGCATGTGGGATCTTCCCGGGCCGGGGCACAATCTCGCGTCGTCTGCATCGGCAGGCAGACTCTCAACCACTGCGCCACCAGGGAAGCCCTGGACAGTGTTTTTTATCACTAGCATTTCTCTGGTACTTTCTTAGAATTTGTATCTCTCTGCTTATATTGCTCATCTGTTCATGCATGCTTTTTTACTGTATAGCTGATTCACTTTGTTATAAAGCAGAAACTAACACACCATTTTAAAGCAATTATACTCCAATGAAGATGTTAAAAATAAAAATAAATAAAATAAAATTACACTGGCCAAAATGAAAACAACAACAACAACACTGTAACAGAAATGAAGAATGGCTTTGATAGGCTTATCGGTAGACTGTACACAGCTGAGGAAAGAACCTCTGAATTAGAGGATATATTAATAGGATCTTCATAAACCAAAAAACAAAGAGAACAAAGACTGGGGAAGAAAACAGAACAGAATATCAAAGGACTGTGGGACAACTACAAAAGATGTAACATCTGTATAATGGGAATACTAGAGGAAAAGAAAGAGAGAGAGGAACAGAAGATATTGAAACAATAATAACTGAGAATTTTCCCCAAATTACTGTCAGACACCAAACCACAGATCCAGGAAGCTTAGAGAACACCAAGCAGCATAAATGCCAAAAAAACTACACCTCAGCATATCACTTTCAAATTACAGGAAATCACATTTTTCTCAAGCTCACATGCAACATTCACCAAGATAAATCACATTCTGTGACATAAAACACACCTTAACAAATTTAAAAGAATAGAAATCATATAATATCTGCCCTCAGACCCCAGTGGAATAAACTGAAAATCAGTAACAGAAAGGTAACTGGAAAATCCCCAGATATGTGGAGATTAAGCAACACACTTCTAAAGGACTCATAGGTCAAAGAAGAAATTTTAAAAATATTTTGAACTTAGGTATTAATTAGACTTATTGTGGTGATCATTTCACACTATATACAAATATTGAATTATTATGTCATACATCTGAAACTAATACAGTGTTACATGTCAATTATACCTCAATTAAAAAGTATATTTTGAACTAAATAAAAGGGAAAATTTAGGGGATGCAGTGAAAGTGGTGTTGAAAGGGAAATTTATAGTATTGAATGAATATATTAGAAACAAAGATCTAAGATCAATAATCTAAGTTCTCACCTTAGGAAACTAGAAAAAGAAGAAAAGAAGAATTAGAGCAAAAATCAATGAAATTGAAAACAGGAAATCAGTAGAGAAAAATCAACAAAATCAAAAGCTTGTTTTTTGAAAAGATCAATAAAATTGATAAGCCTCTAGCCAGGCTAATAACAAAAAAAGAGAGAGGGGACATCAGTACAGATACCGTGGAAACTAAAAGGATAATAAAAGAATACTATGAACAGTTCTATGGCCACAAATTTGATAAGCTGGATGAAATAAACTGATTCCTTGAAAGGCGAATCTGCCAAAACTCACACAAGAAGAAACAAACAATCTGAATAGGCCTGTATCTATTTAAAAAATTGGGTTAATAATGAATAACCTTCAAAGATAGAAAACACCAGGCCCAGATTTGTTCACTGGTGACTTTTATCAAACATTTAGGGAAGGAATTACACCAATTCTCTATAATCTCTTTCAGAGGATAGAAAAAGAGGGAATACTTTCTAAGTCATTCTATGAGGCTAGCATTACCCTAATACCAAAATAAAACAAAGACATAAGAGAACTACGGACCTGGGACTTCTCTGATGGCGCAGTGGTTAAGAATCCGCCTGCCAATGCAGGGGACATGGGTTTGAGCCCTGGTCCAGGAAGATGCCACATGCTGGGGAGCAACTAAGCCTGTGTGCCACAACTACTGAGTCTGCACTCTAGAGCCCACGAGCCACAACTACTGAGCCTGCGTGCCACAACTACTGAAGCCCTCATGCCTAGAGCCCATGCTCCGCAACAAGAGAAGCCACTGCGGTGAGAAGCCTGTGCACCGCAGTGAAGAGTAGCCCCCATTTGCCACAACTAGAGAAAGCCCGCACGCAGCAATGAGGACCAAATGCAGCCAAAAATAAATAAAATAAAATAAATACATTAAAAAAACCATTACAGACCTGTATCTCTCATGAACATAGATGCAAAAATCTTCAACAAAATATTAGTTAATTAAATCCAAAAAAGTATAAAAAGAATTATACACCATGATCAAATTGGGTTTATCCCAGGTATGCAAGATTAGTTCAATATTCAAAAATCAATTAATGTAATCTATCACATCAGCAGACTAAAAAAGAAAAATCATGTGATCGTGTCAATAGATACAGAAAAAGTATTTGGACAAAATCCAACACCCAGGGGCTTCCCTGGTGGCGCAGTGGTTGAGAATCTGCCTGCCAGTGCAGGGCACACGGGTTCGAGACCTGGTCCGGGAAGATCCCACATGCCACGGAGCAGCTAGGCCCGTGCGCAGCGGCTGCTGAGCCTGCGCTCTGGAGCCTGTGAGCCATAACTGCTGAAGTCCACATGCCCTGGAGCCCGAGCTCCGCAGCAGGAGGGGCCACCCAACACAGCCAATAAATAAATAAATAAATAATAAAATACATGAAAAAAGAAGAAAGTATAACTTAAAAAAAAAAAATCCAACACCCATTCATGATAAAAACTCAGTAAACTAGGACTAGAGAGGAACTTTCTCAACTTATAAAGTCTATCTGCAAGAAATCGACAGCTAATATCATACTTAATGGTGAGAAACTTGAAGCTTTCCCACTAAGATCAGGTACAAGGCGAGGATGTCCCCTCTCACCAATCCTAGAAATCTTTGCTAATGCAGTTAGGCAAGAAAAGGAATTAAAATGCACACAGATAGGGAAGGAAGATATAAAACTGTCTTTTATCACAGATGACATGATCTTTGTCTATGTAGGAAATTCAAAAGAATTGAGAAGGAACTTCTGGAACTAATTAAGTGATTATAGCAAGCAGCATTTGTTAGATAATGCGTTAGAAATGTAAATACTTGGGCCCACCCAAACCTGCCGAATTTGAAACCCTAGGGCTGAGACATGACAATCTGTTTTAACAAACCCTCCAGGTGACTATAATGAAAACTCAAGGTTGAGAATTGCTGGTGTAAGTCTTCTTCATGGCCCTTTATATGTCAACACAGATGACTTCATAATCCAACTTTGTAGGGTCAGTGCTTATGTTTATGTCTACAAAATTAAGCATCTTCAATCTTGTTTTAAGCAAAATCATGAAGTAGGTGAAACTTGTCTTTGGCATCCTATCACCTCTTTTTCTTAGCCCATTTTCCTGTCTTGCTTTCATCTATCAGGTCCCCTTTTACCTCTTCATTGGCTGAAACTCAAGGGACTTCTCCTTTAGGGTAGATTAGAGGGCCCTAAGGAATAAGATCTAAAAATACAATATCTCTAATTGTAAAATGTGGGACATTGGCAGACTCACTGGGGAGGAATGTGAAGATGGCATTGACAGTGACCTTCCCAGGGCCCAAAAATTGCACCTGATGAGCAGATGCCCATTCCCCTGACCTTCATCAGAGGAAGAGGATCCCCTTCCCTTGGCTGTCTGGCTGTCAAGAGGGCTGATTCAGTTTCAGAAGATCTGGAAATGCCTTCAGCACAGGCACCCTGGCTGGATGCTTCTTGCATTTCCTCCAAGTATTACCTTTACCCTTTCTCTCAGTTGCACCTGTTCATTTTGTCATCCACATGGTACTTTGTGGCCTGTAGCTTCCCAATGAAACAATGGAAAGCTTTGATGAATATTCAGAGATCAATTGAGCTTCCCCAGTGAGTCAGCTCTCTCCCAAGGGGATTAGATGGAAATAAGTCATATTAACTGGTGTCTGCTTGTCCCGAGGCTTGCTTTAAACTGATTACTGAAATTCATTCTCCTACTGTCTAGGACCACAGAACAAGATGGTCTACCAACCTATCTATCTAAGAACCCCAGTTGCCTAAGTGTTAATTGCTAGAGTTCAAACAAAATGCACAGCCTTGCCTCTAACCCGAACTGTCCCTTTCCTCTCTGCACACACGTGCTCACAAGCAGATAGATGTGCATGTGTACACACAAAGGTCACTGAGGCTCTCTGAGCCTGGCACATGTGTGATAAACTCAGCAAAAACCCTCAATTATTTGTTGTTACTGAAAATCCCTACGTTTGGCTTTTTCTTTCACAATGTTTTGAACTGCCTGAGTGAGCCAAATTCTCTCTTTCAAGTTATCAGAACTCAGCAGGTTCAGTGAAATTGCTCCTAAATAGGATGCTGTCTGGTTGAGGGGACTCATGGAACTTTCCAGAAGTAAGAAGCAGGTAGGTCAGAGTATGTCAAAGGTGGAATGAAAATCCTTTGAAACGTGGACTGATGAAGTTAAAAATGAATGTGGTTTAGAGTCTGCTAATCATGCCCAGAGTTCCAGGGAGCTGAAAGAGGTGCACAGCTGAATCCTCAGAAAGATTTGTCTATATAAGCAAAGCGGTAGGGAGAGTTGAAGCAGATAGCTAGATATTCAACCATTCTGTGCTCCAACCTCCACGCCTGTTGTTGAGTGAAAGGCCATGTGGGGGAAGAGACTAATTAATGAAATTGGCCATCTTGGCTAATCAGACCCGTTGGAAAATTGTTCTGTTAGCAACAGGCTAAATGTTGTTTCTAGGGGAAGTAAAAAAGGTCAATGATAGTGTTCATCTTGGGATAACTACAAAATTATTGTTAATGCCACCTCTGAGCTGCAGTTTTAACTGTAGAAGTCAGACAATCCCAAATTACTATTCCCACACCAACTATAATTCAGCTGACTCCACAAGGCTTGTTGTAGACGAGGACCATACTTCTGTATTATTGTTGTTGGGAGAAGTGCAGTTCTTTTATTTATATCCAAGCAGTGGAGAGTTTTATTTCATAATCTTCTTTTGGAAATGTAGTCATTAGAGACTGACAAAAGTCCTTCTGATCCACTGAAAATACACATTTTGATGTATGGATAAACATTCATGTAGCTCAGAGCTTCACATTCATAAGGTCATTGTAGCCTCCAGGACAGTAAAATGTGAAAATCCACTATCTCCCTAAGGAATATTCAGAATTTGAGATTTTGAGCAATATAATCCCAGCAATCAGGCTACCAGGACAAAGAGGAGATGGTGTACTCCAAAATGGAAAATATACCCTCATTTAAATATTCATAAGACTTAATCTGTTATGTTGATGGTGGTGAATTTGTGATTTTAAATGTAAATGATCTAGAAACCTTGGTTTGCTTTCAAGCATTTTCTTGTCAGTAGGAAAGAAAACGCTTGGATGAAAAATAATGAGAAAAGTTGAGCACTCCCTTTTCCTGTCCCCTGTTCCATCAGGCCTTAGAAGATTAGGTAGAACACTCTTGTTTGAAATGGAAAATAAACCAGTCTCTCATATGGTGGCAAAAGACTCAAGGAATCACCCACATGGTGACTAGAAATAGTGTGTCAGAGAGGAACAGAGCATGCGAAGGAAAGACATGGGCTTGCCCTCAAAGAAAATAAAACAATGAACAGAAACAGATTCCTCACTATGGCTTAATCTTATTAGACTCTTAGACTAATAAGTAACTTAAAATTTAATAAGAGTATAAACATTTTTTAAATAGCATAAGGTGATAGAACAATAAGAATGAAATGCAAAGGGAAATTGAAGTCTAACAAATAAAAACCAAAAACAACATTAATACAGAAATGAAATATAAATTAGAAATGTTCATGTGTATGAGACCCTATTGAAAATCTGTTTACCAACAATAGAGAAAACTATTGATATAATCACAGTAAATACAGATGACAGACAAGGAAATTAAAGGCAGAGAGAGGGAGAGAAAATCTAAATGATATGAAAACATTCAAAATTATACAATATGAGAATAATAATTGGAGTCCCTGAGTAGAGAATCTAACAAATGGAACAAAAGATATTTTGAAAGATATAGTAACATAAGAAAATTTCCCATAAATGAAGAAAGGACCAAATCTATTCCAAGAAATATGACACAGAATGCTCAAAATGCAAACATAACTTAGTAAAGCCATTAAAATCCAAGGATAAAGAAATAATTCTTCAGGTGTCAAAATAGAAAAGTCAGTTTCCCACAAGGGAGAAACAAAATCAAGGTGGCTTAGATTTCTGCGTTGCCACATTCACTGCTATGCTGTCTGCACATGGTAAGAGAGAGAGACCCAGGGGTGTTATATCGAGCCAAGATGTTGTTAAAATATATAGATGACAGGGAGACATGCTTGAGACTGAAGAACTTAAGCAACTTTGAGACCTTTTTGAAGAACATACCTTGATAATGGGAGTCCAACCAGTTAAAAAAATCAAAATAACTCAGAAATGGAGAAGTCATGGTAAAACAACTGGTGAGAACCACTAGGTAGGTTTAAATGTAGAACTAATTCTCAATAGCTATGGGAATTAATGTTACAGTAAAAATAATAACTAAAAAATATGAAAAATGGGGACCAGAGATAGAAAGAAGTGGGGAAGTCCTTATGTTCTCATCTTTCCCAATAAGGAGTCAATCAGTATTGTCTAAAATTATATCATGTATTACTTTAAAGTATAAACACATAATTATTCCAATTTCTTAATATTTTATATTTTTTTACCTTAGAATCATCATTTAGGACATAATAATTATCACAGTGCAGAAACTTTTATTTGAAGCTTATCAATTCTTTCTTTCATTTTTAGTATTCAATTATAATTAAAATTTATACTTTTTATTTTAAAAAATGGCACCTAGGGTGTGGTCCCATTTTACCAAAGTCTCTCTGCATATAGATCTTAAATGGTGGCTGCCATGATGTTCATCTCACATTAATAATGATTATTTCTAGGTTGTGAGGCATTTTTTAAAAACTTTAATCTTTGTACCTTATGGCCCTAAAAAATTATTCTAAATCATTATGCTTTGTCTTATGAGAACAACTGCGTGAATTTTCCTAAAAACTAGAAAAACATGCCAAAAATGACTGATTGTGTGATATGAATATTTGGAATTATTTTCTTCTTGGTATTCTTCTGTAACTTTTTAACTTTAAAAAAATTAAAGAATTAATTAGTTAAGCATGGGTAGAAGGTAAGGAGAAGAGAATATGGTACCACGTGTTTAAAGACATTCCCATCTGCTCAAGGCCTTTCTGGGGCGGGGTTGAGTCCAGGTAGCACTGAAATCTCCTTCAGAACAGTCTTAATGAACAGTGGTAGAAATCACTAGCTCTCAGTGAGCATATCTTTTTTCTTTTTTCCTTCTTATTAAAATTTTGTATTTTTTTAATTTTTATTGGAGTATATTTGATTTACAATGTTGTGTTAGTTTCAGGTGTACAGCAAAGTGAATCAGTTATACTTATACGTATATCCTTGGTGAGCATATCTTTATGGGATGGCTTAAGGGGCAATTTTCTTTCCACTAGAAGGTATGGAACAGATTGGGGCATGAAAGAGGACAGGAGAGACACCCTTTGGAAAACAATTGCACTTTGGGGCTCAAATTTTTTTTTAACAGCTTTGTTGAGATATAATTCACATATCATAACATTCACTCTTTTAAAGTATATAATTCAGAGATCTTTAGTATATTCACCAAGTTGTGAAACCATCACCACTGTCTAATTCCGGAACATTTTCATCACCCCCAAAAGAAGGTCCATACTCATTAGCAGTCACTGCCCATTCCTTCCTCCCACCAGCCCCTGGCAGTCACTAATCTACTTTCTGTCTCTGTAGATTGGCTTATTCTGGACATTTCATGTAAACAGAATCATACAAATGTGGTCTTTTGTGACTGGCTCCATTCACTCAGCATGTTTTTAAAGTTCCCCATGTTGTAGCATGGATCAGCAATTCATTTCTTTTGAATGCAGAATAATATTCCATTGTCTGGATATACCACATTTTGTTTATCCATTCATCAGTTGATGGACATTCTGGTTCTTTCTACTTCCTGGCTATTATGAATAATGCTGCTATGAGCACTTATTTACACGTTTTTGTGTGGACATGCGTTTTCATTTTTCTTGGGTATATACCTAGAGATGGAACTGCTGGATCATGTGGTAATGCTCCATTTAGGAGCTCAAACAATTAAACTTTCCTGTTCCTTTTTGTTCCCAGGCAGAAATGGTGCATAGTGCTTTCCAGGCCCAGCGAGCTTTCCTTCTGATGGCCTCTCAGTACCAACAACCCCAAGAGGTAAGAGTGTATCCTGAGAGCCAGGGCTGCCTAGGGAATGGGCAGTGTAAGATAGAAAACAGGGAAGCAACAGAACCAGTTACTGTGAGAGACATCCCGAAAATGAGATGTATAGCACCGCAAGTTCTGTCCCTAATCCAGATCATAGTATGAAACATTTCTTCCGTCTTTATAATCTTATTATGGCCAAATTCATACTGCAACAATCAACATCACCAGTTTAAAAGGTCAATTTATTTATGTCATCTGTATCCTATTCTTTTTACTAGTCTCACAACCATTATATAATCAAGGAAGTATTTGCTGCTAATTTTTAGTTCATACTTTGTGCTGCTTTGTTTTCAAAAACTGTTCACATCTATCCTCACCTGTAAATTCTATGTATGAATTTGATTAGTTCCTATTTAACAAATAGCATTGTTAGGCTCAGTGTGTAATGAATGAAATTATTCATTAAAAAGTAGATCTACTACCAGCATACCTTGTTAAATAAGAAAAAATAAGAATTGTTGTTTTGACTAAATATTCTGCATCTGAAGTTTGGTAACAGCCATATAAATATAAAAGATAATTGAAATATAACACAATAGTTTAAATTTAATAGCTCACTTTAAATTCTAAAACAAACACCTAAAGTTGAAAAAGTTGGGCTGAGAATCCTAGGAAGCTAGGATTTGACTTTCAGAGGGTGAAGCTCGGCTTCATAAAGAACCAAAACCTGGGACCTTACCCTCCCTGGAGCAGTAGGTCCCAGGCCCTCCTGTGCAATGCAACCACCTGGAAAAATTTTTCTAAATACCAGTGCCTAGATCTCGCTCCAAGAAGTTCTGGTTTAATTGGTCTGAGGAGTGGTCTTGGCCTTAAGAGGTTTATGGATTCCACAGGTGATTCTAACGTGCAGCCAGGGACTTCCCTGGCGGTCCAATGGCTAAGACTCCACATTTCCATTGCAGGGGGCGTGGGTTCCATCCCTGGTTAGGGAACTAAGATCCCACATGCCGTGCAGTGCAGCCAAAAAAACCAAAAACCAGATAACTTGCAGCCAGAGCTGCCAACCCCCACCCTGGATGGATGTATCCTGTCCCTCGTGGGAAATGAGGAGTTAGCACACAGTCCAGGCAGGCAGCTTTGCAGGGATGGAGATGTTCTGTGTTCCATCGGGGATGCAGTCTCCTCCTTGGCTTTCTCAATCCCTGACTTTTTTCTCTTTGCAAAAGAGAACAGTGAAACTAGGAAATCACAATGTGATACAGCCTTAGCCTACCTTTTCTGTGACTGAAGTGAGAGGAGAGGTGGCTTCATTACATCATTGAGTCTCAGATGGAGGAAAGAACCATTACTTTCCTGGCCGGTGCTCCACTCAATACCTTTTCTAAGCGCAGAACAAGAGGCCTCTCCATTGGCCATGCACATAAAAGTCACTCATTAAATATTGGATGATAAAGTGACTGAACAAGTGAATGAATATACTGGGACTGTGGCATCCCCAAATAAGCCATAGTCAGGGATAATGTGTGACTTAGCATGTGGCTATGCAGATTCTTGGGTGTAATATCTGGAGTTGCCCCTTCTTACTCTACTGCATTCTTGATGAAAGGGAGAGGAATGGATGTTTCAGGGGACTCATATCCAGGAAAGGCATTCGTTGGAAATGTTCCCTATAGCACTTATCACAGTACTCCAAGAATAATAAGCCCCAGAAGATCAGTAGGCAAAATAGAAGGTAATTTTTTGATGCCCACCTCCCTTTCTGTGCCCTCCCTCTTAACCCAGAGCACTGTCCTAGTTGCTTCCACTCAATAGAAAAGCAGTCCACCAGGCCTAGACATTCCCAGTGTGCATTCTAGAAGATACATCATAAAGATTATCATAAAACAGATTGTATCTTCTCATAGGAACAATGTTATAATTGTCCATGCCTTCCTCTCTTCTTTCAGGAGAATACTAACTGCTGTAATTTTAACTCTCATTGATATATGATAGTGGTCCCCAAACTTTAGCGTGTATGAGAATCGCCTGCAGGGTTGTTAAGACACAGATTGCTGGGCCCCACTTGCAGAGTTTCTGATTCAGTAGGTCCTGGTTGAAGCCCAAGAATCTACGTTTCTGAAAAGTTCCTGTGTGATGCTGATGCTGCTAGGCCAGGGACTACACCCTAAGAGCCTGTGGTGTGTGGATGGCTCTCAAAGTTACGCCTCTAGCCGCCTCTAGATGACTACTTCTCAAACTCTGATCTTCATCTGAATCACCTGGAGATCTTGCTAAAGTGCAGCGTCTGGGTCAGTACATCTAGGATGGGGCCCAAGAGTCTACAGTTTTAACAAGCTCTGGGTGATGCTAATGCTACTGGTCTGTTGCTACATTTTGAGCAGCGAGACAGGCGTCCCCACTTGAAATCCCCACCAGCACAAAATCCCTTCATAGTCAGATAGCAAACTCATGTTCTTTTCTCCTAGCATGTCTGTATCAAAGCAGGCTGTGTTACGCTACGTTAACAAACATTTCCAAAATTTTAGTGACTTATAAGAGCAGAGGTTTATCTCTTGCTCACCCTACATTCCTATGTATGTATGAACGTAAGGTGACTTACTTTCTAGAGGATGTTATTAAACAATTACTCATACAATTATTAGAGTTATAATAGGGCTCTGAGAGAACATGGTAAAAAATGAATCTTTAAAAGGAATATCAGGCATTGGGAAGGGAAGATATTTTAGGGTAAGAGAACTTCCCAAGGGGTACCTCCCATCATGCTAATGAAGGTGACCACTTATGCTGCGGAAGCATAAGGCAAGGCCAAACCAACATTAGTCACCTGTGGTCTGAGGGTTGTGTGTGTTAGATGCCCAGACTGGGGCTGAGCACCTGGCCAGCTGGAAGCTAGCAACCTCCTAGAACATCTTTGAATCCACAGTGATGCAAGCATGCAATTAATCAGTCAACAAATATTTATCAAGTGCTTATTATGGGCCAGGCCCCCTAGGAGATGGGGCAGGGCTTGGGAAAACACATAGAGAGTATTAGATGGGAAGAGACCTTAGAAGGCATCTCTTGCAGCAATCTCCATTTAAAGATGAATCAGAAGAGGTTCAGAGAGAGGGTAACTGGTTTGCTCACTAGTCCCAAAGCTGGTGAATTGCCCCCCAGAACTCTCAGCCAGCATGCTTCACCACTACACAGCTGTCTCCAGCGCTCTTCCCTGTTGCTTTAAGCCAGAGTGTCAGCCATCAAAGAGATTAAGTTTTGTAGAGGGTCACCATCAAAATGTAAAAGTATTTTATATTTACCAATTATAAGCAAACAGCCAATCAAGCAAGGTAAACCATTAGTACTACCGAAATTCGGGGAAGTAGGCATCTTGCAGACAAGGGTGATCAGGAAAGGCATCATGGAGGAGATAAAATGACAGTCCAAGAGCAGTAATGCAAGTGCTTCTGATGTAATTACACTAATATTAATAAAGTGGTGAATTTACTTAGCACAAACGCAAAAAAATACTTTCCTGGATTAAATATGTTTGGGAAAATCCCATACTCTGTTCACTGAAGAAGCATGTAAAATATTATTATTTAAACTTACATTTTCCCAGACTTATTTGGCCATGGAGGCTTTTTGTAGAGGGACATCTGTTCATGTCCTGTGGAAGGCTGGTGTACATTTCTTTTAAGTTGTTCTAAATGCTTGATGGTCATTGCTTTTGGTAGATTCTAACTATTAGCAGGGATTCTAAGACCAACTCCAAGAGTCCCACGGCCTAACGTACATACATGCCCAGTATAATCCTCTCCCCTTGAGTGTAGGAATGAGCTGTGAATTTATGGGATATCGATCCTTTGATTAGGTTTATGATCAGGGTGATGGGATAGTCACTCCAGTGATTATGTAATGTCACATAAGACTGTCATTGTGGCTGTAGAGAGATTCTCCTGCTGGCCTTGAACACATGAGCTACCACATTGTAAGAGGGCAGCCTCTAGAAGCTGAGAGGGACCCTCTGCTGACAGCCAGCAGTAAAACAGAGACTTCAGTCCCACAAGTGTAAGAAATCAAATTCTGCCAATGACTGTGTGCACTTTGAAGGGGACCCAAAGCTCCAGATAGAAATGTAGCCTTGCTGACACCTTGATTTCAGCCCTGTGAGACCCTGAGCAGAGAATATAGCTTCATGCCCAGAAGCTGTGAGATGGTAAATGTATATTGTTTTAAGCCACTAAGCTTGTGGTAATTCATTATGCACAAATAGAAAACTCATCCAGATTGCCTTGATTCCCTCCTCCTTGCCAGACTCTAAAACAGTTAATTGGTTTTTAAAATAAGGCCGTGAGCCACAGATCAACATGTGAAGCCACCCTACCGTTTGCTTCTTCTTCCCTGTCCCCCACCCCCATTCCTCCACCTTCACTCCTCCATTTATCCTGGAAGGAGATAAGAGATTTGCCTACAGCCCTGGTTGACAATGATGACAATCCAATTTCAAATTTCCTTTCTCATTTTGGACTAAGAAACACGTTTCTTATATTCTCTATTATGAAGAGTTTCAAATTTTTCAACCTTGACCTGTAGGAAAAAATGTATTTTATTTCATCACCCAGTTTCTCAAAACAACAGTTATCCTTATCATGTACAGTTCATTATGATATATTTCATCTAGTCCATTCTATTGCTCTGTTCTTTTCTTCTTTTTTTAAAGACAGTTCATGACCCACTGAATTGATTTCATGATGTACTAATGGGTCATCACATCTTGCACTTTGAAAGCACCCCTCTCATATCACAGACATATTACAACGCTCATGATATAGATCAACTTATAAAGCATGTGCAGAACATGCTTTTCTTCTCTCCCCTTGTTGTAATTTATAAAAATGATCTTTGGGCAAAAGATTGTTCTAGTCCTTACAGTATCTTTGTTAAGAATTTTAGTGACAATTTAAAAATCCTATTTGTGTGCAGAATTTTTCAAGGGACCCGGGCACACTCAACTCTTCATTTACTTTTATACCAGTTGGATCTAGGGAAAATAGGATATTTCTAATTCACAAGCATGAAAAGTGAAATTCAGTGACACATTAATGACCTGGCCATGGGATCTAGACCGGGGCCCATTACTTTACTCGCCATCCAAAGTTCTTTTCACACTACACATAAAAAGAACTGCACTGCACAGTCATTTATAGGAGTTACATGGCCAAATAAAACTGTAGAAAGTGTTTAGTTAATTGGGAGAGGGGAAATGATTTCTCTTGGCATTGAGACATCTCATATCACCAGGGAGAGATGTGAAAGATAATCTTTAATCATCTCTACCATGAGTGGCCCCCAAATTTTAGCCTGAGCTGAAAATGTAACTTCTACTGGACCAGTGCTTCTGAAGCCCTCGTTGGGCATCACCCCCCAGGAAGGCTATCGCCAGGGGTTTGGGGAGGTCTTCCACCTGGACCCCACCACCTCTAGCCCTGGTTAATTTCGGACAGGTAGGAAGCACCGGTGTGGTGGAGAACCACGTCTGTTGTGCCGTAAGTCAGAAGGCATTGCCTTCCTTCCTACGCACACTTTCCATATTTTCTCCAACATGCCTTACGCTGCTAAGACCGGACAATGAAATTGTGTGTGTGTATGTGTGTTTGCATGGAATTAATGTGTACCGGTTTCTGACTAAAGGGAAGTTTAGTTTCCAACTAAAGGGAAGTTGGAAAGTTTCCAACTAAAGGGAAGATAATTTATGGTCATTGACTGGTCTGTGGATTTTATTCTATTAAAAAAACTGGAAGTCTGAGTTTTTTATTCCTCCAGAAGTGAGAGAAAGAGTTTCTACTACCCCTCCCTCTCCTTTTCTGTCTTTATTTGGGCTTGCATTTTAAAAGGAAATAGTGCCTTCCTGTGCGTGGAGCAAGAATCTAAAACATTTTTTGTCCTTTCATTGTCTAAACAGTCTGAGAAATTAGAAGGGAAAGGAAGATGAGAGACTCCTTCTGTCCATTCCTCCATCTAGTGATATGCGTGCCCCAACACGGTGCTCTGTTCAGAGCACTCAGTAAGGATTTTCTAAGGCATGGGGCAGTCATCCAATATGTTGATAATTTATTGATCTTAAACTAAGCAAGAAAGCCTAGTAAAAAAAAAAAAAAAAGAAAGCCTAGTAGCGTTAACCTTAGGACTTGAGCTAATTACGTTGGTACACTGGTAGATCCAGATTACTCATGGGTTTATGCCCATATGTTTGAGATTTTCATAAAACGTATTAATTTGTGGGGGTGGTTAAGAGGAGAGACTCTGGACTTGGGCCTACGTGGATCTGAGTCCCAGATCTTCTGCTCATTAGCTCTTCTAATCCAAATGCAAGAAAAACAAATTCATTGGTGTCTCCTACATTTGAGAATCTTTTCTCTTTTTCCGGGTGACTACTGACAAACTAATCTGGTAAAGTCCACAAGACATTCCCACTGAGTCACTCTAACCTAACCAACTTGTCAAGTTACTCACTTAGGAGAAGGCAGTTGAACTCTCTTTGCCCGTGTTTCCTTATTTTCTCCCTTCCTTCCTTCCTTCCTTCCTTCCTTCCTTCAGCATGCAGGATCTTAGTTCCCCAACCAGGGGTTGAACCCATGCCCCCTGCAGTGGAAGCACAGAGCCTTAACCACTGGACTGCCAGGGAAGTCCCTCCTTATTTTTAAATAGGGTGAATAGTTCCTATCTCACAGAGTTATTGTGAGGATTGAATGAGAAAAAGCATGCAAGGGTCAGGTGACTGAGTAGGAGAATTCAGTATTAGTCAGGGCAGTCCAACTGCTTTAGGAAAAAGTCCCTAATTCTCAATGACTGAACATCATAGACATTTTTTTTCTTGCTCACCTAAGGTCTTCTCTGGTGTTTTTGGTTGACAGTCTTCCATATGGTCATTCAGGGAACCAGGCTTCCTCTGTCTTAGAGCCCTACCTGGCTCTAAGTCCTCATTAAATTGGGAAAGAGAACACAGAATCATTCCTGGGAAGGTTTTATGGGTCAGACCTGGAAGTGGCATGTGTCACCTCTACTTTCATTCAGTCTCTTGGACATTCCTAGATGCAAGGGAGGTGGCAAATTTAATCAGTCTGTACGCTGGGAAGGAGGAATTCACAGATTTGTTGAGCATGTCACCAATCTGCCAGAGTGGGTAACTTGGCTTGACTAAAGTGAAGTCTTTCTCAGTGGAAATACCTTTCTAAACACTCAAGTGGGTTTTCCAGGCTAATCCCCAAGTTCCCATCCAGAGAAAGACAAGAAAACTTTCAAATCTAGCTGTTGAATTTATTTTTATTGTTTTTGGGTATATATGGAGAGATAGAGATAGAGATAGAGATGCATGTATATAGATATCTCAAAGTTTCCTTTAATTAGAATGAGTTCATCCTTTTTTGCCTCTGTAATGTTTTACCATAAGGTGTAAATTATTGTCCCATATTTTAAAATGCCAAGCAAAGTAGTCATGTGACTTTGATCTTAGAGCATGCCTTGGGTAAATTAGGTTGTGCTAGTGGCAGGTCTGGAAATTGTAAAGGAATAGCAAACGAATGAACAAAGCCAAACTCCTAAGTGTTCCTTAAGTCCGTGCCCAGAAAATGTCACAGTTTAGCTCAGTCAGGATTGCTGAATCTTCTTGAAAGATTTGGCCATGATTAGTGCTGCCAAGTTCTCTTGTTAGGGGACATATGACAGGTAACATAATGCAATAAAATAACTCTGGCCCTAATGTAAAATGAAACACCTACTTTAAAAGATTGCCTTAAAGCTTTTTGTCTTCATACAAAGCTATCAAGAAAATACTCTGTTGAGTAACTGCTATTAATTATATGTGCTGAGCGAGTATTTTTAATGGATTTTTAAATATATAATTCTACATTTATCTGGAAAACAGGAAAATAAAACTGCAAGAAAAATTAACAGGTTTTCATCTTTTGTGTCATGCTCAGTTATGTTTTCATTTAACAGTGGTATTTCCCAGTGGACAGAATTTCAAAAAGGAGTAGCACTTTAGAATCTAACCAGTAACTCACTTTATGGCCTTTTCCAAATTAACTCTATATTTTCACTTCATAAATATGTATAAGTTTTGACTCATTAATATTGCTCAATGGGTGGTTCTCTTCACTACCAACCCAAAAGCACTCAAAGGCAATATACGCTTTAAATTTCTAGAGAAGAGATAGGCTTAAACCCAACTGAAACATCTGCTCAAATACAATCTATGAAGAGCAGGTAAAAACTGGTTACATACAGATACCTACAGGATTGAATTTTTTGTAACCAGCAGCTTCCTGAGTAGCATTTCATGTTACAGTTGGAGAAGTGAGGCAAAAAGAAGCCTTTGCTTTTCATATGAGCCTTTCCAGGGCCAGAACATTACCTTGGTAATTACACGCTGGCTCCTTGTGAAGGCTGGTGTAGATGCTGGTTGATGAAGAATAAAGCACCAGGGAAGGAAGGAGAGGAAGAGGTTTGTGTGATATCATCAGGGTCTGCTTGAGTTGACAGCCTGAAGCTACCCAGTCAGGGCTGAATCCCAACAGGAAAGCTAATCATTAGTTTATCAGAATGCAGAGAGGAGGATAATCAGAAAAGAGGGTAATTCTGTCATTCTTCTGCCAGACTGTTTGCTTTGGCAACATAAAGCTGTGAATGAGCTCGTGAGCTGTGACCATGGGTTAGTAGCTTTATAGGTATTTAGAAACCCAGGACTGTGGAGGCAGAAGGGATTTGCTAAGACCCTGTCCTGTTGGACATCACTCATGGTGACTTTTTTTTTTTAATCTGATAAGGCACATTAGCTCATTTCTCTTTGTGTAAGACATGAATTAGATAATGAATGGCTTCCCAAAGGAAGCGAGGTGGTTATCACACACAGGGGATTTGGGGGATTATCTAAGGGGGTAAAGGTTAATAAAGAAGGATAATATCCTTTGTTTTATCAACTATTTCATACTAAGTTTGTTACAGTTCCAGACTGCCTTGATGGCAAATTCTACATAAAGGTTAGAACTACGTATATGTCTAGGGAATTTTTCATACTCCATTTAGCCAAGTGTTGGGATCACTTTGTATTTTTAATAAAATGATTTTCAACTATTTCTCATTCTCCACTGTGAAGCTTCATATTTGCTTGCTAGACACTATAAATCTGATATTTCAAAATTGGTAGTGTTACATGTTTTTCTCTTGCGGCCTGATTCAAAAATTAATTTTAAAAGTGGTCATTGATGTCGTTCAACAAATCTTTTTAAAAGCCATACACATTTTGGCCTTTGGATTTGGTACTTGTTCATCATTTCAGTAGCCTTAATGTGAGTCCTCTTTGCAAGACATAGCTTCTATCATCTGTACAAAGCTGTATATGCGAAAATAGCAAACGGGGAGAAGGTAATTCCAGTTGACATTCCAGTCTGGATCCGCTGTCATAAATTACTTAGCAGAGGGCATGGTCCGTTACTTTTTATGGTCATGTTCTATATTTGTATGTGCTGTGGGTCGGATCACATGACAAAAGCATCATTTGATATTAGTGTTTATATGCACCAACTAGTGAGGGCTGGATTTAAGCTTCACTGTGCAGCACTTTTAATTTGTATACTTAGCTCTTAATTGAAAATGCAGACACTCCCCTAAGTACTAAAACTACAAATAATCCAGAATAAATTTTACATAATTGTTTTTAGGAGAAGACAAACTACAGCATATCCTAACTAATTGAAATGCACTATGCCTTCCAGAGATTTTAAAACGTAAATTTTGAACATGAACAAGTCCACATCGCCAGAATAATAAAGACCCATACTCAGCACTTTCCCTCATCCAGCCCCTCCCTAAGCGGAACAAGAGAGTGTCTTACTGCTGAGGGCAATTGCTTTTTATGAAGATACATTTCCCAAACTAACTGAGAGAAGAAAACACATACGTGCGTTTTCCCCCCTCTGCCTTCCACATTGCTTTTCCCACTGCAGCTGAAAATTTAGGTTTCTAGCAGCAAACACCTAGAGAATGGACGATTACTTCTTTTCATAAACCAAACAGGAAAAAAGAATGTCAGGTTTTGGTGGACTAACTGCTGTGAGCATTAGTGTTTCTATATCTGGAGTCGCTTATTAGATAAATTTCCCTGTTAAGTAGTGACTTCAGATCTTTGTTAAACCCTGTTCACCTTACATACTCCAGCCTTCTTTAATTTCCTCAACTCTATTAATTTATTTCTGGGGGCTTTTTTTTTTTTTTAACCAAACATTTAGTGGATCCCTCCTATATAGCAGTCACAGCGTTTGGCATTTCTACATCTATCACTACCTCATTTGTATGAGAACATACTTTGGAAAAATAGGGTCTGGGTGATGTTATTTGTCATGATTCATATATTCCTGCACTTATCTTCGTTGTTACTGCCCTCACGCTACCACCACGACCACCATTCGAACTTTCCCACCCACTCTCCTCTCTTAAGGAACATATTCAGTATGCCTTCTGACGGTCTCTATATCTTTGAACATCCTCAGCACCTTTATGGTAGTTTCTGTCAAAACAAAAGTAACTTGTTTATTTTAGAAACATTCCACTGTTATTTTTTGTGCATGTTTTCCATCCCCTCAACAAGATTCTAAGAGCTTCAAGGAGCTTTATAGTTGATGTGTCTTTGCTTTTCATTGTGGTCTTAACTGTATTTTATTTGATATCAAGTTTGATAAAAAGACAAGCTCTGGCTGCTGACACTTTTGGTTGGTTTGAGGGATAAAAGCTGGGTTAATAGATTTCAGTGGCACAGGAAGGGAACAGAGGAACAGAGTGAAATGACATTTTTATTTAGTGATACTGTTATCTTTTACCAAAAAAAAAAAAAAAAGGAACTTGATATTTGGAGGTATGTTTGATACAGATTGAGATATCAATTGAGGTTATTACTGCTAAAATGTAAGTCACGGATCAGTCACATAGAATTAGCCTTGAAAATGTATTCCTTACAGGGGAATTTGGGAAAGGGAAGGTTAGAGGAAGAACAAATGGTGTGGGGTTAGTAAGGCATTTCATTTCAAGGATGCCGTTTCTCTTATGCACACTTTCACAAAACGAGTGCCTCTGAGGCTACCACAGAATGTTTCATTTTTGAATGTGTGGAACGAATGACAAGAAATGATCACAGCCAGATTTGGGTGATAGATGTAGCTCAAGCATTCAATGATGTTAGAATATAGGTTCTGGGAAGAGTGTGCTGACTAAATTCACATGGGCTGTGGAGATCCAGCTGGTCTGATATTTAAATGCTGTTGAAAAAATGTTCTAATTAGATGGTTTCTTCCCTATATGGAGTTTTCATGTAAATTGTGAAGAATGGTACTTTCTTGAGGTGGTGAAATTGTGGTGAGTGTCCACCATCAGCCCTCTGAAGCTGGTAATTTCACAGGTAGAACCACAGCGACTGAGGTGCAGAACTTCAGGCTTTCTTCTGCCTTCGTCCACTTGGGTTCTCTATATAGGACAATGGGCAGCACATCACCCAAATCAGATTTCAGTGATTCAAACGACAGGAGTACCATCATTTTCTTTGGCTGGATATCCTGTGGTTGAATGTGTTCAGGATTCCTCCTGGAAAGTCATAAATTGGATTCTGTTTTCCCACAGGAATAGGGATATAATTTGAAACTTCATGTTTTACCAACCCGACAGCAAATGAAGCACAGACAGAGCAAACTACACATGATAAAAACCAAGATACAGCTAAAACATTGTAATTATTTAAAACGGGGAAATGTGGCTCCATGTCCTGTAAAGTGGTTATAAATGTGCTGTTCACTTTAATTATGAGTCCCTAATGAATTTTAACTGCATATGCCACACATAAAAAATCTATATTATAACTTACCAATCTGAAACTGATGATGGCTGTAGTAAATATTCATCAATAGTAATTTTACTTTTTTAGAATTTGAAGGATCTTTTTGTAGAGATGTACTGGATGATCCATTATCTTTGAAATGTTTTTTGTGGGAAAATGAGAACACTTGCCTCTTTTCCTCTTTTGACAGGATTTCTCTGGTCTAGACAGAGACATTCAGAATCATTCTGTAATTCTCTAGTACTGTACCTGAGACTGAATCATCCTTTTCAAAAATAGCAACCAAAGGATCACAGCATTCAGAGATCTTATCAAGGAGTGTGTTTGGGATGGGACTTTTTCTTCTGATCGTCCCAGTCAACTTTTCTTTGTTGTTATTTGAAGGTATATTTGGTACGGATTGAGGTATCCCTCTTTGCTGAGTCAGAGAAGAGCAATGGGAGGAAGGAGGGCAAAGAAGGATAATCATATCCCCCCCCCCCTTTTTTTCTTTTGCGGTACACGGGCCTCTCACTGCTGTGGCCTCTCCCGCTGCGGAGCACAGGCTCCGGACGCGCAGGCTCAGCGGCCATGGCTCAACGGACCCAGCCACTCCGCGGTACGTGGGATCCTCCCGGACCGGGGCACGAACCCGCGTCCCCTGCATCGGCAGGCGGACTCCCAACCACTGCGCCACCAGGCAAGCCCCATATCCCCTTTTTTATCAGTTAGAAGGGAGGGAGGAAGTTTTAAGCCAGGCATGTGGCCGTGCACCTGGGAGCTTTCTAGCGCATCACCTCTCTAAACCACTCTGCTCCTGTTTTCTTCTTCGAGTCTTTGTCCATCATTTGTATCCCCCAAGGACCGGAAAGTGTTAGAAAGTAGGTGTTAATTAGTAAGAAGGCAGCAATAAAGGAGTGAAGCTGTGAAATACAGCGCTGCCCGTGCTGTTACAACACGTCATCAAACCACTTTCATTTCCTTTGACTTGTTATTAATATCTTTATTTCGAGTCAGGTTACCCTAAACTTCGTTGTTTTCCCTGGATCGATTGACTCCTTAAGCTCTTCGGTTTGTCCCTGGCACTGCATTAATTTGCTTGTTGACTTAGGTTGTGAGTAATCCCTTCAGTTACTGCCAGTCAGTACCAGGGAGGGATTAATATAATAGAATGTGATTATTCAGTACTTCTGAGCGATGAACACCCAGCCCTGTGTCCAGTGCCCATTGTAGGTGCTCAATAAGAGATGGAGTGAATTAACCATCTAAAACCGATAGAACCCCAGACATTCAGGATGGTTAAGCCCTTCTCCCCAGATCACTTATTAAATGAATATCTGGGAACCTTCTCTTGCCTTTGTGTTTGTGGAAACAGACAGTACGTGGAAAGTCAACCCCAATCACTTTTTACAGTGAGAGAATCTCAGGGAGTCTGGAAGAGCAGAGACTTCTCTCCATACTTATGGGATAAATGTTCTCGCAGAAAGGAGATTCATACTCAGCAAGACCATAGGAAGACCTTAGCATAACTATCTCCTGGCCTATGGGTTGGTTATAAAAACATATATTATTATTCCCACATAGATAAGGAATAAAGCACAGAAAGATTACTCATTTGGTATCCCTTAATAAGAGCAAAAGAGATTGAAAGCCAAGGTTTTCCAATCTGATTATGAATATATCACCTCAATCTCTCTTTCATTTGGCTTTTTGGTTCCTTTTTATTTTCTTAAAATGCTAATTAAATTGTGTTCTTCCTACCTGAACATCAAGATAACTGGCTTAAAAGATCTCCCATTTGTGGGTGTCACCACAGATTTCACCACTGAGCTTTTTATTGCTCTGAAGTGTTTTGTGTAGTTTTAATCTTGTTTGTTTTTTTCTGTGTGGAACACTTACTTTACTAATGATGGGTCTTCAAGATGGATTTAGCTCATTTAAAAAGAGTACTTTTGCTGAAATTTCTATGACCTGCTCATTTTCTTGAGTCTTCAAAGAGGATGAACATTGTTCCATTTTGTCCCTGGTTTTTGTTTTGTTTTGTTTTTTAAAAAATGAGTTTAAGAAGTTCTAAAGGAAATAACGTAAGGAACATTATGCTCGAATGACATATTATTTCACACCCTCCTCAGTTCTATGTCAAAGTATTTTTTCTGTTTTTCACGTAGAATATAATTAAATATTCACATTTTTTCATATCAACAAAATCCATATATTTGTAATTTTAATAGACATACTGTATTCCATAATTATGTATGACATAATTGGGCATTCATCTATTTTTGAGTTACTTTTAATCATAAATTCTTATGATCCATATCTTAATTTTTTCTTCTATTCTCCAAAAAATTTTAACCCGCACATGTAAAACATTATCTGTCTTAATAGAGCAGAATGAGTAGAGAGTTGCATCAAACAATAATCAGTCTTTGTAAAGAACAAACCACCCTCCAATGTCCTCTGCTAAGCTTAGGGAGAAATCCTGAAGAGCTGGGGTGGAAGAATAGTTTCAAGAGGTGAAATTCTAAAAGAAATTTAAGGTACAGGGATTGGGCCACGGCTTGCCTCTTTTATTGATACTATTTATAAGAAAAAAAGTTTATACCTGTATCATATTGCTTAAATGGAATTCAGTTAATACTGTTTTTCTAATATTTGTGAATATTGTATTATATGTGTATATTTATTAAATGTGACTGTCTCCCTTATGTGATAGATTTTGGTGCAAGACCTGTTTTTATTGAAAAGAAAATATTTTCAACTCTGCCATTTAGGTTGTCTCATATACCTGTTAGTTTCTCCTTAACTACTGCAATTTCCATTTTTGTCTCTATTCTTTGTTCAGCTTTATTTCTGTGCTTTGCTCAGGCATGTCTTGAACAGTGTTTGTTATGCGGTTACTAGTTTTATTTCTTCTTGCAATTTCCTCACTTTTCTCATATGTATTTTTTTATGTTGCTTGGGACATAAGCAGTTACTCTTTTAGGTAGAGTGTGTCTATTGCAGTCCGATAGTGATCCCTCACTGCATTTTATTCGGGATGCTTTTTTTAATCTGATAGCATTATAAGTATCCTTGTTTGTTTGACCTCCTTCTGATTTCTTTGGAAACTTATCTAATCAATCATTCCCTTCTTTCTCTCTCTACTGACTCCTTCTGTTTAATCTGCAAACCAAGTCAAGTTTCTCTCTCCTTTAAAAACACAAACAAACAGGAATGGCTTCCTTGACCGCCTACACCATCTCTTTCTTCCCCTTTACTGCCATACATCTTAAGAAGACTCTGTCCTCTCTCTCTGTCACTTCCCTGTCACTGTTCAGTCTCCTGTCATCTGTCTTCGCTCCTTATCATTTTACCAGAAAAGACTTTCCCATTGCCATGGTATCTTCCTAATTGACCTCATTCCATTCAGCCTCCTTGCAGAATTTTTATCAGTGACCGTCACTCTCCTCAAAGTTTTTCCTTCCCTTGGGAATGAACTTTATTCTTTCTAAGTTCTCTGTTTCATTTAATTTCTTTCTCTGACTTCTCTTCCTTCCTCTACCGTTTAAATGTATGTATTCCTTCAAGATTTCACTCTTTATCAGCCGAAGAGGACTTTCTCAATCATAGTCTCTCCCTGGTCAGTTTCATCAATGTCCATGGTGGTATCAGTCACCCCTATGCTAATGATGCCAACTGTCCATCTCCAGACTCCAGGCCTTACTCCTTAGCCCTGGGTCTGGATTAACCCTTAGTGAGCCTCAAATGGACTTTATTTGGAGACACACAGACACTTCATCCAAACTCTGTTCTCCTTCCTGGTTCTTTCTCTCAATTGTTGGAACCCCAAACTACCCTGTCACCTGAGCTAGAAACTCTTCAGTCCTTCTGACTTCTCCTTGTCCTTCACCCC
This sequence comes from Orcinus orca, assembly GCF_937001465.1. Taxonomy (NCBI): domain Eukaryota; kingdom Metazoa; phylum Chordata; class Mammalia; order Artiodactyla; family Delphinidae; genus Orcinus; species Orcinus orca. Next base: position 92,534,162 of record NC_064568.1, on the reverse strand, counting down.
TCATGTCTAACCAATCTCTGAGTCCTGACAGCACCCTGACCACAAGAATCTATGGGATCTAAAACCTTTGCTTCATTCCCAGGGCCCTAATGCAGAAAAAAGGAAAGGGTGAGAGAGAAGAAAGGAAGAAGGAAGGAAAAAAGAAAGAAAGAAGAGGGAAGGAAGGAGGAGAGGAGAATGAAGGAAGGGATAAAAGAAGGTGGGAAAAAGAAGGAAGGAGAGAGAAAGAAAGGGAGAAGATAGACAAAGATCACCTGCTTTTTAAATTTTTTAAGTAAAGGTATTACAAGCATGCTTTTTTTAAAAAAACTGAAATAACGAAAAGACATAAGAAGAAGAAAAAATCCCACCACTCACTGACAAACACTATAGGTTTAGCCTCTTATAACTGGTCTCTGTGCCTCAAAGCTCTCTCTCCTCCGATCTGTTCCCCATTCCCTCATCATAGGTACTGTTACAAAACAAAGTGAATGAACAGAAAACAAAATTAATCTGGAATCCTGCCACTGTTTCCCATGGCCTGTGCAATCAATTCTATAGACTCCATAGGATGACATTCAAGGCCCTTTGCAATGTATTGTTTCTGCATCTGAATCCTCTCCCCAGAACTCCTCCCTGACAACAAATCGAGTATCCCTGTCACGCTGGAGGATCAAAGTTCTGGGAACATGTATGCTTTCATGCCTATGCATGAGCAAAGGAATGATGGGCCTGAAATGTCCATCCTTCTCTTCCTACTCCATACTTTTGTCATTCTAATAGATATATCATATTCCATAATTTGATTAGCTATGCTTGGAAACACCAAGAGCTGCTTTCTTCAAGAGCTTGAGGTCTAATGAGGGCCAAAGATAAATCTAAATGGGGTACATTGTAATAAATGCTGAGCTGATGGGGGCTCCGAGGTAGCAGTCTTGAACACTGCCTGCAGGTTGGGGAAGTTGGAGACAGAGTCACAGAGAAGGGACCCCTTGAACCAAGTCTTGCAAGATAAGTAGGATTCAAGTGTGTGAAATTTCATCTAACAAATGGAAAAGCCCAGGTATCTCTGCTGTTGTATGTAAGTGGGTTAAATCTTGGACAGTTCTCTCCTATCCTATCTATCAAAATGATGTGGTGCTAAATTTATTTTTTTTAAACAACAGATTATTGAATTTTATTTTTTAATTCAGCCAGTTACTTTTTTGTTTTAATAATAAGCAAGTTTAGGCTGTATACACTTACTCTTTGATTCGTTATTTGTCCTTAAGCCCAAGTAAACTTATCTTTAGTGTAGTCATTTACTGATTTCTCTTTTCATTTCTGTGTTTTCTGTGGTGGATTTTACACTCTTTATTTCTTTTCGAACTAGGCCAAAAGATAACCTTAAGTGTCCTATTTCTTAACATTTTAACATTAATATATTTCAGAAAAAAATTTAATTGCTTCTATTTATTTCTATTATTAACTAAATAAACTTCGATTCCCTTTCAGGAAACAAAAGCAGTCTTGTGTTCCCCTTCTATTCATTCTGTGTAGTTATTATCTGAGATCCTTTTGAGGTTCTGTTAATACCCAATAGCTATAAGAATTTATTTGCTAATTTACCATTTTCATTATTAATGAAAGGATTATTAATTAATCCTTGCTTAATATTCTAATTCATTTGTTTCTCAAAGAGGTCTTTAAATCTCCTACAGTGACATAATGGGCGTGAGATTTTGTGACCCACTGTTTGTATTTTTAATTGGCCAATTATTTTAAGTCCTCTAAGCCTTTTTTTAATTCTTTAAAATAAATTTATATATTTATTTTGGTTTTTTTGGCTGCATTGGGTCTTTGGTGCCGTGCACGGCCTTTCTCTAGCTGCGGTGAGCAGGGACTACTCTTCGTGGCGGTGTGCGGGCTTCTCATTGCGGTGGCTTCTCTTGCTGCGGAGAACAGGCTCTAGATTCATGGGCTTTGGTAGTTGAGACGTGGGCTCGGTAGTTGTGACTCGCGGGCTCTAGAGTGCAGGCTCAGTAGTTGTGGGACATGGGCTTAGTTGCTCCACCACATGTGGGATCTTCCCGGACCAGGGCTCGAACCCATGTCCCCTGCATTGGCACGCAGATTCTTAACCACTGCGCCACCAGGGAAGTTCCAAGTCCTCTAAGTCTTAGAACATTCTCCTCTGCCTTCAAAGAGTAAGGTGACCCTGGTCAAGTACTTTCTTTTGGCTTTGTCATAGTTTCTCCACCCATCCCACTTCTCCTCCAAAGTCTGAGGAGGGAAATCTAATTGCATTATTATCCTTACATTATTAAATTCCAAGTTCCCTTATTTGTGATAGCTTTAAATCTTTGCCTTTGTCTCTTTTTTTAAGTGGTAGAAAAGAATGTGAAGGGAAATTCAGACATGGGAAATTATCCACCACTGAGTAGATTTATCTGGGTTCTCATGATGTCTGTGCCAAAGTTCTGTTTCCATTCAGTAAATTTTCTGCTATCTCTGTTCCTAACTTTGTGCTCATCACAATCCTTTCCTGACTCCATTGGATTCCTACTCTTCAAAGCCCGAGATTCTTTATCCTGTTTCCTAGGTGTATTTGTTTGCTAGGGCTGCTGTAACAAAACACCATAGACTGAGTGACTTAAATAACAGAAATTTATTGCCTCACAGTCTTAAAGGCTAGGATTCCAAAATTGAAGTGTCCTTCTGAAGTCTCCATGGAAGGATCTTTTCCAGGCCTCTCTCCTAGCTTCTGGTGATTTGCTCGCAATCTCCTGTACCGTTGTCGACACATCACCCTGACTGCTGTCTTCGTGTTCACATGGCATTCTTCTGGTGTGTGTGTCTCTGAGTCCAAATTTCCCCTTTTCATAAGGACACCAGTCATAATGGATTAGGGACCCACCCTACTCCAGTATGACCTCATCTTACCTAATGACATCTATAACACCCCTCTTTCCATATAAGGTTACATTCTGAGGTGCTTGGTCTTAGGACTTTCAACATACAGATTTGGGGGAGACATAATTCAGTGGTTAATACTAGGTGTGTCAAGTACTCTTCCAATATTATTATCTGTGTAATGCAGCCATAATTTGGGCCAGTTGTTTGAGCATATCATGGTAACACTAACCATCTGTGCTTCACCAAGTCTCCTCTTTGTGTTTTTATTCCTTTATAATATTTGCAAGTTGTGCTCAGCTTCATATCACTCCATATTCCTCTGTAGCCATAACTATTTCTTCTGTCTCTCTTTGGAAGCTGTTGTTATTAGCTCATTCAGATGTGTTTGGGTGGATAGTCCCAGGTTCACGTGGCTTTGCTCATTCCCTTTTAAGTTGCAAAACTGTTACATAGGACTCATGCTGTTAACTGGGGATTTTATTTGTTTGACTTATTTATTGTTTATGGAGTTTATCATATGTGTTTGTTGTATCTCGTTGTTTCTCTTTTTCAGGTCATTTTATTGGCAAGGGGGTTACCATCCCCCAAATTTCTTCTCAGGAGTCCAAGGTATATAACATACAGCTCTTTTCTTTAATTCTTTCTTTCTCTCCATTATTTCTTTTCTAATTCTTATAGACAGTTCTGTGAGAATCTTTGTGACTTCCTAAGATATCATGTGTACACATGTCAATGTGAAGGCCATTGTTGGTGTGCAGGTGGCCACACTCCAAGGAGACATAATCAGCAGTTGACTAGCCCTACAGGGTGCTGAGAGGATAAGGTGCTGACAAAGGATCCAGTTTGACTGGGATTCATTATTACAATGGGATGGAGATGGGCTTAGGCACATGTGCCAGAGAACCAAATACTAGCCCATAAAGGGAAGGGGTGAAAGGATGGAAATTCAAACCTGCATGGAGCCCCAGGACCCCTCAAAATAGCATTCTCACATGTCCAGCTCCCACCACTGGACCAAAGAGCCCGTAGGAAGGCTGGCCTTAAAGGCAGTTTAGAGATCTTTCCCTGATATTGCCAGCAGTGTCATTTTCACATCAAGAACCACCAGCCCGGGCTTCCCTGGTGGCGCAGTGGTTGAGAGTCCGCCTGCTGATGCAGGGGACACGGGTTCGTGCCCCGGTCCGGGAAGATCTCACATGCCGCGGAGCGGCTGGGCCCGTGAGCCATGGCCGCTGAGCCTGTGTGTCCGGAGCCTGTGCTCCACAACGGGAGAGGCCACAACAGTGAGAGGCCCACATACCGCAAAAAAAAATAAAAGAACCACCAGCCCCTTGTTCAGTGTTAAGAAAAGTAGACCATCCTCATAAACTAGGTACAAGAGGACCCTGAAAAAAAAACAGAGGAGCGTGCCCTAGAAAATAGCCCTATAGGTTCTCTGTTGTGTCTCTCCTATATATCTTCTGGACACATACAGGTCACTTCTATTTGGAGTTATGTAACTCCAATGGGAAGAGGGGTCCCAGCAAGTGTGATGGGAAAAATGAATCCGTTCCCATGCCTGTGTCCTTGGGAGTGTGTCATCTGCTAGTCTGAGATGAGAACCATTTTTGCAGAACAAAATCGAAGATGATTGATTCCATTCGTTTTCTTTCCAGAACTCTTCCCTGACAGTGAGGATGTTTATGGGTAGGGAAAGGTAGAAAAGAATCATTTCTATACCACTTTCATGAGTCTGCTTCTGTGTATTCAATACTTAGATGCTCCTCCCCTCAGGCAAGCCCTTGGAATGAGCTCCCCCGTCGTGAATTGTTGGAACCCACAGCCTGGCTCAAATGACCAAGGGATGCCTCTTTGTCAGACACACGCTGTGCATCTGGCGGCATCGCCGGGGTAACCTGATAGGGCTCACAATTTTAATTTTAACCAAAAATACATCTGCCGGGTTCATTTCAGCTGACAGGATAAATATCGTATTTCTTTACCAGTTTGTAAACACCTTGCTTTTCATCTCAATCTAACATGTTTCCCTGGTGTTTTACAGATAGAAAAATCAAGGTGGAGCCATATGGGACTGAGCATGTGTGTTGTGTTTGTCAATGTGGGGGTAACTTTATATGGAACTGGGTCCCGTGCAAGCAACACATATGCACCTGACCAGGAGGTGTGGGTGTGGCGGCACCATAGAATTGTCTAGAATAAGAAAACCCCATAGGAAGTATGGTTTTGAGACCACTCAGCAGCTGCCTATGGACAGCTGGAGTTGTCCCTGTTACAGATGAAGGATGGAGTGTGTCATTTTCTTGGGATCCACATCCCGTTGCTTCTCTTGACCCAAACTATTCTTAACCAAAGGTGGTTTTCTTTCACTGCCTTTGAAAAATCATTCTTTATGATTTTCTACTGTGAAGATTCTTCTGAATGAATCCAAAATGCAAGGCACAAATGCTGGTTCCAATTTCTCTACTCACAATAATAGTGCCAATAGAGAAGGGACAGTACTTGTTTTGTGAAGTTGGGGGAGTTCAATGGGGAAATCATTTGAGATAAGTAGACTGGCATATAGAAATAATTAAATAGATTTCCCAGTTCTGGGTTTTTCCCCCCAATCCTAATTTAAATGGCACAAGTACTGGTGACATTTTGTGTGAATATCTATGAGGGACCTTTTAATTTAAGGATCTCAGAATTCTTTGATCACCTATTAATTTTCACAATGTCACGCTAGAGCGCATGGGTAATAATATTATACTCCATCTACAGATGGAGAGATCAAAGCTCGCAGATGTTCAATTACAGAACTTGCCAGAGACCTGCAGTGATCAGCTAGGCTCTTTCCAGCCCAGAGCACAAGCCTCTGGTTCCCAGTGCCACCCAGCTTTCCCCAGCCAGACTCAGTAACCAATGATGCTCTGACCCAACAGAGCAAGTGTGCAGGTTCTAAGAATCAGGTCTAGGGCTAGCCCTGGGATACCATGGGAATGCTGGGTTTGGACCTCACCCTCTCAGCACCCTTTTCCTGCAGGGGACGCTCCTACCTCCCATCCACTCCTCCTTTCTTGTTCAGGGGGCCTTATTGCTCTTGGTTGACTTCCACTGACTCTGGAAGAGGGTCAAATGATAACTAAAGGGGTTGTTAATTATTAATAAGGTCACAGTTTTCCAAAAAGTATATGCATTTTGAAAGGAAAATCTGAACGGCAGCCAGGTCTTCCCAGCCTTACCACGTTTTCCCTGTTTCAAATGCTGTTCGAAGTCGCCTTGAATCTACACTTCCATGCAGGCTCTGCCAGGCCTCCACATAGTGCAGGGGCTTCTGAGGATGAGGAGGGAGGACGTGCATGTTCCCACCATCCACAGAGCCAGCATGCTATGAAAGCTTGAAAACCTGAACATCCCTTATATCCGGCAGACTCCTATGTTTGTGGCCAAATATGTTCTAAGAACCAATATAATAGAAAAACCCTACAAAATGATGGGAAGTAAAGCTCCAGGAATTTGTGAGTGTTGATAATTTAAATTTTTCAAGAGAATAATACCGAGATACATAACTTATAATATTTAAGCATGCCCAGGGTATCATAAAAAGACTATAGGATTGCTTCTTGTGAAAGTGCCCCAGATACCATCACATGGGATCATTATAGCCTAGGGATTTGAAAACACTTGCTCTTACTGACTGTGACCATAGCCCAAAGGCCAGCTGAGGTCACTCTTCCCCTGAAGGTTCAGGTAAGATGTGCGTGAATTCTCATTCTGCGTCCTGTGGAAATAAATCCCGGGACACCTGGAAGTCCTTGTGTAGCGTGTTCTCGTGGTTGCCTCTGGTTTCCAGGATGAGCTTCTGTGGATGGCATGGCCATCTCTGTTCTGCTTGTGGAATCCTGTGGTTTTCCTGGACTTCATTAGCAGAAGGCGGTTGCCATTTTAAATAGCATCCTCCAAGCAAGGAGCCTTGGAGTCATCCTCCGTGGGTCCCTCTGCCAGCACTTTTCATACTCCCCTCCTTCATCAGCTCAGCACTTGGTTGATGAGTGCCTACTAAGTGTCAGGTGCTTGAGATACAGCAGAGAAGAAACAGGTCCGTGCTTGTCCTACGTTCCTTTAGATCCATCCCCATCTCCCGGTAGCCCTTGCCACTGCCCGCCTCAGCCCCTCGTCAAACCCTGTCAATGCCCCCTACCTAACTGGCCTTACTGCCTCTGCTTGCTGCTTCCCTCTGCACCTCACTCTGACTCTCTCCTCCCTCCCGGACTAGTTAGTCTTACCTTCTCTGCTTACAGTCCTGCCAGGGCTCTTTACTGAAATCCACATTCCTCAGCATTGCAGGTGGGGCCCCAAGAGCCCTTTCCTGTCTGTCTTGACAGCCTCACCACCCAGAACACCAGCACAGGGTTTGTATTCCACGGCATCCAAGAAAATTTGTTCTTTTCTGCACACCCTGACTTTTTTATGCCTCTGTGCTTTTTGGGGGAGGGGAGATACTTTTGTCTACAGTTCTGTCAGCCTGGAATGCCCCTTCCCCTCACATTTCTTCTCATCCTTAAAGATGAGCAAACATGGCCCCCCTGGATTGTCCCACCTGATGCCCAGCCCCTCAGACCAGCCCCTCCCCCAACCCTCCCGAGACTCGGTCGCACAGCACCCCCGGCCACTAACCATGTGTTCACATGCCTGTCTCCTACATCTTGAGCAGCACAGTGCCAGGAATGTAGTCACTGTGAGAAGTAATAGTGATTGTTCAGTGAATTCTACACCCTGTTATTTAAAAAAATTCAGGTTACAAGCCAACATTAATTCCAGAGAGAAACTATTAAGCCCGCCTAAACCTCAGTTTCCTCTGCTGAACAATGGAGACAGTAATACTTCATTTCAAAGTCATTGCAAGAATTAGTATCCATCGTGGTAGAAACCGTTGTATCAGTCACATCGTGGCGTCTCACTGAAGAGTGACTTGTGTGAGTCACTCAAGTGTGCACTTTGAGTTACCACAGTTGACCTCACATTATACCCTCCAGAAGTGTAGGGAGGAAGGGGGTCAGTGAATACAGACCTGTTGCTTGACACCTGTGAGGTGGATACTACTCACTCGGTTAATAAGGGGCAGAATCAAGACTAGAACCCAGGAATGGCCCTGTGCCCAGGTGTGCTATGCTACCTCTTATGCCAGAGGGTGTGCCCCTGCCATCAAGACATTCTGTTACTAGAGGGTGACACATCTTTTGCTTGTGGCCCACTCGTACAAACATAGAGAAAGCCTAGAAACTGATATTAATTCCAGAATTTATGAAACTGATGGCCGCTATGAGCCACAAGAGAAACTGCCCTTAAACAAATCAGCAACACAGTATCTACTATTCAGTACCGGTGCCATCCGGCAACAGTGTGAAAGTTCTCGGAGTCCAGCGTGGTGTCCACACCTCAGGTGATGCGGGTGTGCCTGACGTTGATTTGGGGCAGCCTCTCCCAAGGACTGTCCCTCGGTGCCCCAGAGATTGTCAGAGCTCCCCCTCTGTGCTCCAGCTAATCTAGTATATACCAGGAGCATGTGGGTAGATGGCCTGGGATTCTCAAGAAGAGGAGACCTAAGTTTCCATTGTAGGCTCGCACTTTTGACTGTGTATCATGGGCACTCTGCTCTCAGTTCTTTTATCCATTATGATGTTAAAGCAGTAATTCCATTTTGTTGGCTATCAACGGCATATCGTTTCTTCAGTATCTGTGGTCAGTAAAATGTTCAAATAATTATGAAAATAATAGAAGCGCCCATTTCTAGGCTTCTGTTGTGTCAGATGTTATGCACATGTGATCTTATTTGGCCATCATCATAACCTCACAGATGAGTATTACTCCTTTTTTCTCCAACCCTCTCCAGTCCCCAACAAGGGTCCTCCTGCCTGGTGTCACTCACGCCAATAGAATGAGGCCGAGTGTGGTTCACAAGCAAAGGAAAGCTTTACTCTTGGATCAAAGAGTGGAGAGGTGCGCACACGTGTTAGGGTTCTCGGCGGGAAGGGGACAGAGTTCACCCTGCTCGTGGCTCTAGATCCCAACGCGGACGCAGCATCTCAGCTCGCGGCCCCGAGATGAGGTGTCCGCACAACCGTCTCGCACCAAGAACTCGGGTCTGCACACAGCACCCTGTGAGCAAGTGAAGCTAGACTAAGCACAAAGGGAAAAGTTAGCCTTTACTTTATTACCCAGATTCTATTTTTATTACCCGGGAATTAATGCGTTTTGCCAGTGACACTTTCATAGGCATCCTCTCTGGGGCTCAGAGAGGGGCGTTAGCCCCAACTCACATGAAAGATGTGGTTTAAACCCAGGTGTGTTCTACTCCAAAGTCAATTATGCCTGTTTTTTCATTATGCCTAAGAATATCAGCTTTGAGAGCCAAACATACCCAGGTGGAAACCCCAGTTCTGGCCAGATGATCTTAATCAAGTCACTAAGTATTTTTTGACGTTGTTCCTTCATTCATAAAACAGGAATAATGATGCCAATCTTTCCAAGGTTTTGTGATGTTTAAATAACATATAGACTACAAAGTACAGTGTCTGATATATAGTAGCCAATCAGTAATTCATTTCCTCCCTCCCCTTGAAACTGAGTCTCAGATGATACTCACCCCAAAGGGCTCGTGCAGACTTTTGTGAGGTTCCTAACATGGCCTGCTGATGAGGACCAAATCCCATTGGCTTAACTCCAGCCTGTCTCTATGTTTCCTCTGGGAAGAACGTTCAGTGTACCAGGAGGAAGGAAAGAGTTTGGCCTTTTGGCCTCTCCTTTGCGGAATTATGTTTTGTACTTTGCAGCGCTAATGTGTGATGCTTCTAAGGTACAGCTTAGATATTCAAAGAAATCTTCTAAAACCAACTATGGAAAATGTTTATGTATTTTACCTCTCTGAAACTTACCAACTTCTCTTAAGATGTTGACCAATGTATTCATATTTTAATTTTTTGTTTTGGGGTCACCATAAAAAAACAAGGAACTGGTGACATTTCATAAAGTAACTCTATGGGCTGGCTAACAGAAGGACCCAGAGCTGACAAAAGATGCCTAAAATAAAAAACTAAATTGGTAAGACATCATGGTGATCAAATGGGGACTTGAAACCGCAGCTGGTGGCTTTTGTTCTGTAATTCTAATCAGCAGCAAGCGTATTTTCCTCTGTCATGTGCCAAGGTCAAGAGTGTCTGGAGTTGAAAGTGAACTGTGTAGCCTGTGAGTGGCTGAATTCAGGTGAGACAGCTGGGGGAGAAGCAGCTTTTATCCCCTTCTAGTTCCTGTTTTGCCCTCATGGATGCTCCGTATGCCACTCTGATCAGCTGCTAGCATGTGACAGACGGGCTAGATCAAACAGAATGAACCGTCAAATACTGCAGCCAGCCAAAAATTCTGTTTAAGCCTTTTTACATTAATTAAAAACTCCCCAGCACCCCGATCCCTTTTTCATGTTCTGCTCCTTTTTTCATAGTGTGATGTATTTATTATGTGTATTGTTTGCTCTCTGTTCCCTGCTTGTAAACCCTACAGGAGAGGTCTTTCTTTTCTCACTGATATGTTCCATATACCTAGGATTATACCTGGCATATATAGGTGCTCAATAAACATTTTAACAGATTATAGGAACAAAAAAAAAAAGCATGATGAGGTTGGGGTAAGTGGACACCAAGCCAAAAAAAAAAGTTTATGAAGGAAAACAGAAGAGGAGGATGTAAAAGAAAATGTCTCATAATTTTGTTCACTTATGAATAAAAAAATACACATCAAAACAGGATAAAATATTGCCATCTTAGGTAGATAAGTTTATTTCTGCTACCCAGATCACAGATCACATCTGATTTCTCAGAAGGTTCATCTTATTTATCACTTCAACATTAATTTGTTTATTCATTCACTCACCTGTTATGTGACAAGCATTGTATTTGGCATCAAAATGCAAGCTAGGTCACCAGCATACAGTCATATAACATTATTGGGTCTACCCCAAATCAACTGTCTTAAACAGTGTGTCTCCATCCATTACCTCAATTAGTTAAAATATGGTACAAATAAAGCCAGGTCCAAAGATTTGATATCTCCATGGGCCAGCTAGTTTCAGGATAGAATGAGCAATCGGCCTGGCAAATTAACAAAAATAATTTTACCGCCAACCACAGAATAAACTCATAATCCATGCTAGCTGTCTTCACAAATGGTTGCTGCTTGCCAGAGTAGATGACTCAGCACAAGCCATCACCAGGAGAGAAACAGCACAGAGCTCACTCCTTGCTGACTGGGGGCCAAAAGCACCATCCTCATACGTGAGAAACAGCACATTTATCCATTGTGTTGCACTGAATTGAGAATGTGAGAAGATGCTCCCAAGCAAAGGCAAACTGTCGAGTGGAAACCAGAAAAAGACTCAGCTGGGGGGAAAGTTAAGGACATCAACAGCCACATTGCAGGTAATATAGTAGTGAATTGTGGCCCCTGGGAAAGGTAGGTTAAGGATAGATTAAACAGTGTGTCTGAATCTGAGCTCCTAGCCTTCCTGCTAAATCCTGTTCCTTCTGCAATGTCTCCTTCTCAAGTGATGGCAGCTCCATCCTTCTATTCTCTCAGGTCAAAAACCAAAGAGTCATTCTGGACTCCTCCTTTGCTCGGTAGCCCACCTCCAGTCCATAATCTACTTCTCACAATCTCCACTGCAGTCACTCTGGCTGCAGCTACCTTCATCTCTCATCCAAATTATTGCAAAGTCTCAAATACGATCTCCCTGCTTCCACATTACCCCTTGCCCCCCTGACAATCTAGTCTCAATACTACAGCCAGAGTGATTCTCCTAAAAGAAAATCACATCATGTCATTCTTCTGCTCAAAACCCTCTGGTGATTTCCATTTCATTCAGGACAAAAGCCAGAGTCCTCTCAACAGCCTCATGATCTGTGCCTCTGCTCCCTGCTGCCTCCTCTCCCACCTCATACCCCACCACTTTCCCCCTCACTCCATCCAGCTCCACTGGTCTGCTTGCCAGTCCTTGAACACAGGAGACAAATTCCAGCCTTAGGAACTTTGCAACAGTTGTTTCCTCTTGCAGTGGTTGTATCTGCCTCCCCCAGATATCCACGTGGCTAATGCCTCCTCCAACTATTTCTTCAAATATCACCTTCTCAATGAGACTGACTCTGGCCCTATTTTATTTTATTTTTTTTTAAACATCTTTATTGGAGTATAATTACTTCACAATGGTGTGTCAGTTTCTGCTGTATAACAAAGTGAATCAGCTATACAAATACATACATCCCCATATCCATTCCCTCTTGCGTCTCCCTCCCACCCTCCCTATCCCACCCCCCATCCCACCCCTCTAGGTGGTCACAAAGCACCAAGCAAATCTCCCTGTGCTATGTGGCTGCTTCCCACTAGCTATCTGTTTTAGGTTTGGTAGTGTATATATGTCCGTGCCACTCTCTCACTTCGTCCCAGCTCACCCTTCCACCTCCCCGTGTCCTCAAGTCCATTCTCTACGTCTGCGTCTTTATTCCTGTCCTGCCCCTAGGTTCTTCAGAACCTTTTTTTTTTTTTTTTTGGATTCCATATATATGTGTTAGCATATCGTATTTGTTTTTTTCTTTCTGACTTACTTCACTCTGTATGACAGACTGTGGGTCCATCCACCTCACTACAAATAACTCAATTTCGTTTCTTTTTATGGCTGAGTAATATTCCACTATATATATGTGCCACACCTTCTTTATCCATTCATCTTTCGATGGACACTTAGGTTGCTTCCATGTCCTGGCTATTGTAAATAGAGCTGCAATGAACATTGTTAATTATGGTTTTCTCAAGGTATATGCCCACTGGTGGGATTGCTGGGTTGTATGGTAGTTCTATTTGTAGTTTTTTAAGGAATCTCCATACTGTTCTCCATAGTGGCTGTATCAATTTACATTCCCACCGACAGTGCAAGAGGGTTCCCTTTTCTCCACACCGTCTCCAGCATTTATTGTTTGTAGATTTTTTGATGATGGCCATTCTGACTGGTGTGAGGTGATACCTCATTGTAGTTTTGATTTGCATTTCTCTGATGATTAGTGATGTTGAGCATCCTTTCATGTGTTTGTTGGCAATCTGTATATCTTCTTTGGAGAAATGCCTATTTAGGTCTTCTGCCCATTTTTGGATTGAGTTGTTTGTTTTTTTGATATTGAGCTGCATGAGCTGCTTGTAAATTTTGGAGATTAATCCTTTGTCAGTTGCTTCATTTGCAAATATTTTCTCCCATTCTGAGGGTTTTCTTTTCATCTTGTTTATGTTTTCCTTTGCTGTGCAAAAACTTTTAAGTTTCATTAGGTCCCATTTGTTTATTTTTGTTTTCATTTCCATTACTCCAGGAAGTGGGTCAAAAAGGATCTTGCTGTGATTTATGTCATAGAGTGTTCTGCCTTTGTTTTCCTCTAAGAGTTTTATAGTGTCTGGTCTGACCCTATTTTAAATTGAAACTCATCCCCCACATATATTTCTGATTCCCTTCACTTGACTTTATTTTTTTTTCCCTTATGGCTTTTAACAACTAACATACCATTTAATTTAGTTATTCATTATGTTTACTGTCTATCTCCTCCTGTGATCATTCATCTTATATGTCAACTTGCCCGGGCCATGGGATGCCCAGATATTTGGTCAAACATTATTCTGGGTGTTTCTGTGAGCATGTTTTTGGATGAGATTAACATTTAAATCAGTAGACTGGATAAAGCACCCTCATGTGTGTGGGCCCCATCCGATGGGTTGAAGGCCTGAATAGAACAAAAAAGCTGACCCTCCCCTGAGTAAGGGAGAATTCCTCCTGCCTGACTGCCTTCAAACTGGGACATCAGCTTTTTCCTGCCTTTGGACTCAAACTGAACATCAGTTTTCTGGGTCTCAAGCCTGCTGGCTTTCAGGTGGGAAAACTTAAACTATCAGGTTTCCCGGGTCTCCAGGTTGCTGCCTCAGTCTGCAAATCTTGGGGACTTGTCAGCCCCCATAATCACATGAGCCAATTCCTTATAAAACTATATATGTAGTCACATCCTGTCGGTGCTGTTTCTACGGAAAACCCTGACTAATACACTCCCCACCCTACTTGGACAAAAGAGGGTGGGGACCTAGGAGTCATTATGTTGTTTACTGCTGTGAACTGCCTGTATTGTTTACTGCTCTACTCCACCTCTTCTGACCAGCCCTGGCGCATAGATGGCACTCAGTATATATTTGTTGAATAAATGAAGAAACAAGTGGACCAACAGGTAGCAATCTTTAGATATATCTTTAGAGATATGGTGACACAGTCATCTTCATTTTATTACATAGTCAAGAGCTGTAGGCTTTATATCTAATAACTGAGCCAAAGATCAAAGAACGGTCTTCCTGCACGTGCCTCATAGAAAGGAATTCTGGATGTACGTCACGTTTTTTGCTAGCTTCACACATGCTGTTAGCCGTGCTTTCCCTTTGGGGTCAATGTGGAAAACCAAGCACAGCAACCTACTGGCACTGATCAGACTTTGAGTGCATGTGATCTATGGTATAAGGGAGCCTTACATCAGGAAAAGCTGTGGGATGCTTCTGGACTTGGAAGTAGTCAAAAATCCCTCTTGGGTAGTAAAGAAGCATCCCATGGCCATGGGGCAGCACAAAGAGAAAAGATAGCTCAAGACTTGAAGACTAAAGGCAAATAAATGTCATTAGCCATCAGTTTGCTCTGCAGAAGGAATACTGTGATTGAGTGGCATTGTTTCTAAATGGTCTGCCTTTCCAAACACAAGGTTAGATGTGTGCAAGGAGAAAGAGAAAACAGAGAAGATAAGGACAAAGGAGATTCTACCTGCCAGTGGTGATTAGGAGTGGGGGCAGGGCTGACCAAAAAAAGACTGACTGTGGGACACCAACAGAAGATAAAACCTCAGTGCAGAGGGGGAGGGTTGTGCCAGCCATCCTCTCAGAGATGATTATAGCTCCTGAAAACAGTGTGTGTGTGTGTGTGTGTGTGTGTGTGTGTGTTGGAAATGAGAGAGAAGAGACTTCTTTGCCTCCATTGAATGCCCTTGAAAGTGTTTCCATGGTAATGAGCAAGGATAACTGGAGAGGAAGAGGACAAATGAACACATGGTAAGCAGCCGGGCAGACCCCTGTGACTCCCTGAAACCACTTCACAGGCTTCTGCTGGCAACCTTTCCCAGAGTCTGTTCCACAGAAAACCAGTGGGGGGGGCGGGAGGGAGGTGTGAATCAAAGGTTCTGTGGGCAAAAAAACTTGAGAGACATCAGGGTAAACAAGATAAATGGACTTCGTTAGTAACTCCCTTAGTATTCTGAGGTGGATCATGACTTGCCAGAAGGGAGATGCCATATGCAGAATTCCTTCAAACTCCGTGGATCAGGAAGACGGTTTGTGTTGAGCTGTTCACCGAACCAGGGCCGGGGCTCTGTTGGATGCACTGTGGGAAGCACGGCTCTTGAGAACAGCGGACGGTAGAATCTGAAAAAGGTTGTGGTAACCTTAAAAGAGAAAGCTCATTTCTGATGAAGGACGATTGGAGCTCTGTATCAGTAGCTTGGTACAATAATGGCAAATCCACCCCGTGGGATGTCTTAAGACTTACAGAGCAGTTGTTGACATTTTTTGCACCTTCTGAGGTTGAACTGGAAACTGTAGGGTTACGTCATCTCAGCGATATTCTGCATAAATGAATCTCGAAGAGAAGATCTGGCCATCCCTCTACCATGGGCCACTTATCTAGGGGAAAGACAGTGACCCAGTAAATGCAGTTGACTGCACAGGGATCCTTCAAGTGATGACTTTGGTAGTTTAAACTGAGATTTATCGTTACAAAGTGGACAGAACTGGGGAAAACCAATCAACATGGTGAATGGCATACAGTTAATACTCAAACGTTGGTAGACAGAAATTTATAGCACTTCGTGGAGGGGGAGAGATAAATTAGGAGTTTGGGATTAGCAGATATAAACTACTATATATAAAATAGGTAAACAACAGGTTCTTGCTCTATAGCACAGGGAACTATATTCAATATCTTGTAATAACATAATGGACAAGAATATGAAAAATAATATATCAATATATGTATAACTGAATCACTGCTGTACACCAGGAACCAACACAACATTGTAAATCAACTGTACTTCAATTTTTAAAAACTTACAGCAGTTCAGATTTTTTTTCTATCTCAGAGAACTAATTTCTGATCACAGTATATTGTTTTAGATTTTATAAAGCTGGTAAATTTGGATGGTTTTGGCAATTCTCTCCAACTTTAGAAATTGTTAGTGAAGTTCCTGTGCGTTTAAGTAAAGCACAGTGAGATCTACTGTTCAGCTTTAATGTTCAGAATCCCATAAAGTAAAATTATAGGTGATTATAAAATTTATCACTGTCAGAAGCCAGATAGTACCTACCCAGAGAGAGGGAAAGTTGATGTCTTTTCAGCTGGGTCCATAAAATAAGTTGAAACAATGACAAAGTACAAGATGAGATTCTTCTCAACCATCCAGTCTATTCTCTTATGCTTACTGTGGGTAGCCAGGTTAAGTTTTTGATTTTCAACTTAATTTTCCCTTCTGGTTTCTCTCTGCCATGATTTCGTATGTCTTATTTGTCATTGCCCATTATTGACCCACTGCTTCCTTCCCGGATCTCAAATAATCTAGCTAATGCCATGTCCCTGCCATGAACCCAGCATTTTCTAGGAACCCATTTTGTCAAGTCCAGTCATACAAGAGAGAGACTCTAGAGCTTTGTATGTGTCCCATGTACAGTCGTTAGCCAACACGTGAATGAATGGAAAAGATGTATTTTCTCTGATTGGACTATTATCTTCCTGTACTATCAATGAAATTCTCTTCCTATCAGAACAACTGTAATGGAAACTATAACTCTCATTCCGAGGAGCAGTTAATGTTAAGTTTGTTCGTTTCTATCGTCTTCTGACCCCTGTTGTTGCAGTAAGATTCAGGAGATGAGATATTGTAAGGATACAAACTATTTGGGTTACTGTGTATACATTTAGATAGCCATTGAACTTGACTTTTTATATCACATACCTACCATTCTGAGACAAGTCAAACATTGAGAACTTAGAGAAAATTGTGGCCCACGTATCACATCAGCAGAACTGTGTTCTTGTTCTGATGAATAAATTGTAGGTTTTAGAGCGAGGGCTTCCCCAGATACTGCGCACAAAAACTAAAAACGATGACAGGTGGGGCTCACACTTGTGAACAGTGGCAAAGACAAAAAACAGAAAGTGGGAACTGACAAAGAAGTGTCCATTGTTCATTGGGTCAATGGCCCCAAAATCCTAAATAAGGTTTTGCATGATTCTGAGAGGTTTAAATATATTGATAAGCAACAGTGTAAATTATTATCTGAATAGTTTTTTAAAAAATGACTTTGGAGAAGGCTGTTTAGCCTGTGGTTTGCTGAATCCTTTGGCAGAAAAGACTACACTAAAAATGCCCAATTTGCAACTGTTCTACCTTTATGAGAAAAATACAACAATTTGACATCAAGCTTCAGTGCTACCCCTGAGGTTCTATCTGAATAGTTCTGTGTCCCAGGCTCCAGACCTCTGCATTTCCAGCTGTTTTTTTTGGCAAATGTCAGTAAAGGGATATCATAGGAATGATCCTGGGCCCCAATGCAATATTAAATTATGTTTCACGTATATGGGCACTTGTCATTACTTTGTATGCTTTTCTGTTATGTCTGAAATAGTTTGTTTTTCAAATATTATTACTGGGAAAAAATGTGCTGATGAGTATAATGGGTGTTGATAGATTTGTATTAAAAATTTAAGTAGGAGTTTATGCATGTTGGAAGCTTCTCTCATAAGTATCAGGACAATGCAGTTCATTCTGGAAAGCAATTCATTCCTTTTACTCTTTAAGAATGATTTTTTTTTAAGATTTATTTATTTATTTATTTTTGGATGCATTGGGTCTTCGTTGCTGAGTGTGGGCTTTCTCTAGCTACGGTGAGTGGGGGCTACTCTTCGTTGCTGTGCACGGGCTTCTCATTGCGGTGGCTTCTCTCGTTGGGGAGCACAGGCTCTAGGCGTGCGGGCTTCAGTAGTTGTGGCTCGTGGGCTTCAGTAGTTGTGGCTCGTGGGCTCTAGAGCGCAGGCTCAGTAGTTGTGGCTCACGGGCTTAGTTGCTCCGCAGCATGTGGGATCCTCCCGGACCAGGGATCGAATCCATGTCCCCTGCATTGGCAGGCGGATTCTTAACCACTGCGCCACCAGGGAAGTCCCAAGAATGATTTTTTTAAATTGAAGTTTAGTTGATTTACGTTATATTATTTTCAGTGTACAATATAGTGATTAGATATTTTTATAGATTATATTACATTTAAAGTTATTATAAAATATTGGCTAAATTCCCTGCACTGTACATTACATGCTTGTATCTTATTTATTTTATACCCAATAGTTTCTACCTCTTAATTCCCTTCCCCATCTTGCTCCTCCTCCCTTTCTCCCCTCTGGTAACCAGTTTGTTCTCTGTATCTATGAGTCTGTTTCTGTTTTGTTATATTCATTCATTTTTAAAATTTTTAGATTCCATATGTAAGTGAAAACATATAGCATTTGTATTTCTTTGTCTGAATTATTTATTTAAGCATAATACCCTCCAGGTCCATCCATGTTGTTGCAAATGGCAGAATTTAATTCTTTAAGAATGATTTTTAAGGAATGAAAGCAAAACAAGCCTTTGGGATTCTTGAGTGTATTTTTGTTTTGTTTGTTTGTTTGCCCGCACCGTGCCGCATGCGGGATCTTAGTTCACTGACCAAGGATCGAACCCGTGACCCCTGCATTGGGAACGTGGGGTCTTAACCACTTGACTGCCCAGGAAGCCCCTTGAGTGTACTTTTAAGAGAGTTTAACAATCATAAAATAAGACATATATGTGGAATGTAAAGCCTTAAGAACATATAAAAATATTTTCCAAGGGATTTGTCATAATGCAATACAATGGCAGCTACCATAGCATCACGTACATTCATGGAGCCCAGTTTTATTTATTTAGATTGATTTCTGTGACAGTTTTGCAAATGTTTTAAATTTTCAAGTTGTCTTAAATGTACAAATGTTTCTGAAAGTATTATCATGAGGATATTCTGAAACCTCCAAAATGTTTCTGGACAGTGGAAAATTTTTATATTAGAGGAACAATGAAGAGAAATTAGTCTAGAGAAATAGCTACAATTGCACCAAAGCAAGTTAATGCAAATTAGCATTTCTGATAAAAAAAAGTTTGCTTTTGACTTAAAATGATGAAAACAATTGCTTCATTTATTAGAATGTGCCCAAATGATACATTTTTAGAAGCAAACACTGTTCCTGATTTGGATAACCTTTGCCTGAAAAAAATGTTAACTATTCTTCTTCAGCTGAATAATTTATCCTGATAATTTCTGAACATGTTTTCCTGAAGCTACTTCCCTAATGCTAAGACTCTTAATATTATTTGATATCTATAAATTTAATAGCACGTATATGAAATTTTTTCTACCATTGAAGGTACAAAACTGGTTAGTATGTTTTAAAACTTTTCCCTTTATTACAAAAGAAATGCATATACATATTAGAAAATTTAAAATATATGGATAAGGCAATACAATTAAATAAAAACTTTGATGAGTATCTTTCCATATGTTTTCTGTGCTATATACTCATATGCACTCACATGGAATCAACTGGTAAAACTTTATACAAAAACAACTAAACCAAAGTAATAGTCTTTGATATTTGGTAGTATGGTTGGCTAAGATGTACTGCTTGATATAAGCTTTCTTAGAATTTTTTAATGAAGGTGGGAGTCAAATATTAAAAAGTCCAATTTTTACTTTAATGCTATTAAGTTTTCCTGAGTTGTAACAGTAATGTCTTTGTAGTATTTGTATTTAAAACATCCTTCATAAAAATGATAGAGTTTCAGAGAACTTGCCAATATACTGATGGGTTTTTATTTGTTTTTGTGCTTGCTTGTTTTAACTGCACTGCTTAAATTCAGCTCTTTCTTACGATTATTCCTTATGGTCTTAACAGCCATTATTTTTAAAGTTATTATTTTTGAAGATATCTCTGATAATTACATCTACAAGAAAAAAATCACCATTTAGCAGTGTTTTTTCTGTGTGGTGGAATTAAGGACGTTTATTGTTTACTTATGTTTTTCCATCTTTATTTTCCAATGTTTCACAAAGAGCATGTAATCAGAAAAAGAAATTATTTTAAAAGAAATAATAGCAGATTGATCCATTTTCTACCTGATGTAGAAACTACACAAGAACCATGGATTCCAGAAATAACAAGCTTATTTCAGTTTACTCAATGACACATCTTTGAGGTCAAACTCCCAGAATTCGTTCCATCCCCTTACAAAAAAGCATGAGTGGGAATTTGGTTTTCCTTTTTGGGTAAAGTTTCTGCAGAGCTTGCTGATAAACTGAGATGAAGCTGATGATGGATCTCAACTCTTCAACTTTAAAGCAGAAACTAGGGTCATAAAGACATGGAGTCCTGAAATACTCTCCAAAGTACAGTCCCATTAAGCTAAGATAGTGCTTGGAAACACTCGCTGAAACTTGCAATTTGCACATGCATCTTCTCCAGTTCGGCCATTTTGACCTTCTGTTAAAGCCACAGAAACCTGGGGAAGGGCAAGGGAGATTTTTCAGCTAACCTTCACATGAGTCTTAAAAAATGATTTTCTTTCAGGGAAAAGTCTCTCGGAATGAAAGAAACCTGAGTGATAAGTTAAAAACAAAAAAATCTGGGTGAGACCTATGTAAAATTGGCCGATTTAAAGTCATTCCAAAGCACACTAGCTTTTAGCTGTGTCTGAAAAGCTGCCACCAATGCACACCATTGAAAAAAACCCAGGATGCCTCTGAAATTTATCTCCCATCAGTGGAAAGCCCTTTTGTAGCGTTAATTGACATCAGTGCAATTCAACCTGTATTTATTGAGTATGCTTAATACATGCTTAATACTTAAAAAAGTGGAAGTTCCTCTAACAGCCCCCCCACCGCCCCACAATTCACTTTTCCTCTGATATCCCACACAGTCAGCCTTGATGGAAATCACACCATAACTCGAATGTTCTCTGTGGGGTATTTTTGTTTTTTTGCGGTACGGTGGGCCTCTCACTGTTGTGGCCTCTCCCGTTGCGGAGCACAGGCTCCGGGCGCGCAGGCTCAGCGTCCATGGCTCACGGGCCCAGCCGCTCCTTGGCATGTGGGATCTTCCCGGACCGGGGCACGAACCCGTGTCCCCTGCATCGGCAGGCAGACTCGCAACCACTGCGCCACCAGGGAAGCCCCTCTCTCTGTGTTTTTGATTGCAGCTGTGAAAGTACAGGATGAGCTGGAGAATGTCAGCCTCCTTTAAAGTACACGAGAATCTATTGGCACAGAATAAAAGCTGTACTGCTTATTAGAGTTGTGCACATAGCCGTTGTACTTAGTCCTCTCAGCATTACTTTTTTTTTTTTTTTAATGAGGACAATTCTTCACGCAATTGCCAAACTAAGGCAGAAGGAAACTTTCTCAATCTTTTTGGTGCTTTCATCAGATAACCAATATAAAATATCTTCCAGAATACTCTGTCTCCTCAGACTTCAGAGTTTGTTCTTGGGAAGTTAGAGATAAACAAAGATGGCCTTAATAAATCTATCTAACATTGTAAATGTACAGTTTCTGGTTCTTTTTCCCCTTGGGGCAGTAGGCCAGATATCACTAACAATTCAGATATTCTGGCCTTTCTCAAAAATGTCATTACATCAAGAATATCATGGCTTAAAAAGAAATGAAATTGAGTTATTTGTAGTGAGGTGGAGGGACCTAGAGTCTCTCATACAGAATGAAGTAAGTCAGAAAGAGAAAAACAAATACCATATGCTAACCATATATATGAAATCTAAAAAAAAAATGGTTCTGATGAACCTAGGGGCAGGACAGGAATAAAGACGCAGATGTAGAGAATGGACTTGAGGACATGGAGAGGGGGGAAGGGGAAGCTGGGACAAAGTGAGAGAGTAGCATGGACATATATACACTACCATATGTAAAATAGATAGCTAGTAGCGTAGCATATCATAGGGAGATCAGCTCGGTGCTTTGTGACCACCTAGAGGGGTGGGATAGGGAGGGTGGGAGGGAGGCGCAAGAGGGAGGGGATATGGGGATATATGTATACCTATAGGTGACTCACTTTGTTATACAGCAGAAACTGACACAACATTGTAAAGCAATTATACTCCAATAAAGATGTAAAAAAAGAAAAGAATATCATGGCTGAGCAAATCACTGGAGAAAATTAGGATGCTTTTTACTAGTGTTGCCATAATTAAAATTCAGCTGCCTTCTGGGAAAACCTGTATAACGCACCCTTGATTGGGTGTTGAATTTGGACTAAAAAGAACCCCTTGAAGAGGGAAGTGTTTCCCTTCTAAAGAGTGAAATTGCAGGGAGGGCATTTAAACCTGACTTTAGCAGTCATTCACCAAGAAAATGGAAGAGCTGTGTTTGGGGCAGGGACTGTTTAGAGGGGTTCTGTTTCTTTGTTGAGAGTTTGGGGGTGTTTGTTTGCTTTTCCTATACAGTCATTACACCCTCATATTAGTTTGCCAATGTTGCCAGAACAAAGTACCACAGGCTGGGTGGCTTAAACAACAGAAATGTATATTCTCACAATTCTGGAGATTGGTAGTCCGAGATCAAGGTGTCAGTAGGGTTGGCTGCCTCTGAAGCCTCTCTCCTTGGCTTGTAGTCGGCTGTCTCCACCCTGTGTCCTCACATGGTCTTCCCTTGTGAGTGTGTGCATCCTCATCTCTTATAAGGACACCTGTCATACTGGTTTAGGGTCCACCCTCATGACGTCATTTTAACTGAAGCACCTCTTTAAAGATCCTGCCTCCAAATACACTCACATTCTGAGGTCCTGGGGGTTAGGGCTTCAATATTTGAATTTGGGAAGGACACATTCAGCCCATAACAACCCTGATTCAGGGTCTTCTTGTCATACCTATGAGACCTTTCCTTTGTAATGGCCAGAAGGGAAAGTGAGAAGGTGGGAAGGTATTCATGAATTTTCCACAAGACCTGGCTAGCTTCTGCAGCAACCTTTTTTTGTTTTTCACTGCCTTCAGTATGGAAGAATTTTAAAAGTCCACTAACTTTGAAGGCATTATGTTAAGTGAAGTAAGTCAGAGAAAGACAAATACTGTATGATCGCACTTATATGTGGAATCTAGACAGACAAAACCCCACCAAACTCAGAAAAAGAGAGATTTGTGGTTACCAGAACTGGGGGCTGGGGGGAAGGGGGAGTCAGAGGAAGCTGGTCATAAGGTATAAACTTTCAGTTACAGATAAGTACTAGGGATGTACTGTACAGCGTAACAACTATAGCTAACACTGCTATATGATATGTAGGAAGGTTGTTAAAAGAGTAGATCCTAAGAGTTCTCATCACAGGGGGAAACTCTTTTTCCTTTTCTTTTTATTGTATCTATATCAGATGATGGATATTAATTAACTAAACCTATTGTAGTAATCATTTCACAGTATATGTAAATCAAACCATCATGCTGGTTTGATTTGCATATATTTACACCTTAAACGTATACAGTGATGTATGTCAATTATTTCTCAATAAAACAGGGGAAAAAAAGTCCACTGAGAACTTTAAGAACGCTTTGCTCTCTTTCCCTGTATTTCTTTTTGTTTCTCCCAAACAAAAACATGCCTCTGCAGCTGCAGATCTCAGTTAGAAAATGTTTTTCCTGACTTTGCATGTCAGTGATAGGAAAGAGCTGGTCAGTGAATCTTGTCAATCAGAGATTTTTAAACCGGCAGATGTCTTTGAGGTCTCCTGCTATTTCTCGAGCACTCACAGTGTACCTGACTCCTTACCAAGCACAGACATGTTCTCTCATTTACTCCTTCTAACAGCCATGTGAAGTGAGTGCCATTATCAACAGTATTTTGGAGATGTGATCACGGAATCATAGACAAGTTTGGCCACTTGTTTAAAGTTCTAGAGCTTAGTACACTGACTTGCAAGGACTTCAACCCAAGCAGTGTCATCCAGACCTGAGCCTTTACTCTCCCTTGCTGGGGAACTAAGATCCCACGTGCGGCACGGTGTGGCCAAAAAAAAAAAACCCAACCTTATACATGACATGCCCTCTGATAGTTTCTATTCTATTTCAGTTACTTTTTAAAAATACTGAACGTGACCCACTTAGCTGAGTCTGTCAAAAACCTGAACTAGATGACCTAATTTAGACTCCCGGAACCCTAAAATCCTGTCAGCCTCCGTGGATGTTTATTTGGAGCCTCTCTTATCTTAAATACACAGACTGTTGGTTTGAGGCAAATGAATATTACGTATTACAGAGAACATCTTTTTTACCCCCAGTCTGAGCTAACTGAATAATAGTAATAATAATAATCACTTCCGTTTATTGTGTCCATCCCATGTGCCAGAGGTTTAAGATGTCACCTCTCCTGTAGCCTATAAGCTGTAAGTATTACTGTCTCTGATTTACAGATGAGGAGACCAAGGCTTTGGTTAAGTAGTTTGCTCAAGGCCTCATAAAGTGTCAGAGCAAAGATTTGAACCAAGGTCATTATCATTCCAAAGCCTTGATACACTTCTTTTAGGAGAGGGCATATACAGGGTCAAGAAGGAGAAGTGAGGGCCGGAAGCTACTGCAGCTGAGCATTATTTCTTCCCTGATGGTTTGCTGTCCCTGGCAGAAACAACTGTCCTAAAGGACGTTAAACTACCATTGTAGCAATGATTAAAATCTGCACCTGGGAGCTTTTCCAGTTCCCCCCGAAACCCAGGCCACCCCCAGACCAGTTAAATCAGAGTCTCTGGGGGTGGGGCCCAGGCCTGGTTTGTGTTTTTTTGTTTTTATTTTTAATTAATTTATTGCTGCGTTGGGTCTTCGTTGTTGCACACGGGCTTTCTTTAATTGCGTCGAATGAGGGCTACTCTTTGTTGCGGTTTGTGGGCCTCTCATTGTGGTGGCTTCTCTTGTTGCAGAGCATGGGCTCCAGGCACGCGGGCTTCAGTAGTTGTGGCACACGGGCTTAGCTGCTCTGCGGCATGTGGGATCTTCCCAGACCAGGGCTCGAGCCCATGTCCCCTGCATTAGCAGGCAGATTCTTAACCACTATGCCAACAGGGAAGCCCCCAAGGCCTGTTTTTGAAAGCTTCCAGGTGATTTCAATGTGTAGCCCAAGTTGAGAACCTTGAAGTTCAGTTAAGAACCTCTGAAGTCTTGGTTAAAGAAATTAAGGAGCTTTAAGGGGCTTTTCTATTTTAAAAGACTGTAAAATACTGCCAAAACCTCTTCAACTGCTTTTACAAAGCTGAAGTACAAACTGTTGCTGTTTCTTTGGAGGAAAAAAAAAAAAAAAATCAGATAACTTTGTATCTGCTCTTCCAAACCAAAGAAAGTCAAGAATGCTATGGGGAGATGCTACAAGCACCAGTCTCTGTGCTACTTCATAACTCAGCTCACATAATTTTAGAAGTGTTTTTATGTGACTAGAAAAGTCAGTTGTTGAATCAATTAATCAGAAGTGAGAGGGGTGGGACTTCCTTGGTGCCAGTGGTTAAGAATCTGCCTGCCAACGCAGGGGACTTGGGTTCAAGCCCTGGTCTGGGAAGATCTCACATGCCACGGAGCAACTAAGACCACGCGCCAGAACTACTGAGCCTGTGCTACTGAGCCCATGTGCCACAGCTGCTGAAGCCCATACACCTAGAGCCCATGCTCTGCAACAAGAAAAGCCACCACAATGAGAAGCCCATGCACCGCAACAAACAGGAGCCCCTGCTCACCGCAACTAGAGAAAGCCCGCACACAGCAACTAAGACCCAACGCAGCCAAAAATAAATAAATAAAAATTAAAAAAAAAAAAAAAAAGAAGTGAGAGGGGTGAGTAGCCATCAGCCAAGTTGTCTGAGGATGATGCTGAAAACCAAACCAGACTAAGGGGACTATAAATATTATAAGCGGTTACATTTTCTTGCAGAGAGCCTCAGTGAAAGATTTCCACTTTTTCACATGGATTAGTAACTAAGGTAAAAACCAAGGACCCTTCCTCACATCATTTTCCGACAGGAATAGGAAGATACCCTTTTACTAACTTCTACCTATCCCGATTTTAGACATGTGTTTCTAGGCTGTGATCTGTGCATTCCATTAGAAAATACAACTTGATCTACACTCAGTTTCACTGTGTTCCATGCAGCGGTCTCCGAAACAGGGACTGTATCATACTGGTGCGTTTTTTCCATGTCTCGGAGACAGCATTAATAATGTAAGAAATCGCAGTCTTCATACTTCAGAAAATGAAAATACAGTATGACCATAAGAAAAAAGTCTGCTGGATTCTGAAAGCCCCTGACAAATGACAGGTGCTGAGTAGTCCTGCTTAGGCCAGCATGGGTGGAGGTGCTGTGCCTCCGTTCTGTCCTCAGTAACAGTGCTCAATGTTTGCTTCCAGAACGATGTGGCTGCACTTCTGAAACCAATATCGGAAAAGATTCAGGAGATCCAAACTTTCAGAGAGAGAAACCGGGGGAGTAAAATGTTTAATCATCTCTCGGCCGTCAGCGAAAGCATCCCTGCCCTTGGGTGGATAGCTGTGGTGAGTCTGGCTGGAATGTTGCCCCTGCACCTCGTCAGGTTTGTGGAGTGTTTGGGAGAACTCATGGCTGCCTTCAGGCTTCTCCATCCTCCGCCTGTTACATGAAAGGAAGATTCCCTTCAGGCTGAATACATCAGCTCTTTCTTACCCTTTTGAAGTTCAGGGCTTTGTGTTCTGAGATGTGGAAAGTGCTTCACTGATTTTACAGAGCAAGATTTGCCTCCAACTTTGAAGTCAACATCTGCATTGCTTCTCTTCTTCTTTAAGGCATTTTCTTTCTTATCCTATTATTTTTTTTCTTTCTATGCTTTGGTGATGGTCCTGTTCTCTCAGTCCCCCAAACCCGGTCCTTATGTCAAGGAGATGAATGATGCTGCCACCTTTTACACTAACAGGGTCTTAAAGGACTACAAACACAGGTACGTACCTTCTTTTATTGACCAGATTTTCAATTGATTGTTTGTTAGACATTTGTCCCCAAGCTTAATGTAGTTCATTACTGATTCCTTTCAAAGTCGAGTTTACTACAAACATTAAGGAAAAATCCCATCTTTGCAGGTAGAGCAAAGTGGAAAGTGAAATCAATGATCCAGATAATATGTGTGTTTTAGAAAGTCTGCCTCAGTTCTCTGGTAATGAATAAACTCTCCCCACGTGAATGCATGTCACTCTGTTATGTATCCCCACAATAATGAGAGAGATCTGTGATGGTTTGTGATGGACCAGCCCTAAATGGACAAACCTTTTACATTGATCAAAATAGAATTGGTGAGAGTTCCCTGGTGGCACAGTGGTTAGGAGTCCACCTGCCAGTACAGGGGACATGGGTTCGATCCCTGGTCTGGGAAGATCCCACATACCACAGATCAACTAAGCCCAAACATCACAACTACTGAAGCCCACGTGCCCTAGAGCCTGTGCTCTGCAACAAGAGAAGCCACTGTAATGAGAAGCCCATGCACAGCAAAGAAGAGTAGCCCCTGCTCTCCGCAACTAGAGAAAGCCCACGCGCAGCAACAAAGACCCAACGCAGCCAAAAATAAATAAAATTAAAAAAAAATAGAATTGGTGGGTGAGGAGAGAAAATAAACGGGGCTTAGGAAATGAAGTATAAATGAGGAACAGAGATGAGATGAGACAATAAACCAGGCCAATGAGAGGGAAACCAGAGATTGCGTTAAGATGAAATACAGTTGGGTGGACAAGAGAGACGTCTGTAAGAACAGCCGCCATTCAAAGTGCTGTTGAAAGTACAGATGAGACTGAACCAACAGGTTTTGCCTGGAGAGCCAGCTTAAAAGGACATTGCGTTCTCCAGCACAAGTAATAGATCCTAGAGAGCCGCAAACTGGGGCTAGAATTGGAAATGGGACTAAATGGGGAGAGGCCAGAGCTGAATAGACAGGAAGATATCTCTGAACTGCTGAAGGGGTGTCATGAGATCCCTCACCTCTGATGATGTCACGGCCTGCCTTGTCAACAGCTGGCAAGATGTGATGTGGCTGATGCTTCATCATGCAGGAAAGAAATTAGGTGAAAATAAGAGCAACAAAGTTCCACCCCCTGGGCACTGAGCTCAGAGTGAATCCCCCTCTGAGCCCTTAGGTGACGGGAGTAGAAATGATCATCAGTCAGCAAATGCAGGGGTTCCTGCATTTCACTCACAGACCCAGACTGTCCAGATGAAAGGAAACTTGAGGACCTGAATAGTCTGGATAATTGCTTCAATTCACTTATTTCTATTACTAACATAGATCTAAAAATATGAGCCAGAAGAACAGGTTTTTAAGTAGGAAAAGAAGAAAACAACATTATAAGACAAATTTTGTATGGGATATAGAAAAATTGCACAGAATGTGTAAATAAATACCTCCTGTAGTCCCAGGTCATTGACCAATGTTACATATTCAAAACTTGCATAACTATTTCTTTTATAGGTTATTTTTGGTTTTAATAAACATTGAGTAGATACAGAAGAATATTTATAAATATATGTAAGATATAAAAATTACAATACAAAAAATACCCATACATCCACCAATCATTTTAAGAAATATGTACCAATACTTTCTTTTTTTACTAAAAAATAACAGTCACTCTCAGCAATCCCACTCTTAGGTGTATTTCCAAAAGAAATGAAAACATGTCCACACAAATGCTTGTACATGAATGTTCATAGCAGCATTATTTATAGTAACCAGAATGTGCTACTGATGAATAGACAAATGAAGTGTATTTGTCCATCAACTGATGAATAGACAAATAACCTGTATATCCATACAATGGTATATTATTCAGCCATTTAAAAAAATGAAATATACAAGTAGCAGTACGGATGAGCCTTGAAAACATTATGCTGAGTGAAAGAAGTCAGACACAAAAAAACACATATCGTATGATTCCATTTATATGAAATTCCAGGATAGGCAAATCCCTAGAGACAGAAAGTAGGTTAGCAGTTGTCTAGGGCTGGGGAAGTTGGGTGGAAATGTGGAGTAACTGCTAATGGGTGTAGGATTTCTTTTGGGGGTGATGAAAATGTTCTAAAACCACTGTGTTAATGACTGCACAATTTGAACTAAACTATTGAATTGTACACCTTAAATGGATGAATTGCCTGGGATGTGAATTATATCCCAATAGAGCAATTATACTAAACAACATAAGACAAAATCCAGCCGCAGTGTTTCCATCCCCTCATAGAGTTTAGTCATTCTATGTTAGCAAAACAGGTCTCAGAGCTTTTAGGAAGCACAGCTCTCGAGACAGACTTCCGCCCACCTCTTTTCCTCCTGAGGTCTCTCCCACCCTAAGGAAACTTTGGTTAAATTACTGATACTCAGTAACAGACTCCCTGCACCCAGAGAACTGTGTTTGAGGCAATTGTGCCCAATGATATAACTCCAAATGTTGCCACTTTGTGTTGGAGACTATAGCACTGTGCAGTATGAATGAGAAGGGGCAAAATGGGCATAGAGGGAACCTACCTCAACATAATAAAGGCCATATATGACAAACCCACAAACAAACATCATACTCAATGATGAAAAACTGAAAGCATTTCCACTAAGATCAGGAACAAGACAAGGATGTCCACTCTTGCCACTCTTATTCAGCATAGTTTTGAAAGTCTTAGCCATGGCAGTCAGGGAAGAAAAAGAAATAAAAGGAATACAAATTGGAAAAGAAGAAGTAAAACTGTCACTGTTTGCAGATGACATGATACTATACATAGAGAATCCTAAAGATGCCACCAGAAAACTACTAGGACTAATCAATGAATTTGGTAAGGTTGCAGGATACAGAATTAATGCACAGAAATCTCTGGCATTCCTATACACTAACAACAAAAAATCAGAAAGAGAAATTAAGGAAACAATCCCATTTGCCATCACAACAAAAAGAATAAAATACCTAGGAATAAACCTACCTAAGGAGGCGAAAGACTTGTACTCAGAAAACTATAAAACACTGATGAAAGAAATCAGAGATGACATAAACAGATGGAGAAATATACCATGTTCTTGGATTGGAAGAATCAATATTGTGAAAATGACTATACTACCCAAAGCAATCTAAAGACTCAGTGCAATCCCTATCAAACTACCAATGGCATTCTTCACAGAGTTAGAACAAAAAATTTTACAATTTGTATGGAAACACAAAAGACCCCAAATAGCCAAAGCAATCTTGAAAAAGAAAAATGGCGCTGGAGGAATCAGGCTCCCTGACTTCAAATTATACTGCAAAGCTACAGTAATCAAGACAGTATGGTACTGGCACAAAAACAGAAATGTAGATCAATGGTACAGGATAGAAAGCTCAGAGATAAACCCACACACCTATGGTCACCTAATTTATGACAAAGGAGGCAAAAACATACAGTGGGGAAAAGACAGTCTCTTCAATAAGTGATGCTGGGAAAACTGAACAGCTACATGTAAAAGAATGAAATTAGAATACTCCCTAACACCATACACAAAAATAAACTCCAAATGAATTAAAGACCTAAATGTAAGACCAGACACTATAAAATTCTTAGGAGAAAACATAGGAAAAACACTCTTTGACATAAACCACAGCAAGATCTTTTTTGACCCACCTCCTAGAGTAATGAAAATAAAAACAAAAATAAACAAATGGGACCTAATGAAACTTAAAAGCTTTTGCACAGCAAAGGAAACCATAAACAAGACAAAAAGACAACCCTCAGAATGGGAGAAAATATTTGCAAATGAAACAACAGACAAAGGATTAATCTCCAAAATATACAACCAGCCCATGGAGCTCAATGTCAAAAAAAACAAACAATTCAATTTAAAAATGGTCAGAACATCTAAATAGACATTTCACCAAAGAAGATATACAGATGGCCAAGAGGCACATGAAAAGATGCTCAACATCACTAATTATTAGAGAAATTCAAATCAAACCTACAATGAGGTATCACTTCACACCAGTCAGAATGGCCATTATCAAAAAATCTAGAAGGAATAAATGCTAGAAAGGGTGTGGTGAAAGGAGAACCCTCCTGTACTGTTGGTGGGAATGTAAATTGATACCACTATGGAGAACAGTATAGAGGTTCCTTAAAAAACTAAAACTAGAACTACCATATGACCCAGCAATCCCACTACTGGGCATATACCCTGAGAAAACCATAATTCAAAAAGAGACATGTACAACAGTGTTCATTGCAGCACTATTTACAATAGCCAGGACATGGAACCAACCTAAATGTCCATGGACAGATGCATGGATAAAGAAGATGTGGCACATATATACAATGGAATATTACTCAGCCATAAAAAGAAATGAAATGGAGTTATTTGTAGTGAGATGGATGGACCCAGAGTCTGTCATACAGAGTGAAGTAAGTCAGAAAGAGAAAAACAAAACACTGTATGCTGGCATGTATATGTGGAATCAAAAAAAATGAAAGATAAAAAATGGTACTGATGAACCTAGTGGCAGGGCAGGAATAAAAACATAGTCATAGAGAATGGACTTGAGGACACGGCGGGGGAGGGGGAAGCTGGGGCGAAGTGAGAGTAGCATGGACATATATACACTACCAAATGTAAAATAGTTAGCTAGTGGGAAGCAGAAGCATAGCACAGGGAGAACAGCTCGGTGCTTTGCCATGACCCAGAGAGTTGGGTTAGGGAGGGTGGGAGGGAGATGCAAGAGGGAGGGGATATGGGGATATATGTATGCACATGGCTGATTCACTTTGTTGTACAACAGAAACTAACACAGAATTGTGAAGCAATTATACTCCAATAAAGATCTATTTAAAAATTTTTAAAAAGAAAAAAAATGAAATGCAAGACAATCTGCTCTGCTCACATAAAAATAGCAGTTCAGGAAAGAACAAGCTTAAGTTGCAAAAATATGTCAGTATGAACAGGCCATGACGACTGCAACATCATAAAAGACCTCTTTACCTAGTCCTTTCTCGGAATATACAGAGGTGCCTATTCAAGACACCTAAGTCTCTGCCGTTTTGCGTATCACCCTTGGAGGCCATTTTTGTTTTTATCTCAGTTCATCAGCTCCTGTTCTCCTCCCAGTCCCTACTTGAGTGTATCTTGGGCCCATGGGTGTGAGTGATTCTCCCCAGGTGGTAGTATAGCCAAGAGGGTTAGGGGTTCCCCTTTTTTGTACATATACAAAGAGAGTATAGTATTTGCTCCTCAATGTCGGCTATTAATTAGAAAATGTACTTCTGACAGCATCAAGGACAGTTCACTTAAACTTAATGGACCACCTGAAGAGTGTGTAACATGCTGGGGAAATGCAGCCACGGGTGTGGATTTATTCACCTCACTTCCACAAGTAGCCAGACCAGTCCCAAGTCACCGGTGAGCTTCCAGGATCGATAACCCAAAGCAAGCCCAATACTCCACAACCAGTCACTCAACACCCATTTATGGGTGCACCCAAGCCGGCTGTGTCTTCCTTCTGTGTGAGCTCAGTGAGGGCTGTGGGGTGTTGCAGACTCATTGATGAGGCATCGCCAGTGAGGCAGGCTCGTTGCTGCCTGCCTGACAGACGAGCCGTGGGTGGAGGAGGTGAAAGGCAGGCTTCCTTGTGGTTTACTCAGAAGGGCTGTGGCCAGTGGACTCTGCATCTGTGCAACCTTTTCGACTGGCTTGGCTGGTTGCTTGGCTCTTTTTCAATAAATGAATAGAGCAGGTTAATTATTTTGACTTTCTAGAGGTAAGACCTCTCTGAGTCATAATCATTAAGAGTCACACGTCCTTCCCATAGCTTCTTACAGGGGAAGTGGAACTGAGGCTGGGTTTGCAGCTCTGGAGGTAGAGTTGAGTCCTTCTCAATTTGTTGTCTCTTAGAAACTGACTTCAGGTTAAAAGGCACCATATTGTTATGCCTTATTACAAGTTTTGCTAGAACTTTCTTCAAGTTAAAATCATACTGTAATAGTTAAAAGAAAAATGAATTTGCCTATGCAGGTTTGGACCTTATCCTTTGTTAAACTTTTTAATAGAAGTGTACTGAACGTGCAGCCTGCTTTTTCTAGAATGCCTACAGACGTGTGTTGTATGTACATACACCTGTACATATGCACATGTATGTATTAAATGACCATATATATAAATATATGGGTTTGGGTTTTGATTGTAAAAGTGAGAAAGTGACAATGAAATATTTCATAGATTTGATCATTATAGTCAGTAAATCTAAAGATGTAGAACAGAATCACACTCATGTTTTCCCTCTTTGAGGGGCAGATAATTAGACTTCAGTTCCCCATTTCCCTTTTCTTAAATGGCATGACTTAATACAATGGGATTCTAAACATGCTCGTGGTACTCAGAGCTTTTCAAGGAAAACAAAATATGTCCAGAGACAAGTCATTACTGACAAGAGCTTGAATAATAGAGATTTCCTTCCGTGATTGTCTTCAGATTAATGGCCCAGGTTTGTGATTAAATTTTTGTTAACTGAGATTTCATCATTCTCTCATTTACCACTACTTTATTCAAAGTAGGAAAAAATGTGTGAGTGGAAATAATCCAAAGGAAATGCAACTATTTTTGCCTACCTATAAATTTAATATTTCTAACAGTTCTCCCAATCCTGTATATTAATCCAGCTTTAAAAGTTGGATTAACATTTTACCACTTCTTGGTTCAGTAAAATTGGAATAAAAATACCAGTCATGCCCTGCCTCACTTGCATTTGTCATTATGAATATCAAATTGAAGTAATTTAAGTGACTGTCCCTTTAGAAGTATTGAGTGTTACCCATTTGTAGGAAGTCATTTTTCTTACTATAGCAACTTTCCATATCAGCCCAGAATTCTCCAATTTGGTTATACTTTCAACCGAATAATTCCACAAATTATTAGAAAACAAACCAAAGGACGTTTTCAGGACCATTCTCCTGCCTGAAAGTACATTGTTTTTCATTTTGCATCAGAAGCAGTACGGAGAGAAATGGTCTCCCCTCCATGTTCATCTCCCCGTGAGAGATGACATGAGGATGAACTGACTAAGTTTGGTGGATGCTCTCTCTGTGGGCCTCTCCACTCCGCACTGGAGCTCAGGGCACTCAGCTCCTTTCAGGGGAAACCAGGACCACCATCCTTTCAAGGTTCTTTTCAGAATCAGTCCACACCGACTGGTCTAGAAAGACAGTTGTTCCAGGGTCATCTGGAGCCTTAGTTACTGGACTGCCATGTGCTCCCCAATGTCTTTAAATAGATCCTAAATCCACTCTCTTCCACTCTCTTTTATGACAAAGTGATTTACGCCATGTGGATTGGGTAAAGTCGTATTTGAACATATGGAGTGAGCTTCAAGCATACATCAAGGAACACCACACTGCAGGCCTTACTTGGAGCAAAACAGTAAGTACCCAGCCCTCTTCCACCTGAGTAACAAAAGGTCATAAAACTATTCATTCTTGGTAGCCTGGCAATTTTAGAATTTACCTCAAGGAAAACATAAGATAAAATATACGTGCAGAAGCTGCTTATGAAAATGCCATTGTCATAGGAAAGTCTGGAAACTACCTATATGACACAGAAAAAGAAAATGGTTGAGTTGTCAGAAGAACCCAGTGAAATACTCTGGGGTCATTACGATACCACATATGGTGGTTACATGGGAAATGATTTACCAGTCAATGTTAAGTGATAAAGTAGAATGCAAAAGTTATGAGCACTAAGACGGCATACGTATTAAGAAACTGTGAGTAAAATCGAAGGAAACAAGAAGATTTGAAAATAGTTATAATTTTAAGAAGATAGAATTATGAATAGAATGTTTTTTAAATGTTTTATATTTCCCTTTGGCATTTAAAAATTTACTAAGTAATATGTTTCAATACTTCGGTAATCCTAGTGCTTTGAATGGTATCCTAGTCCTAGGATAAAATCCCAGCTGTGTCTGTTCCGACTTGAATTCCCACATGAGATTCTAATCTGACTTTTGCCTTCCTCTTCACCTTGTCTCTCCTGTCTTCCCGGCCCCCTGGCCCAGCACTACCAAACTACTTGTGGAATTCTGAACACATGCAGTGCTTAGAATGAACCAAATCAAAATGTCATTGTTTCAAAATTTGCAAGCCTCATGTTGTTTAACCTTTATTGTGATGTCCTGAACATATATCATGCTGTATGACCTGAGTTCCCTGGGGAACCCTCTTCCCCAAGACTCAGTTTCAACATCATCTCTTTAAGAAACTTCCATTGAGGGCAGTTCCCTGATGGTCCACTGGTTAGGACTTGGTGCTTTCACTGCCGTGGGCTTGGGTTCAATCCCTGGTCAGGGAGCTAAGATCCTGCAAGCTACACAGCTTGGCCCCCCCACCCCAAAAAAAAAAGAAACTTCCGTTGATCTCCCTTGGTGCCCCATCTGGTTTGATGCCTCTCCTCTATGCCTCCTTCATATCTTCAGTATACCTCAGTCATATCCCTTTACATATAGAATTGTAATTTTTTTGTGTGTTTATGGAGCTCTCCCACTGGATTGGAAACTCATCTCTGTCTCCAGCCCCTTGCATAGTGCCTGGCATGGAGTAAGTACTCAGTAAATAGTTTGAACTAAATCGTGAATTAGGGTACTCTTAGGATCGTCCGTGCTCTTTAAAATCTCTGCACTTGCTATAAAAAGGCTTCCCGTGGAAACTTCAGTCCATTAGCAATGAATGTTACCTTTCAGTTGTCACAGTGGATGGTCTAACCAGAGTAAATGTTGGGAAGATGAAGTGGCATATTTGTGAACTCAGTTTAAAGGTAGAACCCTCACTCTCCCCACAGTCGTAACCAGCAGCTAACCTTCACGCAGAACGTTGCTTTCAGTAGCATGGGTGTTATACCAAGGCAGAGTTTGTGTTTTTTCAAAGCAGTGTAGGACTTCTACACTTGTTCCCCAACACTTGTGGTACAAATGTTAACACTGACCACTAAAGACTGATGCTTCTTTTTATTTTCTACTTTGCCTGTTTTCTCCATAAGAAATGCAAGATACAGTAAGTTGATTATTTTTCTTCTGCCCACAACATTATGATTCTGTAAAGAGAGTTCATAAACATTTGAAGGGTTTTAATATGGAAGGGTATGTGTGGAGGTAGGTGGGTCTTTGTGTAGACTAATTGGAATTATTTTTCATACATTTCAAATGAGATGCTGTTTTGTTATAGATCAATTTGTCATAAAGGGGAATTGTCACATGTTTGCCATGGAGATAGGACATCATGACAAAACAGAAAACTAAACATCAAGAGTCCTTGGATGTCTTATTATTTCATGATAGATAAATGGAAAAGGAATGAGAATCCATTTGTGGAAAATAATCATGTCAACAGACATTGGCCTATTAAGTCTCCAATAATGCCCATGGAAAATGAATAGAAAATTACTTTTTAAATGGTTTGAATACCTTTAATGCAATGTACAAAGCTGAGTAATTATGTTTTGAATATAAAAAAGAAGGATCGATTATTACAGATAAATAAATGTAGTTGTTTTCCTTTGTTCTAGAGTGAACACCTATCTTTTCATCATGTTCGTTAGAAATATATGCTTTGTAACAATGAGTTTGAAACTTTTAAAGGCAACCCATAGTGAGAAATGTATTTTACACACACACACACACACACACGCTTCTCACAATACTAAAACAAGTTTCACAAAACAGTACTTTCTTCCACCACGTGGAATTCAGATATTTTCTTTTGTGTTTTACTTCATTTTTAAATAAAATCCTGGCTGAGACCCACTAAATTGATTCCGTGATCCACTAATGGGTCACATCCCACATTTTGAAAAACATGTTATAGAACATAAATGTTATATAAATATAAATATTTATTTATTTATATAAAATATAACCCTTACAGCATACATTAGGAGGTGTGGATTGCCATGGTCATAATGACAGCTATAATATAACCCTTACAGCATACATTAGGAGGTGTGGATTGCCATGCTCATAATGACAGCTATAATATAACCCTTACAGCATACGTTGGGAGGTGTGGATCGCCATGGTAATAATGACAGCTATTATTTATTGAGTACATGTTATGATGTGGGCAAATCCTATTTAAAATGGTAATCGTTATAAAGCAGAGCATCTACTTCACTTCTTTCATGGGAAAGTAGTATGATAAAGTTTTGGCCAGATATTAAAAGTGAGGAATGATTATGTAAGAAAATGTTGGTTCAGTGATAACATCATATATACAAAATCTTTTGACAAACTTTAAGATATATGCATAGAAATATATTTCCTAATATTTTTATCTTCTTCTTCTAAAGTTTGGGGTTAAAAAAACTATTACAGAGTATATTATAAAAATTATAGTTTTTCATTTTAAATCTAAATTAGTAAAAACTATATGAAAGATTCCAAAACATAATCCCTAGAATAAATCAAACTGATTTCTTCTCATTTACTATGGCCTGTTGACATACCAGCAAAATAACTCATAAACAATTACAGCCAGTATCACAGCGTTATTGCAAAGAGGGAAAAGGCTGTTAGAATTATCTGATCAAATAGCTTTTGGGAGGAAAAAAAAAATAAAAATCATTTCATTTATTTGCCCACTTATCACAAGTCTGCAAAAAGTATGCAGAAGGGTGGGGTGTTGGCACTCATTGTCACTACAATATTCAGAAGTTTTAAGAAATGCATTCCATCTCAATGGACAAAGTCAAGAAGCTTATGGCGACTTAACAGCTCAAGTATTTTGAGTAACCATTGTTTTCTTCTATTTTCAAATTGGATTTTGAGATTTGAGCTCTATGGGGTGTTAGTGACCAACAGCATGCTGCTCTAGACTGAGTTTCCAAGCTTGCATTGCTCTGAGAAATGCTCTTTCCCTTGAGTTAACAGTTGGAACTGAACTTGCTGTTCCCACCTCCTAGCCTTTGTGTTCAGACTGCAGCTGTGCCAGGCAACTGTTGTGCCCTTCAGTTGTTCCACAAAATGTAAATCTTTGAGGCCAGCAATTTTTCAGGACAGTGATTGGAGAGAGGGTCCGTGTGTGTGCACAAGTGTGCTGGCGTCGGGGTGGGTGCGTTTTGGGGGAGGAAGCAGCTGTGGAGTAATCTATCTGGAATTTCTTGTTACATTTACTGTGGTAAATGGAATCTTCTCATTCAGTCAGCTTTTTTTCACATGACCATGGACTGGAAAGACTCTGTACCAGAAATGACTTGCAGTTTTCAGTTAGTCTAATTATTGGGAACCCTTTTCCATATTAATTTACAGTTTCCTCAGCCCTGGGTTTCAAATGCACTTTGTTGAATAAATTGATCTCTTGGCAGGAACCCAATAGAGACACTATTATTTATCATCCCTTGCAGTTGGTCAGATTTGTAATATTCGTTGGCAGTTCCTGCAAATCAGATAACTTAAGCTGAAAGACAGATGCCTGATCTTTACGCTTATAATGACCGCAATAACTGATTCTTTTTATGAATTGTCCAGATCAGCATTCCAACTTTTATTCTATTCTCTGTAGATCTGGCCAGGAAAAGGTCATGAAGATAGTTCTATGAATAGGATACAGTGTGGTTGTTTTCTTAACTTTCTGGTGTGAAATTTGTTGACATATTTTTGTCCTTTTATGTGTCTTTCCAAGTTAGTTTTGAGAATAGCCAGGGTATAATTATTTGTAGAATAGAGTAAAACTACACATAGATGGATGTATATAAAGTCTTACGTTGTGGTGATGTAATTCTTTCTACTGATAATGTGGATTTTTAAAATCTATACACCAGTCGTCATCTATCCTAACCTCCCCTGAACCTCCAGTAAATGAAATCACGGGGAGTGGTCACAATTGTAGGCAAGGCGGGGTTTGATTTTTCTCAAAGCAGGACACTCTATGATCACTCCTTTTCCTCCAGGTAGATATTTCTTTTCAGCCTGTTTCTCAATGTAAAGGCCAAATGTCCATTAACAAAGCAAAAGTTTAACAGTTTGCTGGTGATCAAATTAAAACACAGCCAGAGGGCATCCTGACTCATAAATAATGTAGACTCTGTAGCACATGATTAAATATGTATGTCTCGTAAGTTTTCAAGTCTTCCGGCCTCTCTGGTTTCCTCTTGATTTTTACAAGCAAAAACTGTCCTCAATCTTTTATATCAAAATTTTCATTTAGAACTCGTACCAAACCTGTGCCTTAGGTTTATTAATCAAGGTGAATAGGTGAAACCTCAGCTGGTGTGTTGTTTGTCTAGACCACAAGCTCACTGAATACCTCTATAGGTCTACGGAGAGTGGGTCTCTCCAGTCTACCTGACCATATCGGTGGTCAGTCTAGTCATCACTCCTGGGTTTTTAGCTCCCTTTGGGGGCTTTGGGTAGACAGTTCCTTTCGTTCTCCTCTGGAAGAGATCCAGACTGCTCAGAGGGAGTTAGGGGTGTTGTTGACTAACAAAGGAGCTCTAAACACACAGATAATGAAGTTAGGTTGGAAACAGCTCTGAGCTCAGCCTGAAAGAGACTACAGAAATTAAACAAATGTAGCTTAGGCGCCCACCTTCTGTGCACCAGCTTCTCAGCAAGGTGCTGAGAATACAGAGATGGGTACGTGACACAGTAGACACAGTTCCTGTCCACAGAAACTTACATTCTAGCCAAAGAACATAAAAATGATACAACGTGATAGAATAGGGTGAATAGCATGCTAGAGGTAAGCAGAAACACGATGCTTACATAGACCAGGAAGACATGGAAGGAATACTCAATCCCGTAGTACAGTGTGGTTCTTGGGCAAGCAGCAATCTGGAGACTTGTTAGAAACGCAGAATCTCAAACATCACCCCAGACCTCCTGAATCAGAACCTGCATTTTAACAAGATTTCCCCCGGTGATTTATATGCATATTAAAATTTGAAAAGCACTGCTCTAGTATAGTCATGGTGGACCAAAGGAGTACAATTTGTGGGAGACTCAAGGAAGACCATTAGTTTTTACTCATTCATTTGTTTAGTAATTCATTTACTTAATAACCATTTATTGGATACCCACCTTGTACAAAGCACACACCAGACATTGTATTAATGCTACAGTTTCTGCCATCAAGCATCAGGTTTTAATTACAATGCAAAAAAATAAATAACAATACAAGGCCATGTTGGAAAATAAACCTTGCTAATTAGACTTCTGGGTGGGCAGGAAGGGCAACAAAGGGCTACATTTGGTATGAGTCTTGTTTTGTTTTGTTATGGTTTTTGGTTTGGTTTTGTTTTTATTGAAGTGTAGTCGATTTATAATATTATATTAGTTTCAGGTGTGCTGATTTGGGTCTTGAAGGACAGTAGGAGTTCCCTAGGCAGACAGTAAAGGAAAGGGCAGTTCTTAGCTGAGAATTCAGCAGAGAATTGGGCACAAAGGACATGAACTAAGTACTTTGACAGAAAAGCTGTTAGTTTTGCAGAGCTGAACATGGCAAGAGATGAGGCCAGAAAGGCAAGTTGGGGCCATATGGTGGAATCCTTACATGTTATCCTAAGAAGATGGGTCCATATGTGGTGTGCAGGGTTTTTTCGTTCCCCACAGGCTTTTTTTTTAATTGAAATAAAGTTGATGTACAATATTATGGTAATTTCAGGTGTATTACATAGTGATTTGACCTTTGCATACATTACGAAATGTTCACCACAATAAGTCTAGTAACTATCATTTCCTAAAGTTATTACAATATTATTAACCATATTCCTTGTGCTGCATATTACATCCCTGTGGCTTATTTATTTTATAACTGTAAGTTTGTACCTCTTAACCCTCTTCACTGATTTTGCCTACCACTATCCCCCTCCCCTCTGGCAACTACCCGTTTTTCCCGGTATCTGTAAGTCTGTTTCACTTTGTTTTGTATGACTGTTTGGTTGGTTTTTTGGATTCCACATATAAGTGAGATCATATGGTATTTTTCTTACTCTAACTTATTTCACTCAGCATAATACCCTCTAGATCCATCCATGTTGTCACAAATGGCAAAAGATTTCATTTTTTTAGTATTTATTTATTTATTGTTTGTTTTGGCTGTGCTGGGTCTTACTTGTGGCATGCACGTGGGATCTAGTTCCCTAACCAGGGATCGAACCTGGGCCCCTGCCTTGGGAGTGTGGAGTCTTACCCACTGGACCACCAGGGAAGTCCCAAGATTTCATTTTTATGGCTGAGTAGTATTCCATTGTATATATGTGCCACATCTTCTTTACCCATTCACCTGTTGATGGACACTTAGGTTGCTTCCATATCTTGGCTGTTGTAAATAATGGTGCATTGAACATAGGGGTACACCATAGGTTTTTAAGCAGAAAGTTACTCACTATAAATAATGATCTAGTAATTGTTCAGGATAAATGGAAAAGGGGAGAGACTAGAGGCCCTAATACATGTTAGGAGACTTTAGTGGATGCCAAGGATGGGATAATGAGTATGTGACCTTGAGTGTGACAAAGGCAATGGAATGCAAGAGAGGAAATGGACACTGAGTTGGAGGACAAAAAGAGAGAGAGAAATCAAATCTAAACTCAAAGTTTCCAATCTGGAAGTCTGGGAGAATAATAGTAACATCAATAAAAATAGGGATATTGACAGGAGGAGCTGGTAGAGAAGCAAGAAAAATATTCACCTGAGTTTTCACCATGTTGCATGTGAGGCACAGGTGAGATGTCCATCTAGATGGGGAGGTGGAGCAGGCAGGTGAAATGCAGGTCTGAAGTTCACTGAAGGGGAAGACCTAGAGATGATAAACAGAAGAGAAGATAGAAAAAGAGAATATGATGAAGGATAAAACCTGGGGGGACACTGTTACTTAAGAATGGAATAAATCGGGCTTCCCTGGTGGCACAGTGGCTGAGAGTCCGCCTGCCGATGCAGGGGACATGGGTTCGTGCCCCAGTCCGGGAAGATCCCACATGCCACGGAGTGGCTGGGCCTGTGAGCCATGGCCGCTGGGCCTGCGCGTCCGGAGCCTGAGCTCTGCAACAGGAGAGGCCACAGCAGTGAGAGGCCTGCGTACCGCAAAAAAAAAAAAAAAAAAGAATGGAATAAATCGGGCTTCCCTGGTGGCACAGTGGCTGAGAGTCCGCCTGCCGATGCACGGGACACGGGTTCGTGCCCCCGTCCGGGAGGATCCCACATGCCGCGGAGCGGCTGGGCCTGTGAGCCCAGGAGAGGCCACAGCAGTGAGAGGCCCACGTACCGCAAAAAAAAAAAAAAGTGGAATAAATCAATCAAAGAGACAAAGACAAGAAAGAGGAGGAGAACTAAGAGCTGAGGGTCTGAAAGCTCTAAGAACAATGGGTTGGCTGATCAACTATGACAATCTGGGGAGGGTAAGGTTAGAAAAAGGCTGCCAACATCTATCTTATTATTGACTTTTAGAATGCAATTTCTGAAGGGCTGGAGGTAGATGCAGTTTTACAGAATCATGGAGCAAAAAGATTTTGTGTAATGATCTCGTCATTACTTATGGACCAGGTGTCTGACTAGATGGATTATTGCTTATAGCTTCAATTTCTGCCTTTTGAAGTCTGGGGATTATTTGTGGGTTTTATTTTTACCTTTGCTATATCTTCAGTAGAGTAAGTGTAGGTCAGAAATAAATATCTACAATTTCATACACAGTAGTTTAGAGTTAGCTGTACTATGAAGCTGTAAGCAAGCTTTTTATATTTAGGACTATTTTTATTATCTCATAAATACCTCTGAGTTTTATTGCTAGTTGATAACAATACATAGATGTTTTTAGAGTATTTATTCTCTCTGTAAATCACACAGTAGTGGCTTTTAAAACTGCCTAATTCAATGATGAAGGTTATTTTATTTACTAGGACTTTTTTATAACCAAGAACTCAAACTCTCTAAACCTGGGGGCCAGCAAGTTAATAAATGTTCCTAATTTATTTAAACCATCACCTTGGGAATATTTTAATTAAGGTGTGTTCATTTAATATTCTTTAAGGCATAGTGTTGAAGGCAGTGGTGTAATTGGGGGTGTCCTGATGACTACTGTCTCCTCCAACCCCTCTTAGGAAAGTCAGGAGGCTGTGGTTTAAAGGTGCAGGCAGAGGTGCTCCCCAGAGCAGAGCTGGGGGTGCCTGGGTAGGAGGAGACTTTGAACTCGGTGGTCAGTCCCAGCCCAGAGTGAGCCACAATGCCCCACCGCCACCCCTCCACCCCTAGTTTTCATTCATCCCTGAGGTGCCGTGCCTCTGGGTCCAACCTCTTAACTCCCTAGGGAACGCCTCAAAGCCTCCACTGCCTGAGGCTGAGCCTCCCAGTAATTGCCGCCAGGGCTGTGTGGCTTTACCCACCTCCCTGTCCCTCCCCACCTCCAGTGAGCAGGGCAATGGCAATTGAAATTCAGGGCCCATCCTTTTTAGGATACTAAGTGATAGCAAGTCTTCCCTCCTCACAAGTGAATTTTATCTTTTCAAATGGCCAAAAGCCATTGAGACCCTCTTTGGAGAAGGATTAATTCAAGTAATAACTCTTTTCAGTCAAAAAGAGCAGAATACAAAGGCATGAGTGATTACTTGGTATGTGTGTTTTTGTAAACCGGTCTGAAGGCAGTCCTAAAAGAAAGTTTTGAATGCTGGTAGTTTTTTATTAAACAAGTGTGTCACATCAGAAGCTAATGCTTTGAAAGACAGTACTTATGTGGATCTGTAAGTTCTTGTGTGATTGCTAACAATTCAGTTGCATTTATTTGTTGTAATGACAATGTTCATGTACCCTCCTCCTGGAATCCCCTTCCTCTTGCTTCCCTGTGTCAAATCTGACTCATCCATCCTTCAAGGTCTATTTCGAATGGTCTTGTCTCCCAGAAGCCTCTCTGACCTCCCTTGCTTATTACCATGGCCTTCCAAGCTGGAAGTTATCCTTTTCCTCCACAGAACCTCTGTAGTACTTCTTAAAATCTGTACTTCTTTTATGATGCTTAGCACTTTCTACCTTATAAAGCAGTTACTTATTCATTTCGGTAAATATTTATGAAGCACCTACCACGTTTCAGGCACTGGGTGCATTACTGGTGACATTAAGATGAATAATGAGTGGCTCTTCAGAGCTCGGGCTCAAGACATGACCAAACCCAAATTCACAGACAAATAATTACGATATAATGTGAAGTATCATAATAAGGGGGTTCCTAATGAGCCCTTGCAATAGAGAAACAGAAAATTTCCTCTTAGGAGAGTTCCAGAAAACCGACAAAAAGAAGAGAACTTTGAGTTGAGCCTTGAAAGGTATGTAAGAGTTTTCCAGATAGTAAATTGGGAAGAGCCTTCCAAACAAAGGCACAACCTGAGCAGAAACATGAAGGCTAAGAGCCAGTTGCCTGCTGTCAGGGAGAATGGAAGTGTCTTTTCTCTCCTCTGAGGCTGTGAGCTGATTGAAAGCAGGGTTCTTTCTCATTCTGCATGGGATCTGCAGCAGTGACTGGTACAGGGCCTTAAATACAGACAATGTCCAAACACTTTTGCTAAATTGAACACAGTAATTGGTAATTGCATTTCTTCACAGTGAAATTTCCAGAGGTTTATTCCACTAACTACAGATTGTATTCGTTGTTTAAGAGCCACATAAATACTGTTCCTTTATTTCTTATATCAAATGATGGTAATGGAAATGTACAATGCATTTTCTTATAGGCAGCGGCAATGCCTTCCCTGCACTTGTCCCTTGCCGTCTGCATGCCCCTAATTCCCAGTTGGTATAAACTCAGGAAATACAAGCTAATATTAGATTAAGTAAAAAGGTTTTCTTAAGAAGGGATG
Organism: Orcinus orca; assembly: GCF_937001465.1. Taxonomy (NCBI): domain Eukaryota; kingdom Metazoa; phylum Chordata; class Mammalia; order Artiodactyla; family Delphinidae; genus Orcinus; species Orcinus orca. The sequence goes on along the minus strand of NC_064568.1, from coordinate 92,489,277 downwards.
GAGGGAAGGTGCAGATTGTCTTCTAAAGGTAAAAGAAACCCTTCATAGAATATAATATAGAGCTAAGTCCAGATTTATTGGTCCAGGTTGCACCCTTGATAGAAGCTGAGCTAATCACAGACACTTTCCCAGACCTTTCCTGCAAAATTTGGAACTGAAATTGAGGCAAAAGTTACTTTGTCTTTAGTGCACCTCAGCTATAAACCTCAGGAGATGCTGATGCTTCTATTTTTTTATTTTTTCCTAAGTAAATAAATAATACAGAGCCAAACGTAAATCATCTTTCCAACAGCTCTCACTTTGCCTCACTCCCCACCGCTGCCGTTTACCAAGGATGGATAATTTAAGAAATACAGTTATTTCTCTATGATCCTAAAATCCAAAAGCAAAACAGAAACTTTAATTCAATGATTGTTCAGATCTAGGCTTTTCTGGCCGAATGAAGTCACAGTCCAGATAATTCAAGCCACACATCACTCTTGGTCTTACAACGGTTGGCTATCTATAGTTTGTCTCTTTGTTGGGTATATTCTGCTATCTTTAACTCTGGAAATTTTTCCCATGGAAAATTTAATTTTATCTTTCCTTTTTTATGAGAAATTATATTTTCAAGCTGCCAATGCTGGCAGACAAGAAGAAAAAACAATCTGGGAATCCTAGACTTGGTCCACAGAGCAATAGCAAAAAATAGGCCAAACCAATCATTAAAGCTACTTATGAAGACAATTTATGCAAAATAGCTGGGTCACTTGAGCAAATTAGGTTGTGTTCAACATATTCTCTGGAATCTGCTCTGAGGGCTTGGTCTGCTTTTATCAAACATCTCTGCTTTGGGCATGTACAACAGGAATCACCACCTGTGGTTTTTGAAGGGCCACATCCAGATCTATAAATTAGGAAACAGTAAGCATAGAAACACTAAGTTACTGGTTTCCACAAACTGATATAGACTGTGTAAGGTATTCTCAGGCTGTTTTCCAATTTAAAGCTGTTTTTCCTTCTCTGAAGGGACTTTGTTTCTTGTTCTTTTTTCATCTACCACCATATTTCACATCTCTCCAGATTATCATAGGAATAACATACAGAGACCCCAGGAGGGTGGGGAGAATGGGGATGAGGAAACCATCAGAAGTTATTGGCGAAACCGTGAGATTTGGGTTTTTCATTACCTTTCCTGTTGTACCTCTGTCTTGGGCTAAGGGAGTTTGGTGTCTTGCCTCTGAAGAAAAGTGATCAAAATGGGCCTTACATTTCCTTCATAATTGTGGGACCATCTTTTTATTTTGACGGTATATAAGTACCCTTGGTATTTTTATGGAAACTTGAAATTCGAGTAGTATTCTGTTACCATAGATGAAATAGGAAATATTCCCTAAATTGACTTTTTAAAAATTGTTAATAAACATATGCTTAAAATATTATATAGCTCTTCATTGTAATATTTTTTAACAATTCTGTTTTCTTGGAAAGGCCCCCAGAAACTTTGCTTTCATTGGCAGAAGTCTAAAAATTATAGGAAGTGATAGAAATAAGAGAACAGAGATTAAAGTCACAAATTCACTTTGGTTTATACTCAGGTATAAAGGATGATTATCTGTTTTATGTGCAGTCTTTTTTCTTGAAAATGGTTGTCTGCCAACAGAAGTGTTGTATAAATATGCATGTAAAATTTGGACATACTTATAGAAATTGACAAATTTGGAAATGTATCAGTTTCACCAAGTTCTTGATCTAAGTACACCTTTCAGAAAATAGAAACTAGTTTTGATGGCTAAAATATAAACAAACCCTAAACCATGAATTTGTGAAGTATTTTTACTGCTATGAAAACTAGTTTATGTATATAGAAAGTTAGTCTTTAGTTCTGAAACTGTAGTTCTTTCTTTTAATCCCTCCCTCCTTTTGTGGTATGTGAGAGGTTTATTATTATCCTGTTTATGTGCCATGTTACATTAAGATCATTTGAGATTCTTCATCTTTGGAAAAACTAATAAACAGCATTGGCAAAAGGCTCAGTTGTAAAACACTGTGAAGTCCTATAGTTTTAGCAGGTTAAAGTAATAAGTCTAAGTGTATTTGTGACTGAAATGGCTTTGTGATTTTTAAACGCTTTATTTGTTTATTTATCTTCGGCTGCGTTGGGTCTTTTTTGCTGCATGCAGGCTTTCCGTAGTTGTGGCGAGCAGAGACTACTCTTCGTTGTGGTGCAGTGGCTTCTCTTGTTGCAGAGCATGGACTCTAGGCGTGTGGGCTTCAGTAGTTGTGGCACGCAGGCTCAGTAGTTGTGGCTCACGGGCTCTAGAGCGCAGGCTCAGTAGTTGCGGTGCACGGGCTTAGTTGCTCCGCTGCATGTGGGATCTTCCTTGACCAGGGATCAAACCCGTGTCCCCTGCATTGGCAGGCAGATTCTTAACCACTGTTCCACCGGGGAAGTCCCTGAACACTTTTAAAGTGTATAATAGGGCACATGTAATGTACCTGGAAAGCATTAAGTGTAAGCCAGGCGATTAATGGACCAGGCTGTCTCTGAGATGGACAGCAAAAGAGAGAACCTGACCAAGAAACTGAAGACAGCCATCTGTGTGTGTGTGTGAAGGGGAATTGAGGTGGTGGCCATAAGGAAAGGATGGGGGGTGGGAGGAAACCCATAAACAGTGCCACTGCATGTCAGCTGTTTCATTTTGTAGCTTTATCTGTGATCTCCACAAATACTTAAAGATGGTGGCTCAAAATATTGCTGTCACTAAGCTAGTTTTATATAAGAAACATCATAACAAAAGCTCTGCTGTGAGGGACAGAATCCATCTGTTCCAAGAGACTGTCACAGGGGTGATTTTGATTTTCTCGGTCTCTGCCTTTTAAGAAATTGGGAAAAACACACACCAAGATGTAGGTTGCCAGGCCTGTTCTTAAAGTTGGAGATTAATATTACGTGTATATACATTTCTCCCTCAGTCTCTCCTTACAAGACCTGTGTCCTCTACAGAGCATTCGATGGTGTGGCCCCGGCCTAAGTCGTTCTCTGGCTCTCCTGACCCCACTGTCCTGAGGAGAGCTGGCCACACCCTCCTTTGTGCTCCCAGTGTTCCTGTTCACGTGACACACGACACATATCAAACTGAATCTGCAGCTACTATTTTGTGCACTCGACACTCCCACTAGATTATGAGTTTAACAAACAAAAAGTTTAACAAACAAGACATATGCCTACTTCTTCATCATATACCCAGTTCCTTGCAAGGTAGCTCTAGGCAAATGTGGAATGGACAAACGAGCCTACTTATTCTAATTGACTTTCAGTCTATTAAAGAGGTTCTATTTAGACCAAATCATCTGCTACCCCTATTGCTGAATTTGAAAAATCTTAGACTTTAAAAAGTGAAAGTTGAAAATTCCCCAAAAATGTAACTCTTAAACAGAAAATCTTAGATGGAAAACTTTTCTTTGTAGCTGATTTTTTTTTTTTTTTTTTGCCTAAGGAGCTGTGTTTCACTTTTTTGCTTAATTTTATCACAAAGACATAAAACCTCCCTCTAAAAGTAGTCTATTAGTCTTTACTTTCAACAGACCCAACAAAATGGAGAATTGGAGCCCCGTTTGCAGATTATTTAGATCCAAAGCTAGACTGTAGCTGAATTAACTGGATAACTAAGACAGTGGTATGGGCTGTGGGAGATAGAAGTGGTTGTTAATTACATGTGTCAAAACAATGTGGAGATTTCGTTTAAGAACTAGAAATAGTTTCCCTTTCAGAATAAAACCTAAATTCCAAGGTAATAAAATGATAGGTAATTATTTCAAGTGACATTTAATGGAAAAAATTCTGATGCACATTAGTACATATATTCCATGTAATACAATTATAGAATTTTATATATATAGTATATATAACCAAAACATTACGAGCTTGCCACATGCCACATACAATGGTTTCATTAGTTCATAATTATAGTTCATATATTTAAAGGCAGAGGAAGCGGCTGTTCCCAGGACAGTTGAAATTAATTTAGAGAAAGGGATTTGCAGACGTTTTAAAAAGTCTTTGTGCCGCCTTTACCCCGACTCCAAAAAAAAAAAAAGTAAATAAACATCTGCTCTCAAAATTAATCTTAATAGAGCTTTCAGAAGCAGCATTGTTAGGTTTTGTGCTGTGTTCTTACAACATAAGTGAACGCCTGCACCCTAAATGTGGCCACTTAAAATCATAAATGGCTTTTTTTTTTTTCCAGTTGGAAACCATTGTTACAATGGCTTTAATAAAATGTGTTTTTCAGTTGTTTCCGGTTTGGGGTCTAAGATACTTCAGACTCATTTCGTCAGGATAAGGTAGCATCTTTAAAAAGCAGCTGTGTGGGGGTCGCTGCTCCTTCACTCAGGTTAAGCCTTTCCCCCTTCGACTTCCTTCATTTCGGCCCTCACCTCACCTTTACTTTCCAGTCTGTGTGACCTTGTGCAAGTCACAGGATATCATAATTCTGTAGGCCCTGAGTTTCTAGAAGTGTAATTCTATACTCTAGAAGTAAAATTGTGTTAGGGTAAAACACACCATAGAAGATTGTTTTATTAAGGGTTTTTTTTAGAAGGACCGGAAATACTCAGATAATTTGCAAGGGAACGGCATCTTTTATTAAATGTCCCTTATTCTGTATGTGTAAATCTGACCCCATAGCCTCTATTCCAGGAAATGAATGCAGTCTGCAACCTAATTAAAGGTTATCCCCTGTGAGTCTCCCAGGACCCTCTCAGGTTCCTGGTGCAGGCTCAGAGACGGAGTTGCCCACTGGAAGTTTCCATCTGTATCCCTGCACGGCCTTGACTCACAGTGTGAGCTGGGCCAGATCTGCCCCCCTGCCAGTGCTCCTTTCCCCTCTTAGCTAGTCTTCCCACAAGGCCCATATCCCATTGAGAACAAGAAGCAGCAGATCCCTCAACAGGCAACCGAGGTTGTAGGCTTGATCTGACCCACTACTTCTCATTCAGTCTAGACAACCTGGTGCATTACCTCTTCCATGAGATTTTATCTAAGAATAAATCACACCCAGAGGCAATGCCCTTAAATCTCCAGTCCCCAGGGCGTGGGGGGGGGGGGCAGGTCCCCATCCCAGAACAACTTAGACACTAGGCAGGAAACTGAGATTTGGGTGCAAGTACCCCATTACTGGCACCCGTGGGTACTCAGGAAAAGTGAATAAGGCAAGAGTCCAGTTGCTAGAACGCAGGCACAGAGTCAGAACAAACTAGCGTCCAGGGTGACTTGATGCTGAGATGCCAGTGTCAGTACTCAAGACTTATATCCCCATGGGATCAAGCCTGGCTCCAGAGTTGGCCATAGGAGCCCAGTCAGCTGCTAAGGCATTAGAGGGAGGGAGCAAGGAGTAGTGGAGATAAAAATTAAATTATTACACCGCCTCCCAACACTTCACGTATATTTAAGACAGAGGCCCAAGAGCAACACGACATATGTGTAGGGTCGCCCACACCTCTGGTTAATTTGACTAGTGGCTTTTTTTTTTTTTTTTACGTCTGAATACAGCATAAAGGATTTCCCTGAAGAAGACTTTAGAATCAAGCAGATATGTGCTTGAATTATGTCCCTGCCATTTACTGGCCATTTAATATCGGGTCATACTTTCTGACTTCCTGCTTTATTTTCTGTGAGAGGGGGATTTCACTCCTAGTGATGTGGTTGTGACGACTAAGACGAATCTCAGCACAGAGCATGCCGTGGTTGTTCCCAGACTTGTGCGCACGTTGGAGTCACCTGTAGGGAGCTTCAGAAAATGCCCGTGTGCTGCCTCCCCAGAGTGTTCCTGCCGCGTGGCCTAGGCTTGGCAACTTCTAACAGATCCCCAGATGATTCTGATGTTCAGACAACTTTGGGAACCCCTTGGCATAGAGCCTGTCCTACACTGAGCATTAAATATGTGTTAGATGAGTGGAAACAACCAGAGCCTGGCATGGACGAGCTTTTCCAGAATTCCTGGCTCCCTTCCCTTCCCTGCCGGTCTCCCCTCTTTCACCGGGGTGCGTGAAGACAGCGTCGGGCTGTGATTCCAATCCGTGCGGCTGCTGCTCATGCCAGACACGTGAGAACGCAGAAAGCCCTGGTCCCACCTGCCTGCAGGAGGAGAAGAGGAGGCGAAGATAAGTTCATCACGAGGAGCAGCCCATGAGCGCCTGGTGAGGGACTCTCTGAGTTTGCTCTCGAGGACACTTGTACGATAAAGCCCCTGGGCACTGCTTGTCAAGTCACCCTGGAAACTAGAGCCCAGGTGTGTGTTCTCACTGGGGCCGATGCAGGAATGAGCCAACGCACAACGGATAAGCCAGTGGCAGAGTTTCAGCTGGTCCTGAGTTCTCCTCTCTTTTTTTGGCTTTTAGAGTCAACACTTGTTGCAGTAAAATCCTTTGTTTGGTGTTCCTGGGTCAGCCATCTGAATGTATCAGAGTTCCAAGAAGCTGAATATGTGGCTTATTGGTTTCAGTGTCCTTTAATGGCTCTTGGAGAGAGCCATGAAAGAATGAATGCTGAGAGCTGGGGAACCATCTAAGTCATTCTAAGATTTAGAAGCCGGTGGTGTCTCCCCTTTCCACAAAATAGGAGAGCTTTAAAGCTGCAGTGTTTCGCATGTGGGAGAGGAGCCTGGCCCTTCGCTGACTATTTGAGTTATTATGTGCTTGTGAGTAAAAGTAATATGTCATGGCTCTGAGTGTCTGGAACTGGAATATTGTTTGATGTGCAAAGCTTATATTTTACACTTTATGATTCAGAGCAAATGTTCAAATTTCACCCCAGTAACATAATAGGAAATAATTAAAATGCTAAAAAAAAAAAAACAAAGTAGTCAGTCTCAAGAACTGTGCAGTCATTTTCTACTTGACCCAAGAATCCTGATGGAGTCAGGCTGTTTTTCCTTATAAACAAAAAAAACTATCACAAATTATCAGTTCAGGAGATGAGACCTCCAGCCTACTCAGTTTTTAAGATGTGCATTCTCAGTAAGAGAAGAACCTTTTATTTTCAGGATAATTCTACACTAAATAGGGATTGTATAAGTACTTTGAAAATAGTGTGGATTTTTTATTTTCAGCGGAAAACTGCCACAGATTAAAACTTCCTGATATTGACACTTTGTAATACTGTGTTGTTTACAAAAATAAGGATCTGCTGTCTTTGTTAATATTTAGCACTTATGTGATGTTTTACATATCGTATTTCGTACTGAAAATATATAAGCCTCAGGCACATTTTCATCACTCTCAATTTTTATAGTTTCCGTTTTTTTACTTGAATTAACTTCTCATTCTTTGTCATAGTCATACAGTTCTACTTCAGGGTTTAAAAGTAAAATGGTACATAACACAAGGTTATTGTATACGTGTGCTTCTATCTTACTAGTTTTAAGCTCTGTGACAGCTTCGTCTGTGGGGTCCTCTCAGAACATTGAAACAAATCCCTCTATTGTCTATCACCTTTTACTGACATTTGAATTTGTTAGAACTTCATATAGAAAACAAAGATTGCACTTCACATAGCAGAGAAGAGAATAAGCATAGGTCTTGCTCAGGCAAAATACAATTTTCTCTGGTTTACTAACAGTCAGCATTAGATGAACCAAACCATCAGAAGCATCCTGGACCCTGATCACCTTCATGTTTGACAGGCATCCAGGTCACATGTGGTCCTCACTTGGGGTTCGGTTTGAGGCATGCATACTTGAAAAATGAGTTGCAGAGAAAGAGTTTCAGTATCTCTTTCTTTAGCTGCTCATAAAGCTAACCACTGAATATTTTTCCTCTCTCTCTCTCTCTCTCATTGGTGGTTGTAATTCCCAGTGTCCCCAAAAGAATCCTCTTACTAGTTGGACCACTTTTTTCTTATGATTATCAATTGGCCAAAGCCCAGTTTCATTCATATCCTGAGCTTTGGACATGAACCTGTGAATATGGCTTTGTTTGCCTCTGAGTTGGCAGTGTGAATCTGGCACGTGCAGTTTCTACTGACAGGGCTGTACAGCTACGTGATGCTCCGTGTTCCCAAGGCAAACCCCCACTTGGTCCCAGGTCTTCCCAAACAGACCCATGATGCACAGGTATACCCCTGGGTGCCCTTTGTGAATCTCGAACCCCACTCCCTCATTGACAACAGGTTCTAAGTGATGTTGGCAGAATCCCAGCTCTCAGCAAGGATATCATCTCAATAGAGTGCTTTCCGTCTTCTCTCTCCCACAGGGTCCAGTAGCATCAACCGCATCAGCGTTGTCTGTCCTCTCCGTTGGGCCTGGCCTTCCTCCACCTCCACCTCCTCCAGGGCCACCTCCACCCTTTGATAGTGAGGGCAGAAGAGAGGAGTCTTCTCCTTCACGCTCAGCTTTATTTGCACAACTTAACCAAGGGGAAGCAATTACAAAAGGTGAGAAAACCAGACCTTGAGGCTGTCTCCCTCTGGCTTCAGGCACACAGATTCCTCAGAGCCCGCGGTGATGGATACATCATTCCATCCCAGTCCCTACTACATGGAGAGCCGTGTGTTCTTCATCTCAAGGTAGATGGGCTCAGTGGGCTGTTGGGTGGATCAGAAAGAAGAACTCAGAGATCCTAGGTTCTAAATGGACCACCGCACTGTGTCACCACTTCAGCCCTGGATGCTTCAGCACCAGCTACAATCCAGGCATCAAGATCAAGTGAAATAAAAATGACAGATGATAGAACCTCTGTCCTCAGAGGTGTATGGGCTTGTCAAAGAATTATATCATTGAACTACCTTTGTGAATGGTTAATATTTTTAATCATATACTTAATAAATTCATGTTGCCAAAAACTTTATGCAGATGTATTTTTGCTTTGCATGGGTAATAGGAATTATGGTATAAGTGTTCTCGTGTGCTGTGCTGGGAGCTAAGAACCAAAACTATTTCTGTGGCTGCAACTGGCTGCATTGTCCCCTCATCCGCAAAGGAAGGGAATGGACTCTTAACCCTTAAGTCGATTCCATACTCTGACCTATGCTTACTGAAATGCTCTAACTTTTTAGACTGTATCTAGGAAATGATTTAGCTATGACAGAAGTAAATCATGGAATCCTTTCTGGCGAGGGGGTTTGCATTTTGCATAATTTTTATCTATTAGCTTATCTCCTTCAAGAAGAGGTTCCTCAAGGGGAATTTCCTGACAGTCCAGTGGTTAGGACTCCAAGCTTCCACTGCAGGGGGCAATGGTTCAATCCCTGGTCAGGGAACTAAAGTCCTGCAGCCCATGTGGTAGAGCCCATGTGGTTAGAGGTTCCTCAAATTAAAAAATACTTACAGGGCTTCTATTAGCTCTAAACTTACATAGGTCTCAGCCTCTGCATACTGCCCTTGAGAAAACACTCAACTGTTATGAAAATAGCATTACCTGTGCTGTTTACATCATGTTGATACAAGAAGTTAGGGACATTTCCCTTTGCATAAAATGTAGGAAATGTGTCTATGTGTTACCTTCCCAGGGCTCCGGCATGTTACTGATGACCAGAAGACATACAAGAATCCCAGCCTCCGGGCTAACGGAGGACAAACTCCATCTCCTACCAAAAGCCACACTCCAGGCCCCAAGTCTCCCCAGTCTCATCCTCCTAAGAAACATGCTCCTGTGTTAGAGTTGGAAGGGAAGAAATGGAGAGTGGTGAGTGAAGCCCTTTAACTTTATTTAGGACTTACTCCGATGAAAGAAACAATGGCTAAACTGTTTGCCAGGGTCTTAAGGATTTCCCATTTTTTCTTCAACTTTTTAAAAATTATTTTTAAAATTGTGGTAAAGTACACATAACACAAAATTTACCATCTTAACATTTAAGTGCACAGCTCAGTGGCATTAAGTACATTCACACTGTCCTGCACCCATCCCCACCATCCATCCACAGAACTCTTTCCATCTGGTAAAACTGAAACTGCACCACTTAAACAATAATTCCCCATTCCCCCTCACGTCACCACCTGGCAACCACCTTTCTACTTTCCGTCTCTATGAATTTGACTCCTCTTTCTGGAAACTTTTAATCTGTGCCCCATTCTGATCTACTGTAGGATGTTTCATCCTATTCCACTGGCCGAGGTGCTGATATAACCTACTGCGTCACCCACCACTTTCACAGTTGTCTGAGCAGGACAAAGACACTTTGAATGTGGATGGAAGCTGGTGCCCCCTGCCAGTTCAGGGGCCTTCCCTAAAGATGGAGGAACAAAGTCCCCAGAAAGGTTGTCATGGTCTGAAAGTACACTGGGACTTAGACCACTGTTGTGACCTTTGCTGGTTTATTTGTCCAACTCCTACTTGCAGATAGTGCTGCAGCATCAAGTCCAGACTCAGCGGCCAGACTCAACCCAAAGCCCTCACATCCCTGCTGCAGCCCCCGCCCACTAGCCAGCGTGCCTGATGCCTAACGTTTCACAAATTGACACCGACCCCCCTTCCAAGCAGCCGTTCCTCTCATTCCCAACATTACAGTGACAAAGTCAGACCTGCGGTTTGGTCTGTTAAGAAAATGGCTCCTAAAGGAAGAACATATTGAGAAGCTGTAACTGGTGAATGCTCCACAGTGATTGCAGCATGCGGTGGACTTGATTTATGCATCCTTATATTTAATATTTGCATATGTTTTAATTTTAGGAATACCAAGAGGACAGGAATGACCTTGTGATTTCAGAGACTGAACTGAGACAGGTGGCTTACATTTTCAAATGCAGCAAGTCTACTCTACAGATAAAAGGGAAAATAAATTCCATTACAATTGGTAGGGCAGAATTATGGGTCTGTACCTACTATGATAAGCTGCTTTGTATAAATATGCTGAATGAATTTAGCAGATTGTTTTTTTTTTTTCCCTAGACAGCTGTAAGAAGTTTGGCCTTGTGTTTGACAATGTGGTGGGCATTGTGGAAGTGATCAACTCCAAGGACATTCAGATGCAGGTAACTGACCCTTTCAGCCATTCCTGGCCCCCACTACCTATGGCTTTGCCTAGACGTCCCCTCTGCTTACAAGGGGCCCTCCATGTCCACCTGTAAAACTCTTATTCTCTTTCCCTCTAGACACAGCTCTGTCTTTACCTCCTCTCTGAAGCCCTCTCTTACTTTTTGGACAGTGTTAATTCCCCCTTTTCAACCTCTTATAACACATCCTATCTTGCACAGCAATTACTAGTTTACCATTTCTATTTCAAGAACAGCCAGTTAATCTTTACAGCTCCAGAAATTTGCACAGTACCTGAACATAGTAGGTGTCCAATAAATGTTTGATGAATGGGTGATTGGAATAAATCAACTAATGAGTGAACCGAAATATTAAGAGGTTCTCCTAGCATAATAGTACCATGCCGAAGAGAATTTATTTCCCTCAGGAAAAATTGGTTCTGGGTAAAGTTTTTCTGAAGAGTCAATGAGATTATCAGAAAAACAACTTGGAAAGCAGGATTGCAATTGAATCTGCAAAACAGAAGAAAATCTGCACTGCTTTAGCAATATTTATTTAGCCAAATGGGATTTTATAACATGCCAAAAGCTAAATGACTTCTTACTTTGGCCAGCTATAACTACTATCTTTGATTACACTGTTTTCATATTGTTAATCACCCCTTATTATCTGATGTTTCCTGATAATGTTTGTTAAAATTGGCTGCTAGTTGTATAGATTGTTCTCTTTGGTTTTACTAGGCTTTTCACCACTGCCCCTTTTAACTAGAGTAGTACATTCAATAGTTGGCACATACGTGGAGATGTATTTTAGGACCCTCCATGTGGGAAAAAAATATCTAATCTCTACCTCATACCATATTTAAAAGTAAAGTCCTAATTATAAAAAGAAATACTTTTAAACTTTGAGAATAAAATACAAAAGAAAATCAGTAGAAAAGCAATTAGGGTCAAAAAGCACAAACTATAAAGAAAAGGACAGGTGAATCTAACCACGTTAAAATTTATGTGTTCAACAGAAGACATCACATACAAAGCTGAAAGATGGGGCATGGATTGAAGAAAGATACTTGCAGTGCAGATAATCAAAAAGGATTTATAACCAGAATTTATAAAGAACTTAACACAGGGCTTCCCTGGTGGCGCGGTGGTTGGGAGTCCGCCTGCCGATGCAGGGGACACGGGTTCGTCCCCCGGTCCGGGAAGATCCCACATGCTGCAGAGCGGCTGGGCCCGTGAGCCATGGCCGCTGAGCCTGCGCGTCCGGAGCCTGTGCTCCGCAACGGGAGAGGCCACAACAGTGAGAGGCCCACGTACCGCAAAAAAAAAAAAAAAAAAAAGAACTTAACACAAATCAAGAGGAAGACTAACAACTCAGTAGAAAAATGGACAAAGAATATCAGGGCAATTCAGAGAAGAAAAAGTGAAGTATTTGATAAATATATGAACATATGCACAACCTGCCTAATAGAAGAAGAAATGCAGATTAATTAGCTATATCTTCTTACACTCAACAGTTTTGAATTCAGGCTGTCCTTACTTTGCAAGGGGCATGTTAGCTGAAACGCATGCGTATCCGAACTGTGCAACTTGAGGACTGCCTGTATATTAAAAAGTCTCATGGTACAAGCGTTGTTATTAGAACCCTGATACATCAGTGTTGGGAGAGTAAACTATTACACTCACTGTGCAGAGCAAATTGGCACCATCTAATAAAGTCAAAGGCAGTCATAGCCTGTAACCAAGCAATTTCACTCTTAGGTGTGTGCACTAAAGAAGCTCTAGTACAAATGTTGATGAGACATGGATAAATGTTTATTGCAGTATTATCCATAATGGCAATAAAAACAAAAACCATTTAAATGTCCACCAGCTGGTAAATGAATAAATAAATCCACCTAATAGAATACTGTACAGTGGTTAAATAAATGAATGAACTACACTTACATGTATAAAAATAGGAAAATCTCAGAAGCAGCCCTGAGTGACAAAGGCAGATTATAGAACAATAGGCACTGTGTAATGTGTCCCTTTATATAAAGATCAAAAACATGCAAAACAATATGCACATTTTAAATATACTCATGAGGGCTCAAGTTCACCTTACGCAAGAGACAAACCTGCTGTGAATTGTAAATACAAAATTCAGAAGAGTAGTTACATCTGTGGAGGGAAGGAAGGAGGACAGTGAGATGGGGGATGGAAGAGAGGGGGCTTCAACTATATTGTAAGATGATAGTCCTAAAAAAAAGGCAAACGAGCCAAAACGTTAAACTCTGATAAAGCTGTTTAACAGGGATATATGTATTTACATTGTTGTTATATTATTCTTTGTATGCTTCTGTGTTTGAAATATACATTTTTAAGGCTATGGGCCTTAAAATAATCTGGAAGGATAAATCATGGTTGTCTGTCCAAGAGGGATAGAAACTTGGCAGCGTGGTTCAGAAACAAGGGAGAGACATTTTACTGAACACTTCAACCTTCTGGATGTTCAAACCAAGCGAATGTCATTACCTATTTAAAACATTTAATAAACTATTTTAAAAGGGCCTGGACACAATAAAGACAGAACGCAGATTAGTGCAGGCTGCCTGGGGATGAGGACGGAGATTGGCTATAAATGGGCATGAGGGGTATTTGGGGGATGACGGAAATATTCTAAAACTGAATTGAAGTGATGGTTGCACAAATTCACTAAATATCATTAAATTGTACACTTAAAGCAGGTGAATTTTATGTTTTCACATTTTACTTCAATAATGCTGTTAAAAAGATTGAAAGGAGGAAAAGCGCACAGAGGAAAGTTCATATGATTTACTTCAGTAATTCTGTTTTTTTGCAAACTATCCTAGAAAAATAGTACAAATTATGGGAGAGAGGAGACTAAGATATTATGTGGAAATTTTTTTAAACGTATAGAGAAATAAATTTAAGAAAAACAAAGAATACAGGTACATGTATTAAATGCTAGAGCATTGGCCTGGGCAAGGTCACATAGCACCTGTCACTCAACAGGGGAGCTACTTTTTAGTCCGGTTCTCCTGATAAGGAACAATCTCTGTTCTCAAAATGTTTACAGAGTACCAGGGAAAAAAGGCATGTACTGTATATAATTTACTCTAAGGAAATATTGACTAAAAACGATGTGGAAATGACAATTCTTATCCTCTCAGGGCTATTTAAAAAGTCTACTGCTTTTCAGATTTTCAGATACATCGATATTTTAGCATTTTATGTGCTAAATGTGCTATCCTCGTGTGACCCCACTCTGTCTCATAAATGAATCTCCTAAGACACACTGACAATTTACTTCTTTCCCTTTGCTTGCCTGGTATTCATACAGTTCTGGTCGCTATGGAAATGCTCTTCATCATTATAAAATAAACCTAGAAATTGCCAAAACATTACTGCTGACACATTCTTGATATATACATATAGATATTATTTTATTTTATTTATGGCAAAGCCCTGTGCTTACCTGACCTTAAACTACCTCTGCCTTTTTTTTTTTTTTTTTTTTTCTTTTGGCACTGGGGCTCAATTCCAACTTGGTGTCCAGTTTCTGTGGGGAGAGGAGAAAACAGAGAAGTGTGGTGACCTGGCTAGATTCCCCTAAGGAATTCTTTACATCACCTTCACCATCACAGGAGTTGCTCCTTTAATTTGCAACCCAGCCTATTCTTCAGGGTGAAAGAGGAGATGTTGTTATCACTTCAATTACCATTACGAGAAGGAAAATTATGTAGTTGTAATATGGTCGTTGGGGGAATAGTCTGTGCCTGTAGAGATTTGGGGGGCGGGAATATCTGAAAACTGACTGTTAAAAAAGAAATTTAAAACTGATCATAATGTTTATAGCACTTGATATTTGTAACAATACAAAGAACCACCTCCTCTTGTGTATGGTACTATTTACCTATACAGTGAGTAGCCTGAACCAAGTCTCCAGTTTGGGCTCCTGAAATGAATACATTTCAGAATACCTAGACACTCATTATCTCATTTAAGCTTCACATTCAGCCAGTGAGATTTTTATCTAGCAAAGGACTTATGTGAAAAGAATTGTAGTGTTTCTTATTTATTCTTATTTAGATTCAGGAAAAATCTTCTCAATTACAGAATAATTTATTTACTCTTAAATGACAGTATTAGTGAGTGTTTTAATCCAAGTTTCCTAGAGATTCGTCAAACTAAAATTTTAAGCACATGAAAGCAAATGCATCTTGTTTCTTTTATCATGAAATCAAATATATGTTTCAAATCCACTAACGGGGTTGTGAAACTTTTTCTGAACATTTAGCTGCTGTTTTCCAATTAGTCCCTTTATTTTGTGTCAGGAAAGAGACCCTGAGGTTTGAGAATCCCCTTGTATGGTCCTTTCATTCTGTCCCCAGATGACACGTACTAATTCACCCTGGAGACTTTGTCATTCAGCCAGCCTCTGCAGCCCTAACCCAGCCATTCCTAATGCTTGTTTAGGCCTGTGGACTGTACTTATTTGGGGACATTGGAATTTCTGTTTATTTGCTTTGGCCCTAGATTTTTTTTCCCTTCTATTTCAGGTGATGGGGAAAGTGCCAACAATTTCCATTAATAAGACAGAAGGCTGCCACATATACCTCAGTGAAGATGCGTTAGACTGTGAGATTGTGAGTGCCAAGTCATCTGAGATGAATATACTTATCCCTCGGGACGGTGATTATGTAAGTACCTTTGAAAAGACTGTGAAGAATTTTTCTTATTAACATTCTTAGAGACTGATTAATCACCTCCCAACCTTTGACCTTCCTTTGGAGAATAATTCACAGGCAGGAGAGGAAGTCAGAGGGTGGCTTTTCACCTATCTGCTCCCCTGTTAGTTTCTTGACTGTGCCCGGTCCTGGATCTGTGATTCTCACAACATTTTCCTAATAACTACCTTAATGGGCTAGCTCTTATCAAATAGTACACCAGGCATCTGAGTTCATATTATTTAGGACTAAATATTTTCCTTTGCTATGGTGGAGGCAAACAGAAAAGAGGGAGAAGCACTTTGGGGGAAAAAAAGGAGGGAAAGGAGGTAATAATAAGTGGACCTATTTGTATAGGTATTCTCATGTCAGTGGTTCTCAAACCCAGCATAAGAATCAGCTGGGAAGCTTGATGAAAATACCAGCTCCCAAACTTCACACCCAGAGGTTAGATTCAGGAGGCTTGGAGGGGGCCCAGGAATCTGTAGTTTTAATATACCCAGGTGATTCTGATATTATCAGTCCATCCAGTGACCCTTCTAAGAAACGGTAGCCTAAGCCACCATGTATTTTCTTTATCTCCTCTCCCCAGCAAAGCAGTTTCTAGAAAAAGCAAGCAGATATTCTCACACACTGAAGAGGAAGCATAAATAAATACATTTTCTGCATCATGCAGTGTGATGGACTTGCTGGCTGTTGCCATTTGAAAGCAAGTTATTACTTCCTATTAGTTGTTGCTTTTTTTTTTTTTGATGTGGACCCTTTTTAAGGTCTTTATTGAATTTGTTACAATAGTGCTTCTGTTTTACCTTCTGAATTTTTGGCCGAGAGGCATGTGGGATCTTAGCTCCCCAACCAGGAATCAAACCCACGCCCCCTGCATTGGAAGGCAAAGTCTTAATGCCTAGACCTCCAGGGAAGTCCCTAGTTGTTGCTTCTTGAAAGTGGAGAAGTAAATCCAGAGATCATTCCCTCTGGTTCTAGCTGTGCAAGGAAGCAGTGAACTGGGAAGGATGGGAGAAAACGTAACTTAGGCACACCTTTGAAAGAGGACCCCCCCCCCCATTAGCCTATGGGTCAATCACCAGCTGTCTACACTGCAGTCAGCACTCAGGTTAATCTCCTTAGGCAGACAACTGGATTGCTGCCATGTTCTCCTTTCCCCACCTGCCAGTGAGCACTACCCAGGCACACACCACATATTTCAGTTCAGAATTCATTGTTTAAGTCTAAAGAACAAAACTCCACAAGCATTGGAGTCACTAGGTATCTGGACAGCCTAACCCTGAGCTAGAGAAGTATCTCCTCTTGGGCTCTCCACCTAAAAAAAAAATACTGAAGAGCTAAAGCCAATACAGAACAGCTTCAGAAGAGGAAAGCTAAAAATTAGGATGATTCCTGGCCTTTGCAGCTGTTTAAGCAGAAGGCTCAGCTTCATGGAAACTGGCTGGAACTGCTAAGAAAAGCAATGGGGGTTTGGACGAGCACTGCAGACTAATTAAACTAGAATCCCTGGATGTGGTATCCAGACATCTGTATTGGTTAAAACTTCCCGGGTGATTCCAGTGTGGAGCCAAGATTGGGATCCACTGACCTAAAGGATGAGTATAGCTCAGAACCTGAGCTTTTATGCTGAAAATGTAGTCTCCCCTCTATAGGTGAATTATCTTGTGTCTTCAGT